>NC_137580.1:102250397-105114897 GCF_963210335.1 Falco punctatus | reverse complement strand
TCTCTCACTCAACACTGAGGGGAGAAGTGGCTGGGAGCTGTGGTTTTCAGTCACACTACTGGCTTCCTCACATTGCACACTGGAGGCAAAAGCAAACATGCTGTAGAATAAATCCTCAGAGATGCTGCGAGCTGCTGAGCTACCACAGCCTGGGCAGGAGTCAATGAGAACTGCAGGCTCTCAGCCCTTTCCTGAATTTTGCTCTCATTTTCAGTAGTATGCTGCCTAAAAGCAGCTTTTACTGTTGATTGTAGTTATTTATTTATCAGCCTTGCAATAGCACCTGGAAGGTGTGGTTGTGGGCTCAGATTCTGTTCTATTAGGTCCTGTACAACTACAGAAAAAGTAGCAGTTGCTGCCACAGCAAGCTGCAAATGTATGTGTAGGACAAGTGACAAGAAAAATATCCAGAAAAAGGAGTGTGGGACATTTTTGCTGCTTCTGTGATAAGGGAGATGTAACACGGATATATGATTTATAGTTTGATCCTTTAGGGAACCAAATACTCGGGCTGTATTTGACTTAAAGAGTAACTCCTGAATGTAACCGTAACAGGGTTCCACTTAAAACTTTCAAGATTCTAGCTGGTATGGGAATGCAAAGTTCCTATATGGAGATGGAGGCCTTAAGAGTGCCACCACCAAAGAATTGACTCATGGGTACAGTACCTCTGTCAGTATGAAAATAATAACCCCACCCTTCCTGTCTTCTTTCTCTTCCTTTTCTGTCAGCTCTTGACATGGGAAGCAGTGTTAGAAGAGATCCTCATAAACAGTACAATAATCCTGCCTTGCAGTCCTTGCAGGACATCAGTAGGGAAAGAAGGAAGTAACTCACATTTTGGCTGGAAGGACTAGTGATCTCCACCTGTGCAGAATAGAAAATGACAGAGAAAGACCTCCAGATTTTAAGGTAAACCACTACACCAACTCACTTGCTGGTCACTCACCAGCAAAACAGGACAGTTCAGGTCAAAGTGGACAGCTCCAGGAGAACTGTAGGGGAAGGGTTACTAAACTATCCAACCATGGGTGTTCCTGGGCTGAACCTCTGCTAGAATTATTAGAGCTTATTTTTCAAGAAGATAAATCCTTTCCCACAATTCTATTAAAAATAGAGAAATAATAAAAATAAAACTGAAAGTGAAATAAGTACTCCTTTGAATGGACTAGACTGGGATATTTGCCTTCAGTGCAAGTTTGGAGACATTGTTAGGTGCCCAGCGCCTCACAGGTTTTAGCTTATCGTATACTTCTTCACTGAGGAATCAATAAAGTATTAACTGAAGACTTGAAATAAAGGCAACCATGCCAGTGCCTGCCACTTTAGTGAACAGAAACTCATTCTGCTACTTCAAGACTTCTCGGCTGAATTAACGTGTAGGACATAATAATAGCCATGCTGAGAAGTGAAATATTCCCTCTCTCATTAGAAACCACTTCTGTTCTTGTTGAGCTGTATCCTCCTACCTTCATCTGCTCTGGGTTCTATCCAACATTATTTACAATAATTGTATCCACCTTCGCTGTTGGATTTCTCAAAGAAATTGTGGCTAAGAAGGATGAAAGATGTCTACACACTCAGTGGCTTTTTCGACAAACAAATCAGGAAGTCAAGCATGGTTTACAATGAGAAAGAGCTACTTGAAGAGCTCTGGGGTGGGTTTTTTTGCCTCTTAACATTGCAGGACACCTAGGCGTCCTATCTTACACATAAGAAGCTTAAAATTGTACATTCAGTCGAGTAGATAGGTGAGTTGATTTAAAAAAACCCTGAATATCCAAGAGGTCCTACTGAAATCTGAGGATACATAATACGTTTCTTGACCTAAAGGCTGGAATAGGGTCAGGAGTAATCTACCCATAATTTGTCTTCAGGCAGTCCTTATCTTCCAAGGTCTGGCAGCTTACTGGTAAGAAGCAGGCAAACTGTCCAGGACAAAGCTGCAAGTGCGGAGTGATGACTGGATTTGTAAAGTTACTTCTCTCTGCACCTGTTAGCCTTGAATTTTTGTGTTTCCTTATACAAAAGAATTATAAATACTAAAAGTGAAATACAGAATGTCGTGCAGCTGATGCCTGCTTGCACATTAACTGTTTTCATGTCACACTGACAAATACCAAAATGCAAATGACCTTTCTTCACTAACTCACATTTATCTACACGAATTTCTGCACAGTGCACAACTACAATGGCTAAATGAGTGAAGAGGACTGGTCATATATAAACACATTAAACAACAGATGAAAATAGGGTCTAAACAGACTGTACATTTACCTGCCTCACTGAAGTATGCACTCAGTAGGCAGAAGAGTGATTTAATGAGCTTGATGAAAATTGGATTTTCTTCTGCCTGGTGTCTGTAAGAAAAAACTTAGGCTAGGAATTCACAGCAGAATCTTTCCTGAGAGACTGTTTTCTTCTGTGCTTTCTATGACTGATACATACATGTGATCTCTGAACTCTGAATGGCATCCTCAGGTCTGAAAGTGAACACTGAGAATTTCCTGGGTTATTATGCATTTTCCCTTCTAATACAGCAGGAGTTCAATGTCTGCCAGTGGTGAGGGAGCATTACTCACTCCCTATAAGGCAATTAAAAATACAAAAGAGTGGCTATTCCTTAATTCCATCTTCTAAGGAGCTTTCTCAGTTTTTGGCTTGCTGTAGAAAGCCATGGTAGCCCTATCTCTGCAATGACTACTATTACCTATATGCCATTTTTTTGCCGAAGTTAGGCTGATGGTTGACTGGGAGCCACAGTGATTAATGATAAGCATCTTCCAGTTTATATTCCCAATACTTTTCCTTTCCCAATGGACTTTTTCCTCCCTGTATTGCTTTGTACTTTTTCAATGAGGTGGTACATGATGTCCACCCATAATTACGCTGGGCAGTGTCACAGAAGTGCCTGACCCAAGTTCATTTTGAGGATAGATTGTATGCTTAGTTTCACCCCTTTGTGGGAAGCTGGCTTGAGTGCACACTACAGCTGCCTGAGTTTCAGTGGAAGAGATGAGCCAAGAGCAGTTCTCTCCTGTGTTCTTCAACAGGGAGCTTTCATGCTTGCAGAGGGTACAACCCCCAGCCTGTAGAGCAGTATCACCACATACACACTATGACCTGCAACTAACTAGCAAAGGAGGTACCATGGGCAGTTCGCTGGTTTTCCTTTCAGGAGAGATTTTGGCTTTTAGAAGCCTTTGTCTTGACTTCTGATTGAAAGGTGCAATGTGGGTCAAATTTGTTTCTTACACAAGTTCAACTCTCTGTGCATCCAGAGCGTTTCAGTTTTGTTTGTAGTCATGGTTTGATATCTGACTTTGTGCTTTAGGGAGTCTCTCTGTGTGGCCAGGATGTTGGGTTCATAGCCCAGTTCTCTTTCATATCTTTTTAAACCAAAAAGCTCAGGTTAAAGATATTTCCTTCACAGACAAGGGAGGAAGACTAGTATCTCACAGAGTGATTCAGCCCACCTGAGATGCAATTCTTACAATTTATTATTATTTTTCAAACCTTGTGTCCTCTAAGATGTTACTTTTAGGGTGCTGACTCATGATTTTGGGGTACTTGTATGGAGTATATTGGAATATGACAATATCTCTGAACGTGGCATTTGCATTTCCTGCTGTTTGAGTGACTGTACTGTCTGTTTTCAAACTACCATGGGATTTTGTGTTGCATTTCTGAGTACACCGAGGTTGGCTTGCATGCATACATAACTAATGTATGTGTTTTGAAGTGCCAGTAATGTAAAATGGGTTAGCTAGCTAACTGTGTCGAACAGCAGGTCGAGACATGTCACAACAGTATAATTCATCCAACAGAATGAGGATAGCTTTGGGGGGTCCTAAATTAAAAGAACTTGGATTAATCTCAGCTGAAAGTAAAGATTACCACAGATGGCAACAACAGGAGCAAAGATATTCAGACATAGCTTAGGGTCCTGTAAGGTTCTATCCACAATCACCAAAATATTTAGGAACCAAGTCACAAGTGCCTCGGTCTGAGGATTCAGTTTGCTTTATCATCCTTGTGAATGTGTCTGCTTGCTTTCAAAAGATTGATACGTGAGGTGCTCAGCTTGTCCCACAGATGCTCACTGTCTGGCCAGCCTGGGTCCCACCCTGACTCGCTGTGCTGGCAGGGTGCTCTATCACCCACTGTCATACTGAGCCTCCCCTGTCAGTCCAGCCCACACTCCTGCACATTCCATGTACAGCTCCTGGACTTCCAGCATTATGGACTAAATGGTCTTCAAAGGTGCCTTCCAAGCCAAACCATTTTATGATTCTATGAATCTACAAAGAAAAATTATATTGGGCCAGATCCTGTCCTCAGCTACATGGTGGTCAATCCCAGATAATCCCACTCATTCTAAGAGGTGACAATGGATTTATGCTATTGTTTGTGAGGACAGAATATGGCACCTTTCTTAGGTGCTGTGCTCCTTTTCATACTTTTAAGCCAAGTTTATGAATATGGGTTGTTTCTTCGGTACAAACAAGAGGGTTTGTTACTATGCCATGTGATGATTCTCTCATAATGATTTTTTAGGAAAGTGCCAAATGATTTAATTAGGAACTTGTGACATTTACAAATTGTTGCTAAATGCCTTTGTGGTTCCCAGCTTTTACAGCTACTGTGCTGGTGGAATATGGCCCTATTACCATGTCCTACATTCAACATCTGCAAAGCAATGCCAAGCTACTATACTCATAATTTTCACAGTGACTATTTCAGCTGGTCCTTTTCACCGCACTTAAATTCTGGAATTATCCCTCATTTAGCAGTCGTTTTGCTAGTGCTGTTATGAACAGTATAGCCTAAAATCTGTGCTGTACTCTGAGGTAGTATTCCTGCCTATCTTCTCTTGTGTGCGTTGTAACCTGCAATGGAACTTTAGTGCCTCCAAACCTCAGTATGATGTGATCCAACATACTCTGGGATTCATCTGCAATTAAACCACAAATACGTGGCATGAATTTAGCCACTGGGTCAATATTCAGATATTCTTTTCTGTAAAAAAAATTGACTTCTTTCTATGCTGGATTCTTGACAGAGGAGACAGAACCTTATATTTATCACATCCTGGTATAGCTAGATTTTAGGTGAATAATTCCAGTTGTTTATCCTGAAATTTTAGGAGGCTCCATGCCATACATATTCCTAACATTTTCAGAAACTGTGCATGTATGTGTGTACAAACAGACATTAGAAATGCATCAGATTAATTTAGAACAGTAGATTTTATCCTAACAGAAAAAGGCATAAATAGACCTCATCAAAAGCTAAATGAAAGACAGAAACATTCAGACAAAATTTCTGGCAGGGAGAACCATTTTTCAAGTGGTGGGCTTGTCCCTCTATTCTTCAAAAGTTTTAAGTGAATATAGCCTGTCTTTCTGTGAAGATACTTGGCCAAAATGTTAGCAAATGTCTAAACCTTACCTGCTTTCATAGAGCTCTCCAGCTTTGCTCCAGCCTCTCTCAGTTCCTGACTTCGGCTTTGTTAAACCCTAACTTCTCAGCAGGGTATCTTGCTGCCAGAAAAAACAGGCATTGTAGGTAGAAACTAATTACTTTCTCATCAAATCCTATCTTGCAGCAAAAAGCTTGTGGTCTGTCCCACTGCTTCCAGTGCCTTCAAATCATTCAAGGACAGATGACACCTCTTGTGTGTCCTGCAGTCCAAGGTGGCTGTGGAGGATATGCTAAACTGCAGATGTGACAAAGTGTGGAACAAGTCTATGAACCAGCCTGGCTCAAAGTCAATGGGGGCTGAATTTTGTCGCTGAGCTTGAATTGTCTTGGCCAGCAACTAGCAGCGTAAGATAACAACAACGATAAAAACATGTTCTAGCTCAGCCAGAAGACATGGGCTTGATACAGCAACTGATGTGTAAAATGCTATGGGCCTGTGTTAGACAGAAGTGACTAGAGATTTTTTTGTTTCATCTGTAAAACCAGTGGAAATTGCAGCAGTTTCATTGTAGTCCATCAGCTCAATTATTTTGGTTACTGTTGGGTCTTCTGTATTGGTTCTGCTGGATGGAGAACAAGGCAGAGCTGTTGCATAGGGATTCATAACATCACCGGAACATTCCATCTTCATTTATTATTATTGTTTGAGGTTTTCACAAATAAGGCTCATGTCTACTTTTTCCACTGGGGAGCTGGGCAGTATAAAGTAGCCAGAGAAGAAAAAATAGAAGAATTAATGCAAAAGGCTGGGGTTTTGCTGCCTTGCATTCTAGTCCTGCCTATGATGGACTTCCTATTGGGTCTGTAGTAAGATCCAGTTTTGTGCTTCTGCTCTCTGTCTATGGAACAAGGAAGGAATAACAGTGTGTTTCAACCTTGCGGGTATGCTGGGAAGACAGATTCAGCCTTGGTTTTGAAATACACATATACTGTGGTAATTAGAACAATACAAAAGCAAATCAAAACAGGAAGAAGAAAAGTACCTAACCCACAGAAGGATTTGGTTGATGTGCAGCAAATGAGATATGGGACCACAGACTACGTGATGAAGTTAAGAGAAATACTGAACAGCTGCTTTGCTACACAATTCTACAAAATGAAATGACATCCTGCAGGAAAAATAGTACAGGCTCATTTACTACCCAAGAGGGCAGAGCTAAGGTTACAGGGACTATAACAGTGTTGTTATTTCCCTACTCCCAGGAGCTGCATTTTCCAACTTGATGGCTTTCCTAATGTAATTGCATTTTATGTGATGATTTTTTAGAGCCTGATCCTTGCTAGAGTAAATCAGGAGGAACCCTGGCAAAGCCAATGAAGTGATCTCAGTGCAAAATGGTGGGAGCCACTGCAGAATCTGGCATGCTCAGTCCGTAACCTTCTTCAAATTCTGCGACAAATGCCCCATGCTGGAATAGTAAGTAGGTATCAGATGAAAACAGAAAACAATGACAACAGTGCATTTTTCAGTAGCCACATCATATTATGTCATTGATGTCAGGTTGAGTTATATTAGTCTGCTTTTCATTATGTTGTGTTATGCATTTTGACATTATGCAACACACTGTAAGTAACATAAAGTGACCTCCAAGTATAAAAGAGAGCAGATTAGATAGTGAATGTGAATTCTCAGGGAGGGAGGGGTAAGTCAGAGAAGGAGAGAAGGAGGTTTGGATTCGGTGTCCTGAACAACAAATGCACAGAACTTAATTAACAGTTACAGCAGCGCTGGCTGTTTCCAAGTAGGTGTATCTGTCTGTGCTCAGCAGAAAGAGAAGATTCTCAGTGGCATTTGCACTGTTTAATTTATTTAGAATTCTGCAGAGGTATCTGTAATAGGTCTTTCTTTTCTATACCTGAACTGTAGGAGCTCCATATACAGTGAATATATTTGGGAGACTTGCCTTGTTGCCAGGCTCCAAAATACGGTAGTCACCAAGCTTAGCGAATGGGCTTTCTGAGCAGCACTGTGTAACCTGTCCTCTGTGTAAAGAATTCAATCAGCTGCTAAGAAAACTACTGTAGGGAGAAAGGAAAAGGGAATCATCATGGCTCTGGAGAGAAGGGGAGCTCCTAATCAATTTAAGGTCATTAAGGAAAAGTGGGTGGTTCAAGGGAAGTTGCTGATTTCTCTGTAGGACTTGAAATCCACCTCAGCGTGGTAGTTCTTGCTAGTGGCTTTGCTGGAATAAGCTGCTGTTCTCACTTTAGTGCCTACTTGAGAGGCGCTTGGTGTCTGCTCCTGATCCATGGTTTGCACACCTGCCAGGACCTGCAAGACAGTTCTTCAGTCTGCTGCTTTGCTTTTAATTTCTATTTATATTTGGATAAATTACTGAGTATATCTGTTCCCCACCTGTAGAATAAATGAACATCTGTGACTTAGAGGATGTTAGGAGCACATAGCAATGAAAGAACAGATGACATGGCCAGAGAACAGTAGTAGTTGTCAATTCCACAAGGTACATTTTACCAGAGTGGAGAGTGCCAGGATGGGGCTCATATGAATCCTATTTTTAGATAAGGACTGGCCTTGTCTTTACCCTCAGCACCAAATTAGATATCAGACAGAGAGATCAAGCCTGGTCAGTACATAGAAAGTGGAGTCCTTTCGTGTGAAGGCTGGGATACATCTCTTCTAAAGGTTTGGGGATTGTCCCTAACTATTGGCAGGATATGGAAGGTTTCATTTCCCAAATATGATTCACTGTCACGTGGCTTCTTTGGAAGGCATGCCACTGAAAGACGTGAAGGAAAACTATCTGTGTGCAGAAGAAGTATAATGTTGTGGTATGAAGTTGGTCTCAAAATTCAGTCTGCAATAGCTGGAATACTTACAGAGGTACTTGTTATATATTTCCTATGTAACATATTCAGCATTAGTGGCTTTTTTTGTCCCCGCTGAACTAGGAGAGGAGGCCACATTCCATTTGGCATCCCATCTCACTATAAGAATTGTCACTGAGTCCATCACTTTTTAGGTAGTGAATGCTGTATGGGTCAAACATTTTCATGATCAGGAAGCTGCAAAGCCATCTGAATACATTTGATGTGGTGTTCCTGAGTAATAATAGATGTGGAATCTCACTTTAAAAGGTGTTTTAAGATTAAAATTTAATATTGCTAACAGGAATAGAGTGTAGCATTTTGTGTGAAAAAGGCACACAGGTGAGCAGTTAGAACAACACCTGATACCAGAATCTGATGTGTATCACATACACTTCCTTTATAATTTCTCCATCTATAAATGTAGTATAAGTTAATAACTACTTAATTTCCAGGCATGCAGCATTCCTTTAAGATGTGTATGGGATGCTGTCCTTGTTAGTCAGGCTATTAAATATTAGAGAATTAGCAGTAACTACTTCTGAAGAGTGTGCAATAAACCAGCTCTGCTCTCTATCCTGCAAAGAGATCTGTGCAATCAGACCCCTGTGACACTGGTATCCACAGTGCCCTGCATGACTGCAGAGATCTACCTTTAAGTATCATTTTTTAGCAGCAGACAGGCCAGAATTAAGCATGAAACATTCTGGTAAGAATTGTTAAGTTCATAAACAACATAAACATTGATAAGCTCGTAAAGAAAGCTGTTACCCTTGGTAGGGTATCAAACCTTGCTTATGGCCAGACAGACACAGAGACTCAACACTGGAAAACCTCACTGAGATTTGCAGCCAGTCTGGATCTCAGGAGACTTCCTATTATTATTTTCTTTGCTAATAAATCATTATGTTGTCTCCTTCACAGCACAGAGTTCAAATAAACCTGTCCCTGTGACAATCTGATTCTCTGAAGGAGTGTCCTGTTCTGTTGAGTCATGTGAGAGGAAAACACAAAGGAGTAGAAAGACAGATCAAAAAGGGGTAGCAGAAAGGGCCCTAGAGGCAGACTTAAGTTTGGTATTTAATATTTCAGGTAAAATATTCACTTAGCATCAATTATCTTGTTGGGTTCTTTTTTTTTTTTTTTTTCCTCCAAATGAAATTGCTTTCTGAATCAGCCAGCTCTCTAATTACCAGATTGAATGATTGAAATTTTTAGGGCAATTAAATTCAAGCCTTTCTTTTTCAGTCCTTACGTTATTCCCCCCTTCTCTCCCTCCCCTCTCCAGTCTGGAGCCTTTCTATAATTTGGAGGCAGTTGCAGAAGCAAGCAGACCTTTAAAGCCAAGATGTATGTCTCCCTTAATTCCTCTGTGGATTTGTTTTATAGACTAAGCAGAGAGGGTTCTGGTCTCTCAGGACATGTGCATTGCAAACACACAGTATTGTGTGGGTTTTATCCTAACATGTCATGTCATTTAAAAAGAGCTTGGAAGAATTCATTTAATACAGGAATTGTGTGAAAAGACAAAGATCAATGTAGAAAATACATGCACTATTGGAAAATGCCTGCAGATCAAGCTAGAAAACTAAGGAGTAAATTGATGATAATAATGATGATTGATGACATACTAGATAAGAAAAACCAAAACTCCCAAAGAAACAGTACAAAGCAACTGTTAACATTGCTGTAAGGACAAACTCATGAAATGGCTGGATGAAAAGATAAGTATCCTTCCAAAAAAGGACGCAAAATTCACAGCATGGAATCCTGGGCCCAGTGAATTCAGTGACAAAGCTGCTGCTCATTTGACTGTCTTCTTAGGAGTAGAGCACTGATCCTGCAAAACAAGTAAGCACATTCTTAAATGTATGTTTGTGAGCTATTATGTTGATTTCAGTGGGACTATTCCTTCCTTAAAGTTAGCTTTGCTGAATCAGGATCTAACCCAGTGAACACGGTAAGTCTTTATCACAATGAGCCTTTGAAATTCTGTAAGATTTTCCTAAAAAAGTTTGAGTTTTTCAGATTACAAACTCAATCCAGTGTACAGCCCTGGGTCTGCTATCCAGCAGGCGGTGGCAGGCAAATGGAGCGAGGGATTTATTTTTATGCTGCGTTACACTAGGTATTGGTATAATGTCACTGAAGTCAGAATGATGAACACTAGGCTAACTTCCAACTTGTATCCACGACAATTTTGCTAAAGCCAGATGAATTGTATTACGCTTATTTATTACTTAATTATCCCTGTAGGTGTTCGAGGTACTTCACAACAGCTAAAACAGTCCTTGCCCTGAAGAGCATGCAGTCAAATCTAAGATTAGAGATGACAGCACTGCAAGGGGCAGGACCTAGAGAAGGAACAAGGTCCTTGTTCAGCTAGGTACTCAAATATATGTCTGTCTCAAAGTTCAGTTGATTCGTTGAGCACTTTCGTGACTCAGGGTTCGTGTGACTGATGTAGGCAAGTATTTCAGACGCTAGCATATGTTCCCGAAAAACCTGTTGTTGCTGCTGTTTTTAATGTACTGGTGTTCCTGTATAGATGCTTTCACAGACATAGATTAGACCCTTGGGAAATATGATTTCATGTCCGTGGAGTTATGCCATTTTGTTCTGGTTAACATTTTGGCCCGTTGTGATAATGCCAAACATGATTTATGAATCGAATGGAATGTGTATGCATTAATGTCCATGAGCATTCCCTGGGAGACACAGCCCTCGTGGTTCCTATGCTGCCTTCTGTTCCCTCCTGCTCTCAGCACCATATTCATTACTACACATCTCTTTTTTTCCTACACATCTCTTTTTTTTCCCCTATTTTCTCAAACAGTAGCTTGAGATCTGGCCCCTGGACTTCAGGCATGTGTGATAGATTCAGGGAAAACAGACCTGGTCAGAGTCATTTGCCATCTGCAGAGCAGCGCTTTTCCAGCATACCTCCCAGTTACAGATGCACCTATGCAGAACCTCAGTCATTTTTCTGGAGCTCTGAATGCATGCACCAGACTCTAGAGCTACTAGACATCTCAGTGGAGCAGATTTATTGCTGGTTTCCTCTGTATTTTCTCAAGGATTGTGTTTCTCTTTCTGCTTTTTCAGGATGCCATGTCCACTTAAAATCTTTTCAGTGCGTACCCTGTATTCATTATTTAGAAGCGCATGGGAAAGCCCCTTCAGCTCTACCTTATTGTGAGCGCTGTACAATTGTGTCCCAACTGCCTACTCTACTTATCTACTGCATTATTTCTGTGAAAGCGAAAGCCGTGCATGGAACAGATGCTTGGAATGGTATTGGGATCCAATTACTGCACTTTTCCAACCTTACATCTATTGTCTAAACTTGGAGCAGGCATATTTTTATTCCTTGGTGACACTATATAAAGAGACAGTTGGCATTGTGTTTGTTGGCTGACTGGTTGGCAGAGAAGGGGTTGAAGGAGCAGCAGCAGTATGGTAGGTTTTATTCTTTCCCGTGTCTGTCTGTTTATCTCTGTATTTCTTCCTGACTCTAACAATTCAAACAGAGCAGTAATGATTACACTGGACCCCATGAAATCTCATACTTAGTATCACATCCAGAACCAAGATATATCCCATAGAGTGAGCTGTGAACTTCCAAGGACTTTTCTGCATGTGTTTAACAAATGAATAAAGCAGGGAACATAGATGCAGTTGCTGAAGGGAAGAGCTCGTGAATCTTTTTCCAAGACCAATACACTAGGGCAGCAATGACTGGCACGGCTGGTGTTAATTAGTGCTAAGGTCTGCTATGGTGGGATGGGGAGTGAGGGAAAGGGGTATCTGTATAATTGTAACTGTATTGCTCTTGAGACTTCCGGGAGAAGTAGGAAGTACTGCAGAAATTTCTGTATCTTGTGTTTGCCCTGCTCACCGTTAGCTTTTAGCTCTGGGACTCCAGCAGCCACCTCTGCACCAAAGGTGCACTTGATGTGATTCCATGGAGCACAGAAGAACTCCTGCCTAAGAAGCAGTGGGCAAATTAGGCTCTATCTTTGTCTTCTGCAAATTCAGAGGAATGACTACAACAATAATAATAATAATAATAAAATCTGGTGATTTTCTCTTTCCTTATTTTTCTCCTTTTTGCAGGTCCTTTTCAGGCTGCCCAATGGCTCCCTGGGGCTACAGAATATTTGATTCTGGAGAACACCGGAGAGGCACTTGTATATGAAAAGCTTTCTCAAAGCTTAGTTCAAACCTGATCCCATTTAAGCATGTGATGAATATGATCCAAGTGCTGTTCTGAGCAGGATAAAACCACATTCAAAGTAATTTCTAAAATTCATGCACAAAACTAGGTTCCAGTTTCAGTCAGTGCAAGGCCAGTGTCAGTGGTTTCACACTGAGCACGCAAGCCACTAATCGTGTTCTTCACCACTGTTTTAGAAGTGAGCAGTGCCTTGTGCTGCTTCTGCCTCTTCAATTGTGGACTTAGAGGTTTCCCTTTAATCTTTGCTAAAGTCTAAGCCAGCCCTTTTGTGGGATGGGGGATGAGTGCTGGGTCTTCGGTTCTCTTTTTCCCCTCTTAAAAATTTTTATTTAACAGTTTTCTTCCCTCCTATTTAGTTCAATGACACACCACACTGCTTGATGTTTGAAGATATTTCAGGACATTCTGTGATGAAATTGCTTAAGTTAAGAGACATGAAAATAGAGTGACAGACTAGTCTGTCTCCTCACTCCCAGTTCAACTGATGATTGTCTGTGGTGGTTCTTTTCGTTGTGCCTTTTGTTTTAGGAAAATAGCTTCTGAGATACCTTACTATACAGGGACACATGAAACAGATTTAAAATGGAAAGAAAAAAATAGCCTTAATGAAAGAAAGCTGAAGAATATCTTTACATAAGGAAGTGATCATTTTTTATTAATCAGAGGGAAATGTATATGTAATTATGCTAGATGAACTCTGTAGGGAGGTTTTTTTCTCTCTTTATGATGTCTTAAGGGATTTATAAATATTACAGAGGTTTTATAGCATCATAATATTTCAGATGTGCAGTAAAGCTACTTTCAAAGGATTAGTGCAGACAAAGCAGCATAGTAAAAAATAATTACAAGTCAGCCAGTGCTACTAGGCTCTGACATACAGGGCTGATGAGAGTGAGAGAGGCAGGGTTCAGGGAGATAATTTTTCTAACAAGAGCAGACCACACAAGTGCTGTGGAATGGAGTTCTGAGAGCTGTCTACGGCTCTCCGTTAATTCCAGGGAATTTCAGTGAAGTTGGGTCTGTGATGTGTCCCCGCATGCTCTGTGCTGGTGGAGAGAAGGAAGGGAAGAGAGGCGGAAGGAAGGAGGGAGAAGCCTTTTTCTCATTCCCAAAACATTCCTGTTTATTCAGTTTGAGTGACACCTTGTAGCAAATGCTGTATGCTGAAGGGAACTGCGTACCCCAAAATAGATTGCATTCTGATCGACTGTGTTTTGCAGCCTGCTTAACTTTCTGGAATGTACCACCTGTACTGAAACAAGTACTGACCTCGGTGGAGCAACGCCGATTTCACTAGCTGACAGTGCAGCCAGTTGTTTAACTGTTGAAATGTGTGTGTGTGCATCTGCACATGCATGTGTGCATGCACATGTGTCTGTCTGTAAGCCTGGAGGACTGCGTGTGTACAGAGGGACTGTTCATTTGTTTATGTGAAGGAGGAGGACATGTATGTATATGCCAGAGAAGAAAATTTGCTGGGTGGGGAAAGCAGCTGGCGGATTTGGGGTTGTAGAGAGAGGCTGAGCAGTCTGCGGTTGGAGAGGGTATCTGCTGTTCCCAGATAATTTTGGGGAGATAATGCGTTCTCTCTGTGTATCTGTGAGAGAGAAAAAAAGACGACTGTGATTGGGAAGGGATTTTATGTGGGGCAAAGGAGAATGCTTCAGTGTACAGGAGTGTGAAGCAGGGAGGATGCAGTCCAACAGATACTTGTACCTAGCAGGGATCAAAGGGGGGTGTGTGTCTGTGCAGGTGTGTGGGAGGCTGGGGCTCCGTATAAAATGGAGCGAGGATGAGAAGGGAGGGATCTGTTTGTGAGTGCAGAGTAGGTAATAAAAAGATCTTCTGTTTCTCAGTTCTGATAACATGGGTTTTTATTTGAATGATCTGAGGCTGTTGCCTGTTTGAAATGCAAATTGTGCCCTTAGAGCAGTTTATGTTGCTTACTCCTCTAGACTTCCCTCAAAGGCATGCACTTGGGTTGGCCTTATGCAGCTCACCTGCCATGAAAAGGACCTAAACCACACTAAAAAAAGGGTGGCTTGAGCATCGCTGAGCTCTTTGGTGCAGATGCAGCATAAATTATCTCAGCAGAGCAAACTTGTGAGACAATCATCAACAAAAATCCTGTCCAGTGTGGCAAGAATCCCTTGGATGGGTCTCAGATGTAACTTTTGATTCAGAAGCTGGATTCAATGATAACAAAAATTCAAAAGACGGGAAATGTCAGCACTGAGATCCCAGAGTGGATGAAAAACAAGGAGAGAGTGTGATGGATGAAAAAGTAATAGTAACTCAGAGTTAACATTGTACTGTGGATCACAGTAGGGGACAGAATTTGAGTAAGATGATGGATGATTCTGTCTTTTCTGTAGTCATGGACGTAGTTGCAGAGGAAGGAAATACAAAATGTGAAATGGTGCAATTTAAAGCTGGTAGTATCTTATGTCTAGTTTGCCCTGGGCTGAATGAACACATAAGGGTACAAGACAACAGAATCAGGCTCTTAATAATGTACGGTGCTGTTTATCTCCGAAGGACTCCCTCCCAGGAGACCTGCTTATCCATTGGTGTCTTCTCCGGTGAAAAAATTAAAAGAAGACACAACAAAATGCTGACTGGGGAAGTGTTCCTGCTTGTGTTTTAACTTTGGCTGTCAAGAATATCAAACTGTGTCATCTTTAGTTATTTAGAGTGTTTTCTGAGTGTTTTAGGGCATGGTGGATCGAACAGGGAACTGACCTCTGCAAACCAAAATTGTGGCTTCTGGCAGAGTGCTGCCCATTTTACCTGACAGCCAGTGGAGATGTTCAGGCTCTGCAGAAAATGTGAAGTAGGGGTTGGTTACTTCGTACTTACTGAAGGGTAGAAGTGTGCACCTGAGAGTCAGTGCAGAGTAGCGCCAGTTGTGGAGCTGTACCTTTGTTTATCTGGCAGCAATTTGTCTGTTTTACCTTACTTTGTGGGGTTGTCTGCCAAATTCATTGAGAGGCTGAGATGACAAAGTTCTGCAATAATCCAGTGTCACTCCTTTGTATCTTTGGTGTTATGAACCTGCTCTAGCACCAGCCTTTTATGAGTTTATCAAGGTAAACAATGCCTCATGTTCTGAAGTAAGAACCAAGTGTTTTCAGCTCCTTCCTCCTTTGCATATAGAGATATAAACTGATTCCCTGCCCTCTTTTCGTTTAGGTCACCCTGAAATCAGACATTTCTTCAGTCCGATTCACTTGACATATAAGCAACATATAAGGAATCCCTATTCTTTCATCCAGAGAGGCAAAGGCAGTGCACACTCATTGTTTCTGCCAGTCTGTGTCACTGCACCATCCTTTTCCTCTCCGGCCCCCTGACACTGCCAGGCAGAAATATAAAGACCCTCAATGAGGGAAGCTCAGCTCAAAGCAAATGCCTGGTTCAGCACAGTTTTCTTGGGACCAGATTTTGGTATGGCTCCATTTTTTTCATTTAAAGGTTCTAAAGCAAACCGATCCCAAACCAACCAAACAGAAAAGCAAAAACAAAAATAAAAACAAAACCAAAAAAAGACCCTTTAAAATCCAGACTAATTGAGAGAGTGCTAAGACTAGTAACACAAATAAGTGATATGCAACAAGCCTGTGGTTTCTTTTCTAAAGTGAAGTGTTGTTTTCTTCACAATGGGATGATTAATACACTCAGGCAGGAATATTAATAGGCTTTTTCAGTTGTTGCAACATTCTTCCCACTGCTGTGCTATTGAGGCCTCGGAATCCCAGCCCAGGGGACCCTCAGCTCTTCAGTTTCTCATCTGGCACGTTTTGTATGTCAGTCTCAAAGCACATGTTGCAAAGATAGAGCAGCTATCTTTGCAAAGTGCAGCTCGGCACACTTTACATTTTACAAATGGGGAAATCAAGGCAGACAGAAGTGGTGTGTCAGTCACCCACTGTAGGTCACCTACTAAATCCTTGACAGTTTAGAAACCACACGTTTTTTGATTGCTCTTTTTACTGTGCTGTTTTTTCCAGAGAGATACTCCAGAGTCAGAATCCTGATTCTATTAATTAAAAAATTCTTGAGCGTTTGGAGTTGTCAGACAGCAGCACAGACCTATTTCTACTGTAGAGCTGCCATTTCATTTGAATGACCCACCAGGAGCTCAGTGACGATGGTTCCTGCTCCATCTACTTATCTCTCAGCCTCCCCCTTCACAGCACCTGCCTACCCACCAGACATGCAAAATCAAGGTGCAGTTTCTTTCTGTGATTATTAATTTCCTAGCCTTTCAGAGCAGAAAAATTATGTTTCAAATACAGTATATACAAAACCCCAAGATACTCTCTAAGTTTGATACCAAAAGACTTGGCTTGAAACTGGCGATGGAAAGCCATTCCTATCCAACAGCTGTTCATTGGCCCCTGTGAAATGTATTGGTGGTCTTAGCCTCATTCCACAAGTGAGCAGATCATAAATAGGATCCACACCCAGAGCTTCAGCAGAAAAACTAAAAATAGATTGAGCGGCACGGGCACTGATCTCCTTTATCATCCCTGGGGATGACTAACCAGAGAGTAACATTGAATAAATACCATGCTATGATGAATTTCTCCTAGTACAGTGATTGTTCTCTGGATAACTAGTCTTCAGTCTTTTTTGCCTTGAATAGGACTTCACTGATGTAAAGAAACTTTTGGGGTTTTTTTGTGTTGCTGGCCTGTTTCTAATAGATAACCGCTTTTGGGTTTATCTCATCCTTTCTTATAGCCACAATCCTTGCTTAAAGCCCAGTAAATTGAGGAATAATGAAGGTATTGCCAGTGTTTGACATTTAAAGTTAAGAAAACCTGGAGCTGGACCCCACTGCCCTTCATGTGGTGCTAGCTTAGAAAGCTGCAGATTGTTTGCTAGCATGGGGAATGTTTATCGTGTTGAATATGGATGCTGTATTTGATCCCAGCAGAGCAGAGCATGAGAATGGTAAAAGCACTTTTTGTCTTCATAAAGACCAGCTACACAAGCACGGGAGAACCAATTCTACTACCTCATCCAAAAATGCTGAGGCCAACCTTGTGTCCTGTGGTCGGTTCCCCCAGCCAACCTGCAACACATTCGGCTGGGTAACATCTGCTTTCTTTTTACCTCGGGGAACAAATACATGTAAATACGTAGGATTGTTCTTAATATTTCCATTCGATCTGGAAGTGTTGAAAGCCTCCACCAAGCACCTCACGTTACATGGAAGATTGCCCATTACTGCTCAAAATAACACTTATTTCATGTGTAGGAGGAGGAGGGAATCTTTTTATTCCAAAATCAATATTTCTACGTTCATTAAATATTCCACTTATTCACTTCTCTGCTCCCCCCCCCCCCCCAGCCCCATGCTTGTGGTGGCATTCTATCCTTATTTTTATCCTCGCTACAAATGCATTTTTCTTTTAATTTCCATTCCTATTTCCAGATTTTAGTGCTTTGTGGTAGCTGATTGGAGTTTGATAGGTCTGGAGTGTGGGTATGTGGGTGAGCATCTACCATAGCCCTAATTTTTGACCTGGGATCTAAACCAGGGTGGCTGAGTGCAGAAATCTGCCTGGCAAATTAAACTGATCACAGACAATGTATACTTCAAACAGAGTCAAGTGGGAATATTTCCTTGAGCTGCTCTGCTCCTCAGGATATTTGAAATCAGTATTGAATTTGAACTTTCACAGGCTTTTTTCTTTTGATGAAAGGAGGCAGTAGAAGTTGCCTTCTGTTTCACGCAGAATAACCCAAACTAAGTAAGACTAATTTTCCGTGACATGAGAACCAGGTGGGACTATGACGATGAAGTTTAAAGGTAAAAATGATAAAGAAAAAATAAAAGAAGAAAAATAAGCTGTCTGGAAGGGAACTCAGAAGGTGTTGTATCTCATTATCCTGCCCCAAGTCAGGATAACGCTGTGGTTAAAACATTTCTGTAATACTTAGGAATCACAGATTTTATTCTTTACTGCAGAACAAGGACTGTATTGTCTTAGGCAAGCTGGTTGGGCCCTTATTCAAGGATATTTAGTGAAGCCTAGTCTGACTGATTGTTAGTGGGCATTAGATTCTTAAATATCATTGTAACTCTTGCCTCAATCTTTGTCTCAGTCTTTGAACTACAGAACAGTGATAAAAGCAGGCCCATTCTTTTAGTTAAGGTGGTTGTCTTGAATATTAAAATTATATGAGCTACTAAGGCAATGTAGTGTAGTGTCAGAGGTTGGTGCAAGAATATAGACTGCCCTGCAAACGTGGAAGGTATTCATACATAGGAAGAATCTATTCAGTCGGTGCTGGTCCAGACAGAGTAGACTTGAAGCGATAGAATTTCCCTTTCTGGTTCCTGAGCTGAGTCTTCGTGCAGGGCCTCATTCTGCAGCTGGCTGTGTCCCTGTGTGGGAGCTGGGAAGAAGGAGTACCTGTAGACACTTACCTGAAGTGCTTGTATTTCCTGAGAACAGCAGGTTGGGAGTTGTAACTTCCATCTGTGAGTAAGACTGTGATGTGATGAGCTTACAACGCTCATCCTGCAGTACAGGGCTCTGAAAAGCCACTGCAGAAGGGGGGATATTGTCCTGTGTCAAAGGGTCTGGCATAGGTGACTCTACCCAAGGAATATGCAGGTCCTCGAGGAAACAAGCAGCAGACCAGCTGATACTCGGTGTCACTCTTCAGGTCCCTCACCTTTTTTAAGGCTGCACAGTGACAAGCTGTCCTTGTTCATCTGAGCTGTCAGGTTCTAGGCTGGAGCAAGGGAAAGGCAAAACCCCTCAGTGAGAGATTCATCTGTTACTAAAGAAGCATTTTTAAATCCCATTTTTATATATATATAATACATCTATTATAGTGGATTATTATATATATATGTTATATAATTATGTATCTTATAAACGTTTTAAATATTTATACAGTTGATTGAACTAAAAGCCTTGTCATAACAAAACACAATCCTCTTGTATTATTTGGCTGTATATGTTTTACCTTCTGTTAAAGATGGAATTTATTTTCATGGGTGCCTAACAGACAAAGTAATTTATATTTGATCTTCTTATTTGTCTTACAGGCTCCAAAAAAGGCCAAGAAGAAGATAGAAGGTGGTTCCAATGTATTCTCTATGTTTGAACAAACCCAGATCCAGGAGTTCAAAGAGGTTGGTCACTGTTCTGCTCTTCTCTATAGTCTCCTGTTATTGCTAATGGGTAACATAGGGGTTGGTTGGTTGTTTTTTTTCCTTACTCAATCCTCCATCTGCTTTAATAGAACACACAGTTGTTTTCTGAATCATTTCTGTGGTTTTGGCTGGTATATCATTTTCCTTGTGTGTTTGTTCTTTCTTTCATTCTTTCTTTCATTCTTTCTTTCATTCTTTCTTTCATTCTTTTCTCCCTCTCGCACTGTCCTGTTTCAGGCTCTAGACTTTTTTGAAAAGCCCACAAGCCCACGCCCCAACAGAAAGGAAAATTATTATCTCATCCATTTTAGCCCTGGTTCAGGAAAATGATTCAGCACATGTTTAAAGTTAAGTTTAAGTGGTATTTTAAATAAGAATTGTCTGTTATGCTCAAGTATTATCCTGAATAGAGATGCCTTAGTGAACCAGGGCTTTAATTAGTGGACTGTTCCACAATAGCAACAGTAAATATTCTTCTGTGTCCTTCTAATACTGCCCACAAACTAGAAAAGAAAATACCAAGAAGCTCTCAGTTGACTTGCTCAAAAAATGCCGATAAAGCAAAACAACACGTTGAAATCAGCTATGTAAGCATCTTTTAGCTCCCAAAGAATTTGGTATTACCATGCATTGTAGATTCTTTGACCAATTACCTGTGAGGAGGTAAATCTAATGGGATGACAGATAATCTGTTTGATGAGTTTATGATCTTTTGCTGAGCAGACATTCTAGAATGTGTGTGAGGCCATCACCCATTTTTTGCTAACTCACATCTCCAAAGACATTTCCGATGTGATATATAGCTAGTTTCATTCGGTGCCTGTGGCTTTCAACTTTACTTTTCATGAGGATTCCCACCAGTAAAGCTCAGTGGTGAACGAGACTAAAAACCCATGCAAAGGTTTATGAGTATGGCCCAGGCAAATGAATTGAAACTAGTAACCTTTTCCCTACTGTTAAGGGGAGCATGTTTAGGTAGTAAGAAGGAACACCCTTCTCCCACTTCTCCGTATCCTAAGAACCTCCAGTATTATTTTCTCCAAAAACCACTGTTTGAAGATGTACCAACAAAATGAAGGACTAGTCAGAATGCTGTATTTGATGTATTCTAAGTAATATAGTACTAGGAGCATTTCTGGGAGGATGGTGGCAGAATAATGGCAAAAGCATGAGGCAGTGGAGTGGTCCAGTGAAAGCCAAGACCGTGTTGTGTCTGAAAATGGCATACATAGGACAAGTATTTCTGAAAAGTTTTGATCACAACATTTTTGTTTAGAGATTTCAACCAGCTCATCAGAAAATATTTCAGCATTGCTGTTATTAGGTTATTTTAAGTTCATCTTTTACAATACATACCTAATGCTTTTCCTGTCTTCTG
The DNA here is from genome assembly GCF_963210335.1 of Falco punctatus. Taxonomy (NCBI): domain Eukaryota; kingdom Metazoa; phylum Chordata; class Aves; order Falconiformes; family Falconidae; genus Falco; species Falco punctatus. The sequence goes on along the minus strand of NC_137580.1, from coordinate 105,093,792 downwards.
TGAGCTTGCTGGACTCTGCTTTGCTCTTCATATTTTCTTCTGGTTTGCTTCCAAATTGTAGGGATCACTATTTAAAGCAAGACCCCCAGAAGGAGGGAAAGCAATTCTAAAGAGTTGGGCTTAGTTTTCTATATGGTGATGGTTTGGCAGGTAAATGAAGGGTTATGATCATGCATGCTGCAAGTAATCACATGGGCAAACTGGAATGTGAGTAGTGGGGATTTGTAAGAAACTGGAGGTAAAACTACATGAAGAAGTGTTGATATAATATGATCATGGAAAGACGTGCTCCCTGTAGAGCAGTAGACTTTAAAACCCTGCAAGTCACTGTAGCTGCAATGGACTAGCTATATTCTCAGGAGAACATTGTCTTTCATTATAATACTGAAGTAGGAATAATTTCTGGTCATTGTAAAGATAGACTCTCATATTGATGTGCATGTCAGACAGATAACAGCTTCAGAGACATCCCTGGTTCTACTAATATTCCCCATAGTACGACCAAGGGAATTTCAGGTCATTAAAATCTTTCAAAATCAATAAAACATTAAAAGTGTGATGGCAGTGAATAGACAGACATGCAAATAGGTAAACAGATAGATAGGCAGTTAGCTGGCTTGGTAAATAATGGTTAGAGTACATAAATTCTGTGTTGGCTGAAAATAGAAAAATAAGTGGGTTTCTTCTATCAAAAGTTAAATTTTGCCTGACAAGAAGTATTTAAGGTCAACACATCAAGGTCACTTAGAGCACAGAACACAGTCTGAAGGATACAATTTATTTGAAAGGGAAACAAACTTTGAATAAATAATACAATGAAACCTACACTTCTCTGTACTTCTGAAAATTCAGCTGTGATGGATCATTTTTTAAGACACAGCAGAAACTGACTTTAGCTTGATAACAGAAAGATATCTAGAGTAATTAAATGTTTTACAGAATATGATTGCTGCACGAAGGAACAAGGTACAGGAAAGGTACAAACCACAGAGAGTAACCACTGACTAAATCCTCCCTAACTAAAGCCTCCCTAATTCAAACTTTTATGGGTTAAGGCCTGAACGGCTGGAGCTGCCAGCACTGGCTTCAGCCCAGCTACACGCTGCACTGAGCATTAATTTAGTAAGAGGAAGTTTGGGTGGGTTTAATTAAGCCCCTTGCCAAGATACAGTAATGTGTTGAAAGTGAGGAAAGTGCAATGATGTGGCATGATGTGGGTGAATCAAAGGAAGTTAAATATTCTTTTTTACAGTATGAATATAATACCCCCCTGAACTGGAATGTGAGATTGTAGCACTGTCCAGTGCAACAGGGCAACGGCAATAAACTTTCCTTTTTCTTCCAACAGGCTTTTACCATCATGGATCAGAACAGGGATGGCTTTATTGACAAAGCAGACTTGAGAGACACATTTGCTGCACTAGGTAAACTGGTAGCAATAATTAAATACTTAAAAGAAATGCAGTTTAAATTTCAAGCACATAAAAGAAGTATGCATTAGAATTACAGGGGGGGAAGTAATGAGATACACAGGAGGCAAAAGGAAACCTGTTTGGTTTGATCTTCCTCCTTTACGGTAGTTGCTGTCTTACTATATAGCTCCAGCTGGAAAGTTTCCTGAGCAGCCTCTTTCAGAAGCAAAGTGAAGGTCTCTCTGGGACTCGCTGGCGGGTGCAACAGAGCTGTGCAGCTGGCAACTCTCCAAAGGCACTGATCCCTCCCCTGCAACTATTTCATAAAAAGCCCACCCAAGCAGGGGTCCATGCCAGGCATTTCTGATTTGCCTCTGAATCCAGGCTTCACAGGCTGCACCTTTTTCATCTAGGAGCCATGCAATATCTACCAATTAACGTTGTTGTCATGGTCTAGCTGCCCCTCCACCCACATAAAAGTAGGAGGGCTTCATGTGAGGTTCTGTGCTGTTGTGCCCTTATGTGGGGTGGAATGTGCATGTCATGAGATTAGGTATTGTCCATTCCATGCACATCACAATCCTGATAATATCAAGCAGATTAAAGTAAATCTTCCCAAGGAAAGGAAAAATCAAGATGCTCATGATCCCAGACCTGGAGTTGTATCCTTGTTGCAACATTTGAGGCTTGAACAGTGATGTAGGCATTTGGGCTTTTGCCATCTGGATCTTGTTAAAAAGAGTTTGATAGGAATCTTTAGTGCTCCCTGGGGTGGAATCAGATGCCAGCAGAGTCAGTGCAAAGAGCAGAAGCTCCTGAACTCTTTATTGTGACAACGAGGTTTGCAAACTTTGGCCTGTAGCTACTGTTACCCTGGAATATTTATTTCTTAAGGCCAAGTTCTGGTATCTTTCCTGTTCAGTGAAGCCCCTCAATGCCTATGAAGCACAGTCACAAGAAATTACCATTCAGTTTGAGCGGGGTTGCCAGGGTCTTAATTCTCATCAATAGGATTGCGCAAGGATGGGGAAGGGATAGGACTGAACAAGGATGGGGGAGGGATAAGACTACTCAACTCATCCATCTGCCCTCTACTCAGAAAGGCATCTCAATATAAAGGAGGGCAAAGACTGAGACCTTGGATTCACTTCAGTCACTTTGAGCTCTGCTATATTAATATCAGTGGGGCCCGTATTTCACCTGAGGTAAAAAAAACAAAAACCAAAACAGTTTATTTTGAAGTGCCCCTTCTTTCGTCCACTGCTGGCCACATCCGTGTTATTTATCCTTCTTACTCCTTCAGTCACCCTTTGATCTTAGAGCCAGCTCTGCCAATTTGTTTTACACTGGGGTATTCTGGAGTTGTGTTCTACCATGTTATTAGCAAAGTTGCACAGAGCCCTGAGCTCCCCAGTGGGAGGAGATGAATGGGAATAGTTTTTTGAAACACAATTTGTGATTTATTATGAAAAATGATCTCTGCTGCAGGTCGTCTGAATGTCAAGAATGAAGAGCTTGAAGACATGGTGAAGGAGGCGCCAGGTCCTATTAACTTCACTGTCTTCCTTACTATGTTTGGGGAAAAGCTGAAAGGTAAGTACCTTCGGGGGGTTGGAGAGGTATCTGTCAAAGATCCTCAGCACTGAAATATCTCAGCACCTTGCAAATTATAATAATGTATACACAGAACAATGCTTAAAGGCAAGGAGTGATCTCCATTTTTGCAGACAGAGCTGAAGTATGAAAAGGCTAAGGGACCGTCCAGAGGACAATTCAAAGGTGTGATTTCAGCTTACATAAGCGAACATAAAAGTGGTAAGTTGAGGTCCAGAAAGTAATGAAATCACAGCAGCCTGGAGCACCGTGCAGATGAGTTATTCACTGTCAGTAGGTTCCTAGGCGGAAAACTGTTGCTCATGCTGTAGTGGTATCACTCCCAGTGTTACCTGGTTTAAAGGTATTTTCAGTATTTCTACAAAAAAACTTTCTGCACTCCTTTGGCTCATTATGCAGACATGACCTCTGCATCATCCCTGCAGTTACAGGGCCTGAAGGAGCAACGTGGCCATCCCTCATTTGCTGTAGTAGTTGTTACGCAGTGGCCCAGCCTTGGTTTCACTTGAGGTCAATAGTGATTTTGCCACTGGATGAAGCTTTCACTGAATAACTCTTAACGGAATGGATAAATTGAAATAATTTAATCTCGGTAGCTTCACAATGATGAGGGAGAGGGATTTTGTCCATTGCCACAGAATACATAGGGATCACTGTAGATTTCAGAAAATGTGGGTACTATATTTGTTGTGGGGGCTAGTAATCTAGTTGTATCTCCTATACTGTCAATGCCTAGAAACTGTAAGAGAGGGAGTGTGAGGCCAGTAGAAACCTCTAGTCATCTTCCTATACACATTAAAAATAGGTGAAAGCCTTGGCCTTCAAAGCAAGGTTGCTCTTAGCCAAGCACATTCCAGAAGTTTGTTAAAGTAACTAATGAACAGGAAAATGGAAAAAGCTGATCCCATGTTCTTAAAAACATTTGTTGTACTGCTGCTGGACTCTGGCTTTATATTGCTGAGCACAATTTCAGTGAAGTGCTTTCTAGGGTTGGAATAGAAAACAGAAAGGTCTGAAAGAAAGAATTAATGTAGCTGGTCCTCAAAGAAATACACTATTGCTAAGGAACACAGCATGTCTGGGAAACGTAAGAGCTGATGGAGAAGGCTGTAGACTAACACTGAGGAGGGGATTTTATTACCCAGACATCAATCTGTCTCAGTCACAGTGGTATCTGCACCTTTACATTCCAGATACTATCTTGCAGAGTAGGTAGTGCCCTCCTCCATCATCTTCCTTCTGGGAGATGTGACTATTTCCAGTGGGGTGCCCTGCTACCCATTCCTGTCTGTTTGTGATGCTTATGATCACACAGAGCGTGGAAATGAGCTCTTCTCCCTTTCCCCTCTTCCTTCTTGTTTCTTACGATTGCTGAAGCTGGCAAAGAATCTGTGGCCCTGCCAATTGTGTGGCCTAAACCCAGAGCCAGCACAGGAAGGTGAATGGTAAAGCATAACCCTCTTGTCTGCAGGTTTCCTGTTGGCTACTAGCAGAGGAGGAGGGTGGTTTTTTTTTTTAATTTCCATTTGGTGAAGGGAAAATCACAGCTGTGCTTGTCATGCCCTTCTGGTTGGGTTTGTCATGCAAAGGAAGCAGAGCCAAAAGACTGCACATTCCCAATCAAAACTAATTGGGATGAAGAGCCTTTGTAGTGCAATTAGAAAGGGAGAAAGGGCTAGAGGAAGTGGATATGGCAATTTTGCAACACTCTTTATTAGCTAAGTACCACTCAGAGAATTTGGTGAAAGGTGCTTTCTAAGTAAAATTTGTTGTGCTATAATTGATTTCTGTCATAAAGGGGAAGCAGGGATTTTCAGGATGAGCTTTAGCTTTGTATATTGAGATTATGATGCCAGATGAACAGCTAACAAAACTCAGTTTATGTTAATGCCAACCACATGGAGCTGTTTCTACAGGGAGTCAGAATAATACAATTTGTACAGAAAACAGAGATGCCGCACATCAAAGAAACCACTTTATTTACCAGCTAATCAATAAAGAATGCCTGCTGCATTGCTTTTCTTCAAAGCCAAAGTCCAAGGATATGACAGAGTAGAAAATGTAAAACACAGTAAGGGAAAAAAAAATAAATCCCCCACACAGTGGTGACTACTTAAAATGCAGTCCTTTCCTCAGAGCTGGAAGACATTTCTCTTCATGGGACAATCAAAACACTCATTAAATACCAATGCTTTTTGTATTGATCATATATTCATTGCAGTTCAAATACAGCGCCTACAGCTTGGCAAAATGATGTGGCCAGTGTGTGACAAGGAGGAGGCCATATCATAGCCTTAGGTTTATTCACTGTTATATCCACTAAGATCCTACTAATAATCCTTGTGAAACCTTTTAAACAAAGAAAACTAAGAAGGTATCAGGAGTGTACATAGTCATTAGGGCAGGGAACCTTGACTGGGTTCTATTCTGGTTCTCTCTCTGCCAGACTTTGAAAGTGCGGTTCTTTGTGTAACTACCTTTTTTGATGATGCTTTCAACATTTCAGCATCCTAAGTAGCTTAATTTGTCCATGGGCCAGTCTATCTGCTTGTAAATTTGGTTTCCTACAGTTATGAATAATGATTTATACTATATATACTACTGTAATATTTTGAAAAACTGGTGAATAGTCAGAAACACAGTATTTAGAGTATCCTTTGGTGTGTGTTAAAACTGACCATGAGTATACTCAGAATCTGCAGTATTAGAGAATACTCAGAAACCTCAGCCAAGTTTAAGGCACTGTGAAAGTTAGTCCTTGACCCAAACATTTTTTTTCTGTCTAAATAGATGGAACAGATAAAGGGTGGAAAAAGAGGAAGACTATTACTATCATTTTACTGCTGGGAACAGAGGAGCAGGGAAATTAGAGTCATACCAAAAGTTTGTGGCCCAGCTAGGAGCAGAAGCAAAATGCTGGAGCCATAGTCTAGTGCTCTAAACCACCCTGTTTCTGTAGGTAACACCTAATGAGGAGGTACTTTAGTGGAAGTGCCCTACAGAATGTAAGTGCAGATCACCATTTAACCATTGATCATCCTGTTTCCACTGCGTTGACATTCTGATTTTATGATGAGCTCCATTTCCTTTGGTGAGGGAAATAACCTCTTTTCTATACAGTGACGAACAAGTAACATCAAAAAGTGTTTTTACAAGGAACGTACAGAACAAGATTAAAGGAAGCCAGTGAGGGAAACAGTTTGTTATATTTTCATTTCTGAAAGCCACTAATCCTCTGGGTACTGATATTGGAGACCAGTTCCTGGAAGTTTTCTCTCCTGCAGACATAGAATAGATATGAGTTATTATTTTTAAGCTTCTGAGCATTGAACTATTCACCTCTATTGTTTATCTGACATGACAAATGCTGCCGACTTAAGGAACCTTTGTCTTCAGACCTACAACTGCAGAATTCTCCATTTTGCACTGTTTTCAAGTGAATGCAATTACTTAGCAAGTATTCGACTGCTATAGAAATACATCCAGGCTTCTAAATTATATTTCATTAATTTTAGGCACAGACCCAGAAGAAACCATTCTGAATGCTTTTAAGATTTTTGACCCAGAAGGAAAAGGCCACATAAAGGCAGACTAGTAAGTTTATTTCAAATCCTTTTAAAATAATAATAATAATAATAATAATAATAATAATAATAATAGCACAAGTTTAAAGAACTGCTTAAAAGCTGTATTTTTCATGGTGTTTTAAGAAACAGAGGAACTATCAAGCAGAAAAACATTTAGCTTTGTAAGCCAGAGTTAAAAGACTGGACTATTGTATGAATGTGCTTATATACCAAAAGGAGATGTTATTGTCTTCAGACATTGCAAGAGGCAACGGAAATATAATCACATGTAGGCCATTAGATAGCCTTTTTTGAAGGTCTGGATATAAATCAACACATGACTCTTTGTAGATTAACTCCATATGTAAATTAAAATGAACGTCTGGTGCCTAATTCTCAGAGTGCTTGACTAAAATGGGAAATCTAGTCTCCTTTTTAAAAAAGTGATCAATTTAATTAACTCTGGGACATGGTTTTAGTGAGGGTATTTTCCTTGTTATGTGTTTGCCATTTGAGCCTTCTGCTTCGAGACAATCATTTGCTGTAAAATTCCACTAGATATGGTGGGAGCCAAACCAAATAATACTGCTAATAATATGGCAATTATTGTCGGTATGGCGATTTTTTAAAGGAGGAGGCAAGTCCTAATTTGTATTCATAACCTGTAACATCAACAAAGCAAGGTAAAAGGACTTTAAGTGCTAATTGCACAAATTTAAACTCTCATTGCACTGCCAAAATGGTGCAAGAAGGGCATCAGTTAAATGAGATAAATGATATCAAATCAGGGCAGTGGATAAGGAGGTCTGACCTATGGCTCCAGTGGAATGCTACATGTGCCTAGGTTTATGCATATGCTTATATTCCTTGGTGAATTTGGGGGTCTATAATTTTACTGCAGCAGCTATTTCAGGTGGATTTTACAAAGCATAGTACGTATAGTAAATTTATTAAGGAACCATGAGTTACAAAATAGTATTTGCATCAATTAATTCTGCTAATGTTGTGATAAAGTAAATGAAAACTAAACATCTTACCAGAACTTCTGAGGTGGAGTTTTCTATGACATTATCTTAAATTACCAATGAAAGTTAGTTGAAAATACAGAATTTGTACAAAAAAGTACAGTATTTCTTACCATTACCAATATGCTTTTTTGCTGACAGTACCCCAGTGGGTATGGGAGTCATATTATGGTATGCAATAAGCAAAATAAAAGCAAAGAGACAGTCTTTTCACTGAAGAACTTCTGAACTAATTAAAACACAACAAGTGGATGTAGCAAACAATCCAAAGAAACAGAGGGTTAATAATCATTCTGATTGGTTTGGGGTTAGCATTATCCAAGCAGCTTGGGAAGAACAGTCTGAGAAACACATCAGAAGTGACTCAAACCATCAGAATAAAATGTAGCCTGTTGCCAAATAGGCCAGATCACATGGTACTGAAATCACAACCATGAAAATACAACCTTCTGATAATACAAACCCCATGAAATGTTATATTTCCTACCACTCTCTGTAACAATATATTGCATACAAAATCTGCAGCTTGCCACCCTGTGTCCAGTTCTACAATCCTTGAGTGCTGGAAGCCAATTGGAGTTTGGGGCAAATTAGGAATGCAGTATCACACTCCAAAATGAAGATGAGAGAGAAATACTTTTATTTTTCCTTGATGGAAAAGGTCAACTTTGTCCCCACCCCCACTGCACTGCTAACATTAGACAATTGTTTTAGTTCATCACCACAACAGAGCATAATGTTTACTTATTAGACCCGAGGGTATTGTTGATCATTACAGAACAAACCATTAAATCAATTCCGTGAATGTCTTTGAGGTTTAACTTCTATTCATATGCTTCCAAAATTTAGACATTTGAAGGTTTTGAAATAATTTTTATGTTGGCTTATACAGCCATTTCAATATGACAGTTAATGTTAATAAATAACATTTCTCCATATTAAAAAATCCTGGAATGTTTCTTTCCAAAACGAGCCATGTTGACCTTTTAATCAGAACTTCTTTTTATGTTCATGGAGTTAACATCCTTCTGGGGATTTTTACGTTTCTTCCCTCTGCGTGTTTTCACCTCTAGTCTGGAAATGACTCACTTAGTCCATCTGATGGTAGCTGGGACGGAGTCTTCTAACCTTTCCAGAAGCTCCAGGAGTTTATAACTTACTTCCAACTTCAATGACAAACTTTGTTTGTCTGCATCGTTATACCACACATAAAATCCTTCCTATAGCATGATGTCAAAAAAAGAAAATGCTTTAGGTCACATTCTCAGCTGGTGTAAACTGGCATAGTGTTTGGAAAGGTTAGATGATTCAGTCCTAAATGCCATTCATTGGACAAAGTGAGTCAGGCCAACATCAACTGTGCCTCATGCTGATGCCAACAAAACTTTGCAGATTTGTACCAGATGAAAATGGACCCAGGGAGTTTTCATGTGCTCCAGACCTTCAGAGATTAGTTTGGCTGAGCCAGTGATGTTTCTAATCACATTTGTAGAGCGCTGCTTGTTTTGACTCACCTGTTTTTTTTCCAAGACAGCACTGTAGAAAGGGCAAACCCTGTGGAAAACCAAAATGTCCCAGAGATTTCACAGATAATTTTAAAACAGCTTTTGAAATATAAGAATGCAATGGAGTATTTGTAACTGTAGAAGGAATTGATGTCATCTAGGACAAGAGATAAGTTAGACTCCCATGTCAAGCCAAACAGATACCTTTTTTTGCCCAGAAGACTTTGATTATTTTTTTTTGAGTAGCAAATAGTCTTTAAAAAAGAAAACAAGATGCACAAAGAAAAGAGTGCATAATATCTAGCTTTGGAAATTGTGAGTGTTTATTTCCCTATAAAATAAATAATGGAAAACGTGCATAGATGCTTAACTCAGTCTTTCTTCCTTATGAGTGTGCCAGAGCCTACTGGGCTGTGCATCAGAAGATTATAATTAGATATTTGATCTTTTCTTTCCCCCTAAATACTTTAAGCATGTGAGTGGAAGACACAGAGTGCCCGGATCTCTTTTTAATTCAGGCCTGTTTGTGATGAAGTTTATTTGTGACTTCTGACAAAATTGCTCTAAGTGCTTCCTTCTATTCACCAGGCTCCTTCCTGTATCACACTTCCTATTTACATTTGCTAATGCTGTTTGCCCCAGTGCACATATATCCAATAATCAATTTATGCTCATGAGAATGATCTCTCTACTTTTGCACCCACTCATCATTTGAGAATTCCACTTCAAAAAATGCAATCACATAACAAAAGGCCAGGATAACAAAACAGAAACAACAATATGAGAGAAAAAGATGAAGAAAGACTTTGCTGAGTAAAGGGAATGGTAAAGTAATGCAAGAAAGATATGTACAATAGCTTAAGCTCTGTCTGTGACTTCAGAGTATTTCCTGAACTTGCATGGATATTTTCACCCTTGTTCTTGTGGGCAAGATCCTTAATCATTATCCAGAAACTTCTTTTTTCACTTTCCCTTTCTGTCCTTCCAAATGAGCACTTAACATCAACAAGAAAGAGATTCAGAAGTGTATATGCCTCTTACGCAAATTGGGATATGTCTTTGTTGTAGCCTTTTCCTGGAAAAAAAATATGTGGGTCAGAGATATGAGGAAGTACAGTTGTAGCTTTGCCATCAAAACTACACTTTTATTTGCGTGACTTTTTTCACTTGAGATGCATAGTGCATGGGAACAGAAAGAGAAGCTTCACTATTTTGCCCAAACATCTGCATCCACAGCGGCTGAATTTTGCTCTCACATGGAAGCGTTGCTGTGCAGGCATAATTTCTGTTGTAAATAGTTAGTTTTAAATATTCACTTTAAAAAGCAGAAAGGGCTGCTTCCAGAAAAGCTATTGCTCTCACACACTGCCCCCCACCCCACCCCCCAATTCTTCCAAAAAAGCAGCCTTTTTTCAAACCTACAACCTAAACCCAGATTTCTATGCTTGTTTCAGCTTTTGTTTTTGTACAACAGGCTGCTAACCTGTTATCACAGGTTTATAGTCTGCTTTACCAATCTAGAAAAAATCTTGATAATGTATAAATACCTTTGGCAGTGGCAACAGGAGACAACTCTACCTCTTCAGCGTGAATGCAAGCTCTTTGAGATTAATATAGGCATACTCCTACAGGAAGGGGAAATTATTAACATAAGTGAAAGGGATGTTTATGTGATATAACTGACTTCATACTGCTGGATGTTCTAGCACATTGTGCATATACTGCCCTCAGTACATGAGTAACTGGGTGAAATAGAAAGACGTTTTAACTAAAAGAGGTTAGACTAGAAGCAGTAATCATTTTTCCTAGCTTTTCTATTCACCTATAAACTTAAGTAAAAAAATTACATGCCTGACTGACTTCCCACAATGGGTTTGAAAATAGAGAATAAATCAGCTGAGAGTCTGTCCCAAAAAATATTCTCTTTGATGTGGTTGCATAGGATGCAGATTGTGTGTGGGATAAGCTCCGTGTTACAGTGCTGTAACTCCAGATCAAGACATTGTACCGTGAAATACAACAGGTCTCATGCAGTTTCACAGTCTCCTCTGGGAATGACTGCATGCAAATAAAGGGATTCTCAGATGATGATTCGGAATAGCTGTTGGAGTTCTCTTTCAAGTCCTCTTTCTCATTTCATGCTCCGTTCCTTTCATCCTCAGATTTTACAGAAAATATTCTTTCTTTTGGTTTTGTTAAGTGATCCAAACTTTAAACAGCAAGTAAGAAAACCTACCATTTTAGGTTAAGATAAGCATACAAAATTGCTGTATTTCAATTAGAGTAATAACCTTAAACAATTTTAAACCTCTATAAAATGTGACAAAAGCAAAATAAGTTGGCAGAGCGAGGCATTGACACTGATGGCTGCCCACAGAAAATCTCTTACAATATCATGTAAGGATTAACAGCTCTAATTTATGCGGTCACACAGATTTTCTTTCATGCAACTTCAGGACGGATCTTGCCATCTGAATTGTCATGTGCCATTATCACCCTTTAATCAGGCTATTTCATTTTATTTGAACAGCATCAAAGAAATGCTTATGACACAGGCAGACCGGTTCAGTCAAGAAGAGGTAAGGACCACCTTCTTTATTCAAAATAGGAATCTATCTCCAGCTACTATTCAACCATAAGTATTTGCCCCTCTTTAAATGCATGAATTCAGCTGAAATCCAGACTGAAAGAAGGTCGATGCCAGTTCTAGCAATTAGGAACAATTCAAAGCATCTCTTCTGAATAGCTCCATGGCTAAATCAAAGTCAAACAGATTCTTTGGACTGCCATCCAAGTGTAAGCGTGGCCTATCTCTTGCTGTTCTTTCCTATGGCAAGCTGGGCAATGAATTTACTATAGTCCAAGTGGGTTTGGGTGTGGACTGTGATCTGGTTTCCATTTCTGTGAGAGTTATTTTGTTTGAAATCTGAAATGAGGTACTGACTTTGTGGTTTGTGTGAGACTGAGCATGGATTCTGCTGGCTGGGAGGAATTTAGTGAGACTTTATTTTCAGAAGAGGAGTTTGAGTGAAGTTGGTTTGTGGCAAGAACAGATTGGAGTGCAGACTATAGTACGATATTTGGCCAGGGTTTACCTGGATTTCAGGGAGAGCTCTTTGCAACAGGGAACCTTCTTGGGATTCTGGCAGGACTGTATTAACTAGTTCTGTCCTAATCCCTATTGCAATTTTACTGAAGCTAAGGAAGAAGTTTCCACAGTGGTTAACAGATCAAGACAGAAGGGAGCTGAACTGGGTTAAAAATGAAAAGCAGTATATGTCGCTGTCCCACGGTCCTACGTTTGTAACACTTGTCTCCTCTTTGCTCGGCAGATCAAGCAGATGTTTGCTGCTTTCCCTCCAGATGTCTCTGGTAATCTTGACTATAAGAACCTCTGTTACGTTATCACCCATGGTGAGGAAAAAGACTAAAGAGGAAAGAGATGAGCTCCTCCTGTGATGGTGCACCAAGTTACTTCATAATGTGCAAGACAAAGGGCTAAACATTCAGTATGTGAAGCCATGTGGTCATCAGAAGAGAACCAATAAAACAATTGAAATTAGATTAAAGTTGTTTAATGCTCCTGTTTTTATAAAAGATGAAAATACCATTTTTTCTGTCAGTGGTTTGAAATGGAATTTTCTTGATGAACTGGTGCTTTCATGATTTATTGACAATTCTAATGTTCACCAGATGGTCCACTGCGCACTGCAGCGTTGCTTAACCTCTTTATACATAAGCTCCGTGTATTAATTGAGAAATCCTCTAACTTATTGCACCAGGAAGAGTATTTGGTAAATAGAATTCTGTTCCGTTTGACAGCCCCTAGCAATGGAAGTGTAAATAAAACAGTCTTAAGCTCTTGTGAATATGCAATATGCCCTTTCTGTCTCAGTGGTGTGGCCAGTATCATAAGCCACTTGACTCATTTGCTTTGGTGCAAAAGAACAGAAATAGTGGAACAGTGGCTATTTTCCTCATAGTAAAATTCACCTAGGTGCACTTAGAAACCAGTAATAACGACTTTCCCCCTTCAAGGGTACCATTATTATGTGTAGGAAGTTGTCCATGAAATAACAATAACACCTAGTCTTTCACCTGTTGATAATTAGCATTGTTTTACAGGTGAGGTGCACAGTGGAAGGATGTTTGTCAAAAATCATCAAAGGTCTAGGGACAAAGACAAGAAAAAAACTCAGGATTGCACATGGGGTAACCAGGGTTACACATGAAAACAGGCTGCCTCTCACTTTTATAGTCCAAGATCAGCCTGGTTTCTAAAACAGGCTACAGTTTCTTGTATTTGGACTTCTAGGAACTGGACTTATTCTGCCTATGTGGAATATGGCATGAATACCTCCTGCGTGGGAGTCAGAAGGATCTTGCAGCCAAAGTAAAACAAGTTTCTGCTGTTTTAACAACTAATGAAAATGGTTTCCTTTTGCATCAGTGTTGTTGGCACCATAGTCCCACAGACACTGAGAGGAAGTGACAAGTCGCTTATTTTCTGTTTCCATCTTGGTCTTTGTAGAAAGAGAACTTGAGGGCAAGGTGTCAAATTCTGCCCTCGTCAGGAGGGGCAGGAATCACATGAAAAAGCTTTAGCATCTGCATGACCTGGGGACATGACATTCATCCCCACCTGCATTTTTTGTTGTTCCAGCAAAACCCTGCACTGGGGGCACTTCAGTAATGTAGAACAATTGAAATGAGAAGGCTTTTAGCAGACACAAAATTGATATAATAAATCTCACCTCTTGTCCACATAGGTGGAACTACCTATGTCCAGAAACATTGTGCATATTCCTGTATCAGCAATGCTTTTTCTAGTGTAAGTAGGTGATTCCCAATTGTATCTACCAATAATTATCTCACTTAAAAATATTAGTGGACACAGCTAGAAGCAAAATTCAGCCCTTTCCTGCACAAATCTTGCTAAAGATACAGAAAGGCTTTAGCACTTCTTGCCATATGTTCCTGTAACGTTTGAAAAAATGGTATTGTCACCTCCACCCTCCCTCCCTACAAGGTATGCAGCTTGACTGGGCTTTGGGGACTAGTCATACTTCCTGCAACGCAACAGTCTACATGACCTCTTTTTTCCCACCTCATGGCTTTTTCACCAGAGGCTGAGCTTTCCCATTCAAGCACAGTTCTTACCTCTATTTCACACGATAGCTCTTTTCTCCCCAGAATGTTGTCATCTTCATAGGTGTATGACCACTGCTTATGGGATGGAGTTGTAGATAGGCAATGGGAGGTCACAGAGGCAGAGGATTTTTGGTGGCACAGTGGAAAAGATGATTTATGAACTTCTGCTTTAGGCTCTTATGCAGACCCAAACAAGCAACAGCACTTCCCAGCAAAGGAAGGAGCTGCTTATGGGAGCAGGCTGCAAAATGGATGTTTCTTTACAGATTTCATTTTGAATTGCTCAAGTGGTGGGTCCAGCAAATGATCTTGTATGATGGCAAACACACATGCAAAGTCTAACACTACCTTGTATGAGCTCCACAAAAGCACATACCCAACCAAAAGAGTACTGACTCTTCCACTAGCATGAGATGAAGTCACTCACGCATCAGATGTTGTTTACAGCTTTTGCACCGTTTAAAGATTTCAGAATGAGACTGAAGACTAGATAAAATGACATACATGCTTACTTTTGGCCTTCAGTCTAGAGAAGTTTATTTTTCCTCATGCAAGCTAGTAAGCAAAAACTTTGAGGATAATGCTCTTGAAAGATGAGGTCACATTTTTCCATCAAAGCTTGCACACTTTCTGGTGGGGCCTTTTTCAACAGTTACTGCCTGGTCACAATTGCAGCTCTATGGCATCTTATGCTGATGAAGGCCTGGTCTGAGCCATTCCACATTCTCCTTTCACCTGGCTCCCTAAATTTCCTTGTCTGCCTGCAGCTGCTAGGGCCCTGAGTGTACTAATAAGCCTTAATGATGTTGACAAGCATCACCTGGAAACTCCACTCACACCTGCTCTCTGTGGGCCCAAGGGCCCCATTCAAGCTCAGCCCATGGCCTTCAAATGTTTCTTGAGCTACACTCTTGGACCTGCGCTACTTCTTGGGTCTTCTATATCACTGAGAACCTGCCTAGCAATCACTGACAGTGTACAGCTCTAGTAACTGTCCTTGGCTGTAACCCTGACCTGCAGCTTGATTTTTCAGCTTGATCTTGAACTTGCCTCATCATTATAGATTTGCCTGATGATCTGGACTCTTGAACCTGACTACCATCTTTGTGCTTTCCTTGTTGGGATATTGGTGAGGCTGTTTTCCTGCTGGACATGTTATCACACACTGCTGTAGGCTCCTTGTTCTTTAGGGAGCAGCTGCTCCCTAGCAGCTGCAGATGGGGTAGAAGCATGGAGCTGTGGGGAGGATGGAAAACAAGATCACTTTGGTGCAGTCTAGGTTGAGCTAAGTTTTGTCTAGATGAGCAATTTGTTTTGGAGCAGTGCAGTTTTGAAGCAAATCACTTGATTGCCCCTACTTACCTTGAGCAACCGAGGCAGGTTTTCTTAGAGGAAGCTGAACCAGAGGCTCTGCTTGAAATTCAGTCAAAATTCCCTCCAGATCCTGATGGGAACCAAACGGGTGCAGGCTGTGAGGTCCTCCCATAGCTACCAAACATTCGTGCACTACTAGAGTGCTCTCAACCAACCAGACCTCTCATGACACTCTGAAATGGCTTGTAGGCTACATAAGGCCCCAGTTCCTATGTGCCCCTACCTACTGCTTTTCAGGTTTTTTGCAGTTCTGCTGCACTTTCCTCATTGGTCAAAATAAATTTCTCCCTTTTTTCCCTGCCTGTTTCCCCAGAATTACTGCATTTCAAGGGTAGCGCAGCAGGTGTACCTGTTACGGACTACTTGAAGAGATCTTTCGGTTGGGCTATGCTACCAAGCTTGTTGCTCATTTGGACCTCCGCACCTTGGGTTCATGGACCATCAAGCAAGAGAATTTGGAGCTGTAATCCTCCCCTTCTAAAAGGAGAAAGGATAGATGTTCAGATAAATATAATGAAAATATTAAAGATTCTTAGAATGAGCCTGTATCAATCCCAATTTCGTGTCAATCTCCATTTTCACTTGTGGATCTAGGGCTGTTCTTGCAGGTTTTGGATGCATATTCAAATAACTAAAGGGGACAAAGAGCTGAGATTAATTCCACAAAAAGAGATTCTTACCAAGCATCATTAAAATGATCAGATGGGAACTGAACTTGCATGAACCCTGGCAGTTGCTCTTTAGCATCAGCCCTTTCACAAACAATTACTATTTGGATGGGAAAAAACAAAGAAGCAGTGTAGAATTGATAATGTCTTTTATTAACTCTTAAACATTTAATCCTGTAAACCTTTCTGAAACCTTGTGAATGGGTAGAGCAGCTTTTGAAATATACTGTTATAAAAGTCAGAGAAAGGTTCTTATGAGTTTTCCCTGGCTTGTTGTTCTGCTTGGAGGCAGGATTGTTGTTAGAAATGTTTGTCTGACCTGCCTAAACTTTCTAGGTAGCCTCAAGTCCAAAGCTAGCCTTATATTTATGCATTTTTTCTTTTCTCTACCATCTAACCTAAATCTTTCTGTCTGCAGATTAAGCCAATTTCATCCCTTGCATCCTCTTTGTAATGAACATTAGCACACTGGAAGACTGTTTAGTTTTCTTTTTTTCCAACATTCTTTTGCCAACTTTTTCTCTCAGTGATCTTTTCTACGCTTCTAATTCTTCTTGCTCTCTTTAGGATTACCTTAAATTTGTGCGTATTTTTCTTAAAAAATGGTATGCCAGCTTGGACACAAAATTCTAGCACCAGCCAGAATGGAATAATTATTTCAGGGGTTGGTTGTCTGTAAAAAAACAAATAACCTCCCCCCTCCTCAGCCCCCAGCCCCACCTTCCCTGTGATTCAGCAGCAGGCAAGTTTATGTATGTTCCTAGGCAATGTGGGTAAAAGTTTATTCCAGAACTCTATTTATTAGTAACTGCTTGCTTCTGATCCCCCTGTAGCCTGTTCTATCCCAGAAAGTTTCTTAGATCTGATTCCCCTCTGCCTCTGTTACATTGGTAACGTGCCAACATGGGTTAGCTGAGGACATACCTTGAATTTTTACTAATGTTAAAATGCTGCAGATTATCTGAAAATACAATGTCAGTACTGTTTAACATTTTCATTGATGACCTGGATGATGGGTCTGAGTACAACAAATCCATAATCTTCCTTGTGGTGTCCATTGACAGGATGAGAGGCAATGGGCACAAATTGAAATGAAGGAAATTCCGTTTAAACTTTTTCATTGTGATGGTGGTCAAATATTGGAACAGGTTGCCCAGACAGGTTGTGGAGTCTCTATCACTGCAGATATCCCAAACCCAACTGGATACAGTCCTGGAAAATTTGCTTTAACTACTGCTGCTGTGAGC
This sequence comes from Falco punctatus, assembly GCF_963210335.1. Lineage (NCBI taxonomy): Eukaryota > Metazoa > Chordata > Aves > Falconiformes > Falconidae > Falco > Falco punctatus. The sequence continues at coordinate 105,076,230 of NC_137580.1, read as the reverse complement.
AGGAGGTTCAGTCTAGACTATCTCCAGAGGTTCCTTCCAACTTCAATAAATCTGTGACTCTGTGACGTTACATATGTCAGCCTTGTTAAAACAGCTCCAATGATACTTGCCTTTTACTGGGTTGGCATATGATCAATCTGTGCTGCACTCTGAACCTCAGATCCTTTCCTGAGCAGCCTAACCAGTTATTCTCCAAATTTTACTGGTGCCGTTGTTCTAACATGTAATGGTCTGTACTGATCTTTAATTCCTTCTTGTTGATTTTCTACCTTAAATTTAAGGCTGTTCTGAATTCTATCCCTGTCCTCCAAACTCCACATAATTTGCCTTAGCTTACTGTCCATCATCCACAAGTTCTGTATAAGTGTTCTCTGTTTTGCCCTCCAAATAGTTAATATTGAACAATATCTGAGCCTAGGACAGTCTCCTCCTCTTCCTCCTCCCTTGTCATCCTTGAAATGCCTTCTGATTTTAGCAGTGCTAAGTCATGTTGGACATGTTTTTTAACCGTATGCTAGGTCACTGGTCTTTAACCTGCCTGTAGGCAACAATACAGAAAAAGTTTCTCACCTGTGGGCCGTGCCCCATCAGTCTGTTTACATTCCTGTGGTTATCAGCAAGCTGTTATCTATGAACCACAGCCAGCCATATCTCTTTAAGTCATCCTATGGTAATGCTTATATCCAATGAGAATGGACTTCCCACTGTGAACAGGGGAAAACCAACTTCAACAAAGCTGGTTTATATGCAAGAACAAATCCACTTGGATTCCTGAAGGTGAGCCCATGGTTTGTACCAAAAAAAGACTCCAACTCCCACAGTTCTGATTATATGGCTGGGGTTCACAGCTTGCAGAGGAACACTTCTGGGCATGTCGATGCTGTCCGTACAGTGCACTATCCAAGGTCACTTGTCTTTCAATGGGTTGTTATGCCCTTTTCCAGATTTGAGACTTCAAAAGGCGTAAGAAGGATTTCACATTGAAGTAGCCAGACTTTGGATCCTTGAAGCACATGTGGGCACAGTATTTGAAATATTAGTTTTCTAACATGCAAACCTGGAACCTTTTGTTAGAATTAGATAACTTGGGGGATTCTTGTGTATTGACTTAACTTTGGCCACTTAAATCTAGTGTATATTCAAGGAGGCTTATCTCTGCAGGACTCCTCTTCAGTGATTGAAGGGAGAGAGGTCTTTGAATAGGCATTTCAGGGCACTTAAGTTCATTTCTCCTCTGATTCAGCCTCTGCAAACATCTGTCTGACTCTGCTTAATTTTAAAACAGGGGCCTAGGAATGTTAGCTCAGGTATTTAAGGTCAAGCCTGGTGATACCTCCTTGAGTCCTTATCTGGGGAAATGTTGCCATTTGTTACTGTCCCTTTCAGTTTAAATGGTCGTTTATTGTGCCTTTTGACCTGAGGAAGGTAATTTTTTTTTAATTTTTTTTTTTTCAAAATATACTAGCAAGCTTGGTGTTTGGTCAGCTGCTTCAGCAGGAATACAGAGCTCAGATGCTAGGCCAGGCAGGAATTTTTTGTTACAACGATTACAGCAGCTGCCCTTTCGTGGGTTAAGGGATCTTATGTATGCAAATAAAGGGAGATCCAAACACCTACAAGACTGGTGGAAAAAAGTAAGGTATGAACCATCTTGGCTGAGGTCACATAGCAAGTGGGTAGTCACGATCAGCCATGTCTTTGCTGACCAGTATCCACAAGCTACGTTGCATTTCCAGATGCTGATCCTGCAAAACTGTATGTGCAAGCTTACTCCCAACAAATCTCCTGATGGGGTTGGTCAGGTATTTGCTGCAGGTGTTACAGATTTTCTCTTTTTCATTACCAGAGAGCAGCACAAAAAGCTGTCCCTGGAGAAGAAATGTGGTTATTTGGATAGCAGCGAGTGCTACTCAGCAAGCTCAAGCAGCTGGTTTGTACGTACCTGTACAGCACAGATAAACCGCGTCCCGCTGCTCGCTCGGGAAGGGGGGAAGCTGGTTCTCCTTCAGCTGGCTTGCACAGTGCTGCTGAAACCCTTTTGGTCGCTGCTTTGCATGGCTTGTGCCCTCCTGCATGAACCTACCACACTGCACTGAACACTGGTGTTGCTCATGTCATGGGCTGGCAGGGCTCCAAAAGGAGCTGCTTTAAAGAAAATGGAAGAGGATGGCAGGTAACTTCGCTTATCCTACCTCATCCCTCCAAGTTTTGCAAGCAGCAAGGACCCCCACAGTGGTGGTGAGTAGAAAGTTAATTACCAGAGAGAGCGGGGCCGGGGCGGGGGGCTTCCTCTAACAGGCCAGAAAGATAAATCTCCACAAGTTACTAGTAAGCTAGTGCCTTTAAGCTATCGCATGTAAAAAGGATGCAGTTTAAATAGCAGCCAGAAAGTTATTTGTAGAACAGGAATTAGCTGGTTCCAGTAAGGATCTCTGCCCTCCCGACCTGGGCCAGGAGTATAAAGGCTGTGACAGAATTTAATGCTTGGAAAAATAATACTGGTGTGAGTCAAGTGCTGAAGCAGTACAAGTATCCATATTTTGTCTGGAATTGTGAAATTCCTTTAGGAAATATTGGTGATTTCTTTTTAAATTGCTGTTACAGTTCACCCAAGTTTGTACAAACAGCAGCACGCAGGTAACACTGAAATACTGTGCGCTGCCCTGTTTCTCCTGGAAAAGATGGAAAAGTTTAGTTTTTTGCTGGGTTAAATGCAGATGGGCAAGCGAGCCAGCTGGAGTGGAGCAAACCCCCAGGCACTGGGAGCCAAGCTGTCCCCCAGCCACGGCCCTACCATCCCACATCAGGCCGAGCTTGGCCCTTCCCCAAGATGGCGGCACCTGGGCCCTTCCCACACCTGTGTGGGGCCGGCAGGGCAGCCGGGTGCTCCAGCCACACAGGTGTGGGCAGTAACACTAACGGGCTCCCCCTGCCCCCCCAGATGAAGGATGTGAGGGGAGGCTGTTGGGCTCAGTCACTGAGGCTGCTCCGTGTCCATAGGCAGCCCTCGTTCTCCTGCCCAGCCAACATGGAGGCAAGGCCTTGGTGTGCCAAGGTAAGTGCGTGGTTTTTTCCAAGCAGTGTGTTAATTACGGTGTTTGGGGCCTCGGATCAGCCCCAGGTCTGTCCTTGGGGAGCTGGTTCTGTGGGAGAGGTGGGTTGGGAAGGTTGTGGGGGTTTTGTTGTTGTGTCTTACCTTGGCTGTGACTGACTTTTCAGTGCCCTGTTTAGTCAGCTGTGTCTGATTATATAAAGTAACCCCCTGGCTTTTCATATAACATATAAAGCTTATCACCTTTTTCCAGCCACTACAACGCAGTGTGCTCATTAAAGCACCCCTCAGTCACTGGAAAAACAACCGCCTGCTTTTAGTATTAAAGATCTCCTGTGTTTTGTGCCTGTGTGTGTCAGGCTGGTGTTGGTTAAGCCCTGGGGACTGAGGTGCTGGGCAGCATTCTGGCTGGGTCTGGCTGATGGAGCAAAAAAATTCCTTTTTTTTCTTACCTCCCCCACCCCCTGATGGCTTCCTCTAGTTGCGTTTTAATGGTAAGGTAAACATAGTGGAGAAAAATGGAGCAGAGTGCCTTGAAGCCCCTCTATCATTGTTTCTCCATGTTAGAATTGGGAGAAAAATAAGAGGCCTTGGCCAGTTTAACTGCTGTGGGTATCGGTGGTGTCTTGTTGAAGTGCTGAAGTGAGGAACAAGGCGGTTGGTGCTTTCTTGAGGGTCAGCCTAGTGAGGGATGGCCCAGAGGACACTTCAGGCCTGTGAAGTGAGGGACTGGGTCTGAACTGGCTCCTGAAGAAGGCAAACCTCCCCTTGTGAGTGTTGTGTTAGTTGGTGGCTAGATTCACCAGCAGATGTGGGTAACTTGAATGCATACACTCATTCAAAACTCTTCTGATCTACCTCATTGCTCTTTGCAATTGCTGAGATGTGTTTCTTTTGCTTTGGATTAAAAAAAAAACAACTACTCCCGTGCTGTGGGGCAGCATGGGGCTCTCTGTGAGTGAGTGCCAGTCGGTCCCCCATCCCCCTGCCTATCCCCCCCCAGCGCGGGGTGGCCCCGTGACCGCCCTGGTGGGCTCCTCTTGGGCCGGAGAGGTGCACATAGGGGTTTGGGAACAGCTAATGGAGAAGTGGTTGAGGCTGAAGCAGAGCCTCAGCTGCCTCTTGCAAAGACAAGAGCAGATGTTCCCAGTAAAACTTTGACTCCTTAGATGTGGGTGCTTGGCTGATAAGAAACAGCATGAGCGGGCCCTGTACTATTAAATGAGTAATGAAGACTGGTGTGGATTCTCTTATGTCTAATAAGCACTTCAGTGGGGCTCTTAAGTACATCTTCATCCTCTACCCAGCTGCCTATACTGTGAAACCCACAGGAACTTCGTATCTTTGAAACCTCTCCCACTGTCAGGCTTGGCTGAAGTTTGCATGTGGTTATTAGAGCAGAGGACAGGCAAGCGCATGTTTTATTATTCTGTATCCCCCCCAGTGTGCTTTTTAATCTGTGTGCATATATACTGCCACTCCTGAATCAATTTCATGTTGAATCCTCAGTTTAGTTTAATTTAACTGGCAGAGCTGGGAACTTGGAGGCTTTCTTTTCTCTTTCTTCTGAGTTGTTTCCGTCTACTGTTTTATGAATATTCCATTGCTCAATAATGGGAGGTGGAAAATGAAATCCCAAGATCATCTTTTAAAGGATGTTAATGACCATGAATGTAACCAATATAGTTAGTAACAGTCCAGGCAGAGATGGAAGACCGTTCTCTTCTTTTGAATAAAGGCCAACATAGCTTTCTGATTATCCCTTCTAGAGAGGGATCTGGATATTAAGGGGTAAGTCATGCTAAGTATTTCCTTCTTAGACTCCTTATTAATTTATGCCTACTGTTTTTTGTCATCTTTAAAGGTGTTGTTTAGCCTGGTTTGAATTACTTTAAAACAAATGAGTCTTCTAAAAAACAGCTCTTGAAGCCATGGAGATGTTTACTAAATCCTTTTGATTAAAGGGATGAGGTTTTTCTTCTTAAAGAAGCATTCAGTAACAAAAGTAAGAATTATTCTTAATTTGAAGTGTGAAAGGGAGGAATGAATACTCCAGACTTCAGAAGGCTCCGCTTGGTGGAAGGAGTCGCATGTATTCAGTTGTACTTTTCTGAGTTAAACTTGGAAATTTGGAGGCTAAACAATGAAGTACTATGTCACAGATCCCAGCATGGAATTCCTGGGGGGGCGAAAAAGTATTGTTTCCTTTCCATAAACCAAAAAGCATTTTTTTTTTTAAAAAAGCATTTTAAGCGTGCAGCAATGAGAAGATAAGGAAGTATTAGGCAGAGAGAGAAACAAAGCCCTTCGGGGTAATCAGCCTGTTGCCTCTAGGTTTATCTCAGCTCCACCTCTCTCCTTTGCAACTGTATTCTTCAGTCTCCTCCTCCAGTCTAGCTGCCTCTTAACCTCATTAATACTTTGCTTTGATGGTCTTAAGTTCTTGACAATTTATTCCAGATGTTTGCTACTTTGAGTGAAATAGATTTCCCGAATTTCCTGTTTACTCTTAATGTCTTTTGTCTTTTTCTTCTTCTTTGAAAGTGTGACAATTTTTTTAACCTCTTCCCAGTCCAAACATGTTAGCTCACTGTTCCACCCGCTCTTTCTCCTAGCATCTCCTAAAGTTTGGGGTGTTTTTGTTAGAATGGATGCTCCTTTTTGTTGACCTCTTGTGAGGCAATCTTGACCTCTTTCAACTTCCTTAATCTGCAAATGTGAAATTCTAAGCTCCAAAGTTTTTTAGGTACATGGTGGTATCATGTTTTTTGGGTTAGTTTGGGGTTTTTTTTTCCTCCTGTGGGATAGGAAGAAAATTATTGGGAGGGGAGGAAAAATCCTGCTTTTTGCTTGAACTCCAGACCAAATGTTTTTCAGCTTGGGTTTACCCATGTTGCTTGTTCCATCAGGTGTTTTCTGTGGATGAGTTACCTGGAGAGCTTTGAGTAGACATGGTGGGCTGGCATCTCCTTGTTGAGCTGCTCAAAGTTCAAAAGTTGGGGCTGCTCTTAACAGCATGGATGCAACTCCCTACAAAGTGAGTACAGTTGGAGCAGGGTAACTGACCTGGGAATGGCTGTGCTGTTGGAAGTTCCCGTTATAGTAATAAAAATGCATCCATTCTAAAGTGGTTGTATGGCTTTAATTATTCTGTTGTTTTCTTTAAAAATAAAACCAAAAACAAAACAAAGTGAACCAGTTTTTCAAGTACAAAAGCTGTGCCTAGACCAGGCCTTAGGCCTCAGTCTTGCAAACGCTTTCACAGGTGCTTAACTTTACCACTATGAGTAATCCTATTGATTTTAAACAGCACTACTCAGGCAATAAAGAGTGGATTTGTATGATCTGGGGCTTACCTCGAGGTATATCAGAAGTCACTCTTCTGAAATTAATGATTATATGGGTGTAAGAGGAGTGTCCAGCCCAGGATTTAGTTAAAATTAATAGTACTTTTGCTTGTAGGCTTCCTTTGAAGTATTTGGCTGTCTTGTCAGCTCTTGAGTGCTGTATCTTGAAGGCCATTAATTTTTTGACTGGTGAATTTTGTTACAATGTCCTTCCAAATATTCAGGTAGTACTTGGCACACTGCTGCTTTCTATCTCTTTGGCCAGTTGTAACCTTCCATTGAGGCTATTCCACATGTTGGTGCCTTGACAATGTCATTTTCTGGTGCCTGACACTTAAGTGAACTCATGCTGCAGCTTTCCAGCCTCTGGATCTCTCTTTTCTATGCAGTTGCCTGTTTTCATGAAACTTGTAGCAACGTGACAGCTCTGAAACTCCTGTGTCTCTATCAAATTGAGCTGAAAGCAACCAACTCATTCAAAACATATTAGAGATGCATGCTCATGCACACCATGATCATATATGCATTATTTTTGAGGGAAGTCAGGCAGAAAAAATAAAAAGTGATTTGATTAGGGATAGATGCATTTTAATGCTTCATGAGCTTGAAAAAATGACTTTGCTGTATGGCTGGTCTTACAAATATGCTTTTCCCCAACTTATCTCCCCTCCCTTGAAAAAAACGGGCATAGGGCTGCTATTTGTGCAAAATATAGATGGACAAACCTTTTTGGAAGTCACAGAAGGAAAATTCCCCTCTCGGTATTTCAACAATATAAGTAGGCTTGGCACTACGGCTGAGAGATCTGTGCCAGTTGCCGACACAGTGGGTGAGTCATTTCTGCTCAGGTGTTTGCTGGAGAAGGAAATCTTTGAGTTCTGCTTAGTTAGAGAAATAGTTAGGGAAAACGGCCCTGTTGTGTTAAAGCACCAGGAATCTGACATCATAGCCAACTTTGTCCCAACCGACTGCGTGGCAGATCATTAAAGGGAAAGGGTATTTTACTCATTCCAGCCTGTATTCCCTTTTAAAAGGGCAAACACTTGCATTTTAATTCCAAGAATTTCAGAATAGAAAAAGAAAAAGGAAAAAAACCCAAACCAAACCCTGGTCCTGAGATCAAGAAGAGAACATCCAACTTCAGCTAAAGCATGTAGAGAAGGTTTGTTCAATGTGAACGGGTTTATTCTAGGTGGCTGGAGTACCTGTGTGTTGCACAGCGTTATGTGTTACAACTCCAACTCTCAGACTGAGTGCTATTGATGCAGCAGTTGTGCTATGACACTTGTGTAGGAAATGTGACGGCTTTGGCTGGCAAGAACCTAAATTGGAAGTTTGGCAGAAACTGTGACGGAATTTCCATCGAGCTTTGCAGGAGCTGGTCAGTACTGACCCTCAGCTGAATCGTGCTGTCTGGCATTGTGCCACAGGACGCACTGAAGAATCAAAGGTGGGGAGGCAGGACACCCGGTGAAGATTAAGAAAGCCAAATTCAGTCACTGGCTTAAAGAATTCTTGAACAAGTTGCTTTGCACTTGCCCATATCCATTTGCTTTGGATTAGTCCTGGCACTTTGTTAGGATGCTTGGCACTGTATGGGTGGGTACTTTACAGAAGGAGTCTTCAAGACCCACAGGAATTACAAGGTAGATGATGATAACTTGAGTATCCATTATTGTTTCTTGGGCTGTGTGCAGTCATCTCCTTCAAACCCAGTTGGCATAAGTTTACAAGACAAATATCAAAAATCCAAGCTTTGGGAATGAGTGTAGGAAAGCAGCATTTACATTGATGCTTGTTTCCTGCTGTTAAATGGCATGTACTGCCAGTCTCATTTTCCTGCCTCTGTTTTCAGGACGTTTGTGATGCTTTGGAAGGGGATCAAGGTTATGGCTGGTTTTCTTCCCTGCTTCACTTTGTAAGGCCAGATTTCTGGGTGCACCCAGAAATCCAAAAAACATTTTTTGGATCACAGTCTTAGATTAGGACTGAGTTGTGTGTCCACACGAAGCCAAACCAATTAATTTTGGTTTGAAAGCACCAACATCCTATGAAGAGAGCTAGTGAAACTGGAGCGCAGGATAGAGAAAAGAAACAACTTTGTCAGGTTGTCGGAGCTATGCAGCTGTTCTAGATTTTTGCTGTTAGCCTGCAAATAGTCCATCCCTTTTCCATCTCCAGGATGCCCCTCAGGTTCTGCCTGCAAGGAATAGCATTAGCCAAAGTCTTCCATGCAGGACTCTATTCTGTGTCGTCTGGCAAAACAACACAGTAGAATCTTTAATGAAGAAATGCTGGTTACAAAATACCCATAATGGGCATTTAAACACATTGAATATGCTAATATTTTTCTTTATAACTCTTGTGTCTAGAAGCCCCAGCTGTGATCAGGGCCTTGTTGTACGAGATGTTATGCAAATGCATATTTTGTGCAAACAGGATGATGCAATCACTTTGAAAACTTTATAATCAAAGCAGAAAAAGGGCAAGAGGGGAAAGAAAAACACATGGAGTGGCTTCTTCAGGGTCATGTGGTAGGTCACTGGCAAAGGCAGGAGTAGCAGTGGGTCTTCTGGTCCTTACCTGCCATGGAATCCTGTCTCTTCTAGAACACCCATGTGCTTTCCCAGTGCTCCCTAGCCTCTCTTAAACTCTGTTGCAGAGCTGGAGGACTGAGTGGGTTCAGCTAATTCAATTGAACATTTGTTTGTCAAGCTGATTTCATATCCAGAGCTGGGAACCGAGCTGGATTTGTTTGGTTTCCAGAGGCTAAATGGAGCACAGCAGAACTACCCTTAGAGCAGAGCTGGGGTGCTGTGCTGAACCATGATGATATGCCATCCCAAGAACAACTTGTGGTTACAAACCAGGCTACTCAGTTTTAAATAGTGTCCAACTTTGAGTCAGGCAACTAAATATTTCTGAAGCTTATTAAGTTAACCAGTTAGAACAAGGCAATATACAAGGTATAGAGGCCAAAGAAAGCATTATGGGTGTAACTTTCTGAAAGAGAATTATAGTTGCTGCTGATCATGCTGTTATAGTAGATGTGTCAGTGTTTCCATCATATTGGTCTCTCCTCCCCCTGCCCCCCCACCAGTGAGTTTGTGAAAAGGTTTGTACCTCATGGGGAGATTTTCATGTGCTGAGAAATGTAACATGAAATCACTGAATCTGTTACCCAAAGAAGGAGCAACCTTCAAAATTTGGATCTGAACCTGATGCTGAACACACAAAATTTTGTGGGAATTCAGCTCACACTCGAGTCTCCCTATTGTGAAAACTATTCACTTTGGTTCTTCTTTATAGCACTGAAGAGTTGACAAATCTTCAAGTCAGGTATGCTTCTGTGATTCAACTCTGTCGATACAAACAGCTTTGCTGTATTTGTGATTTGTCTTGGTTTACAATTTGTGTTATGTTGCAGTGTAGGGACGCTGTGATTGAGGGTAAGATGCTACACAAGGTGCCAGCCTTGCTGCAAAGACCTTCTGTTACTGAGTAAGCTCTGTGTTTCAGCCCATGCAAACATGCTGTACTTGATTAATCACGTTCATTATGGTCATATTTTCAAGCAACCAAACCCAGGGCTCCCGTGTGCTGGGCACTGTGCAGCTCCAGCGACCCAGCCTTGCTTTGTTTCCTGTTTAATGTGCCAACCTGTTTCTCCAGGCCAAACCTGCTTTCTAATTCAAGTGACAAAATTAGTGAAAAACTGGTTTGTGCCTTGCTCTTCCATCTGCCTGGACATGTTTGGGAATCCCTTAGAATGACTGAAATCAGTGGTTTAAGCTTTTTTTTTTATTATTGCACACCTCCTACAATAACTGAAGTAACTTCATAATGGAAATGCTGACACAACACTATTGTCTCAGCCCCAGGAGTGTGTTCCACCTTCTATTGTTTACCTTGGCCTCTGTATGTTGTATACTGCCTCAGTTTAATTGGTTAATTTAATAAACTTCTGAAGTGCTGTATCAGTTGCCTAGCTTAGCTTTTATCCACTAGTCTGATGAAGAAAGTATAAGTTTCAAAAGCTTTCCTGTATGAAGTTAATCAAATATGAGGTATCTCCTACTGTACTTTGCATGTATGTCTTGGAAAGGCTGCTTGAACTGACACATTTTTACAATTAAAGCATTTAAAAAAAGACCCTCTAAAAATCTTTGCGTAGCTAATGTTCCAGGCCTGACCTGCCTAACTTCAGTTTAAAAAAAAAAAAAAAAAAAAGGAAATTTTAAACTTTTTAAACTTCATTGTGCAGTGTTTCAGTAGCCACATCTGAATTATGTGTTAGGCCAAACTGTACTTTAGATGGACTCATGGGGTTGGAGAGGGGGAGGAGAAAAGTGGGGAGAATGTAACAGGAATGATTTGAAGGTATTATGGAAGGGAAGTCTTGCAATTCAGCCATGTGTGAGACTTGGGTGATCTCCACCAAATTTCTGGTTCTCGCTGAAGCCCCACATGACCGTGAGCATATCCTTTGGCGTGCCTCTGTTCCATTCCCCATTTGGAGGTCTTTTTCACATTTGGTGTGTCTCATTAATTCCAGTTTTGGGAGATGGGGATTGTATGCTACAATGGGGCTTTTTATTGCGTGAGCTGTAATAATGACGAGTTGGAAAGATCTGTAGATCTGGCAGTGAGCTTTCACTGTGGGTACAGTAAAGCCTCTTCCAGGCCAGCGCAGAGAGCACTTGAGAGGCCCCATGTGCCACACGTTGAGGGAGCGTTTATCTGCATTCAGCAGAGCCAAGGAGTGCAACGCACATGTAATATGAGTCCATCTTTATCTATTTTAATCCTCAGCTTGAGCATCCCAAGATTTAGGGGTATTCATCTATCAAGAGTGATTTAGATATACTTGATCATGCCTCAGGGCAGGGGAACAGCCCAGGTTACTTCTTGATATCCCTTCCAGCCCTGTTTTTTTATGACTCTATTAGATCTGACAACAACAGAATCATATACTTTGTTCCAAAGGATTCGTCCATTAATTAGTACTTTGTGGTGCATCGCTCCTCTTCCCTTGAGGAGCTCTAAGAGGTTGACAAGTGCTAATTAAGTCCTACAAGAACTGGTGTGTTGGGTAATTATTATTTTACAGGTAGAGAAACTGAGGTGCAAACGTAACCCACAGGAAGTTTTGGGACAGAATCTCACTTCAGTGTTTAGCATTTCAGCTACTTAAAATTCTCACCGAGCTGTGCCTCTGGGCTGTTGTTGCCAATGGAGAATAATGCTGGTGTTTCCCTCCTCCTGCCCACATCTGAGCTAGTCAAGGCTCTAACAGGCTCATCAGCTGCATTTGGGCTGCATCAGCATCAGAGGGGGACTGCTAGCAAAATGAATCTGGCCTGTGTGCCAAAAATAAGTTTATTTTTTCTCTATTACCATGCTTCCTGGACTTGCAAAATTATATTGACTTTAAAGGGGAGCTGCCCCAGAGTCCTGAATCAGGCTTTTTGTATTGGAAGGAAGGTAACCTCTCGCAGTCTCCATTGTTTGAGTGTAATTTTCAACCAAACATTTGCCAGTGTAAGTAGTCTGCTTCAGAGTTCTCTGGGGTGGAGTGACATGGCCAAGTGGCATTTGAGAACACTTTAAAAGGAAATGGGCTGATTAGTTTAGCTCTGGGTCAACAGTACATCAGGAGCCATTGAGCCAGACTGGCCCCTGTCTGGATCGAAGGTGTTTAAACTTCTCTGTTTAGTTAGCAATACCTCGCTGGAGGAGGCTTGGTGTAGTGTGAATGATGACGTATGGCCGGAATAGTTTCTTTTGCCCTGTAGTAGGGTTATTATCCACCTGTCTATGTCTGGGCATGGTGTTGTATCTCCATGAGGAGATCACATGCTAGTTTTTCCATGCTGCTTTTCCAGTGTCTTCTGTGTCCCGCAACACCCGTTTGCAAGGTTAGACCTTGTGTAGAATTCCAGGAAAACTGCTGCTTCCAGAAGTAATAATATTTATCATCCTCAATCAAATTCTGTCCCAAATACTCAGCGATTCCACTGGCTGACTTGGGCCCATGCAGCCTGTGCACAGGGATCTGAATTTGATCAGCTGTGGATGCTGATAGAGTGAATATCGTTCCACCATGCCAGTCCTCAAACCTCCCATTTGCAAATTACCCAGGTGAATTACCACCTTAGGTATATGCCTGCAAGCCAAGATCAATAATACGAGAGCTTTTCCCGGCTCCACCAGAGACACACGTTAAATGCTGGCAACCCAGGAACGCAGACCTGAGAGCACAAATTCTAGGGTGGGAGCAGCTTTGTCCTTGATGTGATGTAGAGGGGCTGGTTAGACAAGTTAAGCTCTGATTTGCAGCTTTCGTGCAATGGAAATTGTAGCCTTGTTGCCGCTCTGGCTCTGTCACGCTGCTGCACATCAAATCCCTTCACTCCTCCAGGGTGTGGTCTCGATTAATGTTTGCTCACTGTAATTTGCGATGTCGCTCAGTTTAACAGGACAAAATTTGCCAGTCCAAACCATGTCTTGGTGAGAGGGTGAGGTGCTTATTAAGATTGGGAGGGTGTTTTTTTTCATGTTCACGCGTGATCTCTGGTAATCCCACAAGCCAGGGTGTAATACAGCTTTGTGTGGCAGCAGTGCCTGTGAGATAATGGGGTGGTTATAAGGAGGGCTGGAGGAAGTGGTAAAAATAAGCCCCAGAGATACTTCTTGTATAAGAATTTCTCTCTGTCTTGTTTTTTTTTTCTCCCTGGTGAAGAGGCTTTCTTTAGCAGGGCTACACAGGTGAGATTTGCAAGTAATCTTGTCCCAAACTCTGCTGGATATAAGAGCATTCCTCTGTGCTCTGTTATGCTCCTGCCAGGGTGATCACCCCATGGCTGGTCTGATCATAAGTGCCGTGCTGCAAGGTGTCCGTCGGTGGTGTCTGTTTCTGGGGGGGAAATACTCCCACAGGGTTGCAAACCTTAAAGAAACCATTCTTCTAGTTCTGGAGATCTTTACGTCTGTCCCTGTATTTAACGTTTCAGAAATGGGGCTTGTTTTCTTTCAAATGTGGTCACTGTAGTGTTTCAGGAAGGGGACATGCATCTTCCAGGTCTTTCCAAGAAAGCAATCCCAACCTGTTCTGCTGGAGAGGCAGTAGCCAGGTGGAGAGGTGTGGAGAAATGTTGGAAGCGAATAACGTTCTGTGTTTTTCTCATGGGTTACAAGCTGAAAAGGCTTGTGAATGGACATTAGCAGTCTGTCCTCCCCCCCTCGGCTCACTGTGGGCCAGACCTCCTCAAACACACATCCTGCTCTGCTGTGTGTCCAAGTCTGGACTCTGTGCCAACCAGGAAAGGCTGTGCAGGAGAAACGGGGCTGCTAAGGGAAGGTGCAGTACCCAAGGGCTGCAGTTGAGAGAGGGCCCTGATTAAGCCAGAAAGCCCAGCTGAGTGGGCTGGCCTGTCCCTTGCTGCTAAGAGAGCAAACCACTGAGCAGAAATGCCCCCAAGCTTTGCTGAAATGGCCAATGGATCCATATCACATCCTAGCTGAGAGCTGGGCATCTTCAGCCTGAGCATTCATGTGAAATCAAAGGTGAAGTACTGGCAGGGGACAGCAACTACTTGGTGCAGGGTACCTGGGGAGGGTGTGTTAAACACCCCCTCTCAAGACAAGAAGTCCCTCTGAACATGTTAGCATCCATCTGGCAGGTAATGAGCTAGACCTCCGTTGAAGAATGGGTGAAGGGATCCCTCTGCCCACATCTTGTGAAGTGCCTACTCTTAATTTTTGTGACTTCCAGCTGGAGGGTTGCTCTATCTGTCATTACAGACCATTAAACTCCTTCAGATCCATCAGTGTGTTTTAAGTAGTTTCTGACCCTTGGGTGAGAGTGGCTGAGGGGGATCTGATGTTATTTTTTTTAAGTTAAGGATCATTTATTTGCTTGGGTGGAATGAGTCAAAAAGTTCTTGGCTAAGGAAGGTGCGTGTTCACAGGCTCCTGTCCTGGCAAGCTGGACATGGGCAAACCCCACCTTCCACAGCAGTGTTGTATTATCCAGATTTATAACCTGTTGGATTGTCCCTGAACTTACCAGGGTGAGTTTTCTTTCCAGCAAGAATCCTTCTGGTTTTTAAATAACAGTAGTCTTGATATCGGTAGGCACAAATTGTCCTGGAAGAGGCAGGAAAGAGTTGAAATGCTGCAGGGAACAAACCAAGCTGAAGTCTGCTTCAAAAAGCTGCAAGGAAAATGTTTCTTAAAAAACAAAAAGCCCCCTAGGTTCAGGAGAGGATGGTGGTATTAGCAAAAGGACCAAATGAGAGAATTGGTTCAGGTTGAATAAAATATGTTGTTTGATTCAATGCATAATGCCTCCTTTCATTAAAGTGCCTGAAATCTTTTCTTGTTAATTGAAACTAATTTTATAATTTCAGTTTGAAAATGTGTAAGCACTTTCAGGCTGATGACTATTATTTTTTCAGCTGAAGTGACAAATCCAACATAAATTTGCAATGTTTTTGTTGACCCAAATATGCCTGTTGTCTTTGGGCAGGGATAAAAGTTTCAGCTGAGAAACTCTGCCTGCTTCGAACAGGACACCACCTTCTGCCTAAGGATACTTTCATTCATAAATAAAAAGACAAATAACTGGATAGAAACAAACCCCAGGAAGTCAGTAGGTGCGCTGTAAGGGTTGAGGATTTCACACAAACCAACAAAAAGTGAAACTGAAAGAAACTGGGCAGTATGGTGTTGCTTAAAACCCTTTGGCGAGCCAAATGTAGGGGTTATTTTCATAGAAAGCGTTAGTGATTGCCTGTGTTGAATGATGTTAGCTGTTTTTGTAGCCCGTCGCTATGTAAGGTGTTATCATGACTTCTGTGTTGGTAGTGCATCTCTGAAGTGTCCATAAGAGTGGTGAACTTCTCATAAGTTACCTGAACCAGAGATTTGCATAAATCATGCCTATTTAGAAATGCACTCAGAAGCAGTAGGAGACCTGACATCTCAGAGCCACCATTTCCAGGCTGTCTTCGTCCTTCATCTTCTGAGCAGCGGTGGGAATGATGTCTCAGTTGCCCTGTAACCAGTCTTCAAACTCAAAAAAGGAGTGTTTTGAGCCTACTTTTTTTATTTTTCCTGAAATAAAGGGTCCTTTGAATAACCAGGGATGAAAAGGTGGTTTTTTTCTTTAGTTGTCAATAACAACAATACCTTGTTCTTGCAGAAGGACAATAGGAAAAGTTTAAAACACTGTCAGTAGAAGCAATTTTCTAAAACCAGGACCTGGTCTCAGCTGTTTAAATGTTGACTTGCTGGTGCTTGATTAATAGCTAATTAGAGAAATATGATTTTACGTAGTTTCTATATCTGTGAAATCTCATTCAAGGATTGAGCCTGTGATTATTTACTGTCTTGGGAAATGTCCTATTGACAGTCCCCAGCGATGTCCAAAGAAATAGCTGGCATGAGTGTAAACATGGGACTCCTTGGAAAGGGATAACTTACTGGGAGACTATAGATTTTTTTTCTCTACTATACTAATTTTATAAATTTTAAGATATTAATATACAATATCTGAATGTAACTATAAATAATATATATTGGTTTCATTTCATAAAGGAAACCAATGAACTAAATCTTGTGTTTCTGTTTCTTGAACTGCTTTTTCTTAGAAAGCTGGAGCGTTGGGGTCTCTTCTGAGAGGGGTAGCATTTTTATTTTTTTTTGGAAGGTGTTCAGAACTCAATTTAGATGGCTAAACAAAAGCGGGATTATCAAAAGCATGCATCATGCTCAGCAGCATTTAATGATGTTGAGACTTTTTTGAAAGCTGCAGTAGGGAGGTATCTGACTGCAAACTAAACTCCTGAGCCATCAGCTCTGGTGCCATCATGAGTACGTGAAGGGCAGCGGCTCTCCCCAGGGCTCTTGGTGGAAGCCATATTTTTGAGCTTCTCTCCGATGGATCAAATAAAGCTTTGGCAATGAGTAATTGTGCGTTTCTGTTACCCTTTAAGACACTTTCTCATGTTTGGAAATCTTCCATTAAGCCTCTTAAGGCACAGAATAAAAAAAGGTAAAAATCAGTTTACACGGGAGGCAAAGGGAAGGGCTGAGGAAGTATTCTGTAGGGAATCAAAGTACACCACCTTCTACAAATTCAGAGCAGGTAAACTGTTTACCAGTGACTACCTAGTTTAGGAGAGTGATGGTATTATCACTGAAAACATTTTGAAATACATTTCTAAATAAAAAAGCATTTTGTGCAGTTGCAGTAATTAATGGTTGCTCTCTTGCAATAGCCTGCAGAAAACTAACTCATGCGTTTGACAGCGAACATGAATATGCTTGTAAAACTGAAGGGAATCGTTAGGCTTGTGTGAGCTTGATCACTTAAAAACAAACCAAGAAGCTGAACGTGGAAGCATGTTACGACTTAGGGGCTTGATTGAAGACAAGGGGAGTATGTCAGTATTAAATCCTATGGCAAGCAGGAAGGCCCAGCTCATTTGCAACCGCACCAGCTGTCGCGTGGGGGTTATGTAGACGTTAAAGCGGTACACCTGAGGCTTCATACTGCCCAAGCAACATAGAATGGTTTGGGTTGGAGGGGTCATCTAGTTTGAACCCCTCTGCCGTAGGCTGGCACGCATTCCCCTAGAGCAGGTTGCTCAAATATGGATGTTTTGAAAGAGAAGGGCAATTGTAACACCACTATGCATGTGGTTGCTTTGGAAAACAGGACCTTGCTGTAGGCAGATGTGAGAAGACAGTGCTGTTCTGAGATTGTTGTGTGTACTTCTGTTTCCTATTTGCCTCTGACTTGCAGGAGGGCAACTTCTGTCACATCCATGGAGTTCCTGTAGGAGGAAACACGATTTATTTATGAGGGTAAAGAACGGGAGGATTGTGACAAATTGTGCAAATACTAAACATTTTTTAAAAAGCAAACAAATTTATTATTTTTTTTTGGAGTTTGCTTCTCAGTTTGCATCTGCTTACCCTGATTATTCCATCCAGTGAATTTGCAGGCATGAATTTTCAGGCGCATTCACTGGAAAAGCTTAAAAGAAAACATGGCAAAGCTTGCAAGGAGGGTGAATTTCAAAAATCCGTGCTGTGTTGCTGCACTGGTTTGATGTTATACGTCTGAGCAAGGGACAGAGGCACCTTGCGAGACCACTCAAAGTTTCTTTTTAGGCCACTTGAATACTTTAGATTTGGTGTGTATGTTTGGAAGTTACAAATGGCAAGCATCAGTTTACAAATCATTCTGAACTGAAAAAAATCATGAAATGAAAAATGAGGGAAAAGCCCTACTTATTTGCTGTAAGTCCATTCACCCAAGTGTAAGATGATGTAGCGACTTGTTGAAGATGAGTTGCGTAAAGTCTACTGAAAATTATAATTCATACTATAGAAATTAAATGTCTAATCTCTATCTGTTCCTTGGTTGCGTCATGGAGTGCAAAATGTGGGAATCTTTACATCCAAGTATCCAAACCTTAGTAATTACCAGTAAGTATCAAATTTTCTGTTCAAAGGGATGAGAGTTTCACCCCAGTTCTGAAGGATCAAGCAAGTTTTGCTCTTTTGCTTATGGAGAGGTTAATCAGGAAGACCTCTGCTGTCTGTCAGATCTGCCCATTTGGATAGAGAAGAGACTGCATAAGCTGTAAATGAATGCCTTTCTCCATAGAGCTTAACAAAAGCCGTTTGGAAGAGGAGTCATCTTCATTGTCTTTATGCTCTCTAACGTTATTTTGAGTTGCCTCTTGGATCGTGTAGGATTGCTTAGTCCCTGGCATTACCTCAGTTATGAATTTGACAGTTTCCTGATAGTTTATCAAAGAAAATATATGTCAATAATGTCTAAAAGCTGTAGCAATACTGCTCCCAGCCCAGAGATGTAAATACTGTGTTATCTCATGGCACAGCCTTAAATGACGCCACACATCTTGAAATAACATGTCCAAATGTGTCAGAGGAAGAGATTGTTAAAGCATTTGCCTTACATTACCTGCCTGCTAGCAAATGGGTGGTGAGAGAGCTAGAGTTTAATTTTTTTCTTTTCTTTTTTTCTTTCTCTTTTTTTTTTTTTTTTTTTTTTTTTTTTATGTCTATTAGGCAGATCATGCAACTATCTAAACACAGTTCTGGAAAACCTGTTTGCTAGCTTACTCACAGCTCCAAATGGCTCTGAGTTGCAATAGTGTGGTGCCTAACCCTTCAGGGGGAAAAGAAAAACATAGCAAACCCAACCCATTGCACCTTCTAGAACAACATCTTCCGAATTTGTGAAGATGGGGGGAGGAGGGGAAAAAAGGCCTGTGTGTGAAACCACGAATTATATTATGTCTGCCAAACTCCTTTGAGAATTGGACCAACTGTCGGTTCAAATGATTTGTGCTTATCCAAACTTTACTCATCAAAGGTTTTTATGAGTTCACTTTGGCAATAGCTGTGTTTTTCCATGTGGTGAAATCATACACCTGGAAAACATGCAGCCAAAATGGTGTGGAGCTTGAATAACTCTCCTTGTTCTCCAAATGCTCTTGAGTTTTTTAAGCATCATGGTAGTTAAAGTGTTTGTGGTGCTATAAAATTTGTACAACTTTACTGTAAACCTGACTCTTGCATAACCCTCTTGGCCAGATGATTGGCAGCTTGGTTGTGATCTTGTAACACAAAAAGGTACAAATATTGGCCTTAAGTTTTTACTGTACAGAGGGAAGAAAGCTGAAAATCTTTACCTTTGCAAAAGCTGTGCATGGTGGTATGGAAAACATCCTGCAAAGCAGCAGCCTATGAATAATCCTTTTTTATGGTTTGTTTCACAAACAGTGTACAGAGCCCTGTCCCAAATGAGCCAGTTCTGGGATGGACAACAACAATCAAGATGACTGTACTCCACAGAAGTGATGGGGAGAGACTGACAGAAGATACTGGCAGAAAACTCAGGAGAAAAGGGTATGTCCACAGCAGTACTTGATGTTGACCTTGAAGTTACCTTAACCAGTCAGTGTTGTTTCTGGCAGCCTGCAGCAAAGCCAGTTATATTGCCCTCCTAATTTGCAAGTTGGGCCCTCCTAGGACTTGTTTTGAGGCCAGCTTGCTTTTCCCTGTGGGCAGCAGAGAGAAGCAGAACTGGGGAGGAGTGGTGAGAAGTGGGAATGGTGGGATTGTTGTGGGTTGGCTTCTGTGCCCTGAGCCTGTGCTGGCTCCAGACATGGTTCAGAGAACACAGGGTTGGAGGAACACAGGGTTGGAGAACTGGCAGTAGTGGGAAGATCTCTGATCTCTAATTGAGCAAAGGTCCCAGGATAGTGGTGGGACCACTGGTAAACTGTGGCTTTGGCAACCGCAAGTTTAATTCCATTGGTATTCTGGGTATTGGGTGGATATTTGAGCGTGGCTGAAGAAGTGCAGCTTTAACTGCAGAGTGTCTTTCCCCTGCATAGTGTATTGTTTTATTTTCCAACTGCAATTAAAGTGGAGTTGTCTAGAAAAAAGGGCACAGCATAATTCTCAAAATGGCATCGTGAAAGGAAAGATGCATAAAACTAGTGTAACAAAACTGGTGAAATTATAAAGAGTTTAGGCCATGTGAACATCAATTTCTTGCCTGCAGTGCCTAGTCACTTGTCTTTCTGTTTACACAACAAAATAGCCTGAAGAGAGTTAATATATTTAGAAAACGGCAGTTGCATGTATTTCTAATGGGAGAGGAAACTCAACAAACTGATGTGACTCAACAAATTGAGTATACAGAGCAGATCATGGCTCTGATTAGGCCATTTGCAGATGGTTTTGAAGAGCACTGGCCTCTGGCCAGTGAGCTACTTCTTACTTGCAAGGAACACAGACAAACAACGAGGACACTGAGCTAATGCCACACTGTGCTTTGTCTGAAGCGATGATGATCTTGTACTTGGAGCAATGCGCTCATGGCTGGCTGCTTAGCATAATGGAGCAGTCCTGCACCACACATGTCTGTGGCCATGCAACAGAGGCTTCACCACAACATAACTGCAGACCTCTTCCACTGAAGCCTCATAAATGGCATGGATTAAAAATAATATGGTTAACATAAAATGGAATTTAAAAGAATATGGATGGCTTAATGTGAAAGTCATGAATAATGCTGCATAAAATGCCCAAGCTATTAGTTCGCTTATAATCAGTGTACCTGTGCGCAGATCTGTGTGCTGGTTTTGTGTACTGTAATATAAATGGTCTTTGGTTTTGCCTTTATGTAATAATACCCCACCTGATATCTAGACACCCTTGTGTATATTTTACACATACGTCTAATTTAGTTGTTAAATATTACTCCAAAACCCACATGTACGCCAAAGAACCATATATTGTCAAACTGGTTTGAAATCTATAAAGACTCAGTGCTTGAGAAGGGAAGGGTTGAAAGCTAAAGAATTAAAGAACATTCCTTTTAATTTGGTGGCCTTGTAATATGCTACTGAGTAGGAGGAGAAAAGAATGAGTCTGGTGGCTGAACTGGGTCTGCTTTTCCTGTGTTGACATGGGATGGGTGGAGCAGGATGGTAATGGTGTCCCTAGCCCTGGAAGGATGAACCAGCTGTTTTTTCTTGATGTGGAGTGACTCTTGGGGTTTAATGCTGGGGCAAAGTTGTTAGGTTTGCTACCCAGGCTGTTTTTCTCCCTTTCAAACAAATGTTAGTGCTCCTTCCCTTCAAGTTTTAATCTCTTATTTCTGAGGAAACTACTTGGAGAGCCTGGCTGCTGTGAGGCATGGGACTTCTCCTGGGTCTGTTATGTCCTGAAGCTGTGGTGAGGCTGCAAATTCCTGGGATCCTGGGGGCAAGCCACGGAGAGGGTAGAAGCATCTGTGACTTACCGAGGAACCTCAGCAAAGCCAAAACACTTGGGTAGTTAGAAATCCAAGCGATGTTGGTGAATTTCAGTGTTGGACTGTTTTATTTTTTATCGTTGTTATTCTTTTTTTCTCTGGGTCTGCTATTGTACGAGGGCAAGAATCTGCAAAAAACCAAAGGCCCAACCCCAAGGAGCCTGTAAACAAAGCTAAACAGTTAACACATGAGCCTGTCCCGAATGAGAAGGGAAGGGGAAGATGTTTTTCATTTTGTGATGAGTTGCTAACTGGGAGTCAGTTTGCCATCTGCTTGTGGGAAAGCCCTAGGAGGAGGCTTTGACGTACGGCCCATGGAGTTCCCCACGGCTCCCCCTCCAAACCATTCTTCAGCATGGAAAGCTGATCCTGCTGTGAAAGTACTACATGCTGGAAGTCTGCCACGCTCCTACTGGAGGAGTCTGAGGCAAGATCCTTAGTCTGTGCACCCTACGGCCCTCTGCGCAGTCTGGATGGATGGCGCTTCCCCACTGCGCAGGCGTTTCGCAGGGGCAATACTCTCTATTATTTCCTAGGTGTTTGGGATGCTGGAGGGGTGGAAGAACGTGACCAAATCTTGAATGATGGGTAAAGAACATATAGGGGAGTTCTTCCCCGGCAGGAAGAGGTTTTTCCTGCATGCTGTGGGGATGTTCAAAATGATAAACTCAGTGGTTGTGTGTGGTTGTGACTACTCATAGGCAGGTTTCTCTACCGGCTGCAGTTGTGCTCTGTTCCTCTCCTCTGCACCCCCCTCTCTGTCCAGCCAATTCCCTAAAGAGGTTTTCCCAGAGGCTGCAGAAAAGTTACTCTGCAGCTTCAGTTCTCAGGTGCCCATTACAGATATGTTAAATACATAAATTAAAAACATCCTACTTGCTTCTGTCCTCCCCCACGCTGTCTGGAGCACCCATCACATGACCCTCTGCTTGGTAGAGCTGATGATGCAAGGATAGAGATTACTTCTGTTTGCAAGAATTGCATGGCAGTTCCAGCCACGTATTATAATTTTGCGCTGGTTGGCGCCAACTAAGTAATCTCTGTGATAGCCTTAGGAGCAGCTTTGCCCTGAGATCTTAGAAATGATATGGGAAAGTGCTGAATTAAACAAGTATTTGCAAATTTTCATGACCGTGAAATTCCGTTCCCTGAACAAAACTGGGGAATTTTCTTGAATCTGTGGAAATTAAAGATCTAGGGGAATTCTGTATTTAAACACTGACTCTGTCTTTTTAAAATACCCCGCCCTCCATTACTCTTCTGTCTTTGGGCGTAGGAATTGTTCTAAAAATTCCAGCGTTATGGTTCAATATGTTCTGTATCACAGAGGGGAAAGAATCTGTAAATCTCTCATTATCAACCCAGGATTTACTCTGTAGCTTTCCAAGGGTGAGCACCTGCCCCTTGTTTTATTGAGTGAAGCAGGTGAAGTTTATTAAGCCTGTCTTGTTCTTGACTTCATCACTTTGTCCTCCAGATTATCAAATTCTCTTTGTATTAACATATGATAATCTTTGCCTTTATTGATAGACAATTATATATGCAACTGCGCTATATCACATGATACTAAGTGATTCATCCTTTGTTCCTTGCCTTCCCATACTGTCTCTAATTTAGAGAATACAAGCTTAGGGCATCAAAATCTGCTCTGCTGTATCTATGGTATGTTACAAGGAAAATGATTCTTCACTCAGTTACGCCAGTGAGGGGGAGAGAGCCTTTCTCTAAACCTGTAGGTACACTGGGGAGGAGCAGAGGCTGAGTCCTCCTGTACCTTTGGCTCTTCTGAGGCTAAGTGGGTATGTTCTCCCATTTAATGTATATTTAGAGCAGTGCTGCTTTAAGATCAAAAGAATTACTCTGGATTTATACCAGGGTAGCTAAACATGGAATCATACATAATTCCCAAGCACATTTGTCTTGCAAGAACCACACCTGATCTGCCTCCCAGCTCTTATTTACATAAGACATCCTCACTGCGTTGAGAACATCTGGGGTGGGGTTGCTTGCTGCCAGGGTGGGCAGCCGTCATTGCTGCGCAAGCCTGAGTCCTACCTGCTCTGTAACTGTAGATCCTGACCGCTTGCAACCCTTCCTCAGACAGCAGGAACATCTCTCTCTGCTGGGTTTGTGCATTTCTGTGGTCTTAACACTAACCTATTTTATCCCTGAACACAATGGGATGAAATCCTGCAGAAGAAAGACATATCTTAAATGTTTCCAGGATGCGTACATCAGTGATGCATGTGTAGTTTCTAGGATAGAGAGGATTAGAATAAATGCATTCTTTGTAGATGCTGTTTTAATCTTTCAAGCTAAACTTAGATCTTGGACACCTGTCTCTGCAGCAGTCTGTCTCTTGAGCTCATGAATTTTGTGCACAGCTGTCAGTGCTGTATGTGGGGTTCTCTCTTTTCAGCTGGCTCTATTCCCAGTTGGCTGAAAAGTAGGAGCCTGTCTTGGAAAGAGAATTTCCACTCCTGCACACTTTGATGGAAACAAGAAGATATAAAATGAGATTTAATGACCCAGGTTTTTTTGAACCATTTATTAGCTGTTCTGTACATACTCAGTCTCTGGGGAACTAAGTTACATATTATGAGAAGTATAGAGTGCCTGTTCCCTATGGACCTTGTTTCATGATTTACGTGGATAAAATAAAGCATATAAACTAAATAAATTACCTTGGGTAGCTTACTTTGATATAGGACTCCAGGAAGAGCCACGAGGTGGCCAGATGAAATGCTGACCTGTATTGGTGGTGCTAAAATGAATATACCATCTCCTGCCCCTGCCAAGCCCTTCCTTTAACTCTGAGATTGAAGATTACAAAAGGAGGAAAAGGGTTGTTAGGAAAAGCATCCACCTATGTCATCTTCATTCCTGTGGGACTGATTAGATGGAGGGATATGTCACAAACTGAATGGCTTCACAGTGAGCTTATTGACAAGTGGTGTCTGCAGAGGTTTGCGGTGTGGTTGACGGCCCCCCGTTTTTCTCTGAGAAATGGCCAATTTGGACCCCACCATGCTCTACTTGCCCTCTTCCAGTGGGAGCAGAAGCATAGCTGCTCAAAAGGAAGGGTCACCTTCTGGGATCTGCAGTCTGTGGGGGGGCCTTGCCATCATCTAACTTGGGTATCTTCAGTCTCCTAGTCTTGATCAGTTTAGCTGCAGTTGTTCAGCTCCAGACAAAGGTCCAATTCAGCCTCCTCCAAAAATGGTAGCAATTGGGTGTTCCTGCTTGGAGGGAAACTTGTCCCCAGATTGTCTGCGATGAGTTTAATGCTGTACGAGGGAAGTGTGAATGTGAGGTGGTGTCCTTTGTGAGCAGCAACAGGGATGTATTTCCAGGGAAAGGCATGTCCTTCTGCCTAGGTTGGGGCAGAGGGTGCATGTGGAGATCAGTTTTGCGGAGGTGTAATAACTGAGATTTTTACCAACATGTCATCCCATGAGTAGTAGCAAGGAGGTGGAAAGGGAGCCCCACAGTTCCAGCGCCACTTTCTGTACAACATGACTTCAGCTCAGAGGATGTGGCAAAACCGGGAGGGTCAGCAGTTTTAGCTGTGCCTGTCTGTCTCTGGAAATGTGGATTGCTGTGTCACTGAAGAGCTAACTGCTTTTCCTTGTTTTTGCAAGTTTTCTATGATGATGCTATGGGCAAAGTAACTTCTATGTTCAGGAAGCAAAAAGCACAGCCTCCCTTGGGTGAACGTGAGCCACTCTGCATTTTGTAAAAGATGCTGCTGAAGCCATCAGTCCTGTACCACAGGGGAAGGAGCCTGCTGGAGCCTTGTATCCTCTCTAGAAAAGAGAAGAAGCAACTGAAGGAATTTGGCTCGTGTTAGACGATACACCTACACTACCAGATAATGATTTGATCAATCGGCAAGCTTGTCAGATCAGACCCCAGATAGGATGGCGGCTTGCCAGGTGCTGGATCAGAGAGACTTTGTTTGATGTTATCAGAGTACAATTAGGTTACATGCATTGCTCCACGGCGGAGGCCAAGCGCGGGTGACCGGGAGGTGCATTTGCCTGCCGTGGGCAGCCCTGGGCATGCCTAGCACCTCTGGTCACCCACTGCGGCAGCTGGCGGGGAGTGGGAGAGCACCTCGCTCTCTCTGCCCGGGTTCTGGTTCCCCTCAAACTCCTGTCAGCCAGTGGATGAGAGAACAAGTAGATTCAGTTTCAGGAGACCTCGGGGCTTAGTAAAAAAGAAAGCTCAAAGGAATTACTCTGTAGAAGAGTAAAATACCAGGTGTAACATGCAGCTAATTATGCCACTGGTTTACAGGAGGGATTTTAAATGTTTCTTTCTGAAAAGCCTGAAAGGAAAAAAAAATCAAAGGGGAAAGATTGAAAAACAAGTATGAGAAGATATAAAACAAGATTTATATCTAAATAATTTCCTCTAATTGCTGTTAGAAGACATTAATTTTCCTTTTGATGCTCCACTTTACCTTAGGCTTTGCTGTACCTGCCAGGATGGCAGGGAGTCAAAGAGGATTAGCTCAGCAGCTCTCTGCCTTAGTAGCCTCTGTAAAAGATTTAGCAATGGGAAGAATATACAGGTTTTAAAAAAAATAATCCTAATTTAAACAGGCCAACTTCAACCTTCGTTTATCCTGTGCAATCATGATGACTTCACCAGCATCCCATGGGTACAAATGAGGTAGAATGCGGGTTTAGAGTGCCAGGTGTGTGTGTGTTGCTTTTTAAAGATACAGAAGTACTTGATGGATCTGTGGCTATATAGGTGTCGGTGGTGTTTCAAAACCATTTCAAGTGGAAAACATTTTGTCCGCACAGCCAGCCAGCCTAAAGCCCATGCACCAGTTAAGGTTTGCCTAAATCTTGGTCTGGAAAGGACTTAAATAATGCTCAGGGGTGAGCTATCCCTTTGCCAAGGGAGGACTTTGCCTGGGGAGGATCTAGACAGAAGCAATATGATATTTTTTTTATTATTATTTGCCTGGACTTCTATACGCTTCCATTATGGCTTGCACATATGTGGGACACCTCTCTGTCTGTGACGGCATTTGGGTTGTGATTCTACTGTTGTCCATTTTTCTGTCTCCTCCACCTGAAGATTTTTCTGGACTGAGACTGGGAGCACAAAGATTGCAACTCACCCGAGAGCCTGCTTCCTGAGACCAAGTTTGGTTAGCGACGCTAGCTGGATCGGTCAAATGCTTTTCATTTCACCTTTTTTCTTTGTCAGAATTTTTCAGTTTAAGGGTGGTACTTGATCTCTGATTGCACCTGAAATGCAGAATTGCTTTTGGTGGTTGTGGCAGCCACTTCCCAGCTTTACTCAGAGGTACAGATAACCTATTCAGTTCGACAGGAGTGGGAAAGTCCACATTCCTCAGGCTGCGCTGAATATCTCAGCCTGGAAGTGTTGTTTATCAAAACTTCTCTTAGATGAACCTTGCGGTAATTCTCCATTAGTTTATTTCCTCCAGTTATTACAATGAGTTCTGCTCAGGGGTATCCTAGAAAACCACTTGGAAGCATCAGTGGAGAAAAATGAAGTGCGGTTGGCTGGAAGGAGCACCCTATGCCACATCACAAGACTTGATCTCTTATTTTCCCACTGCTTTAATCTATTCTGTTCTCTGTGTAGGGCTTAAACAAAAGTAACCTAAGAAGATCCTGTCTCTTTGTTTTTGTCCTGCATATCATTTTTTACTAGGCAGTGATTCTTAAACACAGCTCATAGCTCAACAGTCATGTAGACAGGCCTTTTGGGTGAACAAGAAAACTGATGCAGAAATAATAAGAATCAAAAGTTGCTTTTAAATTGCAGGTTGAACTTATGAATAAATTCCCTCCCTCGGATGGAAATATAGGAATGTATTATGTGTCTTAACTGTCCAGCTCACTAAGGTCATGGTTTTCATGAGAGTCGTTCTCATTTAAGCACCGTAATAAATACCCAGGCTGTCCAAAGAAGTTAGTGTGTCAAAGACGTACACTGGTTGCTGAGCTCTTCTAAAAATCTGGTCCCACTAAATCAAGAGCAGACAGTCTCTCTTATTCATCTCCTTGTCTGGTGGTGGTTAAACAAATGCTTTTGAGTCTGAGGAACATTAAAATTCTGCAGCTTCCATAAATGACTTTGATTTCAAGATGAACGACGAGATGTTACAATCAAAACCAAAACCGCTGCAGAATGTAGCATTGAAGGAAGCTGTGCTAATTTCTTCAGAAACAAATGTAGAAGTTAGTAACATGAAACAGCTGACCACCAGCCAGATGCTTCAAAGCGATAACAAGTAGTTCAGGAAGCCCCCAATAGCTTTGGCTTTCCAGAGAACTTTAAGATCCATATGTATACCTTTAGGGGTAAAACTACTTTGTTAAATGCGGTAGTGCTCCAGCTACAAAAATATGAATAGGCAATGCTTGCAAATACCTCTTCAATGGGGTGAGACTAGTAGATTTGTCTTTTTGAATGTCAAGTTAGGAATTATTTTGCACAAGAAGCAGCTACATAGTAGAACTGATAATAACCAGGCTTTAATCTGCTTTTGTTTGGTGAAGTTCCGTTGCTATCATGTTTGAAAGAAGCTTGCAAACCCATACCAGCAGCAGTAGATTACAAAGTAACTAGCCAAGAAAACATGCCTTGTTTTTGATTCTTCGTCCCTGCTTGAGAAAATGATTCAGTGCCCCAAGTGTGAGGGTGCCCTCTATTAAATCCCTTGCATCTTACCTGCATTCTGACCTGTTACACCCTCTGTAGTTACTATTTGACCAACTTCAGCAGTTACTTTGTTCTGTACAACACACTGAGGAATGGTGCAGACTCTGAACTAAATCACGGTGGTCTGAACCTTAAGCAATAGCAGAGTTCCTGTGACTTTCTAGTATCAGACACGTTCTTAAAAGGACGTCCTGTTCTGCTGTCAGGCTTTTCATTTTCAAAACAATGGATGAATGTTTGTGAGTTGAGGGAAAGAAAACTAGTCTCCTACAGGAGATAAGATCTGATACAGAGGCCTCAGAAAGAAAAAAAAAAAAATCTTTCTGGCTAAATTTATAGTTGCTGGAGAGACTGCTTCGTATCTTATTTATCATTTTTTTACGTTCATCTGAATGTATATTTATTGCTTCTCAAACAATTTGGTGTCGCTAAAAAGTTCTTCCCAGTGGATTCAAGGAATAATTTAGAGTATAAGAAATGGACAACATCTCATAGAGCCTCCTACCTGAAGTTTTCTCTGTTGGGGGCAATTTTTTTTAAGGACAGCCAAATAAGTTAGTGATCTGTCATATTGAGTCTTCTTTGTACTGAAAGGAACAAATCCTTCCCAAGAGACCTTGTTCAGGATCAGAGCCTCATGGTGCTTGTTGCTCTACAAAACAAAGAAAATCATACCTACGTACCCTTCAGCACTTGTTTTTGTGGTATGGTCACGCGTTGTGATCACATGCAGAGTCCTTGGGAGGGAAAATACACCATTTTCTAGTGCTGCTTCCGTGTTCTATCCAGTGGGATGATGCATGAACAATGTCGAAGGGGCCCCCAGTCATTGCCTTTACTGATAATGTGTGTGTGATCCCTTATCTGAGGGAGGGGGGTGTGCTGCACTGGGAGGAAGACCTCACATTCTGGCAGAAAGGATTTTGCTAATATAATCTGTTCCTATTTATCCTTTTGTGTTTTTTGGTTTTTTTTGTTTTTTTTTTTTTTTTTTTTTTTTTGAGGGGTGGGTGTGGGTGGGCAGGGAGTACCAGTCTTTCTGAAAGCACAATTCTGTGTAGCTGTCAGTCAGGGGACTGCAGGGCTTGGTCCCGCTTTCCAGTTTAGAGCATTATCGTTCTGATTTACACTTGTAAAATAATGCTAAGGCTGAAATTCCCAATCTCTGTTTCAGGATGCGGTGCTTTTCACTCTTAATTCATCCTGCAGTATGGGCCTTGTTTTATGTTTTCAAGCCACACAAAGTGCTGCGGTATCTAAATGCCTTTGAGTCCTTTTTGTTGATAAATTTACCCCATCTCCCCTCAGCTAGTGACTTTGACCAGCACCATGAACACTCATGACCTCTGAAAGTCAGTCCCAGGCTCTCTGAGTGACAAAAACAAATTAGGGAGTTATTTTACTTTATTTTTAAGTGAGGGGTTTATTTACTTGCCTGGGAGCCTGGGGCATAGCCAAAGAGAGACCTGAAGGTGTTCATAGCCCCAGCTCATGCCAGCTGTGCTAGACAGTGCTGCTGCCTTATATTAGAAAAACTTGATGATTAAAAAGAAACAGCTAGATATATCTAATTTAATAAGATACAGCCCATGTGGATCATAAAAGGGAGATCATAGCTGATTAAAACTGCATGAATTGTTTTAAGTGCATTCCTCAATTTTTAGACTAGAACAAAGGAGATGACCTGATTTATCCTGGAATATGGAGATAGATAAGAGCAACTACCTCGACTAGACTTTTCCTCTGCCAACTTAGGATTGTATATTTAAAAACTAGTCTGGACAAACACTAGCTGTGTGCCAAGCAGCAATGTTTCCATCACTTCCCTTGGAAGATTATTCCATACACTAATAGATCTTGTTGTCAGGAGGCTTTTTCTTACAGCCTAAATCATTCACTTCAAAACATTAAGGAACTGAGGCAAGAGTCTAATGGGCTGGGTTTTTTCCCTTGTGCCATGCTCCTCTCCAGTGTCTCTAGGCTGTAGCCACGGTACATAGGGCTGCTGCTGAGCCAGATTCTCAGGCATTTGGGAAGACCTTTTATGAAACAGACTGCTCTGAAAAGCCAGGGTAGAGACTGGTTAAAAATTGGCTTTTGGACAGGAAATAGAGGATGTCACAGCCAGGAAACAGTTCAGGATGGGGAGGTGTGGCAAGTGTCAATTTTAGCTATGCTTTTTTTTCCCCTTATACGTAAAAATGGTCCTCACCCATTCTGGGCTTTAAACAAACTGCTTTTCAGGCAAAAGGAGACCAGAGAGAGAAGGTTTTTTTTTTTCCACTAATAGCAGAGTAGTGTCGGACTGTGGTGGTGTGATGGTGAATTGAGCCGACCTGTCTGTGTGCCTGTCCCTGTCGGTCTGTCAGCCCATACTTTGTGGTGCAGGACCATCATCCTTACATGCTGTGGGTTATCTGTAAATAAATAAAAACAAAGCAGAAGTGGTTTAAATAAGCTGCCTTAATATATTGGTCTGATAACTGACTTATGAGATGCTTTCTGCTCACGTGAATTGGCACAGCTCCACTGACCGAATTAGGGCTGTGCAGATTTACACCAGCTGAGGATGTGGCTCATTGCGTTTAATATACCAGGAACTCTCAGGCCAAAAATAGCCATAGATACCTTGAAAGGAAATGCCATGTGAAATGCTGACTGAGAACAAGACTGTTGGGAGGAGGAGGAGGAGGGGAGCGTGAGTGGTGACTAATACACTACAGCCATCTGCACAAATTGGCAGCTGTAAAGTAAAAGCAACGAGGTTATTGCACTACATATATATATATTGAAGCATTAAGTGTAAAGCGTGTGGATATACTGTATGGAAGCATTCAGCATTAATCAGTGGGGAACGTGAAATAAAACACGTAGGCTATTGTGTGCGGTTTTAGTTACCTTATTATGGGGAAGTATGTCGCACGTTTGAGAATGCAGAAGGGGCAGTGTAGGGCAACCAAAGTTATTCAGGGATTTGGGGAATGGATTATAAAGAAAGATTAGCTAGGCTTGGCCTCTATAACTTTGAAACAAGAATTGTTGAGCTGAGCAGCTTGCTTAGGCATGGTGATACTGAATGGAAGCTCAGGGAAATAATACCTTAGCTGAGCTCTTTGACAGACTTGCTGGAAAAAGCACCATGAAAGATTTGGAGGCTGAAGCTCCATCTCAGTGTGCTGAGGCTGACCCTGAATCCACATGTGGGATGTGAGTGCAGGGATACATGAGAGCATGGGGAGTTTAGACGCCTGGATTTCATCTACTTTTAAAGTTGGAGGATACTCTTGTGGTGAGGGAGCAGAGAGAAGGTGAGACCATGGTCCTGCTGAAGCATCAGTGGTGCTGGCTCTCACCAAGGCTTTCCATGTTTCTCTTTTGTGCGCTGAAGTCTGTCATTGACTTCTCAGGTTTTAAAAAGGATGATCTGCAAACCTGGTCTCAGGTGTGTTTTTCTTTTCAGCATGTTTTAGCTTTCATTGTGCTATCTCTAGCTAGGGTTTTCTTGAAACCTTTTTGGAGAACCCATCCTATTTTAGCCTTCCTGTATTAAGAACCTATTTCCAACCCCCCTTAGTATCACTGGGAATTAGACCAGGATACTTAACCCAGCCTGTGACCACCCATCTATACAACAAGAACATAGATGAGTTTGCAGTACCATGGTGATCTGGGTATTTGTGGCCATCTCCGTGCATGTGGAATTTGTGGCTTAATGAACGTCTGAAAAGGGATTTGAGGTCCTTGGGTTAAAGGCCCATATCCTGTAAAACACCACATTATGATTATTATATTCCTCCTCATTGATCAGCTGTCAGGGAGACAGACTTCAGTGTCACTTTGCTGATGAAATGGCAGCAATACAAATACCAGCGCCGCTCCGTAGAGCAGCTTGCAGTAATGCTGCCGAGTGCAGCTCCAGTAATTGCCTGGCAGCGATACAGGCGGTAGTGCTGGTCCATTGATCAGCCCCTCATCACCGAGGCTCCAGCTCAGCACCGCTGTCGGCTCCAAAGCTGTGCCGAAGACCCCAGGAGATCCTCATCTACCTGGTGGAAGTCCTGTCCCGAGAGCCCCATTCAGGCTG
Source organism: Falco punctatus (assembly GCF_963210335.1). Taxonomy (NCBI): domain Eukaryota; kingdom Metazoa; phylum Chordata; class Aves; order Falconiformes; family Falconidae; genus Falco; species Falco punctatus. Next base: position 105,044,164 of record NC_137580.1, on the reverse strand, counting down.
CGCTAACAGGGGCCTTGATGATTTATTTGGTTTCCCAACTGATTTTCTTCTCAGTCATGATGGAAAATGCTGCGCTAATGCAAAGTTGTTCCACTTGAAAGCCCAAGGCTCACAGACTGTTATTCTGAGTAATTGCCACAGTCCCCAGCCCTCTGCTCTCCCATCCAGTCCATGTGCCTCCTAGTAAAGGCGTCTCTTGCAGAAGAGTGTGGGTGACTTCGGGGGGGTGTGTGTGCGCGTACGTGCAGTAATTCCCAAACCACTCCACGGACAGACAGGAGTAAGTGTTTACTAACAATGGGAATACAACAGAATCTGCAAATGAATCATTCCGTAGTGTTTCAAAGGGGTGAGAGGTGAAAGGAAGTTGATCTGAAATGCAGCCAGCAGATGCTGTTAGTATTTTAGCAGGGGACTCCCTAAAAAATGTGTTCCTTTCACTTGGCTGATCGCCCCCAAGGAGCAGGAAACATGCTGCCGAGAGAGGCAAGCAGGCAAAAGAACTGAGCACGTGAGATGGGTTGGCACAAGCTGGTTTTCACAGTGTGTCACTGGAAAAGAATAGATGAAGGTGTTGCTTTGTCATATCCCACGGTGGCGGGTCCTGCCCATCCCAGCTGGCCCTCTCGGGGTGTGCATCTCTTGCTGCTTTGTACATGGTGCTGCCCCCTTCAAGGTTCTTTTATTCCTTTTTTTCTTCTCTTTACTCAGGCATGACTATTTTCGAGTTCAGCAAAACTTTATACATAGTAAAAGGAAGCCCAGGCTTTTACTGTGAAGGGACATCCACCAAAACCGGCCCTTTACCTTCTCCTGGGGCTAACACTGATGAACTTCACGGTTAACTTCAGGTGTCTGGTCTTTACTGGGATTGAGGGTTTTTTCTGTTTTGTTTTGGTTTTATGCTCTTTTTTGTTTGTTTGTTTTTCTTTAACCCCAGGACAGTTCAAATGTGTTAATTACTCTGAGGTAAAGCAGACAACTTTTAACGTGAAGGCTACCCCTGCATATGTGAAATATTTAACACTTGGTATGCTGAGACTTGCTCTTCAAAGTATTTTTGTTAGCTTCAGGGGTAAATACTGTTTGGCAAGGATGATTTAGCAGGCACCAGAGAGAGGGTGCCTTCACACAAGGAAATCACCCAAACACCCCTTCAGTTTGCAAACTAATTTCAACATACCCTGTGCATCTTGTTCTACTGCACTGCTGAAGCCCAGAAAGTGCAAAGTGGGGGCAGACGCTGTGCTCCATGGGAAGAATTGTCTTTTAGCTTGTAAATTTTATTAGTATCCTGTAAAATGTAGCACATATTCTACGGGCATTTACAGAAAGAAAACCAGTTGATTAGATTGTAGAGACATGATTTGGGATGTGCCTATGGTTAATTCCCTGATGTTTTCTTTACAAACGAATTCCTGGCCAATTTGGCTATGTGAGGCAAAGCCCTAGATGATGGCTTCTCAGCATTGAAGCTTTGTGGAAAATTTTAGTCTACTTGATGAAAGGCTGTATCCACAACACATAGGTCTTCTGATTCTCAGTATAACTGCAATGCTGAATAGTTTGTTTCTTTAAAAAAAAGAAAAAAGCTAGAATTAGTGCCATAATAAAGCAGACATTTAAATTGAGAACTAAAAGGAAATTCATTTCGGGGGATTTTTTTGATCTACGGTTCCCAAGAAAAGTTCTTTTTTTACGGTTCAGAAATTCAAATACTGAAAAACTCAGGGGTTTGGCCAAAGTACTTTTGTTTTTAGGCATTTAGTTTTTCAGGAAAAACAGGGCAAAAAATTTTCCACACAAACCATCGCTTTTCACAGCCTCTCATGTTTCCTTGGAAATTTTCCTTCTAATTTGTTTCTGTTGGAGAACTTGGGCTCCACCCCCCCTCCAGGGGAAGGATCCACAGCCTACCTGACTCAAGTCCTCAAAAGCAGGCTAACACAAAGTAACTGGGCTTACCCGTGGTTCTGTGGGCAGGGAAGGCTTATGGTTAGTACAAGCAAGTCACGGATATTCCTGTTTGCCCTTAACCCTTCCTTTCCTAAGCCTTTACTTTATTTTAGCACGCTCCTCGTGACCACTCCACAGCTACCAAATGGTGGTGACTGCGGACATGTGGTGAGCACCGTGTGTGGCTTGCTTGGCATCAAACCGTGCGTGGAAATATGTTAGGGCTTCCACTAGAAAGCTCGCTCTTCTTGCAGGTGCACCTCGGGGGTGCCCAGTGAGCCACCAAAAAGGGTGCTTCTCAGTCGTGTGCCGCAAGGCACAGCTGGCTCAGCCCGTGAGGAGTGATAGAGGATTCGTGTTCTCAAAATGGTAGCTTTGCATTTCTGGAAGCTGGAGGGTAAAGGAGGAGCCAGGAAGAAGTGTAGAGAGGATTGCTTTTCTGCTGGGGAAAGATATTTTGCAGGCAAAACTGGCGAAAGTCCCCAAAGCTTTAAATCTGTGGTTTTCCTATAGGAGTTCAGGCTCCAGGGGGTTTCTGCTTTTAGTTGCAAGGCAAAGAAAGTATTATGTATGGAGATTTGCAGAAGACGTACTGTCCTGGGCTGATTTCAATTACTGAAGCAGGGCTGCAGGGCTGCCCTGGTGTGGATTTGCCTGGCAGGTGGGGAGCAGGAGGGGCAGCGTGCCTCTCTTGTCCTCCGCTGATGCAGAAGTGGCCATGTGCTTGCAAGTGCCCCTCTCTCCCTGCCGCTGTCCTTGTTACTGCTACACCTGGCCCCAAAAGCTGAGCTTTCGGTGGCTGGATTCCCTCTGTGCTCCCTTGGCTTTATCTTGTTAGGCTCCGATGTCCAAAGGGTATTCGGATGTTTGTCAAAAGCACCAAGATGCCCTATTTTTACAGCATACGAATGCGGTTTATCTACAGAGTGTTTTCATCTGAGTCTTTTGAAAATGTCCCCCATAAATAGCAAAACCCATGTTTTGTGAGCCAAGGGTGTGCAAACTGGCTTCATCCATAGGACTAGCACCAAGTCATCAGAAGGTGCCTAAGGACACATCTTGCAGCAACGGGCTGCATTAACGGGTGTAAGGGATTATCTCTGAGCTGTAATTTCCACAGAGAAAAGTTCACACTGGTCTTCAAACGTTTATTCTCACAAAGTGAGTGTGCTGCAGAAGCAAAACACTCAGCCTTTTAATGTCTTGTATAATTAAGGACCACTTTATTTTCTCGTTTTATTAATGACTTACCTTTAATGTTAGCCCAATGACACAGTTGTGTAATTTAATGTGAAATGTATTATTCAGCTAGCTGCCGCCTTACAGAAAGGTTTTGACAGGCTGTAATGGTTTTGGTTTCAGGACAATAAACCATCGTTTTTATAAATGCTGGGAAGAAACATGAAGGAAGTGAGGTGGCTCTTTTAGTAGTTTGATGGGATTAATTTTTTTAAAAAGAAAATGTAACTGAATGAAAAATTACAGTAAAGGACCTATCATAGCAAACGCAAATTAGTTGTTCAGTCTGTAATTCGAAAGAAGCATTTAGGCATATGCTTAAGTCTCACTGGGGACTTGCCTCAATGGAGCTTATGCTCTCTTGACTGAAAACTGAGTTTAAGCAATTATTTACCCTTTAGATAGTGAAAATTGTAGAAAGAGATATAGCATCTTTTATTAAACCAGCATTTTGTAAGGCACAGCAGCATGTCCTTTGTCTTACAAAATGCCAGTTGGAATCACTTGAAAATTAACAGTTGCTTTAAATTACACCAAATTAGGAGTGTTCCCATAATTTTGTTGAACTGGGGGGCAGAAATATTAATAATTAAATGGGCTACATGAAGAAGTTTCCTGTGGGAGCAAATGATTTGATTCAGTGACCCAGTCCTAAATTCCGTTTACTGAAGCAAAAACTTCATATAGGGAAAAAATGAGAGAAAGTTTGTTGCAATCCTGTGCTTTATACTTTCTTCCAACTGAGTGAAAACGTGGAAGAATCTTTTTTCAGTGCCATTTTCTTGGGAAACAGAGCCAGTACAGTCAGTCTGTGGTGTTCAGTGACTTTGGATCTGTCGGCTGATTTCTTTCAAACTGGCTGGAGGTTTCGGAAAGAAGGTAGTGCCTGCAGGTGCTGGAAGATGAGGTGCCTGAGCAAAGGCAACTGCCCAGGCCCAGGTCAAGATCTCCGAAGGGAACCTCAGCACTGAGGCACCAGAGCATCCACACGGGCACAGACCAGAGGGACTTGAGCCATAGTGAAACCTGGTGGGAAGTAGCATTCAGGCCAATACCTGCACCCAGGGGCGCTACTATACACCATCCCAGCCACTGGCATTGCTCTCTGATTTTTGCAGAGGCAAGAGACTTATCTGTACCTGTGCAAAATCAGGTTATTATATCTATTCCCACCAGCACGACAGGGACAAATTCCTTAGAGAGTCCTTAGAAGCAACACTTGCCATCAAGCAGTTTGAGTGCACAGATTGCTCTTTCAAAATCCAGGTCTTTGGCACTACATGTCACTCCCCCCCGGCACCCCAGCCCTGATGAAGGAAATTTGTTTTCCCTGTAAACCTGGTCCTGGAGTATCCAGCCGTCCCGGGAGTACCGCTTCCCCACGTTCCAGCAGCCGTACCCGAGGGGAGGGATGCATTACTGGGTTATGGTCAGACAAAAGGAGTGAACAAATGTGCACAGAGATATCAAAAGGTGCACAAACATCCCTAGCAGAAGGCTAATGCTTCAACCAGGAAGGCTTTTCTCCCCTTCCTCCCTGCAAAAAGCAAATCATTTGGAGCAGGCAGGTAAAGGAGGGGAAGAGAGGTCTGCACTGAACACAGTGATGTTTGCTCTCTGCCCTGCCAGTGATAGCAGCCTTGCCACGCTGGGCACTAGGTGTGGGGGGAAGCTGTGGAGAGGAGTTTGTCTCATGTCCTGTCTACATCAGGTAGCGCTGATATGCTCTAAATTATGATCTTGCAATTAAAAAGTGTATTAAAATTTTCTGCTGGTTCTGGAGTGGGAAGCTGTAGTAAATCAGATAGCTACATGGAGACTCTTAGACAAGTTACAAATTATTCATAACCAATTATGTAAATTCCTCTGGAGCTGTAATAGTAAAAAACATCCCAGAGCCCTGTACAAAAAGTGGGTTGGTTTGGTTACCCCCAGAGAAGGAGAAGCGCTATTATTGTTTAAGTCTAGTCTGTAAATGTGTTAATGGATCCACTCTGAAGTATCTGAGGGGAAAAGGAACAGGTGCAACCTATTAACTGCCCATGTCCTAGTAATCATTGAATAAATTGACTTTTATTGTATCCAAAAGTAAGAAATCTTCTGGGATAAAGAACCTTTTGCTACTTGGCTGCTGATAATTGGAATCAACAACTCAAGGAATTAAGGAGGCTAGATCAGCTACATGCTTTTAAAATGATTTGTAGCTGACGTATTGCCAGTTATGCACTCTATGGGCTAATCTTTAATTGTATTTTCATGTACGGTTCTGGACTGAGTGGGTGATTTATTTGACACATGGTTTGATCTACTCATCTCCAGCCCTTAATATACAGGATTTGCCATTCCAGATCTTTGTCCTACAAGTCGAATCTTTTCTGCCTTTGGTAGTGGCTAAACCCAGGTTTTCAGGGAAGCACCCTTTGCTGAGGCGGAGGGACGGGCAGAAGGGTCACTTGCTGCTGAAAATGGTGGTTGCAGGCATGGCTGCCAGTGGCAGCGTGGCTGTTCTCACTGCCAAGCTTCAGCCACCCCTGCCTGGGGCCTGACCTCTCGATGTAAGAGAACAGAGGTGCTTTCCAAGGCTGCTTCAGAGCCATGGAGCTGTTGCCTTTGTCAACTGCTTGGGAGCCTCAAGGCAGAAGCCGACAGACAGGACGAAGACCCTCCTGTTTTAAGGGAATCTCCATGGTTTAGGCACCAGTTCAGAGGCCAGGGAACTGTTAGCTAGGTCTGCTTTGGGAGGTATTGAATCAGTTACTCTCTCTCTCTGAACTTGTTTCCACCCACTCCTCCTGCATAATTAGACTGTAAGCTCTTCAGGGCAGGGACCATCTTTTTATAGTCTGTTTTGTGTAACACCTAGCACAATGGGGTGCCAGTCTCACCTGAGGCCTGCAGGCACTGTTCTGTTATAGATAATTAGTATTTTTTTAGGCACCACTGTAGTACAAATAACCAGTGTTGTTGTTGTTGTTGTTTATTCTCGGCCAAATCCTGCTTGCAAGCTGAAGGCACGCAGCAAGTAAAGGTGGAGCAGATGCACAGCGGACTTGGTGGCACAGGCAGCAGTGGAGTAGGCTGAGTTTAGAGAAGAGCAAATATTCAGGTGAGCTGGTGGTGGAGATGGAAGGACTCTGCAGACCTTTGCTTTACTCCTAGCTCAGCCGCTGGTTTCCAAGTTGCTTTTAGCTAGCCACTTCATTACTTTTCACCTTAGTGTCCTTTCTGTGAAAAGTGTAATTAACTACTAGCTCCTATATAAAATGTCTTTGAGAGGTTTGGCTAGAGACAACGAGTTTCAGCAGAAATAGTAAGAAATTAGATATGGCAAATTGTGTTTAATTCCTCCTTACACTTGCATAGATGAGAGGATGTTCTTACAGCACTTCTGTAACACGCTATATGCTGTCCATAGGCAAAAGCAGGGAGAAATGACAGAAATTTAAGTGCCAAAGTGTGTGTGTTCACCTGACCAGCTGTGTGTGCGTATGCTCACGTGTGTGAAGAATTCCTTTTTTTTTGTTGTTTTTTTTTAAATTCACAGAACTGTTCTTTGTTTCCGTAGATGGTTTCCTCTTTGCATGCCCATTCTATAATTCCCCCAGTAGACATCTGTCAGGAATACAGAAAAACTAGCACAGCTTTGATGCAACAACAGAATCCTGGAAACTAATCAAGAAAAAAAAAATTGCCCTTGTAAAACTGGGTCTGTAATTATTATGGGAGCCAAGATATCAAGATAATAAGGAGACAGCCCTAAATAACTTGGGGGAATTACAGAAGGTAATAATGTACTGCACCACTGCCAGACGTAGTTAGACAGACAGAGTGGCTATGGGTTTTGGCCTGGGTTCTGCATTGTGTTAGGGCTGCTCCATCGCTGCCAGGCCGAGGAAGGAGCGTGAGGAGAGGGGCCATGCAGCCCCCCTGCCTTGGGCTGCGCCTTCCTGGGCACCACTGCGGGACCTGCAGTTCCTCGCTCCCCTCGCCCTGCAGCCCACCTCTCACCTGAGGGCTAAACGGGGCTGTCGCAGAGTGGCCTGGAACCTGTTGCGATTTCAGGGATCAGCTTTTCCTTCCTGTGTCTGCTTGGCTGTGACAACTCATGCCCACGAGGTGATCCACTTGGTGCCAGCAAACCTGCCTCGCATGCAGAAATCTCAGCAGCAGTTGCCCCCTGCAATGTGATACCCGCGTGGTACCCAGCGATGCAAAATAGGCAAAGGGTTACCAAAAAGAAATAAAAAAAAAAAAAAAAAAAAAAAAAGAAAAGCAAAACCGTTGCTGTCTGTGAGGGAGGGAGTGTCAGCTCGGCTTTGCTGGTTATGGTAAACTGTTGTACACAAGCTCATATCCTTAAACAGGATTCTCTGTGCCAGAAAGTCCATGTAGCCTTGGAAAACAGATGGTGTGGGAGCGAGCTAATCAGGAGTGGTTGCCTCGTTGCATTTGTGTGTTGCCAGAAGAGTCAAGCCAAGATCACGTTGCGTTCTTTCACAGCCACCTTCAGCGGGGCAGGAGAAGCTGGGTAAATTAGCCTGCAGAGGAAATGTGCTGGGTGCTGCTGCAGCTAGCCTGTTTCCAGTACCAGAGCAAGCTTGTTGAAAGCTGGCATGGGCACCTCAATGCTGCGGTGTAGACATATCCTTTGGGTGTAATAACAATAGAAAGATGAGATATGTAGTTTTCAGAGGTTTTGGAGCAATAGGGTGTTAAGATAATGCAGGCAATCAAGCTCAAAATATATCTGGTGGTGGTTTCTAACCCTACTGGTATTTCTCCTCGGGGTTCAGTGTGTTAGAAGAGACCAAGGGCATGTTTTAAAGTATGCAGAACCCACAACCAGGAGTAAAGATTTCCAAGGATCTTAGCACTCTTAGACAAACAAAAATCAGTCTGTGGTACAACGCTGCTCTGTGAACTGGGGGCTGAACTTGTTTGGACATTCAGCTTTTACGTGCCATAGATTTACTATTTAGCAAGACAAGATCTTTGCATCCTTTTCAGCAAAGCAAATGCTATTTAAAGGCACTTATAAAACTTAATGTTTCTTTTTTGCAAGGGTGTTCTAACTCCAGGATGGGGATGTAGAGCCGTTACCCCTACAGGTTGACTTCAGTCCTCAAAACTGAATCTTAAACAGCAACCTCTTTGCTCTTCCACTTCATCTTGAAGATGCACTAAAATTCTCTGTGCCTGCCTTAAATAGAAGAAAAAACATAAGTTTCAGATGTGTGAGCACTGGAAACCCCAGTAAAGCTGAAGAGTCGCTCTGTATAGCAGCACTTTCCAGGGACACTTACTACCTCTCCTCTAATGTCCTAGTACTTAGTAATTGTAGAAGCATAGCATGCTACTGTTAAGTGTTTTTAAATTAGGATTTTAAAACTTCTCCTGTGGCTACCACTGTTGATTACGAATCTTTTTTTTTTTTTTTTTCCCCTGTACCAAGACCCAGAGTTTTGGCTCCAACACCCTCATCAGTTGTAATTACTGTGCCCTTTTACATGGAAAATGTGATCAACTTCAGCTTGTCTGAGCTGCTTCATCCATCTGCACCTGTGGCTATGGAGGGAACGGCTCATGCTGGAAATTCTGACTCTGTCAGAATGGCAATTATTAATCCTAGGAACTGCATTAAAAAATACTTCCCTTTTTATTAGTACCATTAAAAGAAGTCTTGTTCTTGATGATCTGCTAATAGCTTGTCATGTTAATTCCAATGTAAAGTATAAATACCTTTCTTTAGTTTGAACCAAAATCATGTGTTTTTAAAGACATAGGAATATAGTTGACAAATGAATGTGGTTGACTGAGGGCAAATGCGGCCAGGGTAAGTCCTTTCACTCCCTGCTCTCTTTGAATCCTGTTTAATCCACACAGAAAAATGGCAATACAATATCCTTATGCATTTTTGGATTTCACTGGGCGTTCTGATTGTGCTAAGGACAAATGGCCTTTGCAAGTCAAGAGGTCAAGGTGAGCTTGATGTGACACACAGCTGTCAGGAACACCAGCTAACCCTGCTGGTGCTAAGTCCTGCATCTTGCTGCGGTTCACACCAGGGTTTGGAATCTTGCATGGCATCGATTTCAACAAAAAATTCTGTTGATCAGGCCAGGAGGAACAACTCTGAAGGTTTGATCTTTTAAATAACTGTTTTGGCTGCTTCTTTTGGTACTTCAGATAAATTGAGGGTAAAAAGATGAAAGTTCACAATCTCTATGCACAAGCACAGGGAGAGAGAGGACAGGAACCAGTTCTCAAGTCCTGCAGCCCCCCTGGAAGGCACTGTATGTCTCCTCCTCTGCAGCACATGTTCCCCTGGCCTAAGACCCATGCTCAGATTAAACCTGGCCGAGAAGCGAAGACGTCCATGTGCAGGGGTCAGATCAAACACCGACTTGCATTGCTGGACCTTGTTTCAGTTCCCGCTGCTCTGCCTGCATCTGCGCAGCTGTCCCAAAGCCCTGCAAACATCTTATGTCTGTAAGCCTCAGAAATCCGCTTGCACAGAGGCGAGGTGGGGCACAAATGCTCCTTTTGCAATAACAAGCTTGTCTTTCCACCGATTCTGCCTGGGTGGCACGGTAACCACAGGCTCTCATCATTAGCAACAATTGGCGGGCCCCAGATTTAGCTCTGTCACCACAAACCCTGTCTTTTGCTCGAGCGGTCTCCAGCTTTAGCAAGTGGCAACTCCCTTAATTACACATTTTTATCTCCTCCACCCCAGCTACTGCACTCAGGGCTGGGGGGAGGGAGGAAAGAGCAAAAAGAAGGAATCAAAGGGGGAAAGTTAATTTGAGTACATGGGCACAGGGAGCACTGCAGTCCATCTTAGTGGCTGTAGCGTAACTTTTCTCTGCAGCATGGTTTTAGCAGGAGCCCTGGCCAGATGGTATTTCCTTGCTATTGGGGCTGCAGCTTAGGGCTGTATTTTGGGGCTTCCACCCACCTGCACCCTTTTCTTCCTGCTCAGAAAGGCTTATTGTCTGACTCCCCTTCTCTGGCCTGGTTCGGGGTGAACTCAGCTTTGCCCTAAGCCCACCACCTCCTTGGACATCCTCCTGCCCCAGCCACGGGCTTCCCAGATCCCTTGTTCTTCCCTGCTCCTCTTTCTTTTTCCTTTGCTGCCCTCTATCCCCCAGCCTTGCTCTGCTGCCTAGCATATAAACCCGTAATTTGCTGCATAGGCATAAAATACTGTGAACTGCTGCACCTTTTGCACATGGATAGGTCAAAAAGAAGTGTAGTAATTTGCTTGAACATGTGCACGGGCAGTATTAATGCAGATCAGTTGCAAGAAATAACGTAATACAGATTTGCCAACGTATGTATTGCATAAATGCTGACAGGTGCTGACAGAAGTGTGTGCGTAAACATTTAATAGCACTGTTAATTCATAGCACAACAGTTGCTGTTGGCATGGTTTGGAATTTATTATATTTTGCTATTTATTCCTAGTCAGCTTGTTGTCCATCATCCTCCCAGATGGCATGTCTACCGCGATTCTTTCCTCCTAAAATTTGCATGATGCTTTTCCTGGGAGCAAAGCAGAGTGGCTGATAGCTCAAGTTGTGCATGCAGACTCCAAAGCCTCCTTTCTTGTTCAGTATAAGCCCACTTTGTGTGTCTGTAGAATTCCCCTAATCTCTTTATATCTTAATTGCTTTCCATGAATAGGGGGAAATAAATATTTCATTCCCTTATAGATGTGTTTGTTTCTCTTTTCTGTTGTTTTTTGGTGTTTTTTTTTTTCTAATCTACTCAGATTGCCGTGGTGAAAATCTGGCTCCACTGAAGGCAAAGACGAAACCACAACTGATTTCAGTTCTACAAAGAATCACCTTAACTGACTCTGCCTGAAAGTTAGGTGTCTAGTCCAAGATAAGCATCTAGGCTCCATTTATAGTCCCTGTCGAAAGGTACTGGCACCTCCAGCATCAGTTCACCCTACCCATCTCAGATAGCTATCTTGGGATGGGATGAATAGCCCTCCACAGGTGCCAGTTTCTCTCTATTGACTACAGCAGAGGCTGAAAGTTTGAACTTTAAGTTTTAGGTGGCTATTTTTCAGTTGTGAGTGACAGGAATGACTTCTCCCAATGTGGTGGCCCTCCCTTTCTCCCTGCCAGAGATGGGGGCTCCAGTGGGATGCCGACCCGCTGCAGTATTGCAAATATTTATAGCTGGATCAAAACTTGTGTGCGATTTCTGCCATGGCCTCAGGTATTCCCCTGTGAACGACACTCAGGTGGCCTTGGATTGTGCCTTGCTCTGGCTGCCTGCTGGCATCACTGTGTTTATCCATGACACATTTCAGAAGCAGCAGCGAGAGGTATATATATATGCTGAGCAGTGTTTTGCTGGGTTTTGCCAAGGGAAAAACTGAACCATCGTGTAGGTTTCAGGTTTTGCTTTTCTCAGTGGAAAAACTGGACACTATCAAATGACATGAACAGCTTTCCAAAAACGTTTTCTTTCCAGCAGTGAGTGAGAGAGGAGCGTTTTCACTATTAGTCTCTAAAGGTACACAGTGATCAGTCATGTTTCGGGTATGAGGAACAGTAAATGTCTGCTTGGGGGTCTCAGTGCATGTCTGTTCATGGTGGTCATCAGAAGCATGAGAGTTCTGAATGAATGAACATGTGTGGCAGCCTCTAAGACACATTCCTGATTGTTTTTCCCCAAATTTGAGGATGCTGGTTGGGAGGTGCCACTAACAAGGACAGTCTCTGAGGCGGCGATTGCCTGATGGGATTAATTCCTTTAATTTTACTGGGACCCCCACAGGAATTGCAGTGTGGCCTCTTGCTTGGGGCGAGGGGGTGTTGCTGCCAGGCTGGGGTGGCTATAGGTGCTGAATTACAGCCCTAAAATCTGCTGGGATGTCCTACCGACAAAGTTTTTTGGCTTTAACAGAGTCACCATATAGGAAAAATCAACATGGAGAAGAAAATCAAACCTTTCTTCCTCTGAATTGTGAAAATTATTTCCTCTGTGGGTGTAAATTGATGGGGGATATTCTGATTTATCAGGTAAGGATCTGGTCTCACGTGCAGTAAAAGCTTCAAGTTTTGGCCGTAACTCAGTGGTTAGTCCTTTAGGTAGTCACATAGAAGGTTTTGCAAGGGGATCAGAAGGTAGGACTCTTGGGAACCCCAGGAAAAATAAACATAACCCAAAAAGCTGTGAGAGATTGTGTGACAGCCTCTGGTGAATGAAAAGTGACTGAACACCAGGTTTTTCTCTTTCACAGCCATAAAAACCAGGCTAAGGAGGCTGTCCATTACATCTCTTCTATGGTATCACTCCCCGTGTTTGACAGAGTTCACATGATCTACGAACTGGGGCCTGGTTTTGATTTAGCACTGTTTATTAACCTAACGGTGCTGACATATTTTAGTGCAACATATAAAATCTAAAGCTTTTTCTTAAGCTGAGGAAATGAGGTTATGTGACATTGATCCAAAATGGAGGGGAGTATTTTAGGTTTCACTTTAACAGACAAGGGAACCGAGACAAGGGAAATGCAGTCTTTCTCCTGTCCTCCCTGCCAAGTCCTCTGCAAATGGGGCAGAAACACCAGGTTTCAGTAAAGTCTAGTGCACATTTAAAAGCAGCTGTAAATGGCTTTTGATCATTTTGTCATGTGTGTGAAAGATTGTAAGAATCGGTTTAAATTTTAATTGAGACTGTAGGAAAATCCAAATAACAGGTCTGCTTGAGTTACTGTCCAGGTCTTGAAAACAGTTGGACACCAATGTCCTGTGGCTCCAGCGAAGGTGCAAGACCTTGTCCCCATTATATGGGAAAGGAAATCAAGGCCAGAGGGTGGGGGAATGGTGATTCAGTGGGTAGAAAAGAGATTGGTCCTCCTGATTTTAGGACTCCCACCTTTATGGAATCCCACCAGTGCTAGAAATGTCAGTTAAGGATAACTGGTTAAGGAAATCTAGAGCTTACTGGCACAAAATAGTCATCTGCAGACAGGCAATGACAGGCCATTAATAGACCTAGTAATATGGATTTGCATTAACTGTTTGGAGGTATTTTGTAAGCCCCTTGGCCGCATGTCAAATCACTAAGCCGGTACATTGTTCCAGCATTGGAGTTACTGTTGTTGGTGTGAATCCAGAGTTGTTCTGGTTGTGCAATGCTACCAAGTCCTTCCTTTTTCTCCTGGTTACCTTTTGAATGGAGGTCCTTTCCTTGATTTTGATAACAGCTATTAAATTTGGCAGCACCCACTCAATATTGCTGTGCTTCTCGGAAACAGGGCAGAGGTTGTGTAACTTCCATTCATCTGTCCATACAGAGCAGTTAATTTCCATTATTGAGGTTTCCCAACATCACAACAGAGTTGCATTAATGTGGCTTATCTGTGATAACCAGTGCAAACTAGTGCAGGAAAATCCACGAACAGAGCCAGTCCTATTTAATTCAGTCTGATGAGTGAACATGACGCCACTCTACTCCACCAGCTGCACCGTCTCAGCTCCCTGCTCCTCCCCACACCGTTCCTCTCCTGACCAGTGCTGCAGCGCTCACTCTCTGCTTGGATGCCCACTGGCTGCATTTTGGCCCCCACATCCACTGGAGTTGCCTGTAACAATCGGTTACTCTGTGATCTCAGCAAGCTGGGTTGTAGTTTCACCAAATTCCCTCTATTCCCACCATGACTGTGCGGATGCCCGTTTTTCTCCTGCAGCCGGCCCAAGAAGCTTGCTGATCCATCTTTTCTTTCCCATCACTCCACTCACCCCATGAAGAAGGGCTGAAGGAGCTCACAAGTTGCCCCATGTAATCTTGCGGCTAGCTGACATTTCTCCTCCTCCTCCTCTCATTTATCCCAAATCCCTTCCTTTTCAGATCCCTTCATTTCCTCATGCACTTGGATTTTAAGCCTTCTCTTATGTTACTTACTGTCTAGAACAGCTTTCCTCTGTACTTCTCTCCCCTTTCAAATCCTTCCTTAAACCACAGCCACTTCAGCAAGTCCTCCTTTTCAGAGGCAGTAATCCCCATTTACGCCGTAGCCCACAAACATTATCTGGTGTCATGTCAAGCATGTGTACAGCCTCTAAGGTAGTCTGGTGAGGTTTCTGAGAGAGAGCAGAGCTTCTAAATTCCTTTGAAATGCAATAGAAATCAGGCACCTAATTCTCTTTGGTTTAAAACCCCTAGTTGTTCTCCTGGGGCAAGGCATGCGTATTGATCTAGGTGATGCGCTACAGTACCACTGTACAATGCTATGTAAGTTTTATATTGAACCATTAATCATTTGAATGCACAGCAACGTGCGAGTTAAGAGCATGTGCCCAATATTAAGATGGGCTGATTTAGATGTCTCGTGGGGCTGGTTCTTGCTCAATTGCTCATTTCCAGATGTGAATTTTGAGAAAGGAAAGCTTGCAAGTGCCGTGTCTGTCTTCTGTTAAGGATCCCCCATAGTCAGTACCTATCTGTGTGTAAGTGGGATTACTCCCAGCGGTATCAGCAGCAGCAGGGCTGTAGATGTTTTGCTTCTCAGTTACTTGCTGTGAAACTGGTTTGCTATCAGCCGTATCTGCAAGCAGGTGAATTCCCTCCGTTCCCACCAAGGCTGTTGCTGTGAGAGCCCTGCACAAAAGGTGGCGTTGGGCATGGTGGAAATGTCAGAAATATTTAGCCTGCTGTGTTTCTTACAGGAAAGGAGACTGGAGCTGGGATGCAAGAGGAGGGTGGTAGGGTCAAAAAGGCATTTAGGACTAAGACTAGTCATATGTGTGTGTGTATATATATATGACTATAGCATAGTTATGTGGATATATAGCATAGTCTAGTGGGCAGAGTAGAAAGAAGCAACTCAGACGATGACGGGTCTGCTCGTACATCCCCAAGAGACAGGCTGTTCACACGGGTCCCCCCAGCAGTCCTACGTCTGGCTCACTTCTGCTCTTATTAAACTCAGTGGTAGAATTTCTGGAGGGAACCTGTCAGGTCCTAAGGCCTAAGCACTTCTGACAGCTTGCGGCCCCCCAGTTTTTGATCCATTACATTTGTTCCTTGTGTTCTGGTTTAATTCACAGGAGCATCATTAGGAGTAGTCTGTGGGTAGGTGGGACTTGTGTTTCTTTCTGATGCAGCTTCCAGGTGACTTTGCCTGATAAAAAGTGCTACCCAAGGAAATGTGAACTGCCAGTCATGTCAGTCCTTAGTGAGAGCTGTGCTAGGTTCAGCTCCATTAGAAATCCACTTGGGGGGGGGGGAAGCAAGCCCCTACCACGTCCGTGTTTACCCAGGAGAGTAAAATACAACGGTCCTGGGAAGGAGCTGTGGTCTGCAGGCTCACGCTGGGCTCAGCTCCCCCCAGGCAATGGCTGACGGCAGCTCACACGCAGCACGTTTGCAGGATGCGTTCCCTCCATTAGAAAGATGAAAGGTAAGAGAAGGAGAGGAGGCTAATTCTGATCAATTGCCAAAAATCATAAAACATGGAGGCAGGGGGGGAGAGAGAGAGAGAGGGAAAAACCTGCTGTAAATTACCCAGTGAGTCCGTGCTGGAGCTGGGGATTAAACCCAGGTCTGCAAAATTCCAGTCAATTACTGTGAGCATGAGGCCACTTGCATCTGCTGACTCCCTGCTCCAGGTACTCGTCTTCTAAAGCAGCAAAGTTGCTTGCAAAGTGTGAGAGTGGCAAAATTTGGGCTAGTCAGCAATGCTTTTCTAAGCAATGCAATTCACGCGAGCCCTTGAGTAACTATGGGATGGCAGGATCACGTACCCTCCTGCTACGTGGCATGCTGGAGCTGTTTTAAGGAATCCCTCAGCCTTGTGAGCTCCTGGGCAGAGCTGCTGCGCTCGGTTAGGCGGAGTGGGGTTCGCTGGCTGTAGTTTATGCAAGCGGGGTGGTGATTGAGGGACTGGAGAGGATGAACAGCGAGGGAGGATGAGCTTTCCATTACAGAAGATCTGGATTTATTTCTGTTCGTTCATTGCAAGTCAGAATCCATTCTCTTCATTTTTATTCTCCCATGCTGTGACACCTTTAAAATCCATGGTACATTTAACTTTTGATTTTCATTTAATACCCTTTAAAGTGATCTAATGCAGACAGATTACAGATAGTAAGGGTTACTGTCCTTTGGTGGAAATACCCTATTTAATAAAATATTGTAAGACAGATTGGCCACTCCATGCATTAAAAAAAGGAAGTTTTACTAAGTTGAGATGCTATGGCAGTAAAACTTTATAGGCTTATCAATTTTAGACAGTCATACTCACCTGAAGTTTTCAAATCACTTTGCAAAGGTAGCTAGCTATCCTCGTTTTGAAATCAGGAATAGTTGTTGTTGCAGTTTGCAGTATTTAATGTAGATCTATGTAAATTGCTAGGGGAGGGGGAGGAGAACAGTTTGATCTTAAAATATAATTTGGACTGTTCTCATCTTTTCTCGTAAAGGCTGTTTTGATCATTTGTTGCCACCTCCCGGTTTTCAAACATCTCAAGTCTCTCAAAAAGTTCTGATACTTTGAAAGATAAAGATCAAATTTTATGTATTTTCATCTCTTAGTTCTCATGCCTTTGACATTCAAGTTTGCAAACTTCCTCCCCTATCAAAGGGCTTTAACATCTTCCCTTTTTTTATTTTTAAATGAAAATTGACATTCTCATTTGGTAATGTGACTCTAGGAGCCAAGACTTTAAGAAAAATGCCAAATACCACAATACCTATGGGAATTTGCAACCTTATTGTTAATAATGGGCGCCTCTCACTTCTCTTCGAGCTTCCTGAGATTTTGATGTTTCATCTAAATCCACCCAGATTCTTGTGATCTTTAAAGGTGGGGAGACAGTGGAAAAGTACTTCCTTGGGAGAAGACCTGATTACAAAGCATGGATCCAGTTTCCAATTTGAACCTCTTTAAACATCAAACATTTTCAGGTCTAAGGTTTGGTTGCCTACAATCTTGTTTTTTTCCCCCCTCCTTTTTGCTTTGCTGGTAGAATGAAGAATTTGATTTAAGGTTATATGCCTGGAAAAATAAAGCATTTAATTTACATTTTACAAGGCAGTTATTGCAGGTTAATTAAATATCAATTGAGTGTTATAGGCCATATTAAGATTTATTAATAACCCAGCAGATAAATCTCCCTGGAATTCAATTAAAGGAAAATCACATAAAAATATATGTGCAATTTTATTCATATAATACATAAAACTTGTGAATTATAGTGCAGCATTGTACAGTAAGTTGATTAATGGGAATTAATTGCTGAAATAGAGAAAAATCAATTTAAACTTCCTGTAGCAGATATGAGAAGAAGTATACTTCTCCCACAGCCTTGGAAAGCTGAATTTCTGTCTGCACTTACACAGTCTCACTCCATACCGTAAGATGCATCTTGGACATAAATGTGCTTCCTCTCCTTTCACCTGCTTTAGTTCAGCACTTTAGGCTTAGGGAGAGGAATGACTCTGTTGCCAGAATGCCCAGTTGTGTTAATTTAGATTTTAAAGATGAAAGAAGCAGCAGGCTGATGGGCTGGTGGGCATCCCCGGCACTGAGCACATGTGGCTTCGTGTCTGGTGTCCCAGGCAAGATCCCCGTCTGTAAGGGAAAGGCTCGCGTGTGTATCGAGAGGTTTGGGACTGTTTGTACCAACGGGTGTCAGAGACTTTTGCCCTTGATGCTTTTTCCAGTCTCTCTTTAACCATTTGTAAGATAGCTAGCAATAAAGCGCTGCTAGCCAGGTTGCCTGCACACTCAGGAGCACATGGGTGCTTTGAGCTTTAACCAGGATTAGAGAGTGGGTCCGGGCCCATGTGGGGGAGCAAAGCTTCCGACCTTGGAGGTGAGGTTCAGGAGCTGGACTTGGAAAATGTCTTTCCAATATTTGCAGAACGATTGAGGCCTGGCGTGTTGCCATCTGTTCCCTGTGCATCCTGTGTTAAATACTGTCAATATGAGATTATGTTCCAATTACAGTACCAGACTGACTGGTTTAACTCCTACCATGAATCTATTTTCCTTTATTACTATGTACTAACTATGTGACTGATGTACCAGACACCAAAAGAGATGGTCTCTGCCCAGAGGGCTTTGTCTAAAAGAAACTTGCTGTGAGAAGACAGAACACAACAGAAAATGCAGATGAATGAGTAACTCGGTTGAGATTTTCTTTTTAATTTGGGGATTCTTTGCTTGCTTGTGTGTTTGGCTTGAGTTTTAATATTACTAAACTCGCTTCCTTCAGACATTGCACAAGAACAGAGACTTCCATAGAAACTCAAACAGGGTTAGGCATGTGGCTCTTTGAAGTATGTGTGTTGGGGGAGTGGATGCTCAGTGCGCACAGGGGAGCATGGGAGGATGGAAAGCAAAGGGAGAAGCACGTTCCAGCTCAGACGACAGCTCTAGCAGATGCCATGACTCGTGCCGGGGAAGTTTAACCGTGTTTAAAATACAGCAGGTTTCTTTCTGTCAATGCACTCCTTGCTCATCCTCCCTGCTCCTCCAGTAGAGAATGTGTGCATCTGTCTCCTCTGTGCTTCATCTCTGCTTCTCCCTGCAATAGTTGTCAGGGATATTAGCATTAAATACTTACTGCCTGGCTTAACTAAGGGGTAAGATAGGATTTAATTTGTATGGCTGAAATCCAATTATATAATGGAGCCCCTGGGGGAAGCAGTTATACCTGCTGAATCTCTTGGATGAGTAATTGTGCACAAAGGCTCCTCTCCAGAAGTAGAAACAGATCTGAAACATTTGTCTTTTCTGGTTTTTTTGTTGGTTTTTTTTTTTTTTTTTTTCTGCTGCTGTTACATAATAGGGCTAAGACCCTGCAAAGAAAAGCCAATGACGACCCAGCACAGTAGAAAGAATTAAAGCATTGCCAGGAGAAAACAAGTTATAATCTGATAACATCAAGGATCTAACAGGAAGTCTGCAGCATCATTAGCTTGGAGGAGCCAAAATGCAGGGCAGCCAAAGGAAGCTTACTCATCTTTTTGGAAAACAGCACAGAGGCTTTGCTGTCTAACTTTCCCCCCCACTTT
The DNA here is from genome assembly GCF_963210335.1 of Falco punctatus. Classification (NCBI taxonomy): domain Eukaryota; kingdom Metazoa; phylum Chordata; class Aves; order Falconiformes; family Falconidae; genus Falco; species Falco punctatus. Next base: position 105,024,922 of record NC_137580.1, on the reverse strand, counting down.
TACCAAGAGCAGGGAAAGGGAATCCTTTACTTGCTTTTCTCAAATCTTGGGAGGTGGGTAGGTATAAAAAAAGAGCTAAGCAGCCAACTAATTCAGATACTTTTTGAAAAATCCTGCGCTTAACTACCTTTAAAAATTCCTGCTCCTTATCCTGCATGTCATCTGCATCCTGATAAGCATCATAGTCATAGGTGGTGATGAGCAGGACAGGAACAAAAGCATGATGAGGTTCCCAGCAAGGTTTCTGAAAGCAGGCAGGCTTGTAAGGCATTGATCTCTGGGATAGTGTTGGGGCTTGACAACTCTCCCATCTTGATATCTTCAGCAGCTCCAAATCCCACAAAGGAGTATACCAAGGGCTCCGAGTGGGACTGAAAGCATCAGCTTGTTATACTTCGGCAATTTTTCTCAAAGGTCAGAGTGCCATATTTAATTCTGTTTTTAAAAATACAAAGCAAACTTTTACTCTTTTCTAATGAGTTCTGAGGGGAAAAATAATTTCTGCAGAGTCTTTGATTACATGAGCGATGACTGCATCCAGCCAGCTGAGGGAAGTCCAGAACTCCAAACGCCACAGACTGAGGACAAACCTGGATGGGTCAGGTACTCCCACCCCATCCATCAGCCTCGCTGTCTGGGCAGATCTTTCCATTCTTTTAAAAAACAGCTAAAGCAAAAGCGGCTGCAACATTTGAACTCATGAGTTGAGGGTACCTGTCTCACAGACTTGCAGCTCCACCCAGTGGCTCTTTTTTGGCAAGATAAACCCCAGGTTTCAGAAACATTAAAACCTGTTGAGGTCAACGTGGTTATACTGTGGCGATGCTCTGGCAACGTGCATGAGAAATTGGGGGTAGATTCCTCTGTTAAATTCTTAGCAAGCTGTCGCCTGCCGTTTGAAGAATGGCAAAAAACTGCAATGGGGATTTTTAGTGAAACAGAAAACCCAGCAATCTTATTACCCCTTTCTTAAAAACCTCCCAGCACAAATGGTAGGACAAGAAATAGATGGGGACTGATAACTTGCACACTTCACCTTCCCAAATTCTCTATGAGCAGATTGCAATAGTTTCCCCCAAATTTATTTTTTATATTAAATTAATAATGAATTACCACAGAAAAGGATTTTTTATTTGTAAGTTCATTTTGCAAAGAATAGTGAGTGTGAATTTTGGTGAAGTTAACTTGGCAACTCACACCGTATTGCTTCGCTTTACTTCCTGGGTATACTACTGTGACTAACAAGAAGCAAATTTTGATCAGTTGCATCAAGGACACCATGCTGAAACTTGCTTTTTCCAGGAGCATCAGGGCACTTGTAATTAAAATAAGCTTTTATTTGTGCATGTGCAGAGTTCTACTGCAGGAAAACTGGAGAGATGGGTATGCACAGAACACAAAAGTGTGATACCAACAGAATTAATTCTAGATTTAAACCAGTATTGTAAAGGCATCTCATTCCTTCAAGATCAAGTGAAAACTGAAATCTCTTGTTGTGCTTAATGTAGGTTTACCAGTCTCCCTGTATGTCTTACGAAACAGAGAAGCTTGATAAACTGCTACAAACTGCAGGTTATGTTGTGAGTCTTCTGGAAGTGCCTGCCCCATCTGTGTCATCTGTGAAATACTGGTCCCAGGTGGATGGTGTAGCTCCAGTGCCGTGGAATGCGTTGAAATGACCTCTTCCTCCTGCAGTTCAGGTGTTATTTAGCATAAAAGCAGCCCCTAAGGCCTTCACTTGAAGTTGCTGTCTGCCAGCACAGCAGCTGAATGTGGGCTTTAATCTGTTTTGCTTTGCTGTTAGAATGCTGTGAGGTAAGAGATTTTGAGTTACGAACAATATGAATCCCACCTCTAAGCTTGTAGACATCAGTTATCCATCCATATGATTAGAAAGTAAATCAGCCTATACATTATTAGCACAAGAGATTGGAAGTTTCTTTCATAGGGATGATAATTCAAAACAGACAGAATATTCCACACCTTAAGAACCTCTCTCTTGTTCCCACGAGTGATCCCACACCTTAAGAATAACAGGAAGCATCTTGAAAAAGGTAGCTCTGGAAAAGGGATTTTTATTATTATTATTAAACCCCAAAACAGAGTAAGAACTTGCTGTTCCTTGTCTTTCCCAAAATTATCACTGAAGACCCCCTGAGTGTATGGGCCAGGTACAACCATGGCAAGGCAGAGGTCCATTTGCTGAGTATGGAAAAAGATAGAGGCTCATCAGGCTGTGGAACAAAACCGGTTAAATAATTAAATCAAAAAGGTGTTTGCTGTGCACCATCTCTTGTCTGAACCTCTCTCTTGTTCCCATGAGTGATCCCTGTGCAGTGGTGGCACCATGGGAATGAGCGAGGCCAGCAAGCCCTGCATCTGCTTGCCCGTAGCTGCCAGAGGATGCTTTCAAATGCACCCTGATGTTTTATATGACACCTAAAATAGCTGAGTTGTTGGCGTGACGAGGGTATATACGTGCTTGCAGTCCAAGAGTTTTGCTCCTTCTCTGTCTCAGTACCAGCACTTTGCAGTGATTGCAAAATTCCTGCCAAAGATGTGTGCGTGTTGTGAAGTTTGGATGAAACTTGCTGGGGTGATAAGCTCTCTCCTTACCCCAAACATTCTGCTTAGTTCTTTTTGTGAAGCTGGGGGGGTTCCAGGTTCCCTACAGCTGCTTTCAACCACGGTGCAGTTCTGTGCTTGCTCCTTCCAGGTGAAGAGCGGTTTGCACCCAAAATGCCTGAAGGCTTTGTCTGTCTTGTAGGAGGTGGCAGGGACTATCATGTTCAGTAAAGGCAGGTTTGGGAAAGGCTGTGGCTTCCAGAAAAGTTACAAGATAATCTTGATTATCCTGTGCAGTTATATCATTAACTACATGCTCCAGTAAGAGATATGTGAGCCTGGTCTTACTGAGGGGTCCATAGAGGACACGGCTGGTGCCTGATCAGAAACCCTGTGTTTGTTAGAGTGTCATCACAGGAATACTACACTTGTCCTGCGAGTAAATCTGGTTTCAGCTGGAAGGTCCTTGCTGCAACAACACGTATCCATGCAGTGTTCCCTGGAGAAACAAGAGGGAGGGAGAAACAGTTATTCAGAAGGAGCTAAATTTTCCTGTTGCCATAGATTGGGTACATTGGATCCACCGGCTTCAGTGCTGTGAAGCAGGGGAAGCACTCTTCGTGTTACTCAGCTGTACTGTAGAGAAACGGAGTAGTTAATCCAGACCTCCAAGATCCTTTAAACCTTTGGTCTCCCCTTTGAGCTGGACAATTAATGTGCCTTGTGATACTGGTTCATGTGAAGCAAAAGGGCAATGTTTTGTAGCGAGAGCAGGATGAATGGGAGGCAGCGCACAAGTGTTTTATTCCTGGCTCTGCTGTGAGCCTTTGAAGAAGTCACTTGATTTATCTAGGCCTGATTCTTCTCTAACAGCATTTTCAAACTACTGTTATCTGCACTTTTGGAAAAAGACATGTAGGTGTGCCGTACAGAAATAACTAAACCCCTGCATGATTTAATGGTGAGTTATATACCCCTGAAATGCATTTGACACCACAACAAGCTCTTTCTATACATTTTGTGAGTAGCTTGTTGTGCTTGCTAAAATCGGTTATCTGGTACAGCCATTTTTGGCAAGGAATTTTACAAGTAGTGTTAGTTTAATTTCTTCTAATGAGGAAGAAATTGTCTTTTCAAAACAAAAATGTTTGAAAAATACTGCCTGAATTTCTCTCTCTCTCCACTAATATGTCCCTTGAAACTGTTACCTAGAGAAAGACGGATGAGATTGCGATCCTTTTTTCCACTGACTCTTTTTTTCAGTTTTCTAAACATTTTCCCTACATTGAGGGGAGGAAAAAGAAGAAAACCCATCCCAAGAAAAACAGTAGAATGTAAACAACTGTTCTAAAAATTCTTTTAGCCAGTCTAAGGTTTGTGGTTATAAAAATATTTGTGCTCATTCACCACGCTCACCCCTCTGTCTTGGAAGATTATGGTTAAGCTGACATGTAAAATCCCCTGTGACTAAACCAGCCTGGTAGCACCACGTGCAAAGAGATCAATCGTTTGCTCACCCATGTATGTGTAATTACACACTGTGTTTTCAGGCTCCAGGTAGTTCAAGGCACCAGTCTTGGCTTTGGCAAGCAAATACAACACTTGAAGAAACGTTGCTTTCTCCCCATACACTGTTTGCACGGATGATGCAGGTTGTGAGTTTATCACCGTTGCTTAGCTGTAAAATCAGGGAGGGATGTTAGTGACTGATGGATTCAGAGATGAAATCTTCCACAGTAATAAAACCTGGGAATATTGGTCTAGAGGAGTCAACATTTGCAGAGGTGCTCTGGACATTTAGGGCTGGTTTGGGTCTTTCTAACCACCTCTCTCCTTCCACCCATCCTGTGCTTTAATACCAGGGGTGCTACCATGGACTTTTTTAGCTTTTTTTCCATTGGCTTGCAGTACACGTTTTTTTGCCACAGTCTTTGTCTTCCCATAAGGCAGCTCCACTGCCCCATTGTATTTGGTGTCCTCAGCTCCTCTGAAACAGATTGTGAGAGACAGTGAGTGACCGTGGAGTAGAGCACGGGGCTTGGAGACATTTGTCACAGTGTGATTTACTCTGCAGTCCCTGCTCTCCAGGGACTTACCACTGGCTGTGAGCTGCAGGAGATCCTTGCTGCAGGATTTGGGAAAAATAAGGCCTCAGTTAATACCAGGTGGTTCTGGCTGTTCATAAGCGGGTTTGCATGACCATGGTGGTTTGATTTCTGAGAGCTCGATTTGTTTTTGTTTGAGAGTGTGATTGAAGCAAATAGCCCTCTGGCAGGCCGAGTGGAAAGCAGTGGAGTTACCTTTTTAAGTAACTCACAAGTGGCTGAACAAGTTGGAAAGAGCAGAGGAAGATGGAGGGCAGGAAAATGACAGCAGTCCTACTTCATTTTTTCATTAGAGGTAGAGGAAAGCCTCTCACGGGCCATGAACTAAAAGGAGAAGCTGCTGCTTAATTTTCTCACAGAGTTGATTAGAGTTGGGAGACATTTGCCAGTGATGTGCTATAGATGCATGTGATCTCCTGGAAAACATGCAATCAGCAGGTTTGCGCTGGGATTATTCCTTCCTCTCCCCTAGCAAATTACACTCAAGGGGGAGAACAAAGCAGCAGCCCATAACTAAGGGCAAGCAGGGCTTGCAGCCGTGCTGGGGACACTTGGTTGCCATTATGGAAGGCAACCAGCTCACTAGCCTCCTAACATAGAGCTGCAAGGAGGAAAGCCCGTGGGATCTAGCATGTAACTGGCCTGACAGGTCCTGAAATAATTCCAAAGAGATCCAAGAAAGTAGCTCTGTTCCCCACCAGGGTGCTGGCATTTTGTCCCAGTGGTTCTAGATAAATGTTCGTCCATGACAGAATTTGGTGAAGCAGTTCCAGTGGGCTCTGGAGGGGCTGGGGACTGAAGAAACCTGGCTTGAAGGATCGGGAAGGACCATCCACGAGTACCATGTGGCCACTTGCTCCCCTGCCGCATGGATAGGCTCCCTCTGCGTGCTGCAGGAGACTTTCTTCACAGTTTAAAATTAATTTCCTCTATATCTTGCTCTCCTAGAGAAATTCACCCTAGATGAACACCAGGCGCTGCCAGGTATGGGGTACCCCCCACGGGGCGATGAAGAATTACCATGCTTCTTTTGCAGATAGGGATGGGACGCACCTTTTGGAAGGGTTAAGTGGCCCGTGAGGAGTCTTTTTGTCAAACGCTGGGTCTCGGGAGGACGAGCTCTGACTCAGGCTCCCTGTTCGACCTTGGGCAACTTGCTTACTCTTTTCTATGCTCAGATCTTCCTGTGTAAAATGTGGATAATGCTGTTGCCTTTCTCTTGCCTGTTTGGCAGTCGAGTATCTTGTGTGTCAGATATCCCAGCTGAGAGCAGGGCTGCCTTGTGCTACAGCAACAGAAATAAATTAGGAGCATCAGGAATACAGCCTCCTTGCACACCCTGGGCTTTTATCACAAAACCCTCCTCCCCTTCTCTGTGTTTGTGGGTGATGAGCAAGAGACAAACCAGAAAACAAGCAAGACAAAAGATTGATTGTGCGTGGTTTGTTGCAAGCCTGGGAGAGGCCCAAGACAATTAGGGGGGGTATCTAGAAGTTCTAGTTTTAATTGCTTTCTTTTTTTAATCCAAATTCTTTTTTTTTTTTTTTTTTTTTTTTTTTTTTTTTTTTTTTGCCTAGCAGAGCTTTTAAAAAAGCAGCAGCTTCACAAAGGGGCAAACCTGCCTGCAGTTCCTGGGCTGCAGTGCTCTGCTCCTGTTTGCCTTCCCCCACCCCTTCTGAAGCTTGGTAGTAACAAAGAGCTCAGCATAATGCTCTTGCTTTTCAAAACGATCACAGATAACTGAACGCTAATAAGACTGGAGCAGTATTGTCAGAAGGTATCTCAGTGGTGGCTGTCTCAGAGGGATTGAGACTGACAGAGGCATTTTCTATTATTGTCGGATGCTGAGGTGTGAGCATTATCCCTGCACCCATCACCCTGTCCAGAGACTAATCATGCTTCGTCTGTGTCAATTCCCAAGCACGTAAAAGTGAGTTAAATAAAATTATACGAGGAATGATGGAGAAGGGGGATGGAGAAAAAGGCAGGCAGTCAGGGTCATGGATTGTGAGGGAGAAGAGAGGAGCACAACAGATGGGGTGTGGACAGGGGAGATGAAGAGGAGGAAGAAGGGGAAAGCCGTGTCACCTGTGCTTTCAGTCTGGAAAAGAGGCATATTACATTGTCTTCCAGTCATTACTGGGCTCCCTGTTGAGACAGATGATGTCATTTTTGACTGGGGGGCTGTCCCTTCTCTCGTTTTGTGTTATGCAATTCCCTCAGTTTAAAATCAGAATCACTGGAGAATGAAGACCACGCTCTCGGGCATTCTCGCCGCATCACGGGAGAACCTAAGTGTGTTCTGCAAAATTAGTTGAAGGCTCTGAGGGTGGGTTTGTTTGCATTTTGGGGGGGGGGAAGGATTGGGAGCTGGTGGGCAGAGCGTGTTCCTGCGTAGCTCTGTGAGCGTCAGCCTGGATGGGTTTTTGCTTGCACCTGTTGGTACCGTCATTGCCAGCCAAAGGACTGTCCTTGCTGGCAAGATTTGGGGTAGATTTTTCAAGACGTCTATTCACATCTGTCTTTTCAGGACTAAAATACTAATGATATGCCTGTATCTACCCTCATTTTTAGAAATTATTTAGATATGCTAATGACAAAATCCCATAGCTTTTCAGTGACACAGAGCTTCTAGTGCTCATGGACACAGCTGGATTGAGGTTTGTTGCTCTCATGGATTTTTTTCATAAACCAGACATTTATTTTACAGATTTTGGTGCTTGAGCACTTTTCAAAACAACCAGGTTATGCCTTAGTTTTACTTGTAAGTATGAAAGTTAGGCTTGTAGGCCATTTCAAGTTATGTCTTAAGCAGCTTTTTCTATATGGGCTCACATTTCTAGAGCCAAAGGACTGAAGCCAGCTGTGACTGGACTGGCTGCCTGTAGAGACAGAACTTGACTTTGAGCCAGTCCCCCTTGCACACAAGTTTCCATGGTTTGAGAGGTCTGTATAGCTACCACCAGGCTTGAAATTAGCAGGAAACTTTATAACGGCATGTATCAGATTGCAGCTATCTCTACTTGACTTCAAATTTGACCTAAAACTTCAGCTCCTGGTCTTCAGAAATATCAGCCCTGCTCTCAAGGTGCAGGTACTGTTGCCCCATGAGTACCTAAGGTATCCTGATGCTGAGTCCTGAGTGGGAATGTCAACTGATTGTGAAAATCAGTTCTGGATATCAAAGATCTCTAAGCAGAAACCCCTTTCAAATCATAATTTTGACCACTTGTCTTTGTATTGCTCCAAATCCCACCTTTGCCACAGGAGGTTTTCTAAAGCTCTGCTGCTTCTTCTGGGTCTGTGAGTCGGTCTTATAAGATCCATATAGAGAAGAGAGGTGCTGAGCATAATGCCCAGCAGTCTAAGGTCCAGGAGTTAGCCCTTGTAAGTATATTGCCAGGAAAAAGGATTGTGAGGGATAGAAAGGTACGGTTTACAGGCCAGCTCCAGGTCACAGAGGAGTGTAACTACACATGAACACTGTAGGGTGATGTCACACCGAATGCAATCTGTCCCCTAAGACTATGTGGCCAACTAAATTTCTTCTGAGACAGTGCTAAACCAGTTTGTGCGCATGTGACTGCGTTTGATAATAGGAGCTGGGTACAAGCTTGGTAGCGATTCACTGTGGAGCTGCAAGGAGGGGGGAGAGGGGGCTGGTGACAGCAGAGCATCACCTGCCCTTTGGATTGCCTTAGTATGAGGGGAGAGCAAAAGCTCTGACCAGGAGATGACTGGACCGTTTCACAAAACGGTCATAAGCATCTGAGACCTTGTCTGAAACTGATTTTGGGGCTTAGAGGAGCGGGACTGTACGTACGGCGAGAGCCTCGGGGTGCAGCGGGTCATACACCTCTCAAGCAGCTCTTTCAGTCGGTGATATCTGCTGCTGGTTGAGTATGGGCTGGGAAGAGGTACGGTTCCTGGAAGCGAAGAGCAGCAAAGCAGGATTTTCAAGCAAGAGAAGAGGCATCAACGGAAAGGGGAACACGTATCTTCTCCTTTGTAGCCACAGCAAAAATCTCCCTCTGGTTGCGGTTTTGTTGCTGTTTAACCAGCAATCCGGAACGATGGAAATTATTTGCTTAGCCTTACCTGAGCACAGGCTCATGTGAGATGTTGGGTCCCACCGCAGCAGTGGAGCTTGTGTAGGCAGTATATGGGATGTTCAGCTCACAGCAGGCCCTTAACACGTGGCCAGTACCTGTGGGGCAGGTTGGTGAGGACAAACTGGAACCACCTTGCCTTGATTCCTGTTGTGCAAATCGAAAGAGTTTTCCAGCCTTGAGATTCTGACTTGGAACAGATCCACCTTTTTTACAGCTGAAAAGATGGAAAGCCACAGGCGCAGGCTGCGGTTCCTCAGGTACGTTTGCACAGGAATGGATGGGTTATAACATGAGAGTAGCAGTTACATCTATAGCTATCCTGTGGCTTAATCTCCGTGGCTATTGACAACTGACTTAACTTGGACTTAATGGTTACTTAATAGGTGCTAACAGGGAGGAGGCTGACAGCCCAGCAGAGCAAAACTCCACGTTCGCCATCTGTATTGATTCACGGACAGGCTGTCGAATGGTGAATTGCAGCCTCCTGGCAAAAGCATTTGTGTTTTAGTTGCATATATTCCTCTGTAGAAGTTCTGCAGGAGGACCATAGGGTGGCTATAGGGTGAAAATCATTGCAACAGACTCTGGAGAGCTGCAGAATCTTTAATAAAGGAGCGGGCACAGCTTACAAGTCCACATGACATCCAAATGAGTCTGAAGCACGGTTTGGTTTAAGAAAGGTTGCTCTGGCGGAACTTGTGGGTCAGTGTGTGTGGGTTTTGGTTGGTTGGCTTTTGGGGAAGAAGGTGGGCTTAAATGACTTATGACTCTTTCAAGTTGATTCTGTGAGAACCTCAGTGACAACAGCATAACCATGGCTGCTTACTCTGGGGGCCTTCAAATCTGATAAGGCAGATCTTAAAGGAAGCTGCTCGTAGGGTTGGCTTCTGGAAATCTCCGCTCTATTTATACCTGGCTAATCAGGGTCTGCCCTTGAGCCTTGCTGCAGGTCTTGCATGAGAGGGCTTCTGATTTCTCTGTTCTCTTTGTTGTTAAGGGCATAGTCTGAAATTCTCAAGGAAATACTGAATTTAGGATAGTTTCAGAGGGCATAAAGCAATATGAAGACCTGGTGAAAAAGAATCAATTTACTTCTCCATGAGCCTATCACAATATGTAAAGTTAACTGAGAACCCCTGTTGAGAAACATCACTGGAAACAGCTGAGTTAAAATCCATTCAGCTTAACAAAAAGAAGATTAAGAAGTCTTTAAGTGACTAGATGGAAAAAATAATTCTTGTAGAAGAGGACGCCTCAATCTAGGCAAAAAGACTATAAAAGGATTTGGCAACCAGTGCTTGAATCAGAGGAGAGAATTAAAGCAAAAGAAGTACATTTTTGCCAGAAATGTTAATTAACCATAGCCACACTAATACTCTTCAGTATTGTTATGGGTTGCTGAAAGCCATGATAGATCGCCCATTAACTTGTAGTCCTTAATTCTAGGCAGCAAGTCTTTTGAAAAGGCATAGACCAATTTGGCCACAAATTGTTGTGCTTAAGGCAGTAATTGGATGAATTTCTGTGGCCTGAGCTACACAGAGGAGCCAGCTAGAGGATTATAGAGCTGACCTGTCCTGACCCTATTTTTTTCCATTAAGTCTACAGCAGATATCAAATACAGGTAATTTTAAATTTTTTAGCTGCTATGATTTTAATAGAAAACTATGACTGATCTCTCAGTTCAAGACTTCGAGAAGTCCTAGTGGGAGCAGCAGCCTCATTTTAGGGACGTCTATGTGAACCACCAAAGGGGAGGCAGAAATGCAGAACAGCAGAGCAGTTTGCCTGAAAATAAAGCTCCTGTTAAGACATCTCGGACTGTGCTCCTCAAAGAGACGCTCGGTCACATTGGAAAAACCTCTGTGGGTATGATTTCCTGGGAACGCCACAAGCATCTGCAAGAGGTTTGGTTTGCAGAATAGGGGAGTTGCCCAGTGTTCACCGCTATCTGTGAAATCCTCCCTACGCTAAAGCACCTTGCTCGTAGCAAGCAGACGATGAAGGGGAAGATTTCACAAAGCCATTAAAAGGCAGAGGGAACCCTCAGGCTCTGAATATTCTCAGTACACAGGCACAGCACAGGCTCTTAAAAGCATCTGGTTTTGAAAACAACTACAGCAATGAAAAGAAGGATGGAATTTAAATGTTGCCCTCAAATGTATCAGCAAATAGTAGAAGCCCTAAGCAGTAATTGAGTTTGAGATATGTATATATATAAAAATATATAAAATTCCTTCCTTGTGGTTAACAACTATTTTAGTAGCTAACAGCCCGAGGTGCCATTGGAATTGCTGGTGTAATAGGGATTTCATTATTTTTATAGCCTGTGCTTATTTCTTAGATTTATGAACAAATTTTCTTTAAGCAGATCTTGAACCTAACATGAAATCAGCTCTTGGTGATAGGAAGAAAGTGTTGTGGAGCTCTCAGTTATGCATGGCTTGTAGGTACATAATGGTTGTGAACTCTGACTATAATTAAAATAACATCACACCCTTATAGTGCGGATGCAGTTCAGCTGGTATAGGCTTGTGCTGGTTTATGTTGCAGGGTTTTTTCCCTGGAGATCCCCGGGAAAGCTGTAAGCTATCTAGAACAGGCGTTAACAATTGTTGTCCTTGTCACATGCTAAACGGTTTCTTACCGCTACAGGCATGTTCGGAATCACCTCAGTACCCTTGACCACCTAGTGAATGTTACCTTGACTTGTAACTGGGTCTAGATGTGACTTTCTGAGATGAAGCTTTAGCAGTGGAGAGGAGCAGCATGGCCTGCCCTGAGCAGGGACAGAGGGGCAGAGGCAGAAGCATCCCTGCTGGAAAGGAAAGGTCCCAGGCACCTTTCTCATCTCGTAGCAGAGCGGTGTGCGTGAAATTCAGGGGACAAGGGAGCACTAGATCAGAGAGGGTATGTTTTTTGTAGCCTCTTGAATGACTACAGCAAGGTGTGTGAATGTAAGCCTGTATTTAATTGCTTATTTTAAAGAGCTTACCCCCAACATTGACAGCTCTCATTTCCCAAAAGGGCACAGTGTTCCTGTAGTCCACAATAGCAGCTGTGTGAATAACCACGTGAACTCCCTGCATGGCAGCAAGGAGCAGATTGTAGTCTCGAATGTCTCCTTTCATCACTATCACATGAGTGGTAGCTGGAGAAAAATAATATAATCATAGATGCAGGGTAAAAAGAAAAGTACAAATCAGCATCCTCACCTTCTTGCAGAATGACGATCCTGCTTGGAAAGCTTTCTTCTCTGCAGGGCAAGCTGAAGCACACTCTAATTAACAACTAAGCCATTTGAATATATCACACCAGCGGAAAATACATCCCTACTTTTGAACCCCAAGAAGCCAGATCTGCATCTGGTTTAATTCAGCTTAGCACTTTGCCAGTTTGCATCGACTGTGGGTCAGAATAGCTGTGGCTGTCGGTGCAGATCTCTAGCACGCGTCCGAGGACAGTGCCGAGCCAGAGCAGGAGGCTGCTGGCCCAGAGCTGCAGCTGGCCACAGGACTTGCTCCCGGATATGTGTGTGAGTGATGCTGTGCCGGACAATTTCCTTCAGATCGAAGAGTTTTAGAGCTTGCTGGGAATAACCCTAGGCGAGTTCAAGGGATGTTGCACAGAGCTTTATTTAAATTGCAAATACTATGGAGGGGAAGGGAAATGAATGTAACAAGTTGAAAAATTTCATAGCTAATTCCTCCCTTTGAGCCATTTAGAAGGGCTTTTTTTCCCCTCCATTCCCCCCACCCCCCAATACCTGTTCCATACATGGCTACTGTTGGCATCTGCTACTATTTTTCTTGCTTTGAGACAGTATTGTAACATTGAAGTAGGATTTTTCTCTTTTTCTGTAGTTGGGAATAGGCCAAGAAGAAGCTGGGGTCAGGAAGCTGTACTCCTTAGGGGTTTCGTAATAATCCAGACAGCAGCAGCAGTCACAGGATTGCTTTGGGAGGGGGATGTCTCCTCTGCCCTGGGCTGGTGGCTTCCTGGGGAGCCCCGTGCAGCCAGGGATCGGAGCAGCAACTTCTGAAGGATCATACAAGCGAGCAGCTCAGGGAAGGGTCTGTGACACCAGCCGTGGAAGTGTTATGACAGGGAAGCCCTCAGTGAACAACTCCCAGGACAAAGTGGTAATAGAACAGGGTTATTCCTCAGGAACTCCACGGAAGGACAAACCTCCAGACAGTAGGTTAGCCAGGTGAGCCTTTGCTAAGAAGCATGAGAGGTAGGAAGATGCAGAAGTTTTACAAAAAGGTCAAGCCGGTTTCTTAATTAGCATAACCAAGATTTGGTGGACTAGCTTATAGGAGTTTTAATATTAAGTTAGTTTAATATTAAAGCACAGACTGAGACTAGGGTAGGAAAAGGCAGGCAGGCGTTGTCCATGCAGCAGAGGTAATACGCTTGCCTGGGGGACCCGAGCACAGAGGATGCTCTTGCTGAAAGGTGGAGCAGGACCTCAGCAGCCTCGTGCTGGGAGGATTTTGCTGCTACTTCGTAGTGAGGGAAAGCCCGTAACCAGTCAGGTTGAAGTGTTCAATAGTCTCTTTCTCATCACCTGTCTTAAGGCAGCTGGTGCAGTTAAGACCAGGAAGAGAATGATGAGAGCTCAGCCGAAATCGGGGAGGATACAATGCTACCGCAAGAAATTTTCCAATTGATGAGGCCTGATGAGCTTTATTCAGGGCTGCTAAAGAGGTGGTGGATGTAACTGCAGCTTTATTGTGTTATCAGCTACTTTGGAGAAATTTTGGCAGCACTGGAAGACTGCAGTACAGCAAATAACACACTGGTGCTTAGAGAGGAGGTAAAGAAGAGCCAGGAAATTACAGAACAGCTTGATTTCAACCCCAGGAAATTCAGGAACACACTTAAGCAACATGTGTGTGAGCACCTGTGGGATAAAAAGGGGAACAGAAGCAGCTGACATGGATTTGTCAAGAACAAATCAAGTCAGAGAAACCTCCTTTGTTCTTATGACAGGTTAACAGGCTGTACGGATATTGTGGAACAGGTCGATGTCATCTATCTTGATTTTAGGAGGGCTTTGGAAAGCGTGTCATTCTCGTAAGCAAGAGAGATGGTCTAAGGAAGGCACACGAGGGTGAGCACAGAGCTGGCTGAATTACAGTTCCCAGGGAACTGCTGGCTGTGGTAGGTGGCTGCTCTGGGGTTCTCCAGGGTTTATTGCTGTATTTGAGTGGGTTTTATTGTTTTCACCAAAATCTGGCAGATTTGTTCGTTAGCTCAGCAGATAACATCAGACTGGGAGGGACTCAGAGTACGCTGGAGGATTTACAGCACGAGCTGAGTGTAACTAAGGTAGTCTGAACCCCCCCCCCAAGGTGACATCTGATAGGGGCAAGGAGAAGTTGTTGGGCTCAGGAGGGAAGAGGCAGCAGGTCTTCGTGAAAGAACGACGCTGGGCCAGGGCAGCTCAGGAGCTATCGCCTGTCAGTGGGGTCTTGTCACTGTGAAAAAGGCATGACCGTACTGACGGGTACGAACAGGAGAGCAGTTTGCAGGATGGAGGAAATAAACCCATTGGTGTTGCTCAGCAGTGGGAAGGCCACAGCCGGCTTCTCCATCCCAGGCTCGGTGCCCCTCTTCCAGAAGAGGAACGCCAGTGCCCACAGACAGCATGTGTGAGCTGTGGGGGAGGGAGGAGACGTGAGAGCTGCTTTAGCTTAAAGGAGAGAGTAGTACGGAGTGGCAGGAGGTGGCTTTCCGATCATGAAGGCTGTTGTAAAGAATGACAGTGTTTCACCTATTCTACCTTTAAGGCTGGATGAGAAATCAAGGACCTAAACTGCAGATCAGACCGTACCAACAGTGAGACAGAAAAACATCTGTCAGGAGGGGAGGTGGTGGCACAGCTGGTTCTGCCTTGGGGCAGAGAGGGACAGGGGCTGGGATGGCCCCGTGGTGCCGCTTCTGCCTCATTTTTCTGCTATTTTCTGCGCCAATCACAGACCTCTCCTGGAGCACAGATTATGGCACCTCCCTAAGGTTTAAACAGTTTTGTCTTCAACTATGGGTGCTTTTAGGGCAGCGGGCTACCTGAAGCCTGGGGAAACCAGTCTGGTGAGTTCAGCTGCCAAGGGAGGGTTTCTGACACGGGTATTTCCCTGGGAGTCTTTTAACTGGCTTTCCGTGTCTCTCCTTTCTATTGATCTCTCCTAACAGGTAGGATCTCCCTTACATTTTTTTCCTCTCGCGCTCAAAGCAAGGTGAAGGTTTGGGCCATCAGAGAGGGGGACCCAGCTCGCCATTAGCCCAGCGGGGCCACCATGAGCTGCATCATCGGCTTGTTTTGTGAGGGTATTCTCAAACCCAGTAAACCAGGTTGTTTTTCCCCCAACATACCTCAGTGTAATCAACCATGGTGAAAAAATCAGAAGGCAGCTCTCCGAATATGATCAAATAGATTAGTATCTTTGTGTTTACTGAGACTCACCTCTTCCTTTTTTATGTGCAGCACAGTAAGGCTACTATAGGTTTCTCTCTGTTATTTCGGTAATTTGTTTTACATCCCTGCTGCAGATGCTGATCTTGATTCTGTTATTGTCGGGGGTTTGGGGTTATTTTTCTCAGAATTGGTAACTGGTTGGAGCGGTTCAGGAACATGATTTTTTTGTTCCCTTTGCTGTTAGACTGGTTGAGCAGAGACAAAGCGGGTAGCCAACTGCGCATGTCGGGTACTCGGTGTGCACGTTGCTCCTTACAGCTGATCTTTGAGTGGGGACTTAGATCCTCCTTGTGATATATCTCTTGGGCTTACACACTATGGATCTGTTTGCTTTGATTTACCTCCTCTGCTGAAAAACCTCTCTGTGCTGGAAATTATTCTTCATCCAGTCTGTTTAATCCAGGCTCCTACCCCCCGTGCCTGTAACTGCGGCATCTCCAACATAATACCAGCTGTCTTGAGAAGGGGTGTTATGGCTGCTGAATGAAGCTGATGCACTTTTCTTACCTATGGTGAATTTTTCTGCTTCTCCTCTTGCTACTGAATCAAAGACTCTGAGTTCTTTGATGTAGTCTTGTTGAGACAGGAGCTCTACGATTTTCTCCCCAGTAAAACCACATCCTCCTGTCACCAGGTAGACCCCCATGCTCTCTACCCGTTTCTGAAGATGTTTTTGTGGTTGAGGAGTAGAGGCAAGGTTGCTGCCAAGATCCTATCATACACTGTTAATCTCTCAGCCAATATGTTTTCTGAACTAAGTCTAAAGTTTAACCATCATAAATGTTACTGGCTGAGCGTTAGCTCCATCCAGTTATATATAAATCAGGTTTCCATTGGCACAGTCACACGGGTGCTGCCGCAGACACACCAGTGCTGCGTACAGGCCAGTTCTGGGCTCTCTGCCTCAGCCTTTCCCTGCGACCACGGTAGCCCGTGATCAGCAGGGCACCTCCAGCTTGCCCTGGTACGTGTCTCAAGTCAGTCAAAAATTTTGATGCCAGAAGTTTTCCATCCTGGAGAGCCCTGTCCCACGGGTTGGGCTGTCAGTCGTCGTAGCCTGGGTCTCTCTGGGTGCTGCACAGAGCTGGAGTGCACAGCACTGGTCGTCTGCAACTTTGTGATCGCTGATTCTACCAGTTTGGTTATCTAGTATGGCTCTCCTGAACAAATTCTTCTTTGAGTGGGAATATATGTATGTACGTACACTCTCTCATATAGTGGAGGAGAAAGCCATTTCAATTTGAAAAATGTCTTGGAGTAAAAGCTCTACCACATCCTTTGGCAAATTGTTACAATGGTTAATTATCATCAGCATTAAAAGAGTGCATTGTTGTGTTCAGTGCCAGACTGGCTGAAATACCTTTTTCTTGCTAGGCTGTAAAGAATGTGAGCTATTCAGTTTGTCACTTGGATAAAAAAAAAAAAAAAAAAAGGGGGATCGGCTTTGTTTAAGGGTGCTTGATCCTGTCCTACAACTGGGGTGTGGGGAGGGAAGACCTGCCCTCCTGCACAGCCTCTGCCTCGCTCATAAAGAGTCTCAGAGATAACGAAGTCAGGCCTGACCAGCCACCCGTCTCTCTTCGATGCCAAGCAGTTTCCTTAAGCCTGGAGTAGTCCAGTGTTTTCCAGTCCATCTTTGAACCAACTTGTCACCATTTTTGGTGAGCTGTAGACACACTGTCCTAACAGAGGTAGCAGTGATGCATAGGGTAATGTAATCTCCCTGCTTACATTTTCTTTACAGTACGTAGAGTGTAGTAGTTGCCTTTATGGACACAGTATTGCTTGGGAAGTTTAGGATTGGTTTGTTCCCGTATCAGGATCACTGCTTTCCCCATCCCGTTCCCCAGCCTGTGAGCAGGGGTTACCGATGCTGACTCAGGCTGCACTGGGGTGGGGGTACTCCTGGCAGCCCTCCCCCGGCCACATACAACAGGCTGAACCCTGGAGAGCCTTTCCAGCTGCTTGAATGTAGAAAATATTGTTGGAGCCATTCTTATTATAGTGTTAATGCTTGTCTGTCTGTAACAAGTTGTATAGCAACTTACTGCTGAGCATGTGGTTAATGAAGAGTTAAGGCAGTGCATTCAAAGTGTGTTTCATTTTTTAATACATAATTTTCTTTTAATCGACTCCTGCTGGAAGTTCACTCGGTACAACTCTGCCATTGATTCTTCTTGGGCTGTGTTCAGCGTTAGGAAAAGTCTTTTCCCCTTGCTGCGATTACAATCAGCGGCCACAGTGGTTCAGAGACCAACATGGGCCTGATGCTAATTTGGTGCCTGGCAGACCAGCACAGCCACAAACGTCCCAAGAAATTAATTTAGCCTTTTATCCGGCAACTCCCAATCTGTACAGCAGTGATTAACAGAACTGCCTTCCCTCAGAGGACTTTTTGCAAGGATAAATATATCAGAGTTGGAGGTGTTAGACACAAAAACCAAGATAAATACACCCTGAGAGACCCAGAGAAGTGCTGCATGGGAATGTTTGGCACCAAGTAACCTTGGGATGTCCTCCTCAGCAATGCAAAAAGCTGTATGAAGTAGGGGCCTTGACGCTGTGGATGCTTCTTAGCGTTTACAAGATTTAGCCTTTGCTATAATACTGCTGTCTGCATATCTGCAGTGTAATCTGATCAGTAGGGGAAAGGAACTGGCTGCAATTTACGTATCTCTTGTTTTTGTTAGGATATAAAAAACAAGTTCACAAACCAGAACTGTCACATCTCTGACGGAGACAGCCCAGGTCCTCTCCTGCAGCCAAGGCTCTCGCAGCGTAAAGCCTCCCTTTGCGCACAGATGGGCCGTTGCATCTAAATGGGTAGCTGTCCCCATTGTAGGAAGGTTAAAAAAAAAGAAAAAAAAAAAGGTCCCTAACCACACCTTCTTCTAACAGTTTGAACTGTCACAAGAGGTGACAGCTCTGGAGGGTCTCCATAAGCCCAGAGGAAAATTCAGAGAACCTGCAAGTGGGCAAACGCAGCTGCTTCTGGATCAGGCACCGGGGGATCGCAGGGAGGGGACCCGGGCAGCCCTTGCTGTCCCAGATGAGCCAGCTCAGCTTCCTTGAGCTGCAAGGAAACTTAGGAGGAAGGGAGGCAAGTTGCAAGTAACAACAGATCTTAATTTACGCTCTTAAGCACTGCGGAGTTCTCTCTCTGGCTGCTTCTCCTGCTGCAGTCAACCCGTCCCCAGGGTGCCCCAGCTCAGCGGAGGGGCAGCGGTGAACCCCGGATCCGTCCTGATGTAAAACTCCCGCAGGACCAGGGGGGCTGTTCCTGTAGGAAGACTTGGCCGTACCCAGGCAGCGCATCGCTCTGCAGAGCAAGGCACGGCGCTGCGAGGCGGCCCTGAAGGCTCACCCAGCCCACTGCAGGAGGTCGCTGCCTCGCCACGAAGGCGCAATATGCCCCTGCACTTGGCTGGTGCGGCCAGGGGTGCAGAGCAGTGACTGGGTACGGCCTGGAGACAGAGCTCGCACCTCTGAGGCAGCAGTCGGGCTTGCTGACGCCTTGCTGCTACCTGCAGAGGAGTCAGTCCCACCGCGGGCAACGAAACTGTCAGGTTTGGCTTTTAGTGAACAACAACGGCCCTTTGTGCCCCCCTGCCCCACAGATGACCAGTACCATCAGGGCGTTTGGGAACAATCTTGGTTTTGGAGAGACATGCAAACATACATGCAGTTGGAGAAAGCTGAGATGGCAGGAAAGGAAAACAGGTGCCCTAATTTCAGGATACGGTTAGCTTGAACTTGCTCTGAACTTTGTAGATACAGGACACCTGACATCATATTCATTTACAGTATGTTTATTTCTCAGTGCATTACATGAAAGGTCTTTGGTATTTGTGGGTTCTTGAATACTGTTCCCACTCTGCTCTGTAAGAAAATGCTGAATACAAAACATTCCATATACAGTAACAAAACCCATAGCAAATAAAGAGAAATAGATATTTTGAACAATAACATAGCAATATGAAAACAGGTAAGTAACCATGCAAGAGGTGGAACAAACAGGTTGTGTTTACCACAAACATTAGAGCCTGCCATAAATGAGTTCATCATGTCAGATGAGATTTATTCTTGCTCTAAATTAAGAAATTACAGGATTGCAAGATACTGCGTATGGCTGCCCTATAAAAGACCAAATGGTTGTAAAGCTTATTACAGTGAGAGAAGCCGGGACCATTTGCACACATACGAAACACACTGATATAAATAAAAAAATACTGCGTAAAATAACTAGTGAAAACGTTAACATTTCCTTCCATGGATGGGAATGTGCTTTGTGAACAATTATAGCACCTTTGAATTGCTTGATTTCACTGCAATCACAGAAACTGCGAGTAGTTTAACCCCCTATATCACCGAACACCGGAATGGAATGTAATCTCGATTAAGACAGAAGCTGTAAACGTGGAGGAGAATGGCTTTCCAATAAATTGTATCGAGAAGTAATTCCAGAAGCTGATTGTCTTTTAGAAGCCTTTGTCACAGTGGTCAGGTTCCTACGTTAAAATAGTTCACTGCAGGGACTGGGAGCGAACCCCAGTCCCAGAGCCAAACTCCCAGAAAGCCGCTTGCGAGCCAGATGCTCTGCCCCACTGACAGCAGCCCCAGTCCGGGCTAGCTGAGAGCTGGAGCTCATCTTTACGGCCTGTTCCTTTGAGAGTTGATGGCAAAATTGCTGTGGAGTTTGGTGGGAGCAGGTGAGGGCTCTTCTCTCTGGTTCATTCATGTTTTCCCTGGGTTGCTATCAATTCTTTACAGTAAGTGCAAATAAGGTACTCGGGAGAGAAGCATTCTCTGCCTCCCGAGAGTACCAGATTGCTGGTGAGCACGAGGGTGCACGAATTGCAAAGACTTTTAGTTGTGCAATGCGCTGCTTCTGGTTAGCTCCAGGCGAGGAAAATGCGTTACTACCACCAGAACTGATCCAAGTCAAAAACACACTGGAGCTCAAAGAAACATTAAGAATTTCAAAAAAGTCTTAGGAAAAAAAAAAAAAAAAGGAAAAGAACACGCTATGGTATTGCACAGTATGCATGTAAGATAAAGCACTAAACATTTCAATTAAAATATATTTCTAAATGAGCACGCATTCAAAATAAATCCACTCTCTAAGTTACCTAGACATGGCAAGATGCATTATATGCCCTGGCTAAAATGAACCTTAGTATCCTGCCTAAGATGGAAAATGTGGTTGGAGTGGTTTTCTTAGTCATGAGTATCATTAATGTCAGCGTGTGAGGCTGTGTTCACCTTTTAAAACACAATGAAACTGGGACTGCACAGCAGTGTGGTCCAACCCTTGTGTAAGTCGAGAGGAATGAAACCCCAGCTGAGAGAAAGTCCATTTGGTATAATCCCGCTGTCACCCAAATTAAAGATACAGTACCGCATAAGAGAGAGATGTAGCTAAATAAAGCAAGAAGTGTGGGGAGAAAAAAATTACATAGCTCACAGAAATCTGGAAAAGCCAATAATTAAGATGGTTGCAACCCAAATCTAACCAGTCTTTTGACAGCTGACTTGGCAGGATTCGTTGCAAACAACTCCCATTAAATTTCCTTTCATCTTGCCAGTAATTTGATTTAAATAATTTCAAATCCAAAATGCTAGTCAATGGGAATGACTTGAAGAAAGTACTCATCAAGCTAATGCGATAGCTTTGAATTCAGGAAGGCAAACTTGGAGGAAGAAAAATTTATCTTTCAGTGTGAGGGCTCCAAAACGTCAGGGAAGTGAAAATGGCCTCGTCGTGCTCCCTCTTCCCCAGATTCAGCCGGTAGCTACAGGACCAGTGAAACCGAATTTTGCTGTTTCCCTTTTTAACAACTGCTTTGGTTTAGTTTAGTCCCCGAAGCTGCCATGAGGACACTTTCTTCATGTGGCAAGCGACTATGGCTAGCACCAGCCTGCCCAGCCTACACGGTTACACCAAACTGGGATTTCTCCTCACGCCAGGACCTGAGTTTCCCGCTGGTAGCGTGAGGGGATATCTCCAGGAAGGTACCAGCCGTGTAATGGCCATGTGATCAAGACCAAAATGGTCCCAATTCATCAAAGAGGTAACCAAGTACCTTCTCAATTCCTACATGGTAATCAGCCTGTAAATGGGGAAACATCTTTTTTGTTCTTTGCACTTTTAGTTCTTAAATGGAAAGATTGTTCCAAGGCTGCACCATGCTTAGCTGTCCACCAACAGAGCTGTGGCCCTCGCAGCAAACAGAGGGGCACGGGCTACTCTACAGCGCTGCAGTCACACGCCGTATGTTGGAAAATTGAGCTGTTTGTGTCTGTGACCAGTTTTAGGCTGAGCGCTGGCTGCCAGCCTTCATTAAGACCCTGATTTAATTCGGCATCATTTATATATATACTGTCATTAGAGTTAGCGCTGGATTTAGAGTTAGTGTTGGGTTTGAAACTGAGATGCATTCAAGGAGACTCTTCCATTCTCCCGAAAGGATTATGAATACAGGATGACTACTTAAGGCCAGTAACCTGCTTGACTTCAGCAGTCCTGCTTGGTTTTTTGTTTTCTGACTATATCACGCTCCAGCTGTAATTCAGGGTACAGGCAGGCAAAGGAATGCTGGAGCCTGGAGCATCAGCTCTCGGCAAAACTGAAGTCTTGGGGAAAGACAGCACCTGATTATACCTTGCCTTCAACTCCCCACACTTTCGTAATGCTTTGGGCTTGCTTCTTTGAACTGTCCAAAGGAAAACTTGAGCGTACAGAAGCACAACCTGACCTACGTGGGCTGACTGCTGAATGAGCTCCACCGCTGGCATCAGCCAATCACGCCGGGATTCAAAAGCAGGGCAATTAATTCATTTACTGCAGCCTCCAAGCCAGCTTAAACTGAGGCTGTTTATTATTTAGCTGTACAGCAGTAAAGAGCTTCTGTAAGAGGACAAGTTTCTGGTGCTGGCTTGGCCTCAGCTCACCCATTTCACTGTTTTGGGAGGGACGGTTGGATTTCTGAAGGACAGGGCCAAATGAAGACACAGAGTGAATCCAGTCATCCTGAAGCAGCCTGTAACCTGTTCATTTCTGAAAATACAGTGCTCTTCAGGGGAAAGATTTGGATGTTCTGATGTCTCTGTAGATCTACCATGTTCACGATGTATATGGAAAGGTAATTTGATGTGTAGCTAATGTTGGGCTGGCAGAGCTCCTTCATTTTAAGCCCCATTTCCCAGTGTACACATGCTTCTTGTTTTGCCTTGGGAAGATCACGTTGGGTGACAAACACAGCTAAAAACATGGACCATACAGTTGCTGGTCTTTGCAACAGCTTCTGACAGAACGATTGTAGCAGTACAGTCTACCTTTTTCAAATAGCTGTATCTTGCACCAGGAACCAGACAGAACGTGATCAATATACCTGACTTAAGCCATAAAATGACCAACACAAACTCAATTTGCTTACTTTCATCCTGGTCTGAATTTGAAAACTGTCAAAACAGGAGGTGGGGTTAAAAAAAATATTTAAAAATAGTACCGTTGGTCCAGTTGATTAGTCTCACCCTTTCTAAGAAAAATCACTGTCTACATGAATGATAGCAACTTGTCCGATTTGGTTTGCACAGCAGGTGTAGCAACTCATTTGCCACTGAAGGGCAGGTTCAGCTTCCTCAGCCTGGAAGCTGGGACTTTCCCCAAAATAACAAGTTATTGCAAAAAGTAAAATGACTTTTTATTTCACTCCCAGTGCAAGATAAGCTCTTGACAAGACTCTTAATTCCTTAGGCTGTGCTTTGCTACTACACTGGCTCCAGATTCAAATGGCAAGGATTTACTCACAACATAAAAATGAAACAGTGTGAAAACATTTTCCTTATTGATGTAGGATTAAGAAACTATTGCAAAATATCCTTTTCTGTGAATACTTAGCTATTGCTTAAATTATCTCTGGATGCGTGCACAAGCTGAACACAATATGGGAAAATTCTTGCACAATTCCATCATATCTTATACAAACTGCTCTGTATTTTCACAGAAAGAGTCGAATCTCACTGAAGATAGAAAATCAGTGTTGCCACAAACATTTGGATCAGAAATCCTTGCTTCGCCAACCACAAATAGAAACAGTGCCACTCACATGCATTTAGCAACATGAAAAGCCAAGATTTTGATGCTAAAGGACAAAGAGTAACCTGGATTTTCAGAGTAACAGTCTAAAGTGTTCTTTGAATTTTCCAATTTGTTCTTTGCTTCAAAGAAATCCTTGCAGGTCATGCTTTAATGGCCTAGGGAAGTGGTATCTTCACCTGGAAGTCAGCATGACACACCCCATGAAATAAAAGCAGATGCCACCAGCTATAGCAATGGATGAGGCTAAGGCTCAGCTTTGGGTCTAGATGGGATTGATTGTCTTGGCCAATTAAGCAGTGCTTTAACTGAGTAACTTTCAGGGGCAGTGACGAAATAAGGGGAGGATTAAACTCTTGAGACACAGTCAGGAGGCGTCATTTCTGTAGACAGCTTCTGAGGATACCCTCCATCTGGGATTCCAAAGGCAAAACAACAAAATTAAGAAAAAGGTTCTGAAGGCCCTCTCTGAGCTATGGATAAGACATTCCCTGCAATAAGGGCTTAGGATTGGCCAGGTGAGGAAACCCCGTGGCCAACACTGCAGCCTCCTACCCACTTCATTTGCACTCTGCAATTAAGCACTGGGATACTGTATCTTTAACTGGTGAACAGGCACAGAAAACACAGAGATGCTCCTACTTCATCCGGTTGCTTCTCCTTTTGGCTTCACTGTCATCCAGCAGTGAAGAGAGGATCTGGTAGGCCTGCGGCTGCGGGGGTCCTCCTCGTTTGATCTTGATGCTGCTTCGCAGAGGGGAGCCCGGGATCACGTCTTGTCCAGAGCCTGGCTCAATGGAAGACAAAGAGTCTGTAAGGAGAGAAAGTCACGGGAGAGCGCTATTTAAAAGAGGAGGCTAAGGAAAAAAATCAATGGGCCCTTCTGAATGCTACCTCTTCTGGAAGATGCGTCATCCCTCCTGTTGTCTTTGCATCCAGCAAGCAATTGCGGAGCTACATGTGTGCTGCCATCACACTGCTCCTGTTCTAGGCCTTTTCCCTCTGCTCTGTCTAAACTCTTTGGGGTGTAAGTACTCTTACTGCATGTGACCCAGCAGGTCCTGTTCTCATTTGTAATTCCATTTATAAAGCACCGTTCTTCTATGGATTATAATTTTGGTTGGGCTATAGCTGCTACTCATCATTGCCCAGACTCCTGTTATTGAAGGACGGGGCCAGGCGGTCGCTGGGAAGTGATGCTCCTGGGGGTTTAAGCACCATTTCACCCCTTCTGAAGAAGGACATTTTGAGGCTCTGAAAAGATTGAACAAAAGGATTGATCCACCCTAGGCTACAGCCAAATCAGCGATAAAGCTGGGAATAAATATCAGCTGCTCGTTCTCCCAGCTTGCCTCACGGTGACAGGCGCCTCCTGCCCTCCAAAGCTAAACACACGTCTGACTGCAGCCACTCTCTGTCTTCCCGGCAGTCAGCAACAGATGCAGATAACTCAGTGCTGCCTCATCATTTCGAATGGCCCAGTTTCTTCTTCCTTCTGCCTTCAGAGATGGACATCTGCTTGTTTCCCTGCCAAGAGCCCAACCTCACAAGCCTTGGTTTGATCCCACAAGGCAGCAGTTCTCTTTCAAGTGAGCGTTTGGCTGCTGGAGGATTTGGGCCGTGTTTGCTGGAAGTAAACACTGCCAAACAATTTGGGCTTTCGTGTGTCCTGCTGGGCTGCGCTCTGCAGCTTGCTCGGCCAGATAATCTCAAAGTGGCCTCCCATTGCAGAGAAGAGATTTGTTTGCTGGTGTGTTTTGCCTTGTTGCTTGGGTGGCTGTGGTTTTGGAAACCATGCTGGTTGTGGAGTTTCTTGGGAAAATGAGAGCATGCGATTGGCATTTCTGCGTGGGTCTTTAAAGCTGGGCTGAGCTGGGCTGCCCAGGAACCTGTGGTCAAATCCTTTACACCTACGGTGGGAACATGACCAGAGAGTTGGGGATGGATGATCTAAACCTGTGTGGTGCCTTTCTGTGCAGGGAGGTCTGCGCTCAAGGAAGTTCTGTTTGGTTATTTTGTGTCTTTTTCTGTTTGTTGTTGGTTTTTTTGTTGTTTTTTTTTAACCATATACACATACAGGGATGAACATAATTGCACAAGGAAAAAATGCCTTACTTTCCAAGTTCTAAACAGTATTTTTGTAGGGCCTAAAATATGTCTTAAGTTACAGAATGGAACTATCTCAAAAACAGACAGTAAAAATATAATTATCTATAGTTATTGGGTAAAAAGGAACTATTTAAAGAAGTCATGCAATATAGGTGTTTAAATATGGCCTTAACGATACAACTAAAAATCATCCATTTTTGCTGATGTAGTTACACTGGTGTAGAAGTATATGTGGGTATAAATAAATTGTTTCCATCCCAAGCAATAACAGAGAATACATTTATGTCAGTAAAAATGGTTTGCTGAAACGACTGTTTCAAATTAACAGCAGCGCGTGCCTTGTTGCCGCCGTATTGCCAAACAGACAATATAAAAAATAGGTAAAATAGACAGTTCTGCAGGGGCAAAGTTGCGTGGATCCCCCAGTCCAAGCTTCCTGATGAGCTTTTTGCTTTATAGCAGTCTAAATGAAGGTACAAAGTAAAAGATAATGGAGGGCCAGGCGCTGGGTCCTGTAAATACACTGCACTGGAAGGCTGGGTTCCCCTTCCCCTCTTATGCACGGATTGCTGCCTAGGTGACGTAGTGCGCAGCTTGCTGGTACCTCCACCATCTCAAAGCAAAGCAGCAGAATAACATCTTTTCCTGCCCTTGGTGTATAAAATCCAATGAAAATATGAAGCAAGCTAGGATTAATGTAGAGGTAAGGTCAGGGTGACTGTGGTTAAATCATGGGTTTGTGATTCATGATTTCCCGAACAGCTTAAGCCGTTGTTGCCTCTTGCTTTTGGAAATAAATAGTGCTTTGGGCCCCTAAAGGACAGATGGTCATTGAACAGTGAAGAGCAGTGCAGACACCTAAGCCAGTCCAGCCATACGACACAGCACCACGCACTGACGCTGTTCCGGCTTCGAAGTACCCAACAACGTTTTCATTTTAGCCCTGGGCTGGCTCCAGGAGGGACTGTGCGTTCCCGAAGCGTGCTGCCTTACTGCAACTGACTTAAAGCGACTCGCTTAGGACCTGCTGGACATTTTAGCTATTTAGCATTTTCAGAGGCTAAATCAATATCCAAAGGCTACTCCACGATACAAGTGGATATCAATCTGAAGGAAGGTGTGAGCAGTGTCCTTTCTAAGCAAGGCCAGCAATGAGGTTCCACGTGTCCAGGAGAGTACAGGGAAGAGGTGCCACGGGCCTGGGTCAGTGCCAAGGAGCAGGCTCGTTTCTCGCAGGTGGGGATAGTAAAGCCAAACTACCTTTTGCCTCTACTGTGTTTCTGAAAGGGGAGAAATTAGCCCAGCAATTTTTGGCAGCTATGCGAGAATTGATCCTCAGGTACCCCGAAGGGAGAAGCCTGACCTGCGACAGCTGCACAAACCCACACCCTGGGCAAGGGAGGAAAACTCTCGTCAGGGGTGATGCCACACACTGTACCAGTGATGGGAGAGCAAATAGCCTCAACAGAAAACAAAATCTGCCTGAACGAAGAACCTGTGAGACTGAGACTGTCTTTAAATCTGAGGGTGAAAATAGGTTTTATGTAAGTTATAACCATGAGACGTTCAGTGATCGCTGATTTTCAGGGTAACATGGTAGCACTGTTTGGCCTTTCTCTGTAAAACACAGCGCTACACAAGGCAAGGGCCTCAGTGGTGTTAAAATCACTTGGGAGACATTATTAACAGGATTAAATGATCTGGCCTAAAGACTTGAACAAGCAGCTCCCTGGGAAGCTGGTAGATGATCTGTGCCACATGGCTTGAGCTGCTGCTCGTGACTTGGCTCTCTTAATTGTAATAAAAATTACTGTGGGGGTCATTTCACCTGCTATTGTAAAGTCAGAGTAACTTGTATGTGGTAGAAGTGCTAGGTCCTCAGCAGTTCTAAGCATACTTTAAGTCACGTTGGGTACCTAGTTTTGAAACCCAGCTTAAACAGTACTAGACAGAGAGCTGAGGAGACTGGGAAGATGTTTAACCATCAAGCAGCTGCCTGAACGGAGCCCGCAGTTGTCTAGAAAAGAAAACCTTAGCAACGCTTACCATGAATTCCTATCATGTGCTCAAGAATTAATACCCTCTCGGCTAAAATCTTCAGAGCTTCTCGAAGCTGTTGAACACCTTCCCCCTGCAAGAAGGAAAAGAAAACTAACATTGGAATGTGTTGCAGGATAGCCTTCTCGTTCATAGCGTTGCCTTTGTAACACCAAACTATGCAACGTGGACACTTAAATACGATGTAAAAAAGGAGACAACCTGCCCCGTGTCAGCCGAGCCTCTGATGCAAACACGTGCCTTTCGGTTTGGTTCCTACTTCTGCAGTGGGCCAAACCCAGGGTGCATAATCCTGCCAAACCTTCCTACGGTGCAACTTGTGTTAACATATGCTGAACTACCTGGAAAACAGGTTTTGCTCTTGTCTGACGTTTACTTTGAACATCGGTGAGTTACCTGGGCTTTCTCTTCGCTGTTACACCGGGGAACGGGGACAGGTGGCTAGCACCATCTTCTTGCTGCCTTATAAACTGGAACTGTGGTGTGCAAGCCCATCCCGATGGACTTCACAGTGCCTCTCCAAGAGTTCCCAGCTGGGCCACATGCTGCCTGAAGCCTGTCCACATACCTTCATGTACACTCAGGCTGTAGTTTCTTCCCCCCAATGCCTTAGAGATGGGCTTGGAGGGACAGGTAGATGTTGTGAAGGATTTTGGGGCAGGAGAGCAGAGGCTGAGAATGCCAACCCTGCACAGGCCATTTGATCTCTTCTGGGGGTCTGTCCCTGAGCCTGTGGGAGGGACGGGGGGGGGGGGGGGGGGAGTAATTCCCGACCTTGTGGCAGCTCTGTGTAGCAGAACAACCACAGGGGACCTAGGAGGTGTTCAGAGCGTGGTGAGAAGGGCAGCTGACAACGTGGCCAAGGAAACCTTTAAGACCAGCAGTTCTAGCATGTATCAAGTTCAAACCCAAGGTTCACATCATCGCTTGCTCTGCACTTTCAGCTGTGGACACGACCCTTGCCCCCCCAACCCGGCCTGCCAAAGGGAATATGGTTGAAGGACAGTAAAAAGGCAAAGCACACCAGCAGTAGAAATACAAGCTTACATCAGTGCCTTTGTCACCTTCCTCACCCTTCTTGCCTGGTTCACCCTAAAACAAACAAGAAACAGAAATTTGTTTTTATGTGACTGAGGACACTGGCCAGGATCACCGGCATCCCTTCCCTCCAAAGGATCAACTTAAAGGCGGAAGCGTTTCACCAGCAGAAACCAGACTGACTCTGGCACACCACGCCAAGGGCCAGAGCACTCTGTCCTACCTCCTGTCAGCTTCCCAGGAGGGCACCACCATTGCTGACACGTTTCTGACCAGCTGTGGCCAAACTGCAGGAGGGGCTGGCTGCCATGGCCTGGGCCCACAGCAGGACTTCTCATGAAGCTCTTGGTGAGCAACACTTCAGGCTAAAACACCGAGACAAAACTACTGCTCCCCTCCACCAAACACGCATGTGTTCATCTTCGGTTTAGAACATAAAATCCTGCATTCTGCTTTCATTAATTTGTCACATCACTTTCTGCCTCTGAAGGTGCTCATTAAGCTTTTCTTGAACAAAGATCCCTATGTGCTGTGAATACTGGTCTGATGTCCCCCCCCAACCAAGAAGTTCATGCATTTCCCAAAGAACAGATGACATGGAAAGATTAAACTACAAGTTAAACGTAAACCAAGGCTGACAAACCAATGATTAAACAGAGTGGAAATGCCTGGGCTCCACAAACCTGTTGGACATCCCTGAGATACTTGTAAAGCGGGGGTGGGCATGGGAGGAAGGAGTGAAGAAAAGGTTGTGCGAATCGTACAAAATGAAGAGGTGGAATTAAGGAAGAGAGAAGAGAAACATCCTAGAGGACCTGGGACCTCTGGATTTTGCCAGCCAAAACCCCAGAGCTTGCTCCACTAGCTGACTTTCAGCCAACCCTCATCTCCACCAGTTTGTGTGCACCCTAGCCACGTGTGCCATCTCCTGTGTGCATTTGTTCAGGTATTGCCAGGAAATCACTTGGACACATCTCTTAATCTCCTTAGAGGGTTTCCAGCTCAGCTTGACAGAGCGAGGTGCAGGAGGGAGCTGAGGGCAGCTGATGTACTTGGAATTGTTTCACAGTGCCCACCTTTGGGCTCCGGCAGTGCCAGAAACTCGCGGGGCCCAGAGGGGGCTTCTGCCTGCCAAGGTTTGGCTAGAGGGGATCTGCCAGGTGGTATTTATGGTGCCAGCGCAGCACCAAATCCATCTAAGTCTTGCACACACCCGCAAGTACATCACTTACAGGAAATCCCTTAATGCCCCTCTCTCCAGTCAGACCTGCTTGCCCCTGTTGGAAATAAAGTAAGTGTCATTAGGAGATATTTTTCCATTTGACAAGAACATAGTGTAATTTTTACTAGTGGAATTAAGATGGCTTAATGAAAAACCTTACACTTGGAATAATATGAAAAAAATTCCTCTCCCTTGACATTATCACTTAGAGACAGCAAAAGGGGGTCACGGTTTTCTGTCAAGTATCAGCTCCAAATCCCATCACACTTTGGAGAAGTTTGGTTTGATACAGAGCTGCTCAGCTCAGTACCCACTCAGTAAGATGATTAACAATTTTTTGAACTTTACAGCAGTCAGTTACATTATACCAGGAAGGAATTTGGCTGGAGATTTCCTTCTTGCAAAGATACTGCATTCTTCTCTCTAGTAAAACTGATGGGCTGATGCTGCCCCAGACAGCAAGCAGAGCCCAGGACTCCCACAGAGCAGTGATTTAATCTGTCTCCTGCTCCACACACACATCCCTGCATCAACCCCAACAGCTACTGATCAAAACACATGTACAATATTTTGGTTGGTTTGTTTCTTTTTCCTGCTGTGTTAATTTTCACATTGTTCTCAGTGGGGGGGCTTTTTTGTTCTTTTTTTTTTTTTTTTTTTAACTTCTCATTTTTAAACAGAAACATTTTGAAATGGTACATGTTGGTTTGGGGCAGAATGAAATGGCATTGAACTTATCATCTTTTTTCCCTCTTTTCCTCTGCAGCATTGGTTTCCCACCCTGCAGCAGGGCAGAATCCCTGACCAGGAGAACAGCTGTAGATCATTTAATGAGAAAGCAGAAGCTTGGGAAGGGAAGGCAAAATTTAAAAGCATCTTTAGAAATCCATTGATGAAACAGCTACATACTTAACCTGGCTCTTCTCCCCTGGACCTACACAGAAACAAACCCATCCTTTTTTTCCCCCCAAAAAAAAACCCACCTAGCTGGTGGCAGCTTTTTGTAGTATTTGCCAGAAAGGGAGAGCTGCTTTGTTTGTGTGTCCATCAAATTGCTGCTGTATATAAAAGCAATGGCCCTTGGCAACTACAACACATGAGCACAGGGTGCTCCATGTGCAGCCAGCCAGCACCAGAGAAAGGCCCGTGCCGACACGAAGAGCGCTGGGAGGAAGGCCCAGTTTGGTGGGTGCTCCAAGCATCTTCAAAGGGATGAACTTGGATTCTGCACTGGAGGGAATAAGGGCTGTGAAAGCCCAGGCAAGAGGCAAACCACAGAAAGGAGACATAACAACGCACTCAAAATACATAAACAGACTGTTCTCTGTGTCCAGGAGAAACAGAAAGGATGTTATCAGCTTAAAGGGGATCAAAGGATATTTAGGCTGGATGTTAGAAATATCTCTTGTACCTCTGAAGACTGCCTGGAGATGATGTGCTGTACCCCTCACTGGCACGGTTTAAGAATAATACAAAAAGAGGCCGATGGTGAGCAGCACACCATCATCAGACGTGCCATCCAGGGGATGCGCTCAGACTGCTTCAGGTCTCTTCTACATGTGTTCTTTCCAAGATTAAGCAGGAAGAATGTGTAACAACAGTTTCACAAATCTCAATAGAGACTGTAAACCCTCCTCTGCCTGCCTTTGCAGCTGCACAGCTCCTCCACTCTGTGCAAAGCTAGCCCTGATTTGTATCCACCAAACCCAAAACTGCAGCATGTAGTTGTCAAAACCAGCATTCCAATCCACACTTAGAAAAGACAAAAAGCACACAGATATCCTACAGAAATTCTGCCAGAAAAAGCTATTTGCTTCGCTTCCTACACTAACAGAGAAAGGACAAGAAATAATACAATTTATCTTTTCTATTTAGCAAGACATTTTTATATTTGAAAATCTCATTTGGCCCAAACCTAGGAGAGTTGCAATTCTGAATATCTAACAAGGAGGGAACAAAATCAAAGTCTAAAGGGTTTGTCGGTACTGAATGGACACAGCGCAACAAAGCTTTTGTTCCAAAGTAAATGTAGTCTCAGCAATATGGTCGATCCCAAGCTAAAGCAAAATGTTAAATGAATCATTGAGAAAGATCTCTTATCAGGTTCCTGGATGGAAACCTGACACATTGCATGTGCCATGCCTTTTTTTTTTTTTTTTTAATTAAACTGAAACCTATAATTTAATGGCAATGAGCTTTAGTCAGTAACCTGTGCTGAAATCTCATCAGTTAAGGTTTTGCTCTGTATCAGAACGTTAAATTCTAGTTCCAGAAATACATCAGTCTGTAACCTATTATTGAAGCCGATACCTGCCCAAAGTGGCTGATCTGCACAAGGAAACCATTACTAAAACATCACTGACAGTCTCTGAAAATGATCTCTGTCTCTCAGGGAGCTGCAAGTGACTTCTTATGTAAGAACAGGCACCAAGCCCCCAAAATAACATGCAAAGATACTAAAATATAACAGAGCTGTTTAAAAGCATACATGCTCCATCCTCAGATAGCCACTGCTCCTTGGGGTGACGTGCCTCAGCAGGGAATGACACGAGCCACTGGGACCTGCTCTCCTTGCACACAGTCTGGACAGAGGAACATAGTTGAAGTCTGTTGCTGGTAATTCTCATGAATTTGGGAAGTCATCAAATTGGGGTTAATCAATTTGCACTTGTCTTTCTCAGCTCTTTCAGACATTCCTCTGTCTTTTGGACTGGGAGTGTGAGCAGAAATGAAGAAGATGAGATGCTGCCATAGGGGAGCAGCACATCATCTACAGGCACCCATTTACAGCTGGAGACCTCCACGTTCACCTCCATCTATGTGATGGTAAAAGTGGCACTTGGAAGAAAAGGGAACTTGTTCTCTACAGCTGTAGCACAAGGTGGTGTCAATGCAGCCACCGCTGCAGCTACCCATCATTTTAGAGGTACGAACCAATATTTTTCTCCTGATCTTCTTCCTTTCTTAGACTCTGCTTCACAGCAGGGTCTTAGTGATTGTCCATCTGTGCTCACTTCTACATTTTGCAGATCTACTTGCTGTATGATCCTCCACCACGTACTACATTCTCCAATGATTTTGCACTCCTAGTGTCTCTCAGAGATTTCATGGACCATGACCTTTTGGAGAGTAAGCTGAACAGAAGCAGCTGAAGGCGCAAATGCCACTTTGAAACCCTTCCTTGTGCTTGAATGTTGCCTGGGAATCTGACACATTTATATCCTTGTTGGGCTTTTCTCTGGCATTTCGTGAACTTCACCAGTTTGGCCATAACATTCGCACAGCCCTTTTTTCTATGCTTAGTTATTAGCACTTGACAACCCATCTAGGACTGAGGTGTAGCACATGAACATATTAAAAACGTAATTTCAATATTCCAAATATATTAAGGACATAGTTTGACCTGGGGAGCGGCTTTGGCTCAGGAAAAGTCTGATGAGCTTTCACCGCCTTATGGCCACAGAAGGAAGAGTTGTTGGACCACTCAAAATACTCCACACTGAAGAGCTTTGGCTGGTGGAAGAAAGTCAGTCTCCACAAGCCTTTACATACCAAGCATTTGCTACCTCAGTCTCTTTAGGGAACACCAGACTCTGCAAGAAATTCAACCCATGATCTGTACAGTAAACCCCCCATCTTGGTCCGTGTAGAAGATCTAGAAACTCTACAGTTAAAATTGCTCGTGGCTGCAGACCCACAGAACTGGAAAGACCTATGCTGTATATAATTTCTGAGGCATCACCCCAGATGCTGCTGGGAATCTCTCAGTGTATGTAAAACCTTACTCTCTCTCCTCTGTCTCCTTTGGAGCCTTTTGGCCCAGGTTGTCCTGGAGAGCCTGGTAAGCCCTAGAAAAGATGCAGAACAAGAAAAAATTAATTTCTACTGTGCCTCCTTTGTGTAGGTGTCATGAATAGATTTCCCAGTGATCCTCAGCTCCTGAAAACCTCATACACCCATTAAGCAATTGGGCTGGATTCTTTTTTACCCTCACACAAAAACAATGGAAGCTCTGTCCGCAGATATCCTGAGCCCTATCGTTTCTGCAAATCCATCTATTTGGGTCTTTTAAGGCACTGCAGGGTACTGGTGTAACGTTTTTACGGGTTCAGTGTGACAGGATAGTTCTTGTTCTCAGTTACCAAGAAGAAATTAATACACAGGTAGTATGGTTAGCTTAAAAATCCCCATTACTTTCCCCCTCTTCATAATCGCCTCAGTGGGTGCCATGAGTAAGCATACATACCTGAAAATTAATTGGATTGTGCAGTGGAAATTATTTTGAAGCTATTCACTCACCCTAATAAACAATTTTCAAATTAAGCCCAATCTCTACTAATAATTTTGCTCCCTGGGTTGAATAAATCTATAAAACAGTCACCAATGGATAAGAAGGGCATAGTCTCCAGATTTCAACTAATTGAACTGCTCTGCAGAAATCAATCCAAATTCTTAACTTATCCACCCAGCAAAGCCGCAGCTATAAAGCAGACAGGGAGAGAACAATATTGTTTGTTTATATTCAGCGTGTCAGCTCCCCACCGCCACATGCAAGATGCTTTTTTCCACCTCAAGTGACCTGCACATCGCCTTGGAAACTGCAGAAACGAGAGCATTGCTCCGCTCCGGAGCGCTGGTGATTTAAGCCAACCTGCTCCACAACAGCCCTCGGGAACCTCTGCCTCGCAGCATCCAGAGAAACAAAACGGGCTTTCTAGGCAGAGCTGCGAGGGGCCTCAACACCTGGTTCAGTGGCCCAGCAAGACTGGACGTCAGCGTTTTGAGGGTCTGCAGGAGGAGCACTCGCCCAGCTGGAGCTGGGAGGCAGCAGCGCTCACCGTTAGTGTGTTGCTCCTGGCCTGCAGTCAGCCCCAGCAGCTCACCCCAAGCCGCACACTGGGCTGGCCTCCTGTAGCCTCTGGGCTCTCAGAAGGCTCAGGACCTCAGGCCTCGGGCACGAGGTTACCCTGGGCTGCCCAGGTCGGGCACACACAGGGTTTGGCCCCGTGACAAACGTGCAGTGTGAACAAAGCTGGAGTGTCCCCAAGCATCCTTTGCTCTTGACAGCTCTCAGCAGTGACTTTCAGTGTGTGATTACACAGGGATGCTCAACACTGAAATCCACAAATCTGTTGCAAAAAATAAAAGATTTATAACGTGTGCTGCATGTCAAAAAGCCAGACTCTACTACGGAACCTATTTAGAAATTGTGAATTACCTTATATTTAATCACGTTAAACTGCATCTGTCATTTTGCTGCCAAATTTCCCACTGTGTTCATATCTGTCTGGAGTTTCTCAGCATTCTCCAGAGCATTCACTAATTGAGATGATTCTGCTACCCTGGCAAACTTTCACTAACCTGTTGTCTGTTGCTTCTTCAAAGTGATTAATAAATACACAGTGTAAGTCTCCTTTCTCTATTTCTAGCAATTCCAAACCTCCTCTTATCAGGATCTAGGTTACATCCCTCTGCTTAGTTACTTAGTCTTTCTCTCTGTCTGTGCTCTTCAGTCACTTCTATCTCTTGAGTCATGTTAGATTCCTTTAAAATACTTGATGTTACTGGTTTACCTCCACATTAAGTAATACTCTTCCCAAAACTGGAGTCCCTTTGTATCAGCCAACCACAATTTTGAGTAGCTTGGCAGTTCACTACTCATCATGACTTCACTTCTTTCCATTTAACCAGCTTTTTCCATCCATGTGAGCACTTTGTCCTTCTTCTACCATAAATTCTTTTGCGTGAGTTTATCACACTCCATTATTACCTCCCCTCTGCACAATTTTTGTATCAATAAATAATCAAACTGATGCGAATTTGTGATATTTTTCTTGAATAGCAAGTGCTATTTCTGAAAAAGTAGGCTTAACAAATGCACTTTGGTGAATTGGTGAATTGCCATTGATGCATTTTTGTTCTCTTTATGTGACATAAAACACAGTATTTTTCCATCACTGTGTTAGTAAAGCCCATGTTAGATTCTTTGCATCAACTCAGGCCACAGTGAAATGTTCTGACACAGCAACGGCAAGATGTGCTGTTATGATTAATGGAAAATCCGGGAAGTGCAACCATTTCAACCTCTCAACATAATTCAGAATGAAAACAAAAGCTATTAAAATCACGGAATTTCATGGGGAACAAAACATCAGGTCTAAGACTTATAAACGACTCTTTCTCTTTGTGCAATGAGAAGATATTTTACACCTAACCCCCGACTCTGCCCCTCAGCCCCAAAGCACCTTACCTGTGACCCAGGGACTCCAATAGGTCCTGGTGGCCCTTTGGGTCCTGATGCACCTGGTGGCCCTGGTGGGAATCATCATTTGAGACAATTTAAAGGAGACTTAGAAGGAAGAACCCTGAATTCCAAATGCATGCACTTCCTTTCATTGTTCTGCTTAGGCTCTCAACGGGTAAGAGCCGTTCCTGGATTGCAGGACTGCAGCAGAAGCGCTTCATCACACACTGGATCATTGTATACCCACATCCTGATATAATATGTCCCTATGCCCTAGGGAAGGTGTTAGGGGTCTGGGAGGAAAAAAAGGTGAAAACAGGCAGGAGGGATGTCAGTAACATGCTGCCCTTCCATTGTTTAAAATTACAACTTCTGAGAAAACTTAAACTAGATCCATGGAACAGCTACAGCTGCAGTTTTTTAAATGGAGTCCGGTCTTGTAGGTGGCAAGGGAAGCCCACACGCCTGCTACGGTCTGTCCCTGTAGTGCTGTCAAGGAGTTGATGATGAAGAAGGAGAGAGGGTTTGGAGCCAGCCAGCACGAGAGGCTGACTGTGGCAAGGCAAAGCAAAGCTCTCTGTTGTTCTTTACTCACTCCAGTGGCAATAGGTTCTTTTAAAGTCTCTACCACAGAAGGGCCGGCTTCCAGGCCCAGTTAAACGCTGCCTAAACAGGTCAACTTGCTTTACACAGTCACTTAACAGATTCATTCCTTTTGGAAAAATAATTGTATCTCAACAGCAGCTGTTAAATTATACCTGCAAATGGGAGACAGGATATTTGCTTAGTCTGAACTTAGCAACACTCCTCTCTGCTTTAGTTTTATGACAACCCTTGAGATGAAACAATGTGGACATAATACACAAAGTACAGCTGAATCAGCCTCAATCATTAATGCACCATACAAATGCCTAAGTCAAAGAATCAAGGAGTTGAAGGATAAATGAAAGGAAAAGCCTTTTCTGCAACTAATGGGAGTTTTGCAACTGCAAACTAATGGTTGCAGGAATACTATCTTTTAAGCCACCCATCAGCACAGAGAAAAAGAACTGACACTGAATTTTCATCCCAGATTCTGATTTCAGTTATAGTGCTGAAAATCTGGAATAGCTCAAACCATCTCCAGAGTCTGCATACACATCACAGAGCAGCTGGCCAGATCCTGCTCGGTGGAGCTTAACAGCGACAGGACAGGATTGCAGCAACGGTAAGAACAACTCTGCTCTCATAAAGGAACTCACTGGACAACCCACTCTTAAAGACAGTCTTTAATCTTTCCCATCTCAAGGTGTGCCCTGCCAAAGGTAAACCAATCTGCCACTATCAACAAATAAGAAACCTGTTTACTTCTTGCCACCCTTCCCACTCCTGGACTCACTGCTCTGCTGCCCTTCCAGTGAGGACCACTCGCTTTCCCCGCAGGCATCTCAGACCACTCCAGTCTCCATCAGAAATTTCTTTTGCTCATCCTCCCCATCATTACAGCTTTGCAGCTCAACCGAGTTTATTACCTGGTGGCCCAACGGGGCCTGGGGCTCCCCGTGGTCCTGGCAGGCCAGCCATGATGGTGTCTATGACGGTGGAGGCCAGCTGGGGTTCTCCATCTGTGTTGAGGAGCACAGCAGTTAGTGTCAAGCTGCCCGGTCCCAGCAGGCAGCACTTCTCTCCAAAAGCCTTTGGTGCCTGTTGGTGGCCAAAGGCAGACGGTGCTTCAGGACACGTCATTTGGGCTCTTGGAGCAATTGCCCTTCCATCTGTGTCCCCTACATCTGCAGAGCTGTTCATGTCACCTCTGATAACCCCCGTGAAGTTGTCCTTTCTCAAAAACCTGATGTTCCTGCACACCTGTATAACCCACCTCTGAATGCCACAGCAGGTTAAGAGTGGCTCTGCCCATCTTCAAGACACATCTGGCTACCTGGGAAGTCCAACATGGATCTGGAGCTCCCTCTTGCCTGGCACCAGTGAACCGCTGAGCACAGCCCAGCACACACACACACACACACACCCCCCACAGCCCAGCAAGCTCGCCCTGGGTGAGGTGGTGGTGGGAGACACCCTGAGGGTCTGAGGGTGCAGGAAAGCCCAGGGAGAGGGTGTGCTCTGCCCCCTCCACGTACTCGGGAAACTCTCTTGCCGTTTAGGATTATTTTAGGTGTTCAACTGGATGGTTTGGGCAGGTCCGCTGAGTTCTGGGAAACAGATGGAAATGGGAGTGGAGCAGGGAAGGGAAAGCCATCAGCAGGACTGGGAGGAACATTATACTTTAGCACATCTTTCTCAGTCCTCTCCTGTTACGAATAAATACCAGCGGCCTGTAGCTGTCCCCATCTTCCCTCATCCTTGAACCAACAGGCTTACCACTTCAGCTGGTAACTGAACAGAAAAACCACAACTATATATAAAAAAGCAACTTATTATTCATTGCAATTCCAAAACTATACCCAGCAACCCTCTTCCCTGTGGACCTGTAGTGTAGCATTCTAGTAAACTGTGTGGGTACCTGTATGGCAGCATCTTTCATCTGAGCACCCCACAACACTATTCGACAGTTGTGGAAACCTTGGGGCAAAAATTCCCTGATCAACCAAGACAGCAAGATCACAAAGCAAGGAGGGGAACCCCCATGTCCTGGTGCTACCAAGACTTGCAATCCACTGTCCTGACCAGTGCTGTATGACTAAAAACATATTTCCTGTTGCATGTAACCTGGAAGAAGATGTTGGCTCCTGGTCACTGGGATGGTAAATCCTCTGCAAGGTCCACATTTTCCATAGCTGGAGGCCACCATGCAGGAATAATGTCCCTCTCCTCCTGCCCATGACCTCAGACTTCCTCGTGCTGCCTTTCACCCATCCCTTTAACCCACCACAGTAAAATTCAGGAGAACCCTGTGCAGTAAAAGACTGCAAATGTCTCACTGCTGTATTGATGCAAATATCAAGAGACACCAGGAAGATCAGAAGGGTGTTTGCTTACCCTGCAGAGTCCAGCCCAAAGGACATAAAGTGAAATCTCCAGAAATGTTAGCAGACACATTATGAAGCCTTTTCAACTTCTGGAGTGTTGGCAATGACAGAGAGGACTTTCAAGCTAGTTGTTTGAAAGCAGTTCCTAGGGAAAACTGTGAAATCTCTTTAACTTCCAAGGATGACAGTTATCTCTGCAATGCCTGGCAGCAGAACAGCACAGGACCTAACCCAGATCCCTCCAAGAACCAAATTCCGTGCCTAAAGCCTGAATGCAAACAGTTATTTATTTGACTATTGTTTCCAGCCCCATCCATCTTCCCTTCTTCACAGCCCTGAAACAAAACAACTGAGACTGTTTTCATGTTCAGAAGGAAAGGTACCCAAGTGAAGTGTGTAATCCAATTAATTTGAGTTTTATTTGACCATGTCAAAATCCATCACAGCTTGGGAGTAAGATGAAATTGGGAAATGAGCATTGAACAGCAGTGAAGGCATTAACAATTGCAGAGCCTTTTGTTTTTAAAGAACGAGTGGTCGCCAAAATCAAATGCACATCCACTGAGAGGGGGAGAGGATGGGCTGCAAACAACCAGGATTTAATTACTGCTGGAGGTAAGCCAGGGATAAAGATTTGGGTTACAAAACATTCCAGCTAAATGGTACATTATTGCAACGACAGAGTTGCTCCCCCAAATTCACCCATCTGGACATTTGACCCAAAGTAATTTATAAAAAGTGATTCCATAATTATGACACAGAAGAGAGCTCTGCTCAACAGCCCTTGAGATCAGTAGCTCCTGATTTGGCCTCTGCAGCACAGGAATGCGGACACCCGGGAAATGTAGCGTGGCTCCTTCCCCAGCTGCCTGGCCTGGCAAAACTCACTCGGATCAAGGTTTCCTTCCAGGGTGAGCTCTGAATGGAACATAGTGTGAACGAAATGGGATTGAAGTGTGTAAAACACAACCCTCACATTCATTAAGGGACTCTCCATATTCTTGTAAAGCAGCAGGAAGAATTCATATCTCCTTATAAACTCCCTTCTCCTTATAAACGGGGACATTCTAGGGCTCTCTGCAGCTAAAGGCTGTTACAGCAGCCACAAAATAGCTCCAGCAACAAACGGCAGCAGGAATCTTCCCATCTCAGCCACCTCCTCTACTGACCCAGGCTCTGCTGGGCTCAAGGGCTGGATTTTGTTTCGGTGCTTCTGGATATACCATAGCAGGAGGCAGAAAAGTATCTGCCTCATTTGAGAAGACCTTGATACACAGTTTGTTCCAGGAGCTTTCCAGCTCCTAGCCAAGGCAAGAGGAAGAGTGCAACCAGTCTGACCTGGTACGATACAAGCACCTACGTTCTCCGGAGCAGGGCACAAATATCCTGCAAAGGGGAAACCTGGAACAGCACAGAAATGCACTGAACAACGCGGTGGGACTTGCGCAGCCAGAGGGGCAAGGCAGCTCAGAGGCTCAACAGCTTTGGAAACGATCAGAACGGTTTTCTGTATCAAACGCCGTTCGCTTCCTCCTCTCCTTCCTCTGCTCTGTTCTCCCGTGC
Source organism: Falco punctatus (assembly GCF_963210335.1). Classification (NCBI taxonomy): domain Eukaryota; kingdom Metazoa; phylum Chordata; class Aves; order Falconiformes; family Falconidae; genus Falco; species Falco punctatus. The sequence continues at coordinate 104,984,358 of NC_137580.1, read as the reverse complement.
TCAGGAAGGGCCAGGCAGGGCAGCAGGCACCGGGATGTTTGCAGATCTGTTCTATGCTCTTTTTCACCGGGGACACGCTGGGCACACAGGTGAGCCCGCTGCGCCTCGGCTCCCCTGCTCTCCCTGCAAAATAGGTTAATGGTATCTCACGCGTCCTTTGCAAACTGAAATCTTTGAGATGTAAGAAGACACAACCCTCGAGAGAGTGAAAGCCACATTCTTTTCTCTTACTTTTCCCTAAAAACTGCCTTATCTTTAGCACAAGAAAGAGGACTGAGCTGACTCTAGACCACATACCTGATCCACTCAATTTTAAGCGGCGGAGAAAGCACGCAAGCCTCACAGCAGTGGGGTATGGCAGTGTAGCTTCTGGCCTGCATCTAACGTTTCTAAGGGATAAATTCCCCCATTATAGGCTTGATTTGTTGAGACAGGATGGAAATGAAGTAATCCTGTCTTAATTTCTTTCTGCTACCTGATCTGGAAGGAGACAACTGGGACCAATTTCTTTACCACAGCACAGTGAAACTGTGAGAAAATATTTGACTCCCCAGTTTTGGCTTCTGCCTGCTGATAAACATTGCCAACAGGAACTTGTTGTGATTAATAAAGGCACACGCATTCACCACGTTCAGGCAGAACCAAACCCTGTACTACTAATAATAATCTGATACAGCTTTCTCACATCTCCGTGGGTGCACATGCCCATTACCAGGAATATGCTTCCCTCTGCTGTCAGCAGCTGGAATCTTGTGTTTATAGTTTTCAGATGTGCTCCATTCAAAATCAAAAAAATAATCGTTTAAAAAATTCTACCCAGAATTTACAAGAGTAAGTTTTACTGGTTGTAGAGGAACAGCTTTCTGCCAACCTGTGGTAGGAAAAAATCAGCCAACACATAAGCAAAATGTTTTGTAAGAAAATGGTCCTGATATTGCCACAACTTTATCATGACCACATAGAAAACTTATACTTGCAGCAAGACTTGTATTAAGAAAAATTTTTTAAAACTTGACATGTTGTCATAAACTTTTGGGCTACTCCTGCAAACCAAGAAGTATGCCACAGGTATGGAGAAGTACAGGGCTGCTCTAGGGATGCAACAGTCACCACTTATGGTCCTCAGGTCCATGTGGGAGCCTGTTGCTGCCTGGTGTTGGCAGACTTCGTACAGATATTTGTCCTCTTCCCATTCTGGGATAACACAGAGCTCACCCTTCTCACACAGCATCTGGGAAGGCCACGTAATCAATGCCTTTATACACTTAACCACTACTTTGCAAGAAATAGTTGAATTTAAAGGGTGGTTGGAGGGAGGGTGCAGCAGCAGTACCCAAACCATCTTTAAGGATCCTTTGGAATAAAAGGCTGAATACAGAATGGCACCATTCGGTGTGATCCTGCAAGGTAGTGAGGTGATTTAATGCCAAACTTTCTTGTTGTAAGGCTCACGAATGTAGCATATCAATATACATTTTGTGAAAATCTTAGTCTCGAACCACAATTAATCTCATACTGACCATACACCCTAAGTAACTGAATTGGAAACTGAGCTGTTAAAATTCTTCCCAGATTAAAAATACACCTGTTCCCTTTCAGGAAAAGGAGTCTGGTGAGCAGAGTGGGTGGAAGGGAAAGGAGAGCTCTAGAAAACTGTCAGACACACGGAGACTTACTAATCCTTGGCTGTAACTAATACAACTGAGCTTGCGAGCTGGACATCAGCTGAAACGCTGGGCAAGAGGCACAGCTGAAGTCTGGGGGAGCGGAGATGGGAGACCTGACAGAGCTGGGGCCCCAGGAGTTTACAAGCCAAGTGGAGATACAGGTGAGCTCTGCTTTATCATCATTAGCTGCCAGCTACACAAGAATGGACTGGAAGAATCAAGCCCAAATTTGAAAGCACTCACATAGAAGTGCATGACGTGCCTTTCCTGGAAAGCTTTCTTGCTGTGCATAGCACAAATCAAATAAATGTATTTTTAAATCACCATAGGCTCAAAGAAACCCCGACCCTCCTGTTACAGGGAAGGGATAAATCACAGTTTTGGTCTGGGCTTTCAAGTCCATAATTCCATGTTTTGTGTGGATGTGGGATAATGTTGATGCACCAGAAACGCAGGTGTAAGATGCATCTGTGGGGGCAGTAACAGAGATGCATTTAACAGATGTCCTTGTTACGTTATATAATTTCAGAGTTGCAAACCCTTGGTACTTACTCATTTCTGAGCAACCCTGAGCACTATAACTCTGCAACAGCGGCACCAGGAGGTCTCTCAACAGCACAGTTGTGTTGCACCAGCACCTGTTTCTCCACCCACTGATCTCTCATGTGGTGCTACCTGAGCTCTGTATTTCACTAAAGACCCCCTTCACAGCAGGTACTCATGATGGAATCTTAAAGTACACCAGTATAGCCTCCTCAAAGCTATGATGAACCCCAAAAACCAGACACAGGGAACAACCATAAATCCCCCAAACCCTGCTCTCACTGATGGTTTTAGCAGTGGCTTAGTTCCTCCTTTTGGAGAGGTGAACCCCTCTTGCTTCTAAGTCTTATGTGTTTCATCTTGAACAGGAACTTCCAAGAGACCCAGACGATGGAGGCGGATTGCCCAGCTGCTCCCAGGGCAGGCAGGGCCCCGGCAGAGCCTAGCAGGGCAGTGGGAGGAAGAGCTGAGCTGCTCTATGCCTGCCCACTCTGCTTCTGCACCAGAAAAAAACAGGGAACTGAGAAGGACACCTACTTTCTTTTTCAGCTGTGGGCTGGAGTGAGTAGAGAACCCCTTGTTGGAAGGTAAGAGGGAGGCTTGGGGTGGCTGGTGGCCCTGGAGGACCTGGGGGACCTGGCATCCCGGTTTCTCCTGGAAGTCCTCTCGGTCCTTGAGGTCCCAACAGCCCTGTGCAGAGGCAGGAGAGGACATGTTAGTGCATTTGAAGATGTGCTAATGATGCTACTATGTAAAAAGGCAGTAAGAGGACAAAGGATTTATGTCCTGAACTGTAATTGTGGGAATTAAGGGCGTGGGGGGAAATAGGAACAGCTTCCTCATTTTCCATTATTTGCCTTCAGCATCTTCCTCTGCAAAACAGACAGCCTTACTTGGCTCAAAGGTGCTGCGAAGCTTAATTCCTGAAATAATAAAATCTATCCCCTCCCTGACACCCAGCAAAAAACCAAAGGCCACAAGGCATGAAATCACACGCTGCTCTTCTCTTCCCCTCCACATACACCTGTATGTCACCTTACTGCCAGGAAAGCACAGCAAGGACAACAGCAACCCAGCCAGTCCGCAGCAGGCTGGTTCCACTTCCTGGGGGGCTGGGAGGACTCTTGTTGCAAACTGAGAAACCAAAAGGCAGACACATCCTTGGCCAGACTTTAGTCATTGACAGGTTGCCAGAAAATGCCAAAAAGCATTCAGGGCTGCTTTCACATTTAAGGCACACTCCAAGTTCCAAATCTTTCCTGAGCTCAGACTGACAAGGCACAGCCTTTTAGACACATAGAAAGGACAGAGCCTGAGATCTGGCACCTACTGTGTAGCATCACCTTCATTTAGGAACATTTTGGGGATGAATAAATTCTCCTAGCTCAGGAATGGAGTGTACTCTAAAAGTATGGCTTCATAACCTTTTCCCTTAACATACAAAAGCATCATGAGTTTGACATTCTGGCATCTGACACAAATGGTGGAGAAAAAAGGCACACAGTGAGAGGGTTAAGCAGGGAATGCTCTTCTCCAAAGGCTGACAGATCAGAGACTTTTTTTTACAGCTCCTGGGCAGGATGGGGAAACACAATCCTGCTTTGCAGCTTTCTGGGACAAGCTCTCCAGCTCCATGGGAAATCCCAGGGACTGTCATTGCTCGTGCGGGGGGTTGCCTGCTCTAAGAGCCGCTGGTTGATTTCAGTACCCAGGGCACTCGCTAGAATGGATTCAATACCAACTGAAGATGCTCATCCACAGACAATTTGTAAAAAGTGAAGTACCTCCTACCATGGTAGCACTGCCCGCCTCCAGGACTTACCTGGTGGCCCTGCCGGGCCCCTCTCACCGGGTTGTCCCTTCTCTCCTTTTGGCCCAGGTGGTCCTGGAAGACCAGTTGGTCCAACCGGGCCTGGAGGACCAACCTGTCCAGGCAGCCCTGAAAACATTCAGAAAGGAAATTAGTTGGAAGTTTAGGCCACTGCTGAGATCAGAAGGTCTTTAGCAACCTAGGTACCAGGGACTCAAAGATGCTTTGAGGGATGCAAAGATGCAAAAAGGGACTCAAGGGGGAGAAAAGCAGCTTTGCAAGGACAGCACAGACAGGGTGGTACTGGTGGCCAGAGCTGGCTGGTAGGTAGGGCAGAAAAGCCAGACTGGACCTTGCTTCTCCTCTTCTGCCTCCGATCTTTAGAGAAACAAGCATCTTCCCACACACAAGGCCCACCGAAGAGCCAGCAGGACATGTACTCCCGCTGGGACCTGCCGGCAAACTGAGCCCACACTGTCCCCTTCCTTCCCACGGGCTGCCTGACTCTGTGGCCCCTCCAGCGCTCCCCTGCTACCTTCGGCCAGCTGGGCCTGGCAGCTCCCTGGCAGCCCCGGTGTATCAGAACATACAAAATGTATTTGCACAAGCAAATCAAACCCACTTGCTCTGGCGGCTCTATCCATACCACCTGAGATTCTGCATCAAAGATGTTTCCCTGTTTTCTCCTGTTTTCCTTCACCTAACAAGCATACCATGCTGGGCACGAACATTTGTCGTCCCAAACTGAAATCTGTGCACCCACAGTTGCGATGCAACTAATTTATAACTATGAATAGGGTGCTGAGCAAACCCATCTGGAAATACCAGTAACACAATAATTACAGCCCAGCAGGATGCTTCTTGGCAAGTCCACTCAGACCCACAGTAAGCCTACGAAAGGTGCAGAAAAGTGCCTATTTCTGATGACACTGAATAAAATCTTGATGTTGTTTTCTTTATCAAAATAATAACGACACTTGGCAATTTTTTAGTGTTTTTCAGAAAAACACTGCGTGTCTTTGGCTGATAAAAAGTAGTAGCTGCTTTGGAAAGATACACTTAAATGCTGTGCGAACATCAGTGAAGCCTTTAATACCTTGGAGAGGTGGGTGAGTTAGTCTGTCTCTCAGATTAAGTGGTTAATGGTTACAATAAATGCATTAACTGTCAGAGCCAAGAGAGTCAGACGTTCCTGGTTTATGGGCTACCAAAGGGCTTTGAGCATTTGAAAACAGTGGCAGATGCAAGCTACAAATCCACAGGAAGATCTGTCCGAGTACAAAGTTCAGTGCGCTCAGATTTCAAGTTTTACTCTGTATAGTATGTACGACCATAACCCAACCGAGTGTCAGTTAAGTTCTGATAAACTCTTCAGCAGTGTCCTTCCCCTTGCCTGGCACCAGAAGAGGTACCGGACCCTCCAAGGGCAGCACCAGGAGAACCCGCTGCATGTAGGGGGTGGAGGAGACTGGATGGGACTAGAGGGAGAGAAGGAAAAAAGGAAACGAGCCGGCCAGCTGACACCTTCACAGCGGGTGCCGAAGGGAACAGAGCTACAGAACAAAACCCAAGGCTCACAGAATTTGCAGCTCTGATTTGAATCCAGTTCCTACCCTACGCGTGGGACAGCCCACCTGGGGCACAAAACCTTGTCCCCCCAGACATTCATCCCAACTCTCTGCATTTCTCAGAATGCAGCACTGATCCCCCAGTATTAGACCCCCTTGAAAGATTCCCCTTCCTCTCCTTTTTTTTGCCATTCTAGAGACAAGTCCAATTTTTTTTTTCTTAAAAAATGTAATCTATCCAATGAAAAACTGGGCAGACTGAAAAAATGAGATTTTTAAAGGCTTTGTGTGGGAGTGTATGTCTATAGTTTTGATTTATTCAGTCAGCAATAAACACCTGATTTAATTTGAGTATTGAACAAGGAATTAAGGTGTTAATTTGGATGAATTTGCTTATCCACAGGACACAAACTGCAGACTGGACTTTTCTGTGAACAGAGGATCTCCTTTAATGGATCTCACCTGACAGTGGCAAGCCCAGGCAGGTGATCAGGAGCCCATTCAAGAGAGCAAGAGCATTTGGCCCCAGCATTGCAAACGGCCTTGCCCCACTACTGAAATCCTCAATGCACCTGGAACTTCATTGCAGCACACTGCAGCAGAAACACTGTTTTGAAAGCACAACACCCTGTGCTGCTGAGTGTGGGTCAAAACATTTCCTTGCTTGTATAAATCAGCCTCAGTCCTTCAGCTGAACCTTTATAACTCAATCCTGTGAACTTCTGCAGACCAAGAGCAATCATTTCCTGCTAGCATCCTCAATCACGCTGCTGTAGCGGAGCTTTAAAGAAACTGGCACTTACTCCCCTGAAGGTGGAAAGTGCTGAAGGAAAGACTGGGACAAACAGCACTGAGTAATGTGACAGGCAAATGCTCATACTGGTGACAAATGGTGTTACCAGCATAAAAGAGACAAGTGCAAAAGGGAGAAGAAAGAGGGGAGGACTCAGGGAAAAGGGGGGAGGGAAATGAATAGGCCAAATCTTCCCTGGCATAAATCAGCTCTGCTGCAGTGGTGTTGCATTCAGAGAGCTGAAGCCCATGGCGAGTGTTTATCCTCCAAAACCATGGAACAAAAGGCCACTGGAAAAATACGGAGGGTGAGGGAAAGGTACAGGGTGAGTATTCTACTGCTGGAGACCAAATCAGACATGCGGAGACCTGGATTTTCTTCCTGGCCTTGTCATTACCTGCAACACACCATCTGTTCCCTCTGCTTCCCCAAGGTTTTCTCTGTACAGGAGCAGGGAGTTCTCTGTTTACACAGAGCTTAGCAAAATGAAGCGTGACCATCCCCAGCAGCTCACGGTGCCCCTGGCAGGCAATACCAGCGAGATAATAACGGTGTTTTCTCCCATCACTCAGCACATGCCCTGCTTGCTCTAGCCATGTGTCCTCCAGTGAACTGCCTCTCCACTGGGCAACGCTTTCCATCCTCTGTGTGCTGGGGGAACTGAATGGCTTGACGACGACAGAGCTGGCATTCTGCCTCTCGAACCAGAGCAGCCCACAATCAGATAAAACCCAAAGAAGAAAGCCAGCTTCTCTGCAGCCATGAGGCCTCAAATCCCTGAGGACTCCTGGCCGCAGGACCCTTCTGCTTTTTGGGACATATCATGTCCCAACCATCACAACATTCTGTGCTTTGAAAGAGGAAATAGCAGAAACCATCAACTTACCCTGTGGTATTAGCTGCTCCTCTGCACCTCTGTGTCCTTTAGGCTCTAGTTAAGAAGGTCCAGGTAAAAAAAAAACACACCAAAAAACACAAAAACACAGATATGAAAAATTAGGTTTCTTGCTGCCAACTGGCTCAGCCACACTATATATATTTTCTTAATAGTCAGTAAAATGTATCCTGTTGATTAACAAGCTGATCAGAAAGGCTAGTGGTGCAGCTGTCTCAACAGCTCTGATTGCTTTTAAATGATTGTCTATTCACAGTCCTGTCACTCACAGAAGAAATAACTACCCTAGTAAACAGTAGCAAGTTTTCCTGGACCTCAGCCTGGAGAGGCATCAGCCAGCCCAGAGCTGTAAGGTCACCCAGAAACAGTCCTACCATTCAAAGCACCTAGTCCGTATCAACCATTGCTGCATTGGGCACCAACGTTCTGCCCTTAGTCCATCCAGCTGAGAAACTCGGTGGCATGCAAGCTAAGATTTGGATTTGCTTTGGCTGAAAAACTAGAAACAGGGCAAAGTAGGCAATAATTCACAAAAAACTCTGGAGAAGGGGATGGGAGGGGTAGAGGCTTAGCTTTTCATAACCCCAAATCACACACGACAGTCGGGTTTGACTTCTACCAACTCTAATATCACACTTACCGAAAGATCTCCTGAAGTGTGCAATCTCTGTAAGTGAACCTGGGGTGGGCTCTGAGCAAAAGTCACAGTACAGTGTCAAAATCCCGCAAAACAGGCAGTCCCCCACCATCCTAAACCATCTGTGTGAAATTCCCTACATTCCACCAAAACCGGCAGCGCTGCTTTTTGGCTAGCTTCGAATTGTAGGTACAAGCTGGTGTGGGGAGGGAAGGGAGCCAAATGTGAACCCAGATCCATGAAACATCCCCACAGTGTGGGGGGATGCTTAGCAAGGGAGCAAGCAAGCTAAGCAACGCTTAGCAAAGCAAGCACGACAGAGCTCGGGTAGGGGCTTCAGCAGGGAATTGCATGTCAATAAGCAACTCAACTGATCGCTTCTAATTGCCGAAAGACACTGTCCTGACTTGAAATGGTCCACTACATTCCTGATACCCAGATGTTATGCTAGAGTTGTTATTTTGCACTAGGTTAAATAAATCAAGGCTAGAAAAAGAAGAGGTAACAGTGAGCAAGGACTGCCCCCGGTAGCACACACGCAGCCGGCTGTGTGCAGAGCCTGGAAGGCTGGCTGACAGGACAGAGTCGCGTACGGCTTGGGCATCACCACCTGCTTTTTGGAGGTGACCACTAGCTACCTCCTGGATTTACTGCAGGGGTGGAGGGTGCTGATGCTGGACCATGGAGTCAGCCTGATGCAAGCGCTACGGGGGATCTGTTCAGTTGGGCAGCACTGCCAAAAGCCTGGGCGAGCGGCGTTTGCTGCTCCTTGCTGAGCAAGAGGATATAATGGCATGTACACAGCCTCTGAGAGCAGAGAACTTTGAGTGGAAGGGACAGAGTTTTCAGTACTTTTGCTCCATTGACTTTAGTACAATGAAGTGCAGGTGCAGAGATACTGCGACAGCAAAAATAAATGACATGGGGAAGGCAGAATGAGCCTATAATGGACACCAGGGGAAACTGCTTTAATTCAATTCCTGGCAGCCATCACCGTGGTTCTGAAAATACTTTGCAGAACATATTGTTAGTGAACCTCCCTCCGTGTTGTGGCATCCTGTCAAATTATAAACATGGACGACATCTGGTCTATGTTGGTTGCTCCAAGTCTGCTGCAGCCATGAAGGGCTGCCATAATAAACTGCTCGGACCAAAAAAAAAAAAATATAAAAAAAAGAAGAAAAAAGCAAAGTAGGCCCTATAGAGGATAAAGAACTAAGAACTGCTTTGGGAGCAAGCAAAGCAACTGACAGCAAGGTTTGGAAAGACAGGGCTTTGGAAGCAAAAAGCAGGGATCTTGAAATGAGAATGCCAAGGTCAAGGAAATTCAATGCGTGGGGATCTGTCTAGCCAAGTGGGCTCAGAGGGAGATTTTCTTAAAAGTGTATTTTTTTTTCATGCCACAAGAGGGATCATAAAACAGCCCATTGTGTTTATGGCAAATTTAAAAAAAATATCATGCAGACTACAACTGATGTTGCTATTCATGGGAAAGTTTTTGTCCTAATAAAACCAAGAATTACCCCTACACCCCAGGCCGTTACCTCCCCGCACCGCTCCCAGATGGGGAGACGCTGCCTTTGACGTTCAGTGTCCCCCTGTGATCCCAATACCTCCCCGGAGTTTCCTCAGGAATGCTTCCATCTATCCAGGCCTCAAAACCCCACAGTCTTTGGACTTAAACCACATACACTGAAACACACAGGCAGGCACAGTGGCCCTGCTGAGGTTAACAGAAACCTGACTTGCCAGAGACCAGAATCAGCTCTCAGTAGAGGCTTGTGCCAACAGAAATTGGGGCTAGGACAGGCCACTAAGGCTGACAAAATGGAGCTGAATATGTTTCTGGGCTCAGCTGCTTTCCTCCAGGAGCATGCCTGCTCGGCACTGGCCTAACTTAAGGAGGGCAGAGACACAGGGAGAAAAAGAAAAGCCGCAAGTGCCGCTCCCTGCGAAGGGGTGATCCTCCCTGCTGCACAGGCCGTAGCGAGGGACCCTGACGAAAGCACGTCCCACTTGCTGCAGCTAAAAGGATGCTACAAGGTGGGATCAGGGAGGACTGAATCCTTCCTTGCCTGTGAGTCCACATGGGTGCTGGCGTGCAACCACCTCTGTGCTGACAGCTCAGCAGAAAGGGAGAGACGCGAGGTGACATTAAACCGTGAAAGACTGAACAGCCGCTGGTTTAGAGCCATCCGGGCTCAAAAGCTAAATAACACTGCCTCTAACCCTAAGAGGGGCTGAAAGCTCTCGAAACCTCTCTCCACAGGGCAGTTTTCCTGTTTGCAAATGCCTGCAGCAAGCGTTTGCAAAGACCAAAGCTGTGGTGTCCCTGCTGAGGGTGCAAGGCGCAGCCACAGAGGCACTCACACCCCAGGCTGCCCGCCCTGCGCCCATCACGCAGCACCACCCCAGTGTGGCCGCTCCGTCAGCAGCTCCTTGCTGCAGCAAACACGGCAGCAAACATGCCCACAGAGAGAGGAGTTGCCCATCTGAAAATCTTAACCCTCTTCTCCTTTACAGAGCAGAGGGAAGGAGCTGCCAGTTTTTCCTCCAGCCTCTCCCCTGCAGCTCCCAGTACTACAGCAGACTGACACAGCTCCCTTTTTTTACCTACCCTACGTGAATCCTCTATGTAGGGTGTGCGAGTTGGTGAACAGAAGGTTAGGCTTACCAACAGATCCCACTGTTTTTCTTAAGACAGTCCCAGGATTCAGCAGGGGAAAGGCATCTGGTAGCAAATCGTCGTACCACGTGGCCGTTGTCCCAGTGATCGGCAGGTTGTTTTCCAGTGCTGGGCTTCGCTCTGCAGCCTCGAGCAGAAGGATCTAGACAGGGGAAGGCAAACGAGATCAGCAGGACTGTTTCATACATGGTCATACATAATCCTGAAGAGGTCCTGAAACTCCTCTCCTTGACAGCAGGAGCTGTGAATAACTGCATCACAGACCGCAGGGCTTTGGTGTTAGAGCTCTATCAGTTTTCTGGAAAGCAGCGCTAATTACTGTAGGAAGGTGCCGTGTCCTGCACAAGCCCTCCTTGGAGAGGCTTCACTGCTTCCAGAGAGGCTCAGCCTCACACAGGCTTGTCTCCCTGGTGGAAAACATCAAACCAGGGACCGAAGCTGGTGTTAGGAGACAGCATTTTACTGCCACGTTACGTGTCAAACCCAGAGTTGTAAGGTCAGAAGTTACTGAGAGCTGGTACGTGGTGAAGGCCTGTACCCTGGATGCCCAGGGTAGTAAACTGAGGTGCCCCAGGACAAGTAATGGTTTTAAGTCAAAGCACAAATGCTGACCAAATTACAGATGATGAAGAATATAAAGCTTTTAAAGAGCTGAGGTGCTTTAATTTTTGAGCAAATAGAAAAAGGCAGGCAATTTCCTCAGAGCTCTACTTAGAAGTAATAGGATATATATATATATATTAAAACTCGCAACTGTTTCTATGCCTTGCAAACACACTACCTGCAAATAAATCCACATCCCAATGTGCGTCCCTGAGCTATTGGGCCATTTACAACCTAAGCTCCTGGGCAAAGTGACCCTGTTTCCCCTGTATGATTTTTAAACCGCTATTCATCAGGCTGTGCTCCCCTGGCCACTGGTGGCCCACAGGGAAGTGGAACTTGGTCTTTAACATGGCTGAAACAAACCTAAACACCCACAAGAAGCAGAGGGATGGAGGACCCAGGTGGACTCTGCCCACTGACAAACTCCAGTAAAGCAAAGCCCAGGAGAACATTCATTGTGCTTCAGAATCAACATTTTAAATCCCATTTTTCACAAAGCTAGGATTTTTTTTTAAATAAATTGTCTATTTTAATCTAAATGCTTCATACCCCTGCCTTCCCAGCCACTATGCAAGGATGACACAGCAAGTAGTCTACAGATTTCTTTTGAAAAAGCCCAACCCATCAGCAGCACTGACCTGGGGTGCCAAGCCCACATACTCTGCTGCAGATGGATTTTACCCCAGGGGCTCGACAGTAGCGAGGGAGGCCAAGGGCAGCGCCCACCCCGCTGGTGGGGCAGCCCCTACTTTAGCCCTGCCTGGGATGCAGCTGCAGCCCTGCCGACCCACCTGGCAGCTGGATTGGTCCCTGGCACAGCTGCCTGCTCAGGATAGACACAGGCTGCCCATCAGGTAGGAGCAGGGCTGAGGTTTCCAGAACAAGAGCTTTGATCCAAGCATCCGGCATCTCCAGCAAAGTCTGCTTTCTAGAGCACAATGCTACATGGAAAAATCGAGGAGCGCAACGCCGTGGTTTGTTATGGCACCATCTCTTCCTGTTTGGAAACCACCTAAGCAAATACTGATTTTGGGATAAGGGAAATAAAAGAGAGCATGGCTCAAACTTTCCACTAAATCCCTAGAAGTTTCAGCTTTTACATGCTGTGTTGTCTGTACATAATGAAGTCACATTGCAATTATAAATGAGAGTGACTTGGCTCCGCTTGTTTGTTTTTAACTTGCAATTATTACAAGGTTTATCACTTATTTATTACAAGGCATGGCGAGAGCCAGTATTGCAGCAGCGCCAGAAATGATGAACTTCCTGCAGAATGTACTGGCCTGACAGGGGTGAATCAGAAACTAATTAAACTGGGAGCTAGGTTAAGTGCAAGGGAACTGAACCTCAGCTGTTGCAAACAAGCAAGACTCATCCTTTACTGCAATGATCTTTATTCACGGAGCCAGAGTCTTGCTTTCTGAGTAATAAGCAAGCAACAAGGAATCGGGTCACAATGCTTTTGTTCAGCTGGCTTCTCTAATGCCAGGCAAGAAATCGCTTCAGTCTGTCCTTGCACTTCTGTGCTTCTACCCTGTGATTTATTTGTCAGACTTTCAAGGCAACATGCTATCAGTTCAATAAACACTGAAGCATGTGCCTTACCATAATCACGCTTAATTCCCATTGACATGGGACTCAAGTGTGCATTGAATAACTTTCCTGAATCCCTTTATGCTATTATATTACCCTCTTACTTCCCCAGCAAAACACCTGAATGTTGCCAAAGCGTCCTCAGCAACAGGGGCGAAACCCCCTGGAGGTGGCAAATTAAAGGGGCTCCAGCCAGGGCAGCGTCAGGATGCTCCTGCTGTGAGAAAGGACCGACAAGGGCTGTCTTGGACAGCATTTTGCCACAGCTCAGCAGTGCTGGGGGAAGAGATTATATTAATTCAATAGCAGCAATGGTCAGAGACCAGCAAACTGCAGGGGTCCGTGGCCCTCCCGGGTGGTGCGAGCAGCACTACCACAGCTCTGCTGAAGGTTGCATCTGGAGTGGAACAGCTCCAAATCATTTTTATGGGTGATAATAAAAATGTGTTACCACATAATCAACACAAAACAGTGGCAACGGTATCCTTTTCATTAAAACAACATGTTTTAAATGAGCGCTCTGCTGATAAACGCTGTAAAATATTTAAAGGCATGCACAGAATAATCCAGTGTGCTCTTTTATAAATTGACTATATATACTTAGCAGTCGTTAAGGCTCAAACCATAGTTACAAGTTTATTTTCTCTGGGCACAAAATGATAGAGGTCAGGAAGTCTCCAGGCTTGAAATTGCTGAGAAATTCTAGTTTTTATGATTAGGACTGAAGAGGTGCCCAAAAGAAATAAAGCAGAAAGAAGCTCTCACATCCGTGAGATCCACAGAGCCAAACTAAAGAAGGAAAAGCACGAGGGATTTAGTCACATTCAAAATCTCAAGCTCTACACAGTTCTTTCAACAAGGAGCGTCCTCTCACAAGCTAGCACAGCACACAGCACTAACGGGGGTCCTTACACATTATTGAAATAGCGCTGGAGCCACTCATCTATTTTCTGTCACGTTCTGTTTTTCTTAAGGCTGCCATCACTGTAGTCAAGGGACTTGAGGAGAATTCCCACTTTCATTAAACAAAAAAAGAAATTTTCTAGCCCTCTGAGTAAACTGCTGGAAAATGATACCACAGAGGCTCACAGCCAGAAAGCAAATTAGCAAAATGTGCAATGTATTAAAGTCTTGGTATTAAGGTCTTGGTATTTTCTAGTCAATAAGGTTGAGGTAGAGGGATAACACCAAGTGAAGAAGAACGTGTGGTTTTCATTGGAAAGACTCATTGGAAGCAGTGCCCACCTCTGCTGCCGTTACCACTTCCAATGAGGAAGTTATGGCTCCGTGAAGAATGGAGGCAGGAAACACCCTGATCCCATCATATAAAGGAAATAAGTCTTGATGCCATGGGTCACGTTACTCAGCCAACCAAGCAGAGCAGGTACAGAGAACCAGCTGAAGGGCTGTGCTTGTGGTTGCTGCCTGCGGTGCAGGGAGGGCAGATCCCCGCAGAAGACACAAAGGCTTTTCCTCCCTGGTTGCGCTGCATTAAAGATGGCCTCGACTCAGCAAAACACTCGGGCTTTTGTCTTTTTGCACGGATGGAAGCAAAAAGTCAAATCTGAGCCTAAACGGACAGGCTGAGCTGGAGCCTCTGGCAGCAGAGGTCCCAGCGGCATGAGGGCTGCTCTCTGGTTTCCAGACCCCACCTCTCAGATGCAGCTGAACTGGGTCAGAAAGCTGGAAAGAACTGAAATGGGGCCACGTCTCCTGCCAACACTGCAGCGGGAGCCGGGCCCGAGGTAGGAGATGGCGTGTGAAGGCGAAGGGAACGCAGGAGCGATGATGCACTGCACTGGCCCAGGAGCTCGCAGGCCAGCGCCAGCGGCAGAGGTTATTGACTGCAAAACTCACCCCCAGGCCCTCCGAGTCCCGCAGAGCCGCCGGGCTCACCTCTGTACAGCATCTGGCGCTCGCTCTTCTCCCATGGCTCAAAGCCTGGCTCTTCGCTGCGGGGCCCGCTCACGTGCAGGGCCCTCAGCAGGGACATTAGTGTTATGTGCCTGAAGCTCAGTCCCAGCTTACTCAACCCACCTCCCCCTTTCCTATTTGCCAGCATAAACTTTCTAAACTTCAGACACATACCACATTTCTTGCGTCAGATCAAAACCTCAGGCCAGGGACAATGGAAATGGGAGGAAGGTTTTCATCTTCTTGAGATGTTCAGTGTCAAAGGACTTTTTTTGGCTTGTAGTGGCTTTCAAGAACCCTATTTTGGTTGTTCCCACACATCAAAAGAAGATTTCACAAACACGGCCTCCACCCATCATCCGTCCTCCACTCGCATTCCTGATGTCCCGCAACTAGTAGGTGCTAGAAACAAGGAAAGAACAGCTGGGCTTCCAAAGATTTCAAAATTGATACAACAGGGCTCAGAATGCTTTTTCTTTGGATAAAAATCCATGGAAATGCAGGGGGAATCATCTGACATCATCCAGATGGATATTATTAATTAATAAACAGGATATTTGGTCTCTTGAAGCACTGGCGGAATCAACTCCCCTCCATCCCTCTCTAAAGAGGAGGGAAAGAAACTGCATGAATCCAGCTCATAAGCTAAAAATTCCAGTGTAAAATAAGATTCCCTTGATCTTGTGAAGACACAAGCTGATTAATAATGGTAATTGCATAACTTGTTGGACATATCTTCCTTTATAACAAATTATTTGGCAAAATGCAAGAGTTTTTTAATCTTTCATCAGGCCAGAGCTAAACAGGGAGTTTTACAAAATCTGATGGAGAATGGTATCTCTCTTGTAGCAATATGAAACCTGTGAACGCAAGACTCCAACACAGATGCAATTGCTTGGTTTCAAAAGCCAAAAGACATTCAATAAGTGTCCACTAAAATCTGATGAACTGGGTACCCAGAGAGAACCTAGGTGACTTCATCCTTATTACATGTTAGAGGCTTTGGCCAAAGAGGACAAGCTAATTAGTACATGGAGGAGTTTTCTTTATATTGATAAATTATGGGGGAAGCAATAGCTGATGTCATGGTAGTGACGCAATGTAGACTAAAAGGTAAGGTTTATGTCACCAGCTATTGCATGGAAGACAGAAATGTGGACCAAAGGCTTCAACCAACCCACAGGTAGCACAGTTCACGCTCCTTCTGCGGATGTATTTGGCTTTTTGTACCGTTTTACAGGGCTTCCAAAAAAGAGCATGCAAAAAGTGACTGTTCCATCAGCAGGTATCTTCTGGAGGGGAATCAGAGCAGAGAAGACACAAAAGCAGAGGCTAGCCTACCCGTGTAGATGAAATGCAGGCAGTGTTCAGCAGATCATCAGACCATCGAGGCTTTGCTTGAGAGCAGCAGCGAGGGAAGGCTGGCAGCGGTCCTGCTGGGTCACTGCGCTCTGAGGCACCCTGGGGAGCTTCTCAGATATTGCTGCACACTGGACATTTCCCTCTGCTGCCGTGAGCCCATGCAGCTGCCATCACTGGCACCCCAAAGTGTCTGTTAGAGCCAGGGGAAGAAGATAGATGTGGAAAGGATCCAGCAATCCTTCAATGCTGTGCTAAGAGCCCGTTGCAGAGTGAAGTACACGAAGGAACTGGGAGTGAAATCAGATTCCCCATCATTACTTTAAAACGCCTGATAAAAAAGCATCAGAGCTATAACCTTCCACCCTCAAAATTACATCACTCTGCCCGATTTATTGCTTGTCACCTGCTGGGGATGTAGCAGTCCTATGGATGTGGAGCCAGGCCAGCCTGAGCTGAACTGCGTTGACGAAGTAACATCTGTTCTCAGCTCTCTGCTTCTCACCTGGTGAGGAGCCCTCAGCTCTGGCTGAGTCACAGCAGCTAGCTCACACAGGCTGAGGTGCCCTGTGTGCTCTCCTCCTCCGCTGGGCTCTAAAGGAAAAGCTGCAAGAAGAGAGCAGCACAACCAAAAAAAGATAAGGGGCTCCATCTTTTCCTGGCTTGCCTTGGTGCGACCTGAAGAAAAGGATCCAAAGTCATTTTTCTTTTATGATCGCACTTGCCTTACAAAGCTTCGCTAGAATTTCTGATGGAGAAGCAAGGGGAAGCTTGCATGTTTGGTGCAGGATTATTACCAAAGGATCTGAGCCCTTACAACCCTTAGGCTACTCACACATACCCTTGGCTGAAACCCACATTTTATCCACAACAGTACTTCTCTTAAAAAAACAAAGCCTGTAATCACTATTCCCAGGTATTAAACACACCAAAAGCATTTCCGAATGTGGACACAGGATTTTCTTGGCAAATTCATTTGCGTGTTGTAGGAAAAGAGATTTTTTTCAAAGTTATTTTATGAAAATATTAAATCTATTTGACTAAAAATGCAAAACTTGTAACTAAAAGACTTTGCGGGAGGGGAAGGCGGAGGAGGACGTCTTTGAAGCCTTTTTGTGGTTCTGGCAAACGATTTACAGCATTGGCCAAACACATGGAACAGTCTCAGGGGACAAATTGCTCCTTCAGTCCAACAAGTGATAAGAAATAAGATCCAGCAATTACTAGACTTGAGAACCAAAGGATTGTAAGTGTCATTCTGAAATACAGAAGCATGCCCAAACGAGAGAAAGGCCAGTACCCAAACTGCCTCAAGTATCATAATCATGATTATTGCTGATTAGAAAAAGGCCAGTGAGATAGATGCAAAGTTCAGATACGAACACTGACACAAAATTCAGTTTGCCCACCTAGTTCTGCTTCATGTCTCTTCCTTGTAAAAATCAGTTAGGAAGCTGCATTTTATTCTTAGGGACATATGTTGCATTAACTTACATACAGAAACCCAGCATTAAATTAAAAATTTTACAGGGATTGACTTAACTTTGTTATTGCTACTGGAAACCAGCCGGTTGTTACACAGCTCCCTGTGAAATAGCCCAAATACTCCTTAAATTCAATGCGCTACTGGAGCTGGAGGTGCAGGTTCTGTGCAGGGTCATTAGAAAACCCTAGCGATTAGGTAAGCCACCTTCCTGCTCGGGACAGAAAAAAAATAAATAACTGCTAGTGGCGGTCACATCCCCAACATGGAAAATCCATGAAAGCCCTTGAAATACCAAGCAACCACTAATGTCCACTCTACAGGACCACCAGCAGCCTCACAGGACGAGCAGCTGGGGTTTCCCTCCTAATCTCTCAGCCGTGTCACTGTACCTTGAAACGTTTACTGTTTTCCAAATATTCCTCCACTAAGGTAGGAAAATGTTTTATTGTCTATCAGAGAAAGAAAAGACAAACCCCATAAAACATCCCAGACAGCTGCCAGTATTTCATGTAGCTGCTGGGAAGATAGAGAAATATTTCATACAATGATTACATTAAAACTCCAAGTAATGGTGCTTCATAATTAAAAGACAAAGGGCAGTGAAGGTGCTGTGGGGTAATCTGTTCTAAATAAACGAGGTGATTTCATATAAATAGCAATGTATCGATCGAACTCAGTGCACAGTACAAAGGTTTTCTTGAAAAACTTTCAGAATCTTCCGCGTGGGGAATCACATTACAAGGACTGTTCTCATGCAAAAAATATGCATGCCATTTATCAATCACACAACGTATCAATCAGACACTAGATACGTGTAACGTTATCTCCCTGCATTAATGCTGGAAGTGAAATGCCACAAACTTCTCAAAAGCTGTGTCAGGAGATAAGACTGGTTATATCAACTCAGATCAAATGCTGCGCTCCAGCTCCCACCAAAAGCTGGGATTAGCGGCACCCTGCCTGTAGCTCTGTGGTGGGGTTTATTGAAAGAAACCGGCTGAACAAAACGAGCAGAAATTTGTATGCAGCTGCCTACTTCTGTGCTAGCACTGCCGGCCGTGGGCATGGTGCTGCTCTCTCCGGAGCTTCGGTGGAGTTTGTCTGGGCTTAGCACCGTGACACAGGAGGGCAGCATCAGGCTCAGGAAATCCAGCAAGGAAAGGCTGTGCAGGCTTCCCACCAAGCAGCTGTGCTGGTCAAGGAGAAACCTCTCCTATGAAATAAAAGCGGGGTTCATTCTGCGCTCCCACCAGCGAGGCTCCCTGCAGGGTCAGGAGGGTCCTGTAGTGATGTCAAGTAAGGTGTTATGGGTGAGAGGTAAGGTTTGGCATGTTGGGGGGCTTGGGGGTGTAGGGGGGCGGCGGTAATTTTCTTCTGGCCTGCACACTTCTGTGTCCCTGACCCCAGGGTCAACACCATCCTCCCTGATGTAGATTCTCACAGCCTGTAGATTTCAAACTCAACACCAACCCAGCTGTCAAATCTCTGATGTCCAAATGGGTTTGGTACCAAGCAAATGGAACAGGCCAACTCTGTCCTGGGAGATGACAAGGTAACTCGAAACAGGGGAGGTGAGGATGGAACCTAGTTCCACCCGCTTCCACCTACCGTGACATCTCCTACAGCCACAAGGACAACCCAGAGCAGCACCAAGGAAAGCCTAAGGCACATAAAGAGTTTGTTCTGCTGCACTGTTCAGCCATGTCTCGGGGTCTCTCTCCTCCCCAAAGGATATATGAGCACTGGTCCCTCATGAATCATTTTTCACTCCATTTGCTCTGTGTTTACTCTTGCTTCTTGCTTTCTGATCCAGCTCTCACATCACAAAAAATCAGAGGGCTACTTTCGTTACCTCATTTGGATGTCGATCTTACAAGCTGGATGAACCAACTCATCATTGTAATCAAAAAGATGACACAATTTCTGGTTATATCCCCATTTTTTGAGGGAAATAACTATAAAAGCCTGTAGAAGAGGAGTGTGGAAAGAAGAAACCACAGGTTCACAAGCCTCTTCCTCCAGAACCGAGTTTTAAGTTTCTTTAACTTGCCCTTCACAGCCCCTGGACAACAAACCTGCGTTTTACATTTCCTCACACCTCACCAAGAAAGGCTCTTGGCTCCTCGTCCCCATTGCAGTGATGTGAGGAAGAGATTGTTTTTCATTCATCCCTAACCTACTCTATTAAAACAAAACTTCTCACCCAGCACCAGTCTGCCCAGGTCCACAGCACCTTCAGAGGTAGCTTTCCATACGTTTGCTCTCACCCTTGGGCCTTGCAGTATTTACAATAAGTCTACACAGGCTTCCCGAGCCCCAAAGCCCTGACAGCAGGTGCCACTGCCCTTCCCTGTTAGCAGCTGACTGGCTACAGAGGCGGCTGATCTCACCCACTGCCATTCCCTGAGCTCACCAGGGTCATGCCGGGCTGAAATCCAAAAGAGCAAAAGCAGCAAAACTCCTCCACTTCACCTGTCTCCAGAAGGAGAAGGACCGTGGCAGAAAATCCATCTTTGCTGATAGGAAGGATGAACGTCCACATCTGCCCTTGCAGAACGAGACAGCAAAAACCAGCAGGGGATCAGTCTCCCACACCAGCAAGGGATGTGTGTGCCCATCCCATCACTCCTGTCTTCCTCTGAACAGCTTCGGGCTGTTGCGGTGAAATGAGACATTACAAGAAAACAGTTTGGAGTGCTGAGAGACAACTCTGCATCCAGATCAACCAGCAGATCAGGAATCTTTCTCCAAAATCCAGAGCAGGAATGTGAACAATACTGAACAAATGCAAGCACCTTTATAATGGTGCTAGCTATTACTGAATAACAATGACTGAGGTCATGACATTGCTACATAGATCAAACTGAACTTAAATTAACCTTGAAAAAAGGGTGAATCAGCATATTTCTCTTGCGTACAGTACCAGCATTAGTGTAATGTTGCTTCACTCTCCACTTAATTGCTACAGTCAATTTTTGCACAGCACCCACAGCTTTTCAAACAAAGTGGAAGCCAAAAGATTGATAATGACCTTGCTGGGCTGTGCTGCAGAAGGCACCCTTGTAGAGACACGGTCTTTAGTACTTCACAATAGAAAGAAATAATTAGTTTCATTCCGTAAAAGCAAACCCTTCAATGAGCTTTGCTCCCAACTTGGGTCTCTGTGGGAGTATAGGAAGGTCAGAAGGAAACCCACCACAGCCACAAAACAAATTGCCTCCCTGCACTAAACCAGAGCCACAATGCACGACAAGATCATGAGCCAGCGAGAATCAAGCTACCCTGAGTGCCAATCAAGCCAGCACAGAGAAGGTGGCTGGTCTTGGCTGTGGCTGGGACCAAGGCAGTACCAAGATCCTTCAGTGGTCATCTCCAGGGTCTGGCTGGCTACAGCTTGGCACAGAACTTAGCAGGCATCTGCCTCACTGTCCTCATGTCAGCAGATCTGCAAGACTACGAAGTCTTCAGCCATCAGCATGACGTTTGTTTGTTGATGATGCTCCAGTGCTCCCTCCTGGACACAGACCAAGTCGCAGCCAGACAGCTACCAACACAGGAAGCATTTCCTATGGCCCGCACATCAGGTTTGCCAGTCAGGAGACAAATGCCAGCTGCTGCACAAGTGTCCTAGGTTAGAGCAGGAGACAACGTGCTTCTGTCTTCGCTAGCGCTCCTGCAAAGGAGGCAAGCAGGCAGCACTTCCCAAACACTGCGGGCAGCTGGTGCCAACGCCAGAAAGCAGTTTGCTTTCAGGTGATGGGAATGTCACCCAATTTAGACCAGCTTCATATCTGTAAGCCAACCCCCCTGGCCTGGGTGCAGTTTCACTCTTGGGCTAAGACTCTGGGCATGCAGGACCTCCTTCCTCCTCCACGAAGCCCTGCCAGAGCCCCGGCTGAGGTTGCCATTAGCCTCTTACGCTTCGTTCCCCAACAAGTGCGGAGCAGCACAGGGCAGCAGCATGGGTGCTCTGGTGTCAGGACATCTTTGGTTTTCCAGGGAGCCAGATATAGAAAATCCTGGGAAGTGAAAGAAGGTATAGCTGGCTACAGGCTGAGCACAGAAGAGCCGATTTACATCTCTTGGAGGCTGGTCCCATGTCTTATTTGGATTTGGGACTGCAAACCCAGAGGTCAGTCACCAGCCCTGCTCTCCTCTCCAAACGCCTACAGCTTCTCGCTGCCAAAGAACACCCACCTGCCAGGTCCTGTGCTCGGAAAAACGATCCCGCTCATCTTTGTCCTTTGCACTACAACAGTTGTTTCCACTTGAACAATTCTGCTCCCCAAAATTTCATCCCTACCCCCCACCCCTTCATTTTCCTGTAGTGAAATAGAACTGTAAAGGCTTTGAGGAAGTTCCAGACAACATTGCTCACTCCACTTCAGCACAGACAATTCCCAAATTACCATAGTATCATGCACTGGCTTCAAAACCACCACACATCGACCACCCCCTTCCACAAAGGTTTCTCCCCAAATTCTTTTATGGCATTGATAACCATCAGTTAATGAATAATAACAGCAACACATGCCTTAAAGAGACCAAAGCACTGCATCTAACAGCCAGGAGTGGGCTGTCACAGGAGGGACCACAGATCAAAGGGGAAGGACTGACTCAGCTGCTTTGTTGCTAGACTGGAACAATTTATCTGAATCCCAGTAGGTAGAAACTAAAACAATTTGCAGAACTCACACGCACACACAACGTGAAGGTCTGTCCTCAACGTTTGTCTCCACTAAACCGTGCATGAAAGCTGCCCATCTTTCCAAAAGGGGATAAAAAAGTAGGACTGGATAGCACTTGAAAAGCAGGTTAATGAACAGCTGTTTTTAGAACAATCTATGTAATTACTCCTCTGTTTTGCCCTCTATGTTGGTAAGGTTTCTACAAGGCATTTTTAGCAAGAGAGACCAGAATCAGTCTGTTTCTTTTGTGAGCCAGGGGAATCACTGCTTTACACCCCCACATCCTCAGCCAGCTGAAGGTAAGAGATTTCTCATAGAGCTCTGCCTGCCCTCTGTTTGTGAAGCAAAACCTGAGCCAACGTGCTCCAGCTGACAGCAACGAGTGATTTGTTGTTCATTAACAGCTACACACTTGTGACAGTGGCAAGTGTGGCCCGAACGCACCAGCATGGTGGCCAGCGAGCCCACCACGAGAGCCGGCCAGCCGGTGACAAGGCAGCCGTGGTATGAGGGCAGGCTCCTAACAAGCGAACGCAGTGACGAGCACGATGGTAACACACAGCATGTTATTTCTCAGGTCTGAGTGCCCTTTAGGAGGAGCTGAGCTGAGCAGCAGAGAGCAGAAGGGAGGCAGTGATGCAGCTGCAAGCGAGGCTAGGCATGAGCAATGCCTGCACGCACAGCAGCGCTGCCCTCATTTCCTGGGGCAGAGCCACTGCCACAGCGTGCTCCTTGCTGCGGATGGAAGGACAGGCACCTGATCGCCCCAGGGCTGCCAACCCAGTATCTTGTCCACTGGCAGTTCTTGGAAATTTTGGCCAAATGGAAGAATAAAGGCAGGTCCTTACCTTGGCCTCCAACGTGTTTAGCCTCTCGGTCATATCTGCTAGTCTCGTGCAGTTCATGCATTCTAGAAAGAACAAAACAAAATGATGTAAAATTTCTACATACTTTGCATTTTCATCCAGACCCTGATCCATTTTTGATCCAAGGCACACAGAAAACTAATTTGAGATCAGTTACGGAGGGAATATAAGTATTCAAACCCGTTGCACAGGTGAACAGCCACAACCACACTACTTGAACCTTGTTTGGGGATGTTTAATGGCGCAGAGCATGAAACCAAGCTCCCAATAGGTAGAAGGCAGATAAAGAAAAAACTAGTTTTAAGACTTTTCATGGTGCCAAGCAGCATGACCTGTTGTCACCAGCAGAGACACTTGTTCTGCCACTGGTGCAAGATGGTGTGGCACATGCTCCCACCTCACAGGACATCAGGCTGCACAGCCACTGCCCCATTTAGCTCTGTGCCGTACCCTCTCCTACACTGTGTCCTGGTCAAATACTGAGGAAAGCAATGAATATACAGAATGCCCATCTCTGTGGTGTCCTGCTCCATCCCTGGGCTCCCAGGCCCTGTTATCACTCCTACAACAAATCATTTGTCTCAGCGGCAGCAAGAAAATCCAAGACAGAGCCCAGGGATGATGCAGACTGGAGCCACAGCATGAAGTGTTTTCCATCTCACTTTGCTGCACAGAAGCAACAGATCAGCAGCAACCACCAAAGGGGTCTTGACAGGATGCCTTTAGCAGGAACAAACGTTAACATAATGGGCTCTGGGTGCAGCTTAAAGTGATTGCTTGATACAAAGTACATCACTTATTTAAACAGAAGGCTTGCTGCTTTGCCTCTGTTTTTTTAAAGTGAAGGAGAACAAAGCCCTGAGCAGAGGTTTAATCAACAAGACACTTCCCCAGCACCTTGCAGCAGCACTGACCTGCCCCTTCCCAGCTGTCAGAAAAGCTTTCTAGGCTGCACCTCTCACCTATCATGACTTCAGTTGCAACTGTGTTAAAAAGGGAAAATGACTAGCAGCATGGAACATTTCAGAGAATAAACCATCCATATTCAGGTGATGAATCACTGCTATCTCATGTCCCACAGAGGAGACATCTCTATACACATTTCTGGGCTCCTCAAGAGCTACAGCCAGTTTTCACTGGCCATGTAAAAAGTATTTGATCTTGGTATTTCCACAGGGCTGGGGAGGTTGACCTGCAATTCTTGAGCCCCTTAACAGACCACTAGAGGTGCAGCTCAGACTGAGGTTGCACTGAGGCAGGGGATGTTGAGTAAACCCAGTGCCTATCTATGGCAAGGAATGGGTGAATGTGGCTTTTGGCCTGACTGAACACCACCCCAGCACCCAGGACTCAGTTGTCTCCCCTAACAAGCTTTGTCCCCTTCTGCACAAGGAGCCCCAAGGAATCTCTCCAATCTTCACCCACAAACACTTTGCAGTTTTACGAGGCACATGGTATGTACTCATGGCTCCCAGCCACGCAGAGATTTTAGCGCATGGCTCGGGAGGCCAGGGAGCTTGGCTGTTCCACGTTAGTGATTTACGGTCTAAGAAGATTGCTTGAGTACTAATGGCAACCAATCACCCACTGCATAACCCTTCCACAGAAATCCTCTCACTGGCCCTCCGTGAGGAACCACATAGCTTCCCAAAGGCGCTAGACATAGAGCTTCCACCTCCTGCTACCCAACATTTTGCAGACAAAGCACCTGGTGGTTCAGGAACACTTAGATTGAGGGATTCTCTTACAGGTTAACACTGACATGTACATTCCTTTACCCAACAGGAAATAACATTTGTTTATTTTTATTCTCTGCAATAGATCTTGGAAAATATTTTTTTGGCTTGAATTGGCCGATGAGTGCGCAAGTGCCGTAAGTGCATTGTCCCACAGGGAAGGAAATGGGTGAGGCTTGTTTGGTCTGGATCTGCTTGCGGTGTGTAAAACAGGGAATTACATTCTGCATGTAACCGGCTTCATGCTTTTGATCTTGCTCATCCTCAGAGCAAGATAAGGCTGAATAAATCCAGTGCTCCCAAGAGCCAAAAGGCGTACCAGATGTGTTACAGAGCAAATAAAATATGGAGTCCTATTCTCCCTTCTGCTGGCTTGCACATATTAATAACTCCCATAGGTTTAGAGAGACTGACTTGAACTGTCTGAAAACCATCTCTGTGCATAACTTGAGATGGATTGATCATTTAAGCCCTCTTTGGAGAGCTCAGCTCATAAAAAAGGGCTTGTACTACCCCTCTGCACAAGGGTGAATCAACCAGCTCCGGGGGGTGGATAACTCTGTCTCTGCCAGAGAGAGTGTAGGAACAGCACTGACCCAGCAGCCCTCCCTGCTCTTGAAGACTGTCTCAAAGAGCCCTTTTGGGTGTGCTCGCAGCACCAAAGGTTACGTTTACATGAACAAAATAACAGAAGGGGGGTGGGTGGGGGGAAGCAGCAGTGCCACTGCATGGTGAGACGTGTACTAATACTGTTTTCATGCCAGTGATGCCTTTTGAAACATATGAAAACACAACCCAGGTCAAAAAAAGAACTACTTAAGCTCAAGTTGGGTCTAAACTCTGATCCTTTCCTTCATGAAATGCCTGGAAATTCAAATCCACACCCAAGGTACTTAGCCTGGACCCAAAAGACATTTAACTTATCCCCAAAGTGGACATCCTTATGCAAGAGATCTTCTTACTAAGGCGAGCTGTCCTGCCAGCACATCCTAGTGACATTTATTTAGCTAACCAACAGACGGACAATCTTTCAGACACAGAGATAAATGCTCAGTAAATGCAGTTACAGAAACTACCTTCAAAGGTCGCTCACAACACACCAGGGACCAGGCTGCTTCAGGTTCTAGGGTTGTTATCTGTCCTTGCAGAAAGCCTGAGAGCAGTGGTGACACATCAAGCCAATAAATATCTTGCTTGACTACTATGCATTGAAGTATTTAGTGTCTAATCCTGATGGCTGGTGGTTCCAAGGCCTGGGACTGTGAAGCTGAATTTTCTGATCGGGGGAAAGCAGTCTGCTTTACTAAAACGAGCTTGAGAATCTCACTTCATTATTTCACATGCAACTAATATAACACTGGGGCAAATACACATACTCTCTGACCTGGAACTCCAGAGCAGACGCTTTCCATATCTGCAGAAATCCATCACTTGTTGCTACACAGAACCACAGTTTACTTCCCTCATATTTCTAGTTGGCAGATTTGTATTTTTCCAGCTAAACTCCGAGAAAGGAGTTGTGATTTCACTCTATGAAGTCCAACCTCAAAACACATGGTAGGATTTGTTTTAGAAATATTCCAGCAGGGAGGATAAATAATTGAGATAATGAACACGAGACTCTACCAGCATATCACATGGCACCCAGTCTGTCTCCACGATGTCTCGCTGTTACTGTCCTAGCACACCTCTCCCTTCCCACATGGTTAAAGCAATGCAACTGGAGGGAAAGAAAAGTCTAACATATCAAAGATGTGGCAGACTCCACATGTTGGCACAGAAGAAGTCACGTAGTCTGTGCCAGCAGTGACCCACTTAACCCTGACCCAAAGGTGGCTCCATCTGACCCATCTTTGACCAAAGGCTGAGCCAGCGCTGCAGTTTTGCAAACAGGCATCAGGCTCCAAGCCTGTGGCTTCCACTCTGGATACACTCCTACAACAAGCAACTTACAGCAGTGAACGACTGACTTCAGGTGCCTTGTGAACTTGGCATTCCTGCTTTGCTGGCCTCAAGCAGTGTTCGCATAATTTCATGATTAAATATTTGCACATTTCAGCTGCTCAAGGCTGAAAGCCCCACAAGTCTTCAAACTCTTCATTCCAATCGAGATAACAAGAAAGGCATGATAATGTCTTTATACCAAGGGGGCTCTAATGATTTCAGCACAGTGGCACTGAGGGGAGGGAAAAATAATAAACAGGTCAACTTTCACCACAGGGCCACAGGTCAGAGTTTTGTGCAAAATGGCAGAGAAACCTCTTGGCATCTCTGCCCCATTTCTCAGCTCCGACAGCCCACGCTCGTTTGTATACCCAGAGTCTCTGCAGAATATTAAAAGGGCTTTTGGTTTCCCTACAGCCAGATGCTCAGTAGATATAAATTGCACAGCTCAACTGAAGTCAAGGGATCAAGGCTCTGTCTCTCTTTTTCTTGATGGATTACTCCAAAATTCATATTTCAGAGGGGAGGTGGAGGAGGTGGTTTATAGCATATGAAAGGGGAGAGAATTCTGGAATCACAAAGCCTTTGTTTAAACAAATAAAATCTTTGCAGCCAGGTTTTTCAAGACCATATTTTGCCATTACAAGAAACTTCAACCTTGCAATGCAATGGGGCGTAGCACAGAGTCAGGCTGGGGGACATAAGAATCGCATTTTCAGCTCATGCTTCAACCTGCTTGGGACTCTAAACAACGCACTTTCCTCCTCCGAGTCTCACTTGCCTTTCATCCATTGTTAGCATAATGTTTCATCTGTAAAGGACCCAAGGTCAGGGGATGAAAAAGGACCAAGTGTTACATGTACACAGCGCAGTAAATTAGTATATTTGATTTCTGTGACACAGCCTGCCTGGCAGCTCTTCTCTCTCCATCTAATAAAGGCCACCACTCTCACTGCGCTTTTCGGAAAGGGACAAGCACAAAGAGGACAAACTGTTATCCCCAGGGTAAGGGGAGCAATACCAGAGCTGCCCCAAGGCCGTGCCATCAGCCCAGGTTTAGAGCACTGGGAACGCAACAGCAGCTCCACGGAACACAATGCAACAGCTTTAATCCTGCACCAGCAACTGCACCGTCAGGACTGCTCACAGCGGGTCTCAGGCACCACACCATCACGGTTTGGGGTGCGCTGTCTTACAAACTGAGAACACACAACTTGAGTCGATCCAGTTTGAAAAATAATTTGTCTTCCAAAGGAAGCAGGAGACCAGCACTTCTCAGTCTGCAGACACCTTTCTCCAGGACAAGTGCAGAGTAGTCTCTGAATAACTCTGGAAGGGCATGGGTGAAGTCAGCTAAATTAGTCCAGGCAACCATGTTTCTTTGCAAGGAGAAAAGGATGAAGCTCAAAACTCCCAAGGGAAGTAGGAAGCACAGCTAACTTCGGTCAACTTCATAAGCACCTGAGATGTTAAGCACCAGAGATGGTATATTTGGACACATTCAAGATAAACCACCAGCCCCCCGACACCTCCATCCGCTTGTTGCCACACACATACACGCAGTTCAGCCAGAAGAAAAAAAAAAACAACACAAAACCAGTAACACTTCCAGACTCTGGCACAGAAGAGATGTCAAGTCAAATTCCACCGCAGAAATATGAACACAGATCTCCTGTGCCTACCTAGGTGGCCCTCAGTAGGGGACAGCCAGCTCAGGCTTGCAACTCCACCCCTCTTTAATTTGTCTGATTTGACCCTTCCAGCCTTTTTACATGGATAGTGAGTTTCCCTAAGTAGTTTATGTTCTGGCCCTTTGCAAAAGCTTTCGCCAGTGCTTGTGAAGAATAGCAGGCCCAAGCCATAAATCACAGCCAACCTGGGATCTGTTTTTTCAACACATTTCCTCTAATGAGAGTCAGATGTTGGCTAGATAGACTTTATTAATTGTACTTGTTTAGAATCAGTCATGTCTGTAGCTCTGTAACAGGGTTTGAGCATGTGAAAGGCAAAGGGCTGACAGCAACTGTGGAGAGGAGGAACACTTGTGTCACCGGTAGCCTCTGGTCTGAAGAGCAAACAGGAATCAATGGTCTGGAGAGCCACGGGAGTGAAGGGCTCCTACCGGCATGTCGGGCGTCCTGGCCACAGCTCTGGTCCCAGCGAGCTGGAGCAAGAACTGTTTCTCTGTAAGGGGAAGCTCCCGGAGTGGTGTTTAATGTAGGATCATTAAGACTCAGCTGCAAGAGCCCCCCTGTTTACTGCTGTTCTATCTACTTGTTGTGTGCATTGCAAATTTTCACCTTTCAGCAATGACAGTGGCCAGGGAAGGGCCCCAGACTGGGCCAGGGTCTCTCAGAGCCACGATGCTGGGATAGACAGTCTGAGGCACCCAACCAAAAAACCAAGAGCTCATCGGCTCCCTCCTCTCCCCAGCATCTCAGCGGGTTCAGCTGCAGGGGGAATTTGTACACTTGCTAAATCACAAACACCGCATGCCCTGACCCAAGCGCGTGTAGGCTGGGCACACACAGGACACCACCACACCTCACAGCCTTGTACCTGCACTGCACGCTCCCTTCTGCTGCCACCACACAGGGACCACTGAGCAAGGCTGTGTCTCAACCGCGGGAAACGTGGAAGGAAGGAGGGAGAAAGAGCATCTTCCTTTTTGCCCCCTTTCTGGGTCAAACAGCTCCAGAAAACTGCAGGCTACTGGCTTTCAACATATGGTTCCTCCAACCCCAAGTTCAAAACCAGCACCGACAAAGCCCCATGACCTTTCTGCTCAGCATGACTGATAATTAAATCAGCATAATTAAAGTATCTCACAGCTAAGGGAACTGGAGGCTCAGAGAAATTTAAAGACTCTCTCACGGACCAAAAAGGGTTTGTTCTCTCCCACAGTTTTCACATCAGGATTTTGCAGGATGGCAAGCCTTATTTTCACCTGTAAATTGTGAGTCCTCAGGCTGCCTGTCAAGATGAAACAGAACACCTATAGAATATTTTTTGCCTTTTTACCATCATTACAGATAATTCACTACCTCTGCTAGGAGACCCCAGTCACTGCCAAAATTTCTCCATTTGTAACCTCTCCATCTTATATCTCTATTATAATAACCCTTACCCCTAATTTTACTGGCTATCTTTAAAAAGCAGCTCAAATTTCCTTTCTTATGAGAACTGCCATCTGATCTTTTTCTGCTTGTAAAATATTCATACTTCATTTTCATGTCTATCTTCTTCTACTTTCTTAAACAGGAAAAGGCTTTTTACCCCCTGCATAAGCAACAAATATTTTTCATTAACATGATAATCTCTGATTTTGAAGTGTTTGTAAAAAAATCCTGAGCAAAACTGTGAAAAGAAAGTTTACCAAAAAATGTACTTTTGGAGTAACAACTACTATTTGAGAACCCACATAAATTTGGTACATAGTGTCAAGTTGAAAAAAAATAAAATATGGGTGCAGTTCTTAAAATTTTTGCAATATTTGCTCTAGATGTTTTTTGTTAAACCATTTTCATAGTTTCTTAATGACATGTTTCAGTGTTAAGTTTTGAAATAGCATTTATTTCAAAACTGAAATGAACTAATTAAATAGTCTTAAGTGAAACTAAATGGTTCACTTTGGGTCAAATGAAATAATTTGGGTTGACCCAAAACCATATTTTAGTTATTACGTTGTGTCAAAACCTTAAAAATTTCCATTTCAGTTTCTCCCAAATCATTTTTCTTTCCAATTTTTTGGTTTGGCAAATGAACCCAAAAAATCCTCCATTATTCACTCAGGTCTATTCTTAAACAGCTCACATCACTCACATTGTTTTATTTAAAATTTCACACATGCACACTCCCACACCACTAACTAATTTTATACATAATTGCTCTCAGCCTGGGGATTTGTGCTCTTTCACAGTGCCAAAGATCTATTTTGCTGCTTAGGCCCATGCTCTGTTAGCACATGGAATTAGATCATGATCATTTATCCGCAGGCAACCATGAGCTGCAAGATCCCTGTTCAATCCATCTTTATTTGTCAGAGTAAGGTTTAGCAGGGAATGGCTGGATTTTGATGCGACACGTTTTGTTAGAAATGTATTATCAATTATTTTTAGAAACACCAAGGACATTCTACTAATGCAGTCCAGCATAGCTGCCTGAAGACTGAAATGACCCTGGTAATAAAGACTTTACTGATCCAGCATGAGTTTGTGAGAGCTGTGGCGCTGCTGAACTCAGTGCTCTGAAGCGATGCTGGTGGTAGCATGGTGCTCTGTACTTTTGATATTGCACAAAATTTTAATATTGGGGGGGGGGGGGGGGAAGCCTCCCATGGGCCCTTTACTCCCCTGCTTCACCACTATATCACTGCATGGCGGTCAAGCATGCGGTGCAAATAAAGACACATAGGTAGCATGCGCAATATGTACATACAAACCTCTCACAGCAAGACAGGGCTATGTGCGAGCTAGATTAAGAGTCCCCAGACTAAAAGGAGGGAGCCCCCATGCCTTCCTGCCAAGGAAGTGGAGGGCACAGAGCCCACAGGGGCTGACATCCTTCCCAGGGGAAAACACTCCTCCTACAGCTGGTCCAGTCCTTGCTGTGCCAAAATCCAGCATCTGTCACTCACCATCATTGAGCCAGACTCTCCATCACTCCCTGATCTACGACACAGAGTGATACTTCACGGGACCTGACCCCAGTCCAAGCATGCATGGGAACCCCACTATGCTTGAAAGTTCATCTCGAATTGTGACAGTCTCACATCCCTCACAGAAAAGGCT
Source organism: Falco punctatus (assembly GCF_963210335.1). Classification (NCBI taxonomy): domain Eukaryota; kingdom Metazoa; phylum Chordata; class Aves; order Falconiformes; family Falconidae; genus Falco; species Falco punctatus. The sequence continues at coordinate 104,952,777 of NC_137580.1, read as the reverse complement.
TTTTTTCCCTGCTGGGAGAAGCAATCAAGGGGAAAATCCAGTCAAAATATGGAGTAATGTAACACGAAATAAGGAAGCAGACAGGACAAAAGGAAATATTCGAATCAAGGCTCACCGTCAAGTCTGGAGGGACTCTTACAATATTGGTTCTGCACCTGCATATTACAGGTCAGAGAATCTCTCACAGTCTCGAGCCAAACAACGTGTGCTTAACTGGAGTATGTCTTTCAGAAAGACACTCTAGAGCCAGACAACCCAGGTTTCTTTAGTGAACTGCATCCAAAGTTAACCATTGTATAAAAAAATATGCATCTTGTTTCCAGTTTGGATTTCAGACATTAAATTCTACCCCTGCTTTAAAGTTTTATTACACTTCAGCCTGCAAGACACCTCCAGGGTTAGATGTCTCCTCTCTGCACAAAGTCCCTGCAACCCCTAAACGTGTTACATTTAGGATGCTCAGTCAAGCACTAGTGGCTCCTCATCCAGAACATTTAGCCCTGTCTTCCTTTCGCCAAGACAAAAAATTAGCTGAAAGACCCATAAGGAAAATAATTGCTTAAGCAACTGAAAAGGATGGTCTGAATTCAGAAGAATTTGGCTCCCCAAACATCAAAATACTATGTTTGCCCATGCTTCCTACACCACCTATGCTTTCTACAGCAAATGCACTGATTATGATTTTTAGTGGTATTACTACTACTGCTATTGCCAGGGCAGTTTTGCAAAGCTTTGATTTCCCACGTCAGCATTTCAGGCTCAGGTTCAACCCACCATGGTTTATTCTCCCCAGCTTCACTCCTCTGCAGGGCGCTCCACAGCCCCTGCTCAACACCTGTGGCTCTGCACAGGTTAATGACTGTCACTCAGGAGTGGGACGTGCAGTGAAACGGTTCAAGGCTACAAGATAGTCAGCATCTCAAGGACCATTTCTGCCCCTAATTCTGCTCATTACACTTTGCTGCCTTTAACAAAATCTCCCTGAGCTCTGCAGTGGTCCTTATCAATCTGAGCAGCAGAAAGAGGAGTCCCTTCCACATTTTGCAGCTGCGATTTTGTTCTCAGAAACATCCAGGGATGCCGGGGAGTCGGGAAACCCATCAAATCGCTCACATCATCTGGTCCCCATAATGTGATGAACAAGGTAACACTTGCATCAGATTAGTGGCTAGCACACAGCCATGCAAAGGACTTTTGGGTTTGTTTTGCTTTTGTTGTTTCCTTGTTAACTTCTGGGTAAAGAAAAATTAGCAAAGGATATATCCACTTAGGGTCAGCCAAGCACATTTAATTTTCAGTTTCAGATTTTTATCTCTTCATAATAGCTACACCAGCATTTTAGAATAGCTACAGCATTTTAGAATGAAAAAATCAGAAAAATCAAAATGTTTTCCAGAATTCCAACATCCTGTTATTTTAACCCAAAACTCACCAAATGCTTCCCAAACCTGAGGAGCCACTTAACGGGACTGAGCCCTTATTCACCATCTGCCTATTTGTGCTTTCTCTGGTTTACGTAGGGAGCACCATAGTGTAAGTGTCCCCTAAGAGACATCACGCTGGCGGTACTTTGAGGAGCTTCATTTTGATGTTCTAGCAGCCTCCACCTTGAAACTCTCCTTAAAAAAACACCTTAAATGGCAAATTTAGACCCATGAATGAAGGCCCAGCATCCGGGGAGATTTCTCCTGGAACATGGCAAGCATTGGGTAAGGCTGGGTGTCAGCCAATCTTCTCTCCCACGCCTGTCACCCCACGCACTCAGCCTCAATATTATGTTACTCTTACAGCTGTGGAGGATTTGACAATGAATTCTGACCCTCCCTCTGAGCACTGATGAGGAATGGGGAGAACAGCCAGCGAGTCCAACATGGACAAATGCAGAATGGTGCAATTTGTCTGCAATACACCAAGAAGGAACTGGATATCTCCAGAGACACCTTCATCCCCTCCCCCCCACCAACCCCGCACCTTCTTCTCACAACAGCTCAGCCCAAACCATCACAGCCCACAAATCCTTTAAACTTTGAGCATTGACTTAACACTGAACAGCTGCCAGGCACTCATTCGCTTGCAGCCACGAGAACAGCTTTCTTATCAATAAATGGGGATTCCTGTGTATGCAACACCCAGTAATGGCAATGAAAACTACTCAAATGCCTTTGCTTTGAGATTAGGATATGCCCAAAAGGTTGCAGGCAGCAAAAAAAAGTGCTCAGTCCAGCTACAGGCCAAGCAAGATGCACATTGAAAATAAACAATGGAACAGTCCCCTTCGAGAAGTGTGAGGACAGCCAACGTGGGGGATGCTATAAAAACATCGACATTTGCTATAAATTGTTGTGCTTCGAAACCCAAGACGCTACAGTTTTCCTCAATAGGAAATAACTGGGCTATCTCCAAAAACTGTTGGTAAATGAGGACTTCAATGGCGACAACTGCATCAGTACAAAAGCAATCTCCTATTTTAGCCCAATTAGTGCTGTGCTAAATCATCAGCCCGGGCCTTGCCTTTTGCAGTTGAAAGAGGCACATCTGTGAGGCTCTTCTGTTGCATGTGTTTTATATTATACTCTAGCACAATATGCACAAACTAATGCTATTCTACACTTACACAGCACCTCATCTGGAAATCTGAAAGCGATTTATGAATGGTGGGCATCTGTGACATTTTACAGATGGAAATTAAGGCACAGAGGGATTCAGTAATTAGCCCCAGACTTGCACAATGAGTCAGCTGCAGAGCAGAGCCCATTATTTGTTGTGTAGTAACATCTAGTGTCCAAACACACATGGAGACAAGTCTTTCCCCCAAAACAACTGTACAAGCATACCCTAAAATGCCACCCATGTCTGCGTTCAGACCAAGACTGCTGAGGAACAGTCAATGTAAACGCATACCCTAAAGCACCGTCCCCCATGGCAGACAGGTCCCTCCGTTCTTGTAATCCAAACGCCGGCCAGAAGAAGGGTTAATATGCTTGAAAGTTTGTCTGCTTTTTCCACATCAGTTGATCTAATAAAAAAGATTGATTCTCCCCACAAATCTGGCCTCACTTTAACAAATCATTTGATTTGACACAAAGGACTATATTCAGATACTTTAAATTCCACTTTAGTCCCTGAAACAAAGGTTTTTGATGGGCTGAGTACTTAGAAACAGCCAATAGGAAACACCAGGCAGAGACACCCACCTTGGGTAGGGTTGGAAGCGCCTGAGCGCAGCCAGAAGCATCTGCAGATCTCTCTGTGCTGTAGTGCTTATGAGCCTATGAGGAACGTCACAGTGTTACAGAAAACAGACAGCCTTTGCTATACTTTCTAGAAATACAGAAGCGACTCACGCTTCTGAAGCGCTTCCAATACATAAGCCTAATGCCGTACTACCTTCCCACCTTGCCCAAGACTGTGGGCCAGATGCCTGGAGTGACATTCCCAAGATGCTGGGATGCAGATCACCAAGGGGTAGAAAAAGCCTATGACAAAATTCAATCAATCCAGGCACTTGCATTAGAAAATTTTCAGTTTCTTTACCCTGAAAAGACAGAAAAGCATTTGCAGTCAGGTCTCTCTTGCAACTTAAAACAGACCTAATTTTTAGTTCTCCATTATGCCCTCTTGGTACTGCCTATATCAGAGTTACTGAACATTGCAGCTGGAAGGAGCTGATTTTACAGTGCTCCCGCCTTCAGGTCTACCTGTTCTTTACTTATCTGGCATGTTTCCTTCCAAAAGAGAGAAGAGCAAATCCTCATGCCGTGTGGCATACACCCTACGCTGCACAATTTTTTTCTATCTAGTCTCCAAGGAAGTTGTGGAATCCCTACTACGTGTTTCATTGTTCTTTTCAGAACAGTCTTCTCCCCCTCCCCAGACCTCAGACAGCAAGTCCCAGCCCCACCAGGAGCAAAACATCTCTGCCTTGCTGCTTCCAAAGCGTTTATCCTACCTCCTAAAAATCAGTGTATTGTTTGGAAGCTAAATGACTAAGAGCAAATCATACAAGGAAACATCTTCAAGCACAGGACAACTAGAGGAATCCTAGCCCAAATTGCTGACAAGGAGGATCCCTTGCACAGTGAAAAAAATCCCTACAAAACCCCTGCCAATATCCTCTAATGCCCATTCTCAGGTTAGCAGAACAACGGCATTAGTTAAGATTTTGCCTGGATAAAACCTTAAAGGTGCACAGAAGCGCGCAACAGAGTAAGCCACATTTTAAAATAATTCAGTATCTTGTCTCCTCAGAGGGCCGTGATGTACAGGGGGCAGGACTAATCCTGCCTTCTGTGGACACTGAACGGGGCATATGTTGAAGAGGGCATGGCCACCAAGGGAGAAACTGAAGCACAACGCGGGGAGGAACCAAGTAAACAAATCACCACTTATAAAAGACAAACCAGAAACGAGAGTGGCCTGTGTTGGGACCAATAACAAGGACTGCAGAAGATTTAGATGTAATTCCTGCTGACACAACACTTTCCCACGTGTCCTTGAACATGTCATTTAGTTCCTCTGCATGGCAATTCAAATATGAGGGTCAATACTAGGGCATGCCCAAGTAACGGAGAGGAGTAAGCAACAGCATCCCCAACTATGGAAGAGAATATGAAAGAGAATGAGGATAGAAACCAGAACTGAAGGATCCTTCTCTCCCACAAGGACCGGGACTGATTTCTCTGTTCACACATTGATTTTTTTTTTTTCCTCTGTTACAGTAAGAACTAAGAATTTCAAGGAAGGACCTGAAGTCATCATGCATTCCCAGTGCTCTCTGGTCTCCACAGTGAGTGCTGGGAATAGGTGTTGGGCATCTTCAGGTGCAGGGTCCCACCCAAGGGATGCAGTGCTGCAGATCTGAGGCAGGTCCTTCCCAGGCTGCCGTCTCTGCCCTGCCCCACTACTGCCCACTCCAGCTGTGCCTGGGACGAACAACTAATGCTATGCTGAACGACTGCGGTTAATGAGGAATCAGAAGCACGTTCCATAACATCCATGGGCAGAGCACACAAAGAGAGATGAACTACAGCTAGAGCGTGAAGCACGTCTCCGATAGAGGGTGGGGCAGAAAGACAGATGCTTATCCTAATTTAAGGCTTCACAGGAGCTTTTGGGCTAAGGGATGCTCATTTTTCTGCTGAGTGTGTGCTCAGCAAGGAGAGTAGAGAGGCAGATCAGCATGAGCTCTTCATGCCCTCGCATACCGCTGCTTTCACAGAACCGGCCCTTTGGAGTAACTCGTCTGCTCAGCATATGTGCTTCTTCAAAGATCCCACGATTTTCATCTTCCATAAAACCTGCACATGGCCATCAGGTACAAAGACTCCCATGTAAATTCCTGCTTCTTATTGATTAACCATCATTGGAGATATATGGTTGAGTTTAAAACCTTTTAAGTTGGGCTTTTGCACTGGCACCAGAGCACTTCCAAGCCATTTTACCATCAGTTTGGAGACATACAGTTCACGCACCAGCAAGCAACAAATAAGCTCTCATTTACTTTCAATCTTTAAAACCATTTCAGTTCTCAGGGGAGGCTGTTCAGAGACACCAGCACAAGTGTCACAGAAACACTTGGACATGAGATACCAGGCAGCGGCTGGCGAACCCCTCTCTTCACAGCAGAGCCTGCAATTGCAAACAAGGTCACAGCCACCTTCCCCCTGAGCGCTCAGCAGCACTCACCTTACCAAGCTGACCCCCTTTCTGGCTATCCTCAACATACCACCCCCCAAGACTGATGAGGAGCATGAGCAAGTCAGGGAAAACAGGGGAGTGAGTTTTAATTGCGAGGAGGAGAGCATGACAGGCACCCTGGGACAGACCCAAGGTCTGCGGAGCCTGGTGTCCCCTCTCAGACACCGACACCAGGCAAAAGCGAGGAAAGCGCAAGCAGGGTGGCCCTCCCAGGTGCTCCTCGGGTGCTGACTGGGCAATTCCCTGAACTTGAGAGGAGCAGGGCATTTCCAGCTCCCCTCTTCCTTGCCCTCCAGATACTTGAGGGAAACTGAGGCAAAGAGCAGGCAGAGACTCACAGACAAGCCCCCCTCCCCTACGCTTCCCCCCACAAGCAAAGGGCATCCCTGCTTGCCACGGCCCCCCACCCAGGAGTGCACCCCATTTTTCTCTTAGGCTCTGCTTTTCCGTGATGTTCGTGTTGCCCACTTACGGTCCCGGTTGGAAAAGTAACCATGCTGGCGGCCAGATGAACCTGCGGGGGGGAGACAAGGCAATTATCACTGGGAATGTGTCAAACCCTCGCCCTGCACAGCATTGGTTCAGCAGAGAAAAAGTTTACTCAGCTTGTGGAGCAAAACTTGGTAAGGAATGAAAGCGCCTTCGCTCTCCCCACTCGGCTCGTTTGCACTCTTGCCAGCACTTCCCCCCTTCCCACCCACAGCAAGACATGCATGCACAGACGGACACACTCGTGCTCTCAAAGTGCTGAAATAAGCCTGTAAAAGAGCCCCGTGCCTCTAGTGGAGATGATGCTTCCAAGAAATACAACCACAGAAAAACCTACTGAATGAAACAGGCTGAAGCAATCCATTCTGGTTGAATGTAAAAAGGGGCTTGGGGTCAGGTTTGGGGTTTTTTTTGGATAACGGCAGGCATTGCCTCAACTGCACGCTATGGGGAAAAAATGGTCCCAGGTTCAAGAAGGGAGAGCAGCTGCTGTCACTTTGGCTGAGCCGTGGGAAGAAGAACCCGGCACCTTCCCAGAGGCTGGTACCTATGCTGAAAGGCAAGTTTGTGACAATAAGAAGAGAAAGAATCAAGGTGAGAGGGGGGAAAGCCTTTAACAGTACAGGCACAGCAGCATCTCCTAATGTTTAGAAAACCAGAGTACACCTCAGAGGGGGTGTCTGCCCCCAGCAATGTCAGGGCCAGCTTGTGAGCTGAGCCGGTTACCTTGTCTCTAGAGATTTTTCTATCTCCATGTGTAAAACCAGAGACAACTACTCCAACTGCCTTGGTAAACCAGTCTGAGGTCTGCGAAGACCTAATTATTTAAGTCTGTGAACCACAAAGCACTTTCAGCTGGAAAGCACAATATATGAGCAAATCAGTATCTGTGTTTTCTTGCACAGAAGGGTAAAAAAAGGAAAAATGTTAAACAAATTGAAGAAATAATTGTTTTTGTACCAGAAAAATCCCACAGCACTGGAGGATAACGGTCATACTGCAGTGATGTGCATTAGTCATGATCAGCACACATAAAATCATCTTGAAGATACTAACTACAAACAACTGTTACAAGATTTTACAAGAGCGTGTTTGTTGTACCAGTGTCTCGAAACATCACATTAAAAACAAACAAACAAGATCAGATAATTGCTTTGAATGTGGTTTTTGTTAAGTTTGGGGTCCTAGATGGCTTTGTGCGTATGCCTAGAAAGCTGAACCACAGGCTTGCTTGTTGTCCTCCTACTCATCTTCGCTGGGAGGAACAGGAGATGTTGGTGCAATCACACCAGTGCAAATCTGGACAAGGCCTGCCTGGAGTCCCTTAAGACCCTCAAACACTCACTAAAACCTACACAGATTTCTTTGGAGGACTGATGCTTTAATATTCCTCCAGCTCTTCTGTGTCACCTCAAGGTTTAAAGCACACAAGCAGTGGTAGCGGGCCAAGTCCGGTCCCACGGTCACAGCGTTACATTCCTTCTAGACCTATCCATTGAGGGAAGTAAATAGAGACTTGGCTGCTGGTGTGACTCCCAGCAGCTGCTTCCATAACACTGGGCAAGCACGGGATGTGTGGACGAACAGAAAACTGCCCTGGATGAACACCAACCCTATCTTACTCCATTTTTCTTAAAGAAATTCTGTCCCAGAGGGACCTGCCCCCACACCCCTCACAGGATTGCCCATGTGAAGAATCTTTTCAGCTGGTTTAATCCAAAATTTGAAGTTCAAATGATGCTTATTCGGCAAGGATGGGATAAATCAGGTCAGGGACCCAAGGGCACGTTCCCATAAACTCCCACCATGGCTTTGCTCAAATGAGCAACCACATCACGTGCTACACCACTTGCAGTGCTTCTAGTCCTACCAACTCGAAGTAGAGGGAGCTGGACGACACTGCTTTCTGCTAGAAAACGCCATACGGAGAAGGTGATGGCCATGCCGCAGCCTCTCCTGCCAGTGTTACCAGTGCCAGCAGGGTCCAAGCTACGTCAGCATGTACTGCAACCTCATCCCTGGCTGCACAGGAGAGAGCACGCAAGTGGGGACCTGGGACACATCCTAAGCCAGGGCAGCAGCCTGGCTGGATCAAAGCATTACTATAAGCACAAAGATAGAAAATACAGTACTTATTGAAACTTTCCTGTTGCATGGCCAGGACCAGTTTTGCTCCTATGTGAGCAGCAGCTGCAACCTCCAAACAAAGTCAGCAGGACCCACACAGGGGAGTCTTGGCCTCCCACCGACACCTCTCTCCAGATAGTCCCACTCCTGATCCTTTCAAATGCGATGGGTCTCTAACTCTTTTACTTCTTATTATACATCTGTCTTAAGCCATAGTAGTGCCCTGCTTCACAGAAGACAAGTCAAAACCACTCCACTCCCTGCCTCTGCTACAGCAGACACACGATGGCAAGTGAGGATTGGGATGCAGCTCTAGTACCTTCCCCACCTGCCCAGGACAGCCAGCTAGGGGAGCTCCTATCCTTCACCTTCTGAGATGAGGCAGAGCAAAGCTCAATTATCCAGGTCAGCTGCTAAAGAAAGCATCACAAGCAGGTCTCAAAGAGCCTAGAAATTAAGTTGTCTCGGACTGCAGCAGCTGCCCTCCATGTCAGGGAAGGGCACATCAAATGCAAGAGGAGCGCAGAGAAGCAAGAGCTGAGCTACACTTTTTAAAACCCTAAGGCCAAGTCTGGCCAACCTGAGGTCCCAAAGCAATATGTGACAGAAAATTAAAGCCAAGTCAAGCCCCCAGACAAGATGCTGGAGGGCTACAAGGCCACACAGCACGTGTCTTGTACACTCACAGCTGAAGCACTTACGTGGGGAGTTCTCCTGAAACATCCTCTTTTAACTGAGATTGTCACTGCAGCCAGAACCCCAAAGAGCTGCGTCGATGCAGCACGCCGTTCTGTCACTGAACTCTATGCAAGAGGAGAACTGATGTGGAAGAAAATTAATCTAATCTTTCAGTGCCTTACCAGGTTTGAGGACTTAACAGAAGAGCAACCAAGTGCATCCTGCGAGAGATTTCTGGGAATGAGTGGTCACAGAAAATGGGTATGAGATATAAGTCACAGACAGTGCAACAAGCCACTCTGGTGCCAAAAGCCTTCCATCACTACAGAGCATTCAAGCTAACTGCAAGCCATAACAAAATTCTCAGAACCACTTAGTTTTGCACTATTAACTAAACAATATAATAACCACTATGCAATAAATTTTCTTTCATCATTCCACCATTAACAGCAACTACAAAGCACCAAGTTCTGCTTCTACTTTGAGGAGCAGATAAAGATTCCAGTTTAGTCCTTTCCAGTTAAAATGAGATAAATGTTTTATGCCTTCTGCAAGAACTGCAGAGTCAACAGAAATACCAAGGGCCAAACCCAGAGGGATCCCGTTATTAACTCAAGCTCCATCTAGAGTTAAACAGCATCCACACTGTGGCATAGGAAGCTTCTCCCTTTGCACAACAGTGCCAGGTCAAGATCAATGACATCAAAAAAATGTTTACAAGCCTTTTTCTGTAACAGCAACAAGAAAGAAAAAAACTAAATCACAAGAATTGCAAAAGAAAGGCCAGTCAAAGGTAGAAATTTATTCCACAGCCCTGCGCAGGGAATCCACTTCTGGACAGCTGCCTAAAACTCAGCATCCGCCTTCTGCTGGCTCAACCCCCACTGCTCTTGGCAGGTGAGATAGAAAATTGGTTATAAAATGAGCCCTATATTTTATAAGTTTCATAAACATTTTTTTTTATAAAAAAAACTAGAATATGAGGTATTCTCAGAGATCCTGTGCCAGAGAGTAATGTGGTCTAACTTGGAAACAGAGTTACCACCTGTTCATGGCACTACTCTTTTAATCTTCATTTCTGTTTTATGAGCTGACCAACACTATTTTATTAGCTGACAATTAGTTTAGGTTGATTTAATTAAACAAAATTGATTACACTCCCTCTTTCTTCCAGGGAAAATTTTCTGCAGGACCAGAGGTTTGAACAAGTCAGAGCCTGTATCAATACACCTATATTCCAGATCTTTTTGTCAAAAACGTTAACATGACAATTCAGGTGTGCAAGTGGACACAGAGATGTTCTAGGTACGTGTTAAAAACAAAAGGCAGGCTCTGGCTTTCTGTAGAAGCAGAGGTGGCAGTTTGATATCAGGTAGCACTACTACTTAAGCTTAACTGGTTTAGGAAGTTGCCACCGTTGTTTTTAGAATGAGCATGTCTGCACCTCACAGATGGACAGTATACCAGATCGGAGAGAGGTGGAAAACAACCTAATCTGAAAAAACGAACTTCTTATTTCTCAGGGAGATCAATTCCTTAAACCATGTGGCTGCAGAAATGCTTGAGTCAGTGGAACAGAAAGGGCAGTGCAGGGGTGGGATGAGCAGCAGGCATGGCAAAGGGGTAAATTGTAACGGCCACTGGAACATGGCTCATTTAGCTCAATGCAAAGGCGAACACATGGACGTTTTCTGCACGGCACTCTTAAGAGTTAGCACTTGATCTAGAGTTTGAAGTTGATGAAAAAATCTGTTGACGTCAACAGGCCCACAGGTGGTCATCTGCATCTTGAACAGATGCCTCTAAAATAGCTGTTGCACACCAGGTTTCCTGCAGGTGTTTGCTCTCCTGCGAGCACATACACTCCTGCATCAGCGTTCAGCTTAAAGTACCATGTGTCTGCAAAATCCTGGTCTACAGTGAAGACGACAGCATAGGGTAGAGATCTTAGCTGTAACACATCTTTGGATTTGTCTTTGTTGTTGCAGCTGTTTTATTCTTCTCCCCGCCCCCCCCCCCGCCCCCCCCCAATTTTATTATTATTTTTTTTTACTTTTGTAGAGCTATATCAGAAAGTCCTGATAGGGCAAACATCTCAAGTTAGCACACATTATATGTTACATACACAGGTAGGTGCTTTAACTGTTAAAGCATTAGTCAGACTGAGAAAAGATAGCATTCATCCAGACTGGTTGTCTAGATATTTGTGTTTGGCTCATTTTAAAGATTCAAAGCAATAACTGACCAAGATCAGCAGCATGAATAGCCTTTTGAGCACCAGCCCCTACTAGGCTAAGCTTCATCACATTCAAGGATGAACTTTCTCATGTCACAATTTTACAAGTCCCGTTTTGCAACAAGACAGAACCCAGCAGTTAACTGTATCTGCAGAGCCTGCAGCAGAGGTTGTGACAACAACTCAGCCCTGGAGGCTGAATAAAAATGGCTGTAACAGTAGTAGACATTTGGGTGCAGTTAAGTATAGACAACGCTGTAGTCAAATGGCTATTCTATAAGATATATGTTGCCTTTGACACTTAGAGAGCCTTGAAAAGTGAACCACCACCATTAGTTATAACTCCCTGGCAGCAAAAGCTCTAATAATTCTGACTAATTGTCATGGAAAGTTACCCTGATTGCAAATTTGATAGTTGTAAAAATCCAATTTTGGAATTCCAAACAGGCCAGGAACATAATTAGGATCTACATTTTAACACCCTCTTGATCAATGGTGGGGTAAGGGAGACCCTTCCAAGAGCTTTGTTTTGAAATGAATGGCGCCATATTGATGAAACAACTTGGACACAAACCAGAAATTAAATTGAAAGTTTAAACAATGCAGCTGTATTTTATCATCCTGTATTGTCAAGCTTTAACGAAAATAGCTCCTAAACAGAGCCACATGTTATGCCTGTTGCCCAAAAACTGAAGGTGAATTTTAAAACCCTTTCCTAAACTGCAGGATGCCAAGATTTTCCAGCTAGAAGTTATTATTAGGACACAACAGTATTTCATATAAGTCTTGACAACGGGTTTGTATGGTTTCTGTAAAAGCAACTTCATTTTTTAAATCAGAGATGGCTTAGATGAGTGACGCTTCAAAAAAAAAAAATAGAACCTCTGTTGTGTACTTCTTCTTGTTCCATATACATATGGTACCAGCAAAAATAAAATCTCATTATAATCAGTGGAACAATCAATACAGGGAGTATAAGCAGGATTCCTCCCTCATCCTATGTATCACTAATGAACATTGTTGGCTGCCTTCTAATCTCAGGACCTGGAGACAAATCTAATAGGGGTATATCGTGTGTTTCAGTGTCGCTGAGAAAACTGTAGTCAACTTTTACTTTGAGAGTTATCTCTTACCTTTGAGGATTAAAATATGATGAAAAAAACTCTTGCTAGCTGCAGTACTCTGAGAACCAGATCTTTGATAATTCTAGCAAATTGGTCAAGATACAGGAGACAGGAAATGTATAACAAGACTTAGTCTTTTTAATATCCAAGGATGGATTTGCACAGCTGGAAAATTAGGGGAAAAAAAGCTCTGGTTTTTGGCTTGTGAGCTGTTCAAATAGCCTAGAGGATTTTAGGGGGTGCAACTCATACAAATTAAATGGGATTCTACCACATTTATTTACTGGAGCACAGTATTTAAGATTGCAAGATTCAATTCCATGTTGAGTAAAAATTTGCTGAAAACTGAATAGCATTTTAAGTTCTACCAGCCTTCCCCATAAAAGTTTGTGTTCAGTCTCAGTTTTGAATACCCGCAATCCCAGAAAACAAGACAGAAAAAAGCTCCAGGATCATAACCCTCCAGCTGAATAGGTTCAATGGCTCAACCCGCACATATGCTGGAAGAATGAGGTATTTTAATTGGATCTATCAGGAAGCTTGCAGAGGGATGCATGCTACTTTCATCTTAGTCCACCGGATGAAGGAAGGGAGATGAGATATAAAGAGATAAAAAAGCTGAGCATAAAGAGGTCCACGCGATGCCTCCCAGCCTCCTTCGCACTGGATAAACACGTCTGTCAGATCCTGAGGTCAGGCTAAACCCACCAACAACGGCGGTCTGTAAGTCTGAGTATCTTTTATGTTCCTGTGCAACACGGGCTTTCCGACAGCAGAAGAAACAACTTCATTGGATAGCTTCCATGGAGTGTCACCCATCACCCGTTTCACTCGCATGCTCCCACACACAAGCCGCTCTTGCTAGGAGTTGGACACCGTATGCCTAGCAGTACGACAGCACGGAAAATACAGGCTGATAGGAAGGGCTATGAGCAGGCTGTTACCCTGAGATTACAAGCAGGTGACCCCGTCAGCAGCTCGTTGCACTCACATTGGCAGACTAGGCTACGCACAGTGCTGCGCTGGCAGGCACAACACTGGTACCCGGACTTAAGGTAGTTTCTTTATGCGGGATGGTGCTAACACACAGAGATAGCAATCACCCCAAGGTCACTCAGCATCACCAACACAGCGCTGTACCATGTGGAAATACACCGTAGTCCAAGCCAGGCATGTGAATCAGGCAGGGATGCTCAACCATCTAAAGATACCTCCATTTCTCCTTCCTACTCCACTGCCCCCTCCTCCTTGGGGCAGCCTAGACAACTTGGTGTAAATGAGTGCTAGATGCCCAGGTAGGCAGGCAGGCAGATGAACTACCTTTCTTCATGTATTAGCTCACTGCCTACTAAACGCGGATGTGGTACATGCTTTCCTCCCATATATTAGGGATATTAAGTGCATTATGGAGGCTGACAGACTCACTATAATAATAGAGGTCACATATGCTCCTTGGGTGGACCATGAGAAAAGCTATTTTTACCCAGCTTTTTACCCAATGTATTACTGCATTGCAAATTTTTGTGTCACTAAATGCTACCTAAATGTCAGGACGAGGAGGTGGTTTTTAATGAGGTTGCTACTCCCATTCATCTGCCACCGTTCAATACCTCATGATCATTTTTTCTCTCTTAGCAGACTAACAAGACTGTAAAAGAAGCAAGATAAACACCAGCTAAATAACTTAGATGTTAAAGGATAGTATGTGAATATGGACTTCAAAAGGGCACCACGCTTTGCAGCCTAGGGCTCTGCTCAAGTGGCTAAAAGAGCACTTTGAAGAGGAAGCATCACCTGTACTGGTCCGTGCTGTGGCACGTTTTCCCTACAACCCTTTCATGGCTAATGAACAGCCAACAATGCTTGATAAAAACAGTGTCTGCTACTGATCAAGTACTGGTTGCTTTGTATCACACTTGAATCTAACAGGAAGAAATGTCCAAGAAGATGTATTGTCTAAGTTCAACGTTTTATCAAAACCAGATGAGCACACATAGCCCGAGGTCCTGGTCAAAAGCCAAAACACACAAGCAGGAAACTGCAAGCGGGTAAAATGTGACACTTGGAATAAAAAAATGGGTAGTTACCTTTGTGCCAAAAAACAAAGGCATTTTTACCATGATGGTACAGTGTATCTGGAACACCTCTGCCTCCTGAAACAGAGCACTGTGGTTGCTACAAAGCCTTTTCATGTCAGGCTCTGCTGACTGGAAATCCTAGTTGAGACCACCTCTGGATGATGTACTCCAGTGCCTTTGCTTTTACACATTCATTTACACAGATGCGTAAACATGTGCACATACCCTTGTGTCTGTGCCGAGAGGAAAACCGCTTCCATCACAGCTATTTTTACTCTCTTTGGACTACTGCTGAGAAACTTTCTGAACCATTTCCTTCAGGCTATGGCCTTGGGCTTCAGTGGAGAACCTTGTCCAGTGTTCTCCTCAAAGACGCGCCCTTATGGGGGAGAATAAGGAAGACAGAACTGCCAGTGGTTTAGCCCTGACTTTTCCATGACAACCCATTTCCCCCCCTCCCATCCCTTGCCCTACTGTTTCAGCTGCCCCGTTTCAGTCTAAGTCTCTTTGGTTTTCACCGAAGCCAACTTTGGAGACATGGAGAGATGGAGCTGTGTTTAAGCCACAATGGACATGTCTTTTCTGATGCGAAGCCCTAGCTTCTTCTACAGTTTCATTAGCTCCCAGCTGCTAAGGAAACAAGGGCTCAGCGGTGCTTACTGAACCCACGTTAATCCCAGGACAGCCAACTCAAAGTACCAGTTGGCTTGTGGACTTCATACACCTGCCACGCGTACTTAAGCAAACAGAGTCTAAACCATCTGTGACAAGAACGTGAAGGGAATAGAAGGCACTAAACCATCGTCAAGCTCTGCTAGCACATTTTTTATGTGCTAAATCGTTGTGTTCAATTAAATTCTAGCAAGAAAACTTATATTGAGTGAGTCTGTCACATTCCTGGTAAGGCACAATTCACCGCTGCCCATCGAAAAAAAGCTGAGGGTAGCAGGAAATGTCTCAAACACCCACAGATTCCTCACCCCTCAACCCCAACACCATCCCAGTAGTATCTGCCTAGCCCCATAAATCCCACCTACATTTTGCATCATGAAAATTAGTAGCAGAAGAGGCACGCTAGCTCCCAGTCATTTTAAGTTGTCTACCCAGTCAAAGTTAAAAATCTCTCGGAAAAGGCACTGCCCCATCTACTGCCATATAGGCAACACCACAGCTCCCTTGATAACACACACACACACACTCCCCGTTGCTGAAAAGTAATATAGCTGCGTATAGCTGTTGGAAAGAACTGGAAAAGAGTTTTTAAGGTTCATTAAAATATTTCAAAAAGTCACTTTGATTTAAAAACCCACCTTAATAAAGCCATATTTATAGTTTCTTTCCACAGTCTTCATCCATTTATACAGCTGCAGTTCCTCTAAAAGACAGTTCAAAGAAATGCAGCTCCAGGCACCCAGTCAGAGCCTAAAAATCCACTGCTGAGTTGCCCAAGATTTTACTAATAAAATTTGTCTTCAGCGATATAAATTGAAAGTCAAAACAGAAACCTGCTCACAATCTACTGCAGTGGGTTTTTCAATCTGCGGCTCAAGTGCATGAAAAAAGGGTGTTCCACACGACCTCCGACTGCTGGAGGGAGATAAGGAAAGAAACACGGTAAGTAGGTGTTGAAACTTCTTAGAAACCTGATCGTACCCTGGGGTATTTTCATCTGCTCAGAGAAACAGGCACTCCGGTTCTGATTTGGAGATCAGAGTAGCCACTTGATGAATTCTAGAAGAATGGGTCAACTAGCAGCCATTTCCTTTCATGGCCTCTTACAAAAGGCCATTCTCCCAGCTAAAGCTTTCACACAAGCCATTTTACCAACAAAAAGAGACTTCACTTCCCCCTCCCTCAGGTACAAGACACCCCAAGGAGAGGCAGCGAGCTGCAAGAGCACAACACACCAGGAGCCACTCTCAAGATGCCGCTCCCGAGAGTGGCAATGAGATTCAAGATAGCTGCATGTGTAAAAAGCACCAAAAAAATCCCTACTAGTGCTTGGGTTACAGCCTTCCTGCTCACTCAGTAAGCTACAGGTCAGAATTCAAGACTAGAAATAGTGGATAAAGTTGGAATTGCTGAACTCATCTAATAACAACAACAAAGTTTTATACTCTGCAACTGTATTATGCAACATTAAAATTAGGATAGCATCAAAAGGTGCACAGAAAACTGAAGAAGATACTTGTTTTCCAACATTGCTCCCCTTCAGCTACAGCAGACTCAAAGCCTTTACAAGCTGTTCTCAGCATGAAAAAGAAATCTATTGCGCAGAACCTGGGGAAGCAATCAGGCAGCGTACAACCTTCTGTTAAGCTCTCCAAAACCCAGCCCTGTGCTCAAACAAGCAAGTCGTCCGTCCCCCCCCGCCCAGTCCCAACCAGAGCAGGGCAATCAAAGTCTGGAACAGCAACACCAGCTCCTAATCACGTCCCAGACCCCTTGTTCCACCTTGCAGCCCACTCATCCAGTCTGTCAGGACAGCAGCTCCCGTGCCACCGGCAAAGGTGGCACACAGCACCAGGGGCAAGCGCGTTCGGCAGAAGCTTTGCTCAGGGAAGCACAGTAAAAACAAGCAGAGCTCGAGGCAGATACTCAGCTGGTACCAGAAAACACCAGTTGGGTAGCCCTGCGATGGAGAGCAGAAATAAGGCTGGGAAAGAAGAGGTTTCAGCTGTTAGTAACTGTTCCTTACACAAGATACCTTTCGCCAAATCTATCAGAGCAGCACTTCTTCAGGGTCTCCTTTATTCCCACGCAAGAAAGGGAATGCTGACAGCTGCACAAGCTGCCATCTGGCAGGCCCTGCCGTATCTGCGAGTTTGCTCAGCGCTTACACAGGGCCCTGGTCTGAGTGGTCTCTCGGTGCTACTGAAACATTGCTGTTAAATAACAGAACACTATTTAACTGGCAAAGTCAATTAGTACACAAGCAAAGCTGAAAGTTGCTTTTTTATTGTTTTAAATGTAAAACCACAAAAGTGTATGTTGAAGGGCCAACAGATGACAAACAGGACAAGAGTCAAGCGTGTTATCAGTGGATGGGGACAACCGAATCATTTTGAGCTTGCAATGTAACACGTAGACTGAGAAATGCTGTAACTGGACTGAGCCGCAAATGCCTGTTAAGAGTAGCAAGGCTAATGAGAACAGCAGGACAGGGGATATCTTCAACGGCCAGACTCCACATACTAAAATTCTTTAATTTCAATTACTATGAAATTCCAGCCCTTCTCTGATAACATCTAGAAGGCAAACGTTACCACAGCACAATCTCCAAGGAAGCAAATTTCAAAATTGAAATGACCTTTGAAATATTTGCCTACATCACTTTTGCCAAGAAACTTGGGGCAGTTTCATCTTTCACCATTGCTGATTCTCAACTTTTGGCAAATAGCACACATGTTAGGTTGTTATTATTAGTAGCAGTATTTTAAATAGTGCCCTAGAATCCATTTGCCCTTTGGTATTGAAGGAAATCAAAAGGAAAAAGAAAATTAAAAAAAAAATACCCCCCACTCAGAAATAAGACTTAGCTAGCTAGCGTGCCTGGATTCAATCTATAGCTCCTCAGAAATCACAGGCCAGTGGAAGATTAACTCAAAATCATGGGATGGGAATGCATATGGAATTCTCATTCCGCTTACAGGAGGGTAAATTACATTTTTTTAATCTCTGAAGCTCGGTTGATGTTTCAGTTAGGCAGCGGCTGAAATATCTGCCCAGCCACCTCCTGTTTATATTGGGATGGGACAAACTGCTCCATTTCCATCAGCCTTTGCACCAGACAATGTGTTCTCAACACTTGCTCACACAGCGCAGGTAGGAGAATCCTCAACCTCAACACTAACACTGCCCATGCTTTTCAAAACTGAAGGCACCCTTCCCTGCCACATTTCCTGAACAAAAACAAAATATTACTGACAGGGTTACAGTGCCCTGGGGACACAGACAATTGCTTTCTTATTTCACACCCCTTGGATACATGCATCTAACACCAGATGTCCGTGGAATATTTCATTCTATAGAGGGCTACCAATTTCCCTCATCATTTTTCAATTAACAAGCGATTATGTTTAGCATTGGCAAGGACATGGGGTGTTCTGAGCACACTGTGAACTATTTCAGAAGGAAAGTTGTGCCACAAAGTCACGCGTCATACAAGAACACTGACATGAACTTTAAAAACAATCATTATTCAAAACGTTTTTTGTGACAACCTTCCCCCACATAAACCAAGATGACCTCAATTTCAGACAAACCACAAAATGCTGCCCAAGCTAGGGCCACTTTGCTAGCAAATTATAATGTACCCCTCCCCCAGATAACTTGGCCTTGCCTAAATTAGTCCAGCTGTTTTATTTTGTGAATTGGAGTCTAAATGCATAGGCAGAAGAACCACATGATTTTAGGTTCACCGATGCACAAGGGGATTTTCTCTAATAATCCCATTCATCATTACAGAAGCTAGACGTGTGAACGATGATCCCCTAATATCCTCCAGGGAGATTTAAGAGTCTCAAATTCAACAGGCCATTCAGGGGGTTGCATCTGTGGCTCGGAGAAATATGATTAAGTGCCTTAACTAGAGGAAACTGCTTTTTCTTTCTTCCCTTTTAATGAACAGCTCAGAGTTCAGAACACAGGAAAGAGACAAAGCGCCTGAAAGCAGTCACCAGTGCATCAAAAGGATCTGGAAATTTCATTTTGAGTTTCTTCAAGCTACTTGCGACCTATACGGCTAGCAACAAATTTTACGTCCTCTGTTGTATCTTCACCTGAAAGGCTAAGAGGAAAAGGTCATGCTTGCCCCCAGGACTGAGGATCTCCTGGCCTGGACAAAACCACACAAAAGGCCAGTGAATATTTTGACACGTTCAAGATGGAAACATGCCAATTTACACCAAGGCAGGATCCACCCCCTTTTACCATCAGCTCAACAGACAAGTCTCCCATTGTGAGCATATGAATATAAAGTTTTATATTAACTGAGTTAATGATGTCATGGCTAGTAACTCTTCCCTCCTGACTTTCAGTGATTTCCCCACATTTTTCACAGGACATAAATTGCAAGTTCTGCTAACCATGCAGTGGTAACTGTATGGTTTTTTCCCCTTTGCTTTCTCCTTCTCACTTTATTCCCTTCCCATAAAGAGTTTTAGTTATATGAAAAAATTATATTGGTTGTGACTATAGGCAAAATGTCCATCAATCAAATCCCTACAAAGTTTAAAAATCATAAGTAGCCTACAGCACTCTTCACCTTGGGACAGTCCTGCATTTTGCAGTTTCTGTATCACAGCTTTGCCCACAGCCTTTTGAGACATTCAAGACTAGCAAATTACAGTGCAAAGTTCATAGCAAGCAGCACTCTGACGAGGATTCTAATAAAAAGAATGTAAAAGATCAAGCAGAGAACCTGCTTTCAAATTTTGTTAGCTGGCGTTGAAGGATAAATCTCAGTAAGCACCATCGAGTCGAGAAGAGAGGCAACCAACAGCTCAACTTTTCAAAAAAGTCACCAGTTATGCCACTCCGACCCACTAGTCCTCAGTAAAACATTCAGATCAAAGGAGCAAGTGGCTTTAATTTCTCTCTCTCATGGCTTACATTAACTACTAGCTAATGCAATATGTTTTCACTGTTGTATTCTATAGAAAGTCAAGCAACACTGAAACACTGTTCAGTTACTTGGAAGTTACTTGGCTATATTACATCTCCTACATACGTCATCATACAGATTTAACATATGGGTCAATATAAGCGCGTAAATTGGGACTAACTTCATTGAAGCCAGCAGAATTATGCTGCCATATAGTCAGTGTTAGATGAGAAATGGGGCTGTCGCCTTCATAGCTCAGCTATCTGACTGGAACATTGGACTATGTAATGGAGGAGGCTCTTTTTTAAGAGGGGAAGAAGTGAGAAAGAAAAGCAATGTAATAGCACGCAGAAGAGTGCACTTTTTGAGTTTGAACTCATTGCCTACTTGCTTGAGCCACAGAAGTTACTTCAGAAACATCGTGACATGCCGGAGCTGGAGAGTGTTTTGCTCTTACACTTCATCCTTACGAAGGTGAAAAGGAGTCAGAGCAATGGTGTGGCCTCTGCCAGCCCCACCAGAAACTGTTATTGATGCCATATTCCCTTCCTATGCGTTACTCCCTTTGCTAGCTAAAGAGTCTACAGCATGTAGTATAATTCCTGTTACAGGAAGGAGAAGTTAATGCTGAATCTGGAGAAGCCAGGGAAGTATCAAGAGATTTCCAACAGCTGACGGCTGCTCTGGAGGAAAATCCAGCTGCTCCTTTCCAAGCAGTGACCTGTTAAAGTTGGAACAGCAAATTTCCAAACCAGTCCGTAGCCATGCCTGGAACAATGAAGCGTAAATAAATTAAATTCTTATCTCGGAAAAGCTTATGAGTGTCTCGCTCTGTATGCAAGCTTTTCAGGAAATGGGAGAGGGGAAAAAAACCTTCCAAAAATTCTGCACTAAAATCATTTATACTTTTAGCAGTCAGAGGAAGAGAAAAGGAAAAAATGAATAAGAGAATAGCAACCTTTGATCGGACAGAACAAGCAATGCTGTCTGTTAAAGGTCTTTTCCAACCTAAATGATTCTACAATTCTGTGGGGGAGCAGGAAAAGCTCTTTAGGTTCTGGCACTCACCCTTCATCAAAGGTAGCAGGAGTTCAACCCCATACACGTGCAGGTACGAGTGGCACAGCCTTTCTGTTTGAGCACAACCAGCGATTCCCTACACAGAAATCCACTGAAGAGTAACTTGTTCTGCTGCTCGCAGCACATAGCCTGCCTATATGGTCTCAAAACAATACAGGCACAAAGTAATGCCAGTTCCTTATGTTCCCACCAGCCAACGGAACAGGCGGGCAGGGAGACAAGCAGGACAGGGAGGTGACCAGCAGTGCACTTGCTCCGTAGCAGAGCTGGACTTGCTTAAAACACAGTCATTTGCCCTGTCCTTTGAAAGGGTGTAATTTTCAAACAAGTTTCAACACCTGGAACATCTTTCAAACGCTTTCACATTTTATGTGGACACTGACCGGTAGCAGTGGCTCCAACGCTTGCTACAAGGGTTACAGAAAGGGAATGTTAAAGAAGACTTGCAGCAATATTAGGCAACTACCCTCATTAGGCAAAGATCTCAAAGCAACAAACACCTGAGCAAAAACTTTAAGAGCTACCAAAAATTGTTTATGACCATCAGAAAGCTATCTTCTTGCAGACCAGAGCAAAACCAAAGTTAAGCCAGCTGCTTTTACCTGGGGATAAACCATACCACATGAAAATGCTGTGCAGGATGTATAGACAAAGAGCAGTTATGACATGAAACAAATGTCTCCTGAATTCAGTCATTTCCCACAGGGAGTAAAAGTTAATCACATAACCTAAAGACCAGGCAACTGAACTGCATTTAAAAGTAATGATGCAAACCATTCTTGAAAAATAAAAACTAGATTTTTGCCTGTACTTAGATTTTGACATTAAGACCATTATTTCAGTTTGACCTCTGTGTCACCTAAGATAGAAAAAAAATCATCCTCACTATCATAAAACAATACCACTACAGACACTTGCATTGCATTTATCTTACAGTTTTATGAAAACATTTCTCCCAAGAACTCTGTTAAACATCTAGTGCTTTCTTAACTAACCAGAGCTTCTTAACGAAAAGAAAGACCAAAAAAACTGCAATCAAAAATTCTTAATTCCAGACTGTCTTCAGATGAAAAGTACTAAGACTGTAGTCAGGACAGGGTGGGGGGTGGGGAGCAATTCAGTAACTTTGATTTAGACTAAATGTCAGCTCTCCCTTAAAAACGTCAAAGGCAAATGTTCAAACATCCTCCCTAACGCTAATTTTATTAATACTGTCAGCAATTCTCAGTATCTCAATCTAAGACAGTGAGTCAGGCAGCAAATCAATCCAATTGCCGAATCTCCACGGGGACAGAAACAACAGAGGAAGCAGGCCAAAGAGATTGCTGATAATGGATATTTAGTCTTTGTGTGGGACAAATACTTTGCTACTTCCTCACACTCCTTTTGCTGCATTACACTGGGGCGCTCAGTTAGTTGTGGTTTAAATGCCTAATATAGCCACTTAGATTCCGATGCCTAGAATTTTTATATGGGAAGAATTCCTGCCTTCCGCTCCCCAAGTGGATTTGCAGCTGACTCACAGGATGTGCCACCAAGTTTGGGGGCTGTGACTTTCCTGGGTGGAACGAGGGATACTGTTTGGTGGGTAATCCTGAGAACTAGGGCAAGTAATGCTGTGCTTTGGAGCTTTTTGTCTCCTGCAGCCCATGGAACACAAGCGCACTGCTACGACCACACCTGCAGGTCCCCATTATAGCAAAAAGCCACCCCCACACACATCAAAACTCAACAATTTCTTGACAGTGACACCGAGGAAGATCACAGCTAAGACCACAGGAATCACTTGTTAAACAAGCTACTGAATTAATCTGGCCATGAAAACTGGGTTTACCCCCTTTGCTCTCGTTGGTAGAAAAGAAAGCAGGCATTGGGGGGTTATGCCCTGGACAAAGAACATGCCCAGCACCTCGGGGTGTTTAGAGCTGTTCCTGACAGATTTAACAGGACACAACGGCATATACCGAGGTTCTGTCCCACCAGACACCCCTCCTCTGAGGCACAGCTATCTGCAAGACATCAGTCCCTGCCTACATGGCACACGTAGGATTCACCTGCCCCAATTTAGGCACCTGAAAGTTAGATGTTGAAGTCCAAGCTAGCCACCCTGGCCTCTCTTCATGCTCCAAGGCAAAGAGCGGGTGACATGTCACTCTGTGACAGACCTCCGAGCTAGTTCATCCCGCTGGAGGACCCTGTTATTCTGTACTGACTGTGTGGGGAGCGTAGCATAACTCCAGCTTTCAGATTTCCACCCACAGAGCTCACAGCCATACAGGATATACGTTAACCTTTGCTTTTTATGTTCTTTGCTACCAACTTTTTATTCATGCCTCCAGCACATAAAAGATTTTCAGCTCTTAAAACGAACAGGCAGCTAGGGTTTCCAGTGCATTAATGAAAAATGCAATGCGGAAGAGTTTGAGACCTGCTGGGCACCGAATGGCTAATAAACATAGCTGCATTTTCTTGCCAGCATTATTTTTCCTGCTTGGTTATGTTTAGTTTAAGGGACTAACGAGAAGCTTCTCCACATGCCTGCACGTGGAGGTTTTATTTCCTTTTCATGTGGGAATGGGGCTCGTGTTTGATTTGCACTGACCCTTCTTCCCACACAATGCCAGATCCCTATCGCCTTGGCCGCAGGCCACACGTTGCCGTTTGAAATGTGGTCCCTCAGGTAATTATCTGAGGAACATTTACATGGAAATCGATGGTACAAACTCACAGCTGTCAGCCTGGGCTCTGAGCTTGGCTGAGCCAAAAAGGGATTCAAAGAGAAAAGTCAGCTTCTAAATATAAATTAAGGGTTGGGATTTTTTTCTTCTTCCTTACAGATTTTTAAGAGGCAGAAGTGAAAGGTGAAAAGTGGTTCTTCTTGATGGGACAAACATTAGATCCCTCAAGACATCTGAAAATTTTGATCAAATTACTTTGTGCCTTCAGCTGTTATCATGCAGGACTGGGCACTCTTTCAAAGGGAAATTGCACAGAGACTAAAGCATACGCTCATTGGCACGAAAGATCAAGTCATCTGTTAAAAGTATTTGGACTTCTTTGAGAAAGTTAAAACGTTTTACACCAGTCATTGTGTTAAAGCGCTACAGTAAAAAGAATCCAGTAAACCCAAACACAAAGAGCAAAACTAATAGGTAGGATATCCGCTGATTCACTCGCTATGTTATTTCTTAGCTAGGCCTCCAGTACATGTAACCCCGAGGGCTTCTCTTGCCATACCTGGGTTGACTTCAATCAGTGTCCTTAAGATCCTTTTTCCAGTTTCCCAGGTTCTTAATACGTTCTTCTGGGGGCAGGGGTTGGGGATGGGATCCACATTGCTGCAGTCTCCCCCATAGTTTCTGGGGATGATCAAGGTAGCGCACAAAGTTAAAAAATGAAAAAGTTTCCCCATTTCAGAGAGATTTTATGATGTGTCACTCAGAAACACACCATCCAAAGGACAAAATCTTCTTAGCTATTCACTTATCAAGGTGATTTCTAGGTTTCTGATTACCTGAGCCACAGTATCTAGAGAACACTTAAGAGAGTCTTCTGGCGAGCCACTGATGAACATGTTCAAGAATTTTTAGAGGACAACATGAGCCCAGGAGTCTGGGCAGAGGAGAAGTATGAAGCTTACCTTTAAAAAAGGAAACGAGAAGCCAACCATTTTTATATCAATACCCAGAAAAATGCAGCAGTAAATAATCAGACTATTTATAAGCACCTGGCAGATAACAATCAAATCACTTAACAGCCAAAATACATCTGTTGAGAACAAATCATGTCAAACTAATCTAATTTCCTTCTATGATGAAATAGCAGGCCCCTTGAGGACAGAGTCAAAATAGTAGTTTGCACATATCTTGATCTTAGTATGGCTTTACTCCTAGCTTTTTGTTACGTTATTGTAAGGCAACTAAGGATGCAGAGTCTGCACGAGTCTGCTACAGGGGACACTGGCAAACTGATCACAGAATCATGGAGCAGCTCCCAAAGTTTCCTTGCCAAAGTGAAAGGATGTTCTGAATGAGACTCCGTAGGACTCCACCTCAGCTCAGGTTCTGCTGTGTTTTAAGAACAGTGAAAATAAAGAACAAAGTCTAATACAGAATGGAAAAAAAGCTGTATGAATAGAATAATAACATGGTAATGAGCAAACAGTAATGTTTGTATTGAACAAAAGAATACAGTAAAAAAGAATCCTTAGCATAATCTGGGGCAAAAAAGCAGATTTTTGAAATCTGAGAACTTGCCTAAATAAAAAGAATGACTTTCAAAATTAGGAAGAATTGCAAGTTAGACCAATTGTACCTTCACAGGATGAAGAATGCCTGGATAAGCACTGGTTCTGAAGAAAAGTCCTCACATTACAGAGGATGACAAATTAAACTTTAGACACCTCCACCACGCTACTGTGACCAGAGTGAGCGCTGTGCAGGGCTGGATGATGGGCACACAGACAACAGAAATAAGGGCTCTGCTGCCCCTCAGCACAGATAAAACCTCAGCTATACACAGCTTCAGATATGTCACTCCATGTGAAATTGATCCGCTTTAGTTTTGCTTGAACCAGAAAATAATTCAATTTAGCATCTGTCTAAAGAGATATCACTGCAGCAACAGCAAGCATGGTAAAGGTAAGTTGCCTGATTACAGCCCCGGCACCACGGCAGTATTGTGTGGCTTACTCTGAAGCCTACTGCTATGTGTCCCTTAGATCTCCAGCAATCCCGTTCTTGACTGGCATCTACATGGACCCTCAACTACTTACTGCTAGCAAACTGGGAACGCAAAAGTGGTTCTGCAGCAGAATGGGGAGTGCTGATGTCTCCCCTTACTCACTGCTCCAGGCTGGAGAAGCATGGACAGGCATCTCATCAGCCTGCACATCCCCAAGGAAGCCCCATCAATGCAGAGCTTCCTGACAGCTCCTGGCCTCTCTCTGGAATGTGTTTAATTTAAAAGAGAAAAAGAGGGAAAGAGGTGGGAGCAGGGGGAGAAGAAAGGAAGAAAGATTCCAGGCCTGAGATTTATGGAGAGTCAGGTCAGTGGGAAGAGGGAATTAATTATGGGGTTTTGTGTGCACGCATGATGATAACTGGGCTTCACTTGAAAATTCACAAGATATAACTGGTAACCGGGGTTGAACACAAAGCAACCAAACTCGTCTGTGCGGCTGGATCCAAAACTGACGTTCGCTGGTACACCAGTGCATATGTATGCCTTTTCCCTGTTTCTTTTTCCAGAAAAAGGTGAGTTTGAGGTTGTTTGGGGGCTAGGGGTGTAATTTGCTTCTTCCAATAGTTTTCAACAGCGGATCTGGGAAGAAGCAAAGACCACCCCTAATTCCAAATTAATTGTTAGTTGTTCAAGTGATAAAAACTGAAGCAATAACAGGAGCTTCAAATCACATAATTATATGCACTAATAGCAGCAAACAAACAATTCATATCACCTTGATATCCACATTCCCAAATCTCTAACTCAAAACAGGAACAACCAGGATGAAACCTCCACCTCCTGTTATTGCAGTATATCGGGCTAAATGCACGCCGAACTAAAATGAAGCATTGTTATCTACCACTTGTAGACTGATGCCTCCCATCGCTGCAGCCCTGCCCAGAACTGGTCCATCACCTGCAATATCAGAGCCCTCCGTTTCAGATTTCACAGTCTGCAGGTATTCACTGCTGTTTGAAAACTGCTCTCACCAGCCACCTATTTCCACTAAAGAGCCAACACCTTCCTGCAATCTGAAACATGAGAGGAGAGCAAGTCCTGTGGTTTTAACCAATTGTAATCCCACATTGTGGCCACTGAGTCTCTGAGCCAGGCTGAAGCTTAGACTGCAGGTGAATTCTCAGATCTCTACGAATTGCTCATGAGGAATGCACGGGATTTTACAGTCACTGATTGACTATAAATCAATTAGATGATCTAATTTCTGCCAGAAACACAGAGTGCCATAAAGGCACAAATGAAAAGGTGCAGGAATGCCTTCTCATTTTTAGAGAACGGACGGCATGGATAAATCAGCCTTTTCGAGTTTCTGCTCTGCATGAACCAGGCAGACAGGGCAGCAGCTTCACATGTCATAGCATGAATACTTGCAGGTTTTTGGGTCTTTTTTGGAACTAATTAAAAACCCCACTGAAATACAGGAACACAGTCAAGCATTTTGAAACCATTTCACTGAGTGTCACCCACCCTGAAGAACGTTCCGTCTACCAAGACAGACCCAACACCAAGAAGACATTTATTTCTCTCCACCTCTTTCTTTTCTTCTTTCTGGAGATAAGCGTTACAGCCTGAGCTGGCCACGGGAAGGTCAGACATTCAGACTCTTTAATCAGTGAAACGTCAGACACTTTTGGTTTGGTTTTGGGTTTTTTTTTTGTTTGTTTGTTCGGGTTTTTTTATAAACTCTGCTATGGAAGAGTCTTGTGTTTGAATGTGGTGAGGACTGTGTATTCTTGCTGAACCCACGAACTTGCAGGTGGCCTACGCCTTTTGTTAGGGTCTCGGTGTTCTCTGAGCTAAAAGCTCACATTACTTGAAGATGACCTCAACGGAAGTATCATCTGCTGGGTTAGCAGCCGTCAGGCACAAATCTGACATCTAGTATTCCACTGCAGTTTTCCTTAATGATATCCCATGAAAGGCGCAATAGCATCTTGTATCTCAAACAGTGGAAAGCCCACATAAAGAGACAGTCCAGCACAAATATTAGGTATAATAAAGACAACAGAGATCTGCTTATACTTTTTTCTTTTCATTATGATAAAGAGAAACTCAACTACAAAAAATTAAAAGCAAAGTAGTGTGGTTTTATGGCTTGGTCTATTGGAAGCCAGAAAGGAATCAGATTAAGAACAAATCACTTGATTTATTATGTATGTTTCTATGAATCTCACAGTCCTAGTATCTGAACGACCTATAAATATCCTTGCAATTCCTTGTGAAACAGGAACACGTAATCCCCATTTTAGATACAGGGGAACAACACACCTTGACCAAGATCAGAGCCCATGGCAGAAAAGCCATTTCATACAGCATGTAGTTAAGCTGTGTAACAGCTTGCCACGGATGATGCACTGTAACACCACGCCAGGGATGTTACACTTGACCACATTTTTCACAGATTCAAAAAGGTTTGGACCAAGTCATAGAGAAATCCATCGAGGGCTACAAAACAGAAAGAAATCAGCTCACAGCTAAGGACTTGCCTGAGACACAGCTTGCTGGATGCAGGCTGGCAGAGTAGTCAGAAGTATTATTACTACACACTTGCCTTTTACTCACACTTTTCCATAGGCATCAGCTCCCAGCCACTGTCAGAGACAAGAACCAGGGCTAGACGGGTATTTCATCTGATCCAATGTGACCAATGCAATCCGCATGTCTTCATTCTCCATCTGCTATCCTTAGCTTCCAAGATAATGATATTTGATAAGGAATTTCTGTTCTTTATCACAAACTTATATGCTTGACATGGCTCTTGTTTAACCCACCTGGGACTCTCTTATGGAAACGAGAGCATGGAAGTTGCTAACATAAAGGAGAGAGGGATCCGATGAGTCCTTACCTCACCAAAAAGCAACAGTTGCACTTCACCACTGACCTCTTGGACCCTCATAGGAGGGTTGCTAAAGCATGCAGCTTTTGAGGAGACAGCTGCCAAGGATTTTGCAGCAAGCAAATCCCATTTTAATTCTATCATGATTTTCCTGCTCTTTGGGATAAAGAAGACAGACAGAGGGATCAAGGAAAGTGTACCTGGAAAGTGTCTGCTCTAGCAGGAGTAAGCCTCTTCTGCTTTCTCTAGCCCATAATGCCGGGGGCTGTGCGCCAAGTGGCATCGTGTCAAATCCTCATTGTAGGCACCTGGTGGAAGCTCCACAAGCAGCTGCTCCAGGAGAATGGGCTTGAAGACCATAAGGGATTGGGACTGCAGCCAAGTCTTAACACTGCAATGCTTCCTTTGATCTGCTGAGACAGTGCTTTCAAGACAGCAGATGATGCCTGGAACAGACTTCTCTTTGCCTATGAGCAAAGTGACCAAAACGCAAAATTTATACACAGTGATTCAGACTGAGGAGGAGACGTCCAGGATTTAGCATCCAGCAAAAAAAACTTGCTGTAAGGCTGAGGGACGAACCTGCTCAGGAAAGAAATGTGAAAACACCGCAGACACAAGTTACTGGAGGAAGAACAGTGCTTTGAGAGGCAGAGGCTGCACTTGGTGAATAAAGACAGTATCTCCTGAGCTAAGGGAGAGCAACTGCGGAGAGAAGGGTCAGACAACACCTCTCTGATCAGTATAGGCAAGACACAGCTGGTTGAAACCTTCTGGCTGCTGCAGGAAGTCAGCCTGAGGCTCAGTAACTCTGAAGAGTGCCGAGAGTAAGAAAAATGCAATTCAGCTGAATAAAACAGGGTTTGTGGATGGCCTAGCTCACACACGGTTGCTGCAACAACTCCTAACACAGCGGGGATACATCACCAACTGCAGAATCAGGATGGATGAACACACATAGGTTCACCTAATAGATAAATACACTTTTTAACACACCGGTGGCATTTAAACGAAGACGCCACTAACAAACCTCCAATTCTAGTTTCTGGGCTGCAATACAGTGCTATTGGGGAACCTTGCTGCTTCTCAGGTCATCTCAGAAATGGAAACTGAGGCAGCAATGGTGGTATTGCAGCATTCCCAGTGAGAGACAGCCAAGGACTTTGCTGGCTGAAGTTGCAGTCACAATTGTTTTGGATACTGGTGGCAACCTCCACCTAAAACCTGCCATGTTGGGAAGGGGAGCAGAAGGATCCAAAGCAGATTGCTCACTGCCCCATACCAGGAGCCGTGCAGGGTTAGAACACCTGGTGCTTCTACCTCCCATGCCTGTTTTCCCTGCTAGACCTCCCGTCTCACCAGGCAGTAGGAGCATTCGGTTCAGCTCAGTTTTAGTCATTAGTGACATGCTGATTTATGAGCATCACTGCACAGTATCTCAGGAGCCACTACAGACTGTAGCGGTGAATCCTCTGTACGCTGGATCCCAGCCAATGGTGGAAATAAATGTTCAGCTCTTCCCCTGCCATTACTACAACTATACATGTGCCACAGCAGCACCACTTCCCATACCAGGTGCACAGAGGCTGGCAAGCATACATATATGACCTGGCTAAACAGAATCTCTACAAATTTAAAATTATCTGGGCAAGTGCGGGTGAAGTTCACTACAGCAAGACTCCTTGGACAATTGCTAAAGTTACTGGTAGTAACAGCGTAGTCAGCTACCAGCCAAGCTGCGTACAAACCGTGGCTGCTTCAGACAAGGCTTTCAAAGACATCAGTAACTTAACTTCTGGATAACCCCATGAGTTACTAGGCTAATCCATACCCTTTCCTAAACTGGCAAGAAAAAGAAATGCAGCCCAACAAGGAAGGCTCGAAAGTTTATTCAAGGGAAAACACATTACAGCTTGCCGCAGGTAAGGGATTATCAGTCTTTCAGGGAGGCCCTGTGAGATTTCCAGAAAATTTTACCGTAGCAGCAAGAAACAATCCAGTTTCAGTAGGAAAGGCTACAGCAACAGGGGAGACTAAACACACGCAGGATCAGTCTTCAAAGGTTCAGTAATTTCAGCCACTTGGCTAGACTTTCCTGCTCATGTTGTTTATCTTAAGTGATTGTTTGGAGATGCATCCAAAACAAGGGGCGGGGGGGAAATCAGAAACAGAGAGCATGCAGGTCCAGCATAGGCAGTCACAGAAAGGCTTCTTGTTCTCCCCTGAGCAAGCTGTAAATTTACTCCTCCTGCAGTAATTCGTTAGGAAAGCGCTCTTTTTTGACAGGACTCTGGGTTAGGAGTTGGCTTCTGGGGACTGAAGCACATTTGCCAGAGACTCCTTGCCTCCAAGAAGAAACACCGATTTTCTTTCTTTCATTTGTTTTTTTTTTGTTTTGTTTCTTTATGCTCTCTTACCCCTGGTTAGTGGTTTCCAAAGAAGCAGCAATCAAAACAAGGATAGCATGTAGCACCCTTGATAAATGACAGTGCTGGCGAGCAGCTTCGACAGACAGGGCTTGGAAGATGAAATTTAATCCAACACTGTCTCAAATTATTGAAAAAACGAGGCAGCCTGGGAAAAAAGCACTGTGGATGGGCTTAGGTCATAAAGCACAGTTTTTTCCTTAATGCCCAGGAGTCAAAACTCTTAGGGCTGTTTTGAAAATCCTAGCTGGGCTCTGAACTGTCCCTGTGCTCACCCGAAGTATATGGCAGGGATCAGTTACTGCCAGCTCCCCAAAGTGGTTGCTAACATACATACAATATTTGTTATATGTGTATATATATACACACACATATAACACATAAAATTAAAGATATGAACTGTGTACCCAGCAACATTGAAAGGTCATTAGTTAGACATCTCACTACTTTCACTGAGTTATTAATAATTGTTGGGGGGGGGGGGGGGGTTTGAAAGGACCAGATTCAGAAATTTGTACAGATAACACCTTTTCAGGAAAATGAGCACAAAAATTTAACCTGCTTTTTAATTAGCATTTGCTAAACAGCCTAATTTGGAGTTTGGGGTTTCCTAATATGATGATTAAATAAAGGAACACAGGTTCCCACGCCACGTTCACTGTTATGATCCATTTGACAGAAACACTCAAATATTAGTATTTAAGTCATACAAGAGATCTCAGGTTCACCAATTACACAAAACAGCTAGTGGTCATTTATTTTAAATGAAACATTAAACACACAACATATTCAAGCATTTCTTTTTACTTTTTCCAAACGTGGGCCTTGAGAGAAAAGGAAAACCCGTTTAAAGGGGCCGTTCTCTAAAGGCAGCCCTCTGGGAGGAACCCCTTGCCTGATCACAGGTGAAGGACTTTGAACCCTGACACACAGGCTCTTTCATCACCGCAGATACCAGAGCGGACAGGACCCTTTTTACAGGGTTTCCTACCAGACCTGGAGCTCATGACCATCACAGGAGGCCTCTCTCTGCAGAAGGAACCGTCCCCATCCCTGTACCTACAGCCCCCTCCTGATCCTGGTTTGAGAGCTGGGCTGCGGAGCAGGGCACCCACTTCCCACACCCGCAAACTCATGCCAAAAAGCAAAAGCTTTTCATCAAGCCTCCCACCATGATGTTGTCCGTGCCTGAAGCTGAACGCTTCATTACTCCTCTCATCATAAGTGGCTGCTCCCTGGGTTTAGAGGGAATTTTTCTGCATCCTAGAGCACAGTAAGACATAAAGATGAAGGAGAAGAACTGTCCCAAGCTTTTGTCTTCTCCCACTGCCTTCTACACCAAGGTAAGCTTTGCAGCAGGCTAGGGCTGTAACAGAGTGAGGACATGTATAAAAAACCCCAACCCAATAGAAATAAGGAAAAAACCCACTGAAAATGATGCACAAAGAAAATTACAAAAAGCATCTTGCATTTGTTGATCTTTCCTAAGGTTCACTGACTTCAGAGTTTCCTGTATGTAGGCTAAGAAATAACATAGCTTTCGTAATTTATCTTAGTCATTCAGCATAGGCCTCTGTTCTCAGCTTGTACTTCAAATCTGTTCTGCACTATATACCACATGAGTCAACTGTGTGTGAGTAGCAGGCATTTCCCAGGAGAGCATGTGTGTGTTTCGGGCTAAGAGTCACCAGAATATTTAAATAACTTGGTAAGTATGCACAAACATCAGTAATTCTAGCGTGGCCATAAAAATTACATAGTATGGAAATACGCTGAAAATGAAAATTGGTACCTCAGACAGCCATAAAACTTTAAACTAGCCATGAGTTTGACTTTAGGAGACCAAAGATATCTTTAAAAAAACCCATTAGCTTGTTGGAATAAACTTCGCTACTAACCACAGGGGAATATTACAACTCAGAACTTGCCCCATGATTTTTATTTTAATGCTGAGTTAGAACAGGTATAACCTTCCCTAAATTATTGAAGACCTGCTCACAAGTGCTACTATACCAGTTTCCTATCATTTCTTTTTTTCCTCCTTTTTTTTGCCCCTCCCATACAGTATTTCTTATCTGTGCAATCTCTACTGCCTATACGTCAAATTCCTTTTGTTCAGACCATTTCTTGCTATTGAGACTTAAAAAATACATTTCAGAAAAGCATCAAAGCTATTACCCTAAATCTTCAGAGCTGCAACTCTAAGTTTCATATGCTTCTATATTTAGCCCCAGCTGCTGGAGCACAGCCCTTTTTTCACAAGCCAAATTAAAACCCCAGCAAGAGCAATTTACTGCTGGTCAGATGGATTGGAAAAATTGCGAAAAGACCTGCTTCTTGCTGTGTTGCCCCGATGCCTTTGAAAACAAGACTCTGGAAGGAATGCAGCTTTGCAGGCTTTAGTCTCGAAGCAGCATCTTTTAGTAAAGTCTAATCCAAACGTATCCCTCTGCAGCTGCGACTCTCACCCCAAAGCTAAGTTGGAGATAGCCATGGCTCATTCATAGCTTTCTAAGTCTGGCTCCATTCTTCCCTGTTTTGTTCCTCCAGCCTGGGAAAAGGCAGTCACGTACTAAAAGAACGTGTGACTGATAGCGACTTCGAGGCTTTACAAATTCAGGGTTACACTCACCACTTGAAAGTGACAACTCCAAGACCCTACTCAGAAATTCCTTTGCTAAATGGAACTGCCGGTGGAGTTTGGGATGGGCAGCATTTCATCTCATGAGCACGTCTGGCTAAGACCAACATCAAAGCTAACCATTTTGCCAAAAGCACTGGGAAGACTAAGTCACTGCAAAAATAAAGATTAAATCTCAGATTTAATCTTGAGGTGAGAAATGAAACCTCGGCACGGCACGAGTCAGTGATCCAGACTTACACCAAACAGTTGTCTCCACCCCAGCCCATTCCCGGCGCGGCTGACAGGAACATGACCCTGTCGGAAGGCTGGGAATGCTGCTTTTGCCAGGCAGAGGCCCAGGCACTGCCATGCCTTTAGACCCCCCAGCCTTCAGCTTGCAGACCCATAACTTGGTGAACCCAGTAACGGCCAACGCAGAGCATGAAGTGGAGCTCCAGGTAGTCTCCAAGGCTGCAGGAATGCCAGAGAGAGCTTCCACACCCAACTACAGAGCAGAAGGCAGCAGGGAAGGACTCTGCACCAATTTCCAAGAGAAGATCTCACTGTCTCAGTCTGAAGGTTTACTTGCTACTACTGGCTGCTGTCGACAGAACCGCATAAGGAAAGCTCCATGCCACGATGCTCCTTGGGAAACCGAGCACCCTCATCCTTGCCCAGGCATGGGAACAGAGCTGCCTCAAATGCAAGTGTTCCCCCTTGTACCTGCTTTACGACTGGTGCTTTCTGTGCCACAGTTTTTCCAGATATAAGGCAGAAGTAACAATGCCATCCTTTGCAGTGAAGCACTTCAGTGATTCATGCAAAGTATTATGTATGAATTAGGTATTTTTATTATAATTCAGACCTGCTGACAAACACTGAAGTTTTACCATGATAGATGCATGATTGGGTGTATGGCGTAGACATTCTTAAGCAAACCACTTGCTTGCAAAGTCCACAAACCCATCTGCATTCAATTTGATGCTTACACTTATCCAAGGCTATTTATACATCATGGCATTCTTAACCTCAGTGGCTTTGCATCTCCCCACATCTTTCAATCATGTAATTGAGATGATGAAATGGTCCCTGGTGTACTTATTTCATGATACTATTATCAAGACTATACAATGCAGATACCCGGTGCTGGTAAAGCTTTGAAAAGAGAACTGTAAGCACCAGGCAACAGCAATGTTCCAACCAAAATCGTCTTTTGTTGCCATTTACACAGTGAATGACAAATGTACAGAACGATGAATTAGGTGCACTGCACACTCAAATCAATTAACCAGGCAAAGAGCAAAATAGCTTTTTAGCGCTGACAGCATGGTGATAATGAAGCTTAGTTATTCATTGCACTGTAAAACCCAAAGCAGAACATCCAACCTGGAGGAGGGAAAGAATAATGTTTGTCTAATTTATCATGTTTCCAACTGACAAATAACTTAGGCTCATAAAAATAAAAAGGAAGTGAAGCTTTAATCCTCTCTCCTTTCCTACTCAGTGGAACATTTTTAAAGCATATATTCGCATTCTAGACCACGGATCCCTGATCCTCCTAAATGCTGCTGCATGTCAGTGGTTTCACACACCGCCGCAGTTCTAGTCCAACATATTCAAACCATAAGGCAAGAAGAAATGGGGCATTTGGGAGGGAGATGCAGGAAATACCCTTGAAAGCAAGGGAGACAGATTTTTATCCCACTTCATAATGCAGCAGAGAAAGGAATCAAACACACTGACCACATAATCAAGAGGAGTTTTAACAAAAAAAAAAAAAAAAAAAAAAAAAAAACAAAAAAAACCCCAAAACACCACCTCCTTCTAAGCAAGAGTATTTGTATCACATAACCTTGGGACACAGCCTACAAGTCTATGTTTGGTCTGGTCGCCCTAGGTTGCCTGTGATCAATGAACAGACGAGTGAAATCACCTTCTGGATCTTTATCAGCTCCTGTTCTGAACCGACCCTTGGGGAAACCTTTCCTCCTGCTCTGATTAGAAAGGGAGACTTTCTAGACAAGTCTGGGCTCTCACAAATCCTGCTGACGCTCCTGAAGAGAGGGGCCGCCAGTCCCTCCTGCACAGAGGCTGAGCAGCTGGGGCAGCCAGCCCGCGTGCTTCCACAAGGTCAGCGTTTGTCCACAAGCGTTGCAGTTGCTGGTGTTTCTGTTCAGTCTTCAATCTGAGGACCGCAGAGAGAAAGCGTCAGATGTGAGCACAAAGCTGGCAATCACTGCCATCGGCGTGCACAATGTTAGTGCTCATTCAGAACAAATGTCTGTAATTTCTGGGGTTCAGCACACTTTGAGATTGCCGGGAGTTTTGAGCTCCTTGATCTTTTCATAAGGGCAACACTCCCCTGAAAACAAGGATCCCCGCTGTGAACCAGCAGACAAGGATCCTTCCTAGATCTTGGCTCCTACAATGTCCTGTGCACTTCACATAGGGAACTCAAAGCACTTTTTTGGTTGTTTGTAGTACATTTTTAGGATTTGAATTCCTGTAAGCTAAACCCACTGTTACTCTCATTTTATCAGCTACACTACAAGGAAGGGGAGGAACCTAAGACTATGTGTATGCATTGAGATTGCTCCCAAACACACACACATTGGGGCCAAAGGACTAAACGCCTTAAACTTCTCTTTTGAAAGTTTGCAGGTAGCCTATCATGATCTAGGTCGGATCTTGAGGATAACTGAATTACAGCGTCTTCAAACTACTGCAGAGCAGCTGCACTCCCATTCATCAAGTGTATTTTGTTACTTATGTAATTTTCTGTTAATTTATAGTGTCTGCCACTCACTGAACAGCTGGCTCTAACCTTGCCATGTGCAATTAAACGAAGTCAGACACAAAACCAGGAACTGCATGTCTAAACAGAGCAGAGAAATTTCACAACCACACAAGATAGGGCATCTCTCCCATCCTCATCGTCACAGACCAGAGAATGTCACAGAGGGTCATTTAGGAAGCACGCAGCAAAGCCTGAGGACTAAGCACCAGCTCTTCTGAGTCACCATCTAGCAGCTCGACTGAAAAGGTTAAGCTTTACAGTGGATTCGTTCAAACAACCTCCACAGAGAGTCAAAAGTGATCTACCCATAAACAAACAATACAAGTACATAGGCATAAAGTAGCTTAAAATCTCATGCAACCTCCAGCAATACTAGATTCTCCTGGCTGACCTATACAGTGGCCTCACCTAGGAGAAAAAACATGCTGACAAATTGTATGGAAAAGGGGCCACAGCCTCCTGCTGCAGCTTTTTACTCTGCCAGACAGTGGTCAGAGGAAATTACAACAGCTTAAATGAGTTACTAACACCCAAGTTGCTAACGCCACTGCGGTCAGAATGGAAATTTTCACTAGCCTGCAGAGGGTGGGGAATGAGGATTCGCAATGAACTGGAATAAAACAGGAGGAAAGAGATGAAATTCAAGCCTGATCTCAATCTATGTACGTATAGTCCAGAAAATGCCACTAGGACTTTCTCCAGAAATGAACAGCAATGAGGAAGAACTGCTAGGAGTGGAACATTATTAAATCATTTCTGGCAGCATTTTGGAAAGACTTACTTGAATGTTGGCACTTTTATACCGCTGCTCACGATTCTGGTAGGGGTTTTTGGAGCCCATAGGCTCTATCTGGAACTTATTGCTTATGTGGTCTTTGATGTTTCCTCAAACAGCAAGCCAGCTGGAAGGTGGGAACACATGCCCACATTCTTAATCTGAAGTGACTGTACCTTACTGTTGAATTATTTGCCTAAGCAAGTCTTGTTATAGGGATCTGTATAGATTCTGCTGCAGACAAAGCACTTACAGTGAACGCTAGTAGCTGAACTAAGATCTAATTGACATCCCTCCTGTGTTAACATCCATCTGACTTCTGAACTCCTCAAGAATCTTTAACTACAAAAAAATCCCACAAAACAGGAAACACATCCCCCTACAAAAAAACCCAAACCTCAAACTCCATATCTGAGAAGCCACATGTAGCTTTACTTCTGCAGTGTGACAATGATACAGTCCATCAGTAACCAGAGCTATGAATCAAAATGGACTGGAAATACCTGCCATAAAGCCTTGCTGCAGAGAAAGCACTCCTGACCCCCCCAGGCATCAGCCTGGGTGTGCTGCTTGTCCTGCCTCCACTGCAGGTGCCACCAGACACATACAAACAAGCTGTCAATATTGAGACAAATGTGTTAGAGAAAAGAGGATTGTCTAGACAACAAAATACTAAGGAAAAACAGCAACAGGACTGGGACAGCTGTACCAGAAGACACGGACCTTCCTGAACCTCCAAGCCTCACCCCAAACCTTTCCCATGGTTGAAAGCAGCAAGTCACCAGCCACAATACCTCTGGGAGTAGAAGGGAGGAGGTGCTCCAGGAGCGGTGCACGAGTGGGAGATGACAGTCATCTCCCACATGTCCACGATGGGGCTGGGCATGTGCGTGGGTGGGTCTCAGGTCAACCCAATGACATCAACTTCTTCCCCAGCCCCTGCTGGCTCCATTCCCTGCAGCTGGGAGCTTGGGCTCGCCAGCAGCTCCCTCCCCGGCACACCCCGCTACCAGTCCCCTGGCTTGACCAGCCACTTCCACAGCGTTTGTGCCACGTGCAGCTCAGATGCCATGAGTGGGCTGCACCTTGGCACCTGGCACAGTCCTTCTGGGGCAAGTCCTCAAAGCAAGTTCTCCATTTCCAACATGCAGTGAGGCAACTCCAAAATGCAACTGTAAGCAAGGCTGGGAATGAGACAGAGAACTAAAGAGAAAGAAACCACACATACCTATCACCTATTTAGCAACTGCTGAATAAGCCTTTT
Source organism: Falco punctatus (assembly GCF_963210335.1). Taxonomy (NCBI): domain Eukaryota; kingdom Metazoa; phylum Chordata; class Aves; order Falconiformes; family Falconidae; genus Falco; species Falco punctatus. The sequence goes on along the minus strand of NC_137580.1, from coordinate 104,914,199 downwards.
TGTACACATTGCCCAACAGAGAGGAATAGAGGTTCTTCTGAGTGTAACTCAATAAATTTGAGGGAGGGAATGCCAACACACACTTCCAACTCCAACCGCTAAATAAGGAAACATACGTGGAAATTACAGATGAACAAATTCTAAACAGACCTAGGGGAGTTTTCTCCTTTTCATCCAAAAAGCAATAAATGTCACAGAACCGAGCAGCAAATCATTCAAAACAATGTAGCTTACCAAGCACACTGTCAAAGCAAAAATCTGAGTCACTTAAACAACTGGATGCTATTTCAGGACTTTTTGGGGTTTTTTTAAGGCTCACCAAGTGCAAGTGGCTCAAATTCTTCTTTTGTACTTGCTAATAATGGGCGTGTTTCTTGGCCAGAGCTGATCTGCCGAGGTCTGATTTTTGGTTTTTTTGTTTCATTCTGAAATGCTTCCCTGACCTCCAGCTGTGGGGCCAGGACCTCAGGAGGCTATCTGCCCAGCCTCCCATCCCAAAGCAGGATCAGCTCTGCTCTTATCATTCCTGACATGTTTGCCTAAGTGGTTCTTAAAGATTTCCAACACTGGAGGCTCCACAATCACTTCAGGCAGTCTCTGTGTGTTTTATATAAATCAGCGGCTCATCTCAAATTGAATGCTACATTTAATTTTGCTCACTTACGTCCAAAAAAAATGTTTAAAGCACACATACTAATGTTGAAAGATTGGAGAGCACATGTACGTAAGTGCCTGCCGCCTACGCTGCGGCGCTCCTAGCAGCGGTTCTCAGCACGCCCCAGGAACGTACACGCGTTGGCACCCACTGCTGCAAACCAACGACCCGAGCCCAGGGACCCTGAGAAGTTTGCAGACCAGGCAGATACACCAGTTGATTGAAAGCACATTTAGGTTAATGATTACAAACCATTCAGAGGTTTAATCACCCAAAGCTACAATTATACGGCAATTTCCCCTCAGCTGAGGAGCCTGCTCCACACTCCGGTGTGGACCACAAGATTTTGGGGGATCCCAACTTTTCCCTACGGTTTTAGCTCGTTCCACATAAATGCTCACATTTTTGCCACACTGGGAACATAAACTGCACTCTGCAGTTTGAGCCGGGATCTTGCAACGTTCTCATCTGCTCACTTCAAGCTGGGATTCATACATCTGTTTAACCAGTTCCTTAAAAATGTGCAATTACTTTATCTGCACGGTTCATCAGTTAGTTTTCCACTATTTCCAGTTATCAAACAACCAAATCAGGTCACTGACAAGGCAATGACTTCCTTCACTTCTTACAGTTCCTTCTTACAGTTCATTATTTTGTTGGTTTAGTCCGTGTGGCTCAGCCCATCTCTGCCAGCTCGCCCAGCAGCAACACTGGTGCAGTTGCATCGCTCCCACCTCCAGTGAGCCTTGGCGAGGGTTCGCTGGACTCCGAGCCCTTTCACCTCAGGTTTGAGCTGCTATAATCTCTCATTTTTTTTAGAGAGGGTTATGCTAGTATCTGGTTTTGACCATTTTTCTGCAATTTTTTTATTAGCTACTGTTTCTATCAAGCTCAAACTCTTTCTGTCAAGCTCTTTAATTAAATTTAATTTATTTCCTTTCAAGTATATCATTTTCTTTGTTTCATGTATTTGGTCAAAACACAAAGATCACTTAATTATAACAAACACAAACTCCTGAAATTATGGGAAGCGCTGCCAGACTCACCATGTCAGAAGTTGTAAGCACCCCTTAGAAAGTGCTTTTCATCAGCTGGGGGTTTTTTTCCTAAATTCTCAGTATATTTGGCAATTTACTTTAATATTATCCTTACCAGCTTGATTATGGTTTTGTTTTGCTTTTATTTGGTTTACATTGTATTTGGCTTATATTCACTTGCACATGCGGTATATTTTAGGTAACTCTTTCATTGAATTGATTTACACAGAAAAATCCTTTTTTAGTTTCTCCTTCATTGGTTTATTTAGCTACTTCCATTATAACCCCAGGTTGAGTTCCAATCTGACAGCATATTTTTTCTATTTAACATAACACACTATTTGGAGTAAGCATTTCTTTCTAATTGTAAAAACACATTCACATGGTAGAGTAACAGTTGTGACAAACTAGAACCTCTTGGCTGACAAATTAATTCTGTAGGTTTCTGTTTACATCCTTTCATAGAGATTTCTGATTTACAACTTCCAGCCAGGAATGAAATGGGCTTGTTACTAAAGGTGTTGATTAAATCATTGGCTGATTTTAATCAAAAGAAAATGCAGTACTAGATGCATGTCACTTCAAGGATGACATAGATATGCCACTTATCAAAGTTTAGTTCCTCCAGTGATTCAGTAAGATGAGCTTAAGCTAGACAAGGAAGATGCAATTTTCAGGAGTCCTCAGTCTCTCTGTATCCCAGTGAATTTGGTAAGAGCTGCACACGCTCAGCAATCTCTGAGAAGTTAGGCAACAAACGAGAAACAACAAAATCTACTGGTTCTCATGCCAAAGGGGGACTCATCCTTTCCTGGAAAGTTTTGCTGCTCTCAATTGAGAACCAAATTATGGATTGCAAATGACTTGTCCTCCAAACCCCCTTAAGAAAAAGAAAAAAAAAGTAGTCGTCTTTGTCTCTATCTCTGAAAAAGAGCTAAACTAACCAGGAAACCACAGACTGCCAAGTCTCAGATGAAAGAGGTATTGCACATCAAACAGTGACCCAAGCAGACTATACAAAAGGGAATAAGCAATGGCTGTTCTTCCGTGCAATATAGCTACATGGTATATTGCACTTACAGCTGCTTCCAGCATCTGTGATGGCATGCAACAGGCTGTCACTTACTTACTCACTTCCTATTCATCTGCACAGGAATCAAGGGCAGCCGGCAGGGGAGCTGGCACAGCAGCAGGATGTATCCTGTTCTTCTGTGGACATTATACACAGCTGTGATGGTAATTTAGATCCTTTCTACAAAGGACTGTGATGGGAAGGTAACTGTTTTTCCTCCCATGCCAGATGAAAATCTAGGCTTCCTCTGAAACCTGCTGAGTCAATGTGGAATACGAAAAAGGAGCGATATACTGTCCAGACTTGCACAAGGGATTTCCTTGTCCTTGGGCAAGCCGAAGGGGGAACTGGCAGAACGCAGTCCTCCTGCCCAGTTTGCACATAGGCTGTATTTGTTTCAGACATCTGGATTGTGGGATGTACATTTGGATACAGGTCAAGGACAGTTTGGAAAGAAAGGTGCTCAAAAAAAAAAAAAAAAAGACCACAGATCCAATCCAAAACTGCGATAGGGAAAATTTACTGCATGGAAAAAAATTCCACCACACTGTATATCTGGTGCACAAGATACATTTTGAGACAGACCTGAACTACATCTTCTGGATTAAGCTTTGAATATCCTCATAATTCAAGGTACTCGAGTTGGCTTGATAAACTTGATCTGGATCTACCTCAAATCACAATCAGGACACTCAGGAATCATAACATTTTTTTCAGGCAGCTGCCACTCAGAGTGGCTCCTCCAACACACAACTTCTGTCTTTCATCATACAAGACCTAAACCAACACTATTTTGAACAGAAGTGTATATGAGCAACACAGGTAAGGCTCAAAATTTAGGGCCTCAGGTTACCTAAGGTTATGCAAATTATCCTTTTGCATAAGAATATGACAATCTTGTTATAATGGTTAAAGTTGAAACATGGAAAAGGAGGTAATCATTGTCAAAGGATCACAAAGAAGTCCTGCAGTCCTGCCTGAAAAGTTGTTAAAATGATGTATTCCAAAAGGGATAGCTGAGTGTCAGCAGCCCCTTAGTCTGGTTTGGTTTACCTCATGAAGAAAGGTGGTGTTCAAATAAACCCCAGGAACTGCGCTCAGGCTGCTCAGATGGCCTGTGAGTGGACTGGAGGGAAGAAGCCACAGCCGAGATGGCCACCTACTGAGCAGGATGCCAGTCACAGCAAACAACATAACGTACAAACAAAAAGGAACTTAACACACAAAATACCACTGTAAGAATCTGGTCAGCCCCATGCTGCAGCTTGCCTAGAATCCCAGTTTCAATAGCAGCCAACAGCCGCTGCCTGGGGAAGTAAGAGGACAAGCCCATAACTATACCTGCACTGGAAACACTCTGAGTCTCCAGGGGTTTGTGGTTCAGCAACTTCCCCAGACTCTGCTCAGTGACACATTTCAGCCCGTCCTCCCACCCAAGCACCTGCACACGGTTCCCTGAAGAGGCAAGTAGATTCTCCTCCACTGGTTACACTCCGTTCATTCACTCACAGTATTTCCAAGCAAAACAACTAAACATCTTCTGGAATTCGTAACGAAAAATGAGCGCTTGCAGCGTGAGATAGCAGATGAGAAGCACCAGTATGCCAGGTGCCCGGCTGCATGCTCTAAAAAGGTGGCAACAACTCACCAGCCCCTCCTCAGTCCCACCTTACCACTGCAGAGATCCCTGAAGGAGGGAGAGCAAATGACCATTGCTGCAGAGACAGATGGGAGGACAGAAATCAGAGAGGACGGAAACGGCTTAAAGACTTTTCATCTGACAATTTTTTGGGCAGAGATTCAGGATACTAAATTTGGGCTATGGATGATTAGGGCCGTTGCTACACATAAAAAAAAAAAAAAAAAAAGTCAGAAGTCAGGAGTCTGATTGCTCCAAAATTCCAATGACTCAAATGCTGGTTGAGATGACACTAATGGCACAGCAAAGCAGGGGTGAACATGTGTCAGGAGAAGAGGAACTCCCTAGTGTGAACTTGCTGAGAAGCCAACATTAGCAAATACTATGGCATTCCTAATCTTCAAAATCATGCCAGGCAAAAATTACATACATGAGATGTTTAGAAGCATTCCAGTCTTATCACTAGACCTGAGGAGCTCTTGGGGGGACAGCACGCACTTGAGAAAGGAGTGTACAGGTAGGGGCTTGTTCCCTTTAGAGGAGCTAGATTCAAAGTGCCCTGGAGAGTATCAATGAGGACTCCATACCACGGCTTGGAAAATAACCACAGAAAAAAATAGGAAATACTAAAGGAACAACTAGAATGACTAAAACCTGAAACCCAGGCAGGTTTAAGGGTCAAAATAGGAAGGCAGAACTCGACCAGACTGATGTGGCTGCAGACGAATAGTATGTGTTTATAAAGACTACACATAGCTTACTAATCTACCTTCAGGCTCGTCATAGGAGCAAATAGGAGTTCTGGAGGAGTGCAATACCCAAGGACAGAAGATATAGCCCTGAACATGGAACAGCTTGTACTTCAGGTGCTGCTGCAGCAGGCCCTGTGGAGGAAAGCCAGCCAACAAAAGGGGCAGAAGGCAGCTGCAGAGCAAGACAGAATCTTGATGCCCAGGAAATAAAGCCAAAGAAACAGAAGAATCTATGTGTATATGGTTTGGTTAGGAACGCACACAAAAAAGAATACTGACCAGGAGAAGAATCACCAAGTAGTTAAGAACATACGTGAAATGCACTCAGTGCTGGCAAATACGTTACCAGCCTTGGTAAATTCACATGAAGAGCCCAGTCCCACAGGGTGAGAACGGCTCAGTTTCTGCTGACATCTACTGACTGCTTGGTTCAGGGTTCTCTTGGTCTCTGGATCACACCCTACATGAAGCAAGTGACTTGACACCTTCAAGGAAGAATCCTTTATACAGAAATCCAGCGGTGCAGCTAGTATCTGATGCTGGCCCCCATGAAAACTCTTAACACAAGAAGCTGAAGAGCTAAACCAGCCCCTGCACTCCCACCGCACACAGCCCATGGGATCAGAGCACCCTTCAGTAGCACCTTCAGTGGCATGAGTCTTCCCAACTTGCTTTTGTTTTTTTATTCCATTCCCAGGCAAGAAGCAAGTGGCTTCTTGATCAGTGGCTGTGTACAACACTATGAAACCTCACTTCATATTCTCACATTTCTGGCTATCCAGGTGATTATTCATCAGGCACTGGGAAAAGCCACTGGTTTGTTCCAATATGGCATTGGTCGTATCCTTGGCTGCCCAGTTAATGCCACACAACTCACCAGTGGCCTTTCCTAGTCCCTTGTGCACTCAAGGGAGTTCTCCCCATTGCAAATAATCCCATCAGCAAAGACAGACCAGTGCATAGCACGTGTGATCAGCATTGCACCTTGGCCTCTTGGAGTTTTATAAACCTTCAAAAGGTTTTATCAACACTAAAATCAGAGATGATCACATGGACAAAGGAGATCATATAATTGAATGAGACCAACAGGCATGCTTCTGAATAATCAGAGGATGTAATGTGAAAGCAGTCAGAAGATTCTTAGATAAAATTACTATGTATGGAGCTTACTGAGCCAAGTACCTTTTTACTAATAATTTTCCCCTATCCTAATTCAGGCTGATAATTTGCAATTACAATTGTAGAGGGCTCTAAGTGAAAAGCCCTTTTATCAGATGTTTCTGTTGTTAGTCGACTTTCCAAGAGGGAATCAGATCCAGATGAAGGCAAAGAAAAGTCCAAATCAATCAGCCTTTGACAAGAATTGTAGCCATCCAGCAAATCCAAATAAAGCATCTTGATTTAGGAAGACATGAATGCAATTAACTGAGGAATCCACATTCATTTATTTCCCTTTGTAAATATTGTTTATTTCCTTAACAGGTTACAAAAATGGTGACACACTGAAAACTCAACAACCCTAATCACTGGGCTAACAAGATCTAAGTGATTCCAGGTCCCCCAAAGGGAAGTCATCTACTCTCAGATACCCATGTACTGATTGTCCCTGTCAGAGAAATATTGGCTAACATTTGTTAACCCTTCAAAACCACTGTCTGAAAAGGGCACTGAAAGTAAAAACCTTGGCCCTCCGAAGTTTACATTTTTCCTATGTGAAGCATGCTGGCTCTTTGATTAGCAGCCAAGAAAACGGACTCAACTCCATTCCAAGTCTTAAAAAATTGTATGAAACAAAACATTAGCGAAGTGATTTTTCCTTGTTTTAATGCAGTTTTCAACATTAGGTTTATTGTTTTGTGGTTTTCTGCATGGAGAGCATATGCGTGCAATATGTTTATAATATTCTGGGGTTTTAAAGCTATAGCATAGTCATTTCAAAAAAAGAGAAAACCCTGCAAATTGAGGAATACTCTAATTAAACAACAGCTGAGGTTTTCACCCTCCTAAGCCCCTTTGCAAAAGGTGCACTAAAGGTAAAACAGATCCACTGTTTCTGGCTGGTGAATCAATTTCTCAGAAACTATTTGTGACACCATATTGTCAAGTGTTCTGGCTGTCTTACAAGTCAGCAATGCTCAATGGCCCACCTGCTAGATGGTAGAAGGTACCTATCCTTTTAGGTCTCAGTTTATTCAATTAAATATCCAATTCATTAGCTCTTTCAAAACAAGGACAGTAGACGTACTCTTTAGGGTTGAGATGATCCCATGTGTTTGTCCATCAATAGTTGGTGATACTCTGCACATCACCTAACTCAGCCCCAAAACACCATCCCAAAATTTCAGTGTGGTAACAAAGGAAAAAAATATCAACTGCCTGAAACACTTTGGGGCACAGACAGAATCAGCCACTGGACCACAAAAGGAGGCAGGATGGAGGGGGAGGAAGGAAGAATGAAAACCAACAGCTCCTGAGATACTGGCTCCAGAGGTGAAAGAAGGAGAACAGCTCACGGAGCAGCAGTTACCTGATCTTAACACAACAGTGTGATGGCAATCAATGGAGTTTTGAAGACAGACACACATGAGGAACAGATAACACTCATCTGTCCATAGGCTGGGTGGCTTGGGCAGGCTGAGGTGCCCACAGTCGGTTTCCACTGTCCGCAAAAGGAGGTGGCTGTGCTTAGGGTTACCTGCTAAAGCCTAACACCCAAACCCAACAGTACAAAGCTGGTGCTCATTTGGGAAATTTGGCTGCAAGCTGTCTTCAGTTTGACAAGAGAGCACCGTAACCCAACAAGTAGCAACAGATCACAAACACAAAACAGACGGCCACCGAAAATGGAGCACTGTATCCACTACCACCGACGCAAAGCTGGTGAGTGAGAGTCAACCCTCTCTGTAACCCCAGTGCGTGAGTGTACTAAGCAGAGCAAGCGGGTTTCCTTGACATTCTAATATCCCCCAAGCTCTGGTGTCTGAAATCAGCAGAGGAGAAAATGCTGACATGACTCTGTGCACAGTCACACACCCTTCCCTCACACCTCCCCCAGATAGCCTGGCTCCAAGGGCTAGCGTCAGAAGAGGAAAGAAGCATTTAATTTTATAATTCCTGCTTAAATGATTCACGAGGTGCTTTTGCAAATTGCAAGAGAACACCCTATGAATCAGTCAGTGACAAAAATAAATTACATTAATCCATAGTAGTAATATGCTGAGAGTGCTAGAGTTTCAGTAGAAATGAGCTCATTTGTTAAGCTCCCCGCTCCGAGCATACAGAATGGCTTTGTGCCGTAACATTGTCCCATAAGACAAAGGCCCACTTTCCTATTGGAAAAGACCACTGCTTGCACGCCAGACCTCTGTCTTCCAGTTTAGACATTGCAGAGTGGCATCCTATCATTCAGCTACCTTCTCATCTCCTTCGTGCCAACACCAATCTCTCATCTACTAATTGTGGCCTCCTCACATCACAAACACTGAATTAGTCAGCAAGAAATGGGCCAAGATCCAAACTCCATATCCAAAAGCAGTGGTCACGGCTACACGGGAAATTCAGGCACTTCAAGATAAAGAGAGTCAAGCCACTGCCTCTAAAGGTGAAGGTGGACTCTTCTAATTGCAAGGCAAAATTCAAGAGTAAGACAATCTTCACAGCTGGCTTTGCAAAAGCCAGCAGCAGCCCTAGCCAGGATAACACATGGATATCAGAGGAACTTAGAGTCTGGGGCTCTTCCTGCGAGCAGGGATCTAGAGCAGAGTAGTGAAATGATTCTGGGGCAGCATCGCTTTGCTTCGTTCCTCTTGTCCCAACAGCTGAGCCCAAAAAACACTAAAAGGTAAGAACTGCAAACACAGCCATGCCCACGGACATCAGGGAGGCTAGTCCCCTATCTTTGTTTCAAACACCTCCCATTAATTCCAAGTGATTTAAAAAACAGTGTATCCAATCCATCAGAAAACTTGAAATTAGAAAGAAAAAAAAAAAAACAAAACCAAAACCCACAAAGACTTTGACATTGTTAAAGAAGTTGCAAAAGATCCTGACACGGAGTTCAGTGCCTTCATCCTTCCCATCCCATTTCCATTTAAATAAGATTTTTTGTGGAGCGACTGGTACCTGTTAGAAGTAACACTGACAACCTGAATACAAGTGCTGCTTCCAAATCTTCTGAAGCACAACTTGATGTTGAACTTGCACACACCTTTAATCCCAACAGCAGCTTCATTTTCAAGAACTTCTGGAAAATTCATGATCAGGTCTATGAAAAATTACAATAACTACTATGAACACATTCCCAAATGAAACTATGATCTCGGGCCAACTTCACAGTCCTCTCCTTTGCCATGACTGCACATCAGGAACGGTGCAGCCAATGTGTGTTTCTGCTACATTTTCTCTATCTGCTGTCTCTGCTGCAGCTGGGTAAGCACAGGATGACCCAGATTTTACCCCTTCTAGTTTGTTGTGGTGATTGTCACAGCCTAATCACATACTTTAAGAAGTAATAAAAAAATATTATATATATGTGTGTGTATATATATATAAAATCATCCTTTCAGATATCTAATTTCTGATGCTCTGGGTATTTTGTAGTTCCTGCTGCAATAACATTTGGTTTTAGAAAAACAGACAATTGGATGCAGGAAAGAATACATACAACTAAGTGGTCATATAATGCTCTTTTGTGAAGACTAACTTGCAATTTAAAAAAAATAATGCAGTTTTACGAACTGCTTGTGACAGCATACCATAAACTAGGATTGGCTTCCCTTTTCCCTAGGGTCTTCACAGCATCATGTCTGTATTAAAGCAGAAAATCGGAGGCCAGGTGCAATCTGCATGGCACGCAGCCTCCACACCCCTTCCCCATCCTGCACACAACCCGGCTGAACTCACAAACTGACTCCTAACAGACAAAAAATTATTTTGACAACAAAAATTAACGCTTGAAGCAATAATTTAGATCCACTTGTGTTATTAAAATGGAGAATTTGAGAAAGCATTCATTCCTCTTTCCACCTTTTTGGGTTTTTTTGTTTGGTTTTTTATGTTTTTTGTTTGGTTTTGTTTTTGAGTTGGGGGGGTTTTTTTGGGTTTTTGGGGTTTTTTTTAACACTGTTTTCAGGTTTTGCTTCCCTCTAAAAGGTGGCATGTTCTAATTGACAGCTCCCAGTCTGTTTCGCTGAACTGGTTCTTAATGTACTAGCAAAACATGGGAGCGCTTGGGATGTAAAGGATTCCATGTTCTGTATTACACACTCACGTCTTGGTTGAGGAAAAACATTTCTCTTGGTAGAACATTTTTCAGAGAGAAAAAATGTTCTATGAAATCCAAGTCTGAGAGAAATGTTGCGTGATGTTTTTTTGAGAACACAGGCCCTAAATTTGGGGTGAAATCTGACCTTAGATTGTTCCTTTATGTCTGCATTTTATTTTAACTGGGAGGACTATTTTTCCCGTTTTACTGGGTAGCACTTTTTTAGTTGGCTTTTAAAATGGTGCTCAGCTTTTGACATTTAAATGCCAAAGCAGAATTCAGCAATTCTTCAGTAAAGCAGTTCTACATAGTGACCAGGTTTACAAATTTATAACAACTTCCGAAATTTGCTAAGGTTACATACTACATAAAAGCAGTAGTTATAATTCTGATCCTTAGACCACTAGAGGTCCACAGAGCTATTTCTGCTAAAGCAGTGAAGAATGCACAATTTAAACAATAGTTTTTATTCCTCTGACCTTGAAAGTTTTGAGTGTCTCATTTTAAGGGTTGAACTTCTCCCCACACATCTGGTTAGTTCAATTATTGCGCACCAAGTTTTAAAAAGCCTCTTCCTTTTTTGGGTGTATCACTGGTATAAACTCAACCATGAACAAGTTTGCAGATGACACCTAGGGCAATAAAAACTGAGAAAGACAAAGCAAACTGCAAAGTAACCTGCAGATATTATAAAAGGCAACTGAGCCAGATTTCCTTGGTCATTAGCTGAGCAAAATTTCTTTTGATGTTAATGGAAGTTTAGTGCTATTTGGTACTAAAATATCCAAGTCTCTAAAATGAAAACTGATGATAATATCCATAAAGCATCTAACCCAAGAAAGGAAAAATAAACAGAGCAAAGACAAAATAGAGTGGAAGTAATCAAGGAGCCACAGCCACTTCACTAAAGAGAGCTTCTTTGTTCAGGCTTCTTCATTATCTCCACTGCTACATTAATGTAACCAAGCCTTAGGTTTTGCATGGAAGAGATAAGGAACTAAACAGATGGAGAGGGGGAGAAGAGCTGTTCCCAAAAAGATAATTCAAGGTAAAGCCCTGCTACAAAGTAGAAATTCCACACAACACTAGGCACTTAAAGGTTGTCAAATGATTCCTCAAAACACATCCTTTACCATTACTATAGGTACTGCTGATAAAAATCTTAGGAGCCAAACCCACAGGGCTGATGCCATGGAGCCATCCTCACATTTCTCTGTTTTGCTGGGTATTTACAGGAAAGAATTCTCCAGTTTTCAAAGATCCTCCCTGGTCTGTGTCCTTCCCACCCGGAGCTCCACCACACTGTTCAAGTTGTCCCAGCGGGTTGCTGTGAACAGGATTATACAATGCCACAAATCACATCTCTTGACTCCCAGGTGCAGAACAAACAGCAGGAGCAGATAAACTCCGATGAAACAAAGAGTTTGATGTCAAACAGCCTCCCTCTTCCTTAGCAATGGAAAAAGCAGAAAGAGAAATGAGAACTAACCTGCAGGCAGACAGTTCCCATGCTCCGCTAAAATGAATGAAGACATGCATGGCAGTAACGCTACTATGCCAAAGACAAACTAGAAGTAATACATGAACCCACACACAACTTGTAAAATGGTGAAAGGAAGATTTAGTTTGACTGGTATTGGGCAAAAGTGAAGGAAGGCGCACACATGTCTCCTCTTACTCTCCCCCTCTGGTGCCCTTCTGTCATAAAATAGACACTTCAGAGTCCAATTCCTTTTTTCTTACTGAAACCTTATCATCTACTTGTATCCTGCCTACATAATCATATCTGCATTTAGAGTCAAAACCACTCAGAAAATCTCTATGAGCAAGGGCTCTGTCTTTTGCACTCACAAAACATCTCTCATGTATCATCAGAGTTCTCTCCCCCTTCACCACCAGTAAGAAACCAAGTTATTTTCTACAGCTGCTTTGGTTATACAGCAACTACAGGCAATGCATTAGTCTTTCATGTCTCCAGCAGCTCTTCAGTCACCATTATAATTAGAGGGAAAACAGGACAGTTTATCTTCAAATGTAAATTTTCCACAGGTAAGCTTTTATTGGTGTTCTGAAGTTCAGAAGCTGTAACTCCTAGTGAAATGTTCTGTCGAGTTTTACAAAATCAGCAATATTTGCTTGCCAATGCAAAGATCATAGGACTGTCCTGGAGCACAAGAACTGAAAAGGAAACAATGTAAATAAAGAAAGTATCCGAATCCTTGCAGCCTTCCCACACATAACATGTCTTGATAGAAGTGAAAAGCAGTGCTTGCTAAAATAGGAATATTTTTCATTGTCCACTGAGAAACTCAAGTGGCGGCAAACAAAATTGATAGTGAAAATGCAACTGTTTGAAAAAAAGAGGTCTCCTCCCTATGTTACAAAATAATCCTGAAATAATAAAAGCAAATTTAAATTTATTTATTTTTTTAAAAAAATACACAGCTTTGACACCATTCCTTTAAAAAAAGGCAAAAAAATTATCATCTGCTACCTACATGCAAAAACGTACAGCTTCAATAATGTCTGCTTGATAAAGCTGCTCTTTCCAAGGCAGAGGTTAATGACAACGTCTGAAATGTGGTAATCAGACAATCTAAAATTTTGGCTTAGTACGTGAAGGATAAACGGCAGGAAACTGGAGGAAGAACAGTTTTAGCCAAAACTGGATGACTGAAGACCAAAAATACTACCGTAAATAATTCACAGAGGAACACAGCCAGGGTATAACTATGTAAAAGCTTAGATCTTTTGCAGGATAATAAATTAAATGGAGATGTCTCTGATAGCATGAACAGCACAGCACAGATCACTAATTGCACATGTTTGCAAAGAGGCTGAATGCTGAAACATAAGCATATAGTTGGAAGGGTGGTCTTATGACTACAGCAAAGGTCTCAGTTTCTATTCCCAACTCTGTGACCAATATCTTTGGCAGACCATAAAAAAAGTCACTTAATTTATCTGTCTTGCTCATTAAAAAGATAGACAGAAAAACACAAATCATGCAATAAAACTGAGCCGCTCAGGCAGCTGAACTCCCAGCAATTAAATCAGCTAGCCAGACAACAGAAAAACACCCCTGCTCTCCCCACACGCTCTCACTCCTCCCACCCCAAGCCTGAAATGCTGCATCTATCTCGGACCGTGCCAAGAACAATTCAGATCCTGCTACTCCGTATCAAGGTATAGGATAAAACCTAATGTTGAGGGCCTGAACTGAAAGCACTATGCCAGCAAAACATTTTAAAAATGAGATGGCCTTCAGTATAGCTATAACTAGTTCACCTGGAAAGCACATACTGCGTTAACAGCAATACACCCGTGCAGAGCTTTCCCTTCGCGGTGCTGCCACAGCACAACACTCATCTTTTTTCAAGATGTCACTGATAAATCCCATGGGCACAATCCTGCCTTTCCAGTAGGAGAGCAGCCAGCTATGTCAGTGTTGGTATTCTCTAAAAAAGCTAGTGCTCACCAAATCAAAAGCAGGTATACAGACTGCAGTGGGTGCTCCCACTGCAACTTTGGCCAGTAATTCACTGGGGCTCTGGATGGGAAAGGGCAAAAAGATTAATTCACTACAATTTAATAAAATGCCTGCTCAGCACCCGAAGTTAGGTTAACCATTCATTAGCATTCTCTCGGGTTTGTTTTATCCAATGGATTGTACTTTGTGTTTGCAACAAGCAGAGAGGGTACAAAACGCCAACGAGCCTGCTGAAATGAGCTGCAGTGAGAACAACAGATATCCAGCCATACTCTTCATGTAATCCTGAACAAGCATGGGATCTACAGTACTTAATGAAGAGATTGCCAAAGCCATTTCAAGTTAAAAATTTCTGCATGTGGCTAATACCTAAATCTGGGAGGGGACAAGCTCCTTCCTCCTGCTGGAACGATGCTTTTCATCACAATAAGCTGAACTGCTCAAGCAACAAAACTGGCAAAGCTACCTGTACCCATCATTAGATTTCTATGAGTATTTCCTCTAGAATCTCTGTAAGTGGCATTAACAGCCACATCTCTCAAAACAGTGCGAGCAAGGGAAGAATTGTTGCCTTTGATCAACACATAAGAGAAAAACAGGTCTGCTAACTCTTCCAGTGATCTTAAACTGGGTTAGGTACACTGGCACACACCTGGATGCAACCATCCTTCTGGTGCACTAAAAGTCAACACGTTATCTCAAGTTAGAGGCCAGAGGATCTAACCCAAATTTCTACTGTTTTAAGATTTCACTTTCTTGACCCCCCACTAGTTTTAACAGCCACCTTGCATCCTCTCCTGCAGCTCTGCTGTAACAGGGAGGTGGATGGGGACATGGTGTAGACAGACAGGCTGGTCCACCGAAACGCCACCGCCATCACTAAAAGCAACCTGTCTCATCATGTCTTAAGGGATAAAAGGGAAAAACATCAATTCACAGCTCAGAGTAAATAATCCAACTAAGAAAATTAAGTACAAGACAGAAATGCAGTCCAGAAGTGTGAAATCAAAGATTTTGGGGTTTTTTTTAAATTACAGCAATTAAAACTACAAGGCAGGGCACTGACATTACTCAGGGATTAATGAGCTATGTGCCATACAAAGGCACAGATTAGGCAGAAGGGTATAACAGAGCTACACAGAGAAAGGCCTTGATCTCAGTTTATTGGGGTTGCAAAGGACAGAACAAATTTGATTTTAAATTGTTTTACATACAAGGATCATTTCAGAAGGAGAAGTCATCAAAGAAAGCTTAAAGGATTCTTCCCCCTGCTTCTTTCTTCCTTTTTTTGCCTCTGTTATACTGTATTGGGACTTTCCAGTATAAAATCTACGGCAGATCCAGTTCTGAGGGAGTTTTTTGAAGGGAGTTTTGGGGTGAGCGGGAAAAAAATAATAAAGAGATAGAAGAGAGTTACATCTGATCACCCAGCCTGGAAATTATTGTGTCTGCACAGCCTTTTTTCAAACCTAATTATTATAAAAGCTTTGGGGAACATTATTTTCAAAATGAAGTCTTCTCTGTCAAAACTTTCATTAATAAGTTATATTTCTTAGTGGGGTATCATTTTACATAGAGTGCCCAGAGATCTTGCAATGTGGAATAGATTCTTTCTAGATGAAGTACAATATATTGTTTTAGGATCATGGTAACTCAACATTTTACTTGTGTTTTTGAACCAGAAATGTTCTCAAACATTACACATACATATCTGAGAAATGCACGCCTCTTAGGGAAGCTTACTAGGTGCCGTGAACTCAGAAGAGACGACTATGGAAACAGAATTTCACAGAATAACTAGAGGAGAAAAGAAAAGCAGAAAAGGGAAGGAAAAGACAAGTATTCACCACACAGAAGATTACAACGTCTCTACCCAAAAACTTTTACGGCAACGCACTTCCGTGAGAGCATTAACAAATCCCAAAACATCTCCCTTTTTCCTGCCCACAAACCATGCTGTAACCCATAAAAGGATTCAGGCACCCAACCAGAGCACGAGAACAGCCCCACGCAGTAAATAGCGAACAGTTGGCAGTAATTAGCTCATTTGTCTTACTCAGACCTCACTTGCTAAACAAGACCAGAGAAAGATTTGGGTTTCAAAGACATTTCCAAATTGCCAATATTTGGATGGTTGTGCCACAGGAGAAAAGAAAACACCAGTCACCAATATTGCAGAGTTTCCAGTGACACGGATGCATCCAGAGGGATGTCCTCCAGCCTGCCTGGCCATGCCTGCCCCGCAGCTCTGCGGGCAGCTGATCAACCAAGCATTCAGCTGACTGGTGCCTTTCTGGCCACCCAGTTCACCGCTGGTTTGATCACTTACTACCCGTTAGCCAGGCCACCACAGAGCCTACCAAAAGATCAGGCAGCCAGGAGGCTGGTCACCAACATCACTCTTGCCTGTCTGGTTCCTGTCAACAGTTTTGACAGGTCTCCCACAATAACAATAAAAATGAAATCCCATACGGAGTCAGCATTTTCTTACACAGAATGCTCCCATTTGGAAAATTCTGACCAGTTCGAGATGCAAGACAAGTTACGGAAGGCTCAGAAGTATTTCTAGCCTAAGGAAAAATCCATACTCTCCTGAAAAAAGGTCAGAGACTATCCAGCACAAGAGCCATAGATCCAGGGCACGCTTATCAGGTGGCACAAACATAACTGATTGAAACACAGCCAAAATTCAGTTGCATTTTTGAGCTGTGCTGTGGTTCACGATAGTTTCCACTGCGTGCTGCTGATCTGACAGCATCAGAGGAAAGTGTATGAAAGGCTGGAGCAGAAAACTCTCAGTTACAGAGGTCAAGACATGAAATAAACATCCAGAAGATCAGAGGGGAATCAGGAGCATTGGTGTTTAGACCCAGGACAAAGTCTTTTTCAACAAGAGAATATTTTTGCGGAGTTTCTTAAAGCTTTTCAGCCGTAACGAGACTAGGAATGATATTTTAACACCTTAAATATGGAATCAATATCTGAGCATTCCTCAAACTCAATACAAACAGGTTTCACTCACAAATAATAAAGTGATTTCTATCTATAAGACACCTGCATCCAGGAAAGAGACTAGAACCCTTCAAGTCCTTGAAGCCTTGAAGAAAGCCTATTTATCCCTAAGCAAGAAGCCTATTTACACATATATTGACCAGTGAATGAAACATCCGTATCAAAAAAAGAAAAGTCCATTTTTGCCTGTATTTGGAAAGCCTTCCTTGTGATTCCACAAGGTTGCCTTAAAGTATATCTTAAAATACAGAGTAGGCAGGTTTGCTTTGGATCAAGAAGCGATCTCTGTCCCAAGGGCACCAAACTGTGCAGTAGTTGCTATGGTACTGCAAGTATTTTTGTTTGTTAAACAGTAGATTAAATAGTCACATAAAACGATTAGACTGCATGTTGGATCATTCCCTGGGAAGGTTTATGTTACAAACTGGCTTTCTGGGGAAATTATTTAAGGTTTGCACAAAAAACTTAAAAAAGTTTTTTTGAATCTTAGGGTGGTGCATTTGAGAGACTCTGCTCCTCACTTTGATTTAAACTTATTTGTGCAGGCAGGTAATATAACAGGGCACTTTTTACACCTATTAAAAATGTTGTTACAACTGTTGGCTTCATGTAGGAAGCTCTTCAATAGCTCCAGTATTATCATCACTATCATGAATGGTCAGGGCTTGGATTACAATTCTTTTGCAAGAGGGGTGGATGTCTTCTTGCCTTGGGTCATAACAGTGCTGCAGTGGAAATTAAAGATGAAGTGTTAGTATGCATTACCAGACAGAACAACAGATTCCCTTAAAAGGCTAAGTGCACATACATCGTTATAAGCTTGTTTGATTACAGAGGTTACTGGGGGGATATAAAAACTTTTACTTTATCTCATTTACCTGCCTAGGCATTTATATTGCACTCCCTTCATTAGGTCCAGGCACTGTTATGAAAGAGACTGAAAAATAAGCATAAATATTCAATGGTTGATGCATGAGCCTTGCACTAATTGCTCAGACAACTCAACAGTCTCAGCAGCAGATGGTCACCTAGCCTAAATCAGCCCAAACGTCATGAAAGGTGTGACAACTACACAAATGGAGAATCTGTCCCTCCGGCTCATACTGTCCAGGAATTGCTACTTTTTCAAAAGCCTGCCTAAGCTGCCAGTCTAGACAGCAGAGCAGTGTGAGATTAAAAATAAGGTGGTTTATCTTACAAAGCTGACCAGTGAAGAGCATCCAATTAACTTCTGAAACCGTAACAGCTCCTTTCCATCTGATGGCTTTCACCAGAAGGTGCCTTTGCAAAACACAGGCAATGAATATTAAAGACCCAATCCTCATGCAATAAAAATGAATCATGCATACAGATATCAGCTCAGATAATTCTAGTTGCTGAACAACGATGCCTGATTTCAGAAGGCTCCACTTTTTTTATAAATTTTCTCTAAAGAAAGGTCAAGCTAAGCAAAATAATATTAACATTAAGCAAGTACAGCTGTAGATATCAGATAAGAGCAGTTTTGAGGATAATATTTGGCATATATTACACTGCTTCATCTGTTTTTCCTGTACCCCCATAAATGATGACAGAACTCCTCTCTGCAAGAGTTCCCACAACCAAAGGCATTGATCACTGGAGCTTCCAAAAGAAAGGCAAGAGGAGCCAATACTGGCTCCAAAGAAAACAAAATGTGTACCAAACTTACAAGAAAGAAGTCGTAAAATTCCCATCAAAAATGCCAGTAGGACTGAAGCAGATCAACTGCAGACAGACCTGGAAAGTTTACTGCTGAGTTCTCTTCTCAAGCACGGGCGTAACAAACCAGACGCCGAACAGCTAAAGTTACAGAACCAAATACTCTGTCCTCTAGGCAGGAGGAGACAAGAACAGCCCGCGCATTTATCATGGCAGCAAATGCAAATAAAAATGCCCATTCAACATAAGCTAAAGCTTTCTGCCTTGCTTCAGAGCCTTGGGGTCCACAGCTGCCATTCAAACCCACAGTCCCTGCCGCAGCTTTGCCAGTGTCCTCCTGGGGCTGCTGCTTTGGAGTAACCTCAAATTACCATTTCCTTGGGATGAACACCATACCGCTCAAATTCAATACTCCCTATACAGCCTCCCTCTGGGAACAGGGCTGTTCCAGATGACTGCACGGATGTGAAAAAACAAACTGGATAATGGGAACACCCATGTTCAGAGAGGACAAGACTCGCAGGCGCCTAAAAGAAACACTCTACATAAGCTCAACAGACAGTCAGATGGCATCTTTGCCTTCCATAGAGAAAGGGCAACCATGACAGTCCTGGTGCTTATAAAGTTTGCTTTGCAACTAAGTTTCCTCTGAGAAAACTAACTTTTTTTTTATTTTTATCCTTACAGCAACTACCAGGGATAAGCAATCAGCTGTAACGTTGCTATTTTACAGATGAAGAAGCAGACATAGATGAAAGTCAACGTTTTCTAGAGTGGGAATCAAACTAGGGAACTGTAGATTTGGGGCATCTTCACTTGGGATGTCTGAGCAGCAGCAGCAGGGGGGGGGGGGGGGCGTTGTTGTTTAAAGGCTCTCCCTACGCCGAACCACCGACAGAAGCCAGTGGAAGCCGCTTGGATTTGGCAACTCCCAAATCAGGCATCCCAAAAATTGACTGCTTTTGAAGAGCTGGCCCAAGTAGTTTGGTCCACGTCGCATGCAGGAGTTGGTTGCAGAACCACAAAACAAAACTCAGGGGCCTCTGTTTCATAGCTCACTAGCAGTGCTGGGCCACGGTATACTCAAAAATATATAAGCTAGCTCTCTGGATGTCTTCTGAGGAAGTCTGAGAACAGGCAGAAACTTTAAGCTTGATTTCAAGTTTTAATGCCTGGCTGGACCCTTTCCCTCTTCTCCTATTTTTCTTTTTGAAAAGATGAATTCCTCTACTTATTTTTAATCCTATTTCTCTCTCGGAGCTGCCAAAATATCAAACCCGGTTCACATCAGACAGCAGTTTATTTTCTTGGGGTGAACCAGCAACCCGACTGAAACACTTACTACCCTCTGCCTATTCCTGCCTCTCAAAGCCACACGGGCCACCGCTGGGCAAGAGCTGGATGTCTCCCTTCCGCTGACCGATGGAGCTGGAGGTGCAATCAGGCATCCTCATTATCCATCAGACCTGTACACTCACTCGGAGGCAGCCGCAGTCCCAGAGCCAGAGGAAAGAGCAGCACAGCAGCTATTTTATTTACAACCTGCTGACAACAGAGTGGAAATTGATAGAAGCTGCAGGCAGCAAGTGACTCCCTGTCTGTCAGCACCAAATGGCAGCTCCTGTGCTTACTCCACTGGACAGGAGCTCTTTAACTCCTTCTGTCTCAGCCCAGGATTCACAGGGGTGAGACAGGTCTTCACCACATTTCTATTCATGCCAGCTTTACGCTGATTCTCTCCCACTGCTTTCAGCCCGGTTGCTTCTGATCCAGAGCAGTGGGAATGCACCAGGACCTCCCACATTTATATATTTACTGTACATGTGTGTTTGTTGGACAGATACCGTACCTTCATATGTTATGCAGTGCCAGGTGTCCATACAGAGCATGTTTGAACAACTTTATCCTACTTAGAAGAAATAAATGAATGCTATATTTAAAAGAAAAGGGATCATCTGAGAGAAACTCAGAAAAGCTGTGTTATCTATCAAGTCTGACCTTAAAAGGCAAATTTCATAAACCACACTGAACCCTATGTAGACTTTTTTTTTCATTGTATGTGGCCTTCATTCAATTTTAGCTATTTCCAAACAACATCCAATTAAGGCCAATTCAGTTCTGAACAAGAGTGTTTATATGATGATTAATGCAGTTTAATTAATTCTCTTCAAATCAGTATCTTTACAGGTTATCCAGACAAGGTTTGATACAAGATTCAACAGTTAGAATTTCAAATACATCAATATTGTTGGTTTTAGTCCTGGGGGGCGGGGTGTGTAATCATATGAACTCTAACGATTTCAGGCTAAAGAAAAAGACTATCAGTGGCCCAAAGATGTGTAAAAATCTTCAGCTCTTGTACCTGCATGAAGGGATTAAACATTAATTGTTCAGTCTGGAGAAGAGGACACTTGAGGGGGACATTATTGCTCTCTACAGCTACCTGAAAGGTGGTTGTACGCAGTTGGGGTCAGTCTCTTCTCCCAGATAAAGCGACAGGACAAGAGGAAATGGCCTCAAGTTGCATCAGGGGAGATTTTGACTGGATATTAGGAAAAAATTCTTGACTGAAGAGTGGTCAAGCATTAGAACAGGCTGCCCAACGAGGTGGTAGAGTTGCCATCCTTGGAGGTGTTTAAAAAAACCCAACAACACGCAGATGGCTGTGCTTAGAGACATGGTTTAGCATTGGACTTGGCAGTGCTGGGGTAATGGTTGGACTTGATGATCTCAAAGATCTTTTCCAACCTAAATGATTCTATGGAATCTGAATTAAAATTAAGAACTCTATATTGAGATTTTTAAATCAAATAGTACTTTTTTTTGGTGAAAACAGTTTAAAACAAAAGAAATGAGCTCTCTTCCCCACCCCAAAAGTAGCTAACATAGTTTGAAATCTCCTTTCAGTCCTCTCCCTGTCCTACTCCCAAAATAGTGCTGCTAAATCACTCTCGTTTGTGCTTCTGTCCATCAGCAGGCATTTCTAGAGGGTTAGCAGGGGTGCCCTGGCAGCTTCATCACACCTCTCATCCTCACCATTTGGTATCACAACATGACCTCCAGCTCACTGCTGGCCCTCACTGATTTGCAGCCCTGTGCCCTCACCATACTAACCTCAGTGCATCTGAGACATGGATCAGAGGGAAGACACAGTCCTGGAGGTCACAGTCCCCAAAAGAAACCCTTGTCCTACACCACTAGATGTAGTACATGAGCTCTGCTGAGTCAGGAATGAGATATATGGAAGTTATTGCCCTCCACCAAGCCAACTCAGCTTAGATTACCTATACTGTTCACAAATTCACTTTCAGTTCAGTTTTCACATCCAGCCACAAAATGCACACCCAAGGGAGTTCAAGCCACTTTTTTTATACCATTGAGCACCCTACCTAGCTTCTACCTGCTCCAGAAAGACATGAGGCCCTGGATTATATCAACCAGCTGTGAGATCATATCCATCAGCCCCTAACAGCTGTCTCAGATACACCAGGGCATCTGAAACTGGCTCTGCTTATCTACGCTAGGGAGAACAAATTTCTTGCTAACTTATCCTTCTGCAAGATCTATACAAGGCTTCACTTCAGCTCTTGGACACATACCTAAAAAGAAAAAGAAAAATTATCAGTGCTTAGAAAGGTGCTTTTCTTTGCACAACCACAGTCAGGCCCTGGCTCTGATCTTTTTCATTCAGACCAAGCTCTAAATCTCTCTGAGGCTGAATTCAGAGTAAGTAACCAAGTTCTCAGCAAGGTCATTAAGATTTGCAGGAAGCTCAGACCCTTTCAGAACCTGTTTCCACAAGGGCCCTTTGTAAGTGAGCCCCAATTCACCCGTGAGATGCACCATTTTGGAGCCAGCATAACTTCTCTGAAATCAAGTCACGTATGTATAGCCTCCCAAGACACAAAGTAGCTTTAAATACAACATATGACCCTACACATGTTAAACTGGAGTAATTCTAAAGAAAATGGTTTTCTGTAATCCTTTGCTTTCCATCAATTACCTGCTGTGAGACAAGCAGGTACAGCCAGAATGTCATTGTCATCTCAGTGAGGAGATAGATGATGATAAAAAGGAAATCAGATGAACTCAGAATTCCTCAGCTGGTGTCCACCTCTGTTTGCTGTAAGGGCAAACACTGAAGGGTGGCACAAGTGCCTTAAACCTTTCTGTGGAAAGGATCTGTGGCAATTTCGGTCTCAAAACAAACCAAATCAAACAACTTCGGTCCAGTTCACTCAGACTTCTATTGGCATAAGCAAAATCACGTGGCCCCTAATAAAATGACCAAAACGGCTCTATGATTACAGTGGCTCCAACACAATGTGAGAAATGAAAAGAGCCCCCTGTAAAAAGAGCTCCTCCTGTTTCATCAGACTTTTTGAAATTACAGATTAGTTGGTCAAGTTTGAGCTATTAGCAAAGACAGGAGAAGCCTTTTTTAAGTCTGATTTGGTAATTCTCAAGATGCTAACCGGAGCAAAAAGACAAACTCGTACTTAGATCTTGTGTTAAATCTGTTGCAACTGATGACATGCTCACACTGAAAAGATGAGCTATGCTGCAAGGGAGATGCAATCCCAAACTGAAAGCAACATACCAAATCAGTTGAACCGAGAGAGATTAAAGCTCTGTGCACCGTTGCTTCATAAATGTTTTTAACTGGTTGTTTTGGGTTCTTTTTCCAAACACAAACTTTCCATTAGACAGCTGGTTCCTTGCTAGGGGAAAATATATATGTTACTAATAGGAATTATATCCTGTTTCCTTTCTACTGCTTAAAACATACAAACAAATTATATTTCAGCCTAAAGTCATATTATTCATGGATCTTTTACTTCATTGGAATTTACAGTTCACTTCCAAACCTGTAATTTTAAATGTTGGCTGTTTTTCTAAGTAATTCACCAGAAGGGGGTCCCAAGTTCCCTTGCTTCTCCTGCTAGTAAGGAAAAAAAATTCCCTGCCAACTTCTACATAAATTGGTGTGTATCACAAGGCACACCACTCAAATGCCCAGATGTGACTTCTCTTTTCACATCAGAGCTAAAGTGAAAAAAAAAATACACGTATTACATACTGCCTTTCTTCTTTGAGGGTCACACAGCTGGTATTAAACTGGTGGTAGCAGAGCACTAAGGCCAAGAGAACTAAATGCAGCACCCAGCAACTAGGTAAAATACCTACTAAAATATTGTGTTCAAAGAGAAGGAAATCTACTACTACGCTACTACAGCACAAGCCCACTGCTGAGCAGGGCACGGTCTGAAGGAATATCTCCCAGGGCAGTCGGGGGAGATCTTGAGAAAGGCTCTGCCAGCACTCACCTGTGCCCTGCCTGCCAGCTCCCCCCAGCCACACGCCGTGTGACAGGGAGGTTTTGGGGCACAGCAAGGATGGAGCAGAGCATGGATGCATGTAACTGAGGGCTCCCTGCCAACTCACAGTGGTTTTGGCTGAGAAAACTGCAGGCTGGCTCCTTCTAGCCATGCAAGAGGATCTAGAGAAGCAGGTTGGTGCCTCATTTTTGGAACACGTGTTCTAGTCACCTGTAGGTCACAGACCAGAAGGCTAAATGTTCAACCTTGGCTGGGTAAATCCACCACATCACACGTCACTCTGGAGAAGACACATACCCAAAGCACAAGGATTAGCACATCCCCACAGGGAAGACAAATGGAGTTTTGCCCAATACCAAGAAGGGAACTTTTCTCTTTTGGGGTTAGAGGAGAGGTGCCAGTCAGACAGCTGTCCTCTTCGCAAAAAGGCACAGAGCAAGTCACAAACCATGTCAGCTACAGGTATAAAGACCCTCCTGTTGAAATAAGTGCTACTGAAGAGGAGAGCACCCTTCTGGAAGCCCAACAGCTCCTGCAGAGTGATGCAGGACACTGGTACCATGCACCCCCTAAGCATGATCCCTGCAGAGCTTGCAGTGCCGTATGCCACCTCCTGGCCCTCTGGGCTGTTTCACAGACCAGTTTCTCTCTCTTGGTAGGTCACATGAAGATGGGACACATGATGATTTAAGAGGTTTCACTGTCAGAAGCTACATTAAAGTCCAGGGGAGTATTTTTCTCTCACCCTCCTGAGATCACAAGGGCTGCTTTCTTGCTCTGCATTATGTCAGTTTATTTTATAGCAAGAAAGAGTGGAAATAAATACCATCAAACTAGCCCTGCCTTTCCTCCCCCATGTTCCACACAAGAAAATCCCTCAGTCCCTACAAAACAAGCTGAAGCTTACGCCAAACCTAACAGAGCTCATACAGACGTCGTTATCTTTCGAAATGACACCTTCAATTTAATTATCTCAGAGATTAAATCATCTCCAAACTATTAAGCAAAATAACTCAGTGGTGCCAAAACACTGCATCACACCATGACTTCTTTTTTTCTAACCCCCCTTTAAACCTCCTCTCTGACTAGATACAGAAAACAGCAGAAGCACACAGCTCAGCAACTGCGCCTGGCCTCTGCAAAGCCAATCCTGCTGCACAGCTTGCCAAGTTTCATATCTACTTTAAGCCTGACCTAAGCTCCACTGGTGTAAACTCAGAGCAGTTCCAGAGGCATCAGGGGTAGGAAGGAACCAAATTTAACATGCTAGATTCATGGGGTTTGCAAGTAGAAGAGCACCTGAAAGTGCACCAGCTTCATATGAGAAAGTACGAGGGGAAAATGAGCTTTCAAGATATTTTAAGAGTCTCCGGTCTTGACTGCTTTGCCTGCAGTTCTCCTCAGACACATCCTGCTCCCTTGTATGCTGCATTTGCCTATACAACACCATACCCACTGGTGCTTGCTACATTTAATTATACACACTCTTCTTAACCCATACCCCCAGTCCTACAGTGGTCTTGGAAGTCACGTCACCAGCCACATCGGCACTGATCAGCCCAGAGATCAGCACTGAAATAGCACATTCCTAGTGCCTGCTGAACTGGGGACACTGGCTGTATAACCAAAATAAAAGTATTTCCCTCCCTTCACTTTTCTTCACATGTGCATGGATACCTGCTTCAGCAGTGACAGAGCTGAGTGACCAGCACCTAGGACTGCCACCCCACAGCAAAAGACAAAGATGACTCCTTGGTCTCACTGCACAGTTTCAAGTCAGGGGAAGTATTTGCCAAGAAGGAATGATTATTCCAGCCAAGCATATGTTAGAACTACAGTATCCTTTACCATATGAAGGCATGTGGAGCAACATAACAAACTCTCTGAAAGAGCAAGGAAATAATTGCAACCTTCTGGCTGCAGGTACCAGACAGGAGCACACACAACCTAGGAAGTGGCTCACTCGGCCATCATAAGCCAGTGAAATGGAGTGTGCTTCTCTAAAGATAATTTCTGAGCAAGGACAGCCAACTGATGGACCAAGGACTAGATGCAAACCATAAGCCAGTTTTACCTGGACCCCAGGAAAGCCAATTAGCTCAGAGGCCAAGTGTTTGGGGCAACACATGCCCCAACACACAGTGCTGAGGGGCCCACAAGTCCAGCCCAGGTATATTTCACTAGACTATCAGCAGTAGTATACAAAATTAGCTTGGTCTAGAGAAAAAGGACAGGGCTAATTTTATGTAAACAAAGCAGCTTCCATCGCTCTGACACTTGCCATTTCTGTTTCAGGCAAAGAAAACACAAAACTGGATTGAGGCACAGAGCTAAGAAACACCAGTATCTTCTACAGTCCACCTGTTTGTTAACCACAGCTAAGTCACTTGAGGCATGGTATCCCTCAGCATCCCTGCCTGTATGGCATGCTTGTCCTACCTCCTCTGCGTACAGGCACATACCATTCCTGCTAAAGACCTCTTATTAATTTTATAGTAGAAGGAGAAAGTGTGGCCATCTAGGCCCTCAACAGCAACTATCTGCCTCAGGTACCAGCCAACAAGACAATTGCCAGTAGGAAGCACCAGGAAGAACAAGTTTTTGAAAAGGGCTGGGATCAGATGCATCAAAAGGAGAATGGAAACCTCTATATATCACTCAGTTAACAGAAAAACTTCTTAGGTAAGGTTGTTCTTAAGCATTGCAATCTACCTGCCAGGCTGAGGTTTGCTCTGTTTATCTGCTCTGATGCAACCAGAGTTGGTCTCAATAGTGGCAAAAAATTCTGAACATCTTTTGAACCACACAGAAATTTTGGCTGTGTTCTTGTCCCTGTGACACTGAGATCCCAAGACTATTCATATGCAAACACACAATTTCACAGCTGCCTTAATTTTGTGATCTTTTAATTAAAGCGGACAGTAAGGTCTTTGGGTTGGGGACTCCGTTCTGTGTTTATAGCACAATGCAATACAGAACCAAGGCTGTTATTCACACTGTATTCTCCCCTCCTTCCTATCCTCCAGTATTCCTGTGCGTGGACAAGAAAATTAATTGCTTGACTGGCGTCTGTACTGTTTGCTATTTCATATTTTGTCATATCTCCTCTTACAGAAGAGTGGTGCTGAGCTGTTTAGAGAGGGATAAGAGCTTGTCATTTCTACAACAGTTTGCCTTTTAAAAAGTTTTAACATTCAGTTCTCTGGAGACCTGGAAACAAGAGATCCTGGCACAAGAGACTTGTGTGCTAATGGCATGACACTGTATTGGATTTAACTAAACTATGGCCATCTGAATGAGAGTGCCTGCAAGCAAGAGGCAGCTGATACAGGACAGAAAGGGAGTAAAGGAGAAAAACATGTCAAGCCTAAGAACTCACCCGTCTGAGTTATCAGGCTGCTGCAAGTCAGCAATTTATTTTATTAACATTATTCCCTCCGGTCTTACGTCTCTGTTACCGCTAGCAACCCATTCCCAAACTCCCTGTACTATTCATGTGCTTAAAACCAGCACATACTAAAGAAAGAGTTCTGATAAAGCAAGAACTCAGGGCTACAGCTAACACTGCCATTATTCCCCTACAGTCCTCAAGCCTCAAGACTGATGCATCAGAAGCCAGACACATACCAGACAGAATGGGGTACAAAGCAGGGAAGCTGGGACAGTGCAAGGTAAATCATCTCCTGTGAGATCCTGTGATGAGAAAGAGAAAAGAACAACAACAAAGAAAAAAAAGAGGAAAATATTTTATTTTGCCAAAATATTTTCTCTTCGAAACCTTTCTGTGTGTTTAGAACAACTGTTGGTCTAACCTAAGTCTCAAAGATCCTGCTCATGGTGTTCCTTCCTCCTTGCGGAAGCTAATTTGAAATCCTGTGCTGTCCCCCTGGACCACTCTATTGCTCCAGTGTCCTACTCCACTGCACAGTGAACATCTGGCACAGGCCGAAGCTGACACTTGGATAATGCAGTGGTGAGGCTTCCATCATTATGGGTGGGATTTTAATTCATGACTAAGACAAAATAAAACAAGAGGAACAGACTCCTGCTGAAGCTATCAGGCAAGTGGCCACTGTCAATTCCTCCCCAGATGATCATACCAAGCAGATTACCGCCAACCTCCCTGACTTTCAGCAGGCCTGGTGTCCCTGCTTCCCTCATCGCCTGTGAATGTCATCCACTTCTCAAAATCCATTAACATCACTAAACAGGGAAAGAGCCAGAGAGGGGTTTTTCATTCTTTCACCTAGGGCTGGCACAGAGTTTTGATACAATCAGATAAACAGACTAGCCACAGCCCTCAATTTCCACAAAAAAGGAGATACTTATCTATCACAGCCATTCCTCAACTGGTTCCTTTTCGAAGTGGATTTCCTCTGAGGCTATCAGGGTCTCCTTACACAAGCAGTCAAGGATAGCTCTTAAGGTGGACTACCACTACCCTGCCTGACTTTCTAAACAAACCAAGCATGTAAGAGTCACAGCCTGCCATACCAGCATCCAGAGTTACTGATGATCCTTGAGCTCATCTTAGACAAAGAACAAATTGCTTTTCTTCCTACTAATTATCCTGCTCTTTCTACCCATCAATTCTGCTAAGACTAACCTGTAAGCAGAGCACAACACTGAAGATCTTCAGAAAAGTTCAGGATACATTACCTGGTGTCCAGTTCCAAAATGGCATAAATTACATCCTGGAACACATTATGTCCTGCTATGTTAGACAAGAGGAAATGTGGTATACAATGAAATAAAAGACATCCTGGAACCTATTACATACTCAAAAGACAAAAGAAAGGACATTATAGGATCGATGTGGCTAATAAATGATGTGTTGGCATCTCATTTCTACCAAGATGTGGATTAACAACAGATGTATTACACTAATGTCTATTTGTACACTAATCTAAAACAACTGCATTGCTGTTGCAGACAGGAATTTGATAAATGCAGCCCCCATTCCAGCTCCATGAGTGCTGCTGAGCTTTAGGAAAGGTGGGGAGGTGGGTGAGCTGCTCCCAGAGTTTCTCTTTTCAGAGCTTGGGCACTTGCTCTCACCTCCTTTTCTTGCTGGGTTGTTCCCTGCTGATTTCTCATCTGCACAGCTGGGATCCCAAGGATCCAGGGAAGGAAGGGGGCTGCCTTACACTAACCCAGAAGTCTGCAGCTCAGTTATGGTACACTTGGGAAGTAAGGGCTACTCAGCATATTGAAACAATAAGTGCTTTTGAACACCAGAAGCTGAAGGGTTAAATCCTGGAGCCTAGCAATTTCAAAGTATCACTTTCCTTCTCACAAGCCAACAGCCCTCCTGCATTTACATAAAGCCCTCTAGGGAAGGCAGCTGCAGAAAGCATGCACAGAAGATGCCTTCCTCGGGTGGCTGAGGAATAGGAGAGAAGATACTGCTGGATTTGCCCTCTAGTTCCTTTCCACAAGGAGCAGCTGGAGAAGAGTTAGAGGCAGAGCTTCCACACCACTGTGCAGTCTCAGTTTGATAGACGTGACAATTCTCTAACCTTTCCCCAACCTGAAGAAGCAAGCTGCCTTCACAATTCGGGAAACCTGGAGGCAGGTGACAGACAAGATGGAGACAATCCTTTGCCAAGCATCTAACTAAATTCTGTTTAGTACCAGCTGCAGAGAGCCTTCTCCAGGTATTGCTGCTCTCCTAGAGCATGTACAGAACAAAAGTCTGGCCACAACATCTGAGGGTTTTGGTGCCATATGCCAGGGAGCTGAGAGGAAACAATTACCTCCCCTTCCTTCTCCCACATCCTAGGCTGCCCTAGGAACTGACGTGATTATTCCCTATTACCAATACAGAAGAAGGGGTCAAACTGGTGTAGAGTACAAGTAGAGAAGCTTGGAATACCTGACCTTGTGGACATCTTACAGGCACCCAGAAGCAGCTGCGGATGATGGCACTGGTGGGAGCTGCTGTGAGCCACCAAAGACTGGGCATAGAACAGCAGTCGAGGCTGGGAATCAAGAGTCCACAGCAGCTTGCCACCCCAGAACTCCAGGCTTTGCCTGGTCCTGACCCAGGCTGCGCCTTAACCACTGTAAAAGACCAGAAACAATGGACTGGGGCAGGGACAGGGGGAGAAACAGAAAAGAAACAGAAGCATGAAAGAAAAGGAGGGAAAGGAATGTGAAGCTGGCTAGATGAGAAAACCTAGGTGAATATATCTGATCCTTCCTCCCCAGCCAGCAGAGGCTTGCTCTGTGAAAAAGATTTTCTCTGAAATAATTTGCATTTGCTTCCAAACTTAGCACAGATCGGTCACCAGTCACTCAAAGCTCCACTTCAGGAACTAGCAGAGATTATAAGAAAATGTGATAGGGTCTGTCTTCACAATGTTCCTAGCCTGGTTTATTGGCATGGCTGAGAGCACTCCTTGAGAAACACAGTAGGGCAGTCCCATAGAGTCATCCAGTTACGTGACACAGGATGACAAAGCAGGTTGTCAGCCATCACACAAACATGGACCATGAAAATCTGTGAGCAAAGATACAACAAAAAGTGTATCCACAGATGCCAAATACATTATTCTATGTATATTTACAACCTTGTACCAAAGGAAATTGTTATTCTGTGTCAGACAACACAAGCATCTATTCAAGATCAGCATCACGGTAGGTTTTACACTACACTCCATCTGCTGCTTCACTTCCACCACACATATTTAGTTCACAACCAAGCATCAGCCCAACTACAATGTACAACAGAGGCAGCTAGTCTCACAGCTACACAGACATGTTGGGTTGTGGGTTTTTTAAACTTTCTAGAGAGACTATTTCTATTAAAATGAAATAAAACCCTCCCTGCAGAACTCCTAGTGATGATGCTTAAAGAGATGTAGTTAACACAGCGTGAAGCAGAACTTTTTAGTTTAAGAGATTACCTATATACACACACTTGCTAAAGGCCATCTCCGAGTAGAAAGCTGCAGAATAGGCGTGTGCTTCCCAGGGATCATAACCCTTCCCTGTCCCATAAAAATCCTGTAAAACCTGAAGCAAAAGGGAATCTCATATACAGGCCATGGTCTCTGCCTAAGCAGCTCTGGTTCCTATTTTCATTTCTTGCATTTCTCCTGCTTCCCCTTTCCTGGATGTATGTCAATGCCCTTAAGGTGCTGAAAAAGCTAAGTTACTCCACATGGAGTAAAGTGGGAAAATTCTCCAACTTCCACACAGTTCAATATTCCAAAAGAGTCTGAATGAAGTTTTGCTTCCTGCACCACTTCAGCACTTTGGAGCAAGTTAATTTTCCCTGGGACAATGGGATCTGCAAACGTCCATACGACCCTTGTTTGAAGGAGGCTCACACCAGCCCTGACAAAGTTCTATGATGATAATTCTACATGAGAAACACACAAGGTGGTCTCATTGGAGAATCCTCCTTGTTGGCACACAGCAAGGATGAGGGCAAGCCTCTGCTGGCAGCCTTAGTCCCAAGGCAATAGATTGACCCATGGGCTCAAAACTGGCCCCACTAGCCAGGATTGTCACTAACGGGCTGGGTCCTACACTAATTAGGGCTCAGAAAGATTTGGTTTTGGCCTGTGGGCATTTGAAGTAGAGACCCCAGGAACAACAGAAGATGGTTTTTACAACACACACTCAGCAGCAGAGCCAGAATCCATTATCCAAAGAAACTGCTTCTCCACTACAGAGCGTTTCCTAAAAACCATAAAAAACAGAACAGGGTGCCAAGACAACTCTTGCCTGAAGCACCAACTGTTTCTCCATAACTCTCTTCCAGTTCCCATGCACCACCAGCCTCCACTCCCTGTCCCCATCAGCCCAGGGAGGGAACAAGTGCCAGCTGAGTTTGTAGCTGCCTGCCTGCCAGCCCAGGAGAGGAACATCTCCATATTCCAGGAAAGCAATCAAGCTCCACCTGGGCAAACAAGAACATGAAACTAGGCTGCAGACTTGTAAAGATGGGATGAAAGGGGAGATGGGGCGAGAAGAAAAGATGTAGGGGATAGCAAGGGACAACACATGGAGGAATCTACAGCATCCTGCCCCAGGCTACAAAATTCCTGGCTGTATCCCATCCCTGAGCACTAAACACTTCAGATGAGTTAAGGCCCTGGCCTGGGTGCTGCTATGGAGTTGGATTTCTGCTGCTTTCCATCTGTTTGTACTTGAACTGGTCAAGAGTCTCACAAAAGAAAAAGTACCTCTAAAAAGCCATGAACAGGGGAAATCTGGGACACTGCAAGTGGATATCCTAGAAGCAGAAGTGACAACAAACTTTGGCTGACAGCATTTAGAGCTGTAATAACACTCTCCTCCTATATTTAATAGCCATTAAGAAAAAGAAAGATGTCTATGTACAAAACCAATCACGCAATGAAAAGCTGAAAAAGGGCCCCAAAGCCACCTCAGCCTATGCTGTGGATTGGGAGGGCACAGTGGAAGTTTTAATTGCTCGAGTACTCTTTATACAACAAAATATTCCCGTGGAAGCCTCTGCTTCATGGCCTGGCTGCAGACAATTTTGTTTATTCATCTCTGATTATAACAATTTGTGGTGCAGTTTGTTCATAAGTATCACAAGGCTTGTCACCTAACCACACTCTGTACAGTGCATTAACCACTCTAAGGACACTGGGTGCCTTGCAAGTTGCACACAACGTTCACCTTCCACACAACACTTTGCAAACAGCAGCATAGCAGCGTGCAAATGCAGAGAAACAATGCAGAAAAAAGTTAATTCCCTACTGGTTAAGGACAGAGACCAGGAGAAACAACTGATACAAACACATTCCAATGAAAACAAGTCTTGCTGTGATCCTGGAAAGTAGGACAGCAAAAAAGGGCCTTGGCAAACTGGGACTTTCTGATCACAAACATCAGGTCAGGACAGCAAAGCTGTAGTTCCAGCACCTCTATATGGCATACCGGAAAGTTAACTACTGTATTATAAAAAGGCCAGGAAATGGGAGTGAATCAAGGGTTAGGGTTTGTCCACCTAAGTTTGTGGATACCAAAGAGAAGTCTTCCCAGCACACCAGCTGCCAGAGTGGACACAAAGTTAATGATACTGCAGGTACATGTGCACTTTTGGAAACAAGAGGATTGCCATATGCACTGAAAACAGAGTGAAACAGTTTTTCGGTGCATCTCAAAACTGTCCCTATGGCTTTTGCCAACAGAACAACTACTATACCATCGATTGCCATCTCTGCTTGCCAAGCATTAAAAATTGTCTCCAGAGACCTGCAGTGTAGACAGCTTTCAGGAAACAAACTAACGTGATTATGGGTTACAACAGATCGTGAGAGCCCAGATATAGTACGAGTTAGATCCAGACACAGTTATCAGCCTGAAGCGGAAGCCTTGTCCTTAAGGAGGCACATAGGTGACAGAGCTGGTACTCGAGGAGACCAAGGTGCTCCTCACGTGAGGAGAGGCATCATATCCAGACCTGGAAGCAAAATCCACAACAGGCATGTACACAGAGAAAAGAAATTCTAGATGGCAGCAAGCTATAATGGAGATGACTGAAAAAAGCTTACTAAGAGAACCTGAAATCAAATACCAGTTAAAACGGAAGAATTTTCTTGCCAAATTCCTTCACTTGAGGACTGTGTAATTAGGCCAGGAAAAGCACAACAGAATATGCTATAGAGAATAGTCCTGCACCAGCTTGTTAACCCAGCAGGCCCCTTCCACCTCCAAAGTCTGCATTTCATAGCAGGTACCTAAAGGGTATAGATTACACCAGGTGGTAAGCCAACAATTCCGATCTCATCATGGAATTAAGCCCAGGCCAAGTGCAGGGACCTGTATTTCAGTACACATCAACAGGCTCCCAAGGCTTTTGTTAGCAGGGAAGCACTCCCTTGAAGCAGTGGAGTCATGCCCAAATAACCGACATAAGCTGTTCCGTGCAGTATGTGCCATTGCCATCCTCCGAGCTTACAAGGGTTTAGTCCCCAGCTACCAGATTGCCCACAACATCTTATCTACACTCCACCATTCCCATGGAGAGCTGCAGCAGGGACTCTGGACAGAAATTCAACCAGCATAACCAAACAGAGTCCCAACTTACCCTTAAACATAAGGCCCACACAACCCCACTAGAGGCTACAGGGATGTTGCCGAGACTGTATATAGTGAATACTTCTGAAAATCAAGCATCTGGGTACCACAGTGGAGTTCTCTTTCCCCTACCACCCCATAAAACAAAGCTACCCCAAACAGCAAGCCAGTTTTTTAAAAGGTTGCCGTATATCACCCCTTGTGCGACCTTGCCTGAGTCATGACTGGACCCAGGAGTCTTCCTCTCTCGTTCTGGACTCTAAGTAGATGGCTACACTGCTTCCCTTGAGACCCAGCAAGGCAGAAATAGGAAATGAAATGGAGAACAGGGAGGAAATTCCATCTCCCAACACAAAAAAATTAAGAGGCAGTCACAGAATTCTCCTGGTAAGAGGTAAAGAAATACGTATGCAAGAGTGAAAGCTAGAGACACAGAAATATCTTGTTAAATTTTTACAGTTTAACCACTGAACAAGCTACTTTCTCTCCATAATTTATACCTGAATTGTGTGTCTAGACATGACATCATTTTAAGGTATGCCTTGTGTTCTGTGGTAAGTTTACAATAACCAGAACTTATAATTGCTGTGGTTCAGGTCAGCAAAAGCGGAAAAAATACCCAAAGCCCCTTCTAAGCAGCTGTTCTTGGTAATCGTTTTAGTCTGTTGTTTTCTGTCAAGGAGACAAGGCCTAGCAAATGCTAAAAGCCAACACTGAACCAACTCCCCTTCCTGAAAGTGACGAATACCACAGATAATCTTCATTTCTCAGGCAGCTTTATTTGGTATGGTTCAAATTAAAATAGTGAAGGACAGCCAGATAAGCAAGGGCAATAAAAGCATCTACTGTATGCCTATGGAGACCGACGGCCTACAGTCACACTGGACCCTGCCGCACATGTCCATACCATAAACCAGTTATCCAAATCCAGTAAAGTAAGCCTCTGGGTCGCAGGCAGGATAACAACAAATACCAGCATATTCTCACTATTGAGACATAAATCCTGAGGATACAAAAGCTGGAACCACAGTGTAGTTAACATGCACCAGTCACTCTTACTAGAGGAATGAACCCTGTGGTGATAAGGACTGCTGGCCAAATGACTTTAATCACATGAGGTGTTGCAATCACTGTCCTGGAGAGCGTGGCCTGAAGCACCCTATCACATCAATGAAGTGGAATTTAGACATTGGAATGACAGGAAAAACTCTGCAACCTGAACACTAAATGATGTTTTGGGTTTTGATGTTTTTTTTGGTTGGGTTGGTTTTTTGGTTGCGTTTGTTGGTTTTTTGGTTGTTTGTTTGTTTTTTAACTAGCATCATAAGCCAGAGACAGCCAAGAAGGAGCAGGAGCTAGGATCAGAACACACAGGAGGATGCTTCAGTGCATATCAAAACTGTCTTAATGCAGCAAGCACAGACAAATTCCTGTGCCGTCACATCAAAGGCAACCCAAAGATCCTAGACAGAAACCTGGATCTACAGGTGCATTGGGTGGAACTCAGTCCATAACATGCATCTCAAAAGGTGCAAATATGTCACACACAGGGAAATAATTAATATTTTTTTCCCACACAATAGAACAGTTCCAGTTAGAAGGGACTTATGAACATCTAGTCCAACTATCAACTGTTTTTTTGACAGAAACACTAACACTGATAGGAATGAAATACACATGAAGGTTACACCACAGCACACACCATGCCTCTTCCATTTTCACTCAATGGGAAAACAAACTATAGCCACGAAGATACTCAAGATCAAAGACAATGGGCATCAGCCCTGGATACAAGTTATGGAGGATGAAGCAAGCAAACCTTTTAAGTCAAAAGGATATGTCATAACTATTTGCTGACATCTAAAAGCCATAAAAGACTGTCCAAAATCCAGCTTTTATCACCAGTAAGGAAAGACCCAAAAGACCTAGGACTTGATGACCACTGTCAGTTTTTCTCCATGTCACACAAGTGTTCACAGTTACAAGAATGGGAGTGGGTAGAATCAACATGTTGTTGTGTCTGAAAATAAAATCACCTTCCTTTTCTACACAAGTCCTACAGAGTTTTGTTATATTACTTTTCCTACTTGCATAAGCATCAGTGGTCCAACTCTCCTCCGTATTAGTCAGAAAAACAACTTGACAATTACTTCTTAGCTCTTCCAACACCCACTCAGAAACAGGGAACCACTTCAGCTAATAGCAAACAGGAGAGAGCCCATGCTACTGCACTAATAGGGCTAGATAAGAGGCTGATTATTGCACGCAAACTGAAGCTAGTTTCTATTCAGCCAATTAATGCAGATGCAGATCTATTGCATCCCTGCCTGGATCAATCCACACTGACGTGACATCAATGCA
This sequence comes from Falco punctatus, assembly GCF_963210335.1. NCBI lineage: Eukaryota > Metazoa > Chordata > Aves > Falconiformes > Falconidae > Falco > Falco punctatus. The sequence continues at coordinate 104,877,837 of NC_137580.1, read as the reverse complement.
CACAGGGATCTGTGCCAGAACAAGGGATTTAACATACTTTCCAAATCACATGCACACCAGGGTCTCAAACCTGGACCAGCAAACCCAGCACACCATTGTAATGATTATTCACAGGGAACAGCCCAAAGTATCACACCATTCAGTGCCACGGTGAGAGCTGGAGAGCAAAGGAAAACCATGACAGATGCTGGCAAAACTGCCCCGAGATAGCTGATGCTCAAGAGTGGTGCTGAAAAGGAGAAAGCAGCCACTGCTTTTCAGTGCCGGGTAAGTAAAGAGCAGCAGTGAGAACACCATTGCTCACTGGATACCAAGGGAGCAAGCACATTCCTGCCCAAATGGTGCAGCTGACCCATTATATTCTCTGTCCCAACCTGAGTGTACATTAGGGTCTACAGCTGGCTTATAATGAAAATCTGAAGTCATCAAGGCTGTTCTGGCTTCAGTTCTTGTTAAAGATGTTGAACATCAGCCCAAGTTTGGTCAAAAGGTTACACAGGTTTTCAAATCATTCCAGCTTGCAGTGACCAAAGGTTGATTTAGGGTTTGCTGTCAGAGCATATTCTCATTTACAGTCCTACAAGCTGCCATAAAAAGCCAGGTGAAGATCAGAGTTTCTGCCGATTTGAGATATAAACAAGATACAACACCATGTGGATAGGAAAAAGGATACTCACTCACTCTGGGATCATCACAACTCCAAGGACAAAGGACAGATAAATAATCAGCTTTTTATGTACTTCAGGAATATGTTCCTCTCTTTCTCCTGTTTTTAATGCTTTTAATGACTTTCAAGAGAGAAATTTACTTTTACCCTGTCTCTCCTGCTTAAACCAACAAAGACCAAAGCTTAACAGCTGAACTTGCAGCAAAAAAAAACCAGATTGCAGGGTGAAATTTTACATCCCAGAGTTTATAGTATTCACATTTGTCCAGGTCTAGGAGTGCAGAGTGTCAAAGGACACTCACTCTAGGGGAAAAAAAAAAAAAAAAAAAAAAAAGTCTCCACTAGACAGAGACATCTAAATGCTCATTCATGTCCCCCATTAAGTGTATGAAGAATCTTGTTACTTACTGTTCTGTGAAGAGCTTCCAGTTCTTTGGTTAGCAGCCTAGCTACCACTGCTAGTAGTCATTCTGCTTCCCTAAGACAAGTGCAGGGCAAGACTGATACCTTTGTACAGACACATCATACTGTAAATGAATTTGAACTACTCACATAGCAAGGAGGATGGTTTATTTTCCTGTGTAGCTAATAAAAAGCTGCTGTCTCGCTGTGAGTGCTAATATTAAGACAAAAGCAAGAATCTTCAAGTTTATGTTATGTTAAACATAAACCACTACAAAGCCTCTGCATCCCACCCAGACAGACTAGATGCAAGAGAAATAACTGCTTATTTATGTTTCCACAAGGACTAGCAAGTACATCGCAGCAGGACAGTGTTCAAGGCAACTTTGGCAGATCACACTGGGAGATGTGTTCAGCAGATAACAACTGGAGAATGCTTGAAAAGCCACTGTTTGCTTAATCACTTGAGGGTAAGTTTGAAAAGATCAAATAAGCCAAGTTGAGGAGTAGCTTGTTCCCCTTATTTAATGGCCTATAATATTTTACAGTGCAAAGCCCTGCAGCAATACAGCTAGCTGCGGCCTTTGGAGCCATCACTACACAAGTACTATGAGCCATATGGATTTAACAACTCTCAGCACCAGTAAAAAGAAAACCAGAACCTTTGTTACTTAAGCACAGGCCTCTACCATCGAAGCTAAAAAACACTGGCTGACAACAGCAATAGGTTTGTCTCTATTGCCCAAATTGGCCACTGGAGAAGAACTAATTAACCAAGATACTTCACAATTTCTGCCAGTGTCTCAATGGTACCACAGCTGTTTCTACAGCCGAAAACACTCCTCCCATGAGAACAAGACCTGACACCTTCAACAGAAACCTCTAGCACTTGAGCTGGGGAGCCACATTTGACATGGTCACTGGCAGCGGGAAGTAGTCTAAATAAAGCCCATCTGCCATGAATGTTCTTCAAGGTTTTTAAAATGAAGGACCACCTACCAATCAACATAGGCACCTGCACTGTCCACAGTGGATATACACCAGAGACTTCTTCAGCATTACTGCTACAAAAGTCATTGTTTACAAACAAATTAAACATCAAGTTATGAATCCTGCCTGGGTCTGTTTTCTTCTTTTATGCTTGTGTAACAAGGAGCATATTTCATGTAGAGGAAAAAAACCCAAAAATATTGTAGCATTTTCTTCCACCATCTCCTAGTATCTCCACAATCAGGTAAGGACTATGACATCTCCTCATCACGTATTTCTATAATCCTTCTGACTTCGTTAGAACTGTTGCTCAAACTAATTTAAGCCATTGCCTTGGGCAATCTTGCACCCCACTCTTAATTACTGCAATGCGCTTCTATTAGATCTGCCTGCGGTAGAGGCATCAGCCATCCATGGCATTGCAAGACTTAATGAACAGCAAATAAGTCACAAGCATTATTAGTTTTTGCATTACTCATTTGATGGCATTAGCAACCAGAAAACCGCAAATGTTACAAGAATTTTCCTGTCAAGAAAGAACACATGTAAGATGTGGTTGCATCTGTAGTATGACCCCGATGTTGCCTTTCTTATATGCTGCACCCATTGCTACGCATCTCGAAACATCTGTGCCTTTCCAGTGACTGATTATCCAGAGACACGCAACAGTGCTCTGTATCTATAAGAGGCCGGGGACTGAACCCTGAGTTTATTACAGAAAAGAGCTGGAGTAAGCTGCTTGCCAGAAATCCAAACTCTAGCCAATAAGTCCCTCCAGGCTCACTTGGAAAGGTCTTGTAACCTCATTGCCGTATGCCTGCTGGGCTCAAAATGAAATGCAAACTTGCATGTTACTTGTGGATTTGGACACACTATCCAAGGAGGAGACAAATCAGGAGCCTGAGCAAGAAGCATATGTTATGAGCCTAGAATAAAATTTATCAGTCTTCAATGAACTTCATGACAGGGGATTTTCACAGAGCCATTCCTTAACGTCTTTCCTGCTTTGGTGGTTGAGGGACCTAGTACAACCTGTTTAAATCATGATGTTTCACTCTCTTACACATTTTGATAAATATTTTATTAAAATGTTGTTCAAAATCTAGCTCATGGTGCATAGAATCATAGCTGATTTCCTCAGAAAGTTCACCAGCAAGTTTTTCCCAGCCTTCATTTATTTAGGAACTGTAAAGTTGCTGAAGACCCGTTCAACAAGTGTTCTTTACACTGCAGTGACAATCAGGATATCTTGCAGTGCTACCCTTGTTTAGGAACTGATTAAATGTTTCCTACTTCTTGTAATCACAAGCGTGTAGTCATTAAAATGAGTCTGTACCAACTTCTCATCCAGTTTTTGAAAAACATATTAGCCCTTAATGACTATCAATTATGTTATTTTTAGAAAAGCTCATTTGTGCTGATGCCATTTTCAGTTGCATATGTAGCATGCACCTAATAACTACTCCAGCTAGTAATCAAAGTTAACCAATATAATTATTTAACAGTACAACATATTCAAGTCCCATCAACTACAAAAGGCATATTCCTTTCCCAGCCAAATACTTTCCTTCACAGATGCAACGCACCCCTTATGGTATTTAAGATCACAGGGCTCAGATGTGCAGCACCAATTCGGAATAGCTTTCACATGAATTAAGCAGGAACAAGGCTGAAGTCCCCGTAGATGCTGAAACCTGACCTCTCTGAGAAACACTGACACACACACATGCAGGCCCCCCTTCCCCATAAGCATTTTAAGTGCTGTGTGTCAGGCAGTCTCATGGATCCATCAGTAGTAAACGTTACACCTGGTCAGAGCGTTTGTAGCACCAGACTCCAGCACGGCATTTCTTCTCCCGAGTTTAGGGCACAGCTTCACTCTACTACCTTCCACAGACTCCATTCCCTTCCCCAGGACCCCATCACCTTCAGAATCTTGTTCCATTTAAAGGTTCGTGCATTTGATTACTCCTGCCTTTCTGACTGTCCTTAACAAAACCTCACTTCATATTTCTGCCCATCTCTACAATTTAGTCAAGATTTGACTGCATTTTAATCCTAGTCTACCACGTACTCCCAGTACTGCTCAGCCTCCAACACACCGAGATCTCATCAGAGCACGCTCTCCGTTCCTGAACTTTAAAATGAAACAGTGAGCCATACTGGACTGAGAACAGTCCCCGGTACAACTTCATTTGATACACCCACCTGCACTCACACAGTCTGAACCCTTACTAATTACAGCACAGGGGTTCTTTGAGTGAACTGTGTATTTTGAAGTTGCTCCACCTAACGTACGTTCCTGTAGCTTCCCAAACGGAGCTGTACTAACTTTGCTGTCTTTATCCTGCTAACTAGCTCACGGAGAGAAGACATGATGTTGGAATGGCACGCACTGAACATGGCTTTGCCTAGCACTTTGCCACGTTAAACTAAAATTCAGCTCCAGTAGAAATTATCATTTGGGAGAACACTTTTGCTTCCCCTTTTAATAACCAGGAACTGAATAAGAATAGAATCTAGGATTCGTTAACATGGGAATTTGACACCTACCTCTTGCTTTCACCTTGAAGTTTTCTACAAAACATGAAACCAGTCTCACACTTCTCCATCAAATCCACTTCTGCTCCTACTCCTGGATTGCAACCCCAGTTCCACCTGCAACCCAGTTCCTTGCAATCCCATTTCCACCTGGCAAGGCATCCCAGAATAGTTGTAACAGCTGTACTGGGGATTTAGTTCCCCAATAAATCTCTTCTGCCTGAAGAAAGCTTTTGTGTGGATGAGGCTCACCCTGCTTAGGTACTGCACTTGCATGAACTCTTTATTAAGTCAGTATTTTCAAGTAGCCCACAACTGGAATTAGTTATCATAGAAGACAACTGTTATTGTACCAATTGCATTAACTCATTTAAGAAAAAGCCTACATTAAAAAAAAAAAAAAAGGCGGGGGGGAGGTCCCTAAGGAGGATCTCCATCTGCCTCACCCCTAAAGCTTGACTCCAGTTCAGCTTGCTACCAACTGCACTGCTCCCTGTAAACTCTACGTCCTTCTCTCCCCTTTGTCTTGCAACACCTTATACCCTTCTTACCACTTACACATGCAAACAGTTTGCACTGTCAACAGCTTTGTTTAACATTATTAGAAAACTCTCTGCAAAAAGAGTACTTTGGTCTGTCCATCTGCTGTCTGTGGAAAGCTCGCAGTGAAGCCTCCCATCTTCAGGAATTTCCTTCACTCTCATGTCTTTAAACCTCAGCACTATGAGATATTCCTCCATCACATACGAAGTGACAACTCATTATTAGAACAGCCCTGCACAGGAATCTTTGAACTCATGTGGTGCAAAGTTCTCATCTCTCCTCCAGCACGTGAAAAGACAGAAATAAGAGACAACAGCAGAACTGAACTCAGAGTCAACACATAGAGGTGAAGGCTATATCTAGGGATGAAAACCAGGAATATTCCCCTCATCCCTCCCTTATCCTCATCAACATTAACATCTACATAAGTCTCCACTGCTTCTAGGGCCAGACATCCAGGATAATTAAAAGTAAATAAATTACTGTGCTCAAAAGATATGCATATCAGGCATTACTGGGCCACTCAAGTATTCTCCTGGAAGAAATGTAACAAGTTCTTCCTCAAGGAACCACCCCATTCAATGTTGCTGTCAAACATGTTAAGTCCACACATTTCATAATTAAGCCCTTGAAAAGCGATGGGGAGGGAGCTGTGATTTCATAAGTGTTATGCTCAAAAATTAAGCACAAAGCAGCTTGTTAAATGGGCAACTGCCTCGCAAATCCAGTGAAAGAAAGATACTCCTCTTCACTGCCACCCCTCCCAACTGTAGGCATTCCATGTTAAAGGCCTAAGCCTCACTCTCTAGTCCTGATCAAAAAACCAAATAAGTTATTGCAGCAGCCAGGAAGCTCAAAACCAGCTTCAGTGGGTGGTTTTAATTCTTCTGCCACTGTTATCTGTAATTCACTTGAAAGGCATTAAAACAAACAGTGAACACCAGTTAGGAACTATTCATCTCATTTAGCTCTTTCACATGCAACTAGTAGTGTGGTGTGCACTCCAAAAATTGCTAACTTGTAATAAACACAACCCCTCCCTTCCTCCACCACCTCTGACAGGAATTTGTCTAGAAAAAAAGAAAAAGGGTGGAGTTTTTCAGGAGAATGTTTTTCATTATTTTGGTACTAACTACATTTGCAGGACTGACATCATAAAGTGTCACATCCTCCTTTTTCCAGAGGAGGCCACCACAGCTGCTGCATGAACTTTCCAGCATGCTCTGCATCAGTCCAAAGTCCTTAACCTGGTCAGAAGTGATGGCTTAGTTAAGTTCTCCAACCTTTGGGCTATTTTCATGTGACTCTTAATAACAGCAACCGTCTACACAAAATTGCTTCCTCCAGGTCATCCCTCCTTTATCCTTAATGGTCCAGCAACATCAACTCATCCCACAAAGGTTAGGAAGGCAGGCAGCAAAACTAGTAGCCGTCACAAGATATCTCCAGATTTGGATACTGGAAATCAAAGGATCCAGCCCTCACACATCCCAACCATCTGTGAAAGCAGCAAATACGTCACATGGGCTAACTCCCCAAGTTATGAACACTCAACCTCAGCTCTCATCATTATACACTTCTCTGACTCCTCCAAAAGGGCAAGAGTTCATCTTGTGTAACTCATGTTCCGACAGGTTTTCAGGGAGATCACTCTGCTAGCTGTGGCTTACCAAAATAAATATTTAAAAGGAAACAAAAAAAGTGTCCTGTCCATCTTGTCCATTCACTGCTCTTTGAGCGGATGACTGTCCTCAGGATTAGAGTTTAGCATGAGCTGGTGATAATTATTCTAGAATAATACACTAGTGGTAATTACTCTTACTCTCCCTGCAGCAAAAGCAGAATTGCTTCTATGTCAGAAGCATTTCTAAACCTAATGAAATCAAAGCCATCTCTATTTTTGTTAGGTCATCCTTCTTTTGCAAGATTTCACCACAGATTGTGAAGTCTGATAAGACCAAATACTTAAAAAACCCAACTAACCAACCCCTCCCCAAACCAAACGTGAACTGCAAACCCATTGAAGGATACGGCCCTCATGGATTTGGAAAAAAAAAATACAAAAAAAGGGGGAGGGGGGGCAGGGAGAATAAAGAAGTCAGCTGTGTTTTGAAATCCCCTCCAATTCCTAGGCAGATTTAGAAGTTCACAAAATAGATTTATTATCCCAGGGGCTGTAATAAGGTGAGTCTTACATATGGGAAAAAGCCACTCCCTTCCAATAGCCTCAAGAAAATAAAAGGTCCATCATAATGAGGATGAATGGGAAAGAAGTGATAATTCTGGGGGAAGACAGCTCTGAAGAGAACATCTACATGAGAAAGTAGTGAGTTAAAAGCACAGGCCTGAAGAAGGCAGTAAGGATTATGAAAGGAAGATGAACACTGTCAAGAGGTTGTCGTATGGGCTCTTCATACCTCTCACCCACACCTCTCAAATTCTAGAGGTCACCCAGGCGCACAAGTTTCAATATCTAACTAATCAACCACCCAAGAGGTGCCTAAGAGTGCTTAAAGAAATCTAATAGAAAATACTTAAAGGCTTTCAGGTCCACCACCCTCAAATCTTTGTTTGAGTCAAGAGAAAGAGATATGCAGTGCCCAACACTTCCACTCTTCCATTCTCCCGGCTAATCAAACTGATCCCATCAGAAAGTCCTAACTTGCTAAAACACACATTAGTGCCAGAGGCGAGTAAGAATTGGCATTGTTTGCCATTCAGTAACTAGCTACTGAAGTCAAAGGTCTACTTTTTCCACCCCCCTGCCTCGAGCTCTCCTTACAGGCTCACAGCAGAGTTCCGAGAGCACTGTGTCCCCTCGGCTGACCTTACAAGCAACAACCTGAAAATTTCACTCACCTACTCCTGTGACCAGCACATTATAACTCCTCAATGAAAGCATTTTCTTTCTGTGGACCTTTTCCTAGTTGTTTATCTGCTTTGTAGAGTGTAAAACCCTTTATGTTCTTTACAGGATCGTAAGCAATCAAAGCAGGATGCATTGAAACCAGCATTGCCTACATCAGCTTCAGTCACCAATTGAAAATATTTTTGACAACAATTGCCTCTAATATAGCCCAGCTCATCAGTACTTCCCTGCTTTGTCACCGAAGCAGATAAAAAGACCTCAAGAGCCTCCCAGCCTCAAGGCAGAACCAACCCAACCCATCTCTAATGGGCAGAAATTAAGACCCTACTCAATTCTGTAGACCATCTATTCTAATAATTCACCATTTTTGGTCTTTCCAGCAATTCTAGGATCACAATTGCTACTGTACTGTTTTTATACACTAAAGACTGTTGCACAGAAGATGAAACTTCTTTAGGAAGCAGCAACAGTGGCAGAGACATGAAAGAGCCATCCCTCGCTACTGGCACCTGTTCTGTATAATGGCAAAACCTGCTTTACTATAGTAGTAGGAGCCCAGAAGCTCAAGTCAACTACCCAGGATGTCCTCCTCAGCTCTTTCTCCTGCTGCATCCCACCACCTCCCAGAAAACACGGCCATCTTATAATTCTATCAGGACCTATGGACAGGCAGAAGTTGTTAAAGCAGCCCCACATGTATGTCTATTTTGACAACAGTTGGCAGAACCCTGCCAGCATGGTGAGAATGACCCCAGCAGACCAGATACACAGAGTCTTGCAGCCTGATCCCGTGTTAGCCCTGCCCAAGTTAAGGTTATGTCCACTGCTATTAGAAATAAGGCAAATTAATAGGAAAGACATTAACTATAAGTAGGTGGGTCTGTCACTTGTGAATTAAGAATTACAAAGCTAAGACAAACAGTAGCATCCAATATATTTGGGAAAGCAAACAAATATCTTCTCAAAATATAAAAGATTCTTTACATACCACAGTAATTTGATGGGAGCTAAAACAATTGGAAGAATGTAACAGTACAGCATACAGCTTTTCTAATTATGTTAAGATAACATCTGCAGATATTTAGCACTCCAAATATTTTGACATTAGGTGCTGAATAAAATTCTCCCTGTTCAGATTAAAAATGTCCAAAAAAAATGAAACCACTCAGATGCTGGAATGCAGTGTCAGAATCTTTGGAAATCCGACAGGGATTTTTTTTTTTTTTTGACTGTGTATCAAGAGAAGATGAACATTTAGAAATTGTTCGAGTAGTCACACAACACTGATGCCAGAAAGCGCTCTCAGCAGGCTGTGGATTCTTCCAACAGTGACCACACACTCCAGGAACTCCTCAGAAAATTTGATCAAGGGTGACACATGTTATGCCTGAAGCCAAAGGTTGCTGCATGGTCAGCATGCTGATGGGAGTGGATAGGAATTGGGTGACACATTGTAGAGTAGTTTAATACAGGACAGAAGGTCCACCTGAAGTTTCCCAAAGAGGCCATCAGAAACACAAGCAGGAGGAGGTATAACATATGGAGGAGCAGGAGGTGTATGATACAGAAGAAAACATAAGGGAAGCTACTATCTAACACTTGTGTACACAAACATCATTACTCAGAAAGCTGCTGTCATACATCAGCAATTCCATCAAAGGTGATCAACTTGTTTTAATATTTTTTTATGAAATATTTTCGAAGGTAGGTTTGCAGAGTTAGTACATTTTACTACATACTTACTAATTGCTTTACTAACTAGACAATTATTACAAAACTCAGGTTGCACTTAGTCTATAACATGTGTTCACATACTTCACTTATTGTATTTAAGCAACATTAAATTTTGGAATGAGAAGATATTTTTAGAAGCAAATTTGCTGTGTGGAACCAAATGTTGGACTTTAAAACAAAGATCTCAAAATTTAAAAGCAAAGTCGTATTTCACTAAAGGAATTCTTGAGCCAGAGTCTAGTACAGAACTACACAGGTGCAAGGATCTGTGCTAGATCCAGACTTGAAAGGAAGGTGCCTCAGCCTGCCAGACATTTGCAGCATGGAACTGCCCTGCTATCCAGGAGCACCAAGACAGCCTCCCCTGGGAGCATTTCACTGTTGGGACAGAAGCTTTTGTTTTGGTTATGGCAGGAGTTGGACTCTGCTGGAGTGGAAAAACATCACCGTCCTAGGATTCAGCAGCAGTAGGAACAGACTGCAATGCCCCGACTCCCACTGTCTTCTCTTACATTTTCTCAGTTTCTAAGGGTATGATGAGGGATGCTCAGTAGCAGTGAAGAGCTACTGTGATATTATGGGAAACAGTACTCCATAACCTTCATGCTGTATTTTCACATAGATTGACAGTTCTATGTTTAACAGTTCACAGGGGAGCAAACCAAGACCTGGAGAAGTAAGGTCCCATTAACACCAGTTCGAATACCCTTCTTTTTAGAGCACTTTAATGGGCTTTCAAACTTTCAGGTCTCTAGTTTTGATGTTCATTCTCATGGCCTCATCAAATTTTCTATCCTAATTGCATTTGCTAGTTTAACATTTTCCTGGCAGTGTTGTTCTGCATCTCTTCTCCAGAGACCAAGAAACTGTGAACCAGCAGTAAAAAAGGAGAGGGTTTTTACACTCTACCATACAGAGACAAAATTTTCTTATGCTGCTTTCAAAATTTTAAACACATGGGAATCTAAGAGGTTTGAAAAATATCAGGATGACAAGATGCAAACAATAGTTATTAAAAGTAGGTAAAAATATTCCAAGAACTGAAATGGGGGGGTGGGGGGTGTTGAGAAAAGAAAAGAAAAAAAAAAAAAAAAGGAAGTTCTCAAACCATTACTTTAACAAGGCTACTCAAATTTCCTACACTACTTGCATTCTTACAGAAAGAAAAAAACCCAAACAGTAAGCTTGGAATCCCAATGGCATCACTTTAGAGGTGCCAGGGTTACCCTTAGAGCTGCTTTTTGCTCAAACAGCTAAGCTGTCTACCATCAATCTGCTTCTGGGATAAACAGGACACTGGCTACTGTCCCAAATTCAAGCAACATAAGAAAGAAATCTATTTTAGATTTGTAAAGTGAAATAAGACCATGTCTAACTGGAGAGCTCCAGGGCAATGCTGAGTGCCTGAACTTGCTAGGGACAGTTTTCTTCTCCCGAGAGATAGCACTTGCCTTTGAACTTTCAGCCATATAGAAAAAAGGCTGAGTTGAAATGTCAGCATCATCTTGGATTCAAATCAATCAGCTTGATGCATGATTGCAATAGCTAAACCACTTCACCTCTGCACTGCCCTCACCCATATGTTCTTTATATCAGCAGTAAGCAGACTGGGTGGCTCAGTGGATTAATTTCCTGTCCTAGGCTTGGGCTCCACTTTAAACAAAACAAAAAACCCTGAAACTGGAAAATAAAAATTAGCATCTACTGACAGTTAAATTCACCAGACTTGTTTGCATCAAGTCTCTTTCTCCATCCGAGAAAGTTGCAAGAAACCCTCTAGGAAGCCCCGATACAACTGGTGATTTTTAACTATCCACTCAACTAGCTGGTCACAGTTGTACAAAAACGATAAAGGAATTAGAGACCTTTCAAATGCTGACATACCTTTGGGTGAGGGCAAAGCAACAAAGGCAAGGGGGATGAGCCCCAAGCAGTGTTCACTTAAAAAAGGAAACAATTGGAATCAGCCATCCCCGCCTTAGTAAATTAATACCCCACCAAGCAGCAAAATCTCCACCCATTTCTAGAACTAGGCTTCCTCCAGACCGTGCTGCTCTTTATCAGCTACAAGGCAAGAGTTAAATTCCCACGATAATTTAAATCTAAACAATGTGCAGCCTTCAGCATTAATGTAGGTGCCTGCCAGCTGGTGACAGTTAAGTGGTTACTTACTCCAGCTAAACTTATTAGCTAAGGGTCAAGACACTCTGTAATAATCAAATTGCATTTAACAGCTTGCTTTATCAGTGTGGTATGTTACTGTGGATGAGTAACTGAAGGTGTGTTACAGCAAGCCATTCTCATCATAAGACTGTCATACTTCGGGGCTAGACACCCACACTGGACTGTTTCCTTTGTAAAAGAGAAGCTGACCTGTCATTTGGGAGATAACAAGCAAGTATGCATGTCGGAAACAGCTGCACTGCAGCCTTTGACTGATTTCAAGTTCTTTGACTTGGTTTCCTTGGTTCACCCTCCCACCATCCTATCTTCCCTCATAAAATGCTAAAAGAAATAAATTTTAGAAGGGCAAGGAAGGCCTTCCATAAGGACAGCTTGTAAAAACAATCCATCCTTCAGATAGGTTACAGTGGCTCCCCAAAGACACTGTTCCAGAACAGCACAAAAAAATGAGCAAGTATCAACCCTGCTCAACAGGGATAAAGAAGGAATCAATAAATAGGATCTCTCAAGCCTCAAGATGCTAAAAACGCTATCAAGACTGAAGAAGGGACCCCACAGCCATACCCATGTACACACAACTCCCAAAACTGCTCTGTGTGCTTCATCAATCCATTATCTCCTGGCTTAGTCTGTCCTACTCATGAAAATGCAATCTTACTATTCCAGGGCCCATTGGGAAAGAAAACTTTTTACTTCAGCCTCTGGAAACAGGAGACATCTTGAAGTGGAAGCTCAAAGCCCTTGTAATTGCCATTCTGCTGACACATGGAGAACAAGAGTGACTGTCAATGAATTAGAACATCTGCAACACAGCGAGAAGGAAAGTTAAAAACAGTGCAGGTCTAGCCTGCCTTCAGTCATACCTGCCTCGCATCAGCTTCAAAAGCACCAGCTACACATACAAGTGAAATGAAATATTGAGGAGAAATCTAACTAACACCAAAAAAAAGGAAGCATTTTGAGATTCTACCCTGCTAATTTGCTGTGGCTTCATAACTGCACTGGTTTTGTTTTGTTTCAGTTTAGTTTTCTGTTTTCTTTTGTCTGCTGTTTCCAGGAAGGACCCACACAGATGTAAGCATCTTACCCTCTCAGTGGAATCAGAGTTGTAGCAGGAGAGAGTGCAGAAAGGGAAGAGTACAAAAAGTTTTCTATCAGGTTGCCAAAGAGCCCTAAAACCTCTTCTCAGCCTTTTTTACTTGCAATACCATGCAACACTAACATTAAGAATTAACATAAGGAGCAAATAAATGCTTCAGTTTTAAAATTGATACCTCTGGACAGCTTGAGCAGCTATGCACACTAGTTAGCAGCATCAATATTGCTGCTAGAGATTAGAGTGGCACAACCCTGCTGTACTAGGAAGGGGAGGCGGGGGGTTATATATATTTTTTTCCTTTCAAGAATACGGAACTGTTGGTAGCACCAGATGTTCTAAGGAGCCGGGGGGGGGGGGGGGGGGGGGGGGGGTGCGGGGGGGAATGTAAAAAGAATCTCACACATGAAAGTGAGAGCTTGCTACTGGTTTTCTGCTCACACTCTGCAGACTGTATCCAAGCCCAAAAGAACAGTTCCACCTTGAAAACTGACTGCATAAAATTGTCACCTCATTCTACAGACCTGCTCCTGTGAGATCGCTGCTGACTTTCTCAAACAAGCTTATGTTGGCTTTTTATTTCCACTGAACTCTGCTGAGACAGATCTGGCACTGCGGGAGGGAGCTGGATTCTCTCCTTTACACCAGCAGCACCACTAAGCTGTAATTACTCACACCTGTCCAAACCTACAGGCACGAATGGGCTGCGCACACAGGCTTCTCGGGTCCCTGGTCAGATCCTCAGCCAGCCTGAGCTGCAGCTAATTTGGAAATAACTTCTGCCACAATCCTCAGCATCCCTCTTCCCTGCAGCAACAGGTAAAAACCCAAGCTGCACACAGCAGCTTCTCTTCCCAAGGCTCACTTCTTTTAGCAGCATGCTAAAATGCAAAGTTCTCTTCTGCAGACTGCAATTTAGGGTAGCTTTGCCACTTTTTAAGACTTTTCTTGAACTTCTGGGAAGCTATTGTTTCCTCAGCAGCCTGAAGCTGCTGTTTGCAACCATCATTCTTTGTAACTAGGAAGTTGTTTTGTTAGTCAAGAGGTTCACCTGCATTATGCAATGAGCACCAAGACACCACAGCACAAATTAAGCAAGGTGCAGCTACAAAACAGGAGTTTGAGACGTTGGACACCCCCAACGACCAGCCAGCAGCATTGACCGGATGCGAATGAACAGAAAACTCAAGTCTTAGTTTCTCTCCCATTCATAATAAGCCATGAACACTCATGATGCAGATTCAACAGATGCATCAGTGCCTAAACTTGAAACACGATGGAGAAGCAGGACTTGTTTCAAAGCCCCAGAAGCAACAGTTAAAGCAGAAAATATTAGGAAGGAAAGTGCAAAACATGCCTTTTTGTCCATCATTATAAGAAAGGGAAACTACTTTCTTTTCTTCCAGCTCTGGAAAGAGCCCTGTTTTCCTCTGTGTGAAAGCCCAGATACCAAACCCAGAACTGTGTTTCCACATGCACTGTGGAACTTTACTATTGCACCGGGGGACAGGTAGGAAGGGGAACCAAAGACCCCCGATTTAATTCAAGGCTCTCTGGGAACACTTATTATTTGTGTCCAGACCTTACAGGCATAGCTCTTAGAAGCAGCCATTTAGGGACCAGCTTTCATCATCAGCTACAGCAATCAATGGTGATCACAGTGGAAGGTTGAGAAGATAACACACTGACGTGGAGAAAGCACATTTTCTGAAGGACTGTGCAATTGGGACGCCAAGCATGAGCATATCTATGAACAGGTCATCCCCGAGTACCTATTTCTCACTTTCTTTCCCCCTCCCTGCAATCTTTGCAAGCATTCAGTATGGTTTATTTTCCAAAACCACCTTTCAGAGTGTGTGTGTGAGCATTCAGATAATAATGGGGAGTGAAGAGAACTGGTGATTTGCTCCTGTATTTGAGAGCAAATTAAGAAACAAAATGCAGCTCAACCCAGCCAGTCCATCTGCACATCCCTTTGCTGCTCTGGAAGGACAGATGTGTTGCTGGATAACTTACCCTCTTCACAGTTGCTCCCCGTGAAGCCAGGACAGCACCTCCACTCCAGCGTGGTCACAGTTCGGTAGGACATTTTGTACGTGGGCCTGATGAGAGTCCTGTAACTAACACAAATAAGAAGTCAGCAGAACACACTTAACTACTCAGGGGTGGTGTGTTAACTAATTCAGAGTACATCTTTCTGCCCGGATGTATTCCCAGAGCACCCAGCCACAGAAAAAGGAGACACGCAAAATAAAAGCAAGGGTTTACACCACAGCGTGGATCTGATTCAACAAGCCTTATTTTTCTCCTTAAACCTTCATACTCTTCTGGCTCTTCTCCACATCTCTCCCACAAGTAACACCAGCATGCTTTGTGGAGGTCGCATAACTACAAAGTCACTGCAAGTAGCAGGGATGATGACTCTTGTTTCCCTCTACCTCCATGTGGATTTCTCTGACATTGAACAAAGGCTGGCATTAACCTTTCCTCACTCCGTACTAACAGTGCTTCCAAAACACTGCACTCTCAAAAATTGCATAAATCTCTGGTGTCTTTCCTTCTTCCACCCTCACCACTCAGATCTGGGGTATATAAGCACATCATCGTGACAAAGATTATCATGACACAAGACTACATCAGTGATCTGCAAGAAGCCTGTTTTCCTGCTTGCTGACCTGTGCCTCAGTTTTCCCTACGTGAAACAGGGTTACATTCTTCCTCATCACAGCCAAGGCTCGGTGCAAGACACATTCGTTAACCCCGTGTACAGCACACAGCACTCCCAGGGTCCCAATTAAAGCACAAGTACTGCTATGCCCCGCTGGAAACTAGAGATCCACCTGCAGACACAAGCAGACCTATGCAAGGCAACAGTGACTCCGAAGTCAACACAAAATGGACAGTTGTATCAATGCTTTTCTTTTAAAACAGCAGCCCTTCAAAGCTGGCAAACCAGAGTTTTCTCAGTATACAGCCAGACAAGTCTCTGCTGCTATTCGCGAAGCTAAAAGCAAACACAGAAGTCATACTCTACAAGCTCCCCTCAAAATTCCTACCCTTATTTGACAGCCAAAGGAATTTGGCAAGCACAGGGAGAGGCTGAAGCTTTGGGATTACAGTGTTGCAGGCTACAGCTCGAAGCTTCTCTCTCAAGGCTCGGCAAACACTGGCCTCGAGCACCCCGGTCTCCTGGGGGAAGAGTCTCCTGCCGCAGTGCTGGGAGCTGCCAGGAGACGGAGCGCTGCCCCAGCCTCAGCTGGGCACAGGGCCAACATGGAGCTACAAACTGCATGTATCTCACCCAAACCTCTGCCAAGGGGTAGCTGGCACAGGTGTACGTCCAGGATGGCACTGTGGTGACACTGGTGCAGTTACTCTGAAGAGCAGTGACAAAGGCTTGCCAGGAGACTCTACCCGTGTATGCCTTGGAAAGAAGGCAGCAGCTCGGTCATGGTTAACAGAGTCTTGGGGAAACTAATTTCTCAGCAAGCTGTTGCTGATTATTTATGCCAGCTGCCAAACACAGAAACCAACTTCTATAGCCACCAGACAGGAGGACCGCACAAGCTCAAGCTTCGCCTTGAGCACGGGGCTGCCTCCACTTGGAACAGCAAAGCCCAGCGATGGGAGAGCAATGCTGTCTCCCGAGAACATTACGTCCTCACCCTCCAAGTTGCCAAAAAGCACGCCAGTTACCGCTAATACCGACAACTGCGATCCAGGCACTTGTCTAATATGGGCTGGAGAGAGCCAGCTTGTCCCACCTAGTTCTTTGCACTACTGCATCCAGTGGTATTCAGGAGTCTGCAGTCATGAGCGAGTTTGAGGACTTGGCACCACCTCGATGTAGGTAGACCTTCATCAGTGCTTTTTCACAGAGACCCCCAAGGCATGAAGACTTTTAAGTGTCTTGCTGAGGGTCTCTCAGAAGAGCTCTGGCAAAGCTCAGGAACTGAACCCAAGTCTCCTGACTCCCAGTCCTGGCGTTGGACTCTAGACATCTTTCCACATGTAAGCCTCGAACCATCAGTCAGAAGTTCATGACTTTGTCACTAACACCACAGCTGGATTTGACCTTGAGATGAAAGTCTCCAGCCCTGTTACCAGTGTCCGGAGCCAGCTAGTCTCCAACCACACGGTGATTTTAAAACTATGTTTCTGCCAACACCAAGATGTTAAAGCTCTTTCAAACTTCATTATGAAGTGTGGAGAGTGGCTTGAGCCAGACTGGAATCTTGGCAGCAGTTCTGTGTCGGGGAAGTAGCTATAGTTTAATCCTCAAACGAGCAAGGACTTCTCGGGGCATGAGAAGCTCAGCTGTCACAGCCTACCACCCACCCTGAATTTCCTGGAAGAGTCCTGACATTCACAGCTCTGTTCAGCATTGTGCAGTCAGGCATGCAAAGTGGTCCCAGCTTGCTAGCTCCAGCTTGCTCTAAAGTTGGTCTGTTCTTCTAGCATCATTTTTCCCTAGTCATGTGACACAGCACCAAGGTCTGTTGTTACATGTATCATCACATCACATCCTGCAGACTTCTGACTGCTAGCCCAGAAGGGGAGCAAAGACAACTCCTTTAGAAAAGCATCACCACCCTCTGATACTTGAAGCGTTGCAAGTGAGGGAAAGGAAAAAACATGGGAAAAAGGAGATAAAGAGAAGATACCTGCTAAAGATCAGAAGCCGTGGAATGAAACTATGTGGAAAACACAACAGGCAGAAAAAGGGATTGGTAGCAGTCTAGGGAAGCCTTTCCCTTGGATGTCACCCAAGCCACAAAGACTGGCATTAAAACCTGCAAAATCACAGTAAGAGGTTAGGGTGAGCCACCGCCTACACCTCTTCACTTCCCAGGCAGCCAAAGGATGTGCTCAGCATACACAGTCCCCTTCAGCAAAAGGCTTCCAAGCACTACCAGACCTGCCACTCTGCTGCAAGAGATGGGCATCATACTTGCTGAAGCTCACAGCAAGATCCCAGGGAGTGAGGCAATGCTGAGGGAAGAACCCAGAAAACTCAGCTAGCAGCCACTGCTGTTACTAGATCAGATCAAACACCCAGCTGCCCTTGGAGACTGCCTGAACAGTGTCAGCCAAGCTGATCCACATGCAATCACCATTTGGGAAAAGGAGAGTCTCTTGCTCATGTCTAAGTGGCTGCCCAGGAAGTGGGGAGGGAGCGCGAGGTGACTGATTAACTGATTTAGGGGTATGAAGCTGGAAATGCTGGAGAGGTCAGGACACACTGAGGAGATGGCAGCCACTGAGTCTCACGCCTCAGCACACAAGGATGTATTCTCCTTGCTCCCAAGGAAGTGTCACTGAACACAAAAGCCAGTCATGACACAAGAAAGGGAAAGAGTGTCACATTCTTGGATCACAGCCTCAAAAATCAGGTCAAAGAGAAAGGCGTGATCTCTGCCATGACCCAAGCAGGACAGCCTGTCACACACAGGAAGTACCTTCCCCCTTCATGGCCCTGCCCTTTGACACTTAGAAACAAAGCTATTTGTACATGAAGCCCACATTGAGAGGGAAGGCGTGAAACTCATTTCCACATCACAAGAGACTGTTTTGTTAGTGTGATTCACTCGGCCGTTGCAGTTTGTGCCCGAGGAGACCTCAGTGACCTTTGGAGGCTTCTGTTCATTTTTATTCAAGTTCCAGATTGAAAGTTTCAACATCACTTACTGCTGGGTTTCAGGATAAGAAGAGGAATGAAACTGTATTTTTGACTGGCACAGAATCCAGAAACCAAGGAATCCAAGCTTTCTTTTACCTACTGCTCTCATGGCAATGAAGCCATCTGTCAACCCAGTGAGTCCAGCCCTGTAAATATAAGCAGCATATTGTCTTTTCAACAGGGATAATCCATTTTTGTTATAACAAGTGCTACCATTGCATTAAAATAATACCAAAAAGTTTATGGTAGTTCCTCTAACTTTTGGTACCCATGCTCTGATTTACAGACATTCTAAGCTTCCCCATAGAAGCTTAGAATGTTCTGAAAACAGATTTCTAATACATCAGGTTAAGCAACCTAATCTTGAAGCACTTGGTTGCCTTGGAAAGAAAGGAGGTTGGAAAGAGCTGGACAAGTATTAAGATAGAAAAGAATATCCTATGGCTGTACCCAGAGAGTCTGTTTCTCAGAAAAGCTATCAAGAACATATTTGGTTCCCAACAGCCACCATCCCCACTGCAGGCAGGCCATTGTAACTATCCTCTCAAAGCTTACCAGGCACTGGTTACACCAGGTACCTTATCCTGTCAGTATTCCACAGAGAACTTCACCTCAAACCAGTGCCACAGCTGATGTGGGGACAAGGCATAGCTTTACCATCATGTTTATACTCACAAGGCTGGCTGAGAGCATCACTCTGAATCAAACCTGCAGTCTTCCCCCCCCCCCCCCCCTTTTTTTTTCCCCCTGCAGCCTCACCTCCTCCAACTTCCCTAGCACAAAAGCAGTAGTTCCCCAGGGAAGAATGTAGCCAGAGGAGTTTCAAATATGCTCCTGCAGACACTGGACAAAAAAACAAAACCTGCGGCTGCAGGAGTGTTGGAGGCCACCGTATGTATCTCCTGCCTTTGCCAAAGGGGAGGAAGAGGACTCCCAACTCTGAGCATGTCTGCTTTGCACAACTTACCAAAAGTCTAAAACCCAGAAAACAGAAACTTGGACACCTCCCACCCCAAGTTGTACAGAGCAATGCACTAGTCTCTCAGTCCCAAGAAACAGACAAAGGACACAGACACATGTTTCTATGCCACCAGAGTAATCATCAGCTCCTGTCTTTGTAACAGTTAGATCTCAGTGCTATTGCAGGAGCAGCACTGCGCTTCCCTACCAGCAAGGAGGCAGAGCGGCCAGACAGCATGTCTGGACAAGATCAAAAAGCCTTCAATTAGCAGCCTGAGGACACGTGAGCCTGTGCACACTCTAAAAAGCAGACGGCCCTCCACCTGTGCCCAGCTAGCAGCACACAGCCATCTACACCTGTTCTCAAACCTCAGAACACACTTCTGTGCTACAGCTCAAATCTCTTATACACCCAGAGCCTCTATCTATCCTGTTCGCAGGAGCACTCTTCATCCTCTATTTATACTCTGTGTGTGTATGGGAGAGCAGGCATCTTTTTGCAAGCACATGACTGTGTATCTTGGAGAGAAATAAGGGAGTTAAGCACATAAGAGAGTTTGTGTGTAACTGGACTTCAAATAGCAATCCTAATGCACTGGAATAAGCTCTGTGATTTATTATTCAATTGACTGGAAAGAAAGAGAGAGAGAAGGATTTCCCTGTGGTGTTACTACTTCTGAAACTGAGGAGTAAAATCAGCTACAGGCCAACCTCTTGGGTGACAGATCCCAAACTTCTCCTACTGACCCTGTAGCAATAGCCTTCAAAAGCAGAGAAGACCAAAATGGATGAGCCTGCAAAATTCCTTCTTTGTTACTCTGCAAACTAGCTTGTAAAATCCCTCCAGGAGAAGAAATGTGTTCAGTTTAAATGAAAACAATAAAAAAGAAAACCCAACATTCAAAATCACCAAATGGCAAAAATGATCCATGCAAGATGTGTAGTCTGCTTACATTAAAAATGTCATTGAAAGCACACAGTATTTGTGATAAGCCAAACCAGCCGGAATGCTGAAAGGAAAACAAACCCCATGCAATGACTTGCAGTTGGAAGGGGCACGACAGCCCAGATTCGCTGTGTCGCAAAAATGCTCTCCCCTTCCATCTCTCCCACCTTTGAATAATGTTTGAAGCTGACAGATTAGTAACTTCAAGTTTGGGGTTTCAATAGCTCTTGCTGAAGTACACAGCCCAGGTAAGCCCAGACCTGCACAAACCAGCTATGGGTTTCCAGGGGAATCTTCAGATTCTCTGAAGCCAGGAAGTGCAGCAGAGGCAGGATGCTCAAATGCTAGAGTGAAACAGCTCTGTGACCACCAAGTACAGCAAAAATTCACAGGATAAAAAAAACCCTCACACATCCTTGCTGGGAACATTAACTTTTCTAGGATGAAACAAGTAGAAGAGGAATCAGAATATCCTGCCGCAATCTGAACCAGCATGCTTCCAGAGATGACAGGGATTTTCATAGCAACAGAAGTCTGAAGCAGAAAATGTTTGTTTTCTGAAGGCTGTAACATTCATTTACGTCCTGAAATACTGTTTTACTGAGCACTACAGTCATACACAACTACTCTAATCAAAATAAGGCTGATTTTGGCCAGTGAGGGGATAACAAGTAGTCCTAGTCTCAAAGTCCTAAACCACAGTAAGACAAAAGAAGTACTGTTCTCATCTTACAGGTGAGGTGGCATCACTTGACCAAAGGCACAGGAAGTCACAAAGCTCCAGCAACTGAATGCAGGTCTCAAATCCTTGCCTGACCTAGGAGATCACCCTTCTCAGTGAGCCTCGAGAAGCATAGTGTCCCAAGCACGACAGGACTGTGCATTAGCCTGCAGCTGCTGCAGCAAAACGATTGCCCAGGAGAAGGCTTCCTATTCAGATGCCTGGGTTTACTGGCAGCTGGGTGCAACCATGCAGGCAGCAGAGACCCTGAGATGAGGTTGCCATTGAAACACCAAGCCAGAGACTTTATCCCTTCCTTCAGACAGATAAATGGCATGCGATTTTTATATGTACACTAGGAGCTTCAGCCAGACCGCTGGAAAGTTGCCCGTTCACTTCGTAGCGTGACAAAGCAAAGGCATATTCTATGGTGCACAGAAGCTGAAGCCTTCACTACACAAATGGAGAGAGTTCAAGAATAGATCTGCTGAGGGAAAGCCTCTAGCCAAGACTGCTCCAAAGCAACTCGGCACCCAAGCTAAATAAAGTCTGGGGTGGAGGGCAAGAACTGAGCAGTTCATCCCATCCCAGCCAAGATGACGACATTCCTGCAAAAGAAGTACAGCTGCCAGCTTCGCAAGAGCAAGTGAACAGACAGCAAGGACATCACACAACTGAAGCTGCTAGTCTGGGGATCTCACAGATACTCCTCTGTCAAAGGCTTGACCCTGAGCTGCAGTTTGTGCAATAAGGGAAAGAAAAATAACATGAATGAATGGGAGACAGGAAATGGATTAAACCCTTGTCTGGCCACACTGATGTCTGCTTACAAGCAGAGTCTCTCTAACAGAGAGCCCCTCTCAGCTGTCACCACGAGGTTGAGAGATGCCTTTTTTTTTGGCTAGCGTCCCTTTTGCTAGTGAGCAGTCCGATAACGGGTGCTGGCAGAACAAAAGCTCTCCCAGATATGGTTGACTCCCTGTAAACAAGGACATGAAAACAGTTTGTTTCAAGTTGCAGCTGGGAAAAATACTATAAAGTCAAAATAATGCCAACGGCTTACTGACATTTTGCATTACAGTCAAGCACAACACCATACAAATCTGGCTGTGTCCCCTCTTCAAACTCAGGCACCAGAAATCTCACTAGAGAAGAACAGGAGAAAGCCAGAAGTTTGTCTTTTTTGCAAAAAGAAAGCAGATATATTTACATCACCTGAACAACCACAGGGATACAGAGAGCATAGCCAC
Organism: Falco punctatus; assembly: GCF_963210335.1. Lineage (NCBI taxonomy): Eukaryota > Metazoa > Chordata > Aves > Falconiformes > Falconidae > Falco > Falco punctatus. Next base: position 104,855,254 of record NC_137580.1, on the reverse strand, counting down.
TACCAGACCTGGAATAAACCTGACATCGCCAGAAGCTAGACTTCCAGAAAACCCAAAAAGACAGATATGCTGGTACAGAGAAGGTAAGGAGGAAAAAGAAACAACATTCTTTGATGGGAATGAAGCATTGGCCCTGGGAAGCTTTCTTGCTGGGACTTGTCCTGTGGAGCAGATACAGTCAAGCAGACAATCATTTAGGACCACAGACAAAATAGAGAAGCTCCTTCGTATTACAGGACGACACTTAACAACTGGTGACCTAGAGAAGGCATTTAGTGACACAAGGGATTCTTTGCTTCCCCTTCCATGAAGCTAGCGCAAGTCCTCTCCTGTGTTTTGTGAAGTGTCACAACAGGACACTATCAGACTTGATACTACTCACACTTGCTTTTCCCTGTCGAAGATATCTACTGAAGACATCCTTATTTAGGATATCCCTGAGGGGTGAATCCCTTGACCTTGCAAGGTATCAGGGCCTGCAGCATTTCTGGACTTTAATTCTGCCGTAACAGGATTAGACAAAACATGGGTAGAAGTGTCTTTTACTGTTAAAGAGAGCCATTGCGGGAAAGCGGCAATCCCATGGGCTCACATTCTGCCATGCCACATCCATGATTCTTTCTTCGAGAAATATTAGTTTGAAACACAAGAGGTAACATTTACCCTAACCACAGAGCAGCTGCCTTCATCTGGCACCACAGACTCGTGTTCATCACAAGAAGACAGAGAGTCCTGAGAAAAACCAGGACAGCTTCCTAAGCAAATAGCAGTGTCATCCAAAGCTTTCAAACATGCTAAACCAGCTGTCAGGGTTTGGGTCGAGATTTTTCAGTTTTGTCTTGAAAAAGTAGGTACAGATTCACTCTCAAACCACTACATTGGGGAAGGCGAGGTGGCACAGAGAAAAAAAAAAGTATTGCACCTGAGTTGAGTTTCCTGCTCTGTTCATCTTCTGTAGGAATTTTCAGAGATCTGTAGAAGGAAGTTGTGCAACATGGTAGTTGGTATAAGCTTACAAGCTCCTTCAAAGCCAATTTCTTAGCAGAAACATAAGGAAAGCAAGTATAACTCGCAAAGAACTGCGCTAGTGAAATAAGTGCTGAATAGAAGAGGGACTCAACTTCCCTGTGACTTTAGGGACTGTCTTTCTCATTGCTATCCTTGGGAGTTTTCATCTGAAAATGGGAGATGGGATTCACCTGAATTAGGAGACAGAGTGACATTTCCTAAAAAGAAAATAATCATTTTGGTGAAAGAGGGGGCAAAAATGTCATTTTACAAAGTAGCAAATTTTAAAAACTCAGCTTGACTCTGAGACAAGAGATAGTCAGTTACTCGCACATCCCTAGATGCCGGCAATATAACATTGATAGGCTGGCCACGTGGACCCAGGAAATAAGATCTCAACCATGCAACATGACTCAGGGTTACCAAAGGTTGCTCACCGTAGTTACATGTCACAAGATCCATAATTTTCAATGGCTGTTTTTCATTCTGTTGTTAGAATTCAGATGCAGTGCGAAAACCAAGCAACCACTTGTAAAAGATGTCTCGGATGGGGATAACTTATTGAGCGACCCACTCAGCTCTCAGGACCTCAGTGGCTTCGACTTCATTGCTACTTGTTCTTGGGGCTCTCCCTTTTGTACAGTGGCAGTACAGGAAATTATCACGAACCAGCATGTGCCACTCCTGCTTTACCTTTGTTGATAACTGGGTGGGCTCCTGCGTTTGTCAGCAGCTTTCTGGAGGTCCTTGGGAAAAAGAGGTCCTCGGTCTTTCTCTACTTCATGCAAGAATGTCACACAACACAGGATCTGAGGACAGACGGTATAGTCATTTCCTTGGAAGGGTGCCATTTGCTTTGCTTGCATTTCATCCCAGTTGCAGAGGGAGCAGAGCATTAGTGTCCTACTGTCTCTTCTGGTAGGTTTCTTCATGGTGATAGCCTTCCAGAAACACAGCTTTCCATCAGCTGAGCTTTCACCAGCCGAGATCTTAAATATTAATAACCCCAGCTTCTTTCCATGATACTTTCACATATAAAGAAAAATTGAGAAGTGTGCTGCCATTCTGCATTGTCTCCAAACAATTGGACTCATCAGGCAAATGAACCAAACTACATTTGAAACTGAAAACGTTCCATGAATAACAATGTCACAACAACACACATTACTGCTAAAGCCTCTAGGTTAACAATGTAAGAATCAATGTGTATGAGTAACTGCAGGAGCCCACAAAAAGGATTTTTACTAGTAACATGATCAATTGTTTAGTACTTATGAAACTATGGCTACATTAACAAGGAAAAATAAGCAAGATTCTTGGCAAGTTTAGGAGACAAGGTGAAAGCTTGCAAGTTTCTAATGACAATTATATGCATAAAAAGTCTGGGAAATTAAAAAGCTTCAACAGAAGTTTGGCCATGACAGTGTAAAATATTAAGTGTTTCAACCACAACCTTGCATAAAACAAGACCAAAGAGACACCAAAGCAGATATATTACAAGTGAAAAAACTTGAAATGACCACTGGCCAAGTAGAAACTGGAGAACCAACTGTGGTAACCGCCACATGGAAAAATGCAAATTCCAGATGAAGAGTCACAAGAATAGATTGGGAAGGTGGATCTCTGGGTATTCAAGTGGGTAGTTCAATGACATTCTGGCTAGGTTATGAACTATGAAAGGACCCTGCAGCTAGTGCCCTGTGGATGAACTGGTAACAATACCAATAAAATGACTAAGCCTTATGAGCCAAATTATGGGCTTGTCTACATGGGAAATTGTTATAGAAGCTAGGTGTAAATTTAGAGCACAATGGGTATTTTGCACTAACTCCCAGATGGGTGGGTAACACTATTCCGCTCCGAGAATGTCTTTCAGAGAAGGCAAAGCTCAACAATACAAAGACACTTTGCATACTGAAAGGTGGCCGCTGGGGATAGCTATTTCACAAGGTTTGGTTTTTTTCCTCAAATGTAGGTGGGTCCCAAGACTGTAAATGATTGAAAGGCAAAGCAGGCTCAGGGCAAGTTTTTGACAAGCTGCTGTCTCTAAGCTTTGTTTCTCATCTGGGGAGAGGGGAATGGTACTTTCTTGCATGTCTCTAAAGGATACTGAGGTGCAGGAGTAAGAGGTGCTGTAAGGAAATTCCACTCTGAAAGGTACAGGGTACATTACCTTTGTCCACCACCAGCTGCAAGGAATTTGACCAAAGTTTTCAGTGTATGTGATCAACATTACCCTCAAAGACCAAGTATGAGGACTCAATACCAACAAGCCACACAGTGCTTGCATATGTCCAGCACATAGGTCCAGCATCCTGCTAACCCTGCTCAGTCACACTGCACTCCATATTGGACTTCACATTTAATTAGCGTCATGCCCGACTGGCAGCAGCCTCCTGTGTGCAGAGGTACTAACTGGTATTACAATCTAAGCTAAACTGTTTCACTGTTTAGGCTTGTCCCTAATACTACACCGACCTTCACATGCAATTACTCTGCAGCTAACAACAGTGGCATTCTTTAGCTACACTGCTGTGAAAGCAGGGTATCACACCTGATGCATTGATCTCAACCCTCTACACAGTATTTAAAAGCTAACCAATTTAATGAGAAGTGCAGGAATATTTGGGCAACATAAGACAGGAAGATTTTTACCTCACTAAGTTGGCACAAGGTCCTGGCCACCGGCAGCTCTGATAAACTCGCTGGATCACCGTTTCTGACCCATTCTGCACTTGGCAGGAGACTGTCCGTGTAACCGTATAGTGACACCAATGCCTGCGGAGAGAAAGGACACTGTTAGCCCCAGTAAGACGACAGCAAGCTGAACCAACGTACATCAGACTGCAGTAAAAACAGACTAAGTATCTGGGGGTCGGGTTGTTTCTTCTGCCAGCCATAGCTAGCCTAACTTGCAGTCTTCATTTCTTACTCTATCCTCTCCTCCCAATAGCTGCAGAAAGATTCCCAGCTTCTGCCAACCTGAACCACAAGAGATCCAGTAATGCCTCCTGCTTAGTCCTCAGAGGCTAGAGTTTTATAGTACATAATTCAGTTCTGTTATCATAAACAATAGGACTTCAGAAAAAAAAAAAAGAGAGAGAGGAAAAAAAAAAAAAAAAAAAAAGTGTTCCAAATCTCCTGATAGTCAGTTCCCATTGTACTGGTCTTAATTTCATCCTGCTCATTATGGTATCATTCCCCAACCTCCTACTATTCTGAACAACATCTGAGTTGGAAAATTCTGCTTTTTGGTGTGGTGGAGCTCATTGTCAGCAGGGCTTAAACAAGCTAGGTGCCAAACAAGCCATACTGCTGTCCTGGTGAGATTACGGTCTAAAAATGGGCAAGAAAAAATGCAGGGGAAGGGGAGACTAGTGTCTTATGCTGTCTCACAAGAAAACAAAAGAGACACCTTCTCACCATAAGGTGTATGAGAAGGCAGGACAGTGTCAGTCCTGGGAATAGGGACCCATAGACCCTCTTCCACCTTCTCTGAAAAACATTGTTAGGTTCCTGTGTCATGCTAGGGGGGAATACTTCCCCCCACCCCTTGCAAGCATCGTTAATATTTGCCGAATACAGGTTTACATTTTTGCTTTTACATCCCAATGTAAAAAAGTTTAAGAGCCACTTTCTGACTGACTGGGGATCAGAACGGAGGTCATTAATGGGAAGTAAAGACACCAGCTTGTGCTTCAAAACACACAAGGTGCTTGTGTAAGCATTCCCTGCACGCGCAGAAGAGTCCTGGCTCCTCATGCATCTTAAAGCAAAAGTCCTCAGTACAGTTGATCTGTTTTTCTCCAAGTGTCACAGCAGCTTCCCAACCTTGCATACCAAAAAATCAAACTGTTTGCACCATAGAAACAAGCACCTGCACATCCCCTCCTCCTTCTCTAACCCACCTTCCCCACGGCAGGTTAGTTTTCCAGAATTTGCCACTTACAGCACTTACTGAGTTTTGTTTCCTTTTTGGATTCCCCTCCTATCTCCACAGAAGGCTCCTTGCCCTCTGGATAACTCTCATTGCCATGAATAGAGGTATGCATGCAGGCAGCTGAACTGAGCGCTGCAGACCACAACAGGCAAGCCGGGGCCAGCAGGCTGCTTGCTGAACCTACAGCTACAGCAGCTGGGTGAACTGGGGCACCCAGAGAGAAGGTGGCTTTCTGCCCAGCACCATCAGGCCCGTCAGCAGCACCAAGGCAGAGCCACACAGCTTTCCCCACAGACACTGCTCCTGCTCACTGTAAAGCCACTTGCAATTCCTCATGAGGAAGTGTGGAGTACAGTCACATCTCAGGTGACCCCATGCTGACAGGCAGGTCTTAGAGAACCACTTCTAAGATTTATTGAAGATCTGTGGTATGTATCTATAGGGATCAGACAGCCTAGCACCCAATGTCTGTACTAACATCTACATCATAAAATCAAAGGGCACCAAAAAAAAAGTGTGTGTATGTGGGGGGAGATTAAACTCCAGACTACCTGATGACAGCAGATCCTTTAGTAGGCTCAACAACTTCTGCACAAAGTTTAGGGAGCAAACCCAGAACAAAGACAGAAGCTAAAGACTGGTAGCGTGATAATTCAGAGTAAACGTCTCTCTTCCATTTCACATGTACACATGGTGCAATTGGCTATTTCATCTCACCAAGCTTTAGCATGGTGTTTGTTCAGATGGGTACGTCTGGATAAGATATCCTCGTGCCATGGGAACAGCCAGTTGAGCATGGAAGGAAAAGCAGCCAGAAGAAAGGGTGAGTACAAGAGGGCTTGGGGAAACCACAGCTCTGCATGATTTACCTTGAGCACGTTTTTTAGCACAGCGCTTACAGCCATCAGAAGGACAGCGCTTCTGCACAAGCCTCAGGGCAAAAGCATTTCATGTCAGGCAAAACAAACTGCACGTAGACAGAACCTGACAGGGTAACGGCAGAAGCACATGTCCTAGAATTATGAAAACCAAAACTGTTAATTAACATACAAGGAGAAAGGAATTGGTCCCAGCACAAGAGAAGAACAAAACAGTAATATGCACACTAGCAACATGTAACAGAGCACGAAAGGACATGAATACTGACAAATTCAGAATAAAGTTACTGAACATTTTAAAACAGAGCATAATTATCAAGGACTTGAGTGCCTCCCCTCACATTAAGACCATTTTTCTGGCCTGTCAATGAAATCCAAATAAATCAAATATTTTTTATGCCTGAACTGTTATGTAGCTTGTGTGTGTGTCCCTCTGGCCCTCTCCCATCACAGAATCATCTGGGAAGAAGTAGTACTGTTTCCATGGTGCAGAGCTGGATTATCCTATGCCAATTATTTTGCTCAAATACTGGGGCTTCTGAGACAACCTGTCTGACCTTCTTGGGTACACCCAAAGCACTTCTGTGTCAAATTAAGAAAAAAAAAAAATAAAATCAACTGCACTCTAACCAGAACCCTCCATATCTGATGCTGGAACTAGAGAGCTTCATATTCCTGAAGGCAAAAGATGTGGGAATGTGAACAAAGCTGAAACACCACTGCACACCCCAGCACAATGCAGCAGTGAAAGGCAGGCATTGCAGGCAGACCCTGGCAGCCTAACTGCTCTGGTTAATATATAATGGCAGCTCCAAATTGCAACTCCTAAGGAGAAATTGGAAACTAACTGTTACTCTCTTTAGCTTTCCCTTGCATAGACCCAGATTTAATGTCATCTTGCTCCTTCAAGGCTTATTTCCAAGCAGCTTGGCTGTCTAGCACTACATTTGTGGACCTGGAGCTAAACAGGTGGCACTATGCAGGCTGCCTATGTCAAAAATTGCAAGAAAAGTTGATTATTTTAAGCTGCCTCCAAAAGTTGGCAGGCCTTTCATTCAGTGGGTGCTGCTGGCATGCACACAGATTTTCTTACCAACGAATCCAAAACTGCTGTTGTCTGAGTAGGTCTCTCAGACATTTACGCTACGTGGTCCTTGGAATGAACTGTTCGGGTATGCATATCCCCTTGCAAGTCAAAGGAATTCGGCAGTCAAGTTATCATTTCTGCCTTCGAAAAGCCCTTCACAGAACTGAGACGTGCTGGACAGACCTCCTTACAATCTAGTGACAGCGCCTCAGGCAGCTGTCAGACGTAAAAACTGCTCCCACACAACAGTACACAGGACAGAAACCCAACACTTTCCCAGGTTCATTTCTTCAGATGACCTGCTCAGGGACCTGTTAAAAAAGGAGGCAATCATTACAGGAATTAAGGAGCTTCCTCGAGGCTCTCCATTCATTGCTTTCCTTGCCTAAATTCAACGCCTGAGTTTGCCAGCCTGAACAGGACCGATAGGCCATGGCAAAATAACAGATCCTTTGCTCAAGTCTAGGGACAACCTTCCACTTCCCTCAACAGGCGCACTGAGAGTGCAGTAACCGTACACAGATTTCTCTAACTTCTCCTTACTGATCAGAAGGAAGAGTTTGGTTACAAAGGTACCCACCCAGGAGCAAAAGGTACATACCCATTTGCAAAACATCCCACTTTTGGCTTCCCATAAATAACATAACTTTCAGTTGTTTTGGGTTTTTTTACTGTGGCATAGAAGCAGGTGAGACAAAGACAGGAACACAGCCGATCATAAGATGCATTAGGATATATAGCTTGGAACTCACTGTAGATATAACAGCACAGTGACTATGAAAGAAAGCAGACAGAACAACCCTGTGATTTCTCTTTGCAAGCCAAAAGTCAGCAAGAACAGTCTCCAGAACGCAAGCAGGCTTCAGACAATGTGACGAAAGGTCCCATCATGGCTTACAGAGATTATAAATGACCCTTTATATTATATACAGATGCTAGCAAGAAAGGTTTAGGACTTTTGCTGGCATGCATCCAGGATGGCAGAAAAAGTATTGATGCTTATTCGAAAAGAACATTCCGACCAAACAAAATGATCCGAATAGCAGCTCCTTTAGGACTAGGTCTGTTGGATATCATGATCATGCATGCTCATCACCAGCATATTTAGCATGAAGCCTCACAGCATCTCATGGAATCGGTCTTCCACTGCTTTGCTTAGAGAGGGAAGCCTCACTTGGTCCATTTTCCCCAGCTGTTCCCAAAGAGACACCCTACTCTCACACCATATTTATTTCTTGGAAGACTTTCATGGACAACTGAGGATCTGCAGAACATGGCCTGCAAGTTAGAGATTTAGACAGTTTCAGGCCAGGGCTACACACCAAGATCTCTCATCTTGATCACAGCTGACAACATGTTGTTCCAGAGGGAATATGAGTGTTGATACCAGCAGATATCCAACCATACTTACTGGGTAGGTTAGGGATGTTACTGTGGACCTTTCAGGCTAAGTAGAACAACAAATTCAATAGTTTTCTTTCATCTGGAGATAATCTGAAAACTACTATTCTGAGTTTAAATGGATCCCCTCCCTCAGCAGATGCTGGGAGGGAGTTGTCTGCTCACTGCTGACTCAGCAAGAGCAGTGATACATGGTTTCAGGCACCCAGACATGAAAGCAGATAAGAAAACCTAACTTCCCAGGGCATGCACAGAGTGGTCTGAGAGGACCCAAAAGGTAGCTGGACTTACTGCAGATGGAGCCTGAGCTGCATTTTGCTTCTGTAGGCAAACGCCAAGGAGGAAGCCACATTCTGCACCCCACCAGCTTTCTGAACTTGCTGTGCCTCTCATCAGAAACCTTACCTGGATGCACAGTTTATGATGTCTGTATAGCCTGCAATCCTTAATGCTACAAGTGCAAGGAAAAAGGAACTGCAGAGGGTGGAGAGGTGTAAGGAAACAAATACTCAAGCAAAAATACTCTAAGTTGCAGAATAGCCATATATTCACATATCAAAGCTTAATTCCAGACTAGTATGACCGAATTAGCTCAGAGCAGTCATTTCACAGATGTGAAGACACTGACAGACAGCAAGCTGCTTATTCCCTCCTTCACACCATTTGGATTTGCACAGTACTGTTTCCCAAGCCCATCAATCACTCAAGGGGTAGTAAGGGATCCCTCCACCGAACACTTAGAAAGATTTCCATCACAAGAAACTTACAGAGCCATCCCCAAAAGCAATGTTTGCTTCTCTTCTAGTCCAAACTGCTGGCTTTTATCCAAGCTTTTCAGACTCCTGGGGGTCCCCATAGGACCTTCTAGGTGATTTGCAAGAGAAAAGCCAACTGGTTGTTAGTAGGTTTCATTTCACTAGAAAAGCGATCACAAACTAAACGCTGTCAGAAACCACTGGGCTGAACTGATCAGGACACAGCAAGTAGCCTGTTTAATCAGGAGCGTGCAACTTGAAAATGAAAGCAGCTACATTCTTGCTTAATCACTTCTTTCAGTGGGATGACAGTTCAGCTCCACACACAAAACTGACTTGCCGCCATGCCCTGTTAAGGACAGACCTACAGCAGGCAACACCTACCACAGGCAAGACCTTCTGGCTGACGTGTTCACTGGAGTGAAGGACATGGCTACAGCTCTTGATATATCTGTGGCCTTATCGCACACCATGCTCCTACCAGCATGAAATGCTGCACTTTCAGCGGAAACAATCCTACAAGTTGGACTCTGAACAAAGTCATTTATGCTGTTGTAGAGCTAAGGAAATAATGGAGATTTAGTGAGGTTTTAGTACTTCCAACGAAAGCATATGCCACACAATACAACACAAAAGCTCAAATCATCAACGACTATGCTGGCCAAGACAGAAGCAAACTCCTTTGGGGGGCAGCAAAAAGAGGACTTTATATGCAGGACTGTTTCATCAGCACCTGTTGCATGTGGTTGGGCATGAATTGACCCTCCCCACTCCCGATAAATATTACAGAAGTCTCTCAATAAGGTTGGCATTTCTGATGCTTGTGATTTGCCCTAAAGCTTTTTCCTGTGTAAACAACTGCACTGAATTATCTTTTTGTTTCCATAAGGATAACACACTGTGTGTTATACTTAGCAGAGATCAACATTTTAGGCACAGAAAACAGTAGGAGTGTTTTGATAGCTAGATAGATTTCCCCAAGTTTCCTCATAACATTTTTCACTGGAGCTATCAATTTCCCTGCAATCCTAGAGAGGAATTTCAATAAAATCAGAAGGTCACTGACTTTCACTGGGAAAAAGTTGCCGTTCTGATGTAACAAAAGCAAACTGTGCCCTTTTCTCTGTGTAAATAGCACAGCATCCCACTTGCTTTGCTAGAGCAGCAGTCCATACATTGTGTGCTGGAGCCCATCATTAGGAGGGGTTAGTTGTTTATATGCTCCACTGAGGCCAGGAGCAGAAGTTGCCCTCTACATGCCAAGAAATCCAGATTCAAAAGCTGCCAGGCTCTTTGGTGTACTCTTCCTGAACCATCCAGTTCTACATACCTGTATTATTCCCTTCCTATTCACAAATACACACCTCCTTGAACGTGGTTTGACCCTCAACAGGATCAAGTTTACCAGATAATTCAGTTGGCTGTGACCAGATTACTCTTTATTGCTGTGACCTGGCTAAGATGGAAACAAACCCATCAGATGTTACTGGAAAGCTGAGATAAAAACCAAGCTGGGCTTAAGTTTCTCCTGTTCACACTCGCCCAAGGTAACCAGGTTTTAGGATCCAAGGATGTCATTCAGCTCATTGTCCAGCAAAGAGCCAGCTACAAAATTCAATTTTGAGCACCAGTCTCCACAATATCAACGTTCAGAGTTGCTGGATTGATTCTGGTCTGTAGATTGATGGACCACTGCTAAGGAATCCATGAAAGATGACCTGGCAGTGGCCAGGGGCTGGCTGTACACAAGTTTGTGATGGCAAGATTCAGTTCAAAGCAGTCTGCCCTTCCATTACAAAGTTTTAATAGGTCTGCAAGTCAGAAGACACGACAAGCCACAGTAATCTTGTTGTCAATATTGACGTTTTATGCATGCCTTACTCCCACTGAGTACTTCATAGTCACTAACAGAGGTTACCCTGACTCCTGTAAAAAGGCGATAAAAGTCTTTGTAACAGCCCATTCATTTTGGGAAACAAATAAAACTGGAAGACTGCTGGTGTTTCTGAAGCCAGACAGCAGCAGCGAGCCAGACGCATGAACAGGAGTAAGACAAGTTCCAGGTCTCCCACTCCACTATGTTGGTCAGACAAAGACTGGAAGGAACTCCAACCTTTCTACACACACACCACCCCAATACAAGTTTGAAAAAAGTGGCCATAAAAATAAGTTCTGGCTAGCAAAGTAAGATGGGACAATTTATCTAGGTACCTCCCAACAGCATAACCCTTCCTGAGTGGGCAATATGTTCTGTGCTTAGTGCACTTCAAATACTCAGTTGCCAGTAACAGTCTTAGGTTTTCCCACGCAAAGTGGATTATCAGAGACCACCGGAGGGATTTTAGTCCTAGAGCAACCTTTACCTCAGGAGGAAAATGCAGTTCAGTCGGCACAACAGCTCTAATCTTCAGCAAGTTCTGCAGCCAAGCACATTTAATTTTGCTTTCCTTGCCTTGTTGTGTGCATGGTTGACCTTCCAAACAACATTACTCGCAAGGGCTGAACTTGCTTCAGTTCATAATAAACTGCGCAAAATTTTGTCTTATGTTTCTGCAGCCATTGAAGTTACAGGGGTTAAAGGAAAAACCTCTCCCTACTTAAATTATTGAAAGCCTCAAGCAGAACAGCCAAGTAGTGTGAAGCCACGGATGCAACACTTTTTCAGAGACAAAGAGGGAATCCAGCTCCCCAGAGCAACATTCAGCTTCTTCAGCCATGAGACCATTCTACTTGCCTTCCAACGCCCCGTCACATTTGCAAGGCACCTTCCAGCTGCTGTAACTAATGAAGGAGGGGCTCTGAAGACGATAGCACTGCTCTGTCACACACACTTGATTCATTTGTACAGTAGATCCACCCAGTGCATCAGCACCAATATAAATGCAGAATATAACAAAGGCAGATGAAGACTTAAAAAAGGTTGAACAGGCAGGTAGCATCAGAAATAAGTGAGCTATGATCCATACATATACCTCTGTGCATACATATCTGTTTATGCATGCATAAGGGTAAAGATGCAAGAAGGCACAAGGTCTCTAGCATAAAGTCCCTCTGATTTATACCCACTAACCAGCAACTCTCAGTTTGCTTGTGGCATGTTCCAACTGAATCAAACAATAAATATGGTTGACCTGAACCATAATTACATTCATCATGAAAATGAAAGAAGTTAGTCCATGACTGAGTGCTCAGAAATAAAAGGGAGGTTTACTCCTTTGAAGTGCTTTGCTTTTACAGGCATTCTTCTAGGCACTGAACTCTTTTGCTCCTCCCTCCCCCGAGCTTATTGCAATCAATGAGAATACAGTAGTTTCCAGTGTTCACAGAAGGAGGAAAAAGGAAACGTACAAAAATATCCATGGAATCTCTCCTTGTTAAATTAGACTGACTTGATGGAATTTGGCATTCGATAGCCACGCAGCATGGAAATCATGCACAATTACAACCAAATATGTCATTTTTGCTACATAAAAGCTACTTGAATTGGAGCCTTACAAAAGAAGCTGAGTCTAAACATTTTTGCACAGCTAGATAACCTGGTCATAGATAGCTCTCCTACCTTTATATTGCAAATACATCCCTAGTACTGGTTTGTTCATTCCTAGAAAGCATGACCTTGAAGTGAGGGGTGGAGTCAGAGGAAAAAACGTCCTTAAGACCTTGATTTAAAGTATAGAGCTCAGATTTGGAACACCAACTTTGTCCGCAACATACCCCTGTGATCAAAGAAGACATTTGGCACTCGTTTACGTGTCCTCTAAAGTTCTGATTTAGAACTGTTTTAAGTTGAGGACAGTGGCCCTGTTCTTCATTTAAGTACAAGACTAACTTTGATAGAAGTCAGTACCTCTAAATTTACACCAACATAAATTCATTCAGAAGTAAATTAACTTTGAATTAGCAGGAGGTGGAGAGGGAATTGTTAAGTGGAAAAAGAAGACACTGACACACACCTGCTTGTCCTTAAAAACTTTGCACAGAGAAAAACATTAAGAAAACTAGCATAAGGAGTCAGCGATCCTGTAACAGAATCATATGCTTTACTAACCGCTCCTGTTGTGGCTGCAGAGTCTCCTCCACCATCCCTAAAGTCAGTACCCATAACTGTCTCTAATTCCCCATGCTGCGTTACATCACAGCAAAACAACACTTCGCACAATTTGAGTCCTACAAAACAGAAAATCAGGCTTCTGCTGGTTTTCAGCATCTCCTTCAAATCACTGGCCCTGTAGGACTAAGCACATATCTGCACGCATCAACAGCTAGCCCACAAGGATTGAACAGGGTCTGCTCCTGAATTTATTTTTTTGCTTGCTGAGCTCTGTACAGACAACAGTGCATCTTTGTGCCTCACATTCAGCCCTCTGTTGCCAAATTCGCAGCGCTTACCAGCAGCAATGAAAGCCACATGCATGACAGGAACTCAGGAACTTTGCCTAAATGAAGCAGTGTTTCTCATTAGCATTATACTGGCACCAAAACCCACAAATTACAACAAGAACAAAAGGCAATGTCAAAAAGAGAGCACTGAGCGTATCAAAGAAAAAGAATTAGGAGGGCATGATCAAGTCATTGCTTCCTGTTAATTGCATGATGTTAATCTGCCCATGTAAACATGCACCTTTCAGGTTTTTCCTGGAGCTGCGCAGTAGAGAGATTACTGTCATTGGAGACAGGTACACCTTTTTGATAGTTAACATAAAAAAAAAAAGTATATATTGAAAGAGATCCCACAGACAAAACATTGCTTTTTCTCTGTAAGGGAATACAGATTTGTTTTCCTGAGCTATTTAACACTCAGAGCAGTGTCATATGGGATCCAAAAGGCATTGAAAAGCAAATCAGAGCATTAGTTTCAGATTCACAAGTGTTAGGATACAACTGGCGATACCTGTACTGATAGCTGTGTTAGGTAAATAGGACCCAGAACTCCTCTAGACACACTTCTTCCACCTACCCTCCTTCCTCCTCTTTTCCTGTGGCCCATTATAATCAATTCATTTGGTCTAGATCTTCAGTTTGTGCAGCAACTTGTAAAGGAGTTTGTGAACTCTAGCATACAAGGGATTATGCAGCAGATCTTTCTAGAGTAGTTAACTACCATGTGGTTGCCCATGATTGTTGGGAACTAGATTTCATAAGCCAGAGGGACCTCTTACTAGAGTGAAGTTGCAATAAGTGTGCAGGTTCAGCTGTATTCCACATCACTTCTGTTTCAGGTGACTGCCATGCAAAGACCCAGACATGACAACATCCTTATTGAAACTGCTAAATAAACCAGCATTTCCTCAAATGCAAGAAACCCCTACAGCTTTCTAATGTTTGCAGTGCTGGAAGAGGTGATTAGAATAAGCCAGTCTAGACAAATCCATCTACTTGTACTGCTTTGAGATAAACAATTCCTCCTTTCCCTTTTTGATTTGTCAGTTTAGCTACTTGCATTCAGTGAGGCAACTAAAGGTCAGGTCCCATCAGGCAGCACTTGCATTAGGCCTGAGACAAGACTACTGTGGGTGCTCCAGGAAGATTTTCTGGGGAAAGCTGTACCCTACCGACATGCCTATACTCCAAAAGCAAAGTACTTTTCTCCAGTAACTGCTCTACTGATATGCCAGGTCATTCAGAATACCAGGCTGTGTTGCATGGAGTAGATAAAGCAGGCTGTCTTTCACTTGCCCAGTTCAGAGATCCCCAAGATGAGCCACATGAGGCCCCAGTTCAATGAAAACAAAGACTTGCAGAACCTCCCTGCCTCAGTATTCAAAGCGTTAATCAGTCTGAAAAACAAAACCCAAAGCCTGTGTGTTAATTTGCTATTTAAATTGAAAACTTTTTATTCCATGTCTGCCATGTCTGGCACAAGGCTGTCCTGGGCGTTACTAACAATAAAAAATAATTTGGAAAATAATCCTATTGTTCCAGTCACACCCATGGGAGTTTCATGTGTAGGGAAGTAGGAACATGAAAACTGAGATCTGTTGTGTGATCGGAGAGCTGAGTTTGCCCTTTACAACATTCAGTTTTGATTCAAGTGCATGTTGGGAGAGAGATCAGAGACAGCAAGCTAAGGCGGGATGATGCCTCAATAGCTTTACGGTTAATAAATTCCTATTTGCACAGCTTCAAATTCTCAAAAATCATCTTTAGTGTAGAAACTAGTAGTACCCTTTACAAATGCACATCCACACCCATGGGTGATTAGGTGTTCACATATTTCCTTTCCTTGCCTCCCTCTCCAGTCAGCCATTCCCAGTGCCTATCTAAAGGCAGCAATGAATTGCCCTAAAATGCTTCCCCAGTTGCAGGTCATAAGCCCTTTCAAAACGCTTCATCTGCACAAAGCGGAAGCCTTGTTCAAAACTCCATGCGAATGTAACACAGCTTGGATACGGTAGTTACAGGCGCACAATGTTCTGCTATACCAGCAACCTCCTCTTCACCTTTTCCAGACTCCCACTCTTACACTCTGCCGGCTTCATCTGTCCAATGCCATAAAAAGTAACTACATAGCATTTGCTGTAGATCAGCTCTTTTGCACACAGTAGTCCCAAACCCTGCTAGTGAATACGCTGTATTGCCTCATCAAGTTTTAAATTAACTTTTAGGCAAATGGTATACATCTCAATCACACAGAACCCACTGCACTTTGCAAAGACATCTAGAGATGAAGTGCTCTAACTACTTATTTTTAATTTTAAAGGTTCTTCTGCTTTTAACATACCTTTTTAAGCTTTCACTGGTTTTGGAAGCAGTCTCCATACCTCATTTCTAGCCAAAAGCAATTATTTGTATTCTTTTAAACTTTGCTGCAATCCAGTTTGTTCATTAGAAAATAAAAATCTTAACAAAATAAAGTCTCTTGTGAACAGAAACACTAACACCTTTTTCTATTATTAAAAAATTCTTGAGCAATCTAAGAAACCGCTTTAGTGCCTCGGTGCTTTGGAAGCCTCTATTTGGAAGGAAGATGGTCTTGAGGGAGGAGATCTACATTTCGGTATCCAGGTGGAAAATAGGTTTGATTTGGCCAAGTAATAACAGCCCCAAAAAAACCCTCCATAGCCTGTGCACGCACAGTAGATTCCTTAGGAATGATAACACTGCCTTGAAACATTCCCGACTACACACATGGGAAACCGGATGGGGAGAAAGAAGCACTAAGCAAGAGAGAGGGGACAGCAGGAGGTCCAAAGGAGAGATACAGACATCTGGCCAGAAAAAATCCTGTCCTGGTCTGTGGGGAATTATAAGTATGGCAAACCCCATTAGATGGGGGGTTGTAGAGGTTTTTTGGTCATTGCTTAAGTTTAAAATTACCTGCCAATATAAAAGAGCAGGGCAACCTAGCTGTCTCCACCAAGGCAAAGTGGGAAACTCCACAACAGCATTCTAACCACAAATTTGGTAAGGGTGCAAACTGATGCACACAGATGATCGATCCAACCTCCTAAAGCAAAGGCTCTACAGGCATCCCTCACCGCTCTGCTGGGAAGGGAATATATAGAGTTATCAGTGAGAAATCTCAGTCTACGCGTGCGAAGAAGCAGCAACTGACCCTAGACTGACATTTTGGGCACGCACTACTTGCAAAAGCTTGCAGCAAATTCAAGGCAAAGCCCTTAAAGATAGATAAGCTTCTTTCCTCCTCTCCCATTCACTCAGATTTCTTCAAAAACAGAATATTCAGAGAATGAAGAGTGATACAAAGAAGAGCATGGAAGATAAGTTTGATTAAAACAAGCAGTTATTACCCAAATTTTATTGCTGAGTGATAGTTATTCTGTATTTCTACTACCTTTTTGTAGTTTGGGAAGAACAGCATACTGCTGCTTTACTTACTGCGGGCAAACCCATGAATGACACACAGCTGCTCAGCAACAGTCTATGGTTTATTATTATGCTAAGTAGATGTGCAAACAGGCTTTACACACCACAGTTAAAGCTTGCTTGTGCTTTTTCTCCCTTATACACAACTACATGAGGGTTTTCCTTTGCACCTTTCAGCGCAGCTTGGAGAAACTTTTACATGCAGGGTCTCAGCAATGGCTGAAGCCAAATACAGCCACCCTGCAAGCAAAGACAGCAGCCACCATCACAACAGCGCTCACTTGACCCGTTTATCAGAAAGCATACAGGGATGCCATACACCAGCCAAGTCACTCAACAAAATCAGTGCTGAATGTCAAATTAAATAGCTGTGACAGACTCACATCACATACTTCCCTGAGCAGAAAAAAACTGGTATGAGTTTCAGATGAAACTACTCTCACATACACAAATCAAAAAGGTTGGCTGAACCTGAGAGCATGGCACAGGGAGGGATGGAACTGTTGAACTGTTTCTCCTTGCTGTCGGTATGTCCATGGGAACAGCCTATTCACTTATTCAATTATTAATGGCAATATCTGAGCCACAAGCCACACGGGAAGTGTGTAATTCCAGCCAAATGCTTGTGTGGGGTTTGGTGGTATTTTTTGTGGGGGTTTCTTTGGCTGGTTGATCTTTTGGTGTTTGGATTTTTTAAAAAGAAAAAAAACCCAACCACACACATCCGAGCTCACGGAGGTGCCCTACAAAGTGTCTTGCTTCCACAGGCCACAGCGATGCTCAGATACAAGTCAAAAACCCAGATGTGGGTAGCACAAGGCAACTCCCAAGCTCAACCAGGACACTAGCTGAAGTGTTGTGATGATTCCTATCATTTCCACATTCCCACTTCTTCTCTCTCTTCCCACTCAGTGCAGACAGATACAGCTTCACCCTTACCCTCCCAAAGGTCACACAGCAACTCCTCCAAATGGTACCTGGGAGCTGCAAGTTTACTTTCAGCAAAATTCTATAGTCATTTGTAGAAACTGCTTTGAAAACCTTCCAGTTCAGACGCCAATAACCACTTGGCAGGGCCTGACAAACATAATTAGAGAGCTTGATTGTTTCAAAGGATATTACCCAAGAAAATTAATATGTTGCTGCAGTCTTTGCAATAATTTCCAATGGGTTTGGTTGCAGAGGTCTTGAAAGGGTTTTAGCAGACTTTTAATTACACTATCAGGACTCAAGTATTTTTCTGGTGCTTGGCAAAATGGGATCCTATTATTTCTACTTGCAACACATACTCATTCAAAGCTTATCCACAGGCCTACAGCCTAAGAATTCCTACAACACTGTAATCCAAAAATTTTGTATCATTTGTGATATACATTAGTGACTTCCAGTAACAGTGGCCCAAGAGACAGCATTTTACTGTGCGATAGTTTAAACCATTTGGCTCAGTGCTGTATCCTGAAATACACTGCAGGGAGACTATATATTTTGCTGCAGGTTATGCTGATTTACAGCAGCATTAAGCCAAGTGCTGTAACATCCTACAGAGCCAATTTGCCTTTTTCCTCTCTGCTATACTTCAGAGGCTGCATGGAACAGAGAAGGTTTGCAGCATCGCAGCCCAGACCTGCCTTTGCTCAAAGGCTGGTACTGTGTGTAGTGCTCGTTGTTGCAGGCATTTCTGCACTGACCCTGTTGGTCAGTGCTGCTTCTATAGTTATGTTACACATTCAGCCTCCCACATACTTTTCCTTGCAGTTAGGGAAAGGAAAGCACCACAGCCTGTGCCATCACCCAGACCTTTGCTGCTGTTCAACCCGGCCTGCCCTGCTCAGCACCTCCCTCTCCCATCTCTCAGCTTGCCCTCCAGATGAAATCCTTCCCTGCAAGGATCAAGCAAAGACTAACTCTCAAAGACTAATTTCAGTCATCCAGGCCCAGAGAGGTGCACTAAACAGGGAGCACGATGACCTCTATTCTGTAAAACTGAAAGTTTATACATATGCCAAGTATTATCATTCATAGATTTATTATAAACTTCTGCATATATTCATATACAATACTTTGGATTTTGCAGCTTCCCCTCTAAGATCTAACCACACCCTCAAGAAATACTCCCCAGAGCCTTCCCTTACATGAAGGGAAGTATTACTACTCCCATTTCATTTAGGGGAAAGAAAAGAAAGAGGGAGAAAACTTGCAAGTCTTAGTTCCCAGACTCTGCACTGCTCTATAGAACATATACTGGTCATTTAAGGGAATGGTCTTTTTCTTGGGAAAGAGGGTAGAAAACAAAGCCTTATGAATCAGCCTGTTGATAATTAAAAGCAACTAAATCCAGATCGCTTTAAGCTGCACATGAGAATCTGAGCTCTTCAGATACTAAATTCCTCTGCCGACCAGAAAAGCCAGGGTCACTTGCCCAGCTGGTCACTATTGTTCTGTCCAATAAAGTTCTGGCAGGAATGCATGTTTAACAAAATACAGAGATTAGGCATAGCAAAGAATGCAGCTCCCCCCTCAGTGTTTAGGTTAGTGGGGTTTGCCATGTTGAAATACTGAAGCTTAAGCATATCAGATTTTCTCTGTCCTGTACTGCTAGCACCAATGACAGACACAAGCTGACAGCTCAGTTCTCAAGACTGTTGCCATTTTAGCTTTAAGTTCATTAAAAGCAGCACAAAAAGTTCACCTCAAAGCTGGAATGACCACTAATTAAATCAGTGTTTTCTTGGGGATGTAGTGTACCAAGTAAGAAAAAGCTCTCTGTAACTCCAATGCACCAGAAACTCTTGAAGGGCAATTTAAAACAAGCCAGAGACTCAAGGGACCAGATTTTAAGACCCTTGCAAAAGGATAGCTCATGTTCAAATGTCTTAGGATAGCCTAGATCTCCAAAAGGAAACCTAGCATCCAGTCACTAAATACAGCATCAAAATGGCTATGATCGTCCTAACATCTGACTTGACTCCTGACAGTTCAGGACCAGGATCTTTAGCTCAGTTTACAAGAAGGCACACAAGACTAGAGTCAGATGCAAAAGTGTCACGAGAACAAGTCATACAGATGATCTTTTAGAGGACTTACAGGAACACAGCTTTTACCAAGTCAGATGCCATCCACAAAGCAGCTCTGATACCTCACTGGGCCAAGAATTTCTCAGCTTAAAAAAAAGAGTGATATTAAACAGACTCCTAAGTAGTATATTTGCAAAGGATATAGTCCTTTGAGAACTCTGTGTAAGAAGGTTATAAATAGCCTGTTTACAGCTCAAAATTAATGGTTTACGTTTAGAGATACCAAGGATTCATAAATTCCCCTGCAGGGGGTATGGTAGCTCGCACTGTGTGAAGTGTGCTTTATATGTAGGAAGCATCTAAGAACCTGTTACCATGTCAGTCTCTCCTCTCTCCCTTCACAAAAAGCTGCAAAATGACTTTCTGTCAGAGCACACAGTAAATGTGGAACAAGAACAGCTGAGATACAGAGCTGCTGACAGCCAGATCTAGGTGTTTTCTTCTAGGAAGAACTTTTTTAGTCATTCTGGCACAGCAACAGAAACCTTATTTTAGCTGGTATCACTTTCACTGCCACCTGAAAATGCAAACAGCTCGAAGTTTGCACAAGATACAGTGATGGAGACAAGCGACCAGACAGCCTGCATTGAGCGGGGTGGCAGAAACCAGACTGGTTTTGAGGAAGCAGAAGACTGAATTGGGCAAGAAGAAAGCCAGGAAGCCAAGCAACCTGTGTCAGGAGGAAGAATAGTGGCATCAGATGGGGAGAGGGATAAAAAAAAAAAAAAAGGGGGGGGGGGTGTCTTTAGGGAAAACAAGCAGAATCTCCCTTGGGTTGGAGCGTTAAATTCATGTCAACCCCCCTTTGCACACAGGCACACTGGAGAGCTGTTGGTAGAGCTGTCACCCATTGCTGCCTCAAATGAGGATTTGAAAAAGCTCCCTGTGCTTTGCTGTGTTTACAGCAATAATGAGAGCCTGGAGGAAGGGGTTAGAAACATCTGAGTTTAATAAGGGCTAAGCAGCACACAGCAAAAAAGAAATGTCTGCCCTTCCGTTCAGGGCTACCACACCCCACCAAGCACCGCAGCACCAGGCTCGGCACAGAGACGTTATGTCATCCCAACAGCCGCAGCGGCCCATTTGCCCCAAGCCTTTTCATGATGAGAAGAAACATTTCAAACCAAGCTGAGAGCTCCCAGCACCACACTTTTGAATGGCTAAATAAGCAAAGTCCTGTGGGGAAAAAGCAGATGTCGACTGACCCCAGGCACAAAAGCTAAGGACAGAAGGGGAGTTTTTGTGCGTGCCTTAATTGAGCAACTCCATCTCACAAGGTCATCACAACAGGGCAAAAGGAGTATTTAGCTCATTTAGCACCTATGCTGCTGCCTTTTCTTAGTCCTCAACAGCTCTAACATCCAACATACACAGGGTAAGGAGCATCCTATTCCAGTTTCTCACACAGAACAAAAGACCAGTAACCTTAGTACTCAGGTCCTGCAATCACATTTGCTGCATCCCCTTCCTCACTTCTGCAGGGTCTACTCCCAAAACTGTCCTTACACGAAGCAGGTACCTTTCATAAAATGCCTTTGCCTACACTGCCTTTATGAGGGACTCTTCCCACCACATCTACTTGGTCATTTTATTCCATTGAGAAACGCAAAGCAGGAATAAAGAGTCTTGTTCATCTGCAAAGTCAAAACCTCCCCTCTAGAGTGCACATACACACAAAAAAAAGGGGATGGGAGGATGACACCCAGAAGAAAAAGAACCGGATCTGTTCTTAACTCTACAGACTCAGTACAACTTGGTTACGTGACCATGTCCAGGGGGACATTCCCCCGCCTCATGATTTCATGGCACCGGCATTTCTAAGATGCTCTGAGCAAACGCATACCTATACCTAGTGCAAATACTGCAAAGGGTATCACTTTCACCCAGTTCCTAGAAGCAGAAAAAGTTGGAACTGATTAAAAAAAACATCTGACTACATAACCTGATGGCAAGATGGGACATGAATAGATACATTTCTATGTAGTGGTACCTCGTATTAGCCTTAAAGTTTTGACAGATGGTTTGTTTACTCAGCACAAAGGAAGGTGGCTGGAAAATGACAGCATTACTCAGCTCTCAGAGGACAGGCAGGAGACACACAGTGGGCCACAGAGAAGTAGAGGGAAGAGTCCTACGAAACAGAAGCTCGCAGATACCTTCTCTTCTCAGCTTCAAAGAGGTTTCACAATCAACTACTATGATTTTAAGTGGCAGATTCTTTTTTCCAGATAAACCACATAGATATGGAAGAGGAGACTGATCTGTCCCAAGCATAAAATGAAGCTGCCCTCAGCTTTTGTCTCAGTAGCATCCATTATGTGGGCCTCCAGGTGAAAGCCATTTCTAAACAGATAGGAGAGGTTTTTTTCTCTGCCAGAGCTATGATTTCCCTGCTTTGGAAGCTGAAAAGGAGCCTCAAACCTGAAATTGCTTCCTATGTGTTGGCCCCCTCAAAAAGATTCAACCATTTTCAAACAGCCAGGCCTAAACATTACAGGCAACACTTCCACCCAAGCACACTCTACTGGCACATCAGTTTGTTTCCAAGAAGAGAAAAACATTAACTTGTAAAACACAGCCAAAACATCGAAACTATGCTATTCCATGCAATGAATTAAAAGTCAACATATAATTGTTTCTTCCTAAAAAGGAGATAAGGAACAAAACCAACAAGGAACAACATCACAGTTCCCAAACTCAGTATCTTTCTGTAGTAGTATTAGGGATTCCAATTCAGATCAGTGCCACATTGTGCATAAATACACTATATAAAAAGTTGAAAAAATGCAGGGCAGTAACCCAATTAGTAGCATTATGCTCTCTAACTTTTGCAGCTATGATCCTTAGTAGAGTTTTTCTGATACCTAAGTTGGCACAGGCTAGCTTTATGCTCAAAGCCTCAAAACAAACATTATGCCTCAGTGAAAGTAAATTTAAGTACCATCTACATTTCTAACTAAAAAAAAAAAAAAGTTGAGAGCTTTGAGCATATTGCAGAAATGAGGTTGGATGAATTTTAGTATCACCCTACAGGTAGTCTATGCTTTACAAAACAATGTTTCCAGACATGCTGAAGGTCTAATGCAGGAAAGGGCGTTAAGTAGCTGGTCCATTATTCCAATCCGGCAGACCTAAAGCACTCTTTTCAGTCTTTCATTGCTACCTTAAAGTAATTCTTCATTTTCCCCCATTTATCAAGAAACAGCCCAATAAAACAAAGATGTAAGTGAATATGCTATGATCCAAGTGTCACAGAACTGCTCCCCCCAAGCAACGCTCTGAAGTTTCTAACTCGATGTAAAATTCTACTTTCAACTAGGATTTTAGTGCACTAACAGGCTCAGCTTTGAGAAAATGAATAAATAAAGGTTATTGAAAGAGACACATTTGTTAATTTATACAAGGGGAGCAGAAGTTCACTGCCACCCATTGCTTTGCTTCTCTGCTTCCTTTTGCTTCCTAGAACTGGTAAATGAAACCTACACGAGAGGAAATGATTCACACAAGCAGCTGGAAAGGCAAGACCATAGGAGATTTCCTAAACGAATACGATTTACTGCAGTAACTACAGTCACGTCTGGTATTTCAAAGCCATTCCAGTGTTGCTAGATCCTTACACTACCATTGGCTTCACTGTTAATTGCATTGTGAAGTTACTGCACTGAACCTTACAAGTCAGATGAAGATCATATGGCCACAGAGTCAAGGAAACAAACACCAGATAGTTCAAGGGTTTGGTGAAGAGCTTAAGACCTTCTGACCTCTTGGTTACCTGGGTAGGGCACTTCAAAGGGGAATTAGCGCAGAGGACTCAGTGTGACATAAATCCCAGTCTGTTTGCTTGACATTCTCACACAGTCCATAGCAAACCATAGAAAACCAGAGACCTAAGGCAATGAGCAGACTATTAGGCGATGGAGGGAATGACTCAGAAAGCAAGACCCTGTCAGTGTAAGGAAAGAGAACCACATTTCTCCAATACATACAGTTTTATATTCCACACCCACTTAAGAGCCACAGGAGGTTCGGTACTTGGGGCTGAAATCAGGTTCAAATCATCTTTCTCTGGTAAAGAGAGAATTAACAGACAACAGTCAGGAAAACTCCAGGTATGTGTTCTGAAAGCACTCTGACAGACTGCATAAATCAGAATACTGATTTATAGATCACCTTTTAATATTAAGAACAGGCTTCTACCACACAAAGGGACCCACATTTACTTAAAAGTACTAAAACCTCACCTAAGAGGCTTGAGGTTGTTACATTACAGTGCAGTAGTGAACCATGCTTCAAACGCGGCTGGGGAGGGGCTCTCCCATCCTAGCAAATGTGTAGCTGTAGGACCAGGCACAATGCAGGCAGCTGTTTTGAAAAGAACAGATCTATCTATAGCAGGTCCACCCAGACATCTTGGTTTTGAAACACAGCCATTCAAGTGACCTATTAGGAGGCTGCAAGGTTCAAGTAGTAACTGACAATGTATTTCAAGCATCTCCTAAACATCTGAAAGCATCAACACTTCAACTTTTTCAGGGGGGAGAAGAAAGACAAGCTATAGTATGGGAAAGCTGATGTCAGTTTAAATATCTTGCCCATGTCAAAGCAGCACACACAGCACATTTAATTGTTCCACTGAAACCATGGCAAAGTGATTTGCCCTCTGACACAGAGTAAACCATTGGTAGAGGCACAATTGGAACACAGGTCTTGCTCTCAGACATATGTGGCAACAAGAAATGGATGAAGCCACCTGGTCTTCCATGTCAAAACCTCTGCCTCTAACAATCACAGATTTCAATTGACCAATATTGCTTTCCTCTCCATATCCATCTTCAAGAAACATCACTGCTGTAGCAATCGCTCAGAATTACTATGTAACCAAGATAAGTACTGATTTGTAATTACCAGTATAGTCTAGATAAAAATGTCTACTTGGACAGTCCAGCTACTTATAACATTGTGGTTCTAATGTTCATTCACAGGAAGAAATGTTTAGGCTGAGGTCTAAGTATTATGAAGGTTTATCTATCACACTTGGATTTTGTATCCACCCCAGCTGACTTTTGCAATGGTACTGGAAGCGTAGAATCAAAAAAGAGTTATCCTACACTGCTTCCTGGTTCATGTTTGGGGGTTTCCTTTCAGTCAGCTCCACCTCACATCCAACAAGGTTTCCAGTCTAAGCACTGCATCTAGTCTCAGAAGTTTCTAACTCCCACACTTGAGTTCACAAGGACTTGATGCCTGACTAATTTGAAACTACAGGAGAATAGGATGAGAAGTTAAGCTGGGAGAACACTAGTTCCAAAGACAACTAACACAGATGCAGGCTATCTTTGAGAACCAAGCTACTTCCAGCATGGGAATAAGCTCGCCTTAACTTGGTTAGCAAAGCTTCTTGTGTCCAGGTCTGGAGGACAACAGTTTCTGCTTGGCAGACAGCCCCTCCACTCTTATGCTTTGGGTAAGACCTACTTCCCATTCTCATTAACTTCCTACTGTGTTAAGGCAGAAATGCATGCACTGAATGTGAATTTCAAAGAAAATAGTGTGCCTGCTACCATCTATACAACGTCAACAAACACTGCTGCTTGCACATCCCCTATAGAAGTTCAAAGCAATTCAAGCACATGCAAACATAGACTGAAAGTGTCTTTGGTCTCATAACCAAGGTCTGTCAACTGAACAAAACAAAACAAAAAAAAAGAAACAAAGGAAGCAACATTCCACCAGAACAAGTATTCCACAACTGCATTTTGAAAGATGTGAATATTTTTTTCCCTCCAAATTTCCCTCTGCCACCCCCCCCCCGGGCCTTAGTTTTCCATCAGAAAGTGTTCAGCAGCCCTCAGAGCCTCAGAAGTCTATCTCTGAGACAGCCTGCAACCTAGATACCAAGGACTATATAAGCTATTGAGTTTTGAATGGTTTTCGGGGTGGAAGACAAAAGATTCCAGCAACTATTTTTCTCCCCTTGGAGAAATACAACTGTTACAGCAAGTTAATTTTAAGAAAAGTTGATAGATTCCCAAACAGCTCAATCATGTCTTCACTTGCTGATCAAGGACAGAAAAAGACAGCTGCAGGAACACGCTACGTCCTGTAACACAGAAACATGTCAGCTACACACAGTATAGAGTACATAAGTATGTGGTGCAATGTACCAAAGCCTGGAGCTGCAGCAGTAACTCTCAAGGCTCTGGCCTTCCTGTACTTGGCTGATGGTACCCAGGAAAAGTGCCAGAAGTCACTGAACAAAGCACTCACTGGGAAGGCTGCAGAAGAGAAAGTGAGAATGGCCATGTAGCATCATTAATGGTAATCACCTACCCACCATCTTGTGTCCTCTGCAGCCTCTTTGGGAAAGAGGTCAGCAAGCTCTGCTGTGATGGAGCTGCTATTGCCTCATGTAATTCAGGTGCTGCTACGATCCCCTGTTTAGATGGCAAAAGGGACACTGAACAATGTAAACAACTTTTATACCAGTCTGATTCAGTCCCCTGAAAAAAAAAGGCTTTGCACCCACATGGATCAATGTCAGACTTCAGAGCAAAAGCCTCATTCTTATCCAGCACCATATTAAATCCAGAAAAGCACAGCTATCCTAACCTGAAACTGCACCCTGCAGGAGGCTCCCCCCAAAGGTCCAACATTGTGGCTGGGTAAAGTTTTCCCACACAGATTTTCCCATCAGAAAGTGAAGCTGTTAAGACATTTGCCAACACCACAACTCCACCACTCAAGGGGAAATTTAAACATACAAAGATTGCTCCAACGTGTGATATTTGACTAAGCACTTGAATTTTTATTTCTAAATGTCTACCGGTGATTTTTCCTTCCCTTCAATTTTTTATTTCTCCCTCTGCTTTAGGGTAGAATGGGAGATTCTCACATGGCAAAGTTCCATTGGACAAAAAAAAAAAAAAAGAATCTACCAGCTTTCCCAACATCATTGTTCAAATCAGTTTTAGATGGTTTTATACAACACTTTATAGACTTGGAGAGGGACACGTTCCCCTGACAAAGGGTCAGCTATCCAAACAACTGAGGCATGGGAAAATTGTGCAAGAGTGTGAATTGGGGAAGGTCTTTGGTGAGCAGAGATACAGTCTACACTCATGTAAGCGTGGTAGCTCTGAACAAAGATCTGCAGGCTAATAGATATGTAAGACAAATGACATGTGGTTCTCATTGCAGCTCATGCTTTGGGAAGGGGGTACATTGGAACAGATCCAGCTGGGATAGGTTTATCCCATTACTCTCCTATAATTTTCTGCCGTTTCAAACCCTTTGACATTTACTGTAGTTTAACATCACACCCCCTACAGACTGAGGCCTGTTTGACAGGCCAGCAAACAAAACCACCCCCACTTGGAGATGAAATATTCACCATATGTGAGAACTGTGCAAAGCACAAGGCTAGCACCCACTCTTGCACTTCTGTGACACGCCAATGTAAATCTTCTGTGTAGATGCTTTATCCCAATTTGTAGCCCAAATAAGCAGGGCTAACATAAGCCCTCCTCCACAGCAGCATAACTCATACATACTAGGTATTAGCAAGGGAAGGAGGAAAAGAGGTAGAGACAGGATGGACGAGCCCTGAATATTAAATTCCCAAGTCCCCATTTAAGGGAATCACGGGGGGGGGGGGGGGGGGGGGGGGGGAGGAGAAGTGAAATTCAAGAACAACTAGAATCAGGTTAAGCCACTCTCTCACTTTATACAGTCCAGCTCATTCATCTGAACAGCTGTTTCACCTCTAGAGAAATACCCAGAGAAAACAGAGGGGAGGGGGAGAAGCCTAAATTGTTTGCTCTACTGAAGCAGCAAGATACATAAATCAAAACTGATTTACATTAAGTTTTAAGAAATTGGTTTAGGGTGGAGGGGAGAGGAGAAGAGTGGGAGGTTTGGTTTTAAACAGCTATTTGAAAGCTGCAGCTCTTGACTAGAGATCTGTAATTAAGGTCTTTCCTTTGTTGAGCTGAACAAGTTTTTCCTCACAGCCGAGGGCTATAACAGTTCCCTCTGCCGGCATCACCAGTGTCCCGGTTCGGGAGGTTTTACGGCTCTGGCTGCGCACTGCACCGGGACACGCTGCCCCGCGGACCCGGCAGAGCCACCTTCCCCTCCCCGACGGGCCGGGGGGGCAAGAAGTGGGGAGCCTGCGGGTTTCAGTTGCCAAAGCTTAGCTCCTCGATTCCCCAGAGAGGGACACTGCTGCGGGCAGGTAGGGCGCCTCCCCCACCCCACTTAGGATGAGGGCAGCCCAGCCCGGAAAGCCCCTCGCACCCTCCACGAGGATGGCTACCCGCGGCTGTGCCGTGCCCGTCGCTCCCCACGGGACCACCGGCGGGACCCAGCCTCCTCGCCGAGGAGGCGGACCCGGTCTTACTCACCGGCGACTGGCGAAGCCGCTGCCCGGCGAGCCCGAGCTCTGCTCCGGGTAGTTGTGCTGCAGGGTTGATGCTGGGAATTGATAGAGGAAGCCCGTCCCTAGCGCGCATCCATGCAGGCAGCAGCACCAGGACAAGAACAGAGCGAACTGCATTTTTGCAAGACCGGGGCTTTCCTCCCGCCCCCCTTTTCCCCTCACACGGCGCGGCAGGCGCGGGGCTCCACCGTGCCTCCCCGGGCCGGGGTCACGGCGGGATCCCACGGCGCAGTGGTGCCCCCGGGAGCGGGGCCCGCGGGGCAGGGGTGCGCGGGACACAGGGACCGCCGCTCCGGCTCCCAAAGGGAAGCCCCGTCCCTCGGCAAGCCCAGCCCGGGCGGCGGCGGCTGCTGACCGCGCAGGGGGTCCGGGGCCAGCGCGACTCTTTGCGCCCAGGGCGCACACTCAGCCCCGGATGCCTTTTCAAATTTGGCGAGGTTGGTCCGACTCCGTCAAAGGGGGCGTGGGGTTTCGGCGTTAACCCTTGCCAGGCCTCGCAGCAGACCCCGCAGCGAAGGGGCTCCCCGTCAGGGAGGGCGGCCGGGCGCCCCGGGGCCGGCGAGGCGCGGTCCCGCACCGGTACGGCACAGGCCGGGAATGCGCGCTCCCACCTGGGCAGGGCGGGCAGCACCCCCGCGGGAAGGCCCGGGGCAGCTCCGAGCCCCAGACATCACCCACACCGGCCACAAGGCCCTGTGCCCCCCCAGCTAACCCTAACCGGGAACTAGTTCGAGGGGAACGCGCTGCGCTTCAGGGCAGCCCAAATATCCAAAAGCTGGTGCCTGCTGCCGCATTTGCACTGCAAAAGTTACACAGATAAAGTAGGAAATAAATAATTTTTTAGATGCTTCATTCATAAGGTAACCGGTAAAACAATCTCTGCTTCAGTATGTGCATGTTGCTCGTTTTGGCACCCTGCATAAGCACTCCCTTACCACCACCTCGCATAGATGCCCTCTGCCTAGCACCCAGGATGGCCCCAGGCTTAGAGTACTGCACAGTCAGCCCCAAGCAGGAGGAACATTTTTGCAGTCATGGAAGGATGTGGATATTTTGCAAAGCTGGTACCCTAAGAAAGAAGCCAGCAGCAAGGCTCCCTCTCTGTGCAGCAGCTAAGTTTATGTTTAAAACCCTTGTACATCCCCCATTTGGTGACAGTGTCACAGACCCCATTTGCTGGCCTTTCCCTGTCCCCTTCCCAGCTCCAGAGGAACCTGGGCTGTTGCAGCTCGCTAGCTGGGCAAGCAACTCCTCTGAACCAAACACCACAAGGAGGGATTTAATTCCTAAGATGACACAACGGTCTTCCAAGGTTTCTTTTTACCCTCAGATTTTGCAAGCTCACAGTACCCTCTCTGCACGTTTGCTGTTTGTGTGGCCAGCCAACGAGAGCTCTGATTTACCATGGAAAGCAAGTCTCTTCCTGGAGGACCCTAGGGGCCTAGGCTTCCCTGGGGGGCTCTGCAAAGGCAGAGACCTCTTTCCCTCAGAAGCAACGCAATCCCTGCAAGGTGCCGCAGCTGGGAAACAACTGCAAGATACTGAGAAAATGGCTAGGTTTATCCCCCACCCGTGGGTAAGCACCTTCCCCCATGGTGCCCATCTCCAGAGCCTGCACACAGAGATAAATAGCCCCTGGCTGGAGCCTGTAACCAGACAAGTTTAGACTGCAAATGAGGCACCAGGTTTTTAAACAGCCACTGTTATTAATCACTAGAGCAAATCACACAAGGAAGCAGAGGTGCAGTCTGCACTGCAGCCTCCCTGGGGTTGCCCCACACCCACCCCCAGCACATCCCAGAGCTAGAGCATGCAATGGATCAGCACTCTGGGCTCAAAGGGAGCTCAGAAGGTCTGGGCCAGCAGCACTGGACGACCAAACCTGCTTAGAAACAGTCACTGTTTATTTACAAAAAGCCCTCCATGCCTAGAGCTAGGACATAACAGGGCCCCCTGTCCACAGCCCTGGCTCAGCTCAGCCTGAGCACCCTTCCCTTCAGTCTTCCTTCACCCACACCAAGGGGAACATCTGGTTTTACCTTCCCTCTTCCACCCCCAAAACACATAACTCACAGCAACTCACCCTAAGATGTTCAGACATACTGCCATTTTGCTCAGAGTCAGTCCTCAGAAAACCCTCTGCTCGACCTACTCTCTGGCCTCCCCTCTCAGTATGGCTATAAACTGCCTCAAATTGAACCTTCTCCTGAGAAACCAGCCAGAAGCTACAAAACACACAAAACTCTAGACTGTTCTCTAAGGCTCCCCTGTCCTTTAATCTGGGTGATCATCCTCACCTGTGTGTGTAAAGCCAAGCTGGGTGCAGCTGGACCCCCACACCTGGCAGTTTCTTACAGCTTCAGACTGTGTGCTGAGGGCCTGGTTCAGCCTTTTGTCCCAAACACACTAAGTTCCTTCTCCTGACAGGCTGGGATAGATCATTTACCAGTGTTTAACAGCGCTGAAGGGCACCAGTGGCTTTCTGACCCATTCTCCTGGCTTGGGTTAGCCCCTTCAGAAGCTCTTCATAGTCTTCAAGTCTTAACTGTCCAAGAGCACTTCATTTTCAGTTGCATGCAAAATTTGCTGCTTCAGCCTTCACTGACTTTGCAAGACCCTAAGAGATATTAAACACAGGTGATTAGACAAGACATGATTCTGGCAAATTATTAGAGACATCTGTAGGAAGCTAACGTTCTTCCTATTTCACGAACTGAGACTGGAGACCAGAGGTCAAATGACTTTGCTCAAGACTGCAAAGAGCTAAAGGCAGAGCCAGAAATAGAGCTCGGAACTCCAGCTCCCATTACTTCTGCCCTGTCCCTAATGCACACTTGCTTCTACTCTGTATGGCTGATTTAAAATGAAAATGAAGAATTAACTTCCAAGCTGTTTTTGGAAAGAGGGAAGAAAGGGTGATATTGTCTACTGTAAGGGGAGAATTAAAGATGACATTTCATTTTAGTCCTTTGGATATGCATAATATAATCAAACACAATAGCAGTAATAAATGAATATTTTTTCTCCCCACGGTGCTTACGAGTGCAACATACTCTAACAATTTCTCAAAACTATGTTGATAAATTGGAAACACAGTGATGGAGGTAACAAAGAGAGCCAACAAAAACATAATCCATTCAATTTATCAGAGGGACTAGCTTTGAGAAGAGAACCCTTGAAATCTGAACAGTCCTATTCTTATAAACCAGACGTAATATATTTCAAAATATAAAGCTACGCTCTTTATGCCTGTGCATAAGCTTGTTCATTAAAGATTTGCCCAGGCAATCACCGCTAAATAAATTATTTGGATGTATTTCACCAATTCAGTTCAAGATGGAAGAGGTAGGCTGCATACTGGAAAGCCACAACACATGGAAGCATGTGGGGAAATAGTAAAGAGGCAAGGGCCAGGTTTTAAATTTACCAGCCCTACTGACTTTGCTATCATGAAAAAGCAGTCCTTGGAGGGCCTTCCTCCCAACCACTGCTCACCTTCCATGCAAGTGACAGCCTTACACTGTCATGTCAGAAGACTAATCCACTGGACATGTGTGGGCCCATGGGGTTTCACATGGTCTGGAGTAGTTTTCAGCTTCCTCGTCCATTGGGCATACCTGAGACATAAGGTACCAGAAACTGTTCTGTGAAAATATCTGTAATTTCTTTAAACATATACACTGCCTGCAAGCCAGCCAATAAATGAAGTGGGGGGAAACACAGACAGTAAAAGGAACATTCAAAGTTTAGTCTGATTTTTGTACAGTTGCAAAGGAAAAAAACCTGGAATGATACAGCAGAAAAGGGATTTGTTTTCTACAAGGTTTTCAGTTTGAAAGGTGGCTTGAAAAGGTAGAAAAGCACTGTTATACCTGTAAGAAGAGTCCAGCTCCAGAACTGCAATGCCATTGCAACTGTTCAGCACCACTTACGGTATTACAAAAGTCAGTAGTGAGCTGAAAAAGAAGAGTCACAATTTTAAAATCATGGCAAACAAATTTTGGAACACCCATCCCTTGGATTTTGTGAGTGCACTTTTCATAAGAAGAGACCAAAGGAAAAGCAGCTTTGTTCTAGTTGATAAAACCTTGTGGAGCTTTAGAATTATGAAGTATCCTTTTGAATTTAGAATAAAGTCATTGATAAGACCATCTA
Organism: Falco punctatus; assembly: GCF_963210335.1. Taxonomy (NCBI): domain Eukaryota; kingdom Metazoa; phylum Chordata; class Aves; order Falconiformes; family Falconidae; genus Falco; species Falco punctatus. The sequence continues at coordinate 104,822,692 of NC_137580.1, read as the reverse complement.
AACCCAAAAATAATTTGGATAAACCCTTTCTAGCTTCCTAAAATGCCTAGATTATTTCATTGTGATATAACAAAGCCGTCAAATAACCTTGGAAAATTATAAGAGATGGATAAGAGGTTAGTAACAGTAAGAGATCAAGACCTCTATTATAAATTAAATTATAAGATTACCAAGGTTATTGTAACACATCTATTACTGGGGAATCAAACCAAACCTGAGCCAAACTGAAAATTTTAGGGGATTGTGGTGGTTTTTCTTTTAAGCTAGGAGACAGCTAGTGCGTGAACATGTCTTGAATTTGACCTGGAATAAATCAATCACAGCTGAACTCAAAATGGAATAGAACTGAAAAAATGTCACACTGACACCAGCAGTTTCACATACAGTAAACATGATAGACAGTGATATTATATGAAGCACAAAAAATGATCCAGAAGTCATGACTGGCAAAATTCGTTGACCTTAGATGAGAACTTTGCCTGAGATAAGCACTTCTGTGGGTGTTATAAAGTAATATACTGGATAAAATAACTTAGATTGAAACATAATTCAGCAGATAGAAAATGTGATGACTCAACAGATTAACAAGACAATGACTATGTTTGGTGGAATTACACTTAATCGCAGCATTTTTGTGTCCTGGGAAAAACAGTTTATGTCACCTTTGATGTCAGGCAAAAATTCTCCTAATTGGACATGCACTGACACACTGATCTGCACAAGCACAAGGCGTTTGTGGACATAGCCTTGATCCATCAGACTCACCAAGAACGCAATAAAGCAGGGATTCACACAGGTGTGCTAAAGCCAAGGCACATATATCACCAGGTCTATTGCATTCAAACCTGCCAGAGTACAAGCACATTCAGAAGTAGCTAGGAAGGACTGCAAGGGTTATCTAATCCTAATCCCTCTCCCTTCTCCCTGGTAGAAGGCAGGATCTATCATACACAGATTGTTGTTGGCACAAACTTTTCTGCCTTGTTCTGGAAGATCTCAAGACAGAAACTCCCTGTGCTCATCTGAAAACACGTTCCAATGCTTTGCATCCTGTGCTGGTAGTTTTTCTTAACATCCAACCTCAGTCTGTTTCATTGCAATTTAAGATCTTAATGTCTTACTTTCTCCATTATGGATGTAGAAAATATTCCTCCTGTCTTTAAACAAAATTTCATTTCCTCAAAGTTTTTTTAAAAATGTTTTAACACCTTCCCTTGCCTTCTAGAAGAAAAACAATGCCAACTTCTTCAGACTTTCCCTGTAGGTCACATGTTACATAGTTCTGATCTTTTTTGGTATTCTCCTCTAGACTTTCTGCCTGCTCTACTTTTATCTCATAATGTGTGGTACCCATAACCTATACGTCTGTGCAATACCTCTGCCCTGCTAGGATATGCCTTTTTGACATCTGTACATCCATGTTTAGTTTGGGATGCTCTACCTTTTCTGCAGAACTGCTAGCCTGATTTTTCCCCATCCTGTATTTGCTAGTTAAAATGATTCCTGCCAAAGCATAGTGCCCTGCAGTTGTCCTTAATGAGTTTCATCTTATTTTATTCAGATCATATCACCAATTTGTCAAGATCACTTGACATTTTAATCCTGCCTTCCAGTGTTCTTGCAATCATTTCCAGCTTTGCCTCATCTACAGATTTAATAAGCATGCTCCCTCTCCCATCACTGAGGTCACTAAAGAAAACATTGGGAAGTATGTCTCCATGTCTGTATCCTCAAACTATGTTCCTGTTCATTAACTGTTCATTAAACATTATTCAGTCACTGAGGGCTGCCTCCTTGCTTGGTGCTGTACAGGACATAAACACTGAACTTATAAATTCTCCAGAACACAGACAGTCTTGAACTACAACAAAACAAAGTACTTTATTACATGCAGTGGAAGGAGCTACCGGATATCAGGCTGCAGTTTTTCAATGGAGTCACCGACTACAGGATATCCAGATTCAGTGGTATCCAAACGAAAATCCATCCTGAGTCACAGATTCTTTCTGGATCTCAGAGAAGCAAAGACTTTCATGACCAAATAATGTCTCAGTTTTGAACTCTGGCCCTGAAACCCTCCTTCTTCCCTCAATCTCCCCATGGATCCGAGTTGCCTGACTTGAGCAGGCCAATGTGAATGAGAGTCTGAGTTCCCTTTTGGTATCATGCAAGTCACATAAAAGGGAGTGGGCTCACCCTCTTCCTGACAAAATACACAAGTAAAGGCACACAAAACAGATAAGGAAGGATTTATGGAAACAAACACCCTCTCGCCGGCTCCTGCCCACACCAGAGGCTGTGCCACCCACCCTGTGGAGTCAAAGAACAGAAGAACTGGGGGGTACAAGCGGGGAGACTGGAGTCCTCTTTCTTCCACACAGGAAATCTGTATATTCTATCCATAGTTTTCCAGCTTTTATCGATTTTTTTCAAATCTCCTAGGAACCTTCCCTGTGGGCCATGACAACGAGGCCTAACCACAACAGTCTGCTTTTCTTAGCTGGCTTTCACAGGCCCCCTAGAAGTTGGCTATGGTCCTTCAAAAGTTTGTGGGCTGCAAACTGAAAATCACTGCACTGTAGCCATTGTACAGGGACCACCACCTCCATGGCATGATTCTGCCCAGCTAAGATCTTGCCTCCAGTATTTTCACCTTAGGTGTCTGCAGTTAAGTTTGAGTAATAGCAGCCATACACGTTCTCCTTCTTCTCTCCTCTACCTTGTACCACAGACTCTTTACCTGCCAGCCACCTGTTTTTCCACTGCAAACTTCCTGCCACTCAGTGCCTTCCTGCACCATCTTTGCCTATGCTGGCTCTTACCAGACAGGCTGCAGGACCTTCTGTTTCCTCCTTGCTGCAGGTGTTTCCCAGAGCCTGCCCTGACATGGGTTTCACCATCTGTTACCAGTAAACAGTCCGCCACAATCCAACTTCCATCCCTGTATTTTCCTCACAGTTCTATCTTTACCTTATTGTGCTCTAAAGCACTGTGCATCTAGATTCATGGGACCCCACTGATAACTGACATTACATATTTCTTGAAGCATTCACATGAGCCTCTCCCTTCTCTGTCTTCATTATTTTCCCAAGATTCTATTTTTCAAATTAAGCCTCCTTGTTTTCATAGACTTCTTCTGTTTCAATGTGATTAATCCCCTTCATTATTTTAAAATCATTTAAAATCATAGCAAGATCTCTTTTTAAACAAGACAATACCAAAGCTCCTCAGTCTTGCTTTATAACTCAGAGCAGAAAGGCACAGTATTCTCATTTTCCCTGCCTTATCCCCTTAATGATATCCTTCTTAGGCAGAGTGAGCAGTACTGAAAAGAGCACTCTGAACAAGAACTCACCAGTGTTTTATGTAATAACAATAACACCTTTTTGATATATACTCTGTTCTTAATGTAATGCAACCCAGCATCCTATTCAGTTGTTGGGGTCTTTTTTCTACATCTGTGTGTTAGGCTGAGAGCTCTGGGGATTATTTAAAGAGAATATTCTCCAGATTTATCAATTTACATTTATGAACATTTTGCTCTATTCATTCTAAAGGGAGCGATCATGTACGTAAACTCCAACACCATTCAATGGCACTGTTTTACTCTTTAGCTGACTCTCTACCTGATCTCTTCTCCTGAATCTCAGATTCCTCCATGAAAGCAATAAAAAGGCAGCTAAGGTGCTAAATATGAAAGAATCTTTGTAGGCATTAAAGGCTAAAGTCACTGCAAGGCAATTGGATCCAAGTATTTCTTGGCTATGCACATGTACACTAATGCTAGCTTAGGTGTTCACAGTATACTCAATTGTCACCAACGGATACACCTAGTGGGCTTGGTATCCAAAATCTATCCCTCTCCCAGGACCTCTGGGAGGTTTTGCCAAACAAGCTTAGTCTGAGCACTTTCTTGAACTGGTTGTATACGAATTTCCTCCCACCCCTCCCCCGCTCCTTGCTTCCATTTCTAAATGTCTACTAAATTATACTTTGCAGATATCCAGCTCCTCACATAGAACACCAATCTCTCTTTCACCACAAGAAATGCTCTTCATCTCTCTCTGTTTTCTGTTCTGCCTAAGGGAGATCAATCTCTCTACAGATTCAAAACCTGTCCCCAAATAATCCTCTGGGATTACACTGGCTCACAACCTCTCATGCCACTGGGTCTCAGGCAGGAAGGATACATGGGCTGTCAGTCTGCACCCAGAAAGAATCTGGTTGAACTCTCTGACCTACCACAGCCATCAGGCAATCTCTCAGGGCCTCTCTTTATAACACAGGGTTTAGTGCTTTGTTCTGTATCATGGTTATTGTAAGGATAATAGACATGGAATAAAAATGATATGGTATAAATGCTAAAACAATGAAAGAAGAGAAGAAAAAAAATAAAAGAAGAAAGATGAGACATAACCTAAAGAGAGAGAGAAATTGTTCTTTTTTTGGCAGAGAGGAAATTACAAAGTTTGCAAGATACTAGGAAATGTTTAAACTGATTGTTGCCCAAAAAAAGAAATAAAAGCTTTTGACCAGACTATGGAGATTTTTGGTATGTGATGGAATGGTAGGACAAGACTACCAGCCTCACTGTGTGCCTGGAAAGAACTGGCTAACAGCAAAACATGTTTTGGCTCAATTCACATCTTGAGTATTTAATTCTAAGATTGTTGTGAAAAACCCAGTGCAGTGCCCCAACTGTAGGGTGATGCACTATTTTGCATTGAAAACAGGTGTTCAGCTGGCTGGCTTTCCAGCAGAGCACAGTAGATTTGTCCCAGATTTTCTGTACATTATCTCTAGGTAATACTTGTCCTTTTTTAGATGTTTCAAGAAAATTAGATAATTATTTTCCATGTTCTGAGCCTCCCCTGAACTGACTGACAATAGATTTACAGAGCTGAGCTGCAGGCTGGGCAAAGAGGGAGTCTGGCCAGCTACAGAGGAGGTAAGTGGACTTTGGAAAAAGCAGTGCTGTGATTCTGGAGCATCTCTGAGAACAACCACAGCTTGTAACATGTGCCCTGGCACACTGCAGTTAAGGCTAGTGACCCACCGAGGTACAGTGTCTGCCTGGGGAAGAGGAAAGCGAACAGTCTTGATAACCCAATCATTCATTTCCTTCGTTTTGAAGATGTGTTAGTTAAAGAACTACATTAACTGAAACTCTCCACTGTGTTTATTCATTTTAAATGGCTTTGAGATACAGTTTCTTCGAAAGATCCTGTGTAATCAATCTCCATTGTTCTGTATATATTTGCAGAAGATAACAGCCTCATTAAAATATGGTGTGCTATTAACAACATTAAATATATAGCCTTGAACCTTGAAATGTAATGCAATTAAATAAGAAATATGAACCTAAGGAGGTTAAGTGCAATCAACCACTGACATTTACATTTGATTTGAATTAAAAAACACACACAGAGGGAAATAAAGGGCCTCCGTACATACTTGGATAACAGGAAATCCCCTGGATGTAGAAATAGTGAATTTAAGAATGGAGAATATAAAGGTCTAGTTCAAATTAAAGATTTTACGACTGAGGACTCCATTAAATCTTTGAACACTTACAGTAAAGAGTCTGGAATACTTCCAGTCCAATTCTTTATGTTCTCACAAGTGACAGATTATACTTCTGAACTTCTACGGCAAAAGAAAGAAAGAGTGATTGTATTAATTCATCTAAATCTGGAGATTGCCAATTAAGATGAAAACTACAACAACCTGTGCTTAGGTGAAGCATAGTATTTTTATAACCCAGATCAAGACAACATCACTAGCCAAGCCAAAAGTAGATTTAAGTTCTCAAATTATTGAAGAACAATAAAATAACAAACCACTTAATACTACATGACCAACTATCTATACTAAATATGAACTCTTTTACAGTACTCAGCCTACTTTGCTTTTTATATTTCCAAGATATTCCTCATGGTGTTTAAAATTTACAGTACAACAGGCTGCTTCTAACTCTACCCCCACCTGCAGAAATGCAAGGACCTTCAATTGCAGCACGTCCGCAGTGGCAGGCCACATTCAGTCCAAGTGCCAGTCTCACATATATGTGCATTTGTAGCCATAAGATACTAAGGAGGACCTTTCAAACGAGGACTCACTTTCAAGTGAGTCAACCATTGGAAACGAAGGTACTACTTTTCCCAGGCTTCAAAGGGAATTGAGGCAAAATTATCAAGGCTGTAGATTTTTAAGCTGAGGCCGCAGAGTTAAGCATTCATCACTGTAATCAGGTACCTAAGCAAAGGAGAAAGGATTTGAGATCTTGTCCCAGACTCCTCAAAACATACTAATTACTAGTATAAATCTGTTGTCTATAATGGCATACTGCCAAGAGGTAATAAAGCCTTAAATGAAAATGAATGTGAGACATGTGAAAAGACAGCTGATTTGGCCCAGGATGTTAGCTGAAACATAATCCCTGGAAGGACCACAGGGTTAAAGAACTCCTGTGTTTGGCCATAAACTCTAAAGGAACACATAAGTCAAATCAGAGGATGAAAATGAGAGAAAACAAAATCTTCCTGTCAGTAGGATCTCCTCTCCTATAGGACCACATGGCAGTCCCTCTAAAGACAGTCCACACTTTTTTGCTTGCTTTCTATTTAGTCATTGAGGGTCTGGCCTCGAGTGTATAAATAGATCAGAGGATGTTAATAAATGCAGGCTCTTTCCAGACCAACAGGGGCGCAGACACCACAGCTGTCAGTAAGAAACAAAACTTACTTTGAAATTTTATATTCAAAACAAAAAGCATACGGGTCTAATAGAAAAGGTTCTGTGAGCTCTTGTGAATCACCAATAACAATTATCCTTTGATTGTCTTGTTTCAGTACCTTCTGGTCTACCACCTATGAAATCATTTTTACAAACATTAAAAAAGGTTCCTTGCACAGCCCAGCAAGGCTGCCATGCTCTTTTCTAACTGTAAAGGGTGCCAAACACATCCCAGCACAACAGTTCTAATTTCTCACCATCAGGCTGCATTTCTCTCTGACTGCTCTTACAAACAGGTATTGAGAACACCAAATCTAAGAGGTCTGACTAATGGCAGGACTATATGCACACTTCAATTCAGTGTACATCTGCACAGTAGCCGAAAGAAATGGTCCCATCCTTGTCCCACTTGGCCATGTCCCCACTGGTCCTCATTACCTTCTTCCTGTTAGCACCAGGTTTTTATGCAGTGAACAGGTTCAGGGAGACTTTTTTTTACCCCCAGAGGCATCAAATTAGTTTTCAATTGAATCAGTTCCATCTAAACAGGTAGTTGGAAGGAAGCTAGGCAGATAGCTGGGGATGTGAATGGCGGCAATACTACTTCTTTGAGTGGATGCTGATACCAGTTTATGTCCTATGTAAAACAGCACGCATCCACAGCCTACGTTAAGAGTCCAGGCTCTGTCAACAGGCAATGAAGACTCTCCCAAATAGATGCTTCCAGCAGGTAATTCGGAATACCTAAACCAAAAGCCTAAAATTAGACAGCATGAATATGATGAGACCATAATGTCTCAGTACTGTAATTCCCCCAGAGAGAAAAGGTTCTATTTACAAATGTAAATGATCTGGGCTTTAGCAGAAATACTTTTGCTTAATGTTTTTTTCCTTGGAAAAATTGAAACTTTCCCCTGTGAGGTGGAGAGAAGACCCTCTGAAGGGCTCTCCTGCTAACACAGTAAACATCTGTGGGTTCTTCCTCCCAAATGCTATTTTTCTAGGGGGTCCCTCTCTGATGAATTAGTAGTCCCAGTAGATCATGGCAAACAATCCTGCATACCACATCTTAAGAAATGGTACTTCTTGGAACAGATTGGTTTGGTCCGCCTTAACACAGGCAAGTTAACACTACATTATCAAATGCACTGAGGTCGCCAACCTCCATCAGATGATCTGCTTGATCCTTTTCAGACAAAAAAAGAAAAAGAAAAAAGCTTGGATTCCTTACAGAAATCTGAGTGCTCCAAGCTGGAAGCAGTAGGCTCGGCCACTCACAGCCCACCCACCTACAGATCAAGATGGACTGGAACAACCTCCTGCATGAGCCAGAAAAGTGAAGGGGGTTGGGAGGTGGGAGGAAGAGTTTCATATTTCATCTACCACTTTTAATAGAAAACAGAATGTGGTGGGGGTTTGAAAGGAAAATGGCAAATCCCTGGAGATCCTAAGTGTTGGCCTTGCAAGTCAAAACTGTCAATCACACCATGTCCCCTCCAAGTCCTATTTCTTGAAGGGAAGGAGGGGATGGACTGGCGCATTTAGCCACTAGGTGTTACTGTTGCTCCACAGAACGGGATTGCTTTAGAATAAGCGAAACATCAATCATAGACACCATCTGCAGCTGTATCTTAAGATTTAAACCGTAGTAAGTAATGTTACTTCAGGATTCATGTATTGTAACCCCAAAATCAGAGCACTTTGGTGTGTTTCCTTGGGGGGGGGGGTGTGTGTGTGTGTGTGTCATGGAGGCAGACTGCTGCTCCTTGTGTTTTGTTTATACATCACTGCATAAATGGAGCAACTCAAATTCATCCCTTGGGAACTTCCACTGACTTCGATGAAGGTACACAGGGAGTATCAGGTCGCTTAAGGTGTCACTGAGATCATGTCCACTGGTCAGGAAAATACATGGGCTGTTGAGTTGTCTGCCTCCCTGCCTCCTCTGTGACTGGCCACAGCCTGCACCAAAACTTTAGAGGCATTTTAATTAATCTTAGATCTGCTGTCAGCCAGGTGGGTTCCTCAGGCAAGTCATTTAACCTTTCTCTGCTTTTGTTTCTCCATCTATAAAATGGAAATAAAGATCCTTGTCTCCTCTGGAAGGCTTTTTTGAGACCACAGATAAATCAGAGCTGTAGTCCTTGACAATCTGGTGGCATGAACCAAGCAACAGGTTTTGCATGAGCTTTTACTGTTGTTTCCAGAATAGGTTTTCTGAGAAAGAATGGGCTGAGTGCTTACACCTCCTTAGTAGCCACTTTTAAGTGAAACAGACTCATGATAAAGAGCAGCACTCCACCACACCCCTGTCAAATGCACCTTAACGTCCTCTTTCTGTTTGGTCCTTTTTCATAGCTCTACCAAAACTTAATCCAGAGGACAGCCATGTTTCATCCACAGCTTCATCATTTACTTAATCAACTGGGCTTTGAACCTCAGAGACATATCCCTTCTCTGACCCTCTTAAGCAACAAGCTTCAAGTTCACAACAATATTGGGTTTTTTTCTCTTAATTCTTAATAGCAGGCTTCGGTGCACAAAAGCAGGTGTTTCTTCCTTTCAATTCTTGTATTCTATGCCTTGCCCCCAAATGAACCAGCATAAGCAGAGGATGTAATGCAAGTCTCTGCCTGCACCCACTAGAAAGCTGTTTCCGCACACACACGATAAATATCATGCAACACACAACAAACAGGCAGAGCACTCATTCTCATGGTAAGTCTTGCCATGTGGTTGTATTTCTAACCAAGGCATTACTTTCAGACACAACTTGATTTGAGTGCTCTAGGGTATGTGTTCCAAAGTTGGAAACAGTGTTACAGTACATTAAGCAAAGTACTAGTACTGAGCCACAAAATCTTATGAAAGATTTTTTGAGTTGTTTTCATTGGAAATATGCCACATTAAATGAAATATAATGCAAACTTAGAATACTGTTTTCCAAAAGACTGAATGATTTGCAAGTGCTAAAGGGTTATCTGAAAGGTGACTGGCACTACATTTTATTGCTGCTTCCAGTACAACTTGTGGGCCTCTAACTAGGAGGCAAAGTCCTCTTATCTGCAATTCAGGCAACAAGCATCACGTCTTGATACAGCAATCATTGTGTCTCATAGCCTGAGTTCTCACAGACATTTCTAGAGTGAAGAATAGTTTTACTGAAATATTATTGATAGCCTGCAGTTTCTTTTGGCTTTTGAAGGAAAAAGGAGGATACATCCATAAAGAATCATCTGGAGATGATAATTTTTGCTTGCTACCAAAACATTATGGTGGAAAACTACCCATTTAATAAATGCAAGACGTACAGACCATTACCATTATTGTCTGGAAGTAGTTCACTTACTGCTGAAGTTTCCTCTCTGCTGCAGTCTAACAAAGAGTTTTAACTAAGTGAAACAAAATGGCCTTGCTGATTTGTACACGCGTACTCTCAGCAAATACATCAGTAACTAATGTAACTTTACCCATATGCCTAAGGCAGATGCTGATAACATCAAATGTACTTCACTTAGATGCCTTTGAAAATATCACCCTAAGTGGCTTGGAAGCTTAATTCCCACTTTCTAAAGTGACTTCAAACCCTAAATCACATGGATAAATCCAAAAATTGCAGCCTTAGTCAGCAGTGTCCTCCTTATTCTTCAGTGGCTAATATAAACACACACAGACTCTATCTGACACTTCATCTAAAAATTAATCCTAATTGCTTTCTGGGCAGCTGCAAAAACAGCCAGTTTTACCCAGTTTCAGTTACCTCTTACCCTACACCCCCACCCCCTTCTGTGCTGCTGTCCACAATAGGACCCTTTATAACACATTTTTCTTCATGTGCTAGTGGCAGCTAATAACATGTGCCAGCTAATAAGAGAGGTTGTCCTAATTTCTTCTCTCTGGGTCACCTTTTCTGTCTTTTCTGAAGTCTGAAGTCTGAAATGAGAAAAACAACATAGCTGCAGAAAGAATTAACTATGAGCTGTCCCAGTTCATTGTTGAACTTGGTCCTGAATCATACGTGGATCTTCACAAACATAAAATACACATCCAGTCTGATACAGCAGATTCAAATTTGGGGCTAGGTGCAACTATTGCTTTTTCATTGTTTTTGTCCCACCAACTTGAAAACAAAAGGTTTTCTTAAGTTTAAAATACTGTGTGAATGATGAGATGCCACTGCCACACTGAACCATCCTGAACTCTCCCTATATAAGGATTGAAACAGCAAGGAAATCTACAGTGTGATAGAGGAGACTCTACCCCCTCAGTGAGAGCAGAGCAATTCTGGTTCACGTTTATTAGTAGTACTAGTAATAAACATTTACATTATGGTAGCGCCTAGAGGCCCTATTTGAAAGCTCATCTAAAACTGCTGTTGTACCTGGGCACTAAACAGCTCTGAAGTTGCACATCTGTCTGCCAGATGTTTTGTTTTTTTTTTTTTCTTAGAAGCTGCAATTTAAAAAAGCCTCTTGCTTCTACTAACAAGCCTTCATAAGAAACTTCCAAGAGCTTGCTTGATCGTCCGTGCAGGAGCATCTGCAGCTAAAACCGCAGTGAAACTTCAGGCAAGGACAGACTGCTGGGGCTGGCGAGGGACACCAGAGCAGTGTGTGAGCATGGCTGATGAGAGTGTCTGGTACTGTTAGCCCGACTCTTGCTTTTCATTAGCCTGACTTGCTTTCCGGAGGACAGAAAGGCCAAGGCGGGGGGAACACCTCCCCTCCAAAGCCGTGCAGACAGGGGGGTCCGCCGCCAGCCCCGCCCGACGGACACAAAGGCAAGGGGTCCCCTCAGGGCACACTGCCTAGGGCTGAAGGCCGTACAGGCGCCGCAAACCCCTCTGCGGGCAGCGTGCCGGAGCGCTGGGTGCGCACAGGGCCCGAGCCCGCCGCCGCCACAGCACCAGCTCCTTCAGGCGGGGCCCGGGGCGAACCCAACCCCCAGGATACCTGAGAGGCCGCTTCCACCTCCCGCGCCACGGGCCCCGTGTGTGTGAGGAGGAGAGTCCGGACAGCCGCGGCGGGGGGCCCAGCCGTACGTGGCGGTGATGGATGCGGGCCGCGGCCCCCCCCGGCCCCACCGGGCTGCTGGCGGGACGCCACCTCACGGCGGCCGAAGGACGCCCAGCCCGCGCGCGCCCCGCCCCACGGCACGTGACGGTGGCAGCACCAATCGCAGCGCGCCTTCCCCTCTTGCCCTCCCGCCTCCTCTCCCCGCGCGGGCAGCGCGGGCGCGTTGCTGGGCAACGGGCGGGCGGGAGGAGCCGCCGCCTTCCCGCCATGCTGAAGGCCAAGGTGCTGCTGGTGGGGCCCCGTGAGGTGAGCGGCGACCCGGGCCCGCGGCAGCCGCCCCCGCCGCCGAGGCCGTGTTTGCATCCGCGCCGGCCCCTTGACCGCCCTCCCCGAGGCCCGCGCCGGCCCCCGGAGGGCTGCGGGCCCTGCGGCTGCCTTCGGCGGGGCCTACAGTGCAGAGGGTGCGCTGCGGCGGCTGGGGGGGCCGGCGGCGGGAGGGAGGAGGGGGCAGGCCTCATGCGCAGGGGCCTTAGCTGGAGGGAGAGCAGGGTGCTGGGGTAAACGCCGAGCTCCTGTCTTCCTTGTGGCTTTGGCATCTTAAATTCCTGCATGTGTCACTCACTCCTGCTTTCTGCCAGTCTGGAAAATCGGTCTTGGCGAACTTTGTTTCCGAAAGCATTGAAGGGATTGGCAGCTACAGCCCGACGCAAGGTGTGAGGTGAGCGAAACCTCGTGGCGCGCTGACAACCGCCAGCCCCTCAGAAAGTCCCGCTGTGTGGTTGTGGTGGTGCGGGAATGGCATCACGTTGTCCATCCGCTCCTTTTCACAGGATCCTGGAATATGAGAAGCCAAACTTGAACGGTAACAGCAAGGGAGCGGGGTGTCGGTTTGAGTTGTGGGATTGCAGTGGTGATCAAAAGTAAGCCAGCATCATTGTTACCTAACTCATAATAGTTCTGTTTACACAAAATACTTAAGGCCTAAAACGAATGATCTTTTTGAGATGAGGAATATTCCCGACTCTTTACAGCATTACATTTTTTTATAGCTTTCTACTATGAAGCATCTGATACAAGATGCTGTCTGCCATGATCCCAGCTGACACAGCCTTGTTTTGGATAAGGACTCCATATAACAGTAAAGTCCGTAGCTCCTAGAATGAAGTTACAGGTACAGAAGACAGAGGCCCACTCTGTTAATTGCCTTCATGTCCTTGAAGTTATGTGAGTGGATTTCAAACCATGTATGTATATGATTGCAGCCTTAATTTCCAAAAGATACAATTGAGAACTGGACAGGTCTGTTTTTAGGGAAAAAGTTTAAATAAGCATTTGACCAAATACTACATTGTCAGCAAATCATGGCAGCAACTAACATAATAGCTTAAGTCAAAATATTTGGAATATGATAGATCACTGGCAAGATTACTAATGTTACAAAGAAAAAGTACTGAACTGTTTTCTTGAGGAGGGAAGAAAAAAACTTGGGTGCATGTTTCTGTTTTCCAGTGATCAATCTTACCATTTCCCATGCACCTGTTTTTCAAGGTTTGAAACATGCTGGCCAGCTCTGATGAAGGACTCTCATGGCGTAATAATAATCTTCAATCCTGAGCTGCCCAGTCACCTGAAAGAAATTGAAATGTGGTACTCTTGTTTTGTGCAGCAGCAGCCATTGCTTGATAGTCAGTGTCTCCTAGTTGCACATCACAAGCCAGGCAGTGCGGGGGACACAGAAGATCTGTCTTTGGGTAAGAAGATGGAAAACTCTATCTGTAACTCAGCTTTTTGTTGATCTATGTGTCTTTAAAATTGTTTACACTTTATGGCTTGCATTTTTCATTTAAATCTGCCAATCAAAGAATACTGGAGTGCTTTGCAAAACCAGAAATAATGAGTTGCAAAGGTCATCTAGAAGGTGAGCAATATTCCTATTTCTCAAAAAGGAAAGTAAAAGCCAGAAAAGTTTGAGTGACTTCTCTAAGGTCACACAGTGAGTATGCCCACTGAGCCAGGAATTAGAACTCCTGCCATATTTCATCATCCATCACTATTAGTTTGTTTCTTATGTTGAATTTTATCTCTTGTTAGCTGATACTTTTGAGGCCATTTAAGCCTAAAATCTATCAATCAAAAGAATAGAAGCCCTTTGAAATAAAAGGCTAATGATCTTCCTCTTAAAATAAGTCATGGGTACCTTATATACTGCAAAATTATTTGTGGCTGTTTATACAAATGGGAACACGCACTCCCTCTAGGCAACCTGTTCCAGTGTTCAAATAAATACATAATTATTCTAAGTATTAATATATTGATACATATTTAATGTAACAATAACATTCCATTATTTTGAAGTAATAAAAGAATGTTAGATAACTTCAATAGTAAAATTCAATTCAGTGCTGAATTGTTGATTCTGCCTAACTGAATGCCAGACCAAACCCAGTACTTTATCATTTAATAATAATGTTTGAAGAATTTAATCTAGCAATAAGTTGTACTTGTTTGTAATGCTAACAAGCTATGATGCATTTCTTCTTCATATGTTACATGTTATCTGGCGTGTCATACTGTTGGATACTACCGAATTCCAACTGACTTCAGCATGAGCTGTCCCATGACCTTGATTGTGACTATTTCTTTTATAGAAGGAATATACCTAATAATTTTTCATTTACCTTCAAAGCTTACCCGCTGAACAAGCTAAAACTAATACATTCCAACTTAGAAGAAGATCCTGAAGATGTTCGGATGGAATTTATGAAATACTTCAGAAGCATTATCACCTTACTAAATGAGAGCAGAGAGAGGGAAGAAATGTCAATTATTTCATAACATTAAAAGATATACTGAACAGGGAAGAAAAAGGATTATTTTTCCCTTTGTAAGCTGTGCTAGCCTGTGAACAGGTCCTCACAACAAGAATTTGCCAGCCTATAAACACTTCTGCCTATAAGCAAGTGCTGACATCAGATAAACTGTGGTGCCAAAGAGATGGCTGCACATCCAGGAATTTGGGTAACTTTAGCTGCACTTTGGTTTCATTTAGCGTCAGAGGTACAGGAAGGTATTGTTTAATGTGTTATCGTAGACCAAAAGATAAAAGTATGGGTCGTTTCTTCACTTTAGAATCCCTTTTTGCAGAGGTTCTAAGAGAAGGCGGCCTGACAGAACATAAGATTTGTGGAGTTCTGTTGAAGCATCTGAGTAAAGTGCTCATGTTAGCTGTATTCCTGGAGAAGTTATGCTTTTGGAAGTCAGTACAAACTGATTGGAATAGAGATCTGAAAAGTAGTCGTGGTGTGGGATCCAGAGTTTTATGTTCCAAGTTCTTCTTGTCATTCTGTCCAGCATCTGAAGAGCACATTGCATAGCTATTGCCTTGGCAAGACAGAGTCTTTCTCAGGACTAGGTTTGTCCTTCTATTCCAACAAAACAAATGTGTTGTTTGGGACAATGTTTAGGTCTCTCTGGGAGGAAAAAACCTGAAATCTTAGTGTAGTGGAGTACTTTGACCTGTGTTGGGAGTTCCAACAAAGAAAAAAAATAAGCTCTGCATTGTCCAGAGGAAGAAAAGCTGTTTTGAAACTTCTATTGCTGTTCCCTGTTGCATTGCAGTAGTGGTTTCATAGATAATTTACTTTCTGATTTGGTTTGTAGTCATCCCTGTCCTTGGTGTGCTTTGCTGTGGAAGACATTTTTTTGTAACATGCAGTAGTAAGGCAATAAAAACATTTTAAAAATGCATCCTTTTTGTTCTCAAAGGGAACGTTAATTATGGTTTTGTGGAACAGTACATTTCACCTTAATAGCTCTAACAAGAGATGTTTACAAGAACTTGTCACTGACCCAAATAGCCAAAAAAATGACAAATGAAAAGCAGAAGCATGTATCCATACTACACACGCTTGTTTTTATTGCATAAGATAATTTAAAGGAGAGAGGGACTGGGAGCAGGAGCTGCAGAAATCCTTGAGAAGCATCCCATTTCACCTTGTACTGCAGCTCACGTTTTGAAGTGTGAGACCAGTGGCTTGTCACAACTATGTCTGACCCACAGCACTGGATTTTACAGATTTTGTTTCACTGCATATTTGTGCCATACAGCTATATTTGAGCTGCAGCTGTTTTACAAGTATATTTTGTTAAAATAGCCTTGTCCTCACACCAACATTATCTTTTAGTAAACATCTTTTACAGAAAGTATGTTATAAAACAGGAAGTAGGAGTGAGAGAGCTTCTTGGGTTTTTCAGTGAGGAGGTTAATTAGTCTACTATTTTTCCTATTTTCATAGTTTGGTTTTTTTCCAAATAATGCTTAGCCTGTCCTTGTGCAAATATTCTGTTTTCCAAGATGACAAGAAGAGATGCCTCAAAAATCTACTCAGTTGTTTGCACGTCTTTCTACTGGCCTCCAAGCAGCATGAGTTGGGGGTTTCTCCAGAGTTTTGTCTGGGAAGCTTCAGCGAGGCAAAGAGCAGTCAGGGTGTGCTGTGCTGCTGTGGGCTGGTGTTAGCAGTAGCTCAGGTCCTGGCCTCGTCAAAATGCCCCCAGGTCTCAAGGCAAAAAATTGGCACACGCTTTCTTTTGTCAGACCCCTTCAATGGGATTCATTGTAGTGGTGTAACAATGATTGACTGTAGCAGCTCAAAATAAGTTACTTTTATTGTTGCTTTCAAGTCACAGAGAACATTTTTCAGTTATTTTCATATACTGTTTGAAGCACTTCTACACCATCATGTTCAAAATCAACAAACACACTGCTAGAGTATAAAAGCCTCTTCATCCCAGTTGTGTTGTACTTCCCTGGTTTTTTTTCTCTTGGATCATTAATCTCTGTTTATTTGAAACAAAGGTATGCAAGGTGAAAGATTACAAGAAGATCTTCAACAGTTCCAAGTTGTAAAATGAATGGCTACACAAACAGAACATACTGAGCTAGACTTGTACTTCACACAACTACTATTTGAATGATACACTGGTTTGCTCAGGTTGGTACCAGGCACGTGGCACATGAAGTTGTGTGTGCACACAAACAACCTGCACTGTTCTGTTCTGGGGTCACAGCATTTGCTGCCCCAGCTTCTTTTCGTGTCTGCTGGCTCCTATTCTGCCGTTAAAACTAAAGCTCCACTCAGTTCTGAGAGGAAAAGAGGGGGTGGTACTGAAAGAAAACAGTGAGAGGAAGGACACCAAGAAAGAAAAAAGCAAAATAAGCAGTAAGAGATGAAAAGAAAAGGTTGGAGGCAAATAGTGGGAGGTTGGCATTTCAACATCTACATTTTATTTATATGACTTTTGAAACAATCAGGCTTTATATGTTTGCAATCAGTGTCATAGGGTGGTCTATTGGAGGCAGTTATTGGAAAATTCACAGTCTAACTAGAGAACAAGTTTTTTACATGCTGCCTTAGATTATTTTTTCCTTGTTGCCAGCTGTGCAGTTGCTGGAGCCAATTTTTAAAATATACTGCCTTAATAAATTCAGTTTTTCCCAACAGCAACATTGTGATACGCGCTGGTAAAGACCGGTGTGAAACCCACCAAATATTTTATTTGGAATGTAAACCGGTGTTTGGGTGATTCCAGGGTTGAAAAGTCAATGAACTCTCCTATTCACCATCTTGCTTCATATAAAACATTAATCATGATCTTTAAACTCAAAAAAAAGGATGTGAATTAGTGGCATCTATACACCACAACTCATTATTCATTAGAGAAGAAAAACACACAGAACCAAAGACAGATCCCTAGACTTGACTTTATATCATCCAGAAAGGTCATAATATGTAATAAATGTGGAACATCATTCCTACAGTCTGGCCAAGAGATTAATTTCTGTTGCTGCTGCAGAACAGAGTAAATGCATAGACCCATGTAAAATTAATCCTTAGTACTGGAGAAGATACAGAGAAAGTATTTATCCAGAAGTATCATTTACTAATGATTTATGAAAGAGGTCAACAGAGGCACCCACTCAGAAGAGGGGTACAAGAATGCCAGATGCAGATGAATGTATGTTACACCTCTGCCCTTCAGAGCCTGCCTTGCCTGTGCGATCAGTAAGCCTGCAGAGCTTCAAACAATGCCACATCACGGTGTTACTCAGATTGGGGGTGCACAGTCCCATCTGTTTGCTTACAGCGATGTGGTTAGCAAGTGACTGTGCTACGGCTCTGTCCATACTTCTGCTTGTGAGAGCAAAGAATTGCCCGGAGCGGTGTAAAGGAAACTGGGCACGTGAGCTAATTGGCCACAAGTCACAGGGAAGTTGGTTGGCAAGCCGCAGGCTTAACGAGGAGTAGAAACAATTTAGGAGCAGACGATAACAGAAAATTTGCAGCACAAATACTCTATTTTACTCTTCTGCACCGAGGACCTTACCGCCATGCTTGGAACTGTAAGATGGCTTTTTGGATGACATTTCCAAGAAGTGAAAGGGAAGGCAGAGAACAAGTGAAGTCTCTCAGTTCCTCCAAACAAACGTGGCCTTCTCCAGGAGTCCTCAGTCCCTTAGAACGAACAGTTCACGCCCCCTTCTCATCCTGTCAGCACCCATGTAGCCCAAACCCCCACTTTGTACAAACTGCACACAAATTGGAAGTCTCCGAGTTTCCTGTCCCTTTCTGTTGTTCCTTGTCCCTACTGGAATTCAGTGGCTATTTGTTGCAGTGTTTTTTCTGTGATCACTTGCATTTTCAGGGTTTGGGGAACTGAGGCAGGAATCAGGGGCATAGAACACTTTAAATATTAATCAATTCAAATATATTCAGCCTCCACAGTGCAGAATATGAAGACTCCAGGATATGCCAACTGTGCAGTGAAAAAATAATCCGTTATTTAAATAGAAGTTATTCAGGTGCAATGTATTTTTTCACTTGGCATTGAGTACTGATAATCTTGACAGCTTACATCACATTTGCAATATGCAGAAATTATTTTCAAAGTTTTATTGCTGTATAGCTACAAAAAGGTTTATAGCTGTAGGTGAGCCCTACTGAAGGTCACATTCACTTCCCATGAAAGTAGTTGGTACATTATTGCTTTGAACAGTTGACCTGTCTGGACAAAGAGTCAGCATGGAAATTTGATAGGGAGCAGCCAGAATCAGAAGAATTCTGCAAAGCTAGGAATGCAGAATTTTAAGACTTTAGGGTCATATGTAGAAAGTTAATGGCTGCAGGTACCTTGCAGACTGGTGATTTAAGACATTTAAGCTCTTCAATTATAAAATAGAGTTTGCTTGGGTTACCTCTTACAAGCTGTTTTCTGCACATGCAGAACGTTATGAAACCAATAACTACTTGTGATGATGAAAACAGTTACAGGCACTGCAATCCAGATGCATGGCTTCCAGGGTAAAAAATCATACTTGTTTACAACCAAACTTTGGGAGTAGGAGGAAAACTGAATGAAATACATTTGGACCTTACCAAAAAAATGTAACTTTCCTTTCAAGTCATATATTTTGAAGGCCAGGCCTTTGCTCTCAGTTGCTCTCAGCAGTATTGTTCCAATGGACACAATAGACATAAGAAATCCTATGTTCCTATTTCTATTATTGCACTGCCAAGTGACTACAAGGAAGTCACGTAGACCGCCACATTTAAGAGTACCCATCCATGCTGTGTTTTTGCATGCTCGGTTTAAAATATGTAGGGTGCTGACATGGAGACACTTTATGAAGCAACTTCTAGAAGGCATCCAGGACCTTTTAAAATCTGATATTAAATGACTCAACTTTTCAACAGGAGTACCTTGCTCTGGAGGTCACTTGTGAGTACTTCCTCTTACCACTTCTCCAGAAGTCTTCACTGTGGTACAGCGAAGATTCCCCAAGAGATCAATTTGCCTTGTTAAGAAGTTGCCTCTCCCAAGATGCTAGGAAGCCTCTAACAGTAACTCACATAGCTTTACTCAGCGCTCTTCATGCATACGCAGACACTACTGCACTTGTGAATACAAGATACCATATGCTGCTACTCCAAAGCAGTTCAAGGGGTTAATTCCCATGTACGCAGCAGGCCCATTGACAGCTCAGTTGTATATTTTTGCATCGATCCATCTTATGTTGTTTACCTGGGACAAGATTCCCCCTTGAGTGACTGAGGTTTACATAACTAGATACGTCGTAAAGGCATCTGCTTAGAATTTGCTGAGAATTCATCCTCAGAAAATCCGTCCTCTTCACAAACAATAGTATCCGGAAACCTCTTACCTCTTGTTGTAATCACCAATCTGATGGAACTGGCTTTGTGCAAATGGTGTACAGGTTTGGCCACCCATGCTCAGAAAGTTACACTGAATCAGGAAAAGACCACCTGAATGGCTGAAGAAGAAAGAAACAATTGTATGAGAAGTGCTGGTTTTTTCACTTTAGCAACACAAGGAGAGAGGGCACTCGATGCTTGATTTCTGCAAATATACCACAAAGAAATAAAATTGACTGTGTTTACTTGGACATAAGATAATCAAGGCAATCATCAGAGCAGGGATGCTGGTGCTAAAAGGCTGGACCATTGTGACCAAGTTACACAAACCTAAATGTAAAGCATTCTTATCTGCTCCTTTTGCTCATTCTCCCCTCCCCAGCCCATGAACTCCAGGAGGAAATAATTTGACCTTGAATACAAGGTGACCTTTTTTTTTCACCTTAAAGAGAAAAAAAGCAGGAGAAACCTAATATTCCTGCTCATATTCTATTTCTGTATAATCTAACCTAAAAGACAGCTTTAGCATAACAATATATGTGAACAAACTAGTCATTAGTAACTCTAGTCTGGGAACTGAGGAAGGTTTCTAACAGAGTGGGACAAACCTACCTTGTTTCAGAATGGTGCTTAATTAATAGTTTGTGATAGAGTGTCACTGGTTTGTGATGAACACAACTGTGTGCAACCTGCTCTAGGTGAACCTGCTTTATCAGGGGGCTGGATTAGCTGATCTCCAAAAGTCCCTTCCAACCCTGACCATTCTGTGATTCCATGACCTGATCCTTCCAGTCCCTTTCTTATGAAAACAAGAGGCTTACTTCTATTTTATTCATGGAGGTATTTTTTTATTTAGGTATTTTCTACAGAGGTGACAGTGAACCAGAACACCAATTTAAAAAACTTGGATTCTGACTCACACTCTCCAGCTGGAGATCAGTTAAAGACATAGGTTGTATTTATACAGATGCAAAGGAAGTAAAGCAATTTTGTCATCTGCTAATAGAAGAAAGGTAGCACAGATTTTCTCACATGAGTCTCACTTTAGAGAGTACTGTCTGAGGACTGGCACTGGGTTTTGCTTGCATAACTCTCAGACAGGAATTAAAAATGCCCTATGTTTTGCTGAGTTCCATTGTCTCTTCCTCCCTTTGTAAGGAAATGAAAGTCTGTTTCTCCACTAGTTCCATGAAATCTATCTGAATCCTGGTAACATGTCCCTGAGAATTTGCTCAGAGGGAGTAATAGACAAGGGAACACCCTCCATTGCTATGTTATTGTTCCATGAGCTCCAGACAAAAGCATTTATTGTGGTTTGGCAGCAACCATCTGTTCCTAAAACCCTGGGACTGCATTGTTCTTTACTTGTCAAAAGTTGATTTAGTACCTACAGGCACAGATTGCAGGGTTCATCTTGTTAGGAAGGATCTTCGAGCTTTCTAGACTGCTGGGGTCACCTCTCTCAGCCACTTAAGACCACCTGGAGGAGTCACACCAATGCTGACTCTGAAGACCAGGCCCTCAAAGAAGCAAAAGGTCTGCCCTGCAGTGAATATTCCAGGATTTTCATTCTGACCTAGGTTAAATGGTAATACTCCAGAAACTCAGCAACCAACTGCCAGGCCCATAATAATAACTCTGAATCATTAAATAAAGATACTTCTAAGGGAAAAATATTGTTAAGGCCCCAAAATTGTTTTGCTGTGTTTGGAATTCTAATAACGGTAGACAAGTTTGACTGGAACTCCTAATGATACAAAGATCTTGCAATCTTGCTTATCTATAGCTAAGATAATGTGCCTGAGACCTAAACAAAGCGGTTAGGAGGCCCTTCTTCTGCTTGGAGTGGTGTATCTTTACTTTTAAAGCAGATGATTAAAAGTAATATCTAATGAAAAATCCATCTGTTTTCCATTGAGCATAAACTTGGCTTTTCTTCTCCCCGAAGGTTGCATGAAGCTTTGCAGCACACAGTGCTGACACCTTCACAACGTAACAGGACAAGCCAACCCTTGATGCAGTTCCTTTGTCCAGGGAAGTTAAACATTGCATATATCTCAATATATTAACATAAAGCTGAACTTTTGGACCTTTAATTTCTTTCATATCCAGGAACTGAAGATAGATGTACAAATATGGTAGTGATATAATAAATCTTAGGTCTCACAGACCTGCACAGGTCTGAGTCTGTGGACTGTAAAGGTGATTTTACAAAGCAGTGGCAATAAAAGCTAAAATTTGCCACTCTGTGCTCTCTTCTCTACTTGGAAAAATGGGAATTTTTGTGTCCTATTAAGACACAAGGTCTATGACACGAAGTTGGGCAGCTGTGATCCCTACAGACACTGCTACAGTTTTCTATAACTCAAACCACAGAAGCCAAACAGATACACGTGCAGTTTCCATTACTAAATCATTCATTTGCCAGTCCCAGAAAAACCTAGTAGTATTAGATACACAAATATTTTATGCTATGCTAACTGCTGCTGAAGCCCCATGTCTTCAGCCTTGTGTCTTAAGCATATACCCAAGTCTAGATTTTCTATCCTCATAAAAGTGTCCTCCTCCCTTGCTCTCTGTACAGACATGGCTACCTACAATAATGGATTTTTTAGGAATTTTGTAACTTTGAGACTTCTCTCATTCTATCAGATGTGGCTGAAAATGGTCAATGGCTTAAGAAGGGACAGGTAAGATAAACAAGCTGACACAAACAGGTATACAATATATTCTTATAGCCAGGCTAACAAAGTTAAGTATGTAGGTGGAATAACATGGCAAAAGGATCTCTAACAGCAGTTGTGTAGTGAGCAGGAATGTGTGTGTGCTTCTGTTTTGGTGATATGAACATATGCTATGTGGCTGTGGATTGCTTTTTGTTACATCGTTTGTTAAAGTTTAATATTAGAAAAAAAAAAAAAAAAAAAAGGAGTCAGGACATTCATCCCCAGCCATCTGCAGTTCCTGTTAGACTCTTGAGACTCCATGTGATTTCCTTTCTTTTTTACACCCAGGCACCACTGGCCAATATCCATCATCCTGCCAGTTAACAAAGACTTGGAAGCCTTTGGCTTAAGTTCCAGCCTGTGTCTGGCTTCTTTTTGTCAGTCCTGGAAGGGGCCAGAAAACAGGAAAGATCCCTCCCGATGTCAATCTGCCAGGCACAGGGCAGATTCCTGGATGATGGCTGTCTGCCACACACCCCCTTGCAGACCCCTGGGACAGGGTGAGGCTCAGAGGAGGAAGGGGACTGATGTGGAAGGCGATGAATCTAGCTAGACTCCACTCCAGTTACCTTTGGCTGACAATATGTTTTCCTGGGGACCAGGATGAGCATTGTTCAGAAATCACTCACTTCTAAAGAATCTGAAGGCCTCTGCACCAGCATCCAAGCATGGCTGCTGAGCACCAACCTGTGGGTCACCTCGGAAACCAGACACTGGGTCCAGCTGACAAGGTCTCCTAAAGGAAAAGCTCCATGGCAAGAACAACCACAGCCCCAAAATTTGGGTTTAAAATTTCCATTGTCATCTTTCTTGGGACCTTTCAGAGATCCAGCTCAGATTCAAGGGCTTAATCTGCCATTATCAAATATAATGAAGAAATCTGGCATTCTTTGCAACAGAAGGTGAGTGAGCCCTGATCTCTCCAGCTCTTGTTCTGTTCCCACAGGATAGCTTCTCTTTAACCATAAACAGATGCCACCTTTGACATTGGCACAAGTGAAGCTGAACACATCAAATTTTGTCTGGTCTACTTACCTTCTTGCCTCATCTACTACTTTTACCTCTTGAATTACTGCTCCCCCCTCTTAACGCTTTTCATTTTTAAATTAATTGTTCATTTACATTAAGCAAACTAAACTAATCTTGCAGAAGATTAAAAAGACAGTGAGAGAGCCTTCCAGAACTGTCTTTCTTACAGGACTGTTCTCAAGATGTAAGCAGAAAATTGGATAAGTATCATTTTTCTCTACTCTTTCTAACTTAAAATCAAGGGGGTTTGAAAGAAGTAACCAATTTTTTTAAAGCTTTTTTCTTAAATCCTGCTGACATTTTGTAATAGTCATATAACCATTTCTTAACCTAGAGGAAGCAAAAGTTACATTTCCAATGTAAAAAAATAAGCAGAGAGTTTGAACAGCTAGTAGGGTTATTAATCAGAGAGATGATGTTAGACAAGTTACACAAGTAAAATGAATAAAATCAAGATGAACTTTTTTTTGTCATTGAGAAGGATGTGAAAGAAAAGGTAGTTTTGCTGAAGGTGCAGAACCCTGACCCTTCGCATGCAACTTTGAAGAAGCTTACAGCTTCCCAGGTCAAGACTCAAACCCCCATCAAACCACATGAAGCCTTGACTGGATGTTATGAACATTTGAAAGATCAACACAGAAGAAACAGGGAAAGACTTCAGGCCTCTTACTTAGCACAAACAAGCTAAAAAGGTATGAATTCCTTGCTTTTTTCGTGGTATCCTTAATTTTCATATGACCCCCTTAGGCTGTGCAACAGATCATCCTCCTGCAGTCAGTGAACTGAGCCTGCTGCCAGCCTTCCTACCACACTCCTCACTTGACCAGTTCTTCAAATTATCTGTGATTCACAGAAACTTTCTCTTTACTTAATGTGACATAACATGAAAAATGCATGAAGAATTTGCTCTAAACAGTTTAAGTATGAAAGGAATAAGTGAAGGGCTGGCTATGAAGACTAACTCCCACCTCCTTTACTGGACTTGGCACAGCAGAGCCACGGGCTCAGTCTCAGTTTACTTAGATGGTGCAGAAAAGAACTGAGAAACCTAAGGGACATTTCTGGAACAAGAACAAACATGCATAAAATGACTGTGGAAATTAGAAGGTTTCTTCCTACCAAAAGAAGGAAAGTCTGGAGCAAATGCCCAGATAAAGTAGGAAACTGTGAGGATAGGAGAGGTGACAAGGAGGAAAGAGCATATTTTTGAATAGCACAATCCATTTATGAAAAAGATTGGGAACTTGGCTCACTGCAGAAACAGAAGACTGGACTCTGCCACCCAAAAGCTCATTTTCAATTCTAGGTTTCCTTTCTTCCTTTCCAAACCAGAACGGGTGAGGTCTAATTCTAAAGGAAAAACAATCTGTTCTTTCTCTGCACTTGCCTGTGTAGACCTGTAAGTTAAAATGCATGTCACCTCCTTCCCATGCTCCAGCAAGGACCATAAAAAAAGAATGTAATCTCTTGTGTGGCCCATTACAAGTATATATTAATGATGTTTTAATTTGCATTCAACGTGGCAAAAAAAATCCTGTATTTCATACACCATTACAAATAAAGCATATCTGACATGACTGATCACTAATAAAACAGAATAGAATCAAGCAGGTAATATACAAGGGTAAAATATTACAAGGTTGTTTCTTACCTTTTGCTTTTATAAGAAAATGAGATTCATGTTCATGTTTGTTTACATGAGTTGGCCGCAACTAACTCTGGAACTGATTCATAATTCCTACTCAAATTTTACATACTTGAGATATTTAAATCCTGCAAGTTTTGTGAAAGTGGATGGCCAAGTAGACAGATTATTCATCTGTCATTAAAGAAACAGGCTAAAATGAACTCAATGCCTATTAAACATCAGAGAATCCATGCTGAAACACAATCCGAGATATAAATCCACAGGAAAGAAGATTTTGCTGTTTGCAGAACTACTTGTATTGAATGATATCACAGAGAGATAACATCACTATGACAGAATCTAATCACCACTCAACAAACATTTTGGAAACAAGTCAGCAACCACATCTGCTTCAACAGAACCAGAGCCTCATGTGACAGGAAGCTTATTAGAGACCCTGTCTCTCATTATTTTGTTTTTGCTTATAACTTCCCAGCATGAATATTCAATATTGCAAAATAAAGCAGTTTCCTTCACATACTGTCCGGAATGGAGAAAGAAATTGGGCCAGACATTCCAGATCCTGAAGAAATTGGTGCCTGTGGAGCTATGGATTTCTACCAGCAAAACATCTGGCAGAAAATAACATTAAACATGAATAACTTGCTTCTCTTTCCTCTTACCATTGGTGTCAGGCAAGAATGACTCCACTGAAGCTTGCTTGATGTATTAAGCCTGAAAACAAGACAAAAGAAAATCAGTCTTTTAAACATAGCAAGACATCTTAAAGCAGTGTAACTCAAAATGTCTTATTCCCTCAACAGCATAGAAAGTTACATTGTGAGACGTTTTTCTTGGTTACTACACATAAAACAGTTGCTTCACAATATTCTGAATGCAACTTAGGAAAATTCCCATTTGATGCTCTTTCATGGCTTTGGTCATAGCTCCAGGAGTCAGAACCTCTGGCACAGGTAAATTTTGGTGTTTTGCAATACCACTCATCTGAAAATCTGCCCAGGAGTGGGGCCAAGTGTCCTAAGTCAGAAGGGTCATGGAAGCTCTGTGTGCTCAGTCCTTTTAGCTGAAACACTTCCTAAAGTGAAAAGAGTTGAACACCTCTAAATTAGGTGGTCCCTGTGCATCAGCCCTTGATTCACCTCTGCTGCCTCAGTTATTGAAGTGAAAGTCAGCCTGCCCTTCCTCACTGTGCCCAGCAGTGGTGTGTGTTTTGGAAGACTGGGGCTGTGGATCTCTTAAGTGTGGGCACTTCCATCTGTTGTATGGCATCATGACAACAGCTCCCATTGCCCCTTCTCACTCCTCAAATCTGCTGGAGTTTTTCTTGCGCAGAAAGCAGGACTAGCAGTGGGATCGGGCAGGGCTGAGCAGTGGGATACCATTCACTTCCCCTGGCAGGGGGGTCTTGCATGGATGTATCCACACAAGGTCCCTGTGGAGGGCAGAGACCTTTTATACAGGCAAAAGCTCTTCGACAGGGCTACACTCTGCAGACACATCAGGCAGTACCTTCCCTGTGTCTCTGGATGACCACTCTTTCTTCTTTCTCCATCACCTCAAGGACAGATAAAAAGCCTTTCAGGGAGTGTCAGTATTGCCATTTCAACCCCATAGATGCCAAAGTGATTTTTATACTCTTTCTGCTCAACTAATTGCCAAGACCCAACAAAGGGACTTTAATGGGCTGCACCAGGCAATAAACCATCATCTATTGGCTCTAGAAACAAGGAAGGAAAAGAGGGAATGTAAAGCTGGAACAAAGCACAGACCCAGAGCAGGTCCAAATACTTGCAGAAACTGATTTATCCAAAGATTTGATACCAGATGTTTGATTCAGACAGCTTTAACAGAGCTCCGTAGAACGTTAAATGCTTTTCATGTTTTCAGAATTCAAACCACTCCATCTGGGCACTTCTGCCACAGGGCACAAACAAAACACTGCTTAATATTAATCAAAGAAGTGAGTTCTGCTCTGCAAGTTCAATATAAAAAGAGTAAGAGCAAACATATGCTAAGTTGTTTCTGGGAACGATGAACACAACATAGGAGCTGTCTTGCATTACCGCATTTCTAAATTATGCCAGCCCAAAGTCTGATTTTAGGGAGGATACACTAGTGATATGTTACTACAAACATTGTGCTAAACTGGAGCACTCTGCATCTCTGATTATATATATATACATCTACACACACACACACACTGTTCATAATATACCAAACATTCCTGTTTCTTTGTTTACCTACAGTTTCCATAGACTGTTGCACAACTATTAGTCCATGGAAAAGTTGCATGCTTTTTCTTGGACATCTATTTGTGTATTGCCTCTTTGCAAATAATATTAATTTTTGCCTGTGCCCATCTTTAGCTTCATGGACTCCTTGCTCTCCTATTAATTCCTTCTCTCTAGCCAACCAAAACCCTGTAGCCATATATAATAAGAATGACTATTTATTGCATGCTTACAGTGCAAAATCTTTTTCCAAATCATTTTCCTTCTTGAAAGCCAGGACTACCTACATTTGTCAAGCAATACAAAGCTGTTGGCTCTGGGCAGCGGCAGCTGAAGTCACTTCCTTATTTTGTTGGCCACCAGTGCTGCTTCCTAGCCTCTTTTTGCTGATTCCATTCTGCAAAGGGGAAGGATTACAGGATAAGGATCTGGCCCCATTTTCTCTCCCTGCCATAGCTCCTTCCCTTTTTCTTGACCAGCCCCATATATTGCCACTTCCATTTCTTCCTGCTTGTGCCTTCTGCTCTCTCAGTCATCAATAACTCCAACTCAGAACAGTTCTTCTTTGAAAGAGGTGATCCTCCAGATTGTCTCATATCTTCCTGAAAGCTCGATAACTTTGCCAGTCTTCCCTTAGAATTCCTTCTATAATTGACTGTAGCCTCTTTTTATTTAGATCATCATGCACCCCACCAGGCGTAGCTTGACTATGAGATGTGCAGAGACGCCTCTGTGTCAGCGCCATGGAGTTTTCGTGTATTTGCTCTGATTAGACACTGGATGGTGCTCTTTGCACTGTCATGCCAGCAAAACTACTCCACGGCAATCCTTCTCATGAGAATTGCAAAAATTCCCCAGGGTGAGCTACAGTTACATGTTTTAAGTCTCTTAAGTCCTGTGGGAAGCATGTTTTGACTACATAGAATGTAGCTGAAGCTGCAGTGGAAGAAGCTCAGCTAGGTAAGGACAAATGCCAAATAAAATGTCACTGCCTGTTACTTGCAAATCCACCAAGTAGTAGCTTTCACATTCCTCCTCAAATATTTTATTTGCTAATTGGTTCCTTATCAAAGTTCCCCATAGCAACAAGGGAGATGTAAGTGGCATAAAGTGGGCTGAATGAAATTATGTCTGCATGTAAATGTAACTCGGATTGTGCACCGAGGAGATGATCTGAAGGAGGTTAACATCCTAATGTGAAACCTCCTGTGGTCTCAGAGGAGAAGGGAGCTTCTTAATGCTGCATGAATAGTTAAAGAGTAAGGCAGGAAAGCACACGTCACCAGCAAACATTTTTAAGAGAATCATGCTCACGTTCTCTAGAAAATGAGTTCGTTTGATCTTTTTACCTGCTAAGAAATTCTCATTTTATAACAGATGTTTGTCTTCAGCTATTTTTCAAAGAAGGTCAGAAACTTTTTGATATTTTTAAAGGTGTGATGAATAAACAAAGGAATGTACTTTATGGCAAAAAAAAGCTGTAGGGAGGTAAAAGATAAACATTCATATTTTACCCCTTCTGTTGCTGACTTCTGTGCATTGCCAGGCAAGCCAGGCTATCTCTCTGGGTCTTCCCAGCTGTAAATCTGTGATAATTTCTTCTCTTCTGGTTCTACTAAAAGGCTCTTTCTCCAGTCAAGGTGCTATCAGAAGTACAAAATATTTTGTGTGTCGGCATCTAAGAGCTATCTCTGGAAAAGGCACTCAAGTAAAATAAAGAGGAAAATAGAGAGACCACTGTAACACCTAAGAGAAATCAGGGAAACAGGGAATAAAAGGATTCATAAGGATGAGATGGTGTTGATGAGAAACAGCTGGACTAGCTGGGTGTACTCACTGACCTAAGACGTGAGATTTAAACTGGTATTAACAACTATTTGGGTTGGTCCACCTCTTGACATACAGGCGTAAGCAGAGCCTCAGAAAAGGCTCAGGAATCACTGAAGAGTCCCACCTGGCGGAAGGCCTCGAGCTATGCTTTTGGTGCTTCCAGCAGGGTTAATCTGTTCAGAAGGGCAAGCTTGTTCAGCTGGAGGATTCCCAAGGATCTGGTGATCCACTGAAATCCTATGGCATCTTCTTCAGCTGCCTTGTCCATCGTTTACACAAAGACAGCTCAGTCTTCTTGGGTATCATGCTCTTCTAAATATCTCCAAAGACAGTTCTAAAAGAGACATACTGAGAGTTCACAGTGGTTGGATTAATAAAACACTCCACAATGAGCACTGCTGTTGAAGTCTTAACATGGAAATCTTTTGGCTACACCATTTAATACGACACACATGGGACAATTGAATTTTATGGTACTTGCAAAACTCCCTCCTTCTCTTGGCAAGTGGGCATTGCAACCATTAGAATTTATGGGATATCTGATCTGCTTGTGCCTCAGGGGAAGAAAATGGGATTAATGGCCCAATCCTGCAGATCTGACATGACTCATCTTATTGTTAATGAACTGGCCTTCTCAAGATTAGCAAACTGAATGCATGAGATGCTCCTGCTAACATACTCTTCCGTTTTGAAAATTACTACATGTAATATTACATGCAAAATAGCCTCAGAAAGCAGAATCCCCTGTTGTCCTTTCAGGCTTTATAAAGAAAAATACAATCTCACGAACAGCGCAAAACCCGAGTGAGTTCTCTCTGGGGTCCCACTACCCTTGTCCCTGCTGCTGGATCATATCGGGCTTTGCTGGGTGAGGTCTGATGAATATGTGGTGGCTGACATGGGCCTTGCTGGTGCCTCCTCTCTTCTATTATAAAATCCTGCTACAATAACAGAGCTGGCAGGAGGGACTGTGCATGTCCACACTTCAACTACTGCAATACGAAGTACAGCATCTCTACTTAAATCAGTGATGAAGGCAGATTTGGACTAAGGCTAAACACTGCATGGCTAAGCACAATCCTGCACTCCACTCTGCACTTCCCTGCAACAGTTATCTCTAACACAAAGGCAGAGCAGGCTATAGGGTGCTAGCAGTTTAAACCACTGTGGGAAGTTTTGCCAGAATA
Source organism: Falco punctatus (assembly GCF_963210335.1). Taxonomy (NCBI): domain Eukaryota; kingdom Metazoa; phylum Chordata; class Aves; order Falconiformes; family Falconidae; genus Falco; species Falco punctatus. The sequence goes on along the minus strand of NC_137580.1, from coordinate 104,792,081 downwards.
TTTGCTGAATCCCTTTGCATCCTGCTCTGTGTGTCTGTAGACAGGTGCAGATAATTTCATTAATACAGGTATAGTGAACCTGAATGGATTATGGCATATTAAAAATATTTAAAATATTAAAAATAAAAACATCTTCCAGTGAAGGAGTGTGTTAAGTACAAAGCAGTGTTGGTTTTGTGCTGCCCTGCAATGACAATTCTAATGAACTATTATTGCTGAGCAAGGTTACCCAAAGACTATGCTCTTAATGTGTCCTTTGTTACGCAGACAGAACGAGTTTCTGATTTCTTGGTTATTTTGCAGTAAGAAAAATTGCTTAGGTTCATGGTACATCACAACATTCAGTGAGCTTGCCCCTTGGGAACCCAGAGAGCTTTGAAACCTTAATATAGACATCTTTCAAATGGATCATTAATGTGCATATATCTAGATTTAAGGCCAATGCAAGCACTTCAGGTTTTGCCTGCCAGATTTTAATTTTTGGCTTCATTTGCTTCCCATATATTCAAAGAACTGTACCACATGGAAACCTTTAAACAATAGATGGGATAACATAATTTTTCAATTGCTCTTGAAAAGGTTTTTAACCACAAACTATTCCAGGGTTCGCTAAGAAGTTACCATTGCAAATAATGTAATTGTTCCAGACCAAATTCCTTGCATTCCAGAATAACTTTTGAAGCAAAGAGCATGACTGGTTTGGGATTTTTAACCAACCTCTTTATGGTAATACTTAGACCAATGTAAATTTTCTCCAAAAGCTTTGCATTAAAAAGAAAGGACCAAAGCCTACAAACACTCATATCTGCAGAACCTAATGCTAACGATGCATCAATCTCAACAAAAGGAAAATAAACATTCAAACATTAGGAAACTCTGAACACTTTTTTTTATTTTAAACAAGTAAAAAAGTGAGAAAAACAGTAGACAAACTCTGGCTAACCTAGAAACATATAAAGTGCAAGCAATAAATTCTGTTCCTCCTCTTTTGCTGGAAGGACAAGACCTTAACGTGCCTTTTGAATGAACCCAAGGCTTGTTGTCATGAGCAGCTGAGTCCCTCCGTAAAGATGCGTGCAACTTCTGTTTCCCTGGGCTTCACCTGGAGTTAAGAACACACAATTTTTTCTGGTCATATGTTTACTCTCCACGTTCAAACAATTCTTGCTGCATTCACGTAAAGACAATGTCATTTTGTGGTTTGTCCAATGAAGGAGACTGTTACCAGAATCTTCACTGCATAACACCTACAGGTAGAGTCATCTGGGATAGATGAGCTGTTGCTCTTGAAACTAGTTCTCCTACCTGCTCAGGCAGAGGGTCCTCAATGCTGCAGTTTTCTTCCCCTACGAGCGCAGTGGAATCTAGTCTTAGCAACCCACAAAGCCACTTCCCAAATCTACCTTGTTACTCAGCTTTCCTGGATGAATTGAATTAAACAGTGGGTGGTTTATGAGATGAACTACACTGGGGAGCAGTGCCTGTAATTCACTGCATACTCTTACCATACAGGGCACAATGGAATCAAACTTCTCTGCGGCCAGTAGGCCAGTAAAGCAGCATAAATGGGAAACAGCACACTTCAGAGGGTCTTTTTGATCTCCATTTTGATTCTGTGCTACAGGCCAGCTTCTCATTTCCCACACAACAGCCTGCTTCCACTGAATTCACACCAGATGTAGGCCTTGCGAGTCCAGAACTTTAGTTTATCTTTCTAAAACCTGTTTTTTCTTAGAATCGGCTTAGCTGTCATATAAAACAATAGTGTCTTGTACCATTCAAAACTAAAGGAATTAGCTCTGTATTTTATCAGCCTCACTCCCTATGAATACAAAGCTTTTGTGATCATACTCTTCATTGGGCTGATCCCAGCCCTGGCCCCCTGATCCCTCACAGCAGAGGACTGGCTGGAGTGTGCAGTGCCATTCCCCAAAGCCGTGTACTTTGTGGCAAGTGGTAGTACAATGTATGTAACTGGGTTTTGTCTTGCTGTGGAGTTGGGATGCAGCCAGGGTAACTCAACCAGACCTAGGATCTGGGACTAGTGTCACAGACAAAGGCAGTGATCATCACATTCTTCAAAGCCTAATAGATGCTTCAGTTGAGGTTAAAGTGCCCCAATTAAATAAAAAAAAAAAAAAAAAAAAGGCAAAGCCACACAAAGAGAAAAATCTTTCTACATATTAAAAAAAAAAGTAGGAAAAGTTTCATTTGGGACTTGAGCATTCATAAGCACTGAAGTCAATCAACCACAGGCCAGATCTATTAGGAAAACAAATGTAATTAGCTCTTTTGCTACTTGTTTGTTTTCCTCAGGCAAAAAGAAAAGACTTCTCTCCTAGATGTGTTATGTAAATTACTTCACTATGCTCTTTGCAATCGACCAGCCACAGTCCCCTTCAGTTTACTTCTGGTCTCCAGACAGCCACCGAGTGTACACACTCACCGCTTGTCACCGGATGTTACTGTTTAAACAAAAGCTGCGAACTTACCTTTTTCAGGCAGAGTGCAAAGTGACAGCTAGTCCTGCAGCTTGTACTAACACCGCTCACGCTCTCAAGGAAGATGCATTTTCCATTAACTTGTCTCTGCTGCTTGTGGTACTAATGCTGAAAACACCCATGTTAGATGTTTAGGCCAAATAAATTTGACAAAAATTCATGGGATTCTAGGAGCGTTATTATTTCTGCAGAAGCTTGTTCCAGAAATAGTCTCTGCCCACCTGCAGCTCTCTAGATCTGATCTATGCCTCACTGATTCATTAATACTGCACTTGTCTAACATTTACAGCATGGGGACTGAAATTCAGGACTTTTAGTCTCTGCTGGTTCTGCTACTCCAATAGATCTGTTTCCATGCCTGCAAACCGCTGTTAAAACCTTGCTTACCTCTTTTCAGGTTTAGCTGAATCATGTTGGAAAATCCTTTGAGATCAAGGCTGTAAGAACTACAAGTGATTAGAATTAAAAGGGTCATTTTGGGAGGCACAGAGGAAGCTACCCAATCGTTCCAAGTTACAAGACATTGCGACTAGATACTATATAAACTGTTGCCTCTGTCAAGTCCAATTTCTGTCCAGAAAAAGAAGGAAAGATTAAGTAAGAGCCATACATATAAAGCTAGTACAGTTTTGGATTGGAGAAGAAGGGAAAAAAAAAAGTACAAACCCCTTTAGAGTTTTTCTATTCTTCAAACTACTGTATAAACCCCATCTAATATGTAAGCTCAGGAGTTCTAAGAAAGATTTTGAAATGTTGCAATTCCAATAGTCAGTATTTTCTCTATGGAAGGGATATGATATTCATGTCTTAATAAGCGCTTGTAGGTATGACAAGGTATCAGGCTTGCTGTTCGCAGGAACGACGCGTAAGAGTTTGATCCCAGACCAACCAAAACGTGTGGGAGTTTTGCCTTGACACGAACAAGATGAAAGCGGCTGCTAATATGGGTGGTGTGGGGCATCCATGTGAACATGCACAAGGACAGTTTCACGAGCTCATTTTCCAGTTAGGGCTAGATTTCCAAAAGGATTTATGTGTTGAATGCTTGTACTATGCAGCTACTTCTAAAAGAGCCTGAGCAGGAGCTAAGAAAATTATAAATGTACCGCAAGTGATGGATGCTCAGCCCTTTGATCACTTTGTCACTAAGGCAGCAGTTCTGTGAGCTATTGGCAGTTCTGGGTGCTCCAAATACCCATGAAAAGTCAGCCCTACATGTCTCAAATTGGGAGCACCGAGAAGTTAAGCCTTTAGTTTAAGCCTGTTTTTTACAACAGCAAAGACCGAGAAGATCTACCTGAACTAGTCAAAATGGGCAAAACATAAAGGCATAATTTTCCAAGACTCCCTATTTTGAGTCTGTATTTGGTTTAACTGAGCCAAAAATCTAACATGAAATGCAGAACCCCATACCTTCCCACATTGCGTATTTTGATAGTGAGGCCTGAACTGTGGCAACAAGTGAGGTTTAGTGTAAAACTGACTGGTTTTTAGGGTACACAAGACGTAAGAAAGGCTAGCCGTAACAGATCCTGCCCGACAGGGCTGGGTACCTTCCTCTCCACTCCAACTCTGCTTTCTGTGGTTTTACAGGTGCTCGAAGGCTGTAAGTCGACATTTTATTGGTAAAAACCTGAAGTTTAGACACTGTCTCCCGGTTAGGCGGAAGGATCAATACCGTCCTCCATGACCTGGCAGCAGCGCCCCATGGGTGGCGGGGTCAGGCCCCACAGGTGGCTGGGTCCCCACAGGGGGCTGGGGTCCCACGGGTGGTGGTGGCAGGGAGCCCCACAGGTGGCAGGGCTTGGGCCCCACGGGTGGCGGGGATGGGGTCCCACGGGTGGCAGGCTCGGGCCCCACGGGTGGCTGTGCTGGGGCCCCACGGGTGGCTGTGCTGGGGCCCCACGGGTGGCTGTGCTGGGGCCCCACGGGTGGCAGGCTCGGGCCCCACGGGTGGCGGGGCTCCTCCTGCCACCCCCCCGGGCACACCAGCGTCCCTCCCGCATCACCAGGGGACAGCCTTGGTGCCGCTTGTGCCCACGCCCTGGATAATAAACACTAACCACACTTCCAGGCTCCCCTGACCAGCAACGCCAGGGACGCCTCCCCGGCGCGGGGAAGGGCCTTGCTGCGGCCCGGGAGGCCGAGGCCCTGGGCACAGGCCGGGCGGGGAGGGCCAGCCCCCACGACCGGGCCCTGGGGCGGGCTGGGGCCGGCGGGACCCCGGTCGGGCGCCTTCAGGCCCCGCCAGCCCGCCCCGGCCCTGCCCTCCGCGGGCGGAGGCCCCGGCCCCGCTCCCGCCGGGACGAGCTCTGCCTCCCCGCTCGGCCGCTGCGTGACAAAGCGCCTCAGCGCGGAGCCGGCCGGCCCGGGAGCAGCCACCCTGCCCCTGCCCCCGCCGCCCCGGCCCTCCCAGCCCCGGTGGCGGCAGCCGGTCCCGTGGTCTCACCGTGGGCGCCTGCGCGGCGCTCCTCCTCCTCCTCCTTCTCCTCCTCCTCCTCCCGCCGGCGGCGGCCGCTGTCAGGATGAGGCGGAGGAGGCGGAGGTCCGGGCCGCCAGCTCCCGTCTCTCGCCGGGGCCCCCTGGCGTAGCGGTTCCCGCTCCGACGCCGCGGCTGGAGGCGGAGGAGGCCGCGGCGGCACCGCCCGCCCGCCGGAGCCATGGCCCAGCCCGGCCCGAGCCCTCCGACGGACGGTAAAGGGGGAGGCGGCCTCGCTCCGCCGAGCCGGCTGGCCGCGGCCTGCCCAGCCCTGGGCTCGCCTGTGGAGCCGCGCCGGCCGGGGGGGCAGCGGCCTGGGCGAGGCGGCCTTGCCGGGCCGCGGCGATGGGTGGTGACGGCGGCGGGGGGGTGGTATCGGCGGGACGGGGTGCGCGGGGCGGCAGGGGGGACACCCGCGGGTTGGCGGCCTGCGGGGCCAGGGGGGCGGCGCGGCCGGGGGGGCGGCCGCCGTGTGAGGGAAGGGAGGGCGGGGAAGGGCCCGGCGGGGCGAAGGGGGCCCGCAGGTGCGGTTCGCCCGTAGATGCGCTCGGTGTGGATCAAGGGCGGCTCCCCAGCGTGCCCAGCGGGGAGGATGGTGCTTCGGAGCCGGGAAGGGGCTCCGGGGCAGGGGAGGCCTCCCCGCCCGGGGCAGGGGGCCGGGCGGGGCTGGCCGTGCCCGCGGAGGCGCTGATGGCCCGGGTGGGACTTGGTCACCGCCGCGGCAGGTGGCGTCGGGCTGGAGCGGTGGGAGGGCGCCTCGGCAGGCCGGGGCCGGGAGCCGGGGCCTGGCAGCGGCTCCTGTGCTGGGGAGGACAAAGGAGGCGACAGCTCTGCTCTCACGATGGCACTTACCCCTGCGGCAGGCAGCGGGGCTCGCCCTGAAGCGTTTTGCAAAGGTCACTTGTTTCTGCTTTGGGAGGAATTACAGACAAGGAATTACGATTTATTTGTCACACCCCCCCCCCACCCCCCACCCCCCCCCTTGGAATAGCTTACAGGCCTGTGTGTGTCAGGAGAGCTGTAGGTAACAGTAGCTTGGGCGATGGGGGGGAAGGGGGGAAAGGGCAAGAAATGGAAGCTGAGCCTGGTCATAACGTAGAAATCGGAGGACTAGAGAGATGTGCACAGCCTCGAAGCGTAGGTGCTTACCCAGCCATGGGGCTATGCCAGAGCGCTCTTTTTTTAGAGAGCAGATGAGTTTCCCTGGGAAAACGCTCTGTTAGAAAAGGGCAATGATATATTCTTAATTATGCGTATCTAGGGAATTGTGTAGGCTTTTTTTTTTTTTTGTGGAGTTCTGTGAGAAAGCGCTTATCCTGAGGGATTTCAGTATTTCAGTCTACCTTTTAAAAGTTTTAATGATGAAGGTGTTTAGATTGTGGAGTTTTTTTCCTACATTAAGGTCAGTGATTGCATGCTCGTCCTTCTAGAGCACTAAGGAGAAGGTGAATTTCCTTGCTATCCTGCTTGTAAGGTCAGTGTTGGTATGGGTTGCTTTTGTGTACTTTCTGGTGAATAACCATTGTTTATTGTTCTTTAGCCTGTTCTTCTGAGAGCTACAGAACAACTTCCAACAAATTTTCTTCTTGGCTCTTGCAGACTGGCTGACTGCAGGTGTGCACTGGAACTGTGCGTTGTGCAAATGTTTGCTGCCTCTTGACCAGGAAAGGTAGTTGTTTGTTAGTAGTATATTAGAAGTTCCAAGTCAGGTAGATATTATTTTTTTTGGTGGTTGTTGTTTGAAAAGAAGGCAAAAAGGTGCAAGGAAAATTTAGTAATTTGATAGGTTGATGAAGTCTTTCTTGTAGGAGGTACAGATTGCTGTCTTTCTCATGCTTTCTAGCTGTGGGAAGATGAGGATGCTGTAAAGAAGGCACATGGTGGGGGGAAACTGGCTGTAAGTTGGATGGATTCTGAAAGTAGTAGCTGTGTTCTTACACTAAAGAATTAGAGCTCCCAAAATGGCTCCTCTCCCCCATCCTCCTTTGGCAGTCATAGGAGCGGTTTGGGTTTTTTTTATCCACTTTGGTTACTATACTGTTGTCCTTGTATGTGTTGGTTTTATTTTTAAGTAACTTGGCAAAAGTATGCCTTGAAACTTCTCCGTTCTATTTTAATGTGGAGAAAATATTGAAGAAAGGAATTATTTAGTATTTTTAGCTGTTTGCACAGAATTTATTGCTTGAAGGAGTAGTATAACCTCTGATTTAAGATTGTGTGACAAAATAGAACTGGATTAGTATGTTCCCCTAAGGAAAAACAGTGGCTTTTTATGATTACTTATATTGATTATAAATACCATATGCATTCTTTATTTGTGCAAAACACATCAACTATGATTCTTTTGTTGAAAGCAATTATAAAAGAAATACTGTTTCTACTGCAGTAGAAATAACATAAATAGAACAACACAAGAGGAATAGCATATAGAATGTATATTCTATTCTGATGCCAATACTGAAATGAAAATGGGCCCAAAAAGAGGGAAAGGAATAGCACAAAGAAATAGGAAAAGAATGGACATCAGGTCCTACCCTGTTTTTGTACTTTGGCTTAGTATAGATGTTAATAACCCTCTAATTCTTTTGTGTGGGGTAATAGAGTTTCCATATGATAACAATCGCAGAAAGGCTAAGTGCAGAGTCCTTTGGCTGCTGGTGTGCACTGTGCTGTGAACTCTTAGCTAATGATGTCAACCTGTGTTGCAAGTAGGTGTGCGCTTCTTTATTGATTGTGGTCAGGGTGCTCTTCTGTGAGATTTTAATTGATGTGTGTTGTCTAGATTACATGACTGGAACAGTAATGCCATATTTTTCAAAATATTTTTATTTTTTAAGGTGGTATGCTCTCGGCCTCCCTGGGTATAATTTGGATCTGGATGCTTACCATCTCTGAAAATAAGGTTACCAAACAAAATATTATGGCATAGTTTTTCCCTATCAAAATGCTCAGGCTTTAGTATTATTCCCCTTCTCATGTCTGGAAAACGCTACAATGAAGACACTGCAGTTACATAAAACACTAATTCTTCAAGACTAAAATTAATTACAATGATATGCAAATTATTAAACTCTTCTTACTGCACTAGTAAACCTAAGCCATTAGTACAGACTGATAATTAGCACATCTGCTGATATTGTTCTGTGATAAAAGAAGCTGTTAATGGCACAGGCCATCAAATATTTTAATAAGAATTTGCCAGCAGAAAGAATTTGTACAGTATTGGAGTAACTTGTTCTTAACCAGTCTGCTTAGGCTGGTGAAAATGGTGTGTTTCTTGTGGTTGGAGATTACGCCAACTCTCAGTGGAGAGAACTGCTCAGCTGTACAGAGGAGATTGGAGGATGTTGCCATATTGATTTTAGTACCACTGGCAGCGCCACAAGCTGCATTGTTTTCCTGTGGCAGTAATCTGGGATCCTGACAAGAGCTGAGACTTGCTGTCGCTGTACTTCTCACATACCCCAGAGGCTGAGCATGGCTGGTGGAGGGATTTGGGATGTCACGTAGAAAATGAAGTAACAAAACTTTAGCCTCGGGCAATTTCACGTGTCTAGTTGTTTTCCTTATAAGTATCACTTTTAAATGAAATTGAAGTATTTAAAACACAATTACTCATCTCAAAAGCTAGGTGTGGTTGGTAGGGGACTGGTTTTGTGGGCTGATGTGCAACGCTGTGTTGTTGATGTAACTGTCAAATGTTAAACTCTTTTTCTCTTGGGGAGTAACTTCAAAATTGTTGGTACTTTCCCAGAGCCAAAAAATTTCTTCCCTCACTTTCATTTTGCTCGGTCCTTGTTTTGTTATTATTGAAAATTTACTAATATTATTAAATAAATATATTTTTAATTAAACCCCACAAACTTTGAAAGTTTTTTTTTAAGCTGTGTGTTTTCCTGTACCAGTTCAGTGGAAAAATCTGGGATTTGGCTTCAAGAGTGAAACAGACAGCTTGAACTTACATGTTTCCACCTTTTAGAATTTCTAAAGAAGTTTTGATCTGCACAGCAGGTCAGTTTGCTCTGGTGTGGAAATACGCATGTTCAGGGTGTCTGTTTTCCTGTTGAAGCCAAGTCCCAAATCTCTCTCTCAATTTTGAAAAATACTATGACCCTGTTCTTTATAATTAGCTGTTGACTCGCCTGAAGGCACAATGAATATACTTTTAACATGTGGACTGACTCTCTCTTGCATTTTGAACACTGGAAAATACAAGTTCTCTGCCCGTTTGTATTACTTCTTGGTCACTTCACCATTGTCACAGAGAAGATGGCCTTAGTACTGTTTTCATCGCTTTCTGGCCTGATGCTTCAAGATGCTTAGTTGCTTTCCCATAGCCCTTTGTGGGTGGAGCGGAATCCCACTGTGGAAGTAGTTTCTGTGCGCTCCCTTGAAAGTGATTGAACAAGGAATTTTGTTTTAAAACTTTTAAGAAGCTCAAACAAACAATGTCTCAGCGTGGGAGTGGACCAAATCCCATAGACTTCATAATGTATGATAGTTGAACGGCAGACTTCCTGGGTTTTCACTCCAGTCACTTTATTAAAAAATACTTCTCAGATATGAAGTTTTCTATATTACATGTAGGTATTTTATTACATTTGGCATTTTTTAAAAAAAGAAAAATATGTAGGTTAAAAAAAAACAACAAACAAACAGAAGGCATGAGGTTATGGCTTTACTCTGACTGAAGTCTTCCAAGACAAGAACTGGTAACACTGATGAGCAGCACTTACTAAGCAGACTTCTAAGCAGTCTCTGACAGCAAGGATGGGGGGCGGGCAGGGTGAAGACAGCTAGCTATGAATGCCGTTGTGTGTGTATTTAAGAGCAACATCTTTCACTCCAAAGGCCTAGTTCTTTGAGTGGTTCATAGTCTTGCAGAATTGTTTCTAGTGTCTGATTTAGTGGTGTCTGAGTTAATGGTACTAGCCTCTGCAAGTTATTCTATAAATAGTGTAAGCATTGTGTAATTTTAGTCATGGTATAGTCAGTTAAGCATGATGATGAATTATCTCTGGAAAAATTTAAATCAGTGGGTATCTTTGTATAAATTGACATAGGAGGCACAAGTGAGCAGTGTACCCTTAATATTTCTGTGTCTTTCAGAAAGAAGAGCTTTCCTCTTTAGCTTTTCACTGAAATATACCTGGTGTTTGAGAAAACTTGTGGGTTGTCCTGTTGCTTTATTAGCAGTGCCTAGAGTACCTTAAGCATGCAAAACTGCAGCATGACTGCTAATATGAGGTATTGGTACGTTGTGTTTTGTTTGTTTTTTTTTTTTTTTCCCATTCATGCCTGCTTCTGTGAGCCATGACTCCTGTTGGCATTCGGCGACTTGTGGTGGTGCTTCTCTCCTCCCTGTCCCCATCCTGTGCTTGTCTTCCCTGGCTTGATGCCTCCAAATACAATGAAGAGGAAAAATAAGAGCTTTTGAATCACCCTTCACATCTGTTTCCGCCTCCCCTGGCAATTTCTGCTTCCACATAGTTAGTGGCAGAAATGTGGCCTTACTTGACCTTTGGTCACAGATTTTTCCTCTCTGGTCAACATGACAGCCAGTCATTTGACCTTGTCTTAAGCAACTACTGCTCTTCAGCTAATCCTCCAGTTTCCTCAGCCTTCCTTCCCAGCCATCACCTCGTCTTTAAATATTGCTCTCTCAGGCCTTTTGCAACCTCCAGTATGTGGGTGTCCTGTGTACCTTGCCCTTGTTTTGGCAGCTCCAGTCTTTGCTCTGCCCTGCAGTTAGCACACCCTCAGTCTCAGTTTCCTCCGTGCCTCCCTTCTTCTTCTTCTAGAGACAATCCCATGACTGTACAAACTTCCTCTGAATAGCATCTTTTCTTTGCCAAACATCATTGCTCCCTAGCTATGTTGGATCTTAGCTTGTTTGCTCTCTTTTTAAGCATCTGTTTCTTTAAACAAAGATCTCTCCATTTTTGTTTACTGAGAAGGGAAGATCTTCTCGTACTTTACTCTTGGTATGGAGCAAGTCCTCCTCTGCTTTTCAACCCTCTCTTAATGCATGTTCAGGTTCTGAGTCTTTTCTCAGTACAGCTTACAGTGTTTTGCAGGCAGTGAACTTCATTTACCTATTTATTGTGAGGTTGGCTAACCAAAGGAGAGAAGTGCCTCACAGATTGCAAAAATTAATTGGTGGAAGTTCACTTAGGCCTCTTGGAAAGGTAGAAAAATGTAAGAGTTCCACCTCTTAGCTATCAGAGCTATTCTGCAAGTTGGTATCAGTAGAGAGCAGGGCAGGACACTGACACTGCTGCGATTTGCTCGGTTTGTTCTGTGTGTAGTTGAGCCCTGTCTTGTCTCTTGTGTCTGCCAGTGTTAAGAACTGAAAAATAACGAAGATTTAAAAAACCCAACAACAACAAAAAAATCAAACAAAAAAATGGTGAGTCACACTGAGAGAAGAAATTTAAATTCAGGAGGGATTTTTTTTTATTAATATTTATCTTCTTGTTATATTCTGTGGTTTCTGAAAATGTTTTTTGGTAAAACTATGGAGCAAAAATGCAGTAACAGAAGTTATACATGGCAGAGTGGATCAGATCGGAAGACAACAGGAGCATTAACTGTGTGGTGCTCCAGAGGGAATAGCTTGTAGGTGAGAGGAAAGATTGAGGATCAAACCAAACCAGCTTTGTTATTATAGTGGTGTTGCCCATGCCTTTCATAAAGTGACCTGAGTAGACTGTAAGGGTTTTATTGCATCTCTTTTCAATATGTGTTTTTAACATACAGGTAATTGCAACAAGATTTGAAATGCTATTTAAATGGCAACAAAAGTGAGAACTATTCGAAACGGAAGAAGAAAGAGTGTTCTCTCGCTGTTTTTGTCTGAGTGTTTCCATTTATAACTGTTTATCCACCACACCCATGCCTTGGTAGGGTAACTTTTTGTATTTGCATGGGTGCTCACACTTAAAATACTTACCAACAGAAATGATTTGTGTGTTACATTTAATCTATTCTACAGCAGTGCTATGCAAAACGATTAGAACAGCACCATGGTTAGCTGCTTAAAAGAAGAAAAGATGCATTAACTTGCAAACAGTAACTTGGATACAACCATGGAGTATAAAACTATCCATACATATGTCTTTTCAGTGTCATTGGCTTTAATCTACATAGGAAGAAACACAGATGAGTGTTAGAAGTTATTGCTCAAGCGGTAATTATGTTAACAATCTACTATAAATTTTCATGTCTGGTACCCTTTAAGAAAATGTCTTTCCTGAAGCCTGCTGAGGTTTGTATTAGACTCCCATTGACTTCATACACAGGAATTGGAACATTCATCTCACATTAACAGTACTCTGTGCCAAAATCACTGTGAGATAATTTAGCTGTGGTGTTACTTGGTTTATTTTGGTGAAATATGAAGCATAAATTTGGCTCTGTTCGTTCAAATCATCTGACGAGCTGGCATCTTTGTCATGTGCTACATCTTTTAGGTTTCCTTTTAAAGATTGGCTTCAAGGAGGATTTTCTTAATTGTCAGCTCTCATTGTTTATGTCTTCTTCCTTGCACACATCCCTAGCTACAGCCCTAAATTAATGGGAAAGCAATTAGACAAACTGTATTCTGTGCTTGACTGCTGCTTCTGGCTGTGAGCATATTATAGCTGTCTGTCTGGCCTTCACAGCTTCTGTTTGAGTTTTAGGTGGAACTGGAGATAAAGATGCTAAATCTCTAAATGGTGTAGAAGCTCCTGATGTTACAAAGGTTGCATTCATTTGAGGCACTGAGGCTTACATTTAGTTGATGATACATCAGGAAGGGTTGTAACGACATGTTATTGGGCCTAATCTAACTGTGGTTTTGTACTAGCGTATTTACCTTCAAGTAGAAGTAAATGTGAGCCTAACCTTATTCTGGAATACAAATGTTTTCTGATATATTTTTATCTCCAGCTCTAGGTTTTGTACCAGTCTAAATACATCTATACTGGAGACACCCTTTCAGTTGCATTTTTTCAAAACTGATGTGTATACAAACACTGATGGGAAATCTGAGCTTTGGAATTTGCTTTCTGATACAGATTAAGTCTGTAAGCTTCCCCTGGAGAGCTGGAATGGAAATCAGAATTTGAGGAAGGTCATTTATCACTTGCAAATGACAGTCTTAAAAAGTATGTTCTGCTGCACAACTACACCGATCTCGGTTGCCACAAGGAAGAGTGCAGGACAGAGGGAAGGCCAGGCTATTTCTTTTGGCCAGCAGTGTGCACTTAGGTTTAAACTGTTTATCAAACTATACCCATAGGCTGGCATTTCACATTTCAGCTAAGCCAGTCTAGAAGGTTGCTGCTGCTGAAAGGAGTGATCCTGCTCTCTTCTTCCTGCGCCCGTAGTCGTGTTCCCGTCATTTCCTTTGTGTCATTGGACCCATCACTGAGCCAGTTCAGCGCAGTCACCCAGTTGAGAACTTCTTGCTGCTGCATTCACGGGTCTGAGTGATTTAGTGAAGGACCGGATGAGTGTTAGAGCTGGACCACACAGTAGCAATATGAGTGTCCAAGGGTATCGTTCAGACTCTTTTTTTTTTTTTTTTTTTTTTTCCCAGTTTGAACCAGTCTGTGTCTTTGCTGTCATGTTTGTGCCAGTTCTGGTATATGCCCAGCCAAGTGATAAGTGTGATCCGGGACCTAGTTTGGCTGAAAATTGGTTTGACTCACCCCCCTCCTACCCCTCAACTTTTTTGCTGTATCACTTCTCTGATTCTGTCACTGCACAGCCTCAAAGGCTGTTGTAGCTGGGTGGGTAGGGATAAAAGCATGTGTGTCGGGGTGAGGTGGGAGTGCTGAGTTACCCTTTCAGATGACCACTGGTACTTAAGTTGATTTAAAATGATTATAATTGCTGGCTTTGTAAAGTCTTCATGTTCTATATTGCTTGTACACCGTGCGTATTTAATTTTTTTTAAAAAAAATCATGCTGGAGGAGTTTTTTATTCATTTCTAAATGTTTAGGAACTCATTTGGTTGACAAGTGGTAGCAAAAAATATGAATATTTAGAACGATGGCTGTGTTTTCTGTCAAGAAATAGATTATACAGGCTTGGGGGAGTAGTAGTCTGTTGTTCTCAGGGAAACTATTAAATTGCTGTAGAAACCTTACTCCAAATGATAGGAACCGTATACTGTTCCTTATCAAATAAAGATGTTAATCATTTATTATTTGTCATACTGTATTTATGACCGCAGTGTCTCCATAATTACTTCTGGCATCAATATTTCCCAGGCCATTTATTAAGATTTATATCCTTTAAGTGATGACTCTAAGGTACCATATTTTTATGCTTGCAACCTGCTTCTCTGACAACTAATACTTTTAAATTACTATTCCTTGAAAGTCAGTCTTCACCTGTTCCCTTTCTCTGTTTATTCTCTGTTTACCAATTTGGGTGGCCAAATTATGTAAGAAGGGATAGGGAACCACAGAGGGTAAGACATCTGGTATTAAATCCCTTTTGTGGTGCTTGTTCACATTCATAACTCTTGGGATGTGTGTGAATTGCTGCTGTTTCTGAAGCTTTACTCATACCTGTAGAAGTGCACTAATGCTGTCTGGTAGCTGCACATGTGGAATTGAGTTTGCACGCTATTACTGATTATGTCAGCTTTTGAAAATGTCCACAAACATGCTGATATGCTTTAAACGGCAGTCTCATACCTGTAGCAATGGTAAGCTAGAGAAGCCATTGCCTACGTAAATTTCTCTTTGGTTTACCTACAGTGACTTCTCTTTGGTTTACCCTGCATAGTTTTCTTGATCTAGCTATGTACTTGTCTCTCCAATTAAATATTTCACTTTTTTTACCTTCCTTTGAATTGTAAGGTGTGTTAAATCATCACTAATTTGTTCTTTCTGCTCAGAAATTGGGAAGCAGAGTATTTGGAATGGTCTGTAGCCTGAATGCTCTCAAAGCTACACCACAATTGTTGTCCCTGTGGCAAATAGCAAGACAGCATGAGATCTAGGGTACCTAGGGGAAATTTTGAATTAATGGAATGGTTTTGTTTTAATGATAATGAAATTATTTAATTTATTTAATAATTATATAATAATTATTAAATTATTTTATCAAAGAGAACAATGCAGTAGGGTTGTTCTGTTTTGTTTTGTTTTTTCCCTGTCAGCTGAGTCATACTTTATTCACTTTTCTTTCCCCAAAAGAGGATAGCCTTTAATAAATCTGTAGGCGAAGTGATAAACATTTATAAGGAGTCAAAGGAATTTTTATTTTCCCTCCCACTGCAAATGAGTCAGCAATTAAATTATCTTGAAAGAAAATTCTGTACTGAGTTTCTCATCTGGGTCTAGCAAATGTTTGTTTTAAGAAAATATTTATACTAGTGGTGTTGAGAGTGAGAAATGGTGTATATGGTCTCCTGTATAGTGAAGTGCGTGTCAGAATCTTTCCCTAAATATCTGTCAATCTGAAATATTTTTATTTGATTGGAACAGCAGGTTTCTGATGGTTCACTAAAACAGACAATATCTTTAACTGAAATTTTGTTTTTCTTGCAAGGCAAGATAGACTGAAAACCTCACCGTCAAGTGTAATTGCCACATGAAGTAGTTTAATCTGTTCTGGATTTTGTGGTTATAGCATGCAAATGATGAGATGTGGTAGTGTGGAAAAGCCTGGCAGAAGCATTCCTGCGTGAATACGAAGACTCATTCATATTTTTGATGTTGTTTTGGTCGGGAGGAATTACGTACCTTGCCTTTTTGGGGGTCTTGCTTTAAAATACTGCGGAGGGGAGATCAGTGGCTCTGCTGGAGCCCTTCGTACAGGCTGAAGGAGCCGCCTCTGCGCTCCTGCTTGAAACACCTTATGTTGACTATTTAGCTTACCAGTTAACAAGGTAGAAAAGACTGATGAACTAAAAGGAGTGGTGAAAGCCTGCGTGAATGCTGCCATGTTTGCCAATGCATTGTTGAAGCTTAGATGTATTAAAGGCTCGAAAAGCTTTGCCAAAGGGATCAAGTCAGGCTGTGACTGCGAGGTACGTAGATCTACCTAGGCTAGGTTGTTTGAGCTGATAATGGTGTAATTGTAGCAGCAATGACACTCAGCACAAGCTGTGAGCCCTTTTAGAGAAATCTGGCCAGTACTTGGATACTTAACCTTCCCTGAGTTTTGTGCTGTCATCACTGTGCTCTTGTTTGCTCAAGCAGTGACTAGTTTGAGTAAATGTACACAGCCTGTAGGGTAAATATACCCTGCATAAAGCCAAGAAATCATTGAGCTTTTTTCCTGCAGTGGTTTGTTTTTTTTTTTTTTTTTAAATTGATCCTCTTGTAAAGAGCGGTTATAAAAATGAAAAATTGAAAATGAAAAATGAAAAGAGCTCCAAGCACTGAGCGGGCAGGGGAAATGCTGATGATTGTGATGAGAATGATAACTCAGTTTTCTCCATTTTGTGTTGCTGTGGATGAATTCAAAGTTCACTGAACGGTAGCTTGCTGTTGACTTTGGAAATACTGTGATGTGCATTCAAGCTTACCAACACTGCTTTTCTGGGAAGATTCACTGATGGTAGCAGCAGGATGCAGCCAAAATGCTTTCTATAGGATACGATCTGTTGTGATGTCCGGTTGACTTTTCCAAACCTGTGATTCACTGCTGCCCTATTAAAGTTATCACTGAATTGATGAGGCATAAAGCATGGTTGATTCTCTTGAAAAAATGCTAACAAATAGTGTTTTCCTGAGGGGTTGTTCTCCCCAGCTGTCAAAATATCACTGGCAGAAAAGAAATGGGGTAAAAACTAATGATGGCAAAACCCCTCATGCATAAAGTGGAGAAAAGTGTGTGCACAAAACTGAGAAGTCCGATGGCTATTCTAGTGAAATGGTGAAGGAAAGAACCAATTGCTATGATAAGGGATGGAGGAAAAGCCAGACTGTAATGATGGAGGTAGGGACTGTCCTTGGGAAGAAACAATGCTTTTAGCAAATGAAAGAGAGATTGCTGGAAAAAAAATTACTGTCAACATGGACATAAGTGATTAACTGCGTTCCTGTGATACCTGATGTGGGCAAACACTGTTCCATTGCAATCTAATATAAATAATGTTTAACTAAGCATACATTTAAAACTAGACTTAAGTTACCTGGGGCCAGAATGACTAAACGTGTAGAGGAGGTGAGGAGCATTACTCATCACAAGAAGTGGGCTTACCAAAACTGGGAGGAAGTCTGGTGTGATTCCTATCAGGAATGTCAGGGGATGGAGATTTGGACCCCAGAATCGTGACTACCTGGTTTTGTGTCCAAGAAAGAAGGCGAAGGAGGCAATAACAAAGCAACAAAGCTGTTAGTATGTTGTGAGTGCTGTGAAAAGGGAGAAAAAGTGGGAAGTGGAATTAAATGGGGAAGGAGAAACAGTACTTTTTGCTGTATAAACATATTTTGGGTAAGATTTCAGTAAAAATGATTGCACATTGCAGATGCAGGACAGTACGTTGTTTTACTAATGAGTACTGAGTTACTTTTGGTAACTGGTGTTTGGCCTCATCTTGGAGATGCTGTCATGTTCATTTGCCTGCTCTACACTTCTGCATCAATTTAAACCAGCAGCACCAGCTGCAGCTTTGGTGCTGAGCAATGCTTCATGGTGAATAGCAGCTACCTCAGCTGGTGGAAGCAGGAACACGATCTTTGAGACGACGTACCTGTGAAATGCCGGCAACTCATGCAAAATGCCCTGAAGATGGGCATAGAGACAATTATGCAAGTTTTTACAATATCATGCCAAACATTACTTAGTTGTTATTGCTTGTGGCTGCTCAACTGTGCAGGATTAAGCCATTTAAGGAACCCTTGTTTTCTCTTCCCTTTGTTTTTGTTCTCTTCTTGATAGTATTATAAAGAGAATCCTCCCATTTATTCAATGCACCTCCATTTCTTTAGATTTTAATAATTTTAATTTGTTGATGGCTTTTTTTTTCTGATGTCCTTAACGTAGCATGTCATACAGTGTTTAACATAAAAAAAAAAAAAAAGGAAAATGGAGAAGGAATAGGCACTACTAAGACCGTAAGTTATAGTGGCAAGGTATGCTTCAGTCATTCAGCTTCGATGAAAAAATAGTATTACTTTCAAACTTTAATAGTATATTGCAAATTTCCACTTGATGTTAGTATAATATTTACAGTGTGGTTAGATGTTTCTAACATGCAGTGCTCAGTTGAATATTTTTGATCTTGCAATTATCGATTTACTGCAATAAATAAAAAGCTACTTGTAACAGATCCGATGCAGCAAGGCTCAATTCTGCATTGTAAGCGATAGCTGCATTTGTCAGCAACACAAGTTTTGATGTACATAGCATTAAATTTGTACTGGATTGTTTGCTGATGAATGTTTAGTCAATAGTGAACACATTGTGGATGTCGAATAACCTTCAACTGTGCAATTAACTAGAAATTGTTGGATGAATGCAACAATGTCTCTGAAAGCCACCACTCTGCCCAAAATGGGGAACTGCTGGAGAGTAACTTCTGCAGAGCTGCTTACTGGTGGTGATACTGGCAAGCCACGGCATGTCTCACATTGCACAGCTGTAGGTTAGAATATTTTCCTTTTTTTTTTTTTTTCTTCTTTTCCCTTTCTGTAGCTTAGTTATCATTGCATGTAGTGCAGTATGCTCTAAAGGAAAGGTGTGATAATCCAGGCAGATTTGTTGCCACTCTGAAAAGGAAGGTGGCGAGTGAGAAGTCTGGTGTCATTCTCTGTCCTCAAATAAAACTAGGCAAGAGTATGCTCACCAGCAAGCTTCAGCCATTTGTCCAGGTAAATAAAATGCTTGATGCTTCCAAATGCTAGTTTGGGAAAAGCAAATAATTCTTTTCTTCCCTTTTTTTTCCTTCAGTTTGGTCTGCTGCTGCTTAATATCTGTATGTAAAGGCAAATTTTTTTTTCTATGAAAATAAAGCAACCATCATTTGGTAAGTCAGGAATTCAGTTCAACGTGCTTATTAAAAGAACCATAATCTATTCCTTTTACTTCTGGGTGCCTCTTACAGGACAACTGTATTGGGGTATATTTTAAAGAATGTGGTGTTTTGAGGATTAATTTGGGGTTTTGAGGGGATATTTTTTGTGTGTTTGGTTTTTTTCAAAAACAAATCCTGTTTGAAGAAAATTAAGTAAATCTGTTTGCAGTCTAAATACATGTCCTGGTAGCAGACTCTTGGATTAAAAATCTATATAGTAACATAACTGTGGTTCCAATGTGATGTCATGATAGATGGAAATTAGTACTCTTAGGAAATAAGCATAAAGAAAAATGAGCAGCCATACATTTTTATTTTTTCATACTTCTGTCTCGGGCAATCATGGCAGGAAAAGAAAAGTGGAAAATGACGTAAGTATGGCAGAAGTGATTATTTTTAGTTTTTTTTTTCCTTCCAATAAGTTTATAGTGTGTATCACTTCTGATTATTTTTTAGATTTCGGCTATGTGGGACTGAACTCTTGATGTCACGTTTGACACTTTAAGTATCAAGTAGAAAGCTTTGTGGCATTAATTTTATAAATAGACCCAGTACTCAAAAATAGTCTTATTGATAATCGGCTTTGTCTGTCTTAGTTCTGGAATGGTCACTACGTGTTTGTGTAACTGGAAACTTTGTCAAACACAAAATTTAATCCTTCTGGGAGCTGATCTGTGGAACAGCGCTTAAGTAACTAGTCAGGAAGAAATGTGTGTGTGTGTTCCTGTCTTTTCCTTGAACTGAAATTTTGGTGTGTAGTGGGTTAAGAGAAAGTTTTTATCTTTTTCACAAGAGTTTCACTTTGTGTACTGCAAGTTGTCGTAGTTCTCCTGTAAGCTGATGACTCTGAAATGAATTTTGCTGCCTTTCTTTTGAGTTCTTCTACCTGGTTAAGCCACATAATAGCATGTGCTGTACTTCACTGCAGTGTTGGTGTTAAACAGGGAGATTGGTGATCCCTGCTTCTGACCTGAAAGGTCTCTGCAAAATCTGTGTCGTCTGTTAGAAACAAAGCTAATAATTTGATTGACATGTCTGAAACAAAGCTAATAATTTGATTGGCATGTCTGTCATCGGTAGCCTATTTGCCCTAATACTCTGGAATAAAAAGTGCTATTTACAGCTAATAAACTGTTGGCCCAAAGGACTACTTGTTTGCTTGTTTGTTTTTCAGTTTGGGATATCAATTTTAATTTAAATTTTTTTCAGTGCTATTTCAGGAGTTAAGAAATCAGGTCTTTAGCGTTTTGGTTTGTTTCTTGATGAGTTAGGGGCCTAATTAAGGAATTAGATCTTCCACACTATTGCTCTTGTGAAATACAGCATGTTCTGTACCTGTTTTGATCTCGTATGTAACACAAGATCCTGTTTCAGTTGCTCGACCAGAACTGACCATCTATCAGGCCGTGTTTACTATATACTTCGTTGGTGGTGTTAAACATTGATAGCTGCATTTCTGTGCATGGAAATAGGAGCATAGAGACGGCGACTCCAGCAAGCTAATTAATACTGTCACTGCAAAATGTGGTTTGGTTTGGAGATTTGGTTGTTTTTTTAAAAAAAGTTAATAGCCTGGTGGCAAATAAAAAGTTTTCTTTTTCAGCTCCATTACTGACCTAGGGTGAGTTGGACCTAAATTCAGAGCAAGAAGCAAGCTATAAATGCCAAAGACCTAATTGAAAAATCTATGAATGAGCTTATTTCCTGCCATTGACATCAATGTGTTTCCAGGCAGGCTTCAGTCTGTGGTGTAGCCTGCCGTTACCTGCAGCTGGCAGCTTGGGTTCACGCTTTCATTTTGGGAAGTGGAGTATCTGTATGGCCATAGTACAAACCGTACCCCCAGAGAAGAAGAAAATTTTTTTGTAAGCTTAATCATTTATACTTGGGAGAAAGGCGGTAGCTGTCGTGCTGTCTTAGGAAAGAAATCTTTTGCTTTTTACACATGTGCATTTTAAGAGGTTGATGTATGGCATAGCTTATTGTCCTTAAGTTTCTGTGCCGTGTCTCACTGTGTGGATATGCTAAGGCTTGTCCTGAGCCCTGTATGTAGCACAGGTGGTAAAACCACTTTAAACTTAGTAGCAGAAGAGAAAGAATCATGTTAATACACAGTTGCAGTGATGCATGACCTGCAGTTGAGACCTTAAACTGTTCATTTTTTTGAACGGATACAGCTGGTGCTGACACCTGCCAGAGCTGTTGTGGTGGGGGTTGGTTGTTTATTTATTTATTTATTACTTTTTTACACATAACTGCTAGGCTGCAGAGGGGTAATACTGTAAAATGGTAAATATTTAAATTGCATTTCCTGCTTGGTGACCACCATTCCTCTTTTGTTTGGGTGGGAGGGTTTAAAAAGCATGAGCCTGTTGTTCCCCCAACTTGAAGCACTTGAAGTTTCTGCTCTTGTGATGTCCTCTCATCCTTCCATCCTCAGCAGAAGCAACTCTCTCCTTTTGGAAGAAATACACCTCGGTTGCTTTGTACAACAGCTTTCTGATGGGAGCAGTAGCACAGCTGCTGCTGCCTCTCCACCAAAGAAAGATGGGAAGGGAAACAAGTGACAAGGAGTGCTTGAGCCTTCACTGGGGCTTGGGGGGGGGGTGGGGGTTGGCTGGTGGCAGCAGTTGATTTGTTAACTTTCAGAATTTGTAGTTGCGGAATTGAACAATTTTGTGTCTGAATCTTCCAAACGGTGTTTGTAGGGTGAGCAGTGTCCTCACTCCTTGCTGTGTTCTGGACCCCAGCGTGTGGTGCCAGGCCTGCTGGCACGGAGCTGCCGGTGGCTTTAGCGACCTGCCCCTGAGCGTGGCAGGCAGCTGGCGTAGGCTTGGGCACCTCTGACGGTTGCCTCTTGAGAGCTGAAAGGGTGAGATCAAAACCAGCTCCTGCGCGGCAGGCATGGCGCCTCACGGCTCGGAGGCGCGAAGCAGGTGCTGGCGCCGCTGGCAGCATCACCCTCCCTCGGAAATATAGTCAAGCACTTGGAAGATTTCCCTTTGGAAGACTTCAGCAAGAGATCAAAGGCAACTCTTTAGCCTTGGGAAGTGGTTTTGCTAGCAGAGCCTGGCTCCATGTGTGCTGTTTCTTTCCTTGCTCTCAGTGTGTCGTCTTTGCTACAGGTTCCTTGCATTTTCTGGAGAATACTGTGCAGTTGGCTTTGCACTATCCAGGTAGGGGTTGCTGGCCAGAAAAACTGATGTGTTGGTGTTAAGGCTATAGAAAAACAAAATGAGGATTTCAGTTAAAAAGCAATGTTAAAGTTTCTCTAGTCCTGTATCTAGAGATACACCTTTTATCTGATAGAGTTGAACAGATTAAGTGCTGTACTTTGTAACACCATAACCCCTCATAACCAGCAATTGGTAAAACACACCTGTGCTTTTGAAAGATCCTTTTGTTTGTGTCTGCTCTTACTCTAAGTCATCTGGTGCTAAAAATAAATATAACTCACCCAGTCTCAGAGGCATTGACCATCCAGCGTTTTACCACTGTAAGCTCTAGATCCAGTTCTGGCTGTTTCTAAGTCTAAATGTTTGATACTGACATCTTGTAGCCTTTGTACTATGTTTTTGCTACTTATTTTTGGTGGGAAGCCTGTTGGGCGTGATATGTAGACACTCATGATGGATCAAGATTTTATGTATCTAGTCTGTGCTGTGTAGAGGCTATAACCGAAGTGATTCAGCTTTGCACAACGGAGTTGGAATGTGTCCATAAAATGCTTTTGCAGAACAGATAGAGAATTGTGTAGAGGAACATTATTTGTTCAGTGCATCGCAGCATGGAGATGGGTTTTGTTCTAGCTCCTCTGTCTTCTGTTTCTGTTTTGTATTTGAATTCAGAGGTGCGCAACATAAAACTGTCTGGCACCTAAACCAGGCCTATACTTCTTGAGGTGCAAAGAAGTTAGTTGCACAGGAAGATCGATATTACAAGGTCGGTGATTGTGTGGGATCTTTATAGCATCATACAATGGCATTGTATTTTTTTTTCAATAACAACTGCATCATAGCAGTCATTAGGTGCCTTGTGGACTTCCTACTGTTCCTCCTTTTGTTGTACCACCAGATCAACTGCTAACGTGGTAAATACTGGAAAATAGTGTGATGTATGTGCGCCCTTGAGGATTTCTGCCTGCTGGAAATGAGGAGAGTTTAATCTTACGATCAGTTATTTCTTCATAGATTGTCATAATCTTTTGGTAGACCTCACTGGGTATAGTCTGGTTCATCTTCTTGGTGATTGTGCAGAACTGATGAGAGGAAAGATAATGGCACCTAATTTTTAGCTTACGGGTTTTTCTGTGCTTTGTTCTTCTGTAGCTGTTAGCTGTGCAGCTGTCACTTTGTTTCCTTTGACCTCAGCCTTTGAGAACTTGGTGCTTTGTTGCTCAACCTTTACACACTGTTCCTCTGCCTTGTGACTAAATTCCCAGTGTTTTGGAAAGAAGCACCAATAGAAATAATTCTGGCACTGGTGGGCTTTCCCCCCCCACTTCTTCCTTCATTGTATATAGAAAATTGTGGTGTTCTTTGGGAGATTTATTGTTTTCTACAGAATTCCCTCCTACATGCACCTCTAGTGCTGCAAAGATACCCAGTTATAATTGGTGCTACAGTCTAAGAAAACTTATCTTCCTTAGTTGCTTAAAGGACTCCTACTAGTTGTCCTGATGTATCGTGGGGCAACAGCTGAGCTAATGTGTAAAGATATTTTGAAAAGACTAAGCCTCAAACTTGCAGAATGAAACACCTTAACTGTTATCGACATACTTTATCTTCTGTTTTATTTTTAGTTGCTCTTCTACAACGGGTAGCAGAATTGGAAAAGGTCAATGCAGAATTTCTGCGCACAAAACAGCAACTTGAGCAAGAATTTAATCAAAAGAGAGCAAAATTTAAGGAGTTATACTTGGCAAAGGAAGGTAAGTTCTCCATTCTCTGGATTATTCTAAAGTTTATTAAATATCATCTTCAAATAATCCCTGTATGAAGAATAACCTTTGTAATGCAAACTACAATTCCCCATTTGCCCATGCACGCTGCTCTGCTTTTTTTTTTTTTTTTTTCCCCCTGGTTAAGGGTAATTAGGATTTAAGGGGGTTTCTGCTGGGATAGTTGACTGCATATCCAGCGTGGTTAGTAGGATAAGGTATTGTTGTATTTAATTTGCCAAAAATGGAAAAGTAACAGTAGCCTTTTAAGTAGATATAGTAAGAACCTAAGAGACAAGCAGAGAGTAACATTCAGTAGGTGGCTATTTAGCTTCCTAGAATGAATTTTCAGAATTAAATTTAAAGATTTGCCTGCGTGGATAGGAGTCAGCAGAGCAATTTGATGTATGTGCAGAAGCAGCACCACTGAATTTCAGTACTAACTTTCTGAAGTCATGGTATGCTCATTATCTCTGAACAGCAGCTGATCTGGTAAATGGAAAGGCTTAGTCTAGATGGTGTGCTGTTTGTGGCTGGCTTTTCTATTTAGAATTAATTTGTCTTGAATTTCCATCTGAGGTAGAATGTAAGCAGCAAACATTATAAAAGTTTCAATACCAGCCAAGGGCATCTGTTTCAATAACACTCTTTAGAGGAAAATTTGAAACATATGAGCTCAAATATCTGATGAAGAATTGGACAGTAGAGAGATAGCTGTTGTTCTGAGAGCCAAATTGATTTATTTCTAATCCTGATGATTTTCCTGTCTTTAACATATGAAAGCAGAGCCAGAAAATAATGCATTAAGACTGCAGCTGCTTGTATAAGCTTATAAGAGCAGAAATACAACAGGCATAATGAAGATCAAATCACACAGAAGGCCTATTTCTTTGTGTCTCTAGCAGCTGGATGAAAGGAAATTTAAGATACGAGACACAACTGGTGAGATCAGCAATAATTCTCTTTTTTTCAGAACAGTCAAAAAATAGAAAATAAAAATAAATTGTGATGAGGGGAAAAAAATATCCAACTTTCACATGTACTGAATCAAAAGGATACCAGGGAGGATATACAAACAATTACTTTCCACCACCCTCATCCCCCAAGATTTTTTTTCCCCTTCCCTTTCTCCAAGACCCTTTCCTAAATGTATGTTGCAACCCATCCTTAATAGTGTTGTTTGAGAACCAAGTAATATAAATGCTACAGGATCTTGTAGGGTTTTTTTGGTTGGGTGGTTTTTTTGTTTGTTTGTTTTTTTTTTTACACACAAGGTTTAATGCCCTTTAGAGTACCTATTTGCCTCTGAATTCCATGTTCTCTGTCAAGAGGGAAGGTGTTGGGCACCAGGTTTTTGGGTCTGAGGGAGATACATGGAGATAGCTTGGTATTTGTTGTACAGTGGCCAGATGTTTCTGCTAAAAGCAATTGCCACTGGAATAGTCTTATGTGGGCATAAAACTATTTTGTGGTAGTGCTTTTGGAGGTAATAGTATAATACATACCCTCCAGAGCTTTTTGCTTCAGATTAACTGAAAACTCAGGAGGATGATGTGAAATTCCTGTTCATAGTTGCGACAATTAAAGAAGTAGTGGATGCTCCATTGAATGTAACCCTTTTTTCAGTAGAACCTCAGTTTTATCAGAGCCATGGTAAAAAGCAAATTAGGCTGCATAGTTTTCTTGTGTGGGCTCAATGTAGTGGTCACAGTGTTTCTGTTCAAGAAGTATGAGGTTCTATCCAAATTCAGGACCAAGTTGGTGCCAAAAATGGGGGAAGAACTGTCTTCCTGTCTGTTGTTATCTTTTTTCAGACTCATTATCAGAATGAGTTACATAATGATGAACTCATTAAAAGCACAGTTTGCTTCAATCAGGTATATTGTTTCATAGGTTATACCTACAGTGTCTGCTTTGTGGCTGTGCCCATGAGAAGGTACTTTGTTATTAAAAGGCAAGGGCAGGCAAGCAAATTCAAGAAATAATGTTCCTTTAAAAGATACCTGCTAACATTTGTTCAGTTTTTATGGGTAGATGCTTTAACATCAATGCTTCCTTCACTCCTTCGTTAGAGTGCTTCTCTTTGCCATAGCAACTATGGATACTCTTCAGATTGAATTTATTAATCAAGCTAAATGTAAATAATAACTACTTTTCAGAGGACCTGAAAAGACAAAATGCAGTGCTGCAAGCAGCCCAGGATGACCTGGGACAATTGCGGACCCAGCTGATGGAGGCTCATGCTGAAATGGAGAACATCAAAGCTATAGCTACAGTATCTGAGAATACAAAGCAGGAAGCTATTGATGAGGTGAAGAGACAGTGGCAAGAAGAAGTAGCTTCACTACAAGCTATTATGAAAGGTAACAAGCAGGCAAGCCGCTGCGGCTAAGCTCAGACACCTCTTTAGTATGCATTTAGTGATCCGTGCCTGCTCTTGCACTGAGTATGGGTAGCTGCTTTTCAAGCCTTGGCAAAACTGGGCCACAGAAATGGTGGATGAAGCGTAGTTCCCCAGTGTGTGTGGAAAGGAACTTGGTGGTTCTTCTCTGTAAATATGAGATTAGATTTTAGAAGGAATCATGGCAATGGGAACTCCCACATATATGCAAAGCATTTTTTGAGGGACTATGAATGTGGTACTTTATGCTTCCATGAAGATAAGTATGATGCATGTAATTTGACAAGCCTGAAAACAGCTTTAGGCTGACAGCATGATTCTCTTCTTTCCTTCTGTGTAAACATAGTTCTGCTGTCAGACAGTTAAGTGTCCCTCCAGTACTGTCACATGGACTTTTCCCCAGGCTAGTAACTGAACTTGCTGCTCTGTGTCAGTCGTGGGTGTCTTTTTTTTTCTTTTTTTTCCCCTCCTTTTTTTTCCTTGATAGTTCTGAGCTATTCTTTGTTATGTTTGCATGTTGCCCAGCTGTTGACATTTCTCAGACAAACAGTGTGCAAGGAACCAAATGCAGGATGTAAACTGGAGACAGGCTGTTGCCATAACAGGCTGTTTTCTTAAATGTTCACAAACAGGATCACAATTTCTTGAGCCTACGACCTGTTGGCAGTTTTTCCACCACCTGATTATGCTTTTCCCCCAGAGAAGACAAATCTTCATGTATATTGAGTACACAAATTGCTGTTTATTTATGATCTACATAGTGCATGAACCTAGATTAAGGCTCACTTGTGCCAGCTGCTGTCCCTATGTAAACAAAGACAGCTCCTTACCTGAAGGGGTAATAATAATAACAGAGCAATGAAAGCTGTGTGAGAAGTTCTAGCTTCTTTGAATTATGGAGTAAGTAAGTAGGGTTTTGGTAGTTTGTTTGGATGATGTGCTTGGAGGTACAAAATGGGCTGCTAAATAGGATTTTAGACATGTACGTTATTTTTAAATTAGGAGTTACACAATTTGGGGGGGTTATTTGTGTTTTAATGATGGTACAAATTAGGATGCAGTTCCTTTTGGAGCTTTTACTTACGTGGTTGGGTTTTGAGGCAAGAGTCAAAGGGAAGAAAGAGAAAGGGAGAGTTTGCAGTTGTCCTAGTTTTGATCAGTTATGATAAATCATTGACTAGTTGGAAATGGAAGTTCCTAAAGCTCTGTTTTTTACCTTGCATCGAAAATAAGTTTTGAAAATGCTGTTTTATAGAGACTGTTCGTGACTATGAGCTCCAGTATCATCACAGGTTGGAGCAAGAGCGAGCTCAGTGGAATCAATATCGAGAAAATGTAGAACGGGAAATAGCAGAGTTAAGAAGGCGACTGTCTGAAGGTCAAGAGGAAGAAAACCTAGAAAATGAAATGAAAAAGGTACATTGAGATCTAGTTTTTCAGATTCTGTTTCAAGATGCACTTATGTTGTTATGTGTGAGTTCCTTTCTATGGCCTGCTGTAGTTCCTCAGAAATACACATAGCCTCGTTCTGCCAACTTTCAGCTCTTTTGTTCATGGAAGTCATCGTGACCTAGTCCTGCATTTGAATCTGCAGAGGTATTGTACCTGATTACATGGATTCGGTACGAGGATTGCACCTGAGAAGATGGTAAGGTTTGGCCTTCAGCTTGTAGAAGCAGGAGACCTTGTAAAGTCTCTTGATGTAACGTCAAATGAAGTCGAAGCCCACTTCAGATTTTTCTGGATTGACTGCAGACTTACAAAATTTCCTTTACACTTGTGCACTTTTGTTCCCTTTCTCAGATCCTATAAACTTCTTTTGAGGTGTTTAATGTGCACTATATCTAAAGTGTCTTTCGTCTTTCTTTAAGGTAAGCCATGATTGTGCAACACAGTATTACTGGCTTCCTAGGAAATACAAAACCTTGCTGTCACAAAACAACAGACTCTAGATGAAAGATAATTGCCCTGGAGTTTGGAAATATTTTGCTGCTGTTGTTGTTCCAAGTTCTTTGACTTAAAAAGAGTTCATAGAAGTAGATTGAGGTGCCTTGTGTTGAGTTGGGATTATTTTTTGTTCTTGTGGTTGAAGATTTGGTGTATTTCTCTTTCAGTCAGGGGGGAAATTGAATCTGTCATAATAGATCAATATATTGGAAACTTTGATTATTATAAAATTTTGCATTTAAGTGAATTTGTCTTCTCAGCAGGCTTACAGTAGTCTTCAAGTATTTGAAGACAATTTTAATGTAATAAATGATCCTATATTCAGTAAAGGAGTAGATTAATGTCTGATAATCCGCCACATCACTACATTTCCTTGTTTCTGCTTGCTGTCATCAGAAATGCAGTATTGAATATCCCAAACATTCCACATAATACCTATTTTACCTGTTTTTACTATGTTGTAACAAGCAATCAGCATTAGGTTGCAAAGTGGAATTATTTTTCTGAGACTTGCAATGAGATTCTTGAATATTGCTAGTTGTGGTTGCATAATTGCCGTGTGCTGTTTGCTGTTCATGTAGTCTGGATTGATAAAGGTAGAAGTGAGAGTAAAGCCTGTTTGCCAACGTGCTGACTACAGAATTACTGCCACTGGAATTTTAAGGCATAATTTAAGAGAAAAAAGACTTTGGTTGAAGCTGGAAGGTTCAAAATTGGATCAGCGTGGTGAGTCTTCTAGAAACAACCCAAAAGATGCAGAGTTCGTAGTGTGAAAGTCCTGGCAAGGCATTACCAACAAATTGCCAATAAGAATTTTCAGAAAACAATCTCTCTCAACCGAGAGAGTCTTTCCAATAACTAAAATCTCAGCATTCTTTTTTTTTTTTTTTTAAATCTGAACGTACTGATCATGTAACAGTTGGAGCTACAAGTTGCTCAGATGACAGCGCACCTCACCTAAACTTAGTGCCTTTGCTATGTGCCAGTTAGCATTTAGAAGTTTAATATATCAGAGAAATAACACTTTCAACTATACCCCTTTAAAAGGGAAATAATTCCCTTGTGATCCTGAAGGAACAGGTGATCAGTTTATTAATCACTTGATTAATAGGAGCTTGGGAGGCTTTTAGGCCTTTATTAGCTTCCTTTATAAAGCAGAGGAACATGTACGTTATGTAATAGGAGGGGGAGGGGGAAATCTTATCTTCGGAGTGCAGCTTGAAATAATTGCTTAAACTGCTTTGCATGATTTTTTTAATCTTCTTTGTCATTAAACCTGTGAGTTTTTTCCTCAGAGAGACTAAGAATTAGATCAAAATTAGGAAAAGGACATTCAGTTTTAACTAAAAACAAACACAAGCAGATCCCAAGCCCATAAAAAGTTGTGTTTGCCTAGCAAAATATTGAATATTCATGCGTCAGCAGTCAGTGAGAAAGGAGGAATTTTCTTGGGATGTGCTGTTTGAAGATTTGTGATCAATTCCTCATACAAAATGGCATTTCCAGCCAACAATGTTGTATTTATGCTCCATTGTAAGGATGGATTTATTTTATTTTAAGGCATAAACTTGGAAAGAGTTTTTTAAAAATACCTGCATCTTCTAGCCAGTTGTAGGGAATCTCCAAGCATCTCAAAGGAGTAAAAAAGTACTTTGCTTTCTGGGTTGTAAGTAGATGCTGTACCAGCATATAATATATCACAGTTCTTAAAACTAGCAGAAAACCATGCCATTGTCTAGCCTTCTCATTAAGAGGTGAGAATGCACAGAGCAGAGACAAGACTGCAAGCCATACATTTCAGTCCAGGGCGCCAATCTTCTTGGCTGTCTTGACTGGATCATCTCTCAGTTCAGTTGTGTTCAATATGCCTGTAAACCTATTTTAAACTACAAAGAAAAACCTGTTAAATTTAATACTGCATCCACGTAATCACTAACGATGATTCTTGTTTGCATACTTATTCCCCTGAAAGAGATGAAGGGTAGATAACAAATGTTGCTCCAAATTCTGTAAACCTCTCTTTGAATTCAAAGTTTATTTATTTGGTTGAGTGTATGGTTTTGGTATGTGTGCTGTCAGGCTTCCACTGTGTATGTTATTTATCCTTGTTTGGGAGCACTTAGAGCGGGTGGATAATGTTTTGATAAGCGTACTATTTTGAGCTGTATTCACTAGATTGTGACTACTTTGCCAGAGGTATCCAAACCTAGCTGCAAACCTGGTGTTTGGTGTTCTTGAGCATCTTCTCGTCAGAAAGAGCATGACTGGTGGAACACGTGCACCTGTCTGGAAGCACCTATTTTGCTTTTCTATGTAAATATATTTCAGGTCAGAAATTGTCAAGTCTCTGTAGAAAACTGTGTGTTCTGTTACTTGTATCATAAAGCAACGATTTCTAAAAAATCTGTGCTGAAAATTCTATAGATCTCCCTGACTCAAAAGGGCAAATACCTTGTTCTGATGATAAGCATGCTTACCTAGTGATTCGTCTTTGAGTATACGTATTGGTGATTTATAAAAATCTCTCTGTCTTCCTGCTGTGCTGTAATACCAGCTAGGTTTTGGAGTTTTGTTATCTCAGATGCTAAAAGCAGTCTAGCCATAGCAGCGTGTACTTCCGTGCAAGCTCTCTGCTAAATAGTGGCTGGGCTCCTTCTGGATGATGACTTGGTGGGGATGAGCCTTGCCACTGGCAAAATGTGGCTAGTCCCTTTTTATTCAGACCTCATTTTCCATTCAGGAAAGGATCTGGCTTGCTGTTGGATGAACATGGAGACTCTTCTTAGCACAGTTGTGTCAGGCTGATTAGCAGAAGCCTACAGAGCAGGTGTTTTGCATGTAGAGAGGGCAAGGACAACCCTCCTGTTATGAAGTATATGTGTTAGTCAGAAGTGGAGAAACTGGAAAGGGAGAGTAGTCTCTTTTCTGTGAGAGTTAGCCATAAAACCTGATATACAGTCAGCTGCATTAGTTGGTGGTGATAGAGCAGTGGGATAGATTTGGAGGAACTCCAAATGATTTACTCCTGCTTACAAGAGAGATTCTCAAATTGTGTCTGTGTGTTTCTGTCTCATGTTGAAGGAACAAATCCAGGTACAGTATTACCTGAGATTTCTTCAGCCAGGTTTTTTTGTTCTTCTGAAAGTGCTGGCTGGAGTAACAGCAAAGGACGTTCAGGATTGCTGTAGCTAGCCATCAGGCTAACGATGCAATGGTTTGCGTGGTGACTGGGACTTGTTTTAGCATGTCCACTCTGTGGAGTCATCTTCACACTGTGGTCTGTAGGTCCCTTGCAGCATGTTCTTCAGCCGTTGTGCTGGGGAAGCAGGTTTTGCTGGGGCAGAAGCAGTTTTTGATTAGGTGATGAGTAGATACAAGCTGATAATGTGTAAAACCTTGCTCTTTGACAGTGAAGTTAGTCTGGCAAAAAGAAGGAAATAAACGTTTTAAGGATCACACCTCTGGAAGAGTCTGAATAACGCATTTAATACAGGAAATGTGATGCTGTGGCACCCCTTGCCACGTGTGACAGTATCTTTATGTAGCATTTTTTGACAGGATAGATAATATTTTATTAAAAGACTGAGTGGGAGCTTTAACCTCAGTTTGGGAGTCTCAATAATTATACTTTACCTTCAAAAGCAGACCCAGTGACCAGCACTCATTTTGTTAGCAGATAAAGGCTATTCTAAGTGCTTTGTTCAATATCACGCTGACCATTAATGTGGATCCTTACCCCCCAACCTCCCCCATCCTTTTTAAAAAAAAAAAAAAAAATAAGAAAGGATTGCAGTATGTTGCAACCATAGTATCAATCTTCAGCTCTGTTTACCAAGCAGTACAAGCTAGAGTAATTTTTCTGCCAGGTGGAATTTGATACAGTTTTGTCTTTCCAATTGGTTGCTGTTCCACATTCTTGAGTTTGCTTTCCGAGAACTTTCTGTTTCTCTGAACTAGTTGGTTCCAACGTGGATGCATTTGTTGCTCTATATTCAGTGTTGAACTGTGTGAAATCAGACTGGTGATGAAATATTCCTGCAGTTATGATAAATAATTAGCAAAAAAGCTTATTCGACAGTCCTAAAACTGTTCGACTGTCTTTAGTCTGCGTGAGTGAGCTATAGGTAACATTAAATGAATAGAACCGGTACAATACATGAGATATAAAGCAATCTTTGAACTGCTCCCATCTATTTGAAAAGTGTGATTGATGAGTTGCTGGCTGCAGGTGACAGGGTATGTATCTATGTGTCACATGTCACATGTCCCTCATATTGAATTCACTGTGTCATGTGGTGTCCCTCTCTTTCCTCATGAATTTTATTTGTACTCTTCGGACAAGCAAACTAGCAGTGACTATATATATATATATATATATATATATATATATATATTATCAGAAGTGAATGAAGCATGAAGAAATTTAAATTTATTGTTGTTTATAGAGTTTTCTTCAAAGCTTTTTAGAGCCCAAGGGCCTGGTAGCATTTGTATACTTGACAAGTATTGCAATATTATTTTGTTTTATCTATTAATTTTAAGTTTAGAAAACTTCAGTGGTTAAAAATATTGTCTGTTTTTCTTGCTGAAAGTCTTGCTCGGAATACCATTGTCAATAAGCTTACCAGAAACTGAAAATCCAATGTGTAGCTTCTAAGACCCGCCTTTTAGCCTTGATTTGAAACAAGACGTGAATGTTGTCTTTGGTGGCTGTCTTTGCTGATCAGGGTATGAAAAGTGTCATCGTTTGAAACTTCAGCTTTTGGGACACAGCTTTTCCTTCCCTGCCAAGATCCTCCAGTAGAAGGTAGAGAACAACTGAGTATTCTGAGCCTTCGTACATAAACCCCACCTGAATTCGGTTGCCTAAATTCTTTGTGGCTTGAAGAATTTCGCTGCTGTGGATGTTTGAGTGTTCTGCTTGCTGTTGTGGAATCTATGGGAGCGGTTACTCTCACTTGGAATGTTTTTAGTGCATCCCTTAAGGAAAGCCAGAGCATTTAAGAAATGGGGACGTCAAGGCAACCCTTTGACATGCGCAGTTCTGAATTTCAACACTGAATGCTATTTCTTATTTTAATTTTTGCTATTTTTACCTGGTTCTTTCTCGGCTCAACGGCCCCTGGCGCCCATCAGTCTTATTGTTCTGTTGTCCTGTTTTGAACTTTTCAGAAGTACTTTTTGAAAAAAATAATGGATTTTTTTGATAAATTGTCTGTATATAATTTTGAAATACTTAGTACAGTAACACCAAAACCCAGTGCTACATCAGTAGTAATTGAAAGCTAAAAAATGGTCTTCTAAAACAGGGCAAGGCTACGCTATGCATTACTGCACAGATCCTTTTTCTCTTAATTTCATGAGTAAATGAATGGCCAATAACTGACCATGCAGTTCTTGTGTTACACTTTTTTTATATGTGCTATGTGGCAACAAGTTGCAGGACAGTTAGGCTTTTAATAACAGAAAAATGTATATATTTTAAAACGCTTGACCTGTTAATTTTCTAGTTCAGTGATAGATTTACTAACATTCTTTTTAAAAGCAGATATTCATGGCCTAATCCATACATGGATTTAAAATCTGGCTGCCTTCTGCGAATGGAGTAACATCAGCCAGTTGTTGCAGAGATGGCTGCTGAACTAAATAAATAGCAGTATGACAAGTATTGAAAGCAGAAGTTTAGTCAGCTGTTTTTGTTGGTACAGATATTTTCTCCAAATGTCTCTGATAATGGAAACTGTTGCGGTGAAAACTATGGTAATGTGTTATTCATAATTTATTGTGTTAACTTCAGGCCCAGGAAGATGCGGAGAAGCTGCGTTCAGTTGTGATGCCTATGGAGAAAGAGATTGCAGCGCTAAAGGAGAAATTGACAGGAGCTGAAGAAAAAATAAAAGAATTAGAAGCATCAAAGGTGAGGTGGAGTTGTAACTGTATCCTAATTTATATCTTGCATGATGCTAGTTTGATGCAGATAAGTCAAGTACAATTTTGTAAGAGAGAAGAAGGTATCTTGCGAAACTTCATGCATCTTTTCTTCTGTAACCCAAATAGCATGCTTGGTCTATATATGTTTTGCCATCTCTTAGTTTTGAGGGTTACATTACGTGGTGTGTGTGTGATCTGTGCTTAGCTTAAATTGCGTGGCTTCAGGTCTACTAGTAATAAAAAAGAAAAAGATCTAGAAAAATAACTGCTTTGCACCTTTCCAACAGCCTGGTCTTTAGGTTATTGTCATGCTTGCAGTCACAGAAAGATTTACATTTGGCAGAATCCCTTTAATCTACTTCCATCCAGCATCTGCTATGTTTCATCTTCTAATCCTGGGCATAATACTGAGGCAGTATGGCCTGAATTTGTGTCCTAAAATTAAGTAAACCTTGGATTCATAGAAAGGGATACATTGGTCATAGCTGCCCAGAAACCAATGTGTTTATTTAGCATTTCTGTATTCTTCAGAAATGCCAGAACCTGTATGGAACTTTCTCAGCAGCTGTGAAGGGTAAATAATATCTACATCACTGTAAAATAGTTGCATTTAATGTACTGTTTTATACAGAAATGGAGAGGTATTTTGTAACAAATATTGTATCTTGAAAGTCACATAGGCTGAAATTGCAAAGTAACTTGCCACGTGGATGTTTTTAAGACATACAAATAAATACCTTCCTTGTCTTCTGGATCAGTTGTATTCTCATTTAAATAGATGCTCGTGGCTTTCTGGAATTATTTCTCCCCCTCCCTTTTTATTCCAACTTGGAGGTCTGTCTGGGATTTGGAAGAACAATGTCATTCATTGAACAGTCTAAAAAATTTTACTAGATTTACAGTCCAAGCTTGAGTGTTTTTCTTCATAGATTCTTTGTGCTTTATAGGTCAAATTTTTGAGATTGAAATGTTCCTAGAAATAATAGTTCTGCTTTTTCTCTTGACGCAAATAATACTTCCTTTTCATTGCCAGGATGAACGGGGGAAGATGAGGAAATGTGAACCTTCTCTTCTTGCTTGCTCTCAAAATGCTTTTCCCCCTCCCCCGCCTTTTTAATCTTTTTTTTCTTTTCTTAAGAGTAGTCTAGAACTCCCCTTAGAACTTTTCTGCTTAATTTGGTTATAAAAATGATAGGTCATTCTTGTCACCCTCTTTTCTTGGAGGCAGGGCCTGAATAAAATTGATGATCCTTCAGGAATTGCGTTGGGGTCTCTGTCGGTCTCCTAAAATCTGAGCACAGCATACTCTGGAATCAGTAGAACACAAGCACACATCTCTTGGAAAAAAAGAGAATAATCACTTTATCCATGCTTCTAGTTTATCAAGGGGTTGTTTTTAAAGAAATCTTAACTGTATATGGTGTTTCTTAGCAAAGAAAATAACTTGGGCCGTTAATTCTTACCTATGGTCAATTCCACTTCATTATTCCTTCTGTCTGAAGTCGCTGGTAGTCCTATTTGAAGTCACCTTTTTCAGTTAATGGGAGAGAATTGCTATTTTATATCTAGTAAGGAGCTGGTTAAGCACGAATTTAGGAAGTTGTTGAAGTACTTCAATGTACAGTGCTATAGAAGTGCAAGGTATTATTGACACGTTTTATATTAGATGGATATGAGGGCTGACGTGCAGAATGAGTAGTATGTTTGGCTCTGGTCATGATGAAACCCAGCAGATCTGCTTGAGTCATGCCATTTTGGTTTTCAGTGTCAAGTATTTAGCTGGATTAGGGAAACAATGCTGTCTTTTCTCTCTCTTTCTCCCCACCCCCCTCCCTGTTCCATCCTTCCCGAGGGCTGTTCTCTGGGAGTCAGATACCTCCGTTTCCAAGGCTAAAAGGCCAGTAGGCACAAGACTTGGTACCCTAGGGCAGGAGAAGTTCGCCTCACCATCAATGGCAAGTTAAAGCCAAAGGGCTATCTTGAACTCGTGAGCTGGTGTCCGTGGTGCCTGTACCGTGTTGAGGAAGACGAACACCAGCTCTGTGGAGCCAGTTAGGGATTGCCTGAAGGCTTTTTTTTTTTTTTTTGTTCAAAATAGAAAAACTCTTGTGATTCCTGACTCAGCAAACCATAAAACTGAATAGTGCCATAAAGAAATCTTTCAACCCGTTCCTTGCTCCAGGATGGGATCCGTTTTATGAGCACCACGTTTGACAGATGTTTATGTAACCCTAGCTTAAAAGGTTCTCACTGGAGATTCTGCAATCTCCGCAGGACATTCGTTCCAGTTCTTTGTTAGCCTTGCTATTTAAAAAACAAGAAATAAAAAAAAAAGCTCCTAGTATATTTCTTCAGTCTTTCTTGATGTAATAGCTTTTCATTGATAGATTTTCCTTTTTCTTTGCAGCCGTCTTTCATGAGTTTGAATGTTTTGGATTTCTTTTCTTGTCTGTCCCGTTTTCTCTCTTCTTAGACATACCATCCCTGGTTTAGGTCAGGTGTGCCTCGCAGTCATGTTTTCTGACTACCTTTGTGCCTCTATTTTGAACATTCTCCACGTCCTACTTAGTTGTTGGCTTATCAAAGCTTATTAAAGGATTGCTTCATTGTCCGCTCTTCTTAGATATTTACCTCTTTCCCATCTCTGTGCCACTGCTGTTATGATCCAATTGCTATGATTGTGATATACTGATATGTTTGATTTAGCAGAATTTTAATGCGTAACTTAGAAATAAATACAAGTGCTACTTGCACACTGGTAGTTGAATATTTGTGGTTTCTAGAAATAAACGTGTCCTTCAGCACCTGTACATTACCCAAACAGGCGATGCTGTAACTTCTAACAAAAGGGAAATGCCTGAGAGTGTTCCCCCATTGAGATGATAGATTTCCCTCTTTTTATTCAGGTTAAAGAACTGAACCATTATTTGGAAGCCGAGAAGTCATGTAGGACAGATCTAGAAATGTATGTGGCTGTTCTCAACACGCAAAAATCAGTCCTGCAAGAAGATGCAGAGAAGTTGCGGAAAGAACTGCATGAAGGTATATCTAATAATAATCCTTTTGACTCTTCTATATTAAGGATGCAAAAACCAAGATTGGGTGTTAATTCTTTTCTGATTTCTTATTTGAATTGGCCTTAAAGAAATTGTGGGGGGAGAAAGTAATATTTTAAATGTGAAAGCCCGTAAATGCTTACAGAAGAGTTGTGTGGAGTTCTTTTACGACAGAGAAAAACAACAGAACCATTCATTCTCTCAAGGGATGCTATTGAATTTCTGCTAAGTTCTTACAATATGGCAAGCTTCATTCTTATTAAAGTACTGGTGTCTTTTATTTGTGTGTGATTCTGAGCATTATTTCCACAATGTATTGATATGTCTCCCTGAGGTATGTCAATTCTGAATACCTGGTGGTGGGATGGATGTGTAAATGTACGTGCGTGCCAGTACAGTGCAGAATTGCTGCAGAGGAATGAAAACCAGAACCTTCTATTGAAATAAATAGGGAGGCAGAAGACAGCACTAAAAAAAAATAAACTATTAGAATTCATGCATGAAGTTAAGGCATTAGTTATCTAATTGGGAAATCTTTAACTGTCAGTAATACATCCCTAATCACAAGCCAAGTTTGGGAATTAAGAAAATGTCTTATTTAATCCTAAATAGTTGTTGAACAAAGCTTCACTGTTCTTGCTTAGAATGATAATTACTTTTCTTCATGACAATGCTTCTATTTGGAAAAGAGGTTAAAAATTCTGGTTCAGAATGACTCTCTATTTTTGAATAGTGTGCCATCTCTTAGAGCAAGAGCGACAACAGCACAACCAGTTGAAACACACATGGCAAAAAGCCAATGACCAGTTCTTGGAGTCTCAGCGTTTACTGATGAGGGACATGCAGCGTATGGAAATTGTTCTGACCTCTGAGCAGCTCCGACAGGTTGAAGAACTAAAAAAAAAGGATCAGGTTACTTGCTGCTTTCCTTTTTTTTTTTTTTTTTTTTTTTTTTTTTTTTTATATATATATATATATATACTGTAGATGTAATGTGGTATAACTGTATGGAAATCACATGTTGGAGACAAGTTATTTAAGTGTGTTAATATTTCAAAAAATGATAGCTGACAGTTTCAATAGAAATTCTTTATTTGAATGACAGCCAAAAGTTATAAAAGAAACTCTCTATTTGTGCAATATTTTAATATTAATGTATATCATAACCGTAAGAGTGATGTTGCCAATATTGTTAAATGAAAAGGTAATAATATCCAGAAGTTATATCTTAGAGGAAGAAACAGTCATCTGTGATGCAAAACATCTGGCTTAAGGATATTAGGATAGCACATTTCACTTATTTCTAGGTTTTTCCAATACAGTACCTAGCTCAGGCATAAATTAAGAGCTTAATGTTAAATTATCTTATGCAAGTGATTGTATACATGCTTTATGACTTAAAGTTCTATGATGTCTTTCTTTGGATTCTTTTTCCATATGTTATATCCCATTGATTAGAGCGATCAAGGCGCTTCTTGTTTTCACATTTTGTTCTAATGTTCATGCTTGTATAATGGCTGTTAATGGGGCCATTAGTGATGCAAATATATTATCACATTCTATATAATAGCCAGCATAAGAGCTATTTTTGTTACTTATTTGGTAATCCCTGTAGTAGTAATTTTGGTCTAGATGATAGTTCTTAGAATAAAATTATTCCGGAACATAAAATGGCCACTGAACTTGAAAATTAAGCTCGCATTTAAGTCAGTTTGGGCGCTTTGTGAAATGAACACTAGATTTTCAACCAAAAGAATCCTTGTGTGATAAATACTGGGGGTTTAACCGAAATGTTTTTGAGTGCCGCCTTTGTAGCTTAGTTTATTATGAAAGCTAATGTCATGACTACTCTGGCAAAATCAGATCTCTCTTATATGTGTTCTCTATCACACACTGATTTCTAGGAAGAAGATGACCAACAAAGGCTTAGCAAGAGAAAGGAGCAGAAGCAAAAAGATTCAGATGATGAAACGAAAGCTTCATGTTCTCTAGCCCCTGAGGAAACCCTTACCCAGCTCTCTAATGAAGAGGTAAAACGATTGGGTAGCTCAAACTGACTTTGAGGACTCATGCATTCCTCGGGGTGTTGATTCCAAATACAAATGCAGATTTAGTGCCATTTACTCCGTGTAGCTTGTAATTCTTACTAAGCAATGAAAAGTCTTTGGAGTTGCACTTGAATATATAAGTTATAATAAAGAGTGGAAGACAATACTTCCCAATCCTGCGAGGTGCTATTAAAAACTGTAATTCACTTTCTGCATTCTGGTTGCTAACTGCTGTTAAATTCTCTTGGGATTTATAACCCACATTCTAACGCACCTAAACGTTCAGAATTAAACCAATTATATCTGAACGTTCAGCAAGTATATTGTAGCTGCTTTACTAACCTGCTTGTTGAATTCTGTACTAAACTTACACTGGTTAGGCAAGTCTGAGGTCACTGTGAAGTTAGGCTGTTGCTCACCATGTGCAAAATAGTGTCATGTATGTGTCTGTATGTATTAAGCTACATCCAGCTGTGCGAGTGGAGGTTTTTGGCCACACCTGTTTAGCAACCATAAATCAGCTTTTTTTAGCAAAACCCATAGCTGGAGCTCAGCACCAAGTTTTGCAGAAGCTGCTTGAAGTTACTCTAAGTAAACCCATTGTAACAGCCAGAAAAAAGCAGCGCTGGTGGATGCCATTCGGGTGTTGTAGGTAGTCATACCCTGGGACAAGCTGAAATTTTATTTGCAGTTTGCCTAAGCTTTTCACTTGTGAGGAAACAAGTCCAGTGAGCACACAGGTTGGAACTTGGAAACAGCATCAAAATGGGTGGTTACTTCTCCTTTTTGACTGCATTTCACTTGTTTATCTGATCATCTGACAGGTTCTATTTTGGTTTTGTAAGTCAAAATAGGGACAAATTAATAAAAACAAACTGAGTTTTGTGCTATAGAACCTTATGTAAGCTTCAAGAGACTTGAGGATTTGCAGTGAGCCAGTATTTTGCATGTTTTGCTTATCCTTTTTGAAGGGATATACTTCTAGAGTCTGTCCTTTATTCTTATGAATTATTTATAACACTTCAAAATGCAGAAAGAGGTTCAAAATCATAACATCTAAATGCAGCTGAGATGTAGCTCTACCCTTTATCTCACAGAAAGGACAGTAATGATACAACTTCCTATTCCAAATTCTGCGTATGCTAACACTTCTGTATCCAGATATGCAAATGAGACATATTGATGGTGAACAAAAATTTTATCTTCTGATGTTTTCTTTAATCTCGGTTTCTAGGATACTCTTTAGTCCCTCAATCACAACATTTATTTAATTCTAGGAATTATACATAATGGAAAACTTTACATGTTGAGAAAGGGCATAATTTCCAGAGTCGTTTTGGTTTTGTTTATGGATTTGGTTTTGTTGCTATTTATGACCTCCTTTTAACTGTACAGAATGTATTTTATGAGTTGTGTTATCAGTTATGTCTTGCAACTTGTCATAATTTGACTTCTGAACTCTTCTCTTATTGACCGGTTTGCAATAAAAACAAGTCATTTGTTAACTATTGCCAAACAGTTGTCTGAAGATGCAGTTTTATATGTCTTTTTTCTCTTGACTTTTTGTTACAAACT
This sequence comes from Falco punctatus, assembly GCF_963210335.1. Classification (NCBI taxonomy): domain Eukaryota; kingdom Metazoa; phylum Chordata; class Aves; order Falconiformes; family Falconidae; genus Falco; species Falco punctatus. The sequence goes on along the minus strand of NC_137580.1, from coordinate 104,751,177 downwards.
TGTATATATACATGTAAATAGAAATAATACACCTAAGAATTATTAAAACAAGGCATTTACAACAGTCATAAAAACAGTAGTACATAATATATAGTTATAAACACCTATATGGAAGTACCAGCTGCCTGCTGGTCTCTGCTGGACCTATTTCAGAAATGATTGTTTTTCTCAAGAGACCTGTTTTCAGTGTTGTTTTCTTTACATGTTTAATGGCAAAGCAGAAGTACATAATACATCGGAAAGTATTTTGAAAGCAGTCATAATTTTTAAATCAAGCATTACTGCTCTCCTTTCAGTGCTACACATAAATAAAAATAGATCGGTAGACTTAATGTGCCTTATATACATCACAGGACAGTTAGTGTGGCTTTTGGTATTGGCATTCCCCAGGATACCTTTCTGTTTAAGCCCAACCTTTTCCCTTTATTTGTTGTCTTTAAAAGATAAAATAATCTTTTAAAGAAAAACTTTATTTCTCTTACAATATTTTTCTTCTGCTTTGAGTGTCTGACAAGAAACTGAAGAATATTCACTTGTCAGTATAGAGTAGATTTTAAGTATATATTTGCCATTTATTTTTATGCTAATGTAATTTTTTTGCTGAATTTACTTGTGGAATGGTGTATTTTTCTTCTGTTGTGTAGATTATAGTTTTAGAAGTGATATTGCATGTATACCTTTGTGGAAGAAGAAAGACCTTGTTTCCGATATTGGAAGATGTAAGGTGACTGTGTCCTTGCTTGTCTGGCAGGAGGACAGATTCTTACAGAAGCACTCTGTTAACATAAGACTTTTCTTTTTTTTTCTTTTTTTTTCTTTCCCCCCCCTTGTTTGTTTTGGGTTTTAATTCTACATTTCAGTTCTTTCTCCTTTTCTCTGCTATCTTAAGCTTACTGATTGTATGTTGTTGCCAAAGCCAATTGAAAGTTGTTTCAGCCATGTCTGGCAACTAGTGTCCAGCATTCTTCTTGTACCATGCTTCTAAAATGAAGTATATAATTTTTTTCTTCCTTGTTTGTTCAATTCCAGGTGCAGGTAAATAGCACCCATGGCTCAGTCCACTCGTTGGATGCAGACTTGCTTCTTTCTTCTGGCGAATCTTTCAATAAATCAGATAATGATATGTTTAAAGATGGACTACGGAGAGCACAGTCAACAGACAGTCTAGGGACTTCTGGATCTTTACAGTCCAAAGCTTTAGGATACAACAACAAAGCAAAATCTGCTGGGAACCTGGATGAGTCGGATTTTGGACCACTTGTTGGAGCAGATTCAGTGTCTGAGAACTTTGATACAGCTTCCCTTGGGTCTCTGCAAATGCCAAGTGGGTTCATGTTAACCAAAGATCAGGAAAAAGCAATCAAAGCAATGACACCAGAGCAAGAAGAGACTGCCTCACTTCTCTCCAGCGTTACACAAGGGGTGGAAAGTGCTTACGTATCTCCTAGCGGTTACCGCTTGGTTAGCGAGACGGAGTGGAACCTGCTGCAGAAGGAGGTGGGTACCCACAGCACAGGCAGCCTGCGTGTTGGGGGCTGCCCGCTGGGTGAAAGCTCTTCCTCCTTTGCTTTACACAGGCAGGTGTGGAAGGAAATGGGCGTCATCATATCTAGCTTGTTCACTTTCCTCTCGTGGAATACTTCTGTAGGTAAAGCACATCGGATGAAAACCACGTTGGCTGACCCTGCTCCAGGGAAAGTCAGCTTTACAGGATATTTTTGCAGTTAAGGGAGAGTCTGGCAGAGGTGCTGTTGGTGTTGCACCGATGTGAGAGGGTGAAAAAAGATGGGAGAACTCAAAGAAAAGGAGAAAACAGGAAGCTAAGGAAAGGCTGGTTTAGTGCCGCTGATGGTAACCAAAAAAGCGTGCAGATTAATGGAAGGAGCAGAGCCAACCTGGTTTGTACAACCCAGGGTTTTACTGAGGATTGTGCATGGAGGGCAATTTAGAAATGAGCAGCCAAGATATGCATAACGGACAAAGCTACCACAAAGGAAGCTCCAGAAAATTGTTGGGGACTTGCTTCATCAGAAACCAATTTCTCAGAGGGACAAGCAGCAGATTAGACTTAACACTGTGCCAGTTCCAGTGTGGGTCACCCAGAAAATGTTGCTTCTGGGTGTTCTGCCTGTCAGTTTTTCAGCAGCTTTACATGATGCCAGTTAAAAGCTTGCATTTGGTTTGTTGTTGAAAAGAGGAGTATTGTGGGGCTGCTGTGGTTACTCTTTCAGAAGAAGAGAGGCCAAGGAGCAACACTTTAGGGGGAAGAAAAGACAGGGGAGGAGATAGCAATCCAGAATGGGTGAAAAGGAAGAAAAGGTGGGGGGAAGGGCACGAAAGGAGTGTAAAAATGCAGCGAAAGAGAAGAGGCCAAGCAAAGGAGAGATGAAATTCAGAACTAGCAATATTTTATATCTTCAGCTTGTTGGAATTCAACTGAATCTGCAAATCATTACTTAAGATGTCTTTCCAAACTATTGTAAAGTTGCTTTATTTTTTGTTGTGTTGCTACTAATTTGTAGTATCTGGAGAAATTAGGGTGTAGTAATCTCAAGGCTGAGTTAAATCCTCTCCTCTTGAGTATTTCCTTGCCCTGTTGACATTTCACTGACACTTTACTCAGACCCTTTCGCAGAATTCCGAACAGAAACGCCCTGCTTCCCCCATGCTTCTGGAGGTAGGGTCTGTGAGTGACACTCTGTGGGTGGGACATGGGGCAACAAATACAGCTCAAACCTGACTTGCAGCTGGAGCTTTGGTAAAATCTCCGTTTGTCCCCTTGGCCAAAACCATTACAATTCCAAAGTGGCAGCTGGTTTAGTCTTTGTATCCCTGCTGTACACCCCAACACTTACTTTTTTTTAAACTCTCCTATTTATATATTTATTTTTTTTTAGATCTGCCTGTCTTCTACTTTATTCTTTCCCAATTGTTCTTCTAGCTGATTATTCAGTCTACTGAGCCGTACTGGAGGAGGATATTAAAAAGTGAATAAAGCTTGATGACTGTTACAGAACAAAAACAGTATGTGCCATCGAAAAATATTCAGAGTTCAGTTGCAGGACAAAGAAGATTTAAGAAAGTCTTGACCTGATGAACTGACTTGCTTTTTAATTGCTTTGTGTTAATTTAAAAAAAAATACACACACACTCCCCCAGAAGAAACCCAAAACCCAAACCACACACACACAAAAGACCCAAAAGCAAAACAAAAAACCTCCCCCCCAACACATACACAAAAACCTTACAACCAAACACCATAGTATTGTGTTTGTAATTTGATTGTAATACAAAATAATTCCATGAAAACCCGCTACAGCCTGTTGAAGGCTTTTCTCAGAGATGTCTGTTTCTGTACAGGTAATTAAGTAATATATTTCAAAAGGACACACTGAGGGACTTGAACTCTTGCATGTCATGGCTTATTGCTTTTGTGCTAATAGTGGGACTCATGCCAGGAAAAGCTGATATCCTGCAGCTGATTTTACGTTATCCTTTACTTCTAGAGCAACTTAATCTTGCCATTACCTGATTCTGCCACTGCCTTTTATCTGTAACATTTTGTGATCACACAACACACCTGAGAGTATGTAGCACTCCTGCATTCCTTGAAGAATTTTATGGCCTTTCTGGCAGGTGATAACTCTGTGTTCTGCAGGTGCAGAATGCAGGGAACAAGCTGGGTAGACGCTGTGATATGTGCTCGAATTATGAGAAGCAGTTGCAAGGTATCCAGATTCAGGAGGCTGAAACGAGAGACCAGGTGGGATTTCTCTTCTAGCTTTAGCAAGATTTTTGTGGCTATTTGAACTACTAAGGATGCAACAATGCTGTTTTATTCATTGGCTTTAATTGAACAATGTCAACATGCTTTAAAATCTGAATAACTTCTGACATTTTATCGACATAACCTGATTTCGTTTTGGTGTGTGGTCATGAGCACGACATGTATGTATTTCTTAAGGATTCACCTTAGAGTCACTTTATCCAGTGCTATAAGATCAAGCAGTAAAGGCACTCTTCTATAAAAAGCATTGTGCTCATGCTGAAGTCAGTATCTTTCATAATTTATATTCTAAAATGCTTGTCATGCATTAAATTCTATTATCTTTGATACTGCAAGAATTGTTAACAGCAAAGGAAAACTAGAGGACCTCATCGTCGCAGCGGAAAATGACTGTAAAGTAGTGGAGGATGTATTTTTCCTGCCATATACTGAAGAACAATTTTCAGATGGGTACAGAGGGCATGAGTCACATTCTGCTTTGAAAGAAGTGATTGAAGTTGTTACATGGTGATGGTCCAGTGCGGTTTGATGTCCCGTGTTTCTGTATAGGTGTAATCTGTGATGCAGGGTGTTTCAGAAGAACAACGAAGGAGCTTCTGGGTTGTGTAGGGTTTTTGAGGGATTTTGTTTTGTGGTTTGGGGGTGCGATGGGGTAGGTTATGTTTATGATCAGGAAATAAATGCTCCTCAAAAGAATGGAAAATTTATTTTGTTGTAACGACACAGGTGAAAAAGCTGCAGGTGATGCTGAGGCAGGCTAATGATCAGCTGGAAAAGACAATGAAAGATAAACAGGAATTGGAAGATTACATGAAACAAAGTGCTGAAGACTCTTCTAATCAGGTACAAGCATTTTGAAATCAAGATGGTAGGAATTATGAATGTTATTCAAAGATATGTAACTAGATCTTGTCTTCTGTTAGATGTGGATGGACTACCTGCTCCAGAGGCAACAAAAATGAGAATTTCTAGTTAGTTATGCTCTGCCTGAGTCTGCTGCAGTTTCCTGATAAGTCTGACATGTCTCTAATATCATCCGATCCAATTTTGACCCTAAAGTTTCACCTCTAATTTTGAAATCCGTTACAGAGGTGATAATTGGAACTTGAGTAGTGTTGGAGTTTTGAGGTGACCTGTGTATAAAATCACCCGAACATGCAAAAGAAGTCCTGTGTCCTTGCTGGTAGAAGAGTGGTAGTACTCATACCACTTGCTCTCATCCACACTTGACAGCCAATTAATGGACCTGTGGTGGAGACATACAGTTAACAAGTAGCTGAGCAGGCGGTAACAGTAGCTGGTCCAAAATATGCGGTAGACTTCTTTTCAGCAGGCTGTTATTTTACAGATTTCTCAGACTGAGGGCTGCATAACTCTCCTGGAACAACAGAGCCGAACAAGATGTGTAGTAGTCATAGCTTTAAAATAAAATAAAATAAAATTGATCATCTTTGGCCCATCAAAGATTACAGTATTAGGTAAATGCTGTGTACAAGGCTTTGAACTTCCAGCTCAAGCAAAGTAAAATTTTCTGTCTCCCATCCCACCCAGTATTTTCTTCTTACTAAGGAAACAGTAGTTATTAGGTAAAGTCTGTCTTAACAGGAATATGTTTATACATTTGTTCTTTTGGCTGTACCGGGGTGCTCTTAATGAAGTAACGCTTCTTCTTACTGTCAAGCATGTGTTGTAGAATAACTTAACTGTCAAGTTTTTGAAGATCTGTGCATTCAGAGTATGATACAAAAAATTACCTTATAGCAAATGCTGAAAACTTAGGTAGTAGCTTTTCAGTGTCTTTGAACTGGCTTACATTTAAGTTTGATTAGAATTAACTGTTTCTTTGTTGTTTAGAGTTTGGTAAATAGAATATATTATTGGCATACAAGCACAGCATCTCTTCTTACTGACTTGAGCTGCACAACCGCTTTACTGAGCGAGGAACTAACTAAACTTCAGTGGATTAGCTTGACGTTTCAAAGTGTATTTTAGTATTGATAAGAGGCAAGAGAACTTCAGTAGTTATTTCTTCTTCCAACTCTGTTTCATGCTTTATATCTTTGTCTGTGCGGCTTCTCCTTTTTTTTTTTTTTTTTTTTTTTTCAGATCTCTTTGCTTATGGCTAAATGTCAAAAGTCGGAGAACTTCCTCGGCGAACTGCAGCAGGCGTTTTTGCAAGCAAAGAGAAGTGTCCAGGAGCAAATGGTAAGACAGCTTAAGCCCAGAGATCACTCGAACAGCACTATTTGTCTGACCTTTGGAGCGCAGTGTGTTTGTCAAAGGCTTTGTCTTGCTACCCAGCCGACAACTGTGCGTGTTGACACGTAAAGACAGTGATTGAATGAGCCCTGATAGCAAGTGCCGTTTGTGGCATTGGTCTGTTGTACTTTCTGTGTATATGCATGCTGATTAGCATGGAGATGACTCGTCAGCTTCCTTTCCCCTTTACTCATTATGTACATGCCATGCCCATTTAGTATCTTATTTCACCTCAGATCTGGAGATAGAATAGATTTTCTCTAGACAGTTTTTTAGGATTCATCGAAAGTACCATCCCTAGTAAATATTTTCTGGAGTTTGAGAGATGAATGCTCAACATTTTTACAGGTCAGACTTAAATTATCAGCCCTAACACCCAGGAAGAGAGATGTATGGGAACTTTTTTTTTTTAAAAAAAAAAAACTATTATGAGCATCTTGCAGGAATTAAGCCAGAAAATAGGAATAGGAGCTCTTTTTCTAGGGTAAAGCAAAATCGAACTTCCTTAGAGCTATTCATTCCCTTCTATATTAGAATTATGTTTCTTCTCTCGCGCAGCATTGCGGGGACTAAGAGCGTTCATTCTTGGGAAGCCCAGTATTGCATTCCTGGGGCCTGGGATTGTCTGTAGGACATCAGGGCGCCACTTGCAGAAATGTTTTTTTTGTTCTGCATGAGAGTGTGCCTAATGGAGATGCAGGAGATTCAGAAAATATATTGATCCGAATATGCCCTTTGCCTATAATACAAAGGGCAGCTTCTGTCAGAGTTCAAGTCCCTGTTTCCCCACTCCAAAGCAATTGTTCCTCTCAGAAAATTTGACTGGATTTTTTTCTTTTGTAATGCAAGCAAAACTATGTTTTCTTAATCCTTTTTCTTTACAAGAGGTCAGCTGGTTTTGATCTTTTCCTCAAAGAGACAGTGGGAGGCAGACACCTACCATAGAAAGTTTCAGAATGAATGTTGAAGGTTTTTGAATAATCTGATATTGCAGCTGAGTTGTTAGGAGGTGGTTTTAATAAACATCGTTGCCAGTTCCCAAAACATGTGATTCCCCCCCCACCCGCCTCCCCTGCATGAGTACAGCTAGCTAATGGATAAATATGGAAGAAAACTGGGAGACTTAAACGATGGTGTACTTATCACTTGCTTCCTCCTAGCTGCCTGTGCAGTTACCACGATCTTGCCTTTATTTCTGGTGCATAGGCCAGGCAAGAGGGCTCATGTTGATCCACACAATCATTTTGTTTCCCTTCCTTACGAAGAATATCAATTTGAATGATAGTAATGGTACTAGTAATGATAGAACTGGGGCATGAAGAGGTTCAAGTATGACCCTAAATGTGAATTTATGCTTTTCTTTGCACTGGAGGCTGTCCTGACGCAGTCAAGGGAGCAGGTTTCAGAAGAGTTGGTGAGACTGCAAAAAGATAACGAAAGTCTTCAAGGAAAACATAGCTTGCATGTGTCTTTACAGCAAGCCGAAGATTTCATTCTACCAGAAGCAGCAGAGGTAAAATGTTTTTAAACCATTAACACAAACAATGCCTGTGACTAGATCACAGTGGAAGAACCTCCTTTATCAGAAAGCTGGCTCAAATAGCACAGCGAACAATAATCTCTGGATTTTGAGTCTGTGAGTCTGTGATGTACAAAATCAGCGGTCTGATCCCACTGTGCCTTGAGCATGCTTCAAGGTGTGGAAGGACAATAACAAAATGAGTTAACTATGGCCTGACAGCTGCTCTGTTGTCAGTAGCGTGTGAATTTATCCCAGTTCAGCCAGCTTAAGTTGTATTTTGCAACTGGGCACACAAGTGTTCAGTCACCATGGCTCTGATGTAGATACTGATTCAATAAATCAAGCTAAGTCAGTCACTTGAGTTTCTGTCCAGGTGTTAAGACCAGTAATAAGCCTGAGCCTAGAATAATGATAAGCCTTGTCATCCTTTTCACGGCCGCTCGCTTACACTTGAGCACATCAAGATTAAAAGATTGTGGGGGGTGGTGTCATAGGCCTGTGGAGACATGAATCTTGACACATTCTTCATGTACTTTGGCCAAGCAAACTGCAGTTTTGTTTTGATATTTTGCTGGATGCAGGATCTGGTAGAGTGGGACAGACTCTGGTAGCATAACTTTTGTCTTTGGCTTGTATGCTGATAAATAGAGCACTGTGTGTATCTGGAGATCATAATACAAATCTTTGCTAATCATTGATTCAGGAGCTCCGTGAGCTGATTTTAAAATATCGTGAAGACATCATTAGTGTGCGGACAGCAGCAGATCACCTTGAAGAGAAGCTTAAGGCCGAGATTTTATTCTTAAAAGAGCAGATTCAAGCTGAGCAATATTTGAAAGAAAATATAGAAGAAACTCTACAGCTGGAAATAGAGAATTGCAAAGAGGAAATAGGTGAGCAAGGGTAAACCAGTGTCAAAATAGGAATATTAGGAATCAGTAAGGTAAGTGAAGACTTGATTTCATCATAAGTAGACTTACCTGAATTTTAAATACTGTCTGGTTTTGATAGCAGATACACCAAAGCTGTGCAGCTGAAAACAAAAGCAGAATTACTTGTTTACCTTTGAGGTACCTTTGATGTAGCGTGTGCTTAATTCTGCTTTAAATATTAACAGAGGTAAACAGGGTATGTCCAGGTCCCTGTGTTTTTCTTGCATTTAAGCTTTATTATTCTTGTTTTTCAGCTTCCATTTCCAGTTTAAAAGCTGAACTGGAAAGAATAAAAGTGGAAAAAGAACAGGTAAGGAGCCCTTTCACTGTGGGATTTTGGGGTTTGTGGTTTTGTTTTGTTTTGCAGGTTTTTTAAACAATCCTATTCGGATTCTTTTTTTCTGCTGGTTCTGTCAGCGACACTGTGTTGCTGTCTTTGACATCAACCTCTTGCTATCAGAGAAAATGAACTTTTTTTTTCCCCCATCTGCCTTTGAGGTTTCAGTAACACTTTAGATATATTTTTGTACAGTGTTTACTATGCCCAGTATTGGGAGGGAAAGAGCTGAACTAAGGAGAGAATTGTGAAGCACGTAACATTGTTGTTCCTTCATCTCAGCGTGTTTCTGGGGTGCTGGAGGGCTGGCTTGTCGGTGTGGAGAACCTTTCCTTAAGAAGGAACACTAGTCTGTGCGTTTGCACAGATTTTCTTACTGAAGGCTCTGGCACTGCGCTGGACACTCTCAGACTGTTGCAACTCTTGGTATCACTAAGAGTGTAGGTGTGCCTGTGTTGTAGTGGCACCTGTGTAGTTTCTGTGACCGTTTCAAAGGAAGCACATGTAAGGTCATGCCTGGAGCTCCAAGGGACAGAATTGATGCCACTGTAGGACTGGGACACGTCCCTAGTTCTTTTCTTTAAAAGGTATTTTGTCTGTTTGTTAATATGTAACCTAAATACTGGGTTAAGTAATTTCTAACTAATATTAGGCTACCTAATGATAACAACGTAAATGTCAGGTTTGGCCATTTCTCTCCAGCTCTAAAAAGAAATAAATGCAGAGATGTTATTTAGGTGTTTTCTGTGTCCCTCGGAGAGGTTGTTTAGGTGTATTTCTGAGTCCCAGGAAAGACACGTAGGCTATATTTCCTGTATGGAGGAACTGTGAGAAATTGAAATGTTTAGGAGATTTAGTTAATACTACTTTTATTATTTTAATATAGTTGGAAAGTTCTTCGCAGGAAAACCTGCAGCAGCTGGAGACTCTGCAGGAAGCAAAAAACACTCTAGAAGAACAGCTGAAGAAGGAGACTGCAGCAAAGGTAGCTGTGATGTCTGGGTATGATGTATATACGCATCTTCTATGATGGGGTCAGAGAATGTGTTGCTACATTAGAGTGAAAAAGGAAGCCTTTGAATTTTGATAAGATTCTGGCAGTGAAATAGTGTCCACTGGATGCAATTTTAAATCCTCATCCCAATCACTTTGCACTTGCATTTGTAAAGCAGTGGATCTGAATTGCTGCTAATTGAGTATCTCTGTTGGATTGCCCTCTGAAGTTAGGCTTGAGGAACGTTTCTGCTTATAGAAATCTTCCTTCCTGGCTAACCAAACCTTGGGTTTGAATGCTTTGATACGTTTGAATAACTGCCACTTTGCTGTTGCTGTAGGAAGGAGCCCTACTTTGGTAGTCAGAGGAATGAATTGTGATCTCTCTCTCTCTCTCTCTCACATTGTGTCCCACCCCCCGGACTTCTTTGACTAAAACTCAAGACAGCAAGATAGTTGTATTTCTGCCAGCAGATTACTGCCTTTCAGCTACGGTCGTGTTTCATTAAAACTCTGAAATCTGCTTTTTTTGGTTTGAGATCCTTGAATCTAGTGCTGGTAAAAGACTTCTTCATGCTTTAAACAATCTAATGGGGATGTGTCTGATAGGTAGTAGCCCCTGATTCTGCAGTTAGGAAAATTAAGGGGTAGGAAGAGTGAGTGGTTTAATTTCTTGCCAGGACTCTGAGAATAGCCATGCTTATTTTTTCTAGTATCACGCTATAATCGGTTTATACAAGTTTCTCCTTTTTTATTCAGTTTAAGCATAGCATAAAAAATCTTTTTCTCTTCAGGCAAACCTTGAACAGATGGTATTTGAAGAGAAGAATAAAGCTCAGCGATTGCAGACTGAATTAGATGTCAGTGAGCAAGTGCAGAGAGATTTTGTAAAGCTTTCTCAGACACTTCAGGTAAGAGAAGTACAATCCATTTGTAAGGTGCAACTTTTGTTTCTTTACTTCTCCAGAGCTATGTAAAGTTGTAAATTTTCTTAAGTTGGTGTTTATGAACTGTTTTTAGTTATTAGTATAATAAAATGGTCAAGTATTCCTAGTATAATACCAGTATTAAAACCTATTGAGGATTTTATTCTGATTGTTTGATTCCAACCAATTCTCAGCAGCAAAAATACACAATTATTGTACTAAAAGGAACCACAGAGAGCCATAACGAACGGTACCTTTAGACCATAGTATTTCAGTGTCCATCTCCTGATGTTTTCTACTATGTTACTTTTCATAGCAAATCATTACGGTGCAAATATCTTGAGGATGAAGTAAGGAACTTGTACTGTTTAATGAGAATATATTAAATGGTTCTCTGTGTTATATTTACTGCTTTCTGTTTATGCTATCTAAGTCTTATACTTGCTGTTGTTACTGTTGTGAGACTTGTATTTTCTCCAAAAAGTGGAACTTGTGGTTGACGTTGAGATATCAAAAGGTGGCTGGAGGAGGGAGTTTTGGTAGGGCCGTTCACCAAGGCCAGTTCCAGTTTGTCAGGCGGATCTCTCTTTCTGTTAACTGCAGAGAGCACGAAGGGACCTGCAGGTTTTGTGTTTGCGGGGTGACTAACGTGTCTGCTCAGGAAGCCAGACTGGGCTGGTCTCCCCTTGAGTGCGTGCTGTTTAGAATTTGCACCTCCCCTCACGCTCCAGCGTATTAGAAATCGTGCTCAGAGAGGAGGTGCTGAATTTTCAGCACTTTGACTTCTTGGCCAGTCTGGTCAGTGAAATTCAGCAGAATGAAAAATACAGTTTTTTTGGAGTCAAGTGTGCAGGTTTATTTGGAAAACTAAAAGAGGAGTATAGGAGATAGTTTACTAGACAGAGTTTAGCTGGATAGACCATAGGGAGCTGTCATCCGTTGTTCTGGCTCTTTCTGGAGGAGCAGGTAGGACAAAGGACACTATTGAATCGTCCTGGCTAGTGAAGTTGCTTGCTTTTTTTTTTTTTTTTTTTTTTTTTCCCCATCACCCTTTCACATGCCCTGATTTATGCAGTTCTTAGAGCAAAACCACACACGCCACTCTGAAGATGTGTGGTGCACTCTCCCAAAACGTGCAGGTAGTTTAGCAGGCCTTCAGTAACGAGCTCAGCAGGCGTGTGGTAGCTCTGCATTTTGTGCGTTCTTTCTGCCCCCAAGCAGCTATTACACAGAAGTTCCTCAGCAGTTAGTGCTTTCAGTTTAAACAATGGTTTGTGTTGTCTTTGTGTACAAGATCTGCTGTGTCACACGAGAGTTTACCGTCGAATGAGGGGTTTGCTTTCTTGATAGCCAGGCAGGGTTGTTTCCTTCCCTGACCTTATCGGTGAGAGCTTGGGTGAGTATCACCCATGTGGGGTGTCCACTGGTCAAACTAGGTATCAGCAGTGGAGGGGAAGGGCTAAAAATCAAATTAACAACTAGTTGGGAATTTACAGCTGAAAACCTGGTTCCTAATACAAAGAATGTGAAAGTTGGAATGTTTAAAACAAATATATTTTTTTTTTAAATGGTGATCTCTTTGCATCCATTTCAGCACAGTTCTGCTGGGCGCTTTTTCAGCCCACAAGAAGAAATAGCTTGATAGATTATCAGAAAAGCAAGCGAGCTTGAAAATGGGACGTTTCCTCAAAGAGCGCTTTAGCTTTGATCTTGAGAGGCTTGAAGGTGTACGTTAGGCAGATCTGTACTTCCTTTACATTTTTTTTGGTGAAAGTTTTCATTGCTTTGCACATCTCCTCCAGTCTGCCTGGCCAGTGTGGTGTCAGTGCCCGGTTATTAGGCAGAACGTGGAGTGATGATGAAGGCTTGCTTGAGCCCCCCAGAAAGTGGCTTTTTATTGTAAAAACACACCTGCCTTACGTCTTCCTTCCTCCCATTCTTGATTCTGAGTTTTCCAGCTGATAATTGGGTTTCTCCTCTGCTTGCACAGGTCCTAGGGGTTGCTAACGTGGCCTTTGGCTCAGTTCTGGTTACAGGTCTGAGGTCTCGCACCAGCACGTTTTGCTCAATCGCATCTGTTGGTTTTCTGCAGGTGCAGCTGGAGCGGATCCGGCAGGCAGATTCCCTGGAGAGAATCCGTGCAATCCTGAATGACACAAAACTGACGGACATTAATCAGCTTCCTGAAACATGACACCCTGATGAGCGGGCTCCAAGGCTGCATTTGGGGTTTTTAACTCATCTTTATAGCAACATTAATTATTATTTAACTCTAACCGAAAGAGCAGAAGACAACAGAGGGGAGCAATGACTAAGTTTTATTTCTAGAGGGAAAAAGGTTTCATACTGGGCAGGAAGAGAGCACAAGGGTGACTTGCAGTGTAGGAAGGAGAACTTTCTAATGGAAACACTAATGAGTGCAGTGTTTCGTGTTCCACTGAGTGGGATCAGTCCTTACATTCTGAAAAACTTCCCCTCTTTCAGCCGACTTCGTAACCTAATATAGAGTTTTGGAACATTTACCCCCGTCTCTCCCTCTTTCCTTTCCCCCCACTACTGTGATCAAAGTAGCTGCTGGAAACTGTATCGTCCCTCCAAAACATTGAAGAGCAAAGTGGTTGAAGTTTTTCTGTTTGAATAGTCAGTAACAGTATTCAGCTAGCAGAGAGAATGAGGTGTAGAGTATGCTGTATGAATATTTTATATTAAAATATGACTTTATTAGCAGGACACTGGATATTGACCTTATTTCATAACTCAGTGCTTTTTTTTTTTTTTTTTTTTTTTTTAACCATTGACTTTGTGTTGAAGAATCTGAACGCTGCTGAAATGTGGTGGACATGAGTGAGCCGTATGTCTCCTGATCATGTAAATGCTAATCCAAAAAAATGAAAAATGTACTGAGAATTTAGCTCCTTGAAATTTTTCTGTTGGATTCTGATACTTCAAGAAAAGCACAAGAAATGCACTGTTTTGTATAATCTCTTTTCGGAAATGTAATTTAGAATATGGAACTACAATTGGTTCTTTCTCATCTCTAAAGCTGAGCAGTACCTGTAATCCTATCTCTATGTAAAAAGAAAAAAAAAAAAAAACCACCAGAAAAACCCAAAAAAACCCCAACCAAAACTAAAGCAAACAAAAAACTCAAACTAGTAGAAATCCTGTGCATGGAGTTTATGCAGGTCTGCTTTGCTGTGGTGGATGACACCAAGTGTAAAGTTTCTAGTTTTCACTGGGAAGTATCTGAGTGAGATGCTGAGTGAAGCACTGAGCTGGACCCACCTCTCTGGGGCAGCTTAATAATATGCAAAATGGTGATCGCGCTCTCGATCGCAGAGCACAAATGCAAAGGAGCTGCGTTATTCTGCTGGCTCAAGTTTGAAAGGTACAGTGCATCTCTTACTTTAAAGTTTGGTATCATGGTATTGCTCAGAGTCAACTCCTACGCTGTCCCATATTTCTATAACCGTACATTTAAATTACACTATATATCATGACAGCAGAGGCAGGAAATTCTTGTGATCAGTCAGCTGCTGGGTTTGGGTTTCTGGTTCTATAAATGTATGGTGGTAACACGACTGTTCCTCCTCCTTTTTCTCCTTTCATTGGAGTTCTGTGTGCACGGTTGGGTAGCAGCGGTTCCGTGTACGGTTGCCAGGTGTTGATAGTACTGGTGCTGCAAACTGAGTTCTTGATCTGGCCCCTGCTTACAACTCTATTAAAAGAAGGGAGGCTGAGGGGCAGATGACTGTCCAAAATTTATAGTTCAGACTTTCCTCCATTGCTGATCGTTTTTTCTTTACGTACTTGGTTATAGATCTGAAGGTGATAAAGAAAACCAGAAGTGGCAGAAAGTGCCCCAAACTGTAATGCACGTGACTGTATTTTAAGTGCTTAAATCTTTTTAGCAGTGTATATCCTGCTACTAACATAAAGTCAGAACGGTGGTTTTGAAGAGGAATGCCTTAAAAACAGCCAAAAAGAAGCATCCAAGTTCAATCCCTTGTCACTCATTGCAATAATTAAAGCATTTAATTCAGCCTAGTAATTAATACTTTTCATAATCTTGACACCCAAAAGCCATTTTTCCTCCCTTAGTAATGACTAGACTAATAGGTGGCAGAGTTGTATCTTCTTGAGATGACACTTAATTTCACTTAGAAGTGAAATTGCAATGTGGGTTCGGTTCTTTATTAATTGGTTGTTGCCAGATTTTGGGGGTCTTAACCTTTCTTACTATTTGCTGAACGGTGAGGTGACAGCAGCTGCATCCTGATGCATAAATCCAACAGCGGATGTTCTGCATTCAGTTTCCCAATGGTCAGGGTCGTGTTCTGTCGAGTAAATTTGGAGAAAAAAAATATGTAGGTTTTTATTAGGAGCTGCAGAGCAAAAAGCTTTTTCCTGCGTTCCCTTCCTTCCCGAAAACTAATTTGTAACTGTTTGCTGAGACTCAGCCTGCGTGGCAGTGGTTAAGGAAGGTGACTGTTGTATGGCAAAACCGTGACAAATCCTGTATGTCTCTTCAGCAAGCTGAATCCTTGAGGAACTGCACCTGAAGACTTAGGCAGAGAAGAAATTTTTGGTTGAGTTTCTGGACTGTCCTAGTGCAAGAGAGCGAGGAACGCGGCTGTTAGTGGCCTTGCAGCATCCCTGGCTGTTCTGTGTGTTGGCGCCCCTTCACAGCAGCCCTGGCTCCCCGTCTGCTTGGAACGGCCACGGCCGGGGCTGGCCACCGCGGTGGTTTCAAGCAGTACAGGGCTGGGGGGCTTTTCCCCAGTGGCATTTTTAACAGATTGTTGCTGCAGCTTTCTGTAGGCACAGCGGTGGCAGGTGAGGGCTGCAGGGGGGCTCTCTGCACACCAGAGGGAAGAGAGGCGAGCGGGTGAACCGTTTGTGATCCCTCACAGACACAGCAATGGAACAGCTGCCGAGTGGAGTCCTGCATGTGTGTGTGCGTGTCTGTGTGCATGCTCGTGTATTTTTCTCCGTGGACAGCGATGGCATGTTGGGCCAGTTGGCAGGAGGCTGGAGGTAGACGCAGTTCAGCAGGGAAGGACCGTGTGCTCTGGAGAGGAAGGGGGTGCCGTTACTGCGCGGCTGGCTGCCTTTTCACCACCTTACTCCACCGGGCCCCTGAGCACCTTTACTGCTGTTCATGTAATAATGGCAGACCGTTACCTTTTTAAATACTGTCTTATTTTTAAATTGGAAACCTGACAGTCCGTGATGGGCTCCCTGCAGGCAGCCGTCGTGGTGGGGCCGTCCCTCCCAGGGAAGGAAAGCGCAGCTTCAGGAGCAGTAACACAAGCTTCTGCTGAATTCAACTTCAGACACTTCAAGGAGCCTTTTGAAACAAACCAAACCAGAAGGGGGTGAGAGCAGAGCAAACAGAACAAGGCTGTTAATTGAAGTGTGGTAAAAGCTCTTGGTTGTATGTACGCAGTGGATGGATTATGGTGTTACCGCTCGTAAAATGTCAGAACAAACGCACTTCCCTCCAGTCACTGGTGTCCTGGAGCTTGACTGGAGCCGGGTGGGAGGTTCACCTGGCTTAGCAAGGGATTGGGAACAGACACAGATCCAGCCCAGCAGGTCGGCTGTGGCGCAGGGTGAATGGGTCAGAAACCCAGATTCTGCTCGCGTAGCCGTGAAGGGTCAGTTCTGTGTGCGTTCCTCTGCCTGTGTAGTCTTAATCTGTACAAACCCAAGTGTTCGTGCAGCATGTCCGGTAACCTTGTTACCCAGCGGGTACTACCAGCCCTCCTTCCCTTCCAGCTTCCCGTCGGCACTGCGCACTGTGCCCCCTTCCCTAGCAGTGCAGTACCGCTTCCAAAACTGAGCTTGGCCCTCTCACCTTTCCTGAGGGGCGGGGGGAAGGGGACGACGGCTATCGATGGTCCGCTAAAGCTCATCTACAGATCGCTAATTGGCCTTGTAACATCAGATGGGACTCCAGCCCCCCTTCTGCTACCGGCCAACTGAGTGTTTGGAAGCGAATGCTGCATCCCGGTGGTGTCCTGTGCGACGACCTGGGTGTAGAGCCCTGCTGCCCGCAGGAGCCGCGTGTAACCATTTGTTAACTGTATTGAAGGTGTGTCCTTTATGAAGAAAGTGTTCCAAATTAAAAAAAGCTGCTGAAGTGCGTGCGCTTCTCTGGTCTTTCTGCTCTGCCTTCTGCGCAGGCCACAGGCATGCCCCGGCCCCCACCGTCACCCCAGGGAGTGTGCTGCGGGTAGCAATTCCCACCCTGCCGAGCTAGCTATGAGTATTCCATGAGAATGTACATCACGTAGTACGGCTGCTGCATACTCTCCTTCCCGCAAAACACACGGCAGGTAAAGGAGTCTTATCAAAAGTATTTTATTTCCCAGTCCCTCTTTACAAAATAAGAAGTAAAAGGTGTATTGTTCCACATACAAATGTTCAATATACAAGGGGAAATACCAGGGAAGATTAAAGCTCATCCAGCCTTCTGGTGCAGGTTTCTCGGGGGGGCACGTTAGAAGTTCACGTGGCTCCTGATGTCATTGATCTGCTTTACCATTTCCCTTATGTGTTCTCCCCTTCAAGAAAAATAAATCCAAGTCAAAATGCCGCAAGTCACATTTGCTCAAAACTGATCAGGAAGGAAAAGACTTGATGGGGTAGAAGCGGAGGCCGGGAGTACCGCACCACTGCGGGTTGGTTTATTAATTACAGGCTGGACAGGGCCCGCCAAGGGAGCCTGGGGCAAAAAGCAGCCTTAACCCAACCTGCTTTGGTGGCAGCGCGAGACGCCAGCGCTGCTGTCCGGACTGGGACCAGCAGGTGGTCGGTCAGCCCCGCAGGCAGCAGTGTTTAAATCACTCCCCCGGCTGATTAGCGTGGCCCAGGTACACGCCAGGGCCTGCGTTCCACAGAGGAGCCCAGGCTTTAACTTACTCTTCCTTCAGGACAGTCTGGATACACTTGCTCTGGTAGGCACTGAGGGTGATGCTGGGCTTGCGGGGGCTGGTGCCCTTCTCCATCTTTTTCTGCTGGTATTCCTTTTTCATCTTAACCTGCAGGTGACAGACAGAAAGCCAACCCCGGTCAGTGTTGGTGCTGCCTGCCAAAGTGACAGCTGGGCATGTCGTGCTGCAGCGACTTCTCTCCGGTTACAATCAGCTTGCTTGTGCGCTCTTCCTCCCACAAAGAGGAGAGAAGGTTACTGCTAGGCTGAGGAAGATGCACAGGCTTTCTCAGGGTTTAGGCCGGGTCGCAGAGGTTCTGTCTGTATTGCTAACGAGGATCAGAAGTTATTGTAGTGTGCTGCGGCTGATTGAACAGAAGCACACCGCTGCGTTCTGTCAGCACTGCCGCGTGAGCGAGGTGGTGCCGATTCCTTGCCCCCCGGGAAGGCGTTACCCACCTGTCTGATGGCGTTGCTCAGGTGCTGCAGCTGGTCATGGATGGTCTGCAGCTCCTTCTTCATATCTTTTTCACTGTCCGACAGAACAGGAAGCTGAGAGTGGAAACTCCGAAGTACTTTCTTCATCCTTGATGCACAAAGCAAGAAACGTTGCCCAATTAACTTACCTATCAGAGCAGCTGTGCTAAGACACCAACAGCCCTGCGCTTCTGTTGCTCTTCCTAAGCCTCAGGGGCTCAAGCCCCTGCTCTCCCCTCTCGGCTCGTCCCACATGGCCTTCCTGCCCAGCAGGCTGACTGCACCTGCGCCTCAAGGTCACCACTGAGCCCCAGCAAAGGGAATGCAGAAGCCAGGTCTTCTCACAAACCAGCGCAGCACCTGCTGCCCACTGTTGTGCCGCACCTGCAAACATCCATTGAACAGCAAGTGATCTGTGACGGAACAGCGTGTGGGTTGCACTCACCTGTTCATAATGTCTTCTTGCTTCTCTTTAGCTTCCTCGTACTTGTCAGCCAAGCGCTCAGCCATTTCCCGCAAGCTTTTCCTTTATGCAAGTGAAAAATGTTTATGTACTTTAGATTTATGTGGCAAGTCTGGATGGGGGAACAGGACAAGGAGCCTGAGAAAGCAAGCTGGAGGATGGAGCGAAGCTACATGCTCAATTACAGCTGGAAATGCATTCGCTTGCTTCACGCAGGACCCTGTATAAAGCACTTTTTGCACAAAGGTGCATCATTCCTGATGTCTGATTTGATAAAAGCAGACAGTTTATACTCACCGTTCCTCTCGACAGTAATTCAGATCTTCCAGTTGCTTCTTTTTCTGTCCCCACAGCAGCTTCACTCTTTAAATAAGTAAATACATAAAATCAAAGCACCCACAACAGCAATCCAGTTAAATCAGGATTGATGCCATAGAAAATATGATAAAAGTGACTAATACTCCAGGGAGTGTGAAGAACTAAAGACACTGAAAAATGGGCAGTGGTGAGAACACACTCTTCTGTTTTGTCCTAACTTTATTTGTAAGTAAAGACAATTTGCAGCAGCAGAGACTTAATGCATTTTTCCTTTGTCAGGATTATTGCTGAGGTCAAAGGATTTCCTGCCACCCACAGGTACAGGCAGACTAGCAACAGCAAGACACAAGTACTTTATATATGTGTGTAGGGTTTTTTTCTTATTTCCCCGATGAGCCACTATAGAGATGACTTACTATGCTCACCCCTGCTTTCCCTAGTAGCTCAGCTTTCAGTTCTGGTATCGCATTAGTCTCTTCCATGAGTACGTTTCACTCATGTACAAGGGTTAGTCCAGCAGAGGAGGTTTGGTGCTGGGCTTCGTGCTGTGGATTCCCAGAGACACGGCTCAGCACCCATGTACGAGGGGTCTGCATTACCTTTGCTGAATTTCCTCTTTTGCCAGATCTTGTTTCAGTATGTATTCCTCTCTGAACACCTGCGTGGCTCTGCTAAGAAGCTGAAGGCATTCTTCAGGGGGAGGAGCAGCATCTTTATCAGCAGACCTTCAGAACACGAGAGAGGGCTTTGCAATCTCACTCTAACATGTTCCTTTGAAAGGTTAAACAACTTCACAGTATTTATGGTAAGGGCTTAGGCGGGCTCAGTTACAGAAGTGAGGGACTGTAGTTAAATCCCTTCACTACAAATAATTTTCCTTACAGGAGCACATCCCAAGGGATCTTGAGATACTCAGAAACCCAGAGAACAAGTGATGAGCAACCCCATCAGCTGAGGTCAGGGCTGCTTTGTGCAGGGACTGTGGCAAGGTGACCCCCTCCCCACCCAGCCTGCATTGTTACTGCATGCGATGCCATCCGTGTACGGGCAGGGAGGCACAGGGCAGCTGCTGTTGTGCCCCCGTTATTGCTATGTCCAAGCTAACACACACTATTCCTGAGAGGCTTCCCTCAGGATTTACTTACTTCAGAAGCAAGGGATTGGCAGAACTGCGCTGCAGGATGCTTCGGATGTGCTTCTCGAATGAATGCTGTGACTCAGCCAGGATCCGGAGAGGGGAAACAGCAACATCTTTGTCGTCTCTGGTACACAGCAGAGGAGGGGACGCAGGATGGACTGTACTTCTACCAAAGAACATCAAATTGGAGAACACATTAAATTTTTCTGGCTTAAACTATGTCAGAGTCTAAATGGTAGTTGGTAGTTAAAAGTGAGGAACTCATCCGCTGTGGGGTTATATTACAGCGGTAAGTTGGAAGTGTTTTAAGAGAAACCATTTCAATTGTGTGGTAAACCAGCTCTGAACAAAGCTGGTGGAGCTCACATCCCAATGTCTTTCTGTTTGGCCACAGCTGAAACTAGCGAGAATCATAAATACCCTTTCACTTAAGGAGGAGAAAGTTCCCTAACAAGGCAAGCAAGCGCCTGAACAGCAGAACGACCTGCTCTTCAAAGCAGCTTGCTAGGTCACTGTCCACCTATGTCATGTCAGATAATAATGGGGTTTAAACAAGCTGTAAGGAAACTTGTAAGAACACTGCAGAAATGGTTTAAAAATAAAAGGACTACAAGAGAACCTGACATTAATAGTAGCTCTGCTGAAGGCACCTGTCATACTTTAAACTGTTCTCAGCAATAAACAAACTGAAAATGGTGCCCTCCTCTCAATATGTTCACTTAATTGTGCAAATGCTAGTCTCTCACCTTTCCCACCACCACCACCCCCAAAAAAAGGTAAAGGTTGCTTTGGAAATGCCTGCTAAAATCCCATGACTTTAAAGCACTTTAAGAACCCACTTTTTTCCCTCCCCTTTCACGCAAATGTAACCTTGGTGCCCATTAAGAACCGCTGTACTACTGTCTGTAAACAAGCTTCAGATTTTCATGTTCCTCATTACAGAAATGAGGAAAAAACCCCAATGACACCATCAAGAATGATGCAGCTCTTGTCCCCAATACTCATTAGGAGTGATTAGGTTAATTGTATCCACTACAAACACCTTATCAGTAGATAAATAACCACTATAATAACACTGAAGGGCTCAGCCAGGGAGCGTTCAGAAGGCAAACTTCATTCTGTCATAAGAGGTGCCAAAGTCTGGGGTGAAGGAATTACTAAGAATAGTAATAAAAAAAAAGATCTCCTCAGATCCTTCTCCTGCAACAGTCACAGATTTCAAACCAATTAAGACCCACGTACAAGAGAGGCCTTGTAATACACTCATAGGTGTTTGTGATGCAGATCATCGTGGGCCCCAGGATGTCCGAAACAATCCAAAATCCTCTAATTGGAGCAGGTTGCCTGAAGGGAAGAAAACGCAAGAATTGCACAGTCAAAAAAGTTCTTTGGTCCTGAAGTTGTCAAGTTCACTCTTCTGGAAAAGCTCTAGCCATGGGCCTAAGCCAGACACCTTTCGCTCAGCCAAGACCCACTCCTCAAGAGGGGGTCCTGCAAAATAATTTTCCTCATCCCACACAATCTGACTGGCAGTCAGAGGCACCAGTGCAGACTCACCCACCCGGAGACGGGGAGCACTGGCACCACTTCACCGTGAAACAACAAACTGCTGTGACCCGGGAAGCATTACCCACTCCTAGTGCGAGGCACAGACCTCCTCAGGAGGGGACATGGTTACTGCCTGTACCACCCTCTCGGTCCCCACGCCCTCTCCCCAGGTAGCCACTACCGCCACTGGGGAGGCACTCCCTGTGCTGACCTAGGGAGCACTTGAGATTAGAGCACTTAACTCCTAAAGATTTTTTTCTGCATTTTCTTAGTGTATTTAACACACAGCAGTCTATAGATATGATTAGGCCTTACAAAAGTGAGAAAATAAAGCAGATGATATATTATGTAGCCCAACAAATGATGCCTCTTAGGCCTGACTACACTCAAAAAATCAGACGTTCTTTTGAGGCACTGTTTGATCCTCAACACAAGGATAAAAGAAACACGTCAGCATTGAAGCCTCTTAGCCAAAGCAAGCCTCAGAGGTGCCCAGGGTCACCTAAAAGGCAGTAAAAATTTCTGTAATTTTGATAGATGATTTTCAGACAGGAATTTAAGCTCACCTTGCTAACTGTGCATTAAGAACCCTGATGCACAAATCGCTTATTTGTATTATCTGAATTCTGTTGAGCCGACTTCGTTATTTTTAATGGCAAGAATGCAGCAAAAGAGGGCAAGTCCTAAGTATTTTCCACAGCAACTCATGGATTTGGAAGCAATGGAAAGGGTTTGGTTTTTACCTGCATGGCAATGGTTTTGTACAAAGAATATGTTCAACAAAGCACTTCTGTTCTGCTCCCAGCTCTTGTAAACTGTCTTTGTCTTCTTCATCTGCAAAGAGATTTGTTGAAATGCACCAGATCCACCTTGCAGGGTAAGGGATTCTCAGTACTACCCACATCCACCAGCTTGTTAATAGCAAAAATGTAGGTGTTCAGGTAATACGCTCCTCCCACAACATGCAACAGGCTCCCCACTCACCTGAACCAAGGAATTTGTGTAGTTTATTGATCCATGTCAACCCCACGCTATGAACACCAGCTTCATGCGTGCAGTGGTATCTAGATGGACATTTGGGATCTGAAATTTAAACAGCAAATGTCAGAGAAGGCACTGAACTGAGAAAAACTCAACCCTCAGACCTGTGTTGCTGAATACATGTACCAACTTACTGCCCAGTCAGCGTTAACATCTCGTTGCAAGTACTAACTCGTCCCCATCCGAAACCTGAGCTAGATGTATTAGCCACGTTACTAGAGTTCTGTATAAAATTAAATCATGCTTGAAATACCCGATGAATTGTTTTGAACTATCCCTAATCACACCACATCTGTATCAATCCATCAGATTCCAAAGGGAAGACCAGTTAAAGCCAGCAGGCTAGCATTCTGACAAGACCCAAACGCTTTGTCCTACCCAACCTCCTGCCCCACAATTACATCCGACAGACTAATAAGCAGATACCAGCTCTTCCCTCAGGATCGCCAGCCCCACAACACTTGCTTACAACTTCTGCTTTATAATCCACCGCTGAGAGAATTTAGTATTATGTGACCATATGTGACCTGCCCTTGAGTAAACACCAAAGCACCTCCCAGCCTTGCTCCTTCCACAACTTTATTGAAGGCATTAAGCAAATCCTTATTCTAGTACCACCATCTGCTTGACGACAGCAATAATCGGCGAATAGCTTGATCCTAAATGCATGCAATAAAGCAAGTAAAAGCCAACAACCTGAGGGACAACCCTACCTCGATGCAATTTGATTGGGCAAGAGAAATCAGACTCCAAAGGCTCTTCTTCATCTCCTGATGCCAGTTTTAGTGCAAGTTCTAGCTCAACGCATTCAAACACATACAGGGAAGGAATCAGATCAGATCTTGGGTCCCATGACTTTTCTGACTGTAAAGAGCATTGAATTCATCTTTAAATGTGAGACCATTTAAATAAAAATGCCAACATCAGCATCAAGAAAGAGTTATATAATACAGGTAAGGTATTAATTGTCAGGGAAAGTAGTTCAAGTCCCTTCATTTTTTACTTAAAAAAATTTATCTCAGAAACAGGGTTTCTTCTTAGAAGATCCTCTTTAAAATAGCTCTTAGTAAGTTTGATCAAAATGTGATCTACCATCAGGATACACAGAAGTGGAATTTAAAATAAAAGCATCTGAGGGTCACAGGGACTGGCTGGAATAGGAGGAAAGCTTGCTACCTCATTATAGAAGAATGCAGCTTTGGCACTTGGTGTTCACCTCCAGGCATCTTGCAGCCAGAAACTCTGACTAAAGAAACAAAAATGCATACAGAAAAAAAACGAGACAAGGTACCTGCTCATCATCCTCTTCTCCATCCAGTACGACACAGTGATAAAGCATTCCCGACTCAGTGGCGATCACCAGGATGTTTGGAACACAAGGGAGGCAAAGGACAGCACAGGCATCGTAGCCATAGTTATCTTCTGCAGCAGGGTGCATGGGCAGAGGGCCGAGCAGCTTGCCAAGATTCCCAATGCTGGAATAAAGACGACATGTTCACAACACAAGTTGTGGAAGGAGAGTTCCCCATGGTTGCCTGCAGGAGTTTGCTGCGCAATAACTACAAAATCAGGATGCTTTAAAAAAAAACCAACCAAACAAAAACTCCCAGAAACCCCAAGCCACCCAATGGTTTGGAGTTCTGTCTAATTTTCATTAAACAGCAGCAACCCAGACTGCAAACTAAAAGTCTGAACTACACCTACTTGATGGAGATCTCAGAAAAGAAATCGGAGCTCAGTGATAATGTTTTATGTTTTGAAAGCAACCAAGCTACCAATTGGAAAAAATTCAAGAAGAAACATTTTCATACAAGAACACAAAGTACTCATGGGAAGCTCAACTTAATTATTTTTATCACTTAATTGGTTTCTTGCTTATTAAAGCACTTTACAAGCAGCATTTTGTGGCATGGCATTTCTCTGCGTAGAACTTTTGAAGGACTGAGCCCGTTTCATTGCCTACAGACAGGTCTGCTTGAATGCTGCATCGTTTCTCATGCAAACAGTACTGTTTCTAACCTAAATACCACACATTTTAATATTCAGTTATATTAGCTCTAACTTGTAAGTTTTCCCGCATCTTCTCAGTTTTCTGAAGTCATTTCTTCTCATGTCATGTTTATATTCTTGATTCATATTCTTGACTTTTCACTACAGAACATGCCTGCGAACCTTCTACAATCTTAAAATACTTCTTTTTCTAAGATGCCACTGGTTCATTCAGCCTCATCCAAAGCTAAAGATGTCTGTGCTGTGGACTGAAGGCCCCAAAATACACTTAACAGCCCTAGACCCACTGATCTTTTAACAGTCTGGCATCCTCATTTCAGATTTCTGATGGGAAATAATGGACAGTGGATTTTCCGAAGTGGAAATTGCACCCTTAACATCTGGATGACAAAGGATGACACACTGTTCTTGGATTTCAATCTGTTAGCACTGCCACAAAGAGACAGAACGGGCTGCAATATCATAAAACTCAGCCAGGCACCCACTGCAGACAGTGTCTCAGCCAAACTGAGAGATGGCTCTCCGACCCTAACATTGTACATACAAGCACCCCACGAAACCTGATGATGAATGCAATCCCACCTCTGAAGCAGGCTGATGTAGGTGAGGAATGTCTCTCCATTTTCATACAAAATGTAAAGCGGATAGGCCAACACTTCTTCGCTCCCTCGCTGCCCAAGTATGTTCTTTGGGACTGGCACCAGCGGGCCAAAGTCAAACGCCACTGCGGTCTCTCCCAGTGATGCTGTATAGGCTCTCCTGGGGACAAGTCAGAACAAGACCTGAAGTCAGCAGTGATTGCGAGGACACAAGCATTTAGGTCCATCAGTACATGCTGACAAATTACTGCTAAACACCTCTCCATCAGTCCTTTGACGCGTCCTCTTTTCAGCAGCAAAAGCATGCAAGTAACATCCTTCTTACAGTACCTCGTTTCTGCAACACAACCACCAGCCAGCCCAGTTTCACAGGATAAAAAGATGAGGGCGTACTGGTATTTGCTGTGTAGTACATCAGCCTGTGACTCAACTAGTAGACCCTCAAGTTTTTCCTTGCTGACTAGGCCAAGAGCAAAATAAAAAGATGATCTATTTTCTATATTCCTCACTCAAAAAGGCCTTCTTATCCCCACCTTAACGACTACTCTGACAAACACTCGACTATACAGTTTGTTACTGCTTTCTTTTGGAAGGATGGGAAAAAAGAAAATAAAAAGTGCAGTTACTGTGCTAGGAAGAAGTCCTCACACTGAAGAGGTCCACGAAAAAAATCACATCAGATCTTTAGGCAGATTTATCGCTTATTCATTAAAAACACAGCTAAGAATAGAGCTTATTCTGCCAAGACATTTCAAAATACAAGAAGCCACACAAACCCTTTTTTGATTGTAAGGGTCTCCTCCTCAGTGTCTGAAAGAGCGATCACTTTGATGGGTGTCTGAGGCACCTTCAGACTGTAAAACCTACAGGAAAGAAACACCGGCAATGTTCATTCAGCTGGCAGTGTTGCACATGTCCCTGCCAGCACAGAAACATCAGTTGGTATCAGTCTAAAATTTCTCTCATCCTATTTTTTATTAGTAGTCCTGGTAAGAATGGTAGCACGCAAACTAGCAAAAAATTAGACTGGCTATGACAAAAAATTACTTAGATAATCAACTACAAACAGGGTTTACCTTATAGTGTTATCTGAAGTCAAGAGCACAATATGGGGCTCTAACGTCTCACAGGGATACCAGGCAGCATGCTTTAAAGTCAGAGATGTTGAGCTAGTGAAGAACCTTTCCGCAATAGGAACAGTACTGAAAAACAGAGCAGAAATAGGCGCCGTTACAAGAAACACAGAAGTCGCTTCTAAAGGGAAGTGGAGGCAAGGAGAGCTAGAAACCCAGCTGAAAGGTTTCAAAGCCATTAGCTGTATTATTCTTAAAAGCTGAAGGGGCAGCTTTAATTTGAAGCCTTTTGTTATTTCCCTCTGGGCACATGCTTTTAGCTGCTACAGCCAAAAGACCCCAGAAAGGGTAGAGACTACACAGAGGAACACACCTTGCTCCTCAGCAACTGCAACAGGTTTAGGTCGTTTATTTGCATCAGCTGGCAATCGGCAAGCCCCTGAGCCAAAATAACTTCGTGATCGCCCCTCCAGCCCCAACGCAACCGAGCCCTTCCATATCTGCCTGGCCCCCCGGGGGGCAGGCCGCACAGGGATGTGGCTAACTGCCTGAGGTCTCACCCACCTACAGTTCACCGTGGATTTCCCACCTTCAAACTCTGAATTCTTCCCCCAGCGTTTAGGCAGCTCCAGCACCATGAGCCCCTTCGTGCCGATGAGCGCCACATGATGCTGCGTGGGGCTTAAAAGCGTCTGATAAACCTCAAAAAGGGGCGGGTTTATGCAGATAAGGGTCTGAAAATACAAACGTTAGTTAAGCACAAGCCACCCAAAGCGCCCACAGAAGCGCGGCGCACCTCCCGTTCCAGCCGGCCGCTTACACAGGGGCTGCGGCCCCCTCAGCCCCGCTCCCGCCGTAACGGGGCCCCTCCATCAGCCCTCACAGCCGGCCCCCTCAGCCGCGTTCCCGCCATAACGTCCCTCCCTCAGCCCAGTCCCGCCGTAACGGGCCCCCCCTCAGCCCCTCACAGCCGGCCCCTCAGGCCCGCTCCCGCCATAACGGCCCCTCAGCCCCTCACAGCCGGCCCCTCGCGGCTCCCCAACTCCCATCTCCCTTCAGCCCCACCTGGTAACGGCTGAGCCCCGCGGGGTCGGGCCCGCCGAGCCGGCGGAGGCCGATGGTGTGGAGAGCGCTGTGCTCGCCGTCCCAGAGGAAGAGGTCTCCGTCGAGGCCGAAGAGGAGGTTGCGGATGAGGGGTGGCCGGGCGCCGGGGGCGGCCGCGCGCTCGCGGAGGCGGCTCAGCACCGCGTGCTGCGGCAGGGCCGCGCGCCACTGCTCCGCCGGGCCCCACTCGGCCGCCATCGCCCGCCGCCGCGCGCCCCCGGCCGCACCGCCCCATGGGCGGGGGCGCGCTCCCGCCGCGCGCCGGACTACATTTCCCGGCGTGCCCCGCGGCAGAGGCGCTGCGGCTGCCGGCCCACCATGGAGGCGCCGCGCCGGCGGTACCGCGGGGGCCCGGCCGTGCCGCCCTGGAAGGAGACCTACCGCCGGGTGAGTGGGGCTGGCGGGGCGGGGGGCTCTGCCCGCACCCGGGGACTGCCCGGCGTGCCGGAGCGGGGGGCTCTGCCCGCTCTCGGCCTCGGTGCCGCCGGCCGGGTGAGGCGACCCCTCTGTGAGGGCCGCGGCCGCCTCCCGGCCGGGAGCTGTCACCCCCCGTCACCCTAACGGGCTCCCTGTGCTCTGCTCCCCCCCAAGCGCTGCATGGAGAGGCTGAGGAGCAGCCGGGCGAAGCTGCTGGACCGGTACCGGCGGGCCGGGGAGGGAGCGGGCGGACCCGGCCCGGGCGCGCTGCTGGTGCAGGAGGTGATGGAGCAGGAGTGGCAGAGCCTGCCGGCCTTCGGGGGAGGGGAGCTGCTGGTGCAGGTCAGTGCACACGGGGGGCATCGGCGTGCGCCGTGCCTAATGCAGGCACGGCAAAGGCATCTCCCGGCAGCTGCGACCGCGCTCTCGCTGCCTGGAGTCGGGGTTTCCCGCTGCCACAACTGGAGCGGGGTGCTGTGCCGTGGGAGGGCTCGCCTTCGGGCCCACGGGTAGGCAGCGTCCTCGTTTTCTTCATAGGCTGCAGAGGGTGGGATCCTCACCTGGAGTTTTTAAAGCTGGTCTCTCGCTTTCCACTCCTGAGAACGGGAGTAAAATTTCAGTGTTTAAAAAAAGCAAGTTCTGGGACAGGCTGTGTTCTGATCTGTGGTGGCTTTGCACAGGTGATTATAGCACAGATCGCTTTCCACAGCACATGGGTTTCCAGATATGGAGCTTTACTAGGCAGAATAATAAACAGAGTGAATTTACATTACAGTGACAGCTTAGTCAGGTGCCGGAAGTTAAGTGAGAAAGTAGCCAGAATGGGAGTCACTGACCGATGCACCTTTCAGATGCTAGAGGACCCCGATGAGCTAGCGGTACTGGAAGAGATTCAGCAAGAGCTGATTTTGCAAGGTAATGGCTCTACACTTTTTCTGACTCCTATTTGATTTGTCATATTCCTGACTCCCTAGTAATCCAAACCAGCTGAGGCTGCATTCCTTGGTTCTTGTATACCGAGTGATACAGGGGAAGAGCTGCCTCAGAAATTCTCTGTGGCCTCTCATGCATCAAGACCCTCTGACAGTTTAAGTGGCATTTTAAGGTCTGTGAGAAGCTAGTAAGAGGAGACTAGAGGAACAGGACTGAGGTGTTCGGGAGCCATAGGAACCCATATAAATCAACTCAGAATGTTTCTAAATTGTTGGGTGGAAGGTAGACTCACCCGCTGGACATGGGCTAAAGATCGAGCCGTAGGAAAAACTGGATTAGCAGGAATGAGTTTATCAAGTGTAGAAATCTGATCCAAAGAAAGAAAACTTGTTAGAAACTAGTGGCTGCCCCAGTCTCCCTCTGCCTGGCAGCTATACATGTGCTGCTTTAAGTTCATAAGAGATGCCTGAGGGTGTTTTCTTGTGTTGCTGCAGAACAGTTGGTTATAAAAGAATATGAGCAAAGCCTGCAGTTTGATGAAGAATGTCTCAATGCAATGCTTGATGGCTTGGATGCCAGTGACAAGGTCATCTGCCCTGTGTGCAGGAGGTAAGAAAGTCCTTGGTGTTGGCATGAGGTTCTGTGCTCCCCTACAGCAGTTTGGGCTTAGAAACAGGCAAAAACAGTGGGCAAAGAAAGGCTGCTGTTAGTGGCAATTCCCACAAAGTAAAAAAAGTGAGCAGTGATCTCCTGAATCTAACAGGTTTTTTGCTAACTGGTTGTTGTGACGATGCCCATTGTATGCTCTTCCTAGGAATAACCTGACCGTGAGCGATCACTTGGTTTCTTGCCAGTGTGGGTTATACATCAGCACGCAGGTAAGCTGGTAAATGTGACCACTTTTGTCAGCCGCTGCAAAGAGGCAGCTTTAAGCTATAGCCAGCAACTTAAGATCTTTTAACCCATTTTTCCTCAGGGTATGACCGAAGAGAAGCTTCGGGTGCTTCTAGAAAACACTCTAACAGAGCACAGTCACAGGTGCTTTCACAACCCAGAGTTTGCTGTTACCAGTGGAATGGAGGAAGGAGCCAGTCTTCTCATGAGCTGTCCGGTGAGTCGAAATGTCACATTCCTGGAAAGGATCTCTGCTTGGATCCACTTCTCCATTACATATGCAGAAACCACGAGTCTGTTGATCCCAGGGGTTTGCACTGCTGTTTTTCAACAAACTTCCTTGGAAGTGGTTTTACTTTTGGCCACCAGTAACCATAAAAAGAGCCAAATTATACACCTTCCCTTACCTGCTGGATTAGGGAATCTTCCAAGGGGCTGTCAAATTTAGTACCTTATCTTTCTCACACCTTAACCAGCAACTTCCAAGTCTTGTGTGGAGTATCTGTTCTGATAAGTGGTTCACAAAAGTTTTTTAAAAATTACTTGCGTTTAAGCCTCACCTGTACCTCCTAGAAAACACTCACCATCCCTTTGGCTCCAGCTACAACTGTCACCTTCTTAGCTTTGTTGCTTATGTAAAATCACTGTGAGGGCAGTGTTAGGAGCAAAGCGCTTCAAATAGTTTTGAACACGAGTAATTAATTTTATACATTACTATAGCTTCTCTGTTCCACTTACCTTTGTAAAGGTGTGTGACTCCTGGACGATTCTCCTGTAAGCTGATTCAGCTGCTGCTACTTTTTTATTGGAGGGACTTCAAGACTAAAACCCCACCCCGAGCTGCTAATATTTTTATGTATATACTTGTAACTGCTGTGTCAAAAATACTTGGAAAGGCAGTAGTAATGCCTTGACCTGCACTTTTCATGGCACAGTACGTTTTGAAATAAATACACTTGGTTTGTTTCAGCCTTCATGTTGTCTTTAACAATGCATCAGTGATCTCACAGCTCGCCTTGGACTGGAATAGCTCTCCCCTGGAGGAAACTCCAGGCCAGCACACACCATGGCTGCAGCAACAGCTCTGTGAGCAGCTGTACTGACACCAGCTCAAGCATAAACACTAGTGTTATTTTTACAGCAGCTCTCTGGTCAGCAATGGAACAGCAGGAAGAAGAGAAACCACCAGTTTTCAGTGATATGTTGAACAGATTTTATTCTTCACATTCATTAATTGTACAAAACCCACCAGGTAGGGTGAGGCAATTCCAAACCAGGATGTCAGAGATCTTGATCTGGGCTGCAACATAAATACAAACCCCCATATACAAGTGAGAATCCTCATTCTCCTGTTCTCCAAAGTTACTCACTCTCTGTGTCTGCTGTAAAGATATATTTGGGTATTGCTGGCTGGAGCAGCGCTGTGGAATATGCACACTTGAAGGTAAGTTTCCTAGCCTAACCTACTGACATTTGACAAAGCTTTTAAGGTCTTCAAGGAATTTAATGTACTCCTGGTGCTCCAGTGCAGTGCTGAGCTCTATTAACTCATCAGCAAAGGTGTTGTCCACTCCTCGATCAGCCAGGAAATCCATTAAGTGATCATACAGAGCCTGCAAGCAACGAACAGGAAACTTCCTTAGCAGAGTGCACCTGGATAGGGGGTGCTTTTAAAGTGTCCCACTGCAGCTGGCATGTCTTTCTCCCAGGAAGATCAGGCCCACATCCCCTAGGAGAGCAGGCAGCTCCCCATCCCCTTCTCGGCAGGCCTGGCCTCAGGTCTAACAGGAGGGAAGGGGCCACGGAACAGGCCATCCAAACTCAATCACAGGAACCCAAACCCAACATTACAAACCAGTTGCACCCTGGAGATATCAACTGACAGCAAGAGCCCACAGGTAAAGTCTGTTAAAGGTTACACATGCCAAGCTCTGCCTGTCCCTTCTGGATAAAGCTATGGCCTTGGGGGTGAGCTGGTTTAAGTGCCTGGAAAGGTATCTGATGTAAATATTTGAAAGACTAAGTCTTTTACAAGCATCAGCTTCTTTTCTTTTTAATCCTACTTAACTGTTGTAACTCCTCCATATGTTAATGCTCTGTGGGTTCCCCCCTTGCTCCTCAGGAGAACAGAGTCATTATCACTGTTTAGTACAGTAATACAGTAATGGTAACTAATACCAGTCATGCCCTTCTTGAGGTTTTTTTTTGAGTTTTCTGCTTGTGGGTGGTTTTTTTTTAGTCTTCTGTAATTTGAGTAGATCACAAAGCAGATCACAAATCATACACGTTTTTAGTTCATTTTCTGTCTCAAGTCAAGTGAGGGAGAGAAAAATAAAAGCAGCATGGGATGTTCTAAAGCACACTAACCAACTTTAACATGAGTGCTTCCCAAAGAGACATACACTCTAGGAGTAAAGTTTTAACCATATGATACACAGCCTCCAACTAAGAGCTACGCTTCTGAAAGCCTGGTATCGAGAACTTCCAAGCAGATGCCAGATTCTTGGACATACTAGTTTTTAGTGTCAAAACTATTAAAAAATACCTGGAAAACCCAGAAAACAAAGGCATCTACACATGGCATCTGGTAAACTACATTGTTAAACACAAGAGATCAAAAGATGTTTGGGCAAGTGTCAAAACATCTACAGAGTGTAATATAGCTGCTAGGAAATCAACCTGTAAAGCCTGGAACAGAACAAGTTTCAACATGTCCATTTCTGACTGTCAGTCACATCACCAGCATTGCATGATAGCAGGGACCACCTACTAACCCTCAGTTTGCAGCAGAACCGCTATGTCACGACAAGCCAGGGCAGAGTGGGAGAATCCCCTATCTCAGACATCCAGGACAGGGCTTGTAACTTGGGAGCAAACAGCCACCCAGGCGAGATGAGCTGAAGGGCCCCCTGCAGCCCCCAGCCCTATTAGCAGCGCTTACCCAGTCAAGGGAATCTGTATTGAGAGTGTAGTTGGTGTCCTTCCAATCCGCTTCCCCAGTGGGCTGGAAACTGACCTCCCGAATTGTGAAAATATCACTTTCCTCCTCTCCTTCATGGCCAACCTGAAACATGAAATGAGATGCAAGACGTACAATTAGCTCTCATCACCGGGCACCTTCAACAACCTCAACCCGAAGCTAGGAATATTACACTGCAAGCAAACCCACAAGACCAGTACTAAAGCAGAGGTGCCTCTGCTCTCAACATGTGCCTGTGAAGGCAAGCACAGACATGCAGGAGAATGCAGAAAATCCTCCGAGGGGTCAGTCCCCTGGCTTGTGCTACCAGAAGCAATCCAACGTAAATCAGCAGCTTGATTTTTACAAAAATGTAAAAACCTCTTGAGTTATCCTGGATCTGTCTTCACACATCTGTCTAACCTTTGTCAGCTAGGACAGGCTGTGTAAATGATCTGTTAAGGTTTACAAAATAAACCGAAAATCAGCATGAACCAAAGCCCTCAACTTTACCCTCTCCCCCCTTTTTTTTTAATCGCTACTTCTCTTTGTGACAACTCACAACAACGAGATCTGCAAGTTACCGGCACACTAAACCAAATCTATTTTGTTTTGGCCATTCTGGCAAAGTTTAGCCATGCCTCCCTTCTCTAATATAATTCAAAAAACAGGCCAATAAGTAGCTGAACAGAAACACCAGGTCAGGATGTGAGGAATGCAATGGAACATCTGCCTGAAGAGTGTTCTTGCCAACACAAAGCCTTTCTTTAGTGTTACAAGAGTGGTGAGAAAAGACTGCTTTTCTGCAGATTCAGACAAGCAGCACAATTATACTACAGCCGAGCAGGAAACGTGCAGCAAGTCACAGCCGGGTTGCTGTGGCTGCCACATGACCAGTTTAATACCCACCTCGTCTTCGGGAAAATGGCAGTCAAGAACAAGGGTCTGTTTTGTATCATCTTTTATTACTTCCACGACAAAGTTTGGAGTTGATGTAAGATCAGGCTAAATAAGAGAACAGTTGCATCAGCATTAGAATCTGAACAGGAGCCAAAGCAATCACAGCCCAGCTCAGCAACACAGCCCATCCAGCGCAGGTTGTTCCCCATTACCCTCTTTCTGGAGTCTCTGACCTGGCCAGGACAACCCCAACTTCCCTCAGCCTCGCCTGCAGCCCTTCAGCCCCTTCTCCACAGCTAAGCACATGGCTAAAATAGCAGGTGGGAGCACCTGCCATTCCCCGACAACCCAGAGAGCTTGCAGCTCACCAGGACAGGGCCCTCAAAGTGACAGGAACTGCTAAGAGACTCTTGATTGTTCTGACAGCAGGAGCAGCTCGTGCCTGCCCTCCTTCACGGAGGAACCTAGGCAGGGCACAGAGGCTGCCACACGCATGTATGTGTGCACAAGTCAGGTGCACTGCACCTTCTCGGTGGACAGAGCCACATCTGGAAGGGGAAGCAACATACGACTGTCCCCAGCATCATCCCACCCAGCTGAGTGCAATGCACTGGAATAAATGGTGCCCTTCAGGAAGCGCAAGGTTTACTGCTACAAACCACACACGGTGCAGCTGCACTCCTGACTCATTCGGCGTCTGTACCCCTGCAAATGAAGCCATCTACCTCAAATTATATTGCTCATTTACAGTTTCTACCAGTATTTTTACTAACAGAGTTTTATTAAACAGGAGTGAGACACTTCTGTCCAACAAAACCACACAAGTAAAGTCAGGTCAATAGCTTTGTGTTTCATTGACGTTGCCTACCCCAGCACTATGAGTTACACTAAGTAAAAGCCACAGTATATTTAATGCAGGGGGTTGCAAAGGCAAAAAAAGATCAAGGAATACTAGAATGGTTTGGGCTGGAAGGGATCTTATAGATCTTCTCATTTCAACCCCCCTGCCACAGGCAGGGACCCCTTCCACCAGCCCAGGCTGCTCCCAGCCCCGTCCAGCCTGGCCTTGGGCACTGCCAGGGATGGGGCACCCACAGCTGCTCTGGGCAGCCTGGGCCAGCACCTCACCACCCTCACAGTAAAGGATTTCCTCCTAATATCTAATGAAATGTGCCCTCTTTCAGCTTAAAGCCATTCCCGTCTTGTCCTAACACTGCATGCCCTTGTAAAAAAGTCCCTCTCCAGCTTTCCTGGAGGCCCCTACAGGTACTGGAAGGCCACTGTAAGGTCTCAAGAGTTGCTCTCATTTCTCCTCGTAGAGCCCTCTCACCCTGCTCTGCCTTTCTGCTGCAAAGAGGAAAGTCACAGCCACTACCCAGAAAAAATCTCGATTTTGTGACTTAATGCTCCCAAAGATCAAGTGAGAGGTGAAAAAAACCCTGAACACTTAAGGCTTCCTTCTGTGTGTCCATCAAGACCGAGTTACCTCCTGCTCATCAGGTTTCTGCTCTTCTTGTGTTTCATCATCAACCGAGGGTGGAATGCTATTGTTGATGTTGAACGTGACCGTTACCCTTCAAAAGAAAGAGAAACAGTTACTTTGAACACCCTCAAAAAACAGCCATTAGAATTTCTTCTATTTGAAGGTTTTGTGGAGGAACAGCGTTGCTGGTGTTGAACTCACACACCGTGACCAAAACCAGGTATTGCAGTTAGAGGCCGAGACACACACCTGAACGGAGCTGGCTTCCTCCAACTGCTCTCACAAACCAGCCTTTTTCAGGTTTTAGTGGCCTGAACTGTTATTTCTCATGCAGGAAGACTACACAAAACTTTGTAACACACAAGACAGTAGCAAGCTTGTATTTAAAAAAAAAAAAAAAAAAGCTACAAAAAATCTGAAAGAAACTTTTGACCCAGGGTGGTAAAACAAGGAGCCTCTGCAACACCTGGTTTGCACAGCCCGGACAGGCAGCGAGAAAGTGTGAGCACAAGCAGCAATATGGCTACGGCTGGGGGGGCACCAAAGCCGGGGGGGTACCGCAGAGGCAGGGGGGGACCCACCAAGGCTGGGGAGGGGGAACCCAGGCTGAGACGGGGGTGGAAGGTCACCAAGGCTGAGGGGGGATCCCAGGCCAGGGGAGGGGGCCGCCGAGGCCAGGGGAGGCCCAGGCCCAGACCAGAGGGGGCAGGGGGAGGCCCAGGCCGGGGGAGGCCAGGCCCAGGCTGGGGGAGGCCAGGCCCAGGCTGGGGGAGGCCAGGCCCAGGCTGGGGGAGGGGAGGCGGAGGCCCGGACCCAGGCCGGGGGGAGGGCAGGCCCAGGCCGGGGAGCGGGGGGCCGCCGAGGCGAGCCCTTCCCGGGCCCACACTTACTTCTCCCCGGCGACCTTCCGCACCAGCTTGGCCTCGGTGCCGTGCACCTCCAGCTCCCAGCCGCCGGACACCTTGGGCAGCGACTTGTGCTTCTGGATCTTCTTCTCCTCCTTGATCTCGTCCGTCAGGAACTGCGCGAAGGCTTTGTCGCCTGCCGGGAAACGGCGGGTGAGGGCAGGCGCCCCCCCCCGCCCCGCACGTGCCCGCCTGGCGCCCCCTCACGGCGCCCCCGCTCCCCTCAGCCCCGGCCCGCCGCCCCCCGCTCACCCTCGGTATGGAGGCCGCCGCAGCCGCAGGAGACGCCGCCGGCCGAGCCCCGCCGCGGGCGGAGCAGCGCCGTCCGCCACCCGCCGCCGCCCAGCTGCCAGAGGGAGCGCACCGGGGGCGGCGCGACGCCGGGCGGCGGCAGGAGGGTGCGGGGAGAGGAGGAGGAGGAGGAGGAGGAGGAGGAGAAGGAGGAGAGGAGGCGGCGGGGCGGGCGGCCGGGCGGCGGGCGCAGGGCGGCGGCGGCGCGCAGGGCCCGGGCGAGCAGCATGGTGCAGCAGGGCAGGGCGGCGCGGTGGGGCGGGGCGGGCGGAGGACACCGGCCCCGGAACCACCCGCCCTACTTCCGGGCCCGGCGGCCCCCGCGGCGGGGAGCAGGACGCGGGTTCGAGTCCCGGCCCCAGCAGGTGGGAGTTTGAGTCCCGGCTGCTGTTTTACAATGAGAAAGGGCGGGGGGGGGGCAGGGACGCCGCACATCGCCCCGATGGCCGGGCACCCCAGAAGTTCGCTCAGAAAAAACATTTTTATTCTCTTTTCCTCTTTAGCAATAGATAATTGAGAAGGCAGATTAACTAAGCCGAACTGCTACCCTGCCATAAAGTGCTCCCTCAGTCTAAAAGCTGGCGCCATTGCGCTCCATTGAATGGAAGCAGGGAAGGCCCATTGCAGCTCACCACCAGGCTGTAGCAGGAGAGCAGCGACGGCACCCCCCGCACCGGAGGCATCCCCCCACTCCCTGCACCAGAGGACCAGGATTTCTACTCCCAGCCCCACACTGGTGTTTGAGCCCGGCACACACAACCCCAGGGTCCATCCCGCACCTGAAGCGCAGACTCAGCCACCCACCTTCCCATCTTACCTTTACCCCCCTGCCCCCGCACGCTGACACCCCCACTGCTCACCCTGGAGACACCCCCACAAGAACTGAAAAGGCTGGGACTTGGACCCGAGAGTCCTGCCACCCGCACTGCCTTTTTGCCTTGCAAAATGCTGCTCAAGACCTTGGATTTTTGCCAAACTTTTTTTATTTTGGGAAAAATATACAAATCAGTTCTAAATAAACACACATCCCCCTCCCTTAAACAGTTACAAGATGTGCTTATACTCTATTTTCCCCTACAGAGTCTGTAAAGAAATAGATACAATGCTTTGATAATTCTCTGCAATTCGTGAGCATTGCATACTCTTGAAATACCAATCTAAAACTGCAGCTGTTCATAACATACCGAAGCAGCAAGTTTTGCCTATGCCCCACTCAGGTTTTTTTCCCCTCCTCCTTTTCTTCAAGCCACCAAAGGACAATATTGCAAAGGGACAAAACAAAGGGATGTGTGTCTGCTTCCACAGCACCCTTGCAGACATTCAGCATCACCCTTCCTAGGAACAGGCTGACAGATGAAGCCACTCCAGGTATGCCGGGTATCTACTTACGTTCTTTGGGAAACAGCAATTTGCAGATCAGCACAAATGACGTTCCCATTTAAAGAAAAAAATAATAAAGAAACAAAACCAAACCAAAGAGGTATTTGCTCCAGTTCTGTTTTCAAAGAGAAAACCAAGGTAAGCCAATACTGGAGCTCAAAGAAAAGACACAGTACACAACGTGTTGTGTAACTGTGACGCGTGTGACCAGAAAGGACAAATTATTACACAGCAAATGCTGCTTGTCCGCACAGATCACAAGCAAAGGGCACCAGCTTTCCCCATCGGGCAAGTGGAGTAAGGGCTTGCCAACACCCAATGACTGCAACCCTGAGCAGCCCTAATTAGTGTGTTACACACTTTTTTTTTTTTTCATTGCTATTTGAAGGGTACAAGGACTAAACACCACCATCCCATCACAGCCCACGTCAACTGTCCCCACTGTCTTATACAATGGCACTGCACGATGAGCACAGCAGCTTCCCCTCCCACCCTTGCAGACAGCTAACCTGCTTTAGTTAAACTCACCCGAAAATCTATATAAATTACTACCCTATGTCAACAGACGCTGTTGAAACTGGAAGTCATCTCTCCCAGAGAGGTTATTTTAAAAGCACAAAGGATATAATTTAAAAACAACTTGCATTTCTACCCCCACCAACACAAAGCGATAATGGAATAAATCAACTTTCCTTCGCATTTAAAGAACAAGTTCTCCCTTTGGAGTGGAACTGGTTTCTTAATTACAGTATTTAAAATGGCTATTAAGTTTGGAATTGCCACTTTTCTCTTACAAGAAAAAAAAGAGACAGGTAGATGCCAAGGGAATGTGGAAGAAAAACCAAGTAACAGACACAAGTATATCTATGGTTCTTGACAACCTCCGAGTCAAGCTCCGAATTTCTAATGGAAAACCAAAGTATAACTGGCACAGGGGGTTGGGGGAGGCAGAAGGAGGAAGCAGCACTGGCGTCAGAGCCGAAGATGCAAAGATTTTATGAATCACGGACCTTTAAAGGAAGTCCAATCTCTAAACCACATCTTCATTCTCATTTTGCTCAGTATTCCTCAAGTTAGCCTGATTAGCTGTTGTGGATGGCGTGCCAACTCCAAAGCTAGAAGTGCACAGGTAAGAGTCAGAAAAGCCAGAAGTATCTGCTGAGGAAGACCATGCCCTAACAGCAAAAGGGTCAACAAAGATGATGCCAAACATGCAGGCAGCTGGACAACCACTCCAAGAAACCACTGCCAGCCCCTGAGGCTTAGACACAAGCAGCAAAGGCCTTGTGCAAGCAGGCATTCCCACTACTGGCCTTCATATGGTCCCAAATAAGACTGTGAACATGACACGCAGGCAGAAAGATGTTTGATGAGGTGAAAGACAGTAGAACCTCCTTTCTAGAAATAGTAAAAAAAGGCATTTTTTTCCCCTGTATGTAGACATTTAAAACATCTTCTCCTTTTTCCCCCCAATAAAACCTGCTGAGGATACAAGCATAGTCATCAAAAAGAGCAAGTCTGCTCAGAAGAGCTCTTAGGATTTAACTTCCTTACATACAAGCCTGTTAAACTTCAGTAAGTGTTAAAAACTGGAATCTGGTATCAGCTCCCTGTCCCATCGCCCCCCGTATAGTTTTATCACATACACGCACAGAGTACTACGTTCCCCTTTTACGGATTAACTGTTAAAAACAATGATTGTTCTAAGCCACAGAGATTGTGAGGTCTGGCTGTCATAGAGAAGCTGTTTTCCTGTAGGGTTTTTCCCTGATTTGCAAGGCAAAGCTCTACTGCTCCCATATATTCATTACAAAACAAAAAGGAATCTTTTAGGGTGAGCCTAAAAACCCTGGCCCTGTTGGCTCCAGACTCAGAGGTCAGTTCCTGGCTGTTCGGAGCTTCCTGCGGAAATAGTCAGGTGCTGCGTCATACAGCCAGTCTGCATCGACCACGCACAGGTCCCGCATGTAGCACTTGTTGGTGTGAAGCAGCCCGTTGTAAACCACGCAGGCGGGCTTGCAGTGGAAGAGCACAGAGGAGGGGTGGATGGCCACCAGCTGGTGAGAGTCCACTGTCCTGTAGGTGCCATCCAGCTGCAGCTCCGCGGCGTTCATGAAAAGGCTGTGAGCCAGGCAGCGGCGGATGTTCCCAGTGTCTGAGCGGGAGGACTCTATGGGCATCGACAGCTGTTCAGCAGCGAGAGACACAAGAGTAAGCGAGTACATATGCGCAGCCCCACGGCACTGTTGGGTCAGAAACCCTGCTAGCATGGGAAATACAAAAGGACCGCTAGGAATTCAGCTCAGGAAGACCTCAGGCTAATCCAGACTAATAGCAAACAAAAGATGTGCCATGCAACGGATTGAGACTTTCCTTCTGGGAGCAAGTTTTAGGCCAACTAGCATTCGCAGTGGGACAGGGATGCCAAATGGTGGCTTCCGTGTCACATACTGGCTGCAAGCGATTTAGCAGCAGCTCCCACGCTGCGCCTTACGCTCTGTGACTGGCAGGGACAGCGCTGATGTGAAAGCTACTGTCCAACTGAATGCCTGGCTCTGTGAAGAAGCCAGTCAGCATGGGCTGCTGAGGCTGACATCACTCAGTGGCACACACAGCACAGTCACATCTACGCTAGAGCAGCAAAACCCACTAGGAAAAACTGTCCTCTACCTGAGAGGCTTTCCCAGAGCCAGAGCTCCGCTTCTCCACCTCTCCTTGACTCAGTGAGCCCTGCAGCTCTGAGATTCTGGGATGCAGCTACAGACTCAGGAATTTTACCTGACTATTCATGGGAGACTGGAAATGTAACCACATTTTCTCACTCCCAGGACCTATTACGCAGCAAAATCAGTTTGGGAGCAAACAAAAAAAGACAAAGAGGTGAAACAGAGAAATACAGTATAGCAACAAGTTACCTTTACACAAATGTCCCTGAGCTGAGCTCTGACATCTAACACAAGCATCATGTTCCTGCAGTTGACAAAGTTCTCTCGGCACCATACCTGCAGCAGAGACACGAGCAGTTAGAAGGGGCCATTTCTTCACCCAAGCAGCACGGCAGTCCTTGGACACCGTGAAAAGTAGAATCCTCCAAGCACAAAATCTTTGTCAGAGAAAAGGTGCTAACCCATTTCCTGGCCATATTTCTACTCCTGATTACTCTCCTCTGTGTACATTCCCTCCCACAGTGCTAAGAAACAGCATGTTTGTTCTCTTCCCACTCAGAATTGCTCTGCAAGACCACTGAGTGCTGCAAAACAACGCTTGCTATCCCACAGGTGGTGAAAACAAATGACATAAGAATGACAGATGCTGCAAGGAACGGGTACACAAGCCTAGAGATCTATAAAAACTGACAAGTTTATAGGGTAGCATAAATCAAAATCTGCCTGCAAATATGCTCAGTGTTTTTGCAAAGAATCCTGCCAAAAAGCACGTTTAGGTATTTATCATAAAGTCTCAACACTCTCAAGCTCCCTCCTGTTTCCAGCTAGAACCAGGGAAGGAAGAGAAGGCTCTGATTACAGAACTGGCCTCAGGAAGCTTTGATAATGAGTTTTGATACTGAGTTTTGGTACGGCTTTCTGGAGGAATCTTCGGCACTCAAACAGCTTTCTCCAATTACCCAGTTGTAAAGGCTGTGTAGGCCCTCTCTTCTCCTTGCTTTAGAAGGATGCATACTGCATTAGCCATGAAAGATGCAGGTATCACTCCACTGTATGCCAAAAAAAGCTCCTCACCACCACGAGCTCAGACAGCACTGGCATCCCCAGAAGCATCCTACCTTGTTGCCACCAACATTTTTGAAGGCCCTGTACACGCTGAGCAGGGTAAGATAATCCCCTTCACTGGAGATGAATTTCTTCCTGATGGATTGCACTTCATCCCGCCTGGCAGGGGGATTGTAGAGGACACTGTCCACTGATAACAGGGACACGATGGTCAGGATCTCTTCTGTACAGTGGAACTTGGGGGACATGAGGATGGTCTGCAAATCACAAAACAAAACTGATCTTTGGTCGACCAAATCCACTTCAGATGGGCAGACTTTTCTGCTCACTGGCAGCCCAGGAACTTTACCAAGCACTGTTTAGGACAATTTCATAAACAGTTGGACCTAGAGACAACTGTAAGTCCTTCTACGGGCCCACCACGCACCTTTAACAACAATTGTCATGCTTGTTCCTGAGACTGGCAAGTTCATTTACAGTACAAACATGGTGACCAAAATCAACTACAGCATCAGACACCTCATGAAACTGCTCAGCAGTGCTACCAGCCATCCAGGAAATTGCAAGGAAATTAGTCTCGTTTCAGCTTCAGAGGTGCCAGAGGAAATAAATTATCTCTTAAAAAATCTCCCTGAATTAAACAAATGACAAGCAAACCAGCACAGCTGCTGTAAATAAAGCTGTGCTTCACTAATGTATAGCAAATATGCTAGTACAGCTGCAGGCACCCCAAATTCCAGACCTCGTTTAAAGAGTTTTAAAAGGGAAATGCCAGTGGTACTGGGGAGAGTACATGAGATAAAAATCAGCTAATTTTTCTGTAGTCTTTACTTTAGAAAACTTTGGTTCCAGTGGAAAAGCTGCCATCTTCCTTCCCAGAGGGGTTAGGACAAGTTGATCTTTCTTTCGTTCCACAGCTCCCAGCAAGTCCAGCTGCTCAATCGCTGCTTGAACAGCATCTGTCAAAACAAGGATGTTCAAGCTGTGAGGGCTGCGAAGGATCAGCTGGTACCATCACTGCCTCCTTCCCCTAGCCAGAGGGACAAGTACTTTCTGTTTAGAGAAATTAATGCCCCAAACTATCATTTATCCCCCTCTATCCAGTGGAACAATTACCTTTTCCAATTTAAGTAGCAAAAACAGAGGCAAAACTAAAGCTGACACCTCTAGCTTTGAGCAGAGGCTGTGTGTGATTCTCTACGGCTTTCCTTGGCAGTCAAGCCACACCTTCATGTTCTTTATGACTCAGAACCGCTCCCTGTCCTGTTTGGAAGCTATAATTTCCAGCTCTCTGCCGTAACTATGGCTGCTCTGTTGAGACTGAGCACAAGCAGTGAGCACTGAATGAGTCTGAGACTTCTGGACCACCAGGAGAAGATGGAGCAGAGAAGACTGCTCCTCCTTCACAGCTCTGACCTTTCATCTCCATCTTCTATGGCCTGCCTGAAGACATTAGTTTTAAGAAATTCCTCTGACTTATTTGTCATTTTTTTCCAAGGCTGCCTTTGTAACCACTTACCAGGAGATGGTTTGGACATGAAGTCAAAGGTGAGCACATTGGGAACCCTCAGGGCCAGGAGCTGAAGCATCACGCTGGCCAGGTTACACCTGCACAGGCAGAATAAACAACTAAGATTGCTCTCGCCTTTTTTTAGAAAAAAAAAAAAAAAAATCCCTTTTTTTCTTTTCTTTGCCTATAAGCTGAGATGGAGTCCTCAGATCCGTGCTGCAACTTGACAGAGACTAGTCCAATGCTGGCTGGTGAAGCCTTAATTCCTAAACCAGGAAAGGTAAGAGGCGAGTCCAAGATTTGGAGGAAAGTCAAGAACTATTGCCCACGTGCGTTCAGAGACTCAGAGACCAACTATCCACCCTGAGCAAATGCTTCCTAGTTTATCTGTTTAGTCTCCACAGTTCATTTTTCTTAAAAGTCAACCAGCCAGACCCTAGATCCATTTTTTTCTGTTCAGTTCTTTACACATCTCCATCTGTAACAGTACATAAAAAAGGCGTGGCAAGAAGTATGACAGTATCAGGGTTCTGTCCTCACCTCTGTATCTCAGGTATTGTCATTTTGTCAAACTTCTCAAACTCATCCTCTGTGTAGAGCCGGTAACAGATCCCACTGTCCTCTCGCCCTGCTCTCCCTGTGCGTTGCC
This sequence comes from Falco punctatus, assembly GCF_963210335.1. Lineage (NCBI taxonomy): Eukaryota > Metazoa > Chordata > Aves > Falconiformes > Falconidae > Falco > Falco punctatus. The sequence goes on along the minus strand of NC_137580.1, from coordinate 104,707,661 downwards.
AAGCCTGGGCCTTTGACACCCGCTGGACTGCCAGCATCTCCAGACCAGTTTCTGTGTATGGAACAGCATCACTTCAGTCAATGTCTGTATAAAGCACAGCTTTGAAAAACAGGCAGGATTAACAATAAAAAATCCCAGTGCCTGCCATTCAAATACTGCTCAGACTTTACTCGGTAAGAACCCTGAAGCAAAGCTAACTTCATGGACACAGCACACGACAGAAGAGATTCGTATTTGACAGGTTTTATACCCCCCCACATGGCTGGTACTCAAAAATACAACCAAACCCACGCCAAAATCCACACCTACAACCTAGGATATTAATTTAGATGGTGCAGAGGGTGTTTTAAATCAGCTCTCAGTGGGGCTCATTGCCTCAAGTAACTTCTACAAAACTGAAAACAATCTCTGCATCGTTCCTTAGAATTCCTCACCAGGGCTGTACTTCTTTGCTTTGACCATGCCCGTGTCCACAATGTATTTTATTCCCGCAATGGTGATGGAGGTTTCTGCAATGTTGGTGGAGAGGATCACTTTGCGACAGCCCTGGAAGGAAAAGCAAACTAAAGCCAGTCAAAAGCCACCTTAGATTAGCTGCAATGAAGAAACACTTCTACTTTTGGCCAGCATGGGCCAAACCTACATATCACTGCAGCATGTTATGACCACACACTATGCTGGCTATGCCAGCTCTCGTAAATTAAGATAATCTCTAATCAGTTTCTAAAATATGTGCTTACACTTGCAACAAAATACACCACTCAGGACAGCTGTTACCAATATGCCTTTAAACCATTTTGGTTTCATTTCTGGCACAAGTACAAGGCCTGTATTCTTATTTATCTGCCGAATAGGTACAAAAGGACCTGCAGCACAATTTCCTTTTCTCATGGCCCTGCTAAATATGCCCAGGTTTTTAGCTTTCTTAGTGTTTTTCTCATTAACTGCTCTAGATTTTTGTGATATGGACATAAAATTCCTTTGAAATGGGGCACATTTCAACTCCTCTGCCCTTTTCACTCCCCTTAATCCTTCCCTCTTTTTATGATCCCAGATGACTTATCGTATACATCTGTTCATACCATCACAGTTGCACTGTCTTATATCACAATGGAACCATTCAGCCTAAAGTCAATGGACAGTGCAGACTATTACCTACTATCACTGCTGACTGCTTTAACCCCTTAAATTCCACATTTCTTCCAAATGCTCACAGAAGCAAGCAAGCAAGCAAACTCATCCTGTTTACCCATCACATTCCCTCACCTTGCGGGCAGGCTGAAAGACACGGAGCTGTTGAGAGTAGGGCAGAGAAGCATAAAGAGGCATCACTATCATCTGTGGGCAGCCATCAGGGAGATGCTTGGCGATATCTCGACAGGTTTTGGTCATTGCTTCAATTTCTTCCTGACCAGTCAGAAACACCAGGATGTCCTGAGAAGGGGGTGCTTCCTGGAGCCAGAGGAAAATGCAAGTGAGAATTAAGATGGTTTGGACAGGGAGGGAGAATTGAGATTGTAAAGAGATGTCGGCCTGACAGCAAGTCAGCAAAGCAGGTAAGGAAGCAAAAAGAGATGCACATGTGGTGCAAGGTATGCAACAGCCTCAAGTTCCCAATGCATTCACCAGAAGTGAAGAGTAAACCGCATTTTGCAGGACTGAGTCTTAGCAGGATGGAGGAATTGCTTAAAGTCACATGTCTGTTTCATTAAATAACTGTCCAGGACATGCGAACGAGAGAGCTAGCAAGCACTCAGGGACAAGCCAGTAAACAGAGAACTCTGGTCAGAAGAACATTTAAGTATTAGGTATGAATTGACATCAGAGAGCTTTGCTTAGCAGCTTCCTTTCAACTCCAGCCTTGATGTACAAGTCCCAAAATCCTAACAGCAGCATTACTTTTGAAGCATTAAGCGCAGTTTAATTAAATTACATAACCATCTGGCAGTTTCGCATTCAAACGTTAGTCACAAATGCCTATAAGCCATTTAGTAGGTTTCTAGTTGCTCTGCAGTTACACTTCGACAGTAAATTAGAATTACCTTCACACTACTGTCACCTTATGCCTGGATTATCCCCCACAACCCAAGGCTCTTTACGGTTGACTGCTTCCAATCTTTCTTTTCACTTTTGGAATAACACCAACGATTGTCAAGCCCTCCCCTGAGCCAATCCAATTGACTAACCCAAGATGCTCACCAACTATCCACTTTTCCTGGAGGATGCAGTGAGCACCTCAGGGACATCTCTGATTTGGTAGCAGCAAGCTCAAGCCACCTCTTCTGCCACAGTAACCTGTCAACAATCCACGCCCCCAGAGAGGCACAAACCTGATGAGACCGCCATACCTGGTGGATCTGGAAGACTGACACCAGTGCTGCTTGGAGGTAATCACTCTGAGGCCGTTTGGTGTAAAAGATCTGAATAGGGTGCTGTCTGCCTTCTAAATAGAGAACAGGAGCTCCATTGAAGTACTGGGAGAACTGGTCAACATCCATCGTAGCTGACATGACGATCACCTTCAGTATGAAGCATAAGATGGGTTACCACTACAGTTTTGATCCAGCAGGACATTTACAAGTCAAGACTAGCCAAAACTCAGCTTCCTGAGACTGCTGCATGTTTGGAACAGCAAGAAGCACACACAGTTTGGGACAGAAGAGAGTGATCTTACCTTGTTAAAGCTATCAGCTTTGATATTACTTGTGCATAACGTGTAGGTATGATAAAATGAGCAAAGACACGTTAAAATTCTTTTCTGACATTTAATAAAGAGAGCTGAGTACCCACAAAGCTAGGCTGTAGAACAGTCTGTTGAATGAGACCGTACCAGGACCCTACCAGTCTGCTACATGCCTTCCCCATCAAAACCAACATGCTTTCACACACTTCATCATGTACTCACAAATTTATCCATTACATGTCCACCCAACACAGATCTCCTTCCCCAGTGTGAGCATGTCATACAGCTGTCATATCAGACAGAGAGCACCCAGCAATGCATCTAGCCAACAGCTCTTAGGAAAAAAGGCAACACAGAGGTGACCAGATACCTTGTTCAGATGTGTCATATCAGGCCCACACATTGTAAATTGGCCAGCCTTAATTACTCAGATTAAAAAGGACTTTTTAGGAACAGAAAAACAGTCAAGACTGAAATCTCAAACACTTTGGAAAAGCCCAGGCGATACCCATTGCACTCAGAGTCCAAGCCCCATCCCTGCCCTTCACTGCTGTCCTGGATGCACATACTTTTAGTGGCAGTTTGCCCAATTCCTTTCGTTTCTTCTGTGCAGCTTTCACCACTCCAAAGAGTACATCGGTATGGATCGTCCTCTCATGGGCTTCATCTAGGATGACAACACTGTACTTTCGCAGCATAGGGTCCCCAATAGCTTCACGAAGCAGCATTCCATCTGTTAGAAACTTGATTCTAGTTTCATCAGATGTAAGATCGTCGAAGCGTACAGTATAGCCAACCTATGGAAGCGATCATTACAGAAAGCACAAGCACAAAGTTACTTGTATTTCTCATTACCATTGTAACACAAGGAAAGACTACAAAGCACCCTGGTCAGTGCTTCAGACAGAGCCAACTAGAACCCTGAGGAGGCTCTGGAAAGCGTAACAGTGTATTTGCAGTCTGTGAGCAGTTACTCTTGCAAATCTAAAAATCCACCCAAAGGATGCTCTCAACGCTGTACCCCAACTGGCTTTTTCCCAACTAGAAGTTCGTCACAAACGCTCCAAGTTTGCTTTCCTTCCTCCCTTGCTAGAAACTGCTCGAGGCTCACCAAAAGTTTTACACTAGGTAAAATCTTTCTCCTCCATTCTTCTCCCACAGATTCACAGATCTGCATAGATCCAGCACTTTGCTCTCCTTGACAGTGATTTTTGATACCGGGAGCAACAAGAGAGGGCAATATCTCTATTTTTTGTTTTATTCATTAATGACTATTTTTTTCAAATAGAGGAACACAGATAATAATCAAGTAGTAAAATACAACAGAGTTAAACACACACACCCCACCCCCGAGCCACAAAAGCAGGTATACAGCCATTTTTTTCCATTCAGGCATATTATTAAATGAAGAGTGCCTATTACCCCTGCAGCTGTTTTTTATCTTACCCATTAGGCCCCGATACAGCCTCATTGACACTGCGGTACTAAACCAACTTTCTAAAGACACTGTAAAGCAACCTACCAGCTTCCCCAGCTGTGTCTTCTTCTCATCTGAGACTCTGGTAGATAAGGCTATAGCTGCTACTCTGCGAGGCTGGGTCACAGCAATGATGCCTTGGCGGCCAATTCCCACTTCATAGAGGTACTGAGGGATCTGAGTGGTCTTCCCTGAGCCCGTTTCTCCTAAAGAACATCAAGGGAATAGTTTTTCCCACTTATAGCATCTTCAAATGAAAGGTTCCAATTCATTTTTTTATGTTAACTTTTAACCATGTTTTAGGATGGGGAGGCTGGAGACAGGAAGAAGTTCAACAGCTTGCCCAAAGTCACGCCATGAAGCTGTGGCAGGCCAGAGATACAACCCAACGCCTCGCTCTAGTTGCGTGACCTCTCCTCTACAAAACTCCTTTCACCCAGGTTCTCTCCAGCCACATTCTGGTTTAGAAACATATCTCAGTCTGTCCAGATACAAAGTGTTTGTTGTGTAACACAGCACACATTAAAAAGATAATCAGGCAGAGCAAGGAATAGACACTGATTTAGTTTTATCCGTATATTCACACTACGCACTAGGAAGTTTCAAAGTAAAGCTGTAAGCAAATTCAAACAAAAAATTTTGCCACAACAGCAAGCGGCACATTAAAGTTTGAGACTTTCTTAGAGGAGCACTCTGGGCTCCAACAAGCCAGCAAGCCTTTCTCTGTGCCTTCCTGAAATCAGAGACCATCCCTTCGGGCTCAGGTGAACATCTTCTCCATCCACACTGCAGGTGGCACATCTATAAATACTATCCCATTTCCCCCCAGGTGTATTTCCAACACAACCTGTGTAGACCCCTCCACCAAAGATGACAACCAGCAAAGGCACACAGACAGCTACCATCAACACCAGCCGCAGCCCTGGCAACAAAAAGCGTAACTTACTAGGCACAGCGTAACGTGGCACAAAGAACAGTGCTTGAAGCACAAATGCATGGAAGAGCAGAGAATGTTATCAACATCACTGTCATTTTCCTGCACATTTTATTACAGCTTAAAACACATTTGTAACTCAAATCAGATCCCCTTCAGCTTTCTATTGGCCTGTTACAAGAATTTCTCTACATGAAAGAGCGTGAGGCACTGGGAAACAGAGCCCTGTACTCTCAATCCTTGCAAGAGAGCAACAGCACAGAGGCCACTGTGTCAGTGAGGTAAGAACTAACAAGAGGAGGAAGAAGCATGAAAAATTCAGGATGGCCACCAAGCAGAGAATTGGCAAGCCAGATTGTAAGCACTGCAGCTGCAGGCTGAAAAAATCACAAGTGAGCTTTTTAGCTCACCCTACAGCTGCAAAATTTTAAGTGGTGTATTGTAGCGTACATTTAGCAAGCAGCAATGACAACCTCAGGATTATGCAGAAGAAAGGAGGTAAGTACAGTCACATTTATCAGTTACTACGACTGATTTTTATTTTTAAGGGTTTGCTTGCAGGAGTGAAATACATAGCGGTTTTCATTCAATTCTAATAAATGCTGAGCTTTTAGACTTCCAGGTAGGAAGCTGTATGTCTTCACCTCCTGAAAGTCAGAGAAAAAGCTTGTTAGCTTGGACTCAATGAAAGCATAATGAAATTAGTGAATACCCCTGAAAATGTAGCTGGTGAGGCACCCCCCAGAGAGTAGAGTTTTGCCATTTAGCTTTAAGTTGACTAAATCCAGGTGAAATGGAAGGGAGATTGTATATACTTTTGCCCTCTCCATAAAAATTAAGTCCCCAGCTGCCTTAACCCATCAAAACCATAAAAAAAAAAAAAACCCAAACATTTCCGAGTTAACCACGTTCCAGATTTACACCCAAACCGCTCTTGTGCACCTCTGACAGGCCCCGACAGGGCCACCGGGCCCGGCGCCAGCCCCGCGCCGGGGACAGCGACACCGGGCCCGCCTCCCCCCTCCCGTGGGCAGCGGCCGGGCTCGCCGGAGGCCGCCAGCCCCGGGGTCGGCGGGGGCAGCCCCGTGGTCAGGCCCCGGGGAGCGCGGCCGGGCCGCCCCCCGAGGGAAGGCCGCCCCCATCCCCGCACCCACCGATGAGGATGGCGCTGTCGAGGGCGCGGAGGTGGCTCAGCAGCTTCCCCCGCGCCTGGAAGATGGGCAGGCTGCGGCGCTGCGAGTCGGCGTGCGGCGGGACGCGGCGCGGCGCCGGGGGCGCGGGCAGCATGGCGGGCCGCGGGGGGAGAGCCGCCCGCAGGCGCTTGGCCGGGGGCTGCCCGCCGGCCTGCGGCATCGCCTCACCGCGCCGCGGCGGCCTGCTCACGGCTGCCGCGCCGGCGCCACCGCGGGGCACGATGGGAGATGCGGGCCTGGCCTGCCCCGCCCCCGGGGCCAGCGCCGCCCCCGCGCCGGGCCCCACCGGCCCGGGCAGCGCGCCCACCTCCAGCCAGGGCCGGCCGGGCCCCGCACCGACCCCCCGGGCCGCGCCGAGCTGGGCCCGCACCGACCTCCTCGGGCCAGGCAGCGCGCCCACTCCCCAGCCAGGGCCGGCCGGGCCGGGCAGCAGGCCCACCCCCAGCCAGGGCCGGCCGGGCCAGGCAGCGCGCCCACCCACAGCCAGGGCCGGCCGGACCCCGCACCGACCCCCAGCCACAGCCAGGACCGGGCAGGCCCCGCACCGACCCCCAGCCCGGGCCCGCGCCGACCAGCCCCTCACAGCCGCAGGCTCCAGCCCCGTGCTATGACAGTTCGTCACCTGCCGGCCCAACACACTGTCACCGCACACAGGACACGCTCCAGAAGGGACAGTGGTATTCAAACACACTTCTTCGCGGGACAGGCTGCCCGAGAATGGTTTCAAGGACAAATAAAGCCCGGGTTAGACAGCAATCTGCCCCTAGCAGTCACTCTTGCCCCGCGGTACAAGCACCTCTTCAGAGTTCTTCCCAGACCTGTGCTACTCTTTACAGAACAGAGCACGATCTTAAATACTCTGCAGGAGTGGAAGGGAGCTCTGGGAGAGCGAGGACAGACAAGCTGTCTTACCACAGTCAGGAAGGGGCACATCACCTGGTCTGCTCTGCATTTACAGGTGGTTTCATCCCCACTAACGTCCCACCAGCAAACTACTAAGAGGCTCTTAAACACTGAGCTAAAATAAAAGGGTTTGATCCAATTCCTGTCTCATAAACCACCCTGAAGCAACAATACCCAGAATATTTTTAGTACACCTAGAGAGTAAGATTTAAAGTCCATGGGTTTTTTTGGGGGGGAAGTCTCCCTTCAGTTTTTACAACCTTTAACAGATAAAATGCAGAATCTAATACACTGTTTGCGGACAAAGCATTTCCCCATGAGATCCCAACACATTCATCTCCAGGACTACAAACAAGTTAAAAACCTGTAGCCAGTGTTCAAGAGCAGCAAAATCTGAGACTAAACAAGATAGTCTCATGTGTGTCAGGGGTAAGCCTATCCTCCCCAAATTAGGAGGAAGATGCAGTTTCAACAGTATCTCCTTTTATCCATGAGATAATCAATAAAGAGCTACCCAGTACAGTCTGTAGCATCTCAGGAGTGACTGAACACGAGCTCAGCTGCGTTCTGAATTCCTTATGTGGCCTCTCATATCGCTATTTATAAATCAACATAAGTTCAAGCTTAATACCCACTGTCACTGACGCGTGTTGGACACTCAGTCCTTCTGCAACATACTTCATACACAGATCATGCATTTAACACCTTGAGCAGTTCTGAAGAGACACTTGTGGGAAAAGACTGCGTTAATGCTGTCTCTTCAGGGACTTGGCTTTTTCCAACCTCTGCTTTTTCAACAGCTGCATCAAGACTACAGGATTATACAAAGTATTAACCAAAAAAAAAAAAAATTCATGAGACATTTTATTCAACTCATCATCTGAAATATCTGAACAGTTCTGATTCCAGCCAAGTTTTCTTCTGTAGTGCTCCAAGTCATCTAGTAACTGTTAGAAGTGTGCATGTGGGGGAGGTCAGTTTTGTAAAACTGCTTTTTTAAACAAACCAGTCAGACTCAAACCTGGACACCTGAACACAGGGTCTTTGGGGGGAAAAGCCATCAAAATGTAGTCTCAGCCTTGCAAGCATATTCACACAGAGGCACATTCCAGAAACCCAAAAGGCAAACTGAACAGCCTGCACTGTGCTGCGTGTTGTATTGCTTACAATTCAAACATGACTGGAGTCAATAGCATCTCAGATTAAAAAACCTTTTGCCACCAAAACAGGGACTTACACTTGTAACCATCTTGCAGCTGTTTTATCCATGAATAAAAAAATTAGTTAAATCCTCAAAAGTTGGTTTTGTCCCCTGTAAAGTTTCCCATATAGTTTCCTGTATCAAATAACTTGAAAAAAATGCTTTAGAAATCATTTTAAACAAGTACTCATAGTCTTGTTAACTGAAGTTGACAGGAAATTGTTTCCAGTTTTAAGTTTTTGGCTCCACTGGATTAGTATTTTCATTACCAGCACAATATACATTCCCTGACTGGGAAAGACACTGGTAGCCTGGAAGTGTCTTAGACTAGACTGCCATTTCATAAAGTGCTTGTATTCAAAACCATAGAGCTGTCGAAAAGTGTCCTTTCTGCGACGGGGAACGAGAGTGTCCCCGGTATGGAACTTCATTCAGGTCACTTTCTCCCAGTTGTCACTGGGTGTTGGCACAAACACTGATTAGCCTCCAAGGCGCTGACCTTCTCCCCACGCAAATCCTCCCGGTCGTTCTTCTGGCAAAGGATTGTAATTAGGATCATCTTCCTGTGTATCAAATATTGCCTTCCTGGAAAACAGAAAAGATTTTTTTTATTTTTGGTCCTTTAGAATACGCGTTCCATAATATGACCAAGACTGCTCAAATTCTGCACAGGTAAAGGCAACCTCCCTCTGAAACAGCCTGCCAAAGTTTCTACACCCAAGTCACAAGTCAATTAGGAGCCATCTGGAAGAAGGTCTAGAATTATGTGCCTAGATCAACCCAGACTGACAAGATTCAGCTGAAAGTTGAAATTCCACCTCCAGCGTAGGGCAGAATTTCATGCAGCTAGCATGTGCTGCGCTCCCAGGACAGCATAAGGGAGCAAAACATGTATGTGATACTGAAGAGCTGTTCACATCTTGAAAAGCAGACAAACGACGAGTCAAATACAGGCAGTATTATCTCAGTCTCTCACAGGCAGGATGCAGGCAGTGACAAGCAGACTTTAAATCCACAGAAGAGACTGCATTTGAGACAACATTAGAGACTCAGATTTTCCATTTTATTACAAGAATCATGCTTAATCTCGTAGGCTATTTTGCCACTCTCAAAACTAGTTTTAGAGGTACTCTCTCCACAGATTTGTTTATCCAGAAACAAAACGGTAGTACATTCTTTGAAACAAACAAAAAATCGCAAGCTGCACACAAGCAATCATTATATCCAACACATCTTGAAAGTACAGCGTGCTTAACCAGACAGTTCTTAGAATAGCTAAAGGGATTATTTCTCTCACCCAGAGTGACTAGACATTTCAGAACAGCAAAAAAGAAAATACCAGGGGTATTACAGGATTACAGCTAACACAAAGAAAATTAAAGCATCTGGGGAAAAAAATCCACAGTTCTAGACCCAGACAAGAATCATAAGCAGCTTTCTGAACAGACACATAAAAGGATTTAAATGGTAGCCTGAAGACAGGCTGACACTTTTTCCAAAGAAAAGAGTTACCGAGACAGCACACATTGCTCCAACAGCCTTAAGACTCCTCCTGCATGCACCTAGGTGCATATACCCTGTGAAAATGGGAAATCTCAAATACACCCTTACCACACATGTGTAATTGGACACTCAGTTTGTCTAGAGTTCCATTTACATGAAGGTAACCCTCACCAGAAACAGCCTTCAGCTGCTGAGGCCAAGTTAGAATAGCATAGCCACAGCTGCACCCATCACCTGGTACAATTACTTCCTGAAGACAAAGCCTATACCGAACAAAAATACACTATCAGTGTCAGTGTACTTCTCCAATCAAACAGGTTATGACCCATCAGTTAAACCAAGCATGGGCCTGAATATGACATTTTAATTATCCAGGCTTTTGCAGACCATTCAAACAAAAAAACAAACAAAAAAAGAGAATCAGTTCAGCTCTAGACAATTCTAAGAGTCTCACAGAGCCCAGCTTTCAGTGTGTCTCAGCTGCCCTGTCATTTAGGCAAGCTGCTCTCACCCAGGCTGCTGTACAGCGCTACAGATTATTGCAGCCTTCTACACAAGAGAGAACTAAGTAGGGACAGTACACTCAATACTATAAACACTGAAGATTCTTTACCAAAATTGTGAAATGAGGATGATTTACAGAAGAAAAAAATATTAAATATATTTAATACCTCAGCCACACTGTTCATACACAACAGGACTCTTTAACAGACATGCATCTTTGGTGCCACCCACAGGCAACTCAGCAAAGACTAAGAAGCATTATCAAAGAAATCAAGTTATAAAAACCCCTTTTGCCCTTCTCCTGAAGAAGTTAGTTCCCACTTACACATCCATAAGGTCCTCCTTCCTTTGTTTGCAACACATTAGTTAAACAAAAAAAAAGTAAGTACAGACACACCACAATTCTGTTTCAAGCTGCCTAATTCACCAGAAGGTGCTGTGACTGAATTATAAAGTTTTCCATACAAGCACATTTCCTACATCTGTTCCAAACCAGACCCCAATACTTACAGGACAGATGGTGTTCTCAGAAGCCTTCCACCACCAGGCTGATTAGGAAAGACATCCTCTAAGAAAAAATATATATGCCCAACAGCAATGCCTAGTATATAAAGAAAAGACAAATGGTGATTTTTCAATACTTCTCCTTTACAACTTGAAATGCTTCATAGTTTTCAAGAAAATAACCCACACATTAATTCTTTCACAGAAGAATACAACAAGAGATATAGATAGACAAACCAACGAAGCACACTAACATCAGACAAAAAGCTTAACTTACACTACAGGCCATTAATACAAGGAAAATTGCTTGTCATTATTATTAAATATACTGATGTTATGGCTTATTCACAATTGATAAAACCAGTAAGATAAGCTATTTTACTTCAATAGTCCGATGCCCACAATCGGGTTATGTACCTGGTCTGATTCCAAGCAATAAAAAGCCAAAGCATCAGAAGCTCTTTCCAACTTTTTAGAGCACAAAATATGCCATGATGTTTACAGATCAGAACAGCCTGCTACAAATATACTAGATGAACAAATACTAAGTAAAAGGCATTCAGCCTTTCGGTTTTTCCACACTTTGTGTTTCATGTAAAACATTAGCAGGAACAGGTCCTTGTGATTCTTGCAATTGCTTACCCAGAAGATCCACAATGATGGAGTTCCCCAAAAGCAGTGAAAAGCCCATCAATACCCAGGGTAGAAATGGGGCTTGAAAGATGAGAAGGCCGAAGAAATTCATACGGACATAGGGATTCCTGCGGCTCCACACATACACAAGCATTATCGTGAATGCCTGACCCAAGAAAACCAAGTTCACAAACAGGCCAAAAATCTGTGATGGGTAGTTAAAGAAAACAGTTCACTTAGTAATTGTTGGGAGGTCAAGCATGAAAAGAATTTCACAGCTTAACCTGTAATCCAGTATTTTCCATTCAAGTGCTAACTTTCCATTCCCAGGTTCAAGTAAGTTAAGCCTACTGTCCATCAAATTCAACACCTATAGCAGGATTCAAGGTACCCACAACATGAATAGTATCTTTAAAGTATAATTTAGCATGAAATCACTGGAGCATCAGCATTTCTCTCAGACAACCTGAGCACAATTACACACTGAGCAGTCGCCTTTTATCTGATAATATAATTTCCATAATTCAGGCTTTTTACTACTTGACTGAAAGACCACCCCAGTGTTTAACAGCATCAGACACAAAGCATTCAAAACTACTTTAACAAATACCATTATTTCTTGCACGACAAACAAAATATATTGTCACCTAGGAATTAAGATAAAAGTAACATCACGGTTTCAGTTCTCATTCACCTATCTTTAGCTTTACTAATGCAGTTTGGAATAAAAAAAGGATACGGTCATTAGAAGTCCTCCAAAAAGGAACATAAATACAAAATCTGCCGTCCGACCTCGAAAAGAGCCTTCTTCAAGCATTCGGCAGTAACGATATCTGAAGTTGCAGGTCAGGAAAATTTGATTGGAAATGAGGTTAAAGAAAGATCCCAAGCAGAAAAGAATTCAATTATACATCAGCTCAGATGCAAACTTTTTATCATTTTACTTCATCAACTGGCTCTTTCTGGATACTCAGTGGAGAGGATAACCCAGGAGAAAAAAAGTTACTTGGAATTTTCTCCTTTATGTCACAACCAACCTGAAGGATCAGACTTGTACAGCAAAGTCTTAACATGACAAAAAATAAAATGGTAAAATTCTTTGTCAACTTATGAAGGAGATCCTGTTGATGTCCATTCATGGCATCAGCAAAGTCAGCATTGCTAAATTCCCAGGAACTTCACGGTAGAGCAGAACTGAACCTTTGTCTATATGCATGTATACCACATGTTTGTACTCTGGAGCTCTGCTTTCCAGGGAAAGAAAACAAACTTAATGAAGGATACAAAAAGATCATGTTAAATAAAAAATTAAAGCCAACTGGTCCAAAGAATAAGTAGTTTGTGATTAACCTCCATACCTGGAAAGACAAACACAAGGAGTTTAAACATGACAGCTTATTTTTATTATTGTCTGAACAGAAAAGCAAGTAACAATGTAACTGAAGTCTCCTTTACAGTCAGGGAATCTAAGAGCTACTCTAAGATACAGTGCTCTTCACTCTAGCTTCATCATGTTTTTTAAAAATGCATCTCCAATATGAAAACTCATAGTCATTCATAACTCTTAAAACTGAGAGGACAAGCACTTACAAACTCAACAGCATACTTAAAAACCTCCCATACTCCAGAAAACACTTACTTGAAAGTGCTTAAATATTAATTCAGGGTTGAAATACAGCTGAAAGGGTGTGATTAGTTCTAATTGCTGAAAAAGAACAGAACATTTGATGGAATCAATACACCGTGAAAAAAACATACACCCCCCTTTACTCTGTACCAAAAAGAGCCCGAGAAGCTCTCAGTCAGCACAGACAGCGTTCTGGCAAAACTGAGCCCCAGGAACCCCCCCTCACGCTGCTGTTAGCATCTGCGCTTTGCCTTTGCCAGGCTCCGCGGCGGGCTGGCTGCGGCAGCGCTGCTTCCAGGGCTCCCGCGGGGCAGAGCCACGGCCCTGGGACGGGTGGCGCCTGAAGTAACCCCTACCACGGCTCCCAAGCACCCTGCTCCGCCCAGCCCGCCGGTCGGGCCCGGACCACCCTCACCGCGCCTCCCGGACGCCCTCCACGCAGCCTCCCACTCCCCCGCGGCCCTGGGAGGAGGCGGGCGGCAGCCGGGGCCCCGCAGAACGGTCCCCGCGCACGGGCCGGGCCCCAGGGAGCGCCGCGGGAGCGCGGGCCGGAGGGAGCGGGGCCGAGGCAGCCGCACTCACCACGGCAGCGGTGGTAAGGACGCAGGCCGTGGTGTAGGCCCGCGTAACGGGCGGCACCTGCAGGTACTCCTGCCGGAAGGTCTGGTACGCCATCTTAGCGCCTCGCGCCACTTCCGCTTCCGCCACGCGTCTGCGCCTGCGGGCACCGCCCCCGCCGCCATCTCCAGGCGCAGCCAATCGGCTCTGGTAGCGGTCGCGGCCGCGCTGCGCTCTCATTGGCCCAGCAGCGAGAGCGACCGCTTGCTCCCCGCGCTTTCCCCGCCCCGGGGGTTGGAGCGCTTGGTGATTGGGCGGAGCATTTCCCCTCGCCGTCGCTAATTGGCTGGCGGAGAGGTCGTCTGCCTGAGGCGGTTCGAAAGAAGCGGGAAGTGGTGACTGAACGGGGCGGCTGCGGCGGCTCCGATCGCTGGTCCCTGTCACCGGCCCCGGCCCGCGGCTGTAGGGCGGGAGGAGCGGCCCTGGTGTCTCGGCGAACGGCGCGGAAGGTAGGGGCTGCGCTGGGCCTCCTGTGGGAACCGCCTTCCCCTCAGCTGCGGGCGCGGCCTTCCTGCCGCCAGCGAGGCCCGTCTCCGCGGCGCCGGCATTTCTCGCTCCGTTCCGTACCGCTGTACGGCCGCCGCCATGTCGGTCGATCCCATGGCCTACGAGGCGCAGTTCTTTGGCTTCACTCCCCAGACGTGCATACTGCGTGTCTACATCGCCTTCCAGGACTATCTCTTTGAAACCATGCTGCTGGTGGAGAGCGTCATGCTGAAGAAGCTGAACGAGTTTCCCGGCTGCAAAATCAGCCCCTTCGAACTCCGGAAAAGCACGGAGAAATTCCTCCTCTTCATGAAGGAGCGCTTTGATAAACTCTTCAGTACAATGGAAGAAATGCTTCTGCAGCTGGTGTTAAACATCCCTAAGAACACACTCCTGCCCGAGGACAAGGTCCACGAGCAGTACCCCTACAGCAAAGAACAGTTCCAGGTCCTTCAGGATGAGGTCCACCAGCTGCAGGAGCAGTACAGGGCTGAGGTGGCCGCTGGGCAGGCCCTGCATGCAGAACTGGAAGAACAAAAGGTTGTTCAGGCAGAGCTTGAGAAGATTTTGCAGTGGTTTGATGGGCTGGAGAATACCTGTAGGAAGTATGGCATCAGCAGCTTCAAAGAAAGCTTTACTTTCTTGGCACAGAACTCTAAGAAACTGCAAGACATACTGAATGATGTTGAAAAGAAAAGCAAGAAAATAAAAAAAGTATGATCAGTTGTTGTAATGAAAATTCTGAAAAGGCAACAAAAATAATTTAGACTGTTTGCTTAAAATAATAAGGGCTTATCTTTCCAGAAGCATCTGCCCTAATGGCTTACTTCTCTAATCCTGTCAAGATCTAGACTAAAAGCTGTTGAATTGTGTCAGTTTGTGTCTGTTTAACATCCCCCTATGGCACCAGAGGGAGAAAAAACACCTGTAAAATGTAACTCTGAAACTGGTGATTGGAAGCAAATTTTGGGTTGGATAACCTGGCTGTAAGGGTACCTTCCTGACCTTAGGAATGTTAATTTTGAACTCAATGTAGCATTTGTTTATTTTAAGGATTATTAGAAAAAAAACGAATGTCTTAAGTAAGATTTCTAAGAATGTGTGAGTTTCCAGCCTGAAACCAGCTCAGGTAACATGAGTCGGTGTTTTTGTCAGTGAGGATACTGGGATTTTGCACCAGTTTGCCGAAGGAGCAGTGTGGCGCAGGCAGTGTCTCATTAAGGTGCCTGTTCACTCTGCTTTAACATCTGACAACCGGGATGCACGTAGAGATGAGTAAGACGGATGCTGTTGTCAGGGCTCTGAAGAGAAAGGGATCTGTTAACATCAATACTGAATTTGAGCCCAGTTTTTGGAATTTTAGGGTTATTTACCACTCCATGTATGTTTGCAAAGAGGTAGCTTGTGTTTTCTTTAAGCAGGGACAGCATGCTGCTCTGTAGGCCGAAGATCTTGAAGCCACTGGAGTGAATGAGCAATCTGATCATTTTGTCCTGTGTTAGCTTATGTTGCTTTATATTTCTAGTTGATTTTATTTTTGTTGTGCAGTGTCCTTCTACTAAATAGCAAAGTTCATTTTATGCATGTTTAACCAGATTTTCCTGTAAAAATGTTGTGAAGACTGACTGATGTGCTTGAGTTCTTTGAAGTCACTTAAATAACCTTATTTTATCTGTACTTGATTCAAAATACATTACGGTCTGTGTGCATCTGTCCATTTGCCTCAGCAGCTTTTGAATCTCCTGTACAGGCGTATCATGAAGTATCAATACTAATTTCTGCTTTGCTAGTGTAGGTGTTTGAAAGGTATTAAACTTGTGAATAATTTAGAAGGTATTATAATAATAAAATGTGTTAAAAGCATAAAATACACTTGGCAATTCTTTCTTCCCTGGTGCTTGAAGACTTCCACAGAATCAGCTTGGCAAACCCAGGATCTTCCACTATATATTGCCTTGATGTGCACCTGGAAACCCATGAGACTCGGTGGCCACTTGAAATCCTTGCAGAGGAAATTTAATTTCTGATGTTGAGCTCTAGACTTCTTTAGTGACTGTTAGAGGCTAGAGTTCAGAGGAGGAAAAAAATAGGGAATCGGGTAAAAAATTAACTTGCTTGTTTAGAAAACAACTTAGTAACTTAAAAGTCACCGAGAATTATCGAGTGTCTCCTCAGATAAACCAGTTGGTTTACCTTTTACCCTTAATTTGTAGGAAACATTTTTCTTAGGCATTATGTGCCATGAGAGAGACCACACACGTGTTTGCAGAAAGCTGGATCAGGACATACTGAGTTTGTACACCCATACAGGGTATTTTCCTTCAAAAATGAATTATTTTCACTCATTTGTGCTCAAAGCTTTGCGCTTTCTCCTCTCCTGACTGACAGCTTGCACAATGCCAAGGTCTTCTCCAGTATAGTCTTCCCAGCTGGAGTGGTGGGTGAGCAGGGGGTCATAGATTTGCCTGGACACCACGACATGTGTGATTTCAGTGTCTCGTGCTACTGAGGCAAAATCCCCTGTATCGTTAAGTAGGTAAATATGTCACGTAAGTAAATTTGATCTGAAACATTCAGCCCTCCTGGTGCAGATATCTAACAGACCTGCTCAGGGAGCACCGGGCTCGGGCAGGGCTGTGCCCGCACCGGCCTCACAGCCTCCTGCTCCCAAAAATGGTGTCCTGTCACCAGCGCTCCTAACATTTGAGCGATCGTAATGAAATATTTTAAAAGAACGGTTAACCTCACACTCTCGGGCAACGTTATTGCATCTGGTGAAGGCCACAGGGTTTTTTTGTCAGCTTCACCTGCTGCTGCAGCAGCTCGTCCTTCAGCTGCTGGTTCTGACAGTGCCAGAGGGACATTCCCAGCCCTGAATTGTGCTCAGGTGTCCGTGGGGCCCCTTGGGGTGCAGATGCTGGTGAGCAGCTCTGCACCCCCCGCCTCCATCCCCAGTGGCCTCTCTGTCCATCCTCACCCCGCTCTCCATGGGCTCCCAACCCTCGCAGAGGCTGATTCAGTGCGTTGGAGCAGTGATGGCCGTGACACATGTCCCGTCGGTGACAGCGGTGCAGTACAAGGATGGCAGAGACAGGATGGCACCAAACTGCTGCAGGAGCGGGACCTGGGACCGGCCCTTAAAGAAACTTCCATTGGTTGATTTTAATACTCGTTTTCTCTACACAATTGCGTGGAGCTGGAAGATTCAAAGAGCCCCAGGCTGGGAGCCAGGTACTCCACAACGTAAAAAACAGAACCAGCTGTTGTAACGCATTACCAAGAGCCTTTCGCAGGGGGCAAACAGCCCCACTGTCACCAGTAAACACCCCAGCAGCAGAGCTGAGACTAGGGGGAACAAAGCCACCAGTTTTCTTACCAGGATAATACGCGTTCCTGGTCCGGGGATACGCAGGAGACCAGAGGCTCGCTGGGGCTGGGGGGTCTTCAGGGTGAGGGAAGGCTTCAAAACCCACTGCAGCTACCAGTACGGTCAGGTTTTCAGCAAAACTCGCCTCAGGGAACAGAAAAAGCTCGCTGGCTGCGAGGACATGCAGTCAGATTGGCAGCCCCTGCGCAGGGAGGAGGGGGTCGGGTACAGCGAGGAAGGAGCCAGTACCGTGTCCCAGGGGTGGTCATGTCCCCAGAATGCCCAAGTGCCTGGGGGTTCAGTTCCCAATGCAAGGGGAAAAAAAAGAAAAAAAAAAGATATAAAATATTTGTTTTGGGCAGCATTCACAGTTGATTTGAGCACTTGGGGCCGGGCGATGCAGCCCTTCTCTAGGTATAGGCTGAATGATGGGGTAATTAGCAGCTGTTAATAAACCCACAGCTGGCAAAATGCCAGCCTGGGGCTGGGGGGGAGGGGTTACCATATGTCTCCTCGTTAAAAGCTTTAATTACAGTCAGGAAACGCTGGTGGCAGCCACATGCTTTAATTGCTTCACCTCAAGCTGGCAGCGGGTCAGTCCCTCCCTCGCTGGCACAGGGCTCGGGGCTGCCGTCCCCATCCCGCAGCGGGGCTGAAGGGACCGATGGGACAGGGAGAAGATGAAAAAAAAACCCTATTATGCCAAAAAAAATTTCTTTGGCAGGGATTTTGGCTGGCCCAGGCTAAGCAAGAGCATCTTCCCTTCCTGAAACAGCCCTGAGAAACCTCCCCTGCCAAAAAAAATTACAGATTGACAGGCAGGGAGGGAGGGAGGGAGACGGGCGACGTGAGGTCTCCGGGCTGGTGTGCCCGGCAGCTCTCCCCTAATGTTTTTGCACATCACACCCCATAAAATCTGATGGGAGCGAAAGCGCCAAGGGCCTGGGTGGGATTTACAGAGAGCTGCCCTGCTGCTGCCTCCCCTGCACCCCAGCCCCTGTGTGAAAATAAATGGGGCACAGAAAATGGGCATTCGGAGCACATTAGCTGCAAAACACTGATTTACTCAAGCGAAGAAACTCGGTCAGGGCTTGGTTGCTGATGGCTCCTGGCTGTGTTTGCTGGACCTCCCTGGAAATGGCCGTAGAAAAGAACACAGTAAATGGCTTTTTCCTACTTCGAAAAGAAAAGAAAAAACCTGGAAATGTTTGGCAACAAAGGGATCACTTTCACATACAAGGTCATTTTTTCCCCCTAATTAAACCATAGGAAAAAGGGAGCTTGGCTAAACAGCCTGCGCTGGAGGGGAGCCTCGGAGGCGGCTGTGCAGCTTGGTGTGGAGCAGCACGAATAATAAAGGGTGAAGTTCATAACGGGGTTACACTCGGTTGGGGCTGTGTCTTCTGAGGGCTGATGACTCCCCCTTCGCTGGGGACAGGAAAATACACGTCCCTCACACAGCCCTGCTTGGCTTCGGGTGCTTCCCCTGCTGCTCATCCTGCCCCTCGTCCATCCTACCGATGCCGCAGTCAGTTTTCAGTGGCGGTAGTGGCCAAAGTTGGCACAACAAAATGTGGTGTAGCTCCACCTGGGCTGTAACTTTTGCTTTAAAACCACCACCCATTTGTAGCTGGACCATGCCCAAAACCCAGGCAGCACCTGCTTACCAGCACCCAAACCTGCAGCTTGTAAGGACACATGCTGGCATCTAATACCAGACTCAGCAGAAACATCTTCCTGTGTTTTGCTGGAAATCATTGTAGGAAATTTAATTTCAGCCTGAAGAGGAAAAAAAAAATCATAATAAACTAAGCAAATGAAGCAGAAAAATAATGTCAAGGCAAGAGTGAACCTTTGGAGCTCATTTCCCTGTATGGATGCTGCCAGGCAGAGATGCCCCAAAACCGGACACTTGGAACCCAATGATCCCACAACGGTGACTCCTCTGCTTAATTATTTTTTGTCCCCTTCCCCCCAGCAGCTGTCCTGCCCGGCACCTCACAGCATACCCTCTGCCCAGGCAGCCGTGGCTCCATGCCTGCTTTGGGGGTTTTGTTGCCTCTCATTTCCCTGTAGAAAGGAAATTCTCCCACTTTGCTTTGCTTTGCTTATCCCTCCCAGGCTGTTATTACTCCTACTTACACAACTCAGAGTATTATTCCCTCCTGTCACCTTAATTTCTAATAATTAGTATTTGGTATAATGCTACAGCAGAAGTGAGCTCTTAATGAATATTATACTAAGCACTAAATTATAATTTACTGCTCAAGAAATCCATTTGGAAATGCAGCCCATTTAGAAGAAAATGAGGAGGGGTGGCTTTCAAGCCATTTACCTGGCTGGATCAAACCCCAGACCGAGTCCCAGTGAAATCCCAACACGACCATAAACCTGGGAACACTTACTGGCTTGGGACACGTCACTGATGGCGTCTCAGGGCTGGATGCGTGACAGTAGCAGCGATGTGCCTTGCCGAGGTGGGACCAGGATGCAGCATCCCCAGGGAACAAGCGACTATGTGACTTCAAACACTGGGGTATCAGTCCACCTGGCACGGGCGTGGGCAATCGCATGAACCCAGCAAAAGTGCCGGCGCATTAGTGATGCTCGATGTGCCCCTTCGCACCCCCAGCTCCTGCCGGTCCCTCTTACCGAGCGGTTTTCCGTCCTTTCCTGGTAGTGGTTGCGGTGGGTCCAGCCCCTTTGCTGTGGCACTGGGGCACATCTGAGCGTGTTTTTCTGAGCTTATCACACAAATCACTTCTCCGTTGGCACAAGGCGAAGCGGCACCTTCCTTACCCAGCTGGTGGGGATCGCTGCAGCACGGAGTGACCTGGCACATAAGCAGGGTACAGCTTGTCGGTCACTCATTTGGCGCTGGGGTGCCAGAAACAAGCTAGGAAACACAACTGGGGCAGGGGGGGAAGGACGATAAAAGTTTGCAGTGATGTTCAGTGGCTGCCTGGAGCATGCAGGAGCTGGTGATGGAGCTCCCCCCGCTTTTCCAGCAGCGAGTCAGCCTGTGCCCCTTGCAGCCACTGAGCCCCAGCCATCCCTGCCGTGATCCGAGAGAGCCGCAGGCACCCGTTCCCATCGCCAACCCGGAGAGGGCCATTCCCTGAACAAAAAATGCAAAGACTGGACTTCTTCGAAAGAAACATCCCCAGGCAATAAATAAAGCTACGTGGCTTATAAAATGCAAGCCAAACCCCTCTCTGTTTTAATTGGGGCTGCACCTAGGAGTTGGTAATTGCTGTTATCCTTCGTTACAAGTGACAGGGCCACGAAGTGCTTTTTGCTCAGCGTTTGCAAAATAAATAGCAAGGGTTTGGCTTAGTGGGGTTGGCTGGGAAGCACCAGTCATGGCTGCGGTGTGCAGCCAGCTGCTGCGAGCTGGACCTGAAAACGAAGCTGTAACATCCTAACATGAGGCAGGGACGTGCCTTGCCATCCTCCAGCAGCTGTCGGGGGAGAGGGAAGGACTGGCTCAGGCAGGGATGTTGCTGATGGGATGAATTTCCCGGCACACGACCACTGGCTATAGCACAAAGTGGGCTCCTGCTTTCTTCGGGGCAGGAGGAAGGGGAAGGTGGGGATTTGCAAAGCTCTGCCCACACTTGGAGACTTTGCTGAAGCATCTAGAAACAATGTTGGTCCAGCAAAACTGAGCTTTCACCCCCAGCACATACTCTCCTGACAACAGCACAGCTCTACCGACAAAACACACCTCGGGAGACATTGCCTCCAGGTTTCTTCTTTTTCCGTGTACTCCTGCTGTCGGGTCAGTTCTGCAGACCTGGACCCAAGACCATCCCTGGCTGGAAAGGGTTTGGTGTCCCTATTTCTGTCCCCTGACCGCTGATGGCAGAGGGAAAGTGAGGGCAGCGAGGCAGGGGATGCCGTGCCGCCAGCGCTGGGCTGTGCCAGGGACACACCGGCCGGTTGTCCCCTCTGGTCAGGGCACTCGGCTCCTCCTGGGCAGCTCACTGCGGTGCTGGCAACGGGCTGCCAAGGTGTCAGGGGAACCAGCAAAGCCCAGGACATCTCGGTGAGCAGAGAAGACCCTAGAGCTGGGTCACTGCCACTTTGTCCCTTGGGTCCTTTCACATTCATTTATGTGAAAATGGCACTAGCCATTTACATACCCGTGAATGAGCTGCCTGTTTGGGCAGAACACTAATGACAGGTGATGAGACAGACGCCTTCACCTTGTGGTTCATTTTATTTTTCCTCTTCTTTTTTATACGCATTGTAAGAATGAGATGGGCATGGTGCCTCTGCATGCCCTGGAGCAAGGTCCCCGGAGCACCGTGGGCTCAGCGCCCCAGTCCTGCCCAGCAGCACCAGGCAAGCCCAGGGTTTGCTGAGTTTTCCACAAACCATGCTGAGTTAGCTCTAGGCAATCCCCTCCAAAGCAAATTACATGTTCCTTTGGAACCAAATGCCATTAAGGCAAGACCAATCTCACAGGTTCCGTTACAGCGAGATGTTGTAACCGTTGGTGATGCCGTACCGAAGCGCAATGGGTCGCTGAGTCTCTTTGTCCAGGGAAAAGCCCAACAAGGAAAGGGCAGGGATGAAAGGAGTGGTGGGAACCCTCTAAGCCCCTTCTTTGCTGTAGCTCAAAGCACAGAGAGGGCTCGAACAGCAGAGAGCACGCAAGAGCCAGCAACAAGCGCCGCTTGGAACTGCACTTACACCCACTGTCGTCTCTGTGGACTTTATTGTCATTTTCTCTTCAGTTCTAGAGTACAAAAGCATGCAAAAAATAAGCCTCTCTATTCATGGTACATATTTACAGTGTAACAGCCACGTGCCATTACAGTACTGAGTGCATATACGTCATGCTTGAATTATAGCAGAGTACGTACAGAGTCATATATTTAACATCAAGTATAACGAGAGACTTAAATCCTAACAGAACAGGCCTGTAAATCAAAGACAGCAGCAAAATTACGGCACAGAGGATCCCAATTATATCCTCAAAAGTTGCAATTTACTCTTTCTTGAATTTACACAGTTTTTTTGGAATGCTTTGACTGATGGCTTGTGGTCACTGCCTGGGGCCTGGGTGTCCGCTAGCAGCGACCCTGAGCGTACATGGCTTTGCTTCAGGAAGGGAAGGTGACAGGCAGCAACTAACTCTCAAGATCCTTTCCTTCCCTCGTCCCATGAAAGGCTGCGTTCAGAGCAACAGGGTCATGGGATAATCCAGGTTAATTCAGGCTGGGAGGAACCTGGTCCAAGTATGGTCTGCTGTGGGAGGCTCTGGGCCAGAAAAGAAATCCTTTTCAGTGCTGTGCTCAGCAAACGCCACTGAGAGTGTGCCCTGGTAGAGCGAAGTTTGGTACCTAAGCTAAGTTATATACACACACAGAAAACAACAATCTGCCTTCCAGGCTCCAGTACTCCTGCTGGACACCCAAGGTACCCAAGGTGCCCAAGCTCCCAGCAGGACCCCCAGCACTGTCCTTCCTCCTTTGCAAATGTTGTCACACTTAGTGAGATCCCCGTCCTCTCGGGGCAGAATGGAGCCTGCCTTTCGCGCTGTCCCCATCCCACACAAAGGTCACATCGCCCATCCCAGAGACGGACCTTCTTTTATTGCAGCAGAACAGAACACCGATACTGAGCACCTAGCAAAACACAGCAGACGTGGGCTCTACGTCTGGAAATCACTGATAAAGCTGTCCAGGACCACCAATGACCCTTTTAGCTCGCTCAGCCAGTCTGCCCAGAGACACCACCAGAGAGACAACAACAGTCCTTGCCGCGTTTGTTCTGAATCTCCTGCATTAGCTGCACCATCAAAGCATCACTTGAAATCATGCCATAGCTTCTCATGTACCCGACTGCGCTGCTCGGTGGAAGAGAGCCCAAAGCACCAGCTAAGGGCTGTTCCTCGCTGCAGCTGGTGGGGGACAAGGGGCTCTGAGCACCAGCAAGGGCAGGTGGGACCCTTAGAGAGAGCCTGGGTCTGCAAGGGGCTGGGACCAAGCCCCTGGGCTGGCAGGACAAATCTCCTGGTTTTCTTGGAGAAGATACAAGAAGGACAGCGCTGAGCCAGAGGGAGCAAAGGAGCTCTCCTGGCCACCCACCACAGAGATGGGGAAAAACCTCCTTCAGCCCCTGCCTCAGGGCTGCCAACGGCTTCAGGACATTGAGCTGTGCTGAAGGAACACAAAATTCCTCCCACCAGCTCCCCTTGCAAGTCTGGCGATAAAGAAGGAATTAAACCCCATCCAGGGAGTAATTTCATGGAGTTGCAATTTGTTTTGCAGGGAACAGCTACGCTGTCCCCCCGCCGGGCTCCCTTCGGATGCAGCCGTACACAAGACCAGCTTTCCCATGGCCAACCCCTGGCTGCTCCCACTTTCCCTGTTTTATTCCCTGGGAATGTTTTCCAGGGCAGCGTTTGTCAAACCACTCTCCCTAGGACCCCCAAAACAACACAGCTTGGGTTAGCAACACTGCGCTGCAAGGAGCCGGGGCTGTATTTAGCCTCCGTGGGTTTTGCACTCTGTTGCTTGGCTCAGGGGCCAAATTCTGGCACGGAGCAGGGGAGATGGAGACCTGCCAAAGCAGACGGGGCAGGCACAGAATGGGGCACAGTGGCAGGAGCATGCTGGGCTCGCCAGACACCCTGCACTTACCAGGTGTCCCCCCCATGGTGTATCACAGGGGACATGCAAGGAGGAGATACCCAAAGCCACCCCATTTCCCATCTCCAGCCCCCCAGCATCTCTCTGCAGCAGGGAAGGGCAGCAGCCCGTGCTGGTACCCGCGGCAGGCTGCAGCCCCCTGTGCCTGCAAACCTGCAGTGGCCTCGGCACGCATCTCCAGGTGCGCCTTTGGCTCCGAAACGCAACGATTTCTCAAATCTGCAACCTGCAAGATGCAAAAAGTGAGCCACCACCCGGGCAGGAGATGTTGGCCCCAGATGTGACACAAACAAGAGAGTAACTGATGCCACCGTGACTGGCAAAGGACACGCCTGACTTACCCACCCTCCGAAGGCTGACAAGCATGTCACAGACATGTGCCACTTGACCTTTCAGAAAGCCCATTTTTTTGCTGAGCAGCTTGCTTCTTGTGTCTCAAGGCACTGAAAAAATAAAAAAAATATTCACGGCACGGTCGCACTGACTGCTGCAGGTGGTTTAGCTTCTCCTGCGAGAAGAGGCTCCTACACAGATCGGGCTGGAGCAACGGCGCTGCAGCCAAAGCTCCCAGGGATTCCTTCTGCCCCTCGCAGCACGGACCCCCAGCCACAGGCTCGCTGCAAATACCCTCTCGGTTCCACACACCCGCTCCAGGGACCTGCTCCCACTCCGGGGCCATATCACACAACTGCACCACGTCTGCCCACACTACCGTGTCTGGAGGCTGTGCCACTGGGAAACGCACGTAGCCCCTGCATGGGCACGGCTGGGGAGCTGAGGTATAAACACCATGAGTGGTGATCTGTGCATGTGTTCACATGCTGCAATGCATCGTTAAAATGCTGAAAAGCTCATTTCTTTGCAAAGTGTGACATTCACAGTGACACATTCCTGCCCAAAGGGTTAAAGATATCACTGCAGCGTCCCTCCGTGCCAGACGGGAGACACTAAACCAGGATTTTTACGTAGCACTATCTCCTGAACTGAACTGAACAAGACAAAGAAATCGACATCCTGGAGACCAAAAAGGTATGGCATGTCCCCAAAAGAGAAATTTCTTTCCGGGCCTCTCGCTCCAGGCCATCCCCAAGCTGGGAAAGCCCACCAAAGCTGACCAGAGCCGAGCCTGCCATCGCACGGGGGGAAAGAGGAGCCCTCCCCACGACAGACCCCGCTGACACACTGCAGAGCATCCCAGTACCTCTTTTTGTGGGATGCTGGTACTCCAGGAATAACAGGGGCAAGCAAGGATTTGGAGGGCAAAAATGCAGGGTATGCAGAGAAGTATCAGTGCGTGCCCATGCCAGCTCAGATTTGCCCTGTCATGCCAGACCCCGTCCCCGTGTTCACAAGTATTTAGCCATCCAGCTAAAAAGAATGACTTTCCTCGACAGATAAAAGGGCTGGCTTGTCAAAGATGTTTATTTTCAAATAAATACCATCTCTTTAGCCTCTTCCATTCTTCAGAGCAAAACAGAGTTGCCCCCAGCTGCCCTAACGTGCGCGTACGTAAAAATTTCATTGCAGTTAAGCAAGATGCGTGTTTTTACAGTCACCTTACCAAGCCTTTGGATAAATCCGAGCGTTTCTCTTGCTGCTGCTGCACCTTCCTCATTTCATTTCAGGCATGGTTTCAGGCTGCCATCCGCAATGCAATACAGAGGAGTTTGGGAGGTAAAGGATTGACCCCAGAGGCTGGCGGGCTGGCTGGGGACCAAGGTGTGACACCAGCTCAGCTGTGCAGCCCTGGTCGCTCCCTGGACCTCTGGGAACAGCTCCAGAATTATTTCTTTCAGCCGAAAGGGCAACTGTTTCAAAACCAATTTGGGGATAATCATAAAAAATACCCATTCTCTCCAAAACTGAAATGACATTTCAGCTACCACTACAGAAGCATGACATAACCGGTAAATTATAATTAAATTGGTTGCATTAATTGAGGCTGAGAACAGCCTTCCAGCAGCCTTGCCCCCCTATCTCCCAGCCTCTTGGGCATCATGAGAATAACCACAAACACTGACCGAATTAGCAAATTATTCTTACCATATATTAAAAATACAATAAATATCCCCATGTTTGCAGTCTTAGAGCTCTTTGAGCACGACTCCAGTATTGCTTAGACCTCAGAAGTCCCACGGGGATAAGGACTACAGGTACTGCCTTTTCTCCCAGGGGTAAGGCAACTTCCCGAGACATGCCCTTGACCTAAGGTCGCTTCCCCACGCAGGCTGGGCACTCACCCAGCACCACAGCCTTCCTCCCGCTGCCAGCAGCCTGTCCTTGCCACAGCCAGCCCCAGCCCCCAGGACACCCGCTGGAGAAGGTCCATTTTTCCACAAACCAGTTTGCTCCCACCACTTCCCCGGGGCTGCTCAGCTCAGTCCCTGGCGCGCAGCAGGACCTGGTGGCAATCCCAGCACTTTGTCCCCAGCACACACCACTTTGCATCCAGAGACCATCCCCTCCGCAGGCAATGGCTCCTCCTGGCCAGTCCCCCCTCCCACATTTGCAGACCCCCCCCCCCCCCGCGCTCTCAGGCTTGCCAAGTCCTCATCACCATCTTCCATCCCTTCCTCTGGGTGCTTACATCTTCATCACAAGGCAGCGGGATGCAAGCGCCAGCCCGCGGGATGCATCATGGCATGCAGCCGGAGCAGAGCCACAGGCCCGCGGAGGATGCTGAGCGCACAGCCATTGCAGCCACACAAATGCAGGCAGGATTTGCCACCCGGCTGCAAGCAATGCAGAGCGCAGGCCCTGAGCAGTAACCTTTACAGGATCCAACACTTTTGCCTGCTTTAAAAATCAAAAGGTCCCCTTGATAAAACACACTCGCTGCGATATTATTTCCCCATTTGCCAATATTTACAGGTGAGATGCAGGGCAGAGCTCCGGCTGGTGACTGCTTCTGGTCATCCCACCGAGGTGGCTGAAGATGAGCGAGGCGAGGTGGCAGGCTGGGGACGGGCACTGGTAGCACAGGTACAGAAACGCTGCAAACCACCCAGCAGCTGCAGTGAACAGAACAGCAACACCAGTACACCAGCCGCTACCAACAACCCTCGTGCACGTATCCCCTGGCACAAAAAATTAGGGAAAAAAGTCCCAAACCCTCAGGATTAACCTGAAAAAAGACACTATGGTGAAGTAGGAACCAAATTTTGTCGTGTCCTTTATTTAAGTACTATAAAATAAGAGTCCAATCCCATGCGCTTCCCAGGGGCATGCTCAAACCCCATAAAGCTCAAGGGAAAATGCTAACGGATATTTTGATGGATTGGTATTACTGGTTTTTACTCTGAGTGTAGGAGTGAAATTCCTTATAGTCAACAGCCACTGAAAAAGCTGCCTTTGCCCTTTTAAGTGCAAGTTCTCACCTGTTGTCAAACGGTAGAGATGAAGCTTCTAATCCCAAGTTTAGAAGCAAACTATGGATAAAATAGCAGCATCAGCACGTGCATCAAAATGACAGTCTTAAAATAAAATTAAAAATTAAAGCCTTAAAAACCCAAAAGATCAAGTCTTGATCTCATTTGTGTTCTGTCGCTTCCCTTAGTCTAAAAACCCTTTACCAACATTTGGCATGCCAGGGAGCTCTCCCAGTTTGGGTCATTTATCAGGAAATTAAAGCTGACGAGCATCAGGTACGTAATTTAAAAGGAGCTGAGAGATGAGTGAGGGGAAGGAAATCATCCTTCAGGAAAATAAACCCCAAAGCTGCTACTTCTTTTCAGCTTTGAGGACAAGGTCCGTGCGCACAGGGCTGGGCGCAGGGGATGGAGGGCAGCCCCAGCCCCTTGGGAAGAGCACGTCTGGCTAGCAGATGCCCTGGGGGCACTAAGCCCTTCCACGTCACAGCACATCCCAGTGCACCAGGTCTCTGTGACCTTCCAAGGCTCATTGCACGTTACTGGGAATATCGCGTGATTCTGTTTGATGACGCTGCCCTGACTAAAGCCACCGACGCTGGCAGGATTTACACTGTGCAAGAACTGAGGGGTAAGAAGAGAAGGGAAAAAAGAGAAGGAAAGGCATAGAGAGTGACAGCATTTGCTCCAACAGCAAGATTTCATCCTCCTTTAACTGATATCCATAGAAATTCTGCAGGAGCAGGACCATCCATAGAAATTCTGCCATCAGCTCCAACAGGAGCAGGACCGTGTCCGGATATACGGAAGTGCTTTACCCGTGCATTAAATAAAACAGTTACCCTCTGATATAAAACCTGACTCTGATGTAATGATTTTTTTCCCTGATGCTTAAAATAGAGAATGCAAAAAAGCAAAGGAAAAAAAAAGTCTCCAGGGCGACCGACCCGTGAGACGTTTGGTTCCTCGCGTTACAAATAAAACCGCATTCATCGGCCAAGACACCCAACTACAAAGCCCACACGTGAAGCGCAAGTGGAGAGCAAGGCACACACGGAGGAGTGCACAGACACCTTGCATGAAGAACGCAGCCGCCCACGAGGCCGAGCCAGCCCCCTGCCAGCCGTGCTGCCCGAGGGCTCCTCTTTTCCTTATTGCTGCTCTGTTCCTCCTTTCTGGTTTTCTGGGTTGGTCCGTTTTTGGGTTGTGGTGGTTTTTTTTTTAATTTTTTTTTTTTATTTGCTTTGCAGGCCCCAGACTTGGTGATGAGGGCAGATGGGTGCTAGACAACACCATGATGGATACAACAGCAGCAGCACGTGAGTGACCAGCCTGCACAGCCAGGCAGCTTCAGGATGTAGCTTCATCTTCACACACGTCGGGCAGCTCTGGGTCCCTGCTGCCTTCTCTGCTCCCTTGTTTTCTACACGAATGACATGAAATAAAGAGATTATAGGCACACAGCAATGCAAGATATAAAGCAGGGGGTGTTTTTTTCCAATGAGCAACCCGGGTCAACAACATCAGTATTAAGAGGGAAGAGCAATGAAGCAGCCTGTCGTGCTGGTACTGCATAAACAGCTCAGCAACATCCCAGCTCGATGCGCTGCAGCATGGGCAGCTTGTACCTGTGCCCTGGCTGGGACTCCGCGCCCTGAAGGCTGAGCTCTGCACTCCCCTCAATGCCCTTCTCCTGGCTGCAGCAGCATGAGGAGTTACCTGGCTCTTGGAGGGAGTCTTGCAGAGCAGCAGCAATGATTCCAAATTATCTGGTCTGTATTTGGGGAGTTCTGGTTTGCTTTCCTTTAATCTGATTTTTTCTTTTTTTTTTTTTAAATATCAGAGTGATGGCTTGATACCATAAACTGCTTCTCCAAAGCCCCGCTGTAAATGGCAGTAAGAATGGAATGGTTCTACCAGAACCCTGTTTTCCCTACATGAGAGCTGTTTGATTTCAGTTTCTATGAGTTTGCTTGGTCCCTAAAACAGCTCAGCACCTGAGAGCAGCAGTCCTTAAAACACACCTTAAAAAACACCTTCAAAAAGCTGAGGTAACTTACTGGCATTGTAGGTACACCGTGATACCTTCAGCCTTTTCCTCCCACTCCTAATTTCTGATGTTTGCTTATGTAGAAGGCTTGAGCTTTGCTGCAGCAGGATGGGACCGAGATGGGATGGGACAGAGATGGGATGGGACACCCTACCCCTGCCAGCAGGAGGAAAGGCTCAGAGCTCCTGAGGGCATCACTCTGAAGCATGACTGGAGACATTGAGGTTGATGGAGCATTTTGCTGGCTCAGGCTGGGTATCTTTGAAGGGCTGTGAGCTGCACCAGCAAAGCCAGTGCCAAGCCCCAGCCGCGCTGGCAGCCACAAGCACAGCAGCATCGCGCTCCGGGGCATCCTTGAGGTGGAACAGCTCCATCCAGGCCAGCCAGCCATAAGGCAGCCCGTGACTGAGATCTGCCCAGGGAAAGCTGTCCCTGCTCCAGGCTGAATGGAGAAAACGTGACACCTCCAGGTGCCACCCATGCACCCGTGGCAGGCAGGCTACTCACACCCAACGCGCCCGTTTCCCCACCACGAAGGCGTGACGGTATCCGCAGGGCGCCAGAGGTGATGCCACCCCGAGCATCTGCATCCCCCGGGGTGTCCAGCCTCGCTCACCCCAACCCGGCCATGGGAGAACCGGCCTGTGTGGGGAAGCCAGCTCGGCAGCGGAGACCAGCACCGCTGTGTGTGCCTGGAGCACAGAGTGGCCAGGAGCCGGGGCTCTGGGGTTGTTGGCTGGCTGGGAACGACACTGTATACGGATTTTTGAAAAAAACAGACGTTATCAAAAATCATGTTCCCTTCTCTGCTCCAGCAAAGCCCTGCGATAAACCTGACCTTGAACCTGCAGCGTGGACCATTTCCCCATAGGGGAGGCT
This sequence comes from Falco punctatus, assembly GCF_963210335.1. NCBI lineage: Eukaryota > Metazoa > Chordata > Aves > Falconiformes > Falconidae > Falco > Falco punctatus. The sequence goes on along the minus strand of NC_137580.1, from coordinate 104,677,069 downwards.
GAGGAACAGCCTGTCATCACCCTCTTGAAATGATTTATCACCCCGTGTAGCAGCAGCGGTGTTTTCTGGCACAGCACTGCTCCCTGCCCGGCCGAGCCTGTGCCTGCGGTGCCTTCAGTGCTCCCCCTGCTCCAAGCACCTTCTGCCTCTCCAAACACCTTCTGGCAGAGAAGGAGGGGTGCAACACAAAACAGGGTGACACGATACCCACACAGTGGCAAATAGCAGCTAAACGTGGGTTGCACATAAGGTGGGAGGTCAGTGCTCTAGAGCAGTCTGCATGGGAGCCGGGGCTTGTGCTGTGAGACCTGCCGCTAGACATGAATTTCCATGAAATAACTCTTTTTAAGACATAAGACTGGATTTCTGTGACATTTTGTAAAGCACAGGTGAGTGAAGCCTAACCTGTGCAACTATCCAGGAGACCATGCTGCTGCTAACCACAGCAGCTGCGGGAAGACCACAACCACTGAGTATCTTACACAGGGTTTTGTGCCCAGCCAGGAACAAGCCTCACAGCACTTCCCTCTGAAACGCAGGCAGCACAGGACAGGGATGGAGTGGGACAACCTACAAAGAGCCAAATCACAGCATATACACACAAACACACCCTGGTAAGTGCTTAGTTCCTCCACTGAGTACCCATTGAGTACCAATAATCTGCCCTCATCTAGGCTGGTGAAGTCCTCTTGGAAAGTTCTCCATGAGAAATTTAGCCGCAGGCAGTGGCACCAGCCACGTCAGTCCCCATCCTCCTCCTCCTGCCTTCTCCTAACTATTTTTGGAGAATCTCTGCAAGTCCTTCCTCCCTTGGAGAAGGTGGCACCCTGGCTCTGGTGCATCCATTCACCTCGGAGCGATGAACCGGGCCAGCCCGAGCCTCCAGCGTGGCGGCGCTGCTCCCAGAGGTATTTGGTGACTTCCCTGGTGCCTCAGCCCAGACGCCCCCAGGCCTGGGGGGAGGCTGTGTCCCACCTAAGCGCTGGATGCTGAGACTTCGCACCCAGATGTTTAGAAACCAGTTTGTCACGGTTTGCACGGAATGTCGTTTTGTTATTTAACAGAATTAACTGGACCAACTGCTCCCCAGAAGGGGCTGTGCAGCTGGTGGGACACAGATGGCCATGTTTTAGTGAGGTCCTGGCGGAGGTGGGATGGTGCTGGCACGGAGCAGCCGACATGGGCATCTCTTTCTTTTGCATAACCCCTAAAACATTAAACCTGAGCCTGAATTATATACCTCAGCCTTTCCGAAATTCTGTGGCTACTCCTTCCACGAACGTGGGGCCGAGCAGCAGTCCCTGCTAAAACCCAAGTGGCTTTTTCCACCCCTCCCTCTCCAAACGCCAAAGAACCACGAATAATCCTAATAAAAAGAGCATACATACGCATTAGCATCAGGCACACGGAATTACTGCAGTAAAATTGCTCCTACAGGAAGGAAGGATGGAGCCAAACACTCTCGCTACCACACAAATCACGCAGGCTGAGGAGGGGACACACGTTTCTATAGCACCCAGGGGAAACACGAACACTGAATTACCTTAAAGACGGATGCAAATATAGAGATGGGTTTAAGAGGAGCCTGTCCCTGAGAGCAAAACAATGAGACAAAGGAAGAAAGTGATCATGAAGATGATGGCAGCAGGCAAAGAAGCTTGTATTTCTGTACCGAACAAGCCTAGCGAGCATCCTCCTAGTGAAATGGAGGATGGAGCATCGGTCACATCCACTTGCAGCCTGGAGGATGGCCGAGGACGGGCACTGGTAGCACTGGTACAAACCCACTCCAGCCCCTACCACTGCCGAGAGCTCCAGAGGGCTTCCAGCACACCGCTGGTGCGCAGCTGTGCTTCCCTGGTCCACGTCGTTTGGCACCTCTGGGGGGTTTGTGTCCCACCACGGTCACGGCACCCCCACCGCGTGCCGTGGGGCGGCTGAGCTCAGTGCCAGTAGAGCCACACAGGCACGGGGCCACTGCCTGGTGGGTCTTTGCCAGAGGAAAATCCTGTGCCACAGCCGGTGCCTCAGTCCTTAGGTGGATTCGGGGAATGCCCACCTGCACCATGGGGCATGGCTCTTCCCACCAGACATGCAGTTCTCTTTGCAGTGACAATTGATACGGATTTTAGTTGTTTATTCTGACAGCACCTATGTGCTACCTATCCAAACCCTTCCTGGGACTGGAGAGACAGACACCGAGCACTAGCAGAGACCAAGGGAGCACCTTTAGCAGAAACATCTAGCAAATTTAAACCCACCCTGCAGCCACTTCCCTTTACAGCAGTCAAAAACGATGCTGTAAACCTGGTTGCCCTATTTCGGAGCAGGCTTACGGCACCGAGCCCTGGGACTCTCTCAGCACAAAGCCACCACGAGGCAGGTACCTGTGAGCTGCTTTGTGAGAAGCTGCTTCTGCTTGGAGACCTGGGTCAGCCACTTTCTAACCTCCCTGTCCCCGCTGGCTTCCTCGTGCCTAGCCTACACTGACAGTATGGCCCCAAGGGCTCTTCTGCTGTCTTTTTTGGGAAGGCTGGAAAACAGGGTAGGCTTTCTCAATACAGACTGATCCCCCGTACAGCAGCTGACAACCACATTTCATCAATAGTAACAGGAGCCATAATGGGAAGGTAAATTGGGTCTGTCAAAACACAGCAATTAATTTGATAGGTAGTAGTTGCAATAAATGAGAGCAATAAAATGTGGTGAAGCCAGCGCTGACTCAATTAGGAGAAATCTGGAGCAGGCAGAAGAAACATAGCACTAACAGAAACCCAGAACGTCACTGTGAATTTCAAAAACGTAACTGGCAAAATTAGAAAATGATCATTTGCTTCTGCAGCCACTGTTAATGAAGGCTTGAACCTGGGCATGGTCTGCAGGATCTGTGAGGTTCGATGAATCACCGCATCTTCTGGGAGATCCCGCACGGAAGGCAGGACCCTGTGCCACCCCACTGCCGTGCAGCTCCCAGGGTAAAGGGACAGCTGGCAGCACTCGCACACGGCTTCTAGGTGTGTGTGTATGCTCTCGGGGGAGAGGCAGCCACTGCAAAACAAGAATTGCTACACTGGGGCATCCTCCTTTTAGTTCCCTTCAACCCAGGGAACGTGCCTGCTGTTTTAACAGCTGCCTTTTTAACTCTTCAGTGCTATTAAACAAAGCAATAAATAACACCCAGGAGAGGATTTGCTTCTTCCAGGTCTAAGGTGTGCCCAAAAGAGCCCTCTCTCCTCCCAGCACTAATTTAAGAACGATCTCAAATCACTGGTGCCTTAATGGTGTCCCTCCAGAGGAACAACGGTTGTGACAAACGTGACAGACCTCCTGCTGTCGCAAAGGCTTCCGCCCATGCAGCTTCTGCACGAAGCATTGCCAAGAAGAGCCCAGCGCACTGGGTATAGGTAATGCAGGGAGGAATCAAAAAAAGGTTTGAGCACATGATTCAGTTTCCTCCTCGCCAAATCCCAAAGACTGAGCTTAAAGGACAGATCCATTTTAAGAACCATCAATTAGGCATCAAGTACCAGAAAGCAGACTCAGCTGACAGAGGATTTCCCGCAAAATACACGCTCAGTACGGGCACAGATGTACGATCCTTGAAGCAGCAGTGAGGGGGGCTCTGGCAATTTCAAACACCCTAATTTAATAAATGGAATGTGAAACCGGACTTTTCCAATTGCTTTTCTTTTTGCCTATAGAGAAGCACAAGTTATTTTCTACCTTTAACCAGAAGAAGATGAAATATTACAAAAGCTGATTTCTCTCTATATATAAAGATGCTGCCCCTGGGGAGGAGAAGCTCTGTGGCAGAGAGCTTGGGAACTTGTGGCTTGTTTTTTTTGCTCAGGTCCTTATAAGCAACCACACAGCAGTGTGGCCAGAGAGCAGTGGTGGCTGTGGGCACTGCCCTTCTGACACATCCCACTTTTGGGGTCCCCCATCCAGTTGCAGGGCTGGAAAACATGCCTGATGTGTAGGAACCCTGCAGAGCCTTTATGCTACAACGGTATTACCTGTTTCTGCCAGATCCTAGAAATTTATAGTCATCCAGACTTACTCAACACTGAATATTTAACCAACACAGCGCTATTCACAACATTTGCACGGATGTTATATTTTATATGTGTATTAAGGGTGGTTTTACTACAGAACAACTCACTAGGAGTTAAGAACTGGATGGGCTTAGTACCTGCCTCTGTCTGCCCCTGTGGAAGTCCCACTGTAAGCAGGAGGTAACTCACCGAACAATGAACATTCCCATTTAGACTCAGTTTACATAAAATCCATGTCATTAGATTCAACAAATCTATTTACATTTGAAGTAATTTTCATTAGATTCAATCAGTCTAGCATTTTTCAAAGTTGGAAATAATAATCGACATTCCTTAAAAAAACCCAAACCAACCACATTCGTGCTGTAGTGTTTAATATACGACACTATTTGTGGAAGAGATTTAGCCAATGTCTGTCTTTTGAACAGAAGGGTTTCGAGATCAGTTCTCAAAGCTCCAGTTGCGCGTGAATTAATTTAGGATAAAGTCAACTGTTACTGCCCAAAATTGACACCGATGGCTTGAGGCTGAGAAATTAAGTGCAGGAGCTGGTGCAGTGCAGGGCTGGCCCGTTCATGTGCTTTTTGCACATTTCTAAGCGCTTGCACTGCTGGGCAGGGACCAGCCTGGCACGGCTGCAGCTCCATCCCTGACCTGGCATGTCTTTGTAACCCAAGGGCACTGGGCACAGCAATGCAACAGTGGAAATTATACACTTTTATACTTTTCGTATATTTAGTATATACTTTTATATATTTTCAGTCTTGTACAAGGAGCCTGAGTGCAAACAGAGGCTGAAATGAGTAGAGACAGGGGAAGATGCTGGTTCTGTATAAGCCGAGAAGAATTTGACTAGCACCTTTAGAAAGCAGACAAATAAAAGCAGAGGCTTACAGCTCATCCTGAAGGCCTAAAAACATTTTAAAAGGGATTAGACATGGACAGTGTGGCAAATCAGGAACATCACAGCCACGTGAGATCAAATGAACTTTGAGCATATCACAAAGCACCCGGCTCCAGGCACTAACCACAGCATCAAGGGTCCAGAAGCGTTCCCACCAGCTGGTTAGTGGCATGGGCTTACGAGTCTCCCAAAGGTAAAGGGAGTTGGAAACAGGTTCGGGCTAATAGAAGAAGTGACCACCTTAAAATATCAATTGAGGCAGGGTTTATAAAGAAGAAATCCTGCTTTGCTCTGAATTAGCTGTCCCAGACAGCAGGAACCTCACAATAAATTTTTCTTCAAAATTAGTAAAAGTTCCACCATCCTAGAGCAATGCAGTGGCCAGGAACGACAGCAAAGATACAGGGAGGGATGTGTGTCAAATTAGCACTAATTTGGAAGGCAATGAGCCAAGGGAAACAAATGAGAACAAACCCCTGGTGCTAAGCTGGCACGGGAGCTGTGACTGCTGCGCTCTTCAGATACATCCCCGCAGCAGCGCTCGCGTGCGCGGTGTTTAAATGTTAAACCAGTGTCTAACACTAACTGGTCCTGGACTCGAAGGTAAAGCCTTTGCTGAAGTCTCCAATACACAGCTGGGCCCTAAAGCATTATCATCCTTAATTGAGCCGTGCCCTGAAATCCCCGCACACCCGTGACAGCCAGACTCTATTTGCATCATCAGAGGCGCACGGAGACTTAGCACACCCTCACGGGAGTCTGCTAGGCACGGTACTGGGATTTTGGGTGGAAAAGGAACGTTTTAGGACAACACAGTTGCGTTGCGAACTGCAGCCTTACAGATCCTGTGGGGTGAGAACACGAAGATAATTGTCCCAAGTCAGGCTGATGGTCCAGCTGTTACTTAGGAGGGTGATGGCCCAGAATCCTGGCTCCAAAAAGGACCAGTAACAAAAATGAGGGAGAAAGAGTAAGAACCAAGTAAAGGAGAAAGGAATCCTCCCCCCACTCCTGTACATCCAAGACCACTGTGCTTAAAAATTGTTGACGAATTCGATTCATCAACATTAGATCAGTCAGTCAGTCATTTGTCTATTCCATTTTTAATCCCAATACAGCCATTTGTACCCAGCCTCCAAATCAGCCTGTTGCAACGTGCTATTTCACTGGAAGCGTGAAAAAATACCGTATGTTTTCTCAAATGAAAAAGCAATGTCAAAGTGTTCTCCACTGCCTGCCCACGTGCCTCCAGGCTGTCTCTGCCCCGACTTGGGTCCCAGACCACAGACAAACCACATCATCCTATTTTTGACACTGTAAAACCTGCAAACTGCTCATCTGGCACCTTATCTGTTGAGGATTAAACCCTCCAATACATATCTAGACTAGCCTGCAAGTAAACTTATTTTAGTTCACCAATCTCTAACGGATCTTTAATCACAGGTAAAACCTAACCCAAGTTTAGCACCTTACATGCGTTTAGACCAAACCCATCTTATAGAGAGAACTGCATCTATAAGAAGACTTTTTAGGCTGCTTTAATGCGTTGTAATTTAATCCTAGAGGACCGGAGGTAGATTTTATCTTCAGTGGTTGATTTAGAAGGGAGTTTTGTCCTCAAATGCTAAAAAAAAAATGATTTGCCAACCGCATCCTTCGCCCTCCCCACACGCCTTTGCTCTGAGCCAGGCAAGGCCATACATACATACATACATCAGCAAGTTCCCTGGAGCAGACATGGATCTCTCCTCCCGCCTCGCCTGAACCTCGAACGGATTTCCAAAGGAGCGTTTCCTTAGCATGGCCTTCACTAGGATCTTGGAAGAAGAAAAACAGACCGGTGAGAACAGCAGGACTGGCTGGCTCCTTGACGCTATTTCACAGCAGTCTGACAACAGGTCCTTCAATAATTCAGCAGACATTTGACAGCATCACGGTGACAGCACCAACTGAAGGAATCTCTTGGACTTCCAGGCAGCCACAACAGCGTTCCCTCAGGTGGCGAGCCCAGACCCCTGGCACACCATCACCAGCAAGAGGCCAAGCAGATGCTGCTGACCACTGCCTGCCACCCATGGTAGTCCAAGCCCATGAGGAGGAGGGACCGGAGCTCTCTCGGGCCATCCTCCCAGGCAGGTCCCGCTATCCAGGGGAAAGGCTGGTTTTCACTCCCCCAGCCGGCCGTTGGGGCGAGGGCCCATGTTAACATCACACCGCAAGAGCTGTGCAAATGGGTCCTCGTTGTGCTCAGCACTCTCTCCCCATGAGGAATCCCCCAAAGGCACCTGCATCGTAATAATTGCCTGTAGGAGATCTCCAGCTGGCTACAGGCAAGCTGCTGAGAGAGCCCCCAACACCCACTTGTGCTCCCCCCACAATATATAGCAAGTGCCAGCTATACGTTCTGTGGCTGATGTCCTCTCCCTGCTTCTCTGGTGAGGTCACCTCCAGGTCTGGAGCCTTCATTGAGCATCCAAATCAGGTGCCTCATAACCTCTCTAGGTTAGTGAAACAAACCACACTTGGGATGCTTCTGGTGTTCTGGGATGTCTGATGCCAGACACTTTGGGGGTGGATGCCAAACCCTGCAGCTCCTAGGAGAGCAGCCACGATATAAACAGAACTGCTCACAGGGTCAGGCCCAGCAGAACCAGGCTGCTGTAGTGCTCAGAGACACAAAAAGTTCACCCTGGGTTGAAAAGCCAAGCTTTTCATGCCAGGAACACACGTGGACCCTCTCCAAACCTCCTTCACCAGCTGAAGGCTTCAGCAAAGTACCACGCTCCCAACCCATGCAGAAGATGTGGCTGTGGTTTATACCTACCACAGCTGGCAAGCTCGGGATTGTCTTCACCGAGTTTTTCACCTCCTCCTCCGTCACCTCCACCACGGTACAGTGCTCCTCCTCCAGCGGGAGAGGCTCCTGGCCACCCCTGGTCAGCCACGGATGCACCTGTGTGGGGAGGAGCACAGAGAGGGCAGGGGCTGTGATGCTGGCGATGGGAGAGAAATAGGAGCACAGAACCGATGACAGGGGTAAGTGCCGGTACTGCTCCATTTTCCACTTTCAGCAACGTGCTTCATCCAGCTCCCTTGGAAATTGGTGCAATCTGGTGCCTGGCCAGACAGCATCCCCCAGTGCCTGGTGCTGTCGCACCCACCGGCATCTCGGAGGAACCGGCACCCTCTGAACCAAATCTGAAACGTTTTGGAAATCTGAGTTATCCTGAGCATTTTCATCTTTTTTTTTTTTTCCCTCTCCTATGCATACACTTCATCTAGGGTTACAGGTGCTTGCTGCTGGGGAGAGTCAAGATCATTTATGCATCTGCACAAACGAGGGTTTAGTTGTGTAAAACGGAGTGCTCGTCAAGGCTTCATGCTTCTGCAACAGCCTCCTGCCTCTGGAAATAGCAAAATAATCCACCTGGGCACCACGTAAACCTCTCTGTACCCACGAAGGAGAGAGCAGGCAGCTTCCCACCACCCCTCCCCACCGCCGCTGGGGAAGGCAGCTGAGGGCAGGAGGGGGCGAGGGTCTCTGCTACCCACACCCGGGGCGGGATGTTTGTCAGGGAGAGAGCTGATGGGTGCTGCCTTTAGAAACGCCTGCCTCACCCCCCAGGACGAGGAGTTTAATTAGGATGGATGCTCACTGCCTACTGCCACTCCAGCTGGATGCAGGTGTCCAGAGTGTACTCCAAGGGCTAAGTGATGAGCTGCTTTACAGCACTTAATTAAGGTGTGTTTTCCAAAGATCGTTAATCACGCTTATAACAACTTTGCCAAGGCATGTCACCACATCCAGCCGTAAGCGAAATGAGGGCACTAAACCCTCCAGCCTACCTGGGGCTTGTCAACATTTCAGCTAGGCAAGGATGCTGTCCAGCCATTTGTTCACGTTCCTCATAGGAAACGATCCGCTTCATTTGTTTTGATGGTGAACAACAATTCCAAAGCCAGCTGGATGGAGCAGTTAAGATATTTGTCCAGCCTAACCCCCTTCTATAATTTTACTTCCCTCTTCCAGCTTTTGCTACATTTATCTTCAAAGTAGACATCAGAGATTTATCAAGGGGAAACGATCACATAGGAAAGGCAGCGTTGAGCTAATGCTTGCCAGCAGGAGGATGTTGGCAGCCACGTCAGGATTTTATCTTACAAGTAAGGGACGTGAAAAAGAAAGAGGAGTGTGAAAACAGGGGAAAACAGAAAGGGAGGGAACCCTGGGAGGAGGTGGCAGCAGCAGCCTGGAGTGACCACTTTGAAACATCTGCCTGTGCAAGAAGCTGAGGCTGGAGCCCCACTACACACTCTGCAGGGCAAAGCAGCTCCTCGGGGTTTGTCTGTGACTACCGGTACAGAAGGAGCCTGCCATCCCCGTGGGCTGTGTCGGGCTCGCCTGCCCTCTCTAGGTTGGTTTCCTCCGGCCAGAGCCTTCAGCCATGGTGGCGTCACCCCACAGTCACCAACAGCTGCCTCGTGAAGTCCCTTAGGTTCAGCTCTGAGGGGCTTCCCACCATCGCTGGCTGTGGCTTCCTGGCAGGGAGGGAAAGGGATGTCCCATTCTTTCTTGGAGTTCATTTGCTTCAGTGGCAAAAGTGCTGGTGGTGGCCTGAGACAAAGCGCACAAGAGCTGTGTGCCCTGCAGAGGATGCTGATGGACCTCTGCAGAGATGCTGAGATTCTCCAGCAGGTCCAGGGCGACAGGAGGACAGAAAGCCCTGGCAAAACCAGAACGAAGCCAAACCCTACAAAGCATGATGTTCTACCAGGCCCGTTTGTTTTTCCTGTTAATAAGCATCTCCCACGTAACACTGCTAGAAACCAACGTGCTGCCTCGAGGCTGCTGACCACAGGTCCCTCCCTGACAGCGCAGGTCCTGCAGCTAGCAGTGCCCACGGCAACGCTGATTCTCCTGGAAATTCACTGAGAGTCAGCCAGCTTTTGAGTAATTTCAATTTAAATAAGGAAACAAGAAAGCTCTTGTCGATACTCCCCAAGCAAGCAGCAGCGACGGAGCTGTCACACGCTGCAAAATGCGCGCTCTCCCCTTCCGAGGTGGCATGCCAGAGAAAGCTCCCAAAACAAACACCGGGAACAGCTCTGCCTCGTTAGAAGGTACCAAAGGAAGAACAAAAGCAGAGGAGACAAAAGACTATAATACCAACGTCCAATTTACCTTAATTCCAGGGACAGTTATCCTTGTTTCTGGATTTTTATCCAGCATGCGTAGGATCAGCTCCTTGAGCTCATCGCTTATCTGTGTTCTGAGTAAAGAAAAGAGCAGCACACAGTTAGCGAGGGGACCAGGTGGAGGTCCTGCTCCCCTCAGAAGACATTTTCTCTACAAACCTGGCTTGAGAAGAAAGGGCTGGCTGGCTCGGTCCCTCCACAGGCCCCGCGGTCACGGCTGCAGGGTTTGGTTATCCCCCTCTGCCCACCGCACATGCTCAAAATGCAGGACCAGGGACCAGGGGAATGGATCTAAGGGCACTTCTACAGATGGCACATCCCAGGGGAATTTCAGAGGGCAGATTCTGGGACAACCAAGTGGTGCTGAGCAGGACTGGCGGTGTGTCTGTGATAAGGAAGGGCACAACTTGATCTGCCAAATCCGTGTCACGAGCTGGACACAACATCCCCACGTGGCATTCAGGTTCCCAGCCAAGCCTGCAGGCTGCCCTAATTACATCGCTGCCACCAACGTGGACCCGTTCGGAAACTCGGGATTTCCTACCTGGATAGCTCAGCTTTGGTGTAACAAAAGGAGGAAAAACACAGATGCGACTAAGAGAAACACATTTAATTTTTGAACGCTCTTTCCAAGATCTAAACGCCAGAGTGCCTGAAGCCACTCTATCCACACGGAACCCTTGGTCCTGCGGTCTGTCCCTCTGGCCCAAAGGCTTCCATGACTTCTGCTGCTAATGATGCCGGCAACATCTTTTAAACAGACTTCATCTGTACGACCAAAATTTTGAAATAAATAAAAATATTGAAATAAAATGCCAGCGTGTAACAGAATTGTAGTGAAAGCCTGCATCACAAGTGGCTTTTGAGGAGCTGTGATGGGAGATGGAGTTGGGTGGCATAAACTGTCACAGCCCAGCAGGGCTGGATTTCAGACTGGAAGCACCGATGAGGACCAGGTGCTGTGCCCACCTCTGCACCCCTCCCAAGCAGAGGAGGGGAGAAACTATCATAATCCTAAATGAAGACCACATCACGGTAAGGGATATTGTGGTTTGACAAAAACTGGAGCTGCAGTTTAATAATTTAGGAATGCTTTGTGTGGACGTCCGTTAGGGGATCCTTAACCACAAGGAAATACTGTTTGTTCGGTGGGAAGGGACAGAAAGTGGCTTCAGTTTAAAGTCTGAACACTTGTGGAGTGGCACCAAGGCTCTGCAGTATGCAGGGAATATGGTCCGGACCAGGGGAATGGCAGGATGAGTCCTCGGAGGCGTCCCGCTTCCCAGTGACGGTTTAGGTGGGAATGGGAAGAACCGTGCTGCTCTCGAGATGAGCTCCAGGCTCAGAGGAACAGCTCTGGGGAGCGACAGCACATTCAGCAGATCAGAATGAACAGACTTCTACGGCAGGACCACACTGAGCTGCAGGCGAGATGGTGTTTTTAAAATACTTTAACATCAGACCTGTGCCAAACTGGTGACAGCTTTATTTAAAATATAAGAGAGGGAATGGATAACCACCAAACATTTCTGGGCACCAGATGGATTTCTGCACAGCACAGGCTTAATGCTATAGGGCAAAGCCCAGTAAGCAGGGTCACAAAGCGTCGGGGGGGTTGTGGCCAGGTAACAGATCGCATCACCCCGTCTCTGCTTGTCCTCTCTCCCTTCTGCCAGGGGGCATGCTGCACCCCACGGCGCTCTTCCTCTGAAAAGCCCGTGCTATCTGGACTTTCTCACAGTCATAGTCCTGTAACAGCTCTCAGGAAAATACCAAGCATCGTGGAGCTCAGCACCCGTTGGGGAGGGTTGCCAGCGCCACAGATCATTTTACAGGGTGCCTGCAGAACAGTGTCCTGGACTTCAGTTGTCCACCAGGAGGGAAACTTCTGGCTCTCCTAACACATGTCTGGACAGAAACTTCTCCAGCTTGCTTTCTAGTCATGCCAGCATCGTCAGGGTGTGAGCTAATCCCATTTACCTCCTGTCATGCCAAGGACTCACTGACATGAATGAGAACTCCAGAGCGATAAATATTTATCCCAGCGTCTCTAAGGGAAGGGAAGGGACAACGACGCCGGTACAGTCAGCTCCATCTCTGTCCTAAAGGTTGTCAGGAAACAGGCAACGAGTTTCCATGGACTGTCTGCCAACAGGAATGTGTCTTTTGTAGCCATGGTGAAATAAATTGAAACCAAAATAATCTTAACTGTAGTGAGGTGCTAATTCTGTGGGAGGTCACGGTGGATCCGCTCCAGTGAATTCCAGTTTCATGTGCATCTCTGCTGCTGCCTTCACCTAACAAATAGATGTAGCTTAGACAGCCGTCAACACCCAGTAACTGTCTGCTCCTCCAGCATCCTAACCAAGGGTGCAGCTTTTTTTAGACTGGGAGAGCAGGTCACCAAGAAATCCAAATAAATCACGCCGACGGAACGGTCGCTGAAGGAAACGTCTGAATGAAGCAAAGGTTCTCAGCACAACCCAGTTAGCCCATTAAATGTTAATAACCTACAGCGGAGCCAGATGGGAACCGTCCCTTGTAAGCTGACTGCTAACCCAAATATATGATGGCTGAGAGGGTGGGCATCTTGCCAGGACCCAAGCAAGCAGGGAAGCAGGGAGAAGGCTGCCAGGGATACATAAACAATTTTTTCTTTTTTTTTTTTTTTTTCCTTTTTTGCTGCAGTGCTGTCAAGACAAAGTCCTGCCCTGCCCACAGAGCAGCCGGTGGGAACGCAGTCACGCAGCACGACCAGCCTTCGTGCCTGGAGCCTGGCTAGCTGTACCACCTCACCCCCAGCATGGGGCTGGCTTGCCAGAACTGCTCCAGACCCACGCCCGGGGACCGTGTTTGCCATCTAACAAGTGGTCTGAGCTTGTGGCCGCGGGTCCTTGGTCTGTGTGCTCCACACCGTCCCCAGCGCGGGCTCCAGCAGCCGGAGCGGAGGTGGCTCTGCCCGAGCTATCTGCAGTGGCTGCACTGCAGAGTGGGAATGGGAACGGAGAGGTGATTAATGCAGCCCACGGAGCCTGGGACATGAGTCATCCCATCTGAAGCACATCTCTAAAATAGGACAGCCCGAGCACCCCGTGCTTTCTGCAGGCTCAGGAGGAAGCCTGGGACTGCCAAGGCAGAGGCGCAGCCCTTTGCTGTAGGTGCCCAAAAATTCAGTCAGCATCTCACAAAAATTCATGTAATCGATGGTGGATACATGGATGTATCACAGGCTGCCTGACCACATCCCTCCCTTCCTCCCTAATACCAGATGGGCCTTTCATTAGAGTTTTAATTTATCCGTGCTTGTTCTAAATCAAGTCATTTTATCTCTCTGTTTTTATTAGAATGAGCAACTGGGTCCAGAAGGTCACAAATGCTTTGCCCGACTACTGTGCTGATTCAGGCAGGAAAATAAGAGTCCAGCTTTGGCTACTTCACCTGATGAGCAACCAGGAGAAGAATAATTAATCACCAACAGAGAGTCACGTGAGGCTTGCGGATGAAGGGGATGCCGAGGAGCGGCTAGTACAGGAGGGGAAAGGCACAGTGGCACGGCACAGAGCCCGAGCACACGCTGAGCGTGACCATCTCCTGGTCACCCCCGCTAGCCCAGCCCAGCCGTCCCCACCAACAGCTCTGGCTTGGACGACATGGGTTTCCTTCCCTGACCAGAGCAGGGTGGGTGGCAGCCTCTCAGTATCAAATGGGTACATTCATTTCTGGTTTTTTTCCATAAATGGCTCCAGTCTGCCGGCACACGAGACAAACCCATATCTTCCTGGAGCGTGTTGGGTGAGGCAGAGGAGTGGGGGTGCTGTGGCTGTGTACCTCAGGACAAGCATCCTTCCATCAAACGCTTCCCCCAGCTCCAAGGCAAGTCCACAGAAGCAGCGTGTGTTTATTTAGACTGAGCCTGAGGTCTATAAACCATTGCTTTTGAAAACAAATACACTGAATCATTCTGATAGCTACTGCACGGGGAGAAACACAGAACCCCAGCCAAACCATGCATCCAGCACCCCCGGGATCAAGTTAGCTGGGGCAGAACGTGAGACCCATACCGAAACCCCTTCACTTCCCACGATTTCAAGAGCCGTTTCCTTCAGTCCGTGTCTGCACAACACGGACACAAGAGCAGCAGAGGCAGCTGTAATGCCTCGACAACATCAGCAGCACAAAACGCACGTGAAGGACCCAGGAGAAGGCAAAGCACCTCACCCCCCTTGTCCGTCCCTCCGCTGTGACCTACCGGCACTTACGCTGCACAGGGAGTAATGCTGCATACGGACCTTTATCTTACAGTAGCTGAATAAAGTTTACTTACTCTTCTGGGAACTCTACAGGCTTGTTCTTGATCCTGTTATGAAGACCCAGAATATATTCATCTATAAAAGGGCACTGCAAAACAAACAAAAGATTTTTCAGTTGTCAGAGACCCCAGCACTGCTTAGGCATTTGTCATGCATCTAACAGCAGAATCTCTCCATTTTACACAGAGATGGAAATAAATAAAATATCCCTACACACTATAAATTGACTTGTTCCTTATTAAAAAATAAATGCGGAACAGCAGAGGGATTCTAAGTAATACATAATTGGATGGGGATAGCCCCTCCATCTACCCTCCCAGGTGACCACGAGCTTCTCGTTTTCCTTTTCTTTGCTCCACTTCTGCCTGGAAAATGAAGACACAGACACCAGCTGCCGTGTATCACTGCGTTCACGTCTCTGTGTGACAAGCATCATTTGGAGCTCAGTATTACTCTAAAAATGCTTGGATTTCCACTTTGAATTCAGATATCTAGATTCAAAGCGTGTTTTCCTCCAGCACAACTTTTTACACTGGATTCATTTAGACCTAGATTCTGGCTCTTCCCACCTGGCAGGGCAGCGGCAGGGGATGCAGGAGCAGCATATCCACAGCCCCTACAAACATCTGCATCAACACTGGAGCATCTATGCTTGTTTTAGTGGGCTGCTGGCGGGCCCTGTCTCAGCCTGCCTGGCCAAATGAAGTTATGAAATATAAAATAGGAACAAAAGGTACAATATTTACTGCACAGGGTCACATGGAATAGATAAACATATTCCTGAGCTTGGCTTTATATCCCCCCTCTTTCCTTCCTCCAGTGCTTGCCATAGAGGTTACATCACCATGAGGTTACATCACAATATAAAAATCAAGGTTATACCCTTTCACTTGAGGATTTGGCCCAAATGAGACATCATTATAGACACAGGTCAGAGAGTACCTTCCATCCTGACACAACTCAGCAATATCACCCCAGCAACAGAGATAGTTCTGCCTCTGCCACCCCCCCCAGCCACTTCTTACCCCTCAGCTGGATGCTTTATGCTTGTGTCGTGGGACCTGCAGCGGTCCATGCTTGCACAGGAGGTTCAGCTAACATACCTGCACACACGGACCACATGTACCTGCTGTACTGCTTGCCCTGGGAGAGAGTGGCTGGGATGGGGGGCTTCTGGCCACAGGAGAGGGAAAAGCCACGACAAGACATGGTGTTTGCAGAAGGCAGCTCTGGAGAGCTGGCTCTGCCAAAGGGGCTCCATCTGGCCCCACTTGGCTTTGGCAGACAGAGCTCTCTGCAATCTGGTTTGCCAAAGCGCTGCAGTCGCTTGGGATCACAAACCTATGCCTCTCTCCATGCTCTCTCTGGCTTGTTTCTAAATAGAGGCAATGTGGATAACCTCCCAGCAAACTGCTGCTGGTGGTGCTGCTGATGCTGCTCTGGGTTTGTAGAACAAACAGCTCTGTATACAGCTACCAGCTCTAGAAACTCTCCTTTCCACAGATCACAACGTCAGCCCCTTCCCATCTGCATGGTGATTTAGGAAAACAGGAGCTCGCAGGAGATCTTTGTTTCTAATATTTGCCTTTATTTGGAAAGGAACGAGTCAAAAGCCAGGCAGGCAGACGCTCCAGCATTGACAAGCCAGCTTACCTTCCCGTAAACAAAGCAGTACAGCGTAATTCCCATGGCCCATACGTCAAGTGCCTGAAAGAAAGCATGTACAGGCAGTAAATGAGATACAACGCAGAGATGATCTGAATGAGCTGAATTTCCCCACCGATCCACAGACCGTTATTTGTACGCATTTAACGTTTTCTATTTTACTGCGTAGAGTCTCTCTGAAGTTGGGTTCCTAAAGGCATCTGTAGCACACCTGGGGAACGAGGACCGTGCTGGGCCAGATGTTGCTTTCCTTGTTCTTGCTGTGGAGTGCAGTGACTAGCCAGCAGCCCCTTCTTCTTGCAGGAGATTGCACCACTCAAAGCTGAATCTCAAATTCTTCCAGGCACCACCTGACCCCCCCCCCCCCCGACCCCCATCAGACCCTATCTCCATGTCTGCATTACAGCCCTCAGCAGCGCCACTCACTTCCAAGGGATCAGGATACAACCTTGGTGCCCAGCAGCCCTCTGTGCCTCAATTATTTTGGAAGGGAACCATAAGAGAGTCCTCCTTTCCCCTGGAGCAGAGGAAGGGCTCTAACATGGCTCCTGTCTGGCCAGGGATCTGCAGCAAAGTCCGTCTGCCTGCAAAAACATCCAGGGTTTTGCCTGGACTGAACACAAAATCAGAGCTTCAGTTTTACTTAATAACAACCCTGATTTGCACTGCAATCCCTGGGTGGGCAACATACAAAGGATGCAGGTGTGGTGCTGCCCTTTGTGCCATGCTGGGGGTCCCAGGAGGCATCAGCCATCAGCAAAGACCTACCTTTCCACTGAAACTTTTCCCAGTGTCTGAAATGGCCTCTGGTGCCATGAAGGCTGGTGTCCCTGCCGTACTGGAAAGCTGGGCATCGTTCCCTTCAAATTGATTGCTGACTCCAAAATCAGCGATTTTGACGTGCCCGTCATCTCCTAAGAGCAAGTTGGAAGGCTTGATGTCCCGGTGAATGATCTTCTGGTAGTGCACTACAAAAAAACCACAAAACCAGGAGCATGGTCTGTCATGGCAGCCAGGGGAAACCCTTCCAAGAGGATGAAAACAAAGGTGCAAGCTCAGGCACCCCACTTAAAGCTGCTGCTGGATATGCAGCATAGCACAGTCGAAGTGCCAGTTCCTATAACCATTTCTCTGCAGCGCCTCACTGGGACGTACACCAGAGCACAATGCTCAGAAACACGTCAGTCCCCAGGAATTATGCACAGAACAGACACGAACCCAGCAGCAGCCCCACCGAGCAGAGCTGCTAGAGAAGAAAATTGTGAAAATCCTGCAGGTTTGCTTGGCCTCATCGGACCAGCTGACGGGTCAGGGAACTCGCTGTATTAAAAGTTTACGGGATCCAAATAAAAAGGTTCATTTTTCATGGGTTTATTTCGCATTAGCTACAAAGCCAATCAAAAGGGGCAGAACAAAACAGATCCAAGAGGGGGGATTTAGGCAACTAGCAGCTGAGTGCCAGCTCCAGCCAACAGCTCAGAATCAGCGGGCGTTCCCAACTCAAAAGATGCTTCTGACCAGGGAGCAATCACCACCTGGCTGGTGCCAGCCCGCCCCGCCCCCCCCCCCAAAAAAAAAAAAAAAAAAAAAAAAAGGCAGTCTCCTTCTAGCCATGCTTCACAACGGAGCCCACAAATAGAGAAACCACCTCATCTGGCTTTGCATCACCCCAAGCCCCCCACCACACAAAGCCACCAGCCACTCCAGCCACTCTCACACCCAGAGCTGCGGTCCTTCAGAACCCTCCTGGGCATCACCCGTCACTCCACGGGGCTGCAGCAAAGACTCCAGCTCTGTCCCGGCTCCACAAGGCCAGCTGCGGGCACCGGCTGAAGAGCTCATACATCAAAAATGAAAATAAATCCTTGCAAAGAGGTTGGAGGCTGAGATGCACTGAAAACAGCGATGACAAAAGCCCTCTTGTTACAAGCCACTTGGGAAGCAGTGTGGCCATTTCTGGACCACCAAGTGAAGCAGGAGGCTGTAGGAAAGTGGCTGACGTCTCAGAAACTTGGAGACCAAATGTAAAAGTCAAAAAACCAACTTTCTGAACACAAAATGACCCCAAAAGCAGAACTGTAGAAAATCAAGAGACTTCACTGCACAGGAGAGGAAATCCTCTAAGTCTTTCCTGTCCTTCCCAGGCGAAGGGGACCCCCCAGCCTCCCTCCTCCCCCAGCCCCAACCACTATTTTCACATTGCCTTCTTGCAAACGGAGCATGTTTGTTTTTATACCTCCCCACGAGCACTTTTCACATCTCCCAGGAAATAGGCAATGGGGTGGAAGAAAATGCTGCTCTAACCCTTTCCTGCTTTACAAACCCGGTCAACACGTTGCCCCAACGGCAGCCTGCCCTACGGAGCATCCCAGTTTGTGTCTTAGGACCAAGAAGGAACAAACTTCACATCACTCATCACTGCTCTGCTCGTTTCAAGCCAACCTTCCAGCAGTCTGTGTCTGGGGAGGGGAAGTCACGCTTGCAGATACTTTTCCTTCAAAGGACCTCTCCTGATATTTAAAGGACTGTCAGGGAACGCTGTCCTTGGCACATTAAAGAGCTGGTCTGGTGGTCCAGCAGACAAAAACTTGCTGGAGAGCACCGGTGCTTCCATCTCCTTCCAGATGCATAGCAACTGCGTGGCCACGCTGCGATGTGAGCCCGTTAATGCTGCAACAGCCCAGCCAGACAGTCAGGATAAACACCGAAAACCCTGCAGCAACAGCAATTACGAGGACACATCTGCTCTGCAGCAAAGCTGGTGGCAAGCTGACATTTCATTATGGTAATATAGGAAGAAAAAAAAAAAAAAAAAGAAAAGGGATGGGGGGGAGTGAAGTTTCCCTTCAGGAGATGATGAGCTGCCTATCAAGCAGGTGTCTGCTCTCATGCCTGATACCACAGGGCTAAGATTTCCAATGCCTCTAAAAAATATACACCCTCCAAATATACGTGGGCTATACAAGTAGCTCCCTGGAGCTAAGCCTGTGAAAACCGAGGGGGTTACACTAGGCAAGCAGGTACTCCAGGCTTTTTATTATTTCTTCCATATGGGAAAACAAAACAACCCAAACCGAAACCACAAACCAATTCCCTGGTCAAATAACTCTTTATTTCATAAAACACATGCCCTGCCTTTGCGCAATCTGACGAAGGTAGAGTGAAAACGCGGGCAGTTTGCCAGATGCCCTGTGTTTGCTCAGCGCCCGTCTCAGCCTGGTACCCAGCAGGGCAGGGTACCCGTTACGCAGAGCAGCAATATGACTGTTGAACCAAAAAAATCAAAACCACATCCTTTGCAAAACTCAAAGCCATCAAACACTTGGATCAATGCACAATCTGCATTTCCCAGACCAGAACATCCACGTGCTTGATGTGACCGTGAGGGCCAGTGATCGCCTGACCCCAACAGCTCAGAGGAGAGAATCAGCACAAGTGCCTGCAGGGCGGAGGAGCACAGGTTGCACTTGCAGAAGCGAGCCCGTATCCCAGGCCTATGCCATGCAATGCCAGCCAGGTGCTTCTGCAAACCTGGCACCTGCTTTAAAACATAAACTGGAATGGGAAGGAGACGGGTGTGGAGGGAAGTGGCCGGCCAGGTCAGGACCGGCAGCACTGGGAGCAGTGCCCAGCCCACGTGCCGTGCTGCTTTGCCGTGCTGTTTGGGTGACAGCAATGAAAGCCTTGTGCCAGCTGGCTCAACAGGCTTCTTGCTGTCTGCAAATCCTCCTCCCTACCCAGCTGCCTTGTGCAGAGGCAACAGCCATGAAGGGAGAAGGATGGGGGACAGGAATGGCACGTTGAGCACCACCTGGTGTAAATGAACAAGGAAAAATTCTAACAGCAAGAGCTCACATCTAACCAGAAATGATTTGGTGCGGAGCTGCTAATCTGATGAAGGCAACCTGAAATCCCTTTCATGCTCTGAAGAAACACAGTTCCTAAGGTCCCAGTCTTCCAGCTGTTGTGGGCACACTCCCCTGCACAGCCACCCAAAACAGGTTTCACAACGCACGGCCCGATCCTCTCCTGCGCTGTGCCTCACCACTGGTGCAGTTCAGTACAACACAGGGCTGCAGAAAGAATAAAAGATTCCCCCCAAATCATTGCCAAGTCTTCTTGTAGGCAAGAGAAAAAAACCTGGCTTGTTTGAGAGCTGCAGCAAGCAAGCAGGACTGCTTATTTGCAGGACACCAACACGACTAAGCTCAGAAAAACTTTCCAAATTACCAACTTCTGCTGCAAGTTCAGACCGTTTGCAGATAAGGCGTTGCAGGGAGATGGGCAGGGAGCAATGATTTCAGCAGGGCTGGCCGAAGGCTGACTGGCCAAGTGGCAGGACGTGCCTGCAGTGACACGAGCATCACTGTCACACGCTCCGAAAGGAGCCCGGGGACAGCCTCCTGCAGGAAAGATACTTGTTAAACCAGCGTGATCTACATTTCCAGCACAACACTCAAAGGAAAAGATGGTGTTATCTCTGCAGAACTCCAGAGGGATGGCTGAGCATCGCAGGCGTAAAGCCTGTCACTAACAACACCCTCCAGACTGCTAATGACTGTACAGAAGGGACACCGCCGAGGAACACACAACTCACTGAGCCACCCAAGGGGAGCAGGTGACAGCCTCAATCAAACACAATCACCAGCACAAATTAACCCTCTAATTTCATCAGCCTGAAGCACCTGGGAGCAAGTTTCTTCCCTCTCCAGATGTAAGAGCAGCAGGCAGGAAGGCACCTTTGTTAGGATTGCTATTCAATGTCTCTGGAAGCCAGGACTAGAGGTCCCAGAAACAAAACCCTCGTCCTGTCCTTGGGATTAAGGACATGTTGCGACACCACCGCTAACAACAGGAGCAGGGCTGCAGCAGGCACAGAAGAGAAGGAAAAACGCTTGTAACACCTGAAGCAAACCCTCAAATGTGCTTTAAAAAACATAAGCGAAATCACTATCTGTATCGGTGCACCTAAACTTGCTCCATGAGCATTTGGGAATTTTAAACCAACCCTTAATGGGTTAACATGACCTCCCCTTAATGGGGCAGCTGGGACCCCTAAGTTGAGTCTGTGCCTTTGAGGGAACTTCCAGCTACTCTGCGTCCTCAAAGAGACCGGCCATGGCAAGGCGTTGGGTTTTTCGCTTGTGCCATGCCAGAAAGAGTCACAAAGCAGGCAGACATCAGCCCTGCCGAGCCTGCCCTCAGACCCACACCACCCACACCATCCAGCCACAGGGACGCGGCTGCTGGATGCACGCAGCCTTAGGAAGGACCATCCCATCGGTGCTCCCCTCCCATCTCACCACCACCACACGCAAGGGTGACATCAACAGCTAAAAATCACCCGTTCCCATGGGAATGTACCTGTTAACATCGATGCTGAGCTGGCCAAAGCAGAGCACTTTGCTGAAGCTGCTTTGGCAACCTGACAAAATGATACCATGCGTAGCTTTTCCCTGGAAAAGACTGTGCTCTCAGAGCAGAGGTTTGTGCTCTCAAAGCTCACTGGAACAATTCCCCTGGGCTCCAAGATGCTCTGCACTTTCTTGCTGACAGACCTGATTCAAAGAAGGGATCGATACCTCTTCATAATGAAAATAAGGCAACGTAAATTATTACAGAGCCCTTAGAAGAAAGTCTGATTCTGCAGCGCTCTGTTAAATTCGGTTTTAGGGGACCCATCTGTCACTGCAGTGGAAAGGTAACTATTTCAGGCATATTTGCATCAATCCCATGGATTTCTGGAGCATCTAGGCGAAGATCCCAAAGCACATTAGCTTTGCTAACAAAATACTTGTTTGCTAAACCTCACAGCCACCCCGTGAACCAAGCAGGCAGGACAGCTGAGGGCCCATTTATTACATTTTCATCACCGCTTGTGTTAGAAAGCTTGAGCAGGCACACGTGAAGTTGGACTGAGTGGAGCCCTAGAGCCCCGAGGTGCTCAGAAACAAGGGAAATCATTCCTAAAACTCTGGGCTGTGCCCTGACTTCGGGCATGGAGCGCAGGCACCTACGAAAAGCCTGCTGAAGGCTGATGCTACATGGTCCAGAGTTACAACCTCACCGGAGGATTCAGGGTGCTCAGGGTGTGAGCAACAACTGGGAAAGGACTAGCTCCTTCCCAGTTTCAGACAGAGCCTCTAGCAGGTAGTGTTGCACCCCCTGCCTAGAGCAGCTGGGATGAACTTGTACT
This sequence comes from Falco punctatus, assembly GCF_963210335.1. Classification (NCBI taxonomy): domain Eukaryota; kingdom Metazoa; phylum Chordata; class Aves; order Falconiformes; family Falconidae; genus Falco; species Falco punctatus. The sequence goes on along the minus strand of NC_137580.1, from coordinate 104,654,743 downwards.
GGGCTGTTCAAATTTGAGCCCAGATGGAACAGCTACCCAAAATAAAAGGTCTCCTCGAAAATCTGGCTTTTCAGGGTTTTGTTCTGTTTCTTCATCACAATGTATTTTAATTCAGTTGGTATTAGCAGCACGGATACAATAGTTGGGGTATTTATGTCCAAACCAGGGTCATCCCGAGTTTCTCTGAGCAATAGGGATGTGGGGCGAGCTGTGCTGGGGCTGCCTGTCCTCCTGCTTTCCACCTTCCCAACAGGGGCAGAAAAAAGCACCCGCAGCTTCCTGAAAATTCCTGAAAAGCTGCCTGTGACTGTGCCGCTGGTCCTTAGGGCAGACCTTGTCCCAGGATGGACTCTGAACACCTCTCCGGTGGCACACGTGGATGACCCGCATCCTATCGGTGGTTTCAGGCAGCCTGCACCCACTTCTCCCCGCCATCCGGAGCACAAACGTGGTTTCTCATCCTTGGCCCTAGACAACAAGACAGCATGTCTTTCACGCCAAGAGACTGTCACAGCTGCCTGGTGGCACTTGGTGCCTCCAAGCCTCTGGTGGTACTCGGTGCCTGCCAACACTCTGGGTGCTGACTGTCCAGGGAACGAGCAGCTGGTTTGTACTTCCAGGTCACTAAACACGGCCATTTAGGACACTGCTTTGGCAACCCACTGACCATCGTCTCCATGAAAAGCCATCAGGTGATGTGGGAATGGTATGAAAAGAAAGCACAGGCTTACATGCCTCTGAACGGGGGTCAGCATCCCTGCAGAACTGAGCTTGCAATAGAGCCAAATGACTTCAATGACAAAATGAAGCTCTTGCAGAAAGCCAGCACCCCAAGCATCATCGCTGCCGTTCGCATGCATGTTGCCCGGAGTGCACCCCAGCCCCTCTGGGAGGTACAGGGTCCCAGAGCATCATGGCTTTAAACTGTGCTGTGGCTTAAAAATCCTGCAGCATTCATATCTCGGAGCAGTGTCCAGGCAGGGGTGACCCCCCAGTAGCTGTGGTACAGTAGATGGGGCTGGAGAAAGGAGCAGGTTTTGGGGAGAATCTCTGCTGCATCCAGCCCTGCCTGTGCTCTCTGCAGGGCTCCTGCCACCCTGTCTCCCTGCTCCATTACTGCTCCTCAGCAAAGCCCCACTGAGCATATCATTTCTTTCTCGTCAGTCCCTTGGGTGCCTTCAGTGGGACAAGGCAGCTTTTTTCAGAACGTGCAACTCATCTCACAAATGCTCCTCATTTCTAGATGCCGCAGGCTACTCAGAGGCTAAACAAATTTTCCTTTTCATTCAGAAGTAAACGCCTGGGAACTGTCTGACTAGATGAACAGCCAGTGAAGACCAAGAGGGAGCAGACACAGAAGTGCTAGAAAAAGGACAGGTTGTTCCTTGGTCCTTTAAAAAAAGGTGCTTTTCACTGCATTCCCTTCTGGAAACCTTTGAGCTCCAGCAGGTTAGTACCAACTTGCTAAAAGCTCATTTAAAAATTATACGTATAAAATTTCTCAACGCACTGACACATCCTGCTATTTACTGAGGCTAATGTTGAATTATCCTTGATTAAAACCAGAATCCCATTCCCACTCAAGGGCAAAAGCAATCCAGACGGTGCTACTGCAGAGTCTGCTTAGTATTACTCTCACATCCCCCCTCTAGCGAAGAAATGATTTAACACCCTCCCAAGGAAACTGCTGCACCACCATCCAGAGCTCAAACTGGATGTTTAAACCTCTGTCCTTGCCCACAACGCTCCGCTGAGAGCCGGAGGACAGGGATGTAGCGGGCAGTGCAAGGGGAACACCCTTCCTCCCACGCTTAGCTCCTTGGGGGGTTTGGTGTAGCAGCAGGGGCAAGGATCACAGCTCTGATCTTCTCAGCTCTGTTTCATTACTTTGCAGCTCTCTTGCTGCATCCACCAAGCCTCTGCTACTCGAGTACGTTGCTTAAGCGAGGGTTTTACAAAGGGGGATCCCGACACACAGCCCTTTGGAAGGGTTCAGCTCCCGTTCGGGCTCCATCTCCAACGCCCAGCTGACCGCCCGCTCTGGCAGAAGCAGTAGGGGTGGGATGCTGCTGGTAGGAAGCAACGGAGAAGAGGAAGGTGAGGCCAAAGGCTGCCCTTCTACCGCTGTGCTCCAACCCACACGAGCACACCGTGTATCACTGGTCACAGAGGACACACAGAGCTTGCTGCCAGTGACACACATGTCAACGGTCAAGGGACGTGCCGGGAAGGTGAGGAGCAGGGACGTGCAGCGAGTGCTGCCCAAACCACCTGCACAGTCTGTGCCATGGGCTGCTTCTAATGCCGAGCACAAGCACTGGTGGAACTGCTTCGAACAACAAAAGTCAAAGTGCCTGATCTTCCTTCAGAGGCTCTAACACATCTCTCTGATCTGCTCCACCAGCTCATTAACTCTCTCTTAGACAAAAGTCCTCATCGATCAGTATCAGCAACACTTGTAGCTACATGAAAGGTTTTTTGTTTGGTTTTCTAAGCATCTGAAGAGAGCTTGTCTGAATGTGATAAAACACAAGCCAGGCAAGCCAGTCCCTCTTCTCCTGGTGGTGTCACTTATAACACCCAGCACTCGGCAGTGGTGGCTGCAGTGTCACATCAACACGCTCCATTTCGAGGAGCTCGGAACTTGTGCAGGCAAGAGGCAGGAGCAGAGAAGGAGCAGGTCCCTGTTTCCCACATGGGAATGGAGGCACAGGTGGATCAAGTAGTTTGCTAGGAACAGTAGAGTTCCAGCTCTGCTGGCCCACACCAACATGAGGTCCAAGGAACTCACCTCTGAGCAAAGCCAAACCAGATCAAACCCATCTACACCACTGATGCTTCACCGCACCTACCCCAGCTTACGTTGCAGTAGATATCCTTCAGAAGAGACAACCCTGTGTTGACTCAGACGTTGATATATTTGCTTGATTTTCCTTTTAAGATAATGGAAACTACACTCACGTATTGGTGATCAAGTAGATTAAGTCTTATCTCAGAAAAGCCAGCCTTGATCTGCACATCAGGTACTTTGTTACTGCTCCAGGCTGAGCGCGCAGGGCTCTGGAGCATCGCAGGCATCCCTACAGGTGCCCTGCAGAGACCTGCTGCTGGAAAGGTGACATCCCAACGGCTTTAGCCACTCGTCACGACCCTCCCTTCAACCCAATAGCTCAGCTGAGACAAGCATGCTCTGCAGCAGAGGGGCCAGAACTGCCACCCTTAGTGTCATTAGGCACAGTCACAGGAGGGAAATTAGGCATTTTCTACAGAGAACACAGGAAACCATGTTTTTTCTTCCTTTCAGCCACACTGATAGCAACTGTTTCAGCTTCTCGTGAGCCAGATAAAATACCAAGCTTGCAGCTCAACAGCAGAAGGGGCAGCTGCTGTGCTTCATCTGGACTATGCAAGTCAGCAGGGTTTTCCCCTGGGTCAAGCCTGTGTGCGCGTTCCGTGCCGTCTGCCCCGGGTAACATCACAGCCAGGCTACCTGCTTACATACACCTCCCGTCTGCTCACTCTTACTCTTAGGCTCTTACTAAATGTCCCAGTCCTAAAACCAGACTGGGATACCTGCCTGGCATATCCCTCCTGTCTTTTGATGCAGTGCACTTCTCCTTCACCACCTCTCCTGTGGCTCCCATGTCCATCTCCTGCCACTGGAGAGGAGTTTGAGGTACTGGTTTCCACTGTTCATCTGCCAAAACAAACTGGGATGACACCAAATTCACCATCACTCAAACCCATTTACCATGCAGTTATTAAACGTGAGTCACCACTGAGTCGATCCAGACGGAAATTTTACTGCCTTTAAGAAGTCAAACCTGTATTTGGGTATCACCCCATCCAGGATATCTGAAGTAAACCAGCAGAATATCTGCCTTTGCCCAGCAAAGTCCTTCATCCACCTTTGTCCTTCGTAGGCTTTGTTGCAGGGAGGGATATGCTAATGCTTGCAGCCGTTTCAGCCACATTTACTGTACAAAACAAGTCTGAAACACATTTGTGCCCCTAATTAACAAGGCTTGGGGGGCTCCAGGACTTTTTCTAACAGATGGTCGAAGGGGTGAAAGGACACTTGGCACAGACAAGCACTCTGCAGCCTCGGAAAGCTGCCTGTGAAGGTGTGACAGAGGTCTGTAAACCAGGGGTGGTGCAGAGTGGACAGGATTGTTCCCAAGTCACTGCTGGCATCGCCCGAGACCTGCAGGATCAACCTGAACCCCCAATGGGAACTGCTTCCCACAGCATAACAGGAGCAGGGAAGAGAGAGAGAGTTGGGAAGAGAGTTAGGAAGAGCAGGGGGTAGCAGACATTGAGGATTTACACACAACTTCAAAAAGCAAACGAACAAACGAATGTAACAGTATCAGAGGTTGTTAACTACAAAGACACAACCTTTGGCTGAGGAAATGTCTGGGCCACTGCTCCCAGGGTGCAGGGTGAGTGGCTGGGCACCCACCTGGCTGGCACTGCTGGTGGGTCCCACTGCCAGGCACCCTGGGCTGACCCCGGGGCATCACCAGTCACCTCCCAGCTTCCAGGATTGACTCCTGCTGCGGCAGCTAAGTCCTTCGGTGACTCCTCGCTATCCACCACATCTACTTCTGCTGAGCATCACTGAGAAAGCAACGTTTGCCTTACTAGAAGGAAGACTGAACCTTAAATAACCCCGCATAAGCACTATGAGAGGGAAGTTACAAGTGGAAAGGGAGGTAATTGCACATATCCCCAGTTCAGAGACGCTTAAGCACATGCTTTAGTTAATGACACAAATAATCCAGCAGAACTTTTCCATCCAAAGTACTTAATCACGTTCTGAAATTACCACTCCAGTGGTACTTCGAGCACAGAGACAACAGCCTGGCTCCCTGGTGCACGCGTGCAATGCCCTCAGTACTGGGGAAATCTTGCCAGCGGGAGCAAAAACACTTTCCTTCATAGGGCCCATTTCACGAGGACGGGAATTAAAGTTTGCATGTGTGTAAATAACTCCTGACACAGTCAGCACAACAGAGCCCCGGTCTGAGACAGGCACACAAACCCAGAGCATGTGAACCCGTGATACCACCACGCTTAAGCTCAAAATATTTTCCCAGCAGGTCGGGGGCCAGAGGAAGGGATGCTCTACCATGCGCAGACCTCCCCGGCTCTCACACCTTGAACCTGCCTCCGTTTCTTCACCGTTCAGTGAATGAGGTTGGGACTGTGCGTACTTCCCAGTATTAAATGTATGAAACCCAGAAGCAGCTGACCGTGCTGCTGCCTGGATGGGGAGCTCTCAGCTGCCCCCAGGGCATCCCCCCCTGCCTAAGCAGGCTTCCCACCTGGCACAGGATCCTTCTGCTCTCCTCACACCGAGCCTTGCCTTCCTCCAAATGCTTCTCCCCAGAGCCAGCCCTCCTGCAGGAGGTCCCCATCCCAGGCACGCATCATGGATAACCAGTCAAGTCCAGTCCCTACAGACAGACACACAGCGGCCATGGACCACAGGCACCACCGGTAATCGAGGAGGCCAGCCTGCGTGTCCCACCGGTAATCGAGGAGGCCAGCCCGCGTGTCCCACCTGCTGGGCTCCCGCAGCCCTTCCCGGTCACTGCAGACCCTTTGCACCAAGGACAGCACGCTGGCCTGGATTAACACCTTGCAGGCTCTGACAGGAATTGTTTGCAACTTCTAATTTAATCAAACCTACCCAGCAATGCTGCATTTGCTGCCGTGCTGACTGAGAGCTGCAACCATCTGCATGGTTATTGAGACTCCCAAACTGCATAACAATTATGTACGCTTACATTAAAATTACCTTGCAATCTCTAGATTGCCTGGCAACACTTTTCCTTCAGCATGCACAAACGGTGCGCTTTTCCTTTTAATTACATAATAATTGCCATGCATTTACCCAGCGGTTCCGAGAAGACCATTTTTAACTTTCATTTGCTAATAAAATAAGTGGTTACTCAATACCCCAAAATAAAGCATCCTATTGTTCCTCTTGCTGGGCATACTTGGGCATCCTATAGTTTATTGCCCAATTTCACTCCCTCTGCCTAGGACTACCCAAATTTTACTACTTTTTTTTTTTTTTTTATGTTTTACTATCTTCTAAAGTCAAAGTTTTCTCCGAGCAGGAACTGTTATGCCAGCAGCATCCAGCGCAGCAGAGCTGGGATCTCCTCCCAGCTGAGGCATACAAATTCTGCTGTAATATGAATGCTAATGAGAAAATAAAAAACTGCAGTCTTCGCCCTTCAAACTACTGAAAAACAGTCTCGAGCTTCCCCTTCACGTATGGATTTCCCACCAACTTCCAGGGGTGACCCGACTGATTTGGGCACTACCTGGAAGCTTCTGGACTGTCACAGACTTGCAAAGATTTTATTCCCAGTGACGGGTTTTAGCCAAAAAGTGAGGTGATGCTGCATTTCAATGCAGAGATGGACCAGGGTGCTGCAAAACACCTCCCTCTGCTTCAGCAGTGTGCTCAGAGACTTGTTCTCTGCTGGTGTTTGAATCCAGATGAGTCTTCAACAAAAGCCTTATAGAAGTGAGGGGCTTGCTCTGGCTCCAAGGAGCTGCTGAGCTTGCAGGAGCCACCAGAGAGGGGCAAAATTAAGGCAGACGTGGCATGACAGCAGCACGAAACGTTACTTTTGAGTTTGATGTGCCTACACCTTGGCTTTTTGTAAGCACATTTAAAACAATTCCCTCGAGTTTGTGAAAGCTGCAGGTATTTATTTCCTAAGGTTGAAACAGCTGGAAACATCTCACCTTGGAGCGAGCAGGGAGGGTGACACAGCTCCATCTTGCACGTCTGACGTTTCACACTTTGCACTGCTCATTGACTGGGGATGACGATCCTCGTCCCTCCCTCTCCTGGCCACCCTGACTTCGGATCTGCCACCAAACCCGTGCGTTGGCACTGCCAAACCCAGCCAGGTTTACAGAAGGTTGCCAAGCCCAAGATGCCCAGCTAACCTAGATCCGTCCCGAGAACCCGGCGTATCGCAGCTGCCTCTGCTGTCAGCTCAGCACAGCCACAACCACAAGGACAATGCAGACAAGCTGCTGAAGGACAGGCAAGGATGGAAGAGAAGCCAAACCAGAGACCTACCCGCCCTGGCACTCCATCTCCTGCCAGGGGCAATAGCTTGGGGAAAAGCATCAAGCAGAAAGTTGGGACACCCCTGGCAGCCACACTCCCTGCTTCGGGGAGCTCGATGGCAAACTCTGCCCGTGTCCTCATATTTTGTTGTCCTTGATGGGCTTTTCTTCTACAGATCCATCTCCTTGCTTGGAGCCTGTTTGGTTCCGGCACCTCCTAGCTCCCTTAACACTGAATTTCACACGCTACATGAAAGGGTAATTCCTTCTGGTTTAAACTGGCTCCCTGATTATTTTTATTTGCAACCCCTTAGTTCTTGTGTTTCTAGAGACAGAGCAGATTCCTTCCCTGTTCATCACTTCCCCGACACTGAGATTTTATAAGCCTCTGTCATATCACCCCTTCCCATGATAATTTTCAAATCTTAAGAGCTTTGGTCTTCTCTCTGCACAAAAGATGTTCCATCTCTGTACAGAAAATGTTCCAGGACCATCCTGACCATCCTTCTCGGGCATTTTCCAGCTCTAGAGGGCTCTTTCTAAGACAGGCTGAGCCGAGTCACACAAAACATTCAAGGTACTCCTTGCCTGTACCTAGGAGCTCTTACAGATCCAAATAACTGGATTTCTGTTTTCTTGTCTGTTTCATTCCCCCTAATTCCCCAAATCTTGTTAGTTTTGTTGAACATCACCAGTGGGCTGGCATTTTCAAGAGAACTATTAAGAACCAAGCTCGAGTGAGAACAGCTGATTGAGAGCCCATCATGATGTACAGATTTTTAGTGTTTGTCCCCCTCATGCATTACCCTGCAGTCAGCAACGTGGATTTTTATCTCCCATTTTACCATGCCATCACTTGCAATCACAGCATCTTCCTGCCAGTCTTCGCAGTTGGTTCTGACAACGACTATCCTGAATAACTAGATGTCATCACCCATCTCGATGACTATCCTGAATAACTAGATGTCATCACCCTTATTGTACTCTACCTTTTTCACATCATTTAGGAATATATTGAACAACCCAGGCCGCATTACGGATTCCTGTTTAACCACACCCGTGACTTTGCTCCATTGCGAAAGCTGGATTCCTACTTTCCTGATTGTCTAGTTATTAATCCACAGAAGGCCACCCAACCGAAGGGATTTATGAGCTACTGTTAATGAACCTAATCAAAAGCTGTTTGGTAATCAAAATACAATGTACTAACAGGATCACCTTATCTACACGTTTGTTGTCTTCTCTGGAAAATAGAGATAACAGATCTGTGAGGCAGGAGTTCCCTCTGCAAGAGCTCTATTGACTCTTTGTCCTCACATTCAGCTGCCCAGCCATGGTAGATTCTTTAGTGCATCAGTGTGCAGAGACAGCAGTCAACGATGAGATGGCGAAACTCTAGGGAAGGCTGTCTACCAGGAGGACAGCAGAATTTGATTCTCCTCTACCAGGAGGACAACCTGCTGGCACGGGTCAGAAGAGAAGCCCAGCCACAAAGCCAGCAGCACAAGGACTGCAGATCAGCAGCGAGCAAAATGCACCACCCGACGGCCAGACATCCCTCGCTGCGGAGAGCAGAAGCTTACACGGACACACCAGCTCTGCTAAGGGTCCACCAGGGCAAACGGCACCCAGTCCTCGATGCTCCACAGGGCTCATGCTCACAACATACCAGCACACAGACCGCTCTACCCTGTGGCTTCGGTTCAGGGACCCCTCCTCTTCTTCTACCCGTCATGCCAGCAGGGCCACGTCAACTCCAGAGGGGCCAGAAAATTCCCTGCCATCATTTACAAACCCGTCAGGGCTTCCTTGTGCTCGTCAGGGCAGGTGCTCAGCAAAGCATCCGGCCTCAGTTGTGGCAGAAGACTTACCAGAATAAGGCGACAATGATCAAATTGGCTACGAAGAAGAGGAACCCCACTGCTGCAGTCTCCGGCCAGAGCCTGGGAACACACTGGAGCCCTGAGCCACGAGGAGTCACCCGTGACAGCGCAGAGGGTGCGGAGGACGGGCACCCTCCCTGTGCTGCTCCCCAGCTCTCCCCACAGCTGGCGCTGGCCCTGCTAAGCTAGAGACAGGGATTTGTCCCAGTTGGAGCTGACCGCTCGTGTCACTGCAAACACCCACTTGCTGGCTCTGCTATTGCCTTCAGGGACGCTCCTCAGCAAGAAGCAAGTGGAAGAGAAGAGGGAAGCTGCTGTTTTCCTAACGTCCTTTCTGAGGAACACCTGCTCCCAGCATCTGTGACACTGCCTGGTTACAGCTGAGCCCAGTGGGGCCCCTGCCACCTGCAAAGCCCACCCCGTGCCATGAGGGGGGACCTGCTGGCTCAGCTGACAGCCCACCGGAGCCGAGAGGCTTCTCCCCAGCTGAGCAGAAGGCCAACGCACATCAGTGCTGGGGGTACTCACAGTACTCGATGCCCAAGACGATGTCTCGGAAGTAGAGCCGAGCCTGCTCCTCGCTGAAGGGCTGGTCGCTCGGTACCTCCATGACAGGGCTGTAAGGAAGAAGGAGAGGGACTCAGCACCTTGCAGAATGGCAGCAACGCTCCTTGCTGGAGGAGTTTCATGTTCTCCATCACCACATCCCCAGCGTGAGGGCCAGGCTCCCGAGAGGTCCTGGGTGCTGTGACACAGGAGGGAGGCACAGCCATCCTTTCTGGACACAGTGACGCCGAGGTCAGTGAGCTTGGCTAGCACTGACAGGTGGCTTTGCGCAGTCCCTGAGCCAGCGTGAGCCACCCCTCATCACCATGATTAACTGCTTCTGTCTGCACAAAATCAGGCAAACGCTGAGAGCCCTAATGGGAACAAGTACAGAGAAAGAACCAAACTGGGTTTGGCCTTCAGTTTCTTGCTAAAGCTGCTCATGGCTGCGAACACCAGCATCACCAGCAGGTGCCCAGCAGCAGCGGGGACAGAGTGCCCATTGCTGTGCACTGGACATCATGCCTGCTGGGGCTCAGTCCTGAAGCAACATCAGCGTGCAGCTTGTCTAAACCAACGCAGAATCTAGAGACGAACCAGTGGCTTAAAGGTTGAGTGGACATATTTCCAGTGCATTGTGTTAAACTGCTTCGAAAACTTCTTTAACTGTTCAGGGTTCAGCCACCACTGGCACTCAGCCATTCAGCTGTGAACAGCCAAGGTTACCTGGTCGGCTTGTCCTCTCCTTTCTTTTGTACGCCGGCATTGCTGAGAGATGCAGTCTCCTCTAAAAGCTCCTCTTCTGCCTGTGCCTGCTGAAAGCTGAGGGCAAAGAGGATGCAGGAGCCACTCCGCACCTCCTGTTCCCCAGCGGATGAATGGCAGGAGCCAAGGACTTCACTGCGCTGGGGGTTAATCCTGCTTGTGCTCAGCAGCTTGACCTTGCATTTGGACATACGCCCACTGACTTGAGCTGGATTTCAACGATCGCTCCCAAGGCACTGTCCTTGCAAGCCAAACCCTGGTGGGGAACAGCCCTTTGCCAAAGCCAGGCTCTGTGGCCTCAGCACCCAGCAGCAAAGCCTTCCTGCAACACTTCTCCCTTGCTGCCCACTTGATTGATGACCTTCAGCTCCCGTTTGCATTTTTTCTGCCTCCCTCTTCAGGCACATCTCTCTGCGGCTGAAACCAGCCGGCAGGACTGACAGAGCCACTAATGGAGTCTAATTGCCTCCTGCTAGAGGCAGGCAGGCTGCGCTGGCTGAGCTGCATGTTCCCTGGCCACAGCTGATGACAAGAGGGTGGGTTTTATTTTTCCCTCCCCCTCTCCTACAGGATAGTCATCAGCCTGGTCACCAGGGAGACTGGGGAGCCTCTCACCAACCTGTTGGAGCTGGCAGTCTGCAAGAGGCTTGCTGGTGCGGCCAGAGAGATAAATAAGCCCTTTGGGAATCTCCCCCATCCTGGGCACAGGTCTCCTGGCCACGCTGTGACTCTGCAGAGGTGCAGAATCAGCACAGGTGTAGTGAAAAGCACTGAGGATTCTCCCACCACCTCATCACTTCTCCTGCTACAGAAAAATGTGCCAACAAACCAGCCTCCCACGATAAGTTAGTGCTAGGGGCAAAATAAGGCAGTGGGTGGCAAGCGAACACTGATGCAACCCTGCACCCCTTCTGCCAGAGCTGTCACCCCAGCAGGGTAATGCTACCAAAACCTTTTCTTCCAGGCATGTGATGGGGAATTGGCACCAAATTTGTTTTCTGGATCACAGCCTGGCACCTGGACATGCCCTCCTGGCCCATCACTATTCACCACATCATTCTGGGCTGTACCAGCGCTGGATGCTGCTGCCTCTGCGCTTGCCCCACTGTACACATCAATCCTCCATTTCACCTAGGAAGCCGATGATGAACACACAAATTTTCAACACAAGGGATCCCAGGAGGGCTACTTACCCTTTCCTCAGGAGGTCAAACACTGCAAGAAAAGGAAATCACACCATAAATGAATCAGAAAAGGGGACCGGGCTTATCAATTTTGTAGCACCTACAAACCCACATATATTCCCACATCTGCAAAATCAATTTATCTCCACTCACTTCTCTTCCCTCACCCATGACAAGGACACTAGAGGATGCAAAATGAAAATATTCATTTCTTCCAAGACAAATATCCCTACCTCCTGCCAGCTCCACGCAGAGAGGCAGCGGGTGCTTATTTATCAACCGTATTTCTGCTGCTCCCGGTGTTCAGCCCTTGCTGCTTTGAGACCCATCTTATTCAGTACCTTCAGGGAGGGTGTTTGGCAGGATATTTCTGCTAAATGGCTGATAGCGAGTGAGATGCTGTAAGAACACGCTGCTCCATTTCTGCTGTGTCAATCAGCAACGTAGCTACACGGCTGTCAGAGGTAAACGCTCCCAGGCAGGAGCAATTGGAGCGGATTTCTTGGTGTGAGTTGAGGTTTGTAAAGCACAGGAGGTTTTGTGTCTGATTAGGGGGTTAGTGGCAATGTGTTTTTCTGGTCCTGTCTGACCTGGTCTGCAAACAGGAGAAGGATCTGCCTCTGTCTAGCGGGAGAGCTCTTTCCTCATGAACTGCTAAGGGATTTCTTGCACCCCCCAAGAAATGCAAGCAGATCGCCCTCCCCAGAGCACCAGCAGCCCTGCTTACAGCTGTGCTGCTAGGCCAGCTGAAGGTACCAATGTGCCAAGCCAGCCTGCGCTGCCTCTCCTTGCTCTCCAGGCAGAAGAAGCTGCAGTTTGTGGCAGCGTTTCGTTACTCAACCACCCTGCGCCATTGCAGGTCATTTGGTTTCCATCGGCACCTTCCACCCCCTGCTTCCTTCCCCGTGAGTGTGCAGCAGAGCTCACAGCAGTCCTTCACCCCAGCAGTGATTAGCAAAGAGCAAACGCCACTTTCTTTGGTTTTGCTTTGTAGCGGGGGCATTTTTCAAAGGAGAAAGGTGCAGTTCATCATCAGCTGGGTCAGCAGCAGGAGGAGGAAACCCACAGGCTCAGTCCTGATCACCTACAGCATCCCCTTGCTGCCGAGGGAACTGCAGAGGCAGAAGCTTGGTTTGCCTGTGTCACTCTGCCAGACCCGCTCACGAGATCCCAGGCACAGCAAAGAGGTGATGGGGCATGGACAACTGGGATGCAGCCACTGCTCGCTGCCCAGTGCACCCTCCCCAGGGTCCCAGTGGGACCAGGAGACGTGCCACTTGCCCTGCTGCTATCGCTGCCATTTCTGGGACCCTTATCTTGTTCCACAGCGAGAACTTGGGTTTGGGTTTATTGGGTTGGTTTTTTTTTTCTTTTTCTTTTCTGCAGCTTTGACTTCCTCATGCATTTATTTTCATTCAACAAAAAAGCTTCCTCCCTCACCTCTCCCCCTCCTCTCCATCCCCAGGGGTTCAGGCCTTTAAACATCAGCCCCAGCCACCCTCGGCACCACACCTGCCCCTGCCTGGGCTGCCGCTTTACGATGCTGCCAGAATGCCCCTGCAGCTTCAGCAGAAAGGGAAAAAGTGGCCTTTCAAAGGCAAATAGCTTTGTTTGCTAAGCAGAGGCCCCTTGCACAGGCAGCTTCAAAAGCATCCCATAATTATTTCATGAGAAGCAGCCTTGGAGCCTATCTGACTGGGAAACAGATGTAACAGGGTCACACATCCCCCTCCTCTGGGCCACCTCAGAGGGCACCTCAGTGCCTCCCTGGCCTGTCCCTCCAGGTTTTGCCTGACTGGGGTCAGCCTGTGGCTGGCACCTCCAGGGCTGGGGGCAGAGGAAGACGGAATGGGTGGGAATCCCTCACCCGAGCCCCCCGCGGCAGGGTCTGGGTTCAGAGGCCAAAGGCAGCAGCGCTGCTCCCTTAGGAGCTCCCGAGGCTCGGCAGGCTGCTCGGTGTCTCCGTAGGCATCAGAGGGGACACCCTGAGACGATGCTGCTTCCCAGAGTCTCTACCACTATCCACAGCCTACATAAGTCTGGAGAAACCAACCTCGCACCAGGAAGAGGAGAACCCATCCCTCACCCTTCCCTTCTCTCCCGGCCCCAGGACCGACGCACACACAGGGGAAGGCAGAGCCGCCATCGTGTCTTTTTAGTGTCCCCATGGCAAGATGTCCACAGCTGTACTAAGACCCCCAGCTGCCTTACCCTACTGCAAGGGGCCCTTCCATCCCAGCTGCCTCTACAGGCGTTTCACTTTTCAGAAAAAAAACAAGTCTGCTGAAGCTGGGACACGTTTCCTCCAGGCATCGACCCCGAGCCCCGGTACGTGTTACTTGCATCGCTAGGTCTAAGCCCAGACGGTTCTGTTCGCGTATACGAGTCACATACCCATGTACAAGTTGTCCTCTGCAGGATCGTCAAGGACCTGTAATGGATAACAGAGAGAAAAGGGGAAAGGAGGAAAAACAGCAGGGAAACAAAGAGATTTTAAATCAAGTAATATTTTACTGCTCCCTGTACACTGTGCTGAGCTGCAAAGCATTGAGGATGACTTAGGCTAATACTTCAAGGTTCCCAGAGAGAGGGGCTTTGAAGGGCACGGATTTTCCTGTCTCCAGGAAAATCTGGGCTTCTGCCTGTGTTTGGAGAAACAGCTTACTAATAAAGGTACTGCATGTCCTAATCTGACCTCAGGCAACAATGAGAACGGCACTGAAGTCTTGCACTAGTGCACCTTCCCAGGTTTGTCTACACACGTTTCACTGCTCAAAGCTTGTTGCTGTTTCCATCGGCACAGCTAGCCGCCTTCTCCTGGGCACCAGCCCAAAGCCTAGGGTAAGCATGTCACTTTGTCACACGTAATCAGTACGATCGTGGTTGGATTCACCAGCCTAAATTTCTACATTTCTTAACTACTTTAAAACAATTTTGGCTGAAGTAGGGGCGGCTGAAGAAAGAGCCTCTTGCTGCAATACAAATCCAACTTGTTTCAGTCTAGCTCGGGGTGGACGAAGCGGCTCACCTCTATCAGCTTAACAATGTTGACATGGTCCAGTTTCTTTAAGATGGCTATTTCCTGATAGACCCTGTCCAGCGGTGCCATGGGCTTTGGCTGCTCTCCGGAGCATGCTTTCGACCCTCTGGGAGGAGGACGACCTGCAAGCATGATAACAAGGTAATGAGATCTTCCCGAACAGCCGGAGGTATCTTCAGAGGGGGCAATGGCTGCTCACTCCTGCGTACCAGGCGCTGGTGAACTGAGATTTCCAAGCCCCATTCAGACCAGCTCCTCCCAGCCCAGTGGCCCAGCCACTGGAGCCAGGTGCTACCTGAGGGGGTAGAAGAGCCCCTGGGAGGAGGGGGTCCACCTTGCCTAACTTCCAGCACTTAATTAGGCTTCACAGATGGTAAACACGGAAGGGTCAGCACTTCAAAGAGACTCAGAAAATCAAAGCCAGGAACCTAATTACCAAGTTCGTTGGAGTTCCCTGCGGTTGTGCCCACCCTTTCACTATCCGCTGCATTTTAACCAGCCCCCAGCTACTTGGGCAGCTTACAAATGAGGCCAAGCTCTGCAGCCCTTGCAGACAAAGTTTCTACAGAGAGATTTGCCTGACCGAGGACAACGGGCAGACCTCTAAACGTGAGATACCCACGTGGAAATCCATACTGCTTCAAGAGCTTCTTTTTGGAGAGGACTTTCATAGCCTGAAAGGAGAAGAAAAAGCAGTGTTAAAACTGAACAAGAGCCAAAGTGCTCATTGCTGTGACCTGAGAGTATGCTGGGCTTCAGGGGCTGGCTCAGGGCTGCTCCTCAACCTAGGGAAGAAGTCTCCTGGTCAGTGGTAGCCACAGCAGAGATACACGTTGATACAGGCTTTGCTAAAAGCACTGCTAACCGTCTGTTTCATTCCTCTTTTCCCAGGGAAAAAATAAATGGGTTAGATTTATTTGAAATGAGACAAAGAAAAAGGAGCCCAAGTTCTGCATTTGGGGCAAGAGCTTGAGGGAAGAGGGGGTTTCCTCTAGCTGACCTTCATGTACCTGCTGCTGCGGCCATGCCACGAGTCAGAGCCACTTCAAGGCTGCTCCACCTTACGTTTTGCTTTGCCAGAGGCTCTAGGAAGCAAAAAAGTTGGGATGTCACAGGCGTACAGCTAACACCCTCGCAGCTGACACCGCAGACCTGGAACAGGGTGAGGACACAGCCCTTCCACCAGCTCTGCGCCACCCAGGGAGGCTTTTTGTATTCCCTGAGACTATTTTTGCCCCATAAACCTCTTCCACGCTGCCAGAGCAATAGAGAGCACCCACAGTGTGACCCAGCACCATGCCCAAGACCACGAGCAAGCTGCTGAACACCTGTCCCTGCACCATCAGGAACGGCGAGGCCAGCCCCGTGCAGGAGCACGGCGAAGGTGCAGGGAGGGAAGCAGGATTTTACCGGTGGCTTCCCTCCCTTCTCATACCTGGTGGCACGCTGGCACCGCTGCGAACCCAGGCAGCTGAGGGGGTCAGGGTTATTTTTTCTGCCATGCAATTAGCATTAGCACAGTGGCAAAAGGCAAGCTGAATGTAATAAACTGTCTCTGCGCCTCCATCTGCTCGGTGCGTTAATAACCCTTTGAGGGTCACTCAAACAGCCCTGAGTGGCCCAACAGATAAACACTTCATAAGAAACCAGCTCGTGGCACAACTTGCTTAGAAAAATAGTCTACGCTCCCAGGAGATGGGATGGTCACTGGCTCCTTCCCCTAGAATAGGTAGTTATTCCTATTCATTAAGCATCCAAATCCGTAATTCATGCTGGAGTCACCCCTGTGACATATAACTAACCAAGGACTCCTGCAGGACACAGTCAAATGCCAAGGAATTTTGCATTAATACCGTGGAGGCCGGCTCTCTGCACGCTACCTGTTTTTAATACATACACCAGGAACAGGTCACCAAAAAGATTTCAGCAAGCTCCTTCCCGGGCTGTTTTTCCTGGAGGCAATGCCACCACACACCCCAGGATCCCCACCTCCCGCCAGTGCTCCCGCTGCAGCCAGGTTCACGGCTCGCTGACAAGATTGTTATTTTTGGTACTGATCCAGTGAAATCCTCTGGATTTGCACCCGTGTAATTGAGATGAGACACTGTAGTTCTCAATCCTGCCTGACAGCTCCCCAGCCAACTGTTGGAAACAACAAAGTTGAGAGAGACGCAGAAGTGCTTATCTTTTGCTTAGCACAGTGCTGCGTTCAGTACAGCCAGCCAAATGATTCCTGGTCTGCTGAAAGAGGATCCAAGATGTGCACAATCACCTCCAAGGATGGCCAGGACCAAGCCTGGAGGACTTCCTACACTGCCTGCTTTTTTTCTATATATATAATGAAAATTTAAAGAGGAAAAAAAAATAAAAATCAAAGGAATTGGTACACAGCACACCTATTTCTCTTTCAACCATCGCCAGCCCGGGAGGAGAAGGCTCCTCTTGCTCCCATCCCACCTTGAGTCCTCCCTGCCTCGTGGCAAGGAGCTTTAGAAGAAGAAAGAGATGCAACGTGCTGGCAGGGGCTGGAGGCAGCAGCAAGGTTCGGAGTGGAGCAATAGCAGAGACAAGAAAAGCTCTTGGGGGACAGAAACAGAGGGAAAAAGAGCTGCTGCTGGCACCCTAACTCCTTGAAGGATGCTACGAGGGGTGACGGGGCGATGGGTGGCAGCTAGTATATGGCAGGCGAGGTGGCTGTAAACCACCCCTCCTGCTGTGCCAGGAGCACCAGGATATGCCTGGAACGGCTTCAAAGCACCAGTATCTGCTGCTACACCAGCAGGGCTGGATCAGGAGAGAGGACCCGTCCCACCGCACTTTCAAATGCAAACAGAGGATGAAGAGCAAATTTCAGCGTGCAACGGGCCACAGCCACTTAATTATCACAAGAGCAGAGACAAGAGCAGACGGCGACGAAGGCTGACGGCAATCCCAGCGTGAGCTGGCAGGACAAGGCTTCCTGGCGGAGTTGTACCTGTGCATAATGCGGGAGCAACACAGGGATGCTTCAGCAAACCTCTCCTTCCAGGCTCACTTGCATGAAAGAGCCAAAGACATTTGTACTCACAGGCAGAACTAATTAGCCAGATAATGCCTTTCTGATAAAGAACCAGCACGGAGCCAAGCCAGGGGATTTTCCCTTTGCGCTGGTAAGCCTTGCTTTGGCTTCCTCAGGAAAAAAGGGAGCCTACAGAAGATTTCCCCCACACAAGCCCCTGCACCCACCTTCCTTCCGACTATTCACGCATGGGCATGAGTCCTGACCCTTTCCTTCGAGAGGCAGCTGAAATCGTGCCCTTTTCTCTGAGGCATGTTTATTATCCAAGTTTACTTCTCTCCTAGCAACCTTGCAGCTGGAAACCACTGGGAAGCTGCCCAAGCGAAAGGAGATGCCAGGTTTACAGGGAGGAGGGATGCCCGGGACAGCAGCTTCCACAACAGCAGGACCCTGAACCTGCATCCTGCTGTTGGTAATGACAACAGCAAAACGGCCATTAGTTGTGGGAGGGAAGGGTGACAAAAATGGATGGAGCCAATGGAACTCATCCCTGTCCTTCATGACGCTTTCACAGCACTTGGAATATCATTTTATTTGCCGACAGAGACTCGCGTTGCAAGGGCAGACCCTACCTGCAGCTCCCAGGGGAGTGGGATGTTGCACAGAGGATGCTACTAACCACCCACATCCTTGGCTAGTGAGTGATGGCACCCTGCAGGAATGCCGAGCAGACAGGAGGCACTTCCAGCCCTTCCTCACCTGTCCTGTCCAACGCCCCTCAGATGAAGCGGCTCAGGGGGAAGCTCTGCTGGGAGAGAGGAGTGCCACGCACTGCAAGAAAACCCTCAGCCAGCCAGGCTTAGCAGCAACGGCCCTAAAATCCTGCTCCTGCTTTCATCACCTTTTGTCCGCCCTTTGTCCTGGCAGCAGCAGAATGACATCGACAGGCTGTTCCCATCCACGCTGTGACACCACAGCAGGGATGCCTTCCCAGCGCAGCCGTGCCCACCTGCTGGAGGCTCCTGCTCTTATCCCAGTTGTCCCAGCTCCTCACAACCCCACTGTGGAGCAGCACGGGCTGCTAAAGGAAACCAGAGGCTGGTTCCTCGGTCCTTGCCATGCTGGAGCGTAGCTGGCAGTTCAGTAGCTGTTATGTGAACTGCGGGATGAGAAACACGGGAGCCATGCCTTCCCTTCCCACCTGGAAGTTCTGGAAGACCAGGTGGGGTCTCCAGGGGCTAGGAAGTTCCAGGCTTGCTGCTGGCCACTTGCTCCTCAGCAGCAGCACTTTGCTCAGCCTTCTCTTTTCATAAACCTGGAAGGAATTTCTCCCCAGCATTCAGAGTTGGTAGAAAAAAGCTCTCCGTGCTCAGGTTGGTAGGTAAAAACAGAGGCAGAGAGCACAAGCACACAAATCTTGTTTCTTAGGAAACCAGATTAAAAAAAATAGAAAAAAAAAAAAAAAAAGACACACACTGACAACCTACAACGCTATTGCTTTTGTCCAGAAGTAGCACAACAAATGTACATCATAACCACTTTTCTTCGCAAGCTGATTTAGAGATAGAAAATAGGAAGACGACATGACCCGAGGCATCACAGAATCAAATTCCATCAGCACATTGACTCCAAACCAGATCTCTGCCTGGGCACATTTGCCTTTGCTTTTTATTTGCTGCTTTTTCACAGAGCTTGGCTTTTCTTCTTTTTTTCCCCTAGTCACTGTCAAAGGCATCTCCTGCAAACTGAGACACCGAAACCTTTCCAGCTGTAAAAGGCTCCTCAGCAGAGCCCCACAAACGCTGCTGTAACAGCTACACATGGCCAGCAGCAGCCAGGACCGAGCACGGTGGCACGGACCTCTGCTCTGGGAGCCAGCTCCTCACCCTCACGGGATCTCCTCCTCGGAGGCAGCAGTGGGGTGCTGAAAGTTCAGTTTCCTAGGTCTAATACATTCCCTGCATCTGCTGATGCAAGTCAGCACCTTTCCGAGCCCTCCTCGCACTGCGGTTGTTCGCAGAAACGAAGGATAAAGCTCTTGGAAGCTCTCTCTCATCTTTAATGGAAGGTAAAAAACCACACAAAGTAAACACAAGGCATCTACATTTTTCTTCACTGTGGTGATCAGCTTTTTTTCCTTGAGAGTTTTTCCTAATTCTAGGTCAGATCCAAAACTCATTAAAGCCATAGAAATCTTTCCTTTTGTTTTGACAGGAGCTAGATTCAGTTCCTGGTACCTATAACTCTTCCTTTCCAAAGAGAGCTAGCAAAGGGCCCCACGCCTCAGCAAGAATCAGGAGCCACACTCTGAATTATACTTCAAAAATAAAAATTTTCCGCTTTCTTTAAAGTTTTGCTCCTTTTTATTGCAGCACGCTAGCTTAAAGAAAACAAAGCAGGCAGCAACACCCTGGCCTCATGCTAGAACCCTCCAGAGGTAAACTTGGGGGGAAATAAACACACAGAAAAGACCCTCCCCGACTACCAGAATCTTCTACCAACTGCTGGTAACAGGCAGTTGCATTAGGCATCCTCCCTGGGGGGTCGGACCTCGGGGGTCCAAGGCGATGCAGCCTTGGAGAGGAGGGATCAGCAGAGCAGCAGGGAAGTTATCTCAGCGCTGGGAGGGCACGTGGGGACCTAAGCAATCACCAGCCAGTTTTGCAATTAGCTACTATTTCTCTGAAGTTTTAAAAGGTCTGCCAGCTCCTGGGCTGCTTTAACATCTCGGAAAAGTGGTGGTGTCTCCACCATGCCCCCTCCTCTCCTCCATGCTGACACCCACCGCGCTGATGCTCTGGCTCTGGTCCCATCTCTCCCCGCGGTAGCGTTCCACACACATCCCAGGCTCAATCCCCTCCCCAAAAGGAGGATGAGGGCAAACCAAGGATCACGTCCCCTGCAACACTGGTGGTGGTAAGGGGGTCTGCACGCCCCATCCCTCTTCAGGTAGCGAGGCTGAAACACTGCCCAGGCACGGGAGCCGCTTGCAGGCTGCAGTAGCTTTAAAGTGTTTGCTAAGATTAGAAAAAGAAATGGAGATTAAGTGGGGATTAACTAACACACACCAGGCTAACCTGGACACGGGCTTTCACTTTTGGCTTTGATTTGACCAGCTAAACCTACATCCATGGTGTTAATCCACATCCAAAACGTGGACAAGAACGCAGCAGGCAATGCTAACTGAAACCCAGCTCTCTCGGGCCGAGCTGTGACAACCGCCCTGGGCATCCCCCGGCACAGTGTCAGGATTCCCACAGCAAAAAGGCAGCGCCAAAAGGTAAAAAAAAAAAAAAAAATATATTTTTTTTTGAATGCAAAAATATTTTCAGCTGGAAATAAATGTGATGCAATGCATTCCCATCGTGTGTCCCTGGTGCTGGCACTGCCCACACGGGTGGGACAGGAGGGTCAGGGAAGCATCATTGCACCCTGTGGAGCAAACCCAGCCTGCAGGGCACGGGAGGGAGGACTCAAAGGGCAGCAGGGCAAGGGAACATTGGAAACAGCAACTGTGCTGGGGTGGTGGGTGAGTCAGCTTGGAAAGGACGGGAGATGGAAAGACTTGTGGTTCCTTTGCTTGGCCAGCTCCAGGGCATTGCATCCAGATTTTTGTCTCATCTCTTCCATCCTTCATTTCAAGACATTTCTCCTGCAATTTCATGGCTGCTGGAAGCATGGGAGGGCTAACGAGTACTAACAGGCATACAGTTCCCACCCGACGCCTCCAACCCCGTATAGTGCTTGTAAATCCAAGGGTAAGGGAGGACAGGCTGGCTGGGGAGCAGCGGGGAACCAACATGTTTGACACCCCCATAGCCCATTCTTATTCCCTTTTGTACCAAGCCCAACAGCTGCGTGCACTGGCACAGGGAGCAGCACACAAATCTGCCTGGGTGCCCCGATGGCCCCACTGACACCCACGTGAGGCCACACACACGGTGGCAGTGAAGGCAGGACCACTCTCACCAAAGGCAGCGGAGCAGCAGCTGAAGCACAGGGCTGGACCGGGTGGGCTGACTCGAGGGCAGCCGGGGTTCAGGTTCAACAGCGCTGCAACCACCCAGCTCTGCTCACCAGATTCCTGCCCTAGGATCCACCAGAACCTGCTGAAAGCTGTTTTTACAAGCCTCAGGCACAGTCACACACAGCAAGGCAGTTTTCCTTTTGCCAGCTGACCAGCTGCTGCTCTCAGCCTGAGCAAAACCATTGGGCAAGCTCCAAGCTCAGGGACACGGGCACACCTGCAGACAGATTTTGCAGGAATTCTGGCTGGGATGGTTAGGATTTACCTGCCTCTGAAAGGGGAGGAAGAGAGAAGGAGCCTTCAGCGTCAGCAGCCTTTTTGAATCTGAAACCTTCCAACTCTGGCTTCAGCTCAGCAAAGGATTTAAAAGCTGAGGTTTGCCTTCTGCCCTGCACCCTGACAGCGAGGTCCTGTTTGGTGCAGAGGGAGGCATCCTGCCAGGGGGTAAGATGCAGGGGAGCCAGGCACTGCCCAGCATCTTTCTGATAGATGCCCCCTTTTCCTTACAAAACACGCCTGCTCATTCCAGGCCAATCTTCCCATGCAAGGGCAGGTGCTAAATACCACCACCCACACGCCTCTACTTTCAGGTGACCTGCTTCATAGCTGGAAAATGTCAAGATAAATCAGCAAGACGCTTCTGCAGCCTGTCTCCCAGATCCCCACCTGCTGGATAAGGCAGCCCACCTGACTCCCCTCCTGTTCGGGCTTGCACGCCAGCAGGCATGCAGGCAGCAGCTCCATGCCCAGCGGGGAGATTTGGTTCCTTGCATGCCACCCAAATCAGAAATGCATGCGCTAAAAGCAGCCAGGCGGAGGGGACCTGGCGCTCGGAGGGGAGGGGGGGCAAAGGGAGATGAGGAGCAGCAGCAGCAGTGAGGAGTGGAGAAGAGGGACACTTACGTAATACTTGTCATCATTCTCATTGTAGGCCAGTTTCACAACACCATAGGAACCCTAAAAATAAACACAAATTGCACAGTCAGTTCAGCAGTTTCATCTCCTTGCTGCTGCAGGCTGGCACACTGTGGCCTTACACGGGGAGGGGGAGGGAAAAAAAACCCAACAAAACACCCCCCCCCCCCCAAAAAAAAAAAAAATCTTCGAGGCCCCAGGCCGTGCCTTCCCCCTGAGCAAAGTCTGCAGTGATGTGACCCCGCAGCGAGGTTGCACATTTTGGCAGCTCTGTTGGAGCCACAGGGTGCTTGAGGATTAAGAGAGTCTGGAGGAGCTGAGCGTTAGCCCTGAGCCAAAGCCACCGTGTCTGTCTTAAACGTGAGCAGGGAGCAGAGAACAATTTTCAAGCACACTTTCTTTGTGCAAGTTTCAAAACTCTGCATGAACACCTTTCCTGCACTTCTGCACAAGACCATTTTCAGCACAAACCCTCTCCATCTCCCGATAGCACGCAGGACCTCAGTGCAGACCCACTGCCTGCTTTCCCAGGGATGCAGACCTGAATTGCTGCTGTACCCACAGCTCCAGTGACAGCCTGAAGCCAAACTCCATCCAAATCCCTATTTTTCCCACAGTTCTGTGTTAACACGATACATTTTATGCAAGCGAGACACGACACCATGGCTAGGTACCATCCCCGACAGATGCCTGCTGAATAAATGAGTGGGATGAACACTAGAGCCTTCAAAACATTTCTCTTGACTTCCCTGAGAGCTGGAAAGAAGGTCCTGGTCTCAAAGGAGACTGACCAGCCACCTGGCTGATCCAGAAGCACAGCAGGTCCAGCAGACCCTCTACCAGCCTCAGGGTGCCTACGTGCTCGCTGTGACCTGCAGGGAAGGAGAAGGCAGGGGCAAACCCACCAGAGAGAAGGCTTCACGCTCTCCTTAAACCTACTTAAGCCAATGTCAAAGCCACGAGTGGGTCTGAAGCAGTGGGTGGCTTTCAGATGACATCTGCTGTACCACCGGTGGTGGTGTCTCCAGCCTTGCATGCTGCCCAGCAGCCAAGCACGAGCAGCAAGGGTGCCTCCTCCCACGGCCTCTCGCTCTGGAGAGGACTTTGGGCTAACAAATTTTGCAGTGCAGGTCTCTGCAGCTCAGGCTGCAGTCCCTCCTGGCTGCAATGTTCTGACTGCAAAGGCAGGTGCAGCTTCCAGGCAGCACCGTGGACCCATCTGCAGTGGTGGCAGACGGCCAAGCGGGCAGGTGTCTGAACCGCTCACCAGCCCAGAACTCTAAATAACTTTGGAAGAATCTCTTCTGAATCATTCTGCAGCTTTTAAATGCTGACTGGAATTAAACCAGCATTTCATTCACGGACCTAAAAACTTAAAGTAGTGCTGATGGGGATCAAACACCTGCCCTGATCTTTTTTTTTTTTTTTTTTTGGTTTTCGTTCCTTGTTGGGTTGTATTAACGCAGCAAAGGCTCTCGGTGTTACATTTGGCAAGCAAACACCCTGGAAGGGAGCCAGCATCACCACCTTCAGAGGAAAGGAAAAGAAATTTAGAATTCAGGGGAAGTAGCTCCACTTTGACCTTGAACAAAACTTTCTCAAACTAATAAGGAAAAAAAATCTTGAACAAAAAACAACCCCAAAACAAACAACAGTTACAAGGAGTCTTGGCCAGTAAGATCTCCTGGGCTGGCACAGTCTTTCCACCTGTCCTTGTGTGCATGCATTCTGCTCGTGCCAAACCCAGGCTCCAGGAACCTACCTTGCCTATTTCGCTCTGCAGCTTGTACTGGTTTAATTGCACGCAGTCCTGTGGATCAAAAGGAGAACATAATTAGAGTATTGGTTAAAAGAAATGACTAAGTTTGAATTAATATCAAGTAGAGGCAGAGTGCTGAATAATGAAAGACTAAATCTTATTTAAACTGGTATGTTACGCAATAAGCACTGCTTGTTTGTTTTGGTGTTGTTTTTTTTGACAGCCCAGCACAAAGCAGTTCAGGCTGAATTCTGACTCTGGTGAGCTGGTCCCTCCAGCCTGAATCCCTGGCATCGCTCCAGATTCAGCCCCGTGACCCTGCCAGCAGCCTCTGGGCTCTCTGCATTAACCGTCTATACTGAACTGTGCTCAGCACCAAGCAGAGAAAGAGCCGCCCCCAGCTCCCCAAGGCTCCCACCACCCCAGGGTCACAGCACGAGCCCCTGCCTTCCCAGCACCCTGGCAAAGCCAGGGACCCCCTGCGGGCCGTGCACGAGGCTGTGGCTGCACCCTGAGGAGCCTTCACCTGGATCCCGCCATGCTCCTTCACTGTGCAACACAAACAGTAACGGATTCCCTTTAGGCTGATACGATATTTGCTAAAATAACTTACCCCCAGGCAGGTCTGATCTCTGTTTGCAAGCTCTCCCTAGCACTGAAATCCCAAGGAATGGGAAGGTGGTGGATGCAGACCCCCCAGCAAGCTGTGACAAGGGTGCAACGATGGGGTGCTGAGTTACTCCATGGACCAAGAGTGCTGCGGGGAGTGATGCTGGCCCCAGGCAGTGACCGCTGGAAAGCGAGGTGGAACAGAAGAGCCAGGCAGTCGCCTGATGTTAAAGCCACCCTCCTTCAGTGCTGTACCACCTAAAGGAAAACACTGCCACAGCAGCAGCAAAACCTCCACGTCCCCATTCCCCTTGGAGCTGAGCCCTCTGCCCTCCGAAGCAAATCCCGGACCCCGCAGGAGCACGGGGGGCTGCAGGCGATGGGCGCAGGGGGAGCAGCCTGCACTGCCTGCACCGAGCTCTCCCTGCGGCTACCAGGGGGGGACCTGCTGGTGGCCACCGCCATGGGGGCTGCGGGAGGGCAGCACCCACCTGGCTGCAGCACAGAGCTCCTGGCAAAGCATCAAGGGCACTCCTGCAGAGAACTCTGCGGCGCTGGCAGCAGGAGCGTGGGATGCACGTGGTCCTGGCTAAATGCACAGCACTCAACTGCATTGCAGGGGAGGGGAGAGCCCCAGACTCAGGGGGGTGAGGCAAGGGGGGAGCTCCCAACCACAGCACATCGTATGGGCTGAGCCTTCGATGGGACCCCCTTCCCCACCCAGCAGTTTTGAACACAGTATTTCTCCTCCAGGGCTGCCAAGCACTAAAGCAAGCTGGAAATTTGCTTCCAGCCTCTGCTCCGGGCACTCCTTTGGGAACAAAGCTGATATAAAAATACGCAGACAGGTAGATTAGCCTTCCCATAAACCTCAAAATAGCCCTGAAATCTACAGAAGCAGCACTGGGACAGCAAAGCGGTGCCGGACACCTTCCATCCGTTTGTAAGAACAGGGGGTGTCACAGCCCTGGTGCCATGCAGCATCCCCACAGAAAGCAATGCTCCCACCCCCCTCACAGGACGCATTAGAGCACTGATGGGGTAGATGATAATTTTGACTTTTCACCATCACCAACAGAAAACACTCCTAACTCCAGTGATGGTCACAGTGAAGGAGAATAAAGGAACAGGGAACTGATGAGTTTTTAAGCTTGCAAGCAATGGCTTGTCAGGAATACAAGGAATGATTTAAATCTTACGTCTTGTTTCCAGTGAAAGAAGGTTTTTTTTCCACCACCCTAACAGGGAAGACAAGCCAATTGTGAGTAATGGAGCCACAGCAGTGTATTAACTGCTGCTAGCAAACCACGTATCTTTCCAAAATCAAAAAGCAATCCATCAGAACTGGAAGCAACAAGAAAGGAGAGAGCACGACCCTGCAAAAGCCAAGATGTAAAGCCCAAGGCCACTGAAATACATGGAAAAGAAAAATCCCATTGAATTTTGTAGAAAGGACTCCCCTCCCCAAAGGAGGGTGGGCAGCAAGCAGGAACCCCGGGTACAGACACATGGAGGATGGATTCCCTTGCAAACACTGCGCCAGCAAATCCACCCCCCAGCGTGATGCTGTGCTTTGCACGGTGGTGACTTTCACCAGCTAAGCAGGAGCAGCTTTCTGTTGTGGTGTCCTGCCCGGGGTTCCCCTGTGCTCAGCTTCGCCTTGTGCTGTGCAAAACAGCAGAGACGGGGAAATGCTCACCAGAGCGGCTGAGACAGGTGGCAAAAGTGACCACCCCACTGAGCCAGCCTCCAGCCACCTTGGTACCTCCTGCTCTTCACACCAGCAAGCTTGCCATAACAGGACCTGGTCACCAGGCCTCCTCCCCCAAGCAGGGATTACTCACACAAGTAAATACAGCCTTCTACACATAGCTACAGATGCTCTGGTCTGCACTCAGTACCTTGTTTCAAGCCAAGGTGGCAACTCCAAAGCATCACATTTGCCATGGCTTCTTGCCAGCACAGTGTCGAGGAAGCCTCAGCAGCACTTTTTCCCCTCTTTCCTGAAGGAGCAGAGTCCTTTGTGCGGGATGTAGCTCATCCAGCTGGGCAAACCCCTTTACAAAGCATTTAGTGCAGCTGAGGAGGGACAATGCCTTGTCCGTGTCTGAGGCACCAATGCCTTTGACCCCGACCATCACCTTCCCACCACCCCTCTCACCTCTGGTTCGAAATTACCGCTCTTATCCCACCCCGGATCCGATCACCTGAAGCATCCCTCTGGTCTTCACTGCTGCTGAATGGAGCTTGTGAGCAACGCCAAGACACCCGCCTTTGGGGGATGGTTTTTTGAAAGGGAGGGATAAATACTGGGATGGGAACACCCAGAGAGGGTCCGAGGGAAAGGTGGTGACAGGGTCTGCAGCACAGCCTCCCAGAGTCTACACTTGCTGTCACCACATCCCTACCTGGTCCATGCCTCCATTGCTCTCCACTCAGGTAATTAATTACTGGTGAGAAGCACTCTCAGCTTCTGCGGTGCTTTGAGCACTTGAGCCCAATGCCCCAAAAATCAAAATAGGTTATAGGTGCTTTCTGCCTTTGTCTCTCCTTGCAGAAAGCCCGTAATTCCCAGCTGAAGCGACTCCCGCCACGCGTTGCTGCAGCTGGGCAGGGCTGTTATTATGTTATTTGGTTCTCCTGCAGGAAGCGGGATAATTGTACTATTCCTTTATCGGAGAAAAGGACCTACCTCTGGGCCAAGTGTTGCTTAAAGATAACATTGCACAATCTTCTTGATTTCATCACACCAATGCATTTGCAACTGCTGATAAATACGAACAGAGCAAGAACCTTAATGAGAACCTTTAATGAAAAGCTATCAGCAAATGTGACCGGTGTGCCTGTCCAAGCGTGCAATAATTGTTCTGCCTCAAAAAAAACAAGATGCCCCATTTGTTACTAAGTCCAAGGTACTACTGAAGAAAGGGGGAAATCAATGCCGCAGAAAACAAAAATGGATCCAAAAATTCATAAAGCACACTGAAGTCCAGAGCCCAGGCCCAATTCCATAAACCCACTGCTCCCATCACTGGGTGACAGCAACCCCGAGACATCGAGAACAGAGCCTCTGCGGTCCAGGGGGACACAGGAATGGGAAGGAAGAGCCAGAGCTGGTTTTCAAAGAAAGACATTTCTGAAAACAATCAGACTACATACGTAGGTGCATATATAATGGAGAATTTTGCCCCCTAAAAGAAGCCAAATTCACCAATCTGAAAAGAATTGTATGTTTCAACAATTCAGAGATATTTAAAGAGAGGCACAGGAAAGAAAACTGGGAACTAAAAGCCAGTAATGGAGACTACACTGGTTGCAACTCATCCTGTCTGGAAGAGGAAGTGAAAGCAGTTCTAAACCCAGACAAAATTAAAATAAAAACCAGAAAAAGGGGCATTAGGGGCAGCAATGAATGCAAATTAGAAAACAGTTCAGGGACAGAGAAGGACACACAGGAAGCCCAGAGCTCATGGAGGTATGAAAAATAAACAGATTTTTAAACATCATCCAGAAACAGATGCAAAACAGAAAGCGCAGCACCACGAGTGGCTGCTGCAAGGAGCACTGGCCACGGCTGGGCAGAAAGTGCGACAGTGAGCACGGCCGTCCGGGCTCACCCACCCGAGACCCTGCAGCTGGATGCAGGAGGCCATGCACCCACTGGGTCCCTGGGGTACCACCGGGAGAGGGGCCATAACAGGAGGGGGCTGGGACCGGTGGGATGAAGGCAGCCCCCTTCCAGCCCCTCCCGCCACAGCTGCTGCTTTGGGCTTTCTCCTGCTCTCTAACCTCCCCCTTCAACAAATTGGAAATGTAACTTCTCATCAAGGTTAATTAATCCAAGGAAAAGAAATTAGCAATGCCTGTGGGAGATTTGTCTTTGAAAAAAATGTTTTCCACCTATCTTTGATCTTTTCAAGAGAGCTCTCATCTGAGCACCGCAGCAAGACCTCTAGAAGAAATTGGTTTGGGGGACTCGTGGGCTGGAAGGGGAAGGTCTCCAGCCCACGCTGTGCAGAAGCTCCGTCCCCACCACTGCCCTGGTCCCACCTGGCTTTACCTTCGTGGGCAGCAAGGAAATTATGACCTTATGAAGAAAACCAGGCAGCTCCCAGAGACTGGAGGAGCACAAAACCCGGATCAGCCTGGTGCCAAAGCACTGCCTCTCCCAGCTCTTGACATCAGTTGCTTCCAACCAGTTGGCCAGCCAAGCAGGAGACCTACAATAAAGATGTGAAAAGCCAAGGAAAGAAAGGGCAAAGTGGTGATTTATTTTCTGTGCCTCTGGAATAAGCCACGGACATCGAGCGTAGGAAAATTCCCTTTGTCAGCTCGTCCTCCTTCCTGCACACTTGGGCCAGCAGCAGCACCAAGGAGGGAGAACGCGCTGGCTTGACTCATCTTCTCCACTCCTGCTGAAGCACACATGGCCTCACTGAGTGCCACGACAGCGCCTGTCCGGGGAGCTGGGACGCCTGCCTGCTGGTCCCAAGGGATGGGGAGAGCATGCAGGCACTGGGGCTACAGGAACCGGGATGCCAAGGGGTAGGGAGGGAAAAGGAACATGTGAAAAAGGACGATTCAGCCAGAAGAGACTGGAGAAGAGAAATTATAAAGCAATTAACCGTGCTGGCAGGTCTGGGGAGCAAGCCTGGAAAAGAACATCATTTATCCTTCTAGCTCTTACTAGCTAGAAGCAGCTCTTCCTAGCTTTAACTCTCCAAGACTTGCCTACCTAAAAAGGTTGGTTTGGGATGGCAGAATAAAAAACCCCCAAAAAACAGCATTGCATTTTCAAATGCCACTTTCCAACAAGCAGCACCACCTTTGGCAGACACAAACCCTGCCATTTTAGGTGGGACAAGCTCTGTCAAGTGACAAGATGCCCATCAGTCTGTACAAACGTGTTCATTGGGAGTCTTGCCCTAGTACATACAAGCACCAGAGCATCATCTGTGCAGCAAAGCAGAAGCTGCTTTTAGCAGCCCCAGGAAAACCCTCTCCTCTCTGTGCTGCCAGCACCGAGCAGGAGCTGGGAACATCACATCAGTGTGGGCCAGGGACTGAAACGCTGGAGCCTGTGTCTCAGCTCTGCAGAGTTAAATACCCTTAACAGCTTCAGCTTAATCACTTCTGTGCCACAGCTAAAGGTAATGCCATTCCCCTGTTCGAGTGAAGCACTGATGGGCAGCAGAAATCCCACCAGCCTGGTAGGCACTCCTGCTGGAGAAGGTAGCACTGAAGGCACCTTCCAGGCCATAATCCATGAATAATCTAAGAAGGAAGGGAACAGGCAGGAAATTTTTAAAATTACAGATCAGATTTAACAGAGATACGGCAGATCAGGTTAATTAAGTACACAGCAATGCTGTCAGGAGAGCAGAACGGGTTACTTCTCCTGCAGAGCTGATCCTGCAGATGATGACTTGTCAGCAGTGGTTGCAAGACACCAGCAGCTGCCAGCTCTTTGTCCCAGGGCAATTAGCTAAGGGCTGATGAGGAACTGCCTCTGTGCAAGACAACAAGCCCTCAGGTCTGCTGCAGCCCTGCCAGCCCAGGAGCCACCATCTTCCTCAACAAGAAACCCAAGAACCGCTGCTCTTAAGGCGGGTGCCTGCAGGATCGGTCCCGGGGACAGGACAGCATCATTCCCTGCCTGCTCACAGCACCGGGTGAACCCTCCGCAGCACCACAGGCACGGCTTTGGCTCTTGGCCCTCTGATCCCTGAATGCAAGAATTCCTCCCAGCCTGCGAACAAGTATGAAACCAGCATTAAAAAGCTCAGCAGCATCTCTCTAACTGAACACACGGTTCTTCCGTAATTCAGCAGAGAACAACAGAAAATTCACCTCTGCCATAGCCTGTATCCCATCTCCCCATGGCACATCTCTCCATTATTTCCCCAGATCAGTTAAGGATACAGAACCGCTGACAGCAAGGCAGTGAGCTGCCGCTCCTGCTATCACTGGGGAGGGAAAGCAGCCTCAATCCTAGATGGCTATCAGCACAACACAGGGAATTTTGATATGCAGCTGTGCCATCCATCTCTGCTACTGATGGACAGCACCTGCACGTGGGCCACTGATAAAGCCCGAATGCTCGTGAACTTCATTTTTGCACAGACTGTAGCTCCCTCGGGCAGCAGCCATGAGCCACAGTGATGGATGTCCTGCCACCTGAAAGGCACTGACTGGTGATGCCCCATCCTCAATGCAAGGAGAAAGGAGCAACTGCAAAATGCCTTTAAGCAGGTGAGAGGCATGGACTCAAGTACAGACGGTGTCAGAGTAATCTCCACGGAGACCAGGGGCAACGCCGCGGCGGCTGAGCTGGACCTTGTCAGAGTACCAGCCTCCCTGCTCATTAGGGTCTGCACACCAAACTGATTCAACAGAAGACACAAAAGCAGCTGCTGCTAAGTATACCATGATTGTATTTCTCTCTATAAAATAACAGGGTTATTTTATCCCCCCCCAGCACCAAAAGCCTCAACATGGAGTCCCCCATAAATCCTACCTCCTGGTTCTGCTCAGCAGAGCTTTGTATGTGGGCAGGGAAGACTAATTGCTTACAGCAAATGTACTGAGCAAATGCATGTAAAAAAAAACAAACCCAAAACAAAACAGCATGAAAATCTGCTCTCCATTTCACTTCTGGATTCCTGGTACAGCCTGGATTTGGACTGGCAGTGCCTCTCACAGCCAGGAACACAACAACCCTGCAAGAACCACTTGGTAGCAACTGGCAGGTCACACGCAGGACGCTGGAGTCGGGTTGCGCACTGCGCTGCACGCTCGCCTTGCTGCCACACACCTAACTCTTATTTCTCATTATTTGGTGGCCAGCCTCAAACTTTATCCTATAAACATGCACACATCTTCCCAGACCTTTTGCTATCCCTTACAGGACACCGATACTGTCCCTATAAGCTGGGAAGAGGAAGAACGGCTCCCAGGAGCAGAGCTGCGAGGGTGAGCAGCCCCCTCCGAACACACACAGCTCTCGCCTAGACCTCTTCTTCCCCCTCCCCCTGCCATGTCTCCCCATTAGTATGAATAATGGTTTCCAATGAGCCCAGCTTTGTTAAGCATCTGGGCTGCCCTAGAGCAGGGCTCTAAATAGCTACATCAAAGTGACCATTCAAAACACAGTACTGCTCGTAAAGAACTGCTGCAGGAGCAGGCAAACGGGGGTGGGGGTGGGGGGGTGGGGTGGGGGGTGGGAAGCTTCGCATCTGCATTTGGAACTAAGCATCTCCAACCCCCAGGGCAGGAACTACTGCTCCCCAGGCTGCAGGTGCTGTGGAAGAGGACTGAGTATTTTGCATTGGCTTGCAGATGGGAATGTGCTAGTCGTGCTCGACCGCAGTTACTTCGAAACAGGTTCCAGACAAGCCTGGCACGGGGTACTGCAGGATGGGAGAGCTGGCACACCAGGCACGTCCGCTTCCAGGAACTGGCTCCTTTCCCTCCCCATCTCCCTTAGAAAAGCATATGGCTGCTGCCAAAGAAGCTGCAATCTCCGCAGCGTGCCTTCTGCAGATACCCTCATATCAGCTGGGGATGCCACAACCCATCTCACAGCCAACGTGTCTTACAAACCTTCCCGGAGGACAACGGCTGATTTGCTCCTGTGCAGCACCCATCCTCTCAGGTGTGCGAGGGGAAAACACCCACTTTTCAGGAGGGAAACACTAAGCCACACAGATGTTAAGCTCCAGGTCACTTGGAGCCACATGGCAAAAGTCTAAACTCCAGCGACTTGGGTCCCCTACAACACAGGGCAGGAGCACAGTGGGATTTAGGCATCATGTCTGGGAGCCCCAGGGTGCCCGAGGGCAGTATGCTGGCACAGTGGCACTGGCAGAGCCACGCTCAGCAACACGTTCTCCATCAACTGGGTGAGACAGGGTCAGACTGGAACTGCTCCTGAGTTCCTGGCTACTGCGTCTGTTGCGCTTCAGTGCTCAGGCACAGCAGCAGAGGTGAAATTCATGGGTGAGCATCGCTGTACTGCTAGTTCTATAGGAAAAAGAGACCGAAAACACCCATGGAAGTGGCTTATCCCTCACCAGAACAAGGCTCATGGTCACAAGATGAACCAGAGGCTCCTGGGCTCACCTCCTGCAGCACCAGGGCAGGAGATGCCTCTCCCTGCAGGGTAAGGCCAGCCCGTCCATGCCTCCTCCGCTCCTCCCTCCAGCACGCTGCCTCCTCTCTGTTATGGCACCTCTGAGCGAGACTGTGGAGTTGTGGCACCCACAGACATTGCCCACCCCTCTGCCCTGCCCTTCCCCGTCCCCCAGGAGCAGAAACAAAAGACAAATACGACTGTGAAACAAATTCAGTCTGGAGAAAAACAGCAAGGCGTAGAAAACTTGGTTTTCCTCCACAAATAGATAAAAGTCTCAGGAGAGGGCACAGTCTGGGCTTGTGGGATAATTCAGGTGCGAATCTGTGTGTTTTCCCAAACCAGCTCCCAGTGCCAAGATGATGTTCCCTCCCCAGTACTCCAGACAGCCCATTCCCCACTTAAAAACCTTCCCCCAGCCAGTAACACTTTACAAAACATTTTGGCTCCAAGAAACACCCCTTTTACGCTACCTCCATCACGCCTGGCTTCCAAAGCAAGCCCTGCTGCATGCCCCTTCTCCACGGGCTCAGCATCTCCAGCAGGACACTGGGCAGCGGGGTCTGAGCAGCCTCTGTCTGGTCCCTGTGCCCCCCATGATGGCACAGCACAGGGATCTGCAACCAGCAGCTGCTTCCATCGGGCCACTTGACCACTGCAGCGTGTGGGACATGCTGGGACAGGACACCGCTGGGACAAGCCCAGCTCTGGTACCAGGAGATGAGCCGCAGGACAGAGGGCAGGAGCCACCACAGCCACCCAGAGACACTTCTTGGAAGGACAGGAGGGTCACAGCCCGCGGTTACCGCTGCCCTTACAAGTACTTTAAAGACAAAGGAAAATCCTGACAGGAGTACGAAACACCAGTGCATTTAAGCTCTTTATAAAATTAAATCATGCCCTCAATAACGGCAAAACACAATAGGAGATACATAATCTCCAGAAGCTTAAATCCATAAAATGCCATCAGCAAAGCTGCTGTGACTGATAAACTCCCGAAGGGCACGTACAGCAGGGACACGAGAGCAAAGCAATTGGGCTGCAGCTCTCCGCACAGCCTGGCAGCCCTTCTGCACGCCCCCACCACGCAGCAGTGGTCCTGGCCCCCGAACGGGACTATCGCAGGCAGGCGAGGGCTGGAGGAGCCCTATGTCAGGACCCAGCAGAGGTCTGGGGGGTGGATGCCAAGGCGTTCAGCCATTCCAAACTAACAGCACCCCTGGTTTCAGGGATTATTTTTTTTTTCCCTTAGAAAAACCAGTGCTTTCAGACCCACTGCTCCAAAAAGCTGAAGACCGCCATTGCCAGTTAAGAAAGACGTACCTTACCTCAACACCCCAACTCCAAGGGAGAACATGCCTACCTCAGAATCTGATATGGAGACCCGATTGGATTCTATCGTTGGTCTCCTCATTATACGTGGCGATGGCCCTGTGGCATAAAGACCACA
The DNA here is from genome assembly GCF_963210335.1 of Falco punctatus. NCBI lineage: Eukaryota > Metazoa > Chordata > Aves > Falconiformes > Falconidae > Falco > Falco punctatus. The sequence continues at coordinate 104,620,335 of NC_137580.1, read as the reverse complement.
ACCTGGAGCGTTGGTAGAAGCCAAATAACCTCCTGATGATCTCTCCTGAAGAGATAACTTCCTACTTGAAAGGACTGGTCTAGTGAGAGGTCTCTTGGGAACATGTCTCCAGTGAGCATCTTCTGACTGTTGGGAAGGCAGAAATTCATTCACTCCCACATCACTGTTGACTCCATTTCTTTGGATGTCTTTTATGTTATCAGAAAAGACCGTGTCGTTTTCTTCCCTGGGGTCTTCACCATTTCGGCCACTTCTGTCTGGGCCAACAGCCACATCGATGGCTGCTACCCGCTCTGCCAGTTCCGTCTGCGTGTCTTTGCAGCACATCTCTCTGCCTCCATCCACGGCATTCATTGCAGAGTCCCCCATCGCTGCGGCCAGCTAGTATGGTCTCAGATGGCACTGCAGAGAGCTGTGACACTAGCGCTCACAGACAGCATGTGGCACAAAGGAGTCTCTCCATGAAGTAGCTAAAAGGAGATACAAACAGAGGGAAACTGAATAATAACATTCACTCAGCATAAATATGACCAAGACACCCATCTTTGGCTTCTTCCAACATTAAAAAAAAAAATGAAGGCAAACCACTGGCAGGCTGTAAACAAACTGCAAACGCTCAGAAGAACACGCAAACCCAAGCATCAAGCTAGATCTGAAAGTGATAAAAACTAGGTTTTATCTGATGTGCAACAAGTGACACAGCTCAAGAGAACTTCTCCTCCTGCAGCTAGACCGCCGGTCAACCAGAGCTTACATTAAAAGTAATATAGCTTCTTAACAAGCCAAGGGTAAAGGGTCAAACTTCTGACCTCTTGAATTTATTGTAGCCCAAGAGCTTCTAGTACATATCCAAACCCAACGCACACAACAAACCCACAGCCGTTTCAGGCTCCACAGTAGTCTCTCTGTTGCCCTGTAGGACCTTGGAGGGTGTCACAGAACAGTCTAGAAGCCAAGCCACAGCTGGTGACTTCCACGCTCTCGGTTATTTGCAAGGTAGTCAACAGCAAAGGCAAAATTTAAAAGCAAGTCTGGTTCCAGGGTCACCCCTGGCCCCCCCCTCCAGTGGCAGCTTGTGTGCAAAAGGGCATCTTTGCTGCCCACCCTGTATAAAAGCTATATTGAGCTATAACCAACCACACTTAAATGATTACCAGCATGTGGGAATCAGCTTTTCCCTTGGAAAAGCCCTACAGAACAAAAACGCAATACAAAGCAAAAACTGCTGAATAAAAATTGCTGTTTCCTGGATGCTAATTTCAGCCTCAGTTTAAACCAGATTTCAGTCTTCCCAGCACAGTCCAGATCAGAAAATATTCCTCTGCAGCACACGGCTGTCACCCCCTTCATCACCTCTGAAGATGCGGTGCTGCAGGACACACCATCTCATCCCTCTGCCCCGTTCCTGGGGACAGCGGGAGAGAACTTTGTTTTATTCCCAGCAATCCTGGACTGCATCCAGTGAGGACCAGGGTAGGCTTCGCTCCGAAATATTGCAGCCTCTGGTTTTCTGCATGCGAAGCAGGTTGTGCATAACAATCCCCGCAAGCCCGGTGATGCTTGCATCGCCCTGTTTTCATGCTGGCTACCTTTAATTTACATGAGGAAGGCTGGGGGTGAGTGAGTTGAAATGGTCCCCTCCAGCATCACCCTGGGAACCCAGGGGACACCCCTCGAGGGCACGGAACAGAGGCTGAGCCTGGCTCAAAGCCACCCAGCAATGCTCAGTTAAACCCGCCACAGCTGAACTCTGCCGCAGAGAGAGGCGGCAGCCCACGTCCCCCGCTGAAGCGCAGCAGCCGAGCTCAAGCCATCTTTTATATCCATAAGGAAAAAAGATCTGGATGGGAGGCTTCACCCTAGGTAGCGTGTCAGTCACCGGGGGGACATGCTGGGCATTCAATGTCATGAAAGGGAAACATCCAGATCTAACGCATCCCTTCCCACAGCCTCCTTCCCCACCTGAGTAGCATCTTCCCCCCTCCTCCTGCCTTTTCTGCGGGCTCGTTGGAAACAAATTAACAGAAAATGTCACTCGCTCAAAACAGTAATGAAACGGTGAGATCAGCTTTAAAAGCTTCTATTAAAACTATATTTAAACCCTTTAATCCCAAAGCACAAATCCCTTTCAGAGCCAGGAGGCAAGTGCCAGGGGGCGGCTCGTGGCAGCAAGGGAAGGGGCGCAGGGTTCGGCCAAGCACATAGGCACGTGGTCCCGCAAACCCACGGGCAAACCAGCACAAGCCTCCCCCCAGCTAAACCCCCCCTGCTCCGCCCCCCCCCTTTTTTTTTTTCAAGCTAGAAAGCCAGCTGCAGCCCTGCAGCGGCTCAGCGACGATCCCGTCCTTTGGAACGGATTTGCAGGCAGCCCACAGAGGGTCTGCTGTTTGCAAAACACTCATGCGAGGTTTGCACTTGGAAAGATTCTGGGAGCATCAGGTCAGGGCAACCGGCAGCCTTGTGGCCACCCTGCTCTCTCTGGTGAGGCTTTCCTGGCACTCCAGAGCCTGTGGGGAACGGCACATTTCCCAGGATTTTTATTCCTTGTGAGATGCCTGTGTGCTCAGCTTTGGGTGAAGGTCAGCGCCTCGGCCGCTGGGAAGCACAGACCAGCCCCCAGCCCTGTGGCTTCCCAGGGCTGCTCTGCACCAGGGAAGCATCCCCGCTCAGCATCCTCACCGTCAGCCCTCGTCTGCTGGGGGGGTTGCACTCCAGCCTGCATGTTTCCTTCAATCAGGAAAACTACTTTAAATGAAGGGAGTAAAAATTCTTTCACCATTTAATCCAGCTTGCACGAGAGATAAGAGGAAACCTCCGATTCCACCCTGCCTTAAAAGCCTGGCTTTGCTCTTCTGCCTACAAAGAAACAAACCCCAGGCCTTTCCTTGCAGCAGCTTTAGCTTCTGGACAGTCAGAGCTCATGTCGCTCCTGGGGAGCATCAAGAAGAAAATCAAGCCAGAGCTGAGGTCCGCAGCTCCCCTGCCTTCTTCCCTGCTCCTGCCGTGAGGTCTGCCCACACGCGGGAGCGAGGGGAGTACAGCGCCTGCCCACCTTAGCCCACAAATCACCCACCTGGATGGAGAACACTTGGGTGCCTGGCACTGCTCAGCCAACAGGGTAAAAAAGCCAGGAGTGCTGGGAACAGCCGCCAGGTCCCAGCAGACAGCGATGCTTGGGTTAGCCACCTGCACGGCTCCTCACTGCCCAGACCAGGCACCCCAGGCTGTCCCCCTCTCAAAAGCAGAAGCACGCTTGCACAGCTCCAACCCACAGCTCAGGCTGCAAAATAAATCTTCAGCTAATTGACCATTTAAATAGATAAACTGAAGATAAACCCCAGAAATCAGTTCATCCAATCAAAACAAATAGACCCGTGCAGCATCACAACAAATACAGTGCTGCTAAAATATGCTAAAAAAAAAAATCCAGCAAGACTTAAAATCATTGTTCATCTGAGACCTGGGCTTTGTTTCAGGTCCTGCTGTTCTGAAGGATTCCTTTTCACTGATAACTCCTCCAGAAGCATATTGGAAAGCAATGGTTTCTGAACAAGCACATCAGTCTTACTGTGCATAAAACTCAGTACAAAAGGCAACTATTTATTTCTGAGAGGCAAAAATCGATGGTGGATTTGCAGTTTGGCAGGCTGTAACACAACCGCACCTTGCTGTGATGGGAAATCCCAGCACAACAGAGACACCACCGCGACCTTCTGTGAGCACCTCCACAGCTTTGGGTCTGATGCTCTTCATGCGGTCACCAGCCTGATCCCCCCCAACTCCAAACACCTGCTGCAGATCCCAGGATTATGCTGCAGATGTGAACTAAAGCTGCAAACAAGCTTATATGAGCAAAATTAATTTACTTACACCTATCTTATTTACCTTTTTTCACTGTAGCTATTCCTCTGCTGCATGCAGACTGCCACTTCAACGGTAGTTTTCACAATAGATTTATCAAATTGCTGCACAGGTTTCCCAGACAGGCACTGGGCACAGCACGGTACAAAAAACACCCTTTTGAAAGGAATACAATTATAGAAAAAAACCTGTATTGTACGTGGGAGCGGGAGATGAGTGAATGCAATTATGTTTGCTCCTCAAAGCATTTCAAAGTGTTGTTTGAAAAATAAAAAATTGTATATCTAGTTTACTGCTTGGTCCATCCATTTGGCTCACTAGAAGTGTTCCTATGAGCAAGGACGGGGAGGTGAAAAGGTCCTGGCCTTCTGCAAATCCAGTTTCATTTTACGATTTTGCTACAGGCTATCCAGAAAAGTGACTTTGCAGCTTCCTCTGCCGCAGTTCCCCAGTTAAGAGGGTCGACGCTGCCCCAGCCCACCTCCTCCCGCTTCCCCTTTCTGTCCCTGAGGACATACCTGCCCTGCGCGGAGGCATCAAGTGCCTTTGCAGTAAAATAAGTCACGCTGAATAATAGCCGTAACGAGCATTTGCATGGATAGCATGCAGGCAGCAATTCTGCTGCTGCTCAGATTTGGAGACTTCTTCAAACATCTGTGGATGGCACCCTCCGTGCCAGTGTGGGGACCAGCAGGGGTGTCACACTGAGACCCTGTCTGAAGGCAACATCCATTAGGTGCCTCTTGACCACGCAAGACCCACAAAGAGAGGTCCCAAAGGTCACAGAAGGCTTTACTCTGCCACTTCAATACACACTGGAAAGGTCAGGAATCAGCCCCAGTTTTCTGAATGGCACAGCTAGCCACGTACCAGGGCAGGCTGCCTGCGGAGGGGATGTCATCTCCATCACCAGCATCCTTCAGCTCAGGTCAGCCCCCCGCCCAGGAGCTCAGTCCTGCCTGCGGGCAGAGCTGGGCTGCACGTCCAGCCCCACCTCATATCACCCGGTGCTTGTGGTGTGTTTCCATCAGACGCTGCCCCAATGAAGAATCTGTTCTGACTGCTGTCAGCCGGCACCAGAAACTCCCTTTAAGGAGAGAAGCAGCAAGTCCTGGGCTGGGTTGCCAAGTCCTGAACAGCTCCTCGAATGACATCTTTGAAATACGAGGTCAGCAAGTCCCTTCCAAAGCCCGAGCTCTCTCCCCACCCCAAGAAATACAGCCCGTGACTATTTCCATCCTGGAGCTTCTCCCACGCTCCTGGATCTCCAGCTGGCTCTGCAGGACAGCCCTGGTGGCTCAGCATCAGTCCGCTGCCCTGACACGGGGGAGGTATTTCCACACACCCCACCCTGACCCCATCAACTTCTTTGAGATGGGGGAAGCACCTGCCTGGAGCCCAGCCAGCTCCCTCCAACACCTTTGGTCTGGAGAAGCTTAAGGGGGGGCTTACACCCCACAGCCACGCACCAGAGCAGCGTCTGAGCTGCCAGAAGCACAAACTAGTCTGCAACACACGGCTCTTCAGGTGTAAGGAGCCAGCCGCTGATGTGTCCCATTGCTGTGGTGGGAGAGCAGCCGGTGGATTCGTTTTTTCCTGCAGCAATTCACTTCAGAGCGTGCTGGCCTTCATCTCAGCTCTGCCCCCCACCAGCACACCGAGCAGGGGGTCTGCCAGTGAGGTGCCTGCCCCCCAGCTCCGCTCCCACTGCTGCTGCCAGCAATCCGGCCCCAGAGAAGCACACGGGCTCCCAGGCATCCCTGCAAAGCACTTTCAGACACCCACTGGCCAAAAGGCACCCAAACCCAGTGGCAAAGTACAAGTTGCAGCTCTGTGAAGCCCTAAAGAAAGCAAATCCCCCCAGGGACCACCATGACAGATGCACACCAGACCAGCCAGTTGGACTCTGTTCTCGCCGGGAAGATGATAAGCACTTTTTGTACCGATTCCTGACTCAAAGCAGGAGATGTTAACACATCCCAAAGAATAAATAAGAATATATTGTTTGTGCTTTACGCACACATGCCACACGTTTGCTTTATCCTGCGGCTTATGAGGCTCTTGTTTCAGAGCACAGATAATCGTGTCTCGCTGAGAAATCACTCGATTCTGCTGCAATCATCTCAGTCCTTTCCCTTCTTCTCTCCACACTTCTTGGCAGTGAGCCTGGCTGTTGTGCCACAGCTGAAAATTAGATCATAAACGCGAGGCGCTTTGATTACTCCTGTGAAGCTCCTAGCACAGCTTTTAAAGTAACCGCTGAGTGACAAAGAACAGTATTTTTTTTTTTGCAATTCAAGCACGGCATGAGAAATTTGAAAAGCGGGTCGAGGCCCACACTCCTGCCAGCTTTCCGGAACAACAACAAACCTCTCCAGACCACGATCTGGAAAATGCACTGTTTCTCTCACCTCCTTAGTCCTTAGCAAGGCAGGGTGTTTTCAAAATGGATTTCATGGCCAGTTCAGCCTCTGAGCTACAGAGGATGAGCACCCCGAGGTGCACCGCTCCGTGCTTGTCCTGCTTTCCCTCTCTTCCCCATGAGAGATCCCAGCGGAGGACAGGATCCAGGGCTCCGGTCCGATGCTTTCGAATCCCTGGGCGTAAGGTGTGGGACAGCGGGGCTGAGCTCAGCAGCGTGCTCCTGTTATTACCATGTGAAAAATAAAAAGTTACATGCCTTCACACCACGAAGGCCATGTAAACAATTTTAAGAGCTATTAACAGCATGTTTTAAATATGTTTTGAAACTAGCCAGGATGCTGAACTGCATTGCCAGTCTACCAACCTACAGTGCAAGAGGTAACAACCACCTTGCGCACTGAGTACCGAGCTCAGGAAGTTTTACAAAAGATTTCCCAACTGCATTATATTTCATCCCGCCCTGTTCTAATTATATGATTAAATAAATCTGCATAATCAGATGCAATTACGCTAATTGCATATATAAGCAATAATCAACCAAAAATTACTCTGAAGAAAAAGTTTCTACTTAAGGAAATTCCTGTAACAAGAAAACATTGAGGAGTGCCAAATCTATCTAAGCGAGAGTGACATTAACATCAAAGGCTCCAGATCACGCTGGTGACACAGGAGCCCTGCCAGAACATTTTTTGACCGGGTACAGCTATGTTGGCACATTTTAACCACAGCTTTGGTGAGGATGACACCAATACATCGAAGGAGTTGTGCTCCTTTGTACTCAAGCCCTGGCTACAAACTACTTTTGTATGATGGGTTTGGCTGCTGTGTTTTAGATATTAGGAGAAAATCCTTCACTGTGCAGGTGGTGAGGCGCTGGCCCAGGCTGCCCAGAGCAGCTGGATGGACGCCCCATCCCTGGCAGTGCTCAAGGCCAGGCTGGACGGGGCTGGGAGCAGCCTGGGCTGGTGGAAGGGGTCCCTGCCCATGGCAGTGGAGTGGGAACTGGATGGTCTTTAAGGTCCCTTCCAAGGCAAACCATTCTATATGGTATAAACCCATGTTTTATAGCAGACAGAGGTTCAGCAAGACTTGTGGGCATGAGACCCTGATAATGGACCATATTCAACTCTGCTTTAATCTTTTAAAGCTGTTTATCAGTATATGAGCATCATAAGTGGTTTTATTTTGCAAGTTACAGTCAGGAAAGCATGAGGAGTGGTCAGTGAGAGGCACTTCGCCCAAATATCCCACATATTTTTCCAGCAATGATGTGAAGCGCCTCAACTCATCATCTCTTCAACATCCCACAAACCCAGCGTATCCCAACACCCAGCTCCACACATCCACACTGTCCCTGCAGACAACTTGAGCTCAGGTTATAACAAATCCCATCTGCCCTTGTGACAAAGGATGCAAAAATGTTGTGGTGGAAGGACTGCAGCCCCTGTGCCAGCCTGACATCAGCCCTGACACTGCAGCAATGAAGGATGGAGGAGATCAGCGTGGGCAGAACACACCAAGCCCAGTCCTGCTACACGACCACGCAGAGGACATCCCAGCACGTCCCTAGCCATACCAGATTGTCTGCCCTACCTCCAAGTGACACTAGGGAAAGCAGTAAGAAGGAATTGAGCTTGTTAATATGCATACACAGACTGGACAACATCTGAATCACTCAGTTTGATGGCAGAAGAGAGCAAAAACCCAGGAGAACCCCATTTCCAAAGCTACTCTGTGCGTGTTCCCATTTGGCACTCAGCCGATGCTGACTCAGACCTCAGAGCCTACCTACCCCAACCTCCTCTTCCAATACCCATTAAAAGTGCAGGAAATACCCCAAATACATCTTGCACCATGCACAGGCAAAGCTGAACTTCATAATCCAGTGGGAAAACAGCCTTCTGACCCCCATGTATGAGTACGTACTGTTAGAGCTGGAGGTTGCACAGGTGGGCATGGGCAACATCAACTCACACAGGGAGGTTCCTCGCAGGGTCAGTGCAGAATCTGTGCAGTGGAGAGAGGAGACTCCTGGGGCTGAACCTGAGCAGGGAGGAGGAGGAGAAAGAGGAGGGAGGAGGAGAAAGAGGAGGAAGAAGGATCATGGTTGCTGTCACTTGCTGAGCTGAGAGGCAGCATGATTCCCAGGAGAGGGGCCAGCAGCAGCAGGGAGCACAGCTTGCTGGAGGTGGCATTTAAACAGCGGGCGAGGGAGTGCTTCAAAAAAATAACTGGGAATATGTCAGATTACCTGAAGTTTGAAAAGCTTAGAGTATCTGTAAAATACTAACAAGGAAGGCAGTAGGCCAGACTCCATTGATTCATGAGCAAACTACCTACTTCAGAATTACAGTCTTTAATATTTAGGGTCTTCATTGCAATAATGACTTTTCAAATGTCTGCACCATGGCGAGGTAAACAGCAGGTTAAAGAAAAAAGGTTTTTCAGTTGTTCTAAGGCAAATTGTCTCAGATGAGCCAATCTGTAATGATACCTCAAAACTGGCATAGAAGACAGTACAGTATGAACAAACCAAAAACAAAGAAATCAAGAGGACCTGAACAGCAGATCAGTCTGCAAGGGCAAGGTCTAACCCTCCACCACGGCCAAATTCCCTCCGATCTCATGGGAGCAGAACCGAGCACTCCAATCAAACCTGGTTCTAAAGCACTGCAATTGCTGCACAGTCACTTGGAGGTGACGTGGCGAAGCGGGACATGTCTTGGCACCAGCAAGCAGCCTACAGAAAGCATCTCTTGTGGCACGGAGAGAAAGAAAAGAGAATGTAAGAGAATATAAGAGAAAAAGAACCAAACCCACAATGCACAGCAGTGAGCACAAGCACAGACCTGCATGAACAGACACGGCACATGGCATCTGCCTGCTGCTATTAGTGTAAGGACTGGGGTTTAAGTCTGATAAGCCCAGCCTGCAGCAAAGGCTCCAGAAAAGCAGGGGAGCCTGCCAACCAGGCAAACCAGCACTCACACACCAGCCTGTGCCCCTGAAGAATAGAAAAACAAGTGTAAAGTAACAGCTGATCATCTGGGATTGCTCCTTGGTGGAGCTATGTGGTCCCTCCTGCACCAGAGTGCAATCAGGAGCCTGCAGTAGGTGCTTGCACATGTGAAACTAAAGACCAGAAGCCCCAAGGACCACAAGGGCCACACATGGCATACAGCTGCGCCCACCTTCCATGGACCACGAGGAACAGCCCGCCTGCTCCCTTCCCAAGGGAATTTTATTCAAGGATGGCAGCCTCCATTCAGCTGCCTGCTATGCAGTGACAAGAAAAAAAAAATGAAACAAGTGGGTTTTTTTCTTTTTTAAATGGAGTTTTCTCTATCCCAGCTTGTGCCCGTTGCCTCTTGTCTGTTCAGTGGGCACCACTGAGACAAATCTGCGTCCATCTTTCCTCCAGCCTTCTCCCATCAGTCACTTACACACGTGAAGCTGACCTCCTCCAACCTTCCTCCAGGGCCATCCCTATCGCTGCCAATGTCCAGCACACAGGCTGGAACCTCACGCTTCTGAGGGCTCCTCCTCTGCCCATCAAGACTCAAAAGCTGCAGAGGGGAGTAGCAGAGAGGAAGACACACCACCCTCCTCCTCCTCCCAGGGTGAATTTACAGAAGTCTTATAAAAAACAGGTTAAGTGGCGTTGCTTTCAGCACTCTGCACCAAACCTACACAGGTAACCCAGAGGTTTCCCAACCATGAATGCTGCCAGCTCAGCCCAGAGCCTGCGGCTGTTTTCCTACTCACATTCCCAAATTTCTGGAATATATTCTGCAGCAGGGCCCCATGAGCCTGAGCAGCATCCTGCTTCCTCAGCGGAGCCCATGATATACACTAGTAAATAAACTAAGGAGGAGGGAAGAAGCAACCTGAAGTTGTGCAGACAGGCTGCTTCAGCAGCAGTGCCTCAGCCCACAGCGGCACTTCAGCACCCAGCAGACAAGCCTGCATGCTTCCAGGCCACTTCTTTCCCTCCTCTCCAGTTTATTTAATTCATCAGTACACTTCTCAGTCCTGCCCACCTCCTCTTCTGCACCCTTTAGCACCTTCCGTACCGACTGCCACGGTTCACTCTGCCTTTGAGGTGCTCACGGATGCTCAGGTTTCCTATCGCTGCATGTAAGAATTCAATGACAGAAAAGCAAATCACTGCAGAACAAGGCTGGTGTAGCTCAGGAGCAGCAAAGTGGGGTCTGGGAAAGCACACATATAAATCCTCAACACAGCAAAGTAACACGGCATCAAATCCCTTTGCCAGCCTCAAATCTCACAGCGCAGACCAGCACTGAAGTTAGTGTTTAAAAAACAGCCACGAGAAACCGAACAAGCCACCAGGCAGAACAAGTTCACATTTAAACATGTCCATCTTAGAGGTTTATCTTTCTCCTGGATAAAGAAAAAGCTTTCAGCTGCTAAAAGCTTTCAGAAGGTATTTCAGATGATATATCAAGTTGCTTCGTTCTGTAAGCCAGCTGCAGTGAAATTGATGTTTTTAAAATGCTGGAAAGACTTTTCCAGCTGTTCCAAGATTGGCAATCTACAATAAAAATGTACAGCACAGAACACAGCGGGCTTTCTTCTTCCCAGCAGTTCAAATACGGGTAGAGATTTCTATTCAAGGTGATCACTGCAAAGAGTTTTAACGAGGGAAACTGATCCAGCACCCATCTCTGAGTGCCCATGGGCTGAAGGTCTTCACAGCTCTGCCAGCCTGCGCACCCCAAGGCAAAAGGCAAAGCACAGAACTAGAGAGGGCAGGACAGAAAGCAGGGAACGCTGTAAGGAAAAGCCAAACAGACTTCAGATTCTGAGGTCAAAGTATTTGCTGTATTTCCACATGGATAACTCCCATCTTTAGAAACCCCAGGACTGGAAAACACTGCCTCAGTTGACCTGCACAAAATCAAAGGCAGCGGCAGAGAGGCTCTGTGTACAGAGGGAACAGGCTCCCGGGGATGAGCAACAGCTCCCGCTGGGGTCAGACCCAGCTAAACCACCCCTGTGATTACGCCTGTCCGTGCACACGTAACCCATGCTGCCTGGAAATGGAAAGGGTAGCAGGCTTCCCAATTCCTTTGAAGCCTTAAGCTTTAGCACTTTAAGCCAAACTGCACTTTTCAAAGCTTCAAGGTCAATGACTGGAGATTATCCAGCCAGTCTCCTGGGAAAGGCTGCTCTTTTGAGTCACTGCAGCACTATTCCAGAAATTTAGGCTAGCGATAACATCAGCATTTGTCAGAGCATGAAAAAGCCTTTGCAGCACCAAAGGGCCAACAAAAGTTTCTAGGTGCAGCTTTACTTGGAAAAGCAATGTGAAAATGCCCCCCCTGGGGCACCCTGGTTGCACCCCAGCCATTCCGGCCGTGGTGCACAGTGAGCCTGGGGCTGAGCAGCAGCCACCGTTGGGGTGCCTGCCTACCCTGGGACACCAAAGCAGCCCCGCTGCTCTCTGTGGCCCAGGACAACTCCTGTGCATTGTACTCAACCAGCTGGGCCCTTTTGGAAGTGTTAGAAATGATGCAAACCCACCCAACAGCTGTCTCTTCTGTATAGCAGCAAGGGGAGCAGAGAAAGGCATCTTTCTGGCCACCAAGTCAGCAGTTACAGGGGCAGAATGGGAAGTAAATCTGCTGGCAAGATGTCCCTCGCTGAGGGAGGTGCAGTTTATGATGGCAACACAGGATTTTAGTCTTGCTTCACATGCCCCAGCGTGGCATGCTGAGCTGCAGGAGGAGCTGCCTGGGCTGAAGGCAGAGGGACAGAGGGAACTGAGAGGGGACACAGCTGGTATCGACAGCAGCGCTCACAGAGCCATCTCTTTGCAGAATCAGAGCTTCCTTCCCAGTCTCTGACTAGGGCTGTAGCACCTTCCTCCTGCACGCAGCGGGCAAGCCCAGAGAACAACGCCTGGCAAACCTGAGAGCGGTCAGAAGCCATCAACTTGCAGAGGATTTTTAGGCTCCTCTCCACCCTGCCCTGGGCTCCACTGCAGACGATGCCACTTCCAAGTCCAACCTGAATTTGGCAGTTCGCCGCCAAAATTTTCAAGGCAAGAGAAAGGCAAACACAGTCAAAGAGGAAAAGGGAGGGAGGAAATATCATCTGTGCAGCTTAATAGCAAAGACATGTGGAAAGATGGGATGCGGTTTACAAATCTAGGTTGAGCATTGCTCATGCAGCCTGGTATGCATCCCTGCCCAGCAGGAGAATGCAGAAGAGAAAATATGAAGCCGGCTGGCTTGGGCATGGGTAGCACTACCTGCCCCCACCAGCCCTCCCCTGTCCCGTGAGGCATCCCTCGGTACAGGTCAGGGGATTGCTGGCAGATGAATTACACTGCTCTGGCTACTCAGGTATCCTTCCCTCCTTGCCAGGGGAAAAGAAATCAAGGAGGAAACTCTAACAATGTGAAAAAAATAAGCAAAGCAAGTGTTTAAAAGCCTTGCTGGCTCCCAGCCAGGGTGCTCAGCACCTTCCAGGATGCATGTCAGAACAATTAGTCTGTATGCAGCCCCCAAGTTTCCCAACACGCTGCTTCTCTCTGCAACGGAGACATCGGCTCTACTCCAGCAAAACACTTAAGCACATACTTGAACTTTAACTACGGTCTCAGGACATCAGAAGGGCCAACATTCATGTGCTGAAGTGTGAACAACACTGAAAATCAAAGCTTCAAAAATGTGGAAATACTCATACGTGAGTGTCTGGGTGAATGTGTTTCACACGTGTCTAAACATGAGAGCTGCCCAGTTACAGCGGAGCCATCCCAGGGCTCCTTTCCCAGGAGGGAAGCAGGATGACAGCATTTTCATCCACGTTTCCATCTACAGCTCTTTCTTAGGCTAGCAGGGCTCATATCAAGGAAGTATCAGAAATAATTCCCATTGCATCCTTCTCTTAGATGGGGTCCCACCTCTACCCAGCTTTCTTCCTTCCACCCGTGCCAGCTGCAACACACAAACAGCCACCTTGAGCTCTGCGTCCTACCGTGTGGCGACGAGGAGAAAGCACCGCAGCTCCACTGCCCTGGTACCAGCCCTCCCCACCAGCCCTGGGGCAGCACATGTACCATGGAGGCAGGGCTGGGTTCCATCCAGGCAAGTTTGCAGCTGCCTGCAGCACACGAGCACAGGGAGCGAGGACACAATCCAGCCATGGAGTTGCAGAGGGCTGTAGGAAGGTCTCACTGGTTGGGGAGATGGGCTACACTCAGACTGAGTCTTTCAAAAATTGCTGCTCCCACCGTAGGCTGAAGATGCTCCAGCACCACACTTGGACGCAGTTCCTGCTCAGTTCCTCTTGCTTTGTCCCTCTCCAGCCCTGAACCACCGTGACTGTCCCCTCTGTGGCCACCGGAGCCCATGAGATGCACATGGGGGTGCAGGGAGCATGGTAATCTCCTGTGCTTTCCTAATTGCTTGCTGGTATCTGGGAGGCGCACACACACACACACTCACGTGGAAAGGGAACCCAGAAACACCCAATATCATCAACCAAACACTGAGCATTAGTACAAACCCACTCGGAGGCAGCTTCATCTGCATTCTCAGCCCATGAACTAACCTGATGTGGAAGGTTTTCTGTGCAGTAACAACACCAAATCGCTAACATTTGCCTTTTCTTATTATTATCATGTATTAGTATAATTCTTTTGCCTTTGAGGTTTACCAACAATCTCATAAAGTAGTTACATTTTAAAACAGAGAACACAAAGAAACTTCTTCTGTAATTAAAAGAGGCAAAAAGCTGGAAAACTTCTTAAGGCAGTGATAAATTCCTCTGGACTTGAATTCTCCAAAAGGGACTGCTTGTAAAGTCCTCCAGGCTTGTGATCCAGGAGACCTAGCATAGACAATTAGAGGCACCTTATAACCTACAAGCCTGTGAATTATTCTCTAGTACCTGACAAAGGACACTGGTAAGAAAACTATTTTTGACTTCCCTTTCACCAGCTCAGTTTAACAATAAAACCCTATTCTTCAGCTTCCTGTTTTTGAAATTGTAGCCTGATACATTTCAGTGGGAAATTCTCATTTACATAGTATCTGTCACCTGCCACGACCTACCCGTGTCTGACAGATGGTGCCTATTCACCAAAAGTCGAAAGAACATTTACAGAGAGGAATTTGGAAGAGACACTCTCGCTCACAGTCACTTAGCACAGCAACGCTTGGTAAGAGAATCCCAAATTTCTGATTGCGGACCTCTGGCTCCTTCACACGCCTTTGTACTCTTCCTATAATTGAATACACCATTGTAAGAGTAGACCTAACATCACCATCATTCTTTATAGCAACACTACCGTCAGCATTCCTGCCACAAATCAAAACGCCTGCACTGGAGTCATGCTTACAGACCTGTTCTTGACAGCCACTGCATCCCCATTTTCAACACTTGAAGCACCAGCAGGAGTTTAACCACATCCAGTTTCACAAAACCCACGCCTAAGCCAGCAGCAACACCCCGTGTCACTCCCTGCATGGTTCTCGCACCCCAGCTGCCACCCAGCCACACAGGTCAAATAAGCAGCAGAGATCACACTGTGCCACTCTAAGCTCAACTGATTCATCAGGAACTCTGTTAGATCAGGAACAGCCCACATTATATTTATTGCAGGATGACTATGAGATTAGAAAGAAAAAAACACTCCACAGTTTATTTGCTATATAAAGCTTAGAGTGGATTACAAGGCAATTTTTCATTCTCTCCCAGGTTCCCAGACACGTATTCACTTGCTTAAACATATGCATGTTTCTAAACAGTCTGGTTTAAGTTGACTTCTCCAATATTTTCGTAATGGAAAAATATAATTACATATAAATAAAAGTTGACAACAGCAGGGGTTTATTTGCACAGCAATCTTGAGATCATTTCAGGGGCCAGCTTCCATCTAGGATGCTTTTACATACTGCTGGTGGCACAGGAATTTGGAATAGGCTTCAGACTCGCAGCTACCCACAGCGTGGACTCACTAAAGTAACCTGAGAACAAGGCTTGAGAATTATGGTTTGAAGCATGAGATCACTCTGCCTGACCAGAAAACAAACAGCAAAATTAATTGAAGTTTCACAGCGCTGTAGAATTCAGACTCAGCTTTTGGGATGCACCTTACTTGTTGTATAGAGCTGTTTCCTCTTCTGTCCGATAAACCATCCCATCACATTCTTTCCGAAGGCCTTGATTTGACTTCCCTCCCACAATCATTCTTTTTTAAGAAATTTTTTAAAAAATTATCAAAGGGGGAGGTGGAAATTTTAAGCTCCTCTCTACCCATGCCATTCTGGAAGCACCCAAAAAGAGAAGCACTTATTCTAGAAGTGACTAAGACGTGAGTCATCTGATGAGTAAGCACATTGGCTCTAGAAGTCTCATTCAATCCACCACCATACCCAAACCATCTCACTACCTAAATCACTTGACCATTTTATATGTCAATGCAGCAGCACTCCAAGGTCAGGAAGAGGCTCCCATTTCGTATGCCAGTGTAATTGCCGCTCATCTTGTCACACTAAGATGACAGAACACCGCTGGGAAACCCTGTGCTGAAACAGCAGAGGAAAACCATGTCGTGAGTTTGCATTTAAAAAGTGTTTTGAAAACCAACTTTGGAAACGCCTCCAACCTCAGCTAACACGTGGGTTAAGTGTGTGCACGTTGCTGGCACCAACTGCTCGGCATGCCACCGCAAATGCAAGCACAAGCCCTGCTCCCAGCAGCAGGGATGGGCAGGGGCTCTGCGCTGGCAGGTGCCAGAACTGCAGCCAAACTCTTGCAACATCCTTCTATTACTCTCACAAAAGCTCCTATACGACGCTGAAAAAGCATTAAATTAAACCACTTACGGTTCTTAAATATCTCTCCATTCTGGATACAAGCACCTCGCAAAACAGACACACTCACCTTCACAAACATCCTGTGGGATACATTCACCGGCAGGGAAATAGAGCACTGAGGAGCAGGTGTAATTCCCATAAATCCTTCTTACAGACCCCAACAGATACCTTGATGCCTTTGAACTGCTAGCTTAAGATCCAACAGCAGGTCTACGGCAGATGTCCCTCTGCCCTCTTCCTAAAATCCAGGTGAGGACACCAGTCAGCAGGTGTGGTGTCTCCTCCGAAGGCTCCTGGCACCCCGTGCTCCATTGGGGCAGCCACCAGCAAAGCAGCAGTAATGCACCCAACAAACAGCCTGGGCATCCCCAGAAGTCTGTTCAATCTGTTTTACAGCCCTGTGCACAGCCATTCTGTGGGGCTGCTAGTTGCTCCATGTTCCATCAGCGCAGCACAATGAATACACTCAATAAGTGGAATAACTGCAGAATTTAAATTGGTCTGCACTGTACCGCTGGCATCACACTACAACCAATGTCTTGGTATTGAATTTCCACAGTTTTTAGGTTTTCTGAATATTTCAACAGACTCGCAGGAGAACACAGCCAGGGTTTTTATCTAACAGGTCAGCCCTGTGAGCATCTGCCTTTATACAAACAAATATAAAAGAATAGCAATTTCTTATCAAGGAGTGAATTTGCAATTCGCCCGTGCTGGCCTAAAGGTGTGAACAGTTGCCTTACACCCCTTTGTGCCAAATTCAGTGACCACAACTCATCCTCTTGCAAACTGAGGTCAGATAACGAGACTTGATCCCATAAAGATAGTCAGCCTTGGCTCCAGAGGTGCTGTGCTTGAGTGTGGCAGTGACCTTCCTCAGCTGAATCATTAGCCCATGTCTGCCTATGCCTCCCGGCCACCTTTCACACCCTGCTTCCCTCCAAGAGCTTCAGCTTCACCACCAAAACCATCTAACGTGGACAATGAGCCATTTCTGGCAGCAGAAGGGAAGAGATCCCAGGCAACTTGCTGGCCTGAGGATGGAGAGAGAGGCTTACACCCAAAGAAACAGCCCAGAAACACCTGGATGTTACAACTCAAGTCAAAATTACCACAAAGCAGAAGCTGCCAGCATTGATGAGAAGGATAAAAAAAGCGCTGAAAAACTCCACAAAGGCTCATGATAACAGCTGCCTGCGGGTGCAGGTACAAGATTAGCAAAGGATAAGCCGCTTTTCAGCATCATTACAGCGCATGCTGCTAAAGCTGCAGGTGGGTTGACACACACCTCCGAAGGGTTCAGGCGGAGGTCCCTGGGCCCGACAGCTCAGCTGTGACCACAGCCCAGCAGCTGCCAGGGTGGCACATGCACTTGCGCACCTTCAGGGACACACAGGCACACAAATGTAAGCAAACAGCTCAGATCCCACCAGCGCCTCATCATCTACTGCTCTCCACGACAATCCTATCAGATGCACAAACCAGGTCTCCAGGAGGGAGGAAAACCCAATGGCCTTCAAGCAGAGTGCACAGAAGCTCCACTGTGAATCTGCTTCACGCTGACGCAAATACGTCCCCTCTCCCACACTAAAGGCACCCTTCAATATAAAGGGTAATTACCAGCTCTCCTGCTACAGCTACAACATCATGAAAGGGCTGCTCCCTGTTGGGATAATCGCTCCATGTGCCTGTCTCTGTCCAAGACAGCAAGACTTCACCGGCCACCTCCAGCTCTCCCAGCCAGCACAAGCTAGCTGCTCGCGGATTACAGACCAGCACGCTGCTGCAGCGCTTCCAGCTTACGCCTCTGGCACCAGTGAAAAGCAAAGTTAAAGACAGACAGGTCCCTTCAGCAGACAAATAGCTGTACCTTGGGGAAAGAGAGAGGGAGGCAGAAAGAAGCTTACTGTTATCCTTAATCCCTTTCTCTAGGAGCCTGCTACAGAGGTGTAAGGACAGTCTCACCCCTGGAAATACTCGCTCAGCTGTCTGCGTCCAACCTGTGGGCAAGGCAGGTCTGCTCCCGATGTAACCAGCAACACACTAATGCAGCTCTCTCTCCTGGCAGCTGAATTCAAAGGGGACAGCAAGGAGCAAAGAAGCACTAGGAAAACACACAGAATAAAATGCTTTATAAAGACCCACCCATGACAAATCCCTGGTTTCAGGCTAAGGGTTTCACCCTGCTCCAACTGGAAATCGCTGGTGAGATTTCACTCACCCCTCTGCTCCATGACAGCACGAATCCCAGAGAGGTTACACACTTCACGTGGATTTCTCAGCCCCCGGGAAGACTCCCTCCCACCCTGCAGTAAGGACATCAGTAAAGTCAGTAATGACAAAGCTGCCCAAGGATGGATGTGCGCGCAGCCACCACCGCGCTGCCCTGCCGCCGGCACTGTACCTGCTCCGTGGAGGACTGCTGACTGCGATCAAGGCAACTCCATCACCACTCTTCTTAAACAACCGGAGCTCTCCGAAGTCATTAACTCATATAAACATCTCATGTCTGCTTAGGGAGCTCCGTTTTTACAAGCATTCATATGTGAAAAGCAATCACTGAGCGCATTTAAGAAGAGGCGAAATCAAGAAAGAAGCTTTTGTTATAAATAGTGGAACATTTCTCTGAGTGCACGTTGTGTAGCTTGGCTCCTCCGGCTCTACACCACATTGTATTTTGTGTCACACAGCCTTTAAATCCTGTTACCTTCAACATCTGCATCTTCACTTTAAATATCTTGCTTCCCTGTACTGCTGCCTGTTTTTCAGAAAGTCAGAGCCAGCCAGAGCATTTGTGGCCTGCCCAGGGGAGACACTAATCTGACTGGCTAAAAATTTTTACTTTCCCCTGCTTTCCCAGCCTTCTCTCCTCTTCTTGCTGCATCTTGACCTTTAGACAGTTAAGTTTTTGAGTCAGGGTCTGTCGCTGACTCTGTTATTTTAGGGCACCATCCCCATCCCCACAGTATGAACCATAAACAACAGAAATGCAAAATTATGCTTGTACAGGGTCTGGTCCAAAGCTCGTTGGAAAGTTGTCTCTCTCTTCAATGGCATGTGGACCAGAGCCATAATACCAGCATGAGCAGACAAGAGCTATTTGCAAAGCTAACTATTTGGGGAATACAATTATGCAAAACCATGATCTTCCAGCAGAATGTCTTCGCACTTTCCAACAGACCCCCCCAAAAAAGGGTGTGCACACGTATATGTATGTTTTTATCAAGCATTTTTGGCATAGGAAGCCTTCTGATGCCATGGTGACGGATGCTCTTACAAACCCTTAACATAATAGATACGGATAAACCTGATGCCAATTAGCAAAGCAATACTGCTGTGCTTACATGATCCACAGCTACTCTGAAAGGGACAAAAATCTAACTCTCATGAACAAGATCAAAACAAAAACCCAGATCCATTGTTAAACAGATTAATCAGACTCTGGGAAAGCTCATCAGGGATTGGGTTCAATCTCCACTGTTGTTATTAGCATAAACCCTGTACAGCGGGAACAATAGGCTCACTTAAGTCCCACGCTCTCCGTTTACTTTGCAATGAGACTCCTCTCGGGCTCACAACATTTAACATACATGCTTTTAATTAAGGGGACAGGGACATGAGGAAGAGTCTGGCTGAAATTTATACTGCAGCAAAACAAAACTGTTAATGGCCCTTTTTATAAGGGTAGGGCTACCAGTCCCTGCTCTCCCAAGTGAAGCCAGCGTGGGAGAGAAAGGAGCCCCGGCGCCAGCATCACCTCCCTGGACCCAGCAGGGACCTGCTGCTGCACACCAGGCACCAACCCACGTACAAGAGCCAGTCCTTCCCCAGGGAGATGACAGCCATGGCAGGGAGAGGAGAGCTAGGGGTGACCGTATGCAAGGTGGATAGAACTGTGCTGTGCTGGCGAGCAAGCCCAGAGCCGACGGGGCATCGGCCACCGTGCTGTGCCTGGCCCATGGGCAACAAGGCACCGATGGAGGGATGGCAGGAAGGCTCCTGCTCGCCTGCGCGGCAAAGGGACGGCCGAGAACACGACAAAGCACAGCCCCAAAGTGGTTCCCTGCAGCTGCGGGGACCGGACGGGGCCCCTCGTGTGCTGCCGGCTCCTGGGAGAGGCTGCAGGGATGTGTTTGTGGGAAGTGGGTTAACGGCATCCAAAGAGAAAAAAAGTCTCCGCAGGAGTGCTGACAGGTAAATGGAGCGTGGGAATGACAGCCTGCCGAGAAACAACATCCTGCGCCCCTCGTCGGGCATCAATCATGCGCTCCCAAAAAATCCCCGAATTAGAATTAAATATGACTTTGCCGCCTCTGCACCAAAAATCATTCATTCCATAAAAAGCATTTTCCTACATCTCTCTTATGACTCCTCCATTGCTCTCCAGGCCCCCTCACTCCTCTCCCACAGAGGAGTCATTTGATCAAGGCACTTTTCTGATTGCAGCATTCTGCAAACTTTTTTTGCAGAAGGGTTAAACGAGCACATCCCTGCAGGGACAGCCAAGGTTGGAGGGAAGGACCTTCCTCTAGTGACACTAGTGACAGCAAGGCGAAGCAGAGCCCCCCCGCTGCAATTGAGCATTGCATCTACTTTGTTGAAGGCAGAGGGAGTCCCACCATGCCTTCCACTGTGATTTTAAATTTTTCCTCCAGACGTGCAGATTAGAACTAAAAAATGATCTCAACACATACTTTGTTTGCTTAGGTCTTGCTGAAGCTAAGCAAATGCTTAAGTATGCGTATTGCTTAGGGAAGAACTGCTGGATGGGATCACTGCTTTGCTCACCCAGTGCTCCAGGTGGGCTTCATGGGAATTAGATTTTCCAGTCACAGCTCAGGAACCTGGGCAGAAAGAGAGATGCCGCTGCATGGTCTTACCTATAGCAACATCTAACGATGGGTCCAGGGAGGATGAGAAGCTAGCATGCCCTGCATGCTCATGGATTCAGAACCAGTTGCACATCTGAGACAGGTAAGAGTCATCTTCTTTTTTTCAAGCAGTTACTGTGCACTTTTCCATTCCAGTCCAGAGGAGGAATCACTGTTGTAGAAGCAGGGAGTCCAAGGTCCTGCTGGCAACCCAAAGCTTGCAAGCCAAGTTTTACTCCTGACTGTCATCACTTCATCACACAGAGCCAGACACATTGACCTCACCTCGCTGCTCTTCCACAAAATGGGGCCAGCAGCTCCTCACCCCAGTGCTGGGAGGCCTGAGCCATCACTGAGCATCTCACTGCCCCATCCACCTGCAGATCTCTCACTTCCACTGGTGCTCACACCAACTGCCACGCTGTCACCTTCCACTGCTCTAACTCCCAATTTCATAAATCAGTTGCGGCACTTCCATCTCCAGCAACATTTAACTGGGACAAATGCCAACATATACATTGCTTGGTGAAGAGCATACAGAGCCGTAAAACCAACCAAAGGTTTCAAGTGGTAACTAATCAGCTACAACAATGAATAATACATGCACTTTCAAGTGTTTGATCATTTCCTGGATGTCTCCCATAAATACCTAACCAGTAAAGCATGCCTTGGACAGTGACACTTGTATCTTTTTCCTGTCTGAGCTAATTCTGTGCTATTTACTTAAAATAGAAAATTCAGTAGGAGAAAGACAGGTTGAAAGGTAACAGGATTTTGGGAGCATTTTGAGCACTCAAACTTGCTCTGAACAACGAATACTTAATCCAAGTGTTTCATCTTTTCTCAAACTTAAATTATTCTATAACAAATGTTATACACCCGTTTGAACCCCTTCAGCCAGCCAGGCTGCTGGGCAGCAGCCTTCATCAGCAAGCATCACGCATGATGCTCGCTGACCAAGCTGCACCCCTGCCAGGGCAGAGCTTGGGCATGCAGCCTCATGGAAACCAGCACCAAGATAAAAGCCTAGCCTGAAAAATACAGCCCAAGCAGCCTTCACTGAAATACAAGAGCTTTGCTTTTAACTGAGATGGAATTTCTAGTTCAGGCTTTTGAAACCAAGTGTTGTGTTTAAAAAAAAAAAAAAAAAAAAAGATGATAAAGAAACCAGTGCAAATCTCCTCCCAGAAAGGAAAGTGGACTTGTCAAAACAGCTGGAATGCCTTGGGCATTTGCTAAAGAAGGGGCTGGAAAGCGTCAGTATCATTTGGCTTTTAGCAAGGCTTGAATGAGCTTTACCCTTCAGATGGAGACTGGCCAGTCCGACAGGGGTTAATTTACACCACTGAGCCCTGGTGTCACGAAAGACACCCCAGTGTGGGCAAAGGGTGCCAAAAGCTGCTCACCGCTGCCGTCTCCCCAGAGAAGCCTGTCGGGTGACGCGGGTCTCTGCACCGCGGCAAGACTCTTCTCTACCACAGCACAGCGATGCTCAGCCGTCGTCACCCATCCCATCAGGGCTGAACAGGTTTTTAAGCTACACATTTAGAAGGAAGGTGCAAAAAACCCCTCACCCACCTTAATATTCCAGCTGGTGCCTAATCCCTTAAACTCTCCTGGAGAGGTGCTTTTCATTTCCAAAGAAAAGTGAGTTAATGTTCTTGCCAGTGCTGTTAATCAGAGCAGCAAAGCCTCTTTTCGTCGCACAGGGCCCAGGTGACTGTTTCCAAGGGATTAGCTGTTACCACATTTAGTTCAGTAAAGGGTTTATCTCAGTCATGTTCACAAAGGCCGACTATGAAGACATTTGCCTGTCGAATTCCCACGGGCTGACACCCTGAGCAGCCGCAGAGTGCGCCCGGGGAAGCATGAAATGGTAATTGCTGGAAGTAGGGACCTCTTACCACTCACCAGCACAAGAAGCCAGGCCAAGCGGCAGCTCTTATTGCAAGATACAGCCACTGCTAGCTGCCAGCAGGCTGGGCTGTCCAGAGGAGAGAAGGGTAAGGGAGCTGGGGGCAGGCGAGGGAAGATTTTCAAAGCCCCCCACCAGGTCAGGCACCACATCTTTCAGCAATCTGTTTGCTAATGGTCACAGCAGCTGCCATCAGGGATGTCTGGTTGCCAAAGCCATGAGCCACGTATTCCAGAGAGCCTCTGAAAACTGCACGGGGTGAAACTATTGGACTTTTGCCACCAACTTTAATCCAGAGCTCAGTCAGACTCTGCTGAACACGGCAAGCCAGGAGCAGTGCTGAAGGGAGCACTGGTGTCTGCAGCCATCCTGAAGGTTTCATAGAAGACAACCAAGTTAGGCACCCAGGCTCTTCTCAGACCAGTGCGAGCTTCCAGCTGATGAAAAGGAATCATGTTTAAAAAAAAAAAATAATAAAAAAATCTAGATTTTGTGCACTGTTGTTTCCTCTGGCACTAGCCAAGCATTTTGATTCTTAACTCACCGCCTGCTCCATCCTCTTTAGCAACCACTCAGGTTTGCATTAGTGCCAAGGACAAACACTGAAGCTTTGGGACTGCTTCCTGAACTCCTCAGCAGACCAGAGGGAAATTCATATTTTCCCTCTTGGTCATCAAGAAAGCAGGCTGGGGTGGGGCTGGAAAGATTTATAAAGCCCCAGGTGCCCAAGAATAAGAAATTCCACTCTGATGCTTCTACCCCTGCTTCCCCCAGCCTTGAAGGGGACTTTGCTGGCATCTCGCACCAGCTGGCCGAGCACTCACTGACTGCATCATGCCAGCATGCCCACGGGCTGCCTGCAGCCCCAGAAAGGGTTCTGTGCACCAGTGTCAAGTGGCTGAACGAAGAGTCATCAGAAAAGAGGGCTGATGCCCGAAGCACCAGTAAGCAGGACATCACTGGGCATTTAGAAGAATGACAAAGGCAGTTCTCACAAACGGAGGGGGGAAATAAAGGAGAAATGAGACTGAAGATTGCAAACCATTTCCTAGTGTTTGGCATGCTCTAAAATTAGTGCTATAATGGATCTCATCAGCCAGCATTTATTTTCCATTCTGAAGACAAGAATTCAAATAAGCAAGCTGCAGCAAGAGAAGCACTTGCTTAGCTGAGCAGCCAACCCCTAACCCAGGCAGCAATGCAAATGCAAACCTGCCTGCTCCATTCCTGCTGCCTCTTGCTTGGGAGCTTTGCAAATGACAGCTCAAGCTGGAGACCCATTTTGTTTGACCACATCACAGCCCCCACCCCTCAGAGGCAACAGAGCCTCAGGAGCCGGAGCCGGGGGGGGGGGGGGGGGGGGGGGGGAGGGGCGCAGGCTGCCCACGGCAGAGTTGCTCCAGAGATTTGCTACACTCATACAACCGTACAAGACGACTGAAAAAGTCCCAAAATTACTCTGCCTGGACAGGACCTGACGCAGCAGGTTCCCCACCACAGTTTGGGAAAGCACTGCTATCAATCATCCTGATGGATTTCACTGCTGCTGTCCCCAAGGAACGAGCCCTGTTCAGCCAGCTCATGCCTGGGCAGGGAGATCCCAACAGCTCTGCTGTCTCGCTGTGGCTCAACAGGGACAGCTCTCACCTGGCTGGGCTCAAACCCACTCTGGCCACAAAACCAGGTCACCAGATCCCAGGAGGATGTGCTGGTACCATCAGCATCCCACCTGGTGTTGTGCTGATCTGCCTACCACCAGCACCTGGCTCCCAAAGCTCTGGCACAAAGGCTTCGTGGGTTTTTAATTGAAAACACAAGCAGCAAATCACTATAGGTTTACCTTGCAGCTCTCATAGCTCCCCTCTCTTTCCAACATGCACGCACCAGGTAAAGGTACCCAACACCGCACGAGGCTGCAGAGCATCAGAGCCATGCAGCAATGCCTGGGAAGCTCTGGAAAGGCCACCAAGCTCGGCCAGGAGCAGCAATGTGAGCACTGATGTGACGCACCCATTGCTCTTTCAAAGTTTCAGAACAAATCCCTGACGGCAGAGGAGAACTGGCAGCATCACTCAGCTACAAGGTGTCAGAGATATTTCAGGCAGCCAGATATTCCCATGAAGAAACCCAGAAAAAGTCATCTCCTCACTCCCCCAGCTGCCTCTCTTTGCATTATTGCTAACATGGATGTGACTCACTAGAGTTGGGTTTATATTAAACTCTTGAAACAGATTGTTTGGCTGTTATGTAAATCCAGTAAATGTTAAAACACCAGAATAAATCAGTCAAGCAGCTACCAGAGCCAGCTCTCTCTCCAGAGATATCCAAGAGAATATTTTTTTTTTTTTAAAAAGGGGAGAGGTGGCAAGAGATGAAGGGGAAATAATAATGATAAACATAAAAGAAATAAATCACAGCTGCCTTTCAGCAGAGGGAGAGCTGTGCTGGCGGCTGCAGCACCCCCATCAGCGCTGCTACCAGTGTCCTGCCCAGCTACATACTGGCAAATCACCCAGTTGCTGCTCTGTGCAAGTGAAGTTACGCAGCATCACCTGCACAAAACACCAGCTCTGGGTCAGCAGGACTGTCTCTGCACCGTGCCACAGGACAGAGCATGGAGACCTCAGCAGATGCTGAGGTTAAGCAGTCAGCCATACCATGCTTTAAAATAAAATAAACCCCAAACCAGGTACGAAGGTGCTACCTCCCATCCTTACCACTGGGCAGGAGGTTCTGCTTTAGGAGATGCCCCTTTCCCGTGGAGCAGAGGGTGTCTGCCACCCAGAGAAAAGTCTCCTGCTCACCACGACACCAGCAAGCAGGCACAGGAACAGATTTTAAAATTTGCAAACACAAGTGTTTTTATTAGAAATCTGACTCCAGGATTTTCAACAGTCTAGAGGCCAAAGGATTAGTCAGAAAAATTATCTGGCAAATAATCTGCAATAATAAGCAAAACCAGAGCATATCACCATCTGCTCACAGATCCCTCCAAAGACAAAAATAAGGAGGCTTCAAATTAATGTCTTCACTTTGTAGCTAATTGTTTGTAACCAAGCCATCAGGATCAAAATGCTCCTACACCTACATTAGCAACAAAAAAAGGAAGCAGGTAGAAATTAGGACCCCAAATGTTAGTTGCAATGTCAAGCGCATTAGTTGAGCTGCCACTGGAACCGGCCACGTGGCTCAGCCCCAGCACCACATTCCCCACCAGACTGAAGAGCAGCTGGAGCCTGGGGGACCCTGGATGCACAACCCCCACAGGATGGGCACGCTGGGCAGGAGGCAGCGACCTGCCTGGCCTCCGGGCTGGCACAGCACAAGCTCCACCTCTAACAGCCCCAGAGATGAAACCATAGAGCAGCAGCGTCACAGCATTGAAATGAAGCCGAAGAGATCTCTGAGCTGTTTAATTAAACACCGTCTGGGAAAGTCTCTGCTTTTATTAAACACTGCCTCAAAAGAACAGAGCTGAGTAATCCACCAATGGGGAAAAACACACTCTTTAGCTACAAGGTGTTATTATTATAGGCTTAATATCAAAATGGCTTGTTCAGCTTATAACATTAGACTGAAGCAAACGCTCCCAGCCTTGGCAAGACTCCGAGATACTATGGATCTACATTACACACCTACATAAGCACTTGACGTTCCTATGGAAAGGAGTCTCCCATCTGGAGAGGTAAGGCACTGATTTGCACCAGGTTTCCATGGCACAGCAGAGCTGGTCAGACAGATTACAGCAGCGCGTGCGTGTTGTACTGGGCACCAACAGGGATGGGAGCCGCCACTGCAGCAAGGTCAGTGACAGCAGTGGCAGGAGTCGATCCCATCGACTGGGGCCAGCAGCAGCAGGCAGGTAGCTGCAGGAACTCCAGGCACGGCCAACGTAAGCACAGGCCATCGGGGAAGCGCTCCGCAGGTGTCCTGAACACCGAGGGCACCTTGCTCAGCACCACATATTCAACACCGAACTTAGATCCTGCTTAACCTCGAGCTACTGCTTCCTCGCTTTCCCCTTCTGCAAAACAGAGGTGTTCGCATATAAATGCTTAGATAAAAGGCTTCGGAGCAGCGGGTTAAGCAGCATTACTGCTGCTGAGCCTGCCCTTGGGAATCCATCCGGAGACAAGCAGCCACAGATTGCTCCGTGCCACAGCACCGGGCTGGGACAGCACCATTGCCACCCGCGCCCGCTCACCTCCCCGCAGGTGCAGCCAGGCTGTCTCCATCCCCCACACCCAAAATATAAGAAATAATCCCTACAACCTGAAACTGTGATGTTTGAGGCTCTTCTTGAGCCTTCAGTGAAGAAGAATCTCTCACTTCTCAAGTTGAAAAACAAACTCTTTCTCTGTCTTTTATTTGCTAATTAAATGTGCTCATTGTATTCAGATCTCATTTTTTGGTGCATAATGTTTTGCCCATCTGTTTGATTAAAAAAGAACCCAACCGCACAGCTTCATTAAGCTAATTAGACACATTCAGCCATTGGTTAATATTCTGAAGTACTTTACAATTATTCTCCCCAGTTATTAAATCTCCTCTGAGGATTTTATTTTCTGTGCTACACTCTTTATTAGCCAGCACCCAAGTCCAACTGCATTTGCCCACTCCTTACCCACATGCAAACATCCCACTGACTCCCTCCGTGGTCTGTGACCCAAGACATACAGGTAATTTTGTGCCTGGATCTGACACAGTTCAGTCCACCCTGACCTCAAAACACAGCATCTTCCTCCCATCTTCCTCCCTCTGTGCCACAGAAGCTCCGCACTGCCTGCCCAGGGACAGCTGGAGGATGACAACACGTTAAAAAGACCACCATGGCACTGGGGAGCCATGTCCAGCTGAAGACTGGAGGATTATTTATCTTTCAGGGATTTCTCCGTCCCAGATTTACTCCCCATCTGTACTTTTAAAGGGAAAAACTGTCTCAGAAAAGCTCAGGACCACAGTTCAAGATGGGCCATCCTAGAGAATGAAAACTAACACCAACTGAACTGGTGTAGCAACGGCACAGCCATGCGGCACCATGCAAGCTGACCTCGCTGGCAGTCCTGTGAAGGCTTCTAAGGTGACTTCTTAGGGTTCAGGTTTCTGTACTAAGTTGTCATCAAAGCTACTTGCACCTTGGGCCCCCAACACGCCAGTCTCCCCAAGCTCTCTGCGCCATTACAGAGAACATGCAGCAGTTCTAAGGCTCCGTTTCCACATGTCCCAGCATCGCTGCCCCACCGCTCCTCCAAAACATCCAAAGCTTTGACCAGCACTGCCCGCCGCCAGCAGCCCTGCCCCAAACCAGAGCAGTCCCTGCTCAGCCTCAGCCACAGGACGAGGATCCTTCAGGATGAAGTATTGCAGGCAGGCAAAGGGGACAAATGGCACTGGAAGGATGGCAGGAAAGAGCCTGGAGATGAGAGAAGCAGCATTGTCACCTTTTCCTGGTATGAGCAGAACTCACAACTGGAGCGCCTCACCTCTCCCTCACCATAACATCTTCCCTCCTCTACCCAGCCATCCATTTCCCAAAAAATTTGTAACAAATCTTTGAAGCCTTAATCACTGCAAGACACTTAAGAGTCCAGGAGGACAAAGGCTCCAGAAGCTGGGTGGCCAAGGTGGCCGGGTGGGAGACAGGACTGGCAGACAGAGATATACAGCAGATGTCTGGCTTGCCTTTTGCACAGGGTCTGGTGTCAGAAGGAAGCCAAGTTAATTTTTTATTTATTTATTTATTTTTTATAGCAAGCTCTGACATACATGGTTCTAGTCCCACCTCCTGGCCCCAACTGACACCAAAACCCCCACTCTTGAGAAAGAGCTGCAACAGATAATGATGAAAATCCGCATTCGTGTGCAGTATGGACCCGTGACGGCTCTTCCTTCCTGAACCAGCACTAAACCCAAGATGTAGGTCAAGAGCTTCTAGAAAACAAGCCAGATCATTTATAGGAAAAGCCACACTGAGTCAGGCTGTGCATCCACCTTGCCCTGATTTCTGTCTCCAACAGGGGCCAGTACTGGATGCTTGGAGGGGTGGCTGGCGCAAAATTAAGAGCTTAAAAATAGTAATGATAATCAGAAAAAAAAAATACCAGAGTTTGCCCTCCTGACAGCACTTCCCAGCTTCAAGCAGTCACTCAGGGAGCCCCAAGAGAGCATCCCTGAACTTGTCTACCACATTTTGATGCTATTTATTTTTTCAGCCTCCAGAGCACTGGAAGGAATTAAGCTCTGCGATGTGATGAGCACTGCAGAGAAAGCAGGATATATGCCGTACCTGCTGGCCACAGGGGGAGGTTCAGGCACCCCTAACACCCCTCTCAGTGCCAGAGAGGACACACTCACTGCCCCCATGGTAGACCCCAACACAGGGTCAGCAAGAAGCTGCCACAAATACTCTGTACAGTGCAACAGAGCAAGAAGGAAAGGAAGGGCCAGGGAAGCAGCTGTCCTCTATTTGCTTCTGCAATCCCAGCCCAACCTCTGTTATTTGGATTTAGAGAAAACAGCCAGTATTCATTCTCTTGGTATAAAAGGTGGTTACACTTGCAAGAAATCACTTGGTGGTAATTTAACTGAAGGAGGAAGAAATTTAGAGGTTGATGCAGCTGTGATTTGACACAGGCTACACCGGGGCCCTTGGAAAACCTTAATTTCCTTCAGGCCAGCCTGTTCTCCTTGGTTCGCACTGTAATTAGCTTCCCCTGACATCCAGGCAGAGAGCCTAGACCAACAGTTGAAAATTTGGCCAGGTTATTACAACCTTTCAATAGCCTGGCAACAGCACCAATTAATATAGAGCTAACTGCCTCGCTATAAATGCTCTAAGGCGCACTGAAAAGCAAGCTTTGGCTCAAACAACTTCTAATCAAAGCAGGCATTAAAAAGAGAGCTTAAGAAATCACCCCCAAAAGGCCAGTGCTGAACTCCCTTGAAAGTCCAGCCCCAGCTGGCACCTGCACAAACAAGCCTGCTATGTTGGAAAAGGAAAAGCAAGGAAATGGAAGCAAAGGAAAACCCTACCAAATGACCCAGGGTTATCATTTGAGCTGTGGTTTTTCAAAATGCTCATATAATACAACAGCATCTGTGACATACTGACCATTCAGTAGTTGAATGACACGCCTAGATTTAAAAAAAAAAAAAAAAAAAAAAGACATTTTGTTCCTTCCTTAATGCCTTCTTTAATTTATCTTCCAGGTTTTGGGGTCCCTTCATGGGTGCGCAGCTTTGGTGAAATCTTATTCCAGCTAGACGCAACAGCCAAGGATGCTGCAGCCCTCTGGAGAGGGCAGGGATGTAGCACCAAGCCTTATTCCTGACAAGCTCTGCCTCTCGAGCACGTGGCCTTCCTCTGGGGAGACAGCCAAAACGAAAAGGGAGAGCACTGAGGGCTGGGTCCAAGGTCCTGGGAAACACAAACCAAGCAGCTCTTCCGCATCTCCCATCACCAGCAGTATTTCTTTATCTTGGCCTTAAGGAGAAATTAAAGTTGCTGAGGACTAATTCAGGCTGTTCTTAACGTGCCACCCAGGAGCAGGCGAGCTCTGGTGCACATGCCACCAGCCATGCAGGAATCAAGGGACAAACAGGGCTGGAAAACCAATGTCCACATTAGTCAAACTCAAGAGCAGTGCTGGCTTTCAGCCAGGGGTTACTCCAGATGTTCTGCCCTGCATCTTGGGCTTTGGCTGCTTTACACACTGCTTTCCTCGCTCATGTCCACAGTGAGGACAACTATCTTGTCCCTCTGCTGAAAGGGCCACAGGTCCTAACACTAAAAACGCAAGGCTGCAGATTTTTAAAGGGACAAATCCAATGTTTCACTTTTTTCAGGCTGAATCCACCTCCTGTCGCTGACTCCAGTCACCTTCCCAGCACACCAGTTCAGGGAAACCAGTCAGTACCCATGGGAGTGGAAGCAGCATCCCACCCACCCATTCAGGAAGAATGCAGCAGCCTCACAGGGCAAGTGGACCCCCATTAACCCAAGGAGTGCAAACAAGGTGGTGGGTGGTCCTGTCTCGCCAGCACCTGATGAACAGTGACCCAGGCGATCCATGCCAAAGCTGCTAACAACAATAGCAGCCCCAGTGTTACGTGAGCTATGGATTTTCATCATCCAGCAAAATCACCAACCCCCCCTCAAAGCCAGAAATTCCTTCGGTGGTTTCTTCTTTAAGTTGGCCAATGGTTTACTATTTTTTTTTTTTTAAAATTTACTTACTTCTTTAAATCCTGCCCTCTGGGTTAGCTGAAGGTTACTATTGCCTGGGACAGACCTGCAGTGGTACACAAATGCACTGCTGGAGGGACACTTACCCTTCAGTTTGCTCCCCTCACTCCCATGTTTCCTATTCTTTTCCCTTAAGGCAATGTCTGCAGCTAAATGAACACATTACAACAGAAATTTTATACTTAATTTGTCCCTTGGGTGTTTTGCTGACCCTACCGAGAACTATATTTAAATGTGCAATTTCCTGGCTGGGCTCATTTGCAGTCCCTTCCCCCCAGCTGCCTATGCAAGCCTGGCCCAGAATCCAATTAGCTACTACCACCCTTTATATCAAAGGCATTAAAAAAAACCCCTCAAACAAGAAAAACAAAAATCAAGGATTTTAATTACATCATTCTTATTATATGTCTAAATACTTACAATTCCCATGCTCTCTGGGAGGTGGGCTTGAAAGGCTGGAAGATGACAGGTTTTCAAGCAGACAAATTTATAGCCAGAACAAACAGTTTGACAGCAGAGGGACTCTGCCCACCCTAATCAGGGCACGTTGGGCTTAATACATGGCAGAGCTGGATGCAGGACCTGCCCAGCACCACGGGAAGGAGCAGCTGCTCCCCAGCACCCGAGAGGAGGCATGGCAAGCACAACAACTTCCAGCTTTACACACAAAGAAGCACCTTCAGTCCATCTGGTTTAACGCCAGGAACCTCCTTTCATCACCATCCCCCCCAGATGCCTGGGAGGTGGTGGTGGTGGTGGTGCTGCAGTTTTCAGAGGAGTTTAAAGTGAAGGGATGTCCAAAGCCCACAGACACTTTGGATATCCCTTCCACCAGGATCGCAGCTTGTGGCAGTTTCAGTATGAAGGCAAGGCTGTGGTTTACACGTGGTCAAAGGCAGCCACCTCCCACAGACAAGCCCAGAGAGCACCCAGCTCTATTTCTAAATAAGTGATCCAGCAATCAGAAGACTGGTCTACTTCTGGGATTTTGCTGGTGTCACAATTACTCCTTGGCCAGTTTCAGCTGGTCATGGTGACAGCCACTGCAGCAGCTGTACCATGTTCCCAACAGCCCCAGCTTTGCACATGAACAAGGCAAGGAGGATGTGGATTCCCACCACCGTATAGCCCTGGTCTTCACCACGATGGAGGGGCACTTCACTCCTTTCCCCCATCACATCTTTAAGGTTCCAGCTTTTGCAGGTCAGGGTCCCAACTGAGGATTGCTGTGGCTGTTCTGACTTAACAGCAACCTCAGAGCATCTCCAGAGCCCCTTTTGGGCAAGCTTCTTTGACACCCCATC
Source organism: Falco punctatus (assembly GCF_963210335.1). Classification (NCBI taxonomy): domain Eukaryota; kingdom Metazoa; phylum Chordata; class Aves; order Falconiformes; family Falconidae; genus Falco; species Falco punctatus. The sequence goes on along the minus strand of NC_137580.1, from coordinate 104,587,864 downwards.
CTGCTCAGCAGCCTGTGCTCCAGCTCTTGGCTTCTTCCTGCCTCCAGGAGCCACTCAGCCGATCCCCAGAAAGCCTTTGGCTCTGGTGAATCTCCACAGGAGTGTTTGGCCAGGGCAGGAGGAGCCAGGCCCTGTGAGGCTGGAAGCCATTGGGAAAGCGGACATGCCGTTTGCTGACTGACTGCAAGTGCCTCAGCCTGGGCACCAGAGTTCCCAACTGCCGGCACTGCTTGGGAGGTACCACAGCTGCAGAAGAGGTCAAAGACTTTGGAACAGCCCCGTTGCTGCTGGAAATGGTGCTTCCCAACATCAGCAAGTGAGGAGTAGCTGGGATGACTTCGCTTCAAGATATTGGCTGTCCAGGTCCAAGCAAGCTGCCTTCAGCTGCTGGCAGGAGCTGGGTCCATCCTGAACAGTGTGGTCACCTGTACCTGCTCCTGAAAAAACACACGGGCTTGGCTCAGGCCTCCTGCCACCAAATCAGGGGACTGCAGAAATCCCATAGGTGAACCAAAAAACTCTTATGAGAGCATTAGACAGCTCAGCCTCCGGGGGAGTGGAGCAGGAAAGGGTTTAGTACGAGCCACAGGCTTCTTGCCAAGAAACTAGAAGAGGCACCAAGTGATCCACAGGTCATGACAGCAGAACAGACAGCTCCAAAGAAGCTCAAAACAAGTACACTTGCATGGTGGGACAGACACTCGCGACAGGAGGGAGCACTGCCAAAATAAATGTATTAAAGCACAACGATGAAACATCTTTCTTCATTGACTCCCCGATTCCACACCCTTCCTTTAGAGAGGAAAAGATACACATGGACAGATGCTTTTGCAGAAAGCCATCAGCTAGGAAGACCAGATTCCCCAAGAGATCCACACCTCTGAACTATCTTCCTCTTCTCTTGCATGCAGCTACACTGACAACTTGCAAAGATGCTCTGCAGAGCTCCCTAATGTGCTAGAAACCAGTTTGACGGTGAAGTGTCAACGCATTTCTAGCTTAATAAAAGTTGGGGCATGGGAGAAGAGAGGGAAGGAATGAGACCGATTGTCTTAGACAAAAAGACTGGAATGGATTTCACAGCAGAGAATGTTTCAGGCCAAGGAAATATTTATTCATACCTAAAGAGCACGGAATATTAAATACTCTGGAAACTCTCCTCCACAAAGCCTTAGTGGAGTGAGGCTCTTAGCACCTCACAGTAACCCCAACACATCCTCAATGCATCCAGGTGTTTCTACACAGATCACAGCAGAAATTCAAGAATACCTTGGCATCGCAGCTGTGCCGTTAGCAGGAGGCTGGCACACACACTGTGACAAGGGCAAGCAGCCTCAGCCCTGAGGGCCAGGGACCTCATGAGGAATGAGGGGACAGGGAAGCTGGGCAGGCACCGAACCAAAGGCGACACAGCAACATGCTACTCTGGAGTCAAATCGGAGACGAACAACCAGCCCTTTGGCCTTGCATCCCCAGAGCACCTGCAGTTCTTTGACTCAGATCTGGAGGCTTATTTTCTATTGCTGTGGTATTTCAGATGCAGTTATCGCCTGCGCCTGATGCTGTACGGAGAAAACACTGGTCCCTGCCATGAGGTTTATCCTCTTAAGGTAAGAAAAAATGCCACAAGCAGACAGATGTTTGGAGGAGCATGAGGAAAGCCATAATGGTGTTGCTCATTTTTTCAGGACATGCCGCAGAAGAACAGATTTCCACAGGTGGGGCATAATCTTATATTGCTCTTTTGCTGCTGTGATAATCATTCCGAACGGCAGGCATACAGTGGCATTTGGGTGAAGCGCAGCCACTTTTTGACTCCTTGGAAACAGCAAAATGAAAATTAACAAAAAATGCCAGTTCCGTTCTGCAGTCTGACTTAAATCAATCTATTTGGCATTAAGTAATGGACTCCCAGCAATTGCTATGAATAAACCATGCCTTTTTACTATTGCTTCAAGGCAGATTATAAGCACTGCTCACATCAATACTGTATGAGAAAGGAAAAAGCAGAAGCCTGATTAGAGTATGGAAACATGTTGGAAGAGACGCCTGATCTCTTGAACATGTAAATGCATAGTAGTAACGTGGCCCGATTTGCCAGCTGAAAGCACCAAAGTTCATGACCACTACTACAGAACAAAGGCAGACAAAGCATCACATCCGTGAACGCATTGCACTGATCTGACAGCACTGTCAAGGAGCTATAAGCCCTCTCAAGTTTCCACAAAACCCTTCCTTCTGCCTCTTTCCTCCACACTTCCCCAGCCGTCCCCCTGCCAGTGCTGTGCCCATTAGGCAAGCCGAGACAGATGACCTCATTCTCACCATTCCAGCAGATCCCACCCTGCACACGCAGTAACCCCCCAGCCCAGCCCCATGGCAGCAGCACACACACATTCCTGGTCCCTCTGCAGCCAGCCAGGGCTGGCCTGACAAGGTGCACTCAGCCATCACCCACTGCTCCATGCCTCTCCGCCTGAGGATGCGGTGCTGACAGAACCAGGCAAAAAAACCCTCATCTCAGGTCCGTTTTGTACCTGGGAGCCTCAGATACCATTAACCTTTGCCAGTTCAGCTACCTGACAGCTACAGAAGGGTCAGCCTGGACTTCAGCACCACAGCATCTCATCAGCCAAGAGGTCAGGGGGTGAATCTTCTGTCCTCATACCACCACTTGAGGCAGGCACAGCATCGGCACAAGCAGACTGAAACCCTTGGTTCCAGCACAAACAATACCACAGAACAGCACTACCCAGACACCGTCACTAGTAGCGGGTGTTAGGAAGTACCAAAATCAAGACTTGACTTGTCTAAGTGGTTAGCTTATGCATGCGTACTATAATTGTCACAGGAACACTGCACCAGGATCCTACTGCCTTCCAAGGATCTTGATTTCTTTGGCATGGGGGTACCACCTTCTATATCACCAGTATCCAAACCCGGTTCTCTCTCCTTCCCTCCCAGTTCTTCCACACTGATCTGTAACCATTCATAAAAGACGGGGAGGGAAGCTCTGAAGAAACAGAATACACCTTTCCAAGGCAACACTCAGCTCCCTTGAGGGGCAAATCCATCCTCTTCCTTTCATGCTACCATCAATCACTTTTCACATGCTGCAGCAAGGAAGCCTCCTTCCCTAATGGCGTTGTGATTCATCCTCAGATGACCTCCATCCCAGACTCCCAGCAAGGAGGCAGCTCACACATCTTCCAGTTTCTTGTCCACAGACGAGCAAGACGCCAGGTGCTGGGGTTGGACAAAGGAAAGGGAGGGCAACAGACACCCAGCATGAAGCAACAGCTATAGATCTTCTAGCAGGGCTTCCTTTGAGCATCCCAGTTTCTCTCCGAGAGCCCACATCAGAGCAGCAGATCAGACTTAGACCACCAGCTTTCTCTAGCACATGAGGAGGTCCAGAGGCAGGAGGAAAGCTCCAGCAATGCCTGCGTGTTGCCAGTACCATGGCGAGGAAGCACAAAGGCAGGAGCTACTTGAGAGTAGCTTGACAGAGCTCGATGCAGCAGCATGGGAGCTGGTAATTATGGTAATTACAGCCAGCCTCAGGTAGGTATGCATGCACAGCACTCTGCAAAGCAGTGCTGGCACTTTTTCCCCCCCGCTGCTGCCCAGTTCCTTCAGTTTTATCCATTAGATGCGACAGCCTGCAACTGCGGGCTTCATGAGGCTGTGCCCATGCTACTTCTATATATAAAATCCTACCCTCAGCAGCTCTTTTGTGGTTTTAGGACTTGCTTTATTATATAGAATAGAAACTCGAACTACTGTCTAGAGTGGAAGGTGGGGAAGAAGAGACAGAAACCCATGATAAAGTCTCTCATGACTACAAGGGACCAACAGCAAAATATTCTGAGTTAATATGTACACCAGGCAAAAAACTTAGCTCTATCCCAGCCAAAACCAGAACGGCTGCACTCAAAACTGCAAGATAAAATTGTGAGCAATCTCTGCAGCAGAGGGACAGCTGAGAAACACAAGCCACCAGGACAGCAGCATCTCACCACAGAACACTGCTCCAATACAGCAGCAAACTGTCTAATGCAAGCACTAAAGGCCAGGTCACTAGGGTATGATGATCTCACACCCCTTGGTACAACTGATTCACACTTTCACCACAGTCACAAATCAACACTAACGCACCCTCAGAAGGTGTTATTCAGCCTGGGCTTCCACAGGGCTTCTTTAATTTTCCTTTTCCCACTCCAGCTGAGCCTCTCGTGTCTGCTCCTGGTTTAACAGCTATGCTAAGCACTCAATGTTTGGGTCTATCTGTGAATTGGAGCTCCAGGTTACCAAGGAAATCTGTAGCCAGAGGAAACAACTGAACAAATCTTCTTCATGTTAATGTAACAGCCTACATACCAAATCATCCCTCTCCATTTGAAAGCCTTGTGGGTCTGCAGGACTTGCTTCTACAGAGCATACTTAGAGTTCAACAGCCATACTAGAGATCCATGTAAAGTGAGAATACCAGAGGCGAGGTGGAGTTTTTTCCCCTCTGAAGTTGAAGAAAGTGTTACCTGCACAGCTGTGCAAAGTCAGGAGTCTTGCCCTGCAGTTTCCCCATGGGAACAGGGACCTAACATCCATCCAAAATGGGTCATTAATGCTTTGTCCTCACAAGGTCACACAATTATGGAGCCACCTGGCTGCAAAAAAACAATCAGCACACCATGGAAACCACCATGGGATATTGCAGAGGAACTGCAGGTTTCAGGGAGCTGCTCTTCCTCCCACCATGGCACACAGCTCTGTTTTTGGTGGCTTAATGCAGACCCCTCTGCTCTGCAACAAGGACTCTCATCAAAACATCAGGCTCCGCTGCCAGCTGAAAAGGATGGGACACAGTCCTCCTCACTTATACTGCAGTGAGAGGAAACTACCGGAGACAGTGAATTGCAAATGGTAGCAAAAAAAAAAAAAAAAAAAAAAAAAAAAGGAGGTAATGAGTTTGGCTCTGCTGACTTTAGGGAAGCAGTTGTCACTCAGCACCAGCATCAGCAGAAATGAAGGCTGGATTTCCATGGCTTTCTTCTTGTCCAGGACATACATATGGCTGCTCTGCAGAGAGTCCAGCAAGGGAACAGGAAAAAGGGGAAGGATGCCCGTATCTCAGCAAGACACATATTCAAGTGCTGCTCCAACAGACAGTAGCACATCACAGCCTTGCTGTTTACACTCACACCAGCATAATTAGAGCAGTCACTCTTAACCAGCTAACAATTTCACCATAAACTCTCTGCACAATACTGAAGAATTAATCGCAACATTTCACAGCCTTCCCTGAACACAGCCACCAATCTGCAGAAACACTGAAACCACCCCAGAGACAAACAGGCTAAATTAATCCCACATGGCTTCTGGCAAAAAGAACAACTATTTCAGAGGTACTCACCCTAAAATAATGCCTGCCCAGGGCAGCAACCCAAAAGAAACAAGTCCTCAACAAACCACACCTTTATCCACAAGGCATGACTCAGCTCCTGTGCTGGTGCCACCAAGAAATAAAATAGAAGGGTTCATCTATAGCCAGGTTCATTCCCTAAACCAGCAGGTTTCTGGGCTCAGAAGCTCCCAGCTGCCATGGGACAGCCTTCCCTTCCAGCTGCAAGCCTCAGCCCACTGAGAAGCCGTGTCCCCAAAAGGTTTTGACCTTTCAGGAGAACTTCCCTATCCAGGGACACCAGCACATGAAAGGAATTTTAAAAAAAACCAAAATTCTCTGATGTCATGTACTTGACACTAATGACAAGTATTTATGCTTCTCCCTGTTTCTGTTCCTATCACTTATGTCAACAATAAAACTGAAGACTGCAACGGAACAGGAATATATTTCTAAAGACTTAGCCCAGCAGGAAAAGTGACCAACAAATCCAGACTGCAAATTCTTAAGCAAGTTAGAACTGCAAGTTACACAGTGCTTGACTGCACCCCACCATTAATTAGGAGCTCTATAAAATGACTGTATTTGTATAGGTTAAAAACTAGACTGGAAAGCAACACAGTAGCTGAAAACCAGAAATATAGGAAAGGTTGAGTCTGATTTCCAGATGGATTTTTTCATAACCCTGATGTTTGATTCCAGGAAAAGAAAAAAAAAGCTACACTTGCTAATTCAAAGCAATCCTTGAAGTAAGGCACAAGCCTTCTCTGGGAACCCACAGAGGACCTCCCTGCTTCATCACATCTCTGGTTTCATCCCTTCTTCCCCGTGCCTGTCACCAGGTGCCACTTCTCACCCAGACCAAGACCAAGGGCAGGCAGCTCTGGGCCAGAGGCACACTACACTTGCTGGTCACCCAGGACCTGGGGAACTCAATTTCTCAAAAATTCTGCAACAACCTCCAAAGGGATCTGCAGCATCCTGGCCTGTTGCTGATGTCCCTAACAGAGCATGGTTTTCTGTGATTAGGGACTCAGTCCTTAAAGCCACCACTTGCGGCCAGCTACACAAGCCTGAGAAACATCTGAACTTCTGAAAAGCTGGCAACAGGCATGTACACTTACACCTCACCCACCACCACAAATCAGCAGCCACTCTCCCACGCATCCATGAAAGTTACTGCAGCTTCTTTCCACCATTATCTTTTACATTAGTATTCTATCCCAATTTATCCATTAGCAGAATTTCTTCTTTAGAAGGCTTCAGACATTTTTCTCCAACCATGCTAGGCTTAACAGCTGTCTTAATTAAAAGATGCTTGACAACATGACATTATTTGATAAAAGTCATTTATTTGCTTCACCCAATGCTTTGATGCTTTATCTATCACAAACATCACTAACCAACCCTCAGATCTGCCATGACGACTGCGTTATGTCAACAGTTGCTTCTGTACACGTCAATCATCCCCACCACTTTTACAGCCAGCTACCCACATTCATTTCTCCAACCACGTATCTTCTGATGACTGGGTCACCTCCCTGCATGTTGGATGCTTGCTTCTTAAAGCAAGTAAGATCCTGTGCCAAAAAATAAAGGACTGAAGATCAGAAGAGAAACCATGAAGAGAAAGACGTAAGAGGAAGAATTTTGACAGGGGTTACTGTGTACCTAGTTTTCCCCAGATGTGTCTGCTTCCCTGCCTCTTAAGGCACAAGGCAGTAAGATTTTATCTCATACCAACTCTATACTTGGCTTTTACACTGGCAGCTTTGTCCAAAAGACAAAGGGGTAACCTGCCTCCTCACTGGTTCTCAGCAAAGGGACAGGCTCAGCTGCCCATCTTCTCCAACTGCCAAACCTCAGCAGCAGGGCTAGGTACCAGCAAGCATCTGCCAGAAGCTGCGCAGGAAGAAGTCTCCCCCCACCCCAAATTAGAGTTATGTCAACAGTTGCTTCTGTACACGTTTACCCAAATTAGAGGTGGGTAAAAAAACTACAAATGAGCAGAGCCTGCCTCTCCCTGCAGCCAGTGTGTGCTGGTGCTTTGAGCTGCTGAACAGACCCATGGACACGCCACCTGTTCATCACCCACCTGCACTTCAGGGCAGTAACGGGTATGCTCTCTCCAGGCATCTTCCCAAGGCAGAGTAATTGCACATATTGATTTCAGATGTTGTCAGACAAACTGCCTTCCGCAACTCCAGCACAGGCAGAATTCTCACACTGAGCTCCCCACCAACACATGCCCTTCCCCCCCCCCCCCCAACTCGGCTTGCCCGGATTTGCATCAGATTTATCCTCTCTGCCCCTCAGCCAGGCAGACAGGTCCTCTGGAGAGCCAAACCACCCTGCTGATAGCCCACAGAGGCCAGCCAGCACCCCAGCTTTTTTCTGAAGCCTCTTACAAAAGAGGTTTCTCCTTCTCCTGCTCCTGGGTAGCAATGACCCTGTCAAGGCTCTCCTAAGGTCAGCAGTGACACTTGCAGGCTTGGTTTTCAGACACGGCTGTCCTCAAGAGAGGCTGGCACAAACAACTGGGTTAAATACACCCTTCAGGTAACTTCAGGGAACAAACACCAGCAAGAAGAGATGCTGTACTCTGGCGAGTAGACCCTTGTCTGAGGTACAGTGACACACTCAGCATAGTGGCACTTCTTCAAACGCAGCTGAGGTCCAAACCACAGAAGCACCTGCGGTGACCGTTACCTCAACGGTGCTTCTTCCTCCAGCAAACAGAACGCTGCCATGCCGTCCTTCCAAGCATCTCCTCTGCTGCAGGCTGAAGAGATTCCCGTTGTAGCCACCCCATGAGAGCCCGTAAGGGGACAGAAATCCCACGGTCCCTTCCCAGCAAAAGGAAGCTGAGCCTTGAAAGGCTGGTTAGTGCAAGGATGATGAATTTCATCAGGCAAAAGCCTTTAGTGTTTAATGAACATCCTAATGAAGGGGCACAGGTGCCCCAGCAGCACAGGCTTTGAAGGCCACGGCAGACGTCAAGCACCAAGAGGCTGTGTGAAGTGATGGGGGCATCTCACTGTCCCCCGGGACAACGCTGGGCAGGCGAGGTCCCCTTGCAGCTCTGCTCCAGAAGAGGCTGGGTGAGCTGCTCTGCCCACCCTCTCTGGGCCAGCAGCTGTCCTGGGAGGGTACGCACCCCCACACATCCCACTCCAAGCATGCCAGCTCCGACCCACAAGATACATCCCAAAAGCGTGGAGAAGAAATAGCTGGAGACAGTTCCAGATTGAAGGCACTTCATACCAGTGAACCTCAAAAAAAGAAAGCTATCAGCAGCCAGCACCTACTGTGACTTAAAGCCCAGCCTTCATACCGTATCGAGCAATAACATGCCTGAACTCCTCGCTGGAAAAACAGGCTGGTGCTTACACTCCTGGTTGCTAAGATCTGGCCTTCTCCAGGCAAAAGCCATGGGAGCAAGCCCAGGAAAGCATTTTATTGCTGTGCCTGGAGATTAATCCTATGCATACCACGCACCCCAGCCCGAGCACGGGGCACGGCACAGCGAGCTGTGCCATGCGCAGGGATGTGTTGGAGCACAGCCCCATCGCACTGGCTTTGCTTTTTCTCTTCAAGCAACCAAGATAACGGCTCTCTGCTTGCCTTATCCAGTCAAAAGCAACACTTCAAAGCCATCCCGTGTCAAACGCCAGAACTAATTGAAGCTGCCAGAGATGCCTTGCAGGGAGGAGGTTAACGCGTTGTGGGAAGCGGCACCGTAAGCTTGACTTGGAACCGCAGAGTATTGTAAATAGCAGAGCAACAGTCTATTAAACAAAACCTGTTCCATTAAGTTACAGCTACAACAGAACGGTAATTTTAGCTTCATCAGAGGAGCTGAAGAAACCGATATCCCTGCAGGATCAGCAGTTTTCCTTGCTCACAGCACACAGGCCTGTGGAAGCCGCAGTTTGTTTTTCCTCCGTGGCAAGGTAAGCGGGGCAGGGGAGCTGATCCCCCCTCGGGCCGGGCTGGTGCAAAGGGGAGGACAGCGCTGACCCAGGTAAAGGCCCCCCACCCCAGCCCGGCCCCCAGGACAGCGCTGACCCAGGTAAAGGCCCCCCCGCCCCAGCCCGGCCCCCAGGACAGCGCTGACCCGGGTAAAGGCCCCCCTTCCCCAGCCCGGCCCGGCCCCCCGGGCCCCAGCCTGGCTCGGAGCCAGCGGCAACCCGCACGGCGCTCCCCACACCGCCTACCGCCCCCTCTGCCCCCGCTCCCCCGCTAGAAAAGGGACAGACACGACTGCTGCGACGGGCAGCCCGCTCAGGACCCCCGGTTTTAGGTCTGTCCGTCCCCCGCCCCCATTTACTTTGGGGCCCCGCCGCTCCCGCAGCCCAGGGGACGAGGCAGCTGCCCGAACGCGCCCGCCCCGGCAGCCGGCCCTCGGCCGCCGCACGCCTCCGGAGCCCACCCGCCCTGCGCCCCCTCCGGGGCGCTGCCCACGGGGTGAACCCGCGTGTGCGCGGTCGCACGGCAGCGGCACCTGCCCCAGGCCGGGGAGGTGCCGCCAGCCCCGGCAGGGCTGAAAGCGGGAGACCCGCGGGGCGGGCAGCGCGGCCCAGGCGGCCCCTCAGAAGGGAGAGGGCGCCGAGACAGGCCGAGGGGACTCGAACCCGCCACCCCGCGCCCGCCACTGCCACTCACCTGCGCCCGGCACCGCCGGCTCCAACGTGCCACTGTTTGCGGCGCCCGGCGAAACTGCCCGGCCCGCGCCCTATCAGCGTGCGCCGCCCCGGCCGCCTGCCCCTCCCATTGGCCGCACGGCGGCTGAGCCCTCCCCCCCCCGCCGGGTCTAAATAGCCGCCCCGCGCGCCCGCTCCCATTGGCTGGCGGCGGCCGCGCCTCCCCGGGCCCGCGCGGCGGCAGTCGGTCGCTGCCCGGCGGGCGCTGTGAGGGAGTGGCGGCGCTGGGCGGGCGCGGCCGCGGGTTCTGAGGCAAAAACCCCCTTTTTCGGGGGTGTGCGGCTGGATGGTGCCCAAGCAGAAGCACACCTGGGCTAAGGGCGGGCTTTTGGGTGAAAACACCGGGAATTTTGGCAATATAACCAGGCAAAGTGGTGCTGGCGCGGCAGGGAGCCGAGGCGCTGCTGGGCCCAGGGGGTTGCACCAGGCGAGGGATGTGGGGGCGGGCAGGGGGAAGCCCAGCGGTGGGGGGACAGGCAACAAGGTGGCTGCTGCCTGGGCTGTGGGCGATCAGGCAGTGGGGGCAGGTGGTTTCACCGTGCTCTGACTCCAAGGAGGCTGTGAGAGCGCATCTCCTGGGGCAGGCAGCCTTGTTCTGCGGGTGCTTGCCCAGGGGTGCCCGCGCCACCTCAGTGTGGCCAGGTGTCCCCTCAGTCAGGCGCTGGCTCTACAGTCAACCCTGACCGTGTGCACAAGCATTTTCTGAAGTCTTACAGCAATAGAGAGAAAAGCTGCACGTCAACTAATCCCACTGCCATCACTCGAGGAAGTCCTACAAGCAGATGCCTGCCATGTTTTATGACTCATGCTTTGGCTTTATTTTTCCCTCCAGCTCTCTTTTACCTACTTGGCTCACGGTTGACCGTGCCCCTGGGTCAAGGGGTTCCCACTGCAGCCCTGCACCCAGCTGTGAAGTGTGTTTCCTGTGGGATTTGTGAGGATGTCCATTTTGTGACAAGTGACTTGCAGCCGGGCTCGCTGGGCTCCCCGCTGGTGGTCAGGTCGCCACCAGGGGATCTTGCCTTTAGCAGAAGAGCAAGAGTTGGATTAAATCCACGTCCTGACTCAACCCACTGCAGGCTGCTGCTCCTTCCCGCTGTGAGAACAAGTGGGTAGAAATGCCTGTGCCTCCTTCCAATGGGCCTGAAATAGTCCTCTGCTTTGGAAACAAATTAATTTCTTACCATGGGTTTCATATCTCAAAACAACTCAACATATTAATGCAGCTTGTGCTTTGCTACCAGCTTTGTCTCCCATCCCAAAAAGCCTTGCTCAGGTCGTCACTGTGTTTAGAGAAGTATCAAAATGTAATTAAGAGACACTAATCATTAAAATAGCAAAGTCATTTTGTAAGCCTTGCAAAGACTGTGAACTTTTTCACTTACTCATTCTGTGGGTATGTGTCTTGTAGTCAGACATACCATACTGCAATTTACCGTGTGCAACCAAGTCTTAATGTTTCCTGCAGAAATGTGCTTTGTCACCCTGGCCGGTCACAGGCAGCTGAGCAGCTCTCTACGGATGAACAGGTTTATCCAAGGCTAACGCCCTTTCACTTCCACCTAAACTATTTGTCCATTCCATTTGCCAGTTTTCAGTCAAAAATGCTTTGAACTGAAATGTTTTGAATTTAGCTTGAAATCTCTGAGACCTTATTTGCCTACAGTTAATCTTTGAATTGGTAAAAAATAATGGATCCAATTATATGATCACAACATGCTCTGTCCCCTTATTTATTTTGCAAAGAAGAAAACAAACAAACAAAAAAAGTGGTTTTATCATTAGCAAACTAAAATTCCAGCACTTGTGTGGTTCTAAACTTGACTATTAAAGAGTTACTACATTCAGTGAATGATCCCTGTTAGAAAGATGGAAAGGATTGTTCTTTCAGCTTGCCACAGAGAAAATCCAGCAGAGAAGATCTTCATGAACAGGAAACACTGGGGCAGAGAAGGGCTCTTGGACCAGCTGAACAGCAGTGTGACATAAAACAGCGGGAGGGTGACAGAGCCTGCCATGTTTTAGTGTGAAAACACATTTTCTGGGTTTTACCATTGGCAATTTGTCAGTCTCCTTCAGCATATTTTGCTCACAATTGTGACAGTTTTTTCCATGTTTTCATGTCTCTTAAATATTATTTGGTTCAGGTTTGCACTTCAGATATACAAAATTCCTTCCTGCGGCAGCTAGAGCACCTAAACCGAAACAAAAATATAAAGTATTGAGGGCCCATGGTTTCTGAAGGAGGGTGTTTGGGGCAGCATCTTTCCACCCTTGGACCAATCACCAGCAGCTGGAAATACTTCTTCATTTCTCTTTCCATGCAGAAAGCCTTTCTGACAGAACTAAGAAGGCAAGGAAATGCTAGGGTTTATTTTCAACACCAAAGCTTGGCACAAAAGGTTTCCAGCATCTCATGCTGCCCGGGTTTTATGGGACCTCTCCCTTCCAGCCCACATTTGGTCTCTGCTCGTGGCAGTGGAGCTTCATTTGGCTAAACCCCAGGGCTTTTAGGAGCAAGGATTTGGCTAGTCTTTCTCTGGCAGTTCCCTGGTTCCTCTGTATATCCAGAGAAGGGCAACGGAGCTGGGGAAGGGGCTGGAGCACAAGTCTGACCAGGAACAGCTGAGGGCACTGGGGGTGTCAGCCTGGAGAAAACGAGGCTGAGGGGGGACCTTCTTACTCTCTACAACTACCTGAAAGGAGGTTGTAGCGAGGTGGGGGTTGGTCTCTTCTCCCAACTAACAACCGGTAGGACAAGAGGAAACAGCCTCCAGTTGTGCCAGGGGAGGCTTAGATTGGATATTAGGAAAAATTTCTTCACCGAAAGGGTTGTCAAGTGCTGGAACAGGCTTCCCAGGGATGTGCTTGAGTCACCGCCCCTGGAGGTATTTAAAAGACATGTAGATGTGGCATTTAGGGACATGATTTAGTGGCAGACTTGGCAGTGCTGGGTTAATGGTTGGATTCAGTCTTAAAGGTCTTTTCCAACATAAATGATTCTAGGATTGTAACAGGACAGCAGAGAGCCTTATCACCTGGAGTTCATGCTTCCAAAGCTTTTGCCTCCTTCCAGCAGCTCCAGATATTACCTAATGATCACTGATTAGATATCATCTCAAGACTGCTCATCTGCAATCTCCGATGAGATATCATCTCGAGACACCCACCAGCCTGAGCTCCTGGGCTGTCTGTTGGTCATGATGGACTCTCAAGGAAAGTAAGACATGGCTATGAGCAAAAGCAAACCCTCCTCCCAGCCCTGAGAAGTTAGAGCCCCACCAACCTCCTTCTTGGATGCCCAGGTATAAGTGCTCAGCACCCAGGAATGTGGCTGTGCCCATGGAGAGACCGTGCTCTTGTGGCTGCAGGGCACGAGAGATGCTCTGGAAGACCGTAACACACAGAAGGTAAAACACTGACCTGTTTCACAAGGGCTGTCAATTTGACCAAGCAGGGCCTTGCTCATGCAGGGACAGCTTAGCTTCTCTTGAGCGATGAGGAAAACTTTCAGCCTTCTGCTCCTCTTGCCATAACTACTGCTGAGAAGTATTTTCAAGCGTTCCAGAAGTCATGTGGGCTGATTCATGTTTGGCTTGAAGATGCTGTTTGGAAGGTGCTGAGGATTGTCCCCTAAAGACCTGTCTCCGTTAGCATCAGGCAGTTTAAATCACCAGTGACGTCTGAAGCAGGGTTTTAGCACCAGCATCAGGGTTTGAAAGTATCGCCTCTGGCAAAGTCTGCTAGCACTTGGCCTAATGAAATAACCTGGTTAGCTAGTCTCAGTCAGAAGCTGCTATTTCTTCCAGAAAACAGAACAAAACAATCACGTGCCTTACACAGGTGTGTAGCAGCGATGACCAGTGCAAAAACAGGCCCAAATAACGTCTCTCTGAAGCTTAGATACGAGGGCTATAACATTAGAACAAGACTTTGGTATTTCTGTTTGATAGCAGTCGGGTGCAGTTGGTTGGTTACTGTTATTTCTCGTGTGTTTTCTGGGTGCAAGGACTGGGAGGGTGTTTAACCTTGAGTTACTACAGTCACGAGAGGGAGACTTTACATTTCCCCAGGCATTTCACAAATATGTTTAGATTAAAAAAAAGACTTGAAGCCATCATTTCTTTTAAGGACAGCTTGGGGCAAATCTCTGTGTGGTGCCATAAAGCTGAGCAGGATCTGTGCTTGGTACCAGGAGGCAAAGCTCTGTTAACTGGAATGATCCTGACTTACCCCTGTTAAAAAGCCCATCGGTTGACTGCGCTGTTGCTATATTCAGAATCCATTTGGACACTTTGACTTTTACGCTTTCTAGAATAAGGCAATAAAGCAATTAGAAATAGATAACAGAAGGAGAGAGCACTTCACCAAAGAAAGGAAAAGAAAATAGCCTGACATAATTAATACAGAGCTGGCAGCAGCAAAAATGAGCTGTAACAGCCATACTGTCACCGGGACTATGGCTGCAGGCTGAGCTGCAAATGTCTAGCGCTCTCATGACAGCGGGTCCTTTTGCCACCCAGCACAATCTGGCCTGAGAATGCACATCTTTGGGACAGAAGGAAATAAAAGCATCCTTTAGAGGCTGGGAGGATGTAAATGTTCCTGTCAGCACTTCACCGTGTGCCAGCCAGAGGATTTATCCGACTGAAAACATGCTCCCACATCAAAAGAAAAAGGGAATTAGTGTAACCAGAAAGGCAGTTGCTTTTTTTAGGGAAAAATCCAAGAATGTCCTAAGTGGAAGATTGGGTTAAAAATAAAAGAGAGTCTGCTGTGTCACAGAAAGAATGAGTGGGCTTGTAGATAGGAGAGATTGCACAGCAAAGGAGCTCTCTCTTTCTTTAGTGTTATTCATTTTTAATTTGCATTGTTATAGTGTCTGGAAACACCAGGTGGAAATCAGGGCCTCATTGTGCTGGGAATTGTGCGCAAACATAATGATTAAATGTTGCCAGCTCTGCAGAGGTTGAAATATAATTCCTCATCTCTGCAGTATCACTAACCAGCATAATTATTGCTGAATAATTTTTCTGCAATTGCTCTGCTGGAATATCTGTGCCACTTGATTTCCCTCAGAGTAACCACACCTCAGGGGATGAAAAGATATATTTGTACCAGGTCCAACCTGGTAACCTTCACAGATAACAACTGGTCAGAAGCAGAATCTGTTTGCCACATTTGCATAGGCATTCAGAAATTATTTGCTGGTGCCTTGGTTTCCCTTTCTGTAAAACGGGAATAGTAACACTGCACTCAGGGCTCACGCTCTTTATCTAACTCCCATGATCGGTGCAGGAAGCCTCTGTAAGGCCCTTAGAGGACTATACTGACAACATCACACATAAAGGCTTGTTAGTGCTGTTTGTAGTGATTTGGGATTAGCTGGAGAATATATATTCTTTCTGTTGTGTTTTCTGGCTGAAAGGACTGGAGGCAATGTTTGATTTGCTGAAGGTTCCTTTTCTATTAGTGTTTTCCTATTAGCTAAATAACCATGTAAAATCCAAAACGCAACTAAACAAGGAGTTAAAAAACCCAACAACCTGACAACCCTCAGTTGCCACAGCGTAACTAGGAAGCAACACAGCCAACTGTCATTGAAGGGGTCTTTGCACAATGACTAAATCCCTTTGGGTTTCTGTGACACTTTGGCTCGCTGCTCAGAGAGCAGCAGGGTACACTGTCCGCATTTGTTACAGCTTCAAATACAGGCGCTTTCTGGCCACAACCCATGGCAAGCACAGAAAATTCTTCCCTAACCCTCACAGCAAGGTCAGGTCAAACCCAAAGGACCAGGAGTGTGGTCCTGCTGGTCACCCACACCTCCCCATGGGCACTTGGGCTGAAAGCCCTCCGCGCAACAAGCTCACTAGCAGCACTAGGGCACTGCAGGGTGCAGCCAGCCTTTCTCTTTTGCCCTTAAGGGCAAATCTTCAAGCGGTCACTATTTCCCTTTTTCAGTGCTTTAGACAGGCAGACTGCTGTGTACTACCCTGCGTTCAGTAATTTTGCATGAATTTCAGCGAACTGCAAGGCACTGGGAGAAGGAGCTGGGAGCTGCAGTGCAGAAACAGGGCACCCACACCAGCCAAGGCTTCCCCGGGGGGCTGAGCAGTCCTTCCTCTTCGCTCTGCCACCCCTGAACACCAGCTCCAGCCCTCTGCCAAGAGGAGGGACCAAAACAATTGCCATGGGCTTTCCCTGCCTTTTCATACCACAGAGAGGATCTGTGTACCTTCAAAAGTCAGACACATGCTCAGTTTCCCCCAGACAGCTATTGCTCTGCATGGCACCCACCTGAAAACCACGGGTCCTGGGGGCCCTACCTTAGAGAAGGAGCTTGTTTTGGTGAAAGAATTCAAATTACAATATCACATTCCACTGTTTGCAGAAACGGTTAGTGAATGAAAAGCAAACAAAAGGATCCCCAAAGATTGTGCATTTTAAAAAACAAGCAAGGAGATGAGGATAAATCCTCCCATGGTTTTTCAAGCAGTCTTGGGACTTTCAGGAATCCCAGCTCAGAGATTTTGAATAGCAACTACAGGGGATCATTTACAAGTAGCATTTTCCCTAATTTCCTATTCTGCCTTTAAATACTTCCTAGGAAAGAATAGGGGCTTTGCCTTACAAGCAGCTTGAAATATTAAGCAGCCAGTAACACCCCCCTGCTCTACCTGCAGCCTTGCACCGGTTATTTTAAGTTATGACTGGAGATTGACCCAGTTTAAGTGGGTGCAAAAGGTTACCTGAAGGCTTTGTTTGACGACAATTTTCCTTAGGCATGCCTGTGTGAAATGGTCTCCCAGTCCCCTCTGCTGGTTGCAGCTTGCTGGAGGGCTGCACCGTTGCACAAGACAGCGACTGTGCGGTGCTTCGCCTCAATGAGCGCTGCGGAAGACACCGGCTGCCTGGGGATGCCACCAGCCCCATGCCCTCAGTGCCCTCTAAGGAGGCACTAATCCCTCCAGAGACTGGGGAGCTTTTCCTCACCCTCATCGCTGCATCTCTAATATAAGCACCCAGCATCTCTCCTAACAGCGGTCAGCATCGTGAAAAAAATCAGCCAAATGGATAATCTTACAAAAAGCACCCCTTCCTGTGAAAGCTGAGGCATCCTTCTGAGACCAAATAACTTCCCCATGGGGAATGTATGGCTTGAAACGTTTGTTGAGCTTGTGACCAAATATCACCTGCAACAGTTTGTGGCACATGCTGCCATGTCCCTACGAGCCCACCGCCGTACGTCCGTCCTGCAGGCTGCTTGCTCACGCTCCCACCGCAGCCAGCAGCCTTGCAGCCACAGGCAGAGCAACCCCTGTAGCTTCTTCACTGCCTTTCCCTCAGCAGCTGGTATCCAGTTTTGAAGTGACCAAGGCAAAATTTCCTCCAAGGGGTGTAAAACGACGCTTGGATAGAGAATCCTGATGCATCCTGGAGAATGAACAGAGCCAGCAGCACAGGGCAGGGGCTGCTGGTAGCCATGTGGGGCTTGGCCGTAGCTCATGATGCCCAACCGCACGTGGTGAGAAGTGCAAATCTTCTCGCGGAGAGGGGAAGATTCGTTGCTGGGTGCAAAGAGCTGCTTTGTGAGGCTATCGCTGAGAAGGTTGGTTCTGACCAGCTAATGCTGGCCGACGTGGGCAGCGGGAGGCCGAGCTGGCACAGGGCAGCCGGTCATGATGGCCGGCAGGGTGCCAGCGCTCGCTGTCAGCCCGCCTGGCTGAGGAGGAAACCCGAGTGACAACCCTGATAACAACCCCTGCTCGTGGCGGGAGGCCCAGGGGCCTTGCAGGGGAAGGCAGAGCCCCCGGGAGCCTGTGCTCATCCGGTTGCAGAAGGCTCCATGCCCTGGCGCCAACTCACAGAATTGCTTTGCAAGCACCCCCCCACCCCCACCCCCACCCAGTGCTGACACCTGCACCCCGGGGCAAGCATGGGCACTGCAAAGGGATGTAGTAGAAAAACTAAAGGTTTATTTTTTTTTTTAATAAAATACATCCTTACAAAATAACCGGTTTTACCCCATGCTGAGGGACTGGGTATGGTTCTTGCCAGCTCTCCTTCCCTCCTGCTCTCCTCAATTTGCAGCTGTCCAAGGGTGCAGCCGGGGAAGGAGAGGCAGCGATGCTCTCCCCAATGCTTCAGGTGCGGGATGCCTCAGCACAGCCCCAGCACACCGGGCAGGGTGCAACGGGAGCACTTCAGAAGTGCCTGCAAAGGCTGCAGACCCCCGTGCCCTGCAGCAGGGCTGCTGGAGGGCCCTGAGGGTCCCCTAGTGTAACCCACCCGTGGTGTTGAAGCGCGTCCCACCAGAGGCAGGGTGCCGGGCCGGCCGGCCCCTGCCCTGGCTGCAGGGCAGCATGTTCCCATGAGCTGGTCTTGGACGCTGCTCCCACTGGCCTTGGGGCTGGCGCAGGGTGGTGACAGGGGATGACGACCATGTTTTAGGAGAGGAGGAGAAGGAAGAGGGTGCAGGTTTGTTGGTCAGTGTGGATTCTGCCAAGAGAGAGAGGTGCATGGTGATTTCTGGTGTCTTGCTCCCCACTGCCCCTCTCCAAGTGATGCTGCCATTGAAGATGCGATATCAATTCCACATCTCATGCCCAGTGCTGCTGTGTGCACTTGCTTGCCTTGGGAAACACTCACTCCAGGTTGGACATTACAGCCTACAACTCAGATCTCCTCTATTCCCTGGAGCCCTGTTGCCTTCCCGGGGGCCTTGGGATAACCCCAAGCCACATGCTAGCAGCGCCTGGGGAAACACGACTCACCTCTCACTGTGTGTTGTCCAGCTCCTTTTCCTTCTTATGTGACTTCGACTGGGGGTTAAACAAGAGAAAACGATGATTCTTTTACAGACCTGCCCCTTTCTAATGCCAAGGAAAAATGTGGTCGAACAGCAACTTCTAACCTCCGATGTATAAGCATATTTTCAGATTAATTTGAGGGCAGCTGTTTTTGTGTCCTATGCAATGTCACGAAACATCCCATGGTCATGGAGGTGTCCTCAGAAAAGGGGACACTTTCCAGTTTTCTAAAGCACTAGTCCGCCCCTGCTTCCCTTAAAGCAATGCAAGTGTTACCAGATAGTGGAATATCAGCAGATAAAGGGAGAGAATAAAGCTATTAACAGCGAGTCACACAGAAGGTCTCTAATTTTGGAGAGCAGATACATGGATCCCAGTCTCTGACAGTCCCAAAGGCTCAGGATTCCCACTAGCTCAGAAGGCGCCTGGTTGCTCCTCGATACAAATGTTTGTGTTACAGCATCATTACTCACACACAGAGCCACACTCACACACCCGCAAGAGCCTCCACAGGGGAGGGACTCGCTGATACTTACAGGCTCTTGTTCTGCATATTTGAATTTCTTCTGCTTGTAATAGTCCCGTCCTTGGAGAAAATGCAGCAGGAGCAGGTCGCAGAGGACAGAGGCCTTAAATCAAAGTGCAGGTAGGGTTGGGGCTGCCCTCCCAGCTCACCTGTGCCACCTCGTACTTCCAGCTTGTTCCAGTTTGCCCCACAAATTAGGGTCACTTCTGTTTCAACCCACAACGTGGTAGCAGCTAAAGAGTGTAGAGTTCCCAAATATTCATTTAGGACATATGTGAAATGTGCTGTGTTCAATACTGGGCAATTTAAGTCAATAGAAATTAAGCATTTCCACTTTAGGTATATGCAGAGCACAGCACCCTTCGGGTCACGCCAAAGTCTTTAATGATCACAACCGAATAGGATGCTGGTTTTCTGTCATGCACAAAATACTGCCCATCGCCTCCAACCCCCCCTCCACACCAGCTCTAACTTGAAACTATCGAGATACCAAGGCATGGTCCTGCCTTCCCCTGGCTCACAGGGCAGCAGCTCCCGTTAGCAGAATTCACATCAGCCAGTGGCCAGCAGGAATCCACTTCCCTAAGCTTGCGAGGCAGGAGAGCATCTCCTTCCCCACTTTTGCCCATCCCCTGTTGCCTAAGCGGGAGCCAGCATTTCACGGCAGCTCAGGGATACTTCCCCACAGATGTCACAGGCAAGGAGAATAATTTGAGAGTCTCCATACAAAGGCTGGAAATATCTGAACTTACCACTCCAAAAATACCAATTCCAGAGCCGATTGTGGTCATGGTCGGGATGATGTCAAATTTGCCTGCCTGAATAAAATCGGAGAAAATAGGTGATATGTTACAATCAGCCCAGGGTGGTGGGGGGGAAAGGGTGCTGTAGCTGTAGGTGGAGCTCAGCTAAAGTGCCTTGCAGCAACCCAAACCACAACCACAGCACGGAGAGAAACAGGAGCTGAGTAAGAGCTGGTTTTAAACTCATTGGTCAAACAGAAAAATGTGGTAGGTTAATTCTGGGCTGACACAAATTGAAATTATTTTGCTTCCTGTATTTTTAATTTTTTTAAAAAAGTATACCCTTTAAATGTCCCCAGTGGGAACACAACAAGGAAAGCCTTCTCTCCCAGTGGGAAGAAAAAGACAAAATAAAAAGGTACAAATGTGGAGCTTTTGGAAATATCAGTAAAAGGCTCTGAGTTTCCACAGTTCCCCCCAACCCATCGTGATGTCTTCTGGGACAAAACCACTGATCAAACTGCAGCTGATTGACGTGACCTGTAAAACGGGCTTCCCCTCTGTGTTCCCCTCACTGGCCCTTCCGAAGGGCTGCGGTAAGCGGGCCACCACCCCAGGAAACCACTCACACTGGTTTTCCTGGCCCCATGAGACCCTGGTGCTGCGTTACAGAGCTGGCACCTTCCTGAGGACATGGCATTACTGTCCTGGGGATCCAGGGGCGAACCCAGTGAACCCTTACCTTGCCATTCACCAAAATGTCAAACCGGATTCCAAACACCTTGTAGAGCGTCCTCTTGTCCATCCCATCTTCTTTGTAGTATTTGGCATATCTGTCCAATTGGATGGTGAGCGTTAGTGGCCTGCCAGGGTGTCTAACAGCCCCCTGCAACCTGAGGGCATTGGCATCTTAGTAGGCTGCAGAGCAGGGTGAAGATCTGAGGATGCACTGGCTGCTCCTGACCTTCTCCTTAACCCCCCCCAAAGGAGCCTGCTTGTTGGCACCTCTGCCCTCTGTGCCTCAGTTTCCCTCCTGCCAGTTGGAGTTAAAGCTCCTGCCAGTGCTGGTACCTGATGATGCAAGTGACAGTGGATATTAGTGCAGCACTAGTGGCAGCTTCACAAAGAGCAGCAGCTACAGCAGCAGCTTATGCCTGAATGTCATGCTGTGGCTGAATGTTTCGAAGCATGGGAACACGTGAGATGACCCTGCACCATCTCCAGTCTTTCAAGAGGCTTTGTGAGATCTCAGCTGAGTGGGAGAGTCTGCGAGGGGGAGGACATGTACAGGGAAAGGCAATGGGGTAATTCTGAGGCCAAGAGACAGGTTATCACTTTTCTCTTGCCATTCTAAAGACAGCACTGCTGTCTGGCACTGCAAAGGTAGCCAGAGAATGGTCCCCGATCTTCCACCACCTCTTGAGTGCTGTGGAATCCTGAAAGGTGTCACCTCTGAATTCTGCCTGGAGAGTTAACAGGGGTCTCCTTACCTGAAGTTGAAGCCCGGTGAAACATTACTGTCATCATTGTAAAGGCCATGGAACTGGTAAATGGGTTTGCAGTACCGGACGGGCCAGTCGAGGTCGCAGTTCCAGTCTATGGTGATGCCCACCACTCCTCCCTGCAACCGAGAGGGGGGTCATGAGGTTAGCCCTCCTAGGACCTGGCCCGCACGGAGAAACGCTTTCCCTCCTCATACATGGCCTTTCTCGATGCTACGAGGTGTCCTGGCTCTCCAGGGTACACGGACCCCACCACTGCTTCAGCCCTCCTGGGCAGCCTCAGCTTTGTGCCCTATACATCACCCTATGTGGAGGTACATGCTTCTGCCCTAAATGTTGGATACACAACTAAATTCATGCCCTCTTGTTCCTGGTCAGCACCCCGTGGCCAAGGCATGGTCCTGAGAAACAGTGCTCCCTGCAGATCCCCACCCCCACCCCCAGCCCTTGTAGGACAGCCTGAGCTTGCCCATGAAATTTGCCTTTCCTGCCATCAAACCATTAACGTCACAGGGAAAATCAAGGGCAATTTAACACGGTCATAGAGGAGAGTGAAACGAACCCATGAAAATCAGAAGAAAACCTCTGAGAGAAGTGGCCACCTGCTGGGAAATGAAGCAGTCCCTCCCGAGCTCGCTCCAGGTTGTAACCAGCTGTGCTCCAGAGGCTCGTCTTTTTGCACTTTAAATATATGCAAGCCTCTGATTTGATTTGTTGCCTAGCAAAGTTAGCTTAAGGCTCCACAGTGCATAAATAGCCGATATTCTTGCATACCACCCCGAGAAGCGCTGGGCAAAGCTGCCTTTCTGAGCCTGGGGAGATGCTGCAGTTCACATTGTGCGATGACTAATACTTGACCATCCAGCCAAGGTTTCCAAGCTCAATTGGACGGGATTTGGCCACGCAGCTCTAGTTATTCATTGCCCAAATTAAAACAAACTGAACCCTGGATTTCCTGCCAGCGAGACGAGTCTTGTCAATCTTACAGGGGAGTTTCTAAGAAAGGCTTAAATATTAGGCCACGTCCAAGGAGATTCATAATCTTCAAGAGCTAATTCTGACACTGCCTCTCAAGTCCTTGAGAAAGCAGATCCCTCGTGTCTCAACAGCTTGGGGATGATAGCTCTGTCAGCGCCCCTCTCAACACGTCAGCAAGGAACATAATTTGAAATTAAAGTACCTTAACAGCCAGGAAGGTAAAATTCTGACCCGATTCCTTCACTATGTAGCCCAGGTCAAACACGGGGCATAAGGAATCGGTGACTTTGTGATAGGTGCATTTCTTCAGGTACTGTTTGGTAACACTCTCCACCAAGTTGCGCCTGTGAATGAAAAGACAGTGAGAAGGAGTCTGAATAACCCAATAATTTGGGTGGGGAAAGGACCTCTGGATGTCTCTGGTCCAACCTATTGCTCAAAGCCAGGTCATGTCAAAGGCCAGGGCCACCTCCTCCTGCTCCACATGCTCATCAGACCTCATGTGTGGAGAGGGGGTCCTTTCCTCCAGCTCTCCCACCTCATCAGCTACTCATTTCCCTTGAACCTCCTCCTACGGAGGAAGCCTCTGCTGTTTTCTTTCTTGCAAATGATCTCCACCTCTGCTTTGGGTTTGCTGCTTTGCCTGCTGCCTAAATGCAGCACATGTCTGCCTGGCCTCATGTCTTCCAGCAGCCCCCTCTCTCCTTCCTCAGCTTTGGAAACCTTCCCATGGCCTCCACCATCCCTCCCAGCTGCCTCGCCTCTCCACATCTCAGCTCATCTATGGGCTCTGCTGGGCACCAACTCTGTGCACCAACAGTTTTCATCTGGGAAAGTTCATGGATCGTGCATCCCACAGCTGTTAGAATTATCTGGATTTGCTATCTCCTCCAGAAAGGGTGAAAAGGAAAGGACAGCATTTCGCCTTCCACCCTGCTCTGCTCTTTTGCCTAAAAATAGTCTTTCTGTGAAGCCTCCCTGACCCAAATGACCTAAAACTTGTGCCTTGCTCAACCCTGTCCCATAATTTATGCTCAGCAGTTCATTAGCAGCAGTGATCAAAGGCAGGAAGCTCCCCCATGACCCCATCCAGCCCTGGCTCAGCCCCTGCAGCAGCACCCAGCCTGGCCCACCCCATCTCCCGGGACCTGCTCTCCCCCACCACGTCCCCTCTCCTGCCTGCCCTCGCCCCCGCTGGAGCCCTCCGTGCTGCTGGTGGGGCATCCCCTCTCCCTGCCACCTCTCGGGGTGCAGCGCAAGGTCGGCTCGAGGCTTTGCCAAGCGTGCCGGCTGCCAGGGCCTTTAACCTTGGCTGCAGCGCAGGGATGCGATCGGCTTAGAGGGAGGAATCAGCCACCTTCAGCACAAAGAGCTTCCGTTAATTTGTTCCAAATCAGATATATAATCAGTGTCATCGCAAATCCTCTTAGGTGTGCGCCTTCAGGCAGCTGCCTGGAAGGGGGCAACCCTACACCCTGTTGCAGAAGCAAGCGAGAACCGTGATGTTAAGGAGGGGCCTCTGCTCATTTTTGGGCACCAGGCTTTGTCCTGGCTGCTCACACCCCACTGGGCCATTTTGTATTTTATTGTTCTCTTCAGGGAGGAAAAGGGAGAAGGAAAATGAAGAATCAGAGAAACTGTATTTTCACATGCATCGTGAGAGGGTAACTCAGGGAACACGAATCCCAGAAACCTTTCCTGTACCTGCTGAGGTGGGACAGATTTGGGAGGGAAATGTCTCGGCTCCCATCAGCTGATCTGGTGATCAGTGCAGCGGTTAAAGTAGCGCTGGTCTCACTGGTGAGGAATAGCATCCTCGATATCAAGCATCCAGCTACACCCGTGGCCTCCCCGAGGGACACGGTTGGGGGAACCGAGCAGAAGCCATCCCCCCAGATGTCCCCTTACCTGGACACCTTGAACCTGGGGAAGGTGATGCTGTTCTTGATGAACAAGGTGAACTTCTCTGCTTCTGACAACAGGGCAGGGCTGAAAAACACAAGTGTTGACATGTGTCCATCCCTCGGCTCTCTGGCCTCTAGGGAAAGCCCCGTTTGGTGGGGATTCATCCAAACTGGGTCAAGTAGGACCCAGAAAAACTGATGATCTCATCCCTTCCCTTCTGAATGAAAGATCCCAACAAGGTTCAGAAAAGTCCCAAGGAAGGATGGAAGTGCCTGTTAGGGGACAGACAGGCAGTTAGGAGCTGGGATTTCAGTTAAGAAACCCCAAAAGCACAGTGAGGTGGCTGGAAGAGAGCTCAAGGGTCTGCATGCTTCCCTGGGCTCCTTGATGGATCTTGGCTGTTCCTGTGGCTGCCCGGCGAGAAGGGGAGGCAAGGAAGACAAGGACTTTGCATCTAGCAGGATATGCTTCACAGTGGCCATGGAGGTTGGAGATGGAGAACATCTCACGGGCAGAGCACAACTTTACTCTGAAGGCAAACGGGATGGATGGGAGCTGCTAGTCCATGCACAGAGCACCCAGCAGACATGGGGTGAGCTGCTGGCAAGGTTGGGAGGAAAACCACGTCGGGATAGGCACAAACTCCCTGGGAACAGTGGGCAGCATGTACAGCCACAGGGTCTGAATTGACCCAGGCTGTCCTGGCAGCATCCTGCAGAGCCCTGGCTTGATCTGCTCTGTGCTTGCTGGGATGGGATCGGACTGGAAAAAGTCAGCAACCACATCGCTCCTTACTTGGGAATGTGGTCATCAACTTCAACGGGGCACCAGCCAAAGATCTCACAGGTCTTCACAGAGCTATTGAAATGCACACACTTGCCTGTCATGAGCCCTGTGGAGAAGAGAGACAGCTGCTCACGCTCCTGGACACCAGGAAAACCCAGCCTCACACTGGGATGGGTGGGATGTGGTTGGAACTTCAGCCATGCTGCAGACATCCAAGACACAAAATACTCAGGGCTTTGGTGCCCCTTTGTAACAAGAGTAATTAATTGTGGCCTCTCAGCGTGGGGCAGTAGTTTCTCTTGCACTATTGTACAGGGGAGAAACTGGGCATTTTTCTTGCTAAAATGCACCTCAGAAAAGGCTGAGCTGTTAGAAGGATAGCGAAGTGGGGAAATGGTTTGGTCTTGATTAACCTTTTGTCTGCAGAGCTTTTTGCAGCTCAGGTACCTTTCAGAACAAGCAAGCAGGACCAGCCCAGGTGAGACCCTCACCCGGCATGTCAGAGGCTTGTCCCAAACTGGTGGTCAGAAGTGGGTCCCCCTGCCAGGCACCCCAGCCATGCCGCTTTGCCAGAGCACGCTGTGCTCGGCATGTCCCACCAGAAACGCCGGTGCCAGCCCCTCGGGGCCGCGTGCCGTACCTTGTCCCTGGCGGCTGTACTTCCCTTGGCTGCAGTCACTGTCCCGCGTGCAGAGCCCCGCGTCCGGCAGCTGTTTGGGGAGAGCAGGCAGCCGCCCCTCAGCATCACACCCTGCTGTTTCGGTCCCTCTGTCCCTCCTGCCTCACCTGGCAGCACTGTCCTCGGGGGCAATGCCACTCGGCTGAAGGCAGAGCCGTATCTGTACACCGCTTCCCAACCAAGGATGCCCAGATTAAGCAGAAAAAAGGGGGATTTTCTTTTTTGAACTCCAGGCAGATGCTTTTATTTAAGCCTTGAGCCCACTCTGCTCGATCATCTCAGAGAGAAGAAAACTTAAATGGATAGTGGCTGTTTTTCAGCAGAGCAACAGCTTTCACGTAGTGCTCGCAAGTCACGAATGACAGTACGGGGCCAGGCTCAGGCTTTTATCAAACCTCCCCACGCCAGGAGCTCCCTCCCCAGTGCCACCACCACAACCCCCCCTAAATTACAGAAGCTGAGGCTGCTGAAGGAAGCCAGTGTGTTTACCTCCGGGCAGTTGCCTTGTTTCT
Organism: Falco punctatus; assembly: GCF_963210335.1. NCBI lineage: Eukaryota > Metazoa > Chordata > Aves > Falconiformes > Falconidae > Falco > Falco punctatus. The sequence goes on along the minus strand of NC_137580.1, from coordinate 104,561,316 downwards.
GTCCAGGGGTGACAATGAAGTTGGTCATCACCACAAACGAGTTGTCCCCCTGTGGAGACAGAGCCAACAAGCTCACAGCCAGCACCGTGTTTTCTGATGGAGTCTCTGCGAGGAGCCTTTCCCTGGGGCAATGTGTAGGGCACCCAAACCACCGGGGCATGCCCAGGGAGATGGCACCTTTCTCTCTAATTTTGGGTCGTCCACCATCCTTCATCACAGCTTGGGAAGCTGGGAGTGGCCCTGGGGACCTGCAGTGCCACCAGCACCAGGGACAGTGGGGAACCCCTTTTGCTGCCTAAGATGCTCGTCCAGAGGCACCGGAGGAGCCTTGATCCTTTTGGATGCAGCCTCAAGCGTGCCCCATCAACCGTGGTGAGTCCCAAGCACTAAATGCTCCCCAGGGGCGATATGTGGGCAGAGGTTTGTGGCAGAAGCAACCTGCTTTCCACCACAGGGACACCATGTCATGGTTAGCCCCACGGAAAGCCTACGCTGAGGAGCCCATCTGCACCCCAACATGTGAGGAAATTCAGCTGTGAGGACGAAAGGAAACCCCCCTAACCCACCCACCATGCCTCCTTACCTGGGGTGGAAAAACATAATCCACCACATCCCAGATGTGAGGGCCCATGACACTTTCGTTGGTCAGCGTCAGGCCTTTCAGCTTCACCGAGACCGAGCTGACGATGCTGTCCTGAGACTGGTAGCCCTTCTCATAGAGGAAAACCCACCTGGATAGGGAAAGGTGGTGGGGTGAGCATGGCCACTGAGGCTCATCCCCAGGAGCCCAGGTCCCAGCACATCGCTGTCTTCTACCAAGTATCACCTGGGGGCTTTTTTTGCCAAAATTTTCTCCAGCTGGGTAAGGGACACGTGGCTGAACTTTCCTACCCTTTGCTCGAGGCATGTGGGACCTGTGGGACCTGGCTTCCAACGGTGGGATGATTTATTCTGGGGACAGGGATGCATTTTGTGGTGGTCAGTGTGTGAAAGCAGGTGGTGCAGGGTGGCCGTTGGCCATTTGGGATTAAAGGTTATGGTGGGTTTGCAGCTTGCTGGACTCAGTGACCCACCCAGACCCTCCTGACCCCCTTCATAGGCACTGTCCAAAAATCAGTGCCTCCAGGGCCAAGGCAGGGGTATGCCTGGACATGGCTCATGTCCAGGGCCACTGTTCCCCACCCAGCAAAAGGAACCTTTGTGGCAGAAGCAACCTGCTTTCCACCACAGGGACACTATGTCATGGTTAGTCCCACGGAAAGCCTATGCTGGGGAGCCCATCTGCACCCCAACACATGGGGAAAATCAGCTGTCAGGACAAAAGGACCCCCCCTAACCCACCCACCTATGCACATGTGGGCAAGTGGGCTGCAGGAGCAGGGTTGGGGACGCTGCTGTGGCTGGCATGGGGCTCTCCCTGCATTTCCCAGCCCATTGCGCAGCCATTAGGGCGCTGACACTATTTAACCTATGGCATAAACAAGCTGTCGCTGGATTAACTCTGACTCAGGAAGACTATAAACATGGGTGAGCAACCATTTCGGGTAACGCTCTTGGCGGCACGGAGCATTCCCAGCACTAAAAAAGGAGTGATCTGGTTTTTGTCCCTGCTGCCACAGGCATCGGTCCTGCTGGCTGTGACAGAGGGAGCACACTGCCCGTGGGACAGCCTGTGGTGTCAGCTCATCCTCGGGCACCAGACTGATGGGCACAGGGGAAAATGGGGGAACCCCAGGTGCTGTCCAGAGGTCTGCCCTAGGGGTGATGGACATTATGGGAACCTCGTGAGGATGGTGGATTTTGGCTTGCAGCCCCATCAGCATCCCGGGACAGGGGGTGAGGGGACCTCGGGGGTGGCATCTGCCCCACTACCTGGGGACAGGAGGAGAAATTCAGCACTGCTGCCACCCCGGCTAAGACCCCCAGCTCCAACCTCCTCCAAGGCAGAGGACCATACTGGGTTACACTGGTTACGCTGGGCATCTTCCCCGCTGTAGCTGCAGGAGGCTGTGAGCTGGCTGGCACCACGGTGGAGTCTTTCCCTAAATCTGCCTCCAGAGCAGCCTCTGCCATGGCCACCTCATCCCACCCTGGCAGAGGTGTCTGTGGGCACACAGAGCCCCCCACTGTGACACAGCCTCCCCTTGGCAGGACAGGTTGCAGCCCCCACCCTGCCACTGAGCCATGGTCATGGCAAATGAGGTGTCATCTCATCATCATGCTGTAAATGCCCCCTCGAGCCCTGCCCGGGTGCTGAAAGTCCCCTGGTGTTGCTCCCACTGTGGCAGAGTCACCAAGCCCTCTTCCCTCGCTGCCCTCATCCTGCAGCTCAGCCCGCGGCCCCCTTGCACGTGGTGGTGTTCTCAGGAAACAAAAGCCAGAAAGCAAAGTTCAGCTGAGAAGCGCCTGGCATCACCCGGCCAGCAGCGATACCACCTTATCTCAGCATTATCAGCAGAAAGAGCGGCTCCCCAAGGGTGAGAAGGGTCTCTTGGTGGCATCAGTCCCATATCCCTCCTCTGCACTGATGGCACTGCCACACATCCCTCCAGCACAGCCACGCATTGGCATGCATCCACATGAGCATCCCATGCCTGCTGCCCCAAGGGGGACCAAAGCTGGGGTAATTGTAAATAAAATAAATATCTGTTTGCCAAACTTGCTTTCAAAGAAGACAAAATCTCCGGCACGGCTCAGTGCAGGCAGGGGAGCGCAGGCAGCGCTGCAGGCAGCCAGGGGATGCCAGTGGCTGGTGGGGCTATGGGCAGCTGCATTCACAGGCAGCCCCCGGCTAGCGGAGCCCTACCCCACCAAACCAGCAAAAACTTAGGAATTACAGCAACTTTCTGCCAACTTCCTCCCCTCTGCCACTGACCTCCAAGCTGGTTTTCTTTTTGCTGCCTCCTGGCTGCCTGTTCCGTTTTAGCTGGGTTGCTTAAGCCACATTTCCTTAGAAAGTCCCACCCTGGGCAACCATTTCTGCCAGATCCCCATCCACAGGAGCAACCGCCCCTACCTGGGTTTGCTGGAGCCCTGGGGCTTCATGGGCTCAGCCCTTAGTAGAGCCAGTGCTGCTCCCAGTAACACCAGTCTGGGCCGGTGCAAAGCCTTTTGCAACAGAGCATCCTTTGAGACCTTGGCTCAGCAGCAGTTTGGGAGTGAGGATTACCCTGGTGAGCCAAAGTGCTGGTGAGGTGGGTGGGTGCGATGTGGGGGTCCCACAGTGACTGCCTGGGAAGCTCTTCCCCCTTTCCAGGGGATCTGTGCTAAAAGCAGGGCTGAGCACTGCTGCTCCCCACAGCCCCACACCGAGCCCTGGGAGCTACTGCCTCTCCTTTAGGCTTTGGGCTCCCCGCACTCCAAAAACACCCAGTTTTTCCAATTCATGGCCAGACACTCTCTCTCCCTGCAGACCTCTTGCCCTGGGACCTTTACTGATGGAAGGGTGCCAGTCTGTCTTGAGGGCTGAGCCCACAGCAGCTATGGGGGCACAGCGAAGATTTTTATCGAGCATGGCATCCCATCGCATGGCACATCATCCCACAGCGAGGGGACAGGGACCCAATCCCTGTGGCAGGAGCAGCAGCCCCAGGGCACCCGAGGACATGCATCCTCGCACGGCTCTGCGCCTGCCTGCTCCACTCACTGCCTTTTTTAAGCAGCTGTTCTTGCACCGTGGCTGCTCTTAGGGCTGCCTCCCATAAGCAAAGCAAAGCAGGGATTTGGAGCAAGGCTCCGTCCTGGCCCCAGCCGCTGGGCTGGCCCTGCCTCCCCGGCGGGGTGGTGGATGGGGGAGATTTATGGTCCTGTCTCGAGCCGCTTGGGTCTCACAAATCACCATGCTGGCCCCAGCTGCCTCTTATTTAATATAAATGAAAATAAAAATAACAACAGATTCTCAGGCCACCGTCCAGCAGCTCGATTGGGATTTGGATGCAGCTCAGTGAGGAGACGGGGCCTCGGCATGCAGAGTGGGGCTGGGCAGGGATGAGCCTCCAGCCTGCACACGCAGCTGCTGCTGGGGAGCATGTGGGGACCAAGCAGCCATCTGGAAGACCCACGGTGGGACACTGAGCTGCATGTGGCCATGGCCAGGGAGATGCGATGGCACCAGCGATAACCACCCCTGCATTGGGATATAGGTGATAAAGGAGCCCCTTCATCTCCGTTGCTTTTGAACCCGGTGGCACAGCATTAATTTGGGGGAAAGCAGGTGCCGGGGAGCCTTACCCGATGATGTACGCCAGGACGATGAGCTGGATCAGCCGGAAGGTCAGTCCCACCTTCTTGTTCCTCACCAGCACCATCCTGGGGGTATCATACTCGAAGAGGAAGGAGGACACCTTCTCCATGCACTTCTGCCCCATGGCTGCGCCAGGGCTGTGCCGCAGCCTCCCCCCGGCCTTGCCGCTCGCCGCGCCGTGGGTTGGGCTGTGCCCGCCGCAGCTCAAGCAACTCCTCTGTTTGCAGAGAGGAGGGGGAAAAAAAAAATAAAAAAGAAAATAAAAATGCTATCGGCTTTGTTGCTCTGTGCACATCTGGGCTGTCGGGTTTCCTCCTCTGCGTGGGGACGAGGTTTCCTCTTCCTATAAGCTCTGGACGAGGAGCAGCCGGTGCCCTACATGGTCTGGGGGTGGGACGGGGTGCGGAGGGTGCAGGGCCACCCCGCTGCCAAGCCCACGTGCCACCAGGACGGAGCTGCCTGCCCGTGAGAGATGCACCCTCGCCCAGGCAGGGACCTTCCCTGGGGACAGAGGGGCTGCGGGCAGGGCTCAGGGTGAGCAGGGACCACTAGGTATCCCTGGGGGCAATGGTGGGATGGAGGAAATGGTGGGGGTCCCGGGAGACAATTTTAGGAACTGGGGTTGGGGTATCATCTTTCCCACTCCAGCAGCCACCTCAGGCTGTGGGTCTCCCGTTCGTGTCCCTAACCCATGTCCTCCTCCGTCCCCCAAAGGCTGCCCCAGAAAAAGGGTTGGGAAGGGGGAGGCTGGGGGCGCAGAACCCCCAGCCCAGCAATTCGGAGCCAACCCGCAGGGCAGCCGGGCGCCGGGCTTGGCCCCCTCCCATGGCGAGGCCGCCCAGCTGGGGCTTGGCTGGTTCCCAGTGCTCGCACAGGGCTGGGCTGGGCGCACGTCTAAGCATTTTCAGCATTTCCAGCATTTCCTGAAAGCCATGGCTGTGAGCGGGGCCGGCCGCCCTGCCAGGGTCACCGGAGGGATGCTCGGCAGGGCAGTGCAGACGCTGCTTAAGTGAATATCGCTGAGAAAGGGGCTGAATTTGTACGTGCCAGACTGAAATTTGGGTGTCAGCATCACTGCAGGGGGAAGCTGGGGGGTAGGGGGGATGGCTCGTTGCCGGGGAAGGCGCAGAGGCTGTGGATGGGGGATCCTGGACCTGCGCTGCATCCCCCCGGGCAGCTCTGTTGGGGAGCGCTGGGGCTGGGGAGGATTGTTGCTGGGGGAAACAGAGGATGTTTTCCCCAAAAAGCCCAGAGCCCAGCAGCTTCAGCACTCCCCGCAAGGACAGGCTCCATCCCGTGAGCCCTGGTTCATCTGCTGCCTCCGTGACCTGGGAAGAGGGGCTGGCTCTCTGCAGCCACCGAGCCTGGGACAAGGTCGCTCTCTGCAGGGGGAAATTATTTTGAAAATATGGAAAATTTTAATCTGCTGGGATAAATCTTCCCTTTCCAGAACTTTTAACATCACCACCTCTCACATTCAATTGCCCATTGCTTGGCATCACGTTGACCTTTCGACTCAATATTTTACAGACCTGACAACCAAGAAATGAGTGGAACAAATCAATTATCTTTGCTGGGCAATAGGGAAAACGGGGGAAAAAAGTGGATGAACCATTTATCCAAATCTTTTGCTCTTACCATGAAGCCTGGGAATCAAAATCAGATGATCCCACGTTACAAGTGACGTGACACCATCCCAACGCCCCAGTCCTCAGCAACATGGAAAGCTGTCAGACGGGGAGCCAAAAGCAAATATGAAATGCTGATGCTAATCATATAAGATTGAAGGCTGATACTGCTATTGAGCAGAGCAGAAAAACCTTATAAGCTTAGATATCTGTCAGGAGAGAAGCAAATAACTTACTGTATGAAACGAGGCCTTTTAGGGAAGGCTACTCACCCTTGCCAAAGCCATGGGGATAATGAAAATAGGACAGCTAAATTTAACAGCAAAATGACTTGTAAAAGAGTCACTTCCAACCTTCTCTCTGGTACTTGGAGTCAATAAAATGGTTATAGCATGGATTTAGCTAAAATACTTTCCATGGGGAGATAATACGCATCTCCCATTTTAGTATCTCTTGGAGCCACGTTGCAGTTGGCGAGTGGGGCCGGACCTCATGGACGCATCCGGGGTGATGCGGGGAGCATGGGAGCACCCAAGGGGCCTGGGTCTTCTCCTGGGCTGCTGTCAGCACCCAGCATGGGCACCACCTTAGCCATGTCACCCAAATATTTGAAAAAAAATCAGAGCCCAAACCCTCGTGGGCTTGCACACCACCATCGCTCACTCCTCTCCCATGCCTACACCAGCCCTGGGTTTGCCACTCTTTAAATGACTTTATAACAGGGAATTTAATAGCTTTGGGCTAATCTACCTGGCCCCACAACAGCGACGAGGGCGTGCGAGCAGTGCCAGCTGGCCAGTGTGCCTGGCTGCCTGCCGGACCTGCATCCTGCTCCCCCCCAGTTGCGGTGCTGCTTCTCCCAGTGATAAACCACGTGAGCTGCTAGCATACCTCCCCATCTCTGCCAGGTGGCTATCGTGGGGAAGTGCTCTACCTGGGTTGTTAAATTGTTCAATTACCTGCCCAGACAGGGCGGTTGCCTGCTGGGAGATGCTGAGTTCACAGGGCTGTGATGGCTTCTGCTGCGGCTCAGGTGCTGGGCTGTCCCAGTGTGACGTCAGGGCTTGCTTTCTGTTTGCAATACTCTGCTGCAATCATAAATACATTACTGTAATGCCTAAAAATAAAAAATAATAATAAAAAAAAGAATTAGTGGAAAGAGGGGTTTAGAAGTGTATTGTTTAAGGTGCAGCCCAGAGAAGTGCCCATGACCTGCTGCACAGACACTTGCACAGCAGCTGTGACCCTGGGGATGTTTTTATCTTGTGTTCCTGCAGACCCAAAGTTGTATGATGCTGTTGATACGCTCTCAGTTGTCTCCTCTGACTTTTGCATGCTGCTTTCAAGCAGAGCAAGCATGAGACCCTGGGGGGACGAGGTGCAAAGACTGTGGCTGCTGCTGGGGGAGCGGTGGCAGCTTGAGCAGGGCTGCAGCAGGTGCTGGGCATCGAGGCTGGGTTTGCCCAGGCACAGAAAGCACTGAGCTGGGCTTGACCTGAGCAGCATGCAAACATGGGACCAGGCAGGGTGGAGCAGGACAATACCAGGTAGAGATAAGGAAAATGAACCCATCTAGCTGCGCTGCCCATGGGAGAAGAAAACCGAAGCAGAGACAGCAAATGAGGTCCTAATGCCTCTGTGTGTCCAGGCTTGCAAAGCCCCAGGACCAGCTTTCCCAAATGCAATCCTGGGTCAGCCAGCACTGCCTGGTCCCCAGCACCAGGCTTGGCCTTAGTGAGCATGTCCTTCAGCTGCAGCTGGGTCAGACACCAAGGGCATCCCTGGCAGCGCTGCACAGGGTTAGCACAGGACTCCATCCATGGCCGCAAAAGCAACTCCTTCCCTCTACCCATTAAATGAACTTGACCTCTGCTTGGGGCTGTTGAGAGAAAAAATGCAAAAAATGGTGTTTTAAGGGGAGACATTTGGAAATGTGAGCGCATCTTTGCTTCAAGCTGGGACAATGACCCAGAGGCTGGAGGAGCTGCTGGGGCACCAAGAGGGTGGTCTGAAAGCCTCTGCAGCGGGGTCGAGCCCACCTGCACCCAGGAAAGCAAAGCTGTGGTAGGTGTAAAAGCTACCAGGTCTCTCCAAGCGCTCAGACATTGCTTTTCTAAAAACTTCTCGGGGGGGGGGGGGGGGGGGGGGGGCGGGGGCAGAGAATTATAAAAATAATAGAAGTAGCTCATTACACAATCCAGACTCATGCTTGGCAGCTTCCAGCACAGAGCTCTGAATTTCAGCACAAAAATGTGCAGCACGCTGCAAATCTGGGGATGGGGAGGAATAACATGGTGGCAAGGAGATTTAAAATATGACGGCGGGTGTAAAGGAGACCTGCTATGGTCAGAGTTGCCAAGAACCCCTGAAAGTTGGTGGCTCTTCCCAGAAATTTTGGCTGTCATGGACCCCCTTGCCCCCACTAGCTGGAAGAGATACTCACGCTGCCCTGCTGGCGATGGGAAGGAGGGGTGGAAAAAAATTGGCAGATGAGAGCAAGCAAGGTCCTATGAAACAGCATGTTCAGTTTTCTTTCCAATTTTAACTTGTCCTTGACCTCTCTTCGCTCCTTCCCAGCAGGGCTGGCTCCACTCCGTGCCCGTCCCGCGTTGCGACGTCCCGGTGCAGACAGATGTTTTCGGTGGTACTCACCCCACAGAAGCAGCATTTCCATCCCCGGTTGCTGTGGCAACACGTCTCCCTGAAAATACCTTGGCGGTGGTTTAGCCAACGCCAAAACAAACACGTAAACCCAAGATGCTGGGGGTCCCGAAGGGTGTCAGCAGCCCTATGCCCGTTGCAGCCACTGGGAACGTGGCCAGAACATCCCATGGGACAGCTGAACACTTGCCATGGGGTACAGGGACCCTCGGCGGGGTTTTTTTGGGGGGGAGGTGAAGGGGGGTAACACCTGTTTTCTGAATCATGCCTCTGAAAGACACGCATAGCCCCAGCGGTGATGGTCCCCAGTGGTCCAGGGACCAGTACACCACCAGGTGGGGAACTGGTTGAGGTGCGCGTTGCCTTCACCGCTATGTGCCAAGACAGTGCTGCACCCTCAGGAGTGGCTGGTATGGGGGACAGGCTTGGGGGCTACCTCCAGCCATGGCCACAGTGGCCCTCATGGACTGACACTGGAGACCAAGTCTGCATGTGGAAAGAGGAGGCCAATCAATGGCCTTTTCCAAAATTCTTTGTTTGCTTGGGTGTCCCATGTCCCTCTTTGTAACCCCCTTTAGGTTACTAAGTTTTGAGGTTACCCTGTTACATCCTCCTCCTGCTCGTAGCATTGAGAAGGGGCACGTGGGGCCAAATCCCAGCGAAAACGCACCATGGGTGGATGTTGCCATGAACCCAGCTTTGCTCCAAAACATGACCTGCAGTTGCATCAGGATTTTCCGCTCAAAACATGACCATGGGCAGAGCTCTGGGCGATGCGGAGATGGAAACTCATGGCCCCAAGGCCCTGCGCCACCCTCCAGAGGAGGCCAAGTTATTTAATTATTATTTATTTAACAATTATGTCTTGTGAAGGTCATTACCAGGCTTATTTAAACCTCCTCTCAGCTGAGAGAGATAAGGTGAGGACTATTCTGGATGCAGTCAAAATTAGCACTGTTATTTGTATTCTTGTGCCCTGAGAGCGAATTAGCTGATACTTTAAAAAAAAAATAATTCCCCAACAGTCGTATCATGCCACTCCTTTCATTTTGCCTTTGTCGTCCCATGCCAGAGACAAGCTCAGCTCCATTTCTAGTTTGGCTGCTCTGAAAACCCACAAGAAATCCTGATCTGGTGAGCACAGCTCCTTTTACGGCTGAAGAATTCCTTTAGGCACTCCCATCCAGCTCCAGGGGCTCCCAAATGTTCCCCAAATCGGCCGCAAAACAGGGTAAGAAAGGAAAAAGAAATGAAGAAAAAAATGAATAAACCAACAGAAAATCCCAGCGTCATCCAGTAAAATTACTTTTATTTCTGTAATTTCATAAGTATAAAACAAATCAGCCCAATATTGTGTGAACAGAGTGGGTCACATGGATGTGACCACGAGGAGCCTTCCCACATCTTCACGGCACACCTGGCTATTTACAGTCAAAGGATGTGATTTAGGAAGCGGTCATTTAGTGGAAAAATATCTCTCATATAATAAAATAGGAAACCTTGTTTCTTTCAATTCTACCCCTCAAGTAACACCCTCCCCCCCCCACCCCTCACCCCCCCGATATGATTTACCTTTTGCTACGATGCACAAACTCAAGAGATTTCTAGATTTGGCTGTTCAGGCTTCTCATATATATATAAAAAATAATCAGCGTATGGCCAGATCAAAGCGCCCACAGACACCACTGGCAGCTCAGCAGGTGCCCTCCTCCTGGTCCTGAGCATCCGCATCCACCCAGCTCAGACACCAGGTACCCACGTCCCCATCACTCCCGATGCACACAGATTTAGGCTCATTTAATGCCCCATTTATACCGAAAGCTGAATGGCACCAAGAGGACAGGTCCAGGGAGCACAATTTACCCCGTGTGTCCCCTTCCCTGCTGCAGCCCTGCAACCCCTAACCCAAACTGTGTCATGCAAGCTCTGCACAGGGTGAAGCCCTTCTCCTTTGTCCCCAAAATTGGACCTGTGGGCTGCCTGCCCACTGGGGACAAGCCCTGCCAGAAATTGCTACAGCAGAAGTGGGGAAAAAACAGCCCAAGTGGGACTGAACAGGGGCGACTGAATCTCTGGCATCATTTATGCAAGGTGATGGCCATGCCAGGCATGGACCAAAAATCACAATAAGTCTTAAGAGTTGGTACTGGGGACTCCTGCGTGGTTGAGTTTCAGGAGCAATATGGCACCAAGGTCACTGGACCTCCTGAACATCTCCCACCAACAGGGACAGCATTAGCGTGAGCCCCTGCACAGCAACTATTTGATGAGTTTTGGTGGAGCAGAACCCCAACTGGGAAGCAGCACTCTCAACCTGACGTACAAGAGGGACCAGAAATTGCTGCTGAGTTTTTCTATTGCTCCTCTGGCTACATCTGGCATTCACACCGTGCGCAGAGAGTCTGGTTCAATCCCAGATTTAATGCTCTTACAGGAATGAAGTCCCACAGCCTCTCCCATAAAGCCTGTCCCTCCTACTCCGGACTCCTCCAGCACCTGGTGGTACTATCCAGCCTTGGCTGAGCAGAACATCAGAAACACACGTATGACATCTTCACAGTGCCAAAGTCTCAAACACAGAAGTCCAAACCCTCACCCTGACCCTGAGCTGTGCAGTGGCCACGTGACAGAAGGAAAACACAGGAGGCAGTGCTACTTCGCTCTGCAGAGCATCTCTCTTTTTCCTTTCCCAACGTGCCTCCCGACGGGACCACACGCTGCAGGGGGAAGAACTCATCCAGCAAGTGGCCACAGTGACACAACAGCCCAAAACAGCCCAAAAGCCTTTCCACAGCTGTTGCCCAAAGGTGATCCCCTGGGTTCTTGCTCCAGGGACGCGGGACCCTCACCTCCTGCCTGGGCTGCAATCCAGCACGGTGCCTGGCCCCTGAGAAAGGAGTATAAAGTGCTCGTGGGACAACCCCACACTGCCGTCCTGGTGCATCCTCCACCGCCCATCTCGCATCGCTGCTTCCGTTTCATTTTAAACCTTTGAATATGCACAATCGAAATTAAACTAAAAAGGGAATAATTCCTAACCTCTGTTATCAAAAAAAGCAACAATCCCAGAGGCTTTGCCCCTAGGCTGTTTTTTTTTAACAAACTTTTGGGCAAAAGAGCCACCCAGTGTCTATCTCCCTTGTATTGCAAAGAGTTGGGTGCCTCGGTAAGACACAAAACCCAATCCCAAAGCAATGGTCTCGGCTCTGGGATCTCCAAGTTTGCACAAGAACATGCTCCAGCCTCTAAAAGTGCCCAGCACGCTGCTGGTGGCATATATGCAATAAATAACTACACCATCATTTATCCTCACCCTTCACTGAAGCATAAGGGAAAAAAATAATTAGATCTACAGATACTCTTCTATTTCATTAAAATATTCGAACTACAAGCCTCTGTAATCAAAAAGCACGGAGTCAAAACCTGTATTCCAAGTAATTAAAGGACGGAGGGAAAGAGAGAGATGTGGTTAACTGTTCCGAAGGGCAAACGGGGATGCATCAAAATGGTCCCAGCAAGGGGGATGCCGGCTCCAGGTAGCCTTAGTGCCTGCACGATTTTCTAGGTAGATCTAGAGGTTTATGATATCAAGGCAAATGCAATTTGCTGCTGCTGGGAAGAACAAGCCTTTGGCTGGGACACAGCTCTGGTTTCTTGCCCGTGATGGCTTGGGGTTTGGTAACGCACAGTTGCAACGCAGTGACTGCACAGACTGAGGCTGCCTGGGCTTGCAGCAGCGTGGCAGCTCCATCGGCGACCGAACAGCAGCAGCTCGGCATCTCTAGCAACTCTTAAGTTAACAAACTCAGCGTTATCTCTTCAAATAGCCGTTCTGTCAGCGGGTTCAGAAGGATGCCCAGTACAACCACCCCCACCCCTCTGCTGTCAGGTGAGACTAAACAAAAATGACCAGCAGGAATTTCAGAGGGAGTTAAAATTTTGTGATTTCATCTTTGCTCTGAAGCAAAGCTCGCTCTTCCTTTTGGGTCTCCTTACATCAGATACTCCCATCCATCATTCAGTACTCATTAGTGGGACCTCTACACAAGAAACTCATCCATACACAGGCGTGTCTGGGTAAAATTAATAATCCTACACCAGACACTAAGCCCAGGGAAACCAGGGTAACTCAGGTGGTGCAAAATGGAGTGGATGGACCAAGCAGGTCCCCACAAGCACAACAGACCGAAGCCACCATGTCCAAGGAGATGCCATCACGCAGCTAAAAGCTCTGCTGCACCCTACGAATGGGGCTGGGATGCTCTGAATCCAGTCCAGCCTTTCCCAAACTGGTTTTCAGCCTCAGGGACACACAGAAGCAATGTCCTCTGAAGTCACCAAGCCGGTACTGGATTAAATCCCTGCTGGTTCTTTCCTTGCACAGAGAGCTGGAGATGATCTGTACTAAAATAAGGTGAAATCCAGCCTTTTGGGGAAGGGCAAATCACACACCTACAGCATTCGTTTTACTGAAGCCTTACTTGGAGGCTTTAAGCAGTACCTGGGTCATGCCCTGGTCCTCTACACCAGGGTGAGTCTCATCCATGGTGAAAAATCTTTAAAGAAGAAGTGGTTGCCAATTAAATCCATTAGACATAACACAACTGAAAAATAAAAACTACTTCAAGACAAAGTATAATAATATTAAAAAAATCAGCAACAATATTCTAACCACGGAGTATCTATAAAGATCTTTTTTTTTTCTAAGAGCTCCATATTAAAATTGCTTGAATACATTATATATTAAATACAGTAACGACATTTCATGCAAGGTTTATGTACAATTAAATCAGCTCAGTAGTATAACAATTCTGTACATTCCCATTGGTCTGGGGGCTCTGCTCATCTTCAATGCTGGTGATGGAGAAAAGAAAGGAGGGATGGTATTTGGCACCTGCTATGCAGGGGAAGAGTAGCTCTTGCCCAGGTGAGAGAGAAACAGAAGAGCACTGGAAGCTTTCACAGGGCAAAAAGTAGAGGAAAAAAACCCCAACAGCAAAGGAGCAAAACGCTGTCCAAAACCCTGGCTCTAGTGCTGCTGCTGGAATTTAAAAGAAAGATGTAGGGCCTGGCTAACGAAATATCGTCAGAACGGGTCATAGGGAAACGCGAGGAAAACAGAAGGCAGGATTTGGAGAGCTGGGGAAGAAATCACCTGCGATCAGCTTCTCTCAGCTGGCGCAGTTCAATGGACAACGATCCATTTATTGGATCCCAAAATCCACTCCAGATCCATAAACTCTCACTGCAGCCTGTGTCACCCCTGCTGCAGAAAACCCCACCAAGACTATTCAAAGTAAAGTCGGTGCCTTGTAAAAAGGGATGTCACGACCAACACCTCTCACGGAGGACTACGTTATGTACAAACAGACATTCATTCCTGCCCCAGAGGCAGATCACCGGCGTCAAGGATGTTCAAGGACAGCAATGTTCTCCAAAGCAGAGGACATGACCTCAGAGACAAGCTCCTAAGGGCTTAAGCTCTACTCCTGCTAGGTAATAGTTAAAAATCAACTGAGGAAAGAGTGACCAGGAGGGAGGAACCCCCATGAGGAAGAGGGCTCTGGCTTCACCACCGTGGATAGGATCTAACAAGGCGCCAGCGAACAGGCAGGACTACGCCATGCTTTGGCGTCGGATGAGCCTGAGAAGGTGTGGGGCTTTCCACAGCACGGGGATCAAACAGGGCAGTGTGATCAACTGGGAGAGCTTCACCTTCTACCACACACACCCAACCTTGATATACGATCACCCACCGGTGAGACCCACACCACCCGCGGCCACCAGAGCAGAGCGCAGCAGCCGCGGCGATGCACCACCGACACTGCGGACGTCGAGGGTCAGCAACCCCAACCCACGGCTCCCTCGCCTCCCTGCCCGGCCCTCACCCACTGCCAAGTCCTTCCCAGCCCTGTGAGCTGCCCTCGCGCATCCCGCCCCGCCGGGGGACGCAGCCTCCTGCCCGCGCTCAGCGATTGCCTAAAATCCCGACTTCCCCTCCCCCCCCCTTGATCTCCCGCAAAGGGCGCCGTGCCTGAGCTCACCCAGTCAGAGTGAAAATTGGAAAGAGGGTCTCAAATTTTGCAGGAACAAATCCCCAAGGAACCACGTTACGATGACCCAGGTCCACACAGCTCCGTCCCCAAACCCTACGCCAGCTGTCCAGTAATGGCACTCTTATGTACAGGAAAAAGAAAGCTACAAAACAAAACAAAATCGGTATTTTTCTTTTCGACGATTCACCCGCATTTGTCTGAGAGTCGGACACATGCATGTCCTGCTGGCTTCTAGCGATGGCCACGCATGCAAGACTTCAGTCCGAGTTATAAGTTGGGGATCCTTTAGTTAAGAGCGTTTCCTTTGTGTCATTCATTTCTTGTCCTCTTCTCCTGGAAATGAAGGAAAAAAAAAACAAAGAGAGAGAGAATTAAAAATATTGGTGAGCGTTCAAAAGCAAACCAGCTCCCTGGTTTTGGTATAAAGAGAGGCTGATTCCAGAAGGAACCTGGGATCCCATCTGCACGGAGCTGGCTTGACTGCAGCCACGGCAGCTCAGGCTGCATGAGGAGGAGGAGGACGGTCCCCGGGGGAGGAAGGGCACAGCGTGCTCAGCCTGCAGGAGGTAGGAAAAGGGGTGAGTTGGAGCCATGCAGGCAGGAACAGCAGGAAGGGATCCCTTGTTATTGCTGCTAACCAGGCAGCACGCAGGGAAAGGCAGTGGTGCAGAGGAGGAAGCTCACCGCATCCCACCACCCGTCCCAAAGCCCTGTCCCTGCTGCCACCAACAGATGGCTACAGCTCCCTAGGCTGACACCACTTACACACACACACACACTCTATAATTTACATCTATATATACCCCCAAAACAACCAGCAAGCACCAACCTACCCATCGCGGTTGCTCTCCCAGCCCCAGAGCCGCCCTCCTCCCACCCTACTAAAACGGATGGAATTGGATGTGGAGGTAACAGGCAACACACGGCCTGAAGGAAAGCTGCGGTGTTCAGCTTGAACTTCATGTGAACAGCCTTGAAATCCCTGCCAGAGCTTGACTCACACCAACTCGATTCCCAGTTTTCAAGCCATCGAAAGCAGCGTCCCCGGCCGCCCAGGCAGCCGCTACTCTTCAGCCCAGGGCTGGGACAGACCTTGCTGGCAGCTCAGTCTGCCCAGAACAGTTTATTTTCTTTAAAAAAAAAAAAAGCAACAACAACAACAAAAACCAAACCACAAGGCAGCAGTTTCTGAGAAGAGTTAGAAAAATCACTTATCGTGAATCTTTCAACCATATTTCTCCATCTTTCAGCACTGCACCACATGTCACCCAACACATCTCGCAGGGGACTGCCGTTACTGTGCTCTTGATAAATAGGGGTCCTGCCTGGGGTTACCAGCGAGGCTCCGCACCCGCTGCCAACCCTGGTGCCAACAAGCTTCCAGGAGAATTAATAAATAACAGAGGACAGAGAGGGGGAGGAAATAAAAACAATCTTCTTCGCAACTCCTGCCAACATTTCTTTCCAGCACTGGCTGGCAAGCCCAGCCCTCCCGTCCTGAGATAAGACTGATTGCTGGCAATGGCAGCATCCCTCTGGATGACCTCCGCACCGCAGGCTTCAGGGCAAAGCAGGGATGCTGGTGGCCACTCTGTACTAAATTTCAGTGCATTAACCAAAATTCACCTCCTCCACATTGCGGGAACGTCTCTTCAGTAGCTCCGAGAGCTGAACAGTCCCTGCTGGGTGACACCAGTGGTTATTTGACAGCCGCAGCAGTGCTTCACCCCGTGGCCACCGTGCCAGGTGGTGGGCAGGGACAATGAGGGGACGCAGCTGCAGCACTGACAGTAAGCCTCTACCCACAGTTAAAGATGCTCTTCAAAATGTTACTCTCAAGCCTCAGAGTAACCCCCCCAGCACAGAGCAAGTCACACTGACCACAGGCAGCCGAGGGTCCAGCGCCCGCTTTAACAGGACACAGGTCCCCATGCACCCGTGTCCAGCTCCCCGCTGGGGTGACAGGAGCAGGGGAGATTCAGGGACCTGTCTGCAGGAGTGCTGGGGCCATGGTGATCCATCTGCATCCTGCCTCACACCAGCAGGTGTCACAGCCCATCAACTCTTGCAAACCCACAACTGAGCACCACGAGCTCATCCCCTACAAGATCTGTTCCCCCCCAGGACAGCCCAGGCTTTCTGGGAGGATTTTCCTTATTGCTTTTGACTTTTCTCTTCATGAGTTCCCGTAAAAGGTGATGCTGGAGGGATGCAGGCTCCAGCCACCAGCCCAGATCACTCCCTCCACCAAGGGATGCGCTGCAGGCCTCATAGCTCTGAAAATTGCATGTCCCCCCACATTGCATCAGGGCACCCTGAGCTTCAGCTGAGACCCTGGACCCCAGAAGAAAACTGAAAGGAAAATCCTCCTCCCATCCCTTTGCAATGCCAGGGTAGCAGCACCGAGAGCTTCCCTCTGCTCTTCTATTTCTAAAGGACGGTGCACATGCACACAAATGAAAGGGAGGGAAATAAAAACAAAAAGCAAGGCAGCAGAGCTGTAAAATCCCATCTGGAGAGATTCCGGCCCTGAAAGGTAACGGCACCACTCTCCTTCAGAGCATCCCACAGCTAAGTGAACGACTTGGCCCGTGGGGATGCATTCCTCGCCCGACGCCAGCGCCCAGCCAAGGTAGCTCCCGGCAGAAATTACCCTACAAGGGCAGCCCAGGGCTGCGGGCGCTCGCTCCGGCTCTGCCGCGCCAGGGAGAGGGATGCCTGCCGCTCCGCAGGGAAAGCGGGGGGCTGCAGCTGCCCTGTGCTCCTGGGGGGGGGGTTTAGGGGGCTGCCCTCACCCCCAGGTGCAGACACAGGGGGGAGGTGAGGGCGAGAAGCTGCTTTTTGCAACGTGCCGGAGGTTTTTTTGGGGATGGGACTCGGAGATTTTGGTCCCTGCAGGTTTTGGGCTGTCTCGGAGGGATGTGGAGCCCCAGCAGGGAGTATGACATGTCACCACACAGTCACCTCTGCCAGCTGCTCTCCCCTCTGGGGGGAAGTTAAAGCATAAAGCTGATGTTGACTTTGCAAAGAAGCAGTTCTATCTCCCTCAGCAATGGAGATGCTCACCCAAAGGTGCAATCTGACCTGCACATCAACTGCTGCTGCCCACCACGGAGAGGACTTGGACCCACTGGGGACAGGTACCCAGTGGGTGCAGTCACCACCTTGCAGCCCCTGCAAAACCGCCCAGGGGCTGCCATCCCTACCGGGCTCAAGGACAAATAGCTGCACAAACCCTTATCCGCCACAAAGCACGCCAAGACAATTCTTGTGCATCAAAACTTCTGATTTTCAGTGATGCTGCTGCTGTCGGGGCAGCTGTGGTGCTGTGTTGCAGAAAGCACCTGCTTCTTGACTCACCCCTGCTTTTACCACTGCATGGGTGGTAATGGTGAAGCCTGAGCCCCCCTGCTGCTTAACAGGCTAAAATCAAGTGAAAACACCACGGTGGCAACACGTGGTGACACCTACGATGGGTTTGCTTCAAGGTGGTGAAGACGAGGAGGCCCAGGAAGGCAGGAGGAGAGCAGGGTGGCCATGGCAGCAGGCTGATGGCACACAAAGGTACATGAGCACCAGGGTTATCTCACTGTCCTGTCTGGATTTGGTATCTTTTGAGAACCACTCATCAAAGAGACTCCTGCAAGTTCTTGGCACAGATGCCTAGAAACCTTCCTCCTGCACACCACGGGGCTCAGAAAGAACAATACACTTCACTGCACAGAGCATGGCAAATATTAAAAATACTAGGGCAAGAGGTCCTTGAGGGTGGTCAGCCCTCATGAGCCTGCCAGCGTGTATCTGTGCAACAGACCCCTGAGAGGGCTCTGGAGAACATCTCCACGTTCCTGACCAGAACGCCTGCAGGTCACACCAAGCCCACCTAGCTCAGCTGTCCACGTTCGCCTGCTGGCTCACACTGCCACTGCCTCCCAAAGCTGAGACAGCAGAAGCCTCAGAGGGGCCAGAGGTGGATGAAGACAGCAATACATGCAGAACATGCAAGATGAGAGGCTGGAAGTGACCGGGTTGATGGGCAGAGGAATGTAAAGCACCAAGACCACAGTGAAAACTGGAGTCTCAGCTTTCTGCCACTTCAAGGACAAGGAAAACCCAGCATAATGGAAACACGACTTATCTAAATCTGATCAAAGGAGAAACTTTTTCATGCAAAACCTGACTCGGCAGAACTCACAGTTGTACATTACATCCCTCAACTGAACACCCTTGGCCATCCCTGAGAAGGTCCCACAGTGGAGACCAGACCCAAGCATCGCCTGGCCAAAACCGCCACATAAACAGCTGCTTCACAGGCTTCTTAGACCTTATTTTGAAGCAAAACACAGAGGCCAGCATGGGGAAAGAGATCCTGTGTGGGTACGGGGTCCTTGGGCTCTATTATCAGCTGGTTTTCCAAGCCACGTTCACCCAGACACGTTCCAAGCAGGTCCCCACCACACACGAGCAAGACTTTGGAGGACGCACGGGTGTATGGTATTTGGGGATGAGACGTGTAAGAAAGCCAACCCTTGCTCTGGAGTCCTGCAGGTTTTCAACTGGTGCTCCCCGCTCCATGTGTGTCTTACTGTTCTGAGAATGCCTGGTAAAAAAAAAAAATAATAAAAAAATCACAATACCACATCTACAAGTGGTTTTTTGAGGTTTTTTTGTACGCTTTTCAAAGCCCAGAGGAATTAGGAAGATGCAGGATTTCAATGATTTCTTTCAAATGTGATGATTTAAGCATGTCGTGACTAAACAGCTGCATGGGAAACCCTTGCTGGATGAGACACAGAGTGACCCATGAGCATCAGCAGCATCGTGACCGTGAGGATGCGGGCAGCTCAGAGGACCTGGTACGCTGGGAGCATGGCACGGGAGGAGGAAACACTCCAAGCTGGTATGATGGGACTCGGAAGGACCGTACACCTGCCAGAAACCCTGCTGGGCTTGCAGCTGCGCTGGCAGAGCCAAAGCAAAGCCCTTCCTCCAACAGTGCTGATTTTTTATAGAGAAATGCAAAGTGTGGGAGAAAACCAGACTCATCCCCAGATCGCAGATGGTGAAGTCGAGACCAAGGGCATGCATGGGATGGCAACAGCCAGGAATTAACCAGCTCTCCTACACCCTAGCCCAGTACCACACCATAAAACTGTTGCTACAGGCTTGTAATCATATGATAAGGCAGACCTGGGTGATGCAAAGCACCCATCGGCCTGCTGAGAGATGCAACAATTAAATAAAAATAAGATGGGAACAGCTTCTCTCTGGTCTGTAAAAACAGCAGCCCCTGCGCCTCCGTTTCTCAGCAGAGGATCCTCTGAGCAATCGCTGTGGTTAGGCATCAGCTCACCACAGAAAGGAAAGCTGACGTGAGCACCCCCAGGGTGCTGGGACCCGTTGATGGGGAGGGCAGCCAGTTGGCGATCGTTTCCTGCTTGCGATAATTTCCCACCCTGTATTTCCAGCTTTTTGCACGGTTCTGCTCCTTGAGAAACCAACCAGAGCTGTTACAACACCCCAATTCCCCCCCTCCTGCCAGGGCTGGATGGGCTGCCTTCAGCCCTGAAAAGCAAGAGCGGCTTTGCACCATTTTCCTGGGTCATTGCTGAAGGGAAAAGAAGGGGGTTGCCGTGGTGCCAGTTGCCTAAAAAAAAAATGGTTTGAGCAATGTGATGCGGTGGAAGGACACCCAGCCCCCACACTCAGCTTATTCATTTGCCCCCCAGAGCCACTACATCTTCCCCAGGCAGCAACGGCATCTCTCCTGCCCTTCTTCTCCCTGCTACTGCTGTCGGGGCAAGCATGCCCTAAAAAAATAAACCCTGTTTTCCCGGCGAGGGGCCAGCCCCGTGGCAGGCACAGCACCGCTCGGCAGCTCTCACCCCGCAGCCACTGCGGGGAAAACCTGCCCGCTTAACTCGGCACAGAGATGTCACCCGCAGCACCATCTTTTGCAAGAAATGAAAGAGAAGATGATATCACCTCTTAGGAGGGCGGCCTAAATACACGCCGTGATTTACAGCGCCGAGCCCAGGAGCAGAGAGGAACCGCTGCCCCGGTGTCACGGGAGCTGCTTCTCCTCTGTGCGTGCCGTGGGCCACATCCTGAGGGGTGCTGGCCAAGGGCAACCCCATTAAAACCTGTTTATAAGGTGTTCAGCTCTCAGCTGATCTTACTGTAGAGGTAGAAAACACAAGGATGGACACAGATGGGGGGACAAAAAAAAGAGGAAGGATTCTGGTTAGAAACCGGTGTTTGATTCGTTCTGCTTGATAAGAGAAGGGATCCAGTTCCCAGAGGTTCGAGAGGAGCTGGATAAACACACGTGGCAGGTTTATCTGGCGCTCCAGCTCCTAAGGGAGTGTTTCCAGCAGATGTAAGTACCAATTGCTCTGGCAGGCATGGCACCCGGGGAAGAAGGGGGTAGGAGAAAAAAAGCCCCTTTTTCACAGCAAAGGTGGAGGAACATGCAGGTGCAGACACCACCCGAGCAGAGGAGGTGAGCGAGGTGTCCGTGAAGCCACCATGAGCCCCATGCAAAGCACCACGGAGCAAACACAACCCAGCGTGGTGCAGACCGTGCTCACCGTCCAGGTGGTTGCGGGAAAGGTACTTGAGTCCTTCGTCCAGCAGGATAACGGGCAGGGAGATCTTCATCACAACCACCCACTGCGGCCAGCTCAGGGGGGTCACCTGGAAGATGAGCTGCAAGGTGCAAAGGATTGGACGTGTCAGTAAGGAAGGTAGATGAGATTATTATTATTATTTCGGTTGTTTCAGCTTGTTGTATGGCACAGCTTGAAAGGGGGCCATCCCAGGTACAAGGAGGAAGGATCCAGACAGCC
This sequence comes from Falco punctatus, assembly GCF_963210335.1. Lineage (NCBI taxonomy): Eukaryota > Metazoa > Chordata > Aves > Falconiformes > Falconidae > Falco > Falco punctatus. The sequence continues at coordinate 104,539,880 of NC_137580.1, read as the reverse complement.
CGAAGAGCAGGATTTCTTCAAGGCCTGTCATGATCCCAAGGTGGCTCTTGGCCAACGTGAGTCAAAAATTATGTCTTTCACCTCTCCTGCAGATGGGGAAAGTGAGGCACAAGCTGGGACTGCATGTTCATGTGCTCACAGGCACTTAGCAGGGGACAAGGGACAATGTAACCTCCTGGGCACAGTGACACGCTTCATCTTAAGCACCCTGAGGCATCACCCGAGGCATCACCAGCCTTGGACTGCAAAAGGAGGTGATGCCTCCAAAAGTGGGTGACCCACCTTCTGGAGATGCACCTCTTTGCATCACCTGTAAGGAGAGCTTCTGACTTAGGTAAGGGCTCACTGGGGCAGGAGGACTCCCAAAGCCCCACGTTGGTTCAAGTCACAGGACTTGCTCCTGAGGACACGTGCTGGGGACAAACACCCCAGAAGCTTCCAGGCTCAAAGACTGCCCCAGGGATGCCCTCACCCACAGACGGAGCCCCCTGGGCTGCACCCGAAGGTGGCAGAGGGCACTCACAGGCATGGGCTTGACGTAGAGGATGAGGAAGTGCAGAGCCATGGACATGACGATGGCCCCCAGCAGCCAGATGTTCAGCCATGGTGGCATCCGCAGCAGCGACTGGTTCTCAGAGACACTGCAAAAGTGAGGGGACTGTGTTAGCCCCATTACCTCCTGCTCCCCATGCCTACCCAAGCTGGGGGTCCCCACTTCTCTCCAAGGTGCAGGGCCGTACACTACAGCCCTTCCCTTCCAGGCTTGTTCAGCTTCAGGCTTTGCTGAAAATTGGATCTGGACACCATCCCAATGCAACCAGCCATGCATGGATCAGGACGGGTCATTAACAGGGCCAAACCATCAGCAGGTGCAGATCCAGTCCTTCCTCCACCGCTATCGACAGCAACACGCTGGCTTGGAGGAGTTTATTTATGGCAAAACCCAGTGGTCCCCTGTCGAGAAGGCTTCAAAGGGCTCTGCTGAGTCCAAGCAAAGCCCTCAGCCCACCACCAGATGCTCAAAGAGACCCTACACAGAACTGGTCGCGCACCGAGCATTCCGAAGAGCCCTGCGGCCACCCTACCTGTTCAGCGCATTGCACATTTCGATCGTCACCAGCACAGACAGAGCCATCGTGGTCGGGTATCGGGACTCAAAGATCTCACAGTTGATTCCTTCAAAGATGGGGTTGTCCTCAGTGCACCTCATGAAGTTCCGCTGTCGGCACAGGAAAGCCTTGGTAAATACACGGCAGAGCAGCAGTGTAGGAAAGGTGGGAAAGAGGAGGAAGAGGTCGAGTGGTTGGGGCGCACATGATGAACCTTGATTATTAGGGCTGCTGTTAAATATCCCACAGTTCAGAGCAACTGACAAAATGAAGGTGACCCAGCTTCTGCTGGGGTTGGGGCTTCAGGGCTATGGCTGGATAGTGGCTCAGAGGTTTTCACGTGCAGTTAGTAAGGTGTTTGAGCAGACACACATCTCCATCAAAAATACATCTTCCATTGCACGTGACATCGGGGCACCTGCTTTCCCACCACCTCGTTCAGACCTACGGTAATGTAAAAATCAACGCCTTTCAATGTGGGATCAGGTAAAGGAGCTACTTTCAGCTTCTTTGAATCGTTTTCCCCACTAGCAGAACCAAGGCTGGACACATGAGCCTGAGGGAGAAAATTAGCTTTTATTTTAAGTTACCCTCTTCTCCACCAGGAATGCGGGAACACCACAACAACCACAGAAGGCAGGCAGAGGAAAGGCCCCAATGCCTGCATCCACGCCCTCACCCACCCGCTCAACACATCCACCCGTTCCCCTTCCAACTCACCAGCTGATGGAAGGAGACCTGCGGTCCCTCAGCGTCGTACAGGAACCACCAGGTCGCTGCGCCCACCGTGGCCAGGCCCACGTACACTGCGGCCGAGAGAAACACCCTTACCCCCAGCACCCAGCAAAGGCCCCCCACCCCATGGCACCCCGTGCCCCTCCTCGCCCCCTGCCCACTGGCACCCATGGGGGCTCACCTCCGACGGCCAGGTAGCGGAAGAAGAGCCAGCCACTGATGAGGGGCTCCTTGGGGTTGCGGGGCAGCTTGTCCATGATGTCCAGGTCAGGGGGATTGAAGCCCAGTGCGGTGGCCGGCAGCCCGTCCGTCACCAGGTTCACCCACAGCAGCTGCACAGGAATGAGGGCCTCGGGCAAGCCCAGGATGGCGGTCAGGAAGATGCTGCGGGGGAAAAATAAAAGAGATGCTAAATTAGACGAGCTCCAGGTAGCCAGAGGAAGCGGCTGTGATGTGCAAGGGGAGAGCAGACAGGCACTCTGGGTCCAAATACCCAAACTGAACATTCACCCAAAGTCCTGCAGATGAACCCACAGCCCCTGAGTCAGGAACCTGAAGTCCAGGACTGAATTTTGCACCTAAAATATGTTCCTGTTGCTATTCAAATCTGCTTTGCAGTCAAAACCCAACCACTGCCATGCGCATTCCTGTTCCTGGCACAAACAGCCCTGCTGAAACGCCAGGGCAAAGGATGCCCAAGGGATCCCAAGGCTGTGGTGAGGACGGCGCTGATTTACGGGGAGGGATGGGACAGGGAGAGCCACCCAGGACCTGATGCAGAGTGCATCAACCCGGTGATGACAGCCTGTGCACAAATATCTGCACCTGTCTTACACGCTGGCATGGGCTTAAACAGGCAATGTGTAACAGAACAGTTCCTGGGGGGTGGCACGACTGTGAAACTACAAAAGAAAAATCCCCCTGCCCTTGGGGAACAGGACACGGCATCGTTTGGTACCCACAGTTACAATTCTGGGCTCCGCATGCTGCCAGGGGTAGGGGACACAGACAGCGCTGCAGGTCACCCGCCCCAGGGGAGGTGTCCCCACCACTGCTCCCCCCAGCGTGGTGCTCAGCGCGGGGGGGCTCTCACCAAACGACCTCCCCAACGTTGGAGGAGATGAGATAGCGGATGAACTGCTTCATGTTGTTGTAAATGGCCCTGCCCTCCTCGACAGCTGACACGATGGTGGAGAAGTTGTCGTCGGAGAGCACCATCTCGGCGGCCGACTTGGCGACGGCCGTGCCTGAGCCCATGGCGATGCCAATCTCTGCTTTCTTCAGGGCCGGGGCATCGTTCACGCCGTCACCCGTCTGCACAAAGCCGCGATTAACAGGGTGAGAGGGCCAGGACCAGGTGGAGAGGAGGGGCCCAGGGGGTGGTGGGGTGTCCCCAGGGGACTCACCATGGCGGTGATTTCGTGGAAGGACTGGAGGTACTCGACAATGCGGGACTTGTGCGCCGGCTCCACGCGGGCGAAGCATCGTGCGTCACGGCACGCCTGCCGCTGCGCCTCGGGGGGCAGCTCGTCAAACTCCCGGCCAGTGTAGGCTTTGCCAGTCACGTCCTCAGTCTCTGAGAAGATGCTGATCCTGCGGCAGATGGCCACTGCCGTGCCCTTGTTGTCGCCGGTGATCATGATGACGCGGATGCCAGCCTTGCGGCACATCTCGATGGAGGAGGTGACCTCTTTGCGGGGAGGGTCCAGCATCCCCACACAGCCCACGAAGGTCAGGTTGTTCTGGGAACACACACAACAACAACCCCAGACCCATATTAATCCCTGGGGATGCAGCCACTTCCCACTACGACACCACCCTGGGCACAGGGATTTCCCTGGGAGGAAACTTGCAGGGGGGTTCCTACCAAGAGCCCCATGGGTGCACCCTATAGCCCCAGTGCAATGGGATGCTCCCATCCCTCTGCTGCTCCTCACATCTTTTTGCTTCGCTCCCCTCCTCCCCAGCCCTCTTGGTGGTCCCCAGGCGGTGGTCTCAGCAGGCACCCCACGGGGATGGATGCTCGGTGGGACAGGGTTGTTGGCCTTGGGACCATGCAGCTTTGCACCAGGGGTTGCAGAGCAAGAGCTGAGCCATCGTGCTGCCCGCTACCCCACAGGGAAACCAGAGAGAAAATACCACTGGGGCAGCTGGGAGTGGGTGGGAAAACTTTGGGAATAAGGAAAAAAGCTCCTGGAGAAAGCCCCCGGCGCTGTACCTCGTAGTGGATGAAGGCAGCGGAGTCATGCAGCTGCATGGTCTCCCTGCGGACAGGCGTGTCGTGGGTGGCCAGGGCCAGGCAGCGCAGTGTGTCGATGCCCATGCCCCAGTCCCGGATCCTGCTCAGGATCTTCTCCCGCACCGGGGCCGTCAGCGGGACCTTGGCAGTGCCCACACGGACGTGGGTGCAGCGCTCGATCACGCTTTCCGGTGCGCCCTGGGGAGTAGCAGCAGGCTTAGGGGCTGGAATGAACCTGGAGGCTGAGCATCTCTTGCCAGCACCGAAGGAAGTGCCAGAGGGAGGGAATGCACCAAGTTTGGGCAAAGGAGAAGGAAAACTCCCCAAATCTCCAGCCCGCACATCCCGGCACGGCGGCTCAGCGCGCTAGATGGCAGCCTCTGACCGAGTGCACAGGGCCACGGCCGGCAAACCCACGTCTGGTCACCAGACAGCAGGATCTGCTCTGCGGGGGATCCACCTGACTCCTACAAAACCTACGCGCCTGCCCGAGATACTCCCACAGCACAGACCCCTCTCAGCCCTGGAGGGAATTAGGGCTGGAAATCTCTGCTGAAAACACAGGCTCCCTGCGGGATGCTCAGCGGATACTTGTGCTGCCTCTGTGATTCAGGAAAACATGTCCTTTAGCATCACAGCATCTCACCCCATCCCTGCTGACCTTACAAAGGACATCCACTGCACTTTTTAATGTAAAACTGGCAATCCTTCTATTGCTCTTCTTAAAAAGCTCGCCCAGGACAGCCAGAGCCACAGATGCAGTGGCCCCGGCAGGTCCTGACCTGACCTGCAGAACAGAGTTCACCCACCCGGTGGGAACAACAATATACACATCTCAGATTCAGCTGGGGGAAACTCCTGCCACATCTCTTCTCCTGGGAAGAAAATGCCCTTTAAAACACGATTTTATTTCTAGTTACAGTGGAAAGCTGGGCATCGCCCTTTGGGCATTGCTGGAGGGTCCCAGCCTTTTTAATAAAGGCAAGTGGCCAAGTTTTGCACAGAGGTAACTCTCGCCTGGCCCCAGCACCAGCACACTCAGTGCCTTTTCCTCCCTCTAAACCATTTCACCTCATTTTTTTTTCCCCCCTATCACTACTGCAGACTCACCTCCTCCCTGACCACAGCAGTCTACCTGCTGGCTCCTGGACCCCTGCACCGCTAAGGGAGGAGACAAACTGCAAAGCATCACTGCCCGCTGCGCTAAGGGCCAAATCCTGCTGGGGTGTGCAAGGGGAAGGAGGGTCCTGCAGGGTGCTGAGGACCTTCTCCCCTACCTTGACAAACATCTTACTGCCGGTAGAGTTGTGGCCAGGGCTAGTGGGCGTGCAGTATACCGACATGGACTTGCGGTCACGGGAGAACTCCAGGGTGCACTCCTTCTTCATCAGCTGCTTGATCACCTGCGGGGACAGCACAGGTCTGAGCTGGGACACGACAGGAACACAGCAGCTGGGGCTCTCCGCCTTGGCTAACAACCCTGCTGAGCCAGCACGGCACCAGTGATGGGGGGAGAAAGACAACCCCAGGAGCCAGGAGGGATAGGACAGTGCAAAAAGCAGAAGGAGCATTCCCAGTGCAATTTGCGGGGAGAAATTTTACCCCTCCAACTACATCATTGCTGCTCAGCAATGCTCAGTCATTTTATTCACCCCACATGAGATGCCAAAATGCTGCTGTAGCCTAAGCTAAAGCCCTGTTTGCCAGAGAGGCAGGGGAGACTCCCCCACACCGGGCTCCAGCTGCACTGCAGGAGGGGAAACTGCATCCCACTCATGAGAGCTGAGGGGTTCACCCTGATCCTGCACCCGCAGGGGTCACTGGGAGTGGCAGCACCAGCATCACCTGAGGCTGAATTGGTTCCCATCAAATTAACCACCCCTGCAGCTGAGACTCTAATTAGGCTCATTTCAGGACATGCTAATTACCCTGAGGACTGCCAGCTAAGCAGTAACAATCATTTACCCTAACGGTACCTGCAGGTTTGCAGGGCGAAGACAGAGCAGGGGCTGCCCCAGTGCATGGCCCCACAGGCACAGGCAGCACCCACAGACAGGCTCCTGCACCTCAGCACCCCCAAACCCCCCCACAAACCAGCCTCGACTATTGCTATTAGTTAATTACTGAAGGAGCCAAATGCCCAGCAAGATAGCAGCTGGTCCTCTTCAAACCAACCCCCTCTCCCGCATCCGCATCAGCACCATGGCTGCTGAGCCTGGCTCTGGGGAGGACACGTCTTGTCCCCAAAAAGCCATTTCATCAGCCGGGCATCTGGGGCCGACCCAAAATATTCACGAGAGAGGGCAGGGGGGACGCTGACGCCAGCCTTGCTCTGCATGGCTCAACCGTGTATTCAATGACTATTTTTTGTTGCCAGGCAGGGGTTGCTCGTGACAGGGACACGAGCAGCTTTTTGCACAGGACTTTCACAGCAACTTAAATCTAAATAAATCAGCGAAGGGCACAAAGGGAAAAACGCCACAACTCCTTTTGGGGTAAAAACCTTGCAAATCCAGCGTTAAAAGGATGCTCTTACTGCAGCAAAACTGCGAGCGGACGCTGGGGAACTGGAGAGATGTGCAAAGGGGATTTGCCCACGCGGGCAGTGACTGTGGATGTGCCAGGCGAACACCAAGCGGCTCCTGAAGGCCAAACCCAGCGCAGGGTGCAGCGGCCACACGCAGGCAGGCAGCTTTGGGGGCACAAAAGTGGTGCTGTCCCCACTGGGCGCTGCATGCGGTCAGGACACCTGGGAGCAGCCAGCTGCTGTGGAAACCCCAAAATCCCACCGGAGATTTTCAAAGCATTGAGCCACCGGGAGCAAGTTAAGAAGCAGTAAAGAAACACTGCCAGAAAACTCCCAGGAAGGGGTTTTTGTCCCTGCCCAAACACAAGAGTAAGGAGAGAAGCAGCAGCAGCTGACCCCGATGGCAGCGCAGTGATGGGCACGTGGAACGAAGCCGCTGCCAGGATGATAGATGGCTGGGAAATTCCATCTCCCTTATCAGAAAGGAGTCTGGGGATTTATTGTCACCTGCTCAGAGCTATCTGGGGAAGAAACACCAGAACAGAGAGCCCTTCCTTCGAGCCAGCAAAGATACCGTAAGATCTAACAGCATGATACCAAAGCCAAGTAAACCCAGAGATGAAATAAAGCCTATTTTCACCATCAGGACAGGGAGACACTGGAGAGCTGGAGCAGGGGAATAGCCAGCATGGGATGTTTTCACATCAAACCCTGATGTTTCCGAAGCGTAATCCCTAGGGAACAGGGTTTGGCTCACGCTATGGAGGGTGGCTGCTCAGTGCAAACCGGGCACCCGGAGATTTGCTGCGGAGCAACAAAACTCCAAACCTCCGCATCTGCAGCCGGGGCTCTGGCCATCACCAGGGGGTCTCTGGCCATCACCAGGGGGTCTCTGCTGACTGAGCAAGGACTGGGCCGAGTTTGAGCCACAGGGCTCCCCCTCTCCGAAGCTCCACACAGAGCTGGGTCAGTCCCACGGGCTCTGCATCAGCCCCCCAGGGCCACTGGGCTACCTGCTCCAAAACAGCCCAGCCCCCCGCAAGCCAGGAAATTGCATCCTTGCGGCAGATCCGTCCCTTAGATAGCTGCGAGTGGTTATTGCTCAAGTAACAGTTGTCCCCAAACCCTCCTCTCCCTCCCGTCCCCCAGCTCACCGAATTGCAGGCATTGGCTCGCTCCACCTTGGAGAGTTTGCTGATGTCAGTGTTGAAGACGTTCATCTTCTCCACCAGGCACGTGAGGGCCGTTTCGGTGGCTTCCCCCACCTTCTCGTAGACTTTTTTAGACTAGAGGGCAAAAGAGGAAAAAAAAAAAAGGAGCTTAAGCTTTAGAGCACGTCCTCTACCTGCTGCTCTGACCAAGGATGCTGTCACCCACTGCACCATCCCAGGGCTCCCAGAGCATCACCTTGGCATGAGTTAAGCCAGGGAAGTGGATCCCAAGGGAAAAACCTCCGTTGGCTTTGCCCCAAAACACGGGGAAGAGCATCGCCGGTCCCCCACCCCACCCCACCCCTGGTGCCCCCCGCACCTCGTTGTAGTCCAGCGAGGAGTCGTTGCAGAGCGCACAGATAGTGGCCAGCTCCACCAGCCCGTCGTACTGCCCGCACTGCACCGGCTGCTCGTCCTTCAGGCTGCGGGAGAAAACAACCCCCAAACGCTTACACCAGCTGACATGTTCAGATAATACATAGCTTCTCCTATATATACCGTGTAAAATTTTCGGAAAAAGAGAGAGAAAGAGCCCAGTTAAAGCCCAGGCTGGGCAATAAACGTTTGGGTCCACTTTCTGTGCTTTACGAAATGGGGCAGGGATAAGCTGCAAATAAAATAGCACAGGAGGCAAATCAACTCCGGAACTGGCCCAGAATAAAGGGGGCTGCAGAGGAGCTCAAAAAAGCATTGGACCTGAAAGCAGAGGCTGCCAAAAGGCTGCTGCTGAAGATGATGATGGACCAGAAGAGGGGCAAAGAAATCTAAGTTAATGTCCGTTCCCTCGGGGGTTTCCCGTTGCTGGGGATCCAGAGGTGCTACAGAACCAGCAGCATGTCCCTTCTCCTCCCTGTGATGCTGCTTTGTGCTCCGGCGAGCCCTATGGCACCCAAGGGAGCGTTTAAGAGCAGCAGACAAATGCAACAACTGCATTTCTGTGGCTGTTGCCACACTGCGAACTGTGGCCTTTGCTTCCTCATCAGCAGCTCTTTGCTATGTCAGGGAGCAGCCCTGGACACACCAGGCAAGCTGGATGCTGCTTCTCACTCAGTGGCAAAAACGGCAGCAGTGGTTTTCAGGGGAAATCAAAAATCATTCCGGTTCCAGGAGAGGTAACTGCAGGTTAGAGCTGTATAAACCCAGCCGGTCATCTGCTTGCTGGAAAAATAATTTGTCAGGCATTTATTAGGATCAGTTTATTCCACTGCTGGTTCCCAATGGAAAGAACATTTTGGAGCCCTTGTTACAGCTCAGGAGCGGAAAACAAGGAGCAGCCAAGAAAATCTGAAAAATCTGTTTGCTGAGGGACAAGGAGCGGCGCTGGGCTGAGAGCAGGCAGGGAGAGCTGCTGCCCCCTGCCCCGAGGATGCTGCCCAGCCCCGGGCACACTGGCAGGGGGCAGGCAGAGGGTGGAGCAGGGAGCCTGAAGACACACCGGGCTGTGGTTTGATGTTTGAGAAGGTGGAAATACCAGGGGGTGGCTTTTGCCGCGTGTGATCCCCTGGATATTGCTGGGAGGGGATGGGGAGATACATGCCCGTCACCAGCCGTCCCCGCGCAGAGCTGGGCGAGACCCACGTGCTGGGAAAAGCATCAGCAAAGGCGCTGGGTGCTGCACAGGGATGGGGGCAAACCCAAGGTCAAGCATGTCATATCCCCCCCGCCCCAAGGCCAGGCTACAGCAGCATAAGCATTTCAGTGCCACCAGCCCTGGGAGGATGGAGGGGCTTCTCTCCTGGACACCTAAGCGAGCTTTCCCCTCCCCCTCGACGTGCAACAAAAGCACAGGGCTGAAGCAAAACTCAAAAGCACCACAAATTGTTGCAGAGCAGTGCAGAGCCACCCTGCAGGCAGTCCCCAGAGGGGGGACACTGAGATTCAGGGGTTAGCAGACATGAGTCCAGCCCCTCGGTCCTCCTCATTTAATTGAAATGCACTGATTGATATTAGCTTATGACCTGGCTCACTTGTTAATGGAGATTCTTAGCCGAGGATCAAATTGGCTCTATAAATATTCATGAAATTAAGTCTGAGGCTGGGATGAATTATAGTTGCTCCACAGATGAGCAGAAAGGACCACGGTGAAGAACGTGCCTGGGATCACACAGCAAAGCGAAGGGGAGCAGAGAGTGCTCCAACCACCGGCTGAGCTTCCCATCTTCCTTCTTCCCAGACTCTCCTCGCACTGGGGAGCATCACCTCCTTTCAAAGGAGGAGGAACAAACAAACACAGCAGCAGAAAACCCCACGTGTGTAGTAACACACAGCAGGGAAAAGCCCCCGACTCCCACTCTCCATCCTCAGCTGCAGCTCAGCAAAGCCCACCTCTCCCCCGAACACATCCTGACACCAGCAGGATCGTGCCCCAGGCACAGCAGCCATCCCGGCCATCCCTGCGGAGGATGCAGGGCTCGGGCAGCGCTTCCCTGGGGATTTTGCAGCTGCTTGCAGGCGTGTGGCCAGCCGCACAGCTCCTGGACAAGCTGCCAAACCTGGGGTGGGGTGGGGGCCGCAGCTGCCTGCTGATGCTGAAAGCGTCCAGGCTTCAGAAAATTGGAGGATGAGCATGTAATGCAAAAAAAGCTTCATTCATCACTATTCCCACACTTGCAGTCCTCTCCAGTTCAAAAGTGGGCTCGTTTTCCTCGGGGTGGCTAACGAAGGGAGAGCCGAGCGTGCGGGAGCCCCACTGCTGAGCAGTGGCATGGCAGCAGGCAGAGCTGGGGTGCATGCTCCCCGTATCGTGCTGGGCAGGAGCTGGCAACAAGAGGCGGTGAGACAGTTGCCCTGGCTCCCACCGCAAGCACAGAGCAGCCACCTAACGTGTGCAAGCCACCGTGGCCAACACCAGCGCCCAGCGGGTACCTCCGCATCGGCAGGGCTCAGCGTGGCTGCAGACTGCCACAGACCCCCACCCTTCTCCCCAGCTCGTGGGGTGAGCCTGGGGTCCCCCAGATGTGGCCACCAGCTCGACCCTCCCGGCTTCCCCTGCCCGTGCTGCCAGCCCAGGGCCACCTGGTGTCACCCCCGAAGCGGAGGTGACCCGCACTCACATCTCTCCCTCGGGGGCGTAGGTGGAGCCGGTGATGCTGAACTCGTGCAGGCTGCACTGGGTGCCCTCCACCTTCTCCATAATGAACATCTGCAAGGGGGAAGGATGCAGACAGAGAGTTAGGCAGCGGGTTTTGGGGGCAACCCACGTGCCCAGCCCAGAGACCTGCCAGCCGGCACCAGCCCAGTGCTGGCCCCGCCGGCACTGGGTTCAGCCCCCTCCCTGGTCACCCAGTACTCCTGGCTGTCCCCAAAGCCCTCCCCCGCCTTCAGCATGTTCACCTCCTCCAGCTCTTTTTTTCCATTGGAGAGGAGCGATGCCGAGCCAGTTCCTAAGAAGGTGCCTGTGTTTTTCTTGGAGCAGAGAAGGAACCGGGTCCAGGTTTCCGCTCCTGCCCCAGCCGCCCTGGAAAGCCTCTGTGGGGCAGGATCCGACCAGCTGCCCCACCACCCTTTCCCAGCCTGCTCCCTGCCACCAGCTCGCCTTACTGGGATCACAGCTTGGCTCCAGGCACCGGCAGCATGGCAGCTCCGTAATAAAGCCCTGGGGAGCCATTAAAAGTCCCACACGCTCTATTTTCAGTGACTTTTGCCTTTCATACTCCTTCTACTTTCTCTCTTTCTGCTAGAGAGCAACAACCCTCCAAAAAACTAAAATACAATAAAAATTCCCCTCTCCGCGAGCTCTCCCAGCCCCCCTTTGCCCCCTCCCGACAGAGCCCACCCTTCGGGGCAGCCTCCAGCGGCAGCAAGAGCAGCGCCTGACCCCAGCCAAGGCGACAGCTCGGCGACACTCATTTCTGCTTAATCGTTATTTATGATTCATGCTGAAGCCAAAAAGTAACATAATAAATAGCTAACTAAATAAAATTGGTTTGACGAATGCATTTCCCGGGTCATGATTGCCTGCGGGGAGCAGCCAGGAGGGGGGATGGCTGCAGGGAAGCGATGCTCTCCTCAGCTCTGTGAGCCTGCTCGGCAGCTCCAGAAACTGGGGGCAGGGACAACTGTCCCTCCACCCCATCTCAATTAATTCTTTTTTTTCCCAATATTTATTTTCCTCTGGTTATTTGAGATGTTCCCCAGGAGAAAGAAGCCACAGATGCTGGAGAAATTGGAAGGCATCGCTCAGCACCAGAGATGTAATGGCTCTGGGTACCACCCAACTCCTCTCCCCTCTGCACCTCCTCCGGCAACTAGCAGAGCTTAATTTACTTTATTATTAATTATTGTTAATAATGCAAGGACACCCCACCAGTGCGGCCACGTTGGCTGGTGGGTGTGAGACCCTCCCGCGCAGCCTGGCGTCCCCAGGTGCAAGCTTAGGGCCAAGCCAAGCAAAAAAGGTCAAGCTCAGGGAAGCACGTTTATGGCAGGGTTTTAGCACCAGGACACCACGGTGGCTTTTCTCACTTCCTTACTTTACAGGTTTGGGCAAATCAAAGCAGGAGGTTCAAAGTGTACGTCTCCTGTGTAAATAATTCTGAGCCCAAAGCAACCTCCCCATGGCTCCACAGCTTCATAGCTATTTGCAGCTCAGGTCCTTCCCTGCTCCCTGCTCCCCACCCCAGCCCCCATCCTGGAGACTCCTCAGCATCCCTGAAGGTTTTTCAAAGAAAATCACAAGCCAACGAGTTGCAGATGAGGTGTCCCATGAGGCACTGAGCTCCTCTGGTGGGAGGTGCAAACACTAATGCAATGAAGCACCTCGATGAAGAGAGACAAACCACATCCTATCTCCTTTGGTGACCGAACCTCCCTGAGATGATGAACTCCAGGAACGAAGGAGCCCAGCTGGAGCCAACACCAAAAGCGACCTCTGAAGACTGAGTATCCTTCATCTCTTTTTGAGATGTCCAATGCCATCGGCCTTCCAGCAAGCCAAAAACCTCCTGGTCTTTTCAGAAAATGGACTCCCGTGCCCAGAAACACTGCCCAAACTCAATTTATTAAAAAAATCTGAGAGCATCCACCCCAGCCACCAGTGGTTCTGCCTGATATGGGTCTGTTTGTTTTCAAATGCTCATGGCTACAAAACAATTGCTACTTTCACAATAGCGACTTTCTTATTAAAAAAAAAAAGGAAAAGAAAAAAAAATCAAAATCATTCCAGGCCCTTTATTTTTTTCCATGCCTATTTAAAAAAGGTCCTGTGTAACCCACAGCAACCAGAGGTTATATCAAATTTCCTGCCTGCTCCCAGCTTGCGTGACTGGCAGAGCGAGGGGGTGGCTGGGGCATCTCAAAGGTGTTTGCAGGTTTTTGGCGCGATATTTCGGCAGAATTCCAGGCTGAAAAGGGAGCAGGTTTGCAGGCAGTGGAAACAGCCCGGAGGAAATAGCTGTGTCTTAATCCCTAAAGAGGCTGGGTAAGGTTTTCATCACAAAAATAATATCAATAATAATAAGAGCAGCAATAGAAAGAGGTGGCGAAGTGCGTGCCACAGAGCAGCTGGGGGGGGTGCTGGAGAGAGATGCTGGCAGAGGGGCTGCCAGACCCCCAGACCCCTGGCTACGGTGAACAGCATCTCCAGCACCCAGCCAGCACCACCCCAGGGCTTCCCGCTGCTCACCCCCTGCCCTGAACCCTTTTCAAGCCCCGCCGGCAATTTGGGGGTTCAACGCAATAGAGGGATGGGAAGGAAAACGTCACTCTGTGCTTCTGAAGAGCGCACCCTGCTCCAGAAGAGTTCCAGCCATCGCTCCCTCCTGCCCCACGGATCTCGCCTGGCCCCGGAGCTGCTGGCGTGTATTTTTAGAAAACCCCGGGCACTCACAGATGCACTGTCCCTGGAGCGGCACACGGCATCAGCTGCAGGCTGGCGGGGAAGAGAGATGTGAAGGATACGTCCCCACATTTCTGTAATATCTTTATAAAGAACTACTCATTAGAAGGCAGACAAGACAGGATTGCTGTCTGGAACAGGAAGAGCCTGTAATCATCAGTCACATACCCATCAACCAGCCCACAGAGCAGCATCGTTCTCCTCCAGCACTGGAGCAGCCCTGGCTGACAGGCACCCACCGGCGACTGCCACAGCCGGTGGCTCAGCCACCCACCCTGGGAACCCCCCAGTCATGTTTCCCACTAACTAGGGACTGGTCTGGACAGACAAAACTGCTGAAACCAAGCAAATGGCACCTGCACGGCTCCTGGGCGGCTGCACCCGAGATGGGAGTTTGCAAATCCAGGCTCTGCTACAAGGTTTATTTGAAAATAAACCCCTTTCTGCCCTTGTTCCCCAGAACACCAGCCATCTCGGAGACAGCCAAACATCACCATCCTCCTCCCTCTTCCAGACATGGGGTGCCAGCATCTCCCCCCTCCAGCCCTGTCCCACTCTGCCCCCACACAGCATCCCTGAGCCTGCACAGCTGCACTCACATCTCCGCTTCTGGTCCCCATTTTCCAGCACCACCCTCGTGGCTCCTGGAAAATTAAGTTACGATGCATAAAAGGGTGCTGCAAGTTTTAGGCGAGTGATTTAAATGTGCAAGAGCAGAGCTGCAATGCTCCTCTGCCCCCTCTCCCCCTGCCAGGCTCCCATCGCTCCCAGCTACAGGGTCAGCTAATGGTTGGGAGGGGGCTGCTCCTGGATGCTCCCTGCTGTGGGCTGGATGAGACGGTGGTCTCGGTGACCCCCGGTTGACCAGAAGGTGAGTGACACAAACCACAGGTTTAATCTGATTTACTGAGTGAGTTTGGGGCTTTACTGCATAGCTGTAACCTCCGGTGCACTTGAGGTCGGAGCAAAAGCACCAAAGCCTCGGCCACCCCAGACAGACAGATGCCCCCCAGCACAAAGCACTCCAGTGGGCACTTCATGCCCATGGGCACCTGGGGGGCACAGATTTGCCCCTGCCAATCACCCGGGATCCACAGGTGTCCTGCTGAGCTGGCGGCACCTCGGCCACCAGACCCAGGCACGCAGCGGGACCCAGCGCCGGCAGCGCAGCCCTGAAAAAAACTTTTAAAACAGCCCCGAGGCTTTTCCAGAGTCACTTTACAGCTCTACAGACCTGATGCCAGCAGCAAGATGCAAAGGGCAAGTGCTGCTTGGCAGCGTACCCTGCGGCCGAGCAGCTGCGCTCACCCAAATTTAACGTGAGTTAATGAAATCACACTCAATTAATATATTTTTCCAGGTTATCGATAGGTTTTCGTGGCTTTTTCACCCGCTTGGTGCAGGAGCACGGCCAGGACACACCAGTGGCCGCCCAGCACAAATATTGACACTTCCCTGCACTGCTCGGCAGAGCCGCCTGCGTCAGCACGGGAATCCCTGCCCGTTAAACATCAACGGCTGCGCGCCCTGCCGCCAGCCCGGCACTCCGGATCGCGCCCTGGGAGCCAGGATGCAGCCAAGTGAATCACACGGATATCGGAACGGGGGTGTGGGGAGATGGGGTGGAGGATACAATGAATTTTCAATTGAATTTGGCTTTTTTGCAAAGTTGCTGGGTCCATTCTGCAAACGACGATGGATGCTAAAACCTTCTTGCGTGCCGCTGCCCCTCTTGCCCTCCCCCTGTCTCAGCAGCGCTAATCCCGTCTCTCCCGACCCACACGCTGCGGGAGATGGTGACACTTCTCCCCAAGGAGCAGATGCTCCGGTAGGACGTGGTGTGGGGAAGGCACGCTCACTCCCACCGCTCCTTCTGTGCTCTGCAGAGCTAAAGAGACCCCGAACACTGTTCACCCCTGACCTGCTCCCCTGCATCCCTGGGTCTTTCTGAACCTGCTCCTCGTGGGAGACGCGGGCAGCTCGGTCACTGCCCCGTCCCAGCACGTCTCATTTTAAATCATTTTCAGGGCAGAAATATCAGACGTTTCCAGTCATCTGTAGTTCGTGCTGAGCAAACCAGCGGCCAAAGCCCACGGCCAGCTTGCAGCACGGTCCCGGCTTCCCACCACCCTGCCCAAGTGTCAGAGAGGAGGGACAGTGGCCAGGGCCATTTTTCCCCACAGCACCACATTTTCCAAGGTTCTCCTACAAAACCGACGCGCCAAGGCCATGAAAAAAAAAAAAGCTTTCCCGAGACTCGAGGATTAATAGGGAAACTGAGACATACTCGGATGGTCCAGGCTTTCCTAACGATCATCTCTCCACACAGCCAGGCGTGCAGGAGCAAAGCTCTCTGGTAGACCAGGGGTCTCCGACCTCTTTGCCAACCCCCCCAGGGCTCCCTCCATCAGAAGCACCCGGCTGCATGCATCCTGCTGCCAGGATGGGTAACTGAGGCACCTTTTCACCAGGTCACGGGCATCTTCTCTTAACCCCTGGATTTCTACACGGGCTTTCCAAGACCCACACATTGCAGTGACCCTCAAAGTTCTGGCCTCACAGGTCCGGGCTTCTTAATTTTGCACGGTCCAGGATTACTCACTGGTTTGGTTAAAAAGAGGGGCAAAGAGGGCAAGGGAGTGGACATGGCAGATTCCATTGGCATCTCCAGGAGCAACGTCTCAATGCCACGTCCCAGCAGGAAGGAACGCTCTCTGGAGAGGGAGCACTGAAGTAAGTCTGCAACACAGCACCTCCAAACCGGTGTGCTCGTAAAAGTGAGTTTTCTAATTACAACCATGCCAAAAGAAGCCATAAGCCTTGCCAGCCCTGGTCAGGCAAACCATCTTACACGCTCACCTGCAATTCCTCATGGGAAACAGGTCTGGTGAGGACAGCAAAGCCTGTCCGCTCCCCCAGGATGGGGATGGAGCGATGCAGAGCGCTGGGGGGCTTACAGAGCATCCCCCCCGCACCTCAAACCCCTAAACACCCCCGGCACTCACCCGGCAGACGGACATCTGGTTGGTGGTGAGGGTGCCGGTCTTGTCAGAGCAGATGACGGAGGTGCAGCCCAGGGTCTCCACCGAGGGCAGGCTCCGTACGATGGCATTCTTCTTGGCCATGCGGCGCGTGCCCAGCGCCAGGCAGGTGGTGATGACGGCTGGGAGACCCTCGGGAATGGCAGCCACCGCCAGCGCCACCGAAATCTTGAAATAGTAGATGGCCCCTCGAAACCAGGAGCCGCCGTGGACAGGGTCACTGAAGTGGCTGATGTTGATGACCCAGACGGTGATGCACACCAGGAAGATCACCTTGGAGAGCTGCTGGCTGAACTCATCCAGCTTCTGCTGCAGCGGGGTCTTCTCGGGCTCCGTCTCCACCATCTGGTTTCGGATTTTCCCGATCTCGGTGTACACCCCTGTCGCAATGACGACCCCTACAGCCTTCCCAGCTGCGATGTTGGTGCCCTGGGAGGGAAGAAAGGGGCCAGAGGGGATACGTGGGCATGAAATCTCTCAGCCTGAGCGAGGAAATGGGTCGCTTGTTGTGAAAGGAGAACACAGATCTTGGTTAAGGGGAAAATGAGACATTCTGGGGTTTTATAAAAAGCCACCCAAAAGCAGCAGGAGGCCCCTCCTGCAAACTCCCTCGCCCTTCAAGGACTTAACTTCTGCCTGAGAGGAGAATGAACAAGCAGGCAACATAAATTTGCAATAGCTCCAGGCTCAGCCACAAACCTTTTCCCCACCTATAATGCATCCTACTTGGTGGAAAACCCACTGAGATTGCGCAAGGCATTTAAGGGTGTCATGTGCCACAACCCAAACAAAATCCAGATGAAGCAGGTCCTTATTTTTATGGATTTGTGGGCTCTCTTTACAGATTCGGGTCTTTCTCATGCATGCACTCCCTTTCACTGCTCAGAGATCTCCCATGTCCATCAGCCTCTTCACTTGGCAGCTCTTTGGAAAACCACAGAAGTGGGGGCAGGTGTAAAGGACTTACGGAGAAAAGCATGTTCTTCTTGTCCTGGTTGACAGCCCGGGGGTCAGGGATGGGGTCAGCATGTTTGATCACCGACACAGACTCCCCTACCGAAACAAGAGGGGTGAGATGAACCACCCCGCGTTTTCTCTCCAGCCTCCACTTGACACCGTTCTGAGCCTGCATCGCAACCCCCACCGCTTCCTAAAGTGCCACTTTGCCACCAAACCATCAAAACATCCATCCTGGGAATGTCAGAACTGGGCCAAGGCACTCTGAAGATGGGGGCTGCAGAAAAACAACCCACGTGGAACGCTAGTGGCCACGAGCTCCCATCCAGCCCCATGGGTCGGGGCAAATCCCCGGGCCAGGGAGCCCGCCGGCTTGCAACACGGGTTTGCCGGGTCAGGTGGGGACTGTAGGGCAGGACAACAGCCAAGGTGCCCAAAGCTGTTCTGATGAAGGTTTATATTTGGTTCTTTGCAGATTTGCCTTTTTTGCTGTATCTCCCCTTGCTGTCTTTTGAGAGGACTGGGCTCCTTTCCCCATGTTTTAACACTTTTTCTGATTGCTTTTCCTTCTCTGCTGTCATCTCCTAACTCAATATGTTTACAAAACCACACAAGAGAGCTGAAATACTAGAAACTCTTCTTGCCATCTGATCATTGACTGGCCTTCCCCGACAGCAGAGAGGAAGAGAATCCATGATACTTCAAGAATTAACAGCTTTACGGGCTTTTCCAGTGCTTAAAAAAAAAAAAAAAGCCCCCAATATTGTCACCTCTCCCTGAAGTCATGAGGCCTCATGTGCCAGCGGTCATCCTGCTACAGCTGCACAGGGGGAGCATGGGCAGGGAGCTCGCAGCCCCCCGTGCAACCCCACAGTTTGTGTTTTGCAGGAGGGATGCCCAAGCACCAGGAGCATCTCCCCTGTGCCATGACTTCCAGACGATGCAGGACCTCCCCAGGTCCTCCATCCCGTTCTCCCACCCCAGCAAAGCACTTCCCCCCGTATCAGTCCCAAAATTTAGCTCCAGGAAGATGGCAAAGGGAAAGCTCTGCCTTCAGCAGCCACCTCCCCCCTCCCCCCACGCCTGCACTCACCTGTGAGGATGGACTGGTCAACCCGCAGGGTGGTGGACCGTATTTCGATGATCCGGATGTCCGCAGGCACCTTGTCACCAACTACAAGGACAAGAGCAGAGCAGCTCCGTCAGGTGGGACCAGCAGCACCCACCACCCTGGGGAAGAGGGACAGCAAACCCCAGACATGCCAGCACAGCCGGGCTCTGCCCCAAGGCTTGGGGCCACCGGTTTGCACCTCACTTTGTGCTCTCTCCTCTCGGTTTTTATTTCAACTGCCTGGTCTCCAGGGCAGGGACTGACTTTTGTTGGTCACCATGTCCCTACGTGGTGCAGGCACATGGCAGCACCCAGCCTGCAGCAAGGAGGGGTCCAGCCCACACTAAACCAGTGTTCTGCCCTGGGATGCCTCCTTTCTGCTTTGAAAGCTTAATTTTGCACGTCTATAACCCACAAGGCAAAAAAAGAAAGGCGAAAAGAGGCGCCATCAGTGGCAACCAAGACATTGGGTGGTGTGGTAATGGGACCTTGAGGAAGTTCTTATTTTAGGGGACCACCTGCCACAAGAGCAGCCAGCCCAGCGAGCAGGCAGCAGCACCGCGGCCAAGGGGGTTACTCACACCACACCAGGTGCCTTCCACCCTCTCTCATGGACCAGCCACACCAAGCATCATCTCCCTCTGCAAAATCCCTGCTGCCCCAGCCCTGCTGTGCAGGGATGCTGGTGGGACAGGTGACCTGCCTGCCAGCCCTGCCCATCACCTTCCCCGGTTGCACCTGAGCAAAACTGTGGTTCAAGCCTGGTTTGCCAGGACAAGCAGCAAAGGCAGGAGCTCTGCATGGGACAGACAGTGAGCAGAGGACCCAAGCAGGCTCCCAGGAAGCCCCCACCATCCCACCCACCCTGGCTGCAGCTCTGCAGTGACACGTGCTCCTCTGCTGTGGCTCGGACCCTCCTCACCATCACAAGCAGCAAGCGCCTGCATCCCTTCTCCAGCCAGCGAGCGGGCAGGAGGGCAGGTATCTTTTTCTCTTCTTTTGGAGCGGAGCTGCCAGGCTCTAGAGCTGCAGGTATGTGGTCATTGGGGCAGCAAGCATCACACCCCCTGGCTCTCCTGCTCAATGCATTGCCACCCTGCCACGTCCCCATCTCTGCTCTTCTCTGCAAACCCCCCCCAGCACCCACCATCTTGCCTCTTCCCTGCAAAAACCACACTTCTGGAGTGGCCCAAGCCTCCCAACACCACTGCTGACACTAGAAGACCTTCCATGGCCGAGACACCGGTCTCCTGGCATGTCACGGTGGTTATGGGTGAAAGCAGCCCCATGAAATGACAGCCACCGACCACCACCCTTCCAAGGCGCATGCGCTTCCTCAAAAAAACCCACATTTAAAGCTGCTTTTCCTGCTGGGTTTCTTCCTCCAGCTCTTCCTCCTGCTCCCTTATCAGCTGGACACAACCACGCTCCAGTGCTTCGGAAATATTGAGGCAGCGAGCCCTGGTTCCCAGCGCCTTACATCACGTTACACAACACTGCCGGCTTGGCCGCTAACGATAGTCTCAAATCCCAGACTTTAATGAGTGCTTCCTCCTGGGGCTCGTAAAACACCACCCCCACCACCACCCCCTCAAGCACAGTGGGAGGGGGCTGGCACCGCTCCACCACCCAGCCTTTCATTCCAGCTGCAGATCCCAGTGCTTCGGGATGCTGCGTGCAACATCTGCCGTCCAGCCAGACCTGCCCCGCTTCCCATCACACCCATTTTTTGGGGGGCTGAGCTCGGTGGTGCTAAGCACAGGGACCCACAGACCCCCCCCCAACATTCACTTCATGCACAGACTCAGACTTTGCATCTGCTCAAGGGAGCTGGAGCTCTTTAAAGGGAGCAAAGAGCTCCTCTTCCCCCTGGGAAAGGCAGGGAGGGTTTGCAAACATTACCTAAAGCTGCAGATGAAAAATATCTGGTGACAGCATCTAGTGACAGTGTCAAGCCCTGGTGCCATGGGGGTGGCATCTGCTCAAGGGTAGGCACTGCGATAGCATCCCAGGAGACTCACGTGGCACAGGACAGACGTCCCGTACGGACCTGGCCGCTGCCGTTAGCCAGCTATTGAATGATCACCCAAGCACTACAAGTCTCTCCCGTGCCAAAAGCCAAGGGAAAGAGGAAAACAGAAGGCAACACTGCATGGCCACGGCCACCAGCACTGCCAGAGCCGAGCAGGAGCAGTCAGGTGGTGCAGCACCCAACGGAGCTCCCTCGGCAATGCCCGCATCTCTTGGGCAAGGCAAAAAGCTGGCGCTGCAGCTGCCTGCACAAGGACTCACCTTGATTGCCCTGTTGCAAAAGGGCAAAAATCAGCTGGGTTTAAACAGCTCGTCAGCTATCATTTCCCTCTCGTCTTAGGGCAGCAGATTTTCTGCTCCCTGCTGCCAAATTTATTGCATTTGCACACACAAACAGAAGCCAGTCCCAGCCTGTGCTGTTCCTGCCATCCCCAGGAAGTCCACTGCACACCCAAAGCCGTGGCTCCTGGTCCACTTTCCTACCAGGCAGCCTGACAGCATCCTCACCACTTACTATAACCTCCTAAACCCACAATTTCCTAATTAATTTGCTAATAACTTGCAAACCCCTCCAGAGGAGAGCTCAGCTCTTTCCCTCCCAGTCACGATGCTGGCTGTGCCACTAAAAAGTAATATTCGGCTGCCGATGGGCAGGCAGCAAGAAGTTCATTTTGGGAAAGATGGCAGAATATAATTTATTAATAATTAATGTAATTAAAGGCCAGGTCAGCAGTTGGAGTGCATTGCTGGAGCTGGCCTGGGAGCTCTGCCAGCTCGCCCAGCTGAGGATCTGGCCGGCACTCCTCTGCTTGATCCTCCCTGCATTATTTTTATGTTCATCTTCCAGCTGAAGCCCAACTGGAAGACATAAATAACAGTGAGCTGGCTGGGCGCGGGAGGGATTGCAGCATCTTTCCAGGAGCAGGGCCACAAGGAGGAAAAAAGAGGATTCGTTTTTCAGCTCTGGGGGTTTACGGCATCGTTTAACAAACAAACAAAACGGGATCATTGAAATGCATCCTCTGGTGGGGCAGGCAGGAGACCCCCCAGGCATCATTCACACGATGCAAAACCCTGGCAGAAGGGTTGGGGGGGGTGGGGGTGGATAATCTGACCCTGGAAGCAAAAGCCCCCTGAAGCCGGTCCCCTCTGCCTCTCGCCCTCCCCAGAATCGCCCCCCCCCCCCGTTTCCAGGGAAGCCTGCCCACACAGGCAGGGCCAGCCCCGATGCCCGCGGCGTTCAAACCTCCCGGTGCTGGCACCGCCGGCGTGGCACCCACCGCCGGCCCTTCACCCGCACCTGCTCCAGGGATGTGCATGGAAGAGCCGCTTCCAGAGAGAGGGAATCTTGGCAGAAAATTAAAAGTTCTTCCAGAAAGTGGGGAAACCCTCCCGAGACACAAAATCTGTGCCAGAAATATACAAATGTTTTTTTTCCTTTCTGCTGTTCTCTACCACCCTACGCTTGGGGCGAAGTCTCAGCAGGCTGATGAGCCCAGACTTTGGCCCAGATTATTTCACCTCTCTGGACTTGAAAAGAGAAACTAAGATCTCAAGTGTACAACAATAGGGTAACTTGGCGGCTGTCTCCGAAGGAGATGCCCTGGGACACTGCAGCAGAGCCCTCCCATCACCAGGACCACAGGGTGCCCATCACCAAAGCCCCCCTGGCCAGTACCACCTCCCCATCCCACCCCGTGCTCTGGGGCGATGCACCCTACCTGCCACCTCCACGATGTCCCCGGGGACAATGTCCCGGGCGCGGATCCGCTGCACCCCGCTGCGGTCAGCACGGATCACTTTCCCCATCTCGGGCTCGTACTCCTTCAAGGCTTCGATGGCACTCTCAGCATTTCTCTCCTGCAAGTAGAGGAGGAGCACAGCTGCCGGAGGTGGGGTTACTCCTGCCAGCAGGGTCCTTCCCCACCCAGTGTCAAGACAGGGGCACCCAAACCCTGCCCCTGGCTTTGGCATCCATGTGCATGGCATGCACGGATGGGGCAAGTGCCACATCTTCTCCAGCTGCTCTGAAATGGTCCCTGCTGGCTTAAATCACACCAGGTGCTGGGCACCACACAGGACTTTGGCCTTGATTTTCTCATTCTCAGTTTGGGAAGCAGCATATCTCACCCAGATGGATTTTTCCCCATTCAGCAACCCCACCTCAGGTCAAGCTGCAGATAAATGAATGGCCTTAACATAAATATATAGAAGAAAAAGAGCATTGCTGGCTGAAGCATTTGCTCATCTCGCAGGAGGCATACGGTGAGGCAAGGGACAGCAGCCACTGCAGCTTTCTGGTGGACAGGGCAAAAAGCTTCCCTTGGAAAGCACATTTGGCCATGGCCAGGAGACAAGCAGCCGTTTGCCTGGATGGCAAAAAAGTCCAAGATCCTAAATGCCACACTGCAAAAGCTGCCAAAGACTGAAGGAATGAAGCAAGAGGAAGCCAACATCTGCACTGGGGCACAGGGCAGCACAGCCAATGTGAAAATTGAATTTTTGAGAAATGAGTTTCCAATGGCAAGAAGCAACCAGCCCTTCCAATGAAGCATCTCAGCCACGTGGAGCGGAGACCTGGGGGGCAGGCGGGGGTGGGGGGGCTGCGACTTACCTGCCACACACCCACCACGGCGTTGGCAATCAGGATCATAATAATGACGATGGGCTCCACAAACGCCGTCGTGGTCTCCTCTCCTTCTTCAAACCAGGCCAGGATCTGGTAGGCAAGAGAAGAAAAGGACCACAATGTTGAAACAACAAGTGCCAACATTTTAAGAAGAAGGACAGAATCAAGAGCCACCCAACAGATGGTGTTTGCTGGAGAAAAGACATCCCAGAGCAGTGGCCAGCCCCACACGCCTTGGTTAAGGTGTGGACCTGCCACATCCCACTGCTGGTGCTTAACTCGGGTACCTCCACTCTTCTGCTAGGGATAACCTAACACATCAAATGAGCAGGGCTGGAGCAAACAGCCATGCAAAGCTCGGATGAGTATTTGCACCAGGAAAGCATCTCTTTTTGTTTAGTGCACCACGGCCACGAGCAGATAAGTGGGGAGCAGCACTGCCTGCTTCTCAAACAGATACAGCTGGGCAGCCCCTGCGGTGGCTGCCCGCAGCACCGGCAGCCTCTGACGAGCCCCTCCTGGGCAGAAGTTAAGCCCTGCAACACATGCAACTGATGCAGCAAGAGCAGCCCTGCAGTGCAGGCACTGGCCTCACGGCTTCTCACCGCCCTGAGCCCCCTCTCCACCCCACAAAGGCCTCACACCATAATACAAACGAAGTATTTGCGCTCCATTTAACAGCTTGTCAGGCTGTGCTGTGTCAACACAGCAGCGCAGGCACAGGCACAAGGGCTCACACCTGCTTTACCCGGTTGCAGCACTGCCGCCGTTGCCACAGCTCTGCAAATCCACCGACAAACGAGTCGCCACGTGTTGTTTTGGGAACGTCTGGAACCTTGCAAGGGACCAGCCTCCCTCCTTACCTGCCCACAAGTTGTATCCAAAAGGAGGGGACAGGAGACCCGGCTTTGCCATCCCACTGCCAAACACCCCAAGTCCACTCAAAAAGTACAAAATTCTCCAGCAGCTCGGTGGGAAATGTCTCCTCCTGCAGGGTTGCTCCCAAGGTAGATTTTGGGCAGAACTGAGTGAATGGCTCAAACCAGCAACCGGGGAGCGAGGTGCCGCTGACAGTGAGCGCTTCTCCAAGGCACCGCAGAGTGCAGGTACAAAGGGGTTCACATCGCAGTGACTCAGTGCCACCCATAAAGGCAGCTTCGCTAACCACATGGACACTGAGTGTAGCTGACCCCACATCACCTCTCGGCATCATTAAGCGCGGAGGAGGTCAGCAGCGCTCGCGGGCACCGGCTCACCGAGCCTGGTGATGCACTCACTGCCGGCTGACTTTGCCTGCATGCCCTGGGGAGAAGCTGCTCTGTGCTGGCAGGAGGTGCCGGGGTGACTCACAGCTCCTCCAGGGAAGGGACACAGCCTCTCCCCCCCACGAAGGTGGGACAAGAGCCCGACTGGAGATACACCACTGAGGAAGGAAATATTTGAAGATGAGCAATAACACCATCTGGGGAAGGGAGAAGCTGGACGTATCACCCTGAAGGGACCACATCAGCAGCTCCAGTGGCAGGAGAAGCCTGGGCAGGGCTTCACACCTGTGAAACACAAGGAGAACCCAGTCCTGAGCATCTCTCTGATATTACCCAAACGTAACATCACGTCTTCCTGCTGCACAATGCACTGGGAGCTGTATTTTGCCAGCAAGCATTAACCCTGCCCCATACCTCGGCAAAGGTTTAAAGGAAAGCTCTATGTCCTGCACTGTGCCCCGCCGTACCCGACACCTGCCCTGAGCATCACCAGCTTGGGCATCACCAGCCTGGGATCTCCGAGCCCTGCCAGCCATGCGGTGGGATGGGAAGGCAGCGACCAGTTGGCAGGAGGCACCTCCCACGCAGGCAGCTGAGATGCTGCCAGTCCGGCTCAGCCAGAGGAAGCAAAAATTTATTTAAAAAAAAAAATATTAAAAAAAATATTAAACAGATTGGATTTTTATTTTTAATTGAAAAATGAGCACAATTGCTCCATGAGGGAGACTTCACTCCAAGGAGGACAGCTGCATGGGGCTTGGAAATGCTCCCAGCCCCATCTTTGCCCCCCTACATGGATGTGCACACCTTAGGCAGGTGCCTGCCCCACTGCCTGCCCCCACCCCGGGGAGGTGAGGGTGGTACCTGGGGCTCCTGAGTCGGCGTCAGGCACCTGAAGCACTGCCCTCACCTCTCATCACCCATCACCCAGTGCTCTCGCCAGGAAAAAGCAAGCTGTGCGACACCCTGGGTGTGCAGGGGAGGGGTGGCAGACCCCCAAGCTCCCAGCACCCCCACAACCCCGAGGACACATGGCTTGGTCGTTACACCAGGAATGTCTCTGCACTGAGGACACGCACATCTCCACGTGTCAGAGACACTGTCCTCCATTCCGGCAGATCCCAACATGGATCTGGTCATGCTGCAACTTAATACTTCCAAAAATATCCAAGGGAAAAATAAAGAATGGGGTAATTTTCCCTTTCTGATTTACCATCTTTTGGCGCGGGGGTGTAATTTTCTTTTTTTTTTTTTTGTAAATTTACCAAAATTTACCATTTTACACAAGCTGAGGCACAAGACGTGTTTTGCTGGATGGAAGAGGGGGTTGAAAAGCAATCAGGAAGAATGAAAATCAGAGAAGAGACTTGCAAATAGGCAGTTTGGGTCGGAGCTGAAGTGTACCCCGCAGTCCAGACACTGGCCATGGCTGCGCACACAGGGTCAGGAAAGCTGACAGCATCAAACATCATAAAGGGAAATCATGGATTGAAGAGGAAAGCTACAAGAGGTAGTAACAAAGGTACCTTCTAAGCTAAAACCATAGAAAACTGTTGATAAAAATGATGCAGTACGGTAGAGACACATCCAAAGGACCTGCGCTGTCTCACGTAGGGTCTGCAAACAATGGCAGAAATCTATGGATCATGGGAAAAAGCATCCCAGGACTGAAAGCCTTGGGCAGCCCTCACCTGCCTTTGGCAGCCCCGCTTTTGCTGGGTCTCTGCACTCGCTCTCCCCAAACCCTACCCCTACCCCCACCCAGTGCCCAGAGCCAACACCCATCCCACCCAGCATCCCACCAAAACGCGCCCAGCACCGAACGTTTCCATGGCCCTTTGCTGCCTTTGCCTGGTAGTCTTGGGCAAACAGCAAGAAGCCCAGGTAGTCGCTTGGTATCACTTCTGGATGGATCGGCGTTACTGAAAGATCCTACAGTCTCATCTTTTAAGTAGGTACGACGACCTTGTCACCATCCCCTAGAAAACCACTGCATCGCTGCTACATCCTCACCCAGCGTGCACCTCCCTCTGGCTCCCGTGCTGTCTGGGTCTCTTTGTGTGCCCCGGGAGGTGCCCACCCCCGAGCCCCCCCAGCCCGGAGTACTTACAAATGACAGAAACGCTGCCATCAAAAGGATGCGGACAAGGAGATCTTCAAACTGCTCCAGCACCAACTCCCAGAGGGACTTTCCTGGGGGGAAAACACAAAGTCAGGCACAGTCAGTGCTCAGAAAGACCCCAGAAGAGAGGTAATTTAGACCACTGAGGCCACAACGGCCACCAGGACCCAGTCCCCGGCTTGCAGCGGAGCTGTTCCAGTGCCCACTGGCCGTCGACACTGGTGAGGACATCCAGCCCCGCAACGGGGCGGTTTTCTCTCTAATATTAAACACCTTCGTTTCTGGCATCGTTTTTAACTACAGAAACTAAATCCTCTGTGTTTCTACTCCCAGCTGGTGGCCTTGCCATCGCAGGAAAGCTCTGCTGTCAGCCCAGCTTTCCCTGGGATTAAAATCAAGATTAAAAGATCTCAGTGACTCCCCGCTCCCTGTCCCCAGCATCCTCCACCCAGACTTACACCCACCCTCACCTCCAGCCCACGGCTTACCTTCTTCTGCAGGGAGCTCTGTCGGTTTTCAATGACAACCCAGCAAGCATAACAACATAAAAAAAGAAAAAAAAAGATAAAAATAAAAAGATTAATTAGTGATTTGGGCCCAGGCTAGCAATCCCTTCCCTTAAGCCCCAGCAGCCTGTTCAGTGCCCCAAAAGGCAACTTCTTCTGCACATACCCCTGCAGCAAAACAGCTTGTCCTTCAGCTTCTCAGTCTGACACCAAGCAAGCAGCACTGGATGTCCCAGCCCAGGGAAGCATCTTTTCCCTGCTGCAGGCAGCTCCAGCAGCATTTATTCCTGCACTCAGCCTGTCTAGAAAGCACTCCTCAGGAGCTGCCCTCTCCAAATCCAGGACACAGAGGTCCAAGCACCCTGTAAAACACCCTACCAGAAACCCAACACGGACCCGCTGGGGACTGTAACTTTCAGACCACATTTCCTATTAATTAGTTGTATTTTACTGCCTGTAGTGCTCTAGGAAAGAAATCCAAAGCCGATGCTCAGCTGATCCAAGCGATCCTCCTGAATGCACCCCTGTGGGTGCAGAGCCTCCACCCACACTGCTCCCAGCCAAACCCAAGCCCAGCCACCTCCACCACCCCAAAAAACCCCAAGGGCTCCCAAAGAGCCACCAGAGACTCCCACATCCCCTGGGATGACCATTACCTTCCCACGCCGCACACACCAAAGGGTCCCACAGCTGCCCAAATCCCAGCACCCCCCAAGAGCATCGCTCCTGCTTCCTCACCCCTGCTGCAATGGATGTGCTGGCCCTGCCATGGGCATCCCCAAGGGCTCACGAGTGACCTCCCCCCTGCTTTTGGCTGCTGATGGGTGCTCATGTCTCCATTTGCACCCACTGTCCCCGCATCCCACAGGAATCCTTCAGTTGCCCACAGAGCAGCTCCCAGGGGAGCTGGCAGCTGGACCAGAACCTCTGCCAGCTACCCAAGGTGGGGAAATAAGGACATTGCAGCTGTCTCATGGAACAGTAAATCCAGGATTCACTGAGCACAGCAGAGCCTGCTGGAGATAGAGGAACCAAAGCCATACCCGTGCACCAGCAAAGCCGCAGAAGAGCTGTGCTGGTGGCTCACAGGCATCACACACCGCTGCAAGGGACAGCAGGGCACCGAGGTGACACAGCACCAGGACAGGGTACCCACTGCCTCCATCCTTCAGTGCTCTGAGGCGGGAGGGGACCGAACAGAGAACTCCCACCCCAAACATCCCAACGGGGAAAAAAATCAGGCAGAAACTTCTCGAAGAGCTGTCCCCAAGCTTCTGCTGTCTGCCATCTACTGCTGCACCCCATGGGGTGATAATAAAATAAGATGTTCCTCCAACTCCTCGTGTTTCTGGCAGGGAATAAGGGACCGGCCAAAGTTCAGGAGGAATCGGCCCAAGGCCAAAATGGGGCCAAATCCCAACATGTGACGCCCCGTCGCTGGACCAAACATGGGATGTCTCCAAGCACCCCCAGCACGAAACCCCAAGCAAAAGCAGGAAGTGAAACCGGCTTGCTGTTTTCCATCATCTATTTTCATTCAGAGAAATGAAAAGGAAAAACCAACAAACAAAAACCAACACAAAACCAAACCCACCTTCCCTGAACAAACCAGGGAAAACAAGAGGCTGGCCATGTTTAAGCTTCAAAGGGCATCAGCTCCTCAGTGCCCCCAGACATACTACGAGTTGTATTAACCCATGTCCCTCCTCGATAAGGCTACTCTGATCCCCTGCCATCATAAGAAACAGCCTAGTACGTACCACCTAAAATTATTCTTATCGCCACAAAAAAAAAAAAATATATTGGAGCGGCTTATTTGAGTCCCCTGTGGAGCATGTGAGAAGGAAAGTGGCTCTTCTCCCTTTTGCAGCTGGCTCCTCTCCACCCCCAGCTTCCCCTCCCCAGCCCAAATTAAATAGTGGAAGAGCCACCAAAATTAAATAGTGGAAGAGAATTTAAAAAGTGGAAGAGATCTGCTGCTGCCGTTTCCACCCCGGCTCCACTTTTAGGGTGCAGACACGCGAGGTGAGAGGGCTGGGGGACGGTGGGTGCCCCGGGGAGGTGACTGGGGCTCCTGCAGGTTGCGGCTCTGCCGGGGTGCCCGGGGTGACTTTCCACCCTGAGCAGTCACCCGAAGCGCCGCGGTCCTCTGGGTGCTTCTCCCACGTGGCGGTTGCACGACAAGCCGCAGCGACGCCGTTTGCAGGGCAGGGACTTTGCACGAGCTCCTGACTGAGGCATGAGAACGGGTTTCCGTGAACTCCGAAGGAAACACGTGCACCGGGGCAGCCAGCCGAAATACCGCCGGTGGCAGAGCCACACTGCCATCGCTGTCACCAAACCTCAAACATCACCAGTGCTGCTGCAGGTGCCTCCCAAAAAAAAGCAGTTTGGGGGATACTGGGATCCAGGCACCTCCCCAGCCACCAGCGACTCCTTCACGTGGCAGCTCAGCACCCATTTTGCTCCAAATACCCAGAGAAAAAGGGCAGAAAGTCACCACAAACTCATATTTTGGGGTCTGAATCGATCAAAACCCACCAAAAAACAGGAATGTTTGGGGCTGGAGCCTTTCCTTCTCGCTTCCAAAGGCTTGCTAGAAATGAGGGGGTTTTGCTCCAAATACCCAGAGAAAAAGGGCAGAAAGTCACCAAAAACTCACATTTTGGGGTCTGAATCCATCAAAACCCACCAAAAACCAGGAATGTTTGGGGCTGGAGCCTCTCCCTCTCACTTCCAAAGGCTTGCTAGGAATAAGAGGGTTTGCTACCCAGGTTTTACGTGAGTCAGCCCCGCGGCACCTGGCAGAAACTGGTGCTGAGCTGCCGCACTGCCATGTCCCACCCGGCTGGGAAACCCACCGCAGGCAGGGAACCAACAACCCCAAATCTGCAATTCCCTTGGGACAACACGGTGAGCACAGACAGGCTGAAATGGAAACTCCCGGCCGGCACCTGAATAGCCCCTTTCTTCGGTTGGCGGCTCAGAGCTCAGCACGGAGATGCTGCTTCGTGCCCGAGCACCCTGGTACGGACAGAGGACCGTAATAACTAATCAATAAATAGCAACCAAAAAGGCTGCAAATAACACCACCAAAGGTAAAACGGGATAACGGTTGCTCAGAATATCCCAAAACTTGGCCACCCACTCACAGTCTAAATCTCAGCTTCCCAAGCTGAGCAGCCCCGATGCGGGACCTGCGGCTTGCGGACGCGTTTCTGCGCTTCCTCTGCTCCTGCTCTTCTGCATCGCGGCTTTGGAGAGCAGTGCCAAGGACGTAGAGATCCCACACCAGGGCGATGGGTGCCTGGGTGTCACAGGACCAATCCCACCAGCAGAAGAGCTTGCTCTCCTCTGGGTTATTGAGCAGAGAGGTGCAGGCAACCCTGGCTCCACCAGCCCGCAGGGGCACAAAAACACAGCTCGTGGGACTGCTGAACATTTCCAGCTTGCTCTGAGCGTGTCACATCACGGCTGCTTTCCTCACTGTGCCATCACATCACACAGTGACCACCATGGCCCAAGCTGGGCTACAAAAAAACGATACAAGATGCTCTAAGGGCATGCAACGAGGCCGGCCACCCCGGGCAGACGTGGGGCTGGCGTTGGGCTATTTTAGCCAGAGGTTAATCTCCTGCTCCTGCCAACTCAAACAGGGCTGGCAGCCCACGGGCTGGCGCCTGCAACATGGCAGGGCACGGCCATCAGGTGATGAAAAGGTAAATAAACACGGGTGCCACCCACGAGCGAGGCGGTGCGGGTGCAGGCTGCTGCCCTGGGGCTCTGCAACAGCCTCATGTCCCCAGGGAGACCCGGCCCCGCTTTCCAGGCCAAAGCAAATAAACAAAATGCAACAGGGTGGCGTTGGGGTCGCTTTAAGGAAATATTTGAATTTCTCCTGCTGTAACAGGATCAAAAATCCCCAGAGCAGCACAGCCCTACAGCAACCGGTGTTTCTCCATCATGCATCAAGCTATCGCATCCTACTCTGCTTTTGGGGAAACTGAGGCACAAAGCGACACTCTCCCAAGCGAAGCAAACCCTGGTGCATGCTCAGACCTGGCGGCCCATGACAGCAAACGTCTTGCAGGATGAACACTGAAATACCACCTTCCCCACCATTTCAGGAGCTTCCCTAGGATAAAATCCGATTTCCGTAACGGGAAACACTTCTGCCACCAAGTGATGCTGGAAGGGTAACGGCACAGTGCCGTTAGTGATGAGATAGTGATGAGCATCATGCCTGGGCCCAGCTTTCTGCTCCAAATAACTTCCTTCAAGCCATATTTCTACGTCGTAAACTTCCCACCAGCACCTTTAATTTCTTTTTCCATATGCAGGGAAGGTTAAAACGGATGGGCAAAACAAGGGATGCATCCAATTCCCGGACTCTGCCAACAGGCAGGAAAAAGGGCCCAAGAAAATAGTGAAAAGATAAAGAAAAACCCTAAAATATCTCCAGCTGGGAGAGCAGCTCTCTCCTGTGACATAAAGCAGGAACCCAGGCAGGGCTGATCTGGGAACCTTCCCCCATCCCGCAAGACACCAGGCAGAATAAATTGTTATTTTAACCGGCTGCCTTTCCCAGGGCTGGCTGCGCTGGAAGGATCCCATCCCGGAGGGATGTCTGCTCAGCTTCATCCCAGCATCAGCCCATCACCGCTGCCCCGCAGAACCACCCGACCAGGAAGGGCTGTGCCGGGCTGGTTTCAGGCAAGCTCAACCCATCACCTGCTTGGGGTAAATCATGGGACGTGAGGCTGCTCATCACCTCGCATGGTCGCCCTTGAGCCACAGAAGTGTAAAAAACCAGCGTTGGCCAACTCATGCCAAGTGTTTTAGTGTTATTGGGGATGACAAATGTTCAAAGGCTAATGGTGCTAATGCTACCTGATGTTCGCAGAGGACAAAACAGAGCTCCCTAAGCACCTCAGCTCTGTATTGCTTCCATTAACCCACATGGCTTTGCCGTTGTGTGCTCCCTGAGCATCGCTGCATCCCGGCAGACTGTCCCGCACCGCACTCCGCTCAGCACCTTCAGGGTGCAGCTGAAGGGACTGTCTGAGCTTGCCCCAGCTCCTGCAGAGCAAGCCGGGCATTGCCCACCCCCTGCCTGCCCCGGCACCCCCTCCCCCTGCTGGAGCCCAGGAGGGGAAGCCAGACCCACGGACACCATGTGCTATCGCAGCAAGACGGGGAGCCAGGCACACCAC
This sequence comes from Falco punctatus, assembly GCF_963210335.1. NCBI lineage: Eukaryota > Metazoa > Chordata > Aves > Falconiformes > Falconidae > Falco > Falco punctatus. Next base: position 104,507,348 of record NC_137580.1, on the reverse strand, counting down.
CAAGCTGGACCAGCCATTCACCCAACAAGCCCCATCTGTTAAACCCCTCAGCAGCCACCCACCTGCCTCACAGCAGGCTGGGGGGCTGCCGCAGGGCACCCCCAGGGCACCCCCAGGGCAGGGGGGCTGGCTGGCGCCGGCGGTGGTGAAGGCGAGGGCAGGGCTGTCGGAGCGATGGCTGGCTTGGCCCGTGGGGAGCAGGTGGAGCAGCAGCTCACACACCCCAACTGCCCCCGCACGGAAATAGCCCCCCCGGGCCCGCAGGGCTGCGGCAGGCGTGCATGCGGCACGTGCGCCCACCCTGCTGCACCAACGGGCTTCCCCAGCTGCGCCGAGCTCCGGTGACCCCAGGAAAACAGCAATCCACAGCGCATCAAAAAGCGCCTCGCAGGTGCAGGCATGGCACTGGCAAAGTCCCCATCCTCTTGCCGGGTGGCCACCAGCAAGCTCTGCTTTGCACCGCTCCCGGAGAATCTGCCTCTTCCCCACAGCCTCCCTCACCCCCGAGGAGCGGGTCCCAACGCCACGGGTGCTTTTCCTGCCGTGTCTCTTCCTCCTGAGCCAAGGCGGTGGTGGCCCTGGGTGTGCCACGGATGGGGGAAGCACCTCCAGCACCTTATTTGCTTACCACCTCGCAGCTGCTTTTTCCTGCGCACCGGGCGAGTTTTGGTTACGCTGACTGACTGCGACAGCCGCTCGCTTGGGGCTGCTGCGAAAGGCGGCAGGAAATAAGAGGAATGAGATACAATCCCCCTTCCCACGCCGAACACCGGCACTTCGCTGTTCCTGTGACCCCCTGGTGCCCGTCCCAGCTCGAGCCCTGCCCTGTGCCTTGCAAAAGCCCCGTGCCCCGGCTGCCCAGGGCATCCACGCCCCCAAACAAGCAAAACTAGGGCCAGAGGAAGCACTGGGGATGGCGACGGCACTGGGGTGGATGATGGCTGGCAAAAGGATGGTTAGCAGAGGTTTAAGGGCCAGGAACATCCTTGCTGTTTTCCAGGGGATGCCTTAGGGTGAAATGATCCAACCAGTTCACTGCCCGGCACCTGGATGCTCTAAGTGGCTGGCAATAAAATCAGCCCCCAGAATTTCTGGTTTGGGTCACAAGGCTTCCCGTGGCAGACAGGGCTCCGGACCAGCTGCTCAGCCTACCCTCATGCTGCTCTTCCAAACCACCAGTACCAATCCCAGTCCAAGAGGCTGGTCCCTCTGGGATGGTGGCAGGGTCCCGGGGGAGAATAGGTGCATCCAGGCACCCACAGCCCCACTGCTGGGGGAGGACCTGAAGGGCTCATTTGTTCCTTTTCCGGCCAGCTAAGCTCACCCCAGCAGGTCAGGGAATAGGAAACACAAGTTATCCTGGATGTGCCCCTCAACAGCAGCAAAGCACCGTGCAAATCCAGCCCCACACCACCTCCTTTTCCCCAGAAAATCAGCACGTCCCCGTGTTGAAGGATAAGCCATCACCACCATGTCCCGCTGCCCAGGGAAAGGGATGGAGGTAGGAGCGCGGTCCAAGTTGCTGTATGAAATTAAACACGGAAAACCTTGCCCATCCCTCCCCAAATTTCCCTTCCTTTATTCTTGGAAACGGCTCATCCCTAAGACATTGGATAGCACGAGCTTCCCTCCGCCACAGCGCAGGGGGTCCCAGCACGGAGCCACGGAGCCCGGCTGGCCCCAGGCATCCTCTCCCCACGCCGTGGTGAAAAGCACGTCGCTTCCCCACCGATAACCCACCTCCTCTCCTTAATGCTGCGAAAATAAGCAGAGAAGATCTTGCCCATTTTGCACCCAAAAATGAAGGCACCACTCAGGCTCGCAGCTCCACCACCACACGGTGTTTACACGAATAAATTCTTGGGGAAATTTAGGGGAAAACCCCTGGGGAAACAGGGCTGCAAGTAGTGGCCTCACCCCCCACCCCCCCCCCCCCCATCCCTGTCCCCATCAGCACCCGCAGTGGATCCCCGGGATCGTTTTGGGAGTGGGAGGGAGCAGGGCAGAGGAAACCCATGGCTCCAGGCTGGGATGGATTATTTGAGCAAACTAAAAGCAGCGGTTTGTTCCCTCCTGCACCAACGCAGTGGAAAGAATTTCCAGCTCCGGCTCCTGGGTGGAAAAGCTAAAAATCTGCATTTAAACAGTAACAGACTTTGGAAAAAAAATTAAAAAATAAAATAAAACTACTACAGGAGCACGAATAAAATAAAGCTTAAGCTGGGGTGGGTTTTTTTTTTCAGTTTTGGGGTTGTGTTGGGTGGGGGTTTTTAGGTTCTCCTTATCTCTGCTCTGAGCAGACCCTTTCCGTAAGCTCAGGGAAGGCAAGGGACTGACTCTGCCGTGGCTGGGAACCCTCTGCCAGAATTCCCACAACCCCAGCCGAGGGGCACGCACAATTTCGGCATATCCTGTTCTTGCATCCTACAGGTATCATTTTATTGCCTCCTTTATTGCCCTAAAACTATTTTTTCCAGCTAACATCCCACTGGTACCCCAGTGGGAAATGTTAATTGGGGATTTCTGCCCAGTAATGTTTTGTCACCCCTTTGGGCTCCGCTGCAGCCTCCTGCCCTCGGTTGCTCAGCTCTTGGGCTGCCCCCAGCATCACAAGCGAGATGCCTGGATGCCACCCTGAGCCAAAACCCCTCCATCCTATCTCAGTGGCAGAAAAGCACCCACCGGGCCAGGAAAAAAAACACTACAGCTGGTTTGTAAGCTCCAAGCGCCACACGCCACCACAAACAGGCCACTCGCACCAAGTCCGACATGCGGCAACAGAAAGTTGAATAACATTTTCCTGGCAGCACTGGGGAATGGTTTAGGAAACCAAACACGGAGCTGCGGAGGTGGCAGTGCCAGGAGCCCCGGTGATGCCCCGTGCTGCCGGGTCAGCTCAGCTGGGACAACCGGGACAACGTGTCCAGCACTGGGAGGCACGTCGGCACCGGCCCTGGCTCTGCCTCCCAGCTGAATTCTGCAACCCTTGGGGAAGAGCAAGGTGGGACGGTGGGTGGGAGGGGTTTTTCCCTAAAAAAGTATACAAAAGGGATATCGGGGCTGAAAAAGAAAATGAGACTAGGACGCATTTTCCAAACGGGATGCATTCGCTCCTGGAGGAAAGATGCAGGGAATAGCATCCCCCAAAATTGCCTCCCCAGGACCTGGTAAGTGTTGACACTGAGCTGAGCATCTCCGATGAGGCTGTAAACAACCACTGAGGATATCACACTTACGTGGTGTGCAAAATAAAATAATACGTCATAAAAATAAATAATAAAGGTGACTAAAGCACTCCACTAGCCAAGTGCTGTGGAAAACACAGGTGGCTCCTGGTTGCCACATCCAGCGGCAGCCAAGCAGCTCGGGCGCATCCCGCCGGCAGCATCCCTGCTCAGAGGGCATCTGTCCCACGCCGGGGCTCGGGGACCAGCCCCTCCAGGTGCTGTCGGCATTAACACACCTGGTACCACTGCCCCAGGTGGAGGCGGGCAGGGATGGGGTTACCTCCCTCTCCCCCCACTGTAACCCCACCATCTTCCCCACTACACAGTGCCGCCTCGGCATCCAACACCAAACCTGAACGCCCCAACCTGCCTTCAGCATGGGGGGAAGCACCTGGCCATCCCCCCATCCCCCCCCCCCCCCCCCATTCCATTAACCTGCCTGCACAAACCACCATAAAACTCCCTCCCTTCCCCCAGAGAGGGGCTTGCTGCAGCACTCGTGGCACAGCCCAGCAAACAATTGGTTTTGCCACTTTTTTTTTTTTTTTTTTTTTGCTCAACATCATTCTGGACTGAATTGCAGCCGGTGCTGACCCAACTCCTGGGACACGTATAAGAGCCGACCTACGGGGGTTTGCAAGACTGAACCCCTCAAAAGCAAAGCCCCAAAGTTGTAACATCAATTAAAAAAAAACAAAAAAACAAAAAAACCCACACAAGATACTGCTTTTAAATCCAAACAGCATTTTCTCCCCTTCCCTGCCAAGACGAGGAACCTGCTCACTCTCACCCCTCCAAAAGCTGATATTTGCTGATACTTTAATAGAAATGTTTCAATCGATAGATGCGTTTTAATTGATCCTGCTGCCACCTGTAGCCGAGCCACAGTGCCAGAGCTGGGCTGTGGATTTACAGCTCAGGAAAACATAAACTCTGCAAGCTGGCTGCCCCAAGGTGGGGGCCAAAGTGAGCCCCCCTCCATCCTAAAAGCGCAGAGGTCGGGAGGGGTGGGATTGGCGTTTTTTTTCTCCATTTGTTTGTTTTCTGGAGGAAATACCTCTGCCATGGCAAACCTTTGTGAAATCCGAAAGTTTGAATATGGCATCTTAACCCTTCTCCCATCTGCTGGGAAATAAAATCAGGCCGGTGTATCTGCAGGGCAGCGCATCCTCCAACCCCGACCCGCACGGGCGCTAATGAGCTGCTTTTCAACTCAATTAACTCAAACTGAGATTCCTATTAATAATTTCTTTTGCAGAACTCCTTGCCCCGGCTGACCTGGCTCCCCACACACACACACTTGCTTTTTCTGGTATCTGTTCTCAGAGCATGGTCTATTTTCAGCAGTCCTCTTGGATGGGGTTTCATGGAAAATGAAGTCTACACTGCCCTTAGTTTAGATTATATCAGAAGAAAAAAATTTCTGTAGGATAGAAAAGATCTGTTCTTCTGGATGGGAAAAAAAGGGCAAGTTGGACAATTAATACTTTTCATGGATGAATTCTCTGGGGATCACACATCTCTGTGTAGTTGAAGCAGTTCCTTTCCTGGAGCGAGATACTCAAAGATCCCTGGAAACACCAGTCCCATCCAGGCTTTTTCCATCACCTCCTTCCGACTAGGTATAATATCTGTGTGCATGTCTATAAGGATGAAATATTATATATATGTATATATACGTGACACCTATACACATTTGTGCACAAGGATAAAATCATATCTCTATATATGTATATATACAGAGATACCGATATACATTTATACCAAAAAGGGGTGAAAAGGGGAAGAATAATTTGAATTAGGCCTTTACAGATCAAAAAGGAGTCCCAGAACGTGCCTGAGCTGGCACCGCACAGCAGCTCCATCTTCTCCCGGCTCACCGCAGGACTCCCCTCCGGAGAGCAGTGGATCCAAACGCTGCTGCTCCACCAACGGGGCTTCCACCTACCTGCCAGCAACAGAAGGTCCCTGATCCCCAAAGCATGCAAAAGCCCAGAAAACCTGCAGAAACCCAAAGGATGGGGTGCCCCAAGGGGAATCCTCTGCGGTGGCCGGAGCAGGGACACAGCTCCATCACTTCCCCTCTCCCACCCCGCACTGCTGAGCTGGCCGTTTTTTGGTGTTATTTTTCCACTCACTCCCCACATTTTCCTTATTTTAGCCCTTCTGTTGACTTGGAGGCTGCAAAATGGAAAAAAGAAAAGTGCAAACAGGCAAATAAAGGGAGGGTTATCCCGACCTCAGCTGCCAGTCTCCCAGGGATGAGTGCTGCCTGCTCGGCAGAATCCTGCTGAGCTGACGTTTCACAGGGCAAATCCCTTGGGATTCAGCCACTGCTGGCTGCAGGGGAAGGGCCGGAGTCACTGCTCAGCTCATTTGAGTTCCTCCTCGAGGATCTCTGTGTTTTCGCTCCCCGTGGTGAAGGAAGCAGAAGAGAGAATCTCCCCCGCCCACGCACCCCTCCCAAAAAATAACTGATTTTTATCAGCACCAAATGCAAGAAAAACTGTTTCCAAAGCAGAAGAAAGAAAAAACAAAACAACCACCCCCCACCCATACTGAAGCAAATATACAACATACAAAACACAGCCCTTGCTTTGCTCTGAGGGTGGCTCTGCAAGGACTCCAGGGATTTTCTCCAACAAAATGCAGCGGGGAGGCGTGCTGGCCATCCATCCATCCCCCCAGGAGGACATGGACCAGTTGTGGGGACTGGTCCCAGCACCGCTTCCCCACCCAGCTCCCCGGAGCAGTATGGCCACGGCTGGTGCCTTTGGGGATGCTCTGGAGCTGGTTTCACCGGGATGGAGAAAGCGCATCAGCCCCGGGGCTGCCCCCGGCCCTGCATCCCCCACCGGCACAACGCAGCCCTTCGGTCCCAATTAACTCCCATCCCTTCCCCGCCTCCCCCCCGCGCGCTGGTTTAAAATACACATAGTGGCTAAATAGCAGGAAACACCCAAAGCAAAAATACCACGGACAGGAACCCAGGGGCACTGGGGACACGCAAGAGCAAGGAGCGGATTTCCTCCCCCAAACATCACACCTCCGACGGTGACGGTGACCCTGCCACGCGGCTAGGCTGGGCCACCAGCGCCGTGTCACCCGTCCTCGAGTGCCTTCACCCTTCAGCATGCATCTGTCAGCTCTTGACAGGGGAAAAAACATCTGTTTATTGTCTGTGGCTTGTTTCCGCTCCATAAAGGGATCTTTTATTCAAAGGTGTCCCACGGTGACTTGAAAATGTTAGTGTGGGGTAAAAAAAAATGGGTTTTTTTATATATATATATATATATATATATACCCATACATATATACACATGAAAACTTAATCGGGAGACAGATATATACAAAAAAATATCTCAAACAGGACATTTTCTATATATATATAAATCTCAAATGGGTTCATGTGGGAACACAGGTGATGAAGCCAGGACCTGCGTTAGCACATCCGTTAGCACATCCAGCAGATTGCTGAACCTTTACATTTTAGGAGCGTTTTGAGGATCGCAGCAGACACCTACACTTAGGGGTACTACAGATCTAGACTTCCAAAAACGGTACAAAATTTCAGGTTTCAGCTATGGTGGGTCACCAAGAGATGCCACCAAGAGATGCCACAGCATGCCCCGAAGAAGCCTGATGCCCGGGGAAGCGCCGGAGCAGGCGGCACACGGGCACCAACCATGTCCTGGAAGGTAGGTGGGATCACCACCAAACCACAGCCTGACCTTGGACTCACCACCTCTGCGGGTGAGAAAGAGAAAAAGCTTTTACAGAGTGATAACAAGCAGCCAAACCTCAAAAACTGGGAGGTTCCCACAGAAATTCAGCAAATACGAGTTATACACACACGAGAGCTTAATCGCTGGCAAGGATTAATTCAACTCCAACCCAACCCTCCTTTCATGAGATGGCTGGCTCAACTCAGGCAAGTCACCCACCAAGCCATGGTGTGGAAATGACCCGCTAGCACTAATTGCACTAATCCCAACAGGAATAACGAGTCTTCTGTCCCAGCACCACTCATCACCACCCACGTGGTCATTGCTCGGCCGCCAGCGGAGCAGGCAGCTGCCTGCAGCCCTGCCTGTGAGGGGTTAACCACCCACGGAGGAGCCTCTGGTGCATGCTCACGTCATGGAAATACTCAAGTAACCACAATTTTCTCTATTGCTTTTTGGCTCCGGTTCTTCAACATTTCTACACTTCCAGCCCAGATCTCTGCTACCTGTTTTCCAGCGAGGTAATTGGTACGGACAGCAGCTCAACCAAGCAGTTGGCAATTATTTTTTTTTAATATAGGTTACTGTTATACTTTCTACCTCCAATACTATCAACACTCAGATACAAAAAAAGATTGTGAGTCACAATATCAGGAAAAAAAAATAATTAAAAAAATGCAGATGCGCAATAATAAATGGAGGTGGGCTGGGGGGGTGGTGCTTTCTGGGTATTAATAGCGCACCAGGTTGGACTGAGCCCCAGACAGCTCTGTCCTGCTGCTGCCTGCCCACCCACAGCACCCATGGGCTCCTCTCCTCCATTCCTCCACCCCTCCCAGCTTTCCCAGTCCTCCCAGTCTTCCCAGCATCAGCTGTTTCTCCTGCCCAAGGTGCACTACCTTCCTTGCCTTCACTCCATCTGAGATGCCATGGGAGGTCATCCATGAGTGCTATGTGAGAACCAGGGAAGGGGAGTGGAAAAAAGGGAAAAAAGGAAAGGAGAGACAAAAAGTCAAGCAGAAAGCCCGATCCCTCACCTGATAATCACAACCTGCCTTAATATTTCCACCCTGTAATTGAGACCACAAGTGCCAGCAACGCTCCCGGGAAATATCCCAGCAGCTTGGCTCCCGGTCCCCATCCCGCTCTCAAGCATCCTCCGGACCGCTCTGCCAGCTGGTTCCTGACCTTAAGACACATCAAACCAGCCCAGGAGACAAGCTGGTCCTCACCCTGATGCCGCTGCTGGGCATGATCAGCAAAGCGAGCCAAGGGCTGGGAGGGAGCACTGCCTGCTGCCCAGGGCTGCCCAAGCGCCCTGATGGGCTTTTCCCAGGGGGAAAAAATACTGAATCGGAGTTTTAGAGCATCCTTGTGGAATGTCAGCACCCAGCTGCCTAGCCTTACCTGCCAAAAGAGGTTTGCCATTCTGCTTTTACTGCCCTGAATTCCCCGTGAAGCATAGCTTAGGTGTGGCTTTTAACATCTTAACACTCCCTTTAACAGCCCCGAAAACATTAATGGGGATGGGGCATCACTGACCCATCAGGTGAGCTCGATGTACCAAGAAAAAGACTTTGTGGCTGGTCAGACACAGCAATGCCTCGCAGGGAGGAGCCCCTTCCCCAGGACCAGCTGGGCGAGAGGCACAAGGTGCAAAATCTCAACAGCCGGCTCATAGCTTACAAAGAATAACCCTAAAAAAAAAAAATATTCTGGAGGGGCATCAGCATCCCAGCTGGCTCTGCAAATGCTGTGTGTAGGACAAAAATCAAAACTGGCTCCTCCAGAGGTCTGAACGTATCAAAGTGTCAAACCACTTCATTTTTCAGGACTGTGAAAACGAAAGCATCTCAGGGTGGCTTGCAGCCCTGCGAGGTTTCTGCTGCCTTTCAATAATCCGTTGGGATCCCAGTTGCAGATCACGGAAGGGCAAAGGGAACGCCGGTCCCAGGGGAGGTTTCATGCACCAGGGAGGGCACGGGCTGCACTCACCCCAGCTCTCAAGTGCTGCCCAGGGCAGCTCTCACCCCCAGAAAATAACAATCACCTGCTGTAAGTTGCCCGAAGCTGCGTACGCTCAGCCCTGCTGTGTGCCAGCATCTGCAATTGTGGGTACCCAGCAGGGATGTCCTGCAGGGTCCGTGCCAGGAGCATCGCCTGGACTGTGGATGTGCCAGGACAGACCCACCTGCAGGACAGGGCTGATTTAGCCGCAGCCAGGAGCCTCCTGCTTTCACACCATCCCTTCTGCAGGAAGAGATCAAATGCAGAGGGAAAAGGCAGCGACTTGGATGCTTCTCAAAAATTAAAATTCTCCTCGGTGGGAAGAAAGCAAGAGCAACACCAGGCATCGGATGATGCTTTCTACTCAAGAAAAAAAGGTTTGAGGGGAAGCTTTAAAAAGAAGAAAAAAAGACAAAACTCAACTGACTTGCAACATAAATATCAATAGTGTTTTGCAGAGGTTTACCCTGGAGGGAGATGGCCAGAGAAACATGGCTCGACAGCTTCAGATCAGATCTGGCCATTAGAAAAGGCTTAAAACACGCAGGGAGACCGACACCACTGAAAAAGCAAAGAGCAGATGTGCGGCCACACGCTGATGGCTGGAGCAGGGATCAAAATAGGCACCTGAAAGCCTGGGAAGGGGATGAGCCTGCGGGAAGGGCGATGTTTGGATGCTAATGGTGTTTTTAGGGGACCCGCTCCAGCGCCTTTCTGGGAACAGCGCATCCCAAGCCAGCATCCAGGCACACACAGCACACCCAACTCCTCCTAAATCAGCCTTTTCTAGCACCAGATCTGCTACCCCCAGCTTTAAAACCAGCAAGGAAATAAAAATGTTAATAAAGTAACTTGTGCCATAGGGGAGGCCAACCCCTTGCCCCCCCAGCACAGCCCCTGCCTCTCCTTCCCCTGGAAATTTCCACCCCCCGCCACCCCCGTTCCTACAGCATTTGAAGGGCAGACATCAGGTTTTCTCTGAACGCTGCTCTTTATTCACGATTTTTTTAAAAAGTAGATGTTAGAGCAGGTAACCTCAGAGGATGGCACAGGGATGAAAATCCCAAGTTTCTTCTTGTCCAATTAGAAAAATTTTGTGTAGTCTCTCCCCAGATTTGACAGTGTTCACAAGGTTTCAATGCCTCAGCATTTCTCCTAAGGGAAAGGATTTGGAGGAGGAGGAAAAAAAAAAGCCCGTAACATGTTTATGAATCAGACTGTTAAGCGTGTGTTTCGGGGGTGGAAGAGGTGGGCGATGCGCAGAGGAACAGAGAGCAGAGTTAGATGAGTCAGAAAACGCTGCCTTTCCTCTCCTTACCGGCATCTCAAATATTTCAGCATGAAATAGAATTATTTTTTTTTTCATTGTCAAGAGAGAGTCGGAGCGTAACCTTGGCTGGTTAGAAACTGCCGGCAGCTCATCTGATGTTAAATAACGCACCGCAATTAAGAGTATGCACCAGGGCGCGTGCATGCACACGCACATGCCGCCCTGAGTATAGGCTGGGAAAAGGATGGGAATAAATAATGTATCAGTGGAGTTTTGCTGCTGCTTCTAGCAAAACAGGGGCTTGCACACATGCTCACACCAAAGAGCAGAAAGCTCCTCGTGAACGAGCCTTGGTGGGTTTGGAGAGAGCTGCAACACATCACCGGCTGGATTTGGGCTCGGGGACATCTCCTCCTCCTCCTGCTGCCCAGGTAGGCTGGGGCACACATGGTCAAAAATACATGCAAGAGCTGCAAGATGCTGAAATAAATCTTACAAAGGTGTAGAGAGGTGCGGTAGGAAAGAAAAGCCGATTTACTCGTGGGCTTTGAGATCACCCAGTGCTGAAGGTGGCTTGAACACTTAAACCAGCCATCACGTAAATACCGTTATCCGTGCAGCGGGGCACGGGAAGCTTCAAAGAGCATTGGGTACCATGCTGGGGATCAGTCCCAAGAGCGGTAAGGGTAAAGAGGATGGGTGAGACCCCGAGGAGGGCTGGTGGGCAGGGGCTGGCGGTTCCAACTGCAGACGGCAGCAGGGCTTCTGCTTCCGAGTCAGAAGAGATGAAACGCAAGAAGAGATAAACGCCCCTATGCTGCAAACAGCCCGGCACTTGACTCTGCTGACATTCACAGTCCATTTAGGTTAGCGATGAAGCAAATAAAATTATGCATATGCATTAACGCTAGCAATATCCTGCCTGAAATGTATGCTCACTTACACATGGAAATCCGTTTAGAGAGAGAAATCAGAGCTATATTCAAAACAGAAATATCACTTGACTCTCCATGGGGCAACTCCTGTTTTCATCTGCCATTCTTTGGCAAAACCAAAATAATTTCATCAAAATCATGCCCCTGGTTTTACGTCTAGAAAGAAAAATGTTTGCATCCCTGCACCCTCCTGCTCAGTCTATTACAAAATAAAAGAGATGTGCATTTTCGGCTTTTGTATTTATTTTTTTTTAAAGCTGTTGTGGTCTAAAAGCAACCTGTGGAGCTTGGTGCTGGCAGCGGGGAGGAGGTTTAGGGAAACGCCTGCCGGGCACACAAGGAGCATCCAAAGCTTGTATTAGTTAAAATTAACTTTGGAGATTCAGGAGCCTTTTAAGAATCATCATGGTGAGACATAAACATTCTGCAGCTTCTCCAGTTTCCTTGGCAAATGAAATGGCCATGCTGACAGCGCCGATGACAGATCTGAAACTAGAACATGAGCTCTTCCTAACGGAGAAATATCTTCTTCCAGCCCAGTAATCTATATCTCACTCCTTGGCTGCCAAGCCACGAACTGGAGATATTAAATAATCAGTATTGCTCTCTGTTTCCTCCTGCAAATGTAAATGCGAGCACTGGAACTGAAAAAGCAATTCTAGGCTGCAAAAAAAATACACACACCCCACCTCCAAATACATATTTTTAATATAAACCACACCAACGGCCACTGCTTCTCACTCCACGCTGGAGCTCATTGCAGCTATTATTTTTTAAAATGCATCAACACAATAAATAAATTAAAAAAAAAAGCAGCAGAGAGCAGCTCTCTGAAGTACGTTGGGAAGCAGTTTTTAAGAAAGACGGTGTATTTTAGATTGCGATTCACAACCACACCGGCAGTTTGGTTTCAGGTTTAAAAGGAAATGAATGAATATGAGAGAGGAGGGTGCAAAACCGAATCTAGCTGGAGCTGAAGGTCTGCTCTGCGCTTCAAGCCACGCAAGATTTGAATTTTCTTCCCCCTTCTGCGCGAGCTCGAGTCACCCAACTGCCTTGCATTTCCGCTGCCGGAGACGAATTTAAGCCTAAATTAAATGCAGTTTAATACAGGCCATCGTCAGGACCTGTGCTCCAGCACAAGCCCGGCTCACCGTCCCACGCTGCTCCCCACACCACCCACCCCTGGAGCAGCTCCCCCAAACAGGGCACCCATGGGTGCTCCGGTGCAGCTGAGGTCGGCTCCTGCTGCCTCACACAACCTGCAAGTTTGTGCCGTGCTGGGAAAAAGGCTCTTTGCTTAACACCGAGGTTTTAACCCAAGCAAACTGCACAGGTTCCCACTCTACATGATTTTAAGCTGTGCTAACCTGTCCGCATCTCATCCCCATCATGAGAAAAATACAAATACCACACCGAGATTGCAAAAATTCAGAATTCTTAAAAATCTTTGACCACATTTCAACTGATGGCTGCACCTGCTTTCAACGTCCATGCACAGCACCCCAAGAGTGCTCTGCTTGGAAGGCAAAAGCCACGAGACATCCCAAAGGCAGAAGCTCTTGCGAACTGACAGCCTGTAAGACACCCAGCACTGGGCTGTATGGGAAGCAAAACCGTAGAGAGAGGCAAGCACAGAGCCGTTGCTTGCAAGAGGGGGAAGGAAGAAGCAAAAAAACAAGACAACAAACTAATTGCCACCACTAACCCTTTGCTTTGCACCTACGTCACACATTTGAGCTACCTTTTTCAAGGCAGAGAGCCCGGTGCCACCAAGCAGCCAACGTGCCTGACTCAGCGACGATGATTCACTTGGGCAAACAGGAGGACAAAGCCACCACGAGCCCCACAACGGCGATGCCTGTAGGTGACACGCTGCTGCACGGCACAGAACACCCACCATCCCCACGCTCCCCTGGGGCTGAGGGACAGCATAGGAACGTTGGGAGCAAGTATACCTTGAAATCAGACTGAGCACCTGGTTGCGAAGGATGTGTTTTGCATTCAGCCCCCCAAGCAGAGGGGTTGCCCTCCTCCAAAATCAGGAGAGGTGTGATGCTCCATGGCTTATGCCTCCTGCCCAGCGCTCCGTGGAAAAGCCCCCAAATCCAGCACTGACCACGCTGGCTCAGGCAGCAGAGCAGGAGCTGCCTGGTATGGGGAGCGCAGGCAGGATGGGGACCCCAAGTGCTCGCAGGGTTCGTCTGGAAGAGGCACAGCCCCCCCAGCCCCAGCCAACACTGAACCCTCAGGACCCTGACAACGCAGAACGCCCAGCCCCGGCCAACGCGGAACCCAGGACGCTGGCCAATGCAGACCCCCCCAGTCCCAGCCAATGTAGAACCCTCAAGATCCCGGCCAATGCGGACACACCCCCCCCCCCCAGCCCTGGCCAACGCGGAACCCCCAGCCCCGTGAACAGAGATGCGGGCAGCAGCAACGCTGCCAGCATCCAACCGGGCTTCCCGAGCCTCATCCCCACGGCTCCAGCGAAAAGCAGCTGCAAGAAGCCCCCGGCCAGGGGAGCCCCCACATTTGTCTCCCCACAGAACTTCGGGAGGGGACCTGCCGCCCCGAAGCACTGGGGCAAGCTCACCTGAACCCCCCCGCTCCCACCTGGGGGTTAAGGGCCCCCCTCCTGCCACAGCCCCCACAACCAAAGTCACCCCTCGCTGGCTGGGTTCAGGCACTTATAAACCCCGAGTTTAATGATTCCCCTTATCCAAGCCCAGAAGATGCCCAGCTGCTGGAAGAGGGCTCCCAGGCCAGTGCAGTGGGACCCCAGCTCACCCCCCTGGCACCCCATGTGTCCCCCTGCCACCCTGTGTCCATCCCCCCCACCTCCCCAGCAGCACCTACAGCCCCCCTGGCCCATCTCAGCCCCCTGCCACCCCGTGTGTCCCCCTGCCACCCTGTGTCCATCCCCTGCCACCCCGTGTGTCCCCCTGCCACCCTGTGTCCATCCCCTGCCCCATCTCAGCCCCCTGCCACCTCGTGTGTCCCCCTGCCACCCTGTGTCCATCCACCACCCCCCCAGCACCCTCCCCCCTCCCCGCCGCCACCCCCCGGCGCCGGGGCTTCCCTCTGTCACCCACAGGCAACGGGGGAAACCCCCCCCTTCCTGGCGACACATCCGTGTCCCTCCCGCTCCCAGACGCTCCGCCACAGGAATTAATGCCCCGCTAACTGCCAGCGCCGCCCGGCCGCCCACATCCCCGGTAATTAGCCCTTAATGAACGCCGGGAAATGCTCCCCTAATCAACAGGTGCCGCCCGCAACCCCCGGGGCGGGGGGCTCCGGGCAGTACCCCAGTCCCTCCCGGTGCCTGTCCCGGCGGGATGCCGGTGTGTCCCCCCGAGGGGGGTGTCCCCCTCCCGGGGTGGGGTGCCCCCCCACCCCCCGGCAGCACCCCCCGCCCCGTCCCGCCGCACTGACCATTGGGGCCGTACCGCTCCCGGCTGCGGCGGACCTGCTCGGGGCTGAGCCCGCAGCTCTCGGTGACGCCGAAGCGGCGCAGGACGTCGAGCACGGGCAGGCTGTGCGCTGCCTCCATGCCCCGGCCGGCTCGGCCCGGCTGCGCGGCGCCCCGCACCCTGGGGCACACGGCAGCGCTCGCACGGCGCCGCTCCGCGCCTCGCCGCCCGCCCCGGGGCCGACCCCCGCCGGGACCGCCCCGCCCCCCGGGGCCGCCCCGCCCCCGGACCCGCCCCCCAGCCCCGCCCCGCCCCAGCACCGCCCCCCGCCGGGCAGCGGGCCCGGGTCCCCCCGCGAGCCGTGCCTTGCAGCGCGAGCGGCGCCCCGCCCAAGGCGCCCCACACCCTTTTGTTTTAATATTTCTGAAAATTTTAATATTTCTGAAATTTTTAATATTTCTGGGTGGTTTAATTATTTCTGAATTTTTAAATATTTTGGGGGGCGTTAATATTTTCGAACTTTTTATTATTTCGGAATTTTAAAATATTTTGATTTTTTAAAATATTTTGGAACTTTTCATTATTTCGGAACTTTTTAATAGTTTGGGATTTCTTAATACTTATGATTTTTTAGTATTTCTGAATTTTTTATTATTTCTGATTTTTTTATATTTTGGGGTTTATTAATATTTTTGGATTTTTTAATGTTTCTGGATTTTTTACCATTTCTGATTTTTTTTCTATATTCCTGATTGGGTTTATTGTTTCAGAATTTTTTAATATTTCGGGATGTTTTAATATCTCTGATGTTTTTTAATATTTCTGAATTTTTACTCTTTCTGAAATTTTTATTCTTTCTGATTTTTATACATATTTTGGAGGCGTTTATTATTTCTGAAATTTTAAATATTTTGGAACTTTTTATTATTTTAGAATTTTTTATTATTTTGGAACTTTTTAATATTTTGGAGTTTTTTAATATTTCTGGAATTTAAAATATTTCAGAATTTTTTTATTTCTGATTTTTTTATTATTTCTGATTTTTTAATATTCTGGAATTTCTTAATATTTCGGAATTTCAAAAAGTTTTAATATGTCAGATTTTTTACCTTTCTGATTTTTCTTATTATTTCTGATTTTTTTATTATTTATGAACTTTTTCCGATTTCTGAATTATTCCCAACTTGTGGGCAGTGATGCTGGCAGCCAGGGAACCCAGGGAACTCCCCCCGGCTGCTGGGGGGGGTGCGGGGGGCGCGGGGTGCCCAGGGCAGGTGGCCACCGCGGGATGGGGGCAGTGCCTGATGGCGGTGGTGGCCCTGCAATTACCAACCCTGCCTGGCACTAATTAACCCCCCCAACTGGGCCGCGTTGCCCGCAGTCTCCCAAACGGGGAAGGGCACATGTCCCGGCAGCGAGGCGCGGGCTGGCGGGGGGCAAGACCCCTGAGGTGGGGAAGGTTGGTCCCCAGTCCACCCCCCCACGCATCTGCAGGACTTTTCCACCCAGCCGGGCCCTTCGCTCCAGCAGCGTTTCCATGACTTGGCCAAAACCCACTGGGGGTGACTGTGACCCCTGTTAACGCCCATTTCTGACTTTTCAGGTACTTCCAGTTTTCCCGCTGCTGGAAGAAGCGTGCTGCTGGTGGCAACTGGAACCTGAGGAGGGAGAGGGGAGCTGGATGGGGGTGAGGAACCCAACTTGTGTGGGAAGGTGGCCGGAGCAGAGGTGGGAGATGGCCAGGAGCACGAGGACAGGGCAGCAGCCATCCTGGGGAGCAGCTCCAGCTTCTGTCTTTGTCGATTCATTTATAGAAAACATGTTGGAGCTCCTACCGGAGTGGAGATCCTGAGGGAAGTGTAGGCTCTTTTTTTTTTTGTTAATCATTGTTATCTTTCTTTTTTTTTATTATTCTCATTTCACTGCAGCCGACGGGGCGGGAGGCAGAGGGGGGCTCTGGCTGCGCTGCAGCCCGGTGGGCCCCCCCTGAGCGGTGCTGCCAGCCGAGGTCTGGCCCCACTTCAGACTCTGTCCTATTCATCTGCCTCTTGTGACCATCTGGGGGGGGAAAGCGGTGTTTCTGCTGCTGACCCCCCCCCCCCCCGGGGCATTAGTGCTGCCCTCAGCCAGGACCTGCCCCAGGGCGCACGGGGCTGAGCGGTTCCACCAGGTGCCTGGGAGAGCCGATGATCTGATATTAAAATATGACGTGTTCTCCACAAGGTACACAGAGGGTTTAACGCAACGGATCAGCCCTGACACGCGGGAACTGCCCCCTGAGCAGCTGCTTTAGCCGGGGTCGGGCCGGACCCCTGTCACCCAGCCCGTCACCCCGCTGGGGGCTCGCCTACAGGAGCTGCCTGGTCCTCGTCACCCTGCCCCGGGGCAAATGTGCTGCCCCTAGAACATGGGGTTTGGAAAGAGGGTTCCTCGTGTCCTCCCGGGTGTGATTTAGGCCAGGCCTCACACCACGGGTCTTCATCTGCACCCCAGGAGAGGAGGGTCTGCTTTAATGCTCACCATGCTGACGAAGAGCAGAAGCAAGACCCCGAGGTCCAGCTGCGGGTCTGTGTATGTACCACTTGTACGAGCAACCAGGAGCCCCTCAATTCTTACCCCAACACCTCCTGACCCCTTCATCACATTCTGCCACCACGGGTCCCTCCAGCCCAGCAGTGGCTCCCCAGCAGTGACCCCCACCATGCCTGAGCCCCTACCACCGGGCAGGCACCTACGGTGTCTACCACCAGCCCCCTCCCAGTGCCAAGCACCTTGTTCAGCAGCCCCCACCGATCCCTTCTCCCAGCCCCTCATCTCAGCCACCCTCGGGGACATGCCACCTCCTGCCCGCACCGTGCCCTCAGGCAGGGCATCCCACAGCTCTGCTCGGCGCCGCGTGAAGACCCTCTCCCGTTGACCCTGCTCCTCCCAGTTTCATCGGATGATTCCAGTCTTTGTACTGGAAAAGAGCGCAAAGACGATGTCCCAGCTCCAAACGTTTGACGAAGCTGGGAGCAACTGAGAACGGAATTACAAAGCAAACATCTGGCAGCCCCAGTAACAGGCAGCACCAGCCACCCCACCTATAATTAAGCAATCCATGAAAATTATTAGTGACTTGGAGCCATAAATTAGTCAGTCCAACAATGGCCACTGAGGGAAAATGGTCTGGAGTGAAAACACCCGCAATATTGCAAGCAAACGGCCTGTGGCCACTGGAGCAAGCCAGGTTGTGGGGGGGCCGGGAGTGGGGCTCCATCCCTGGCAGCCCCCCTGGCTTGGGGGATTCCCTTCTGCAGCATGGCAGCCCTAAAACGACAGGCAAACCTCCTTATTTATCCTGGCTTCCCCCACAGCAATAATTTTTGGAGGCAGACAAGCTTAAGAGGGTCATAAAAAAAATAAGTGGGTTCAACACCTCCCAAGGCTCCGCAGAGATTTTTCAGATGCGGTGCGGGAGGGAGAACAGCACCCAGCTCGTGCTGACCGAGGGCCGTACAAGGCATGGCAGCCTACAGCCGGTTTTGATTTGGATCTTGTTTCTACGAAAGGAAATGGGGAATAATTCTCCCCCAAGCTGTGGATTTACACTGCTGTGCTGCTGGGCTGGGGGCAAGGGGAGCGAGATGGCCGGAGCTGCTCCAGAGCCTGTCGGGGTCAGCAGAAAGGCTGCCAGCAGCGCTGAACCGACGCCACGCTCCTCACCCCAAGGATTTTACGATCCGTGGAAGATTAATCTTTTGTCTCCACTTTGTTCCTCGGAGATGGGGAAAAAATTATGTTTGCTGGAAAGGTTGAGAGAGCAGCCTGTGTGCCGGTAACCAGCCCCCAGGCTCCAGCTCCAGCTCCGGCGTGCGAAGTAGCGATGGGTAACACAGGCTAACCGAGCCTGAGCACAGGCTAACTGCGGGTTTGAGGACTGTCAGCGGCAATTACAGCTTGAAGGATGCGAGAAAATGTACAGGGCTTCCAGCCGACTGTTCCATCCTCTTCGTTTCTGCGGCAACATCGTTTGGGGTCCACATCATCCACGCTCCTCGCTCAGGTCAAGTTTGAATTCAGAAGGGAGTTATGAGCAGGTGATGGATGCAGGAGCCAGCCCATGGCATGTGCGTTTAACACCGTTTTGGGAATCTCGTTGCCACCCCCTGAGCTCACACACCTGGCTGCTCCCAGGAGAGGGTGACCGTAAGGAGAGCAAATTCAGGGATCGCTGCCCTGAGCAGAGGCTAATGCCACACAAGGAGATGCAAAACTCTTCTGTCAACAGCTCTCACCTTCATAAAGTGACACAGGGTTTCACACAGCTGCCCCAGCACCTTCCCCTGGCTCTGGGGCTGTCACACACAGTCATGTTAATTAATTAAAGGTGACAGTGCCGCTGCCATTTGCTATTCTGCTCCCAGGCTTCCTCCCACCGCATCCTCCCAATTCACATGCAGCAAATCCCCATCCACAGGGGAGAGTCAGGAACAGCTTTTTTTTTTTTCCACAGCAGCTTAGATATTTGCTTTTCCTATGGAGAAAAAAAAAATGCTACTCCTTGAAATAACAGTTTGAGGCTCTTCTAAATGTTACACACCGGCCGACCTTTCAGAGCCAGGCTTAGGGGTTTATTTTTAATCCCCCGACCAGGACTCCCAGCAGCTGTGGGCCAATCCTGCTCCCCAAGGGCTGGATCCAAAGAACACTGAAACATCAATCCTCACCGCCACGATGCTGGGGGCTGGCGCTCCGGTATTTCCACCCTTGCTGGAAATACATACCTCGGCTGTGCATCCTGTGCCACCCTGTGCACCTTCACGTGGTGTAGGAGTGTGGTTACCATCAGGATTTGGCTTCTCGGAGCATAAAGGCAGCTGTTGAAGGTGGCAGCGAAACACCAGCCTTGCTCAGCATCCCACTGGGATGCAGGGGTTGATGTGGATTTGCAGCACGGGACTGCAGCAGTCCCGGCTCTCAGAAGCCTACCCGGGGCCATAAATGCAGAGAGATCCTGGAAACACCTGGCCAGCACAGGATTTCGAGGCAAGCAAGGGGTCACATCTAGGGAAAACAAGGAGGAACAGTTTTGTCCAAACAGCCCGTACGGACAAGGCTTTTCTGTTGGCAGGTGGCAGACACACAGGGCAGCCACCTTATTTTCCAGCCCTATTTCCCACTGCAAATGGCCACGAGGAGTAGGATTCCCAGCATCAGACAATATTTACAGTTAAATATAATATATAAAGCATATGCATTGAGGTTGCCTTCTCTTTCAGGGCTCTGTCCGTAATTAAGCTGGAAATGGGCTTTCCTGAGCACAGTGCCCCAGCAGGGGCATTACTGGAGCGATTGCCCAAGCTCTGCCAGCTGGATTTGAGTGAGGATCCCGTGGTGTTTCCAAACTCCCTGGCATCTGCCCCACAGCCATCAGCAGCACACTTAGGACCCTCTGTTTATGAATCCAGACCGATATCAGGCAATTACTACTTTAAAAAAAAAAAAAAACAAAACAAAACCTGTATTCCAATACCTTTCAAAGGTAGAAAAGCACATTAATATCCATCGAAGGGGGAACACCGTGACTCTTGCTTTGACACTCAGATGGGTTTTTCCCTGATGCAAAATACTTCCTGGAAAAAAAACCTGCCTTTGTGGTGTGTCATTCCCAGGGTTTTTGCTGGAGTTTAGGAAACTCCAACACGACAGGAGGCTCCAAGGCAGTGCCGAGCAAGCCGAGTGCCCTCCATGTACCTGGGGCTGGGCTGATGTTTGAGGTGATGAATTCAGCCCTCTCACTATGGGGAAAATTTCCCTCCCCATTTTCCTCCAGCAAAAGCACAAGCCAAAAAAGGTAAAACATCTGGTTTTAACTAGGCAGAAAGAACGATTCTGGCTCTCCATGGAGATGCAGCGTTCACCAAGGTGGGGGTAAGGGCTGGCCGGCACGCTTGGCACTGAACAAGCACCAGTAGGGTTTTGCCTCTCTTCCTTTTACCCTGTGGTGCTTTTGCTCTCTCCTACCAAGCAGGAATTGCACAGTATCACCAGGCACAAGCCCTCTCCAGCCACAGATCTCCCTCGGACAAACACACCACGGTGGCTTGGAAGCCAAAAATTCCAATGGGAGGTGGCCCCTCCAGCCGGAGGGATGCAAACTGTCCATGGCACTGCCCAAAGGGATGCCCTCGTCCCCCCTGCACCCCAGACCCATGGAGGGGTGGGTGCCAGGGGGCTGGCAGGAGGGTGCCCATCCCAGTGCCAAGCACCCTTTTGGGAAGCGAAGGGGACATCGGTACCTGGCACACTGCGCTGGGTAATTCACCAGAGCTGTGTTTTTACTGTGCAATTTCTTTTTTAAGGCTGATTTCCAGGTCTGAAGGGTGGGAAATGGGGAAACCAGGGGGGTTTGTGACCGAAGTGAGTCCTTCCCACAGTTTCCTAGGAGACTGGCTGCCCGCACTGAGCGATGCTGATGACAGGACTGGAGCTGGTCCCCTGCCCTGCACCATCTCCCCCTGCAAGCCACCAAGGCCATGCCGCTGAGCCCTGGGACTGCCCTCATCTCAGAGAGCAGCTGAACTGCACAGGGGGGAATTAAAAAAAAAAACAAACAACACTTTTTTAAAAATACAAACACTTTTTAAAAAAGTATTATTTAAAAAAAAAAAAAAAAACATAGAACATAAAAATTTAAAATAAAACTGGCCAGGCCCCATGCACCAGCCAGTGGGATGCCCTCTTTGCAGTGGAGGAAAGGAGCCAGGACATGCCAGCTTCAGCTCTTGGGTGGTGGAGGTGCCACGGACACCTCGACCCCGGGGAGGGGACCGTGCCCGTGCTTCACCAGGATGGAAAATAACCCCCACATCCAGCCCAGAGCTGAGCTGTGTGGGGCAGCGAGCATCCCTTCCTCCTCCAGGCTGTTTGCTGCCTCCAAACCATCAGAAATGTGCCAAACCAGGCTATTCAGTGGCATATTTTTGGTGATGGGGCTTGGGGAAGTGACCTTTAGCAAGGATGGGAACCCCGGCAGAGCCAGCCCTGCTATTTTTAACCGAGCATCAGGCTGAGCAATGGCGGGTTTCCTTCCTCTTGCTCTTTCGTGAGTGCTGAACAAAGGGAAACCAGATAAACCTCCACAAACCCTCTGCTTCGAGACAGGGAAGACCACGAGAAAAAAAAAAAAAAAGGGTAACCCAGCATATTTCTGTACAGCAGCGGGATGGACAGTTCAGGCTGCGAATATCTCTGGGAATCGGGAAAACACGGCAGTGACCCTACTGATGGGGTTTTTTTTTTAGCAAAAAAATGCAACTGGGGTAAGAGGGACCAGTTTGACTGGGAAATCAAGCTGGAAGTAAGAGGGAAAAATAAAAAGCAGCAGCATTTTTTCCCCAAATGTCCCAAGATCTTGTTCCAATGCTTCCTAAACAAACAAAAAATCCCAAAACAACACAAAACAAACAAATAAAAAAGGGAATTTTGGATTTTTTCCCTTTAAGGTAACACAGATTTAGCTCTATTTAAGAAGGGGAGGAATACAAAATGAGAAAAATGAAACATTTCATTTGTTGTAGCTCCCTTTCCCCAAATTTTGACTTAATTTTTTGTCTTGAAAGGAGAAGCCCAGCCACCACCGCCCCGACTTGATGCCCGCACCAAGAAAATGTCTTAAACATCTGAAAATTTGCCATGAATTACCAACACACATCCACAGCTCCAGGACACCTTACTCTTCTGGCTGCATCGATACTCTGAGACACATGGACCGCATCCTTAGTTGCAAGATGGACAAGAGGGGACAAAAATCCCCTTGTTTTTCCCTAGGAAACACAAAAATATTTTGCATCAAAAAGCTTTCGAGACTTGACTGTCAGTCAGTAGTGCACTGACGGTATTTACAGCTTCTGACAGTGTCTGTGTTTTGCAGGTAGCCTGCAAAAAAAAAGTGGAAATATTTGGAGTGCAACACACAGGTATTTAGCTATATATAGCTTGCAAATATATCGAGCACTACCTACGCACAACATAAAAGAGATTGTTTGCCAAATCATTAACATGCTGCTGTTGGTTTCTCTGATTTTCTTCCCTGAAAAAAAAAAAAATCCTACATTAATCAGAGAGCAAATATATAGCACGACAGGAACAGCTTTTTGGTCTGCAAAGGAAGAAGACGTGCAATTGCTCAGTTCATTTTGGTTTGGATGCTGAGGCCAGAAGCGCTGACGGCTGCTCACGCGGAAGGTGGTGGCCTTCACAGGAGATGTAAAGCTTTTTTCCCACCAGTTTTTGCCTTTCTTTCTCCAGTTTGAGGAATTGGGGATGGTTTCCCAGCTCAGACATCACGCCTGAGCATTCCTCAAAATAAGGTCGCTTTAGTTGTTCTTACCTTCTCCCTGGGCTTGGACCAAGCAGGTTCAGGCTGTGCCTGTGCCCAGAAACCAGGGGCTGAGGAGGTAAAAATAAAGAAAACAATCTAAAAAACCCAACCTTTTGAAATTCACCTCTTGGCATGGCTCCAGAGACTGGGTCTTCAGGAGCAAACATGTTCTTGAGATGTATGGTAGCATCATGAGCAATGGCGCTGATGTTGCCCCAGTGCCCGGAGCCTGGCTGGGATGGCTCCAGGGAGAGTTCAAGGGGAGTTGCCAGCATCCCGCAGTGCAAGCCGCCTCTCGGCCGTGTTTATGTGGGTCCATCCTGGGTCCCCACCAGGGCCACCACCGCTGAGGCCATGTCTGCCAGCAGCAGCTCAGGCTGGTGCTCGCCATGCCGCAGCCTCCCTGCCGACCCCAAACCTCACACAAAGCCGCCATGGCTTCGCTGAGGGGAAACACCACATCTCGTCCTTCTCAAACCATGGGCCAACCCTGCCTGCTTTTTATTTTTTGTACATATTTTTCTATAAAGGTGCGGCTCACTTTGCTCTCCTCCTGTCACCCACTTGAGCACAGAGGTTCATGCAGCTGCTCCATCCCAGCAGGTTCCCTCCATTCCCAGGTTTTCCCAAGAAATGGTTCTCATTTGCACACAATTCCCTGCCATGGCAGGTGGTTCCCGGGGATCTCTGCAGCCCTCAGGGCCATGCACAGATGACACTGGGGAGCCAGCAGCCCAGAGGAAAAGGCTCCCACCTTCCCCTGGCTGATCGAGGGGCTGCAAAGCAAATTAGCTGCTGAAATGTCCCCCCCCTCAGCCCCCAGTTTGTTGGGAAGGGGTGAGCGGGGGCTCTGGTGGGATGGAGCCAGGTTTCGCTCGCCGCCCCCGGCACCGGCGCGGCGTCACTGCGGTCGGGACGTCGGGAACAACCTTGCCACAAAAATCGAAGCCGGGAATCTGAAAATATAAATATCGCACATGATTTCAGGCTTGCTGAAAGCATGATTGACTGTTTAATTCCCAACACACACACACTCCTTTCCTCCCAACCAGGGTGACTCAGCCCTGGCACAGCCGTGGAGGCTTCTCCTGGCTCCTGCCCTCGCCGCGAGAGCAGAAAACGTACCCTCTCGTAAATGCCGGCAGCGATAATCAAGCCCAGCGCTTGCAGGGCTGATCGACTACTGCCAATTAAAACAGAGCCGGCGGCACTCTCCCACGCTCAGCCGAGGCGGCCAAAGCACCCGCTGCCCAGAAAATGCTCTCCATTGCCCCAGGATGATGCTGCTCCTGCTGACCCCCAGCCACCAGGTCCGAGCAGGCTGAGGATGCCGAGCGGCTCGGCTGCTGGCCACAGGCTCACGAGGCCCAGGTAGCCACCTGCGGGGCTGCTGGCGTGGGAAAGCCAAAGCCAAGGATGCTTCAAATGCCACCGGGCCAGAGCGCTGCTGCTGTGGGACAGCATCTGCTTCCAGCCATGGCCATGGGCAACGCGCTCCGTCAGCCCGCGGCTGTGCTGGGCTCGGTGCTCAGCAGGACCGGGTGCCTGGAGGCAAATAAACCCACAGCTCAAGGGAAAAAGATGAGGCCCTTGGGATAACCCACCTCCCAAAGCCATTTCTTTTATTCCTGTGCAAAGCCGCAAAGAGGAAAAACAAGCCCACAGTGTGAAAAGCATCTGTCCTGCACCAAGGAACTAGAAAAATACTGTCAAAGGAAAATGGGCTCCTCTGGGGCTGGCTGGACTCAGGGTTGCCTGCTCACGGGGCCGTTGGGGTGGGATGGTTTTGGTTTACTTCATTGTTTTTTTTAGTATCTGTAAGTCTTCCTCATCCACTAAGCAAAAGTAGCCCACTACTTGGTCGGGAAATAAACCCTCGACCAGCCCGGCTCTCCTTCCCAGCAGCGAGGAGCAGGCGGGGATTTTACAGTTCACCTTTTGCCGATGGCAAACCGAGCACAACCCCAGCAATTAAGTAGAGCCCACCCCAGCCTCAGCCCTCTGCTGTTTCATTTCCACCCCCCAGCTGTAATTTGGCAATGCTCCTTCTGCCCCTTTGCTTGCCCCAGGGCCGGGCAGGAGGCCAGAGGGATGCTCTCTGCCCACGGCCACCACCGCATCTCCCCACTTTTGCTGCCTTGTGCGTGTCCCCCTGTGCCGGGGCCGGTGGTGCAGGATCCCCGGCGTGCTGAACCCCCAACATGCATCCCCTGAGTGGGGAACGAGTGGTGGTGGGCGAGTCGGGGTGCTGCCTGCCTGCCTGCCTGCCTCTCCTCCTGGAAGTCTCTCACACCAATCTTGGCTTTTACGTTATTTCTACACTCCAAGTTTCTAGCTGTAGAGATACACTCAGTGCTCTCCAAATGCAAAACCCAGAATTTGTACATTTAGAATCCAGAATTTCTTTAAAAAATAAAATAAAATAAAAAATCATTGCTTTAAGGCCCAAACTCACAGCTCCGGAGGGAGGACTGCTCAGCATCTCCTGGTAGCAGTGGGATGGGGTTGTAGAACTTGACTTCCTTCACCCCCCCCAAACCACAATGCCTGGCAGGAACTGGAATGAGCTGGCGATCCCTGCATCTCCAAGGCATCCCCAGGACACCCACCTTGATGGCTCTCAGCTTTGCACAGTGGCAGCACAAAACTGGGCTGGGAGAGACCCTGCGGGCACAGCGGAGGTTTTTCCACCAGGGATGGGTTTTCCCTGGGGAGGTTTACTGCAGCAGGGAGGCATTTGCTCAGCCCCAGCCAGACCGTGGCTCTGCACAACAAAACACCCCCCAAAACTTGAAAGCGAAGGCTGTGGTGTTTCTTTTCTGCTTTCCCACCCTGCAAATTGACACTTGCCTATTTTCTAGCTTCCCTATAAGCCAGAAGCTCTCCCCTCCCCAGTCAACCTGATCTCACAAGATCACAAGTCCCCAAGTACACTTGAAGCAAGATACGAAGAGCCAAACTGGCCTTTAAAACATCTGCATCCAAAGGTGCACAAAGCCTAAAAGGCTTTGCAAGCCACCCAGCCTGCGCCTCTCTGAAGATGGAGAGGAGCTGAGCCCTTGTCTCCCACATCAGAAGCAGCCTGTGATAAAAAGAAAAGAGATAAAAAAATAAATTGCAAGAACATTTGCTGCTGGAAACTGCTCATGGGAAGGGCACGATGTCTGGAAGGCGCCTGTGCACACATCCTGTGCCCAGGAAGGGGACGAGATGTGATAGCGCCGCATCTGTGCTCGGTGCAAGATGCAAGGAGCATCCCCCAGCCTGGGGCCACGGTGCCCACCACGAGCACCTTGCACGCCAGCCCCGGAGAAGCATCGACCAAACAGTTCAGTAAATTTAATTTTAAGATGGTGAGGAGGCGGCTCTTTGCAGATGGCATCAATACCAGCTTCCCTGCCAGCTCCACGGTGTGTCATCGGTTCTGCTCAGCCTTAAGTGATGCAAATATAGAAAACAATGTCATTGTTGCTAGGATTTTTGGGCTCCAGATGCCCGGCCAGGCTGAGGGCACACAGCGATGCTGGGGAAGGATGGCCACGAGGGATGGTGTTACTTCAGATGAAGAGGAAGATGAGTAACTTTTCCAAAAGCTGAGTCCTTTCAGTGCACAAACGCATTTTTTAAATGGCTCAGACCTCAGTTATCAGTAATATTTTTGGCTCCCGTGGGCCTCAAGGACATCAAAGCACATGTCTGCTGTGGGTTTTGGGATGGTGACAAGAGCCACCCCAAGTGACCAAGAGCCCTGAACTCCTAGAAACGTCTCAACTTCAATGCGCAAAACAATGAGAAACTGCTATTTATAAACCACCAGACATCCCTACCTACCCCTGAAATCTCCCCCAGCACCAGACCGACCACAACGCAAGGGCAGCAACAAGGGGTGAAACCCCCCCATGTCTCCCCATTGCATCCCATCACATGGCCAACACACGAGCCGTGGCACAAGGCAGACGCTCCAGCAGCGGTGACCCTGTCTCAGGGCAGCGGCGAGGACACAGGGCAGCGGCTTTGCCATCACCTGCCCACGCAGCCGCCCCAGTTGGCCACATCCTTCACCCCTGCCCGAGCAATCCCGGGGGTCTGTGCAGGCACAGCAGCAGGTTCCCCACTCCGCAGGCGAAGAACCTTGACTATCCTGCTCCCCAAAAGCCATCAGTTGCCCCCACGTCACGCAACATGCACCCAGCTGGCTGGATGAGAGCTTTGTATTTTCCTCCTTGCCATCCCACGGAGCTACCGGCGGGCACTGCCTGCCCAGGGGTTGCAGCAACACAGCGGGCAGCCTGGGCTTCCCACCCCCATCAGCGCAGCCCTGCGTGCACCCTGCCACCCTGTGTGGCACCGTGCTCACCGTGCTCTGTCCCTGCAGCATCTAAAGCACCTGCCCAGCAGCCACGGGAGGTCTGTGGCTTTTTGCCATCTGAACCAGGCTCTTCCCAGTCCCCGTTTTGCAGGGGGAGATGTGACCACCACCCCTCTGACATGGGATTTCTCTTTGAAAAGCTCTGTGCCTGATGACTACCAGCTCTGAAAACACTCTGAGGGCACGCATCTCGCGGAGGTGACGCAAACTCCTTGCACAGCCCGCGCTGCCCGTGGCAGGGCCCTGCTGCAGGGACATGCCAGGATAATTAATTTCCACCTAATTAACCGCTGATCCCCTGCGCAGCCTGGGAAGCGTGGTCAGAGGTTGCCTTGGCTGGGAACTGCGACCCATCTTGCCCCATCCACCGGCAGCAGGAGGCAGGGCGTCCCTGGCGCGGGGCCGAGAGGATGAGGATGGGAAAGGCGAGGGGAACGGCCTCGCGGCGCCGGCCAAACATCTGACATCCAGCCCCGGCCCCACCGGCTTCTTGTCCATGAAAATATACAGCCATGACCTATTTCCAGGGAAGGCAAGCGCCCATTTAAACAAACCCCTGACAAATGAAGGCAAGCAACCATTTCCTCCTTATTTCCTTCCATTAGAAACGAAACACCGCCGTTAATCACCAAGAAAGAAATAAAACCCCAAAATGATCTGCTAGTGACTGCGTGAGTCAGGTCCCTCTCCTGGAGCTCGCCACAGAGCTGACCCCAGGCACGGGTGGAATAATTCCGGCTGCCCTGAGCCAAACCATTGCTCTCTCCTACAGGAAAAAATGGGGAACATGCTGTGCTTAGCTGATGCCCAGCCCTGTGTGCACCCCCCGTTTTATTCCTCCAATTAATTTCATTTTTTACCCCATTAATGTTTTTTTTCCTCCAGGAAAAGCTTGTGTGCAAGAGCCCTGTAGGAAAAATCAGGCCCCACGTTAGGTACAAGTTCCTCCTGGGGAGATTCCAATTGGACACAAGAGGAAAATTTTTCATAATGAGAACAATTTACTGCTGGAATAACCTCCCCGGGGAAGGGGTGGGCTCCCCAGTGTGGAACACATTCAAGATTTGGCTGGACAGGGTGCTGGGCCATCTGGTGTAGACCATGCTTTTGCTCCGAAAGGTTGGACCAGCTGATCCTTGAGGTCCCTTCTGACCTGGGACTCCGTGAGTCTATGAAATATGAGGGTCTCAATAATAGCTGTTGTTTTGCAAACCTGCCGGCAGCCCCCAGCCACAGTGACCATTGCATCCCACTCCGTGCCTGCTTTCCAGAGGCCATTCCCACCTTCGAGATGGCATCCAGCAGACAGCTGGATGGCTCTGACGGCACTAAGGACACGGGGGGCGGGGGGGGGGGGGGGGGGGGGGGGGGGAGGGAAGCAGCTGGTCCCTGGGACATCGTGTCCTGCCTCCATGCTGCCAGGAGCAGCTTGTTGGTACCCAAAGCAATTATCTTCAGCAAGGAGGATGGCTGATGACTTTTTGCAGCGGGTGCAGGAATTTTTCCTGCATTCGCAGACTTGGCTTGCAGAGATAACTTCAGGTTGGTTTGCTTTTTTGGAGTCAGATTAGGATCTTTCTTGTGCACCGCGTGTGGGGCTGTTTACCAAATGCTGTTGGCAAAACACAGCCCACCACAAACCACAGAGGCGGCCACATGGGATGCAGGCAGCTCCTGACGCCGGCTGCAAGAGGGGGTGCAGCCTCTTGCTCTGACTCCAGCACCTGAGCCGGTGGGGCCAGAGGGGTCCTCTGCGCCCCAGCAAGTGCTGGGCATTTGGAAATCACCCAAGACCTGTGCAAAGGGTGCACAAGACCCCCTTGCCACAGGCAGGCTGGCTGCTAACAGCAATGCTGCGGAGGGTGAGCACACGAAGCCTGTGTTTCTGTAGCTGGCTTCCAGAGCAATGCCTGCATCCCACCGTAAAATGGGGAACTCGTCTCGTTGGGATGAGCGCAGCACAGACCCGGGGTGCCCATGCCATGCTGCTCATGTTTTACCCGTGGGGTCACAGCCAGGATGGTTGTGCGGCCGTAGGATGGGGGTGTCGGGGGCTATTGGCAGGTGCTGCCCTGCCTCCCTTTCCTGACTACTGCATCCTCCAGTCCCACCATACCCACACTGCGACCATTCCCAAGAGGGAACCTCACAGAAAAGCATGAGACAAACGCTGGGGACATCCCCAGCATCCCACTGGCGAGGGGCGTGGGTGCTGCCCTGTGGCTTACAGCCGCAGCCCCCCCAGCACCAGGGAGCCAGAACTTGCTCCAGCTCAGCACGGAGCAAGACATTTCCTGCTCCGGTGCTTATCTCCATGGCCAGGCAGCCTCGAGGAAGCCGAACACCCTTGTGCTGTTGTTCAGTGGCTGACGGCCAAGGGTGCACTTGTGTTTCGCAGAAACCCGGTGGGGCCAGCCGCTCCTGCTGCGGGCACGGCACACAGGGTTTGGTCAGCAGCGTACCCCCATGGCCAGCACAGGGCAAAGATCAATATTTTTGATGTGATTTCACTCTTACATCACACAAATCTGCAGGGATTCATTCTCACTGTGCACCCGTCGATCGCGGCACTGTCAACCCTGACGCTCCCGTGGGGACAGCCTTTGGGAGATGCACTTTGGGGCGTCGTGGGTCTTGCAATTTGGCAGAGGCAACATCACAACCCCATAACTGTTGCTTCCCCACACCTGGCTGTCTCCTCACCAGTGCTCCAGGGGATGCCAGCAACGGTGGCAGGGCACAGGTCAAGCACAAACCGCCCCCACTGTGTCCCAGGGGGGCAGTGGGGACCCCGGAGATACCCTCACCCAGGGCACATGCGAAGTCCCAAACACCCCTCAAGTATCAAACCTCTCGCAGATGTTCCCAGCACAGCACCCGCTGCACATGGCTTTGCTCCTGTGCAGGAGCTTTCAAGGGGAAGAAGCCGACTCAACCCGTGTTGTGTCCCTCATCCCCCGCTAATGAGCTCCACAGCCCACTAACGAAGATCCAGCAGCATGACCCAAACCTCGGGCGGCTCGTGGGATGTGTGTGTGCAGCACTTGCTGTAGGGCACAGGCAGATTCTGCATTGACTGCATACTGTATCCCTGCTGCTGAAAGCCCAGGTTTGCTTTTCTGGCACAGGAACCACTTACCTGCTGTGAACATCCAGCCTGGGCTCAAAAACCTTCCCAGGAAATCAGTTTAGCATTGCTCGAGCACACGGCAGCACTCAGCTGCGATATTAAATTCACTCCAAAAGAAAAACGGACCGTGCCTCCAATGTCCAGGATAAATCCCTGGCGGTTTGGTCCTGTCCCATAGCATCAGGTGCCCCTGGTATAGGATGACTTCCCATGGAGGCCAGCAGCCCCTGACATGTGCTGCTGAGGACTTTCTTAAGGACATCCTCGGAGACATGGCACCAGAGCAGCCATCCCTGCTTGCCCACCCACTGCAAGGCACCATTGCATTGACATAGGACCATATTTTTTGCAGACACACTAAAAGGCAGGGTGGGAATGTCAGGAGGAGACATGCTGAAGGCTGTGCTCTAACATTCAAGGTCCCCAGGTGTCCCTGGGGTGGGGGAGCAATACAGGGATGCACCCCAAGCTGCTGCTGCAAAGCCCTCAGCAACCAACCAGAAGCAACAAACGAGCACAAGCCCCTCAGCAAACCTTGGCTGACAACTCAGAAGCAGAAATAGCAGGGAATTTGCTAAAGAAATTGTTCTGGGAGTCACTTATCTCCATTAAAATACCCACACACAGGGGATGCACCCCTACAAGGGACCTGTGGCATCACAGGGAGGGGTCCTGGCGCTTTCTGCACCACAGCCCCTCAACTTCAGTGCCACCAGTGTTTTGCACCATGCAACCGCCCCGGTGGCATGAAGAAATGTCAAGAGCATGCAAAACCTTGATAAGGTCAGCGGGTAGGAAATGCAGCCGAAATCCTTGAGTTTCATAAGGGGGGTTGACAATAGCTCGGAGAGCTGCCAACTTTCCTTTCATGCACTGAGTGACAAGTGTGCTTGGAAACTTCAGGCTCTCTGCAAAGAAAAGAAAATTTGCCAAAGGAGAGTGTTTTGGCATGGCTTTCTGAATTTCAGCTAGTTTTGCTGTGAGGTGGTAAGAAATGTCCCCTCCAGCATGACTGAGCTGGGGGCTGCCCTTGCTCATCCCCAGCCCAGGAGGGAGCAAAGGAAATAAATATGGAATTCCAGAGCAAAGGGAAAACAAAATGTTTCTGGATAAATATTTAGGCTTTGCTATAAACCCCCTGCTACAACGTCTCCCATTGCAGCCGGGTGCTTTTTGCATTTCAAAGTTGGGATTTTCAATGCAAATGCTGCTGAGCACCCAAGGCTGAGCCCTGCTGCGGGTGTGAGGGCATCCTTGGCTCTGCTGGCCACCAGCCACCAGTTTTGCTCGTGGGGAAATCCTCAGTCCTGCTGGAGGGTGGGATGGAGGCAAAAATCCTCCAAGGAATTTGCTCAGGGAGGTGCTGATCCCTAATGGTGATGGGGAGCTCTGAGGGCTGGAGAGGTGATCGCAGCCCCTTGCTGGGGAAAAGGCAGCTTTAAGCCAAGGGTCTTCATGTAGCAGCAGAAATGGGTGAAGAAGAAGTGTATTTGGGAGCTGAGCTCTGCAGTGGGTTTGTGCCCTACAGGGGCTGCAGAGACCCAGCTCCAAAGCCCCAGGGAAGCCTTCGGGCCCCTGGGTGGCCGCATGGGTCCCAAAATCCTCCCTGAGGTCCCTTGCTGGAGGCTGGGTCCTGGCATGACCTCAATTTTGAGCAGAGCCAGGGATGTCCAGAGGGTCACAGCACCCCATCCCCCTCAGTGGGGACGGGGGTTCCATTCTGCCCCTTCCCAGGGTGGCAAACAGCATCCCCAGCCCCGGCAATTAACATCCACACGGGTGGCTGGGTTTGCAAAGTGTTTGGGATTTGCATTTGATTAAAATTAAGTGCTAGGAAAATAAAGGCACGCCAGTTCCTTATTGCAGCTGGGCCGGGGCGAGGAGGGCGAGGTCCGATGGCGCGAGGGGAAGAACAGGGACAGGGAGGAGAAACCCCCTGGAGTTGATGTCACAGGGGGTGAAGGCAGGGGCTGGCGGGGGGGCTGCAAGTGGGGAGGCTGAACCCCAAGCCAGGGCGAGCACATCCAGCACTTGGGGCGACGCGCCGAGTGTGTTGGGCTTCGTCCTCTCCACTTCGGTGCAGAATTTGGATATGGAAAAAACATGCCAGGAGCATGACAACAGCCCCGCTCCATCTGGATAAATAGTTAACAGAGTAGTCAAAATAGCTGGTGCTACGAAACAGCTGCTGGGACAGGAGACAGCGGCAGAGAAGCATCACTGGAAAAATGGGATCGGAGGAAGGAAGTGCTCGAGCGGGATGTGCCGGAGGGGAGCGGGGCACAGGTGGTGGCAGACAGCCCCGTGTGAGCTGGGACTCTCCGGCGCTGCTGGGGGTGGGATGGAGGCAAAAATCCTCCGAGGAATTTGCTCAGGGAGGTGCTGATCCCGAATGGTAATGGGGAGCTCTGAGGGCTGGAGAGGTGATCGCAGCCCCTTGCTGGGGAAAAGGCAGCTTTAAGCCAAGGGTCTTCATGTAGCAACAGAAATGGGTGATGAAGAAGTGTATTTGGGAGCTGAGCTCTGCAGTGGGTTTGTGCCCTAACAGGGGCTGCAGAGACCCAGCTCCAAAGCCCCAGGGAAGCCTTCGGGCCCCTGGGTGGCCGCATGGGTCCCAAAATCCTCCCTGAGGTCCCTTGCTGGAGGCTGGGTCCTGGCCACCAGTGCCCACCACCCCCCAGCCTCCCCTAGGCTTTGCATCCCAAAAACCTGCACAAAGAACCAGAGGGCTAGAAAACCTACTCGCCGGGAGAGCTGGAAACGAGAATGGGAGATGTGGGGTGGGAGGCGATGCTGGACCCACTGGAAGCAGAGGGAGAGCTCACACAAGGCAGGACCACACATCCCACCCCAGGCAGAGCACCCCCAGGGCTCCCTGCAAAGGGCTTTTAAAGGTGGAAGGGCCCTTGCCAGGGTGTTTAGGCAGGGCTTACCCTTATTCCAGACACCTGAACCAGCTGCCTGCACCTGCCAGCCCGGATTAGCTTCCCCCAGCCCCACGCACAAAGGGACGTTTGCACCAAAAGGCCACTTTTCCAGCAGAAAGCTCACGGCCAACGAGCTGCCCGTCCCCGAGCCCCCACCTGGCCCCATGCAAAACCCCCAGCCCTGGGCGAGCTGTGAGCCAGGACCCCCGTGGGGGCTGGTTTCCCCGCGGTCGGAGCAGGGGATGGCCTCACTGGCTGGAGGGAACGGCTAAGGAGCTTCCATGGGAACTGGGCAGCACTGGGGGTCACAGACCCCTCCACCGTGACACCCAACCTGTGCATTGCTTGCTGGGGGACAGCCCCAGCACCCCAGCAGGGGGGTTTCTCCAGCACGTCCCCTGGGGCAGGGAGGTTCACGCTGCTGAGGAGGGGCTGGAGCTGTGTCATCGCCTCCCCCTCCTCAGCCCCCCAGCTGCAAAGCAGGACAAAAGGGACAGAGCCTCTTATCACCCGCGGGGGCCAGGATGCATCACCACACGCTTTGATGGCAACAGGAAAGATGTTAGGGCTGGAGGTGTCTGGGTGTGCAGGAGCTGAGGGAGATTTTGGGAAGGACAGGCATGATGGGCATCACTGCTGCCCTGGGGGCAGGTGTGGCATCACACATTTTGGGTTGCAAAGCACTTGTGGCCACTTGCTGCGACCCACCGGAGGGCTACGGGGACAGTCACCTCAGTGGGTCTCAAACCCACCTCCCAAAGGAAAACCCCAGGCTGAGGATGGATTTTGCCATGATGTGATGTCCCGTGGATGATTAAGAGCCATTTCTGAGCCCACCGCCTTCCCGGGACCTCTCCCACCCTTCACCTCTCATCTATTGCTCCATGAGAAATACGGCACGTATTCCCACCACGGGCAGGGATGCGACCACACAGCCCTTGCCTGCTCATCTTCCCAACCCTAATTACCCTAATCACTCCCACCCTCTCCAGTGCAGGGTGGATCCTGCAGCGATTCACACACCGGGAAGGACGTTACAGCCTCCACGGAGGGGCAAAACGCACCCGAGAGATGCTTTTGCAATAGGAAAAGAATCGCTTTTCAAATGCAATTTGCTTGATTTATAGGTGCTACCTGCGACGCTCGTTTATTGATGATTTCTAATTGATTTACTCTATTAAGCACCGGCACTGACGGGAGCAGCAGATGCTCCGGGTGGGTTTGAGCACGGCGGTAGGAAGCATCACAGATGGCTCCAGTCTCAGAACCAGGCAGCACGAGTGCCTGACGGACGCCGAGGACTGATTAAAAAAATTATTAAAGGATTTATTAACCCTTGGAGAATTATTGTTCTATGATCTAGCCAGACAAACAGGGATGAGACCTCACTCTGAAATTTCCGAATTGGAAAAAGCCCCAAAATGTCAACGTTCCCAGGGAAAATTAGGGGGAAAAAAAGTCATTCTGCTTTAGCCAAAACATTGTATTTCTGCAAAATCACTTTGTTTTCTTTGTGATTTTTCAAAGCACAGTAACAGAGTGTGATATAAAACAAATTATTTCCAAACAAGAGTAACTTTACAATAAGAAAAATGTAAATATTTGTCCTGACGGAGTGAAAAGGGCTGCTCCAACACTGTCAAGATCTTCCCTCAGCCTGCTCCCCCACCCAGCGTGTTTTGCTTTAGTTTTTATGAGAAATCAACAGTTGGAGAAAGCTTTTGGATTTTCCAATGGAAAAGAGCTGGAGGGACGGTTTTTCTACAAGTTCCGCCAATTAGCGCCTGGCTCCCCAGCCCCACGGCTGCTGTGAATTTTCCATTGCTGGAAATCTTAAATATCAAAGCTGGATGTTTTTCTAAAAGCCAAATCAGGCTGCGGGGCAGGTCAGGAGCCGCTGCCATGCCACAGGCTGTGCTCCCTGCAGCCCCCTTCGTTTACAGCCGCATTCAACTGAGCGTGACGAATTTCTCCTGAAATGCCTGTTT
This sequence comes from Falco punctatus, assembly GCF_963210335.1. Classification (NCBI taxonomy): domain Eukaryota; kingdom Metazoa; phylum Chordata; class Aves; order Falconiformes; family Falconidae; genus Falco; species Falco punctatus. Next base: position 104,471,992 of record NC_137580.1, on the reverse strand, counting down.
TCCACCCAACAGCAGCTTGGTTTTGTCTGCCCGCAGGGTGATGAGCAGCGGGGAGAGCCAGACCGTCGCCAAAAGGCTCCAGCTGTTCCGCCTGCCCTTCCCGCTTGCGCATCCCAACGCTGCTCCAGCCCTCCCGCAGCAGCTGCCCAGATGTGCCTGCCCTCCAGATGTGCAGCACTGCTACAGAGCTGGCAGAGGGGATGTGGCTCATGTTATAGCAGATCCAAAATAGCCTGAATTTCAGGCACAATTTGACAGCTGCTGTGCAGTGTTCGGGGTCAGCACACGCATGGGGGGATGCCCAGCGTGAGGCTGGATGAGCTGCAAGACCTTCGTGGTGATGCTAAACCCAGCCTGTTTTTATGAAGAGTATTAAAGGTCTTGGTTTGGTTTTGTATTTGGTTTTTTTCTTTTTTTTTTTGTAATGGTAACACAGGCACCATGTACCAAATACATCGCATTAATCAAAAATACAATTTCCAAGACGTTAAATATTTAGAAGCGATGCCAAAGCTGCAGGACAGTAAATACCAAGAGCACAGAGGTGAAATAAGGAGGAAGTTTGGGTTAATTATTTTATTGCCAGCTTGCACAAAATTAGGGCCAAATGCTGGACACGTGCTCACTGCCCCCAGCCCGCCCCTGCCCCCAGGGCCATCACACCTTCATGCCCTGCTGGGGCTGTGAGTCCCCGAGGCTTCTCCCCTCTTTCGGCTTCACTTGGGGTCCCAAGGAAAAGGGCTGGAGCTCCGGCACCATGGGATTAATGTCGCAGGTTAACCGGGGGTGGGTTTTTCTGCCTGGCTCTAGAGGTTTCCCGTGACTCAGCCACGCCGGGGATCGGTGCATGGAGCAGGAAAAGCAAATCCCAGCACCTTGGCCATGCTGAAACAGCAGATCGCACGGCCCCGGTGCCAGGGATAAACCTCAGCTACACCTGGCAGGGGAAGAAATGAAACGCAGGAAGAGAAAAGCAGGATCCTTATGGTCAAGTCACCCCAATAAAAATGAAGATCAGCCCTCAGGCTCAGGGAAATGCTGTTGAAATCCATCCCCATCCTGACGCGGCTGCAGGGGAAACACCTCATGCAGGGGCAAGGCTTGCAGCCAGGGGGAGAAAATCCCCCGGGGTTGTTCCCTCCGCTGGGTGGATTTCTCTGAGCACACAGCCGCCACAACTCACGCAGGCGGTCGGTTTTCCTTTGCTAAGTGACCCTGAAAGGCAATGCAAACCCTTGGGAAGGCTCCAGGGTCCTACAGGAGAACAAGCCTTCCTCCACCCTGCGCAGCAGCCCTCCCCGGCCAGACCGGGAGCTGGGCACAGGGGGTTGATATCCCAAAAGCACTAATTTCGGCAAGTTTTATGCGTGGCAGGGGAAAGTAGTCAGTGAGAAGACCCCATGGTATATCTGCAAAGTTCCTGCTGACAGGCTGCGGGGCCATCACCATCCCCAGGAGCCTGGGGTACCCGGGGACCTCACTGCATCCCCTGCCCTGCTCCATCACGAGCACAATGTTTTAAAGGGTAAAAGCCAGAAAAAAAGCTGTGCCGAGGGGCTCCAGCTGATTTGAGGCTGTTCCCTGCAAAAAACCAGGCTCGGGGGAGCAAGGAGTTTCCTTGATCGGGAAAGGCGACAAGGGCACAGGACCAGGGCAGGGCTTTTCTCAGCTTTTATTGAGGTGGCAGAGAAATCTAATGGCAACAGAAAGGAGCTGGAAAAACAAACAGGTGTGTCCAGCAGCAAAGGGGCCGTAGCTATAGCAATGGGACAGGCCCTGTTGACAAAAGGCTGCACAAAGGACCTTCTCGGGAGATTAAAAGTGGTTTATGAGCTGGCAGAGCTCCCTGGGAAGGTGCCGGGGCCACCACTGCAGCTGTGGGAGGCAACAGCTCAAAAATCAGGATGGGGGATCGTGCCCCGGGCACAGACCTGCGCCTCCAGCATCCCCCGGACAAGGGGGGGGGCATGGGGTGGTGGCGCACAGGGCTGCTCCCTCACTCCCAGGGGCACAGCTGGGTCCTGGCTCTGCAGCAGGCACCCCAAAGGGATGCTTTATTGGGGGAGGGGGGATCCCCCCAGCTCTGCTTGCCAGGGTGCAGCTTGTCCAGCGTCACTGTTTGCAGTCACAGCCTGGGGCTTGCAGAGGTGGCCAAAGGCTGGGTGGGGGGAGCGTAGGTGCGACGCCTGGTGCCTGGGCTGGCTGCCACCCTCAAGCCCCCCTTGCTCCCAGCCCAGGTACTTGCAACAGGAGAGAGGGAACACCGCTGCCGCGTTGTACAGCTGCTCCGAAAGCGCTGAGAGCAGTGCCCAAAGCAAAACCATGAACAGCAACAGGTCAGCTCCATACCTGGGCCATCACACTGCATCCCCAAACAGCTACGAGCCCCTGCCTTGCCTGCCTTCTCCCACGTCCCCTGCAGAAGGAGGTGGGCTTTGGCTCAGCACAATCCTCCTGGGACATCTGACAAGAAGGCACGGCTGAGCCAGGAGTTTGGCTGTGCCACCAGAGGAGAAGAGCCGAGGGCCAAGCCCTGCCTGGAAGGCAGCTGGTGGGATGCAAAACCCAGCCCTTGCCCAGAGACATTCACACTGAGGTCAAGTTTTGCTGCAGATGAGGGCTCCTGAACACTGAACCAAACCACTCAAAAGCTGCAGCTGAGCTGCAAAGATCTGTTTGAACTTATCCAAGATTTACCAACAGACTGGCTTGTAATTAAAGCCATGGATCATGACTCTGCATGAAGCCGCCTGATGCCACGTGCACGCGCCTGCAGCTCGTGATGGCCCAGGGCAAGAGAAGCCCAGACCTCACAGGCAAGCAAATTTTCTATTTCAGAGCTAGTGGAGGAGCCTGAGGGGTATTTGAGAGAACAAGCAAGGGGTGATGCCTCTCCCTGCGGGATGTGGCAGCCGGAGGGCTGCCCTGAGCGCAGCAGCTCTCACCACCAGAAGATGCTACACGGGCAACCACAGGAACGCTGCAGGACCTGGTCCCTGAAACAGAAAGGGAGATTGCAGGCAGCTTTAGGGGTGCAACAGGGCTCTGCCGCCTTTCCCTGGGAGCCTCCCAACAGCCCCCTGTAAAGGGTGGTGAAAAATCAGAAGCCAGAAGGCGAGTTAAGAGGCTTACACCTGTGCAAGCAAAGCCAATGTCCTGCTCCGTTAGCTCTGGAGAGCTCCAGCCTTGCTAAGCCAGGCGAGGCTCTGTGGCTCTCCAAAATCCTACAAGGAGAAAAAAAAATCTTAAAAGGAAAAAAAAACCAAAGGCTGCCTTGGGCTGATGAGGGGCTGCAGCCATCAGCGTGGCGCGTCACTTGTGTGCCGGAGCCACGTCCCAAGGCAGGGAGGAAACTGGCCACGAGCCCAGGTGAAGCCGGCTCTGCCACGCAGGGTGCAGCACCCCGGGGAGAGGCGAGGAGCAGTAGGCTGCTTGCTGGGGGAAACCCAGAGCAGGACATTCCCCCAGGACAGCAAGCTGCTGTGCTCAGGAACCCAGGAGCAGAATGTGAGGGGCCGAGCTGTCCCAGCAGCGACACACACGGGTTCACAACCCAGCACAGCCCCAGTGCCCAGGCAGGCACCCGGCTCCCCCCGGGATGGTCCCTGCATTGCTGGCACCGCACACCCGGCACCGCGCACCCAGCACCGCCGGCAGCCGCTCCGGGGGTGGGCAGCCCTGCCAAGGCCATATGCCACGGTTGTCGCCGTACCAAGAACAGGCGCTTCCCGGTCCCTGCGACAGGACACGCTGTTCCCAGCTGGTGAGCCTGGCGAGGGCTCAGGATGTGCTTGAGACTACAAGCTGGGAAGTAAATGTGTGATCCTTTTTTTTGGAGAAAACCCCCCTCAAACAGCAGCAGCTGCTTACCCTGCAGCAGGCGATGCTCCAACAGCTTCCCTGCAACTGTTGCTGGCCCAGGGGGCACGAAGGTGCCTTCAGCATCGGAAAGAAAGCAGGCAACCCCCTCCCCCCAAGGGACTGGAGGAATCTCTCTTGTACCATCTAACACAGGTTTCGGCTGGGAAGAAGCCTTGTGTAGCAGAGCACCGCATCTAATTCCTATAGCACGCAGCAAGCTCAGGGCACAGGCAGCAGGAGCTCCCGGACATCGGTTCATGCTCCTCATCCATGGATCCTCCCACTCACCTCTGTGCAGGCTTAATTAAAGAAAAGCTATAACCTCTCAGCAGCAGGCTCTACCCGTTTGACATACTATAAGTGGAAAATTCAGGAGGGATTTGCTTTACTCTCAGAGAGCCTTTGAGTTTCTGGTAAATAAACCCACTATTTTCAGCTCCTTGGCTCCTGCCTCTGCGGGAGGTTTGCCTCCCTTGACTGAATGAGAACGCAGAAGCCGCAGCAGCGAGCAAAGAGCACACCCTCTGACACGCCATCAGCTTTGAAGAAGCTGAGACATCTGCAGAAAAAGAAAAACCCATCAGTGTATTCGAACAAGCGGAGGAAAACACAATTTCTTCAGAGCAGCGCAAGGACAATTAGGGAAGGCAAAGCAATGCCATTTAAAATCCTGCAGTGTATTCAAAACTGACCCCAAGGAGGATGAAACGCCCTTTTCTGTTTAAATATTAACACTCACAGCATGAAGGAACAAAAACATTTTAAAAAGAAGAATACAATTGGCAGGGAGAAAAAAGCCCAACCTGCTACTCCAAGGAACATTATACGTGTGCGTGTGTATGTGTGTGTGTTGGGATTTCTATGAAACCATTGACATTTTTGATTAATGAGTTTTCTGTGGGTGGTTTATGTAAAGGAGAAGGGTAAGAAACGCAGACATGACTTATTCTCAAGCAAGCTGATGAGACTAAAGGCCTCCTGACTCAACACTTCTCCTGACTCAAGAATTCATCTTTTTATTTTCTGCCTTCGCAGACTTCGCTGGATGCAAGAGAAAGCTGTACAATTTGTGAGCTTTGTATCAACAGTGTGCTCTGTTTAGGCTCCAAGGCAACAAAACCAATTTAAAGCCTATCTTGAAACACTTAACTAGAGGTGCTTAAGATAACACCTTAATTCCATATTTAATTTAGTCTAAGATAAGCACAGTGATGAACTGAAGCCCAAATAAATGTCTAGCCATGTACACATATTGAAGACCTCCTATTATAGATGTCATACCACAGGAGATGAGTTATTAGAGAGACAAAAATCTGTACAGGATGCGTTTAGTGTTATAAAAAAAGTATAAAATCATGAGGGGAAGCATTTCCTGTAATTCTTCAGGCATCTCTCACCCAGAAACTCAGACTGAGCTTCAATAGCCCACGGCTGATGGCAGTGCTGGCGCCATGCTAAAAATCACCCCACCTGTAAAGCCCTCCCAGGGCAACGCTCAGCAGCCGTCCAACAGCACAGAAATAACTGTCACGTAGTTTAAGAATATTCACTGGGTTGGGTCTGGCTAAGAACTCATGGGAAATATATTGAAATAATTACCAAAACCCACCACGCATCACTTGGCCTTTTCTCACCTGCTTTCTGACGTGGCCACGCTCCTGACGCAGCAGCAAGGCCACCAGATGAGCAGAAGCAGCAGCTCCTTTGGAGTCCAATAAGGGGGTTTGTTGGCTCCTAGAAATTTTATGTGGTTGAGGAGGTTAAAGCCTTTGGGTGCCTGGAAGGCAGCAATGTGAAAGCTGTGCTCCCAGCACACAGGTGGGTTAACGGCCAGGGGAATGACTCTTTACAAAGAGCTTAAGAAGAATTTTGCACGTCAGCTGTTAGGCACAAAGTGGTACGGAGTGATGTTTAGCACCGACCTTACCAACACCTCCTGGCAGAGAGCAACCCCCATCTGGGAGGGACAAGGGGCTGCCTTCAGAGTCCCCTCCGCGTCCCGAAGGAAAAGCCGCACGGCTTGTCCTGGCCAAGCGAAGGAGCCAGAAAACACTGCTTCTGTGGGCAACTTGCAGCAAGGCACAGAGCTGCACTACAGCAGGTCGCAAGAGACGACTGAAGATGTACGAATAGGCACTGGGCAGAGCCATCAGAGAATACAATTAAGCTCACTGCAATTAGCCAAACCCCAGTTTTTTGCAGGCAGGGACTGGGAACGCTCGTGGAGAGGAGGGGGCATTCACTGCCTGACGTGGTCTTGCACCCTGCATATGAAATGGAGCATCTCATCGCACTCACTCATGTGCGGGTAGCAAAATGGCTTGGAGTAAGCGTGTTTGATGATACAGGTGCTAGGAAATGCTAACAAAGTGTTTTGGAAATAATCCTGCGAGAGAAGGTACCAACAAGTATTTGCAGGCACTTTTAATTTTGCATTTCTTCAGTTTTCGTAAAACTGACCTTTTTCCATGCAATGCAAGCCTAAATATTTGTTATTTGCACTGCAAATGTAAAAAAAAAAATGCACTAAGATTTATGAAAAGTCAGAGTAAAGTGGGGAATGGAAGCAAGAAAACAGCTTAAAAAAAAATAAAATCGTTTGTTGTCAGAAAAGCATTAGTAAGAGAAACACCCCAGCAAACTGCCTAACATTCAGGTGGCAAGACCGTGTCTCCAAGACAGTCCTGTTATCCTTTCTCCACTTTTTTTTCCCCATGTTCCCTAAACCCAAACATTCTTAGCCCTTGAGTATAAAAATAACAAATCTCTAAATGCTGAGGACCACTACAAAACTGGCTTGAGATTTCCATCTCTTTGTCAGGAATGCTTGTTCTGTGTTTCCAGTTGGAGGAAATGAAGTTTTGGGTTGTTTTTTTAAAGTGTTTATTCCTGCTCAGACTACATACCCATTTACGAGCCCCACCACAACGCTGCAGCCAGGGTTTCAGCTGGGTACCAGCTTTTTATTCTTGTGTTTGCTTCGGTAAAAATCAGGAAAGATTTCTGCAGAATAGACCCAATTCAATTAGACCTGGCCATCATGGAAAGAATGAGCTTTAATCTTACTTCCTTCACCTCTTACTTAATTCCTTGCCTGTTCACAGTGGATTTCTCTCTTATTCATCCGAATCGGAATTGACGACTTTGCTTTAAATTCAGAGGTGGGCCAGGCTTCTGTTTCCCCCTACGAAGCCCAGCAGAGTTCCTGTTTTTTCAGGCCATTTTACCAACACACGTTCTTTGTTCCAGTCATTATCCAGCCTGACCTCCTACAGGCTAACTGGCCAAGTGTTGAAAAGCATCGTCTTTACATAGATTAATCTATTTTCCAACATTCTCGTTGCTTTACCTAAAGATCAGCTCATGCTTCAGACAGGCTCCCATGGCTGCAGTTGCTGCTTGTGCCCTGAAAACAAGGTATGATGCTTGTGCTGGTGGTTTCCCCGCTCACTTTTGGTGGCGAGAAAGTGTATTTATCATTCCAAAGGGAAAGGAGAAGTATCAAACCAGAGATTACTGGGTCTTGCTCTGCTCCCATTGTGACCAGACCTTCCAGCAGGCCACCTTCACGGGTTTGCAGATGGCGGGTCCAGATTGAAAACAGTACAAAAGGGCATGTCTTGTCCTCCTGCTGCAAAGGGACAAGCCCCCCTGGAAATGTTACAGCTGAGCCAGGCTGTGAAAACTCAAGACATTTGGGCCAGTTTTGTTTTAAACAGTGTAGCCTTCTCCTAAAAGCAGGTTATATAAAAAAAAAAAAAAAGTCACCTGCTTTACAGGTTAACTTGCAGCCACAATTTGATCTCTTGGAAGAAAACCAGTATTAACTAACTTGATCTGAAAAACAGTGGTTCCCAACCATTACGGTTGTAACTGCTGATCCATTCCGATGCCTGGGATCACACCACATTTACTAACAGATTAAACCCAATTTTTTAGATTTATCGCCAGCTGAAACCTCCCACCTGGCTGTCTCAGGGAATGGCTCCCACTCTCCCAGAACTTCACAATCATACCATTGATTTGTATTTCAGAAAATTACCTAATTAGACCATTCTCTGAGCATGTAGAGCCAGCGGAAACAACTTACAGCTTCATGCAAATACAGAAAGATGTCAACTTCCTCATACGCCCCTGAACAACCCATTCCTTGAGCCAAACCCAAGGTAATGAAGCTTTTAAACTAAGCCCACCGGACTAGGTAGGTACAAGCATTATCACTGATAAACTCCACTAATTAGAATCAAAAGATACTAAGAGAAATCTCCATTTTACATGGGTCATCTGGGCCCCCCCCACGTGTTTCAGGTCTGAAAGTAAACAAATAAGAAGCACTTAAACCAATGGGTATCCATGGGAAAACTTCATTTTTAGAATAAGGCCACTGAAATGTAAACAGCAGGGCTGGAATTTAAGAGAGGACTCCAGAAGTACGTACCCTGCATAGTTCCATACCTTCTCAGATCCATACTAACCGCAGGAGGAAAAGCGGGTTTGGTTACAGGCACTGAAATGAAGATTCATAAGAAAAAAAACCCTGGATCTCACTGGAAAAATCAAGCATTTAGCATTCGGTGAGGAGAGGAGGAAAAAGCAAACAAAAAACAGACACTGTGTTGTACTTTTTTGTTTTTATAGAATTTTTACAATATATTTCTCTTCATTTGCATATTTTACCCACATCTGTAGCTTTCTTTTTACATGTTGAACTGAACTGGAATAAATCTAAAGGTCTGATATATTTTAAACAACTGATAAAAATTGCAAAGTAGTAAACCCGTAAGAAAAGAAATTATAAAACTCTCTTTTTTAAGTGTTTAATGAAAGCAAGTCAAATGTGTCGTTAGGAACAATATGGTTTTAAACACATCATAGGTGATTCAGGCAGGACAACTTTTTTTTTTTATGTTAGGCACATTTTTTTTCAGCATACCTGTTTTCCAGACAGTTTTATACTATTTAATAATATCATCCGCATCCACTTGGAACCACCGCAGAATTTTCAAAATGTGATTGATCATGAGTATTCATTATTGGTATTCTCTTCCTCTTTCTTTAAAACTATCAGAAGAAAAAAAAAATAATAATCAGTGTTTCTTGTCTCTTAAAAAATCCGTAATGAATGATTTGAGTTGTAAGGCAGCAACAGATTCAGTGTCAACTCAGGTCACAGTCCTTCAGTTCCATCTAGTGGGTAGAAATTATATTTAGTGGACACTGTTCCTAGACAGTCCCTTCAGGACAAGGTGACTGACTCACAAGGCCAGTTTCTGCTGGTAGAGTAAGTGAAATGGTACACCTAGTAAGGAACACTGGCCACTCCTGTGTCATCCTTGCAGCCTCTTGTCTTCATACAGAAAGCAAAAAGACAGTCCAATGGGAAAAAAAAATAGTATTGTAGAGCCATGACAGCGTCTATGAATGGTTTATTTACAGTCTTCATCCCTGATGTGAAAAAAAGAAAACAAACCTTCTTTGACTAGGACAGGCAGATCTCAGCAGCATGCCACATGCCTTCGCAAATCAGCCCATTGCATATCCTTGACTGCTTAGCCACGGCTTCACACCGAGGCAGCAAACAAAGTCCTACTGCTCAAGAAGAGCAATTTCAAAACGCTCACCTGTCCCATCGACACGACTCCCTAAAGCAGTCTTAAGAATGTCTCATCGTGGTGGAGCAACTCCCTGCTCCCAGAATCTGTCCATGCTACTGGGAAGTGTGAAACAGTTGGTTCCTCTGGGCGCTCTCACCCCCCCCTGCAGCGAGACTGCAAACTCCGACGTGTTACTGGGATGCGGGAACAAAACGATCCATGTGTTAAGGATACGCCACAGCTTCGTTAAAGACATGCCACAGCTTGGATAAATCCCTTCCCATCGTGACCTCATTCAGGAAGGAAGCAGGGCTTTAACCTCGCAGCACACTCCAGGAGGGGGTTCAGAGCCCCACCTCTCCGCCTCCTTTCAGTCTTCGATAAATTGTACGTTTTTCCTGAATTCTGGCATTCCCATTTGCTAAGAGGACCACTCCATTCCTGAAGGCGACAGCTTCAGCATAGTGCTGCTTGGTCTTCACTTTTAAGTCTTTCAGGCAGAATAAGCACGTCCTGATTCAACCTCATCCCCTGCAGAAGCCATTCACTTGGTACTCACCTGGCTGAACAGAAGTCAAAACACCTTTAACTACAGCACTAGGGGCCATAAAAAAAAAAAAAAAAAGGGATGTATTACTGCACGTTTCCCTCTCAGAGAGAGACTGGACCACCCTTAAAAGTTTCTGCCCCAGCTGATAGAGACCATCAATTCAGAGGTCAGCCCCCAAGGCAGTGCTCCCGCGCATGGTGCACATTGCTGTTTAGGCATGACTCACTTTTTGGACAAGCATGGTCAAAAAGCATATGCCCTTCTGACAGAGCCTGACAGATTCTGACTGCCCTTAGACAACCTGCCGTCAGTTACTACCGAAGCTTTTCATTGCCTTTTTTTCATATCCTGATGTTGAGGTGAGGAAGAGAAGAAAATAATCAGCATAAAAAGTGCTCTGAAATCATATTTGACAAGGCCAGCTCTATATACTGTATAATGGTATACAAAATACACCCCCAAATTCTTCTATGTTCTTTCTGACTCTTTGGAAAGGGAATAACCAGCGTAGTTGAACAGGAAGAAAGCCAATTTATTTCAGCATGGAAAGTCTGCAATTCACTCTGTGATCACCAAGAGTAATGCAGTTATTGCTCTATAAGACTGGATCGATCATTAACCCCCACCCTGAGTGCTGGGAGTCCAGGTTCCCAACATTGCCAAGAAGGACCTCCTAAGCCACTAATATTGAAATAATTAAAAGAAAAAAGCCTCATGAATGATGTCTTGTAAAGATGTGATCATTGAGAAACAGGCGAGTTCCTCGGTTCTTCATATTACTGCTGCTTTTTGAACGGGGGCCAGCCTTTGCCCTCTGCACTAGAATAATGTACTAGCTAGAATGACACACTAGAGGTAAATTAAGGTAAGAATAGATGATTCTGTTGATTGAATCAGACCAGGAGAAACATTTAACATCTTGCAGGAGGATGCTCTGAAACTGGAATCCTTTAACTGCTATATGAATCACCCAGAATTTGTCTTACAACCTGCAGTTCAGTAAGAATTAAAGTCCTTTCCCTTGGGTAGTAGCCTTCAAAGCAAACATGACAGGATTCAAGTGCGGACCACTTCTGCACCAGCCCACCAGATTTGGGTTTGCCTATTTCACTTCAACGATACAGAATAGACACTGCTGATGGCATCACTCAGAGTTCAGCAGTATTTTCAAAGCTGTCACGTTCCATCAATCAAGTTTCCTTGGGAGCAGATGATAGCAATGCAGGGGCCTTCCATGCTCATACTTCAGCTACCTTCTTTCTTTTGCTTCCTCTGAATAAAAAAAAAAGTATTGTTCTGTTTACTCTAACATGCTACAATATGTGCATACATAACTGTAGGCGATGCGTGAGTTACTTCAAGATGTGCTTTTTCATTGAAGTGCGCTTTTACTTTTACAAATTCTACATCAAGGTGGAAGGAAGGAAGGCTGCAGAGTGCTCATACACTGAAGCTGAAGGAACTTTTCCTGAACGGAGTTACGATGTTTGTTCCAATGTCCTATGGACAAACTACTCTATCCCATGCACTCCGGCCTGAGCCAGTATTAAACATTCCAGAAACTTGTTGATTTGTTCGGATAGTTAATGGCAAGGCTGATAGCAGCAATGTTTTTCAGGGCCTGGAGGAGAGAAGGAAAAACAAAAGTCTCGTCAAAGATTCTCCTCAATCCAAAACTGCAAAGAAATCCTTGTATGAAATGAAACAGAGATAAATAACCAGCCTGTTTCCACCTGGTTAACTAATTGTCATGCATCCAGGCAGTTTCAGCCAGGCAACTGCATTTCCAGGGGGTTGAAAGACCAGCCCCCTTCCCCACGTCCATGTTTTGGCAGTTGAGTGGCCCTGTTTGGTAGAACAGATACGGCTGAGAACACCTGACAGCCCCTTTGTGGCACATTGACTGCTCAAGCAGAACAGCGTTTCTGCATAGTTCATGGACAAATTTCAGAGGCCCTGTCGTGGTATCGTAAAGCCCAAGTACATGCGTATCTATTTGATAAAACTCCACTGGGCAATCTGAAGTTATTGTCTCTGCCAGAAAAATAGCACAAACCCCCCCATCGCCGGGGTCGTGCAATTTTATTACCTGTGCTGTGCAGCGATGAAGATGATCTTCAGTATTTAAGGCAAGCAAATACTCCTGTATAGATCCAAGCTCCTGCAGCCAGAAAGCATTCTATGAACACCAACGTTTCTACCAAAGGTATCACCCTACTAATTAACTTGAAAATGCTGATCATTACAGCAGTTCCCAAGAACCAAAGCTATCAGAACTGCACACAGGACTCTCCTGGACTAGAACAGTTTGTGACCACTGAGATCAGTTCATTACAGGCTGTTCATATGTAACGTTCCAAATCAACTCACGGAAAACCACATTCAAATACCTTTAAATTAATTATTAAACCAGCACTCCTCTCAGAATAAAGAGTGGCTTTACGGCCTACTGCCTTAATTGCACAAGGAAGAGTCACGACTATTATTACTTAAGGCCCCAGGATGGATAAGCAAACAGCATGCCCCTCTATTAGAATTTGCTACCAGACTCCACAAGAGAAAGTTGTTTACGTTTCTGAAGCATTTTATGTTTCTAAAACTGATGAACTTCACCAGGACAAAGGAAAAGTGCATATAATTTGATGCTGCACTACATATCATTCCCAGCTGGGGAGAGAAGGGATAGGAACTGAGGAACTGCTTACAGTAACTCTGTTTTCTGTAACGAAGAAGAGTTCTGCAAGTGCACGATGAAGAGGAAGGAGAATACCAGGCTTGGTCATGTCATGACACAAGTTGTTTTCCATATGGGTAAAAAGCTGCCAAAGTGGCTTCAACAGCGTGAGGTCACAGTCCCTGGGGGGAAAAAAAGAAAAAGAAAAAGTGATTTAAATGAAATAGTGAGTAATCATGGTCTTACGCCTGTTTCTGGGAGGGGGCAGGGGGGGAAACCCAAACAAATTTAAGAGAACAAACCCATAGTTTTGACAGATGTGTAAACAAAGGGAGAAACACAAGAAGTATTTAAAAATCTAATTTCAGTCAGGTGTTTCAGCACAATGAATTCCATTCTGAATCGGTGAAGTGAGAAAACCTCATACCCACGAACAGATCTAAATAATTTTTCTAAAACTGAGTGGCCTCCTGAAATGAGAACTTTAAAATAGCTATATATATCGCTGTGCTAAATGCTCTAGCTCCACTGCTGGAAATTATACAATACCGAACTACAGCACTGAGCAGGCAATACCCTTGTATAGGGCAGACAGACAAAAAATTATATATAGCTCAACAAACAACTTCAACCCTGCCTCCTTCTTACTCCTGAGTTAAAGCTGGCTAACCCAAATGTCACTTATCATACAGATAGGATGACAAATATTGTTCAGTAGGGGACAGGGGAGACGGGGGAAACAATTTCAGAACCTACCATCTGATTAGCTAAGAAAAATATTTAATGTTTTAAGCACAACAGAGACGTGATCTTTTAGCAATTACATTTGTTGTCCACATGACAAAGGCATTTTCTGATGAAAAAACTCAATGGAACTTGGGAAAAAACAAACAAACAAACAAACAAAAAAAACCCACCACAAATCTGTGATTACAAGTAATACCAAAATCAGTTTTTCAGACTCGGATGCAGATCAGTGTATTTCAAATCTACACAGAGTCAAGCAACGAGTTTACGTACACTACATGTGAATATACTTTTTGACACTTTAACGAAGTGAGCTAGTAGAATGCTGTTGTATTCATGATTTTGCTTTTCCTGAACTGAAGGGACATAACAGAGGTAAATGTCAGCATTCCAGCACTGTTGTCTTTTGTTTCCAGCATTTCTACTGAATGAATGTGACTATACACATTGGCAAAACACTATAAAAGCTCAACATTTTCTTAAGAAACACCCATGCCATACATACTTAAGCATTAGCCCATATATCCCTTCTAAAACTCAATTACAGGCTTAGCGGTACAACTAAAAATAATGAAAGTTATTTACTTTACAGAGAATCAGTTCATCATTTCACCAGTTTATTATTCCACCTTCACCTTAATTCTGAAGTACAACTAATACAAACAGAACACAGTTCTAAAAGATTAATTTCTAGAAAATTAACTGGAATCTATTTTTTGTTCTGTTTCAGGGTGATCTTTTCTTTACAACATTCAAATTAACTGGACCTTTTTTAAAAGCCAAGAAGGAAGAGAAAATTTAAAAAAACACGCACAAACTCCCTTATAATAAATTTCTGCTATTGAGGCACTGTGAATTGTATCTGAAAGGCAAATTAAGAATACCTACTTCAAATCGTGGCTTTCTGGCTTCAAAGTAATATTAGCTTAAGTCACTTGTTCTTCTCTGGCCCTTTGCCTTTTAGTGCATGACACAGAGTAGTGCACTTACCTCTGGGCGCTGCACTGCACTATCTTCAAGAGCAAATGGATAGCCTTCAAACGCTGGTGCCCGGTCTGACGGCACGCTACCCCGACCTGCCATTCCCAGATTTTGGCCAGTGGAAGGTGAGGAACTACCCTTTCTTCAGACAGCATCTGCTTTAGAATTTCAAATCCTGGGGGGGGGGAAAGAAAAAAAAATAATCAAACAGCTGTTATTTTTGTAGGGCCCCATTCTGTTCAGATACTCAGTTTTCTCTTCTCCATATACTAAGTATTGGTCTGGCAAACAAGAAATTAACCAAAAAACAAACAACCCCCCACCCCGCAAATAAACTAAAAAAAAAAATAAAATCTGGGATAATCATAGATTAAATCCTGACATCAAAAGCCTTTTCTGGGGAACTTAGACAAAAATTACAAAGATTCTTACCTGAAATTAAAGTTTTGCCTAAACAAGGCAAACAAAACACTGGTTCTCACTATTATGTGACATGCAGTAAAGTTTTGCTGGTTGCAAATCATTCACCACCCTCAATTTCATTAAAATATTTAAACTCTGAAAGAAACTAAGAAAACCTTTTCTGCTATATATAGAAATTAGATCCAGAACCAACCTATTTTAAAGGAGAGCTACTTTTCAAAACACAATTGCAGTTATTTCTTTTCCAATTACAGCACCTTGCAGCATTTACTAAATCCTGCACGTAATTACTGTCATATAGTGAGACTTTGACTACAACTAACCATTTTATAATTGCTATCTCCAAGTGCCAGCGAAGATTTGGTATTTCTAGCATAAAGTCACAGTAAGTAAGAGACATTAGTCCAGTTTTGACTTGAACAAAACCAATCACATTGTTGCCAGAATATTGGAGAAAGCAAATTCTAAGCCAAAAAACCCCAGGGATAACCACAAGTCTGTCAAAATCTGGCAAAATAACTCCAAAAAGTCCTTTCCAATACATTCTGTGCAGCGCTTACCTGTCTGGAACCTTCCAAGATGACCTGCTGTCACTGTAAACTTATAACCCCACTCAGTGTTACTCATGTCAGAAGTAAATCGGTAGTAGAGTGTGTCTCCTGCGTACAAGGGAAGTAAGAAAATCCACATTACTACCTTCTAAGTCACTTTTGCTATCACAAATACCATCAATTGAAAAGATGTCATAAATTAATCCTAGATATCGTCATTCAAGAGGTGATCTATTACTTTTTGGTAATTACAAAACGCACAGAGCAGCATGATAAACAGGAGGCTGAAGCAAAACGCAGAATGGTTTCCACTGTGTAAAGATACAAGGATAATGTCTCTTACATTTTTGTAAACTACACAGAAGTTAAAAGAAACTCTGTACTGTACACAGTTAAACTTCACTTTTCCAACTGTGTTCCCAATCCGTTATGATTTATGAAAAGAGAACCTCTAAACAAGCAGCCAAGTTCACAGTCCATTAAACAAAACGTTAAAAAAAAAGTTAAAGTGAAGTTGCGATGCTTTTACATGTCAGAAAATTAAGTTGCACACTTTTACTCCAGGGAACAAAACCGTTAACCACTTAGAAGGGGAAGAACGATCAAAAGGTTCAATCATTTCACAATCAGGCAGTGGAACATTCAAGAAGTTTATGTCATTGTAGCATCTACAGCTTCACAGAGATGAACACTGGTAGCTAGCTGTAACACCAAACAAAAGACATCCTTACCTATCGTGCTCTGTAATATTAGATCTGGTTAAAACTTAAACTTTCCTCCTGTTCCATGAAAAATCCTAACACCCTGGCACAAGTTTTCATTGGGAAGCAGATTTTTCAGTTTCAGGAAGAACAATGTTGAAAACATTTTTAGGATTAAAAAAATATTTTTTTTAAAAAAAGAGTATCTAAAACTCTGTTCCCCTTTTCATCACAAAATGGAGCCATTGCTCTCTCCTACTCCTAAGAGTCTTGAGAAGGCCCTGCCATCAAACAAAAAGCCCAGAAGCCTTCAAATGCCTGGTTGCAGCTAAAGCCTGCTGAGTGGAAATCAAAAGCCTTCACCCAGACAGCTTTGGCTGGAAATGAAGTTTCACAAGGTGAAACTCCAAGTTGCACAGCCAACTCTGCTCCAAAACAATGGACCTCAAAGTTCAGTTTCTTGGCAAACCTCTGCAACTATTTGGGAGGAAAAGGAAGACAGAAGTCCATAAAAAATCCAAAATATTTCTGCAAAGCACGCATTTGTTTCTAAATAACGCCTTGTAACCCAAACCACTTTGCTAAGAAAGTTCTTCAATCTATTTACAGCTACTGACAGTGCTCGCAGTGAAAAGCTTCCTGCAATGCCACGGTGCTCAGTGGGTTAAAACAACTTAAAAGCAGCATGGGATCATGCAGCCCTTCAGCTCACCGGCATTAGCTACTGTGTTATCAAAAATGAGCTTAGAGACTACAGACTGGGATCGTCAGTCAAATGACTGATTTTTTTTCAGCTATGCTTGGTGGCAATAACCGGAGACAAGGCATTGGCACACAATGTTTGCTCCGAGCACTAGTATAGCACAGAGACAAAAGATAAGCCTATCTTTTTTTTTTTTCCTTTTTTTTTTAATAAAAATGTGCTTCCTGTGGAAAGTAAGACAAGGCAGAAACAACGTAAGTGAATATTGTGCAGAACACGGACTGTGTTGGAACAGAATCAAGATCAAAATTTGTTTCCAGTAGCTAAGTGCATGCTTTGACTGGGGTGTGGAAAAAAAGGTCAAGTAGCAGAACAACAGATAAGCCTACTTTTAAGAAACAAATGTAAGACATCAGAGCAAACAGATTGGGACAAGAAAAGGTTTATTTTTTTCCCCACACACATCTCAGGAACATCCGCATTTAACTCTCCTCTTTCGGTACTTTCAGGAGTCCCAGATATCCGCAATACTCTATACATTCGCACTGTGAAATGCCACATACTCACCTGGAAGCTCAAAATCATTCCATTTCTGTGGAGACCCACTGAAGCTGTGCCGATCCTGCTGGAAATCACTGCTGCTGGACATGAGCAACTCATCACAGCCTTCTTCTGTATTACACTGAGAGTCAAATTTGATTGAGAGGTAGATAGCACCGGGAATGTGAACTTTATCCTGAGGAATAAACATATACTCTTTGTATGCTGTAATACTCTATTATCAAGTGGCTGCTTAACTTTCACCATACAAACAAGGGAGATACGATAGAGGTTTTTTTCCCATGGAGATGCTGTAATATTTGTTGTATTTTTATGCAGCATTGATTTAACCAACGTAAAGCATGGCCTATTGCTTATATTAACTGTTAAGCACGCAAAATTAATTGCCAGCTATGCTTTGGTTTTCTTAAAAGCAGTAATGTTGCTGATACCGATCTCGCTGCCAGAAGCTAAAGGCTTATATGCATTTTAAAAACAAGAATCAGAAAGGTCAGATCTGCAGGGAAATTAAAATCCCAAGTCTGCCCAGAGGCGATAATTACTTACCAAACTATATTAGAAAAACGCTTTCAAACAACATCAAGAAAAAGAAATCAGAAGCTGTTTGTGTCAGGAGAAGATAGTCTAGTATGAGAAATACAAGGAAAAAAAAAAAAAAAAAAGACGCCGCTCCTAGCTTTTGTCAAATAGCACAAGGAAGTAACAAACCAAGCAAAACAGACCTTTGGATGAAAGGGTAGAAATATTTGCTCATTAAGGCCCTGAAACAATTTAAGAGTATGATCTGATTCAAACACATGCATCGTAAAAGCATTTAAGTGATGCACTTTTCTTTGAATTAGGACATTAAAGTGCCTTACAGGACACATTTCTTCACAGGGAAAGGCCTCAGTGATCTGGCATCAGTCTTTTCAAAAGCAAGACTGAACAGATACTTCACAGGTGCTTCAAGCACAGAAGCCCCACAGGCTGAGACTTCTGCTCCAACCACCTTGGTGTTTGTCAACAAATCTTCAAGTCATGCAAATCCACTGCCCTGTACTACACGTATTACCTCACCTCAAAATTAGTATTGTTGTTATAAGGATGTTTAGATTCACGCATCTGGACTGCCATTCCGGGTTCCTCCATGAACTGGCAAGCTGTCAGTGCCATTGTGCCTAGCATGCTCTCGTTGCACCCATGCAGTACTTTCTGCAGAATCTGGGGAGAAGCAACACGTGACATTAAGTGTAATTTGCCATCAAAACAACATTTACATGTGTGCATGCTGATGACTGACATGAGTCATTTCTAGCGACACAACATTTCAGAAGAGAGAATCGAGCTGCAAGAAACAAGACAAATTTAAAAATTATGTCTACAACTGTCGTCTCTGTAAGTGCAGAAGAAGACTTTACTCTGTCCTCTGCTCCCGATCTTTCAGTCTTTATCTGATAAAAAAATGCGACAGCTATTAGATACATCTCTTTCCACAAATGCTAGAATCAAGGCTAATCCATAAAATAATTAACAGTACACTACAGCTGTAAACAAGGAAGATAAACAATTTTGTTAACATACTTCTACACCTACAGGTTTTGATCGACTAGAAATGTCATGTTTTAGCCTTCCAAGTGTACAACTCCATGCATAAGAAGGAATAATTAAGTGGCAGTTAAGTGGCTGCAGTGTTTGGAAGCACTAGGTGGAAGAGCTGGGTCTTTAAAAATACAAATAAATGTGTTTTCTTATTTTTCAAAAGTGCACAAAAGCTCTCATCAGGAGTCCTGCTACTCCAGGCCCTTTCCAGGTCATTATAGCAACCTATTCCATCTCTTCACCTGCAATTTTCTAACTACTCATATAAAACGTAACACTAGCTCACACCAAAAGGCTCATCTCCAAGTCAGCCAAAACTTGATTTCTTGGGGAAAAGGAATTTAAAAAACCAAAAGGCAGTACGTAGCATAGTTTCCTGAACAAGTTCTTTGCCTCCACACACTTGCAGAATAGCCTAAGACAAAGGCTCCACTTTTGTATTTAATATTCCTTTAACAGATTTTCATTCTATCAGTTCATCCTGTCATTTTCTGAACCTATATAAACACAGTGCAGCAACAATTTCAATGGCATACTGTGTCAAGAACCAGTTCTTTTGGTTTGTTTTGGACCTGCCACTTATTACCGTAATCTGACCCTCCTTTGTTTTCTTACTGGGACGGTCAGTGAATAACACTTGCTGCTAACTTTTGTATGCCGCTTACTGTTTTAAAACTACAGAGAAAGTGAACAATTTTTTTTTAATTACTACTCCTCTCTTGATGCCCCCCCACAAGGCAAAGATCCAGGATGAAGAAAACTAGTTGGTTCCTCATATTCAAGTTATTTCATGGCTACAATAATTTCTGCCGCTCTTCTCCAGACCTCTTCCAGTTGTACTGCAACTTGTTAATTTATATTTTTTTTTTTTTAAATGAGATGAGGTAGTCAGGTCACATGCTGTAGTCCAGATGACAGCATGCTATTGGTTCAGCGGCATGCCAATGCCTTCTGTTTTATTTCTGATTCCTTCTTTGAAGATTCCCAGCACTTGATTTGCTTCGACCACTGTGAAGCATCGAGCTCACATTTTCATTACAACACTTTTCTTATAATTCCAAGATCACTTCCACCACAGTAACAGTCAGCTCATCAATGGAGTAGCAGGCATTAGAATACACACATTGAGAGCTAACAAAAAGCAGCTGTACAAAACAGACTGCCTATTTCACCTATTTCTCTATAAGATTCATTTTTTCATATAGCTCTTTCAGAACTGAAAGAGTTGTCTCCATGGAGCTGTTTTTTCCATTTTTTGTTAACAAAATCGGTACATTAAGACACTGACAGATTCCAACCGCTTTTTCAGAACTAATTTAAATACTGGAGTTTTAATTTAGTTTAAAAAAGGAACTGCAAGTATTTTTGTTAGAGTCTCATGGCATGTGGGCATGTAGGCACAGGGTTTGTTCACACGTATAGGTGAAATCCACTTACTTTTTCCCATAACTGCTTCTCCTCCAGCTGCATAAGCATGTCCAGTATGTATGTCATATGAGCTGGGCCACTAAGATCTAGGATTTCCTCATTTATTGCCACATCATCTGGCCACTCAGCTAACAAAGACGCCAGCACATGCCTGGCATAAAGAACAGCAGTTGCCTCATTCACACGATACAGGTAATCCCTCACGGCCTTTTTACTTCTAGAGTCCAGCTCCTTGTGTAGGAGTATTGAACTCTTAGTGCGACGTTGCTTGGCATAACTAAGCTGCAGATCACTCTCCGTGTTGGTTATCAGTTTCTGGGCGACTGGATTGGTTTCTTCTGTTGCTTTATCGCAGAGTGCAGGCTTTGACTGCAAAAAAAAAAAAAAAAAAATAGAAATGCAAGTTTGAAAATAGGCTCTCAACAATTTACTTCCTTATGTTTGGATATCTGACCAGCCCATCAGACTGCAAGCTGAATTTACAAAGGAATTTGTTTTTTGCATACTGAAAAATGAGATGCATCCAAGAACAGAGAAGTGTTCTCTCTCACACACCTACAGGGACAGAATTCCTCAAAAAGACCGTTTATGTCAACAGACTTCACTATGCACTGATGCATTCATTCATGACTGTGCACACGAGCAGAAACAGCAGAATTCTAGCCAGAAGCATTACTTTAAGCTGACCTACAAAGGTAAAGCAACAAAAACGCCATGCTACGTGTGACACAGGGTGAGGCAAGTTGGGAGGGACCTTCGGAGATCGTTTGGGCCAAATCTGACTTAAAGCTGAGTCAACTTCACAACTAAAGCTTTGTCCAGCTAAGCTTGGAGAATTTCTGGGGTGGATATTTCACAGCCTCTGTATAAGCTGTTGTAAGGCCTAACTTTTTTTCTTATATTTATGTGAAACTACTTCAGAAAGCCCTTGATCCACTTTGCTACGCAACTGATAAGACAACCGTGCTGGTGATACACACAGGCCTAGGAATCAGCACCCAAAATAAAGCAAAGAGCTGTAGGCCCACGGCATTGAATGCAAAACCTAAAGCTTGCAAGCGTGGTGTTCACTTTACAAGACAAATTCATAGTTTCCTTGTTCTGTTGGAATTACTGTAAGATAACAATAATATGCCCAAACAGTAACACTGCATAAGCTTACGGTAATTAGCTACAATCTCTCTTGTTTAAAGAGAGGAAGTTACAATGTGCAATCATAATTTGTTCCCCTGACCTGAGAATCAAGTTCTCTCCCTTCCTTAAGAAACTACAAGAAGTATTTGCTTCTCATTGTACCTGCTCATTCATTTTGACATAAACCTTTAACAACAGATTATGTCAAAAAAAATTAAAAATATCAGGTTTGAAGTTACAAAACAAACATGAAGTTACTCAATGCCCGAATGAATTATTTCACAGCTGCTCCTTTTTGTGGAGATGTACATACCAAACATGGCAAGATGATCATATCTGTATCTACTGCTTTTGAACTCTGCTCCTCCAACCTCAAGCGCTTGCTGGGTTGCCATTTCTGAGCCAGTGTTCGGATCCTCTCATCTGTTGTAATTACATCTCCATCAAACCTTACAAGAGGCAAAAGAAAAAAAAAAAAAAAAAAACAAACAAGACTGGTGTTTCAAAAGTAATGCAAACTACATTAGTACCATTAAATGCA
Source organism: Falco punctatus (assembly GCF_963210335.1). NCBI lineage: Eukaryota > Metazoa > Chordata > Aves > Falconiformes > Falconidae > Falco > Falco punctatus. Next base: position 104,449,962 of record NC_137580.1, on the reverse strand, counting down.
AATTAAATCTTTCCACCTTCTGTTTTAATAAGATTCATTAAATTCTGCCTATTTCTATCATATTATGTTAACTAACTTCCCTGTTTCAACAAGTCAAAAAGTTGTAAATGTTATAAAATCACTCAGCTCTGCAAGAACATGGTGGCTCCACAACATGCTTTGATTACTAGAAGCTACATGTAAGCTCTCCACTCTGCCTCACTAGAATAATTTAGAAACATAGTAGATCTTCATAGGGGAGTTATCATATTGAAAAGAATGTGCAAAGTATTTCAGAAGATGGGGACTCGTTTCTATACATACAACTTCGTAGGAGTTTATTTCCTTACTTTTTCACACATGAAAAAAACAAATGGTATCCTCGGAACAAATTCTATTCAGCACCTATTAGATTTTAGGTTACCACTCACATCTAGTCATTTTGGGTTTCTGCTGAACCCAGACTTTCACATACCTCTCTTGAACTTCCAGGAAAAAAGAATCTGTTCTTTTCATTTGCAACTCATACATGGCTCGCAGAATATGGAGAGGTGCATTAAGTGCATCATGTGTCATCTGAGCAAGGAGACAAAAAAACCCACAAACCAAAACCACATAAAATAAAACTCAAAAAGATGACATTACAGGGGAAATAGAAATCTGAATTTCTTTAAGGGCAACCTAGGTGTTATTTTGCCACTTCTCATATAGGTAGATAATTAATGAACTTAATATCTGGATTAGTAAAAATGAAAAGGAATTTAGCAAAAATCTTTATCGCAATTTTGTAGTGTTCATTACTGTAGCTCTAGTTTATTTCCTTTAGAAAATGAGACACTGAAATCATAGACCCATATTCTGTAAATTTACAGGAAAACCAGCCATATAAGCTACCAAATATTTTATACAACTAGCAATTTCACAGTAACTTCAAAGGAAGTAAAAGTTCAAGTACCAAGAAGCATATTTTGGTGGCTTCATCCAAACCCTCCAGAGGATCAAGTTTGTTCTGCTCTAAATCAACAGGACCAACAAAGAGTTGCTCCACATCTTGATCCTGCTCCCTTTCTTCCAGTTCAGTATCTTCACGTTCAGCCAGGGAACTGATCTCTTTCTTTGAGGAATACAGCATTATTGACAAAATCTACACAGAAAAAAGGTAGCATATGGTGTGACGGCTGTAGATATTATTAGCGTATCAGCAATCAACATTTTGTAAGAACATTATAAGACTTGGACGGTGTTGAGCACATGCTATTCTAAAGAGAAGCAGCACCTAAAAAAAAAAAAAAAAAAAAAAAAAGGACAAAAACCCAACCCCAAACCACCCCAAAACACAAAACTCAAACCATTTCCCATCTTGCAAATGGGTTACACCTTCCAGGCTGCTACAAAGGCAATTTAAGTGATTAGCGATTAGCTGGAAGTGTAAAAAAAAATTGAGAAAATAATTATTTTGAGACTAATTATTTTTTAAATTGAAGAACGCAACTGAGTTCTGAGTAGGTGATTAATGCCTCATCTTGCAAATTTATTTCAAATATACAAAATAGATTATGATTAATTAATAACAGCTCCTGCTTTAAAGAAGTTATAAGGAAGACTACACAATTATAATGGACAGAGGAAGGCAGATCTAGGGGTACAGTTAGGTGAACGTTTCTATAAAGACTAATTAGAAATACTCTTGAGACTTTCTTCACAAAAGTGCAGTGCCATAACCTTTCACACCACTGCGTGAAGCCTGATGTTTTAAAAAAAAAGTAACTTTTCTTACCTCTAAGTCTCTGAGAAGCCAGGTCTTACTGAAGCCAGTTCCTTTGCTACATTTCTTCACAAGAAGCTTGAGTAAACCCGACTGAAGAAAGGCAGCTTGGATCTCCTTAAAGCCATGAATCTACACACAGAGACACAAATAAGTAAAAGGGGAACATTGCAACACAGTGCTTGCAAGGCCTTAACCACACAGCCTCGGATAAATTTCCTGCCCAGATGAATTACATTGGGAGTGTTTTTCTTTCATTTCCCTAAAAAAAAAAAATAATCCCAAAATCCAAATCCCCACTTCAAATATCTTAAGAGTATCATCTATGACACACACAAAGTAGTAATTGGATATCTGTTTTGCCCGGATAGCCCAAAAAAATACAGATTCCCTCTTCAAATACTTCAAGAGTAAGAAAAGGGGCAGTAAAGTGTTATCCCTATAAATTTCTTCTTCAGCTTTCACCAACGGTCAGCTCCCACAGAGGAAAAGCGATCCCAGTTTCAGCTCAGACTCATGCCTGCTATTTAAAGCCCAGCAAGGTCTCCAGCCCCCTACAGAGAGGGGATGAAAGGAACCAGCTGAAGGAGAAACCAACTTGTGTCAGATCCCCCAGTGTGCCTAGTCAATACCCAAGTTCCTGTAGCACAAGGTACAATATAAACTTGTATTTATCTACTACATTCTACGTGTCAGGCAAAAGATACCTTCAGTGTTCTGTAAAGCCCCTTTAGAGCGAGTGACAAGACCCAAGTGGCTTCCACTGCCTCAGCATAGCTGCTGTCCATGCTGGTTTGCAGGAGGTGTGTGGCTATAAGAACGAAGTGCTGGAGGTACTGTCTCAGCTGGGTCTGGGAATCGCTGCCTTCTGGTCCGCATTTCTGAATCAACTGGTAGTCTTTCACTACAAGAAATAAAAAACACGATTTACTAGTTTCATCTTGAAATGTCGCGAAATCATCTCTTACCAGTAGATGTGAGTAGGCTGAGACATGAACACGATCCATGATGCACGAAGTACATTCTAATAATGGCCTTGTACTAAAATTATCTCAGATTCATCGAATAGTCAAGAAATTATTTCATTTTTCAGGACAAGCTAAAAAACCCCCAGGTAACTTCTGGCAACAGACATAACAGCACAGCATACAACGCAATGCATGCTGTATTTTACAATTAAAATGGAAAAAATTCTGACCTGCAATTGATATGATGAAATAAATCTTGCTGATCTTACTGTTTAAAATGTAAACAGTAACAAAGAAACAAAAACGCTTTTCTATCCAAATCCTTCTTCATTATCAAAAAGCAGTTTATTCTGTTGGTTTTTCCAGGTGTCTTCTAAACTATTTCAATAGTCAAATCTTAGGACAACCTTTGCTTTATTAATTTCACAATATTAGGTCATGTACGCCAAAGCTGAAAGCCCCTGCTCTTAGAAACCCAACCGATTTGTTACACGTTAAATACTTAGCTTGACTAACTTTTAAACAAGGTGAAATACAGGAAGAAGATTCTCTCTGGTACAACGAATAGGGCTCAGGAAGCAGCATTTAGCTCTGGGGTTTTGTTGTTTTCTGGTGGGTTTGGCATTTGTTTGGTTTTAATACCCTTTAGCCAACACACCCTACCAATGTGCCCTAGAATGGATTATTTTTAAAATATCCAGACACATTCTCTGGAGTTTACACTATTTCATGCTGTACAGCTTTTTAGTTTTCCTTTTAAATTTTAGGAGTATCCAAATTGTTTTGAAAAGTTCTTCCAGACAGGAGGAAAGCAGAGAAGATAGACTCCTGACACGTGATTAAAGAAGTTTGGGCTGTCCTTATGGCATGGTTTTTTACAGGAGCAGGAAAAAAACAGCCAACATAGCATCATTTCTGAAGCAATCAATCAATAGCAGGTATGGTTGTGTTTGTTCTTGGTCTTCACCTGCTAGCAGGTAAGCACATCTTGACCACAGTGGAAACAGGCACTTCATAAAAAACTTTTTTGTAGCAACAAAATGGACTATCTCCAAAACATTCAGGTTTCGAGTACCTCTCCTTTATACAGCAGCACCTAACTACACGGAGGCAGCATGTACATTTTTAAAATCTGCAATTCTTTTAAAACATTAAGCACATGTTTGTAAAGGGTAAGACACAAGCAGTAACTAAATCTCAAACCAGAAACAACTGCTTAATCAAAAGCCTGTTTCTGAGAGTTCTTAATAAAATGGTCTCAACAGTTTCCTAAATCCTTTTCTGAATAAAAAAATATGCTAGATTTTTAAACAGAAAACAAATCTCTGTAACGTTTAACGGCAGAAGCTTCACAATTTGATTTAACCTACAAGCAGACTGTCAGGTAACTTAACAAATAATGGAATTCAACCTCTGCAGACCTGGACAAAGCGATCTAGTTAAAATACGCTTTCGGCTATCCATTAAAAACTGGAAGGAAATACTCTGTGATTCTTTGATAAAATAAAAATGTCACAGAACCTGTTTTTCTCTTTCGGGTTTTGATGTCTACTACAACTGCCCTGTTTTTCTCAGTGAAATGCTTCAAGATGATCACATTATGAGGCTCATTAGCATTATCCATGTACACAGAACGAGTCCCCATACACAGCACCTGAAATTGCAGCAAAATATTCAGTTATGATTGGAATACTTATGTATAAATATACAGTCATCTCTTATATTGGTTACATTTGCTTATATTGGTATTGTATTTGTTAGCTGAACCATCTGTTTGCTGCCAGGTATTTGCTGATCTTTAAAAAACAGCAGTTCACTTCTATATAAAAAAACACCTAAACCCACCAGCTTAACGTTACATAGGCAATATATCAGAGTTACAACAATCAAGAGTGAGATTGGATTGTTTTGCTTGTATAAAAAGCCCTTTTTGTTACTCAACCATACTAAGCTGGTTTTCTCACAATAGTTATAAGTAGCACTCAAAGAAATGCAAGGCAAAACCAGCTGCGTTATTTGTCACTAGATAAACATTAATCGTGCACAAGTGGAAAGATGTGAACTCTGACATACACCGTGTTTGGACAGTTTATAAGGGATGTCCCCAATTGATGAAATCTGTAGCATTTAGAAATAGAAACCTACAAGCTCTAGCCAATTTCGTTTCCTTTAGTATTGACAGGCCACTTACCTCAGGAAACCCAACCAGCACCAACAAGGTGAAGATATTCGTGTGCTTTAGCTGGAAGGGCAGTTGCTTAATGCAATGGTCAGTGAAAGCAGCGATCACATTATGCCACTGCGCAGAGGAGTTCAAAGATCGAAGAATATCTGCCATGGAGCTTGCCCAGTCCAGACCTACACGACTGGAAAGCAAGAGCAGTCAGTAAGTATATCAGGAGGGCTGACTACAGACTTACCTGAAACTACTTTTCCTGAAGACAGTGTATTACTTCACAGCTATAGCTTTAATATCACTATACAACCGTTTTTCCTACTAGTTGAAGTTTTCATATCAGCTGACACATGAATTCTGTTTCGGATTTTATCGCTACAGCATAAATACCGCTCTGTTTTCTTAGGGGGTTTACAGTTCCAATTAAAGTGTACCTGAGCATCGTTACCTTTAACTCCTCATTTTAGTTTAGAGCTCAGAAGGTTTTCTTTACACAACAGCAAGTGTTTTATTTCTTACATACGTGACCACCTGCTCACCCTCCGTGGACTACACAAATAACGTAGACACTGGCCTCCTTGCTCTGAAGTTAGTCTTTGAGAAAACCCTTTCCCCTCAGCTGATCCTCTGGATATTCTCTCTTTAAATTTCATATGCTTTTGTATTTGTTTATGACCCTTCCCTGTGAAGCACAGCTACAATGAGAAATAACCCTGCCATATTGTAACAGGCATGACATTAATCTTAGAATGCTTGAGAGCTTTCTCAAGATCTTCAAAACCGAATATCTGCCCTGCCCCTCCTTGCTGGTTCCAGTGCAACTTTACTAATACAAAAATATTACTAATACAAAAAATATCTTGCTAATACTTTTACAGAAAAGGCCCAGATCCAGAACTGAGCACTGGTGCTAGTTACCACATGACACACTCTCCTCCCTTGCCAAGTTACACAAGAGATATGTAAATCAACAGGACAGAATTCAAGTCACACAATAAATATAGGACTGTATTTTGAGTTTCCTTGAAGTTTCCAAACCTTACTTCTTCCACTACAACATGCTACATAGGAAAGCAAACCACCCTGCAACAGCTAGCCTTCTTTCAGAAGGAAATTCAGAGATTCTCACTGCAACAAGGGCTGCAGGTGCTAAGCCCTTTCCATGATCAGGGTACAGGTTTAATTGATTTTCTATTAAAAAGCCTCTATCCATGAGGCACACGTGAAACAAAATCAGCATCAGTCAACAGAGAGCAACTAATAGGTTTAAAGTAAAAAGCACCTGTCTAAACACACAGCTCCCAGACTGAACAGAAGATGAGTTGTCTTCCAGCCTTCTGGCACTGTAGACCCATCTCCCGCAGCAAACAAATTATGTTTGGTTGAAAGGACTTTAGCCACCGCAGCATCCACTTCTGCAGGCATAAGCCTCAGGATTAACTGGCCCAGGAGTCCCAGCGTTAAATGGTAAGTTTCGTTTAAGTGGCCAGCATTTGAGATTACAACCTGAAACATCAGTGGCAGTATTTGTTCCAGGTTAAGCAAAGACATTGTGGAGCCCTACAGAAAAAGAAAAATCTCAGTAAGGCCGGGAAAGAAAACACGACTTTTGGTCAAAGTCACAGCACATACAAAAGATTTTGTTCTAATGCTTTTTCTAAGGGGACAAAAGGAAGTGAGAGACGAGGCTCCTACTGCAGTTGTTGACCTGTTAAGCTGACCTGACACATAAACCCTAAATAGATGATGTAAACTTTGCAGGTGTTTAACAGCTAAGATAGACTGCTTTAAAGGTAAAATTCCTTTCCCTCTCCCCCTACCCGGGAGCCAGCCCTTACATTCTTAGTAATGTGAAACGCCTTAAGACATTCTGATCTGCATTTTATAACGTTAGCAGCAAGAACCCATCTCCCACCTTTAATTCACTATGAATTTCATTCATGTTATTTGTGACACCGAGAAAGCTACACAGATTGAAAGTAAAAAGAACTAACTGATTTGAAAGGTGGTAACATTGCTGCCAGCAATCCTAGAATCCTCTTCTGAGAGCATTCAGCAAAAACTTGTTCCTGGCTAGGTATTAAAACCTTCTCTGCTTGCTTTTGGGTTGAATCTTCCAAGAGGTAGTCACCTGCTTTTTAAATTAAAACAAAAGAAGAAAATCCAAAAAATTATATGAAAAATAAAAGAAGTGATAGCTTATAATTACAATCTAAGGATAAAAAAACAATTTAAAAAATTGTGTTAAAATTTGAAAAGCAAGTCTTTATAAAATTGTATAAAAGATAAAGGGATTTACACCTTTATTAAAAACACATAAAGGACAGTACAACAGACAGATCCATTTAACTATCGTAAGTCTTACAATACTCATCTTTAGTAGAACGAGACACTTACTATCTGGTTCCAAGTGGAAGAATACACAAGTATTGTGCCAGACCAACAGGAACCATAACCTCTATAGATGGATACAGATCAGTGGAATTCTACTCCAATTTCTAGAATCCTTTAAACCAACTACAAGGTAGCAGTTGTTCAAAGCAGTATGCTTGGTGGGTTTTCACAAAGCAGACCACTCGCATTAAAGACATTTGTAAATACACAAAAATGGGTTGGCAATAAAAAAATACAGCTGTTTGCTTTGCATATGAATGGATACTTGTGTGACAGGGAAAACGAGAATAATTTTTTACCTGCTGGGGAAATATCATCATCCACAGACAAATCTGACTCTTGTCTCAAGACAGCTTTCTTTGCAAGGACAGCTTTGCTTTCACTTCCTTGTTTTTCTACTTTATCTTCTGCAGGAGACTGGATTTCACTGCGAGTATCTCCTTTCCCCTACAAATAAAACAAAGGAACCAGAAGATTAAAACAAAATTTAACACCTGCAGGAACAACCATGGAACGAAGCAGCCAGTCACCCGCATTTCACATTTTTCCTTAAATACCAAAACCTTTCATAAGTTAAGAATTTTTTGATGTATGCATACCTTCAGCTTCTGTGCAGTGAAAATACATTTTTCTATTTTGCTCATATCTCTGTGCATAAAATATTACACTGTAATGCTGTCACAGTTTTATATGCTGTATAAAAAGGAGGAAACTCATTTTCCTACCTAAACAGTGCTAACAACTAGGAGAAACGACAACCCTTTCAGAAAGGACGATCTTTGCCCCTCCAACAATTTTGTGAATCAGTTGCCTTTAAGAACATAAGACGATGCCTTGGTCTTTGATCAGCTGTGTCTAATAAAAAAAAAAACACCACCAAAACCAACAAACCAACCACCAACTGTCCCCTTGGCACCCAACTTTTACCTAAGAATGAAATTATTGCTATCCATTATGTCAGTTACATATCCAGAATAGGATGTTTAAGCTTCTGAAGATCATACATCGAACTGGTAGCAGGGGCTCTGGAAGGAAGAGGTACTTACATTACAATGCATGTGTACTGAGCCTGTGCTTGGCTTCTCATCTCTTCCCTTCACTGCTTTATCACCAATATGATTTTTTGGAGCACCATCTGTGGGAGGACTGACTGAAACAGTGTCGTTCTCTGAGAAGGATTCACCTTCTGGTAACATGCAGAGGAGAGCTAAATTTTTCAGACCTGAATGCAAGAAAGTTAGAAAAGCTATTGAGCAGCAAGACAGGCAAAAAGCAGAACTGAAGTATCTTGAAACGGAACTGCAAACTTCCCCTCACACACCTCTTTTAAATATCAAGTCCACCAAAAAGATGTTCCCCATCACGGTCACTTAAATAGGCAAGTTTCATTGAGTAACAGTGATGAGCAGGGGGTCACCCTTGCCACCTCAAAGACACCATCAGGGCACAAGTTTCAATTAAAGAAAATGTTACAGGTACCTCCCAACAGTGTAAATTATGAAAGGTAAATGACATCTGTCTTAGCTTTTAATCTTTTGACAGCTTAAATATTTATACAATAAAACTATGCGTTAAAAACAGATTAAATAATGAGTATGTGTAAGTATTTGGCAGCAGTGGTTATTCAGCTGTATTAAAGCTGCTCAAAAAAAACCCTACCAGTAAACTTATTTGATCTCGAGTCTAGATTTTTTGCTACATTCAGCATAGGTCTCTTGTATGTATTCTTTTGCATGGTATGGTACAGTATTGTATGGTATGGTATGGTGTTTATTGTGTTGTATTACATCGTATAGCGTGTATTTTAAGTCTTATGAGGAGCGGCTGAGGGCACTGAGGGTATTTAGCCTGGAGAAAGGGAGGGTCAGGGAAGAGCTTCTTGCTCTTTACAATACTGAAAGGGGGCTATAGCAAGGTGGGGGTCGGTCTCTTCTCCCAAGTAATAACAAATAGGACAAGAAGAAACGGCCTCCAGTTGCACCGGAGAGGCTTAGTTTGGATATTAGGAAAAATTTCTTCACCAAAAGGGTTGTCAAGCGCTGGAATAGGCAGCCCAGGGACCTGGTGGGGTCACCACCCCTGGAGGTATTTAAAAGACAGGTAGATGTCACACTTAGGGACATGGTTTACTGGTGGACTTGGCAGTGCTGGGTTAACAGTTGGAAAAGAACTTTGGGATCATTGAGTCCAACTTAAACGATTCTACTATATCACCCTATCTTCTGTAGTAGGTCCTAATTCACACAAGTCCTCATTTCCAAACGGACATCATCCCCAGAAACTTATCTCATTCCACAAATAAGGTTAAAAAATTCTTGCCAAGAGATGCAGAACAAAACACATTTTGCACCAAGTTATTTGCTTTCCTTCAAGTCCTTCAGTTGTCAGTAACACGTCAGTAACAGAACATGAAGCTACATTGATTGATCCCTTTACAACATCCAAGATGGAAAAAAAAACAACCAAAGAGTTGCCAAGTTGTCTTCAATATTTATGTAAGCATAAAATTAATTTTCTCAAGCACTCTATTTTCCATGTTCCAATGACCCTGAACAACACTTGTTCTACATTTGCTTTCTACATAAACAATTATTCTCAGTGAAGTACACAGTAGCTTCCCCTTTCCTTTGGAAACTTCAAAGTGAGTAATCACAGACTGTCTGCCACTTGCTAGAAACCATTGTTTCTGTGAAGGAGGAGCTGACTCACCTTTTCCATGCTGGGCTTTCATCAGGCAGTCTCCGATGAGCTGTATGCACTGCTGTTGCAGAATTCTGGCATGACTGAGGACCTGTGAATCTAGTTTCTCTCCTTCTACTTCCTCCCCATTTGCCAGATCTGCACTGTAGAGAGTCAAAGCTGCAAACAACAGCCAGGAATAATTGTGGACATATGGCTGGATGAGCCTCTGCCGGTCGCTGATGCGAATAGTCACCATCGGATACACTGTGATGCTGTGAGTGGGCAAGTGACTGAAAGAAGAAGGTACACCATTTTGAAATGCAGCCTCTTTCTTGCTAACCGATTTAATTAGCAACCCACGACACCTTTAGAGGAAGGTACAAAAAACCCAACACACGTCCAGAGTTTGAAACGGTAGACCTAGTTTTTTAAGATCTTTGGTGTCAAGCACTGAAACCTGTGCTAACCACAGCAATGGTCATTTCTTCTACCCTATCATTCCAGGTTGGTAGCTCACCTTCTGCAACTTTCACAGCCATGGCTAGAAAACAATTGCTACTTGTCTTACTTCACAGGTTGGGGCAGGCTTCCAAACTGCCAAAATGTTTGCTAACCTGGCCCTATATTTGCTATGTTTCTCTGAAGGACACCAACTAGACGTTCTGATGTCAGATGCAACCTTGTAGGAGGCAATGTGAGAATGACCGATTGTATTTCACTGCTAATTACCGCTTTTCTGCCAAGTGAAGACGGGGAAACAAAATCACGTATTTAATACCTGTCAGAATATTTCTTTGCAGAATAACATCCATAGCAAAGGTCAAAGTCATCACACACGTTGCAGTTCATTCTCCGACCTATGATAACTCCTTGACAGTGGTCACAGGCATACTCCATGTTAACCATTTCATGGTCATCCTCATGTCCTTCAGGTTTAACTCCACCTGGAAAGAAATATTTTAAGATTTCCCTGTAAATCCTTCTCAATAAAGGATCTTTCTTAACTTCAAGCTCATGTTCATCATAGTAAAAGAAAAGCTTAATGTTTCTAAAGTATCCAGGAGAAAAGTCTTTCACTTTGTTTTATATATAAAAGATACCATTTTGCCTTCCAAGTATAGGGGTTCGAGGTATTTTTTTAATTACTCTTACCAAGAAAGCAAGTTTTACACAGATCCATGTCATTGCATTGCAAACAGCGGTAGCGATGCCATGGTGCAATTTCATCACAGCCATCACAGGATATGTCCACATTTAACAGGTCACAGTAGCGAGCAACAAACATGTGCATCTAGAGAAAGAAAGGGACACAATTTACTTGAGTATTATTTTCTGACTTCGAGAAAGCTCTTTTTAGGCAAAAATCAGAACACTTCCCCTGCCAAAAAAGGATGGGCTTCTTTTCATGATTTTAGGCTTTTAGAGGCCTCCAGGGAGGCCAGGGATCCAACTGATGGAAGATCAGTTTAAGCCAGATTCCCTTCTCTCCCTTAGGCTTTTAAAAAAGTCTCCTATTTGCCCCTTCTGCAGATAATTAAGCAAATCATGAGGTCACCTTTCGCTGCTTCTCTGGGTCAGCTTGAGCGATCTTTTCATACCAGGTCTCAAACATTACATCCTGACATTCATCCATCCACTCACAGTTTTGCTTGTAGTCTGCAATTTCATCTTCTTCACTCCACTGACTAAAAGAAAAGCAAGCTCAAAATTAAGTTTGAAAGCAGACTTCCCTCCAATATAACCTGGGATACTTTTTGTTTTTTTTTTTAAAAAAAAGAGGAACGCAGTGCTATAATACACTAATAAAAACAAATTGTGAGAACTCCAGTTCACTTGGTTAATGAACAACCATACAGACACCTGCTTCTTGCTTCTGTGACATGCTCTTGAATACACATGGGGACCACAATGCAAAATCAGAAAAACTGACGCTTAGAAAACTGCTTTTGGTAATGCTGGCGGATCAGATGAGACATTTTTAAGACTTTTGGGCTTTCACATTTGCTCACGTGTAAGTAGTACAACTGCTTGAAAATTACAACATGGATGTGTTAAAACCATTTGATATTTATCAAGACTAGAAACAGCTACACTGCTAAACAAGTAAAGTGTTCCAGCAGTAAGCAGGTTAAAGATAAAATTTTAATAGTTTTTGCATTAGCGATGCTGCAAAAAATTTCAAATACTTCAGTTAAGCCCCTGGATACTGACCAAAATTATGCCATACTTGTTAATAGCACTGTTACTGCTTGTTCCAGGACAAAGTTCAGGAGCCTTGCTTGGTAAAAATGGGCAATACTCGGTACCATGTGAAAGCTGCATTCTTCCTGACTTACCAGATGACACTGTCATGAATACTTATGTTTTCTTGTGATGTAGTCATAAGAAGATGTGGTAACTGAATCTCAACAAAGAAGGAAAGATCGCTCGGCTCCCAACTCATATCCAAAAGGTGAAGGAGAGTTGTCTGCACACACGATAAGGCAGGAAGCAGTGATCTAAACAAAACAAGACAATAAAACATGACAGTTCTAACCTTGAAAGTTAAGTTTCTAAGTTGAAATAGTACGTCCAGGGAGTAAGGGAAGACAGTCACTGCATCAATTTCCAGGCTTTACTCTGCATTAAATGAACTACGTGAGTTGATGCATTAGTCAACCTGCGTTTCTGCCACAATTTAGCAAGAAGCACAGCCAATGCCATTTGAAATAAAGATGGTATCCTTTACAGATTTAGTCAAGACAGAGCTTATGCTATTGCCTGAGCATTAGCAAGAGGGTTTGTCTCTTCTCTGCAGTACATTTTCTTGGTATTTGCAGGAACTTGTTCTCTTTGAAACCTTTGCCATGTCCAGTTGAAAGTGAACAAAGGATTTGGAAGTTACTGGCAGGGAAACTGACATTCTAGCCACAATATTCTTCTTTCTCTAGGACAACTAACTATTAATCCCAAAAATTCTAACCAAAACGTTACCAAAACAGGAGCTTTAACATTAAAGCATGGAGGCAGAATTGCTGTATTTATTGTGGCATTACTCTTGCACAAGTATTCCACAATAAATTAGCTATTTCTAATACTTTACTACTAGAGTTTCAGAAACATACTGCAGAATTGTAAGTACAAAATGCAGTAAAGGTTTTAACACTGATAAATTTATTGTGCTTTCCCACCTAATAGTAATAAAAAGCTAACAGGGCATTTTTGTTCAGAAAATCAAGGCTCCTTAATTAGTTCTGTAAATAATGCAAAGTCAAACTTAATTAAGGCATTAAACAATAAATAACAAGTGACAAGGGAAGAGGTGAGGATGAACAGGAAAAAAAAAAGTCAAGTAAGTAATACACGCAGTGTACTTTACCTGTCATTAATAGTACTAAATCCCTTCACAGATTTTACCAGGAACAAAACAAGCTGATAGTAGGACTCTCGAATCTCTTTGTGCAGCTCAGCACCACAGCCTTCCAAGTTTCCAAAGTAGCTAGAAATTAAAGTCAGTTTAGTAGTCTAGAATTCAGCGTTACATTTTAGGTAGCATGCTTTTGAGAAATTTTACAAACAGGCCATCCTTTAAACCCTCCCCACAAGGGGGAAGGATGTTAGTTTTGTTTAAAAAGCAGTCTATCACTTTCAAAGAAAAATAAAAGAATCCTGTAGCAGTAATCGAAAGTTAAGAAACAAAACAGGCAAAGAGAATGCTCTCCTGGCACTAACAATACAACATTCCTTCAAATTTAAAAGGTGCTTTATAAAAATCTAATCAAGATCTTAAAGGAAATTTGTGCACTGCAAGAACGATCATAAAAAGCTCTAGACAAGTGAGAAGCCAGCAGACAGAGTTCAGATAGCACTGTCCGGACACACGATGGAAATCAGAGCTCAATTCATGAACCAGAACGGCACCGTATTAGCTCCTCCTTTGCAACAAGTGCTTTCTAGTTGTACCTAAAATTTAAAATAAACCCTTCCAAATTATCTTTCCTTAGAACAACAACTGCACATGCATATAATGGGTATGATCTTTTTTGCCTCTTTTATCTGTGTGTATGTGCACGCCCCTATACAGCACTGCAGACCTTGGCTGGCACGTCCACCACTTCAGCCTCTGGTACCCAAGTGAAACATTCCACCACACAAGAAAATCTGTCTTATACAGGTATCACACCCAAAGTTACGAAAACTCAAATAAGCAAATGCTTGACTAAAAAGATATAACATGCACCCATTCTTGGAAGTTAGTTCTTCTGCCAGATAATTATCATCTTGATTTACAAAGCAAGCTCACAAAAATTACAGACACAACACTACGTAAGGAATTATTCATTCTTTGAATGAATGAAGAGCTAGAGAGGAACTCAAACTAAAGCAGTAACTGAAGACTCCACAATCTTTTGGGGCCTGTTGTGATCTGGTTGGAACTGTAAAGATATTTCTAGGTATCCACATTGTGATTCAACTGCATGACACCTACTGGCATGAATAGCTGTAAAGTCCCACTTGAAAGTAGTTACTTTTTTTTTTTTTTAAATGAAGCATGCAAGGCACGCATAATAGCCTAAAAACTTATCCTCAGGTGATATCTTGATTATCTGTGTGGATTAAAAAGCAATAACTTTCTACTGTTTAAAATATATACATGACCGGGAGAACACAAGGACTAAGACACATTAAATCATATGGCTGAGCCTTGCCTAAATAATTACTTACTTGGTAAAATCTTTCTGACAGGCTAGAAGTTCTAAGAGAAAAAGTACACAGGGTGGATGAAAACAGTGCGGCTGCCCAAGCGAATCTAGGCACTGACGGATCATCTTGAGCACTTCCATAATACTCTGCCCTTGGGATTTTCTCAAAGCAAGAACCTTTAAAACACTAAGAAGAACAAAAAACATCTATGAGGACTTCAAAACATTGTACTTAAAATAACCCAAAAAATCACAATTCAAGAAGTGCTTGACCAATTAAACAAGAGATGGGTATCTAAATTTTCAGTTCTATTTCGGCAGCAGTACATTACAGTTGGAGTGAGTGACAAAGCTTAGAACCCAACCCAGCCCTCGCTGCACCAGTCCAGCTTTTAGAGCTTAAAATAGACAAGCTGAGAATTGAAAAGCTGTCTTCAAAATAGCTTTTTCAGAGTATCAGGTAATTTAATGAGAGATGCAACTATTCTATAGTCGGTATCGAGGATTGTTCGTACTGATATACCAGGTCTTTGCTGTTCGTAGATACAAAGTAAGATGCTACTGCAAACAGATCTCAGGAAGCAAGACAATAAATTGCCAAGTAATTGGTTTTTTTTACATTCCGTACTACATAATTCAAAGAAAACAGTACTCCCTAAGAGCCCCTACATGGGGTGTGTTAACACATGTCTGCAAATAACTGAAGGTTGATACATCCGTCTGACCACTAATCATTTTTTCAATACTCCCTTGCAGCTAAAATATGGTTTATTCCACCTAAGGAGGTTGTGAAGACAGGTTTCTGTATTTTATGCTTGGCAACATTTTCCATTTGCTTACCTTTCATGTGAAAGTGATTGATCTTTAATAAAGTCTAATATGTTTTTCAATATAGGATATTTCTCCTTCACAGTAGGCACAGCTCTCGGCTCTTCCATTGATCTGAAAGACAGCAGCCTTAGTCTGCCACGGCTGAACTGAGATTTTCGCGTAGGAGTGGAAGGAGGTGACGATATCTCTTCTTGCTGTGAAACTGTATTTTCAACAGGCTTACTATGAAATGTAGACGCTTCTGTTCGGAGGGGGTCTGGAACTTGTTTAACCCTCGTATCAGACTGTGTCATTTGCCCCCCCTCTTTTGAAACAGGATGAGTTACTCCATTGGGTGACATTGAGTGTGCTGTCTGGAAGTCCATGTCCACAACGGAACCTTTTCTTTGGCATTTATCACTGACATACTGTTGGATATCATCAATGTCTTGGGCTTCCAAACTCTCTGAAGCAGAATCTTTCCTCTTTGCTCTCACAGGCAGAAAATTCAGTAACAAAAGGCTCTTCTGCATACACAGTTTTGCTGCAGTATAAAAATTGGAAGAGTTAAAATCATGACAACAGGACATCAAACTTGCTATCTTCTGCTTAGGAAGAAAGTGATTTATTTTATTTCTTCTGAACAAAGACAGCTAGAAAACACTGATTTTCCTGTTATATTGATCATGATGCTATCAGTTACTTAATCATAGATTTCTAAATGCTAAATCCAAATAGTTACACTGAACCAGATAAAGTATGCAGTAGTCAATGAGAACACACTTTAGTAAAAACCATCTGTTATTCTAACATCAGTTAATTGTGGTTAACAAGTATCTACAAAAACAGATGAATGCAAGTTCAGAACCCAAGTTGAGAGGTCATTCCCTGAAGAATTTTCTCATTTACTATTTTCTACAAAGAATAAAGAACGCAACCCCAGATAGTTCAAGGAGCATACACTAGTTTGTTTCTTAAGGTATTAAACAGTAACCCCAGTTGCTAACTTACCTTTTACAGCAAAAATAATGTCTAAGATTTACAAGGCAATGCTAATGCATTTGGAAAGGCAATACCTACCAAGAGTTTCTGGGTTGACCTCAATCGCTTCTGTGTTCTCCTTCTCCTCAGCATCATTGCCCCTACTCATCAGGGATTTCTGCTTCATTTCCAACTGTAGACAGGATGTTAAAATAGTTAAAATATGATTCCCCCCTGTAGATCTATACAGTAAGGCAGTATGAAGACTGCGTCACGTTAAAGGAATTTAATCTCAGGAACAGATTACAGTATTTACTACTCCCTACTGCAGAAGAAAACACCCAGTAGTCTAAAAGAGCAGCACCTAAACTATCAGAGCAGATAACAGCCGCACACCACGACGCTCAAGGTTTGTAGGCTGAGACCCTTCCCCATCTTGTGACTAGATGTGCATCAGCCCTCAAAGAAAAAGGCTTCCCCTTTACCCCCACCACTCAGGATGAGATAGATACACCTAGTCATGAGATAAGATTCTCCAAAAGCACCATGTCACCTAACTAGCAAGTACTGTCAGATGCAAACACCTGTCACATCACCTGTGGTACAATGCAATTATTCATCTTAACATGCACCTGCACTCATTGCATCCCTAGTGTTTCAAGCTGCCAGGAATTCTGGCAGGCAGGAAAGAGGAGGGAAGAGGTCACAAGATACTAGAACAGTTAATTTGTCTGGCCTACACCAGGAGCAAAACAACAAGCCATAGACTAAACTGTCTAAAAAAGGCCATGTAATTTTTACTATTTACAATTTCCTGCTGTCTAGTGAAATCTAAACGAATTTTGGCTCTCTGCAGCTGCAGGTGATGATGCAGACACCTCTCACAATGTTGAGAGTGGATGATGCCAGCCTTTGACATAGGGCTTCTGTTTCAAGGAAAAAATCACAGGCAAAAACCACACCCAGAACTGAAGCCAGTTACTTGCTTGTCAAAGCAGCAGTTATTTCCTTTTCTATTAGCACTGCACTGTTTAAGACAGATTTCTTTCTATACTATACCTCAGAAGTACTCCATCTACTATGTAAGAACCTTCCAAATTAACAACACATTCTTGCTGAAAAATAACACAGATTTAACTGATTTTGAGTTGAATTCACTCCCAAAAGTTAGAAAGCTTAGAAGTGAATGTATGATGTTCTTAAGGGAAAACAGCTGGCCTAGAATCACTGAAGGAAAACATGGTTCCATGCACTTCTTCAAATTGCATTGTAAATTATTAAAAGACATTCATAGATAACCTCCTGAGTGATCTTACCATCCATATTCTAATTGAATCAGCCAGGGAATATACTTGTGCAAACGCATCACTCAAAGGCACCTTGCCTCCACTGTTGACTGGAAAGGAGAGAAAGAAGAGTCGTGTTTATTTACAGCTCCATTTTTTAAACAACTTGACTAGTTAACTAAAATTACACTACAGCCTTCCCTTCATCTCTTAGTCAATACTTGGAATTATGCCTGTAACAAAAAGAAGGAGTAAGAACTGTCAACGTTGATATGCCTCAAATACATAAACTGCACCTTGACAGAGTTATTTGCAAAGTCAAATTACGAGTAGCTTTCTCATCTCTCCCCAGAATTGGTGCCTGTAGTCATGGAAGATAAAAACCTCTCCCCATACAAACAAGTATCACTAACACAAACTGCTATCAGAATAGTCATGAAACGCTTAGTATTAACTTAAAGCTCTATAGATGCATTTGGTTATAATTCTTTTTTTCTCTTTTGTTTTATGTGATGAACTTTCTATGAACTGACAAAACCTCAAGACCTGACAAAACAGTTTCCATCACAACTGGCCTGACAATGACCATGGAGAAAAAGACATTCCTATTCAAGGTCTTCTCTCTCCCATTGCCCTCGGTTTGGTTTTTTTTTTTCGTCATTGCTTGTACAATGCTTCACATGGTATAGGTGAACATGGGTCCTGAAATCAGTCTGCCCCAGCAAGACTGACGGATGAAGCTATTACATAATAGTAGGATGGATACCTTATCCACTCAATATTTTCCTGAGCTACCACCATTTTCAATCTTACTCAGAAAAGTAGATCAATCAGACACAGACAAAATGACTAAAGGCAATAAATACTTTAGTCATCCAGTCAGTCTTTGTGTCAATCATTTTTACCCATAACTTCATAGCTCAAAGTGTAAGATATTTAGCTTCAAGATTGCGACAGAAAGTGAAAGCCTAAAATTAAACCCTTTCAAAGCCAAGTAACACCTTATTATCCAATACTTCAAACCTATCAAGAAGTTTAATGGAAGGATGATGCAAGTTAAAAAGTTGTTCACTTTACCTACTGAAAAATACATAAATTGTAATACAAAGGACATAATGTAAGTTAAAAGCACAACATTACCTTTTATTTAAAATAAAATAAAAACCTATGGTTTTGAGGATGCCAAGACTAGTTTCCACAGTAACATTTGGGGAGGTAATTCACACCTCCTCCATGTAAAAACATACAGGTTGGTCTTGGCTTTTTAGAAAAGATACAATGAGAATGGAAAATGATGTAAGAGCCTCTAATCACCAGGAGCCACACTGTTCTGAATTAACACTCCAGAGGACATCACTGCTTTCTCTGGGTATATCCCTGTAAGGCTTAGTCAGTAGCTTATGATGTTTATTAGTTTTGGGACAAAGCTCTGAAGATAAAAGCATAAATTAATAAAAAAGAAACACTTTAGAGATAAGTCTTACCTAATCTACCTAAATAATGACTTCTTTATACAGAACATCTTTTTAACATTGACAAACTGAATTTTTTTTAAATCAGTAAAAAACCTGATTTATAAAATAGCCTTCTACAAACTTTAAGTCTTCATTATTAAGATAGTCTAATAATATTAGAGTTACCATATTTTTGAAGCTTCTCATATAAATCTGGAGTGAGATACACCAAAGCAGCAAATGTTGAGTTCACAGCTTGATCAATAGTAGAACCAGCAACTATATCTGTCTTTGGGGTCTGTTTTTTACATGCCTGTATAAGTCCTTTGAAAAGTTCAGATTTTTGCCCACTGAAGTCCTGGGCAGGATCTGATTTTGCAAAGTCGATAAGAAATTTACGGCAGTCATCTGGCTGAGAGCTCCTAGCCTGAAAAGAACATTAGAAAAACACTTACTTTAATATGAATGTGAAAAATTGTTGCAGCTCATTTTGACAATAAAGTCAGCTTGCAGCGTATCTACTGCAGTTGAGCAACCTGATGTAAGGAAAGATGTCCCTGCCCAAGGCAGAGGGGTGAATACATGATCTTTGAAGGTCCCTCCCAACTCTTCCATGATTCCATGAAAATGGAAACTAATAAAAAGAGTACAGAACAACAGTTTCTTTCCTCCTTGATATCTGAATTCAACAGCACAAGCGACAATAACTTCAGCACAACAGCATACGCTTAAGAACATATCAACTAATTAAGTTGGAACAGAACTGTGTGATACATCAGGATTTCACGCCTACAAAACGAAAGCAGCGGTGTAAAAGTACCTCTTTTTCATCTTTGTGCCATCGACTGCTTTGACTGGCTCGGAGTGCCTCAGGACACATCTGATGCCTGAAGACAGGTTTCCAGAGAGGAGAATTAAGAACTGACGTGACTTTCAAAGGAGGCAAGTCTGCTTCACTACCTAGTTCTGCAAGAAATTTGGAACAGATGCCTCAGTTACTGAATATTTTTGTTCAGTTTTACAGATTAATGAAAATAGTAATTGTTAAACATCCAGTGGGGGAGGGGGGAAGGTAATGCAAATAGACAGAACAAGTAATTTAACAACATTCTCTAACTCCTGTTTCTCTAATGTGGTGCAGAAAACTGCTGTACCCTTTCTTTAATGATAGCATCAGTATCTTAGAGTGACAGTATGTTACATTATGGAAGGACTTTAAACATTTTTGCTGCACCTGCAACCATAGACACTCCCCAATTTGCAAGAGATCTTAAAAGCTTTTTCTCCTACTAATGACGTAGCAATTTGCTGTATGTCAGCATGCTCATATTAAGAAAGGAAGACTATATTCTACTGTAAGAACACTTCAATTAGTTCCCTAAATTTATGTGTAGGTACCTCCCAAATTTTCAAACGTAAGGACTGACCAACTGATTGCAGTAAGAACTCAAAGTGGTGAATGAATTCAGATTTAGAAAGCTAGCTAGAAGTGTTCTGGTTCTGAAACTAAAGAACAAATGCACCTTTTTTTTTTTCTTTCTTATGGCACACACTCTCATATTTTTTGTATTTTACTTATCTTCAGTAGCCCAAATCCCAAGTGTACTTAACTACCAGAATTAAGCAAACTTAATTTGTAAATTCAAATTTAAAAATCAATACCAAATGCTCATGTGACACACTTAAAATCATTTGTGTTCTAAGCTCTAGGGGGTGTGTGTGTGTTTGCTGGCTCCATATTCTCTCCACCACAGCACTAGGGAACAATTTTAAAGGAAAAAAAGAAGAGAAGATTGGTCAAATTCTGATATTACTTCACAAATGTAATTCAGCTTAGTATGTTTACTTCCAGGTGTCCATGCCTTCCTAACATTGGCTTCTGAATACCAGAGAAATCACAATAGAGAAATTTCCACATTAGTCCCACAGAACAGCAAGCAGGCATGCCATAAAAAGCTCAATGCCCAAACTGGTTTGAGCAGCAATACAGCAAGTCTTCCACCTTCAGCCAAGAAAGAAATATAGAAAGAACTTCATTTCACAGGGTATTCCAAACATAAAAGTCCTCTTATCTCCTCCTAACACTGCATCACAACTTCTGGAGCTATTAAACGCACTCACCTCGTAGAGATTTCAGCGCCATACTTCGGGAAGCCAAGCGCCCCATCAACCGGGATACAAGAAGCTGTAAATCCAAGCCCCAAGAAACGGCAACATCTGGTAGGCCATAAGCAGTGACGGAAAACTTGTAGCCCCACTCATTATTACTGCTGTCAGAGTGAAAGAGAAACTGCAGCCGTGGGCCAGCCTTAAAGGTCACTTTCTACAGAGCAACAAAACAGTCATTTTGCCAAATGTACATGACAAGTAGACGTTTCAGGGTAATGAATTCCCTTCAGCAACTGTGGTTTTTTCATTATTACGTTCTGTTCATAACAGATCTAATCTCCCCCACCATCTGAATGGGAAACCCACAACACCAAGTAGGTGAAATTTCTATTCAGTAGCTTAGTGAGCTATTTTAGAGATGATTGAGCTTTAGTAGTCAGAGCCATAAAGCATCCCATTTGAGCAGGTGTCATGGAAGAAAGAGCATAGCCACAGAAAGAATTGCACTTTCTCATGATGCAAAAAATTGCAAGGACAGGGTGTCAGCCAGTAAGTTTTACCCATGTAGTTACTGGCAGTTAAACATGATTATTACTTTTTGGTTTTGACTGACTGTTCCCTTAATAACAGCAACAAAAACAGCAACAAAGAGGGATTCTTTACTCATTCACTCCTTTTATTTGTACCACTGCAGACTTTCTTCCTTGCCTCCTGCCCCCCACCTTTGAGAGGGAATAAACACACACACGCACGCATGAAAGCACACATCCTTTTAGACAATAGGTTTTCCACAAGAATCTTAAGAATTTCCTAAGATTGCATATATCACTTGGTTCAGAACTTCAAAAGGTGCTCACCTTAGGCCACTTCTCAGTGCCAACCTTTGTATCGTAACGAGTTTTTGCACCTCTGGCATCAGTAAACTCGAGGTAATCATACCTGTGAAAATTGCAATTCATTACTTCCAAATTTGCTTTTTTAGTTTTGAGGGAAAATGTTTGCTTTTGGATTTTCACAAGCGCTACATCTCAGTGTACCCTGTTACATCTTTCTGAAACACACCTGCATTGCTGCATGTGACCGCTAAGGAATTTATTTCACGTTTCAATGCAATAGTCCCAGCAAACACAGACCTGCTTTCCTGCAGAGCTTTCAACCCTTGAAAATTGGTAATGGGTGCTAATTTTAACATCTGGCATATGCCTTAACTAAGCAGTAGCCTGATACATTATCAGGAGAAACCAAGCCAATAGTTTTGCCTAAACAGGGCAAGACAAATACCACAAGCACAAACTGTGCTGGTCACAGCAATATTACAAAACAAGTCAAGGCCAAAGGAAGCAAAATTCATATGAACAGAAGGCTTTCAGCACCAGAAGTCATTCAAAATACACACTGTGTATTACACAGGACAATGCAGAAATTGAAATGGCATGCTTGAAGTGCAAAAAAAAAATATTCCTTGCACATTGAAACATGAATTTCCCCTCTGCAAACAGATATTGGAATCCAACACAGCATAAGATTAAATTACCTCCTTTCAGTTTCACATTTTTCATCAAATTCCACCTCAAAGTAAGTTGCCCCATGACACAGGAAGACTGAGACCTCATGGCAATTATTTTCATAGTTATGAGGCGATTCCATTGTCCATGTTCGCAATACTACAGGCTGTTCTTGCTGCCAGCTTTCCATTTCCATCTGTAGAACAAAAATGTATTTTTGAGATACAAATGCATAGCTTTTTTTAAAAAAAATTACCACACTACATTTTTGTGTCTATACTTTAAAGTTGCCAGATGTACATACAAAGTGCCATGTAAAAGGCTACAGCATTGATTGACACCCTCAATGAACATGGTAAAGAAGCGCTTCTAAAGCAAGATTCACCTAGTCTACTAGGGGAGGAGACAGCCTCACCCCGGAAGAGCCTACAAGTCTCTGACAATAACAAATAAAAGAGTCTAGATGACTAATGCAGATTTAAAACATCTACACTACAGACAGAGACTTTATTTGCATCGCCACAAGCAATGAAGCTAAAAATGTTGAGCACATAATATTTTCAATTTTTATTTTTTTTTTCATCCTCAGAATCCCTCCTTCCTATCTACCTTCTAGGCTTCTCACTCCAGTTGCTCTTTCTGGTCACTTTGCTCATCTTCCATATCAGTACAGATATATTTCTAGTTCACTCAACATTTTGTTACTCATCCCGTGCTTTTAGAAGCTTTCCAGCTCCTTTCAAATGCTCACGAATGGAATCACCTCAGTTTTCTACATCTTTCTTGGAATTTTGCTTTTGTTTCACTGTACTTAATAGCGCCTGTATCTTTAGTTACCTTATGAGGCTCACTACAAAGTCTTTTCAGTGGTTCTATCAAAGTGCTAAATCCCTGTAGCAGAGTACAGTACGGAATGTCTAAAGTGCAAAAGTCCAACAAGAAGATGACCTAGGAGAAAACACAGGTCTCATGAAAATGCACGTAACCACAGCCATGCCACCCGGGAATAGTACAAAATCCCAATGTTCACGTACCAGCTGACGAGTTGCCATAGCAAAGACAGAGTTACTTATTTTTTCTACTATTGTTTTGCCACTATATTGAGATAAAAGTGACTGCAAAATCGTTCTGATATTTGACAGGAACTGGCCCACATCTAAAGAGAAAAAAAAAACACCTTAATATCCACCTTAAGGATTTGATACCACAACCTGCTTTATCAAACACATCAGTGCATGGAAATGCGGACGAGACAGACAGCAGGAAAGGCATCTGCTGCCTCAAGGTGGTGACACTCACGAGCGAAAACAGTTCAGAGAAGTTTTCTGTCATATTTCTATTGTAGACACAAGTCATACTTAACAATTCTACAAAAAAGATGAGCAATGAGTAATTTAATCAAATCCTCCAAGTTTGTTTCAACCACCTCAGTGTATCCAGGAGCCTCCCTCTACAACTAAGAAATCAGCTTAAGTAACTAGATTTTAGCTATAGCCTTACTCCATTTTTAAATGTAAGATAAGAACACAATAAGCTTATTTATACACAAATTACATAAATATGAAGTAATCTTACATAAAATTATACCTCCATTAAGTACTTGGCCTAATCAACTACTCAGTACTGAGCTGCTGCGTAAAAACCAAACAAAACACCAAATAAAAAAACCAAACCACTGCAGCAAAACACCCTTAGAAGTGCCCAGCCTCTTAAGTTCCTTTTGCTATCACAAACTTCTAAGAAAATACGTTAATCACCACACAGGACCTTATAAAAATACGGGACATTTAAAGAAACCAAGATGTTCAAATGAAAGTCTGTAACTGGTTTTTGTTTGGCTGTTAGTTTTTTCAGTATTTGACCCCCAAACCTGACTGAAACGTTTTCTGAAGATTCTCCCAATGTAAAATTATCAGTACAGTTAAAATTCTAAATTGCCCAGTATGCCTACAAATTCCTTCCTAGAGGGATTAGAAATGTTGTGACAGCTCTGAGTATGCCTCAGGCAACCACCAGTGAACCCTTATTATACTGCAATTTGCAAATCCCATTTTAACGTCCTGTATTACATCACACATAATTCTGTATTCGATCCCAGCACTTACAGTTTTTAAGTATTTCTACTGCGAGATCCTTGGCTGAATTATCACTTCCCTTAAGTTGCAGGTAGCACCACGAAAGGAGGCTACCTTGAACAGACCAGAATAGGGAAGACAAGACTGTGCCACTCTCTTGCTGTGCAACATCCAGCATCATCATTTCACACTGAAAAATAAAGAATGTAACAAAAGGATATCCTCCGTTGCTGCAGAACGACACGAAACACATACCCAGTAAACTGTGATGGACATTATATCATCCCACTCACCCCAGAAAAAAGATTAAATGCAACTGACAAGTAGCATGTAACACCATGAAGCAACTGATGGATTTTGTTTTGCTAAATTGAAATTTTAAGTAGGAATAGCTACAACATATGAGTCACTGTGTTCTCAGCAAATTTTTTCTCCATATGTAAATGGCCCTCCTCCATTTACACCTCCCTTAGTGGCATGACCAATTCTAACCTCTCAATGTGGGATTACTTCTGTTTCCTAGCATTGATAGGGTACCATAAATTCTTTTCAACGCTACGGCAAAATATTTCATCTTCTACGTTACTTACTCCACTATAATGAAATACTAATGCTTAAAGGAAAATACTTCAATTGGCTGCAAAACCTAATCCTGCAGACTTGAATAGCCCTGAACAGTTTTATCCAGATGGACAGGAAAGCTAGTTCTTTAGCATGTACCTCAGGCCTGCAGCTTGTGTTTGAATGCATACAGAAATCCTGGCAAAGCAGGAAGAGTGCAAAGACAATTACCTCTCTTGCTGCCACTAGCAGAAGGGTATCCATGACTGACAGCACTTCACTTATGTCAAAATCCGCAGAAACTCCTTTCTCTGGTAATAATAGGAGTCCACCTGGATCCTGATCACTACAAAACAAAGATCTTCTCACTAACCAAGAAGTACCACAGTTCCAAAGCACAAATTTATTTATCCCTGTGATAAATCTGTAGAGATCCTACTGTATAATTACTAGGAAAATCAAAAGTTTGTGTTTTGATGACTCTAGACCAATTAAATCAATACCAGCCATCACCACGGACAAACAATCACTTTAAAAACCTGGCAAACAGCCTAGAAGAAACCTAAGAGCAATACGCTCTGATTTCAGCACCAACCTTGGACAATGTTTTATACAGCTACTCAGTTAATAAACATATTAAGTAGCAGTGTTCTCCTTCCTAAAGCAAAGTCAGTTGATTACTTTGGAGAATTATTTGCCAGGGGAATAACATTTCTAAAAAGGAATAAATATAAACTTATTAACAGATGGGGGGTATCAAGACAATTATTGACAATTTCAGGACCCCTTACCTGAAGTGGGTACACAAGGATCTGAAGGCAAGATGTACTGATTGCTTATGTTCTTGCTCTGTGATGTTTTTCTAGAAAAGGAAAAAGATTTATTTTTATGATATGTTCTGTTTCCTTCCTCTGTGAGAAAGAATTCTAATTTCTGCGTTCTACTATTCATTTTTGGTAAGAAAGGCAGGGTTAGCTCCTCTTTCTTTGGATAAGCTGCAGAGAGAGAGAGAGAGAAAGGGAAGGGTAAAAAGAGGCAAAGAAAAAAAAAGGTTTTTACTTTAATAGGACAAAGTATACATTAGTTGACAACAAGAACTCAGATTTGTCCTCTTTTGGGCATAAAGAAAGCAGGTACTAAACAATCAATTTCTCATTTAAGAGTTTACCATCATGGTGAAGAGCTGGTGTCGCCTGGTCTGTCTATCTGGGAAAAAGATTGCTGCTCCACTGAGTAAGGTGTTCTTAACTTCCTCTTTTAGCATTTTCATTGGCATGAAGTTACTGTCCCCCATATCCACTACTGCTCATACAAAAAGGAAACAAAATTACAGGTTCAAATTAATACTCCATCCAGCATGTTAAGAGGCATAACCGAATTAAACATGTTATTTTACACAACTTCAAGCCCTTGCAATCCCATTACACACAGAGAAAATGAGGGGAAACTTTCTGACTTCTAGCAAGAAAGATTTTCCTAAGGATATATTTATTCCCCGAGTAAAGTAATTCTAGGAACATTAAGACTTGACAACTATCAAAGCTCATAAGGTTCTCGAGATGTGACAGGTTCTATATAAACTGTTTTATCTCTAGCTCGTTTTTCAAGAGCGTGTTAGTTCATAAACAAAAAAATTACACTTGAGTAAGAAAGGTGTCATCCTACTTCCAATGAATCTAATGTGTAATTTCCATCCTCCACCGGCTCCAGAATCTTCCCTGTGCTTCTATAAACCTTACAGGCTCCTTTCAAGATCATTTATATTTATATGAAATAAACGAACTCCAGTAACATTATAGTTAAAGGAACACATTCTCTGCTAGTTCAAGCAGGTGCCATGTTTGAAAGAAGTTTTCTATTGCAGCTGCTTCCAGACCATACGTTGTCAGAAATCTATAAAACCATTTCATAGGGTTAAAAAGGAAGTTTCACTGTGATAGACTAATGAGCATACACTGACCTGAAGCAGCAGCAAAGGAACACTTGGCCTCTAGGAATAAATATCTTTTCCCAAATTGTAACTGTTTCAATACACTTGTAAGCCAGAACAGACAAAACAGTTAATGTAAATTACCTTCACACAAATGTCTATAAAGCTCTTCTGCAGCTTCTGTGTGACCAGATGTTTTGCTCTGAGAATTTTCTTGAGGTTTAGCAGTTTTACCGTCTCCAGCAAGTACAGAGAAGCAGCTCTGGAGAAGCTGCAGTAGCAGTGTTTGAGCAAAGATACATTCTTCCCTCGGGCTGCAAGATAGCATAAAACAAACAGAAGCAGTAACTAGAACAGAAGCTCTTTTGCACCAAATAGATAATGTTATGAAAGTCACCATCTCAGATGGATAAAAAACACTGAGTAGAGAACAGATAGCCAAAAAAAACCCTGTAGCTACCGGCTAAATTAATCTGCATCTCAAGCTTCTACATAACATCAGAGTTAAAAACCCATATGGCAGCAACAGGAAAATGTTATTTATGTAAATGATGTCGTTTAGGAAGAAGAAACTGCTGCAGCTAAACTAAGCATACTTTATTTATACATACACACACAGAGATTAGTTCTTCACCGCACAGTGAAGTGACTTACTTTTGGTGAAGTTTATTGTAAAAATTCCAGAACAGCTGCAAATCAAGGCCTGTGAAATCTAAAAATGACTTGTATTTTAATCCACTCTCCTTCTGTTGGACCTTAAAAAGGCAAAGAAAACGCAAGATTGGAAAATTAAGTCTATACAGAACACATTTATAAAAAGTAAATCCCTGAGCACTGGGCCTAAAGGAGCCTGGTTTCCTATAAATTTGCAGCTAACATGAATTCCAGTGTAAGGTCTTTCATGCATATTCCAGTGTCTAAATGTGACTGTTCATGCTGAAACCTTCCCCTTCACAGAGCTACTAAAAAGGACTCACTGTCCTCTTTCTAGACTGTCTAGTCCCCCATCCCTGTCCTCCACCTCCACCCACAACCTCTGCCTCTTCATCTAATTTGACTGAAAATAATAACCAAAACGAGACTGCCCATAGCTCAGAACTGAAGTCGAAAAGGCAGATGCATGCACTGCAAGAACAAAACATGATTTTGACCTGTATCCCCAGAAGCCGGGTACATTATGCTGAGACACATCAGCACATACCAGCAACATCTCTTAGTTGTACACATCTCACCCTAGGTATTTGCAGAATTATTTCAGATAAAAAGAGAACGTTTTAATCTGTGCAACCTTCCTAGCTCTTTCTCTATGCATTTTTCCAGATGCTTGCTTCAGAAATAGCTACACTATCTAATAGACAGTAGAGCATCCTCCTGTCGCATCTATTTCACCCAGCATTGTAACATGATGCTGAAAAATGGTTCTTACCTCTCTTCTGGACCAAATAGTCCTAGTCAACTTCACTAAACATACACAGAATGCTATTTTTCAGATATTTTTTTTTCCCCTCAAAGCACAGTCTTAATGGTTGCTAGTACCGATTCCCAAGACTTCTCTTTATCCATTCACAACTACCATTAGCATAGCGTTATTACTTTTAGCATGGGAAATAACATGCTTAAAAAGAACTAAGTAGTAAGAATACCAGGTCCTGTGCCAGCTGCTGGACAAAATGAAGCGTCTTCAGGAGAAGAGTTGTGCCACAAACTGTATCGTCATCAGTTCTCCTGCACTGCAAGCAGTTCATGCTCCTATTGGGCTCATCTCGCATTGGCCGAAGGTACCCAAGAACATGCAGGCCTTGAACCCCGAGCCGTTCTGCTGTGTCTTGTCTTGTGCACAAGAACTTTATCATCAAGTACTAGAAAGGCAGAAACACAGCACAAGATTGGGTTTTAAAAACTAGTACTAATCTGGCTTTTAAAAGACGTGAACACACATATGCGAGGAGACTGCAGGTAGGGCTGGGAGGTCAAGCCTTATTCCCTGGAAATCACCTCCAGAAGTTTAAAATACTGAGCCCGAGATTGAGGCTAAGCTTGAACTCTCCTCCCTTGCAAAAAAGTCACAGGGATGGTTCTGTGACCTCTACAAACATCTGCAAAGTTAGTTAAGTCATTATCAGTTCCATTCGTTCTACATACTCTGTTCCTTGGCTCTATAGCTACAGCTTTTTCGCAGGTAAAATAATTATTAGCCACATTAAAAAGCAAGCAGAGGATCAATATGTAGTATTTAAAACATTCTTTTATGCAATCTATCCACAGTAAGGTACAGAATGCAAACCTGAAGGGAACAGCAAGTTCTGCCATCCAAATGTACTCAGTAACTCTGCACGCTCGTTAAGTCTCAGGGACTAAGGGTTACACAGACACCAGCAGAGTGGCTTAGCAAGCAGTCACAGTTTTAGAAAAATATCCAGTTGACTTGTAACTGTACCACCACTTCTGCTGATTTCCGCAGTATGAAAAAGGACTGAGGAACTGCACAACAGCCGATTCCAGAATCAAGAGAAATGCAGGATGCAAAAAGCAAAGTTTTCTATTTAGGCACTCCCTGTCAAACCCCATATTCTGCCACTCTTGAAACAGAAAAGCCCCATATTCCTTAAGGAAATCAACCTAACTGATGGAACTGCTTAGCAATTGTCCCTTAAAACAAAGGTTGAAGAAACTGGCGGTAGTTGTCTAGATCTTAGAATAAAGGAACAATCATGTCTTCGTTTTTAGAAATATTTCCTCATGATGAAACTAGCAGTCTGTGCGTTATCACGTAATTTTGCATTAAATTTGATCCTGAAGCACCATTTAACTACAGCTCTCTGTGTGTACATAAAGAAAGAATAAAACCTAAAGGACAGAAGCTGAATCATTCATTTAACTAGAAGCCCATTGATTTTTACCTCTACCCAGAAGAATTCTCCTTGCACAAAAGAGTTAGACTCATTTCAACTGGCATTACAACAAAGCACAGAGATCAACTTTATTTTATGGGGTTTTTTTGCTCACTGTGACTGCACCAACGGATTTTCAGTTTCTTACTTGGGAGATTCTGCATTGCTGCATTTTGACATCAACTTCATCCCATTCTTCCTCCACTTCAAACCAGCCAATAGGGTCATCATCTCCCAGATCTTCATGCGAAGAACTGCTTCTACATATCAAAGTACACCACAAACTTTGTGAAGAAGAAGTTTAAGCAAACTGCAAGGCTGTTGATATTCTACCAAAATATTTTTAGCATGTTACAGCTACAAAGTTCGGATGAGAGACAACAGAAACTTTCACATACCCGAACTATCACATGCAAAGTAAGAAAATCCTTTTAGTCACTGTCCCTAACTTCCCTTCACTCCCAAAAAACAGTTCTGAGAAAGTAATAAAAGCTAACTAACCTATGATCTTCCCATAAAATGTTTCTGTTTACCAGTGATCTGCACCTCAAGCAGAAAGTTTGTTTTGTTATATCCCTTATTAAACAGGTTTTTAAATCAAGAGGTTGAAAACTAGCCATGATGTATTTCCTCAAACACATCAAGTTGAGGCTCATTAAAATTAAACAAGTAATGATTAAATGACACCTAATTTTTAAGTCATTTGGAACAATTCTCAATAGTTCAAGTGGCATTGCAAAAAGACCTAATTAACATTTATCTTCCAGGTATTCGTTACAAAATGTCCGCCTATACCTGTTTTTTAAAAATTTTTTGAATTCCCGCAGCTTCCATTTGTCATAGCTTTCAAATCTTTTGAAGTGTTCCTCTGCATGGAACTTTTCCGAAGCACTATTATAAGCAAACACCAGCCCACACTGGGCCCCAATGGCACCTCTTCGGACCTAAGAGTAGAGATTCAGTTGCAATATTATGAAAAAATTGACAATAAAAATGTATTGCTTTTATATTTTATATTTCCCATAACAAAAAAGTTATGGAAAGGAACTAAATACTGACCGTACTTTTGTAACCCACTGAACCAGGATCGTGTGAATGGTTAATATTTGTTGCATTTATCACCCTGCTAGCACTCCAACATTAACCAGAGTTCCATATATTAATTCTCATTTTAATTTTGTATGCTTTGTTTCAACACAAACAAAACTAAAATTATGTATCCTGGTATCACTACACTGCAAAACAGCTTAGCTACCTCTCCAGCTTGTTAGAATTTACTTGCCAGAAATCCATCCACCTTTAAGTCTCTTTGACATTGAAATATGCATCCTTGTTCCAGGAATCAGAAATCTCACTGAAGTTTTGCCCTGGCCATGAGAGTTAATCACTTTTAAAAGTTAATCACTTTTAAAAGATCTTGCTTTTTAAACCAGATAAAAATCACACCAAATGTGCAAAGTACACTGGTGTCTCTAAAAATGAATTTGAAAGACCTACATTTAATCTAACTTACTTGCTATCTTGAAACCTGCTATATACAGTTGGAAAATTATTTATAAGGTCTTACCTGTAAATCCATACTCTTCAGAGAGAAGCCATACACATAAGAGTCACTGGCTTGAGTATATCGCAAGATACAGACAACAGCAATGTAAAATAAGCGTCTTTACCACATGCCTATGGCACCTTAAACAATTGACCTCCCTTTCCTTAAGTTCCCTGTGACTTATACCAAAGCAAACCCCTAAAATAACACTATTTCATGATGAATTGAAAATTCCAGTTCATACAAAAAAATATTCTAATTCAACTCTACCACCAGGGAAAAAAGCAAGCCTTCTACTTCAAAAGGATACAGGAACCACATACCTTTATCCTTATCTGTGTCACTTGAAATGAAGATTCAGTTCCAGTAGAAAGAATGATACTTGCCCTGGTTTTCCCAGTTTCAGTAAGAAAACCTAAAGCAGCAGAGGGAATAGATGAGGTTGGAAGGAGTGCTAGTGCAAGCTGTTTGAAAGAGAATATGAAGATTGTGGACTAAAGGGGGGAAAACAAAACCACAATGCTTTTCTAGTGAAATGCTCCTTAGTAAATGCTTCCAAATAAAAAAAGAGACAAGTAAGACGACTGTATTATGTCAGTACGTGCTCCCACAAGAGCATACACGATCTCTCCAGACCATGTCTCTCCTAGGACTGCAATACCTGCAGCAGTTTCAAGAGTGTTTCCCCATTAAAGGTTATAAGTAACTCCCAAAAGTTACTTGGGCTTGTAGCTGTATTCACTGATACAACTCACCTTTCCCCAAACTGTGATCCACAAAACAGCGTAAGACAATCCACAAAATTGTTTTTTTTTAAAAAAAAAAAACAACAACCAAACAAACACAAAGCAAACAGACAGGTAAAATGAGCATTTAGAATGTGCCTGATTTTCTGTCACAATAGCTTTCATTTACCAGTAGCACTGCACAAGACAATACACAATTTAAAAAAAAAAAAGATTAGGCAGCATTTCACTTAAAAAGGAGGTCAAGAAAAACAAAACTCTTTGTTTAGATTTTATCTAGTACATAAAAGCATTGCATTAACAAAGACAGGCTTTAAAGAAGAATTAATAGTTACGTAAAGTCAGCGAAAATTTCAATGATTTCTACCATATCTCTCCATCAATATTTGGGAAACAAGCAGTGAATTATTCAGGAGGTCAAGCCACAAAATGTGCTCTAGTATAATTTTCTTTGTGACAGCTCATTGTTGACTTCCACATAAAATATCAATAATTCTCCCCAAAATCCAATCTTTTTGTTTTGTTTTAACAATAAGCTGGCTCCTGAGAAATCCACCTTGTTGTAAAACAGAATTTCCACATTGTTCTGTTTTTTTGGGTTTGGTTTCGTTTATATTTTTGGGGGTGGGGAGGTGTTTGTTGTTTTGCCCTTTTTTTTTTTTCATTTTTACTTACAGATCTTCCATATCATAAAACTATCGAGTAGCACCAAGTATATTTAACTATAAGTGGAACAGCACCAGAGCCTTATTAACAGCCTTTGTGTAGTTGAATATTCTGGATTTTAAGTCCAGGCTCTTACCATCCCCAGTCCATGGCTCTACAAGGAGGTTTTCAGGCCCTGATTTATCTTCTTTTCCCTTTACATCACATGCTTGCAGAGTTAGTCGCAAAGGTTTTCCTAAGTAAGAAAATGCAAGGGTTTATCAAGTTCAGAAAAAACACTGGGGAAAATGCTTTCTGAAGTTCTTCATAGAAAAAATGAATGGAAAAAATTACAATACTGAGATTTTTATCATTGTCAGACACACACACAAAAAAAGTGTGAAGAAGCTGGAGTGTACAAGATACATTGACCTAAAAAAAGTTTTAGATATGGGCAGAAGGACAATGAAAATCATGACAACTAATGTTCCTTCAACTGTGTGCAGACTTAGGAATTCACAATATGTGAAATATCACTCTTGTCTTGCAAAAAAGGCAGTGGCTACTCCGGGAAAAACTAAACAATTTTCAAACCTATTGAAAGTAAATACTGATAATTATAAAAAAAAAGCAAAGGAAGATTTTTTTGCTGAGAGAGTAACGATAATCTCAGAAGCTGACATCTGAGAAAACACAATTTATCAAAGAAGTACAGTCATTACAGCAAAAGTTGACCACCTTTTGCGAGACCATGCACAGCTCTACACTTAATGACATATTCAGATTAGTTTATAAAAGTGAAAATAAAAGCACTGTAAATAGACGCTAATGACATTATGTTTAGAACACTCCTTCAGTTTATGCATGTCTGCAAGAGAGATCCCTGACTGAGGCTAAACATACAAAAAAGTGTGTTATTGGAAGAATGAAAACACTTGATGCCATTTGCTTTCTACACAACACAAACACTATCACCACCTTGATACAGCCACTATCTACAAAGTTCAGGTTTTCTCCCTCAAGAGAATGCTACCTGGTTCAATTCTTAGATCAAAGAAAGCTGATCTAATCAGTAACTTTTAAGACAGTTCAGCTTCTTGGTTAACAGCTGATAATTTAGAAGTCTTGTACAGTTTTAACCCCTCAAAGAGTAACAATTACAACTCAAAGCTGCATATTGTTTTAAGTACATACAGTAAAGGCTCCAACAATTATTCATTTACCATATTTATAAAGAAGGTTCTGTCTGACTGTTGCCATGGAAGCGATAAGCGATGAAGCCTTGTACGGAGTGTCCAGATGATCAGTGATTGTACAAAGGGAACTTATCACTTTAGCGACACTCCCCCTGGCTAAGGCAAAGGCCAGGAGCGTAAGTTCAACCTCTGGAGTAGTACAACAACTGGGGAGGGAAAAAAAAACAACAGAATGAAAAGAAACTCCAAAGACATTCTGTTTTTAAACAAAAATAACGTTCACATGGAAAAAATCTAGAGGTGCCTGTTTCTTAATGTCTTTGAATTTTTCAAGATATTAAAAAAAGAGCAGGCGAGTAAAAATGAGATACATTTGCTATAAAAATTCCTCAAAGCCATCTTCCACTCCATCAAAATACATCAACACAAACTCACCTTGTTATTCTTATAAGGAAGCTATCTACTTCTTCCAAAACATTTGGAGATAAGAAGCTTGAAAAATCTGTAGACCCTGGCGTTAGAGATAGAGGTGGCATGTGTTGCAGTGCTTTCCTAGTAGAAAGGAGGGAATGTAACATCAGACACCAGAGAGAATCGGAGAAAACAGCCTTTTAAAATTAATTAGACATTTGAATCACCATGGTTTTTTGCAAACAGGTCTCTATAAATAGTTTCTGAGGGCAGAAGATTTATACACGCAGAGAATCTCTTCCAAAGGTAAAACCAGTATTGCATTCTGGGCAGGGCAAGTTCAACGACTGCCAGGTAATCTTGAATGTAGCCTCATATCTCAGATTTAATGAGACAAATAAATCAAAGGGGTTTGAATTAAATCCGTGACAGCATTAGAAATAGCTTAGTGCCCAAGTACTGCTTTACTTTAAATAGTTTTAGAATTGAGCAAGAGCCTGTTAATAAAGGGAAAAATCCTTTTAAATTCTTTCAGAACAATTACAGGAACTAAGAGAAACTGGTTAGCTCAGATCAGAATTTTTGTTTGATTTCCGAAGGTAACGCAAGAACCCCTGAAAACAGGAATTCCTAAGCAGTTTCAAAGTCATTCTATGCAACACTGAAGTTTGGGGGTTGCTTTATAATTCCAAACACTGAATTTGTACTTCCTGAAAGCATATTTTTCGGTCAAGATTTTGCCATTATAACTTACTTAGCTTTATTAGCTCAGTATTTACATTGTATTTCTAAAAAAATATCTCAGGTGTGGCAAATCTGAAGCCCTTCAGTTTTAGTAAAGCTTGCAGACATAAGCATGTATAAAGTTATCTAAACTTTAAAGAAGATTCATAGATGACACAAATTAAAAGATAGGCTTAATGGACTTTAGCCTACAGTACTCATTAACCTGGCGATAGCCATGCTCTTAAGCATGGTGGCATCACACTAAGCTCTATAAAAGTTGATGTGGGTGTGTAATGGTTTTATTAGGATTCCAATCCTTCAAGTCATTGAGCAGAAGCATTTGGCAGTCAAACAAGGAAACAATAACGCAGAAAGTGGCCAACCACCACGAGCAAACATCTGCACAGAGATCCTGCATATTCCTGACTATATCCCTGCATAAGGCATGGCATGGCATTACAGAAGCAAACATTTGCTAAAAATTAAGCTCAATTTAGTTCCAGTGGTACCTGGAAGGTGTCCAATATTTATAATCAAAAAAATTAACAATAAAATTTAATTAATTTTAGGCTTTTCAGAATTATTACAAGTCAGAGGATAGGTAAAAAACCCTATCTGTCAGTGTTCCGTCATGACTTAACAACTAGATTAGACACAACAGGTAGGAGAATTTGACTTGTTCTAGTGTGTGCAAATGGATAAAAGAGAAATATCACAATAGCTGAAATTATGTTCAAACACCGTGATTAAGGGAGTGGAAGCCAGTTACATAAAGTAGATTAGTTTACTAAAGCTGGAAGTATTTTTAAAAATAATTTTTTAAAAAGTCACAAACCATATAAGTTTGGTACTTACTGAGTATTTTGTAAAATAGTGTGAACGAATGCTGGATTTGTTTCCATGGAAGCTGTTACCAGAGAGGTCAGCAAAGACCAGTACCAGATAGCCGAAGCATCGCACACAGAGACGCCCACCTTCTTAACCCTTTGATAACCAAAGGCCCTGAGTCCATGGATTCTTGTGTCACATCCATCACTAAGGCAACGCTTGATGTTTATCTGTACATCTGTCAAAACACAAAACAATTTTTTTTTTCAATTTCTTCTGCTGGATTAGATCTAGAAGAATCCAGATATTCAAAGCAATAATTGCTGCAAAGCCTCCTAGAAAAATAGCAGCAGATATGTAACAGTACTCCCACATACAGACAACTATGCATATGTGTTCCTTCACCGTGCATATGATTTGGAAGATTTAGCCTTTGAATGGCCTATGAGATCCTTTACATACTGTATGGCTAGAAATTAGGGGAAAAGTAGTAAAAAGACCCTTAAAGTGGAAAATAGATTATAGATTATCCAGTACCGTTCCACCTACATACATAGGAAGTGTCTTGAGAATGGCAGCGGAGAAGATAGAGAAAAAGAACAAAGCCTAAAAATAAAGTTTTGAGTTAGATAAAAATTTTCATGTTAAGTTCTTGACCATTTTGCATAGATAACGTTGTCCTAGTTACTTCTGAGGAACAACATCCTTGCTGCCCACTTCTGGGGCAGTAAGAGTTCATCTTAGTGAAAAGCACCTATTTGGAAGGAAGGGACAAAATTTCCAAAGCTGCAGAAGCCATCTTAGGAAGAAGCAGCTTTCCTCTGTTTGATTCCAATGTAGCACCCACAGATCTACCAGCCTTAAAAATAACACTACTTAAAAACCCTTAGCATAAAACCTGCTTTTACAAAAAGCATCTGACCAGCTTCAGAGCTTTGCTACTGAAGAAAAAAAAAAAAATACTTGCTCAGAAGCAGATTTTTTTGCCAGATGCCATCATCCAACATACGCTTTCACTGTGCAAGCAAAGATATTTTAAAATTGCCCAGTGTCTTCAAACTGAGAGGCTAAAACTGCACATTTAGTCATTCTGGCTCTTCAACCCTTAGCCCAAGTTCCAGACAGATGCCATGAGAAAGACTCAGAAAATATCTTACAGGCTAGAAATTAAACTACAGTTAAAACAATTTCTCCAACCCAAGGACGAGGTCAAAAGTTTCTGTTCTAATAACTGACATTTCAACACATCGATCTATGATCTACCCAACCTTTCACCTTCAAAAAAGCACCAGAACAATATACCAATGGTATCTTTATTGACTCACACATCTGACTAATGTTAGCGTTTTCCAACAGTGTTACGTAGCCAGTGATATTGCTTGGAATGTGAACATCTCGGACCTCCTGAAGACTGCTGGCATTCCTTCCCACTGCCACTGTAACTTGCTGTGGCATGTAACTCTGGTCATTAGCTGCCACTGCAATGGACAGATGTCTCAAAACAACATCTGGCTTCATCTTTAAACTGCAAAGCAAAGAGAACATAAGTCAAGTATTTCATTTTAGCTAAGCTTCACTCTGTATCCACTTCTATAGACACAAATAAATCCGCTGGCCACTAACTAGAGCTTCACAGGCACTACCAGCCCCATATCACGGTGGACAAGTTAGAAAACTTGTAATTGACTTAAATGACAGTCACCTCTGATAATGAGACTGTAGAATTCGGTTGTTCAGCTTTTCAACTAAGAATTCATTCCCCGGGAATAAAAATGTAGTGTCAATAATGACCAACATAAGACTTTAAAAAAAAATAAAAAATTAAAGTATACACACTTAGATCTACTACCGAAAAAACACATTTCATGGAGTTTCACATAACTTTCTAGACAGTGGCAAAGCACCTCAAGCAATAACTACTGCATCTGTAATGCAGTTTGGAAAGCTTAGCTACAAAGCAAAGGTACGTGCCAGCGTGGAAGATGTATGCATTTTACTGGTGAATACTTTTACTTGGTGGTCAGGCCTTTAAAATTTATGCAGAAATCAACTATATTCATCTGTCGGTCATTAATTGCACAATTTTTTTTCAGTTACCTGTAATGGGTTGGCGTGACAAGGTTTTGGTAGCCAGGGGGCTACATGGGTGGCTTCTGTGAGGAGCTCATGCCCAACAGAGCCGATGCCAGCCGGCTCCTACGGACCTGCCGCCGGCCGAGGCCGAGCCCAGCAGCGATGGCGGCAGCGCCTCGGGGAAACGGATTTAAGAAGGGGTGAAAAAACCTGTGCAACTGCAGCCAGAGAGGAGCGAGATGGGAGAGCAGCAGCCCCGCAGCCCCCAGGCCAGAGCCGGAGGGGCTCCAGACCCCGGAGCAGACATTCCCCCCAGCCCATGGGCAGCCCCCGGCCAGGCAGGCTGTGCCCCCGGCCCATGGAGCCCACGGGGGAGCAGACCCCCCCGCAGCCCGGGGAGGGCCCCACGCCAGGGCAGGGGGTGCTCCATGGGCAGCGGCGCTGAGGCAGCCCCTGGCAGGGCCCGTGGCACATGGGGAGAGGAGCCCGGGCTGGGGACCCCGTGGGGACGCCCTGGGGCCAGCTGGGCCTGGGAGGCTGCACCCATGGGAGGGAGCCACGCTGGAGCAGAGGAAGAGTGCGAGGAGGAAGGAGCAGAAGAGACAGCATGTGATGAACTGACTGTAACCCCCATTCCCATTCCCCGTCCCTCTGTGCTGCTGGTGGGGAGCAGGTAGAGACATCAGGAGTGAAATTGAGCCCAGGAAGAAGGGAGGGGTGGGGAGAAGGTGTTTTTAAGATTTGGGCTTATTTCTCAGCTTCCTACTCTGATTTGAATGGTAATAAATTAAACTAATTTCCCCAAGTCAAGTCTGTTTTGCCCGTGAGGGTAATTGCCGAGCAATCTCCCCATCCTTATCTTGACCCACTTTCGTTGTATTTTCTCTCCCCTGCCTGGCTGAAGAGACCAACAGAGCGGCTTGGGTGGTCACCCGGCCTCCGGCCAGGGCCAAACCACCACAATACCCCGCTGGCTGTAGACTTAAAGGGCTAACACCCCCAAAACTCAGCTGTACATTGCCACATCACTCACCGGATCCAATGCGAGCGAGCACTCCCATCTGACTGCCAGAAAGATGTAGTTTCGCCATTTGTCATCTTGTCAATATCAGCAGAATTGGATGAGGTTTCTATGTGAGTATAGCACTTTGTGACAGACTTCAGCTTGTCCGACTCCTGATCACCATTCAAGTCACTGGGGTATTCTGCAAAGAAACCCCTCATCAGCACTCTTCCTTTGCTTGTTTTGAATATTGTTATACCTTTATAATAACTATCTCATATAGAATAACTTGTTGGCACAGAACACAGTTCCTGGAGAACTGTTTCTGACAGAAACTAGAAGACAGCAAAGTTGCATTTCATCTGAAATGAAATCATCTCAACCTGCCACTTGCAGTATTAAAGTACCTACTTTGCCTGGAGTTCAATAGCCTTTATCTCCTCAGTGTTTTATCATTATTATGCCAAAATACAAGTAGACGAGAGGAAAAAGTAATACAATGGAGAAAACGTCAATTCAGCTGTTCCAGAGAAGGGACAAAGCATATTGTCTCCCCAGGCAACTTGATCTATTTCAATAGAAGTGCAGATAACTGAAAATATCAAGTCAAGCTGTGAGGAAAAGGAGTCATCCCTCTAGGGAGACCACCAGGCCAGTCCCATCTGAAATACAGTAAAAGATTCACTACCTCTACCCCTAATCAGCAAATTCTTTTTTAATACTGAACAGTCAACTTCAGAAAACATTCACCTTCGCATGGGAACTAAAGTTCTAGCAACTAGTAGAGATATTGACTGAATAAAGGCTATAGCAAGTTAGTACTCATCATTCTGAAACAGGTCAGGAGAAAGGTGAAAGACATCCCAGTGTGTTACTCTGATTGCTAGGTAGTTAGGAAAACAATTTATGTGCCTCAAAAAACAACACAAAACCCACAGAAGCATGTAGATCAACTTCATAAAAAGCCATGCCTGTTAAAGATTAAACAGTAAAGAAAGCTTTTTCTTTTATCTGTAATCGCTTCTTCAAGCTATGGTTACATTACCATCTTGGAAAAAAAAAAAGAAAGATATTACATACCTTTCTCTTTTAGGAGAAGCCGATCTAAAGAATCCTTCAATACAGAAGACCGCATAGTACAGATATTGTTGAAGTACTCCAACACTGGGTAAGGGATGGCAGTACTAGAAATCCGATTCCGGTGCAAAAATCTCAGTATCATTGAAGCATGAAGACCGAGACGCTCTTTCGATTCAGAAAATATATCAATAAAACCTAGAAAGAGACATTATTTCCATCTTTGTTGCAACACCTGACTTGACCGAGTCATCATTTGTCCCCTCTGCAACGTATGACTAGATAAATCCCAGTTAAGCACAGGAACCTACATGAGAACTACATTCCACCATACAAAGTAGCTCAAACTTTGCAACCTTTGCATCAGGACTGTGAAAGGTGCAGGCAAGTATTTTTGCCAGTAACCAGAAATGCCTGAAGGGGTTCAAAACAATTTACAATTAAAAAAAAATAAAAATCTTATTTCTTGTGCTTATTTTGCTGTCCCAGAAGTTCAAAGTGAAACAGTTGCTTCTTGGCTAATGAGCTGATGTACTCGCATCACTCATGCTGAGCTACACTAAGCATTTGGCATTATGGATTATTCCCAAAGAGATGCCTAATGCTTTCCATGAACTTCATAAGAAATTTCAGCTCCTTGACAGCGGTACTCTGAATCACAGTGCATTTAGATGCATAGAACAGTACTCCGTAAGTACTCTCCTCTGACTTATCTCTAGCCAATTCTAGCACTTCTCATTTAATCCTCTGAGGCAAATCCCCTTTAGCCACTTAGCATCAAAAGCTTGGAAGGAAACTCAGTAACCGATACTTATCCCAGAAATCAAATTCTGGAAACTGACACTTTCCAAACAGTATGCTATAAAACATGAATTATGTTTTAGCAGGATTTCAAATGCTAAATAACAATATAATAAAAAAGAATATGACTCTTCACCTGAAATAGACTCAATGAACGATTTATTCCTCCAGTTACTGAGTACAAGATCGCATTAGCTAGGCACTCAGCAAAATTTTGCAAGGAACTGTTTTCTGACCATAAGCTAAACCAAACAAGGATAAGCAGCTCCACAGCTGCTCACACAGAGAAGAAAATATTGGGTTTTTATGAAAGTTAGTGAGCTGGATGCAATTATGGGAAATTTTTCATTTACAGCAACTTCACTTGTTTGATACTAGAGAAACAAGAACAACCCGAAGTATGGTTTTGATAAGATCAGGACAAGCAACACTATTAACACAATTTATTGAAGCAGCACCCCTTATAAAAAAGGCAAGACTTGGGAAACCATTTGTTTTGTCACTGTTCTCATACCTGGAACTAGCGAACAAGCTTGCAGTTGCCTGATCACATGGCTAAGCTCCCCTTGAAGATTAGCTCCACTAGAATTCTTGAGAGCCTCCAGCATGTTCTCCACATCTACGGTGCCATCTCCTTCAGCATCAAATTGTGCAAAAGCCTGAAAAGAAGCAAAAAAAAAAAAAAAAAAAAGAAAATTATTTCAAGCAGAAATTCAAGGTATTTCACAGAAACTACAGCAGTAAACATAACAGCATTAAATAAAAATCAGAAGAATCTGTTTTCCATAGTACTGAATTTGTAACAACAGGAAACAGCCTGGCTGGAAATCTGCAGTCTTTAGCAGGTTTTAAGGCATTTGCACTGCCTCCCTATAGAAGTCAACCATAGTTACGTTTAGGTGGAGCCAGCACATCATCTATACCAGTGAATCAGCAGTATCCATCCACCGGCAGCTGGAACTACGAAGAAGGTGCTCACAAAAGAACACTAAAAAGCTTTTCCATTAAAGGGTAGAATAGTCCTAAAAGCCATACCACCATCCATTACTCATTACTGCTGCATCTATCTCACACTGCACCCTCTCATATTCTTTCAGGTTTTAACTACTTCCTTTACTTACGGAAGTGTCCGTAGAACCAGATTTTTTAAAATGTGTATTTCCTTCCATACACTGTCCTCCTACACAAAACACCAGTTTAACACAGTTTTTCAAAGTATGTGTGAAAACAATGGGGTTAGACAAGACTTCCCCCTCCCCCTTATGGAAGGGAATAATTGCCAACTTTATTAACTTTGACCTTAACATAAATATTTAATATAAAAAGTTGTGTTGAGCACGTATAAAGAGTCACTCACACAGCTATGCATTTCACATCTTTGTACTAACAAAAGTACAAGATACTTTTATTCAGCTAAGCCTATCCA
Organism: Falco punctatus; assembly: GCF_963210335.1. Lineage (NCBI taxonomy): Eukaryota > Metazoa > Chordata > Aves > Falconiformes > Falconidae > Falco > Falco punctatus. Next base: position 104,407,236 of record NC_137580.1, on the reverse strand, counting down.
ACAGAACCAAGCTCGTAAAGGTAATTTTTTTTAACTAGCCACTTCACAGAACTCACGATCCAGTGACACACTACTATTAAAAAAAACAGCTAGCTATATTTTCACAATCATATTTAATTTTGAATCAAGCTTCTGTTTAATTGAAAAAACAAACAAACAAACAAACAAAAAAAAAAAACAAAAAAACACACCAACCAAAAAAACCCAACCAAACGCAAACCCTGACCATACTCCAAAAAGAAATGTTGTATTTCAGGAGCACCCTTTTTTTTTTCCCCCCTAAATTGGGAATGCACTTACAAAATATATTTCTTTACAAGCAAGACTTCCCAGCCCTGAACTTGGTATTTCAGGTTCAGCTACATAGCCAAGTCAACTTGGCCTCTAAGAACAGATCACAAGCGTCTGACAGAGTCAAATCACGGCTGTTTGGGAGGAAGCTTACGCTTGAATCTCTTGGTTTGCTACCCGATTATCGAACTTGATGCACCATTAAAAGTACTATCCTAGAGAGAAATAATCTGAAATGATTAGATCGAAATAACCTGCCAATTAACCATGACATAATTACACCACTTAAATGAGAGCAAAGTCCTTAGAAGGCAACCGAATCAAAATGCTGTATTTTAGCTGACTGCAGCTCCAGCAGCACTTCTGCGGCACAGAGCTGAATTTTAGCTTAGCAGTTCTATAAACTCCTGTTAAACATACAGCTGAACACACGCTAACAATGATCACCTTTTAAAAAAATTATTCTTGGTAGCAAAGGCGAACGGTGCTGGGCACCCAGAAAGGACCTCAGCCAGTACAGACGGCTGAGGCTGGGCATCAGGTAGGTGCTGAAGCAAAAAACTAAGGCTTTTGCTGGAGGACAACACCACAGCGGGAATTAACTTTAACAAACGTTAACTCGGTTGCCAAAACAATTCGACATACAGTTTCGCACCACACCATTCCTGCCATTATGATAGAATCACAGAAACTGTTCAGGTTGGAAAAGACCTTTCAGATCATCGAGCCAACCGTTAAGCCAGGACTGCCGAGTCCACCACTAACCCATGTCCCAAAGCACCGCCTCCAGACATCTTTTAGATACCTCCCGGGATGGTGACTCAACCACTTCCCCGGGCAGCCTGTTCCAGTGCTTGACAACACTTCATGGGAAGCAATTTTTCCTAATTATGACTTTTTCTCCTTGTATTTAAAGTCAAACTGTGCAATTACTAAAACACGAGGTAAACAAGTGAGCAAGTTTGGTGATGTTACTAGTGAAAACAAACACCAAAGAAGATGACAAGGCTGGATCTGCCGATATCTACTTTAAACGAAATTTTTATACTTTCCTGTAGGGAGAGATTATGACATATGTGCTTTTCTTTGTATCTTAATGCAGTATTTTGTTATTTTATTTTTAAACTCTTCCTATGATCTCAGGAGACTGCGCCAACACTAGAACTCTACAATTATTTTTTGACTGTTCAGTATAACAAACTCTTTAACTGACACAAAGCATACACAAGTCCCACTGCTCAGACAAGCTGCTCTGTACAATGGGGATATAAGAAAAAAAAAAAGAAAAAAATCAGTATGCAAACCTGTGTCCAAGCTTTTGAGTTGTGTTCACACCTGAGACATGATACACATGCAGTAGCAGCTTTACCACAATCCAGCTGCATTGTGCTCCTAAATAAAAGCATGAAGTCCACACACTTCCTACTCGGTTCAACCCTGAACATAAAGAAATGTAAAAGAGACATCCTTCCTGGGAAAATTGATGGCTAAGACGATTGCTAGGAAACATGGCACACGGAAAAATCACCCCCTCATCTCACAGACAGCTCAGGAGTTGGACAGCATGACAGAACATCTGAAGTGTGACTTAGGAAAACTCTGTATGTCATCCTTCATCCTCGGCAGAGCTGCAGCGTTAATGTTTCAAGCAAAAGCCAGACACATTACATGACAGCTCTGAAGCACTACTAAATAAAAAAAAGGATTCAGAGGTTCACTTTACCTAGAAAAAAGATTTTGCACTTAAACAAGAGGTTCATTTTGCCTATAAAGCATTCAAGGTATTTGTTCACAAGTCCCACACTGAGAATAGAAAAATGGGCAGATCAACACTTAGTCTATGCCAGACAGGATTCTATAAACACTAAAGAGTGAAACCTATTGACCTGCCACCCACAAACTAACTTCTCATAGTGTAAAACACATCCTAAAATACTACAGTCCCTGGGCTGGTGCCAGTTACAAAAACAATGACATCAAGGTTTTCCTCTAACTCCCAACATACCAATTTTGCAGGACAGACTGGATATGATCACATATCCATACCATGATAAATCCTCTGACAAGTTTTTTCCTCATTCCCGAGAGCAGAAAAAAATAAATAACCAAACCCAAAACCACTACATTCTTCATGCAGAGGAGGATGCGCAATACAGACAATCCTCAAAATATTTCTGCAGCCTGTGAAGTTCAGTTGTTTGTATTAACAGAGCCCTGATGGGCTAATTCCACTCTCACCATTGTTACAAACGAAGTGTTCTTTAGTGCCTCTCTTAAAGGAACTGGAAATGGAGGCAGCATTTTAGCAAGCTACTTAAAACAGTCAGGTATCACCATACCTATCTATAGAACAAAATTAATCTCTTCACAGTTTCCAGTAGTCTCGTTAATATCTGGGCACTGATTTCGCAGGGCGTTATGTGTGATTTAACGCTTTACCAAGTTATTCTACTATTCAGGAGCAGGAGCGATACAAAGACAGGAGGAAGTCACTGGTGAGACTCAGGAACTGCATGCAGTGAGAGATTCAGATACTACCACTTTCTCAACCAGCATGAAATTCCCTGTAACAGGGTTTTCCACTGCATTTTAAATGCCAGCTAGCTAGAGAGCAAAGCTAAAGCTTAAGTGTTCTACATGTTAAATTCTCCACATGCCTTCCCACAGCAGAAAGGGCACTCACTCTCTTCTATTGCCAAAACCTTACCTGAAGACCTGTCTGTGGAGGGGGAACTGTGTTACGCTACTTGCTTACAAGTTTTCCAAAACTCTTGTTCACCTAAGTAATGGGATACCAACGAGCTGCTTGACAAGCTCACTGCCGATTTTGAAAAGCAACAATAATTAAAATTAAGTCTGGTAAACTTTGACTTGCGATGCCATTAAGAAGTATCTCAGAGGAATTACTGGTACAGAATTTCCTACCTGAGCTACCACCAGCTGCATTGGCAGTAACACCAGCAGAATATGGTTGTTAAATAACCCTTTTATTTAGAAGTGACTGCTGAGCTTGATCAACAAAACCAAGTATAAATTACCGATGGAAAAAAATATTTAAAAAAAAAGATCTGGAAGTTGCCAGCCACCTTTATCGGTAGCAGCAGCCCCTTTCTGAACCTGGCAGCAGAGCCCTCTGCCCTGGCCTCGCCCCGGCCACCAGGAGGGGGTGACCGGGCTCCCCACGGCCGCCTCGGTGGCCTCGCTACTGGGACCCCGCGCCACGGGCCCGGTGGCTGCGCGCCCACAGCGAGACCCCGGGGGAGCCCCCCCGGCTGAGGGAGCCCTGCCCCAGCGGCAGCCCGGGGGGTTTCACCACCCCCCGCCCTGCCCGGGCCGGCGGCTCCCCCGGGAGGGCGCCCCTTGTCCCGGTCCCCCGGCCCTGCGCTGCCCTCCCTGGGCCGGCAGCTCCCTCGGGAGGGCGCCCCTCGTCCCGCGGGGGGACCGGCCCCGCGCAGCCCCCCAGGTGCCCCTCGTCCCGGTCCCCCGGCCCCGCGCAGCCCCCCCCGGCGCCCCTTGTCCCGCGAGGGGACCGGCCCCCCGCAGCCCCCCCCGGGCCGGGCAGCGGCCTGGCCCCACCGGCCGCCCCCTCACCTCCTCGCTCTCGCCGCGGGAGCCGGCTGCCAGGCGGGAGACGCTCTCCAGCACCTCGCAGAACTGCTCCAGGCTGACGGCCTCGTCGCCGCGGCTGAGGCGCTCCTCCAGCCAGCGCACCAGCGTGCTGTGGTGCCGCGACACCAGCGACTCGGGCAGCGCCGCCTCCCGCAGCCGCGCCGTGGCTTCCCTCAGCCGGGCCTGGTCCAGCAGCACCTCGGCCGGCGGCAGCGGAGGCGCCGGGCTGGCGGCGGCGCCGGGCGGGAAGGGGGCGCCGGACTGAGGCGCCGCGGCCGCCCCCTCCATGCCCTCCTCGGCGCCCTCCTCCTCCTCCTCGCTGCTGTGGCTCGCCGCCGTCCCCATGGGCCCCCCGGAGGCGCCGACGCTGCGACCCGACGCTCGGAGAGCCGCTTCTCCTTCCCGCGGCTCCGCCCGGCCCGGCTTAGTCAGCAACTTCCCGGCCCGCCGCACCTGTCAGCCCGCAGCCGGCGGCGGCCGCGCCACACTGCCGCCAAGCGACGCCCGGCGCCGCAAAGGCCCGGCTCGCCCCGCCCCGCCCCGCCCCGGAAAGCCGCCGGCGCGGCCGCGCTGCGCGACACCCGCCGTAAAACAGAGCCGTGGGAAGGCTCATCACGCCTCTTTCCCACGGCACCGGCCACGCTGCCGTCAGCCACCGCCACGCTGCTGTGCGGCGAGGAAAGTGTCGTGAAAGGGGTCGGGCACGCGAGGCGCCCTGCAGGGTGGTGCGGCCCCATGTGGCGGGGTGCGGCGGCTGCGCTGCTGTGCCTGGGGGCCGCCTGCCTTCTGGGCCGCGGGTTCGATCCCCGTGCCTGGCTGCTGCCGCCGCCGCCCCGCGGTCGCCTGCTGAGCGTCGCCGAGCTGGCGCGGTACCGGGGCGCTGCGGGCGAACCCGGGCTCTACCTCGCCGTGCTGGGCCGCGTGTTCGACGTGGAACGCGGCCGCAGGCACTACGGCCCAGGCGGCGCCTACAGCGGCCTCGCAGGTAGCTCCGGCGGGGCGGGGGCTACCGCGGCCTGGGCCTGGCAGAGGCTCGGGGCAGCTGGCAGGGCCCTGTCGGAGATTCGGGAGGGGGGGTTGTCAGGGGCTCTGTGGGGGCTGGCAGGGCCCTGTCAGGGGTTCGGGGGGGTGGGGGCGCTGGTGGGGGTTGTCAGGGGCTCGGGGGGGCTCTGGCAGGGCCCTGTCAGAGATTCAGGGGGGGTTGTCAGGGGCTCTGTGGGGGCTGGGGGAGTTGTCAGGGGCTCGGGGGCGGCTGGCAGGGCCCTGTCAGGGGCTCGGGGGGGGGCTGGCAGGGCCTTGTCAGGGGGTCGGGGCAGTGGGGGGCTGGCAGGGCCTTGAGGGCGGCTGGCAGGGCTCTGGGGGGGCCTCACCACCTGCCTCCTCGCAGGGAGAGATGCCACCAGAGCATTTGCCACCGGTGACTTCACACCAGCAGGGCTGGTGGACGATGTCTCAGCGCTGTCGCCCGGCGAGATGCTCACCATCCAGAGCTGGCTGTCCTTCTACAGTGACAGCTACAACCCCGTGGGTAGGTGGGCCTGGCTGGGGTGAGACCCATCTGCCCACCTTGGAAGCAAAACTGGACGGTTCTCTTGCCCTGGGCCATCAGCTGCAGCTCTCTGTCCTGCTTTTCATCATTTCATCAGATGCGAGCACTGAAATGAGCCAGGCTCGGGGGACAGGAGGAGCAGCAGCACAGGGGAACGATTTTGGGGAAGAGGGTGCACGGTTGGGAAAGACTTCTGAGTTTTGCAGCTGAAAGTGGTGTTGACTTTCTGATCTTTAATGAGGCTGTGCCTAAGCTTGCCCTGCGTGGATTTATTAATATGTATAAATTGCTGTGTGATCCATTAATGGAAAGGATGTAAGCTCAGTTCAGTTTTAAAATTGGGCCATGGTGAGATCCCTTTTTGTCTTTAAATAATGATTTATTTTTTTACAAAGACGGAACTATTCCTTTTCCTTGACTGGAAACACTTCGGTCTTAACTGATCTTCTCTCCCAGGGAAGCTTGTGGGCAGATTCTATGATGAAGATGGGGCACCAACAGAAGCCTTAAGGCAGGCTGAGGCTGCGATAGAGGAGGCTCTCAAGTTCCAAGCAGAAAGTGAGCAGAGGAAGCAGCAGTTCCCACCCTGCAACTCTGAATGGAATTCTGCTAAGGGCAGCCGATTCTGGTGCTCCAGACAGAGGTAAACTGCCTTCCTGCCATCACACTTGGACCCTTTGAAGCAGAGCATTTCTGCCATTTTTTTGGATGTCTTGAACTTTGTCCTTGGCTCTCCTAACAGGAGTGGCGTAGAAAGATGTCCTGGCTCCTGCAGCCACCATACTCCGTTGTAGGTGAGGTCCACTGACTTCTCCACAGAAGGGTATAGGCTGGTCCTAATGTGCTGAGTGCTGGCAGGGCTGGAATATGCTGGGCAGGGTCCCTTCCCCTGTCCATGAATTTTCACAGAATCCTAGAATCATTTAGGTTGGAAAAGACCTTTAAATCGAGTCCAAACAATAACCCAGCACTGCTAATTCCACCAGTAAACCATGTCCCTAAGTGCCACATCTACACGTCTTTTAAATACCTCCAGGGATGATGACTTCCTCACTTCCCTGGGCTGCCTGTTCCAGTGCTTGACAACCCTTTCCGTGAAGAAAATTTTCCTAATATCCCATCTAAACCTCCCCTGGGGCTGTTTCCTCTTGTCCTACCAGTTGTTAGTTGGGAGAAGAGACCAACCCCCACCTCGCTACACCCTCCTCTCAGGTAGTTGTAGAGAGCGAGGTCTCCTCCAAGCCTCGTTTTCTCCAGGCTGACACCCCCAGTGCCCTCAGCTGTTCCTGGTCAGACTTGTGCTCCAGCCCCTTCCCCAGCTCCGTTGCCCATCTCTGGATGCGCTCCAACACCTCAGTGTCTGTCTTGGAGTGAGGGACCCAAAACTGAACATGGTATTTGAGGTGCGGGCTCACCAGTGCCAAGTACAGGGAGATGATCGCTGCCCTGGTCCTGTTGGCCACACTGTCTCAGATACCAGCCAGGATGCCTCCTTGGCTACCTGGGCATACTGCTGGCTCATTTTCAGCCTGCCATCAGCCAACACCCCCCCAACGGTGCTTTCTGTCAGGCAGAGCCAACCGGCAAGGAGCAGCAGTGCTGTTCTCTGCTGTGCCAGGCTGAGCCACTGCTGCTGTGTGGAGTCCCTAGATTTTCTCTGCCTGCCCAGCAACCACTGATAGCCACCACCCAGTCTGGAGTTGCACAGAGGTGTAGGCTGGGCTAGTGAAAACATTCTCCAGCATGAGGTAGCAAAGAGTTACTCTGCTCACTGACCTGGTGAGCGGGTAAAAGGAAACCAAAGTTTTATCCCAATCATTAATACTTCTAGGAATTTTATTTCTGGGGCAAAAATTCTTGTGTCACACTGGAATCCAAATCAGGTTTCAGAACTGCCACATGTGCACACAAGCCTGCTGTTCTCAGGGAAACAGGACAGAAACCTCACTAGGACCATCTGCTGCCTTCTCACCTATCGGGAATGCAATGCTTAGCTTGTGTTTTTCAGAGAGTTTCAGAGCCTGTCTCACAGGCTACTGCCACAACAGTTTTCACTTAAAACCACATAAAAATGAGGTTGAACATTGAATAGTCATTTCCTGCTTGGCCTATTTACTTGTATTCCTCTCTCAGTTTAGGGAGTATTTTGTTTGAAGGTGGGATCATTTCACAGACCACACCACAAAATGCTTAGGCTTCATTTCGTTTCGGTACAGCAGTAGCACTGCGTACCATGGGGGAATTGCTTCTATGTGTGAATGAGCTTGGTGCAGCCTTGGGACTGGGTGTTGCATGGCAGTCACTTGTGTAAAGAGTTTTACAGGCTTAAAAGAGGCTGTGGTTAGGGGAACGGGCAGGATTTGGCCCATAAGAGACACTATGAAGTAGCTGCAGAGGTACTTAGATTTTTTTTTTTTGCTTCTGCCCTAGTTCTCAAAATCACTGTGTTCAGTCAAGGCACAGAAGGTGGCATGTGGTCACCTGTGAGCAATTAGCTACCCCCAGAAAAGGCATTTTGCCATTAGACACGCTGTGTAACAGAAGGCTATGATTCCTTTTCCAGCAATAGAAACACGGTAAGCAGAAGTTGGTTGCTCTCGGAAGTGCGAAAGCATGTAGCAGCAGTGATGACACCAGCTTCAGGCCACAGGTGTCCAAAGCACAGCCAATAAGGAGGTCTCAGAAAGCTGTGTTGGCTATTGACAGCGAAGTCTACCTCAGTGGCGTATTGTTAGTTCTAACTCTCCAAGATTCTCTTGGGTTTTTTCTAACAGTTCTCTATTCACTAGAAGCATTTTCACGGGTTTGAATTGTAATTTATTTAAATTTTCCATTGTTAGTGGGGGAGTGAAGAGAGACTGGACTGGAGTCCCTCGGAAGCTGTACCAGCCTGGTTCACGGGGGAGTCACTGTGTGTGCGTGAGGACTACTGGTCCCCCGTGGGGCTGGCCGGCCTCCAGTGAGCATAGCGACCGCGGCGATCTGGATAACCCTCACCTGGAGGAATACGAGGGCTGCCATCCGCTGGCCGAGCAGTGTGTCCTGAAGGTGTGATTGACTCCAGGGGGGCAGAGTCCTGCAGCCAAACATCGCACTTTGAGGGGGCAGCTCCGGCTCTGTTCCATCTGTGCGAAGGCAGCAATTAACAATTCATGTTGCTCGTGACTCTCTTAATGTGCGGAGCTGGAGATGAAATGGAGGAAATACTTTAGCCAAGTTAGTGGCTAAAAAGCAGTAACAGGGTATGTACTTTATTCCTATGGTATGTTTACATCTGGCAACAAATTTTTAAGATGCACAGCCTGAATTATATTTAAAAACTGATTCATTGTGCAGTCAGGAAATTGATGCTTGCATGCGCAGTGGTGGGTGCAACGTATTGCGTTTTAAGGTAGTGAGGTAATGAGCACAAGAACTTCTGCAGCATCACTGACCTGTTTATGCACAGTCCTCCACTTGCTTGAACTATGTCTGCAGCTTTGTAATGCTGGTCATCCTTCCCACCTGGTTTTCTCCAAGGAGTTCAAAGGTAGCAGGGAGAAGCCTGAATTTCTCCAACAGTTAAGGTACGTAGCATCTAGGAACTTCTACAGCTTAGTTATACAAAAGCGTTATCAAATTCTTGGAATACAGAAGGCAAAGGTCACAGCTGTATTTCCTCATTTAGTGTTTGCATTAGATACTGTGCAAAGAAGATACTGGAAGCCACCTAATGAGGATTGTTGTTTTATATTAACCTCACCCTCCTGGTCCTGTGATTCACTACTTTCAAACTACTCAGAGCAAGAATTGGTAGTTTAACAAAAGCTATGTGGCAACGCGACTATCCCGCTGTCATCTGCCTCTTATTTCCGTTGTGGTATATGGCCTCCTCCCATCTGGTACCACATCCATCAGCCTGTAACCTTGAAGTCTGTGCATATTTTATCACATCTGGCAAATATGCAGGGCAAGTTATTACTGTTTCTGCGTGGGGCTGAAAAGGACAAGAGAATACCCGCAGAGAGCCTAGGTGCTATAAACCCAAGGCTGCAGGGAAGCAGCTGCTGGTTTTCGTTAGTTTCTGGTCTAGGTGGAGCCTCAAGAGAGACACCCAGATTACACAGAGCCCAGCAGCGACACAGTGCTGAACTGTGTTCAGTTCCTTAAGGCAGCTGCCACCTATTTATAAACAGCTGGAAGGCATTTATAAACAGTTAGTTTTGAGCTACTAGCACCTCTGAAGTCCCACAAACCTAAGGAATTAGTTAATAAGTATTAAGATTACAGGAGGCCTGGCAGCATTGCTTCAAAGTAGAGAATAATCACTTCATTGCAGTCACAGCAGGATGTACTACAGTGCTTTTCACTTACAATGTTTAAGACGAGGCTGTAGCTGACACTGATCATAGCTGTACACCCATTTAAACATGCATATGGTTATTGTAATACGTTTGGGGGGTTGTGGTGGGGAGGGTTTTTTAGTAAACCTAGTTTTGTTGTTTAGTTTTCTTTTCAACCAAAATCTTGAAGAGAAGTGAAGACACTTTCAGGCAGATGCATCAGCTCTTACCAGTCACAGCGAAGTCATATGTTTAGATGAGTGGCAGAACTGAAAAACCCAGCCCTGGACTCGTGCTGTCTTTGGGACCGGAGCAGGCTGCTCCTCTCACATGACAAACCTAAAGGTAAAGCAGTGTAAGATCCACAGGCAAGAGGTGCAAAGCCATCCTTCATTGTCTCCGCAACTCAGTGGGCATTCCAAGCATCACCGCATCACGTGCTGTCGGATGTGTCTTCTTGAACTGGCATTTAGAGGCCAAACCATCCCCTAAATTGATTGGCAAGTGTCTTTAAAGTAGCTTTTTAAAGCTGTTTAAAAGTTGCAGTAAATTCCAGGTAATTAAATACTATAAAAAGCAGTTTGTAAAGGCAAGTCAATGTCACAAGTTGGAGGCCTAGCGGAGGTGCATTAGCTATGTAACCTCTAAGGAAGTCTCATCTCGCTGTAATGCTTGCACACAGAGCACATTATGTTGAAATGCTGAGGGGATGCTTTTGATCTTAAAAGCTATATCATAAAAACCCCCAAAAAGCAGTACAACCCCATGCTGCAGCAAGGCAAGATGGGAATGTGGTGCTGTAACTTAAACTTGGTTCAAAACCAATTTCAGTTTAGTGTTTGGGAAACACCAAGATGGAGGAAAATTTTATCTTGCACAAGGAATAAGTCATCTATTAAAGCAAACAAGGAGACAACCTCACTGGCCTGAAGTGCTCCAGGATTATCTTGTTTCTACGCCAATTTAAAAGCTCAGCTAGATCCTCCCATAGTAAAAAGGGTGGGAAGAAAATAGTGATAGTTACACAGGGGTCAGGTCAACACAGACATCAGGTCAACACAGACTGTGCTCTAATAAAGCTCATCTGTACTTTAGTAAAGTTTTATTAATAAAAAGACTAACACATCACACTCTCACCAAGATGTTTTGGTTGGTTTTGTTATTGCACTGAAGCTTTCCTTTTCCTGAAGCCAAGCTGCAGCAGCTCTAGGCTTTTCCAGGAGGCTAAGCTGACCACCAGTATACAACTGGCCACACTTAGTATGTTGCTTTGAGTCAACTCGGCTCATTCCTTGAAACTGATCTAAGCCAAGAACTTATTTACTCCATGAACCAGCTCTGGCCTAGAGGAAGTTAGGATTGTTTCTTAAGAATGATTACTATAAAGGCATTCAGGATGACTATATGGTATAAACTAGAACACTAAACCTTGTCAGCCAAAAGAATGGTTGTAGCAGTTCCACAACATTAAAATGAATACCTGGAATCATTTTAGAACAGTTGTCAAGCCCAATTGAATGTTGCATCCCTAGTTTTCCTTGTGGCTTGTAAAGAATAGCTTGCAAAGGGGCAGCTGCCTCTACAGGAGAAGATACTTTAACAAGGTTTCCACCTCACAATGCATTATCTAGTTATGCATTTTATTACAAGTAGAATCATTACACAACAAAGTAATGCATATTGGAAAAATACATTTTTACAGTGACTCCAGACAAACATTGCAGATAAAATGCCATTGTTCTAAGACTTCCTTTTCTATTTCAGAGGGTATTGGAAGGTTCTGAGTTATTTCTGTCACTCATACAAGCTTTGATTTTTCTAGAAATGAGTTTGCTGCAGTACCCAACTCTGCCGGTTACAGGAAAAAGAGGACTCACCTATTAACATCTGATCTACAGAAAAAAAAAAAAAATCCAGCCTTGGCCTCCAATATTGTTACATGCTAATTTATAAGCACTACGTGAGAAATGAGAAGTTGTACAAGCCATTCATCTCCAGCACAGGAAGTCATTAAGGCATCTCTCAGCTTTTAGCCAGCAATTTGCTATGCTCTGTTAGTACCTTCAACACTTAACGTTCTCACTCCACTTAGTGGTGTGAAACAGTGACTACACCTTTTACAGAGACAAATTAAAACTGAAGCTAGTCCACATTTTGTGCTTGTGTAAGTGCTGGATGACTGCAATCAAGAGGAATCCAGGCTCAGAACAAAAAGCTACAAACCACCACAGACTTCCCACGTAGCCCTGTTGAAGCGCCTGAAGCCTGCTCTGACAGCATCACTTCCCAGGGACGGCCGATGGCTTTCCATTTACCCTGTTATTCAATGCTTGGCAGACTTGAGTCTCGAGTTAATAGATACCACTTAAAGACAGCAGGGGTAACAAGGGTTGGGGTTTTGGTCACAACTGTAGTATGCTACAAAGAAGAAGAGCAGTTTTTAATAGAGTTAGAAATGTGTTGACCACTAGTACATTACCAAGTGCCTCCATTTGTATTTGTACCCTGCAGTGGAGCATTGCCAGCAAAACTCCCCGCCCCACCCCCACCCCCCCAAATCTGAGGTCTGAGAGTTCAGACCGATACTAGACAGAGTGTATAAAGGACTGACCCCACCAGCTGTTTGGTGGGGTCAGCCTCTTCAGCTGAACTAGAAGAAAACTTGTGTTTTGGTTTGAGTTGTGAGCTTCTCCCCTTTAACTCTGGCAGAAAGCTATTTAGAGTTGGCTGGAAGGAAACTATCTCAAAGGCACTTTAAAATGATCAAATTCATTGAATTTAGTTGCTTTAAATTTAATGAACACTTCAGGCTATACATTTGTTTATCGACAACCTTAACTTTCCTTTTCAGACTTCAGTAAGAAAGCTGGTACAATATTGGCTGTAAACAGCAAATGAGGAGCGTTACACATTGTTTCACACATCCTTCCCAGAGTTTCAGGCAGTTAATTAATATTCTGTGTTAAAAACAGCAACTAGCCAGCCTTAAACCTGCCATCCCAGTTAGGCTGAATTTTCACAAGATCTACATTTTTCATTATTTAAAAGCTTGCTTACTCTGTTAAAGCTGAGCTCCCTGTTCCCCTGCCCCTTCCAGAGAAGTCACTGAAAATGTTTAAACACTTCAGCAATTACATGTTGTGCAGTTTTCCACTTAAGTTGAAGTCCACAGGCTGTGGCCTTGGAAGAACACTCCTCTGCTGCTATCTTTTGGTATTCTGAGCACACAACTTACCCCTCCACATCACCACAGCTCCAAACAAAGGAAGTCAACATGTTATCACGGGATACACTACAGCCAAGACTTCTTTTCACCAAATGCACTTCTCCATCGCTATCTTTCACTGCTAGATACTTGCAGCCAGTGATATTCTGAAATATCAGAAAGCAAGAGACTAGAAGTACAATGTTTTTCATCTATTCCACTCAAAAATCCAAACTGTAGCTTGCAGTTAAATGCTCAGACATCATTGTTCTCCACTTCCCTCACCTAGAATATTATGCCAGAGATACAACCATTTATATTAGTAACTGTTAGAGACCAGTTGTGTTACCCAGGGCATTCTGTTGGAATGTGACAGCAACAGACATTAAACAGTGAGGCAAATTTGTATTGTTGTCCATTACTCTTCTCTAGTGTTAACAAGGGTGAGATTCCAGTTGTAACATAGTCATATTGGAAAATCAAAAGTGCAGATCAAGTGAGACTTGATGTGAAATTCAACGTGCAAATGTCAGCAATTATACCCTCTCCTATCCTTTTTTGTACAAGTGTGAGGAAAAACCCCAAGCCAGTCTCCCACAAAAGCAGCAGTCTGGTTTACCATCTCACCTTCTAAGACCGACAAGTCACTATTCTTCACAGGGCTGTGCACCACCAACTCGCCCACGTTGTACACTGGAGATAACAGTCATTAAATAAACACACACCAGTTCACAGAGTAGAGATGAGGAACGCCGAGTTGAGTCTAAACTAGGTTCATCTCTTGGGATGAAAACAGCCTTGATATAGCATGTAGCTTTGCTTAAGCACACGTACTTTCTGACTGAAGCCTTTGCCCACCAAATCATAACCTTGTCTATCAAAGTACTTTCCTGTTTACCTAGACAATGTGGTGATGGATTGTTACAGATTCAGCATGTTTAAGAGAGCATGATCAGCCTAGATTAAAACACTGCAGCTTAATTCAAATGTCTGGCACTGCACCACCAGGTCGGAATCCTTCCTTCAAGCCAGAGGCCAACTGTTAACAGGAAGCCTCCAAATGCACTCCCACTCACCAGCAATCCTGCTGAAAATGGAATTTAATGTCTAGAGGTGCAGCACATCCTACACTGGTAGGGTTACTGACTGTCCCACAGCCGTTCACCAGGGTCTTTAAACCAAAGGAAAGTGCTACTCTCCCTCATGGGATTCATAATGCACATCAGCATTTATTGCTGTATTCCAAGTTACAACTACTTAACCAGTTCTAGTGTTTCTCCATTTAGCATATGGTCAGGCCTTTCAGCGCACTTACGTTCATTTATACAAGTTACCAGAATTAGAAGGACAAGCAACATAAATACGAAAGTGCAACAAAGTAGACCTTGACAGTTCTAACGGATATGAGCAAGAGTATTTACTGGCTAAACAATCTTGCGCTTCTCTTGAACATGCTAAAGCTCATGAGACATTTACCGAGGAGGTATTCGGATGTGGATCTGCAATTCTGACTGCTTTGCATCAGATGTTTGTTGTAAAGCTTTCTGTTGTAAGGCCACAATTCTTGAGCTATACTGAACAACTACTCCCATTTTTCAAGAGTTTAAGCGAACAGTGGTTGCCACAGCTCAGCCTAGCTTCTCAAGAAGTCTTCTCTGGAGAAAGGGAACATTTATCCTTTAAGACAAAGCAAAGAAAGATACCTGGTTACCCTGAAACTTAATGCCATCTCTACTAAGCAGCCTGAAAGCCACAGGACTGAATAGAGTTGCTCAGTACAAAGCACCATGTCAAGGACAGACCTGTTTCATGTCGATTCGAACACCAGCCTAACAATTTTAGCTTCCATACCCCACTGCAACTAGAAGAGGGTCTAAATTCTTTTATCACTTGGTTTTCAACGATCCACTCGAATTCCTAGTGAAGTCTATCACAGCCCAATACATTTACAGTCGTACAAAGTCATTTATACCGGAATATATCATAACAGGGTCCTTAATTAGTTCAGTCTATTGCAGAAGACACGTATAGGCCTCCTCTTCCCTATCCAGAGGGCTTGTAAGCAGAGCTGCTGTCAGGAGCGCTGACTGGGAATCCCTTTACTTCCACAGCATACTAGGAGACTCCTCCCAGAGTCAGGACATCAAAGCAGATGTTGCAAACTCGAACTGGCTTGTTCAGATCAAATTTTATGATGGGGATCTCCTTTGTTGAGCACTTATGGCAGAGCAGGCGTCCACAGTGTCGGCTGTTGACAGAAGAGGGGTGGGAAAAAGTTAATTCACTCATAGTGAACACTTGGGGTTTACTGTTTGATATTCTTTATCAACGACAGTATTACTATAAAGGGTACAGTAGCAGTTGAAATGCCACATTTTTCTTGTATCTTCTTACACATCTCATGTAATAATTTAATACTAACACCAAACGCACACACTGCTTCTATACTAGTCAGTCACCTAATATGACTTCAACCAACACGCGTAGTTTCTCTGGAATACTGGGATAAGAGAAAAACCTTAGCCTAACATCCATCTAACCCAGCTTGTTTTCTACAAGTTCAGACTAGTTAAGAAAAGGCAACTCATACCAGCACCTTCAGTCATTTTCACTTTACAAACAGCACCCCTAACCTAAGCTGGCAGTGGCTGCCTAAATCTGTCACCTGTTTTAGAACGGGTCAGCCCCATCACTGTGGCAGCGTGCTTTCCCCTCCCCCCTTTTCAGCTTAAGCAATAACCACCAGTGGCAGCAGGTCACTGCATCCGGCTTAAGGTGGACTCTGGGGAGACAGATAACACCACAATAGCTACGGGCTACAGACCTTGCTCAACAGCTGAGGGCTAGTTGAGCATGTACCAGCCGAGATCCAGCTGGTATGCAAATATGACTGAGTCAATAGTCTTACTCCATAAAGAGTGGTCAGCCCAGGGCTGTGGAGCAACCCTGCATGGCAGCAGGCTGCATGCCAACACCTCCCCTCGCGCAGGGATGCCTCTCAAGGTTACTCCTTGAGGTTGAGAGAAGGCTTGTCGCATCAGATGCTAGGTAAGTGAACTGGGAATAAGCACGCTGAACATCTGAAAAGCCATATAAAGGCCTGACTCTGCCTAGATAATCCTTTAGACATAAACCACTGACTAAGTCTGGATCCCGCCACACCTAAACCCCTTCTCAGAAAGGAGTCTAGAACAATCCATATCTGCTGTTTTGCTACAGGAACTTTGACGTGATTTCAAGTGCACAAACTCCTTAAGATATGATTTTAGTCAGACCACAAGCTACTGATCTAGGATAGGGTGGAATGTTTCAGCTAGATTAGTTATACCCCTACATTAACACAGAGGTTTCCTAAACCACCAGAAGGAACAAGCCTAGCCACGTTTGGAAGAGGAATCTGTTTCCTCATAAGTGCAGCAAGCTGTATCACGTTACCAGTGATGCTTTCTTGTCGTGACTCCAAATTTGGCAGTGCATTCATAGCAGTTGGAGCCATCACACCAGGGAGGTTCTTTTGTCAACATATCTGTTAAAGGCAAAATGTAAAGGCAAAATGGGCTCAGACACTCGAGTACACTGTAACATTAAGGAGGCTTTTTCCAGTTTTATGCTGCATTCGGTATTAACTAGCTACTCTGGCAGTAGCTGCACTCTTGTTTGTAGGCAATGTAATGTTGATGAAAGCCACTACACATTACCCACAGCAACTATACACCACAAGTTCAACAGCAGTATCTAGGTTTCAAGACTGTATTGGACTACAATACCAGCCCGGAGTCTCCGCAAATATTACTTTTTCTAGAAGGATAGGCAAGTTTGACAGGTCTTCGCTGGGCAACTTTTCAGTTGCTCATAAAAAAATTAGTATTTCTACCCACCCATTTAAAGCTGTGGAATATTCAGAAGTTCAGCCCCTCTGGAATTACTGTGAACAGAGTCAGATCTCCAGAGTTCCTTTCTCCACCAAAGTACCTCAACACACGAGCAAAAAACCACTTTCCAAATGTAGCAAGTAGTGCTTACCCAGCAGTCTAAAGAGAAGCTGTTTTGTAGCAACTTGATAGTTGAAGATATTGACTCCTTGATTATTGTTAACTCCGAGACGAGCCCCAGCTCTCACTATTGCACGACACAAGTTAGCATTTCCCTTCATGTAAGCCAACAGGAGTACTGAAAAATAAGAGCCAGACACTTGCCTGCTAACAGAGTGGTAGGTCTGTATTATAATTACACTCAGTCCAGAGCAAGATCTTTAGTCCTTTTAAGTTTCCACGTAATGTTTGCATCTTACTGTATTTAGCATGCTACTGCCAATTATTCCAGCTTAAAGTGTGACATACCATTAATACAACGTGAGGCACTTTCAAGTTTAATAGTGGTTGAATCTCACCTACCTGTGTTTCCTTCAGCATCGGGTTTGTCTAGAGGGTATTCTGGCATACACTCCAAGAAGAGGTCACAGATGGCTGCTGCATTATCTTTCCCATACTGTCCCAAAATATGCATCGGTGACTGGCCTCTGGGGAGAAGAATTTGTTACTCTGATCAAAGTCTGCTTGCTACTACAGTTACTCATCCAACTCTCCTTGTTTTCAAGCCTGGTTCTGACATAAGACAATGCTACACCTAACTCACTCAGCACATCACACACAGCTGCCTACTTTTACTTCCTTTTCTTGGTGTATAAGATTTCCACACAATTTAAACACAGCATGCTCTGCACACTTCACTGCAGATTTAGTGCAGAAATGCTACAATCCAAGGCAAATCTTTGGGTTTTTTTAATCTAGTCATACCAGCACATACTTTAAAATAGAATGTGGTTCTTTTAGTCTGTTAAGACTATACCAATTACCTAATATTAAAGGCTTCTGCATCTACATTGCACTCTGTGAGGAGGACTCGGATATTGTTTAGACGGCCATGCATCACTGCCAGATGAAGAGCTGAAAAGTAAGAGAAGCTTCAAGAATTTGAAGTAGTTAATGTCAGCAGTAGTTACAGCCCAATAAAATTAAGCACTCCCATTCTACTTCCCCCACCCTCCCTCTCAAAGTCCTTCCACAACCTCCCATTTCCTGGGCTTTCATTCTTTATCACCTTTGAAGAGTGAGCCCAGTCAGTGGGCTACCTCCTATCATGGAGAATATAACAGTAACAGACCTACTGAAGCATTTGCATTTACTCATGTAACTTTGTAAGTTTACCATTATTTCCATTTTCATCTACAGCTGCGAAGTCTACTCCGTTCTCCAGAAGGACTGAACAAATTGTGGGCAGATCTTGCTGGGCTGCTAAGTGCAGAGCAGTCTGACGATGCTTAGTCAGTTCATTCACCTGGGCACCTGCAAGCAGCTGTCAAGACGCAAGAAGGACTATGTTCAAAGATATTTTCAGGGGTATTAGCCAACAGTTTACTTCTGTGAATGAAGCACACAAGACTCCACTGTACAGAGATACTTGTAGGCCTCCAGCATATATAAAATGCTATCATTACTGAGCTGGTGCAACTTCTGTTCACGGTCAAGTCTGCAGGAAGAGCAAGGTAAAGTTCTTCCCTTAAAACGAGCCACACTATTTAGCGATTGCTGCAAATCAAACATGCTCATATAAAGGTTACTGATGCAGCACACCTAGCAGTACAAGCTAAGGGAACTTGATATGCAAGTCTTGAGTTTTGCTTCAGAAAAAAGTGGTGTCACCTTCAGCCAACTCTTCCAGTCTACAGGCTACGTGCATCAAGTTAGAATATGCATTTTTGATTAGAGGAAAAAATGACTCTCCAGTACATACCAGATTACGCACAATGATCTCTGAGCCAGCTTGTACAGCCAGGTGGAGAGGTGTTAGTTTGGAGGCATCCTGGACCCGAGAGTTTACGTTAGCCTGTACACTTATCAGGAACAGCACGCTCTCAATGTCCGAGTTCTGAACAGCTACATGTAGGAAGTTCCGACCTTTATTATCAACCTGTTGCAGAAAAGGCACATGAAATGAAATCCATTATTTCTGTAGTACAACGAATTGTTACGTGGTAGGACATATTTTCACTAAGAGATACTTGCTCCCTCTACTTGTTGCTTTCACTGCTTGATATTAGAGACTTGATAGATATAACTTCTCAGTTCAGTTACTTGATGGTTATCAGCTGCAATTGCTCACTCCAATCTGCTTCAGATAACTTTATTTCTACTTCACAACCATGTCATTTCTTGACCATGCACTGGAGAGAATTGTGACAGACAGAAGGTTAACAGCTCTTGTACTTCAGCACTGAGCAGCAGTTAATGATAAACTCAGTTAAACGAAACAAACTTGAGTCAATCTGGCAGTTAACACCAGAGAAGCAACATGTGGTCCCAGCACACTGATGTAAAGTGTCTTCATTTTTTGGCTTGGTATCAAATGTGTATTGTTTTTCATCTTTGCCTTGAAGCTGATGTTAAAGCACAAATACAGCCAGTTCTAAATGTAACAACATTTTAGATACAAGAGCTCACTAAGCACTCAAATACTTTATTAGTAATTAAACTTACAAAGGGTAGGAAGAAAGTCCTGAACAGCTGCCTGAGTATCACACCAGAAGCCTGAAGATATGGTGGAGGCTTTTATAGTTCAGTAGTGCAGCAAAACATCTATTATTCAGTTATTTTAGGTCAGGGTTTCTGTTTTAGATAGCTTTAGGAGAGGTCAGTAATAGATTATTTTTGTACTAGTCCAGCACAAGACAGAAGTTTCTCCTTGCATACAAATACACCTGTTTCTCAGTTCGGTACTGAAGAGATGGGGTTTAATGAGGTGATACCCCTTCATGTTCTTACTCACACAATACCATGTACACATCTACAGTTTCCTAATAAATCCTGCTACAGAAGATCAGTTTCTAGTGAATGTCATTGCATTTAAAGCCACAAAAGGATAAAGCAGAATTTGCTCGTGGAACACCTGTTACTACAAACTTCTGCAGCAAGATAACCAGCATGCTTTGAGTACTTCCAGCTTACCTGCTCAGCAGCTCCTGGCTCCCTCTTCAAAATTGCTTCAGCTGCTTTGTTATTTTTATACGTCATGGCACATGCAAAGGGAGTCATTCCTTGCCTGTCACGTACATTTAGCTTAATATCTGGATGTGAAATCATAAGCTGAATGATAACGTTATGTTGGTTGCTAATGGCAACATGGATTGGAGTTCTTCCTTCAGCATCCTAGAAAGAAACCAGGAAGTTAGATGAATATTAACACAAAATCCTTCCCTAATTCTGAAGGGTAAGGGTCGAGGAAACTTAGTTTAGTTCTGTGACGTGCCCAGCTGCCTTCAGCTGGGACATCAAACAGTTGCAGTGGGAGCTCAAATCCACAGTGTAAGTAAAGCAAATTGGTATTTGTTTCTCCAAATAGGTTGACCTCAATCCTGTGCTATACAGGCATCTAAGTCACTCAGAATAACATTTCCCATGAAGTCAGACATTTTGGGGGCAGAGATGAGCATTCAAACCGAAGTCTAGCAAATTCAAGTTAGGCGTTTAATCACTTGTCTGTACTGAGCTGCAGTTTACAACCATGGCTGCTCCGTGACTGTTCTGTCATTCATTTTTATATCATTTTTTCAATAGCATCCATAAGGACCTAGAAGTGTTATGCAGTCATTTTTGTTGCTATTTGTCAAGCTTCTGTTTAAGGATTACTGTGTAGTGAAACATCAAGTTACTCATACTCACATCACCTCAGTTTACTCAGTAACTGAGGGCACTTCCCAAACATACTAACAAAGCAGAGTATTTTGAGTTTTACGTGATACTTGATCTAATGATTAGCTGCAACAAAATCCAGCCCTGCTCCTGCCTTGGATTCACACTAGGGACAGAAGAGTTGAATTCCAATCATTACATCAGAAAACTAACCCTGCAAGAAGTTTCCTTCTGTCATTATTTTCCTTCAGCGTAGCTTTTCAAATTAACCCATCACATGGGCAGAGAAGCACTAGATCTGGTAACAAGGGATAGGAAAGAAAGTAGAGCCACAGCCAGTCATCACACCAGGGCAGCTGTAACAGAAGGATGTAGTCACAGCATGGGAACAGGCTGCCCAGAGCTGCTGTGGAGTCTTCGTCTCTGGAGACATTCAAAACCCACCTGAACACTGTTCTGCACAGCCTGCTCTACGTGAACCTGCTTTAGCAGAGGGATGGACTAGGTTATCTCCAGAGGTCCCTTCCAACCCTGACCATTCGGTGAATTTTTTCCTATCAAGCAGGATACTCAGCTGAAAGGAAAGTTTGTTTGCACTACATCAGAGGCAAAGAATCAACTCTGAAGAAATTGCACAGCTTCTCAACATACCTGAGCATTGACATTGGCACCAAACTCCAAAAGGCACTGAATCACCTCTTCTAGTCCCCAGCAGGCTGCCAAGTGTAGAGGTGTCTGTCCGTCATGAGCTTCCTCTTCTCCTTCTCCATTTGGGCCTGGCTTTCTGGGACTATTCACATCACAACCACTAAAACCAACACAATACAGTCAATTACATTTCATCTAGATGTAAACTTTTTAAACTGTTGCATACAAGAGTCAGAAAAAGAGCTGATCCAGCAACTGCTGACATTCTACAAAAGTACAAGTTCCTGGTTTTAATTTGACACGTCATCAAAAACATGATGCTAACAAGGCTAACAGAACATGCCTTAGGATTAGTCAGACGTCCCTAAGTGCCATCCACCCACCAAAAGTCTAGTGAAGCACATACCTGTTACTGGCTCAAAATGGCATTAAATTAATTTATGCCAGGAAAATATGTACATGCACATTAGAAGGGTTGTATTTTAAAAGGGGGTCTGACCTGCGAATAAGAAAGCATGCTATCTGTTCACTGTTTTCATCAATAGCTCTATGAAGAAGAGTTTGTAAGCAGCCACTTGGTCCTGACCCCCAACAGGTTGAATCACAGCCATGCCTAACCTGGAAGGAGAAGCACAATGAGGCAGTGAAGGTTTTTTGTCTCCAGCAGGCTCCTACTACTTTATGTAGTCCTTGACTAATGCTTCCAAAACATTATTCATTAGAGAAAGAATTTCTGATAGTTTATCTATTCTTGTGACAGTCCCTGAATTTCAGGAAGCTATTTTAATGTCTTCTGGACCAAGAAAGAAAAAAAATATGGGGTTTTTGTCTACTACATAATATTCAATTATGTAGCGTTTACTAACAATTCAGATATTCACCCATATACTCTGACAGACAAGTCTTAAACCAGTTTGGCTAAGAGTTACCTATCTTACTTTCAGCAACGACAAGCACCTACAGCAAGTCAAACAGCATCAGCAGACACTGCCTTGCAAGGTCTGGCCCGTTTCCTTGCTTTCCTATACATTCAGCTAAACAGAGACAGTTTTTTCAGGAACTGCATTCCTGATATTTGTATTTTTCCACTACAGAAGTCCTTCCTCAAGGAGCGGCACTTCAGACTAAAGCTCCACAAACTATTTCCACGGTCTATACACAAGTAGTTTCAGTGTTGACTCTGTAAAGATTCTTATTAGATACCAGCACAGTCAGTCAAGTATTTAGTTACAAGCTTTATTTCTCAGGTCATCAGCACAGCTTCTAAATAGTTGTCTCTAGCAGACAGTAACTGGATAGAGACAAAGCTTTCAGTAACTTCCTTATGAAGGAGATATAAGGACATCTACTTGCATCTCTGAAGTAGTCTACTGGATCACCTATGCCTGCACACCAGTAACCTTTAAAGTAAATGTAAGTCTTAAAAATTCTATCAAGACAACCGATATAAAGATGCAACAAAACCCAGACATACTCCAAAGTATACACATGGGTGTTCAGTTTTACTCCAGAAGCTGATCATTATACAAGTTTGGTATGCTAAAGACTAACGTTTTTAGTAGATCCTTACTCCTTCCAGGATCAGGAATCCAGATAGCATATTCTACACTTTTATTACAGTGGCTGCAAGATATTTGGCTGTGCAGACTACAGTGTGCATAAGAGTTCCCAAGAAAAAGGAACTTCTGGTGAAAAAAAAAAAAACCTCTAGAAGTTAGACAGTGATATAGGGCTACACTGTTCTTTTCATGCACTGAGCTTGTTTTTGCTGGTGAGCCCTTTGTTGCTAGCAAGATGCACAAACCTGAAACTAAATTGAGTCAATTGACGGTCTTACCAGAGTTGATGCAATATCTTCCAGGTTATTTTCTAAGGCAAGCCATAAAGGAGGATTTCCTTTCTCATCTGGCACAGACATGTCTGCTCCCCTGGTACAAATGGCATCAACGACAAGAGGGAGCTGGTTTTTTATCGCTAGCTGTAAGGCAGTCTCTCCATCCTGTGTTCTGCAATAAGTAGTTTGAAGTGAGTTACTACTGTATTATAAAATTAGGCCTCATATTACAGTAATTTACTGGTAAAGCCAAGAATTATCTCCTTATACAACACAGCAGTGTACTTCTGCTGTGGTAAGACCATGTGTTTCTACAGCCAAGCACACATGTTCGTTTTTGATCACAGCTATGTAGCTGACCCTTCTTTCACCACCCCACCGCCCTTAAGGAGCAAGTGATTGATTTCTGAAGTTTGAAAAGCACATTAGTATTCCTAGCTCAGAGACACTACCATTTCCTTAAGCGCAGCTGTTATTTGAACGGAGTTCCTTCAGAGCAAGCCTACTGCCACAGAATCAAAGAGCTTTGTCTGCACTGTGGTAACACTTCAAGCACAGTCAAAAACACAAACTATTAAAAACCTAAAGTTAGAACAGCAGTACTAGGCAGTTTGTACCCATGACATTGATTACAGCATAGACTGCCAAATTTCAAAGACAGCCTGTCAGTCACGTAAGCAGATAAATGTAAGTCAAATATCAATTTGTCTATGAGACAGGCAGGAGGCAAGTTCTATCGCAACCCTGTTGCTGGAGCTAAATCTGATTAGTTTCGATGGCAAAAAACACGCAGCTCCAACAAGCCCACAAACAGATGAGATTGCAGAAGTTTACTACCATGTCCCTAGGACTTACTTGTCTGTTCCACCTAGAATTAAGTGGCACCTCCCTCTGCAGCCTCAAGAGGAGGTACTGACCAATGGGGCTATATATAGGTCCAAGTTCACATATATAATCCTTCAGCCATAACTAGTGCCATAAAAAAAGCAAATGCATAACAATGCACAAATCATTGTTTGAAACCAGCTTCAAGCTGCTATATCATAAGGCAGTCATCACCACCTGCTCCTACATACATATCCATGGAGTAGTGTATCAGTTCAGATCTTACCTGACATTTATGTCTGCCTGATGTTCCAGCAAAAAGAGTGCACTCTTACTGTCTTGCCTCTGTATTGCCATATGGAGCAGAGTCTGTCCGTCTGACATTGTGTCATTTATGGACGCCCCAGATCCAAGCAGTTGAGCTGCTATTGTGTGCATGCCTAAAGAGTTAAAGCTCATTAGTGTTTACCTTCAGTTCTGTAAGGCAGACACTGAAGACTAACAAATAAACCTTCAAGCTGTTTTCAGTAATTAGTCAGATGCACCAAATCGGTGCTGGAGCCCAAGATTTACATACCTGAGCTAAACCAACTCATGACTTTACCCAGCCTGAATATTCATTTACAGACTTACTGAATATGGATTACTGAGTCCTTCTGTCTTGCTTGAAGACACAAGATACGGTCTGGTATACAGCAGAGCTTTCCTATTAGTTCTGCCAACCTAATGTAGTACAGTCCTGCTTAAACCATACCTAGCTTAATCCTTCATATCACTGCAGACTTCTGTCCCAACATACATATTAACTTTGGTATTACATTCATAAACTATTCCCTTGAATATTGCTGTATTAGATGTTTAGGTTAGTTCCTCCTGTCTCAGGGCCAGATAAAAGCAATGGTTGAGAGAAAGCTGTATTTTACTTGCCTTTCATTGGAAAGGGAAGTGAAAAGCCTGGACAGTAAAGGTGTTTGTTACATATGGATGACATCTAGCACTCCTGTACAGAGTAACATCACTAAGCATCCTGCCACATCTGAAGTCCAGAGTATGATTAGTCATCTCCCATACAGCTGCTGCTGCCAGTTCAGCAGGACCACACTTAAACTGATCCAGTAGTGACCACACCACCTCTTCCTTTTGACAATGTCCTGACACTGCTGAAATGTCACTTGGCTGTAGCCAGAAGTATCTTTTCCCCAAACCACTCCTCCGCATTTCAGATAATGAAGCATCTCAATCAGTATTTTGACTACCATTCCCCTTGGTGAGCTACTTTTAAGTAGCTCTTTTCCCTTTGTAAAGGTCAGCATTATTGTATTAAACTGCACCTAGAACAAAGTTAACCACTAAGACACAATACAGTGATCTGATATTAAAACTACGAAGGAGCTCACAGTGGAACAATTCCACAGAACTGGAGTACAGTCACGGGCAAGAGGCTCCAGGTTACCTGCTGGTCAACAAGGGAAGCTGAAGGGCTAGAAAACTATTGCTAAGTCAGATGTGAATGTTCAGTTTTAGAACCTGAAAAATCATCTAAAGCTCTCCTTGACAGCTTCTCATTAGCAGTGCAAGCCAGGACATGAACACACATCTGCTGTTTTGTCTTAAGATACTTTTTTTTAGTTCACAACAAAAAAAGATGAGAATTACAAAGATAGGGAAGCTACGAAAGCACATACCTGTCCAAAGAGCCAATCCCAGCACAGTCTGATCTCTCGAGTCCTTTAGACTAAAGTCAGGAATAATTTGCAAGTTGTTGGTAGCATGAAGAGCATTAGCTACAAAAAAAAGCATAAAAGCAATTAGAACATTCTTGTGCTCAACCTGCAGTTGCACACTGAAAGCTCCATGAAGTAGCAATGTCACATTTTGAAGTAGGCTGTTCCTTCAGTCAGCTTGAAAGGTCTGCAGAAGACACACCCCAGATGTGATACTGCTTAAGATTCAGGTAGTATTACCACTACTGCCTAATCTTAATACTTACACTACAAAACATTCAACTTTTTAGCCAAGAGGCTTAACATGCCCCATTTCCACCTCCATTTTCAAACAGGGTAGCCTATACAAAGCTCTGAGAATGAAGAGCGGAGGCTGTGCTGCAAGGTAGATGGCAGCATTCCTCCTCCTCAGCTCCCCGGCATGAAGAATGTTCTCCCCAGTTCACCTATGCCCTTCTAAATCCCACTTACGACAGGAGACAAAACAGGCCTTGCTTCAGCTGTCAAACTCCGTTCCTGATGCTAGAAAGGAGAAGCTGAACTAGTAGCATAGAATAAACTGTCATCTGTTAGTATTTCAGTACTCAAGTCTCTACTGTAACACTAGTATTACTCTGTACAAAGTCCTCTTACTGAAAGAGTTGTGGGAGGCAGAAGCCTCACCACAGGAAAATGCCTTTACCGGTATTTGATTCCAGCATTTACCTGAACTAAATGCTTTGACAGGGAGAGAAGAGGGATCTCAGCTGTACAGCCTGAGGCTAAGTGTTCAAGTCCATTATCTACTGTGGAGAATTTAGAAAGATTCATGGCCAAATAGTCTTAAAGAGCAGATTATTTAAGACTATGTTTAGCCAGTCTTATTAACTGCTCTACCTAAGCACCATTTACAGTAAGACACGCTTTATTAGTAGCTCATCAAAACACAGTTTAGATGCCATCTTGACGCACTGCTCTACTACACCATCAATACAGTCTGAACCAGAGAAAAAACCTACCTTTTTGTTCCAGGATGACTGATACCACATCTGGGTGATTGTAAGCAATTGCCATGTGAAGAGGCGTTTGCAAATAAACATTCTCTGCTGTTGGCGAAGATGCATCCTTCTGACCAAGCACTGCTTCTGCCGTCTGGATGTTCGGATTGGCTCCTTGTTGCAAGAGTTCTGCTGTCAGATTTGCTAGGCCATGCCTACAGGCTGTATGCAGTGGTGTTTCTCCCTTTAATTAACAGGGTACTAGGTTAACATGGAGAGAAGTAGCTTTTAAGCCACTATGCCCACAAGAATTGGTGCGAAGGCTTGAACACCCCTAGTACCTGAAGTTCCTTAGGACTTTCAAACTACATGAGTTAGCCTGTATTTATAATATTATATAAAATATATATTATAAATAATATTTATAATAAAGGACTTTATTACAACAGGCAGTAAGGGAACTGTTAAAAGCATGTTAACAACTGGTGATGCTGCAAGAACAGTGCCATGAAAATGCAACAGTTGTCTGATCACCAGTAAATCTCTGAAAACATGCAAAAGGCTCCACAGGTGTTCCAGCTTGCTCTAAGCTATGGTTAGCAGTGAGAGATCTCTGCTATCTTATTTCTGAAGAGAAGTAAGGAAACTTTCAGACTACAGTCTATACGTTTATTTTTACCCGTTTGTTTTGGTGGTTGACTTTTGCTCCATGAGTTGCTAGGAAGAGAGAAGCTGCCTCATTTCCTGCACCAGCTGCCCTCTGAAGCAAGCAGTTCCCTAAAGAAAAACCATAAACACTGTTAGAGTGCTATTCCAACCACACTGATACTAACAAGTATGCTAGCGCCTACCTTACAACATTAAAATTTGAAGCCAACAAGGGAAATCCTACCTACTAGTAGTCCCCTTGCAACACTGGACTATCATGTGCACTATCATTTAGTGATTATGCTTTTTGAAACTGTAAAGAGGATATTAAAACTTGGCAAGGAGTCCAGATTTTCTGTCACTTCCTGCAAGTCAGGCTCAGCTTGGGACTGTCAATGTTCCAGCTCTGGGTAAAACTACTACCACCTACCATTTTTAGTGCAGCAAATGCTGTTGAAACCTCTCATTCAGCCCCTCAGAGTGCAGTTCACATTAAGCAATTAACTTACAAGCCTTCCATCTACACAGAAATACAAACCTCTTTTTTACCTGTTACTGTGTCTGGAGCATCTGTATTGCTGCCTCGTTGGATCAACCTTGCTGCAAAACTGTTCTCATCAAATGAGGTTCCATTTACAACAGGAGCATCCTCAAAAGGGTTTACAGACTGATCAGACGATACAGTGATATACTGAACTGCAAGCCACAGAGCCGTGCTTCCTTCATGATCCTTCAGCTCCAAGTCTAGTCTAAAAATAAGAGTTAACATTCCCCAATGTATACCTTAAAAAGTGGTTCTCCAGCGCAGCTTAAGTTTCAAGTGTCTGAACAGCTGTACTAGCTTATCTACTACCTCACTGACAACTTTCGCTTGCCAAGAAGCCTACTGTAGCTCCAGATACTTCAGAGAATCCGTGAATACTCGAAACAAGCAGGACACCTTTTAGTCACTACTAGATTTAAGCTTATTGCTCCTAGGAGAAGCACAGCCCTGGTACATTTGGACTCCTACTAAGTCTAACAAAGAGGCAAATCCTCTTGTATTTGAGTAAACTGCGTACAAGAGCTGCAAATTCAACTACAAAGAAACTGAGTCAAATGAAGTATCCTGCTCCATCACCCTATGCAGTCACCTGTATTAGCTTTAAGCAGAAGCCAAGTTGAACTCAAGAATATGTTCAGACATTTAAGAGTCTTATTACTCCTTTTAGTTCCACTACAAATGAAGTTATTGCTACATTATTTCACCTAGTCCTCTTTGAAAAGTACAGAGATGCAGTTTGCTTCCTCTTTACAGTAGGGCAAAAGCTTACTTGCCTTCTGGCACTGTTCTAGCACCTCAAGTTACACAAAGCCTTTACACTTTTGCATTCCAAGCCTACTGCTAGCCTTATTATAAGGCAAAAAGGCATAGATGAGTTGTTAAACCAGTTTTTGTATCTTCATTGCACAATGAAACCTCAGCATAATTTTTACATTTCGGTGAGACTTACTGTTTGCACTGGAGCAGCTGATTGAACACAGATTCATTCCTAACCACAATTGACACATGTAATGGGGTCCTGTAATCAGAGCAAGATACAGTCATGTTAGTAATAAGCTTAAGATCTCGCCCCTGGCCGTCAACATAGCCCTACAGATTTAAAATGTTAACTTTTGTCTCTGCTTGCAGAAGGGTACAAGCACATCTTGAAATAAAGAGAAACCTATCCTTTTAGTGGACACGATTCCATTTAAGTTAGCAGTAAGCAACTCTTTACACTAATGTAAAACCTAGCCATCAAGGAAAAAGCATGAGAGCTTGACCTATCAGAATTGAGTAGCTTATGTACTCTTAAGTCTTCTACATCATTTGACATACTTGTTTGCCAGCTCAGCCTAACCTATTAAAGCAGCTCGCTTCAGATAAACACACTGCAGATACTGGCTCTTTTGAGATCATTTCAGTTTCACTGACAGTTTCAAAGAGAAGTATATTTCAGGAATACTAGTTGTCATCTTGGTTAGCTTGCTTTACTGTTCAGTAATTCAATAAAGGCAAACTGCGTGCCACATGTCCTAACACAATCAAGTCACACCAGCTTTCTATAGCTGGGCTATGTTTAATGGGTCATGACAGGGTACCATTCAGCCTGCACAGCTTTCTGCTTTAAGTGCTACCCATAGGTCTCAACCTGGATTAATGAATTCACCTTTCCTGCTTCCAGCATCACCTGTGCTTTGCTGACAGACCTGAGCAAGTTCTTAGCAGGCTACATCTAATTTATACAGTATTATCTGTTAAACCAGTAGTAGACTTGACTTTACCCAGTATTTACCTTCCTTTGTTGTCCTGCATATTTGGATTGGCTCCTGCCTGTAAGAGGGACTCTGCTATCTGTGCCATCTCTGTCATAACATCTGGCAAATGCTTCTTGGGGCTGTACGATGCCACAAGGTGCAGAGGAGTCTCCTGGTCTCCCAATGTAGCAGCATTCACACGGGCACCATTTTTAATGAGAAAGTTTGCAGCAAATTTATCTCCTTTTTTGAAACAAAACAAGGTTATTTATGGAAATATACTTCAGACAACTCCAGAAAATGGATACACACAATTTACCTCCATACCATACAATTACGCCAATACAAGTGTTGCTCTCAGAATGCCTTAGCAATAAGTAACTTCAACAACACTTCACTGCAAAGCCAGGACTAAAATATTTCCTAACAACCCCGTCGAAAAAGTTTTTTGCCCAGAGGTTACGTGTGACTCAATTTCACACGCTAGCTGACTTGTTATGGTGATGTGGAGTTTGCTAGTTCCTCTAGCAAGATAAATCCATTGCCATTTTAATGCACAACTGGACAAACTGTGACAAAACATACAAGTAGTTTTTGAACAAAAGGTACTATTTCAGGGCATCAGTCAAAAGTGTGTAGTTGAAGTCAGTCATCATCTGTTCAGTCTTGCTACAAAAACAAGCAATAACACAGCCTTTGCTCTTGAAAGTTTAGGCTCCATTATCAATAGGGTAAGAGCTTCAACAGTTAGGACCCACCACACATGGCATTCTTAAGAACTCCCTCCTGAGAAGTCAGGTCCACTTCAGTACATGAACCCTTGGACTTGAACCGCCAAAATGTAGAGAATGACTTCAGAATACTACTAATTCCCCTTACTCCAAAGACTACTTTGTACAGATACGTTCACAGGTTGCTTGTCCTGAATGCAAGACTGGAGAACAAAGAAGACTGTTCACCTGTTTAAGCAATACAGATTGCTCTATTATCTCTGCCAGCAAACCCCCAAATCTCATTTTCTGATTTCCATGTCTCATTCCCCCACTCTCCAGTGATCATTAGAAATAAGAATCATGTGAAAAGTTCAGACAATTTGCTTTAGCTCCATTTCCAGAACATGTGATTGTTAACAGTGATTAATTCACTGATGCTTTGGTTACTGAAAAGCAAGCATTCATTCTCAGAGCTCTAGCTTAGACTGAAAGCAGACATTAGAACTAAAGGACAAATGCTAGTATTAAGAGCAGCCTGCTGCAATCTTTGTAGTGCTTTACAGGGCTGCAGCCATCACAACACTGACCTATGCCTAGAAGGTCTCCTACTCCTCCTGCTGAAGTTTCAATCACAGGATCAGACACCAGCATTACCCTGTTTAGATATGTAGGAGATTAAAGGAAGAAGTAGGGAGCTGTATTTTGAACTCACAAAACTTAAGCTATTTCTAAGAGCCCAGGAGAGCTTGCTATTAAAAATAAACTTATGCTTTTAATTTGTGGCACTACAATACCCATTAGGTCCAGTCACAGTGTTAAGGTTCAGGTTGTGCTTGGCTTTCAGGAACAGAGCTGTCAAAGACATCAGTGCAGGCAACTAGTAGCACAAGGCATTTACTACAGGTTTTTACCAGACTTTGGCCATAGGCCAAGATGCTGCTGCTCCAAAGCCTTCAGAGTGCTGTGGCAAAGGCAGCCAGGTCCTACTGCACTCCAGTTCTCCTAAGATGCGTTTTCCACTCTAAGGTGGAGAACAGCTCAAGATAATCATGCAGTTGTACTCCGGCCCCACTCTGATAACTACGCTACCATTCACCAGAGCTTTGAAGATATTCAGACTGCATAGAAGCACCTCCACCTGCTCCTCATCTTCTTCCAGTCAGTTTTTTCTCCCCTGAAACTGCTGTCCAGTAGCAAGGAGGCTTGCTGTTAACAACAATCACAAAGCAGCATATACTGCATTCAACCCAGGTCCAGAAAAAAGCTTCATCTTTATTTGTGCCTACACTGTCATGACTGATTCAACTATTTGTCAGAAAGACATTGTATTGCCAAGTTCGAATATTTCCAGTATCTCCCTACATTTCTTTCTTTAGCAGGCAATACTCTATTAGATCGCTTCTGGATGTCACATAGTGTAGGTTTCGTTTACCAGCCAGCAGGCTAGCTTTCAGATCCCAAATAAGAGTGAGTTTGTTTTTACATTTCAAAAAAGAACTAGGACAAAGTTCATTTGTGACTGATTCTCTAGCTTAGCTAAAAGTGACACAGGAATGTGTATTCCACAATGGGAACAACTGAGTTAACAAGGCTTTGTATCTTATTTACTTACCTCTTTGGATGGCTTTATGTAATAGACTCCAGCCTCTCTTGTCTGCCCTATCTACGTCAGCCTTGTAGTTGACCAGTGTAGTTGCAATACTCTCCAATCTTTGGGAGAGGGCTAGATCCAAAGCAAGATCTCCATTGTGATCCAATTCATTGAGCTTCCCAGGAAGCTACAACACAAATTCAGTCAAGTGACATTAATTAGAGGCATGCTCACCAGACCAACAGAGTATTTTAACAGCCCATTCCAACTACCATAGTGTCAGATCTTCAGTTCTAACGCTAAAGGCTAGCGTTGCATATAAGGAAGAGCATCTTAGACAGGAGAACAACCAGAAGACTAGCATCACCACATAAAAGTCTGCCCTGAAGGCTGTTCAATGAGAAAACAGGAGTTTTGTTTGCAAGCCTCATTTAACTCACAGGAAGAAAGACTAGTACACTCTTAAAAGATGCTGCCTATATAGGTATATTCAACATCATACTAGGAAGAATTATTCAATTATTGCTTTAAGATACCGCAAATCCCAGCTGGATTAGCGCCTAAGGGTGCCAAGTACTGCTATAGTCCCAGCTTCCAATTAGCATCCAAGGTATCTTAAAGGACTAGTTGAACAATTCTTGATAATTAATACTTGAATAATTCCTGCTTCCTCCTTGTGCTACAGCTTATTTGCTAGTTGTGTAGTGTTCATCCAAACAGAATACCTGTTATTTCAAACATTCAGTAGAAAAGTGGGTTTTTTCCAAAGAAATTATGTTTAGTGAACTCCCATGAAGCAGCAAAGTTGACTAGTATACCATTCAGCTTTAAACGTGCATAGCAATATCAAGTATAGGATTTTATTAGATACGATCTGTTGTATGCAAGATGTTTTAAGTGTCATCAATCACTTCTGAATTATGTGTTTATGGAGCCTTTACACTAGACCTCCACTACATACACAGAGGTAACCATGGCAATGATAAACATGCAAATAAGAATTAGTTACAAAACAAACCAACTAAAAAAAAAAATATCAATAACAAGGCTCAGACTGGTAGCTACAAACTAGTTATTTGAAACACCAAACTCTGGAAGACAGATCAAGTCTGTCTCACTGTACCTGTGAATCCATTTCAATTAGATACAGAAAGACTACATCTTCTCTCTCAACTTTAATAGCCTTATGCAAGGGATATTCTGTCTTTGACTTGAACATTTTATACAGTAACTGAGCACTCATGCTACTGAAGTCTTCCTTACGCAAGTCATCCTAGAAGCAATAAAAAAAAAAAGGTAAGCAATATTCCCGTTCTATTTCTAAACAAGGCATCGTACAATATAATCATGAAGTTCAGAAAACAAGTTCAGTTAAAAGCTCCATTTTGATAATATCACAAGTAGGAACAACCCAAGACAGCCTATTAAGGCTAGAAAGAAACACTCAGGAAGCTTTACATCTTACATTTTAGTGTAAAGATCAGTTTTAGTGAAATTTTTCTCCCCTTTTGTCTACAGATATGGAAAACTAGCGCTTTACCAAGCATTACAGTAGATTAACATCTAGCCCCTAAACTAATTCTCTATCTGGACTTAAATCACAGATTCGTTTCCTGACAAAAATGCCTACATCTATTAAAGACTGACAACTGCAGAACTTTGTATGTTTAAGTTTGATTACTTTTATTCGGAGTTTTTCCAAAGACCTTAAGTTTGAGCTAGTGCTTGTCTGACTAAACAGAAACCACCTCATTCCAGGGAGAATACAGTGTCAGAAGTTCTGAGCCAAAAGCAGGAAAGAGTTAAAAATCACTAACCTGCAAGTTCAGATATAAGAATTTTTTTCATATATTTGTATCAAAGCACTCCCCTCTGGCATCAGCCAAACAAAGAAACATCCACATGTAGACGATGCATTCGAGATTTTGAATAACCTAAATCCTCACACGCTACTCTGCTGTTGACAAGTCTGAATTTAAAGGCTAATCCATTACTCAGTTAATCAAACCTTCCTCAAAATAACAGATCAGAGCTACTTCCAAGTCTGTTGCAAGACACCTTGGCACTTCATTACAGAATATAAACTCTTCCCTGGCTTCCAGGGATTATTTTTAGAAGTAAAAGCAGGCCTGGGATTTGGGATCTGTGTAGATTGAGACAAACTACGGATGAACTTCATCCGGAGTACAGATTTGATAAGAAACCCTCTTGCTTATTAGAACAGTCCCTTTGGTTTGGTTCATGTTTAAGGAAGTAAGACGCTTTTTACAGTGAAGTATTCCAGTGAACAAAACTACCCTTCAGGCTATAAGCTACTTCCCTGCAGTTGAGACATTCACACCGAGACAGACAACAGACAAAACCTCTAAAGACAACAACAGATCTTAGAGGAGGAATTCACTGTGCTTTCTTTCAAACATATATATTACAAATTAGTATTGTAGAGAATACCAAATAACACACAGCATCAAGAGCACATACTATAAGTATAACCGAGACAGATAGGAAGGGAAATCACTCCTGCCTCAGAAGCAGCCCCTTCACTCACACAAGGGGGCAGGACAGGCAGACTTGACAGCTTTTTATCAACACTTGCTCCTTGCAAACATACAAGCATCAGCATTAATAGGTCACCTTAGTCACTGAAAGTTATCAGGAATCCATGTAATCCCCATCCATCCCAACTGGAATGCTTGAATGCTAGCATATCAAGAGATACTCCTGAAGTTAGACAGTACAGTAAGTTAAGCAAAATTCTACTCATTAAGTTCCAGTATTCTGCAAATATTTTTCTTCTGACAGTACTTACCCAGTGACTAGCAATTATCTCAGCACAATAGTTCAGAAGAGTGCTAGCATTCAGCTCCTCAGCAGTCTGATAGAAACGAATGCAGTTCCTGACATTAACTAGTGACATAACACCTTTTTCACATCTGTCAAAATAGGAAAGCCAGTGTTCAGTAGCCAGGAAACAGCTTTACTGCAATCACCATCCCATGCTGCAAGAAGGTCCTATATACTCCTTTTCCCAGATGCCAGCAGAAAATGGCTTGGCCTTAATTTAAAGTATGTTTATAGTACTTAGCCTTACAGTAATCGGAAGCCCTGTAAAACAGTTTCCAGAAGAGCAGACCTATTAGAGTCCATCTAAGCTAAGGTCCCATGACAACACCACATACCACAGGAGCCTGCAAGTGGAGACAAGACATCTTGGATCTCCCAAGGGAACAAAGTGCAGTTCATTTACTGTTATAAAGTAAGGAAGAGGTCTAACTTTGCAAGTACTACAGTGATCCCAAGCAGCTTTTGTGCCAAAGCTAGAAAAAGGCACAGCATATACAGTTATTTAATACAGAGAAGGGATTAGCTTTAACAGCCGATCCACCTAATCTTTACAGGCGTGAAGCTACCAGTTTGAGTCTACAGGAAGAAAATTCAAATACCTGAAAGCAAATATGAAGTTAAATATATTCCTGTGATCTCCAAGCAGATATTAAGACCCCAAAAATGGATTGTCTCCAGATACAGATGAGACCCACGCAAAATACTGAGGGAGCTGGCAGAAGCCCTTACTGAGCCACTTACCAATTAGCAGTCCCAGCTAACAAGGGAGGTCCCAGTTGACTGGAAGTTAGCAAGTGTGACACCAATCTACAAGAAGGGCCAGAAGGAGGATCAGGGGAACCACAAGCCTGTCAGCCTGCCCCCAGTGCCAGGGAAGGTTATGGAGCAGATCACCTTGAGCACCATCATGCAGCATGTACAGGACAACCAGGTTACCGGGCCCAGTCAGCATGGGTTTATGAAAGGCAGGTCCTGTTTCACTGACCTGATCTCTTTTTATGACAAGGTGACCTGCTTAATTGATGAGGGAAAGCTTGTGGATGGTGTCTACCTGGACATTAGTAAAGCCTTTGACATCATTTCCCACAGCATCCTCCTGGGGAAACTGGCTGCTCATGGCCTGAACAGGTCTACTGTTCACTGGGAAAAAAACTGGCTGGCTGGCCAGGCCCAAAGAGCGGCAGGGAATGCAATTACACCCAGCTGGTGGCCACTCAAAAGCAGTGTTCTCCAGGGTTCAGTGCTGGGGACAGTCCTGTTGAACACCTTCATCAGTGAACCCAACAAGGGGATCGAGTGCACCCTCAGTAAGACTGCAAATGACACCAAGCTGGGGGGGAGTGTTAATCTGCTTGCAGGTAGGAAGGCTCTACAGAGGGATCTGGACAGGCTGGATCGATGGGCCAAGGCTCAGTGCAGGTCCTGCAGCTGGGTCACAACAACCCTACACAACACTACGGGCTTGGGGAAGAGTGGCTGGAAAGCCACCTGAGAAAAGGACCTGGGGGTGTTGCCTGACAGCCGGCTGGACATGAGCCAGCAGTGTGCCCAGCTGGCCAAGGAGGCCAGTAGCATCCTGGCTGGTACCTGAAATACTGCGGCCAGCAGGACCAGGGCAGCGATTGTCCCCCTGTACTTGGCACTGGTGAGGCCGCACCTCAAATACTGTGTCAGTTTTGGGTCCCTCACTCCAAGACAGACACTGAGGTGTTGCAGCGCATCCAGAGATGGGCAACGGAGCTGGGGAAGGGGCTGGAGCACAAGTCTGACCAGGAACAGCTGAGGGCACTGGGGGTGTTCAGCCTGGAGAAAAGGAGGCTCAGGGGGGACCTTCTCACTCTCTACAACTACCTGAAAGGAGGCTGTAGCAAGATGGGGGTCAGTCTCTCCTCCCAACTAAGGACTGATAGGATGAGGAAATAGCCTCAGCTCTCAAGTTGCACCAGAGGAGGTTTAGGTTGGGTATTAGGAAGAAATTTCTTCAGTGAAAGGACTGTCAAGCACTGGAACAGGCAGCCCAGGGAAGTGGGAAAGTCATTATCCCAGGAGGTGTTTAAAAGACATGTAGATGTGGCACTTGGGGACATGGTTTAGTGGTGGACTTGGCAGTGCTGGGTTAGTGGTTGGACTCAGCCTTGCAGGTCTTTTCCAACCTAAACAATTCTATACCTACCAAGATGTCTAATAATTACTAGCAGCATACTGTACAAGGACTTGCCACTAGACTACTATGACCAGACAACAGCTGGTTGTTGGAACACATAGGTAGCAAACATGAAGACAGTTTTAGGCTGGTACAAAGCTTGAAGGCAGTTTTAGCATTGACCTTACAACTCAACTCCTTTGGTCAAAAAAATTAACAGCAATTTAGTTTGCTTCATGTTGAGTCACTTAAGCCATAAATTATGAGCATCATGTGCTGCTGCAGCCCCCAACACCCCTTGGGCAAGAGATTATCAAAGGGTACTGTATCTTTGACCAAATTTAAGTCTTCAAAGTTGTACAAACTGAAATTTCTTTGTGTTTTGTACATTCAGGCTTCTCACTAACTCCATGTAGAGCACTCTACATTCAAGATAACAACCTAGCCCCTACTAGTGTGGTGTAATCAGTCTCCTCAAAATGGCAAAGCACTGTACTGTTACATTAACTTTCTTATGAAGTTGCCACCAAGATGCACAGAACAGCTCTTTAAGTTAAATATTTTTCACTTGTGGTATTTTAATACTGCAAGCTACTTGCTATTGATTCTTCCTAGCATCTTCTAACAGTTCCTTTCTTGCAACTCACCACAGCTTATTACTAATATACTGATCTCTACTTCCTCTTAATGCTTAATTAGGGTTATTAGTCTGACTGGGAGTGGAACTGGAAAGTAAACATAAAAGCTTTAAGAAAGACCGCTACAGTTTAACTGTAGTGCAGGGCTTCGTGTCCTGTGATAA
The DNA here is from genome assembly GCF_963210335.1 of Falco punctatus. Classification (NCBI taxonomy): domain Eukaryota; kingdom Metazoa; phylum Chordata; class Aves; order Falconiformes; family Falconidae; genus Falco; species Falco punctatus. The sequence continues at coordinate 104,369,543 of NC_137580.1, read as the reverse complement.
ACTGAACGTCATGCTGTATTATTAAAAACTGAAAGCTTTTAAAAAGCAAAATTTTATCCAATTGCCAGTAGCTATCATCTTTTTTCTATTCAAACAAGGTTGAAGAGTTCAAAAAGATTCACTGTATTTACCAAGACTCACCTTTCCCTAAGCAGCTGGAGCTGAAATCTATTAGCTAGTTTCATGAGCTCTGTCAAGAAGATATCATCTTCTCTTAGCTCAAGTTCATCTGTGTAGATCCACCGCAGCATTGCCATGGTTACCTCTGGGTCAGCATCTGGTACAGAGAGCAACAGGGATTAATAAAATACTCAAAGAACAATCACCTATTCAAGTAGCTGCTATTCCTCTGACTCTTAAAGTCACAGCTACCTTGGAGGAAAAAAAAAAACCAACCAAAAACAACCGACCACATTGAAACTGTACTGCTTTAGTTTAATCAAAATGTCAAAACAGAGGCAAAACTGGTCTGAATTTTAAGCTGGTAACCATGCTGGCACCAAGCAGGAAAACCTTTTTTTCCATTGGAACACTGTGCAGAATGCAGTGAGCCCTATAACATCTCCTACCTGCCACATAAATATTGCATATTTATGTGTTAGTGATGTCCATTTAAAGTCTTTGGTCTCTTACCTATGGCTAAATCCACGTCTACATGTGACAACCACAAAGATGGCCAGAGGGCTGGAGCACCCCTCCTATGGGGACAGGCTGAAAGAGCTGGAGTTGTTCAGCCTAGAGAAGAGAAGGCTCCAGGGACACCTCCTAGCAGCCTGCCAGTACCTAAGGAGGGCCTACAAAAAAGCTGGAGAGGGGCTTTTTACAAGGGCCTGTAGTGACAGGACAAGGGATAATGGTGTTAAACTGAAAGAGGGTAGATTTAGATTAGATATAAGGAAAAAATTCTGTACTGTGAGGGTGGCAAGGTGCTGGCCCAGGCTGCCCAGAGCAGCTGTGGGTGCCCCATCCGTGGCAGTGCCCAAGGCCAGGCTGGATGGGGCTGGGAGCAGCCTCGACTGGTGGAAGGCATCTCTGCCTGTGGCAGGAGGTTGGGCTAGATGACCTTGAAGGTCCCTTCCAACCCAAACCCTTCTGTGATTCCACGATTTAAGAATCCTCCCTCTTTTATATTATAGCCATATGTTATGAACTGTTGCATTCCAGCAAAGGTACTTACACCTTGGTAATGACTTCCAACTGCTAAAAACCATTTCTAGGAAAGGTGCAAAAGAGTCAGTTTAAGAAGCTGGTCAGATTTCAGTGTTTACAACACTGATCAGATGCCTGATGCTTTTACACAGCAAGAAAAATAGAAGCATACACCACAAGACTCACAAGCCCAATGGCCAGGGACCTTTGTCACCTAGTCAGAAGTATAGTGACAATTCTACTTACAAAGATGTAGATGAGAATTACTCCACAACATAAGATCAGTCCAATTACAAGAAAAAGTTAGAAAAATAATGTTCGTCCCTTAAGCTGTTTTGTTTTTAGAACAAAACCATACATTTTTAAGACACCAAGATACTCATCCAGAAACATCTCCTTTACACAAAGGTTGTCCCAGATTATTTTCACAGTACCAGGCAGTACTTGGCATAGAATAGACTGCCTCCTAAGAAAGAAAGGGGAGGTTTTAGTAAGGCACGTGTCTTTTCCAAATTTGAAGTAAATCAGAAAATCTACTGGAGTCAGCTCTGCCGTGGCAGAGCTAAGTGTTCATTTTCTCCCTCCCAACAGAAGAACTTGCATTTGTCTCTTTATACTCTTCTTAAAGACTAGAAAATTCTGCAGACTACATGACCTTTAAAAAACACTCAATTTTAAATGCTGCTTGTATTCTGAAAGTAGGATTCAGACAATCTCAGCTTGCGAGTTCTTAACAGAACCTGTTAAGAAAACCATGATAGATCTTAGGGAACAGCTTGTTGCTTGCCAGAACTATTTCATAACCTAATCCTTGTGCTATTTATAAAATTTTATAAAATATTCAATTTTACAGTAGGACACACATTTACTAACACTTCTTTTAAAATCATTCTATAATAGAAAGTGTTTGCATTGTTAAATATGCAAGACTAGTTACATTTGAGATTCTCAGACTACCTTAAACGTGGAGCTAGGAAGGCTATGGACTGCCACTTGCAACAAAACTACAATTAACAGAAGAGCTTTTTGTAATCTTCTATTAGTATAGCACTCAAACTCCTTGGCATCTGTTTTCCTGTGGCTGCAGAAAGATCAGTAAATCCTTTTGCAAAAAAGCTTATGCTATCTCATAAAAGTAGCTTGCTGTGACTTGCTTCTTTCCAGTTTGCCTGCACTTAGGTTTCATGATAAGATTAAGTGTGGAAAGCGAAGCCAATGCTCGAATATTCAACATGCCAGACAGCAAACCTGCTTAACTTCATGCCTGTTTTCACTGCTCACAAATTAATTGTTCAAGACTCTTCTATACTGTTAGGTACAGAAAAGCCTAAGAGGTTCAATCTGCAGAAACACTGTCCTGCGTTAAGTACATGTAGCAGCACAACAAAATACTGTCTTGCGGAAGACTCTTTAGAAAGCTTCTCTTTCCCCACTATTTCACCAAGGTACCAAACTGCCAAAGCAAATAACCTTTTAAGTATTTGTATTCATTTCCCACACACACTATGTTAACAACAAGTAAAGTATTTCCATGACATGTTTCAAAGAAATTATGCACTCTACCTCTAGAAGCCCTATCCTTAGAAAAAAAGAAGTCAAGCTCCTCCATACAGATTTGTTTTTCATTATGCCTAGTTGACTCTAGAAGAGAAACAGGCCACCATTCTCAACCCCTGTTCATTAAAGAGAAAGAAGGTAGGTTATTGATTTAACTAGCACTAGCACCAAGGTCACAAGTGTACTACCATGTTTCAGAGACAGAGCTCTGTAATTAATGGATTAAGCACCAGTTTGTGAACAGTAGTAGTCGGAAAGGTATAGAAGTAACCTTTTCTCCAACAGGCCTTTCATCAGTCATCCTAAAGACAATCAAAGCATCTTATTACTAAGCAATGACTGACCTGACAGATCCAGCTCCTCTGTTGAGGCAAGGTTGGCAAGGCTCCAAGTATCACTGCGTGCTGCCAAGACAAATTTGTGAGCACTGATGCGCTTGTCCCCAACCTTTATCTTCAGATCACTGATAAGAGGAAAAAAAACCATATTCATGTATAATGCAGACTTCCCCTGTTCTTAGGTATGTACAGATTTAGCATCTCCATAGTATCTATGTCCTGGTATCCACATTTAGGTTTGAGTTACTTGAAACATCAAAAACACGTTTAATCATTTAAGTAGAACATGTTGTCAAATGACAATTCTTATTTCTCTAAGAAGAAATGCAACGAGTCATTATTTAAAGTGTTTGCGTGGGTTTTTTGTTTTGGGGTTTTTTTCCAACCATTTCTGAATAAATTGCCAGGGAATTACTGTACAAGATAGGAAAATCCAACAATCTTGAGGTTAAATATTTATGTCACAGTGTCCATACTAATACAGTCAGCTAAGCACCAATGGTTTCAGGCAAGACCAGCAAGAGAACAATGTTTCACACTAGTCTGAATACAAGGCAGACTCCAGAAACGCCAGTTCCCAAGAGACTGGCTGTCAAGAACACCGATTTCATCCTGACCCCTTTAACACCAAGTTATCCTTTGCAGTTAGGGAGGACCTGCCCTGTTTACTTCAAAGTCCAATAGCTTGCAACGTTCTGACTGCGTAGGTGTACTTTCTAAACCATTTTCTGTATCAAAGCAATGCTATAAACTACAGTACAACAATACAGAGATGTTACTTAACAAAACTTGCGCTGGGACTTGCTACCTTTCTCATTCCATGACTTGTAGGCCCTTTTAGACCACTTTTCCAAGACTTTAAACTCAAAAAGCTGAACAAAAATAAAGCAATCCAATTCTTCTGGCATATACTACCTAATAAATCTTTCACCCAGCATCCTACAGTAAGTTCTTGCCAGGCAAAGAGCCTTTTCTCAGGGAAGCCCTTGAGGAGATGTTAGGGGAAGGAAACCTTTATCAAAACTATGGATTTTCTCATTACATTAGCGAAATCCCTTATTATATTGGCATTGCTTCCAGTAATAGCAAAGAAATTGGTAAGTGTCATTGTAGTCTCAGAACTAAATCAGTTAAGGGATCTAGAGTATTGAAGGTGATGGAAAAGAAACCATTAAACCTAATTCTGTATTTTTGAATCTCAACACAGTATCATTTATACCACTAAGACCTGTTATACCATACAACCAGACAAGCCAAGTTAATAAGGCTTCTTCACACACTACAGGAATACAGAACTGGTTTCAAGGACACATCCTTTCAAGAAAGGAAGGCTTCCCAGCTGATAGATTAATTGATGTATCCTCTACCAGCTAGGTATACATCAGTTTGAAATTACTTCTGTTCAAATGGAGTTTTGCTGTTGACAGTAAAGATGGTCAGTTCTCTTCAAACTTCTCTTAAGAGTCAGTCTCAGAGGTAAGCACCTACTTAGAGCTCTTTATTCAAGAACTGGATTTAGGATTCTACCTGATCTTCGCATGCTCTTCCAACTGCAATAAGGATTCCATTCGCACCAGGCAGTAAAGAGTTTTCCTTATCCAAGCCTAGTACCTACTGCAGTCAATAAAGTCAAAGGTTCCTGTAATGCCCCCTTTCCCAAAGGGGGATTTCTTACCTGTACTGCTCCTGCTGATAGAGTTCAGCTACAATGGCAAGAAGTCGACTGATAAAGGTGTCACTGGCATTGTCTTGGTTAGCCTCGGCAGCCAGAAGATTGCATCTCCTTTCTGTATCAACTAGTTTCTTCTGCAGCTTTACATACTCCTGGCGGAGAAGCATCAGATGCTTTTCCAGCTTGGCCACCTCCTCTGCAGAGGCACACAGTGTTACTACAAGACTGAAACATGCACACCTTTGTTTTGCATCTGAGCATAACTTCATCCTACAAGCACATTACACATCTAGTTTAATCACAGAACGCTCCAGTAAGAGTCTCTCCTCTTCCACAGTACTTCAGCATCTCCCCCAACATTAAACCTTTTATTTTATGTCACTGCTAGCCATAAACACATCGAAAAATCATCAGAACACAGTGATAGAAGCCACTTACAAAGCAAGTTCCCAAATCCTGTCCAGTCAGGAATGCCATAAGCTTTCTAAAACCATGGTAGTCAATGATGGTGGAAATTACGGTGGGATAGGGGTCTAACTGTAATTCTTACCCATTTTTTCAGTGTAGTTAAGGTACCGTTTGACTTTACAGCTAAGGTATCAACCACAAGTGAGGATTAGAACAGTTGCTGGTGTACCTTACCTACCTCAGAGTACTTAACTGACCTGTTTAGAACTCCTCACAGTGTCAGCTAAGAAACTGCTTAAGGAAATGGCCAGAGTGGAAAACAGATTCTCCCCAGAATCTGTGTTTTAAAGACTAGCCAAAGATCTATAGAACTGTACTTACTACTAACACACACACATTCCTCCACCGGAGGCACTGCTAACAGGGGCAGGTCCACGGTGGCTATTTCAATTCAGGAGCAGCACAGCAACAGCACCTGGGAGTCTGACCCCTGATCAAGTATTTCCATCCCATTGCAGCACCCACTTTTCCACCACACGTAAATGGTCACTCCACAACATGTTGTGGTAAGTTAGTTTGCTGAACTCAACCCAGGTTACCTGTATGAAAAACCTCCATTTCACTGCTGCAAGGAAATACCTGCACAGGTGTTTAAGAGCAGCCCAACTTATGAATACTTATTTATGGATTAGTTGCAGAAATGTGGTGCTCTATCATTGTGCTTAATTGATTATCACACCCCCCCCCCCAATCATTAAGTTAATGTTCCAAATAAGGTACAAATCCAAAACCAGTCCTAAACTGAAAGGGGCCAGTGAGGAGAAATTATGAAGCTAAGCAAACAATTTCAGTGGCAAAGTTCCTACAAGGTTACTCCCTACCAGCCAGGAATTCGTTGTTCAACAATTTTTCTCAAATATTTACTAAATGTCACTACTACAAACAATGAGAAACTGAGCTCTTTAGACCAGTGTTTTCTTCTTGCTTCTGCAGAGAAGTTCAACAGCATAGCTGACCTTGGCCTTGCTCCAGCACAGGTCCCCAGAGCAGAGCATCCCATCCATCTCTAGCTCAGCTGCAGACACAATGTCTCATTTTGTCTTTCCTCTACAGACTACTGCAGCGAATGCTCTGTCATAAGTCTTTTAACTTCACAACTACTGTAATGGATAAACAGAGAGTAATTTACTCTATTTTACTCTTCAGTTAATAGTACTTAAGCAGGCTTGGCAGTGTACCTCCTTCAACAGTCTTTTATTTAGCTTTACCCTTTAAAAGTTAATAGATATCATCTCCTTTGGGATATTTTCCTTATTCTATTGAAATACACTGCTTCAGAACTGTGCTATCAACACCACACCAGCCCTCAGAGGGTTTGAAATTCTGCTCTGGTCTTACTATCTAAAGATAAATGCAGTTTTGGCGTTCCCAGAACTAGAAGGACATGTTTCTGGAGCAACAGCTCCTTCCTGACAGATTCATGTGTTGAGGGTGGCACAAAGCAAGCCCCACTGTTACAGCTGGGAGAGCAAAAATCTGACAGCAGCTAGGAGTTATCACTGAAAGACAATGAAACCCACATCAGAATTTCATGTGTGAACACCACCACTGTTTATATAGCAAGATTTTTAGGTGCCATACAAATTCAAACGCTAGGAATAACAAGGTGCCTGCTGAACCTCATAGTATATATCATCTTAAAGAAATACTGCATCTTCCAGTCAAACAATGAGACCGTGAAGGTGGGAATAAAGAAGCAGTACCAGGAAGTAACATCTCAAATCCTGTCATTTTGCCAAAGCCAGCTCATTCTCTCTGAATTACTCTGCAGTCAAGAGGACACAATGTAGAACTACCTTAAACTCTCAAACAGCAGTAGCTTAAGCTTTATGCTTAACCGACAATAAAGCTTGTTACTGCTGCTTCCAGGGCAATCCAAGACAATCACTACCTGCAGCGGAAGTAATTCAAGAACTGAAGCTTTGAGAAATCTGTTTCAGATTGACAGCATGCACTTCCTGCAACCTCAGTGAGAGGGACTGACAGGTAATTCCTACAGTAAGCAAATACAAGACTTGTAAAATCAGAGCTTCTCTTATTCTACACAAGAACATGCACACCAGTTGCACAGTAGCTACTACTGCACACCTGCAGACAGCATCTGATCTTACAGCACATTTCAAGTGCACATTCAAGATAGTCTTTGAGGTGCAGTTAATCAACATTCACCACAAAGAGCAAAGCCTCAAGTTTTCCCTGTACACTGTTCACTTAAAGAGTAAGAGAGCTGCTTAAAATAAGAATTGCTTCAAAAAGAGCGGCCTGCTCCATTTCAGTTAGAAGCACAATCTCTATGCAAACAAGTAGCATCACAACTCCAGATTTACTATAGTCCTCAGTTTTGGAAGGGGGGAGGAGGGTCATAACTTAAAAAAAAAAAATCAATCTAAAGTGACCATTTATCTTCAAGCTGGCAATCATTTTGACATAATGCCTACTATTGCCAGTCCACATTATGTATAACCATTCAGCTGACTCTCTCCCAAGTATAATGTACATCCACTGCACACATAGACAAATCTAATGAAGATCTTTGCATCAAGACACTGAAAGGATAGCCTCACTGGAAGGTACCAGCAAGTCTCTGGCTGAACATCAATCCACATGCATGAGTGAAGACAAAGTCTGGGTTCAGCAAAGGCATACACAAAGTGCCTCCTTTTCTGAGCCCACAGTTCAGGTATAGAGTTAACAGATGGCAAGAAAAGAAAACCAGTGTTTAACAACTTTCTGGCAGCTAGACTGGCATCTCATGGACTGGCAGAAGTTTACACTCCACATCAAAGATTCTAAAGAGGACTTCAGAAGAGGCTTCTTACAGGAGAAGGCATAACAGTACAGCAACTGTACAGCTGAATCCAAAGAGATAAGTAGGGAGGCAACAGGCAATGGGGTGACAGATAGCATGTACCAAAAACTAGAGGGAGGGTCTAGCAGAACCCATCACACCCATCAAACGCAGTCACAGAACCAATATGGATAAACTTTTGTTTACTTATGAAGTGGACACAAGAGAAATGTTTCAGGAAAATATGTTATTTCCTTACCCCTCAAGCCAGGTCCTTCATCAACTGCTCCATACCCCAAGCCCCACCTCCCCAAGGCTGTACAAGTTACTGCTTTCTTGTTCCTCCTCATTTTTGCACACTTAATGATCTTTACCCCGACAACCACCCCAAAAGTACCACAACATACTTCCTGCTGCTTTAGACTCAGGCATTAATTCAACAATTTTTACCCATGGCTGCATGTAACTTCATATTCTGTGGTATTGGTGGTACAGGACTTACAGCAATTACAATGGAAGCTCGGCTCTCGTCTTTAGAAACTGTTCAATGAACTTTTAACTAGTAATTGCAATAAATCTAATTCAGGGCTTCTATACACAGAGGCAAGGCTTCCATAAGAAAAAGCACTCAGCTTCTGAGTAGACAGCCAGTATGACAAGCTCCCTTAATAAACCTTCACTTTCCAGCTGACTCTCTAATACCATCAGTTCTTAACTAGAAAGTGTTGCTGCAAATAAGTACTTTGTTTCAAAGGACAAAATGAGTCCCTCTGCACAGATACCATAAGGAATTCAGTGGGCAGAGCTACAACTGCAGCTTATTACTCCTGTTCATGCAGGATCACTCACTGGTCATATACTTTCTTTAGGCAAAAGATCAGAAAGTTACATGAACTAGAGAAGAATCTTTTGAGAAGCACAGATGCCTGAAAGCGGACCTGCATTAACTGCAGGTTCATTCTGCAGAGCAGGACTCTGAACTAGAGCCTCATATCTCAGTGGGGAATGTGTCCCCACCTGAAGACAACTTTGACATCGAATGCCCGTTAGAACTGGATCACCAAGGCTTAAAAGCCAGCCTAAAAGGCTGGTCAGCTAAGACTGGAACCGTGGTATTTCAGCACACAAGAAGTCAGGAGCTACCCGAAGGATTTATTAAACCAGCTATACTGCAGCATCCCCTCAGCTGATGCATGCCAGTTTATTGGCATCTGCTACATTGTAGTTAATCTTCCACAAGTGCTTTTAAAATTCTACCACTGCCTGAGAGTTGCTCTCCCAGAGTTGAAGGCTGTGCTTTTCAGACTAGAAGTCAGAGCCTTCATTTCCTCTGAAACTTGGGACATTTTAGCTCAGTTCATCGACTTTGTTTCCTCTAAGGAAGAAAAGAGGAAGCTTCTGTCTTGCAGGAAGAAGTAGGACTGTAAAAAACGAAGCGTTTTTTCAAATCCCATTACCGCAGTTAAATTAATTTTGAAACGGTGTAATTGATAGCCTCCAAGCAAAAGCAGAGCAGTCTAGGAGTCCTTAGGAGTCCTGCAGATTTCATCGGAGGCCGAATGTGACAAAAGGGGCGGCAGCAGCAGGTGCCCGAGAGGCCACAGCACTTCCCAACGCCTCCACGGCTCCAAGAGCAGCCGGTGGGGGGTCCCGCGGCCCCACAGCCCCGGGCAGGCGGCAGCGTCCGCCCAGCCGGCCCCGGGCGGGGAAGGGGGCTGCGGGCCGTCCCGGCGGGCTCCCCACCACCCACAACTACTCCGAACCCCCTCCTCCTAAGGGGCAAAGGGGGCCAGACCCGCCCCGCGGCCCCCAAGCAGGGCTGAGCCCCTCCCCCACCATTTCCCGTTCACCTCGGGGGCGGCCTGTCCCACCCGCCGCGGGCGGGGCCGAGCCAGCGGCACACGGGGGAGCGGCGTGAGCCCCACACGGGGGCAGCTGCCGCTCCCCTAGCGAACGGAGAAACCAGCCCGGCCGGCGGCGCTCCCCATACACCCGGCGGCCGCGGCCCCGCCCGGCGCCTCGCCCGGGCTCCCCCCCTTACCTTCCGCCATGTTGGGTCCGGGGCCGCAACTCTCGCGAGAGCCACCGCCCGCCCCGCCGCCTGAGCCCGGCGCTCTCGCGAGACCAGCGCGGCAACCGCTCCGCTCCGGCGGCCGCCTGCCCTCAGCGGGAGGCCCGTGCACGTCAGGCCGGAGGGCGCGCCGCACCGCTTTATCCCGGCGGCTCCTCCCCGCCTCAGCCAGGGAGAGGCCCCGGGAACCCGCCCGCCCCGGCCCCGGCCCCGCCCCGCCCCGCCGGCCCCGCCCCGCCCCACCCTCTCGGCCCCTCAGGAGGCGGAGGCGCTCTCCGGCCCGCGGCTCTCCGGTCCCGCCCGCAGCGGCCGCGGGCTTTCGCCGCCTCTGGCGTTTCTCTCTCCGGCTCAGATCAGGCGCCCTGCCCGGGTTGTCTCTGCGGTGCCTCCCGGCGGCGGTAGGACAGCACCATGGTCGCCTCTGCGGCACAGCGCCGGCAGCCGGAGCTGGGGAGAGACGCCCAGCCCCGGGGACGGGACGGGGCCGCCGCCGGCCGACCGGCTGTGAAGGCCCGGCCGGGCAGTGGCCTCGGGCAGCCCAGGGCTGACGCGTGCCTGCCCCCGCTCGCCCGGCTGCGGGACCCCCGGCTGCGGCCCGGCTGAGGGGCCCCTGGTTGCGGGACCCCCGGTTGTGACCTGGCTGCGGGACCCCCAGCTGCAGCCCAGCTGAGGGGCCTCCAGCTGCAGGACCCCCAGCTGCAGCCTGGCTGAGGAACCCCTGGCTGTGGGACCCCCGATTGTGGCCCAGCTGCCACCTAGCTGCAGGACCCCCAGCTGCAGCCCGGCTGAGGGGCCCCCGGCTGCAGGAACCCTGGCTGTGGGATCCCCAGCTGTGGGGCCCCGCAGCACCCAGGGCTCAGGGGATCGCTGTACTTTCGGCTCCTGCACCTAGTGCTGCTGTTTCAGGCAAGGTGCCCGGCAGCTGGAGCTGTGTCCGGTGGGTTAAGAGCGTGGTTCAGAGGCGAGGCAGTGGCCAGACCATTTTGTCATGCCCTGTGTACAGCAAAGCCGACCCTCGGGGGCTTCATAGCTCCTGGTCTTCCCTGCCTAGGTGCAACAGCAGTACCAAAATACACTGATCCAGCGGCAACATTCTTGTTTCAAGAGCAGATTTCAAAGAAGTGTTTGAACACATTACACACAGTATTGTATTACAGACATAATTGTCTCCTTTCTTCCCATCAGATGATCTTGAAAAAGTCACTCTGCCTCATACCTGAAGTTTTCTGTGCCTGTGGGATAGAACAGCAAAACCAGAGTGCTAGGGCCAAGCTTCGAGAGCCAGCAACTGCAGTTTCCAGACAGCATCAAACACGACTCGTTTCATTTTTCACAGCTCGGTGACAAATGTGCACGGTGCTGCTACCTAGCTAACTTACACCACTGCTTCCCAGCTGCTACTGATCATCCCCAGTAACTGTGAGGAAACAGTTATTACTGCCTGATCAGATTTAGCCTCAGTTGAATATGTGAGTAACAACAGAGATTGGATTGCAAACTGCGACCATATTCTGCATCTGGGGAATCTGCAACCTCATCTTCTGCCGAGGATTTGCCTGGGCAGGAAGCTGTCTTTTTACAGCCTCTCTTTTAAAACCCAAGCACTTCCTGATCTGGCTTGAAATCGCTCGTACATGCTTCTGAAAATACGAAGAAATTGTAAGACTTGTGGTACTCCGCTGTTTGCACTGCGATGGCACTGTACTGCACCAGATGGTACAGATGCAATAAAAAGTCCACACCCATCGACCTACCAAAGAAATTAAATACACTTATGGTCACTTCAGAATTAATGTTCTCTGTTTATTGATCATCTAGTTTCAATAAGCATTTTCTAGGCATCACAGCAGGAAAGAATTTTAGCATGACAGCTGAACAGCCCTTCTTTTTACAAAGATCTCTGACGCGTAAGTGGCAGCATGGAGAAATAGAAAAAAAAGGAATCAGGATAGCCATACTACTTCAATATTTATTTTAATTCCATGCTTTGCTTTTCCTTGACCCCCAGTGATGGAGTGTTACCTGGAAAAGCCACCATGTGCTGGGGGCTAAAAACAGCACAAGAACTCAGCCATGGTTACAAGCCTCCAGAACACAGAAAAAGTGTAATTGATCATCCAGTACACTGCCGGCCTACATAAACCAAACCAGATACAAGATGAAACGGAGTAAGAATGCTGGTTTACTCCATTGTTCACTACTTGTACGTACTGCACCTCTTCAATGCTATTCCTATCTTGAGGCTAAGCAGAGATTTCTGGTTGTATCAGTTACCGTCATAGCCAGATTCCTTTCACGTGTGGGGCAAGAATAAATAAAAAGCCCACTGTGATCAGAGAAAAGTTAAAATAGGCCATCTCCATGCCCGTCAGAGGCTTTTTACAGCCTGGACATTTGGCACCAGACACTTAGCTGCCTCTCACTAGGTCACTGGGCATTAGCCATACCTGCGGCTCGTAAATCTCAACAGCATCCCGCAGGAACGCTCCTTCCTTTGGAATATCTGGGTCATGTGGAATTGCAAACCATCTGGGTAAGCCAAACAGAACTGGGTTTATATTTGAAAATTTACAAAGAGGGGAAACCAACACTGCTGTGGAACAAACAGTTCTTCCAATACCACTGATGCAAGATTAATGTTTCCAGGCCTACCCCTTAAAGAACAAACAAGCAGCTCTTCTGGAGAACAAATTAGAAAAATAAAGCTTTAAACTATTTTGTGAAGTTTACAGATAAGTCAGTTGTGAACTGCATGTGTTGCTTAAGAAGACAAAACAGAGAACATTGTTGAACTTGCTGAAAGCAGCAAGTACCAATTATCTTGAATTGCTGCCAGCTCTTTAGACACACTGTGGAAAGGGAAAAGGGCGGGCAGCCCATGGAGGGAAGTCCACTGCTAGGTTTAGGAAGAGTAGCTTCTTCCCAATGTTTTGTTTATAGAAAGAATGGTACTGTGCCACTCATGTTCCACACAGGCCCAACATATATATAAGTGAAAAAGTGTAACCAGCTGGTGGGAAAGAAACCTCAAGCAATTTTAGACAAGTACACAAACAGGAACTAAGATCAACTGTTATATCTGGGCACCAGTAACTCTGAAGTACTGCCTGCCTACATGAGCAGGCTATCCAATTAAAAGCAAATTTAATGATTTCTCAAGATAATTATTTACCAAATATGTAAATGTGGACATTAAACACATCTGTATCTAAACCAACTGTAGGAAAAAGTAGTATCTTTACATTTAAGTCATCTTCTACTTACTAAATGGCTTTTTTGTCCTGTATGGCTGTCTTGCCACTAATAATTGTCATCTCCTTCCATGCCACCCCACCCTCAAGAAACCTGTAATATATGCATGTTGCACAGCAACCTGAAATGAAGTCCAGCCAATTAACAAATTAGTACTGAAGCCTTCTTCCAAGATGACTCTCTAACACTGGAACTCTTCATTTATTAGTGGGTTACTCTGTGCTGTTAGAAGCTGTGGTAAACCTGTGACAGAGCAGATAACAGTTAAGTAGTTGCAAGTTCCTCTTTCTTTGGTAGAAAGGTATTTCAGCTAGGCTTGGAAAACTCTTGTTACCAGATGCTCCAATATTACTATTTGCTCACTGGAGGGCCAAAAATGGTTACAATAGGAAGAAAGGTGTGTATTTTGTTTGCTTTTTAATTCTTTCAAGATTGAAATACAGTATGTCAAATTCAACAGATGTTTGCTGATGTTATGTTGTTGAAGATGTTCAGGTGAGTTGTGCTCCAACTGCAATCACCCTTCCTATTTAGATACTCAAGACAGCCAGTTTGACACATTATTATTGGAAAAAATTATATTTTGGAAGAACTCACTACAGAAGGTGACAGAATTCCAAAAATCAAATTACATGAAAATATACATCGCAATTTTCTTTGTACATTAGGTGAGGAAAACTCTGAAGTAGAAGGCAAAGAATATGAAGGGCCACAGAAGAGAGAAAAGGGATAAGGAGGGAAACTATTTTTGATACCAAACCCAGATCATTTGAAAGCCTACAGATGTGCATGCTTGAACTCAACCTTGAGAAAAAACAAGCCTCCCACACACACACCCCAACCCCACAAACAGGCAACGAAAAAGGCAAAAAAAAAAAAACCAAAACAAAACCAAAAACCATAAAAAGCAGCTCATTCCTATCTTGGACTAAATTAGTCAAGTGAACTTCCAAATGAAAGCGCTCAAGTCCTGGAAGTCAAAAAACCAGCAGGCTGCTCAAGGGTGCTCCATGGCCAGTTTTATTGCTATACCCAATTCAAGAAGTATGTGCAATTGGGTTTAAAAGAGGAGTGGGAAGGAGAGGAAAAAAAAAAAAAAAAGCAAAAAAAAAAAAGCAGCAGCACCTTTGAGACTACAAAGGTCATCACAGAAGAAGACACAAGTAATTGATAGCAAATCCTTTCAGGGTTTAATTATGGAAATTTTAAGTTCCGATGGGGAAAATAAAAGGGAGCACATTTCCAAAAACAAAAAAAAAAAAGAGATACTAAACTTTAATAAGCAAGAGATTTTAATTAAGCATAGGTGGGTCAAAGGAAAATTAAAGCAGGGGGGGAAAAAACCAAGACAACTTTATCCTAAATTGGTTTTAGTTTAACATGCTTCGCAAGTTGTTGTGTTTTTTTGTTTGTTTTTTGTTGCTTTTTTTTTTAAACTGATAGGAAATAATGAACAGTGAGAGAAAAACCTGCTAAAATCTTTAGAATTTACACGATTCTATTCCTAACTACAGACAGCATTATTTGGTACAATGTGTATTTGTGGATGTACATGAACAGTATATATATTATCCGGATCATGTTGTGCTATGTACACATCTTTACAATTCTTCCTGAAGGTTAAAGCAGTTCATTAGATTTCAAAATGCGTAATCATCTTGTGTTGGCACTTGTTAGGCTCTTGTCAGCATTGATAACTGGCATGTTTTATTGCAGCCCAGTTCCAGCCAGTGTTTGCCAACTTGTAACAACAGAAGTCCAGCAATAGGTGGGTAGAGTGCAGGAAAAAAAACAGTGCCATGTTTCTCAATTGGAGACCTACAAAGAAATCACAGGTATTAAAATAAAACCCCTCACCACCTCAATTATTTTAAAGATGTTAAACAGTGTTTCAAGCACGATCATCATTATTTGTTCAAGAACTTCACATACCTCTAAACAGAAGATGCATAAATTCAAAGTCATCACCTGAGAAAGACTCGAGTTAGTTCAGCATACTGTGTTTCCAAGCTCAACTACCAGACTTTTGGGCTCCTGTTACTCACGTTGCTTGTCAAGTGCATAGTGTATAAATGTTTCCTTATCCACACACAGGGCTAAACACTTGTAGATTTATCACTGAAACTTCCGTGCATCACTTACTGTGAATGATGGATGCTGCTTCAACAGCGAAGTGCAGTACAAAATGGCATAGCAGTGCTTCATTAAGCAATAACACCACAGCTATCAAGGTTTGAAACCAGCTATACGGCCCCTTCTCATCCAATTCATTGCCCATCACTTACTTAGGAGGAGTCACCAAGACTTAGAAAAGCTGTCGCCTTCCAAAAAAGCAATAGAGCCAATTACTTAAGTATTTGTCATGAGTAAGTGTTTGTCATGAGCATTGTTTCACTATGGCCACGTTTAACATGGCAACAGAGCCGAGGTTATTTAAGGATACTCTGGAGTGTTACTCACAGTTACTCCCTTTCTCCAAGACAAAAAAAAACAAAAAACCAAAAACTGTCAGCTGCATTAACAATCCTTACATTCCAGTTACAGGCAATTGTACAAGACATTCAGTTTCTTTGCTTAGTCTTTTGATCAATATTAAGCAGTTTTCATGCTCTCTCTCTATTGGAGCAAGTTCTGTTCAATCAAAGCATTTCTGCAGATAAGAGACACTGCAGTACTAGTTTGTCACAGATGGAGCCTTCCCCCAACCCCCACAATTCTTACAAGAGCCTGAGAAAGGAAATATCTTCTGTACAACCACAGTGAAGAAAAACTAACTAGCAGGAGCATTTAGCAAGCTGTTCTAGTTGTTCAGACAGTACAACCCCTCTGAAAAACATGCAGTGCCGTATTTCTCTTCCCCCCGTCCAAGTTTTGTATGCTGAAGCTAACTACTACATATGGTTTGGGGCTTCTCCAGCCAAATGGGTCAGAGTATTTATTCGCCAAACCGACCACTAAGAAAAGGCAGCTTCAACATGAAGCCCTGTTTTGCTTTGGAAAGCACGAGTGGGAAATTATTAGCTAGTTGAGGATGTTTTTCCTTGGCATAGCAAGGTTAAAGTGACCAAAGGCCAGGTATTTAAGGGCCACATTTTAATACAGAGCTGTCTACAAGAGTTTATTGTAACCAAAAAAAAAAAAGTCCCATTAAAACCAGGATGGGATTGTTCAAATTAAAGTTACCTTAAGTCAGAAGCTTGTTTTTAACAGGGCAGCATGAAGTACAAATATCAATCAGCTACTCTTAGGTTAAAATTTGTCCAGGCTCTCAGATACGCTACAGTTCAGTTTCCACACAGAGCAGAGTTGTTTTTCTGAAGCTATTCCTGAGCCTTCCTCAGTTAAAAAGTTTTTTTGAGCTGCTGAAGAGAACACCACTTTTCTTGATATTATTGACGGATAATATCTCAACTTGATCTTTTCTGATATGCTAGTCAACTTTCTATTAAAATTCCCACAAACACCTGAAGCAATCATTTCCAAATGGTTCTTAACAACCTCACTGAAGTCTTCTTTAAAACCTACATGCAATATGCCACCAACATCTGCAAGATAAATTCCATTACATATATGAACTTGAGATAGCAAGACAGGATGCTTTTAAGATTTAAACAAGCGCTCTTCACAGTAATGAACATTAAAGGAATCATTACTCCCTTCTCTTACAGCTCTAGTAACCCCTAAGTGCTATTAATAAAGCAGGATGAATACTGTTTAAGAGAATTTCAACTTCTGAACAGCATAAATGAAAGAGTACTAGAGAAGTTCCCCAATCTTGGCTGAAAGGGCTGTTACTGCACTTGAAAATTCTTTTAGTATTGCACACAGCCAAAGAACTCCACTGAGACCATGCAGCTGAGAAGAAAGGTTTGGGGTTGGCGGGGGTTTTTTTGCTTTTGAGAAAAAAAAAAAATTAATTCAGCAACACTTAATCAGGAAATCCTCAACTCAGTAACTGACTTGTCTTTAGAAGGATACTTACCCTGAAAAAAGTGAAGCTACTAGCTGCTGAATAAGTGTCACTCAAAAGCAGTTTCTTGGCTTTTTCTTACACAGCGGGCAACTTTTCTTTTAAATTCTCCATTTCTGTCTTCTCTCCATTCTTTCTGTAATTGAATAGACAGCTTTCAGATGTCAGTCCTATAACAATGTACAACTTCTAGGAAGACTCTCGGTATTTGTGTTTTCAGACATTAGCCATCTAGTCAACACCTGAATTTGCTTACAATCACGGAGCTAGTCACTGAAAAAACGTGACATTCGGAACTTTTGAAAGCTTGCTCTGGGTTTCTGTGCAAGCTGCTCACAAGACAGTGAGGACGTGGCCTTTTTCCCCCTTGGATTTTAGGCATCCTCCAAGACTAACTTGGTGGCTACCAGTATTTCACAATGTCTAGGCTGACATCTATTTACTTCAGCCTGTGAAGCAGCAGCAAACTCAAACTGCGAGCCACAAGCTATTGCTATGGGGTACAGAAAGTGTCTTTAACTATGGTGATGAAAAAAGGTACACAGCCACTGTGGAGCCAGTAGTTATTCTGAGATTTTCAGGACAGTTTCAAATCCCTCTCAATCTAGCCAGGACACTCCAGGATAGAAATACAGAAGTCACAGTACTCAGAAGAGACACAGCAGTGTCCTCCCAAAGAAAACACCCGTAGTTAGACACGGCTGCAAGATACTGTCTCCATAAGACAGACCTTAACAGAATACCGAGCACACCTATGGGGATGGTCTCTGTGACAGGTATCTGATTGCAGAACTGCATAGATTAAGAACAAAGATAAAGATGAACAGGAAGCTAGGCAAGCAGGAACTCTGAACCCAGCAACGTGCATACCATGCTATCACAAAAACCCATAGGCAAAAGTGCAGCCAGTTTTAAGTGGTCTATGCCAGCCTCATGATGAGCTCAGATGGAAGCATAAGAGCAGCATACAATTAACTAAGGCTGACGCGTTGGGTGCTGCCTTACAGTTAGGCAAGAAGCGGTGGGAAAACATGAAGAACACCTTATTTCATGAAAAAATTTCTACAGTTCTTAGTTTTTGATATAAGCAATATATTCTTACTGCAGGAGTGAGGGCAGGGGTTGAAAAAAACCCACAGTTTTATCTGAAACAACCTAACATGCAACACCTTTTTACCCCCCTACTTGGAGTAAAGGCTGTGGCATATTTAAGTGAAAAACATATTAGGATAACTGGCATATCCTAACATTCACCACCCCCAAACTCAACTAACCAGTCAGCACATTGGAAAGCCCAGCATCATCTTTCCAGTGAAAACACAAATAAGGCTACTAATTAATTTGTTCTTTTTCAGCAATTAATAGAACCAGCATTTGGTTCCTTGGATTAGGACATAGGACAGCTTACACAAGATGGCTTAAGGCCAAGAAAAAGCATTGAAATTGTGCCCTCCTAGCTTCAGATTCTTAGGTTTTGTTTCTAGTTCTATGAAGCAAGTGTTCAGAACTGAACAGCAAGCAAAGTTTCCAATTTGACAGCAATCTCTCCAAAACTCTCAGGTCACGAACTGCTCTATTTGCTTCCCACAATACCTATTCAGGCTCCTGTCCCTCATTTTTCTCCCACTCCAAGGCAGTACTCCAACACGCATAGTTCATTTTTCTAGGAAGCAGGTATATCTCCTGATCTCATAATGCCGTGAACTTTCTGTGACACTTCATTCTCCAGACTCACTTAAAACTGGAACTGAATGAAAGCTGACAAATTATCTTTTAGTATCCACCAAATACTGTTGCTGCAGTAAATTTGTACTTAGTAAACCAAGAAGACATCATCTTGATTACAGCTCCGAATAAAGCACGTAAGCTGCTGATTCTTTGTTACCCTAAAAAGTACGTTTTGGTTAACATTAAGAGGATGCAATCTACAGTCCATCAGGGATGCCAAGCTGCTCAAGCAGCACATGAAATTTGTAAGTTACTTGAAACATCTAATAACACAATCAGAAAAAGTTCCTAGCATCCCAGGTGATGCCTCAGCATTCTCTTCACAGTCAGACTTGGATTTATGTTTCTGTTCTTTGAAGCTGGACAAAAAAAAAAAAAAAAAAAAATCTGTGTTTTAAGACGTTCTCAACCTTTACCCTAAGATTTAGAAAACTATGAATTTGTTTACATCTCTAAGGAAAAAAAAATAAAATCCTGAAGTAACCAGCAGAGTAGGGCACAGTACAGAAAGATTAAAAAGCTTGTGACACCAGGAAGGTGACAAGTATATCTAAAAGTATAAGCTTTCTCCAGTGTTAGGTCAGCTACATTCAACATACATGAGTCTGTAAACTGAGGAATTCTAATTCTACTTTCAGCATTTCATTAATAACTTGCTCATTCCAGTGCTCTCAAGTTTGCCAGCAGAACAGTCCATGTGTCCTAGCTAATTGTTTCCACCAGTAACACGACTCAAGAAGAGGAGTTCCCACACTCAAAACAGCATTCATTTGATGCAGGGAATTCTTCACTACAGCTTTTTGTGTTTGTTTTTCTTCCTATTAAGTTTGTTCCACATGCAACTATTCCCATGATGATTTTTCAGCAGAGCTCAACCACCTTTGGAAATACTAGCAGCATAGTAGATCAAAGGCTTCAGAAAACTACACTCCCACCCACTTGGGGAAGGTATAGCTAGCTTGAGAGAGCACGGTAACATTCTTCTAGAAAACTTTGCATCTTCTGATTACTATCTCCACCTTCCTCACTCCCCCAGTTAAAAGACCTAGAACTTCTCTTTTGTGAGAGGACAGCATGTATTAGTCACTCCTGAACTGCAATTCCAGAGTAATTCAAAGGAATGTTGGTGCATCTCAGATGAACGTGGCCTGTAGTCTGCTCCCCTACTCTCCTCTAGAACTGAGAATTTTTTTCCCCGACGACCACAAATCATTATTAATCTAATTGTTACTCTGTTAGCTGTTGGCTCTCTAGAAGAGCTGCATTTATGTGTTTATACACCCACGCAGAACAGGCCACGCTCCAGAAACGGTATGCTGCGTGAAACATTTGCATCTCACTTATGAGAGAAGCTTTACTGTAGATCTACCCTGGTCTTCGACTATAAAGCCGGCCTTTCTTCCTCACTCGGCCAGTCACCCTAGTCTGGGACAACACTTCCTCCAGAGTTGGAGACCAGACGCCCAGTGAAGCTTTCTCAAAGCACAGACCTACACAGTCAAACCTACTACTTTAATCCATGATCCAGGAAGACTTCTGTAGACAGCGGAATGCAAAACATCACAACATAATTATACTGAGGGACCCCACCACATTTTTGCCTTCCATTCAAATCAATAGATCTGTTAACAGGTTATATAATCACCAAAACAGAAAATTTGGTGCACTGATACTAAGAACCAAAATAAGTTTCCGGAATACATTAACTTCTGCAACTAAACTTAATGGCAGTTGTAACCGCTATGTGTATATAGACACACAGGATTTTGCAGCTAGCTTCCTTGAATTTTCGTAAGACTACAGAAGCTGAAGTTTATCCATTGAGTATCTCTGTGCACCATTATTTACTATAAATAAATGCAATATTGCACAGAGAAATTAAATCACTGCCTATGAAATCTGACTGCATCTTTCCTTTGCAATCTATAAAAAGTTTCCCAGGGCTAACTAGTAATACTGTTTCACAACGTGACGGCTCCTCCCATCAAAAAGGTATTCTTAGCCTGTGATATAAAAGGTTCTTCCAAAAGTTACCGTACTGTTTGTCAAACTAGAAGCAAAACTCCATTGTACGTTTAGATTTCTACACTGAAGACAAATGGCAGACCAAGAAAAATCTTACCGCTGCATCAACATTAGCAGGAGAATCACCATTGGGATCTGCCAGCATAGAAATAACACTAATCATTATAGTTTCCACTGTGTGAATGGGAAGCCAGCGTTCCTCAGGTTTTTCATAGCCATATTTGTCTTCTCCAGGCTCATGAAGAATTGAAATGCAGACATCACCATTCTTGTCAACTACAAAATAGAACAAGGCATATTTCAGTAATGAACAACATGCTGGCGTATCTTCAGGATAGTTATGGAACTGTGAATCTTCACTCCAGCTAGTCTGAAAACATGTTACTGAAGACAAAAAGGAAAGTAATTAACTATTACAGAACTCAGTATGTAATAAATAGGGCTTGGTGGAAGTCTTACTATGCCTAGACTTCTGGCAGAGAGGGCACATGGGGAGGAAGAGCTTAATTCTAACATTGTGCTGCAGCTTTCAAGACTATTTAGATAACAGAAAGTTTTAGTGAAAGTCTAAGTTCAGCAAACTAAAGTGACTTTTTTCCACAGCAACAGCATCAGCTGGATATTAGTGCAATATATTAGAATATGATCTAAACTGCTGGAATTAGAAACTGCCTGACAAGTACTCTGATATTTCCAGAGCTAGAACTGACACACCATCAAAATATTCCCTCCATCCCTTATGATGGGAGCACTGTGCTTGCCTCCTCCCAGCTTTCAACATCTACAACTTCGTTAAGGACTTCAAAAACTGAAGAGCGTTCTTCCTTCCCAGTAAAAACCTTCTTCCATTTTATTTTATCTTCCCATCTACGTCCACCAACCCATAAGCAAATGAAATGTTAGCAGAAGTCTTCTTTGGAGGGACTCAAAGATGCTGTTCTTTCCTTTCATGCTTCACCAGAGAAAGAACCTTGGGCCTTCTATAATGAACTGTCAGGTCAGTAATATTAAGATGAACTGTTTGAAGGTATAACAAAAGGCAGCTATAGAAGTCACATCCCTCCTCAGACCAGAATTTTGCACTTCAGGAAAAAAACCCAAAAATATCCCTGAACAGTTACCAAGAATTCAAGAAGCTACTTTCAGTAGCTTCTGAAAATACTTTAGGAGCAGTGTCTCAGAGCAGCACTATTAAAAACTCTGACAGTTATTACTTCTTTATGAAGTGAAGATGGCAAAGTAAATGCAGAGTTTCATATTCCCAAAATGAACAGAAACGTATCCATTTGTCTTCACCACATTTTAGTTCTTAATTGCATAAAGAAATTGAAACTTTGACATTTCTTACCATTCGGATGCCAGATTTCTGTGATGAATTTCATTTTTGGCGGCCTCAGCGGATAGTCTTTTGGAAAAGTAAGATGAGCCTTGAAAACACCACCTTCACTGGGGAATCAAAAATATCTTAGTAGAGTTTCTTGCAGGCTTAAACTGAAGACTGGAACTTATTGATGTATCAAAAAGCTCTAAGTTTACCCCTCACACAGATTAACATCATGTCAGTAATTAACGGGTACCAATATTTCCATATGCAATGCGAAGAAGAGTTTCCAGATTGAGAAGATACTGCCAGTTTCCTGATACTGTATCTTTTTTAGGATTGGAATGATGTTCCAGAGGGGAAAAACCACACACATAAAAAAAAAAAATCAAACAAAAAAAACTGCCAAAGAATTCAACATTTGGAATTACAGCTTACATTTTTCCTCCTAGTACATTTATTAACAGAAGAAAAAAAAAATTGCCAGTAAGTCCCTTCTCAAGTACAGCCCAGTTTATTTTCCTCCTTCAGACATCTCAGTCCTCATTTCTTGCTATCAGTCTGCAGCAGTGAACCTCAGTGAAAAGTAGCAGAAATATTTATAGTTGTGCCTACAGCACTACTTTGTAAAAAGACTTCCAATACTACCATTTCAACACCGAGCTAAAGGGACTCAGAGATGACGGTGAGGTGTTCTACATTAGTTACCCACTAAACTGGAAAACAATATTAAACAAGAGACATCCAGTTTTTATGTGGGGTCACAGGCCCATATTTAACTAAGGTGACAAGTTGTTGGTTTGGGGGTGTTGCTTTGGTAGGGTTTTGGGGTTTTTTTGTTTGTTTTTTAATAGCTAGGTTTCGATACCTAGGAATAGTCAGTCCCTTTTGTGAGGGAGGGGAAGGCCTCTATTAAATGGAAAGCAGATGGAGTACTTTGCTAATCTAACTAATGTAACATTTGCCCCTGTTACCATCATTTCTTGTAATTGAAGTTTAGAATAAAATTTGAAATGGCAAAGGCAGAGATTACAAAAACTGGAACACAACCTCCAAAGAAGGTGGCACAAGATGTGCAGTATGACAAGCGACTCCTCAGGAGCCATGCAGACAAAGTAATTGGTGTAGAAAAGACACAGCTGTTCAGTGCAGGGTTTTTTTCCCTTGTATTTGTAAAGGAGTAGAAGCCAGCATCCAAAGCCCACAGGCTACTGAGAAAATAACAAGTTTTACACCACAAACCAGAGATGTGCAATTCTAGCAAGTGTCTCAAAAAAAAGCAAAGCACCCCCAAACAACAAAAACCACACACACAACACAGCCCCAAATCCAAAAATCACTAGATCTAAGTGACTGGGCTCTTAAAATAAAGCAGCTTAAGGCATCTGAATCCACAGCATTCGTTTTCCACAAGTTTTAGAAAAGGCAGGCAGTTTCCAAAGATTCCTTGACCCTGGGAAGGGTAAAAATTCCAGAAACACTGGCTTTTTAACATCTGTACTAGCCAAGACAAAAGGAGAGTGAGATTACATTTGTTGATAGACCCAAACCAGTTAAGTCATTTCTTTTAACATGAAAAGGCTCTTTTCCCTTTCTGAAGGAGCACATCCTAAAGCTACTAGGCTGCATGGCACCCTTGGTTGCTCATCAACTACATATAAATAGAGTTCTTTAACTGCTTTCTAATGTATATCCCATTAATTAACTACAGCTGTCAACTGATTGCCATTTTAAGCAACATAACTGATAAAGGGGTCTCTGCCAGTAGTCATGCACCGAGTCTAAAGTCTTCTTCAGTAAACTTAGAATAAAGTAGGACCAGGAATGAGGCTAAAATTTGAAAATTTTGAACCACCTGATTAAATTATTATGTTCTACTGTCATCATAAGATGGACCAGGGAGGAAGGATTCAGTATAATACTACCTTGAAAAGCAGCAACTAGGGACTGGAAGAGAAGAGAGCTTCTTAAGCTAAAAAGCCTCAAAACAAGCTCAGTGCCTTACTGAAGCAGGGAAAAAGTGCTATTGCAATTCTTAACATACAAGAAGAGGTTCAACTAGAAGCAGTATTTCTTTACTGACAGTATTTATAAAGCAGCCATGAGAATCTAACTGAGCCACCACAAGACTGTTCAAAAAAGAGGTCAACAACGTTGGAGACTTCATCTCATGCAAGACTTGAGAATCACAATATGGTGAGCTTGAGGAGAAGCAAAGCAATTTGATTACTATGCTGAAGGACTTACTCTTCAGACAGAGATATACAACAACTTCATGTTGGAATAAAATTGACCTCAAGTAAATGTCACTAGGCTTTCTGTATCAGTTATTCACTACTCGAACAGCTTAATGAAGGAGAACAGAGTTCATCTTCAAGAGGTACACTTTAAATTGACCTCTTCTGGGCACAGAACCTTTTCCCAGGAGCTAGAGTAGATGATCACATATAACCTCTACAAGTAAGAGGAATCATTCCTGCCAGAGGGTTTTTTTTCTTGGTGGTTGGTTGCTTTTTTTGGGGGGTTGTTTTGGGTTTTGTTGGGGATTTTTTGGGGGGAAGGGGGGGAGGTGGCAAAGGGGAAGGAAAGGACTACCAAAAATGAAAACAACCAACAGCAAAAGGAAACAACAAACTACCAACTGCACTACATGCGCCAGAGTGCTTCAGGTATATAGCAATGCAAAAACACAGTGAACTTAGTCCAGGAAAAGAAGTTACTGCATAGTTTTGTGCTCAAGTGTCAGTTAAAGAACCTAGTCCTTAGGATAAAGATAGAAGCTTTTGGAAGCCCACCACGCATGGTTTGCCAATAATTCAAATTTGATCAATACTGAAGTACTCTACATCCCACTAGGAAGTTCTCCCATCTCAAACTGAGAGGACTCGAGGCTAACACTACAGTCTGTTGTCGTTTCCCCAGCTACATCCCTCCTCAGTATTTTCCTACAGCCACCAGCATGAAGTTGTAATGGCTTAAAATTGTACTATCAGCTAAATTAGGGCCTCGCAGCAGTAACAGCAAATAGTAGATTATACTTGCCTTGCTTAAATGCATATGAAAACAGTAGTTGCCTCTAAGGATTACACCTATTCTTTCTCACTTCCATACATGTGCAAAGGGATCAGTGTTGTATTCTACCAGTGAAGCAAAGCAGTTTAGAACTTCTATAAAGCACATTCAGCTATTTACAGGTATTTTACTAGCAAGAGAACAGCATTGCCTAACTTAGTCAGTATGAAGATTTAGGTTAACTGCTACTCACATAGACCAAACTAGAACTAGTAAATCCAAGTTCACTTAAGTTTCTGTATTAAGTATCAGTACTTACTATAGTGTATCTGGAGGACCAATAATAAGGACTTCCCATCGATAAAGATCATTGTCATCTATTAAGCCCGCTGAAAAGCCTTCCACTGGATTTTTGTTGAGCTCTGTGTAGGAAAAAGAATTTAAGAGTGACTTTAGGTGTCTATGATATGCATTTCCTGGTTTTGCTCATGCCTGTATACGTGACCAAAAAAACCCATGACTTCCAGTGACTTGGCACCTACTTGCTGGCCTTATGGCCTGGGTAAGTAACCTTAACTCCCTACCACACACAACAGCATGCTGCCAGAGCTGAGACCCATAGTCTGACTAACACTAAATACATCATGAGCAGAAGGGCCACAATAACTCAAAACCGTCAGACACTGTCTCCTAAACTAGGTACCAACAGGTGTACATGCAAGTCAGAAAACAGATTTTCCACTAATAAAAAAAAAAACATACTGCTTTGCAAGAACTCTGAAGAGCCAGACTGAACTAAAGTCTATCTTTAACTCCAGAAAACATTAAGAGAAGAAAAAAAAAAAAATCACACTATGTTTTTATTTAAAAATAACATCCTACTTCCCTTTAATGATCCCCCCCCCCCCCAAAAAAAAAATATGAGCATTTGAGACCTGTGCTCAGTACATTCTGGAGCTAATGATTTACTATATTCTGAACTACGAGAAGAAAGCATAGGATATAAACTGTTATGCTGCTCAGTTTTGGGGCATTTTACTGTTTCTTTTGTTTCACATTTTTATTCATCAGTGATAAGCAGTACAGGATTCTCAGTTTATAGGCTACTTCATATAGTTACTGCCAGATATAAGGCTTATCTGGAAATAGCTATGCAGAAGTCAGACCTAGATGTGGACTCCACTGAACTTCTGGTTTCAGTCTGCTCCAGGAAAAAGCTAAGATTTGGAAATAAACACCTCAAAAGAGTTCTGCCTAAAATTCAGCTTGGGGGCAGGGGAGGAAGGGGGGGAGCACACCTCTTTACTGATACCTTTGGGTTAAAAACTAACTTAAAAGCCATACTGATGCCAAACTGAAATTCTTGATCCAGCATTTCCAACAGTACATACAAAGTCCTTGTGGATCTTGGGTGTTTAGGATATGGGAAAGGGAGAAAAAGTTATTCCTTCAACTGGACAGTAATTTCCAGATTAAAGCAGGATTTTTTTGTTTAGTTTTACAATTACTACTGCACTTATTTTAAATACTGTCAGACATTATACAGCCCTCACTACTGTATTCCGCAGTACAGTTAGTCTACATATTCCCTCTTTACAAACCCAACAGCTGTACTTTGTGTTGATTTGTACGTATTAGACTTGAGTTCAGAGGTCCTTCTAACGCCCTCAGGCACATGCAGAAGAACTTCAAGTGCAAATGTCATACCTCCATGGAGAAAAGGCTACTATTAAGTCCAAACTGATTTGCCCATAAGCTTGCAATCACTATTTGCCAGTTAGGTTCTCGACTATTTAAAGCATGGTTAAAATAATGCAAGAAGAATCAATTCAAGGCCTACACAGAAGACTAAGTCCACACGGGGAAAAGAAAGTGCTCAGACCACATGAAGGACCAAGGTCCTGAAGATGTAGCTCAGGAATACCAACTTAGTTTGGCCATTGATAATTCAGTCAGATTTATCCACAAAGTGACTCAACGCTAAAATCCCAAGAAATGTATTGGAAGGGCTTTTCTTAGAAGCTACTCAGCAGGGGTTTAGTCAACACACTAGGGTCAACCATTCACTCTCCAAGTTGCAGGACAAAGACTTAGGTATTGATTCAAATCAATATGTTTTCTCAAGACTGTCCTGAAACAAAAAGGTACTATCACAGGTTCTTTAACCAAAATGCAAAGATGCAGGCTTCAA
Source organism: Falco punctatus (assembly GCF_963210335.1). Classification (NCBI taxonomy): domain Eukaryota; kingdom Metazoa; phylum Chordata; class Aves; order Falconiformes; family Falconidae; genus Falco; species Falco punctatus. Next base: position 104,342,001 of record NC_137580.1, on the reverse strand, counting down.
AACCAAAACCTATTAGCATGGCCCCACCTCCACTAAGCAGACCAGTTCTCACCCTCTGGCATCTACGAAACTTAGTGGAAACATCTGCATGAGCTTGAGTAACAGTTCCATTTATTTTTAGATGGAAGGGGCAGAGAGACTAGGTAAGCATCTCACATGAAACAAGGACTTCAGTAGTCCCTTACTACCTCCCTACTACAGACATTCCACCAACATGAGATTTTTAAAAGTTCCATCACATTAGTAGTTGAATGTGTTTTCTCATGCAGAATTTTATTTTTAAAATATGTTTATACCTCTGACAATAAGGCCATCTCTGTTCAGGACACCTAAGTAATCTTCTGGATATTATATTAGTATTGTAATACAGAAGATCCAGCATAACTACTACAGAAGTTAACAGAAAGAGTGCAAATATTATTAGAGTATCTCACCTTAAGACTTTCAAACCTTAATTTAAGCCTCCAAAACACAAGTCTCGTCTTTTCTGCACTTCTACAGAGAGAAAAGGGTTAAAGCCAAGTTCTGTGTAAACTGCTATACTCAAGCTGCTCATATTTAGCTTCCTTATTGTTTGCTAGTTATCACTTCTCAGTGATAAGACTTTAAACAAGCCTGCTCGAAGTTAAGACTCTGGAAAATTCAGCACGCTTCCATCCATCTAAATACATCACACTATTTTTTGAGTCCAACATACACATTTTCTTTTCTGTTTCTTGATTCATGCCATTTCAATTTCTTTTTACATGTCTCAGCCTCCAAATAAATTTTTAATCCTTAAGTCCTTTGAAACGTTTTTCATGTACTTGTTCCCAATGAAAGCCAGCTCCTAACTCTGACTCATACCCAAGACCCTGCAGCACTATATTGTAAGAGAGCTTGTGAGAAGGAACAAGATTGCTGGATGCCAACTCTTGTAATGCAGAAAATCTGTAAACTGTATACTGACAGCCATTGACAAAAGTGTTCAATTACAGCAGTTATGGCAATGTGCTTAGTGGATGTTTATAAAGCAACTTAGATGTTACTTCTTTTACAGGAGGTGGCATCGGTCTCTGCTTGTACAAGGTTTAATTTTCCTTCCCTGGTAACAATACTGAAGCATAATTCAAACAGCTACTGCTTACACCAGTACTTTAACTTAAGGTAAAACAACGGATATAAATTCAGGCACCTTCTCCATTAGAGGTACATAGAATTACCATAGCCAAGTTAAAATCAGCTTTTCCATCCAGGTTATTCATGCTAAACTGAACATCAACTAACGGCTGGTTGGCAGACAAAAAAGGAAATCTCAGGAAAGTTTTGCACTGGGATATGAAAATCGTCATCCTTGGCTACTTTACCATGGATAGCCAAGGGCTGCTACTTATTAAAACTTGCAAACACTGAAGCCTAGGGCTTGGTTTTGACACACACACACACATACTCCCCCGATATAGCCAGTGCTGAGTATCAGAAAAGTTAACTAGGGGTACCAGCCTTTACTTATCTCTTCATGAGCTGAGACTCACACAGTAGCGAAACCCAAGTACCAAAAAATCCCAAATGAACACCACCATGGCAAGAAAGGAGCACACACACACACATATGCTGTACTCCCAGTCACAGAAGTCTGCTGCTGGGCAGAGGGACAGGTGCCCACCAACCAGAGCCTCTGGTGACACTGACACTTCACCAGGAAAACGAGACACCTGTTCTCCACGTCTGTCACTTTCTACCAGCTACAGGAATTAACTACTTGCAGTCTGAACAGGAATTTTCCTAGATGAACACAAGGATGATAAATACACTCCATAAAGCGAAGGATTCAGTTCCCTCCTCCAGGCAGGGATGGGGGAAACAAGCTCTTGGTGCAGGTCCTCTTCAAAGCCCTGTTGAAGAGCTAGCCTGCGAGTCCTAGGAAAGCAGAGAAGTCAGACACCAATAAAGAACTGGATCCCTCCACGTTATTTTTCAAGACTTGATTTTTCTTTTGAGATTTCTTGTTTAGCTAAATATACACTGTACTTTTTAAATGTAAAATGACTACATTAACACATTTCCGTCATATCCACGCCTGAATAAGTGCAATTTACTTGCTACTACTACGTATTTCATTCTGTGGTTTAGTATTTCTGATAGTTTAATATAATAGAAATTTTTCTTTCCAGAGGAAAAAAAATAATATATATTCTTACAGTCTCGAAGCAGTTTCAGGTAAAGTCCTTCACAGCTCAAGCAGCAGCAGCCAAAGGAGCACAAACCTGGACAGCTGCCAAGCAGCAACATACAGGGAACAGAATCCTGTGGCTGCTTATAAATTAGACATTCAGTTCCTTGAATCCCAGTCCTGAACCAATACCTGATTTGGGAGGCGAGGAAGATGAAGGGCCCATAATCCAACTGAGTTGTTTTAAGGCCAGAACAGACTTTAATGTCCAATGCCTACCCTCCCACATGATCCGCCAACACAACACAGCAACACAGTGCTCCTTTAGCGGTTTAGCTCTTACTGAAGTAGAGCTACAGTTACCATTGCCTTAAACTTGAGCCAACACAGTACCATAAACTGTGCTTCCAGTCTCAGCGTCTAGTTTACACCAAGCTACTGATGTTCCCACACTCACTAAAACTGCCTTTATAGAAGCCAAGAGACTTTCACCAATCCAAAAGCACAAACAGCGTCAACAAAAATGACTAAGCAGAAAGAGCCCCATGGCTACATGTAGCAGCTATGCACGGCATCTAAACTTTTCAGCTTGACGTTTCACCCAGCCAGCCACTGCATATGAACACTTCAAAGTATTTTAAGCTACGTTACAGTACAAAGCTTTCAAAAAAATATAAGCTTCTATATTATTTTTAATAGCAGCCTCTTTAGTAAGTTACACAGTGGTTTGAGTTTTGTGTAGCCCATGGATTGAGTCCAGCACAAAACCAGAGACCAGACAGCCCAAACCCCAGCTAAGGCTTCTGGAGAAATCATCTCACTGACTTACATACATGCAGTTCCCAGCACAACCAGGCCATATCAGAGCTTTATGGTCATTATACATTCGGCTTGTTTTTTCTTGGTTGCTTTTTGGGAGTCTCAGCACCAGTCCAGGAGCTTCAAACAACCGTATAGACTGAAAATCCTTGTTCTAAATTGTTTTTCTCTGTATCCCAAGCTGTGACTTCCATATAGTTGTATTAATTAACTGAGGACGGCTACGATCTCCAAGATTTTCCTTTCTGCCTGCATACCCAGCTGTAAGTCTCTGATTCTAGAAGATTAAGGGCTGAGATAACCATAAAAGTAACATGATCTCCATGTACAGATGTATTCTCAGAGCTCTCCATAACATCTACTTTTATCATGTTCCATCTTGCTCAAGCTCATCCAAAAAGTTCAGACAAAACATAGCACAAGATAAGCACACACTTCTGGTAGCCACTTTGGCAGTGACAAATAAGGTAGCAATTAAGCATTTTCAGTTTCAGGAGGACATTGTAATTATTTTAGAGTGAGACTGAAGCAGTAAAAACAAACCTGTCTCAAGAAGAGATTCTACCAATCCGTTCAGCAGCAGCTTTAGGTTTGACGCTCAGTTTTAGCCTGGCAACTAATTAATTTCCAGTGCTGCATGCGTCACCCCCTGTTGATAAGGGCAGCATTGCAGACTTCTGCAAATCTAATTCTCCTCTCAGTACACTGAATTTGTAGGAAGGATTGTATAGTTAGCATTAAAGGGCAAGTTGCTCACAGAAATGACCTCAGTGCTTTGTGCACTGCTACATCAACATGCTTTGCTTGCCATCTCCTCAGCTACACCTGTAGAAACTTCCAAGGATTTGCACAGTGAAGCATGTTTTGGAAGGATGGAGGACAAGGTTGAGAGTTTTGTTTGATTTCTGGTTTCACTCCAGATCAACTTCCTAGCCAGGGCCACAGCTCAGCTCAGTAAACAAGAGGACAACAGCACTAACCCAAAGTGAAGAGGCAGAAGCTCCTGTAACCTCTGCTATAAAACGGTACTATAACCTTAATTCACAGACTTGAGAAAATTGACTACACTGGAATTCTTTTACCAGTAAAGTGTCACATTATTCTAGACATAAGCTAAGAATAAAGTTTCTTGATTGTCTATGTTCTGTAGCTCCACGTTCGCATGAGTTGTGGCACACCTGAAGACAGACAATGGAAAGTTCAGGTTAGCTGTTCAATTGAAAACTGACTCTTAACACACTAACTAGAAGCTCGCAGGTCTTTGGTACTGTCTTGGTTCTTCAGGAGTTCCCCACAGTCCCTTAAGTCCACAGAGGTGGCCACTGATAGACATAGTCATGTTCCTTTAGACACTAATCTCAACTTGAAGGTCTCAAGGCCAGCTCCTTCACAGTCTCAATTAGGCCACAGATACCCAGCTACCAATCCGACCTGGCAACCCAGTTTACCTGGCCCACTGGCTGTTCCCATGCACCATTCTACCCGAGAGTCACAAAGACAGGCAAGGATAGAGATGACCTGTTTTGAGACACTGTCCTTCTGCAGCACCCTTCATATGTAGAAGCCTTCTGTGTACACACACTCAAGGCAGTCCTTTTCCAGCATCCCATGTTTAACATACATACTCCCCATGATGTGTTTGCTATTAAGCAAATGCCTGAACTCATGAACTTAACTAACTGTTGAGTGCAGCGTGCCTACTAAGTTTTGTTTCCTCAAGATGAAGGTGGTGTTCCACTTACTTTCCTGTCCAAATCAGCTTCTACAAAACACTGGAAATAGAAAATGTACTGATGAAAACCTTTTAATCCTGTACTATTGTTCAAAGCTTTGAAGTATTTATGCTTCCAAAATTAAGATTCTCAGCACTAAGTTTAGAACATATGCTCAAATATAATCAGTCATGGTGGAATTTTGGTAGAAATTGTGATAAACTGTTTCCTGAAGAGGCCTCTGGTCAGATTGCTTGAAGCATGCTGTGCATCCCATCGCACTGGAATCTCGCAGTTCCATTTTAACCTGGGTGATGTAAGTTGAACAGGTCTGTTGAAAAATTCCAGTAAGGTCCAAATTTTGAGGGGAAGTGGTATGAGGGAAGAAAAAACAGAGACAGTTAAAAGGATTGGAAGAACCCTGATTCTGAAGTCCATCTTGGAAAGGAAGCGAGTATCTCACCAGGAAACATTCAGTGGTTTGTCCACAGTCAACTGCAGCACAGGGCTACTACATCCATCTATCACACTCAGTACAACAGAAATACCACCTTCATTTTATTCTCAGTGTCCAATACATGTTTCCACTCTTCAGAGTCAGACAGGTATTAGGCGGGTACAGGCATCTGCCTGTGTTTGAGACTATCACCCTTAGCCACGTTCAATACAGATCTTATCAGGATAAGTAGTTCCTGAGACTCCATGATTATCTCATCCCAAGCAGATGTCAGAAACAGGTCAGATGAATCACACTCTACATGTACTCGTATCTCTCACCTACAAAGGAGCCTACAGAGCTTCAGCTGTCAAATTCTAGCAGTTGTATGCAGTAGACAAGTATCATCCTAGGTGCCAGTTGTATTAATGCAACTGAGTTTGGCATGGACAGGAGAGTTAATTAACTTCTTAACAGCTGTTTGCAAATTACCAACAGACTACAGCTACAAAAAACTTCCGTCCAAGTACCTTCTGAGCAGTCATATACACAGAAGTCATGAAAGAGCGCTGTTGAACAGAGCCAACAGCTCTAGAATGTGTGTGGCTTATATACAAGAATAGAACATAATTCTAGGAAATCCACCAGAAAGTCTGTATCACAAGACTATGCCATGGGGAGATGTTAACATCCAAGGAGTTCATCAGAAGCTTTCCTCATCATATGCATGAGTTGTTGTGCAAGTCAAGGACACTTTTCCAGCTTGTTTTCTCTTGCTTATAATACGAATAACAGGTTTGCGTATCATAATTTGACTTACATTGTTATTCAGAATTAAGTAATTTCCCTAAGTGACTCCTGACAACATCACCTTTTAGATCAGCACCAAGTGCAAGCCAGCTGAAAAAAAACCCAGCCAGCTTGACTTACTAGGTGGTGGTGTGCTGACTGCATGGAAATAGGTTTCCCCTCACTAACAATTCACATACAGTCTTCCTGTATGCAAAAGCCTTTACAAAGGGTTTCTATCAAAAAGTCTTTAGCATTATTCTAAACCTGTAGAAGCAGCATTAACATTCATGCCCAGGAGAGCAGTTATTTTTATGGAATCCTATTCCATTAGATGGCTATACTTAGTGTTCTTTAAAAGGTCTGGATATCTGATCTCTCTTCCACCTGATATGCCTTGGACCTCAGAGTACGAAGGAGAAGCAAATATGAACATTTCCACTTGCAGGGTGGCCTAAAGCTCAGATCTACTAGATTCCCTATGTGAAAGATCTTGCCAAGACCAGTCTACTGACAGATATCCCCACACCACTGAAAACAAGCACGCAGCAGGTGCAACATGGTGATAGCACAGGCCTGCATATGGAGTGTTACCCAGATTCTGTTCCCATATGTTAGGACAAAAAGCAGACAGGGCAAGTTTCAGAGAGTCATATGCCCTTGTCCTCACCCAGGCCACCTGCTCTTCTTTCTCCAGGCACCTAACTTCACACACTCATTTTAGTATTTGGTTAGTTCATACTTTCAGAACAGCAGTCACCTTTCAGTTCTGTTCCACTTCATTAGAATCCAGTCTCTATGCTGGAAACAATACTGTACTTTAGATCAGAACCAAGGAGGTTGCATTAAACAGCTTAGAGGAAGAAAATTCAGCAGAATGCCTATTTGAGGCAAACAAGTTTTACCTGCCAAGTTCACTTATTCCCAAACTGTTTAGAATAGGGCTTCGGGGGAACTAACAACTTGTACCAACCACAAAAGGGACCAAGTAATCCTATCTTAGTTGAACATGCATGTACAGTTCCAAGTCTTTCTTGCATTAAAAAAAATAAAAAATGAAGAGATACAGAAGAGCCAAGGCAGAATCAGTTATAATTACAACATGTGACTTTATTTAAAGACTATTCACTCTACTTGATATATCCCCAATCAGTTTCTTTTAAACAAAAACTTATAGCAAATACACAAATCTTTACAACGTACAGTTCTGCAGCAGAAACTCTCAATATCAAAGCTGGAATCACTATCAATCACATAAGGCAAGACATTTTAGTGGGATCTGGGTGATTTAGCATCTGCAAGTAAATATCAATAAAGCAGGAATTCTTCTAATGAAAGTATTTGCTCAATAGATATTAATTTTGCTCCTTATTTCACAGGATCTCCAGCAGAATTCACCCATTCCACTATTCTCTACCAAAACAGAGAGAAATCGCTTTATTGTCAGATCCAGGTATGTTCATACTTTGGTGTAACTTACAAGGCTTTGTCTGGGGGGAGCAGAGAAAGAAAGAACTCATAATTTACAGCAACCTTGCTTCTTTCCCTGAAAAGTTAGTAAACTGACCTAGTCAGAGCCAACTGTCTCTGACTATAGCTGCCCCATCAAGGAGTAAGCTTACTAAGCAGGTTGTTATTGTTTCATGCTGTTCAAGCAACTGGTTGAGTCACCAAGCCCCTCCGTTCTGAGGTTTAGCTAAACCTCACTTTCCAGAACTGCCAGCACACCTGAATTTTTGCTCTTGTGACTGCTGTCATAAATACTTTTTTCTTTGAAGAGGCAGAGTTCAGGTTATTTCTGCAAGAGGAACATCTGAAAAACATGCGCAGCTAGTAAAGTTTGCCACAAGTCACATCCATTATGTTATTTGCAGCGTAACAGAAATCCAGGCTGTTTGTACTGCTCAGCCTCTAGTCACTGTAACACAACGTGTTTAGCAACGATCGTATCTATAAAGTCAGCATGAACAAAGTAGCTTTGATAATTCTGTCAACACATCCTCACAAAACCCATGATTTTCTTATTTGCTATAATAGGGCCCTACACTGCAAGAACGTTAAGGTGAGTAGTACACACACATTGTACCTAAACATCGCAGAAAGCATCAGAGGAACAAAGATTGATGATTATCTAAAATTTAACAGAGTCCTTTTAAAAAATATGGAGAGGGATTATAGCATTTTAAGCAATACTGAAGTTAAGTTTGACATATGCAGGACCCTGGAGTCTTTAACTATTCAGGATAATACAGAGTATTACTGGCCAGACAAACAGACGTCTCCAAGGAAGCTAACTGGCAGACTAGCATCAACTTAATACTTCAGATCAGTGCCACTCAAATTATTAGCTTGTAGGCAAACCTACTGTAAGCCAGTAAATAGCTGGTACTCAGCTGTAGACAAAGGCTTCTTCGACAACCAGCCACCTAAGAGAGATGCCATCTCAGCTTCGATCTATAAAGTCACCTTAATTCCATAATTCCCTCAGAATTCACTCCTCAGATTTTTTTTTTTATACATTAAGTCCTATGTAATTGACAGAAATACAACCAGTTTAACATTACATTACAAGATTTTTCCACACCAGGAAGTAAAAATTGTTGAACTGTCACATTAAATATTTAATACAGTTTTCCAACTTGCTAATTTTTACTTATGTTTGTGCTTTGAAATAGGATCTGTATACACTTTAAATTGAAGTAATGCCATGTTTCTCATGTTCAAGAAAAATATTGTGTGGGGTTTTATGTATCCCGGGTTAAGGAATATTTACAACACAGTGCAACTGGGCCAACAAGGGCATGGTTTTTCCCCCATTTTCAGTGATCCATGTTTATGTTAAAGAGGACTTGCACTTCTGGTTCCACTGTGCACTACTGACTTAACTGCATGCTCCCTACATGATTTTGCTGGTTGAACTAGACAGGTCTGCCTACTCCAACAAGTCTCTGTGTCAGCAAGGATTTGGCAGAAAGATGAAATAAAAGCATTCACAGAAATGCCTCAGTCTGCAAAACCCTTGGGCTTGACAGCTCTGGAGATTGGATGAGAAGCTTTACACTCTCAGTTGTCTCCTGCCTCTTTCTAAAAAGAGTGCATAAAGTTTTGGGACTGTACAGAGAACAGGGTTTATCTTCCCCCTCACCTCCCTTGGGGAGTGAACTTCACTAATCTGGTGCTATACCAGTCTGCATACTTCTTGTTGCCTTTTTTCTGGAAGTTCAGAGGCACTTCATTCTTCTAGTTTTTCCTGTACCTTACCCATAAGAAGAAATGAACAGGTCATGCCTTCTCTTTCACATTATTACCCATCCATAACAAAGTGCCTTTCTCCTTTAAAAAAAAAAAAATAAAAAAAGGACAACTGTAAGAACAAATACGTTTATTGCATTCTAAGATACTTCCAGAAGCTGCTAGAGCTTACAATTATCTTGGTTTCAGAAGGAAGAGCCATTTAGCTTCACAGATATCCATAGAGAAGAACCTCCCTTCAGCTCTAGTGAGTTAGACTAGCACTCTTACTGGCTTTGTTAGTCAGAGATCTCCAGTCACCACTTTCTTTGAGCACTCAGAAAAACATTAAAACTATCCAAAGTTATGACTATCTTAAACTGTTCTTGTGCTTAAAAGGGGGCAAACATGTCAATATAAAACCAGCTACTATACTAATTCCCTCTTGATACAGTTCAGTATTGTATTAGCAAAGGCACTGTGAAACCATTTAGTATTGGGGGATGGGGGTGGTCACGACACACAAAAAACAACTTGCATCTAGCCTGAAGTTACATTTTGTGACTGTCATTGAATATCCCTTCTCTTAAAGCATTATCAGCATCCAGAATACGCCAGTTAAGTTCACAAGTGTGTTGTATATATGGTGTTGTGGTACTAGTTACCTGCTCAAGTTACAATACAAGCCAGCTTGCTCCAGAAAAAAATAGAAGTCTATCTTCATACACTTATTGGAACAACCTGGGATTACGTTGTCAAGTTGTGTTCTGTGTTTTGATAAGACCCCCTGGGTTTAAGTCTCACTGACAACCAAGAAGACTTACCAGTTGACCTTCATTTTAACAAAGCCTTCAAGAATTAAACCAACTCATTAAAGTGCTATGAGCCATTGACACTTTCCCCATAATGCCTTTATTAAGAACCAAAGCATATGGGAGACAAGAGAAGTAGCCATTCTGAGAACTACTGCTTTACATTCCTTTCTCCTCCTGTCATTGTTTGGGTTTTTTCTCCCTCTTGGCATTGAAAAGAGCTGTCCAGGGTCTCACCCATTAAAGAATTTGTATATTCCTCAACTGCTCCACCATTATATGGGTTTCAGAGTCAACCTCCCTCCGCTTCTGGATGTCTTGCTCCAAGTCTAACAGCTCCAATTTCAGATCTCTCGTGCCTGAATAATGCTAATTTGACAAGTGATTGCTCTAGAACAATTTAAACTAATTTAGATCACATAACGCATATCCACTGCCTGTTCGCTGTTCTCCAAAACCCAATTGTTAGGCTCAACCCAATGACTCACCACACTGCACATACCGTGAAAGCTACATGTATCAGGACTAAAGCATCAGCCCCACCAGGGGCAAAAATACCACAAAGTTGATTTTTGTTTTGAGGTAGAACCAGTAGCACGGGTGTAAACAAAAGGGACACATTGGAGCAGCTGAGACTTGGAAAGAGACAGCCAACAGTAGGGAAGGAAGATCAGACACCATGAAGCTCTCAGTCTCTGCATTGCGACTTCAAGTAGCCTGCCATCAGAAAAAGCAGTGTCAGAGTCTAGTTTCAGCTCAGTTCAGATGTTGCTTAGGTTATCACATATGGAAGAAACTACTTTCTTTCATACTCCAGACAGGGCTTTTGTAAAGTTCAAGACTTTTCTTCAGTAGATGCCACACACTTAAGTATGCACACTCAAATTTGCTTTTAAAATGGCTTCAGTATTTTTTTACTACATGTAAAAGGATACCAAAGTCACTAATATTATTTAACACACAAAAATATTACATAAAACACAAAAGGAGCTGCATGTTACATGCAAATGGCGGCACTACTTGAGTCAGTACAGTTGAGTCAGTACCAGTAATAGTGGCAACTGGAAAAAGCTTCCTAGTTTTTACCATTACACAAGAAGCCTTCAGTAAAGATCGAGCAGAAAGGTAAACAGAAGTCAACTCCCAAATCTAACCATCTACTTGCATATCCAGCAAGCCTGGGCTTAGAGAAGGTCTTAAGACATCACAAGACAAGAAAAAGAAAAAACAAACACAACTACACAACAGAAGCTGACAGCTACTACTTGTTGTGAAGAGGCTTCAGCTAAATGTTAAACTTTCTTTCACAGAACACAATTAGTTAAAAAAGAAACTCCAGGCAGCCACAGAACTATATTAGGTTATCAAACGTTCATTTTTATCAAGTTAGACAGCAAGTATTCTACATTATCGCTTCCCTAGAGGGATCATTTATAGGGAAGGGAAGCTTCGCATCAAATCCAGTCCAGAGCTCCTGTGGTAAGCCTATACCTAGTGTTATTAGCATATCCAAATGTGCAGACACCTTACTGAATGTCAGTAACAATTTTAGTAGTTACTACGGCATTTAGAGGTGCATGCTTATGGTCAGCAGTGCAGCCAAAGTAGTATGAGGGTTTGGGGTTTTTTGGTTTTGGTTGGTTTTTGGTTTTTTTAAGAATGTCACCTTAATGGGGTAAAAAAAAATCTTGTGCTAATTTTTAACTACGTTGAAGTTTCTCAAACTTGTCATCAAGTAAAACCAGGAGATAACGCTGGAGATGCCACAAACACATCACCTAGCTCGCTGTACCTGGTTACAGCGACTTCACCTCCTTACCCCTAACAGTGTCGGTTTCCACCTTACGCTTCCAAAGGCATTCCTGAAGCCTGGGGCCAAAAATCCTCCTCCAGGAATTCCCGTGCCCCTCCGTGTCCCGAGCTGTATGGCTACTCGGCAAACTTCGGCCGCGGCTGTACGCGCCTGCGTTTAGGTACACCTAGCGCGCATTTCCTTATCTGGGTATGAAGCAATTTTTTTTACATAAGGGACGAAAGAGGCGACGGGGCTCGCCCGAGGTGCCGGGCAGACCTGCACGTTTTCTGGAGGGGGTGCCCGAGCGCCGGCCGCGGCAGCCCCGGGGCACATGTGCGAGCGGGGGGGGGGCGGCCGCAGGCCCCTCGCCGCACCCGGCTGCCGGCTCGTTTCTCTTTAAATCTGGCAGCCAGCGACACATGGAGCTGCATTGTGCGCCCCGCCGCTCGGGCGGCCCCGCGCATGCGCGCCGCGCCGGGCCAGGCCAGGTCCCCTCGGCGGCGGCGGCCCAGGCCGGGCCAGCGCGCACGGCCGCCGCGGGACAAAGGCGGGGGCGCGGCGACACGGGGCCGAGCTGCCGCCCCGCTGCCCTCCGCCGCCATCCCGCCTCGGCGGGCCCGGCGCTCCGGCCCTTCCTGTCCCCGAGCCCTGGCTCCAACTCCTCCTTCCCGCACCCGTCCCGCCCTCTCGCCCCCGGCGGACCCTCTCGCCCCTCCCTGCGGGCTCCCCCCGCACCACGCGGCGGGCAGCCCCGCTCGCCCTCCCCCGGGCCGCCGCTCCCGGTGCTTCCCGGTCCTCTCCCCCCCGTCAGCGCCCGCAGAGCCCCCGGCTCTTCTCCTGACAACAAAGGGGGAAGCGGGCTCCCCCTCCCGATCCGCCCTCCCCGGCGCAGGGCACGGGAGGTGAGGGGGGAGCCGGGAAGGGGAGGCGGGACGGGGGCACCTCAGGTCCCCGCAGGAAGGTGCGCGGAGGGGGGCGAGTCACCCCGGGCCTGAAGCACCGTTTGCAAGGGGGGGAACCCTCCCCCCTCCGCGTCTTTTCGGGGCCTGACAGACATCTCCTCACGGCAGGGGCACTTCCCGCACACACACCCCCGCTGCGGGGAGGAAGGCTCCGGCTCCCTTCACCCCCGCCCCCCGGGAAGACAGGGCCACAAGAGGGACCGGGGAGGCTGCCAGGCACGGGGCGGGGGGGACGACGACGGGGACAGGCGAGCGGGGCCGCTGCCAACCCCCACTTCCCTGACGGGACGGGGGCAGCGAAGGAAACGCTCCCCCCGCCATGACGGCCCTCCGCACCCCTCCCCCCGGCTCCCCTGGCAGCGATCGCCAGGCAGGCTCCCCCTCCCCCCCTCGGCCTAGTTCCCTCAGCTCCCGGCTGGGCAGGCGAGCGGCGGGGGGGGGAGGGGGGGGGGGTGCTGCCATCTCCCCTTCCCCCCCTCACACACACAACACACAACCCCGCCGGCTGCCCCCTCCGTCGAACCCCTTCCCCCACCGCAGGCCCCGGCCCGGCCTCCCCGCCCCGCCGCCCCCCGCCACCCCCCCGCAGCGGATCGCCCCCCTCCCCACCGCCGGCCGCCAGCCCGGCTACCTGCTAGTTGTCTCCGCAATAGCAAGGCAGACTGGAGCTCCGTCATTCTCCCCCTCTCAGCCCGGGGAGAGAGTCCCAGCGGCGGCGGGGACGGTGCGGCTCCTGGTGCTGCGAGAGCCCGAGGCGGCGGCGAGTGGCCCTCAGCCCGCCCGCACCGCGCCCCTCGGGGGTCTGGCTCCGCGCCGGCCGCCGCCACAGCACGCAGGGTCCCTGGCAGGGGCGTGCGGCCGTGGCTCCGTGCCGCCCTCCTCCTCCTCCTCCCCCCGCCCGCCAGGAATTTCTCTGCACTCCGGGCCGCGGCGCGCAGGCGCACTTCAGACCGGCCGCCGGCTCTTCCGCGCCGCCATCTTGAGAGGGGACGTAGGGCGGGTAGGCGGGGCGAGCCGTCCTTTGGCCGCCATGTTGAGAAGGTCCCTTCCCGCCCTCCCCCCCCGTAAAGCCTTAGCTTCTAGGGAAGGAGCTCTTGCTGAGGGCTTTTCTCAGGAGGGGATTAGCGTGCTGTCCCTTTACAGCATGGTGGTTGTGCTGCCGGCTGCTGCCCTGGCTGCCCTTGCTTGGCGCCTCTGAGGGCAGAGGGGCTTCTCCTGAGGGACAGATGGCTGCTCCCTGTGGGGGACACCTCTTCCCTCAGTTACCACGCTGCACAAGACTGTTAGACCCTGGGCAGTAAGTAACAAAAGCTCTCTGAACATTTTGTTTCTCCTCAAAGCCCTGCTTGCCCTCAGACTGCTGCCATCTCCCCTAGCCAGTAGGATACATGAAGTTTTGAGGAGGGGCTAAACAGAACAGGCTAAAAAGAGTTAGCAGCTGCTGCATGAAAGTTGCTCATGTAGGATTGCTGCAAAATGGAGATTTTTTTGTCTGTGGGTGTGAGGGGGATGCTGGGGTGCATGCCACCACGCTGAAGATGTGCTCAGGAAAGAAAAAAAAATTGTAAAAGGCCCAGGTCAAGCCCCCTGTTAGGCTTGTGAGGTAACGGGGCCCTCTGGCATTAGCTTATCCCTGAAGGATGTAGGCACAAGTTTGGATCTCCAGCAAAAGCTTTCAGAAAAGGATCTTTTGGAAGATGACTGCAAGTCTGAGGACAGGCACTGCTGAGAGAAAGAGTTAAAAAATAAGACAGTCTATCCCAAAGACCTAAGTAAATGGCCAGGGGAGGAATGACAAAACCACAAATTGTATATTCATGTGTTGACTAGGAAAAATATACTGTGATAAATAGGTGTGTGAGACTCAAAAGATATGGGCTGCTTGGCTCCTCTGCCACAGGCTTTGTGCACCCTATTGGATTCTCTAATTTTACATTTTAATTCTCGAAGAAATGCAGGTTCTTGCTAATCGGATGGATCATTGTTACCAGTGACAGAAAGTAGGAAACTCCCTGCTCTATTGTAGAAAGAAATTACTACGAAGGGATTTATCCTGTATCAGTTTGCCAAAATGTTCAAATCCTTTACAAAAACAGCCCTCTCTATTTTTTCTACTACAATGGGTTTATTTTGTTTGTGAACACCAAACTTGGCTTCCAATGAAGCAAAGAGAACGAGCCTATAAGAGAGATGTTTTTGCTTGGCAATGTTGAAGTCGTTTCCCATGCTACAGTTTGGACGGCCTAGTATAGCCTGAGAGTTTCATTACTATGCTAGTACAATTAATCAGAATACTATTCCCAGATATTCTTGCAGTTCTAATTAAATCTGTGTCCCCTTCAATGATTAAAATAGGAAGATACAAGACACCCCACAGTCTATGATACTATTACTGAAATTCATCCCATAAAGTGGTGTTCTTAGCCAAAGAAAGTCTTTGTGAAAGCCTTTCTCCTTTGTAAGTTGACTCTAATTCCTAAATGTATTTGTATTTGTGCTTTGCATTGCTTCAGTCAGGTTCATTCAATCTTAAAAAACAATCTATCCATTTAAACATAGAAGGCTATCATGTGCAAGTGCATTTTGTAAACTTATTATGCTAAGAGACAGTCACCCAGATTGGAATTCAGGCGTGTTGATGGGAAGTGACACTATTGTGGATGGTATTTCTCTTTCAGGAATAAAAGGTAGGCTCTGTTCACAATGTCAGTTAAGCCAGTGCTAAATTCACTCACTCAACTCTCTGTACCTGATGTCAATTCAGGCATGAGTACGCGTTTCTGACAGTTCTATTAATAGAGGATCTAACTACAGCATTCAAGACTGAAAGGTTATATGAAACAACTCTGTTTCTATTACATTCTGTTAATTGAAGTCATCCTGAATTGCTCACCATTAGGTCACTTGCTGGCAGTCATCTTACTTGAGAAGGGAAGTTTTCTGTGGTCTCCTGCAGCTTGTGTATGGTTTTCCTTGTAAGGAACATTGGAGGCTGTGGGCTGGGAAAGAAAGGATATGGTTTAAACTGGCACAGATGACCTGGATTCCTTTATTCTGGCAGCAGATTCAACCCTAGTTTACAAAAGTAGTACGTGTGTTTCATTATAGGAAGCACTGGCAACTTAAAGTACTCTAACCTTGCTCTGTCAAATCACCTTGCGTGCAGCTGCAAAATGTAGAACATGGTTACTGCTGGTAAGGACAGGTGTGTGACTGAGACGTAAACTAGTTTAGTGTTTCCTTACAGTGATAAAGACTCCATGGAATCCTGTCATGAAAACGAAGCTGTCGTGCCACAGCAGAGTGGGAATTCTGATGCCTCACAGTTCATGTTGCATTAAACGTGTCCTTAAACACAACAGGCTATCTGAAAAGAGATAAAAGCTTTTCCCTGGCTGGATGAAGTGATCTTCTGTTCTGTTAATGTCTGCTTTCTGTATTCCCTGTGCACAAACACCTTATCCTACTGTTTGCTGAGGCAACAGGCAGTACATTTTAGGAAAAGATCTCAAGATAGGGGAGATGGTTTCCTTAAATTTGTTTTACTGTCTCCCATATGCAGCCTCTCTGCAACCGTCTCTCCCATCTCTGCATTAAATGGAGGGGCGATAAGAATAGATTACTTTCTCTTTCCTGAGACTTTTTCTTGTATAATGACTGTTCAGATCTTACAGCAATTTGCTGTGGTCCTTACTGCATTAATCTTCCCTTGGCAAGGGTATATTATCATAATCATTCATCTTGTGATTAGAATAGGAAATCCTTGAAGTTTTTCTGTCACCTTAATAAGGATCAAGGTTTCACATTCAGAGTCTTACTTTGCTTGAATATGATGTCTTTTCTTTGACTTTCTCCCCCAATTCCTCATTCACAACACAAATCACAGATTACAGTAGTAGATAGTTTCTGTTCAGTGGAGTCTTCCAGCTGGATTCACACTGTTAGCAACATCTGTTTCCCTACTTCAGCTTCTTGGCAAAACCAAAAAGCTGATGGTAAGATAGACATGGCTCTCTGTAACATGTTCTGCAATGTTCATCTAATTTTACATGCTGGAGTCAGTGAAGAGACAGTTTAAATGGTAGCAATGTAAAGTATCAGGTTTTAAGCTTAAAAAAAGTTCCTGTTAGGCAAACAGAGACCGTTTATGTGCCCATTGTAACATTTGCAGGCTTGAGTTTCTTGCGGTTTGTATCAAGCAAACCAGTTGTTTTCTAATAGTAAAGGCTAAGTATTTTTAAGGGCTTATATTCTGGATCCAAATTCTCACCAGGAAATAGTATCAGTCTGCTGAGCTGTGGTGTACTGGTCTATCCTCTTACACTTATTTTTGCTGTGCATCCACTGATACATAAGTAGTTTGCTCTAAGGAGTCTCTCTTTGAATAAGCTTTGATTGACTTAGTGTGTGAGTAATACAATCCAAATTACTTCTTCATATATTGTGTGCAAAGTAACAGTTGACCAGCACTATGCATGTGTATCATAAAGACAAATGCTCTGAAAATTCCTTGTTAAGAGAGAATTTGAGAAAAAGGAGACAGTAGTTCACTGTATTTTGTCTTTGATTCATAGCTCCCTGCTGGCTTGAATAAGAGTGTAAGAGGGACTAAAAACTGCTTTGTTCCCAGTTAAGTAAGACCTGTAAATAAAGCAGAGGACTAAACCAGGGCTGAACACATCAGTCTGGCCAGAAGCATTTTGTGTATGTTCAAGGCTACTCCTATATAAAAGGTTCAAGAGTTTAACTGTTACTCAAATGTTCTTGGGCTCATGTTTCACTGCCAAGTGGGTCTGTGTGTGAAGAAGTGGGGTTTCCTGGAAAAAATGGGCCAGTGAATCACCAGCATGGCAGAGAAACCTGGTATGGGTATTGCTGCAGCTGCTACAACACATCTTTTCAGAACATACCTCCATGCAGGGTATGATGAAAACACTTGTATTTACTTGTATTGTAGGGATGTTTAGCTTCTCCAAGTAAGATCAGAATCCCACTGGGTTAACACTAATCCTTGATGATCTCCTGGAGAGGTAAGAATCTCCATTCCTCCATTAAGAGTCCAAATAGTTAGGGTGGACATGTGTGGCAGCCCATAGTGCTAAAATGTCTTGTCCAAGATACCAGAGCAAGCCTGTACTGGAGCCAGAAATAGGAGCTGGTCCTGACTTCCATGCCCTGATACATGAAACTGCAATGGCTTTAATGTTCAAACCTCACCATGTGTCTGTCTGTCCTTAATAAATCCAGCAGTATTCCACCTAGGTCACTGAGCATAGATGCAGGTTTCAGCAATGGCATGAAGCACGGAAAATGATGGCTTGAGCCAGGGGGAAGGTATGTAGGTGTAGGCGAAGTTGTTCACTGAAGGGTGACACCTAAAACAAAGTGTTTTGACGTGACTTTTTGGATAAGGTTTCTGGTATGAATCAACCTTGACAGGAATGGTCATGGTAAAGCAGCCTCTGGAACTGCAGGAAATCCTTATGGGTTCTTATGGTGGTGTTGACTCAGATTTTTGGCAGGAAGGTGCCATTTAAGTCCTGGGTAAACCAGAATGACCTTGTTCTAAACTTTATTTGTATGAGCTTAAACTACTACTTAAACAGACAGCATTCTCAGCTGGGAAACTAAGACTTTGACTGGTCATCAACATTAGGATCAGGGTAATATGCCCACCTGAGAGGTGTTCACTTCACACAAAATGGACATAGTTTCTACAGAATTGGATTTCTTCCCTCATTATTAATAAGAAACAGTTGACTTCAAAATAAGACAGCAAATGAAAGCAGCAGAAATTAAAGGAATGATGAGACTGGCTTGAATGCCAAAATAGTTATGGGAAGGGTTAAACTAAAATGAAAATAGCAATTTTTTAACTCATGTTTCTAAAAAACTGAGTGTGAGAAATTTTTGCTTTGCTACCTGCAAAGCCTGACCTAACTGACAATCGGTTTAATATACCTGATGGAAAGCAGTCATGAGACCCACCGCTCTGCCAGTTCTCAATCCTTGGAATAAATGCAAGCATGTGAAATAGAGGGCAGGTAGTAATTGATTTGCTTTTTCTGAAACACTGTCATGTTACTGGAAGAAAATAAACCTCGGTATTCATACTTGAAGAAAACAAGGGAATGTATTTGAGAATGGTTATTTATATATAAATGTGATGCTAGAAGTTAAAATACTGTTTTCACTACTTCCTTTTCCTATTGTTGGCTTAAACCAGAGATTTAAACAACTGATTCATGATTTAAAATGGCAAGCAGGAAATCTTAATTTACATGAGTTATTTTAATCTTACTTTACCTTTATAATTCTTAATTATTTTCTTAAATAAAAGCAGATTCCTTGTGCTTGGCAGGACATTACTTTCTATCAGTCAGAAGGACAGGAGTAGTCATTGATTTAAGATATGTCAACATATATCTATTAAAACTTTTGATTTTGTTTTAAGTCATTAAGTACTATTTGAGATCTTTTGTTTATTAGGTGCTGTGAGCTTTTAACGGTTTATTTCTGTTACGTTACACTTAGATGGGATTCAGTTAAAATACACAAAGGAATCATTAATAAAATATGCAAATTTGGTTTTTGCTCCCCCAACTTCCAATATGTTAATACTACCAGATCTTATCCTCCCACAAGTTAGAGCTAATCATCCTGCATCTTGATTTTGTGCATAGTTTGAAAAGGAGAAAACAAGCTGGCTTCCTTTTTCAAATCCCAGTTGAGTTCTCATCTCTGAATGAACCAGTCATCAAAATGAACTTGTTGAATAAACTGAAATGAAGAATTCACTTTCTTTCTGCACCTGCAGATGAAGCTAGTGTTGTAAAAAGCTAGTTCAGCACTCAACATGCTATTTCTAGCCACTTACTCGGTAACACCCACCAGTTTGGTGATTTGACTTTCTGTGAAATTTCTGCAGCAAGCTCGGTCTGCTTGTATGTTTTGTACTTACTGATGCTAGATTTCACTGTAGTGTAGACTGCCCTTATTTCACATTTTATTTTGTGAAACCAACAGGACTGGTTTTAAAAGGACAGACATACTTGGTTTAAAATAAAGAATTACACTTTAATTTTTTTTCACCTTTTAAACTGGTAAATTATTTGGTTTTGCTCACATTTTGAGAAATGTATCTTAGTTGATACCACATACCTCAAATTGTGGCTGATAATTGTTGATTAGGAGGTATATAAAGCACTTGGCAACAAAGTTATTTTTTTCCTGCACCAGTACACTTGCAGTTCTTTGAGATATATTTGTACCTTCCATGTTCTAGCACCTTTGCTAGTACAAAATTAGTACAGTGCACAAAAGGGAAGAAAATATGTATGCATGATGGGCAGGTATTTCGTTGCAAAATGCCATAGACATTAACAGAGCCACAGATATAACTGTAAGCTACACAAGGGCTGTACATGAGCATAAGCAACATGACCTATACTGGTATAGTTGAGTGGCAAATCTCTTGATGTGAATGCAGTTATACAACATATGAGCATTAGTCCCATGGGAGAAGCAAAATAGGTTAATATAGTGTAACTACAGCATAAGTGGGCTGTAATGTTATCATATAATACAGTATTTGCCTCTACTGGAAAATTATACTACCATAATTCTTATAATATACACAGGTACTCTGGCATTGAATTTAATTTCAAGAGAAGCCCAAGGGAAATCTGAGCTTTGAAGCAGAGAAGGAAATACCGGGCAGGCCTGTTGCTGGAAACAGGTGAGCGGATGAAAGGAATGAATGCCTCTGACCTGTGGAGTCTGGTAACCTCTTGCTGCGATCTTGCTGCAGTGCTGGATTTTTCTGATCTTAATGTGTTACTGTGTATGGCTGGTTTGTTTTTCTGTTAAGGCTACATTATGAACTTCTCAGAGGAGGAGAAAAGGGGGGAGAGGGAATGAAGGCAGTGAAAACGCAGCTGGCTTGAGTGATATTTGGCTTTTTTGAGCAGATTAATCACTTTGCTGATTTACACAGTCCTTATTCTGTAATTTTAAACTCTTTCTTAAGGCAGCATCTTAATGAACTAAGTCAGTAAACACTCCATTGATGTAAACCTTGCTGTGAGGTAAAAAAAATCTTTTTTTTTCTGTTTGGAAAATTGAGTGATGGCAGTTCTTCCATTACTTTGATGAAGCTGGTTAAACTCCTGCAACTGTTCCAAACTTTGAAACAAAGGTTCTTCTTAGATTCATTTGACTTAGGGATTTACAATAACAGATTCTCATAACACTTTTTTTCAGGTAAATATACCAGCTGAGGTTTATATTAATGCTCTTATTGATAAGAGTCGTAGCATTATGTATTACTTTCTGCTATGTGTTATTTTCAGCTTAAGAAGCAGTATTACATAATAAGGGAACATGATTAAAAACTAAGTATCAACTATTAATGAAAAGCATCTGAAAAGCTACTTTAAAGTATGGAGAAGAGACTTTGCTGGTTGTTGCTTTTAAGAACAAAGAGATAATAGTTCTTTCAGTGGTACTGAACTTGTCTTAAGCAAAAGTCACTACTAAAGCCATGAGAATAAAATCCTTTTATTAACAGTCGGAGATTCTGTATCATTATACTGTATCAAAAGTGTGTAATGTGTGCAAATGCCAGCATGTTTCCAGGCAAGAAAGGCAGGCCCTGTTTTGTTCACATACCTTTTACTTTTGTATGGAATGTAAAATTTTTGAGACCATCTTCAGATCAGGTAAAATTACCGGTAGTATAAAGAGTGGATGGAAGGAGATTATCAATGGAATGAATAGAAGTGTAAGATATTAGTATATCTACTTTTTAGTGTAGTATTGGTAAATAATTAATAAATATAAATGATTCACATTGTGGTTTTATTACTTTTGTTGCAAATTTTGTGAAGAATATTGTATGCAAAACAGAGCCTGAAGAACCGAGTGCTGAAGCCTAAAAACATCTTGTGCATTAATTAACAAAAATCAGATGTTAAGTAGAATTGTATAAGTGTTCCAGAGCTTTAATGTTTATTGTTTTCTTTCTCCCTTTTAAGGATCAATGGTACCATTTGCTTTAGAGCTAGGGGCTTGAAGTCCCTTTGCTGTAGCAAAGGAAACTGGTAGCAGAGCAAGGAATTCTTCCCAACTCTTCATCTCCCAGATTACCAATATAACTGTTAGACTATCCTTCCCACACTTTACATTTGTTTGCTCCATGTTCATGGATTTTTTTGGTTTTGTTTCATTAAAAGCAGATGTTTGACTGGCCAAGGTTTTTACAGACTTCTTTAGCACTAGCTGATTAAACTCAAACAGGAGATGCCCAGGAAAAGAGTTACTCTGGCACCTTCTGCATTTGTTCTCATGTTGTTGGAATGGAAGCTACGCTCTGCTTAAGATGGGTGCCTATCGCTGATAGTATAGATATATTTTAATCCAAATTTCCTATATAAATTGCTACATAACTTTAAGATTTGCACAATAACTGTCATAAATGTCAGCATCCTGGGGTTAGTATAACTAAGAGCTTTGAAATGACAAAAGTTTTCTTTTGTTGCTGGCAGAATTTGTTTCTCAGTGCTAACAATTATGCATGGCTGTAGGGAGTTCATGTACTTACCCTTACCAAAAGGGTGACTACAGCTTGTACTTTGCCTTGCTGGAAGCATTGAGAGTGACAGTAAGTTTGTTTGCGCAGGACACTCTGCCAGGAGGTAAAGCCATTCTCAATATTAAATTAGACTATTCCTAATTTAAATCCATATTTGTTCAATTTTTTAGTTAACCCTGACCTTAACATTGTCTGTAGTAATTAAATACTGTGTTCAACTGCAGGATAGTCTTCTTTTTCAGTCTGGAGGTAGCGAGGCTAGGAAGAAAAAGGCCTCATAGGGAAAGGCCTCCATTTTTGTTCTATCAATGCTTGTCTCTGTCATTACTCATAAGAAATGGCTCCTTATCCATTTTGCTGTCATCTTAATTAAGAGGGCTTTGGTGTATAAAAGTGAAGACTGCAGTGGTCAACTAATGGTTCTTCTGGGGATGAATATCTCACTGTGGTAGAAAGGTCAAAACATAGGTTAAACAGACATTTAATTCCACAGTTTTCTTCCTAAATCCATGTGGATTTCACAACCCTTTTCTGCTATATTTGTGGCAGAAGCATCCAGAATCCTACAATGCAAGAAATCCTGTTATCAGATACACCAATAAAAGTAAGCTTTAGCTAAAAGAATGGTAAAGACAAAAGCAGTTAAATTGATTAACAAAATAGCATCTTTGGTGCATAGTAACTATAATGCTTCACTTCTCTTGACCCCACAAGCTGTTCTGTGCTTGAATAAATCTCAGCTAGAAAAGGAAGCTCTGTTGTGCAGCTTCCTCCTTTGTCTGATGTTAATGCAAAATGTTCTTACTTGTGAAGAAGGTTTTTTCTTTTCTTTTTTTCTCCTTTTTTTTTTTTTTCCCCTCAGAGAAGAAGGAGGGAACAGTTAATGGGATGTGTTCATCTTTTACTGTTATGTGATTATGTGCTGGAACTGTAAATTCTTCTGCTATACCTTTTGAGGCAGAATTGTATGGATGCAACCAAGGAGAATGTTACCTGTGAAATGACTTATTTAGGTAAGAACCCCAAGAAATTTTTCATAAAGTAGCAATTTGTTTCCTAATTAAAAAGGTGTAGGAGAAGAGTCTGAACTAGCCTCCCTGCCCAACCAAAAGCATGATCTGCCTACCAGGAAGCTTGAAGTTTTATATAGCTTATTTGTTAGTAATAATGAAAAAAAGTGGATTTTATAATTTAGAGTGTGTCAATTTTATTTGCTGTTCTCACAAGGCTAAAGTATGCTTACGCTCGATCCACGCTGTGTTTTGTGCTATTACCAGGCAATGTGAAAGACAGCATTTTAAAAGGAAATTCAGGCTGAGGAGATAAAAACGATGCAGTAACTAAAAATGTAGCATTTATTGAAACTCACAGAATGAGAATATTTCCAGCAGATATTTTCCAATTAAGTGTATAGTGGAACAGGTGGTCCAGCTATTTTTCCTGAAGTTTTTTGGTGAGGGAAGACTCCTCATGAAGTATACTGGGCCCATAAAAATTGTTAGTCTGAATGGTTCAGTCCCTTGCTACATATTTGTTCCATAAGTTGCATGCAAATTGAGTAATGGCTCAAACCACTAGTTCTGCCTGCAAAGGTAGGTTTGAAGAAAAAAACCTATATTGTCATATAGTTGATATATATTGGCATATATATTGGTAATATAGTTGATTATTCAGCTACAAAATTTGATTCTAAAGTATTAAGTATTTCATAACAGTATTTTAAGTCATTAGGTTGCTACCTGAATGTTAATCATGAGTAAATGTGGCTAGAAGCAATACACTGACATAGAGCAGATTCAACAAACTACAGGTGCAGAACTTCTTAAACTTCCATGGGAAGGAGAGCGCTCAGGTTGCCTCCGTCTTGGCTACTACAGGCTGTATATTGCAAGGTAATAACAATCTGGCAAACGTGCATCAGTCTGGAGGACTGAATTGCAAGAAAAATATACACGTTAGTAGATGAGTCATCCCTGGAGTTTTGCAATATGGTCTTTTATGAGAACAGAATAGACTCTTGATTCTATAATATACCTGAAACTGAAAATCATGCTGAATTTTACACATGATTACATTACTTGAGTAGCCTGCCATTGTGTTGGGTTGGTCACTGGTTTAAATTGTAGGTCAAACTGCTATCCCTCCAGACATACAGATATGTCTAAGTCCAAGTTTGTCATTATGTTTTATCATTGCAAACTAGGTTCAAAACCAAAAGTGATTTATTGTGCAGACTTGGTTCAAATAGAGATCGCAGTGACAAACTTAAAAAACCCCACAGCCTTTTACCTACATCTCTGTCACTCTGCAGCTCTTTTGTAGTCATTATAGTTGTCTTTAAATCTCCTTGGAGTGGAATATTTCAGGTAGGTCCAGGCATGCATTTATTAGGCTGTCTGTCTACCAGAATTATGTTAAATTTCATTTTTCTGATCTTGACAGAAACTAAAATTAGTCAGTCTTGCAGAAATTCATATTTCAACTATTAGCAGAATCTCATGATTTATGAATTTGCTTCCATCACAATTGGTTTAAAATACATACACCTTGAAATGCAGACCATTTCCATATATGCTTGCAAATACACACAGACATGTGGGGTTTTTTGCTACTTCACGTGTGCTGTCTGGGTGATGCATGACAGGGGTAAGATACCAAAAGCAGCTTATTTCTTTTTTCCTAAAATCAATTTTGGTAAATCTAGTCAACAATGAGTATTAATTCTGTATTACATTCTTTCATAGACTTTGTTGCTGTTTGCTATTCAGTGGGTTATTAAGCTTCTTTTCATTACATGTATAGAAATGGTTTGGAGTTAATCAGGATAATAACATTTTTTCAATTTATATCTTTCTGACATCTTGGTTCACTATTAACGCCCCTTCTGATGCAGCTTTCTGGGAAAGCTCTGGCAAAACCTCCAAAGCTGTTCATGGATGTGGCAGCATCCACCATTAAAGGATATTTGGAAAAATAAACACATTCAGAGGCATGTTGTGGTAATATTTGTAAATCCTTTCAGAGCAAACTGGAAGGTCTCACATTAGTTGCCTGTAAACAGGCCTGTCTGGATTGCAGGCTCGACATGTTTGTTGGCAGCGTCTCACCTGGGTTTAGTTAAACCGACAGGAATACAGCAGCGGCTGTTAGGCAGGCTGCTTCCACCAGTCTTAGCTGGTTACTGTTACCCTGCCTCCTACGCGCACCGCTGCCTTGTTGCTTGCTTGTATGAGTAGCAGCACAGGGCAGGGTTGCGGCCAAGAAAGGGTAGTTCCTCAGCCTCGCAGGGGGAGCACACAGCACAGGGTGAAGACCCAACAGGACTGCTGCCCAGATGCTGAGTGGGTGTCCAGACAAAAAGGACACTCTAGAGGAGGAATACCGGAGGAGAACTTCCTTGAATGTTCTAGTTGAAACAAGGCACCTTCCGAAATACAGAAAACTCCCGTGGCTTGGCATGCTGAGTATCAGGCAACCAGTTCTCGCTGTCACCAAATGTGTGTGTTCATCTGGGGAGTCTCAGCCGCGTTTGTCAGGTTCAGCCGTCAGGTTCAGACATCACGTTCAGCCGTCAAAACAACTTTTGATACCACAGCCAGATTCAGAATGGTGTAAGGAAATATGTTGCTCTGTGTGTGGACTAGTGCCAAATGCCTAGAATAAACAGGTTCTGACTTGCTGCTACCATAGAAGGATTTAACTGCATGACACAGCTATGAGATCTCATGCTTAAATGAACCATCAAGAGAAGAACAGAGCTTGTGACGGGAGTATGATAGGGACAAAAAGCTGCTTTTTATATTGCATTGGCACCTGGCACCCCTAGTGTAAGCTATTTAGGCAAACACTGCACTTTGTTCCAAGACAGTCAGTCCATATCTTGACAGACAGAAATGAACAAATAAAGGGGAAAAAAAAAAGTATTTGGCTATAATGAAATGAGCTGTAATCTTGCCTAACAGAAGTTGACTTGTGGCATTCTGGAGCCCACACAGCAAAAGTGGATCATCGCAAAGTTTTGCAGGAATTTTTTGGCATGGTGTTGTCTCCATGAACATGAAAATCTTAACTGGAGAAAAGAACAAGTAAGCAGTTAAAGACAGGATAGCTATCAAGGAATGATGTCTATAAAAACTGACAGAGTAAGGCTAAGTCACACAGGGCCTTTTAGAAGCAACTGCAGACTTTTATCCAGCGATGAAAAAAGGAGCGGATGGAAGGATCTGGCTAGTGACACTGAGGGAGGGGAGAAGGGGGGGCTGCAAAGGTGGGGGGAATGTCTGGTACCAGTAACAGCAGCTGGGCTGTGGTCTGTGTGGCACTGAGCTCCCACATGACAACCTGGCTCATAGGTTTGGTGCTGCAGACAGAAGAATGGCCAGCTACTGTAGCGTCAAAAAGCATAAAGCAGAAGAAATGTCTGGAAGCTTTAATGAAGGGCAAAAAGGGAATAAAAATTTAAGAAGAGTTTAGAACTGGTGGTTTGTGAGGAACATTTTTCTGTCTAAACTATGTCTTTGGAAAATTTGATATTTGGAAATTCCATTTTAGGAGAGCAGAACTGAGTTCTTGCCACAACAGTTATAGTTAGAAATCTGCTTTTTTCTGTTTATAAACATCGAGCCTCGCAGTAGGTGTCAGGAGCTGACAGCAATAGAGGATGTGCCCCTGGAACTCAAAGGACATTGGGACTGAGACATTACAGCTATCCAGAGCGAGGGTTAAATCCTGACCAGCTGCCCTGCCGGGCCTTCCTTACAAGGTTTGAGATGCGGCTGGGCATCAAATATGGAAAATATTCCTACTAAAGGATATAGAGGCCAGATCCACAGCTGCCTTGATTCTGAAGAGAACAAAAATGCAAAAAAACCAATAGCACAACTTGGACTGTTTCATTTCCCATTGCTAACGAACCCCTCTGCCGCAAGCAACTAAGCTTCATCAGTTTGATTCTCCAACACCCTGTTTAGGCTGTGCTTCTGCGTGTTGCTGTTGGGTTTTCTTCTAGATTATATGTTTTTAAAAGTAAAGAAATAGTTTGCAGCGGCACGGTTCAGCAGCCGGGCTGCGCGGGGGGGGCGCGGCTCGCCGGCCCTGCCCGGTGCGGTGTTTGAGCGCCACCTAGCGACGCGATGCGGTATTGCGCTGTGGCGGCCGCCGGGGGCCGCCTCTGCCGCCGCTTCCTCTTCACACTCTCCTGGGCTGAAGTAAAGCAGAGCTGATGTTCGCCTTGCCCACCTTTAAAGCCAACTGTAATTCTTCAAAGTAATTTTAATATTTTTTGCATGTTTTTTTATCCACGGTTGTGGATGTAGCTATAGTTTTTAATATCTGCAAAATTGTGCTCATTCTTTATTGCTCTCAGGTATAGCTAACTCTTGTTCATTTTTGGCACCCAATGTAGGGCATGAGGTATTTGAGATAAGGATAGTAACTGGGAGAGGTAACAGGCAAAACATGGAGTGAATACAGCAAGACAGCGAAGAGCAAAATGATCACGGGGTATTTATGTTATTCTAACTGTGGTGAAGGGATGAGGGGTGGATTGTGTGTAAATTGTCCTGTTCGGTGATGTGATGTTACTTTGGTTTTGGTGTGGCAATTTTTTTTTGATGCAAGTGAAGTTTGTGTCATTAATGTGGATTTTAAGGATAATACTTAATTATGTGATTTACAGGGGCAACGGGTGGAATGTAGTGGGTTTGCATGGCAAGGTTTTGGTAGCCAGGGGGCTACAGGGGTGGCTTCTGTGAGAAGCTGCTAGAAGCTTCCCCCATGTCTGATAAAGCCAAGACGGACCCATCTCTGGCCAAGGCTGAGCCCATCAGCAACGGTTGTAGTGCCTCTGGGGTAATATATTTAAGACATGTTACTTAGATCTTGTTCTGGAAGAACAAGAATGCCTTCCTGTGTCTTCCTTTACTCCACCCTCAGACCCCTTTTTGGAGGAGAAAGGGGAAGAAATCACACTGCACAATTCAGGACAGTGGAATGCACACAGTTCTAGCAGGGTGAAGAGGGGTGGTTTTGTTTACATCTCCCTTTCTCTGCTTACTAGAGCATTCTCAGGTGTTTTTTTAATTGGTTTGGTTGGGACTTTTTGCTTGGTGTTCCCCCTTTCCCCCCAAAAAAGAAACCCCACTACAACCAGCAAGTAGTCTGGAGTATGAGTCTTCTGCTTAAGATCTGACCTAGAAACTCAGGACCCTACTGGAAAGGATTTTGTTCTGCATGTAGATCTGGCCAGTGCAAAGCGGATGAGCAGTAACAGGGAGAAGTGACTGGTCAGGTGGCAGGGACAAGGCTAGGTACCCCTATTTTAAAGGCTCTGTGTGTGTGTGTGTGTAGCAGGAATAGAGATCTGAGGTTCAGAGAAAGCAAATGACTTGTCCAGAGTTGTGCAAGAAGTCTGTGGTAAAGGAGGGCTCAAGTCAAAGATAGGTACCAGCTCTAGCAAATGAGCTTCTCTTTATTTACTTTTTTTTTCTTTCCTTCCCTCTCTTCTCTAGAAAGGCTATTTTTAGCTCTGGCAACTCATTGGGACCTTAGCAAAGATTATTTTAAATTTTGTGTATGCAATTTCTGCAATTTTGCTTTTGCAGAAACACAGAACTGCAGCTTCTTTCTGTTTAAAGTTCTTCCTACTGCAAGGAACGTTTAATTTCAATTTTTAGTGGCTGGGCTTCATTGCCGGAAATGACTGTAGTGATTGAAGTTCCTCATAGCCCAAACACAAAATTGACTTGCAGCTTGGTGCGCTAAGGAAACCCTTTCATAATCTATGGTGACATTCTGCACTGGGAAATATGCAAAACCCTGGTGCACATGAAAATACAGGTTTGCAGTCCCAGCCACCTCCTGAAGAGCAGAATTATGGAACTACTGCAGCACATGGGAGACAAGGTCCATTTGTGTCTGTGTCAAGGAACGGTCCAGCAAAGAGAGATTACTTGACAGCTGCTGTGCTGTGCTATGCAAATTTGATAAATTTCATGGATTGGTTCATTGTGCCAGGTGAGAGCCTATTTTCTCCTTCTAAGGAAAAAAGAAAATTAAGTTCTCAATAGCTCTACTTACTCTGTACTTACAAATGTTTTCTAAAGTAAAGATATGCTTTATGTCTTTTTAATCTTTCTCACGTGCTTTAGCCCATTGGTCATACTCCTAATGAAACTTTCAATTATAAATCTTGAGAGACCAATAAATTATGTATTAGTTACTAATGGTTAGTAGAATGCTATTAAAATCACATCTGTTAAATGCTTAAGATTCATATTTTTAAATCTAAGTCTCTTATAAACAGGCTAGCATACAGAGCAAGTAGTCTATTTATTGTGTCTGGATTCTACAGATTTGACTGAGAAGGTTCCTTTTATTGCATACAGCAGCTTACCAGGCCTTCTTTGGATCTAGTAGATTAGATATGGCATTCTTTTATCTGATGACTAGTGATGGCATTCCCCTCATTAAAAGTACAAAAATTATGTTGTCTTTATGCAAGTTTGTTTAGGGGAGGCTTAACTTCCTCATCTGCTGGAAATTATGTGGTTTCTACAATAAATAATGTAATGTGATTGTGTAAAGAGAACTAAGACCCAATTCCTTAAGCATCACCTACCAAATTTGCAATTTGTTTTCTAAGAAATAACATCCTTCTTCTAAAATGTTTGGAGGTTTTTTTGTTGGGTTTTTTTTTTCCTTCACCTAGCCATGAACAGTAAAGCATTGCTTCTAGTAAATTTGTGGGAAATTATGTTTTTTCCTCTTAAACTGTGGTGTGTGTAAAGTACTCTGTTTAGCATCACTCCTAAGCATCTACCATGCTTCCAGGGATCTGATTTATAAATTGGGAGGAAATACTTGTTGTGAGCTTACTATATTTTACTTTTGAGTGGCCTGGAAATCATAAATGTTTTAAAACCTTGAAAAAAACCCAAAAGATGGATTATTAAATTTGGAATTAATGTCTAGTGACAGTAGACAAACTTAATTATTTTGACTACTTAGAGCGTTCAGAAATTTAAGGCATTTGGTCAATATCTTTAAAAACTGAGAGGCTAGTAGGTTGAGGAGTTTAAGGTTTTTCTGTTGAATGCTTCTTTACCACACATTTAAGAGGGAAGGAAACAAGTATGAGTGTGTGCTGAATGATACCGCAAGACTGTTAGTGAAAAACTTCCATGTATGAGTTCTATTGTCAAGTAACTTTCCCTGGAGAAGGGTAGGGGACAGGAGGAGGATGAAAATGTCTTTAAGATGTGGGATGCTAGGAGGGTATGTGCTTGGAAGGATTAAGTGCAAGCAGTCATTTGGCTCATTCCAGGCTTTGAACTATTCTTTGGCTCTTGTACATGCAAAGAGCTCAATATTTTCAAGAAGGCCCGTGAAGTAAATCTTACCTCCTTGTTAGCTTGCTCAGTTTCTTGTGAGTGAGGTACTTTCAGGGACATGTAAGAATTTGGGAGAAGAGGTGGGGTAGCGTCCAGGCCTTTGAAATAGCAAACATCTCCTGTGATTACGATATATGACTAAATCATTTTTTAGTTAGCTCTATGACCTCCTGGGTCAAGGGGGAAATCTGTAAATTGCAGTTGATACCACAGCAATATACCGTTTGTCTGCTAAAATTCAGCTGCATTACAGAATTCTTGCATCAGTCCTTTGGAGTTTGGCTGTCCATATCTATGAACATACTGTTAAATATAAGCTAACAGGAAAGTGAAGAAGGAGAGGCTTGAGCATTAATTTAAAAGTAAGCTGATGGCAGTTACAAAGTTGTGGTTTCCGGCCAGTTTTGCTCACAGGCTTTGACAGAGTTTGCATCAATTCACACAGAAAACAAGCTCTTCCACTTGTCTGCTGAACTTGAGTCTTCAGTTTGTTAGAAACAGTGATCATGCAGACTTCTTCCCCTCTGATCTGTCACCCTGTTCCAAGCTGTTCAGATAAATGCTTTGTAATTTGCCAATAACTGGTCAGGTCAGTTATGTGAAGGGGATAACATTTTAATGGTGCTCAGTGTGAAAGTTAGTTTGAGATGAAGTTGTGGTTCAATTCAAGTCTTTTGTAGGCTGGAATTTGTTCTAAATACTCCGTTCAAAAATGAAGTTCCTGTAAGACAGCATTTCTGTGTGTTGATAATTGGCTACCAGAAAGAATAGATACAATTGATTGTCCTGTTTAAATGATGCAAAATGTTTCAATGAAGTCACCAACTTAAACATCTGAGACCAAGTTTTAGGAAAGTCCGAACTGCAGATGTTCAAGAGCGATTAAGAAACAGCTATAAAACCTTGGGTGCTGCTGTTAGGCTAGACCTGGATCTACGCTGCCTTCGAGTCAATCAGTAAATAGTGAGGAGATATTTTGCTGCAGCCACAGAGACTGTGGGACACCAGGGATTTGGCTATAAACTAGCTGGCTCAAGAATGCTTCTAAGTAGCTGCAGCAGCATAATATATGACATAACATGTAAAATACGCTGTAGGAGCAGAATAGGTGCCCCTTGCTAACCTCACCCTGAGCTCCATTCTGCCGCAGATCAGCTTCTGTGAACACAGCAGACGATTAACACAGAACTTGTTTTCTTAAGTGGTGGCTTCATCCTCTGAATAATGTTTTGATTTTGACTCTTTTGGCAAAACTAAAGCTGCATGAGAAGAAATGTCTTTTTTTAATCGATGTCTTTCAATATTGGAGTAAAGGTATGCTTATTCAAAGCACTGTCTTCTGCTATTTTTTTTTTTTTTTTCTTCAGGAATATAACGCAGAAATGCAAGATAGGTGAGACGGTAGATCTGCAGCCTTGTATGAAATGAAAATGACCTTTTTGTCTCAATAGCATTCATGCATCCATGAGGTGCCAGATCCATGGATCTTGCCTCCATTTGTTGCTTGTGTGACTTTCTTTCACACCTTTCAACAACATTTTTCCACAGCTATTGGATAGTTAGAATTTGAGGTGGAGTTTCTGTTAGCCATTATCACAAATAGAAACGATCACTTCTGGTGAAGTTTGTCTGTCCTTGTCACCACTAAAAATGTTAATTTGTTAATCTCATCTGATCTCTGCAAAATGGTCATGGAAACATGAACAGAATTACACAACCAGAACTGTGATCTGAATGACAGTAGTATTTCCCTGATTTAGCCACCATGGTTTAATGAATACTGTAGCCATTTGCATCCTGAAAAATCCTACATGCACTAATTTGAATACTGTTTATAGTGAAAATATGAACAGTTATTATTAACAGAAGGCCTTTCAACTCATCTTAACATTTTAAGGTCACTAAGAAAATGTTAGGATTAACTGTATAAGATAACTGTATAAGATAGCAATCTCCTGGCTGCAAAACTTTGCCACTGTTCTGTTTCGTGTTGTGTCCATGAAACTTTGAACTGTAAACTGTTTATGTGCTTATGTACTAGCGGTGTAAAAGAAACAGAAAACTTGTGATTGAAATAGTTGGTAAACTGACCCTCATAAAACACGTATAGTGGAAGATCATGGATTTTTTCTCTAGTGATAAGAATTTTTAATTCCCTGTGTATCTGTGCTTGTGGTAGAGTAATGGTTTACATTGAAACTAGTGAGCTAAATGTGCTGCAGTTCTTGGCAAGCCCTGTTTTTGAAATAAATCTTTGAGTTGACAAATTAATAGAATTACGAGGAATGAGCAGGGTTTGCTGTCATTCAGTATTTGGCTCTGTTGCAGGGATCCTGTTAGATATACAGAAATACTTCAAGCTTAGCGATGGGGATACAGGTCTACTGCAAACAGGTAATAACGTCTCTTTTGTTCAGATAGTTTACTTTGCCTTACATCTGTGTGGTCTGTTCCTAAAACACGGTATAGTTGCTTATTTCTTCTAGTTCCTACTCATGTGTGGTGTTTCTCACTTCCACTTGTGGGCAGGCTGACTATAATGCAAAACCGAAAGTCTTTGGTTCAGTGAAGACTGCAGTTCAGTCCTTCAAAAATCCCACAGTATATGAGTCACAAAAGATGAGGGAATTTCGCAAGAAATACAGAACCTGAGCAATTCGCACGTTTCATTTTTGTATAGGTTTGTTTTGAACCTGCATTTATCTTTTTCTAAATATCAGTATACCTGCTAGTTCTACAAACTCAGTCTGCCTTTAACCTCCGCCCTAAAAAATAACCTGTGTTTGTCTGAGGGGTGAGGAGTATGCCTGATAAAAATAATTTGACCAATATTGTCTTTGCTCCTTCTTGGATTTTCAGCCTTCATCTTGTGTTACATGCTGGCTGCCCCCATCTTTGGATACCTCGGTGACCGGTACAATAGGAAAATCATCCTTGGAGCTGGTATTTTCTTCTGGTCTTGTGTAACATTAGGCAGTTCATTCATCAGTGAATTGGTAGGTTGCTTTTTTTAGAGAGTACTATGAAAATGATGTGCCTACATCTTGCAGGAGTTTGATAGAGTCCTTCTCTAATCACATTTGGCAAAGCCATCAGTGAGCCTGGACTAAATGGAACTTCGTGCAGGAATGCTTTAGGCAATGCCGGAGTCCAGCCTAGGCAGTGCAGGACCAACACATTACTGTTGCAATTGATGGGACCTTATTTTTGTCCCAAGCGTTTCTTGATTACGACCTTCTGGTGTAGCAGCTTGTTCAGCAAGCTTGTGGTCTGTCGGCCCTACCCTGTAGTTCCCTCTGGGTGTCACTCTAAGAAGTCACTATGCAGAAAGTAGAAACCACAGCAGTGGGATGTCAGGGGAGCAGGTGTGAGTGGGGGGAATACAGGCATACTCAAACGGCAGTGGAACTCTTACTTCCTCTGGTACATTTGATCCTCTAAAATGCACCTCTTTAACAGTAAGGATGTGTTCTTGCATGGGTTTTTTTGGACTGTAATATGTCTTTTCTCTGCAGTATTACTGGATATTCTTTCTTTCACGAGGACTAGTTGGCATTGGCACGGCCAGTTATTCCACAGTAGCACCTACCATTATTGCAGACCTCTTTGAGGAAGGAAAAAGGACCACGATGTTATCTATCTTCTATATCTTCATTCCAGTGGGAAGGTTGGTTTTCTTGCTTTGGGAAATTCTGACCACATCTGCAATTCAATACACCCTGAGCCTTGATTTTGACATATTTTTATGCATATTTGTATTGGCTCTTGCAAAAGGATTTGTCACTTGCTTAGCATGCTTAAGTAGAGCTGGTTAGGCTTATTTCTATATTTACCTTGAAGAAAAATTTGCTTGCTTTCCCCAACATTTTTTAGGAAGAATCTAAACTCTGCAAACCAGTAGGCTTTGAATAAAATATTTAATGAAGTCTAAAAGGAGTATGTGCGTGGGGGTAGGTAATTTGTTTCTCGGTTTTGGGAGACAAAAGCTTTCAGATATTTGTTTATTTGACAAATTTTTCAAAACCTCTCCATTAAATGTCTTCCAAGGAAAAATTGGCATTTTCCTCTCTTTTAGTTAAAGTGAGATTGTGTCTGAAGAAGAGGAGGAGAAGGGCTTTTTAAGTGGTTTGGAGGCATATTCTTCATCAAAGCAGGCAGCCAAGGCTGAGCCCAGAAGGCAGATTAAAACAGAAAAAAATTCCTGCAGGACTTAATTCATGTGACTAGTACAGAAAAGAGTAAATAATAAACTGCTTTATGGGATGTCTGATCTGGGTTTGCAGTGTCATTCTACAGAATATATATTCCAAGGGGAATCTGAGACATTATTGCCACCATCTGAAGTCTGCTCTGAGGAGGTTAGACTCTTTTTAATACTGGCTGGCAAGAAGACTAGCATAGACCATGAGGGTTGTTTCTGTTGATCTGTTTTGAAAACTGTGACAGAACACTTCTCTGTGCTCTCCTTAACTGGCAAGATGTGTCATTTCAGCCAGCAAGAATTCATCGGTGCCTACTGATTATTCCTTTCTGTTGCTTACAGTGGTCTTGGTTATGTCCTAGCAGCCGGCATGGCAGGTATCACAGGTGACTGGCACTGGGCATTCAGGGTGAGTTACTCACTTTCACTCATGACTCTGAGCCATTCACTATGAGTTGAAATCATCCCTGGGGTTTGGATTACTTGTGTTGAAGGAGGAGAGCAGCGGAAGGGCTTCCTACTCTCTGACTGATCATGAACTTGGTGTTTAAGAGAACTCTTCCTGCAGGACAAGTGGAAGATTTATGCCTAGCTCTTGCAGAATGAAAGCAGGCATAGGTGAAATTGTACAGCAGCCAGGGCAGGTGCTGACGTTCCTCTTAACTGAGGACACACTTGGAATGCTTGTCAGTGCACCAAGGACTCCTCAAACAGAGGAAACCGAAGGTGAAATGATCATTATACTGGTAGCACCAGTATAATTCTTCAGGAAAATACAGAGAGATTGTTTTCTGAAATGCTGTTGGGAACATCTTCTATTATTTGAGAATTTCAAGAAAAACCCTCTTCTGTTCTGGATGTGTCATCATGATGTCTCTCTGTATTGAACACCTAGTGCTTAGGAAGTACTTTGTCAGATTGTCCTAACTTACCTATAAAATTAACTAGCAGGTACAAGATGAGTGAGGAAGAATGCTTACTGGAATAACAGTCTGATGTTACTCAGATAACACGGATGACTGCATCAGCGATTCTTGCATTTGTGGCCGGAGTACTACAGTACAGTTTTCTTTCTTCACATGTTTTTCTCCACAATCAGAAGGAGCGATCATGTGTCCGTATATTGGGAAAGGAGGATCTATTTTATCTTTCCTCCAAAGTCACGATAGATCACCAAACTCACTCTTCTTCTTTACAAATATGACGCACAAACAGCAAGTCACATCTATTTCTGAGCGCATCTGCATTTCCCCAATATGTAATTCTAATGCTGAATTTGAATTGCTGTGGAGTTCTCACTGTAAGACAAAAAGGTATCCTTGACCTAACCAGTCTTGTGTTTACAGATAACTCCTTGCATGGGAGGTCTAGCACTGGTTCTTCTGATTCTACTGGTCCCTCACAGGACCCCAAGAAGGACAGCAGCACACAGAGCGCTGAGCATCTCTGGCACAATAAGAGTAGCAGCTGAGAAAGCAGGTGTGCAGAGAACTGCCAAGACTACTTGGTGTCAAGATGTCATATCACTTGCCAAGAAGTAAGTCATTTCAGCAACACAAGTTCCCTCCATTGAGGAACAACCATTCCATTATTAGAAATATGGCCATAAAATCCCACTCAGCTCCCTTGTATTGCATGCTGTATACAAGATGATTGAAAAGCCATTAGTAAAAAATCTTTCTTCCAGTCTTTTACAGGAATGCTACACAAGAGATCAAAGTTTCTTTGCTCTGTTATCCTTCCATTTTGAGAAGGGGGAAGGAGGCAAAGTTATGATGGCAGTGTGCTGCTATTTAAATTCGACTCTCTACGAAGTTTTCCCTTCCCTTTTGCTTTAACATATAGGGTAAGCTAGATTGGTAAAAGCACCTAATTAGCAGGTAGCTATCTGTAATTCTTAGTGCCTGAGGAAGGTTGGATCAGCATGTCCCAGGCAGCCTTTATATGGTATTTCTGAGCCTGCTGTGCCTCTGATACAAGAGGTCAGTCTGTAGGACCCCAGTATGGTTTATAAAGTAATTGTACATATGTTTTGACCAGCTAACCTGTGGCTGGCAGATGACCTCCTCTTTTAACCATGCAAAAAACGAAAGTCAATACCAGCTGACCTGCAGGACAAAGCAAAACAGTGGCTGCAGGTTTCTCACCCCCCGCACTGGTGATAGCCCTTGCTGGTGCAGGTGGAGGGGCTGGATCCGGCTGAGAACAGCGGGTGCTGCACCAGAGCTACTCCAGGGCTGCTGCCCTGGGGCCCCATCAAATGCATTTTGTTTAAAGGCTTACTTTCCTGGGACCTTGTCTGTCTTTGGAGGGTTCTTCTCGAGGATCCAGCATTTTCTAGTTGACAACTAGATTTGCATCCTGTTTGCATCCAGAACAGCAAGTACACTAGAGAGCCAGTTTGTTGGATCACAATTTGCAGGCAGCATGGTCTGAAGGGAATAAAAAATGAACTTTCCTGAAGAAAAAATGAGCCTTTCTGATGTTTCAACAGCTAGACTATTGTCAAAGTTGCTTTCCTACAAAGATGTTCCTTACAACCTCCAGCAATGTTGTAAAAATAGATTTTAAGTTTCTTTTCCTGTAGCAATTGATTTCCACAGGTGGTTCCACTTTTAATCAAGCCTAAGAGTCCTTAATCTTTAGAAGGTGAAGAATTAGGTTCATCTCTTAACAAACCCTTTAGTTTGGTGGTCACCTGGTCATTTCAGCATTATTACTTAGTCTTAAGATTTCATATCTCACTATTGACCTCAAAGGGGACTTTATCCTAAACTATTAACTAGAAAGATGCCATTGAAAAGTTAATTTTCCCCTCGGAAGGAGACAAAGTTTGGATGGTTTTTAAAAATGCTTCTCCTTTTGTCTGAAACCTTGTTGTGCAGACTGAGAATCTATTTTTACTTACTCAGGTAGAGTTAAAGAGTGCTTCAGCCACTGCATCTTAACAGTTCGGAAGATCCAGATGTTACTGTAATTTATACTTGTTACTCAAACAACTTAAAACCATCCTGAGGCATTTAGATTTGCACGTAGAACACTTCATTTAGCTACTGAGCCATTGAATTCTTGCCCACTCTCCTTTGTTGTAGTTCTGCTATCAAAAATTTCACAGCAATTATTCTAGCAAAAGTTGGCAATGCAATCCACAAGAGACCAGGACTGGGATTTAACATGAAATCAGTAGGTCATACTCTTTGCTCTAATTAGTACTTTAGTGTTGAAGTTCATTGATAAAGCCTCATTAAAGTTTCTATCTTCGAGGGAGTGCATTTTGATTATAAGATGTCTGAATGGATTATTTTGTTATTGCTTGAAATCCTGGGTATTGCAGGTAGGCTTTCCCTTTTTCCTCACCCCCATTCTTTCTAACATCTCTCATTTTTTCACTTTTGACTTTTAGCTGGAGTTTTGTGTGGTCCTCGCTGGGTCTGACTGCCATGGCCTTCGTTACTGGAGCCCTGGGAATGTGGGTACCACTGTTCCTTTACAGGGCTCAGGTTGTCCAGGGCATTGTATCACCATGCTTGGAAGAATCATGCAATTCATCTAACAGGTGAGGTGTGCACAGCTGTGGAAACACACTTGGAAACACTGCACAGTGGTAAATCACAGTTTGTTTCCAAAGGCAGAAGGTAGGATGTGACTGCAAACACTTCTTGTGAAGGCAATTGGGTGTGAATATTAGACTAAGTTGCTTCCAGGTATGCAGAGACACTCCTATTTGTTTGTTTGTTTATAATCACTCTGTTAACTGAGAAGATGCTGCCAGCCTTATTTAAGTAAAGGTGAAAGAAGCAATAAAAGGAACACTCAGGGGAAAAAAGGAGCCGCTTTAGCAAGGAGACTTCAGTCAACTATTGACTGTGCACCCCAAGCTTCTTAAATACCCATTGAAGTATGTGTAGACCCTGTGTTTTAATAACTTTCCTATTATCTTCTTGTTAGTCTGGTTTTAAAATTCCTGCTGTGTTGGCCAGGTCATTGTGACTCCCAGGCTAAAGCAAGCCTGATGAATTTGATCTAGTATCATATCATTACATCAAAATTGGATCATTTGTTCTTGTGAGTAACTGCCAGCAGATCTCCACTTACAGAGGCTGTCCAGACCAATAAAGATTAATAAGTATCAAATATTGGATACTTTACAACAGGAGAGGATTTGGAAGTAATAATAATACAACTTTTGGGAGATCACTTTTCCTCAGCTAGGAAGAGATTTTTTTTCCTTACAATGTGTTATCCAGAACAGAAAAATGTATTTGGTGTTCCTTTTGAGTCTTCATGGCCACCCTCAATAACACGGAGTGCTGGGACAATTCTATGTACTGACTCCCCTACCAGTGGCCTCCATACAAGTGTCCCTACATTTCTTCTGGAGATATACCTAATCTGGTTTCAGTCTCTGCCTTCATGATGGATTTCCAAGAACTAACTGCTTACTACCTTGTCTTTACCTGGAAAGACAATTGAAGGGAAAAGCAGTAATTGTATCTTGATTGTGTCCTCTGGTAATGGGGTTCTTTTGCTTTTCTGCAAATGGAATAACCAAATTGACTCAAAAGTGCTTTTGGAGTTGTGGTGTAACCAGATGGGTTGAACAGTCATCCACAAGTACTTCAACGGGAAATGCTGTTGTCCTTCCATGGATGCCACCATTAGAACTTCACTTAATAGCAAATAATGCTGAGGAAGGGAATGAACTTGGGAGTCTGGCTCAGGGTAGGCAGAGAAGGGAAGCTGAACAATTTGAACTGTTTGGCTGTATCTGTTAACAGATACAGTTTAAATACTTCTAAGCTGAAGGTGTTAGCCCATGTTTTGTTTTCTAATCTACCTTCTCAATGACGTATTCCACAGTAGTGTTGCTAAAGCAGACGCGGTCTTCAGGGAAGTAAAATGGAGCACCCGATAGTTTAACCTCATGTACTGCTTCTTACAGGATGCTTTAAAAATAACCTTGGCATAAGCTAGTGGCAGAAGCAGCATAAGGTGGGTTTAGACTCTTATTCCAGGGGGATATAAAGAAACATATAAACAGCTATGTCAGACCTGTAGCTGATGGTGCTGGAAGACTGAGCTGCACATTCCGAGACCTGCCCAGGGATACTTTAAGGACCTTTTCCCCTCTGGCTGTTCAGCAGTTGCAGGCTTTGGTTAAGGATCAGAGCTGTGTCACTTACACTCCCTGGAAACAAATTCAAATGGCACCACAGCTGACTCAGCTCTCAATCCCTTCAAGATAAATAAATAGGCAGTATGAAGTTTTTATTTAGGTCTTTATGCAGGTGCTTTTGAACAGACCAGACGGATAGGTGAGCATCTCAGATGCTAAAAGATCCTGCAGGAGCCTTTCCCCCTGCCTAGGCTTCTGTACTTTCCTACTCCCTGTCAGCTGAACTGTGGATTTAATTTTGGCTGTTCCCTTTTCTTCCAGCTGTAGGTTTATTTCAACTGCATTTTACAACACATGAATCTTGTAAACACAATTGCGTGATTGCTTCGATCAACTAATGTCACCTTGGAACTTGCCTCTGCTAGACAAATCTCTTAAGACAGCTATTCTGCCTAGTGACAATCTATATTGTCACTATCAAGCTATAGTGAGTGATGGATCGGAATACTGAAAAAATTACAGGGAGACTAAAAATATGCTTAAAGTCTGTTATCTTGTATAGCACTACTTTTTTTTTGTGTGTGTGTAGAATTACTGAGTTCCTCCTAATCAGCCAAAAATAAGTTAAAAATCAGATGCACTGTAGTTTAAAGGACTAAATCATATCCTAGCTGGTTACTTTGCTTTGCAGTCAGAGAAAGCTTAGGAAAATGTACAGAACTTGCCATGTAGCACTCTGAAACATTTAGAGACACTTGTGCTCAGGACACAGTGCTCATGTCCCTGTTTGTCTCAGGAGAATTATGATGCATTAAACAATCAGTGGCACCACTAGTCTTGTTGCAAGAGACTTGCTTTGTCATTAGGATCTCATTTGGTACAGAGAGAAAAGTATATATGGAAGTCCCTTTGGAAGCTGAATCTTCTAAGCTTTTCAAACACATACCTTTAAAACATGAACTTGTCATTCCTGGCAAACACATTTGCATTTACAGACACAGAAAGCTGAGTGGCATTTGAAATTCTGCATTCAGAAAGTACTACATGGACCTCCCACTCGTTAACTATTCAGTCTTCTTTGAACTCTTTTGGGAAGTGGAAGATGTTTCCCATAGGGAAATGACTCATCTCAGCTGTGCTAACTAGAGGGTTATAATTTAGATGTATATAATTTCATGTGATAGGAACTCTTCCAAGACAGCAGATTGTGATACAGCGTTATTCCATCTGTGTTTTAGGGATGACTGAGTAGATTGGTTCACAAGGTAACTGAGATGACTGTCTCTCTGCGAAATCACTGGATATCCAAGCCAGGTCATACTGAGAAGAGCCCTCCTTGAGCCTGGGTGCATAACAGCTGCTCTGTAAATGGGAAAATATCTGCTTCACAGGATAGAGCCTCAGTTGCAGAGGCATAGCTTCAACTGAGGCTTGGGATTAAATCCATTTAGAGGGAGCAGGAGGGTTAGATCGAGTGGAATAACATTCAAGTTCCACATTAAGGATTCCTCTTAAACTAAATGTATAAGCTAGCACCATTTCCCCACACCCCCAACCCCCTGGCCCCCCAGTACATTCTTACTGTGCTCAGCTGAATCCTTTGTTTTGTCACCAGCCTAATATTTGGAGGCATCACCATTGGGACGGGAATCTTGGGTGTCATCGCTGGGGCAGAAGCTGCAAGAAGATTAAGGAAGATAAACAATAAAGCTGATCCTCTGATCTGTGCCACAAGCATGTGCATTTCTGCTCTGTGCCTCTACATAGCCCTGATGGTGGCCCAGACGAACATCCTTTCCACTTTTGTAAGTGCCAATCTGTCTGTCATTAGCAAAATGTCTTTTGGGATCCTGGGGAGAGAGGGAGTGGGGAGGAGGAGGTGAGGGGTGGCTTTGGCAGAATTCTCTGCAATCTTCTAGACCATTAAGAGGTTTCAGTGACTTGCATCAATGTGGCCTGCCAGCTATGTACTGCGCATGTTGCTCCAATACTGCCTGCAGCTGCGGTCTGTCCTGTGAGAGCTGTGTTGTGTATTACTTGATCCAGCAAAAAGGGCAGGCAGTTGGGGCTCAAGACCTACAATCTGCCCAAAAAGATGAGAATAGTAAG
Source organism: Falco punctatus (assembly GCF_963210335.1). Lineage (NCBI taxonomy): Eukaryota > Metazoa > Chordata > Aves > Falconiformes > Falconidae > Falco > Falco punctatus. The sequence goes on along the minus strand of NC_137580.1, from coordinate 104,299,885 downwards.
CCTGTTAGTTAGCTGCATGAAGCTAGTGTCCCTTATTCACAACTGTAGTTCAAAGAAGTTTCAATTTTACGTTAATTTTTAATGCTATGTGATTAATTTAGTATTCTTGTTGATTTTTCCTCTCTGAATACTTAAAGGTTGGTATTCTTGTGACTACAACATACACAGTTCTTGCTAAGAATAATTTAGCCATCACCTTCAAAGGCCTAAATCACTAGCTGATCTTCAAAGTCAAGCTTTTGGCAATGCAACCTGAAGTATAAATCACTTAGGTTCTGTTCTCAGTAAAGGGAAAACCAGAAACTTACCAGGGATGACAAATAGTTCAAATACAACCCTGTGAGAGGTAACTTAATGTAAACCTTATCTGAACTATAATCTGGTAACAGCTAGAGAAAGACTCCAAGCATTTTTCTTGTGACTCCATAGCCACAATTACCATGATTAACATAAATAAGAGGATCCAAGTAAAGTTAATTACAGTAATCAACAGTTCTTTCCAAAAGAGTACTTTTGCAGGTTTTTTGCTTCTAAGAGTAACACTTATTCAAAGAGGTTTTCCTTTTGACTCCTCAGGAATGTGTATTCCTATGGAAAAGTGCCTTTACACCAAAGGAAAAAAAAAAGTGGATTTGTGTGTCTGAGTGTGTGTATACAAAGCAAAAGGTGGAATTGAAGATTATTTTTAAATTCAAGAATGGATATCTGAGTGCCATAAGAATTAGCCATTTTTCTGTTTCTCAGGTTCCCTCGTAGTCCCACTCTGAGTATGTTCTTAAGTTCATTTTTTGTCATTAGCAGTGGAGAGCAATAGTTTAATTTGCCAGTCTGTGTTAGATGAGTGAATCAATATATTGGTTTTGAATTACCAAAATATACCTTTTATGAGGACTGATAAAAAGAAATTTGTTTAAAATGTTTCTCTCCTTGCAAACAGCATTCTCTTTTCAAGCAGTGTGTTATCTGGAAGGAAATTCTAAACTGGGATAGGGATAACTGTGTTCTTTATGTTCCTTTCCTATGGGCAGACGACGTGGTCTTTTAGCCAGAGACTTTGCCATTTTGTCTTTTGCTTGGCGTGCTTGATTCAGGCGTTGCAACATGTAACTTCAACAATGTGCAATGATAATAAATTGTTTGTAATCTAAGTACCTGATTCTTCTACTACTTTTAGCACTACAGCTGCTTAACTATTGCCTTCTCTGGTACCTGCCATGCCTCTCTTTGCTTTCTAAACAAGATTTGACACTAGTCATACTGGTGTGAGAATTGGAGTGGCGTGCCAGCTGGTGCATCTAATTTGAAGGTCCCACTGAAACAAATCTTCCATTTGTGTAGGACACGAGCAGGAAACTGGCTTTCCAGTCACTGTCTGCTCAGGCACACGGACATTAGCAAACCTGTCTCCATCACTTCACAGTGAGGAAGCTACTGAAGCAAAAAAGCATACGTGCATCAGTGCACAATTACAGTAGTTTCTATATGGTGCTTTCCACTGTCTTGAGTGGATAATGAAGGGAACAAGACAGGTTTAGGTTTAACCAGCTATGGCCAAAGCTGGAAGATATGTTTAAAAGCACAAGAATTCTAAGTTAAATATGGCAGGACTTCCAGGGTTTCTGTTGAGGTAGATGGACTGAAATGCCATGCGATTTGTCTCCTCTTTCTGGACACTCAGTTCTTGATTTTGACGACTACCTTTGAAAAGACAGAAAAAAATTACCTGGCTTTTTTATCTCAGAGGCAGCTTTGTCTAAATCTGTTCCTGTCTTCAAAACAAGATGAAGCACCTACAGTGCAGCAGGTGCTTTGGAAAGTCATGACTGAACCCCGTGACTGGGAACCTTGGACAATATTTGGTGTGCTGGTAACTTAGACTTAAACAAACTTCTCTTTGATGGTAATGCTGTGTCAGGATGCAGTCTTGACCTGCAACTTGCCTTTGAAGGAAGCATTCCGCAGCTCTTGTCTCTGATACATCTGCCCAGCTGTTTAACAGCAGAACGTGTGTTTGGCCCTGACATTGATTACAGTCTAATTCTCTTCATAGTGTCTTTAGGTATGAATGTAAACAGTCATCTACAAAGCAAAATCTCCTTAACATTTGGGACATTTTTCTAGTTGTATCCTTTGGAGATCAACTTTAAGTGTTGTCTGCTAAAAAAGTTGGAGAGCCTGGGGAAGGTGACAGCAACAAAATATGACGCTTCACGCTTTTCTAGGTACACTTAGTGGATTAGAATGGGCATGCCACTAACATGATTGCACAGATTTAATGGGAACCTTTTCAATATTTATTTAAAATAAGAACGTGAGATGGTACGAGGAATATTGAGAGATGGTAGGAACAGAAGGATACACTTTAAATAGAGCATTGCTCTATTGTTTTCCTGCCATCCTCAGCCCTTGTTCATGGCACTTAAGGACACAGTTTAGTGGTGGACTTGGCAATGCTAGGTTTACAGTTGGACTTGATGATCTTAAAGGACTTTCCCAACCTAAACAATTCTATGATTCTCTGAGTCTCCCTAACCAAGTACAGTACTTCCAGGATGTCTCCACCTGTTTTGGAGAAAAGAACATAAAATTCTCTTCTCTTTATTGATTGCAGTTGTTTTGCAGTTGGGTGGCTTAGAATGCCAGCTATCCAACTATATTGCATTTATTCTGCATGAGAAAGGACAAAATTGATACTGGTTTTAGACAAAATACCTTGATACAATCCCTAGAATGATTTATTACCTTCCAGAACTGTCTGGGTTACATTTTTCTGATGACTCAACAACTGTAAACCACACAAGACCTTAGGAAAGAAAAGAAAAGCTAACAAAGTTAGCTTTATTCTCTAACGTTAGCACAATTCTGTATGAAATAATTAATCTCCAGAGTATGAGGCTGTAGCCACTGAATATCACATTTTCTTATCATGGATAATTTTTCATGAATTCCTATTCCTTAAAACTCCAGGTTGATAGCATAACTTATTTTGTAAAGATGAATTTTGCTTTCTTTTTTTGCACTGTGCATGACATGCCTTTGTTTGTAGGGGCTTGGAGAGACTAAATAACTTGGAAAAAGCATAAAGAGAAAGGAAAACTGGAAACAATACTTCAAAAGTGCTAAATATCACAAGATTCCTGTAAGGGAGGTAGACCAATCTCTCATTTGATGTATAAAGGCAGTTAGTCACCTATTCCATTGATGGTATCTAGGAACAGTTTGGAAATTTTCAGAACCTTCTGCTTGAACAGTTGTTTTTGCATCTTGTTATATCTGAAGTATCAGCCAGGATTTAAATAAATCACTCGATTCTTCGTCTCCTTCCTGATTCACTTTAACCTGCACTGTCTCTTGCTAGCTATGGCAGAACTGACAGAATTTACCTAAGTTCATGCTATTATCACTGTATAGCAGGATTCAACTGCACTTCTGCATTTGCCTATTATGCCTCTGTGGTACTGCTTTGACTGCTTCAGAGGCTGCAATTCTAAGTTAAGCAATAGCACATTTAAAAATTATTTGTATGGAATTGGAGGGAAAAAAAAGAAAGGAGGCTCCCTGATGAATTTGGATCCTCCAAAGGAGTTCAGAGAGTATTAGCTTGAAAAAAGAAGATGAAGGGCTACTATTTTCTGGTGGCTGCAAGATCTGACATTGTTAGTCCTTATTGTCAAGTGGCTTGGCAAAAACCTGAACTGTGTGATATTGTTGCTCACGCTAATGAAGACATTTCATTTTATGTTTGGCCCAGAGTTCTCTAATAAAAGGTGTCACTTGCTTTCCAGCGAAGACTGGCGTGCAGCATCATTTCTGTAGTCTATAGACTGTTATTGCAACAGCTGTGGAACTGAAGAAGAATGATTGCATTCTGTCTCTTGCAAGAGCAATGTCTGCCAAAGTTGTATCAGTGGAAAGACTTTGATAGTGCGATGCATAAATCCAAGACCTAAGGTGTAGTCAAGGAGTATGTGAAATGAGTGTTATAAAACTTAAAAAAGCAGGAATTATATATGGAGGAATAGATTCAGCTGCATTTACAGAAATACAAAAAAAAAATATAAAAACCTATATAAAGCATTTTGAAGGAAAATATGTCTGGGTAAAGATCTATACTAAATATCTCTGTACTTAAATGAACTTTTTCTCCAGATTGGTTTGGAGAAAAAAACACATCAACAGTACGGGCAAGAAACCCAGAGGAGGTAGAGGTATCATAGGAAGACGTATAATAGGTCTGGTTCTTCTTGGGAGAATGGAAGTTAAAAACAACCAAAAAAAAGTTTGCCACTGTGCCTTTCTTAGGACTGTGTTTTCACCAACCAGATACAACATCTTGACCAAGACCTGACCAAACAAGGTCCCGGCACTTGTTATTATAATGGATTTTATTTCCTAGTTGCCATCTGACTTTGTGACCTGCAAATAGTTTTTGCTTTCTAGAACTCCTCTAGCTTAATAGTGTAGCTTTATTGCTTTCCTCAGTATCAGTTACTCAGTACAGCCTGTTAAAATCTATGTCCAGGGATGGCCGAAAGGGTTAATCTTTTTGAAGGCCACAGCTGTAAGAATTGTTGGGGGCCCTATCCCTTTCCTGATGGCTGGATCCCCATCTGTGATGAATTAAGGAATTCCCACAGGGCACCAAGGCTTTGGGGCTGCCTGTCTCTTGGAGTCCATTTCATTCTGGAAGTCATCTCTCTGAAGAAGCCTTTAAAGTGCTTGTACCGGCACAGAGGAGTTCTGTTAGTTCATTTGGCAACCTGGGCAAAGGAAGGTCTTTGAGCACTTTTAAAACTTGAACTGAATGTTTCTCTTCACAGGCTCTTGCTTTTCTCCTCTTGGGTTCAGCAGTTCACTACAGTTTATTTGGGAGGGTGGTATATGTCTTCTATTTTGACTCTTCCGCTGAGGATTTGTGACACAAAGTGACTCATGCCTTTTTGGTTCCTTTTCCCCCTTTTAAGATGAAGTTAGTGTTTTTAAGTATAGACAGAGATGTTTAATTTATAAGTAGATGGGTATGTACAACTCTTCCATAGATAAGCACAGTCAGTGAGCCTGCCTGCATCTTCAAAATAAAGGGCAACGCAGTGTGTATAGTCACCGCTTTCTTTTTTTTGCAGATTTTTATTGCATTTGGAGAACTGTTTTTATCTGTAAACTGGGCTGTTGTGACAGACATACTGTTGGTAAGTGCTTGTGAAACAATTGCTTTATTTTGAGGTTTTCCGCTTTTCTCAACATAATATTGTTCATAAGCCTGCATCCTGGTGGCCAGAAGGACCTCTGCCTTCTGGAAAGAGGTGAATGAACTCTTGCTAAGAACACCCTTATTGGTACCCTGCTGACGTTAGGGATGTAATCATGTGCCACAACATGCAGCTGTGCAAAGATGCCAGTAACAATGTAGGTGAGCTGGTGCAGTAGTTTAAGCTCTTTGTAAGCTCAGAAAGGAGATGTCCTGATTTGGATGAAACTCATGCAAGCAGAACTATCTTGTGCTGCTGATACCCACACTAGTCTGGATTTTCTGTACAGCTCTGTGTTGTTGGATGTCCACCAGAAAATGGTCTGCATCTTAAAGAGGGTCACTAATAAAAAAGAGGGTCTGTCTATAATCAGAGATTTTCTATTTGTGCTGCAAAGGTTTGAAAAGATGATCCAAATGGGAGAAAGTCAATATTCTGGAAACTAAAGTGAGCGAATCCATTACAGTCCATCATTCTGAACTACTAGCAAGTTCCTTTATTTGAGCATACAATGCAGATAAATTCCAGCACTTGTAAGTCACATTCATAAGTGGTGCTACACTGACAAAGTGTTAGGTAAGCAGCACTGCTTATGAGACTCTTGGGGGTTCCAGGATTGACACCGCAAGCCCAAAGAATAGCAGTGCATTATTCCTTTGAACTCGGTCATCCGTAACTTTCTTTAGAAAGGAGTGATGCGAAAAGCACAATTAGTCTAGGTATCAATGAGAAGCTAGTTCTTTTTATCATTGCAGAGAGTTTTAGTGTTAGTAATTTTTTAACGTACTTGAGTTTTCGCTCCAAGAAAAAATTTGGCACCCTTTGGTTTATGCTCTAGCTCCACAGTCACTAATCAGTGTCTGTGTAAAACATGGGACAGATATTGTTGTTACTATCAGTGAAATACAGAGATTACTGCAGTCTTATGAAGTAGTTTTTATGACTTTTTTTTTAAAAAAAATTCCATACTATGAACAAGCGGGATATAGTTTATCAGTCAAATAAGCAAGGAAATGGTCTACCTTGTTCATATCTAGTAATCAGACTTGAGCAAGCTGCTTTAAGTATCAAAGCCAGAGCTATTAACATGATTGACAATCCTTTTGTTGCTGCCTGTGGGCATAACACAAAGCATTTAAATTGACACTATCCTTTACTACAAAGAATATTGTATCACAAATGAGACCCAGACACTCTACTTTGGAGAATCTTCTGTGGGATCGCTGTGTTGCAGAACGGTGGGTGTGACTGTAACCCAAAAATTTCAAGCAGGATGCTACCTGAGGGACAGAGATTGTTGAGACAAGTGTGTCACGGGCAAAATGCCAATGCGGTAGATATTGATAAAAGGCAAAGTAGGGAAATTGTGTAAAGCTATCAGGACAAGTGAGAGGAGACATAGAAGTAAGGATAAAGCAGAACAGAAATCTCTGACTGTTTCTGACCCTCAGGCTAATGATGGAAACCCAGTAGCTGAAGAGAGCCCAAGTAAGTGTCACAGGAGCATTTTCCATTTTATATAACAGTTCGTCATTCTAAGAGAGCTCAAATCTATTTGCAGATTAGTACTACAAACTCCACTGTCATAATAAATCTTTCATACAAGAACATAGTGAATGCACTAATATGTAGCACTACCTGTGGTGATGTGTTATAACATGTCACAAGAGTTTAGGACAGTAAATAAAACTTGCAGCCTGTGGCTCATGTGGAACACAGTTGCCTACAAAGCTGTCATCACTGCTTGCCACCACAGGAACTGAAAATGTACAGCTGAGGTTGCTGTCACAATGGTCTTAGTGGCTCAGGTGAACAACTTGGTATTTCTAAGAACTAATTAAAAACAAGTGGTAGAAAAGCTGAGCAGAGAGAAAAGTTTCTCTATTACAGACTTCCATGTAAAAGGATGTGAGAGTGTAGCCAAATGCTGAGGACTGTCTAGCGACAAAAGACTAACTGTGAAGCACTACAGAATTCTCCTTCCATTGATTTGACCTTGCCTTGTTGACATGAGCATGTTTATTTTCACACTTCATAGTTTGAAGAATTTTCCTTTACATCCTGATCAAGACGAAGGAATGCAACAACTTATATTTCACGGTTCAACAAAGCACTGTTGATACTGCCTATTGTGTTATGTTCTTAAGCTACTCTTTCACAGTGCTACTTACTACATGTCAGTTTTCTGCACTCTGGAATTTTAGCAAAACAAAACAAAAAAATGCAGTCAGCATTAGTGAATTGGTTAACTGCTTAAAACCTCAGCCAGCAGCAAGAGGGTTTTGTTTCTTTTTTGACTCTCAAAGAATGGTCAGAAACAATTATCCTTTGAGACAAGAGGTACAGCCTTGAAGCGGTGAAGGTGCTCCACCTTGAAGGTAGAGACAAACTATCACCAGTCCAATCTGAATTTTTTTGTTAGCTTCTATTTCATTTTATTCTGAAATCACTGGGGTTTTGCAACAGAACAAGCACTGTTACAATTAGCATTCTTTTTGCATCAGTTGAGGTATTACTGAAGGATTTTTTTTAAGTTTCTCAACTTACTTTTCTTGGAACTCTTACATCTGCATTCTAATTCTCACCTCTGTGGTTGTTAAAGAGGAAGGTGACATCACTGACTTAGATACAGTTGATATAGGTTGGGAAAACTAAAGCAGGTGTTTACTGTCAGCTCTTTCCTTCAATTCCTTTCTGAACGCAAACTGCAAAGGCTGCAAGGAGCTGTGCTTTCATTCAGGTCAGTTCTCAGGCCTCAGCTTGCCTAGGGAATACTACATCATACTGCAAGGGAGGAAGTTCTTGTCTCCTGAGTAACTGACACCCCTCATTTGTATTTATTTTAGAATCTTTTGGCTTTAGGTATGAGCAATATTGCGTCAGCTGGTAGCAAGTGGGAAGGTGAAAAGTTCGGTGGAGCACAGCTCTGTAGTGGTGTGTTCCCCCTGGGAGCATTCAGTGTATTACCATGAATGTGCTGTGGGTTGGATCTGTTGGATTCTAAATGTTACTGATTGTTTTATCAGGAAAATAATGGAATTCAGTTGAATTTGTGGCTCTCTGCTCATTCAGTGGCAATCTTATTTGGGAGTTGTGTTTCGTCCTGCTGAAAACCCGTGGGTTCATTGTATTACTGCTATTACATTGACTGAAGGGTGCCATAGATAAAAACAGTAATTTCTCTTTTTGCATTGTTTCCTGCGTGAACTGGTAGAATTTTTGATAATGTGGCTGGATTTGCTAATGCGTGTTCTTATTTTGCCATGGAAATGACTTTTCTTTCTTCCCGCATGGTACTACTAGCCAGACAATGTAGCTAGGAATTCATTTATCCTGCAACCTGTGGAGATGAAGACAAAGGAAGATGCTGACTGAATGATAAGGACTGTCTTTCTTTGTGGCTAATACATCAAGATGCATTTGCATGTAGCAATCTTTGTGCCTCTTATTCAGCTGTAAACATGAAATTATTTACTGTACAACTACAGTCATAATGTGCAAGTGGAGAAGTGCTGTAGCTGCCTTGCTTACAATACGCTGGCTTACTGGGAGGCTGTACATGGAGCGTCCCGTATGAAATATGTTTGCCATCTGTGAGGTAATGACACTGTCTTTTAAGTTTTTAGCAGCTAATAGTGTAGGAGGTGCTGGAACTGGAAGGTGATACAGGGTTTGGGAAGGCTACCAACATGTCCCTGTCTTTGGAAGTGCTCTTGGAGGTGTAGGAGCCTTTATCAAGCTGTCTCTTCCATCTGCTTTTTTAGATGACAGCTCTGTCACGTCATCTGCAGGAGGATCTCTAAAACCTCAGAGACAGCATGACTGGGTTTGCAAACTATACCTGTTTGGGGCACCCTGCTTACCTGTCCAGGCATCTGGGCTGGGATCTCCTAGGAGATGAGTGTGTAGGATGTCATCTGCATCGCTGACATGGCACGGGTAATGGGCAGTCACTGCGGGCAGGCAGGATGCTGTGGCTATTTCAAAGTCCCTGTGTGGGGGAGTGTTTGGTTTCTTTTTCTCTTAGTTAATTCTACAGTGCTTTGAGCTCTTGCATATGGTTTCCATTGTGCAGGAGAACCTGAATAATAGCACAGGGAGAGTCTGTATGAGCCTCATAACTATAGGAAGCGTCTTATCCTTCTCTTCCATTTTTCTTGTTACAGCTTTGTTCCATGTGTCTCTTGTAGTTACAGATAAGAGATATGAAATAAATGTGGTAAGGAAGTGATGCACGACACAGAAAGAGTGAAAACGAATTTATCTTTTCTAATGCCTGCAACATCCACAATATGTTAAGTGCATAACAATATCTGATTTGTATTTCTCTAACACAGCCTGTCATTATCAATAAAAGAAAATAAATCTTAATCTAGGACAGATGACATGATACTCTTGGAGAGCCAAGAACCGACAGTCTTCAGTCCAGTACAGCCTTCTGCTGTAGTTTCTTCATCTCTCTTTCTGTACAAAAGCCTGCCCCCAAAATGCAGATGCTCAACTGGTACTCTGGGAAAGTTCTGAAAGAAAACAAACCTTGGGTAGACTGCATGCCCTCATTCTAGGCCAAAGTGTGCCATGACCACAGTGAGGAGGAGCTGTTGGACGGTTCCCTCGTCCCATGGATGACAAGGATTTCAGCTTCCAGATCAGCCAGCCTCACGTGACTCCATTCTTACACTGGCCGGGGACTGGATGCAGTGTGATGGCAACATGACATTCAAGTGGTTTTCAGTAACTGAAGAGATTTCCAGGACACCCCTGTTTTAATATTTATTCTTGTTGAAGCACTCTATTTAAATATTCCTTATGAAAAATAAATATTCCGTCCACAGTAAGAATATCTACTTTGGAGACACTAGGAATGGAAAAGGGTACAAGATAGCTGTGTGTGTACAAAGTAAGGAAAGACACTGTGACTTTTAATAAAACCGCATCACATACAGTACTCTTACTGGGTGCAAAGATGCTGCTTTAAGATTTTGAGCAATTTGTGTATCCAAGTTTGTGGCCATTTCTGGCTAAGAAGGGCATAGCCAGTGGGGACTGGGTCTTTACTGAAACTGCTTGCAGTAGGGTAAGCAGTACCGAAAGGCTCCCGCTGAATGGAATGAGTTATATGAGCTCTTGAGAAACTCCCTCTCTGAACAGAGGAAATTTGGCTGTAGAAAAAAAGGACATCACTGCTCATTGCTGTGTTTCTGGCATTCTAGCGGGGTGTAAGGCATGTTACTGCTTAGGAAACTCTGGCTAAAAGAAGGGTTTGCTAGGCAGAGACAAGAGGCCAGATAGACAAGTTGGCTATAATTTTTGCTACTTGTGTTGGGGAAAATGTTTTTATTTTCTTTCTCATTTTAGATCAAATGTTCTGTTAAATCTAAATGGGATTCATAGCCTCACTTCTTACGAAAACAAGGCTTACTGCGGTTTGTGTCTGCTTTCTTTTTAAGTTTTGAAACCGTAGAATTCAACCAAGTTTGATAAAGCATTGGACACCTCAGGAAGACTTGAGTTCATAGAAATCTTGTGAAAATAGGTGACCCTGCTGAGAAAAATTATCCAAATTGGTACCCCCCCAGAAAAGCTGCATTTAGGAAAAGACTCTGCAGCATGTACGTCTTGGCAAACATGAAAGAAAATGGTCGAAATAGGTTTGTGACAGAGAGACATACAGCATGAAAACCATAGCGATGGAAAAAGCTTGGTATGATACTTAAATCTACAAGATGTAAATCCTACGTTATTCTATGAATGAGTTTTTATCAAAACAAATTTTTTTTAGGTGTTTTGATTCTATACCTGCTCCGCTTTTCATACCAAGAATGTATGTCATGCATGTATGTAATGGTAGCTCCTGCAGATGGAGGGCTGCATGAGGGGAAGGAATGCAGCGCTACAGAATCCTCTGTCAATCTGCCCTTGAATGCCAACCATTACATATATATAGCTTATTGTCCTTCCCGTTCCTGCATCTGTACTAAGGACTCATAGTTTCAGTATAGCTAAAATGCTGTAACTTCGTGGTATGTATAGGTCCTGACTGCATGTGGCACTGAAGTGTTTTTCACTCTCATTCTTATGAGAGTAATTAACCTTCATGTCTTGCACAATATTGCTTCCTTACTCATCTGTTTTAATTAATGGAGTTCCACTCACCCTAAAGATGTGGCATTAAAGTTGCTGCTGTGATTCAGCTGCATCTTAGTGGTAGGTAAATATTTTTTTATCTAATATTCTGAGGCCTCACAAACCACAAAGTTTAGTTAAATGTGAAAGCAGGGTCTTTTTTTTCTTCTAAACCCAGTTTGGAATGCGTGTTAGTATTTCCTTGAAGGCAGATATAGAGCCACAATACAGGTTATATACCTTGAATTTGTCTCTTGGTAGAACACCAGTCACCCTGTTAATTAGTGTTTGAGACACCCTAAGTGATGTTCAGATCAGTTTCCAAAAAAACCCAAGTTGGGGAATAAAGGACTGGGAGAATATTAAACATTTGGTGTCTGATATGAGCAAGTGGTTGGAAAACAAAGGTATGAAGGTTTAAAATTACTTCTGTCTCATTCTAACTTGTCAATGCATTTTGCATAAATGTATTATTGAAAGAGAGAGACACAAATTACATAGAATCATACTGTACTTCTTCAGGCACAGCTGATCTTCAGTAGCACAGACAGAAAGCCCTTATTACCCCAAAATGACTGTATTTCATTTTAAAAAGTAGTTCTGATCCACGTGATACTTTGCCACGTTCTGGTTATGCGCCACATCTTCTCCAACTTATTTAAACTGTGTGCACTCAAACGCATAATCATTTGGATGTATTGTTACTAGTGTAGCTATATCTCAGGTGCTATCCAGTAGCAAGCAGCAAACATCTGCCATCAAAGGACAATCGGTCACCTTCTGGTCTGACAGGTTGAGTCCCCTCCCTCTGTCTTCACATGGTCTGCAACATCCCAGCTGACATCCTTTGCAGCCATGGCAGCTACTTCAGGTTCCAGGTATCTCAGTTGCCCCCCCAGCAGTCTAGATCGTGTCTGCCAACACAGTGTCATAAGAGATTTTTCTCAGAGGCTGTCCTTGCTGAATCCCCTCATTAGTAAATCAGTATGACTGCAAGGGTTGCTGGCTGGAGGTTTCTGTTAGTTGTGTGGCCAAATGAATCTGTACAAGCTGCTGTGAGTCTACAAATGGAAGCAGGGGAGTCATGTTTTTCTTACTTTATTGTCATTCCCCCTTCTGTGTTTCTTTCTTGCATGTTTTTTTTCCTTAACAAAACATCCAGTGTACTTTTTTTGCTCAGAATAACTTCTCTGTCTCCAAATGTATAAGAAGTGCTTGAATATGAAATACATAAAAATGAATACATTCACCTCTCTAGGCTGTTATGCAAGCAGCTGGCCATTTGTGAGATTCACTCTATTAATATTTGTTCTCTTGTGGGTTGTGTTTTGTTTCAGTATGTTGTGACACCAAGACGGCAGTCTACAGCTATTGCCTTGCAGATTTTGGTGAGCCATTTGCTGGGAGATGCGGGCAGCCCATATCTCATTGGGATTGTAAGTGCACTGTCTGCTTACTGAGCTTTCCTTCGGGTCAAACTTCTAGAAACTGACAGACACTCACAGAATTGTAGGCACTTCCTGGTCCAAACCCAGAAATCACTCAAATTGGTGGCCTTGATACTAGAATACAGAGACATTTTGTTAAACGTTTTTGCTTGCATGAAACTTCTGGTCCTGTGACACTGCGCGTATGTAGAATATAATCCTGTGCCTATACGTGTGAGCAGTTCCATGCAGCATGTAGAAATTCATTCTGATTTTATATTTGCAAACTCATACATTTTTGAAGGCATACATTTTTGCAGAGACGGTGTTGTGGGTATTTTACTAGGCTTTAAGCACTTTCTGCTAAGTTTGTGAGGAGTTCTATGGAAATTAATCAAACACCATAAAAAGCTAAGACTCTTAGTTCAAATGTTGAAGTTTGAAATCTTGTAATTAGTCAATGGTCTCTTGAAAATCAGAACAAGAGTAACTGCAATGGTTGCCTTTTGATACTACTTGTCATTCAAAGCTCTGGTCTCAAATCACCTTACCCTTGGATTCCCGTATTGCTTGAGACCCAGTTTCTCAGTTCTTCCTACACCAACTTGATCATAAGTGCTTCTGGACAAAGCAGCCTAGTACTGTTTTCTCCTTGAAGTTCATTTGGTTTAGTTCCAATTGATGATGTCTGGCAGTGTTGTTTCCTTCCTTCATTATTTTTTATCTAAGACACAGTGATTCTGCACACAGTAGCTAAGCAGTCAGTCACCCACTCTGATTTTTCTGCTTTACTGGACATGGGAGAGTGAGTCGTTGTTGTTGTTTTAAAGTTTTGTTTAGATGGAAGTTTATTTTAAGAAGTTCACCTCAGGAATATATGTTCTTTAGCAGTGTTAAGGTTAGACTGGGCCAAACAGACTTGCCGAGTGAGTGGTGCCTGCAGGCACAGCTGCTGCTGGTCCAGCCAGACAGGGGATCCCCTTGTCCTCAACTGGGTGAAAACCAGTCTCAGCTGTGTAATCTGTCTGGCAGAGAGGGCTGTCCAGGAGAGATTCCTCCTGCTTGCTGTCTTTTTTTGGCAAATGAAGAGGCTGCTGTGCTCATTGATGTGTATTAGAAAACGATGGCCCCCGCACTGATCTAGCTCTACGCATGGGGGAACATAATAACCAACGTCCCTGTGTCATGAAAAATGGCTGAAATTATATGCAAAAATGAGAGGTTTCTTGAAAGCTGAAATATGTCTTGTGCATTCTCCCTTTGACTATTCTATTGATTTATGCTTCCTGCCTGAGAGTTTAACACGTTTGCGTCTGTCACCCAACATTCTTTGCCATCTTTGAGGCACTGATAGAATTAAGCCTGCCTGCTGGATGTGCTGCTGCGTCCTGCCAGTGACTGTGTAGAATACTTCTTATGCAGTACCTTGCATGCAGTTGCATTAAATAGCAGCTACCTGAAAAAGTGTAAAGACAAAAAAAGCTTATACAGATGAGATTAACCTCACGTAACCTTGCAACTTTGCAAAGAACAGAGACAATAAATCCAGGAATAAAATTGCTGTATGTCCAAGTGGGGTCCTGTGCAACGAGCATAACGTTTGACTCCTGGAATGCTGCTGTGAACCGACACACCAATGTGGCCCATGTCCGCTATTGATTAAACACCAGATCTTCTGCATTCATGTCTTGTTATTGTTTACTAACCTGCTTCAGCTAACCCTTTGGCTTAAAAACCAGCTGGAGAGTCAAGAAATAGTCTTTTTCAGAGCCTCTTTTTCCTCCATCTGTGCTCCAGAGATTTTCTTACTAAGCATTTTAAAATTAAATGCATGGGGTTGTGTTTTGGTGATTATGCTTGCTATAGTCCCTAGGTGCCCCTTTAGAATTGATCTTGCTCTTATCTGCCTATACTGTCATAAATAATCATATGAAACCCAGAAAAAGTTGAAGAGTCTCATATTTGTGTATTTCAAGTCACACAGTATATTCTAAATATCAAGAACAAATGTGGGAATAAAAGTGACTGCATTCAACATATATCTTTATGCTAAGAAGAGATTTCAAGTTCCTGAGTTGTGTTGAATGTTATTGAGTTTCTTGAAATCAGCTTTTCTTTCTGTCCACAAAAATAAAATTTATTTGTATCATTTATAGCTTTTACGACCTCATCCTCCAGCCAGTGCAAAAAGCAGCTGCCTGGTATCTTCTTCTTCCCAGTTCCTCATAATGTCACTCCATGACTCCTCAAATGCCTTTTGGCTCAAAAGCAGACTCCACTCTTGTCTCAAATTGGTTCCCAGCTCTTCCCTTTTTGAGTGTTGCTGCTTGTGCCTGTATGGATGCTAACCCCCTATTTCTATCCATTTGATGCTGATTAGGGAGGTATAAAGCTATCGAGTAACATCAAGAAATGATAAAGGTCATTGCCAAATGTCTCTCCTATATGCTAGCTATCTGGAGATGGGCTAGGAAATGGTAAGATGAGTTAATGCTTACCAAACATTATGAACGTTGGTTGCAGGATTTCCTGCTCTTATGGCTGGACACACTGAAGGTGTAAAAGAACATGAGATTCCTTGACCAAATGGAAGCTGGTCAGCAGTGAAGGACAGGTATATTGAGTACTGGGTTTGACAAACTTCGGTAGCAGGCGTTTCATCCCTATCTGCCTAGTTTTATTCTTTTCAAGGACTACACTGTAAACAGTCTTTCTAAACCAAGAGAGAATGATGATGTTATCCCAGATTAATGACAGCCTTGTTCACTCCCTAGATCTCCAATGCTATCCAGGACAAGAATGCTCGCTCATTCCAGTGGAGTTTCTGGAGCATGCAGTACAGCTTTATCATCTGTACTTTTGTTGGTGTCTTTGGAGGAGGTTTTTTCCTCCTGACGTCTTTCTACATTGAGGAAGATCGTAAAGAAGCAGAGAGGCTTTGAGGTTTCTATATATGTAACTTTTAAACCTGTATCTGCTTGCTTTCCTGTTTGTACACTTGCCATGATATCGGCTCTGTAAAGTTAAAACTCAAATGTCTGCATTATGCTAATGACCACATCAGTTTCTATTAAAAAATTAAGGCAAAATCCCAGAAAAGTCTCAGATTAACCAATCTTCACATATTGAGCAAAACAGACTGCAGAACACACAAGGATCAGGGAAGTGCTATTAGTGATGCCTTCCAAATGATGCAGTATATGGAGGTAATAAACCAGCTTTACTGTAATGCACCATTGCAGATTTTGTGGAAGGTGCTGTTCTTTTTCTACTCTGGTCTTTTTGAGCCCAGTAGAACCAGTCCTAGCTCTCTAATACTTCTTCCTCTTCCCTGAAAGAAGTTACGCTCAAAGGGTAAAAGATTTGAAAACCTGTCAAATTGGACAGAACACTGTCCTCAGTCACCTGGAGTCTTGCAGCTTCCTTCTGCTCTGACTTGGTTTTCTAGGTACCAGAAATGAACGCTGTCTTTCAAATGAAGATGAACTCTGGGACAAGATTTGCAAAGAAGAAAAGAATGTCCTCTCCTTTTTCTTGCCTTTTTGCTTAATGAGATACAGCTAGAGAAAAGGCCAAATAACAATTCCTCCATATGGCAGCAAATCCTGAGTTCTGACTTTTTTTGGGAGCGTTTGACTGTGAGTCAAAAATTGCTACTGCATTGGCATATGGCAACCCTCCCCCATCTGCAAAACGGGCACGAGTATTCTGGGGAGCTGGGGAGCTCCAGAAGGCAGTGTATAGAGCTGTCACAGGCACGACTGCTAACCGAAACAAGACAGTAGCATTTAAGGCAGAATGTCTCGTGGAGATGAGGAAGGGAGGCCTAGGAATTCTCAGCAGGGTAAGATTTGCCAGTAGAATTTGGAAAACAGAGATAGTACAAGAAGTGTTTCCAGTTGTCTGAAATGACCAAGAGAAGCAGCAACTATCAAAGTTAGTGTCAGATTCAAGAGGGAAGGGTTGTGATTGTTTTATATACAATATGTTAATGGACTCTTTCTAGTCCTTTGAGGCTCTTCAGCATATCCTCAGGCCTTGCAAGTATCTCCTCTTGTGAGCGAACAGTAATACCTGCTCTTATCACTAAAGTGCATAAGACTTTGGGTCTTATCTGTTGTCAGGATATCATGCCAGGTGCCAAATAGGAAGTGACGGCCAACTTCCATTGTTTGACGTGGTGTCACCAGCAGCACCAGCCAAAGCCTGAGGAAGACAATAGCAAGTGAATTGTGAAGTATTCTGAATCTTACCTGATTCTCCCAGTAAATCATAAGGATGATAAAGCACAATATTCCTGTAACGACTGTGAGTATCTAGTGTCATTACAAATAATGTAATTCACCAACTGCAGGTTTTTGTTTCTCCCTCATTTTTAAAAAAAATCTGTTCTGAAACCTGACTTAAATGCAGGTTGTGAAATTTGGCCAGGGTTTATGCCATTATGGGAAATAACAGAGAAACTTTTTTGTGATACTCAGAAAGAGTGTAATGCTTGTCTTTAAGTTGGTATTGTTGGTATTCTGAAAGACTGAGCAACTTCTGGTTGTAAAAACTAGCCAAAGCCTTTATATCACTGACTTTTTGGAATTTCATTTGGTGTCAGAGAACCCATGTCCAACAAAGGATTTTTACTATTGGATATGGACACGTCAGCTTGTAGAGGTCTTAAGTGCTTGTCTTAACATTTTTCAGGCTATTTTTTGAACTACCAGGTAGCAATGTTCGGATTGAAACCTGTTGCTTATATTCAGCAGACCTGGTGACATTCGTAGCATTTGTCTTTCACCTAGAGGGAGAAAAATTCACTTTGCACTTATGTCTCACTGTAGGATGAATTTGGGAAGCTAAAAACATTCTTTAAGGCCTTCTTAAGGCACTGCACACTTGAGGTGGGACTTGCAAGAGCCTGTGATTCATCTGGTACACTGTTACTGTACCACGTGTGCTGTTCGGCGATACCCACATGGCCCCAGCAAACAGCTACTTTGTCAAAAATTAAATTCTGAGGTGAGGTGACGTTCACCAATACAATATATTGTACAACATGTTGTACAGCACCTTCACCAGACACCATTTACTGTTACATCACTTCATGCCCAGAAACTGATGAAGAATTTGGTGAAAAGTGCACATCAGTATTTGAGGCAATAAGATTATTTTGATTTTGTTTAATTCTATGATATTTGCTGGTGACAGCAGTGCCAGATCCTTCCTTAGCATATTATCAGAATTTCTCAGAAGCTGCATATAAGCATACCACCATAAAGATCTGCGTTGCCTCGTCTCTTGTACACATTATGTAGACATGTATATTTATGTACAGCCTAATTCTGAGATTGTCTCGAAATACTGCTGTTAGGTAATGATTTAGTTTTGGTAAAGAATTAATTTTATAAGGTAACTTGATACTATGAAAGGTGTTAAGCTTGGATTTACAGAGCTCTGAGGATCAGTAATAAAATCACAAGATTCTACCTGTGTTGCCAAACTCTAGAGATACAGTTTGCAATTGCTGAAATCATTGACAGCTGCAAACGCATTGCAAAACCAAAAAAGATGCTCCCAACACCACAGCTGGTTCCCTGAAACTTGGGCAGGCAGGCCAAGATCTTGAGAATCATTTTTCCCTTTATTTAGTTATGGTAGAATTTAAGCAGTTTGATAGTACTTCGCTACTGGTATGTTCATGATTTGCCCTCTAAACAGACGATCTATTTATCACTTTTGTTAAGTCAGCATTAAATTCTTCTTAAAAAAAATAAGTCAGAAACTGTATCTGGAATACTGCGGAGGTATGTATTTGACATATGAGCAAGAGATGCCAAATGCTGGTCTGTGGTACGTGAAGTCCGTGACAAACTCATTCCTACTCCTACTCATATCTCCTTTGTGAAAGTCAGTGCTTAGAAATTAGCAGGATCGTGCTGACTAGTTCAATTCCGTCTTTTCAAATGCTTCTCTCTTTTCTTTGTGATGTAAGGGGGGAGGACTTCTATTTTTGTTATTTTTTTTTCAGCATTTTAGCAAGACTAACATCCAAGACAAGGGCCTGGATGCTCTGAGCTGTGCCTGGGTATCCCTGTAGCTGCATTGTCTTCTGTCTTGCTGACTTAGAGGTCATGCGAAAGTGCGGTGCCTGCGTGAAACAGCCCTGGGAGGCCCTGCGTCTAAAGCCAGGAAACTGTTCCCATTATCTCTTTGGCTCTGTGTCTTAAATAAAGATAAAACTTCCTTGCAAGGATATGTAAAAGGAGTAGAATCTCTTAAAATTCTCTGCATGTCTTGAATTTGCTTCTTAGCAGGTGGCACCAGCTTCTGCGCTGAGGGGTTAACACAGCAGTTCCTTAGTGCTGGAGGAACTTAAAGCATTACATATTTTGCATGCGTCAAAAAGCTGTATTGGAGGAAGTCACAGAGTCCTGTCACGTGGCCAGCAAAGGAAGAAAAGTTCTTTCTAGGCATCGGTTGAAATACCAGTTATTTTCTATGGTTCCAACGGAGTAGAAGTAAGAAAAAAGTGGAGGCCTTAAAGAAGTTATTAAATTTGCTGCTTTATCTAGTTTGGAAAGAGCTGCTGCTGCTAGCTGCTGGTTAGTGTGTTCTGCAGCATTCAGGCTGCTTGGAATCTGTGTCCCTTCCATCAAATGAATTACAATCGAACAAGCTGTATTTTCTGTAAGCATTCAGATATTCCTTTCCTACCTTTAACATTTCTTATTTGCTCTTTCCAACCAAAACAGTGGGTAAGAGACACTTTGGAACAGCTCCAAAAGGTGTGATTTTCTAAGTCCATGCAGGTAATGACTTTGATCTTTTCCTCCCCTTTCCTCATTCCCCAGAGCAGGGACAGGTGATTGGTATTGACCTTTAGTGTTGTTTATGTGGATATTTTTTAAACAAGTTTAAGAACTCTGCTTGGCATAAAAATTGCCTTCAAGTCGTGATTATTTCTAGCTTCTGCTGAACACCTGTGAAGACATCAAGTGGGCAGGACATGCCTTAGGTACAACAGTACCATGGCGTGTAACTGCTTCTCCAGAGTGATTCCTTCCACCGGTAATGTTGTGTGAGATTGCTATCAGCAGAACTTTATCAAAGACGTTTCATGTAACTTTTTGTCTCCCTCCCCCTCTCCTTCCCAAACAAGTAGCCCCATGCACTGGTCTGAAAGGGGGTTTGCAGCACCTGAGAAATCTTTCTGTACGGTGGCTGAAGGCGTGCAGATGGCAGACCACAGCTTTCCAGGCTACAGATTTATATATTCTGTCTAGGCTGCTCTCTGCTAAGAAGATCTTGTATTTTACTCCTCTTCGCCCTCATCACTTGTGCAGCTGAACTGTGTTTTGCAAAATATTTTGCAGAAGAGCTGTGATCCTTTATAATGCCATGGATGGAGCCATCGGTGTCCAGAGCGTCATTTACCTTTGGGAGAAAGGCTCAGGGTTGCTGTTGTCATTCTGAGGGACCTGTGCTGAGGCTGGATCAGTTCTGACAGTACCAATCCTGATGGCTGGTTTTTTAGGAACTCATTCCTAACTTCTACTGGGGGAGTCTATAGCACCTTTGCAGGTGGCCTGTGGCAGTACTGCATCGATGAAAAAATTGGTGGTTCCCCCCTTACTATTCTCTTGCAGAAGAATTAGCTGAATTCTGTCTTGCTCATCTTACCTGCACTTGTCTTCCTTTGTACTCCCTCCATTGCCTAGTGACTAGAGATTCCTCTAGTGCCTTTATCATTACATATATATGTCCTCTTAGCTTAGAATCTGTAGAATAATTCACCAATTCCTGTTTGCAAAGGAAGCTAAAAGAAGTAGACACCGTCTGCCTGACAATAGCATAATATGAGGACAGAAAAAAATCAGCCAAATTTATGCTGTAGCTGACATTAGTTTTTTCTTAGCAGTAGATCCATCATCTCTGCCTTTTTAGTTTCCCCTCCTCACACTAAAATGCAGATGCAGTGTCTGTTGAAGTGAATTCCAAAATAATGAAGAAACCTAAAAATCCACCATTATCACAAAACCTTTATGGCAAAAGTTTTCTTCCGAGATCCTTCTGGTTTTTTGCAAATGTTGTTCACCCTTCAGGCCTCCTTCGAGTACTTGGTTCTGCTGCCCTGCCTGTGCTACTGCTGGTTACTGCTGCCTGTGAGGGTGCCGGGGACCCACAGAGAAGTCACCTCCTCCCTTGAGACAGGTGAAAAAAAGGATAAAAGAACAATGTCTGTGTGTCTCTGCCAAGTTGTTCTGGCATTCAAGTAGCTGGAACTGGCTGCATTCCATTATAAGGGAGCTGCTGCATTCATCTCCGTTCTAAAATTATCTTCATTGTAATCCAATAAAGCCTTGGAAAGGTTCTTAGAAAGCTTTTTTGTTTATAAGGGAAACAAAGGTGGATATGAAAAGACTCTTGATCCTAATGCTGTATAGCTGACCAAAACTGCGTTGATCTCTCTTTGTGTAGTTTAATGTTTTCATAACAGTTTTGTTATTAGCATGTAAATTGACTGTGTATCCTGCAGTAATAAAATGGCTGTAATTTGGAGAGATTAATGTAAAGTGCTGTCAAATCCCATTGTAGGAAGGGCCTTTGTAACTGCACTGTTAAGTGTACACAAATTTGGAATGTGACTGGATCCCAGTAGGCCTAACCCTGCCGATGGAGCTAGAGCAGGGCTCGGGGAGGGTACGCTGCCTGTGTAAAATCGGGAGATCCCCTACAAGGCGCAAATCTGACCTGTACAGGACTTGGCTGCTATCGTGGTACTAAGATCCGACTTTACCTGCTCATATACTGTGGTGGTTTTTTTCCTACAGTGAATATTTTTTCTATGTTATGAAAAATGCTTTAAAATGGAATTGAAAGGTAAATTCATGCATTCAGGTATGCAGGTCCATTTTTCTTTTCAGTATTTAATGTGTTGGGCATTAGGCTTGAAACTGATGTATTAAGGATGAAGGTGACCGTTTTTGAAAGTACTGACTTCAAGCTAGTGATTTAATTCCACCATAATGTACCCTCCTAAGTGTCTAACACTTTTTTCTTCATTCCTTTTTTCCAAAGTACCTTGCATGCCTCTGTTGCTAATGCAACCGGTCTGAGCAGCTGTGTGTTCAACACTCAATAAAATCAGGCCATTTACTTAAAGACTTAATTATGGGTTTAGGAGCCTAATCTTAGGCACCTAATTTTTAAAATCTTGGCTGTAGGCATTTTTTTTCAGGAATATCTCTATCCCGCTGAATGAAAACATCACTTAAAGAAATGCAAGTCTGGCAGTACTCCTTAATCTTCAGTCTGGTAGATATCACACCTGTTAACTTCTTCATCACTTTTTGCCTTTATAGGTTACATTTTCAGTGAATTAACTTGTTCTTTTTGTGTATTGACAACCCACCGCAGAGGAGATGTCACTGGAACTGGTGTGTCAGAGCTGGGAGCAAACAGAGCCGTAGTCAAAGAGGACATGAAGTGAAAAAGGACACCTGAGTTGTTGCTGAGACTATTTCCTCAGTAAAACCAGGTGAAAAGGCATTTCTTCAACCCATCTGGATAACTCTGTGGATTCATCTGGTAGTGGATGGAATAAAATGTGGATCACAGTATAAAGGAACAGACTCCCCATCTCTGATTTTTCAGAGCGTTCCAGGAGGACAGCCTTGTGGTAGTACTGGAGAGGTATGTGGGTGTGAGCATAGAGGTGAAGAGGAGAGGTCATTGATGAGAAATGCTCGCTAGGTAATACAGGTCTTTTTACAGTAAACATATTAGTCCAGTTTTTGTATGAGGAATGACTAGGGATGATTCACCTAGAGCATGTTTAATGGCAGCTAGATTGTGTTTAGCCAATATTTTATCCTAGAAAACTATGTTCATGATCTGATTTTTACCACAAAAGCTTCTGCAAGCCAGCAGTCTCTGTTAGTTGTCCTGCCAATTAGTGTAGGTAACTTAGGATAATTCAATGGGAATTGCATGGTAAGCTCTGAGCAAGGGAATTACTTTTCTTTGGCCCTTTGTTTGCCTGGAAGTCATGGAAGACAGAGCTGCTGGCCTGATCTGTGAAGTGAGGAGGCATAGCTCCTAAAGAAAATTGCGGTTCTATTTTTAGAATTGTTTTAATTGGGCATCAGATATGCACATTTCCAACCTATTAACCTGGTCACACTGTGTGGTCTGATCCTTCTCTAATAGCATGTGATTAAATGTGATTCATCATCATCTCCGCTATGCGCATGCAAGTGGGAGAACGTTGATGGCGAAGCAGATGCAGTTATTTTCATACCAGTTGCTTTCTCCTGTAAATTGTTTGTATTGTTAAACACTGTCATGTTGTCTTCGGGGGGCTGCGTCTCCTGATTTAGTGCGATGACTGATGTTCTTTGCTGCAGTTTACCAGAGGCTCACAGGGCTGCTGGGAAGGGTGAGAGCGACAGAAACAACAGGACAGAAGCACGGACACTGGTGGCTTTGAAGGAAGTCAGTCATCTGTGGCTGGGGGAGAAGAATGTTTTTATGCTCACTGGGGTTGCCTGGACTTGCCAGCTTTATTAAGGAACTTTTATCTGTTTTTAAGGGCAAGGTATGGTAGGAAAGGAGAAAGATTTACATTTGCTGATGATCCATGAAAAACACATGTTTAACCAAAAAAAAGCTCAAGTGAAGAGAAAGATCTAGTAGGGATAGGGAGCCTGTAGCTGCCTAGAGGAGGGAAGTAGTCACAGGATGGGTCTGCTTCGACAAGTGATTGTTTTTTTGTGATCCCGACAATTCTAGAGCAGACTTTAACTGCAAGTAAGTACATTAAGCTTCTTAGGCATTGCAAACTTGCCTTGAAATCAAGCTGAACTGCCTACTTTAAGGTGCCTAATTTTCTTACGTGAGAAATATCTGCCCTCCAATAATGCTGCAGAGGTGCAAGGAAAGGATCCAAATACCTCCTCCTCCTCCTTCTCCTCCTCCTCCTCCTCACTCTTAGACTTTATTTCTAATGGCCTTGGGAAGTCAGTGTTCAGACTCCTGTGTTCTGAGGCAGCATTCAACAGAGGGGCTGGAATATCTGCTTTCCAGCAAGCACCTGCAGATGTCAAACAGGTTGTAAGTGCGGAAGGCCATGGAGATTGCCAGAGAGACGGTTAGTTTGAGCTGTTTGTATTTTCTTCCCAGTCAAGCGTTGCTCCGTCCTGTCCTTCCCTAGCCAAATGCTGTGGCAACAGATAATGAGCGATAATGTTCCTCTCTATCTTCAGGCTTCTTTCCAGTCGGAGATGCCTCACTCTTCTGATAGCAGCCAAGGAAAGGTGAAGGTGTTTGACAAGAGCACACAGGAGACAGGTATCTCAGCAGCCTGGAAGAACGTGTATCTGCTTTTTCTCTCTTTTAAGCCTTGGAGTCGTGGCTCTAGGAGATGTATTACAGTGGCCAGGGAGTGCTGAGAGCCCGCAATGAAGTTGTCACCCATGTGAAGGTGTGACCTAGCACTCAGCAAGGATGTGAGTCAGATGGGGAGAGGGCTGGCAGGTGCACAGAGAAGGCAGCGGAGTAGGCAGGCAGGAAGCAGCTGGCAGTGTAGGAAGAAGTGAGCCGTGATGGGAACAAACAGGAGGAGCAACTGGGAATGAGAAACGTCCTCGTTCATGCACTGATATCCAGCATCCCATTCAGCAGCAATGATAGTAGGATTTCAAAGAATGTCCAAATAAATTTATTCCTTTAAGGGATTTATTTTAATTCTTTATTAAAATAGGAGATAAATGTGCCTTTTCCCCTCTAGCCCACTGTTTTGATAGGATTACCTTTAGCGTCACCCCATGGGCTTTTTAATTCTTCATTCCCAGTCTTCTATGGGAAGTCATCTCAGCAGATCCAATCAGGTGTATTTCATTGCTCCACAGCAGAGAGGAAATGAATTTTTCTGATGAGGGGAAAGCACAGTGAATAGCTTGATTCTCCTCCCCAATACCATCTGCAATCAGTTTTGTGCTGCAAATGAAGTCAATGTTTTCCTGGGTCAGAGGTGGCTAATTATTCATGGCACTTTCATTTCCAGCAGTCGAGTCGTCATATCTCTGCCAATCATCATCCTTTTTCATGTTGGGTTTACTTTGCATTGCTCTTAGGTTTGCAAGTCTAGCTGCTATCCAAACTTGTCCTGTTTGTTGCTTTTCCTGGGCTAGTGCCAGTAGTTTTCTCAGCTTCTGAAGAGACTGACAGGAGGGCTCTGGCACCAGTATTGTAATCTTCTCCCATTTTATGAGATCATGTCTGTTTCAAAAAGAATGAAATAGAAAGGAGGGAAGAACATAACACTCAGTTCATGTGCAACTAACCAACAACCCCCAGCTGAGTAGTATTTCAGTAAGTTGGGTCAGTGTCATCTGTGGGTTTTTTAATGGCCGTAAAGCCTAGGCAAGTGTATTAGTCAAGGTACAGCTGGGGTTTGAAACTTGACTGCCTTAACTCTTAGGCTGGTACGTTTCCTGCTGGTGCTCAGTGCTTCCCCCTGATGAGTGAGAGCGGATCTTATCAGCCTCTACGCATAACTTAAGGGCAAGTGTCAAGAGGATGGGGTCAGGCTTTTCTCAGTAGTGCCCAGTGACAGGGCAAAGGGCAACGGCCACACACTGAAACACAAGAAGTTCCTTCTGAACATGAGGAGAAACTTTGCCTTGGGGGTGGCAGAGCCCTGTCACAGGCTGCCCAGAGAGGCTGCAGAGTCCCCTTGCCTGGAGACAGTCAAAGCCTGCCTGGACATGACTCTGTGCAGCCTGCTCTAGCTGAGCCTGCTTTAGTGGGGGTTGGACCAGGCGATCTCCAGAGGTCCCCACCATGCTGTGATCCTATGACTGTCCAGCACTCACATTGTTGCAGCAACCACGATGTGTTTACAGTGTCCTTTAGGCTTGTCCCTTGCAATTTTGCCCTTGGATTTACGGTGCTATTCCTAACGTAGGTTAGGAGAGTAAATGAGCATTACTGCCCATTCGCTGCAGCAAACTGACTGATGGAATGGAAACCCAAAGGAACTATGATCCAGCCTTGCACTTTCAGGTAGTAGTAAGGTGCTCTTTGCACAAACCTGTTTAGAAAGATTTTAAGAGGGCTCCAAAGGAGATGCTGGTAATTAAAATGCTAATTAAAAATGTTCCCAATGGTATTCACTGATAGTGTTGCCAGAGCAGGTGAGATTTCAATTATCTTGCTATTCCTTTTGGAACTAGAAAAATGTCCTGCGGTGAGTTAAGATGGAGTACCTAAGGCATGCTTATTTCATAGCGTTTAAGTGCCGACTTGCCTCCAGATGCTTTCAGTTTCTCTTTTTCATCTTAAAAAAAAAAAAAAAAAAGGTTGTTCTGACAATTCTGAATGTACAGAACAGCCACCGAGGGAACCTGAAGCCTCTTAGCCTCCCAAGGGAGTGAGTGAGGCTGCATGTCTTCCACACCGGCTGCTTCCTGAGCCCACCTCACCGTATATACTCACTGCCTTTGCTCAGAGTGGAGTTGGGGAGAAGACAGTTCTGAAAGGCTTTGAAATAACAGCGCCAGAGCAGGGGGGGTGGTGTCAGCAAAGGGCCAACCGAGAGTGCCATCTTCAAAGTCCGGTCTGCACAGACACCAAAGCAAAGCTTTCAGCTGCTCAGTTCTTACAGCCTGAACCAGCAGAAAACAGGTGAGTTTTCTCAGGAGGGCTCGCTGCTCTGCAGTTTCCATTGGCAGGAGTTTAAACATGCTCAGTGCCATAACCGAGAAGTAGGAAATGGCCCACAAAGGCAGGACTATAACAAAAAGAAAGCTGGAGACGGAGCAATCAAGGGAGAGATGACTGCAGTAGAGGCAGATAGCATGGATCCACACAAAGGAGAAACGGGGCTGCCAGATGTCTGATTAAAAGATGTGCTATAGTTAGGTGGAAAGCTGTTGGCTTCCACACAGGAATACCAGGACAAAGGCTTGATGGCCTCTGCCTCTTGAGCATGGTGATCTCTGTAACTAAGGGATGCGGAAGTTTCACCGATTTTTGTTGACTAGATCCTGTACCATGAAGGATGTGAAAGGGAATTCTATGTAGCATGGTATGTAATTTTAAATTTTAGAAAAATGTATTTTCTGTAGCTAAGATGAATCCTGCTTCCAGCCTTCCTCTGAGAGGGTGTCTTTCATGCCAGATGAAGTATTTTCTGAGTCAGCATCTTTTAATGGTGTAGTATGCAACAGGTGGTGATGGAAGCTAATGATGGTGCGTAGAAAAAGCATTCAGGAAGGATTTGACAGATAAGAAAGAAAGGTAAAAGTGGAAGAAAGTGAACATATGCTAAACCAGCGTGTCTGAAACTAATGTGATGTAAAATGACTCAAGCTAATGAAGCTTTTCATGAAATAAATGTCTGCTAAACTCTAGCTGGAATACTGCACTGCCTCTTTCTTATATCCCAGTAATTTGTATTCCTCTAATACTTACATGTAAGAGTGGAGAATGTTATAATTGCTATTCAAACATGGTTTTACTTCACACTTCGCAATAACCCCAGGCTGTGTTTGTCTTTTAAAAAGTATAATGTCTCTGAGACTCCTTTTTTAAATGGTGTAGTAAGTTTGGAGACAATTTAGATCAGTTTATAAAAGCAGTGTTTAATAAGTGTCTGTTACTGGTTGCATTTTACAGGTAAATAAAACATTGCAGTCTGATGCTTAACATATACTTATATTTATATACAGAGAGAGAGAGAGAGAGAGAGAAAATACAGTACTAAGAAGACAGTTGGAATTGAGGCAGTGGAATAGCTGTAGTGGTAAGATACACCTGTACCCCCTCAGCCAAGATATGGCGAGTGAGAAATTTGCGTGCATCACTCAAATACCAAAATTATTCAGCAGAGGTCGTTCCTGAATGGTTGTGACCACCTGCTCTGAAGAGGAGACAAATAAGGCAAGAGTGAAAGTGCTGCATTTAAGCAGTGCCTGATAGAAAAAGATTCTCTAAAACTTTGCTGCTCTATCTCAACAAAGATGACGTGTTTTACAGGCTTCCCCCACCCTCCTTCATAGTGAAAGAGCAAGGACTCATGAGAGGATGAAATCACAGAAGGCTATGAAGTTAAAATCAAAGCTGTTTTGTCCTTGCACAACTGGCTTGTCTGTCCAAGACAACTCTGTCATCCAAAACTATCATAAGACTTCCTGAAGCAAAGCATTTCCCACTGCCAAAATCCAGCCAAAAGAGGAGACCGCCGGATACCTTCCTGTGTACCAGAAGTACTGAGAGTGAACTACAAAGAAACATTTCCAAAGGTTTCTGGTGGGCAACAAGAAAAGAAATCCATGAGATGAACAACAGTTCCTTTGAAGTTTCTTAGGTAACTGTTTTAAGATTAGACAGTAGTTTTAAACCCTGTACAGTGTTTCTTGCATTTTTTCCTGAAGTAACCCAGGCTGGTCCCTGCAGGAGGCAAGATACTAGTTTTTTGCTGGTCGGAGCTGATAAACTTACTCCTGCGTCTCCCCTGATTGAAGATGCTGCCAAAATTACAGTGAAAGCAAGATTTTTTTGTTAATATCTGCAAAAAATGCTGATACGCAGCGGTGTTCTACAGCTTGAGACTAACATTGAATTGTTTCATATTGTCACGGCCTGGTTGGACAAGGTGCAAGATCTCACTTTAAATGGAAGTAACACTTGAGGAGTATACAGATTTAACCACTGGACAGCTCATTGCACAATCCCTAGGAGCTCTCTAAAGACATGCTGAGTTTTCCAAAATATTTTGTATCTTCAGTTGAGATTGTTACACTTTTGGCCAGCATTCCTGCAGGGTGGATATACTGTGCCGAGTAGTTTGGAAAATCTGGTCACTTACTAATTGGGGAAGGGAGGCGGAGGGAACTGAGTCTTGACCATTGCTTCCAAGCAGTTGGAGCTTGAGAAAAGCATCCTCTTACTTGAGTTTTACGTGGTGCTCGGAAGGGCCATCTGGCTTTCTGTGACAGCAGAAGGGACATAGGGAACACGACAAAGCATCTATTGGCCAGGCGCAGCTCCTGCTTCTCAAAAATCTAATCCAGTGAAAATCAGCTTTAGAGGTATTTTTGTAGAGCTTCAATGGCAACAAGCCCATTTTCTGTATTACAGGATAAAATGCATAATAAAGAACACATGTTGATTACTTTTAAAAATAAATATAGTGGCCTGAAGTAGAAAGGGAATTACTTAAAGGGGAAGATGAAATATGAATGACGATTCATTTCCATAGGTGGCTGGAGTGTGTCTGTTGAAAATAAACAATCATGTGTGCAGGGAGACTTGACAAACCCAGCCAAGGGTGTTTACTGAGCACACCGGTTTAAAAAATAAGAGTCTTGATCTGCTCTGTGGCAGAAGGGCTTGTATTGATAAGAGGCAAAGGAAAGATACATCCACCTGCTTTTAAAGAGAAGACACTGAACTGGCTAGAAGGGAATGAAATAGCTCTGCGCTCCTGGCAAGCTAAGGGTGGTTATTTTAGCATCACTGTGTGAGTCTGTCTGTCTCGCTGCAGGGTAGGAATTGCTCACTTGTGTGATCAAGTCCAGTTTAACTCCTGGCCTAGCACTGCTGGAGTGGCACCTCTGAATTCTCCGTGTCACTGAGAAGCTCCCACTGAGAGACGCTCAGGGGTAGCAGTGCATTCATTACAATACGTCTCCTTAAAACTGTCATTCGGAGTGCTGCTAGGCAATGCAGTTAAACATGGAATTTAATTACATTGCACCTCCAAAAAGTCCCATGAAAATTAATAATGTTACATTACGTTTGTACAGCAGAAACCAGAAGAGGGATGTTAAACTCCTGTCACTAACATCCACACCCTAACCATTTCAGAATCCTGGTCTCTTTGAATGGGTAGGGAAGGAGCAGCAGGTATTCAGCATTGATCTCTCTGCAGGAAAACTGCTGAAACCAGAAGGGTAGCTTTTAATACGTAACTTACATATTTTACATGCTTGTGAACTATATCTTGGGCTACGTACTTTGCCTATATTCAGCATACCTTCATCAATCACTTTATGTTGCACTTGCATTACTCCTATTTTAAAATTTCATCAAACACACAGTCTTGTCAAATATTAACTTTTCTAATGTTTTATGAAGGCACATGGTGCTCAGACATCCTTATTTTCTAGTTTAAAAAGGCTCTCAGTGTTACAGGGGACTTTAATTATGCTGATTACTCCTTTAATAGCAACCATGTGTTCTCTCTCATTTTAATTTAGACCACTGCAAACTTATTTCAGTCTCTGCTCAACCACAGGTAGTTTTCTAAGTCTTGTAAGAGCTCGCAGTTTTTTAGCTAGGCTTCTCAGTTATTTTCTGTTTGTATGTCTTCTCTAGTAATAAATACGTTATTGTAAGTGACAAATACTGTAATGCAGCAAATGCTGCTTTGTTTAGGAAGCATTTCTGGTTTGTCATGCTCAGGATATTACTAACTAGAGTCTCCAGCAACAGTTCTGCCTTGCAATGCTCAAGGCTGGGTTTAGATATACCAAAAAAAAACCCTGAAGACAGATTTCTGTATCTGTAGAGAAATAGCAAGTCAAACAGTTTCCAGCTCTCAGCCACCTGTATGAGATAGAAAGTGTAAGAAGTGTTATGGAACAAAGAACAGTCCTGGGAGGGAAGAAAAACAAAGCATCCTTCAGGCTGTGTATCTCTCTAGCTACGAGAAGACTGCTGCCTCCAGAAGGGAACGCTGGCGATGGTGTTGGTAAGTTTTTGTTTGTTAACTAGGCTTTGAATGAGTTGTTTGGCCTGTGACTACTTCATCTTGAATACAAAAGCTGAAGATAAAATGTGCAGTTGTCTGTCACGTGTTTGGGAGGTGACCTTGCTGGCGTTTATGCAAAAAGAGTGCACTGGTTCACGTATAACCTCCACGCCCCCACTGGTTTCTGTCCCACATTAAACTGGACGCTTTCTTGGCTATTGCTTGCTCGGGTCTCAGGGAGCTTTCCTTTAGGGAGAGGGGCCTGGAGTGGGACAGTGCTGTTGCTCTCAGTTATGTTTTGCTTATGCTTTGTTGAAAAGTAATACTTAATGAGTAGTACAATGAAAGAGGAAAATTAATGTGCACTTTGAAGGGGCACACAACCAGTTTGCCATTTGTCAGCTAAAAGAGTGATCTCTGTGCACAGCACTTTTTGTCATCTACATGGGGCCGGGGGTTGTCAGTTACAGGCTGGCTGAATGTGCCTTTGTCATCGCCTTTGGTTTTGCAAAGCACCGCGAGCGCCTGTGGTGCTGACCCATTCATCTGCAACGGGTGTCAAACCACCGCTGCGCTGCCCGCTCGGCCATAGCGATACCTGCGCTGCCGTGGCTTGCCTGCCCTTCAAGGGCACGCTGCTCCAGGCCTCCTACTGCTGACAGCTTTGAAGCCCTAATATCGTATGAGAAATAACAGTATCGGTGCTGAACCAAGAGCCCTAAAAATGGAGAAACCAAGTGTGGAGAGAGAGCAGCCGTGCGTGTGTGTTTTATCTGTGGTCTGCAGCGTGTCCTCCGTAAGGCTTAGTCGTGAAAACTGTATTGGATCACATATTCTTTGCCAATGCCAGATTGTTTCCTATAATCTTTTTTTCTTTAAATGCCATGTCTGCTTATAGCTTTTAATTATCTTACTTAAGCGTATCTGTAGCTTTAGTAAACAGCTTTGTGGATTTTGCATTAAATTTATTATTTTCCCGATACTCATCATTCTTATTTTAATGTTGTCATACAACTCTGATGTGTTACCCTAAATACTTCCACATATACCTTTCAAACCCTTCTAGCTCTCCCCTGATAACAAATCACTCTAGTCCTTTTAATTATATTTACAGTTGGCGTATTTACTTTGTCTGTGCTGCTATAGGACTGTCAGAATTTTCAGCAGTAATCTTCCTCGGACTACAGCTATCAAAACAGCCTGCCAGTCTCCCATCTGCTAGGGAGCATTCCTGTCATGTGTTGATTGTTGTCAATAGGTTGTGTTCGAGAATTAGGATATTGCCCAAAATCCTTGTTTGGCTGACAAGCCCATTTTCTGTAACATCTTGTTTAACTTCTGCTGTAAGCGAAATTATCTAAATAAGAATATGGCACGCAACTGAAAGCATCGCACGCTGCATATGGTACGGCCTTTGTTGAACTGTTTCCTCCCCAAAGTACTCGTCTAATAATTGAAGGGCTGGTTGTGGTGGTTTGGGAATCTCTTCCCATTGAGATAATTATTGGGTTTTTATATCCTTGTGATTTACCAGAGACTTGCTCTGAGCATAATTTTCTGTAATGAAGTGCAGGCACAAATCAAAATGCTTTCGCTTATGAGTGACAGCAAGGTTGTGGAAAGTCACGTAGTGAATGGAATAACGTAAAAAGAAAACAGGACGTTTCTCAGCTCCGTAAGCTCGGGGTCCCCTGTGCAACTGGGCAGAAGGCTGGAGAAGCTCTCAGAGTGGCTTGTCTGTGCTTTCCCAGCGTGGAGCATGATGAAGTGGCTGGTATATGGACTGCTTTCTGCTGGCTGCGTGAGATTAGCTGGTGGAGCAGGCTGAAGAGAACAAGATGCAATAGCTGTGGTGTGGCAGCTGCTCCAGCCCTGTGTATGTCTCGCCAGGTAAGCTATCACTGCGAGGCTCGCTCTCTCTTTTTTTTTTTTTTTTTTTTCCCCACACACACCCCTGCCCCCCCTCTAATAATGAAGAATAATAGATAACTGGAGATTACGTTGCTGTCTGCTTCATCGTGAAAAAGGACTCAAAGCCAGCTTTTCCACAATAATTCACCCGTGTGCCAGCTGATGCATGCTGCTCTAGATATGCTGTCGTTTAACAACGGGAGGGAAGATGCTGCTGCTGGTGGCTGCCTGGGGAAATCCAGTAGAATCCAGGGTTCCTAGGCTTTTTTAAGACAAACTACCAATTTTATTGTGTTTTCTCACCTACTGGAGGAAGGTGATGCTTCCTGTTCAGAGGCATGACACCCACCTAGAGTTTGCAAAGGGGTCTAATACGCTGCTTTAGTAGAAAGGACTCCAGCTGTGGAGTCTCTTATGGTTAATGTGAGGCAGGTCCTCTCCAGACAGAATTACCAGAAATGGATTTCCATTTTTGGTTCTGCCACAGACAACCTACACAAATATTCTACACATTGTTCAGCATGTTGAACGGAAAGATCGCTCTGTGCCTAACAGGAGGCCGCAGCGCTATTGCTACACCTTGTTGCCACTTTAATCTTAACTGCCACCTTTAAGCTTTCTGTAAGCTAGCTGGTTGCAACAAACCCAAGCTTCTGCTAAAACTTGTCTCAGGTAAATGCTGAAAAGTGAATTTTAATGATTGTGTAAAAAAAAAAAAAAGTTTGAAACTTGCTGCTATTATCGGGCAGTGAATATGGGTAGTAGAGCTGTTTTCCTAGCAGGTAGGTGATGTAAAACTATTAGACTCCATTACAAACTCTGTCACTACACCGATGCTCATCCCACTTGGGCTTCTAGCAGTAATCCCCACCGTGAATGCCATCAGGCTGAACGAAAAGATTCCCGTTAGCACTCATGTAGCTTTTGCAACTTCAAAGTCTCTAATCGTGTGCTGCTGAGGTGGGTCGCTAGTCCTCTGAATCCTGCAGGGACAGCACTAACGTGTTTCTGTAGCAGATAAAGGCGCCTGAGGCGAATGCAAGTAGGACCGTTCCCCAGTCACGTTTTTAATTGCTTTGCCCTGGATCCAGCTTAATTTTGACTCTTATCATAGTGCCATAAATTAAATATTGGAGATTTGACAGCTCCCTACTGGGCACATTTGCATCGGTTTCAACAACAGGGCAACGCAAGCGTGCCTTCTGTTAGGCTGATGGCTCTTGAAATGAGTTGGGCATCCTTACCTGCCTGAAGGCTGTGTTGGTGTATTAATTCTGTCGGGGTGAAGGGCGCTGGTACCTATCTTACTGAGTTCGCACCGTGCAAAGCATCTTCTGATTGAGCTGTCAATATGCAGGCTGCTCCTTACTTGTCAGGCTTGTCTTTGAACTCCGTGAATTTGTAACAACCTGGAGGAGAACGGCACTGCATAGTCTGAGCGGAGCCTGGGCACATCCTAACCACTGTGTGGGTGAAGAGTTACGGCTGCAGTGAAAGTGCTCTCCAGAGTGCATTGTTTATCCAACTCTCTCTCTATTAGTTGCTAAAAATTCACTGCTGCCGTCAAACCTCTGGCTGGTGAAGGGAGCTGGAATGTCTTGCAGTGATCCCCAGCATGCGGGATGATAACTGATGGCCTGTCTGTTGGTGAAGTATGAGCTATTTTGGGAAGCAGAGCAGTAGCACTGTCTTGTTTGTAGGAGACCAGCCCGTACCTGGCACTGAAGGATGTCTAACCCAAGTTGGTGCCTCAGGATAGAGAAAGGGTGATAATGTGAATTAAAAAATGGAACAGTTACTTTTGCAG
Source organism: Falco punctatus (assembly GCF_963210335.1). Classification (NCBI taxonomy): domain Eukaryota; kingdom Metazoa; phylum Chordata; class Aves; order Falconiformes; family Falconidae; genus Falco; species Falco punctatus. Next base: position 104,265,616 of record NC_137580.1, on the reverse strand, counting down.
TCTTCCTCTAATGTTAGACTGATCACTCAAAAGAGAAAAAAAAATAAATTTGCATTACAGACTTGGGTTAAAAAGTGGAGAGACTGTTCTGTGTCGTGTATAAGCTTTTGTTGGTTTTTTTTTGCACTGACAGTTGCACAAATTTGCACAGATTGCACTGACAATCTCAGTGCAAAGGAGAATTAGATTAATCTCTTGATTTAACCTGGTTGTCATCATGCAATCTCTCTGAAAGATTGCAGTGCAGCTTCCTCGATCTTTAGTTGACTTTTTCTCTCTGCAGCAGCTTCTCTTTATGCCGCAGGTCAATGGTGCTGCTTCAGGATTGAACCAATTGCAATGCTTTGTTAAATCAAGGTTTTGTTCGCCAGGGAAATGACATCACATGGCAGAGAACTGATTGCTGTCCTGGGCTCTTTTGTGTTACCCGTTACTGCTTACTGATAAAATGTTGGATGCCACTCCATGAGACTGCTTCTGAAGCAGTCCAAACAATTTCATTGTCTGACATCAGCTTTAAATGTTATTTCCTGGACAGCATCCGAGTAATTTAAAAAAAACAAAAAAACCAAAAAAAACCCACCTAACAACCCCCAAAATTAGATTTCAGGACTCTTCAATTATATTAAAAAGCTCTGCTCAGGAAGAGGAGGGCTGGCATTCTAGAGCACAGTTCAGCACATCATTTGTGTGGATTTGTCTTTTGGATTTAACCAAAACTTTTTTCTTTAATTTTGTTTTTAAGTTTCTGAGATTAACTCACGGGTGAAAGCTGGTCTCTACCCCTGCCTAGAGTGGATCTAGGGTCAAATCTATGGTCAAGAAGAGAAACAGCATGAGTTTAAACCAGGATTTTCTGTCTAGTACCCTAGTTAGTAGCAAAGTGGCTGCTTTGGGTTGAAGCTGCTTTTTTGGCATTAAGAAGCCTTCATTTTATTTCAGGTCAGGATTGGAAGCAAACATGCAAATCTGGACACGTGTGAAGCTGAATTCCACATAGTTAATGTTGCTGAGGCCCTGCGTAGAGACAAATGGTACTGACTGTTGGAGTGGTCTTTTTCTTTCGGTAGAATAAAAAGGGTTAAAACCAGATGGTCAAACCCCTGGTGTATCTAGAACCATCAGCCCGAGACTTAATACCTTACCCCCTGCACCACCAGGTATGTAAATAGTTAACAAGAGACTTTCTGCTTTGTGGAATGTGCGCTGTTAGGTGTCTGTACCTGCTTTTCTGCTCTAATCAAGAAGAAATTCATACCTGTCAGATACAACGTTTATTGTGTCATGAGCTTACTGTACCTCTGGCTCATGCTGATTGCATAGAAGGAATCCTTCCATGCATAAGTGGCTTGAATGCTGCCTGTCCAGGCACACTTGTGTCATTTTAATACAGTTAATAATAATAGCAATTTAGGAGAGAGAGCGTTTCAAAATATGTCTGCCCCTCTAACTGTGGTTTGGAGAATAAACGCACCCTTTTCTAGGGCTGTATTATCTAACAACTATCTACTGCAGGTGTTCTTCCATTAAGCATCGGGGCTCGAGTAGCTTGTAGGTCTGCCCTGTTTTGCTCTTTACAAGCCTTCTGCTATCTGCTCCCTCTGTTTTCGCAGAAGGATGTAGGAGTTACGTTACCAAGAGCACAGCAGTGGTGTTTGGCATCAGTGTTACGAAGATGCCTTTTCCATGACCCTAGATACGTGCCAGGTATCTTCAGTGATGTGACATACAGGCTATTGAGCCCTCTGGAAAACTGCCTTTAAAGGATCTCTAACTGCAAACCCTCTGGATGGGTTTGGAGGGTGATACGTTTTTCCGTATGAACCTTGGAAAATTTGAGACCTTTAGAAGAATTAATTGCTGTTAATTTGTTGTGCTAACAGTGACAATTGACTTCAGCTTCACAGAAGAGCTGGGCAAAGCAACGCTTCCTCTCGTGCATAGCAAGTATTTTCTTTGATCTTTATGACTTCCAGTGTGCCGTAACATCTAGATACTCCCGAGCTCTTCTCCCATTACTGCTAAACTTCTGCCATCCTATGAATGTGCGGTTGTGAGCCTCAGGGGTTTGCATGAGACTTTGATGTTGAACGTCAGAGCACTCCTCCAGCCAAGCTCCTCTCTCTGGGTGCTTCGTGCTCCCCAGCAGATGGTACTTGTTGGCCTGCACTGTTCGACTTAGGCATTTACCAAGCTCTTGTGCTCGTCGCATGCAGGTTGCTTTCAGTGGGAGTAAGACAGAGTGCTGTCCTGAAGGGAACAGAATCAAATATAAATGAAGCAGAAGGCACAGCGGGAAGCAGGCTGAAAGCTCGAGCTGTACCAGTGCGCTTTGGAGAGCTGCCTGCTGACTAGTGAAATAGCCCATCTAGTCATAGGAGGGAGGGCCGCTTTCCCCTTCTCCAGAGCACGGAGTATTTACATCTTCTTCAAACACATTTAAAGGACAAAGTTAGATGGAAATACCTCCAGTTCCCTTCTGACATGTGCTTATCTGAGGCTGCCTCTGCTTCTCTGTGGGAAAGGCTGCACTTCCAGGATTGCACCTCACTGATGAAAACTCACATTATATCGCTGTCAGCCAGCAAACAAAACCAGTCTGTGTTGTATGCCTCTATCACGCATCTTGCCTTGCAAACAGGGGAAAGATGTGGCCTGGTACACGTTAAATACGCTCTCAGCTCTAGTGCGATACTGTATCTGCCTGAAGTGTTTAACAACTGAGAACACAAAGTTTAGTGCTTCATTCATGATTAATAACACCTGAGGGGTTTGGGGTGCTTTTGGCGATGGAATGATGTATCGTCACATGTAGGATACAGTGTTGGATCCAGTCTGGATTGCTAGACAAAGGCATGCCTGTGCTAAGGTTGTGAAATAAAGCTGCTTTTCTTACGGAAGAGAGAAGCAACTACCTTGAGAGTGCAAATCCTTCTAGTCCCTGACTGTTCAGCCACTGGCAGTAGCTGGCACGCTCAGACAGCAGCCATGGTGGAGTCCAAAGGCTGAGAAGGTCACAGAAAGTGCAGGGAAGCCTTATTTATCTTGTCAGGCATGCACTCAAAACTAGCCCTGCTTTTGCCGGCTCTGCAGTTCAGTATGGAGGCAAAATGGATGGGAGACATCTGATGCCCTTTATTGGCATCAGATTTATTGGATAAAATGCCATGCTGAATATAGAGCTGTTATTTGCAAATATGCTGTTTTCTGCTACTCCAACTGCAGCTGAAGTTTGTTTCTCGCTTTAAACTGTTTTCCAGTGTTGATGGATTTGGTTTGACCTTCCATAAGTCCTAGTTCTAGTGGTAAATTCTAGTTTTAAGTACCCCTGTCACCAGTCAGCAATGTCTGTTGTTCCCTGCCCGCCACCTGAGGCAGTCCGTACTCCAAAATGGACATGCTTGTGCAGCAGGCTTAGGAGGAGACAAACCACCTGTAACTGGTACCAGTTACCAAATGCTGACTGAGCAAGTTCACAGTGCTTAACTAGTGCTTAACTGCTACTTAAATGTGTGGAGAAAACATACAACCCACTCCTTTCCTCTTGCTACTCCCTCCCATCCCCCAAACAAACCAGCCCACAAACTGTCCGTTGCTGCTTTGCAGGTACTTGCATACCCCTGACTGCCAGATCTGTTCATGCCTCAGAATCCTAATCCATCTGCCTCCAAAACCAGAGGTCGGAATGAATATTTTGCTGTGTTGGAAAATGTAATTTAGAGTTGCATTTCATCAAGTATTCTTCAGTTGCCAGGTCCAGTCTCATCATCCAGAGTCGTACCTTCTACTTTACTAGGATGAAATTGCTAACCTGTGGCCAGAGATTTGAGTAATTCTGGAGGCAGAGGGCACAGGCAGCAATAGAGGCATGGGTCGCGATTGCATCGGCCTTATTTCAGTTTTAAGTGTGGTGGGTTGACCCTGGCTAGAGGCCAAGTGCCCACCACAACCGTGGTGTCAGTGCCCTCCTCAGCCAGGCAGGGGAGAGAAAATATAACAAATGGCCCGTGGGTGGAGATAAGGACGGGGAGATCACTCAGCAACTACCCTCACGGGCAAAACAGACTTGACTGGGGGAAATTAGTTTAATTTATTACCATTCAAATCAGAGTAGAATAATGAGAAAGAAACCCAAATCTTAAAAACACCATCCCCCCACCCCTCCCTTCTTCATGGGCTCAACTTCACTCCCGATTTTTCTAATCCCTCCCCACCAGCAGCGCAGAGGGACAGGGAATGGGGGTTACGGTCGGTTCATCATGTGCTGTCTCTGCCGCTTCTTCCTCCTCACACTGTTCCCCTGCCCCGGCTTGGGGCCCTCCCCGGGCTGCGGGGGGGGTGGGGATCTGCTCCCCCGTGGGCTCCATGGGCCGGGGGCACAGCCTGCCTGGCCGGGGGCTGCCCATGGGCTGGGGGGAATGTCTGCTCCGGGGTCTGGAGCCCCTCCGGCTCTGGCCTGGGGGCTGCGGGGCTGCTGCTCTCCCATCTCGCTCCTCTCTGGCTGCAGTTGCACAGGTTTTTCCCCCCTTCTTAAATCTGTTACCCCGAGGCGCTGCCGCCATCGCTGCTGGGCTCGGCCTCGGCCGGCGGCGGGTCCGTGGGAGCCGGCTGGCATCGGCTCTGTTGGGCATGAGCTCCTCACAGAAGCCACCCCTGTAGCCCCCTGGCTACCAAAAGCTTGCCATGCAAACCAAATACATTGTCAGGCAAAAAGAACCTTTTTTCCTGTTTCTAAAAAGAAAATATGTGCTGGGTTTGAATCTTTTTAATAGCAGCATGGTAAATGGATTAAAAATAAAAATTAGTTTTTCAGTGACTTCATTTCACCATTATACTGGTGACTTTATTTTTTTTTTTTTTTTTAGCCACAACAATCTGGCAAGGTTCTGCCTTCCCTGTTACACTGAAGGGTTGCAGACAAAATGTGTCAGACAAGCTTATTCATGCTAATGACAGCCATCCGTCTTGTCTAACCAGCAAAGTGCTCTCCTTGCACAGTTTTAATTTAAATCCATGGAAAAAGCCTTTCTCTGCTGAGTAATGTCAAAGGCCTCCTCACCACTATTTTTTTGCCTTCATCTTTCATTCTCTAGTAGCATAGGTGCATCTCTTTCCTTTTTGCTTTAGTGAGTTTCGATGATTTTGACCTATGAATGGCAAGGGTACTAGAAACTTGACCTTCTAATGCAAATCATATCACATTACCCCATCATTTTTCCATTCGGACAGCAAAGCGTTTGCTTATACATGCGGCCTCATCCACCTGTGTGGTAGAACAGCTTTGTGCTTTTTAAAATTTCTTTGGTTTCTATTTTTTCTGACTTCATAATTTTTATTCATTAATTTTTGGTTAAGATTTGAAGCCTTGGCAAGTATTGCTGGCAAAGTAGGTTTTGGTGAAGATGAGGAAAGCACTTTAGAAATCTAGACTCATTTTGGTACTGATTTATCTGAGTGAGCGATAGTCAAATTCACCTTCTGTTTTTGCTTCCCACAGGCTCACCACATGGGGGTTGGGATGGGGACTGCTTTGAGAGGCAGGCCCTCTGCAGTGCTGGGGAGCAGTATGAAAGCTCGTGAGTGTCTGAGATGTGGAGAATCTAAATGTGTGGAGAGTGGTGCTTGTTATCTCAACAGATGACTCTTGCCTGTGCATTGCTTGTGTGGCTGCTCAGTCATTAAGTATAACATAAAAGCAATTCTTCTCATAGGGAGGCATAGAGGGTTCCTGCTGTGATTGTTCTGAAGGGAAAGATTTTTTTCATTCTGCTAATGATATTGGCATTCCCAAATTCTTCATCAGTATGCAGAGGGTGAAGGGAAAAATCAGTATTTTTTAAGATCTGCCTTGTGATTAAGATTCTGATGAGTCGCTCCGAGGCCACAGGTAAGTTGGCACCACAGCAATCGAGTGTTTGCAAACAGCAGCAGCAGCGGGAATGTCTGGGTCAGACCATCACTAAAGAGGTGCCCATCCAACGAGCTGTAGAAGCTGCTTGACTAGTTGTAAGCGACTGTTGCCTCCTGTGCATAAGGGTGCCCCTACAAGGCTGCAGACCTTTTCCCATTGAGCTGTTGGGCAAGCTAAGAGGTGATTTCGGCCCAAACTGGCCGGCATACCAGGGGCATGGCAAATGCCAAAATGCTGTTATCACGAAGGTTGGTATCCTCTTGCTTTGCAGGAGAAATTATTAAATCATTTCATAGTCTCCCAATGAGTTTCACAGGTCTCTTTTGTTCTACCCAGAAAGACTTGTATTTTCCTACAGTTGATGGGGAATTAAAATAAGATGGAAAAAAACCTTGTGGGTCAAGATAAAGGCAGTTTAATGAAGCAATAGCAAAAGTTGCATGCGTGGAAATGAAGGAAGAACAGAAGCTGTTATTCTCTACTTCCCAGCAGCAGGCAATATTCAGCCACTTCCTGGGAAACAAGCCTTCAATACACATAGCAGTTGCTCCAGAAGGCAAATGTCATAAATAACGAATGCCCCCCTTTCCTCCTCCTTTCTCTTAGCTTTTATATCTGGGCAGACACTATATGGTATGGAATATCCCGTTGGTCGCTTTGGCTCAGCTGTCCTGGCTGTGCCCCCTCCCAAGACCTTGCCCACCCCAGCCTACTGGTGTGGGGGGGAGGTTGGAGAGGCAGCCTGGATGCAGGAGCCGAAGCACTGGAGTGTTACCACCATCTTTCCAGCCACCGAGACAAGCACAGCCCTGTGAGAGCTGCTGCAGGGCTCGGCCAGCCCCAGTGCAGGGAAACTGACCCTGGAGCAGCTCGGAGTAGCGCTGAGCGGAGAGCTATGGGTTGTGCCTCAGTAGCACACAGAGGAGTGAGCACGGTGCTCCAGGAGGCACGGTAACTCGGTGATTCACTCCCTTGAGTAGCCATCTGCTGGGTCAGTGCCGCAGTGCAAAGCTGCTCTGAGTTAGGGGAGAGCAGCACAACAAAGCAATGTCTCTGCTGTCTTGTCACTGTCCAGTTCTTGGGGGGAGGGGGAGAAACCCAAACCCCATCCCCCAACCCCTGAGAGAGTGTCTTCTTTCCTCGCATGCAGAAGTTGGGCTCTTCCTCGTCAGTGAAGTGTTCACAGCTGGTATCTGAGTAAAGAAAATGCAGTTGCCTGCTACACAATTTTTGTTTAATCTCCACAGCAGTGATCAGACAGAGCTCTTCAGTTTCTCCTTTGCCACTTAAAAGCTTAATTATATCCAGACAAAGACTATGCTGGAAGGACAGCTGTTGTGGAAAAAGCCCAAACAGTAAAGACATTATTAGATGTGTTTAAACACGGGGAGCTTTAGCCATTCTCTGTTATTCCTCTTACGTACGACTGCTTAATCCTGTTGTGCTGACCAGAAGATTTAAGACAGACCGAAACAGGAATTGCAAGGGGCTCCTAGGTTAGAGTGGTGATGCCAGGTATTCCTTGACAGCTTTATTTCCCTTAATCCCAGGGGAGGCTTGCAATAAGAAACACCATTGCTGTGCTCAATGCTAAACGCCTGACCCAGCTATACTGTCTTTCAAATTTACTGAGGAAAGAGTGAAGCAGTTTGCAAATAATTTTAGCTAAAAATGACAAAAGGAAAAAGGACAGCCTTTTAAAAAACCAAAGCATTTTGCTTTAAGCCTTCCAGTTGAAAACCTGACTTTTACCCAAGAAATGTAAAGTTTGAAATGGAAAAATTATCGGGGATTTTTATTTTTTTTTTTTAAGTCTAACATATTACAAAGGCGAAGGAAGACACTCCATGTGGGCTAGAGAGATGCTCTTTGGTTAAAAGCCAAAGGCTTTATTTCTGTGCACCTGGACAAACCCATCAACTTGTTTAACCCGAAGCTAAGGTCTGTTTTCCCACCCTGAAATTTCACTCTCCCACCCCACAAATGCGTATGTATGTCTAATTCTGCTATTGAAGTAAAAAAGAAATCCTTTATTTGCTTGTCTCTGGGTACATAGGACCTAAAGAAGTTAATCAGTTTTCATGTCATGCTGATACATGGTACTGATCCTGTTGCCAGGGCAGTGTTGTGAAACAACATTTTGTTGATGACGTGCCACGCCACCTTCTCTACCTGGTCCCACCTTCATTTTGAAAAGATCTACCAAGTTACTTATGCCTAATGACTGTGGCAGCCAAAACAGCCCTACTTATCTTTGAGGTTGTCTCTCCACATAGTATCATCAAAAAATCAAGGAAAATCAGAGCTGAAATAGTTTCCCTTTCATTTACTATTGCATAATTGGAGGACACTTGCCTTTCTGATTATTGCTGCCTTATGGAAGCTTCAGTAGTGGAATCATGGGCTTGATATTTACCAAGATCTCAGAAGTCCTGTGTTTTTTTCACCTTAAAGGTAATTTTACTAATCGTTCTTATCCTGGTTTGGGTGGATTTGCTTTTCATCTATAATTTCTGTACTTATCTGGAGGAGGAAGTGTTGCCAAAGGAGTCAAGCAAACCCTGATATGAACCCTATAACATTTATTTCACGGGTTGCTGTGTTTAGAATGTGCTATCATGCAGAATTAAGATAAAGCTATTGCAATTCTGAGAAACAAGCGTCAAGTGCTCAGCCCAGATTCCAAAGTGCCTCTGTGGCCTTGTCTAGACTGCCTCAAAGAGGCAGTGTCTGTGCTAGATCACTAAAATGCATTAGCAGAGGTAGAGCATACTTTAATGCATGTGTTACAATGCACTTTTCTTTTCCTATGCTAACGCCAGTAGTCTAGCTACCACCCTGTACATTCCTAGTCTAGACAAGCTAATGTCCACGGATTTATGTGCCAGAGGCAATGGGTGAACCTTGAAAGGCTGGTGTATGCCTTCACCTCAGAAAGGAGAGTTTTAATGTTCAAAATGTAGAAATCCTAGCAGAGACAAAATCTTGGGCAACTTAACAGCAGCTAGCATCAGTGAGAGAAGGAGCGGGGGTGTAGGTTTGGCTTTAACTGCCTATGCTGAGCTCTGATCAGCCTGCGCCTTTCTTCCAATACAAATTGGCACAGAAATATATAGGATACCTCCTTGCTCTGAAGATAATGCAAAGGAGTAGTCTCCATGAGTTGTCTAGACTACCCTAGAAGATGTATTCGAAGCCCATTAGTTAAAATTACTTTAATTATTGTATTAAGAAGGTGAAGCAGGCAGGATGATTTGTATTCTGTGGCTGTAGCCCGAGAAGGCTGGAGTGCGCTCCGGCACTGGGGAATCTCAAGACTCTGCTTCTGTGTTGGAATGGCCAACAGTTTTGTGCAGAGACTAAAGCAGTCTAGCATCTGGACTTCGCTCAAATCTCGGAGAAATCAAAGGATACAGAATCAGAGTGCGCATGTAGCTCTTGCTTCTGAGCAATGGTTAATAAAGGAAATAGCTTTGTTCACTCCCTACCATTGCAGGTTGTCAGGTCAACTGGCATTTTATGGTTTTAATGACTTGTAAGCTAGCTCAATGTGTCAGAATTGGTTGAACAGAGTATGTTTAAAATTCAAATAATCCATTTTCATATGAAATCTGTGTGGGATTTGAGCAGTGTCCAAATTAATGCGTGGCACATTTGAATACTGACTAATTAGACTTAACAGATCAGTAAGAATTGGGCACTAGTGAGAACTAAACCTATTAAAGAAACAGAACAGCAGTTAATCTTAAAAAAAAAAAAAAAAAAAAAGCCCAGACACTTTCTGTAGTGTTTTCAATTCACAGAGATTTTGAAATGCTGATTAGAAATGCAGTGACCTCTGGCATAAACCTTGGCTGTGATGTGCAGAGCAGCAAGGTAAAGTCTGACTGAGCGAGAAAACAAGAGAATTAAAGTCCTGACTGGTAAAGTGCAAAGCTTAAGTTCATCATTGCTGAAGGCTTTCTTTTCCAGATAGTAGCAAGAGAAATGAAGTAATTATTTAAATGACAGAGACTGTACTATTGATGTTTTAAAGTGACCCAAAGTGACCCTATGTATCCTTTCAGGGCATAGTGAATATTTGATTCCATGCTATACTAGGTTGTTTTAAACATCTGAAAGATGTGGTTCAAGGAATTCTTGCTGTGTTTTCTTGGTGATTTTGCAGTGCTTAAATGCTCTTCTAATAGGAAATGCCCTGGGACCCAGGATAAAGTCTCATGGGGAGAGACCAATGGGAAAAGACTTCAATAAAGCTTTGTTTTCTGGTATTAAACAATGTGGTTTTGAGAGCTTTTGTCAGAAATGTGTTTGCATCCTGGATAGGATGTGTCTGAGGCTGATTTACTCAAGTTCTTAACAGCAGTCCTGTAGAAGGGGTTCTCTCTTTGGAGTTGGGCTGCTCCAAATTATGAAAAGGAAGTTCTGTGTCTAGGTGTTCTCCATGCTTCCAGGTGAAATGTTTCCGTGGTTTTCATCCTGTGTCCATATATATGCCTGGCATTTCAGCAAGAGGAGGATACCCAAATTGTACTGGGTGACAGGGAACTGAGTGTGTGACTTGGCCAGAAAACAAAGATCTGTTGTTTGGCATACATAAAATGAGTCTCAATGCTTATATGTGAAAGCACTTGAAGATCTGAAGGAGGAAATACCTAAACAGTAAGTATTTTCATAGGGATGCTGTGCTCAGCTACTGCTGTGTTTCCTTGTACAAGAACTCCTGGAGGTTGCAGGACTGAAGAGACTCCAATGGGACAATAGCCTGCAGAGCAGTAGGAGCTGATGTGCTTTTATTTTTGCATAGTTTTCAAAATGCATTCCACTGACTCCAGCAATACCTTTCAGTGGGAATTTCTTGCTTGGGAGGTCTGACTGCAGCCAGGTTTTGGTAAGACAGTGAAGTTGCCTTGTTTTGTACCAGTGTCCTGATCTGCAAAGCCTGTGAGCAGCCAAGTCATTCCCTCCCAGCTGCTTCTCATCTGCCATATGTAAATACTTTGCCATCAAGAGCAATACTGAGCATTTGAGAATGCCTGCATTATGTCTAGAATTGCAATTTGAAGTGATTATTTTTTTTTGCTACAGAAATTAACTCCCTCCTGTTGTATTCGTTTATAACTTAGTCCTTAATGCCTAATAGGATCACACCATTAATTATATCATTCATCTGACTGGCTAAATGTCGTGACACACAGGCATTTCAGACTTCTATGGACTGAGCATTACTGTACTGTGAACCACTTCTAAGGAGCAATTACCCGCTAAGTCCTGACCAAGGCCTCTGTCCTCCTTGTGATTAGGAGGTTGTATGTGCTTCCAACAAAGCATTAGAATGAGATGAGACTGATGTGAGAAGGGCTTTCTGCTTTTTGTCTGCTTACTGTTGCTTTTCATTTTGGCATCCCTGTGGATCATAATGGGTGGAGGCAAGGCAGGAGACAGTTGGGTGTATCATGTTTACAGTGAAACAATCCCAACAGTGACACAGGGGACTTGTGCTAAAGGCTATCTGGGACTTCTCTACACATCAAGCTGCAATATTCTTCACTAGTCTTGTGAAGCTGGAGCTGTACATGTGTAACAAGTGTTTGTATCGCTACAGATCGTTACAGGATGGCGTGGGAATACAGTTCGTTCTGTAACTCCACCCAAAGTGTGGCTTCTCCAAGCGATGGTTATGCTTTAGTGATAGATGTGGATGTTCTTCCTACAGTCCCTGCTGGAGCAGCTAATGAAGAAAATGCAAGCTTGTAAGAAGAGGTGCAAGTGATAGGATCCAAACAAAAGGCTGGAATTTTCACCAGAACACTTCCATCTGTGAGGTGGCCCTGAGGGGTGGACAGACTTGCTCAGCTCTTCTGTAAAACAGATTAATTTTGCCCTAATGAAAAGGAGAACTATGGCAGCCTCACCTAGACACTATTCTGGTTATCTCAGGAGGAGTTTATTTTTGCCTGTATAGATCTACTGGTTTTCCTTAATGCCTGTTAAATCTTTTGCCACCCTGATGACGTAAAAACCATTTTATTTCACAATGAATTAGACTGCCTTTCAGTATAGTTGGTGTAGCTGCAATGTGCACTGGAAGACCCTTTTCTACTGGACAGTAACATCAACGACATCGCAGGATTTCACACTACAGCACCCCAGCTTTTCTTAGAACTGAAGCTTTTCTATTGGAAGGCACAAGGAACATACAGTAAGAAGACATAGCGCTTCAATTAAATTTCTGTTCTTGACTATTTCCCAGAAGGCTATACGCAATATATTACCAATTTAAACTGTAATCATAAAGCCCTTAGTTGCCTTTAAGGAGTCAACACATTTAAGCAGCATTTGCAGTATTTTCATAAATACAACCATATTAGAAACCAGTGTTCTTCTAACAACTAGTCTTATTACCGATATGCAGAGGCATTGCTCCTGTGTCCAGCTAAGGATGTTCATCTCGGGTTTACTTTCATTTACTCTTAATACCACCGTGCCTATTTCAGGAGGAAAAACTGTGTACGTTTTGCGTGCTGCCTTGCACAGGGCTTGGAACTGCAGCAGTGAGTGCAATGAGTTTCAGAACACAGACTTGGAAAAGAAATGTCTCCATTATATTTAATTTTGTTATGTACCTGGCACTACAGATGAGATGCTATGTGATGTGCAATCAGAATTTTCAGTTTTGCCTTGGGTAAATTTGTCTCAAAAGCATGTGTCAGCTACATGTTGGGACCCCAGATGCCTTAATGAAAATAAATACTTTAGGATTAGGCAGGGCAAAATAGTTGGAGCATGAAAAATAGGGCTTTACAAATTCAAATTATGTAAGAGGAGCAGGGCAGATAAGAGTCAAGGTCATGAAGATGCAATGGAGGAATTTCATATATTATGTATGTAAATAGCTTGTAATGGTTTTGTTTGTAATGGTTTGTATGCAAATCAAAATGTAATAGGAACAGTAAAATCTGCTCACTTATAGAACTTGGCTTTAGAAATGCAAAGACACTGGGGAAAAAAATCTGTGAACTAAAGCAGGTGCAATACTACATCATCCCTCAACTTGTGTCTCTCCAAAGATTTGCTGTTGTACGAAGTGGAGCATTGGAGGACCTTTATGTGACCTCTTTGACAGTCTCACATGCACTTACTGTGGTTGCCACTCGTGCCATTAGTTGCTTTGAAGTTGTAGCTTCCTATGGAGGATGCCTTCATCACTGATGGCAGGACATTGATTTTGAGTGAACAAACACCATGTGTTATTGACTGGTTTCCCTGGCCCCGTGGGGGGTGTCTCATCTGAGAAAAAGACAGAGCAAGTTTGTGCCTGGTTTCCAGGCTTCCTTTTTATAGAGAGACATTCAGTCCATGCTTTTCCCTACACCAAGGCAGTCAAGGGATTATCTCTTTGCAGTGAGGCACTGTGGGTATATGTACCCGGTCTAGTCAGAACCTGGATTTTAGTCAGTCTGCTTTGTCCTGGTGGGTGTTTTTTAGAGCTGCAGCCCCAAAAACTTGGATGTTATACCGTAGAAAAACTTGTTTTCTAAGTGATCTTAAACTGTTGTCTATGTGCTAAGGTATTGGAATGGCTTTTCTCCGGAAATTGAGGCAGAATATATATGTTTTCCTGCCATCTCCAGATCAAATCCTTAAATTAAATGCATAAATTAATTGGCTATTGATTGATATCTTTGGTTATGACTGGAAAACTGTTCCAGTACGTGATTCTGAATAAGAAAAAAATAGAAGTGCTCAACTCTTCATGCATTCTCAGTATAGGATGTCACTTTCAAGCCTGCATGGCTAAAGTCACTTAGAGGTAGGCTTTAAGGGGGTGCTGGACTCCTACTGCTCTCTGATCAGTCAGAGGTGAACAAAATGGTCTGATGAAACTATCGTCCTTCCTTTCCAGACAGGTATACTCCAGTTCTTGGATAAGAAAAATCTTAACAAAGCTAATACACCCCGTCACCTCTGACCTAAAAGAAGTGTCCAGGCTCTCTGAGATCTTGGCCTGACACTGTGCAGCAATCTAGTAAATTACCGTGCAATACTAGCAAGTAGGGAAGTAGTGCTGATTTTTCTTCACTTAAATTGCGGTGGGGAGTTTTGTTGGTTTTGGGGGTTTTTAGCCTTATACCTTGGACATGAGCAAAACTAATGCTTTGGGACTAGCTCAAAAAGCCTCTGGGTTTCAATCTATTGCAGTCATTCTGTGACTTGAGATCTGTGAACATATGTGGAAATTGAAGACATGGGGAAGGGAAGCATGGCAACAGAATATCATTTTGATTTTCCCCCCAATGGACAAGCCAATTATGATATATAACAGACAAACATGGAATACTTTTTTCCCTTTGTCCTATAAATTGTTGTCGGAGATGCTGTTGGGGATATTATGGGCAGGGAGGTTCCTCAGACATCTTGCAGAGCTGTGTTAGGATGTCCAGCCTGAGGTAAAAGGTGCCAGTCCTGCTGCCCTGGAGGCAGAGAAGGGTTAGTGCTGTGGCTTTATCATCCTGAGTCCTTTGCTGTAATTTGAGGTAAGCACTGCTGTCTCTCTTGCCAGTGCAGGCTATTTCCAGATCTGAACTAGTTCAGGAGTTACCAGCGAGCTCTGGGGGGTGGAAAAGGAACTCAACATGCCTAAGCTTCCCCTATCCATAGCGGCCAGTAGCAGTAGCTCCCCACCACTCTTTACCTTGCAAATGGCGTTACAAGGCAGGTAGCTCCTGTGCAGGACAAAGATTGTGTCTCCCAGCTGCTTTCTTGCTTGCAGATGTATGCATGGGAGCTACGTCTGGTCTGCACCTCGTCAAGGATGTGGATTGCACTACAGGAAGGGTAAAGAGCTCTTGGGACTATTTCGCTGTATTTGCTCATCCATGTAATGCAATCTTTAGTGCACAGTGCTGTACACACTTCATATCTTTCCCTTTTTTAAAATTTATTTTATTTTGACTGTTTTGGTAAAGCTTGTGGACGTCTTCCCCCTGCCCCTTCTTCCCCTATTGTTTTTTGCTCTAGAAGTATGTATGCTAGACCTCTCGCTTTGCTGAATTTTCAACACAATATGAGCATTTAGCATTGCGTCATCATGACAGTGCAGGACTGTGATCCACACACGTGTTGATTTTTCCATGTATGTTCTAGACATTAGTAATATTTCACAGTAGTAAAGATGCAAACAGCAGCATGCACCCCTGTATTTTGGTAAAGAATTGGCACGTAATTTTCGGTGTCTGTACAATATTAGTTGCAAATGGATTTACGTTTCTATCCCTGTATATAATAAGTCAAAGCATTTGTTTTATACCCATAGGATTATGGTAAAAGTTTGGATAAAATATACAATCCTTAGTATTAAATAGATATTAAATCTCTAGGAAAATGAGAAACACACAGCTTCCAGGAGACTCTCCTGCTTAGTTTTTGCTCAGCCTTGCTACCTGTTACAAGGAGCTTACTCAGGCTACGCTTGGGGCTACTTAATTTCCCACTTTGTTCAGTTGTGCTGTAAATCTAAGCTATTTTCTTGTGAGTTGTTCCATTGTAACGTACCTCCTGCTGCTACAATGGCTAATAGACCCTGGATAAAATCCTCTCAGTGGCTTTAGAAACGAGCCTTGTAGCTCAGACTTGTGCTCAGAAGAGGACTCAGCTGGGCGGCAGGCATTCTAGCTGATGGTGAGCTTTCACCTAAATCTCCACTAAAAGCTAACTTGAGTCAGTGCTGATGAACACCAGGCACCTTTTGCATTTATATAATGCAGACTTCAGCTCTTGGTTCAGATATTTGGGGACAGTAGTGCAAAGAAGTAAAATACCCTTCCAACTGGTCTGAACTGGGGGCGAGGGGGGAACGTGACATCTTCAAAACACTTGGCATCAGTGTCTATGAAAATCATTGGTAACATCGATTCCAAGGATAGCAGGATTTCTTAAGCTAACGTGAAAAAGGCTTGTGCTGTGCAGTAATGGTGCATGAGTGGCTTTTCAGGTTGGAGTACAAGGTCTTCAACAGCTCCCACAGGCTGAATGTACCATTTCGCTGCACGAGTAGTAATGTGCTGTTAGTGTGGCATTTGCCTTGGGCGATTTGGTCACAGAAACAGAAGCCTTATACATCTGGCTAGGAGGTATTTTGGGTTGGACTCTGGGTTGCCTTACAGCCCTTGCTGTCTTGTCTCTTTGACAGCACAGCATCAGTAAGTCTGGCTGCAGGTCTGGCATACTCCTAGAAGCTGATCCCAGATGGCCGTCTGGGTGGGTGTTTTCTACCCTAAGTTTGATTTAGCTAGAATGAATAACGGCTGTAAGGAATTTATTTGGGTAGTAAAGTCAGTACAGAATTTGTCTCTGTGCTTTAAGGCATGGCAGTCACTTTATGGGGCTCTATAATGTAGTGACAATAATGAAAACAGTTCAGCCTCATATCTGCAGAGAAATCAAAGCAAGAGGTCCTTCTCTTCGCAATTTATTTAGCAGGAGAGCTGAACAAAGTGAGGGGACATCACAGTCTAGAAGAAATATTCAAGCTATTGTCAGCACAGCAAGTGATAACTGTGATGTGAAGGGCAATGATCCGCTTTGGAGATAGATGTACTTCATGCAAATGTAATACTTGCCTAGCCTGAGCGCACAAGAGCCGTGCAAAGCTGATTTACTATAAGCAGGAATTACTCTGCATGAATCTTTGAGCAGAGATGTCAAATCTTGTAGCTTTCTTTTCCTCTCTGGTACTGGGATGTAAGGATGAAGTTGGCCAGAGTTATTTGTTCCTCATGTGCTTTGGAGCTAGGCAACCTGCACAACCGCTTGCATGAAGAGTAGCAGCATGGAGACTGTTCCTCTGGGGGTGTGGGGACACGAGGCAGCCTGGTGTCTCGTTACACATCTAACAGTGCACTTGCTCTGGACTGCAGGTGGAAGTGCCCGTGGGATGCAGGAGCACACTGCTGTGCGTGGGCAGAAGGGTTGGGTGTGTGGCCACCAGCCTTGTGGAACACACGGAGCTGGGTTCAGCACGGTGGTACACAGCGCTATGCCCTGCATGTGGGTTCTTCAGCCACTGCTGCCCTAAGCATAGCCCGGACACTCCTGTTGTCTCATTGGTTTGGCAGTTGCGCTGACAGTGCCGTGCCAAGACTTGTAGGTGGAGCACTGCTCAGTATTGCACACGTTGAGCCACTTCCATTCTGATTCATTAACAGGTTTTCTTTCCAGATGAGTTAAGGTTAGCAAGCCTGTCCCAGTGGCACAGACAGCTGAGCAGTTCTTTCAGAAAACTCAAAGAATTTGGCAGCACAGACAAAGACTTCCTACAGATCTCAGCTTATTTTGAAATGAGTTCCTTAAATTGTTGGGGACAACTAGAGATGCATGTTTCCATGTGGGATGTAGGAGTAGTGTAGGATAATTGTAGAGAGATCACCACTTCCCTATATTTCAGTGAAGGGAGAACTGATTTTATTTTTTTTTTGGTAAGTTTTTGTCTAGATTTAAAAAAAGTTCAGAATGGTATTCATCCCTCTAATTCATTTGTGTTGTTTTCCCTGCATTTTGATTCCACTCTGAAAAGAGACTATAGAAAGCTTACATATTCTTACTCAGCAAATTGCTTCCCTTTAAACACTGAGAGGCAAAGTGACTAAGTCCTGCTGCATTTTTCTTACCTCAGTACTAATGTAAAAAGAAATATGAACAACTCTGTTCTTCCATCATGCTCGGGATGTTTCACAAGCTGAACTTGAATTCAAAAGATTTGGAGATACCTTGAGAATCCCGGTTCTGACACAGACAATGTGTATCGGAATGCTTCTGCTTCTGAACTTTATAGTATAGGTGGACACTCCTCTGATTACATTGGGAAGCTCACTTTCATGTCAGTCAATGTCAAATAACTTTGGCTTCATCGGTCCCTCAAAAGCCACAGTTAAAAAAGATACCATTTGGCAGCAAACATCAGATGAAACACTGTCATATGCTCCTGTGTTGGAAGGGTGGGGAACACAGGTAAACTGCAGTTTTGTAAAGCTGTAGCTGTGGGAGTTAAATAATAAGATCAAGAGATGCTTATCAAAAATGCCAGTTACTTCCCTTAGGGCTGGGCACAAGAGGAGGAATGTAGAACCTGCTGTTAAACACAGAGGGCCAAATTTGCTGTTAGGGGCGTTCTGCTGAGGCCAGCTGGATTACTGAAGAGAAGAACAGGACCCTGTAACATCAAAAATATCAAGCAAGCTCAGGATGTGACTACTTCTGTCAAGAATGTTCTGACATTTCGCAGTGTTCAAAACTGGTTAAAAAGCCCTGGCTGCATCACCCCTGTTCTAGTAGATGGTCAGATCTGTGGCATTTTGCCTGGCATCTTACAGGATTTGCTTTTGCCTTCATCTAGTCATTCATCAGTAAGTAAAACTGCATGGGCACTGTGCAACAAATTGTCTTCTTAACGATTTAAAAACCTTTTTCTTATTTTTCCAATCTGAAGCTTGCAGTTTAGATGAGGTTAGGGTCTGTTTTTACCTTCCCCACCATCACATTTCTGTGTTGGAGAAGTACAGATGACAGTGCGAAGTGAATCAAAACAGCCACTTCTCCCTGTAAATGACATTTATGCAGGTCTTTGAGAACTGGGATGGTGTTGTCCAAAACAACCAGGTGGAGTTACAGAAAAATAATATATTAGCTTGAAAGTGATGTTCTTTCTATCAGATGTAGTATTAGTCCTACAAACACTGACCCATTTTCAGTGGCATTTCTGTGTCCATATATTATTGATCTGATGGGCTTTAATCCTTCATGTTGTAAAACTGACAATGCTCATAAATCATAAGTGGACCCTGACAGCTATTTCTATTAAGAAAGAGCCAAGTCAGTTTAATCTTAAGTCTGCTCCTTTCCCCTCCTCCTGCCACAACAGCCACTTTGGAATGTGCTTTGTGAAGTTGCAGCGTGTGTGAAAGTGAACAAAAGCTACCATACTGCCCCAGCATGTTTAAGAAGAGATGCCTAAGCTTCCCTCTGTGTGGGTAGAAGCCTGTTGGTCCTAAGTGGTAGATGGTGCACAGTGCTAGAAGAACATCACATCAGATGGTCTAGACTTCACTGGAAGCTCAAGTGTGCCAAAGAAGGCACAACCATCAGGGAAAGAGGACAGTGTGTACTCTGTGTGTGTGTATGTGTGTGTGCGCAGTTCTGCCTAGATGTTTTCAGTCATCATAAAAAACAAAACAATGATTGATGTTTTAGAACCCTAAAACAACGTTTGTTTGAAAAATACTAAAGGATCTTGGTGGTAGTGAACCATTAAGCCAAAATGCCTTCAGTCTTGGGGAAAGGGCCAAGACAGCTTTCTGCAAGGGAGGATGTATTAGCACCCATCTGCCTTCTGCCTGGCAGCACCCTGCTTTCCTGGCGCTGTAAGAGACAGCCACTTCCAGACATTCCCAAGCAAGTGCCCTATGGGGCCAAAGAAGGAGGCAGCCCTATGAGGGAAATCACTGAAAGGGTGGTGCGTGGCGGCTGTGCCAGAGGGGGACCTGCAAGAGTTGGTTTAGCCTTGCTTTGTCACTTGCTTACAAGTGGGGACTTAAAAGGGAGCTGATGTGAAACATCAGTAGCTTGTGGCTCTCAGCAGGTGCTCATCAGACTTGATTTAGAACACGTGTAGGAGCGGTGAGTCCTGCTTTTGTTGTATGGGGAGCACAATGGCATAAGCTTTTGTACAAAGGTAAATGGAGCAATGGAGCATGTTGATGTTTGCACCTGCTGTTACTTAATGTGCATTGACCTTCACCTAGTGAGAGACCCAACTAAAAAACCCCATGCAAATCTATGTTACAGTGTTTTTATAAATCCTATTGTGTGGAAACCAAAGAATTGAAGGGATTTTTAAAGTTAGAGCCTGCATGTTTGGCTCATAATGGTCCATTTAAAAGCAAAGAACTGCAAAAGAGTATAAGCTCAGAAGCAATCTTAGGACTTTAACAGGGACAGATGTGTGGGGAAACACCTAATGTGATTGATACCTGTCTGCAGAACACTCTTGTCCTGTAGCTGTCAGGAGTAAAACAGCTAAGGGCTGAAGTTCAGTGTCATGCAGAAGAAAGCCCTTGTGAAGCTATATAAACTGCTGTGCTTTTCCTGACAGAGCAGAATAAATTGGGGCAGGTTTATTTATATCACTTGATATTTTATTTAGAGCACATGCATATTCTAGCAAACCCGTAATTAGCTCCCACAGCATGCATTCTGTAAATTTCTCTATTGTGCCTGTGAGAAGCGTTCTTGCTTCT
This sequence comes from Falco punctatus, assembly GCF_963210335.1. Lineage (NCBI taxonomy): Eukaryota > Metazoa > Chordata > Aves > Falconiformes > Falconidae > Falco > Falco punctatus. The sequence continues at coordinate 104,245,411 of NC_137580.1, read as the reverse complement.
TGTATAGCAAAAGAGGGTAGTTGCTGCCTTAGTGTTCAGGGCAAACTACGCCTTCCCTTTCTATTTCTCTACCAATTTACCTAACATGAGAAGTGCAGGCACGTACTGCTAACCGTGGAACCACACCTAAACTCAGCACGGGGTCTAGACCTGTGGTCTGCCAGGCAGCTTCACTTCACTGACCTTTTTCTTCTGCAATTCAGTAAAATGGCCAGGCAACTGCCTGCTCTTCTTTTCCTTTGGAATAGCAAAAAACCAACAACTGTCCTTGTACTGTTCTCTTGTTCCCTGTCCCAGGTAGGAATTCTCTGCTTTCTTCTCTCAGTGTAGACTACTACTTTTGCCTTCTCTCTACTCATCTAATTAAATGTCATTTATTACACTTGTGGGATTTTCTTAAGAAAGATCAATAATTTGCTTGCTGTGTAAGTAGTGCTATTCTCTTTGTATCAAAATTACATTGATGTCAATACTTAATGCTAAGAGAATCATACTGCTGGGCAGCGGTGATGGATTTAGAAGTCTGGAATGCTTGTGGCTACTGAGGGTAAGGTATCATCGTCACCTGTAAAAGATAGTTGCATCCTCACCATGACTTCCCACAAATGAATTAGGAGCCCTGCAATACTAGCTGTGCTTTTTGAAGTTAAATGCATGTACTCTACAGCTTGCAATTGGCTTTGCTAAGTAGCTTCTCATTGTACGTGAAGTTTAAAAAAAAAACAAACAACCCAAAACAAAAGTCCATAACAAACAGTAAACTTTACTCTGACCTTTCTGCATTCTTTTGTGAAAACTTCGTGTAGTTTGAGGAAGAGCTGTCATATCTGTCACTAAGTATATGATGGTTATCAAAACAAATTGCCATGAGAGACCTATGGTTCTACCAGCATCCTTTTGCTAACTTTGCAGAGCTTTGCTCTGAAACCAATGGCAATATTTCTATTTATCTTTAGTGGGGTGAGAAGGTGCTTGTAGACTGCAAGTGAAGGGAAGCTAGAACTGAACTGCCACGTGGGCTGTTTTCAATCAGTAAATGCAGCTATACCTTTTTTTTTTTTTTAAATAAATGTAACAGCTCCACCGGCTGGCTGCGCATGTGTTTTGCGCAAGAGTGAAGGTGTCTGTTGGGGCATGATCAGCAGCTTCTCACAGTGACCCTAAAGTCTTGCTGAAGTTCCATCAGATCTGAATCTGAGGGGCATTTCTGGCTGCAGCATAGAGTGCTTCTTCACTCTGTGAGCAGATGGAGCATCCTGGTGCATGGTCTGCCAGCTAAAGAGCAGACACTCAGTGGGCTTACTCTGCCCTATTAACTCTGGCAGTAAGATTACATACAGGAAGAAGCTTTTCATATCTTTATTTAGCATTCATTTTTCAAACAGTTCACCCTTGTTACCTCTTACTAGCCCTGGCCTGCTGCTTGCCTGGGCCCTCTTCCTTCCAGCCAGCACAAAGATAGATGAGCAGCTCTGTAGGCTCTATCCAAAGCGTTAAACCAAGCTGCCAAACGTCACCCCCAGTGGCTGCTGTTCTGTCTGTGACTGGGATACCCTAAACTTTTTTAGATCCAGTAGCCCTGCTTCGCCTCACATGTTGGGTTTGGGTTTTGGTTGGGTTTTTTTTGTTTTTTTCCTATTATTCTTTTTCTGCTGGGCTAATTTGATCTAGAAAAGTGTCTTTTTATGGGTCCTTGTAACCATGCCTTCATATTGCAGAAAATCATGCCATGGAGTTGACTTCTGTCTCAAAGAAACCCTGGCTGTGGTACTGCCAAAAAGAAAGAGTTCTTTAGTTCTCCTCTGTCTTGATAACAATGACACCGCTCCATGCATGTCCCCATAAACATGAAGAAGTTCCACTTTTTGTAGAAAGGTTGTGGGCTCTGGCTGTTAGCAACAAAACTGAGGGGTAATCAAAAATACTTTATGAACAGGGAAACTTGTTGAAATTCAACTATGATATGTTACTAACTGATGCTATAGTGTACCATGATGTGTTGATGCAGATTCTATTAAGCAAGAGATGCTAAGTCAAAGCATCTTATGACTAACAGCATCATTCTTCTTTTCTCTCCTTTTCCACTACTGCATGCTAAGGACTGGGAGAAAGGGAGGGGAGAATAGACAGGGAGAGACTCCCAAATAGTTCCATTAGCTATAGATAATAAAAATCCAAAGCATCTGGCACACACAAAAGTTACCAGAAGCAGATGGTAAAAAGATAAATGAATGGGAATTGGCAGCATACCTAGAGTAACCCCAGTCTCATCAAAACAGGGAAAGAGAAAGAAAAATAATCACTGTGTACAACTTAGAAGTGACCACAGGGAATCTCTTTATTTGCTGGAATACTTCCCAAATCCAGTCTTTGAGAGCCTTGCATATAAATTAACGTTACTGAGGATGCAATCTAGTCCAGTGCCTTCTGGTATAAAGTGAACACACCTCTGGAGGTTGTTTTATCGACACTGATGCACGGATGGTTTTTCCCTCGTTGGTTTCCTTTATGGGAAAGTGCAGTGAAAAAAGATTATTCCCTTCAAATTATTTACATGTATCCCTTATGATTTCAGAGGGAATAGCAAGATTGCAATTAAATTTATCCTTATTATCATTAAACCCCAAAGCAATCATGTCAAAATAGATCTGAACAAGAATCCCCCAGGAGTGTGAAAATTAAGGAGGAAATTTTCTCCATTCTTAGTTCTGGCTGTTGGTTTTGGTCTCCTATGTTTCTGTGCTGATGAACTGTATGTGTTGAAGAGACAGCAGTATCCCCACAATGACACCCAAGCTGACAGCAAACTCCTCCTGGAAAACTTCTCAAAGGACTCAGTAGGCTCTCCTCCAATACTTTTTCTTTTTTTTTAAGGAATTATGGCAGAAAGTTAAACAGAGGCAGTCATTTGCACAGGACTTGGAGAAGCCCTACTCTGCCACAACCTTCCTGTGCAATAGTGTTGAGTCTCTTAAACCCAGTTATTCTAAGTTACCGAGGTACTTCCCTCCTTCCCCAGTACAGTAGAGATGTAGTTGTCATGCTTCAGGTCCTCACTGCTAAAACGGGGATGCTAATGTCGCTGGGTGTTTGTGAGGTTAAGTACATCCGAGAGCATGAGCTGGACAGCAGTTAAGGTAATGAAGCCTGTGTAAATAACAGCCAGAAAATGAGGCCTGGTAACAAAATGCAATGGCCTGTGAGAAGTGGTATTTTCTAAAGCATTAGTGACTGAGATATGTGCTCCATTAGGTGTATTGAGAAAAAAACGATGCTAAAGTCTCAGGGAACTTGTCTGACTTTAAAGAATGAGGCCAGTGGGAGTCTTTGTAGATGTGATGATTGATCAGAGCCTGGGTCTCTATAGTAATTTGTTGTAGTGGAGTGTCACTGGCAGTGTTAACTGATCTGATTTTGTAGATCCTCTTTGTGAAATCAAGATATCTTCCGGCTAGTCAAACACATACAGGCCCACCCTAAAACTCTTGCAAAGACTAGTCCTGTGAGTGATGCTAAAATCTTTTAGGTGTGCATGATGTATCCTGTTGTATTCAAGGTTAAACTTATTACCACTTTCAGGCTATGAACAAATTTTGATGTTCCCATTAACTGGCATTAACTGGTGCTGTTGGAGCTTATGTCTGCCCCATAGCATGGCCATTTCCTAGGACTGTCAGGGCACTCCTTATTCAGCAATGCCCTCTCGGGACCAAAGGCACTTGCAGTGACCTGACCTTTTCTGTGGTCTTTGTGACACATGACAACTGGGGCCTTGTTGTCACACTTTGGGCCTGCTTTGGAGGGGTGTGTGATGTGAGTACTGTGCATCCCTCTGGACCGCACGTCCAGCGCGTGGCTGTCTGCCCTCACGGCAGGGAACGGCATTCAGACAGTCGGGCCATATGTCAGCTGCTAAACTGTGTGTGGCTCTTAAGAACAGTGACATTTCTATCTGTCCTTCATTCAAGCCGAGGATATGTAAAAAACCAAACCCATAAATGACTGATGTTACTTTTAATGCAAATAAATAATTTTAACTGCCTCAAAGCAATACCTCGAACAAAAATTTAGCAGACAAGAGAACAAAACTGAAAGCATGTGAAAATCTCACTCAGCCCGAAGTGTGAGTCTTCTTGTCCCTTTCAAAAGGCACATATGGCCAAGCACAGCCCTGCAATAACAAACCAGGGCAGGAATCAGATGTTTTAGGAACAGCAAGTGGCTATCAGGGTTTCTGCATGTGACTCAGGGGGGCTTGTGTGAGGGGGAGTGAGGACTGGTGGGCATTTGGCAATTTTTGTATGTCTGAATCCTAGGGGAAGTAAATTATAAGATGGTCACAACAGAAAGACAGACCTGAACCATGTCAGCTGGAAATGCCTTGAAGGATCTGGCTGTGTTCCACTCCTGCAAACCTGGGGTGAGGATCAAGTCTGTGTGGAAGAAACTTTGACTTTTAGGAGAATAAGGTTGCTCTTACCCATCTTGAATGGGTTAGGTAGAAGAAAGTTGAAAATAGCAGTCTCTTCTGGGAACACTCATCAATGAAGGCAAATAAAAAAGCATTACTGTAAAGCTAATAGTTTTAAGTGACTTTTCTAATAGGTAGCAAAACTTCTGCAAAGAAGATGGAATACCTTGTATTCCTCCATGTACCCAACCCCTCTGCCTGTAGCTTGGACAATTTATTTTTTTTATATATCTGGTGTTAAATGGTACCTGCCAAGTGCTGTATGACACTTGGGTGTTCTGCAGGTATGTAACTAATGTGTCCTTCCACCCATGTCTCTCTTATTCTGGTATTGGACAAAGTATTTTATGGTGGAAGAGAATTTCTTGTTGCTTTAAGGAACATCATGTGATGCCAGGAACAGTTTGAAAAACTGGCTACAAGGAAAGTTAGGTGAATTTTTTTGCTTTCTGTTCACAAACAGATCCTTGCTCCTGCAAATGGTTTTATTCTTAGCATTACTGACAAGTGCATGCAAAGACTCCTGCTGCTATCCTAATGTAAGCCCTGTAAGGGCTCTGAAGGTAGTCTGGGATCTGTTTTTTGGCTGAAACTCCAGACTTTAAGCTGGGAAGGAGAGCAGGTCCTTGGAGTTAAAAATAACAGGGAAGACCTGCTTTGCCTCTTACTGAGTAATAAAACACCTTTTCCAGGCTCCTTTTCCCACCCTCCTCTTGCTTTTTACTGTGTCTTTCATACAAGGAGATTATGGGAAAATCCATTTCTAAGTCAACAGCAAATTAAGAGCCATTGACCACCTGGAACTATTCCTGGTTAGAAAAAGCACAGTCCATTTCTGCTGTAATCTTTGTCCTTGTTCCTCTTGCAAGGACTGCTTTACTTCATAGACCAGAGAGCAATGAGTGGTTTCTGCTGTTATCAGAAGCAGGGGAGGAATACCAGGACAGCTTGGGTAAAAGCATCGCTTGTGGTTTTACCCCAGAACACTGGTAATGAAGGCTAGGTGTGCAAGTCTTCCCGTAAAGAGCAAAAGTTAGTCTCACAAGACCACTAACCCAGTTACGGATCTCCTGGTGCTTCAAATACAGCAAGCTAAATTTATCTTATTATTTCAACATCTTTTTTCCTTAGGTCCAAAGACCTTTATGCCTCTTCTATAACTAAAGGAGAGTTTGTGTTCATGCAGAAGACTGAGGGTCACTACAGGTCTCATAAGCTACAAAAAAGCATAAATATTACTGTTTCATATAGCACTGAACTACATATTGGACTTAGTCTGAATGCCAGGTCTGCTAATACTGCTTTTTGCAGATGCTTCTGTTTGCTGTGCCTGATTCGTTGGATGGTTGGTAACATACTGATCTAAAATAACTGAAGTATAACTATGGTTCTCAGCAGAATGGGGTCTCACATTCAGAGAAAATTTGGAGATGCTGCTGTAAATGCTCTACCCTTACTATACCTTAGTGTGATAAGACAAGTTGGTGTGCAGTCTACTGTGCCTTTGTGTAACCCTCAAGTAGTATCACGCTCCTGTTGCATACTCTAAAAGTATCTTCTTTCCTCAAAACGTGTATCTTCTTTCCTTTAAATGTGTGTACTGAAATTCTGGTTTAGTTTCCTGCTGGAAAATAGAAACTAAAAAAAGCTGGCTCTCTTCTAAGCATTTTTTTTTGTGTTCCCACCACCCCATCCCCTGTTAACTATGAGAGAAGCTGGCTGTCTATAAGCTAACAGCCTCATTCTGGCACTAGCCTGAAGAGATGATAGAGCTCAGAGCCTGATGTAGGTGAATGGAAATTCACATATATATATATATATATATATAAAAAAATATATAGATATGTATCTCTAAAAGGCAGCTCAAAAAAAACAGGCTACATCTTCATCCATCTAAATGAACACAGCAGGCATACAGGAAGCACTCCCAGGAGAGAAATAGCATTTATCAATGCATGCAACAAGCATCTATAAAGCACTTGCCACCTTCCAATTAGAAGAGGCTAGGTATCCTCTTGGCTCTTTACCCCAAATTGAGGCTGCCAAGGAAACTGCATGGGAAACAGTGTATTTTGTCAAAGGTACAGCACTTTAGTACCAAAAGCAGGCTCGTGGACTACTAGTCCCCTGTTCTGGCAAGGACTGTATAGCACGACTTCTGAGGCAGCATCACCCGTGGAAGCAATTCCAATATTTTTTTGTGTAAGGCTTATCGTGCGAGGTGTTCCCCTGCTCCTCATAGTGCAGGCTGTCAAGGTCAGCTGCTGGGGTGAGCTTTTAGTACTTAACAGTCCTGTGAGGTCCCTCATCATCAATGAGTGAAATACATGCAGACAGCAGAAGGAAAATTCAATTTGTAAGCATGTTCACTATTAATTATTAAGCACATAGGGCTAGATGTGCATTAGATCCCTTACAAAGCAGTAGCACTCACTGCCCAAATGGCCTAAAGACCAAGGCAATAGGAGGATATTGTGCAGTTAAAAGCATGTTTTAACTATTTCAAAGTTAGCTGGATAGGTGACCCAGACTTCTTTCTTTGTCTGGTCTCTGATTGCAGTGCCAAAAGGATAGAAGGGGGAATATGTTATTTTCCTTGCTTTTTGTGGTTTGTTTTTTTTGTTGTTTTTTTGACATGTAGACATGAAATGGAAGAGGAAGCTTTGGCCCAAGTTATGATAGTAAATTCACTTAGATGGGGTAAATCTTCCTTTGTAAATGTGTTTGTTCCTTTAGTGGAGCAAAATGCCAGGATTTTGGTTGGCATATCCATATTTGCATCATATGGCAATTAGAGCTAAGGCACAATGACCTTATAGCTGTCTTTACAAACAGTGCATTAATTCATTAAAGAAACTGGGTATCAGGCATGTTCTGGTTCAAGTCTTATTTCTTCATAAACTAGCCTATGCAATTAATGCAGCACTAAACAGTACTTTGTAAATCTATGGCACCCTCCACCTAGAAAGCTCAGAACTAAAGCATGATATGTTTTTATCTATTTAACCAAGCAAGGATATTTTATAGGCAATCACATCTGGATTATCTGGGTTACAGGAACACGATTGTTTTAATGGGCTGCTACTATGCTGTTGCATGCCTCTGAGGATACTGTCCCATATTCTGATGTCACTCTATTATCTGGGTTTATCGGCACCTCCTGAATTCTTCCCCCTCCCGTGTTCAGTCTGTTCCTCTCACAGACTGATTCCTTAGAAACCTGCACATGCTTGAGTTTAGGAAGGGCTAATGAAGGTTAATATTTCCTCTGAAAAATATTCTTTGCTTTCGCAGAATAGAAACAGTAAAAACAAACCAGGCTTGTCTAGTTCAAACTCTAGAATTTCCAAACGTCATTTGGAGGCTGTTAGGATTCAGTTTCTGCTTGTACACTTGTTTTTACTAGAGAAAGACTGCGTTTTACCAGGCCAGTACTAGCACAGTCACTTTTAACTTCAGCTTAGTCACTCTTCTACATCGGACACAGCCTAAACCACTAGAGGTCAGGGGAGGAATGGACAGAGATACCTTCTGAAAAACGGAGGTAAGGATACAATTTGGCAGGGGAGGTATTTTTTCCATGCCAGTTTCATTGAGGTAGATTTTTATAGCCTTGATTTTTAGTTAGTCCCCTGGGGGAAAGCAGAAGAGTGTTACTGGCATTTGACATCTTTATTCAGCCCTTGGCTTTGCTACAGACATAGCGAGACCTTTAGCAAGTCGCCTAATTGTCCTGTGCCACAAACCCCCATCTGTCACGTGAGGATTTCCACTGCGTGCTGTGTTTCCTTAATTCACGTGAAGCACCATGTGGCAGTGGTTGTTTTTCACTGTATGGGGGAGAAGAATGGGGCCCCACCATTCACTGGGGCTGACTGAAATGCAAATAACTCGCTACGTTTCTTATCTCCAAGCATTTCCTTCATCTAGAAATATTTGCAAACTAACTTGGCCTGAAGTTCAGCTGCAGGGTGAAGGCTACCTGACATTGATGAAAGACATTTACCAGATGGTCTTCAATGTATTTTTTTTCCCTATTTTTGCTTTTCATCTGGAGTATGTTGGCTGTATGTGGAGAAGTCAGTCTGTGCTTGCTGGATTAGTCCCTGTGGGCAGAAGACAAGGGAGTGGGCAACTTAGTCCTCGTGCAACCTGTTCCCTAGGTGAGCTGAGGCAGCAGATGGGCCCCAGCAGCCACCTGGCAAATAAAAGTCGGTACTGCAGACCTGGCCAGTGAGGTGTAGGTGCGTGGTGTGGCAGCCCTAGCTGGGGTCTTGCTGGCTGCTGCCTCTTGCCCTGCTTGCAGCTGTGGAGGTGCTAAAACTGTGTGGCTAAAACTGGGCAAAGGCCTGAAAACTCAGCAAAGACTATAACTGACATAAGTTTAGGCCCTAAAACTTGGTGAAGGTTCTAAAAATCAGTGAAGGCCTGATGTACTAAGGCCTGAGCAACAGGCCCTGAGCCAAAGTTGACCTTTAGATGGAACTGCCAACTGAATGTTATAGAGATATATGTATAAATATATATATAAAGTACCCAAACTTTAGTGAAACGCGCACGATCCTTAGTGAACTATGTATGATCCTTAGTGAAAGATGTAGCTTACGTAAACTATAATCATGAGTGAAGAGATAGTGCATCCTTCCTTGCTCGGAGGCAGGTGGCCAAGGCCGTGAATCCAGCTGTTTGGCCTTGTTTGGAACCAGGTGGGCAAAATCCAGTAGATAAAGGAAACTCCCTTGGGTCCTCCCTGAGCCCTGGCCAGGCTTTGGTGGGATCTGGGAAGAGAGTGAAGCCAGATGTTTCCACATTTGCCATTAGGTGAGCATGTTTATTCAATAGTATAAAAGCTGGACCCTCTTGCAGCAACTTTGGAGACCTCAGCTACGAGGGGATGCCCTGCGTAGGCCTTCCCCAGTGCCTGGAGAGGGTCTCCAAATCCTCGCTGTGAGAGGGGCTTCCCAGTGCCTGCGTATCTGGAGGATGGTACTGTATTAGGGAAATAGGAATATGTATCTTTCTTCATTGCTGTAGCTAACCTGGAGTAGTAATGATTAGGTGCTTTGCCTTGCTTATCTGTTCTATTGCTTGAATCAGGGTATTGTAGGCTAATCCCTTTTGTATGTGCGTATTGTATAGCGAAGGCCCAAACTGGGGCAGGTATGTCTGATCCCTGAAGTCTGGTGAAGGCCAGAACTGGGGTAGGTACGTCGGAGCGCTGAAGCCCGGTGAAGGCCCGAAGTGGGGCAGGTATGTCAGAGCTCTGAAGCCTGGCAAAGGCCCAAACTATGTCAAGTACTTTGAAGCCCGACGAAGACCTGAAGTGGGGCAGGTACATTTGGGCCCTGAAGCCTGGCAGTTGCCTGAATTGGGGCAGGTATATCAGAGTCCCGAGTCCCGGAGAAGGCCCTCACTGGGGCAGGTACATAGAGCCCTGAAGCCTGTCTAAGGCCCAAAGTGGGGCAGGTACATCAGGGCCCTGAAGTGGGGCAGCTACGTTAAAGCCCTGAAGCCCGGCAAAGGCCCAAACTGGAGCAGGTACATCGAAGCCTTGAAGCCCAACAAAGGCCTGAAGTGAGGCCGCTATGTCGGAGGTCTGAAGCCTGACTCTGCTCAGCTCTGGCTCCTGCTTTTTATCCTCCCGCCTTCCCTCCCTCTGCCCCCCCCATTGCCCCTGGCTATTTTTGCTTGCTCCATCTCTCTCTGCCTGGCTCAGAGTCTCTAATTATTTTTTTCCCCTGCTCCTTCTCTGTCCCATAGCCCATCAGCACTTTTTCTTTCTCTGGCTCTATTTATCCTAAATGTGTGAGAATTGATGGGAGGGGGGTTGGGTGGTGGGTTTAAAGCATACTGAAGAACTGCAGCTATGGGTGTGAGGGGCTGAAATAAAGAAAAAGCCTCTCATTTTTATGTATACTGAAAAATAGTATTCATTGATAGAAAAGGGAAAGGATTTTGATATAAAAAGCGGTGTGTCTGATACTCTGTGTCTTTTACTATTGTGTATAGCTCCGCCTGTGGCCCCCGCTGGCCTAACCCAGCCCTGCCCCATGGCCTGAGTGACCCCACCAGGAGAGGGAGCTGCCTGTCCTCTGAAGGAGCAGAGACGATGACGTGGTTATGCGGGAATGCAGGACCTGGGCAATACCCTGTCCCACCCCTCCCTGCAGAAGGACAGTTTGTCACCTGCACCTGCTTCTTCAAAGGCTGAAGGGAGGCCAAGAGGGAAGGGAAGTACAGAATATGAACAGATCTTGCATTGGCCTTTTTCAAGGCTGACATAGGTGTTTGTTCCCAGTTTTATCCTTAGAGCCAAAAATGAGGCTCTAATGCAAGTAACTGGTATTCTGCTTGCCTGCTTGGCTGGGATGGCCACAACAAAATCAGTGGGTACAGGGTACTTCAGAGTATTGGCTTTGGGAATCCTGTCCACACGGGAAAGGAATGCCAGCGTACACCAGGATGTGCATTTAAATTGCTGTGACTGAGCTGGTATAACAACAGTCTTCACTACACAAATATTTTCAAATTGTTTTGAGCATCCATCATCCCCCCCCTTCTATTTGTTCTGTCATGTTTTGCAAGAAATTTGGACTAATCCAGGAAACCCTTATTTATGTTCCAGATTGAGCATAGCCATGTAGGGCAAGTATGGTTACACCCAGAGAAACATTCCCCATGAAGGTATGCTCTGCACCTGCTGCTGACCTCCCAGGTTGAGCAAACTGCGTCTTTGGCTCATGTACAGGGCATGTGCTCTCACTGCCTCTTAGGGGCTGTGAAATGAAAGGGGAGGAAGTATCAGAGGGGATTTTAAGGTGACTCATGTGTGCTGAGGATTTGGGATTCCTAATGCATCTGGTTGCTCACACTATTCTGCAAGAAACAGTATTTCCTTGTTCCCACAAGGTTGGTTGATTACAATACTCAAAGCCTTCTTCCGCCACTTCCCCCTGCTTCATGGTAATAGGATAGCAACCTGTCCCCTGGGGGTGGAGGAAAATACTTCACATATTTTTCTCTCTCACTGCTCCTTTGCTGTAACTCAGCTCTGGTCACTTACAGCTCGTGGCAGCAACCAGCTCCTTCCTAACTACCCAGGGGAGCACTTGTGAATAGTATCTTCTGGGTTGCTGTGTAAGGGAAGGGCTCTGGCTGTTGTAGCACCAATGGTAAGCACGCTTTTCCATACTGAAAGAAGTGATTGCTACTCAGAGGAATATTAGGCATGTGTGAATGATTGCACCCACAGCTTCAGTGTTAGTGCTGCTCATTCTCCATCTGCTCCAAGGAAGATCTAGGAAAGATGCCAAGAAAATATAGTAGTAAATAATGTTTCTATTGCACCTGCCATCAGAGACTTGCAAAGTGTTTTGCAAGTATGCTAAATCCCGCTGCCACTAGGAAATGGGAGGACGTTCTTGTGCTTTCTGGTAATGTGCATACTGGAAGGTGTGAGGAGACGACTCGACCCTCGGCAGCATGGACGTGGTGGAGTCTATCTCTATTTCCAGGCTTGTAGGATGAACTCAGTTACAGGAGGAGCATAGAAAATTAGATGGATGCCTCAAGATGGCAATTTCAAGAAACTGGAAGTGCTACCAGATTGCTCGGTGAGGTAAAAATCCCACAATGACAGAAATGTTTGTGCTTCTGGGCTTGTTGCACCTCAAATGCCCACTGGGCAGGATGCTGCACCTTCTTTCGTATGCCACAGCAATGGCACCCCTTCATTAGGACCCTAGAGTTTCTGTCATGGTTAATCTCCTGAGAGGTCACTGCTTCATGCAACGTGGTTAATCTCCTGAGAGGTCACTGCTTCATGCAAAACTTTGTGAGACTCTTCTGCAGTTTCTCTTATCAAACATCTTATACTCAAATAGCTTTAACTAAAACTCTTGGGTACTTTGCTCCTGTATGTAAACCTGCAGCTATAAAATTTGTCCATGCAATAAGTACTGTGGAAGTAGCCTGCTTTGAAACAAGGGCCTCCCAACAGAGCAGACTCTGTCATCATAGTGCCACAAGAAGCATGCTGCACCCAAAGGGAAATGGGTCAGGCTCTCTCCACTGTGCAGACCCTGCCTCTCCCCTCACAGAAATAATTCTTTTCAAAAGAAACCAGAAAAACAAAAGATGTCAATATGAAAGGCCTTGACTAAAGGGGTGTTACACCCAAAGGTATAGGGAGTGTGGGCTGGTGGCTGTGCCCTACAAGAAGCCCATAGGTTCTGTGCCTTGTCCGAGCTCATACCTTAACAGGCAGACAACAGCCTGTGGAGAGCTGGTTCAGAGGGATTTACCTCTTCTTCTAGATACTAGCAAGGACAGGCTGACAGTGGCTTGTCTGGAGGCTGTCACTGAACCTGTCAGTGCCTGGCTGCTGTATTTGACAGCCTTATGCTAGGTCTTGCAGAGCTCTGGTTGCTCCTTGAGGGATTGCTACTCTTTCTCTGTTTCTTTTTGGTTTTTTTCACCTTCTTGCTTTTAGGGTCCTTTCAATAAATAGGCTCACAGCTGATGCTAGATATACCTGTCTGTTTGAGGCCTGAGTTGTGATGGGTAGATACCCTCCCGTTGCAGAACACCTGACCTGGAGCTCTTTGACACTATTAAAGACTGGAAAGATGAGACAGGCTGCTGGTAAGCTTTTTCTGAAGTGATCCCATCTGCAAATCTAGATGATGATTCTGTTGTCTCCTAGCCTTGGATTTCCTATGTAAGGAAGTAAAATGCCACTGGGATGGCTCCACAGCCATTATCATTTCTCTGGGGAACACCTTCATGCTGGTTGGTGGTGATAGCTGTCCTAGTCATTTGCTTTCCAGCTGCTCAGAGTAATCAGAGTTTATCAGAGTAACTCCCTGTTCACCTAGAATCTTACTTGGACTGTCTGGATATTTGGGTATTTCTGCATCACTTCAAAGACAATTACAGACATTGAGTTCCCCTTCAAAATGCTCATGGTTAAGCTGGAGATCGTCAGTTTGAGAAAGCTGTATGGGTATATGGGTATAACACATAGATATTGGTATGGGCCTTGTAGGGGACACCACTAATTCTTTTTTAAAAAAAAAAGTTGACTGTAAACAGGTGAGCCTTCTGTGGTTTTTCTGTGCAAGGCTTGTACTCATTTGCTAGTCTCATTTTTCACCAAGAGTTCACCACGATGGTGTTATTTTCTTATGTCTTCAGGGAGACTTTACCTGGTGACTGTTGAATGGAGGAAGAAAGGAAGTGATGTGGGTTGTCCAGGGACAGCAATGGAGTCTATCAGAACTGCATTTATTTATCTGGTATAATTTTTCACGGTGCTGTGCCAAACCCATACCTCTGGTGAGCTGGTTAGATAGAGCAGGGCATTCTTATGGCCTGGAGTCAGCTTGGGTTTTGCCTCCTATAAAACTAGTTTTTCTCACCCTCTTAGTGACAACTGACAAAAGCAAATCAGCTCCTACCTGTGTGATCCAAACAAGCTGTAAAATCAACTCTACCATGTTTGTGTGGGAGGAGGATGTTTCCAAGTGCTAGGAAGGAAAGCTGCCTTTTAAGAAGTCAGTTATTTAATTACATTGTTTTTATGGCACAGTTCTCCATGGGCTGGATGTGGAGGAGGGCAGGGCGATTCTCATGGTGCTCAGATGTGAGAAATGTCATTGTATTTCACCACCGATTCCTCATGGAGTTCAGTCCACCAAAAATCAAGAAAAACCCAAATGCTAAGAATATTTATATGGAAAAAAAACCCCACAGCACATTCATGTGGTATTAAGGGCCAGATACTCTGTGGTGATAAAAGTGCTGTGGCTTGCGTATTGTGAAGGACTTCACCGTTCAACCAGTCGTGGTTTCTTTAGAGAGAAAGATCTGGCAGCTTTTTTCAACAGTAATATTTTCAAGGCCTTGGTTTTGCTTCTATAAGCAAAAGCTGAAGATTCTGATTCAAGGGTATCACTGAGCCTATTTTTCATAATGGTAGAAAATGTTTTGCGGATGGGATCAACAGTGATAACAAAATAAGCTTTCACAGCTATTGCCTTCTAGCTGTTGTCTGGCTGTGGCACAGTCTAATGCTTGTGCAAACAGAACTAATGCAGGCACTGTGTTATTTGTTTTTTCTAGCATAAAAGGTTGACTTTATGGTGCAGTTTCAAACTTCTCAATCTTCCTTACAACCTGGACATTGTGTAAATTGCTTCTCTGAAATCCTTCTGCATTATCCAGAGAATTCCAGGTATGACAGCTGCTCCCCTTTCCGTCTCATGCTAATGGCAAGACAGGCTGTAAAGAACCAGAAGGGGAGAGCACGGATAGAAAGTTCTGCCAGGTTTGTGCTAGAAGGCTTCTCTCTTTTATTAGAATCATATCTGCATAAAAATCTTTGTAGTGTTATTAAAGAGCCGTATATTACTGGGAACTAGCATACAAAGACAAATCTTTCAGATAATAGACTGGAGAGCAAATGCTATTAAATGTAAGGTCAGATAGTTCTGGATATAGTATCTAATAGATTTTTCCCATCAAAATATGCCTGAATCAACAAGAGATGATATGACTTCAAATGTAATTCTTGCACGTGTTAAGGATATGATAAAGAAGTTGCTGAAAATCATTATCCTAGCTTGGGTGATCATAAATTGAC
Source organism: Falco punctatus (assembly GCF_963210335.1). Taxonomy (NCBI): domain Eukaryota; kingdom Metazoa; phylum Chordata; class Aves; order Falconiformes; family Falconidae; genus Falco; species Falco punctatus. The sequence continues at coordinate 104,230,298 of NC_137580.1, read as the reverse complement.
TCTGTTTAAATTAAAGGCTAAAGGAAAGTAGGTTTGTGATTCAGATTTTCTGTTTCAAAGGGAAAACTGATTATGGAAACCAACATATTTGAATATGGAAAAGATCTGGAATTTCATTTGCCAGCTGTTGTACAAACATTACCAGGATCTCTCCTGAGTACAGGACTCTCCACTCCAGCACATTGAAAGAACTGGAATACAGCAGCAGATATTGTTTGAACAAATCTGCCCTTTGAAAATAGGAGAAGAGGGGACAAAACCAGGCAGCATTTAAATGCGAATGAGGGTAGTAAGTAAAGATGTTCCTAACAATACATGTGATCTTATTTGATGTTTGTATTGGTTTACATTTATGGAGAATTTTAAAATGTAAAGGAATTGAAATGGATAAAATTCAGCGAGACAAAATGCATGATAATGAACCTACAGATCAACAAGAATTTATGCTATATACAACATCTAGGTGCAATCAGATGAGGGAGAAGAACACATGCAAGGGCCAGTCAAAGGATGGATCAGACCTGTCAGAGGGGAAAAGTGCAATTGCAGTTCTAGTAATCCAGAAAGGATAAAGGGGTATTAATGCATTGCCCAAATCAGGAATGAAATCTTACATAGAGTTTTGCATTGGGTTCTTAGCTCTGAAACAAGTGCAGAAAAAGGTTGTCCATTCCCCAGTCACCCTAGGAACCCATTTTATGAGAAGGAAAGAGTACGCTATGAGAGGCAAGAGTCCATCTATGAATACACTACAGGAATGAACAGGAAGAGAAACATATTTAAACCAAAGGACAGCGTTAGTTAAGAGAAAAAGGTATGGCTGGGCCAGGAATGAACTTAGTCTGGAAACAAGATAAAAATTTATAATCCTCAGAACAGGGAGGCTTTAAAAGAGTCTCCAAATTGGAGCTGCGGGGAAAAGAAACTTACTTTAGAAAATGGATGTCTGGAAGGCCTTTCCAGCCCTGTGTTTTATGGGGAGGAGAATGCAGATACAACTGAACTAGTGGACATCAAAAGCACCAGGTGCCATCAGGAGATGGTAATTTTGTTCTGGGTGGCTGGAAACTGAACTATTTTTTTAGGAACAGCATTAAGGTGGGGTCTGGTTATCTCCATCAGTGTTCAACAAATGTCACTCACCTCTGTTTTTTGGGATAACTGGTTGACTTTCTGGCCAATGCACATTTTGCTATAATGCTTTCATCTGCCTGTGAATCAATGTTGAATGTATGTATTCTGAGAGAACATGTGCCAGCCTCTCTGTTTACATTGTCTTCCCCTTAGAGTAGAAAACACATTTCCTGATTCTACAACGAGGCTGTAATTCAATTAAAGGAACTACTGGTGGCGGTTTGTGCAGCTAATGAATGGCAGGAAAATGTGATTTAAGTTGCATTCAACCAGATCCTTTATTGCAAGACATGGACCTCACTGGCAAAGGTTTTACTTTTAATGTTCTTTACAGTGATACTGGTGAACGTGTGGAATTCATAAAATAACGCGTAGGATACATCTGTGTGAATATTGCTGCTGAAGTCATTTTTAGGAAATGATGCAGGTTGGAGACCTTACAATATTCTTCCTGCTGGAGTGGGTTTTTCCAATATGCAGCCCAGCACTCTTTACAGTGACAAAGTCTGCCAGTGAAAGTTCAGAGCTCAGTCTTAAAGAAAAAAAGAAAAGAAAAAAAAAAAGAAAAAAGAGGGGCTCTGTCTACAACCAAAGTTTACTAGAAAACTGGGATGTAGCAAGAATTGATTTGCTGGAGGCTTTATTACCTTAGCTGTTTCTGGGACTGGTGCTTTGAAGGAAAGTAGGATTGTGTTGTAGGTATCCGGGCAGACAGCCCTGAACAGCCAGAGCGTGACAAAAGCTTCCAGTTCTACACTTGAAGACCTTGCTTTTGCCTTGGCTTGCACGGTTATGTGATTGTATGTAAGAAGAGCTGCACTTTGGTCTTGCTGCAGGTTACATTTCAGGATGAAGTCAGAGAAGATCAGCTCCAGCAGCTTAAATAGCAGTAGTTATGCTGATGTATGTATCTTCAAAGAATTAGCTTCTAAGAACAGCTAGTTGGAAACAGTAGTCCCAAGAAGTTTGTTGTATTCTTGAGAATTAAGCACTTAAGCAATGCCCCCTAGCTTTGTTCTGACTTCATAATGCTCTGCTACTTAGCAAAGCTTATAAAAGTTGCCCTCTTGCCATATATCAGTTGTGGTTCATTATGTTTTGCAGCAATGAGCATAGAAATAAATAAGTTATAAGAACAGTTGTTGTTTAGACTCTTCAGTAGCACCAATTGCCACTGTTGTTAAAGCCTCTTTTTTCCCCCTTTGCACTTCACACAGAAGGAAAAAAGCATTTGATCAAACACAAATGTTTGCCCTAAGTTTTATTCTTATTTTTAGATATATGTGTATGTATGCATATACATACACATGCATATATGCATATACATTTGTCTAAAAAGAGATTATCAGAGCAGATGGGACCTTTCCTGGCTATTTAATCCCATAGCCTCTAAATTACAGCTATAGACTTCTGTAAATTATTTTCTGTTTAAACGATACAGATTTTAGAAAAAAAATCTAGTTTAGACTTGAATAATTTTTGTTAAAGTAGAACTACCTCAATTACTGGTGAATTGGTACAGCTAATTATCCTCATTATTAATAAAGAGGCATCTTGTTTGTTGTTTATATCCATGTATCTTCGCACTCTAGCTGGTAAGAGCTTTTTTACAGTTTAGTCACACAGATGACTCCGTAACAATTGAATTAGTTTTTCTGTGTATATGTACAAAAACCTGTGCAAATCAGCCCTTGGCCTAAAACTCTGAACCCATTTGTGCTTCTTGAATCTGTTGTTATAAAACATTATTCCCGGCCCCTTCATCTTTCTTGCAGCAGTTTCCTGAGTGCTCTTCTGTTTATCAACAGCTTTCTTGAGTGATAGTCAACAAAACTGTACTTGCTGTGTCAGAAGTATATGTGACACCACAGTTAAAGGTGGTATCACTTGCTTCCTATTCCAGGTTCCTGTGGTGTTCATGGCCTTTTTGCCTACAGCACTGCACCAGGAACTCACATTTAATTGACTGTTCACATCAGCCTAGTCGCCTTTCCAAAGTGACTGCTTTCTAGGGTTAAATCCTTTGTCCTGTAAGACCTATGGTCTGTGTTTCTAGACATTAAAACCTATTATTCCAACTTGCCAAGCAATCCAGATCATTCCAGCAGTAAGCTCTACTGTTCTTATTTACTAAATGCTATAGCATTGGAACATGGTTGGTGATTCCTTTCTTCCTTGGCACTAACAATGTATTTAAACAGAGCTAAAGTTCCTGAGGGACTCCTTCAGAAATGTGCTTAGTAATATATTCCCACTTACATTTTGTAACTTGTTATATAGCCAGGTTTAATGCATTTAGCATGCCATGGTAAGTCTGAACTGTTATGGATCAGCAGCATGTCACATAATACCAAGTTAGTGTTGTGCAATAGTCCATTATAGTGACATTGCTACCTTTCAGCAGGCAAGCAAACTTTTGATCCCATTAAAATAAAAATCAAATTAATTTGGCAAGTTCTACCTTTTAATAAACTTTGTTGTGGTTTAACCCTAGCCAGCAACTAAGCCCCACACAGCTGCTCTCTCACTTCCCCACAGTGGGATGGGGGAGAGAATCAGAAGGGCAAAAGTGAGAAAACTCATGGACCGAGATAGAGACAGTTTAATAGGCGAAGAAAAGCTGTGCACACAGGCAAAGCAAACCACGGAATTCATTCACCACGTCCCATGGGCAGGCAGGTGCGCAGCCATCTCCAGGAGAGCAGGGCTCCATCACCTGTAATGGTGACTTGGGAAGAGAAATGCCATCGCGCCCAACATCCCCCTCCTTCCTCCTGCTTCCCCCAGCTTTATATGCTGAGCATGATGCCATATGGTGTGGGATATCCCCTGCGTCAGTCGGGGTCAGCTGTCCCGCCCATGTCCCCTCCCAGCTCCTGGTGCCCCCCAGCCGGCTCGCTGGTGGGGTGGGGTGAGGAGCAAAAGGGCCCCCATGCTGTGCAGGCGCTGCTCAGCAATAATGAAAACATCCCTGTGTTATCAACGCTGCTGCCAGCACAAATCCCAAACACAGCCACATACTAGCTACTGTGATGAAAATTAACTCCATCCCAGCCAAAACCAGCACAACTTTTGTTCATCGGTACTAATTATACAATCCCTTGTTTCTCTATTAATTGAGTCCCATGTCAGCCCTTAAGTTATTTTACTCAGGACTGATGCCAGGCTAGCAGGCCTGTATTTATGTTTATAAAATATTGGCATAACACAAGCATCCTTCCAGGCTCCTGGAATTTCCCTCTGTTAATAGTTACCAGCATGTCTCATGTCAGCAGACCAGAATGCCCTCATCCTGCTCGTTTAGCAGTCTCTGAAGTCCTGACTTAAAAGTGCTTAGGCCTCAGTAGCTTTAAACTGCACCGCAGTGTTGTTCACAGCTCGAACCCTTTATCTAATGATGAGGTAGTATACTGTCAACACTACTTTTGTGTTAAAATAGACTTGAAAATGAAAATATTGTTTACAGAATATTCAGTGTCCTTTTGCTTCATTATCAATTTGTTTTATTTACAGATTTCAATTTATCAAAATTTGTCCTTTTTATGGTAATAGTGTTGGGGGTTTTTATAGTCTCTTTTTCAGTAAATGAGTGGTTTCTAGACTGTTACCATTCCCTGACTTTTCTCTTGACTAATTGTACTCGTGATTTTTTCAGCTTTGTGAAACAGTCTCTATTAAAACATCGAGCACTATATACAGGTCAGGTAATTACTCACTGGCTATATTCTGTTTGCATACAAGAAAAACCATCCAGTTGTAAGCACGCCTACATGAATCATAACTATCATTTAGCTATGTGATCAGCTCCATTTCATGTTGAAAATTAAGCTTAATATAAAACTTCTCTGATTAGGATACAAGAGTGCTTGAACTGAGAAATGGTTGTTGCTAATCATTTGCAGAGTTGTAGTTAACTTTGTAACTAGGAGCGCACGCACACGCTGCATCTTATCTCACTGATTTTTTTTCTCTCCCTTCACTCTCCATCACATAAAAGATAAGCTTACCTCCTACTCCATGCTACTTGTACCCAGGCAGTGGATTGAGAACCTCCTTCTTCTCTCAAGACATAAATGATCTCAGAATAATTTTTATGTTCTTCTTCAAATTGCTTTTAAATTCCCTGATCTTGACTACATTTAAACTGTGATCCCTTCACAGAATCTCACCAGTACCTGTGGTTTCTACCTTAGGTAGAAACCTAGCTCGGCTTTCTAATTTTGGAGTAGTGCTTTGTCTTTGAATAATGACTTTGCCTTTTTTTCTTTCTTTCTTTCTTTCTTTCTTTTTTTTTTTTTTTTTTTTAATGCTCATGGTATAGAATTTGCTATGATATGCAAAGAGGTCTTTGACCAATGTTCTCAGTCTCTTTACAAGCTGGGCAGGGCAATCCACTTGTGAAGCAACCCCTGCATGTTCTATTTTGTTTGATCAAGTGGACCAGTCACCAGTGTCAACTTTGGAGATTAAAACTGTCGAACCACCAAGAATAGTAATAGCTGGTTCCTTCCATCCTATATACCTAGCTGTCAAATCCCATCCCATATAATTGTAAGCAATCATTGAGTCCAAGGATGTAATTGCTGTTAGCCCAGAAGAGTGCATCTCTAATATCCTGTTATGAACCAAATGGCTTCACTGTGAATGCTGAAAAGGCATGAAAATTACCAAGTGCAAAATAAAATAAATCCCTTTTCTGAAAGCACAGATGGGCGCCCTTCAGGTGCTGAGGCTATAAATGTGGTTTTTAACTGTGAATGCTTCAGCCCACTTGGACTACTATAAATTCAAGTGACACTGATGATGTATTAACATAAATCACATTAGGTTATGAGACTGGGATTGTAATTTTGGGGACAATGTCTGGGACAATGGATGACCAGCCCTAATTAAAACCACTAGTATTAAGCTGTAATTTTCAAAGTTGCTCGAGGAAATTTGGCCTTGAAATAAGTCAACTTGACTGAGAAAACTGTGCAGTTTGAGCTGTACAGTTTCAGGCTGTTCCACTTTGTGTGACCTCATCTTTTATCTGTCCTCATGTGGGCAAAAGCAAACAGTGAAACTGTTTCTGTTAATGTTGTTTTTGTAAGGATTCCCTTCTCATGGCTTGAGCTCTTTTTGTAAGATGCCAGGAAGTTGTTTATAAATTGGTAACTGCTGGGTCTGTCCTTATTGTTTTGGGATGCCTCTGCTCCCACACGGACCTGGCAGTCCCTTCCTAAAATTCTGGGGTACTGCAAGAACGCTATTTCTGTAACTATCCATTCCTCACTGGATTCTTAAATGCTAGTTAATCAGACCTCAAGTATTTAGTTGTTCTGAGAAGTGGGACGCTAATGGCAAATATGCGTGTTATCATCTGCAGAATCTGACTCCTCTAGTGGGCGGAGGCAGTAGTTCAGGCTCAACATCCTTCATTCGAACATGGGACAAAACTTGCCAAAAATGTGGCACACCAGTAATTGTAGTCCCCTCTGGGACCTGAGGTGAGACCGCAAACTCCATTTATTTAGAACATTGAGGCTCCTCTGAGTATAATGAAGGTCAGTACTTCTGGAGATAGATCCCTACATTCAACAGCCCTGAACATCAAAGGCCACTCGCTAAGAAATGGCAAAGGACAGCGATGGTGTGTGCCTGCTGTACCAACTGCCTTTGGATACTGTGATCCTGAGCAGTCTGCTATGCCTGTAGATTTTTGGTTTGGGATTTGCATGTGTTTTCTCTTGTTGCATGTGGGGAGGGGCGGGTGGGTTTGGGTTGTTTGGAGGGTTGGGGTTTTTTATGCTGTTTGGGGTTTTTTTTAGTTTTGGTTGGTATGTGATATCATATGCTGCCAGGCAGGCTGGAACGCTATACAAATGTTGTAACTGCAAAATTCACAAACAGATACTCAGGCACTTATGTAGGATTGTAGGGGAGGGTGAGAGCAGCTGCTTGTATTGTTGCAAAAGCTAAATGTTTTCATGGAAATACAGCTTCTTCTGCACCTAATTTATCATTTCAAGCACTAAGCATGAGGGTCAGAAAGAAACTGGGCCTTGGGATGCCAGCTTCCATTCATGGATTTTTCCTTTGATTCACTGCCTCTGCCTCCGTTGTGTTTCTGTTGAATTCAAGAAATTTAAACACCACTATACTTTCAACACTGAGATTACGCCTAATCTGCCTTCTGAGAGATTTTAAAATGTTTGCTTATTTTGGGGTGCTGCTCATATCTTCTCTGCTTAATGAACTTATTCTGAAGGTGACACAGTCTGGCCACATTGCTCTGTGCATACGGCACCCGGCACAAACATGTTTCAGCACACCAGTGCCCAAAGCTCTCCTCAGTGAAACATGTCACGTATGAGTGAGGAGGGAAAAGGATGATAACCAGGGGTTTATTTACATCACTGAGTGTTGAACACACACCTTAAATAGCTAAACTGAGAGGCTGGTCTCTCTAGGTAGTTTAACGTAGAGAGCGTGTTTGAGAGAGTGACTGCTGGAAAACATGGAGGTATATGCTAATATGTATCCCCCTTCACTGGTTTGGAAGACTGCTTGATGCTCAGCAGGTCTCCCTGGTACAGCATGTCACACAAGAAACCTCTGAGCTGGATGAGCTTGTAAATGCAGCTGCATAACATCAGTTGTTAGTAACAGCTTAATTCAGCCACAAAGTTTCTGAAAAAAACATGAATCCAGGAGATATAGTGGCCATGATGGGTATGTCAGTGCGTAATTGCCAGGTTCTAATTCCTGTTCTTGCAGAGCTGCAATCTGTTTGAAGCCCAGGAGTGGGCAGAACTAGAGAGAGTTCTGTCACTGTCCTGTGTTTTGCTCTTGTGGCCTTGATGATTGCCTGACTATATGACTTTTCATAAAATTTGGTGAGGCTAAGGCTTATCTCTGGATAACTGAAAATCTGGACTTTGTGATCCTATAGTTTGGTGGCCTGTGTAGCTTTATTTTTCTTAAGTGACAGACCCTGTGTGTCCCTGTGTTTGAGTCCTGGTTTTGAACTAGACTATGCAAAATGGGAAAGGGACAAAAGTTGTTTTGAGTTGTAATTATTTACAGTCTAACATATTAGACTATTATAGGCAGTTACTACTCCTGATTATAGTGGTGGCTACACTGGTGTACATTTTGGCAAAGCATTACTTCAGGGAGGCTCCAGTCCTTTGACAGTTGTATATGAGAGGTTATTGTGACTTTCTGAAGTAGAAAAATTGATTTTTCCAAGATTTTTATTAACTGAAGAAAGAGTCTGGATTCTAAGTAAGATGGGTTAGAGACGGAAAGGCATTTTCTTTTAATTTTCATTATTTCCAAACCAGCAATGTGATGTCCTCTTGATAGTCTAATTCCTCAGGCTGTAGTAACTGCTTAGATTAGGCAAGGTCCAACCTAGTTATCAACATGGCTCAGGTCTGGGTTTTGCCTTCCATGGGTGCTCCAACCCACCATTCCCCTCTGCAACAAGTCCTCTCCTTCCTTTTCCTCACAGCAGCAGCTGGCAAGGGGCAAAGATGTGAGAGAGAAGGTAATTGCTGGCACCTAGCACCACAGGATCAGCCATCACCCCTTGGGAGAGAAGGTGGGAGGCTGGTCATAAACTTCCTGTAGGCCAGGTCTAGTCCATGGACCAGCTACTGACTACACTGCTGTAGTTAATATCGGTGTGCAGCAAAAGTGGGTTCTTTTTCCTCAAAGATAAATTACAGCTGTTGTCAAACAAAAGTGGTTTTGCTCATACCGACCACCTCTAGAACTCTGGAGATGAGGAAAAAAATCAATAAGTGCAGACCAGGATAAAATAAAACAAACATTTTCAAGCTTTTAAGATACTAACAAAATAATGAAACGAAGAAAATAATCCCTGAAGGGATAAGCTCTGTTGACTGCACTGGTAGAGAGTAGGACTACTAACAAGTGAATTTGTTCTTTTCCTTGTTGAACACTCAGCAGGATGTCTGCAAGTACCTTTCAGTAGAGCATGGTTAAAGACTGGGGCATGGTTTCATTTGGTCTCACCCGGACACCACTGGGACAAGACAGTGATGGGGTATGGGCTGAGGTGATTTTAGAAACATGACCAAGGCGATGTTACTTCTCTGAAGAAAGGCTGCTGATTCTCTTATCCCTAGCTAATATCTGTTAGCTGAAATCTACAGAAACTGGCCGGAGCTCATTCTGGAGCAGACATGACATGCATAATCAGGAAGAAGCAGAAGGATGAGCTAGCTAAGTTCAAATTTGCTTTTAATTGTATCTGTATACTTCTGGGTAGCATTCCCAGTGTGAGGGAGCTTCCTGGCTTTTGAACAGAACACAGTATCACCAGTATCTGGAAAGATGCTGTCCATTTTCATCACCAGGGCTATGAGAGTGCTACTGTTTTGCACTCACTGTTTCAGGCTTAGGTTGGTGTCATGTGCTTTCCTAGGGGCTATGCTCAGATCAATCTAGTGACTGAAGTGGGCACAGAAAATATTGTGTGCTTGGTAAGCAGGGTAAGAACTCGTATCATCAGGGTTGGGGTTTTAACCCATCTTGCCTGACCTCCTGTATCATCAAATTACAGCAGTTCTCTCTGTGTGGAGTACGGTAACTCATGTTTGAGTTCAATAATGCACTTTCTAGAAAGGGCAATCAACCTGCATCCAAAGACATAAAGGGATAGAGAATACGCTCCTTCTTTAGCATTTTGTTCCAGATGATAATCACTCTGTAACAAATATGAACCAGATGATTCATTAGGATTTTTCTAACTCCAGCTCTCAGCCATTGTTCTGGCTCTTGCTATGCCTTTTCCCACTTGATTAGGGCTCTTGGAACTGGCATTTTTCTCCCCATGGTAGACCTTGCACACTGTAATCAAATTGCCTTTCAACAACCTGTCGCAGCAAAACCCAGCAATGTCTCTAAGCTAGAATCTACTCTGTTCTTCTTAAGAGGTAGTAACCGGTGATTTTAGCAGTTCAGCCACATGAATCATGCTGCCAGTAAAACCAATTCCACCACATTTTTTCCAGTTCCCTCTGCTTTTCCTTTGCATAAATCTCATGACATGGATGCACTAGCATCTGTTCTGTTTGTGAGTTTCCATGTACAGCTAAAGGTGTTAAGGTTGGCTGTAATGTAAGGCCCTGGATGTCCATGTAACTAACTGCCTAAGCAGTGCCTCTTTGTGCTCTATCAGTAGGTGACTCTGAACTGGAACTTCTCTCTCTGTCAGAAATAAAAGGATTTTCTTACAAGCCCCTTCAGCTTGGTCCTGAACTGCTCTGTGTTTGATGGCCACCAGAAACCTGCCTGAACTTTGGGGCATATATGTTGACCTTTAATAGGAAGATGGTGTTTGGCCTGGTTTCTCTTTTCCTGGGGATTTGGAGGAGTCACTCCCCAGTCTTTTTAGGCAGTTATTTTAATGGGCAGTAAGCTACCTTGGCTTCTGTGTCAGCTGTGTTTGTGTGCTTGGTATTGGTTACAAATGAAAGGAAATTAATTAGGTTAAACCTCTGTTTCTTCAGAAAACTGTGCATTTCTTAGTTGCTTTCAGGGGAACCATTTGATCCATAAGATTCAGGTATTTCATTTTGCCTTACCTTTTAATCTCATGAACATCTTCTGAACATAGTTTTCTGTGTGCAAAGCCCAGGGGTAGCCCAAGCAGTGAAAAAAAGCGTGGAACTGACTTTGGGGCAGACTGTACACATCTGAGGGCTCCTGGATACTTTGGCTGGTGTCTGTGGAACTCCTTGAACCTGTAGTTCAGCTGTGTTTAGTGCCTGATATGTCTAACTTAAAGAACACCCAAGTTTTGCCTCCAATGCTGGGCAAGCTGTGTGGTCTTTGTGAAGCCATTTCACTCTTTTTTTTTCCTCCCTTTTTCTCCCTTACCCCCCCTCCACCCCCCTTTTCCCCTTCTTCCGCCCCCCCCTTTTTCCCCTTCTTCCCCCCCCCTCTTCCCCCCCACTTCCCTTTTTCTCCCTTACCCTGTTGGTTGTGGTTTTTCCCCCCTTCATTTTAGGCTATATAATATTCTGCGTAAGCACTGTCACTTGACCACATTATGTACACCACTTGAATTCTGAAATCAGTGGGAACACGAAGAAGCAGTTTTGTTAGTATAACCTTTACCATATAGCCAGTCACATCTGAACTGCAGATGCTGCTATGGAGTAAGAAATGATTCCCTAGACTTCGACAAGTCAACCAGAACATCATCCTATGTTAATCCAGCTATGTTGTTTCTGTTTCCAAAACTAGTTCCGGAACATCTGTGCAGACCTACTCCCAACATAAAACCATCACTTACCACTATTTGGGAGTGTTGTTTGTCATCAGGAATGGTGTTTGCTCCTCTCCTCAGCCAGACGTTGCTCAAACAGCACTGAATTGTGCGCTGACTCACCAGAAAGTGCCCTTTTCACTGGCAGCATCCCGGGGGTTCCTTTTGTAGTATCTCACCAGATTACTGGCATAGTCCGGCCCCGGCGTCATCGGTGCAAGCTGCGTGGAAAGGGTGTGACAAGGCCAGGTATGTGGAGCACACACACATCGCATTGTGCTGGGAGCAGCTGCCATTTCCTCAGAGGTAGGTGGCAGGCGTTTTGTTTAAATGTGTAACCCGGAGACAAAGGCTTTCATCATGATAGAGTTTTGAGAGTATGATCAACAAACTGAGAGAAATCTGAAATTGTAACCTCCTGTTCTCCGACAAGTGCACGTTAGCTCTCTAGCAGTCATTTTATTTCTCTGTTTTTTAGTTAGCTTTTGTAGTTTTACTACAGGTACGACAGGCTGGAGCCACTCTGGTTGTGAACACTTTTAAATCTCTTTGAAGACTCCTCCTTTTGAAATGAAATTTCTCTTGGCTGTTGTTAGCTCAAAGGTAGAACTTTATAGGGAGCGGGATGGAACTGTTTTCAGCGAGGGGAACTTTGGAGCAATTTTACTTCCTTTGAAGATGCGTGTTGTTCCTGAAGTAACTTCTGTGCTGTAGGAAAATCGTCTGGGGCTGAGCAGGAAGCTGTGAGGCCGGTGGCGCATTCCCGTGTGCCCTCACCCTGCCCTGCCATCGCCCCTTCCCTGACAGCTGCCTTTTCCTCACTGTAGACAGTTCAGGGTGTTGGAAGTTTTTGGGGTTTTTGGATTTGTTCTTAAAACCAGATCTGAGGGTGGGCCTGTGTGTGGCCCACGTGTATTTTACCGTTGGGCACAAGCCAGAATTGCTCGAGTCCTTTTTGTTGGCTATTTTTTCCCCAGCTCGCTACACAGTCCCGCCAATCCACATGTTCCGAGCCCGCTGTGGAATCATAAAAGCTAGGAGACGGTAACCGACAACCTCGCCCCCACCGCGCTGCTCGAGGCCGAGCTCCGTGGGGCTGGAGCGGGGCTTTACCTCAGGGGGGCTGAGGAGATGCCAGACCCCCTTTCCCGCGCAGGGCGGGGCGGGGCGAGGCGGGGCCGGGAGCGCGCGGCTGCTGAGGCGGGCTGGGGCGCGCGCGGAGGGGGGGCGGAGCCGGCGGCGGGCCCCGCCCCGGCCGGGCAACTGTCAGAGGCGGCTGAAGCGGCGGGTCCCGCAGGCAGGCGGGCGGGCGGCTGAGGCGGCGGGTCCCGCAGGCGGGCGACTGAGGCGGCGGCCGATCCCGCAGGCAGGCGGCTGAGGCGGCGGCCGGTCCCGCAGGCAGGCGGCTGAGGCGGCTCCCGCAGACAGGCAGGCAGGCAGGCGGCTGAGGCGGCGGCCGGTCCCGCAGACAGGCAGGCAGGCAGGCAGGCGGCTGAGGCGGCGGCCGGTCCCGCAGACAGGCAGGCAGGCGGCTGAGGTGGCCGCGGGATGCGGCGCTGAGGGCGCACCGGCGGTCGCTCCGCGCGGGTTCCTGCGCGCCGCCGTTCCCCTTCCCGCAGCCCATGATGTGCCTGGAAAGCGACGGCTCCTCCGGCAGCAGCCCGGGCTGCGGCGGGCGGCTCCGAGCCGGCGACGAGGAGGAGGAGGAGGACGGCGAGCGGGGCTGCTGCGGGCGGGGTGCCGAGGGCGAGGTGCAGACCCTGTCGGGCAGGATGAACCCGCCGGCGGCCGGCAAGCACCCCGAGCGCCCGGCCGCCCGCCACAAGGCGCCGAACCTCGGCCGGGCCCGGGTGGCGGCTGCCGGCATCCTCAGCGTGGGCAACGTGCTCAACTACCTGGACCGGTACACGGTGGCAGGTGAGGGCACCCCTCGGCGTCCCTTCCCGGGCGTGAGGGGCGGGCGGCGGGGATAGCCCCTGGCCCGGCACGCCGCCGCCTCCGTCCCCCGGGGGCAGCGGGGCCGGCCGGGGGCAGCGGGGCCGGCCGGGGGCAGCGGGGCCGGCCGGGGGGCTGCGGGTCGCCGCGTCTGGGCGGGGAGGCCTCGCTGCGGCCGGTGCCCATTGTGCGGGTCCCGCGTCGTCCCCCCCGGTATTGTTCTCCAGTGGGTCTGAATCTGATGGAAAATAAAAGGAGGTGGCCTTTGTTTGTCTCGGCTGGATGGCGGAGTAAGTGTTTGGTGGGTTGGTTTTTTTCCAGAAGGGACCGATGCCGGGCAGCGGCGGCGAACGTTACTTGATGCGATTTATGGGCTGACAGGAGAAGCGTTATTGATCTTGGGAGCGGCCCGAACGCGGTGGGTGACAGGTGCAGCCGCTGTCACATACATACAGCCTGCTGAGAGACGGGGGGACGCGACCGCTTGTACTGCTGCGGGGGGGACACCGCAGCGGAGCGTGTCACCTTTGCCGTGTCCCCGGCGAGCCCCTCCAGCCCGGAGAAGCCAGGCTGCCCTTCAGCGCTGGGCCAAGGAGGTCCCTGCTCTGCAGAACTGCCCAGCAGGTGACGGGGGAGCTGCCCCGCAGCTTCTGCGGGCGGCGGTGCGCAGCAGCAGGGCAAGGCAAGGAGGCTGCAAGGGGCTCTGTAAAGCGCCTGGTTCTTGGGGTAAACGTTTTAAAATCGCGCACTCCCCGACGGATGCACCTTCCCAGCTGTGCTGCCTGACAGGCGCTATGCGCCTCGCGATTACTACTACTATGAAGCTTGGCTCCGAAACAAACGTGTGTGAGGATGTTTACTGTGCGGTCCCTAGAGGGGACTCCTCATTTATTCTTGTCAGGCAATAACAGCAGGCAAGATGATGATTACTGAACTTTTTCTAATTAGAAATGAAGTAGGCTTGTTGGTATTCAACTGTCTCATGTAATTAAAATATAATACATATTCTGTGTTTGGCAATACTGATAATTTTATCTTCAGAGCTTATAAAGGGATTTGCACATGTATAAATTCTGCTCTATGCATATACACACCTTAATCACTAGGACTCGATGTGGTGTTAAACAAATCACATATTTGTTTATGCTGCATTAAAATAATATATGTTTGTAGGGCAGTGATGGAGTGCAAGGGACATAAATCTCGTCAGTGTTGTCAGAATAGGTTGGCCAGGTTGGTTTTGTTTTGTCTGGGTTAGGGAGGTGGGGGGAGAATCAAAATGAAAATTTAACTGACACTGTTGTGGCTTAGTTTTTTAGCCAGGGCTTGCTCCTTTGGGAAATGTAAAGGCCTGTATTGGGAAGTATTGAGTACTCGGTTGGTAGTCAGTGTGTTACAGGAGGAAGCTTGAAAGTACAGGGTTGATCTGTTGTTATGGAAGGAAATTGTACTTTGCTCCATCACCCTCAAACAGGAATCTTTCTGGCAGACATTTTTACTTTAATACACGGGAGAGTTTCCTTTTCAGGAAGCTATCCCCCACTCGTGCACCCTTTTCCTTTAAAATCACTGTCTTGTTCACCTGTTTGCTCTAGTACTTTCAGCAAGACCTTTGTCATCTGATTTTTCTGCCTGTAAGAGCAGAAGGCATGGGATACTCCAGCAAAGGGAGGGAGAAGCATCTTCATTTCTGGAAAGGCTGGAGAGTGCCTGGCCAAACAGAGGATAAAAACC
Source organism: Falco punctatus (assembly GCF_963210335.1). NCBI lineage: Eukaryota > Metazoa > Chordata > Aves > Falconiformes > Falconidae > Falco > Falco punctatus. The sequence continues at coordinate 104,215,210 of NC_137580.1, read as the reverse complement.
ACCTGCCTACTGTCATGTAGTACTACCAGTCCCAATGCTATGATTTCCAGTATTTCTAGGATAAGCTCTGGTTTTATGGTGCTCGGTCACTGCCTTGTGGAATTCAGCTTCGTATCAAAGGTCTAAGATCTCAGACATCTGACTTTTCTTTGAGGACAGAATCAAATTTTGCATGATCTTTCTGTCTTCTGTCAATTGGTACTTATTTTTCAAGCTGGTGTTTTACAAAGTGCTACTCCAAAATGGGGAATAATTTAAATCCAGTCTAATAGAAGAGACACGGTAATAAAAACGTGTTTTGAGCTCAAAACTGACTTTATAACAAAGTCTTCTCTAAAAGCAATCTTTGCTTTTATATTTTGAGTCTTAGTGCATACCACATGCTTATGTGACGTGCACTCGCATATGAATCAAGCTAGCACTTTGAATATTCAGCTCATGTCTCAAGACAGGTAATAATTAGCAAATACAACTCTTCAGACCTTCAAAGTACATTTCAAATATGAATTGTTGCAGCAACATAATAAGGGTGTTTGACACTAGCCACGTTATGGCAGGGGAAGTAGCATCAGAAGTTATGATTTACCTAAGGCCAGTGAACTGTTGTGAGAACTGAAATTAATTTCTGGTTCCAGCTCTATTTGAAACAAGTGTTAGAAGAGCAACAGTACCGATGGAAACTGGTTCCTGAGGATTCATGTCTCTAGGGTGATCCCTTCTGTGGGTTCTCTGACGTCAAATAAGAGCTGACCTTTGTCATTAACCTTTCTTGTCTTGTCTTACAAGAGGCTGTCCTCTACCCAACCATCTCTTTTAAATGAAAGTGTTGGGAGCTTTGGGATTTCTTCCTGCTGTCAAATTTCGTCAAAAGCAGGTCAGTGGACTCAAAAGTGATTAGTAGGCAGCTGACAGATGGACATAAGCAAATGGAGAATCCAGTCATGTGGGCACAATACTACAAGTACATCTTCTACCTTACTTGAAATCTTAGTTGCGATCATTTTGGTCTTCCTGGTCACAAATGCAAGTATGAAAAAAAGCAAGTATATCTATAAAATGAGTATATGCAATTATATACTTAGTCACTAGGAAAAGAGATCAAGTATGGAGCTCTTTGTTGCAAATGTCATTCGCTGGGTATCTTCCACTGTCTTCTAACATAGAAGACAGAGGATACACATCCAGTCAACACAAGGAGATCTTACGTGCTAGAAAGAACGAGGCTGACCTCTCCTATAGCACATCTTGCTCCTGAAAATGAAAAGCGAATGCTTTTGCATTGCTAAAAACTAAACAGCAAATGTGGTATTTCTTGGTGTTTACAGTCTGGAACAAGGTTGTTGTGTATAATTGTTCTTGGGTAATCTTTTTTCAGGTGCAACAAACAAGGAAGTAGCTGCCTATTTCCCTAGGTTTGGTTTAATGCCTTCCCAGTATGGACTAAATGAGTTTAGGATGGGATGTGCCTTCTGGTATCTGGGATGTTCCGTGACAGAACTTGAGTGTAGTTTCTGAGACACAGAACATGTATCACACCTCACACCAAGTGGCAGCTCTTTTGGGAACACGTGGTGAAACTGGGCCTCCACTGAGGACTGACCTGCTTCTTACGGTTTAAGAATAAGTTTCTTCCAATGCATTAAAAAGAAAAAGACTGCGCAGTCGTAGTGGATGTTTCATTTATGCAGAGTTGGAAATTTCCAGTGTGTGTGTGTAATGTTAAAATGTAATGGTATTTGGGAGAAGACAAAAAGTGGGAATGCCTCTGCTGTGGCTCTTCTAAGGAAAAGATTGAAAACTCTGTGCTGGACATTACTGACTTGAAGGAGATGATCCTCTGCAATTTTCTTAATAGGTCTTTGATGATACTGAAAACAGTTGCCTGTGGAAAAAGCAATCTTTCAAGAGCTATGATGTTTTGCTGCTATTAGGAAAGCAAAGAGTAAGGAAAAGGGAAAACTAGGAGTAATGAAGCCATTGTGGATTACTATTGTGAATCTAGTGTGTTTCAGCCATCTGGAGATGCTGGGACATACCTTCTTCCTTAATGAAGTTTTGGGAAAAGTCATCTTGCTTTCAGAAGCTTGGAATGTGGTTTCACGATTATGCCATGGATGACCTTCTACTATGCCTGCTGTTGACGATGAAAATAGTCTTGCTTCATTAGGGTGTCACCTCCACCTTCTAATTCTGATGCTACTTCCTGGCATTTCTGTAGTGCCTTTAATTTAAACATAATGATTTAATTAAGCTGGAGATCTACCCAGCAAAGTAAACGAGTCTTACTGTCCCACTACAGAAGGGGAAACAGAGTTGTAGAGTGTCGGTGATTTGCCTGTGGTAATGTAGTTAGTGGCAGAGTCTTGGCTGGTGTTAGTCCATCCTTGAGGTTCTCTATCACTGTGACACAGTATGCCATAGGCTTTGGTCTGCTGTTTTTGTCCTGTAAATGTCTGTAACTTGCTAATAACCATATTTGTGTTAATTAGCCTCTCATTACAACACATAGTTGCAAATCAAATACCATTCTTTGAAGATACATACATGCAAATGGTTATTGAAAGTTGAAAGGCAAGTTTAAAACTATGTAGTACAAGCTATAACTGAAGGGTTAGGAAAGGTTCAACACTTAACTCTCAAGTACAAAGACATTCAAGAGGTTATAAGCCAAAACTTCTTTTGACTTGTGAGCTCATATTTGTGATAATAATATATTACCTCATAGCATATTTCATACTGAATGATCTTCATGCAGTCTGAGATCTCATATATGTAACGGGATAAAGAGAGCCCCTTATCCCCGTTGTAATAAGGCTATGCTCAGTGGTTATAGTTTCAGGGAGGAAACCATTAAGTGACAGTACAAGTTCTTCATTTTTTGTGTGTGTCTTTTTTATTTGTTTTTTTATTTTTTATTTTTACTTTTTTGAGCTGATTTCAACCTAGGACTTGGCTGTGGAAGGAGTGTAATGTTGGAAAATATTAGAAAAGAATATTGACTGAACCTACTTGAGCCAGCAGTGCCCCCAGCTCACACATGTGAGAATTTGCAAGATGACAGCAATGTTTTGCTTGACAATAGGTACCTGTTACTGGCTCAGAATTCAAGTACTGCACTGTGAGTGGAAGTGGGAAGGACTGAACCTCATGCACATCAAAAACAGGCAGTAGAAAGCACTCTACAGCACAGTGACAGGGGCTGTGTACTAGCATCTAGTTCTTTTAATGTTGTGTTTTCCCTGATGGCCTTTATTGCATAGTCAGCTGCTTCCTGTTTGCTGGTTCTTATGCGAGTTGGCAGGATTTGTTGCAGAGTATTTTACATTTCAAGCGAAGTCTTATTATGTTTAATCATAGTATTTTTCTTCCTTGTGATGTAGGTTTGCCAGATAGTTACTATCTTTGTTATTATGTGCAGATTTTCCTGTTTGACTCTGAGATCCTCTTTCATGCATGTTGATTAATTTTATCCCCAAAGCATCCAAGTCATCACAGTCAGTGAATATGGCCTTTATTACATGGAGTTAAGATCCTCATAAATACTGAGTGTGCTCTTAAGAATAATGTGATTATCTTACTAGTCTCTTGATCTCTGAGACTGTCAATATCAGAAGCTGTGTGGAAAAGCTCCTTTGGTCAAAAGTGTCGGAATTCTGTAATCATTCCTTCAGGACTTTTCAGATACCATGCCAAGCTGCAATAGGGTTAAATTCCATCAGTCAACTTGTTTTTAGTTGTTCCTATTTATTATGCATTTATTCTTTATTGCTTCTGGTAGACTGTGCATCAGAAGCAAATAAGCTGCTGATTAGGTAGCATGGTGGGCTACGAAGCTCAACAGATGTTGTTAAGAGCTGGTGACTTTTCCCCTAATATGAAATCCCATAGCTTTTGCTTGGGCTTTCAAGTGCTGAGGAACTTGTGATTGAAAGGTGTTACGATGTGTCACCTGAATCAAGTAAGTTTTGGAAAAGTCTTGGAGGTTCCTTACAGCTGTTAATAAAGACTCATGGTACCTATTCCAAAGATTCAGTGGGAAACCATAATTTTATTTTACACATAGAAACTAGGAAATACAGAGATCAGAGCTCTTACCGACTTGCTTGTTTGCATTGTCATTGCTTTAGGTGTACTATAGACCAGGACATCATTGTGCAGCTTCTACTGAATCAGATGGTGCACCCAAGGTACTTACAATCCATGTACATCAAGAGATGCCAGAGAGCTGTAGGCCATGAGTAGGAGAGTCTGAAGGAGACAAGAGCAGTATTGGTTACTGTAAGGGGCCCTAGGAGATTAGCATATATGACTTACGTTGTTGGAAGTGTAGCTAAAGAGTGAGGAGGAATTTGAAGGTAAGTGTTTACAGACAGCATCTACCAAACATGATGAGCACCACAGGAGAAGGCGTGAAGATGTCTGTTGGAAGTGGACAACGGAGGATGTCACACTTCTGCTGGTTGAGAGAGTTTTTTGTGGAAATTGGTGCTAGGGATATAGGGTGATGAGTGTTCTAAAAAGAAAAAAAGTATCTTCAAAATGAGTTCTACAAAGGACCTGTGAAGTGCCTATGGGGCCATGGGGGTTAATGGAAATTGAGCGAAATGGGCTTGGGCTTAGAGCCCAGAGAGGTATAAGTGAGGTGAACAACTCCTGGTGGTTTCCAGAGAAGTTTGGGTACAGAACTTGGTGTGGACCTCTCCTGAAAATTGTATTTTTGGTGAACTGGTCAGAAAGTCAAGAAGTAAATCTGAGACAGGTACAGGCAAAATAAAACTCGAAATAAAACAGAAAAAACCCAAACCCTTAGTTCTGAGCTCTTTACTAGAACCTCCCTTTGAGTCTGGTACTATTAAAATAGTTTGTGCTGCTATTTATAAACTGGACAAATACTTTACTTAGTATTGGCAGGCACAGTAGGCATCTCGTATGCATTTTTTTCTTTTTTTAACACATCTGTTTTCATTGTTGTTTTGTGGGTGTTTCTGTTTTATGTAACCCAGCTATTTCTGTAGGGTTGCAGGGAGAGGAAGTGAAAGGGAGGGAACGCTAATTTCCATCCACTTTTACAGCAGTGTAAGTAATCAGGAAAGTGAGAACGTAAGGAAACCTGGCTGACTGAAGGGATGTAGAATCCTTCACTTCTGAGGTCGTTTCCCTGGACCTGTTGCCAGTCAGGAGTGGCTCAGGGTTTCCTTTGGAAGGCTCTTACATGGGCTGTTCGGGAGCCTCTGGTGCTCTCTTTCCACTCTTTACAATGCTGTGTGTTTTGGGAAAGCCTCCACACAAGGCACGACTGGGAACCACCACATTACCTCAAAATATGAAATGACAGACTAAGCCATTGAGTTCTTCTGTCACGTTGATCCTTCTGGACAGCAATGAGGCATATCATGAGAGCACTGTGGCTGCTCCCACCTGTTCTGTACTGCTTTTTTGAGGGAATAAATATCAGTCATCCTTCTCCAGAACTGCTGATCTTCTACCACAACTGAAATCATAGAGCAATTTTAGCTGAAGGGAGAGAAACATAGAAGAAAAACTCTGCTTTATGCCTTGCCAGACCTAAATTCAGGCTTCAGCAATATCAACAAACCAGGATTATGTTGTTGGTGAACAGTATTACCTCTTACAGGCTTTTTTTTTTTTTTTTTTAATAACTTTTCTATGCTTTTGCTGGTGGCCAGCAACTGCAGTGGCTGAACAGAACAGCAGAGGGAAAAGATCAGGGTTTATACGGAGAATAGCTGCAGCTTGGAGCTTGGCTGGCAGTATGAGAGAACCACATGCTGGAATGAAAATCCTTTCAGCCTTGGCATGTGATGAATTTTTATTTTAAGGCTGCATTGAACCAAAACTGCAGTAATCCATTTTACTCCTTGTTCAGGCTTCTGTGAATAATTATGTAAATAACAAAACACAGTTAATTATTTGTTTCATAGCTTCCCATTTTCTTTATTTGTATTAGAAACATGTCGTTACTGTCTTAGAATATGAGCCTTGTGTTCTTGGCAAGGTGGAAAACAACAAGAGTGGGTGAACTGAGAGAGGCAACAGGACTTGTGTCTGTGTGAAGCCTGCAGGGCTTGAATTAAACCTCCCCGAAGGTTAACTTTGACTCCTGTGGCTGTCCTAGGATTTGATGATCTGCGCTCTCTGCATATTCTCATTTCAGAGAAGTGATCCTTTGGGAGAGTACGCCAACAAAGCAGTGAAGATCTGAAACGGGGGACTTGCCCTGCTGTTGATTTGCAATTTTCACTTCTTTCTGCCTGTCACCTCTGTATTTCATGATTTGTGCCTGTGTGGTAGTGATGACCTTGGGCATTTTGCATTTATGCTGGCATACACATAGTTGCTTTAGCACATTTTTGCAACTAGCACAGTTTGGGAAGTTTACAAACCACTGTGTGCTCTTGCTGTGTATTTCTTTAGTGGGACTTTTCATCTGAAAGTGTGAGACTATGACAGGATTGTGTGTGTGTGTGCCTAAGATACTGGATTCTCATTTTTACATTGCCTTTAGTGTCAGGTAGTTTTCTCTAACAGGCTTGTGCTTGTAAACTTCATCCCAGCCAGACCCACTGTGGCTTGGATGTCCTGAGCAGCACAAGTTAAATAATATGATGTGACATCAGCTGACCAAGTGACATGATAATCCAGACTTCAGTAATTGAGCAGGTTGGTGTATGATATGTTGGTTATGAGACACTGAATCAGGGCTGCTTAAGCACTTTGAGGCAGGGACTAATTTTGTGCAGTTCCAGGCATGCTGTCAGTGCTAAATAATAATTAATACAGAATTGCAACACTATTAATAAATGCTGATTGTGTAAGTTAGGAAACAAAATATGCAATAAAGAAAAATGATTTCTAATGCACCAGTGTGGCTCATAAAGAGTGGTCATTGCATGTGTTTGTGTGTTAAGCTATTAGATCTCAAATATTGCTGAAGCTATAACGTAAAAACATTTATAATAGTCATGCTATTTCTGTCTAGCAGCCAAAAATGCTGACTAGCTTTCAGGATAACAATCTTGTATATATTCAGGAAACCAAATACCCAAGGGCCACCAGTGACTGAGAGTTACAATGCTCTGATTAGAACTGACAGTTCCTGATCAGCTCCGTCTTGGATATGTTAGTTCCTTCAGTGGTGGGGAAGAGAAGAAGGAGAGCAAAAAGCCATGTAGTGTGGTAGTATTAGGAGATAAGACTTTTTTTTTCTTGGTTTTTTTTTTTTCCTCCCCTTTGCAATTTTTGAGGAATTTGTAACTTGGAAGTACCAAACAAAGTACCTGAGTAGCAGTGCTTGGAAGGGCAAACACTGATCTCTCTGTGATGATTTTCCTATAACAGTATAGGGGAAATACTAAGGTGTTGGTTTCTAGTTATTGGTTTTTGACTATAACAACAATGTGCTGAGACTCCTGAGCTTCTGATGATCAGTTAGGCTATGGTGTTCGGGGCGCTATAAAGTGTGTATGTGGGTTTTATTCCCAACTGGTACTAAGGCAAGGAAGGTAAGTTTTTTTTTTTTTTTTCTCTCTAAATGGGAGGTATCCTGGTGGCTTTGTTCATCTGTGCTTTCATACAGACTTCATAAACAATTACACAATCCCTAATGAAAAACCTTGGTCAGAAGGTGAGGTTGTTGGGTGCTAATTCTGGCCAAATGTGGGGGTGGCACCCACTCCACAGTGAGTTTATCTTTTGCCCTTTCCTCCCTGCCTTTCTCCCCAACAGCATTTCTTGGCTGTTGAGGGAATAACCAACTTGATTTCGTTTACCTCTGTGCTCATTTAATCTACTTTTCATATGTATGCAGGTGCTGGATGCTTGTGAGCAGCTTGCAGTGCTTCCCTAGTACATACTGCTGTGTGCTTGCTGGCTCTGTGGTGTACTTTGAACTGTACAGAAGTGCTGAAAAAGCAATAAAATTAATGAGTTTGCTGCTCTTGCCTATTCCATTATAGCAGGGTCTTGGTCCAACTGCTAAAATTTAGGGTCACTTGCTATTTCCTTTATAAAACATGTATTTTTAGGTAATCATAATTTGCACCTCTTACATGTTGGCAAATTCCAGCTTGGCATAAATGGATTTGCTCAGAGTTATTTTGTAAGCTTAGATGTATGACCAGTTATGGAAGCTAGTGCACTGTTTTATATGTGCTTTAAGACCCATGAAATTGGGTAGACGTTTTACTACTTAAATAAATTTGGGGGTCAGAGTCTTTAAGTCTCTGGGACTGGGGACACTGGAGAAGTAGGGCATCTTTCTGAACCTGGACATCTCAAAAGTTACAGCTGCGGTGCAGGGAGAACAGCTGTGCTTCCAGGAGCTTAATTCTAGTGCAAACACATCTCTTGAGTTGCTGCGTAGTGCCCTTCCAGAGGTTCTTTGTCTCATGTCATGCTTCAGTAAAGCTCTTAGAAGCTAAACCCTTTTCCAAGTGGGGTTAAAATTATGTTTGTCCTTAAAGGTGTGCTAAGATGCATGTGATATTAAGGCACATTTTTGGCAGCTATTCAAGGTACAGTGGGTGTACTTTAAGTTATTACAAAGCTACCAAAATTACCAGGTTTTTGGACTGTGGATCAAGAGGGATTGCAACAGTAGCTGAAGCAGAGAGGTAAATCACTTTTGCACTGCATTTCATTGTTCTTGTTAAAGTTCTCATTTGGAAGTGACTCAAAATTAGTAATGCTTCTGTAGTCATACTATGTTCAAAAATATATAATGGTATAAATGTCAAACTCTGTACATCACTGCAAGCTTACAATTGCCTCACAAGTATATATTTAAATCACTTGCATTGGTGAAAGACAAGAATATTCATTAACAGGAATGAATTAGCAGTAGAGCTAATGTTTGGACAAAAACATGAGTTATGTGAGTGACTGGATAGGGGCTTCTATCTGTAAGCACATGCAATACAATCTGAATTGTGATTTAACCTTCTTGATTTAAATATTTAGTGAAGGATGGTATAATAGAGCTTGATGTTTTCCATATTGTTGTGGTTTAACCCATGGTTAACCATATGATGTCATATGGTATGGAATATCCCCTGGGTCAGTCGGGGTCAGCTGTCCCGCCCATGTCCCCTCCCAGCTCCTGGTGCCCCCCAGCCGGCTCGCTGGTGGGGTGGGGTGAGGAGCAGAAGGGCCCCCACGCTGTGCAGGCGCTGCTCAGCAATAATGAAAACATCCCTGCGTTATCAACGCTGCTGCCAGCACAAATCCCAACCGCAGCCCCATACTGGCTACTGTGATGAAGATTAACTCCATCCCAGCCAAAACCAGCACACAGGTGAATAGGAAATACGCTCACCACCATTTAGGAATTGCTGGACTTTGTAACCTGATGATGTTTGGTTTTATTCCCCGAAGACTTGTGCAACTGAAGAACGAGCTAGTCTTGAGTGGGAGAGGTTTCCTATGCAATGGCCATCTGTAGCAAGAGGTTTGTGTGTACAGAACAAGGCCAGTAGTGGGAGAGTTTGGGTTGTATAGTTTGTCATAGGCAGTAGCCTCTGGTCTCTGCACAGACTGCCAGAAAGCAAATGGTGTGGACATCACTAGTTAGTAGATTTAAATCATTGATCTGATAATTAAGCTGTTTATAAATGTCAGTAATCATGCTTTTGGCTGGCAAAACCAGTATTTTTCATCCCTTTAGTTTTCTTGGTAGATTAAAATAAATATATGGATCTTGTTGCTTGCATGAGTTTAGCTTTATGAAGGAAGCTGGTAAGAAGAAAATTTATTAGTAGCACAGTTTTCCCACTGTTTTCAGGGGCTTCTTTTGTTCTGCAGGAGTAGGGTTTGTTTTTTCTTCTCCCCCCCCCCCCCCCCCCTTTTTTTTTATATCAATACCACTGACATAATATAGAAGATCACTGTTTGCAGCTTCCATTCCAACATGTGGACTCCAGTCGCCTTTGCAAGTATTGGGTTCTAAAGAAAGGAGACCTAAAATACAGATCTTACAGTCATACGGAACATTTCTATTTTAAAAAATAGGTTTATAAGTATGGTAGTTCTAAAATATATCTGCTCCTTTATAATTACACACTTTAGATTATTAATACATATAATTTTGAAAGTATAATTTAGACTCTGGTAGGTAGTGTCGTGACAATTTTAAGGTAGGTTTTTAAAAAAATTGTGCCTAAATATTCTCAACAGGCAATTTTCTTCTTTAGTGATATTCTTGGGTTTAGTCTGGAAGACATGATCTTCCACTCTGGTGGTGGTTTTTTTTTTGTTTTGAGTTTTTTCCCTTTTTACCCAGGATGCAATAGAGACTGAATTGTTTCGTCTTCTAGAGAAACAGTCCTGGGGTGCTTTGATAAGATTTCAGGGCTAGAGGGAAGCAAGAACACACTTAGGATAGTTTTAGGAAGTAAAAGTCTCTTGGCAGCTCTTAACAAGCCAGGTAGTAAAAGATTTGGTTAGCGATGGACTGAGAGAGCGTAGCACCTGCAAGTGTTGTGGACAAAGTGTCAGTCTGTGCACGTGGTGGTGTGTTCACACACAGATTCCAGACTCCTGCTCTGTGATGTGTTTCTTTAACAGATTAGTTTCCCTTTAAATCTGGGATAACATCTTTCCAGTCAGAATTGCTATGCGGTGTGTGGTTTGCTGAGGGGAAAGCAAGTAATTTTTTGTCTACCAGAGGATCATGCCATGTCAGCTGTCTGATCCCCCTGTAATTTTGCTCTGGACCACTGTTCAATCCCCCTGCTGCTGAGACTGCAGCTGCATGCGCCCTTTAAGTTCAGCATGGGTGCTTAGAGGGTTCTCACTCTTTCTTTCCTTCTCTCCCTCCCCCAGGCTCTCAGTTGTGTGTAATCAAATTAAACAGTAGCCCCAGCCCCAGTGGAGAAGAGCTCCTCTGTTAGAAAGCTGTCCCTCTAGAATCTGCACACAGATTTCATCATTTGCACCTGCCATTGCTGGCTGCTGATATGACCTTGTGTGCCAGCAGCCTGTGCTGATAAGCATTCCCTGTTCCTTCTATCTCAATTAGTGGTTTTAAGGACACTTAATTCCTTGCCAGTCTTCTAAAGCTTGTCTTTGTCCATAAACACTCTGCATTATATTTTTACAGGGTCCAGTTGAAGAGTGCTTTCACAGCATGTAATGAAAGCTCCAACGGGCAGTGTTCTGAGGTTTCTGTTAAATACATAAAGAAAGGCAGCAACCCAAATCACCAGCAATTGGTGTCAAGTGATAACTGTGCAAGGATGCTGGGTCATTCGAGACAGTAGCAGTTACTTGTGGAACACTACAGACTTCTATGAAACCCACTGTAGGTTGGGAAAACCTCTCTCACTGTTTCTATTCAGATCTTCTGGGCATTGTGCCTTCTCTGGGGTACAGGGCTGCTGCCTTTCCCCCAAGCAGCACCCTGCGTGCCGGGGACACCTGCCTGAGCAGCTGCACTTTGTTGGGTAGGATCAAGGTGCAGCAGCAGTGTGAAATGGCCATGGGGCTGTGAGACTTGCCAGGTCTGCCTGCTCTGCACAAATCCTCCCGCTATCGTTTTCACTGCCTGATGAACCCTGTGGAGTCAAACCAACACTTTTTCATTCGAAACCACTGTCTCCATCACTACGGACCCGAGCTTTCCTGATGTCATGAAGCCACCTCATTTAAACATTTTACACTTCAAAGCATTCACTTGTTTCAATCCAGAATTCTTTGATTCCACACAGGCTTTATATCCCTCCTATCACTGAAAATCATCCAGAGAGCATTGTGCAGTGGAGCTTTCTAAAAGCCCTGCTTAGCCTAAGCTGAAAACTGTGGCATTAGGTTTCTGTTGGGGTTGGTTGCTGCAGCCTCCTCATTGTGGATAGTTTTCAGGTGATGTTTGTATTTGGGTGTTGCAGCGTAGCTGTTCCTGTGGAAGGGTGAATCTCGGTGTCAGAATTGGAGAAGGCTGGTGGAACTGAACGTGGTGCAGCTTGCCTTGTTGCTTCTGCTATTGCACTGTTAAAAACATTAATCTTTTTAGTTGCTAAAGTTCTCCCATTAGTGATGGCTAAATGTAGTTACTTATGTACAAGCAAGCTCAAACAATGGAAGATATATGAAATATGAAGCCTTTCTTTGTGCTCCGGTGGGAACATTTATCTTGCTTTGGTGAGGAATGTTCACCTCACATTTCCGAACATTGTATTCAGCAGATGAGCCGTTTCCTCTTTCTCCTTCGGGTTTTGGTTTCTCCTCTGGAGACGGGGGCTGAGAGGCCACGCTTAGATGAACTGTTAAAGTAATTATCAAAACGAACAGGCATGGTTTTAAAGATGCTGTTGTGTGATTTTATTGTTATTGAGTGGAGGGGGTTGGAAATTGGCTTGGTTCTTTTTTTGTTTTTCCATGGTTCAGTCTATTGACACGTAGATGAGCAAAAGTCACATTGGGAAAGAGCTGCTTTTTGACTGTAGCAGTGTCCCCAGCTGGAGAGAAGACTGAAGAATGCAAAGGAACCTCAAAAAAACCCCAACAAAAAACAACCAAAAAAACCCCTATAGATGACAACCTCCTGTCAAGCAGCATATTTGCAAAGATTATGGACTTTTTCATGTTTCTAATTTTATCTTTGCTGGGTGACTGTCACTGTTAAATGGCTGAGAAACCTCCTTGTACAGGCATGGGCATAATGTCACACATCCTAAGGTAATAGGAGTAAATTATGGGGAAACTGTTCCTAAACAGTTGCTCTCGGCCCGATTTCATGGAAACTTTAACAACAAAACAAATACAAAACTTTTTTTTTTTTAAAAAAAAAAAGCCCTTAAAAACAGAGATGAGGTTAAAAGGAGACTGTGTCTAATTTTGTTAGCATTGTGGTCCTAATTTGTCGCTTCTGGTGACTTGAATTCCTCACAGATTGCTGGTTTGTCTGCAGATCTGTAATTCCCACATGCTGTAATTTTGCCCTTAGAAATGTTGGCCACTGGTAGCTCTCTCTTTCTGAGGTGGAATTCTGAATATTTTAAACTCCTCAGCTTGGTCTTTTTCTGTTTAATCGAGGTGGAGATGGTTGCATCTCAGGGAGGGCTGAGAAGATGAGTTGTGCTGTAGCAGAAAGCCTTGAGAAGGCAGTGGCCATGAGTGGGGTGCTGGGGTGCAGAAGGTGCTATGTGTAAAGAAGGCGCTTGGTTTGCGTGTTGGCCCTAGAGAAAAGTTTGTGGTTTTCGGCAGCAGTGTAACCATCCAGCAGAAGGATGTGCTGGAGAATCAGGCTGTCCTCTTCTAGGATACTTAACAATGTGAAATCAAGAGCTACTGCAGGAAAAATTCTGAGATGCTTGCTATGCAAAATCCAGGAATCTCCCAAATAATGTGCTCTGCTTTTTAATTCCTATTATCTAGTGGAAGGGTCAGATATTGCAATGAGCCCTTTGCTGGTTTGAAATCACTAGCTACATGCTTTGAGTTTCAGCTAGCCTTCAGTCTCTGGGTTTAGGCCATATGTTTAATTGTTATGTCATAAATTGAAAAAATATGTCGTCACTTATTATAAAGTCTGAAAACCTGAAATGCTGAGATGAAAGTGCAACTCAGATCCAGCTCTCCTTTCATCTGGTTTTCATCGTTTCTCTTGGGTTTCATCTTGGTAGTTTTTTTGTTGGTGGTTTTGTGGTTTGTTTTTTTTAGGAGCCCTGAGAAATTAAACCTTATTCTTTGTAGTTTGCTTTTTACATTGATTTTTATCCGTTGGGCATCCCCTTTTGTTGTTATAACTGTTACTACTCATAGCCTTAGTATGGATTTCTCAGGTAAGAGGACATGACAAGTAAATGCAATTAACCAAACCATTCAGCTCTTCAAGGGCTTATGATGTAACCTAACCTCAGGATGGAGGTTGGTCTTGAAGTACAAAGATCCTTTAAGCTCCAGATATTTTTACTTTTCTGCTCAGCTCTAAAATTTAGTGGAGTTTTGATGCTTACTAAAGTAGTCATGGGTGCTTCTTAAACAGATCTGAGATGCCTGGGGAAGGCTTTTTGGTTATACACTAATTATGTATTATTTGCATTTTGGGAATTACAATTAAGAACACTTTCATTCTGTGATCTGTGCAGACGAGTAACAAGGACTATTGGGAGAGCAGAGCCCTCTGCTATGCACGTGGACCACCTGTGCCATACCTATATGCACAAATTCCTTCACTGGCCTTTCCTTACATATAATAGGGCTCTCTCTGCTTCTGAACAAATTAATGGGCAGAATTATTTAATATGAAGCAGAAGACTGGGCCTAAGGAGTCTGGAGGCTGCCCATGTGGTCCAGCAGCAGCAGTAACAGTGCTGCAACGCGCTTCTGTGCAGTCCCTGCTACAGCAAGAAGGCAAAACCGCGTTCTGTAATTTTACGAAAGAGGAGTGTGTAATTTAAGCAAAATGCTTTACTTGATAGGCTGCAACCATTTATTTTTCAAATGTGCTGTGAAACGTTTGTAGTGGGTTTGTATAAAAATGTTTGATTGTGAAGGAGGAATGTTTATTTTGGGTTGAAAAGTTTCAGAAAGGAAACGATATTCATATCTTGATGGAAGTTGAGTAACGTGAAGTTCATGAGGAAAATAGCTGGGCTGAAGTCTCTTCATGGTAGTGTGAATACAGGGCAGTTGCAGAGTGTTCTTTACTGTACAGCTAAGATCAAGATTTTACTACTTCATTTTTCTGTGTTAGAAAGGCTAAATGGAAGAAGGAACAGTGAACTCAAGCTAGGTTTTGGACACTGCCATGAAGTATTGCTGTTTTTATTACTGAAGAGTCCTAAGGTCCACAAGAGTGGATCCTATTGCAGAAGTGGCTGTGCTCTTTAACCCTGCTGCATCCTGTAAGTGGTGCTGGAAGCAGGACAGCAAAGAGCAAAGGGGTAGGGAGGAGGCTCTGTCGTGGCAGGGGAATTCAGCAGGAACGTGAGGAATACAGACGGCCCTTGTTGCAGAGTGACTGTCCTGCAGACCTGCTGCATGCTCTTGGGTAACGGGACACAACCTCTCTAGCTCTGCTTTCCCACCTAGCACAGCAAGACTGTCCAGCATATAAGAACTCCTCACAACAAATCAATACTCACAGTGGTCCTGTAAGTTGTTACTGTTCATATCATAATGCTGTTGATGATGCTGATGTCTGCCTTGTGTTTGGAAACTGAGAACAGCAACTAAAGAGGTCAGTCCTGAAATGGCTTCTCAGCAAAACAAAGGTATCTTTTCATCTACTTGCTCCAGTTTTCAAGATGCTAGAAAAATGCTGATGCTCCCCTAACTGCCTCTTGTTTGGCAAGCGCTTTCCAGTGTGGCAAAGCACCATGCTACTGAAAATGAATAGGCAGTTAATTTGTGAATGAGTTGACTTGCATACCTAATTTCCTTTCACACCTCTTGTTTGCAGCTGATGTTAGGGAAAGCTTCATGTTTTAATACACACTGCGTTACACTGAGAGTGAGTGAGCACGTGTGTGAAATGGAGAAAGGGGGTAAGAGCTTTTAAGTAGAAATATGATGATGGATGGCACTTAAATACCTGTACTTTGACAGAAATTGATGATGTAATTCAGAGCATATCAGTTAGTATGAAGGACTTGAAAAGGAAATTGATACAATTCAAAGCACTTCAGGAGATTCTGGAACTGGTTTGTATCTAGCTGGAGCAGTGGAGGCGAGGATTAGAACATGCTTCTGCTGAAGTAACGTGTTTGGCCATTTCTGAAGGCTTGCTTGAATATTTGTAAGCAGTAGCATCGTTAATTTTGTCATATAAGGCAAATTAGTTATTGTTTTCTTCAGGGAGGAGAAAGTAAAGGAAAACCACACATTTCCCTTTCCCTTCCAGGTGCTTTTGCTCCCCTCAAACTGCAGGTGCAGCCACACTTTGGCTTTGGCACATAACTTGGGGAGCAGCAGCAAGTGGGTCAGGGCAGGGTGGGTAGGTGGAAATAAGCAGGGAACTGGGGCACTGTGATGATCAGATAAGAAAAATAAAGCAATTACATTTTTGTAGGTGTACGACCCCTGACAAATAATGGGTCCTTTAACAGGCCAAATAGCCATGGAAGTATTTTGGTAACAAAGCAAAAGGCAGAGGATTTGATTTACTTCTAGCTTTACAGGCACAGGGCTTGTTTCGCAGCAGTTACATGAAAAGGAGGGACTTGAGTTGCTCAGGATGGAATCATAGAATTATTTAAGTTGAAAAAGACCTTTAAGATCGAGTCGAACCGTTAACCCAGCACTGCCAAGTCCACCACTAAACCATGTCCCTAAGTGCCACATCTCTTTTAAATACCTCCAGGGATGGTGACTCAACCACTTCCCTGAGCAGCCATTTCCAATGCTTGACAGCCCTTTTGGTGAAGAAATTTTTCCTAATATCCAACCTAAACCTCCCCTGGTGCAACTTGAAGCTGTTCCCTCTCATCCTGTCAGAGGGATAGAAATGGTGTGTTGTTTTCTTGTATTCTTTTATTTCTCTTTTTATTAACCTGTGGACTTGTTGTCTTATGTCTGAGCAAGCTTTTCGTATTAGGAATCATCATTGTTCTGTTTGCAAAAAATAAGTAAGAGTGGGGGTGTCTGATGGACATTTACACCTTGGAGATAATAATTGCCACAGCTGCAGCTACAGTAATGATAAGGCCTTTTAAGTTTGCCACAAAACTTAGAAATAAGTACTTTTTGGGTGTAATTCAATTACAGTCTGGGTTTGGAACCTGTGGGTTTTTCTCTGTTTTGGGGTGTTTTTCTGCAAAACCATGCAGTTTTATAAAGTTTGGTCTTCAAGAATTCGGTAACTGCAGTAGCAGCTGCTTTAAGGAGAGTGCCAAGTCTCGCAAGGGTAAACAAACTTATAGGAGATGGCAGTTCTTAAATCCTGCTTCTTAAAAAGTTAGGACTGATTCTGTAAGTGTTTTTTTAAAAAGCTGCAGCATGAGGCAGAGTTTATGCTGTTGTCAGATGGGAAGCTAAAACGTAACAAGTGTCTGCTGGTGGCTCCAAAAAGATTTGCCTTCTGTGGAGCTTCTGTGAAGCTTCTGCTTTCCTTGCTGAAGTGGGAGGTTTCTCATGACTCCATCTACCTTTACCTCCATTAACCTCCTTCCTTCAGTCCTACTTTCAAGATTCACCTTGAATTGGCCTATTTCTCGAAAACTTGCTGTAAAAATAAGTAATTAAACATTATATAAGCATAAAGTTTATTAGAGAGTATGTTGTAGGGAATCAAGAAATCCTTTGATCTTTTGCATATTTGATTAAATAGTTCTTGCAGTCTGACTGCCATTAGGTTTCGACTATTTTGTTGATGCTCCACCACAGCAGAAATCTCACTCCAGCTGCATATGCGAAGGGTGTAAACATCAGAACTAGCAATTTTCTTCAAGCATTTTCTCTGCATTTGAATGGAGCACACAAAAAAAGGCATCTGATCTGACAAGCAAACCTGATGATGGCTCTAGGAAAACAGTTTTTTGTTTTTGTTTTCAAAGCAATTTCTGCAGTTTTTCTCCACTTCTGTATCGCAGTTTAGTTGAATGGAGCTGTATTATGCCTCTAGCACACAGCAGGATCCTTGTGTCTATAGATGTTTTATGCAGTCTTTTCTTTGTGCAGTATCCTAGGGTGGTGTGCCTGAGGTGAATATTTTCTTTTCTCCTTACCACCAAAAAGTGGCATTAATAACAATATAAAAACTAGGAAATTACATAAAAAGAAGGTGAGAGTAGGATGGAGTATGGCTGCATTTTGACAAATGTCTTAGTAATTCCTAACCACCTGCATCTTCTAACATGTAATATCTTCTGTTGTTCCTGAATATCTGCAGTCCTCCTCTGGGCCCTTGGAGCATCAGATGATAGGGAACAGCAGCTTGTGACCCCACCTACAAGGAGATGAATTAACTGTGTTCTTTGTAATTCTGGATCTTTTAAAATTAATTGCAATAGATTTCTCTCAGTCTCTGCCCTTTCAGGTATCAAGTTGTGTTTTCTTACCTATAGCAGACACTTGGTAGCAATGCAGCTAAGTAAAGAAAGAAATTTGCAGTCAGTTCAACATTGGATAGAGTTATGTGTGTAGTTTTATATAATGGTCATATAGAAGTCAAACTGCTGATCACGTTTCTGAACACAGAAGGAAAACATACTGTATTTGGCTTCAGTTTTTAGTGTGCATGGAGCAGTTCTGATTCCTCAGCGTCAGTTCCATTACAAAGTGGGAGCAAAATGAGCAGGATGAAACTAAAATCAAATCATGGGAATTTGAGGTGACACGAAAGGCAGGTTTCTTAATTGAGGGAGGAACAGTCCAAATACTCTAGCAGCAAAAAAAAAAAAAAAAAGTTAAACTGAATCAGAGAGCATTTTTTTCTGAATATATATATCTTACAGTCCTAGTAAATATAGCATTTTAGGATTTGATTATACTTTCATATAAAAATCTCTCATTTGAAACAGTGCCTTGAGAAAAGGACAGATGGTAACTCACTACTCAACTTCTGTAGTGAATAAACGGGTGATCCTTCTGGCTGTTAGCAGTTATATATTAGGAGGCTGCTAATATTCCATGTGTTTGCTACATGTCTTAAACTTCATGCAGTTCTGCAGCACTGTGATAGGTATTAAAAAGCAGTAGATACATGATAGGCAGTTTTCCAGCCATTTTTGTTTTCTGTCCAACTTTTCAAGAACAACCAGCTATGTGACAGTTCCTCAAAATTGCATCAATTTCCTCGAGGATCAACAGGTGCCTTATAAGCATGCCTGGGGTATTTCAAGTGAGGTGTTAATGAGACTCATTTCCTAGGCAGATTGATGTTCCAGATTAATACATGTATTAGCACAAATGATTTTCCCCTCAGTAACTTCTAGTTTTCGATATAGTTTTGATCCTTAAGAAGTTGAAGTCTGTGGTTGGGGACTGCAGGAGCCTGATGAAGAAGTATGAACAAGACTTTCAAGGTGATCTACTTCTGAGTTTTTGTTCCTTATTAATTACCATTGTTGTAATGAACAGGTGGCTAGTATAGTGAGCAGAAGTAGCATAAAGAACAGAACAGTTTTTCATATTTCTAAGAAATGCATGGCAGGTAAAGAAAGCATACTGGTTTGTTTCCTTTCCCAAACCACTTGCATTTGGTCCTTCCTCACTTCCACTTTCTCTTCAGTGCCAAACCAGGCAGAGCATAGCGAGTGTGCAGCTTTGCAGTTGTGCAGAAATCTCTTTCAGTGTGCCACAGAGAGAGGAAGAAATTGAACAGCATAGATGGAATTCTCTTTTGTTTGATTTCCTTCCTCATTGCTGCTGTCATGAACACATGAAAATTACCTCTAGCAAAACACTTAAGCTGAGATGTAATCTGCCGAGGGAATTTGGGCATACAGTACCTGCTTAAAATAACAATAAATCAGACAGTTGGATGCCATATTCTCGGTGCAGCTTTGAAAGTCTCTGGCTTGAAGTATAATTACAAATAAGATTTAAACAATGCCACTTATTTATACAAGCTGGCTATGAGTCATGAATTGCATCTTTCTAAATTAATGAAAAGAGTAATTTTCTCTTGTTTTCATTTCCATCATCTCCAATACCTTGCGGGGGGATAGCTTACAATGACTTCTGGGACCCCATCCGAAAACCATTCCGCTGTGGAGGCTGGTGAGGAATGCTGCAGCTCCCTTGGTGAGGTGCATACCTCCTGGGAACACCTGGCATGCCTGTTCAGACCTGCATGGAGCTATCTGCTGGTGTTTGGGTGGCATTCATGTCTGGCTGCTAGGCTGACTTGAAAGCACCCTCGCTAGCTTGGCACTGCCTGTTTGAAAATAAAGTTCTTTGTGCTATGGTAGCTCACATTGTCTGTTTTGTCAGGTCCTTGTGGATTTACCTCCCATCTATATATGCTAAAACATGCTCAGTGGTGAGCTGTATCCATACTATGGTGTGTTCTGCACTTCTGTTTAGACCAGATTTCTCTTGGTTCAGCACAGAAGGATAAACATACGCAGTGGTCAGTGGGTGCTCTACAGCCCAGCTTCCAAGCAAGTGTCTTGCACGTCATGTGGGTACTTGGAGTCAATCATGTCACTCTTTTCTCCCAAGTAACTATTGATAGGACAAGAGGAAACGGCCTCAAGTTGCGCCAGGGGAGGCTTAGATTGGGTATCAGGAAAAATTTCTTCTCTAAAAGGGTTGTCAAGCACTGAGACGGGTGGCCCAAGGTTGAGTCACCATCCCTGGAGGTATTTAAAAGACATGTAGATGTGACGCTTAGGGACATGGTTTACTGATGGGACTTGGCAGTGGGAGGTTAACAGTTGGACTCAATGATCTTAAAGATCTTTTCTACTTTCCATGATTCTACAATTCCAGCCAGTGTCATGAGCAGAAGGAATCAAGGCTTTTTGGGCATGGCACACTTGTGCAAGATCTGCTCTCCACCTGCCACATGTATACCCCCTCAGCAGAATGCTTGGCAAGGAGTTTCTTTTATCTAAGAATCGCTTTAGCTGATAGCACTGATTTTGGTGCTTAGAGTTTGCAGTACTTCCTGAATCGTCCTTTATATTGAATTTACTGACTGCACAGGCACTTTGCAATACTTTCGTGAGTTACTTTCAATAATCAGACAGCATTGAGGTTTTTTGTTCTCCTTTGCCTCAGACTGGCATAGCTCTTTTTATTTCAGCCCTTCTATATTATGCAGTATTCTAATGGGCACGCAAGTAATATGTTTTATTTTCTGCTGAACATCTGAATCAAGAATAAATGATCAAAGGAGTTGACATGTGTCTTGAAAGAAGTACCTTTAATACCAGTGACTGAAGTGCAGGACCAAAGAGTGTAGATTACTGTCCAGATTGAGGACTGGCTTGCCTTTTAATTTTAAAATGGATCTTTTATTTTTCTTTTCTATTCAGTGAGAAAGCACATTCATGGGACCCCAACTGGCTGTTTCTTCAAAGGGAGCTCTGCCTTTTATGTGCTGTACAAGTTCAGTGGCTAGGCATTGCCTTCCTGACCCCATCTCTTCAGGTGTTTAATATTTCTATGCAAATTAGGGTGTGGGTAGGGAGAGAAAGATAAAGAGTGTTTGCTTTATTTTAGTGATAGTTCCTTATGTGCAGCACCTGTGTCTGATCTTGATTATCTCTGAAGATTAAACAGTTTTCCACTTCACACATAAAACCATCATGACATAAGGCATGAGAGTCACAGACTGTCTATCCCAAAAGCCGTGTTTTATCGGTCAGCTATGAAAGCTCCAGGTTATTTAACATCATTGCAAGAAATTTTGCTAGGTCTGTTTTTCACTAAAGTTGTGTGGTGGCTTGTCTTACTAACAGACTGACCATGCTGATAAACAGAATTAGGAGTTGTAACTGACCCAGGGTAATGCACAAATTTCTGAGTTTATAGATACAGTGGAGCAATATTGCTGATTTGCTTCTGTATAGAGAGGAAAAGCCACTATGGCTAGCTTCAGATCCATGGTGCATATAGCTGTTCTCAAACAAGAAGGTTACTGGAATAAAATGTGGCTGCTATGACCAAAATAAAAGAACTTTAGCAGTTCCAGTAAATGAAGACATGAATTGCAATAGAAGAAGTTTCTTTTAAACAGAGGCTGTTTTGTATGTCAGTCTCTCTCTAGGTTATTCTTTATTTGCCATGCCCCTTAATATTTTAAACTGTTCACCAGTTTTGGCTGGACTTGAAGAAGGAATTCTTCTCGAAGATACAGTGCTGCTAGACATTTCATAGAAATTTGGAGCCAGGGAAATGAGGGAGTCCCTGTAACATGAACTTAATGTTTATTAGATGTGAAAGAAACCACAAAAGCAAAAGATTTTGAACATCCGCCACCTCTGGAAAAGCTTGGAGCATGCTGTCTCAAGACATAAAGCCATAGGAAAATAGGGTTCATTAGTTCCGCTTCTAGAAAACAACTTTTTGCTATAAACTTGCTGTGAACTTGCTTGTGGGACCTGGCCAAGCCTTTCTTTGAAAAAGATGCGGGCCTCTGTAAGTTATGTGCTGTGGTTAAGTCTTGATCTTGTGATTAGCTGTCCTGACTTTGAGGTGCACCTGTCATTAAGGAATTAACGCACATTTCACGAGCAGAAGAAATTAAAAAATTAGAGTCTTTTACTGTTTATAGTTAAGGGGCAAAACCCAGACAAACTCCTCCTTTAGCTAGCTGCATTGCAGTGTCTCCTGAAATGAGTGGAGGCTATGTCCTTTTTTTCTTCTACTGCATTGTTAATTATCACAAATTAATGTGTAGGTGACTTGCTGACAGCAATTTTTAAAAAAAATCTGACTCTTGAGAAATGAAGGGTTCAATATCACCCTATTTTTTAAAAAAAAAACAGAAAACTTTCTCTGCAAGGTGAAGGAAAGGTTTTTATGTGTCCTGGAAAGAATATACAATTAATAATTTTTTCCCTGGTTCCTGTACTCATCTATTTTTTAAGAAATTCATTACTGAATGCCCCGAGGGATAGTTCATGGAATTTGGTATCACTTTGAAATTCACACAATGAAGTTAAGAGTTAGAACTGCATTTGTCACTGAATGATGTTGAATCAAAGCATGGCATCTAACACTCCTAGCATGCTGCAGGAAAAACTAGGGTTCATCTTCGGCAAAGGAGGGATACTCCAGTGGATAGCAGTCTGGGCTAGCAGTCTGGGCTGAGGATTGGGGAAAAAGTAGGGAGCTGGTGTCTCTTTCTGGGCTGGGCTGCTCAGTTATACCTGAGCTCAGCCATGTCTCTCACTGTGTCCCTTTCCCTGTGTTTACTGACCCCCTGATACCAACCTAAACAATAAATCTTTAGTACTTCCTAGATAAAAAGCACGGCAGAAAAGGTGTTCCCATTTGCACAAGTCTTGTTCAATTCCCAAGTGCTTGTTGATATTATTTCATTGCAACATTTCTCACTAGTGACTATGCTCGCTATGTTGTGTTTATCCACAGGAAATGTTTCCTTTTCTTAAGTCTTTCCTTCTAGTCTTTTCTTCGGCGGCAGTAAATTTTTGTTTCCTTGTTTTGCCTTGCAACAGTTAAAACACAGGCAGGCCTGTCAGCTTTGTCATATCACAGATGCTGGTTACTGTGAAATCAGACCTTTGATCAAAGGCCTTTATGTTTGCAATATCAGAGGCTCAGCAGCCTTTATCACCTACCCACAATCTACAAGTAAAGCCTGAATGTGGAAAGTGGTTGAAATGGGTCTGCTTTACCAACACAGAAATAAAAGCTGCCCTAAATCAGAAAGACTCTCTCTCCTAATAACAGCAACAGCAAAAATGTTCCTGTCTGTTTTTTTATTTGGGATGCACATGTCTTATAATTATTCTTCCTTCTCCTAATTTCCCTTTCATCTGGAGCTCTTCTAAGCACTTCACAAGAACATAATAACCAAGCCCTACTGTATCTGTGACACACATGATTATTGTTATTATCTTCATTAGGCTAATGCAGACTCTGAAACTCTGCATGATCAAATAACTTACCCAAGGTTAAATAGTGATGTAGTGTCAGGATTGGGAACGGAGCAGTCCTGTCTCTTAAATCATAAACATTGAATCCAGGTTTTGCTAACGTGGGTGTGTCATTTAGGAGCGTGCATCACTGTCCTGTTACCGTAGCCCTTCTCTCAGAGGTCCTGTGGCAGTGCAGCTAGGCAAAAAACCGCTGTGGCGTGTGCTTTAGCTTTAGAAATTGCTACAACTCGCACTGAATAAAACACTCTTTAAATAAGACAGGGCAAACCCTGTTTGTGCTCTGAGGATTTCCTGGCATCACTGGAGTCACATGGCTACACCAATGACCCCTTCCAATTATAGAGAAGCCCTGGCTGTCATGCTTATTTTAGTGCACTCTATTTTCATCTAAGTGCACACCCTCACGCAGGTGTAGGGTTTTATACAGATTTTACTACTCATACAATAGCTCCATGGCTGATAAACACAGTAAATTCTTTAATAGGTCATATTTAGGAAGCTACACTGATGCTTTTAAATATCTCCCCTGGTACCTCCAAAGCTGGTTTCTTTTCTGTTTTCCCTAATAATGCCGTGGGTAAGCCCTAGCTTCCTTTACAAGCTTTTGCACCCCACACAGGTGGTGTGAAATGCCTAGTTTGAATACCTGTGTGCTGTACTAATTAACTATACAAAACCACTTGCCTTGTCAGCTAGGAGAATTTAAAGACATGTTGCTTAGAATAAGTAATGCAGCCATCAGCAGTTGGGCACCATGCTTGATCATTTCCTAGCACAGCTTGACCAGGGCCCAGAACGAAGCAGAAATGCTTAATGCATTTCTGTGGGAGGTGCGTGCACACACACTTGTATGTGCACAGAGGAAGAGTGTCACGTTGCTTTGTGCTCAGGGAAAGGTATTTTCAATCGGATGCTGGGCAATGACAGAAGGGCATTCACGCTCATACATGGATTTAAAAATGCTTGTGATTAGGGCAGCGCAGTGGTTGCTTTAAATAGTTAATGGAAGAAAGCGCAAGAGGTTCCAGGAGACTACATTGGCAGTATGTACTGGCAAGCCTCATATGTGGGGAAAATGTCTCCTTCAGGTCATGTGAGGATATGAAACCTCTCCTTTAAACAGGATCTTTTGATTTATTTACATCATGCATGCAGTTAGATTCTTGCGTAGATGAATGCACTTGTGATGGGAGAGTTCCCCAAGTGAATACAAGCATAGGGAAGGAGGGAGGGATTGTGCGTCGGGTGTGAGAAGCTGCTGTACGGATCATAGTGCCCTCAGGATCAGGGCATGGTGAGGAGACCCGCAAAGTCCTGGTTACGGTGCTCTAGAAAGAACAGGGGAAACAGGTGGGTGAAAGGGAGCAATGTGCAAGGGTGGACTTGGAGTAGCTTTATCCTCCTTACTTTATGCAGGATGACAGACTTATAAACGTTTTGCCATGTTCAGCAGTGGTCTCTCAGAGATGTTTAAAGCATACAGTTACTAGTAAGGGCCATTCTGGGATTGCTAAAGTTAGGGTACATGTATATTTATCTGCAGCCAAAGGCTTTTTCATCTGGAAGTTACAACAAGAAGTTTTAGGTGGCTACTTGAAATAGTAGGGCTGTAAGTTTTTTTGCAGGTTTCCTGTTGTCTTAGAAGTGGGCTGCAGCACCAAGTTTGCATCACAGGTTTATCCAGGTTTTAATCTGTGGAGGATATACTATAGGCAATTCCAGCTTTACCTGCTTTTGCACTTAAAGCCTCATGATCCTATCCAGATCTAGGTCACAGGGGGAGATTTGTGTAGTGGACATTAACTGATGTTGCAGAGCCACTTTTTAAAATCAGTATGCAGCCTGGCAGGAGCACTGGAGATGTGCTTGAATATCCCTATGCTGGCATGAAGTTGATTACCAGAACTCCTTTATTAGCCCAGGACTGTGACAGTAGACGTGTTGTGCTTTCAGAAACTGGCAGTTCTGTACAGCAGAAACCTGCGGGGAATGTGCCTGACGTTCCCTACCAGACTGCTTTACCACCTGGCTGCTGTTTTTCTGCAGGCCACTCTGAACAGAGTACCTCTGCATCTGGCATCTCCCCTGTATTTCCTAAAACATTTTTTGGATTAAAAAAAAATTTATTAAAAAAAATAAAATTACAATTACATACAAATATACCAGTGTGCCCTGGACAGCTTGTGATGTTCCAAAATACCTTCAAGGCATTGCTAAACAGAAGCGAAATGCAAATGAGAAATGAGATGCAGTCAGTTGGAAGTATGTCCAATCTGACTGCATATTTCTACAGATTTGATAGAAATCTTCTTAACTGGAAAAATTAGCTGTCATCTGTTGTAAATCATGAGTCGCTAATTAATTACCCTAGTTGTTCACTCATATCTCAATCTTTTGTGCCACAAAAGTGTGCGTGGCTATGAAAAGGGAGGAAGTGGGTAAAAAAAAATCCTCACGCACCGGAGTCTGTGGCATTACAGAACATAAAGGCTTTCTTCCGTTAGCCTTCACAACCTCAACATCTGCATTTTTTATTTCTCTCTAAATATTTTTTCTGAATTTTAATTTTGAATTTGAATCCAGTGTTATTAGTGAAATGCGATCTGTTGACAGCCCCAGAGGTGTAGCTGCTTGTGCATAGAAGGTACGTACACCTGATAGCACAGGCTCTTTGGTGGGCTTCATGTTCCCAACCTGCCTGAAAATCCCAACACGGAACACGGACTGTGTCAGAAAATAACAGTGCATGTTCTCGTGGTCTGTGCGAATGAGGCAGGCAACAAAGCGGCCAGCTAGAGGACATGCTTGCACAGAATGAGCTTGAGAACTGTTATCCTCATATCATGCACGCCATTTATTCTCAGCATGGTACTGTTAAAATATTTGCATCTACTTTGGCTGGTTCCAAGCGAGTAATATCCACCAATTGACTAGATAAGGTGATATCGAGCATTCAGTAGAATATAATAGTGTGCTTCAAATGTATTTGGTTAAAATATAAGAAGTTCTAAAAGTAAAGGCATCAAATTGATTCTGAGAACAAGAGCCTAATCATTATGTATTGTCTCTAGAACATGTAAATGACTCTGTTGATACTGTCTAGCCAGAAAACCATGAGAATAGAGCTGTGAAGGCCATAGCCACATCCGTACAAAGCCAGCAAAAATCTCTAAAATCTCTCCAAAAAGAGATTTTGTAGATACTTATTTTAATTTCCTGGCAATTTGTGGCTCATGCCAGTTTCCTGACTCATTGTCACCCTAGTACGGTGATATGCCAAGTTTTCCAATAAGGAAAACAAGGGAGTGGTGAGTCACTGACTGAATTCTTATGCTCTTTATTTGCTCTATCATTATCTATGCTGGTTTTATTTATTTTAATTGGTTCATATACAAGTTCTCTGAGATATGTTTCATTGCATTAATTAGCTAGACTTGTTAGTCTTCTGTAAATATTAGAAAGCTAGAAGACAACTAGAGCTTTTGGTTGCAGGCCCACTTTTTTTCTGCCGTAGCATGCATAAAGACAGTATGAATGGGGGCAGCCTCTGAATTTTCTAAGATTTGAATAAGTGAAATAATAATGTTGTTATTTTTTGAGGCTCTGCTGTTTGGGCTGAAAATCTGTTAAAAACTGCTGAAATGTCACAAGAGTAGCCTTTTCCCTTGCTAGAGGTTGTGTTTTGTTCTATATTAGAGCAAAGTGTGCCTTGCTTGGTTTGTGAGACTAAAAAACTAGACAGAGGGTCTGAACTGAGTCCTGAGATAGAGATGCTGGGTATGGCAGAAAGGCCTGGCCAGCTTCAGCTGAAAGCTGCTAGTGATTTCTGTCATTCCAGATGACTAATATAAACCTTAGCTACTACTGACGTTTCTGTTGTTTTTTTAGAGTTGTAACAGCTTCTGACTTTTACCATTCCACATAAAGGAATCTTTCCAAGTCTCAAAGAATAAGTTTGTTTTTAAGTTCAGGTCTAGGTGCCAATTCATTTTAGCCTGTCCTTTGAGCCAAATCACGTCAATTATCTCTAATTGAAGTCTTCCCTTGGCTTATGGGAATTGTGAGGCTGATTAAGAGGGGCTAAGGCAGGAGTCTGAAAATGAGATGAGGCAAGAGTGAAATTAAGGATTTCATTGTAGGGAGCTGTATGGCAGAGGTGGAGAGGAGAGCAAAGTGACATTGTGAGCTTAGTCTCGGATTTGACCCATGTCATTTTGCAATTTTACTTGTGAGAGCTGTTGTTGCATTGGATCATAAATGGAAAACCTTCCATGTATTGGCGTTTGTTTAAGCTCTTGGATTCACGTTGTCTGAGTATCCTGTATCCCATGTTCCCCATTTGACAAGGGCTTCCTTCCCAGCCATAGTCCTGGGAACAGGCCTACACTGTAATTAGGGAGATGAAGGATTTGATTAGGGTGTGGTTTTGCCAGTGAGGCACCCAGCATTTGGCAGGCATGGTTGCATTCAAATTCCTATTTGCTTTGTTTTGATTTTTTTTAATTTTTTTTAATCTGAGCAGGACTAGCTGTCCTGTGCTGCCTTCCCTAGACGCCCTGACCCTGTGTTAATGATGCCTTGTACTAATCGATTCTACATCTGATGAACTTTTATTTATCTCCTCCCATTCTTGCAGGCAATTTTGTGCTCAGACTTTGCATACAACATTACAGTGGAGTTAGAGCTGTTAGAGGAACCATCATTTATTATTACCTAGCTCCTGCCAGAGAGAGAGAGAGGGAGAGAGAAGTTGTTTTTTAATATATTTTCTTCTCTGAGCCCTTGGTTAATTGCATTCCTTATTTTTTTTCCTAATGCTTAATTACTTGTTACATGCTGTGCAGGTAAGCCAATAGCCTTTGGGAATGAATGACTAGCTCAGATACTTCCCCACTGATATTATAATAATGATAAAAACACTGAATGGAAAAAGTGGGTGTGACAGGTGGTGCAAGTCTCGGAGGATAACATTGGTTTTCGATTCAGAATAGGAATGTCACTACAAAGCAGACAGAACTTTTTATTGCATTTCCCAAGCAGTAGCATGCTTGGCAGCATACAGCACCTATCTTAATGCAAGCCCACTGACATGCTACTCGGGGTGAACAGCCAGTCCTCTGGTCTGTCAGAGCTACAGGTGTATGCCCTTACAGGTTTGCTCTCCGTTTCAAGCACAGTCTTCTGAGATGTGCCTTTACCCCATCACTTCCCGTATGTGCGGTAGTGGGAGGTTATCGGTGTCTGTGAGGGCTTTGAACTCTCACACTTAACCACTCTGGGGTGTTGTTAGCAGATTTTTAAGCAGCTGTGAATGACTGCAGTGCTTGCCACCAGGAGCCTGGCTCATTCTGATTTTCGGCTTGAACTGCTGTGCTGGGTTTCTCTCTTTACAGTGCTCTGCTTTATTTCTCAGGGAAACCCCTTTCTAAACATGCCACTGTGGGTGCTGGCAGTTTCTTTTCGATGCTTTCTAGGTCACAAGTTTCTTGCATGCCAGTGTGAGCAGCTCTTAGGAAACCCTTGTTTTGATTTGTCTGGCTGCTGGTTTTGTTTCGCTGCTTTTTAATCCTGCAACACTATTTCAAAACCAAAGACTATTTCACCAATGCAACATCATGTCATGCAACAGTGGAAATTAGTTTTGCAGAAGGAAAGTCAGTGTTTATGTCAGAAGGAAACTCCTGTCAAAGTTTTCAAGAAAGACATCATCGTTCATTTATCAATATTTAAAAAGCAGGTCTGCTTCTTTTTTGTATGTAAGAAGGGAATGCTTTCATGGCAATCCAAAGAAGGTGGTACTGTGGTTTAGTTCTACACTTAGTGATGCTAGCAGTTGGAATTAATCTTGAGGTACAAATATCAGCAGGACTACCATGGTGGTTTTCTGCAGCTGAGCATTTAAATAGGGTCCAAATTGTGAAGCTGGTGTTTAGTAGCTAGTGGGTGGTGGAGCTGAAGCCAGTTCGTTTGAAGCTTAGGGATCTGTGTGTGAACTGCAGTCACACCTTGGGGTTGCAGTGAAGATATAATCAGAGAGACCTCAAAATAAACTTCTCTCCACCTAATCTTTTCACATGTCTCTGAACAGGCAGGTGTGTACACCACTCCTATGCCTCTTTAATGTGTTAGCTGAAGCAGGTCGAATATGGCTGCAGGCATGAGGAAGAGCATGATGGTAGGAAGGTGGCTTGTGCCTTTAATGGCTAGAAGGCCAGGGCTTGGCTGTCCCTGCTTAGGTGCTTCCACCTGAGGGAGCTGCTCCTGGAAGAACCAGGGAGCACACAGCCTTGTGAAGGAAAATGCCTTCCTAAGGAGGAGGGGTAGTTAGCAACAGGTAATGGAGGAGAAAGAGTTGTCAGTAGAGTCTGCTCTGGCTCTTTGGGAGGCAAGAGAGTGCAAGTCTGGGTTCTCCATCACCTCCTTTGAGGCTTCCCCAAAGACAGGTGCAAGCCCAGGGCTGCAGTGGGGCAGGAGAGAGGGTGCAGGGGACACCCAGGATTGCTATCAGTGCCCAGCCTGCACTGTGTGGAAAGTTGTGTACTCATGCCTTTGAAGCACTGTCATTTTTCCCTATTAAAAAATACCTTTAAAAATTCATGTGCTTTTTGAGTAAGTAGTTGTGTTGGCCAATGGTACTGCAGCACCCATGCAATGTTTAAAGAATGTGCATTGGCATTACTGATGTAAGGCTCGGTGAGCTGAAACTGTGGCTTTGATTCTGTAGCTTTGCACTCTGTGTACAGGCTAACTGTATATTTTGCACCTGCCTTGGAAGCAGTTTGCATTCAAATCATGATGTTTTGTTTTGGTGACTGGAAAATGGGCCTTTCCCAGGGAAGTTCTAATGTGTTTTTGCTTTGAAATTGTGATTTCATTGTGGCTTAGCTTATGAATGCTGTGTCTTACCATGGCAACTCTTTATTCATATATACAGGTAGTAATAGTTAGGTGAAAAGCCTGTGTTTCATTTAAATATAAAGGATAACCAAGCATCCCACGCACTAGATCTGCGGTGGAGTAGTTCTGTAAATGATGGTTAACACAAGAAACGTCTGTACTAAGATGACCTTCTGTTCAGAGCATCTTTTAACCCCATATCAGATGACCTTCCAATCCTGCAACTTTTTTTTTTTGTTGTAGTTCTGGTAGGGAACACAAAGCCTATCTAGGCAAGCAGCTTGCCTCATGGCATGATCTGTACTACCTACCTCCCTGTTTGAAGCCTGAACTGTGCACTTCCAGGAAGATCTGCCTTTCCTAAAGCATTTCCCCTAAATTAGAGGTAACGTAGGCCATTAAATGTGGACCTGCATTCCAAAAGCCCCAGAAGTCAGGTCTTTTATATTCACTGTTTGTGAAATGGCCATTAAAAATGACAACAGCACTCAGGATCCTGCACTAGATCCTAGAAGCCCTCTGACCCTGGGAGTGGATGAGGTCAGCCTCATTCCTCTTCCCCATTTATGTGACATTCCCTCCCTATCAAACACTCCACACCCAAAGACCTTTTGTCCTTCAAATTGCTCTTAAAAGTCCTCTTCATGCCCAGTGCCCACAAAAATCCAGTAACTGCCTTGGTGTCTTTGTCAGGTACTTAAGACACTAGCAGGCAGGCCTAGTAAAGTAACCTAGATAGGGCTGAAGCAGTCAATCCTCTGCCTCGGTTTCCCAGTAAGTCCTGTCTCTGTGCCCATCTTGATCAGCACTCCTGGCTGGGTGCTGCCAGTGTTTCATCTCATTGAATTCCAAGCTCTACGTCAGCATTAACTGTGTCTGGTTCAGCTGGTAAAATACTTTGGAAGGTTGGCACCATGTTTCCGGCATGTTCGTTCAGTCCTGAAAATGCCGAATGTGCTTAAGAAATAATAGGTGATAGCACTAAGGTGTGCCATGTAATCATAGTGACATCCCAAACGGCCATCAGCCCTGCGGAGAGGCTGTCTGGGGAAGAGTGGTGCCTGTTAGCTGCTCATGGCTATTTTGAGATCCTCCTGGGACACAGGTATGAACTTTAATCCAAGAAAGGCCTTGTCAGCCGCATGTTGAGCGGCTTCCCTTTCTTGGATTGCATCAGGTGTTGTGAGACACCTGGGAGCACATCTCTGCAAGCAACGTGATCATTGTCTGCAGCCTGGCTCCAGCTATCTCTGCCTTCCCATCATCAAGAAGCAGAAGGGAAAGTCAAAAGCTCTATCATTTTCCTGTATTCTCCCCTGGTCTGTCATTGCTTAATTGTATCCCTAAATCTTATTGAAGTTTGGGGTGAGTCATTGCCATGGTGAGGTGGAAACAGAGCTGAGCAAATTTAAGAGAGGACGAGTGTCTTCCCAGGTGAGCATGCTGAGCAGGAAAACTCCCACAGCAGAGAGAAACTCCTCTCACTTCATAGTATGGTGTGTTGCATCATCTGCTTGCTGCTGCCTCTAATTTAATGCTCTAAATCCCATATCAAAACACCTGTAGTCCAAAGAGAATATAAAATAAACTTGGAGTAGGAAATCCATGCCAATTAGACATGCAGATCTCTCTTAATCATCTGAGACCTTCTTCCAAGCTCACACAGGACTTATAATTGTGGTTCTATGTTGTCCTGTTGCAGTGACTGTCCACAGAACCCACTTGCCTCTCCACCACCAGAATAAAGTAGGCTTAATCCAAGGTGGCTGCATGTCAGTGTCCTAGATGTTTTTTGTTTGTGGCTACAGTAGTTCAAGCTTGTAAAACACGTTATGATCTCTTGGGGGGAAAAAAGCAATGTAAAGCCATTGTCACTGGAGAGATTGTCTCTTTATAATGAACTGGAAGACCTCCTCTGCTTTAGTGTGCAGGCACCATTATAATCCTTTGCACTTGCTGTTCTGGTTTCTGATGCAAATCCAAAAAAATCATCTTTCTGAGGCTATGTTTTCCGTCACCCCTGCTCCCCATAATGTTTGGTGGTTTCATGTGCCTCTGGCATAGCAGGGGATATGTTGCTGTAGGCAGGGCAGGCACCTTCCAGGGTGGTGGTGGTAGCTCTGGACATGCATTGGTGTTCCATCATAGAATTAGGAGCATAAAATCACAGAGTAGCTGAGACTGGAAGGGAGCTGTGGAGATAATCTAGTCTAACCTCCCCTGCTCAAAGGATCTGCCTTCCGAGACACTTTTAATAACGCAGAGCTACAGCTCTTCATCTCCCTTTTCCCATCACTGAATCAGTCCCTTTGGTATCCTGTGGCAGGACAGTAAATTGTGCCACTTTGCGTCTTGCACGGGTGAAGTTCTGTTGTTGGCTTGCTCTTGAGCCTTGTGAACCTGCGAGTTTAGAAGGTGTGAGTCCTGCTTGGTGATTACCTCAGCAGAGGTTTCCACCAGGAAACCAACGTCAAGGTAGTCTGTATGCACCAGCTTCAGAATACATTTTTTCATCAGCTGCCATCCTAATTAGAGCACCTGCTGGGAGCAGTACAGTTGCAGCGTCCCTGGTTTAGTATTCTACTACTTTGTTTTTCTGTGCAGCCTTTAGGTAATATACTTGTTCACAGAGTTAAATTATTAAAATGAAAATCTATCGTGTTATCGGTTGGACTTGATGATCTCAAAGGTCTTTTCTAGTCGAAATTATTTCTATGTTTCTATGTCCGTGGGAGTTGAAGCCCCATTCTGAAAGGAAGATGGGTGCAAATCTTAGTCCTTTGTTACTGAAATAAAAGAAGCTGCAAGCTGATGGGCTGGACTGGAGCATGGCATCCACCAGAAAGCCGTTTGCCTGTGGATCGGGAGGTGAATGGGCATTTGACCACCCAGTGATATACCTGCTTGGGTTAAGTCTTGTATTGAATATGTCTGTAAAAGGAAGGAGAGCTTGGATCCCGCTGACTTGGCTTCTCCAGCTGGAGGGCTTGGGGCTCAGCTGCAGGGAGTTAGTAGGATAATTCAGTTCTGTGTAGCACAACTGAGTGTGATGGATGACAGGAGAGCACAAGAAAACATTGTATTTGGTGTCTTCTCCATTCTTGCACGTTCTTCTTAAGAATGTTGATGGGTTTATCTTCTGTAACATTGGGATTATAGTAGCCACAAGCTGTTTTAACTTGCTGAGCTTCACCTGGTGTGGGAAGTTGTGGGCCAACCAATAATGGAGCACAAATTGAAGGTGTTCAGATCTAGTTAAGCTAAGTAAGGAGGCTGGGTTGCAAGAGAACCATTTTTTTGTGGAAGGGTGAGATGCCAAGGGGAGTATGTAAGTCATCTATGCCACAGAGGGTTTTGCTAGGCAAATGCAGAATTTATTTTTGTTCATCAGATATTGCCTGGATAATGATATCTCACTTATTAATGGAGCAAATGAAGGAAGGACAGCCACAAAACGCCAGGGCACTTTGAAAACGGAGGTAAATCTGCCATCCAAGAGGAAGCTAAGAAGTTCCTGTTGGAATTACAGTAGCCAGCAATGCTCCAAAGGAAAAGAAAGGCCAGGGGAACACTGTGTTAGGCTGGATATGATCAGTCACTCAATACTTCAGAAAATTATAGAATCACAGAATAATCAAGGTTGGAAGTGACCTCTGGAGATCATCTAACCCAAGACCTCTGCTAAAAGCAGGGTCAGCTAGAGCAGGTTACTCAGGACCGTGTCCTGTTGGGTTTTGAATATCTCCAGCAATGGGGAATCTACAACCTTTATGGACAAACTGTTCTGGTGTTTGGCCACCTTCACAGTAAAAAGGGTTTTTCTTGTATTTAAATGGAATTTCATGGATTTCAGTTTGTGCCATTTGCCTCTCTTCACTGGGCAGCAGTGTGAAGAGCCTAGCTTTGTCTTCTTTATCCCCTCTCCTATCAGGTATTGGTACACATTGATAAGTTTTACACCCTTCTCCACCCTTAGCCTTCTTTGCTCGGGGCTAAACAGTCTGATAGAGAGGGTATGGAAGTGGGGATCGTTGTAGGAGGTTGAACTGATGTTACTGGGCAGATATTGGTAGTCTAAAGCCAACTTGAATGCTGCCTGAGGAAATGGTGATGTACAACTAATATGGAATAGGACAAATGAACTTTCCTGCTTTTTCCTTCCTTCTCTGTATCTTTTTTTCCTTTAGTACCTTTAATTTATGTCTCTTTTCTTGGCATTGTTGCAGATGTCTTCTGGGAATAGTTATCTCTGTCTTTTGTCTCTCTGTGTTTGTCATTTAGTGTGATCCTGGCAGTCCCAAAGCTAAGATATTTATGGTGAATGGGTTCAGGTTGGTGCTTAGTTGTTTCCCGTGACCTGCAGTGATGAGCAGAATCACTCTGGATAAAGCCTTCAGATCAAATTTGATCGGAAGGTGAACTTTTATAGATGTTCAGTATAGTTGGAGAATGGTGTTTCTTGTTTTTTAAAAAAGAAACTTGCATTTCCTCAGTTTTGGGGAAGGCAGCAGCCTAAATAAGGAAGTCCCAGAAATTAAGAGAGCAACTGTCTCTGTTCCAGACCCAAGAAGTCGGAGTGTGGTTTGTTTAGACCATAGACAAATGATCAGGCCTCTATATCTGTATCTCACACAACTGGACTGTCTACAGCTTGGCATATTTGTGTCCAAGATGAGTTATAAAAGCTCTTTTGCGGGTTTTCTCTGTCGGCTAGTTGCTTACAGAAGCATGCCTATTCATATTACATGTATTTATGTTTGATACCCAAGTGCTAAGTCTAGCTGAATGTGTAAATACTGCAAAACCTGTTAATGTTGCTTATGCCAGTTAGTATATTGGGGGTTCAGGGAAGAGAGAAGGTTGGGTTTTGTTCTGCTTTTAGTTGCTTTAAAGCTAAGCATTTGGTCAGTTACCCACTTTTATTAACTATTTTAAATTTATTTCCTGCATTCGTTTTGGAAATGACACACACACACACACCCCCGAGCTAGTTAAACATGGAAACTTCTATCATTGCTCCTATCAATGTGTCATATCTCCTCCCAGCAAAGATTTGTTAAAACTTGTCTTGGATTTGTCTGTCTTGTCAAACCATTTGAAGCACCAAAGGTGCAGAATCAGTTTTCCTGTATTTCTGTAAAATAATAGAAGTAAGGGGTCTGGATTCTGCAGAAAACAAAAAGAAACCTTATTTAAGTAGAAAGCAAAGACCAGTTTTTCATGCGTGAGGTCTTCATTCTGAAGCTCTTTGCATGATGTTCTATCTACCTACCTCTGCTTTTTTTGCAGCAGCCCAAAATTATTGAGTGTGCATGTATAGAAAAGAAGCTAATGTGCAAACTTGAGAAGTGGTGTGTCTAAACTACTGGAATTTGAAACGTTGTTGATGCTTCACTGAAGGTTTGAGTTGTATGCTTTTCAAAGGCTGAAGGCACTGAGTTTCTTCTCTCTGTTTTCCTTGTAGGTGTGTTACTAGACATCCAGCAGCACTTTGGAGTCAAAGACAGTGGGGCTGGCTTATTACAGACAGGTAAGAATATTTGTTTTCTCACTGCTTTCTGTACCCTTCCTCTTCTCAGAAAGGTGCTTTCAGATTTTTTCAGTTAGGGCCCTTGGGCACATTGGCTGTGAAATATACTCTTACCAGGAAGATGAGTGGACATGATGGGTTTTTAGGTTTTGATTTGCCAGTGGGCGGGAGGTCAGGGCTCAGAATTACTTGAGTGCAGAATAGGCCAAAAGCAAGTAAACCTAACGATATTGCTTATGACAATTAAATTTAAATAGGAGGTGGCTAGTTCCCCTAGATAAGAGAAGTCATGATAAACCAACAGTGGGGTCCTGTTCTTCTCACTTCTCTTGATTCTCTGTAGGTTGGTAATAAGTGTGATGTATGATGCCCTTCATGTACTTCACAGAGAATCTGCTGAATGTACAATAATTGGGAGTACAGTGTGGCATGAAAATGTAAAGCTCATCAGGACAAGTACCTGAGGATGGCAAGTACAGGGAAGGCTAACAATCATTGCATTCATGGTAACTCATGGATTAACAATATCCCTATGATTTTGGTGCTGTTAGCTCCAGGCATTTATCTCCTTGTGTTTAAGGAAGGATTATTGCAATTGTGATGTCCTTTTAACGTAACAAACATTTAAATGTTGCAAATGTCTGCAGACAGAGCTGCGCAACCCCAGGACAAACCCAGCTTTTCTGGCCTCTTGCCCTGAGGTGGTTTAGGGGAGTGCCTTTGTCAATGGGCTGGATTTGATGACATTGAGGAACAGTCTTATGTAGTTATCACAGAACATTTGATCTTTATGGAGAGTTGAAAGGACCAGCCAGAGAGCAAATGCAGTATTTTAAGGAGAGAAACAGTCTGGTTTGGAAACTTCCTACAGAATTGTTAGTTGGAGTCATAGATTTCTGGTGCTGTAGCTGTCTTGTCACTCATCTGTCTGAGGGAACCACACTGGAACAACTATATCTCTGAAAAAATTAGAATTCAATTAGGATTAGAAATAGTGTGCCAGAAAGATATTTTTTTTTCCATCCTGTTTTTCTTATGCTGTCACAGTGGATACCAAATGCCTGTCAGGAGCTTGTCTGTGGAACTATAGCGAACAATAAAGTGTATAAAATCATTCAGTCTTAAAGATCACAGTAGAGGTGAGAATATTCTGGAGCTCTGTCATTTGCCCTTTGATTTCAAACTGTGTGAGGCACTGCAGTATCTCCTCCTTTTTATTTTCTGCAACCCATGGCACAACAGGGTCTTCATCTGTGGTTACAGCTTCTTGATAATGTTGCAATGCAGACAATTAATAACAGTTTGTATTATGGCTTTAAAAATTATCTCCTTCTGGGATGGCAGAGTTCAGAGTTCAGCTAAGTTGATGTGTGCAGCACACGACCAGAACAGAAGGCCTCAGCTTTACAAGTGTTACTGGTTATAAGTAGCATCAATCAGTTATGCCCAAAGTGGCACTGGTTGTCTGTCAGGCTCTTTTCTGCAGCAATTATTTGTATTTATTTATTGTACTCAGAGGAACAGGTCCTTAATGTATCATTAGATGCAAAATGTCTTCAAGAAAATATTCTGGTGGAAAACGACACTTGCCAAAGTATATATATTTAATCTTCATTCCCCTCAGTGGATTAAATCCTTCTGCAGATGATTTACTTGACAGCAAGTAAGAGCTAAGCTCTAACACAGCATTTCATTTGTTAATTGCAAGAAGTGTTATTTATTTCTCTAGCAAACACACAAGGCATCTGAAAACATCACTGAGATACTGCAAGATTGCTGCTGACAGTTTTGTAACTGCTAACTGTTGCTTTAAGAAAAGCCACATTTTCTCTTGGTTTTTTTTGCTGATCTGGAAACTGAGGGCTCGACTTTAGTCTTGCAATATAGATGATAATGTATTAATCACAGTGCTATCACAGGGAAAGAGTGCTTACAAAATAAAAACATTTCATGTAAGTAAGGTTAGGGGCACATAACTGAAAACTTATTAAATGTATTACTTCAGCTTAATAAGTTTCTGTGTTGGCAGCTGGCCCATGACCATGTAGTGCTAACCCTGGCGAAATAAAAAAGATGCTGCCTTAAACCACCATAAACACTACTGTTAATCTTTTGTCTGTTTTCTATGTCTGACCTCTCTAGATGTGCAAATAGGGCAAAATGGGTGCAGAGTGTAAAAGCGTTTGACCAAGGTTGCAGAGGAAGCCTATAGTGGAGCTGGGACCAGGACTGACATCTCCCAGACCTCTGCCTTAACCTTGAACAGTTCCTTTGCCAGCAAAGACAGAAATATCATTTTCTTCCCAAGAGATGGTCCTGCTAACTGATTGACTGATGTGAGACGAAGGACTGCTCATCCTGAGTATGTCCTCTGAATAAAGAGTGGATTAGTCCTCAGGTTGTTAATCCTGCATCTAAATGAGTCCTAAATTAATTTACAATGTTAATGAGGGGGAGTGAAATGTAGTACTCACTGGCAGTTCATATCACTCATCAAACAGACTTTAAAAATAATTTAAAAAATCCTTTTAACTGAGAAACAAGGCTGCACGCAGTTTTAGGAAGCAGTGGTACTGAAAACGCAAACAGGGAGTGGAAAAGAAATCCACCAAAGGCAATGTATGACCCTGCATTCATACCATAACCCATTCTTTGCAGGCACAGCCAGTCTCATAGCTCTCGCTCCAAACGTTCAAAAGCCAATTCATACACTCTCAGCTTCTACTGCTGTCTGGAAAGCAAAGGTGACAGGTTTCTTAGGAATTGCAAAGACAGAATTCGAATTTTTGTCTTCTTTTATATTAATCCCAAGATAGAAGCTGCTTTTTGCCTAAGAGATACAATGAAAACTGGTTAGAGGGGAACTGTGTACTCTCTGTACAGAAAAATCACAGGGACATTCCAGCCTTATCCATAATGGAAAGGAGCAGAACATGGTAGTCTCTGCAGCAAGGATCTTGTGACAGCAAAGGACATGCTGACAGATGGATCACGATTGCTGCTTGCTCAGGAGCATTGTGCAGTAACAAGCATATAACTATGTTGATTCCAGAGCCTCAGTTATCATTGATGATGCTGTAATTCTGTGCTGATCTTCCTTTTTAAAGCACTACCTACACAGTTATTTATATATTAGTTAAGTTCACTTAGCTATCCTACAGGTCTGCATCCAGGCTTTCTTGTGCTTTTCGTTCCTTACTGGTTGCTTTTCCCAACTGGAGAAAGGATTATCCTGGCTGGTCTCAAAAGGTGATGGAGCATCTCCTTGTCTCCTTGAGCTGTACAGCTGTAGTCAGTCAATACACTTACACACTTACAAGCCAAACCATACAAAAAGTCTTTCCCATGTGTGGAGTTAGGTAGGAGCAGCAAACAACTACAGGCTTCAAAAACCACAAAGACAACTGGATTTGTCAAACTACTTCTAGACCACAGGACTCGTGCCCCAGTGCTGTACTCTGGTTTTCACTTGATTTTTTCCCCTTCCTTCTTCAATTTTGATGCTTTATTGCTGTCTGCTTTTCTTGCCCTTGGATTTATTTCACTTTTGTGTCTCTTGCCAGCGTCTATTTAGCACACCAAAGTTCTAATAATAATAGTGTCTGGCTCTCAATATCGTTTGTCTTCTGTAGATCTCAGGATGTTTTACATAGGGAGGGATAATGAGACTTGCCCTTTTCTACAGATGGGGAAACCAAGGTAACCAGATGGGAGAAATGACCTGCCCAAAGTCACACAGCAGGTCTGAGGGCAGAGCCAGAATGAGAACTGCGGTCGAGTTCCTGAACACGCAGCATTCAACTAGGTTAATGCTTAGACCCAGAAATTTGGTCCTTCTTAACGGGCACCTTAATCTTCTAGCCTCGGCAGCTGAAGCTCAGGGGAAGGCACGTAAAACGGTGGGGACTTCTGCAAGCAGGAACTGTGTGGCATCAAATGGAGGATATGGCAAGAATCCCGTTGAAATGCAGAGGGAAAGAGTGTCTGTCTTCAGAAAGTGCACAGGGATGTTGTTAGAGGAAACCCTGGTAACCAAGAGTTTATACTGTAAGGTCAGAATCAAGGAAGTGTAAGGAAGTGAGAGCTCTGGAAGGACTCATTAAAGGTGGATAATCATAGGTAACTGGAGTTCTGAAAGAGCTTGTCTCTTCTCATGTGGAAGGAGGTGGGCATTCTCCCAAATGTCTTTCAGCCGCTGTTTCCCAGGAAGCCTAGCAATGCCAGGGACTTTTCTGGAGTCTTGTGGGCTCATTTTTCCTGTAAGGGTCAATTCCAGCTAAAACCTCTGTTCATTTGAAGAGTGAAAGCTTTACCTATCTGAGTTCCCCAACTCTTGAGCCAACCTAGTGTAACCTTGCACTAGATTGCAACCTTGCGAGTATGTTTAGCAGCTCTGGTGTTGTCTCTGCTGTGGCTGTACCAACTGGGCTATAAGCCTGTGCAGTGACTACGGGACTTGAAATGGTGGAGTGCGATGATGGGATAAATCGGACTTGCTAAACTGAAGATTTGGCTTTCAGCTCCCTTTGACTCCCATTGTCTTGTCATTGGTTTATGATGACAGCCTATACTGCTGTAACATTTTTTATTTATTCCACATAGACACTACCTCCTCTGGATGCTGACTTTGAATATGTGTATCTTACATAAGTTGCAGATGCCACATGTTTCTTTTCTACCATCTGCTTCTACCTGAATACTGTCTTGCTCCTCATCTGTGCTATGCATAACTGAATCAAATCTTCATCATTTACTTCCTACTGCACCTACTTAACTGTTTTTCTTGCTAGAACAGAAGAACTCATATTCTGGAAACTTTCCTGGTTTTTATTCAAAATCCATGGGCTTTCATTTTAAGTGTATGACTTCTTACACCAGAGCACCTCTCAAGGCCCTGGTATTTCAGGTGTGCAATTCAGAAGACAAGACAGAACGCTTTGTGGTTGCTCTCGATTTACGACTGCAAATGGTCTGGACCACCATGTCCTACCCAGAGCAGGTCACACCACTGTCATCTTCCCTTCCCCCAGCCATTTCTACATCCAGGTTACTTCTCTGGCAGTCTGGGGCTCTGAATGCTGGGACAAGGTGGAGCTCTCTTTCTGCCAGAAGGAAATCCTCTAAGTTGTACCAACAATTAGCAAAACCTTTTTCTCCATTTCCCCCTCCATACTTGATTTTGTATAATTTTTTTCTGAATTTCTCCAGCCTTCTGTATTGTGCCACTGATCTAGGGATTAACCAGTTTGTATAGGACAGCTCTAGTTTAAGCAATGAAGTTCAAGAAGCGGGGCTCCGTGTTCAATGTGCCTCGATTAATGTGTGACAAGGGTAGGTTTTTACTTATCAAGGTAGAGTTGAGATAGTCCAGAGCCTGATTATTTCCTGCATAAGTCCTTTACAATTTCTGACAGTCCTTTTTTCCTGTGTGCTAGAATGCTATCTGATGTGCTAAGAAGTCATGGCAGTCGGAGGGGCTGATTCATGAAAGCAGTTAAGCCTATTTGGAAATCCCTCTGCAATCAAGAATGAAAGTATTTTCTCAAATCAGTGAGCAGGTTATAGGAAAATGTGTTTGTGCCCTGGCCCAATCCCTCATGCACCAAGGACCAAACTATAAAAATGCTGTTTGCAGTATACACCCTCAATGGGCAGCCCTAGAATGCAAAGTAAAAAATCTTTGGTGGGGGAGAAGGGGCAGGGAAGGGGAGGGGAAGGTGTCCTTGCCCTCCTGCTGATGGGACATAAGTGCTTGAGGCAATGTTGCACTTTGTCTTTTTATTGTACATGTCAGCAAGTGAGCGCAGGCTACTAGAACAGGGAAGCTCTCCAGATTGGCTTGTCTTCATTAATGTCTTGATTTTATGGTACTGCATGGCCACTAACACAACATAACAATTCATTTTCCCATCCTGTCTTCCTGCGTTGCAGAAGGAAGGTTTGTCCTATTGGCCTTTCAGACAGGGCAGGTACTAGGGCTGGTTGTTGCAAGAGAAACTTGTACTTTTGCTGCCTGTGGCATGTCTGTTCTGTAAGTAGATATTGGCCCATTTTCCCTTAGGCTGTAGTTCAAGCATCTCTTGCCAAGGTTGCGTTCACTTCTCTAATTTATTATAATAATGAGGGGAAAGGTTTCCCACAGATTTTGGAGAAGTAGTTATCATTTCACCCCAAGTCGTAACAGTTTTTAACGTAGCTTGTCCATCTCCCTCTATACATGTTCCCCAAACCTCAGAATTTCATTCAAGCTCTTTAGAGTGGAAGCCAGGATTTTTGTTAGTATTGTGTAATTCTTTTAAACAACAACTTCCTCTTAATGCCAGCTATGCAATCTCATGTAGCAGGCATCTGCCCTCTATTGTGTGTTTCATGCACAAATAGTTCAGAAGGGCTAGTCTTGCTGGTTTTGCTTTTTCATTAACACCATATTTGGCATTCTGAAAGAGGGAGATGAATGCTTGAATGACATTACCAGATATTTTAATGCTGTTATGAGACATCTGAAGGCTACCAGTTGCTGGAAAAGAGGTATGTACTTATATTCAATACCTCATGAGTAGTAGCTCACTTTTTTTCCTCCCTCTCTGCAGTGCCTCTAAAGGTTTTTGGTAGCAAGTGGAAAACCTGCTTAGCTTTAATTCCTGCTTTGCACTGAGCCTGTAAGTTTAGTTTTCAAGTGTGGTGACCAGAGGAGTGTTTGTGTATGGTCTAAATCAGAAGAAGCCCTGTATTTCTTCTCTGTAACCTGATTTAGATCTGTGCATACAGTTGCTGCTGATACCTGTTGGACTCAGTTTAAAGGTGTTAGCCCAAAGGGGAAGGTATTTTGCCTTGACTTTAAGGGAAGTTGGATCAGGGTCTTCTATGAACTGAGAGTAAGAAAACAGTGCTAACTTTTATAGTACATTTTGTATATTTTAACGCTTCATCCCAGGGGACCCATAAGTGTTCTGCCTTAAAAGATTTATTTTAAGATTGTTTTGGTTTTGTCTTGCCTCCCACACCTGAGGAACTCTCATTTTCTTAGAGCACAAACCTACAGTTCTTCAGAGCAACATACCGTATTGTGAAAAATGTAAGCAGCTCTACTCATACAGGGATCTGAGATCAGGTGATGAAGAGGTCAGACTTGCTCTGTGCCCACTGGGAGATTTCCAAGTTAACATAGTACAGTTGGAAGCATTGCTGTTGGAAAAAGCGTTTGATTTGAGAGAGAAAGATATCATTAGGGTAAACCAAATATTGTCTTGACAGATTCTGAAGGAGCTCTGGAGTGCTGAAGGTACTGTCTTGCAATGAAGCAAAGACCACTGCCATTAGCTGTTGTAATACAGCAGGCATCTAGTAGCCTCGGGAAGTGCCAGGGTGTTCTCATAGTAATGGGAGTGTTGGGGTCCTTGACCAGTCCATGTGATCATTTTACTTCTGTAATGTCTTGTCTTGAGATCCAGGTGGCTTTTCCTCCAAACCAGTGCTTCTCAAGCATTTTAGGCAGTGTACCAAACCACTCTGCATCCTTACAATCAAATTTTTATAGTGGTTTATCATCAGACAACTATAAAAGTAATATTGCTATGTGGCTGGCTGCAAAGAACTTGCTATTACCTTGTGGAACACAATTTGGGGAACCAGAGGCTTTAACTGTTCCAA
Source organism: Falco punctatus (assembly GCF_963210335.1). Taxonomy (NCBI): domain Eukaryota; kingdom Metazoa; phylum Chordata; class Aves; order Falconiformes; family Falconidae; genus Falco; species Falco punctatus. The sequence continues at coordinate 104,171,602 of NC_137580.1, read as the reverse complement.
GCTACTCAAACAGGTAGTGTGTTCCAGGCAGAAGCAACTACATTTCATTCGGGCTGCAGTGACTCCCATGTGTAAACCCATACACACTTCAGGAGGAGTGACTTATTTTCCAGGGCATCAGTTACGTAAAAAGTGAACATTGCTAACAGTATTCGGTAGTGTTACCAGCCTGCAGAACTAGATTCCAATTAACACAAGTAAGTCTGAATCGCGTGAATGGTGTATTGTTGCACCAATTCAAAAGAAGTGTTCTAATGCGCTCCCCTTACCCCCAAGACGTGAACATATTCCAGGAATTTTCCTGGATGCTAATGTAAGGTTATAGAGCAAAGACCAATTTTCTGTTTAGATTATGCAGGGTACCTGGTTTTGGAGGGAAAATATGACTGACCATAATCCATTACTTACCCTAATTCAAAGTTAGTTCTCACAAAAATGTAAATGTACATACACATTTTTTGCTAAAAGTCTCTTTAGTTGTTTTCAAGTTTTAATCAAGTGACGGAGGATTGCTTAGGTTTTTAAATTTCAGATGAAAAACAGTTATTTGATGAGACAAATAGTAGGAGGAGGGGTTCACATGCATTCTTGTGTTCTTTGCTGCTGTGAGCAGGGAAGTGCGTTGGTTTTCAGTGGAAAGGATGACATCTTTTATTCCCCCACTCAGATATGCACCAGGTTATTCCAAATTAAATGTTTGGACAGTTTTAGTAATTTCCTCCTTACTACCTTTTCATCCACTGATGTTTACAGAAGCAAGATTTATTTTACATATGCTCCTACTGCATCATCCTTCTGGCTCTTTGTAGATGAGCAGAATTGGAGATGTGCAACTCTTAATTTATTCTTTTGTGGGGACAGTAGTTTTGAGAGTATTAATAGCAATGTACCTTTCCTGTGAAGAGCTGCCTTCAAGAGCTACGAAGTTACAACTTTAACGTGCTTATTTGGAGCCACACAAATTTTAAATGGGTAGTTACAATAAATTACTATTGGGGTAGACTTGGAAGTGAATTAGGGAGGCAGCACAGGTAAACCAGTTTTAGCTTTGATTTCTTTTTACAATTATACTGAGGGCACTGTCAAGGTGCTCTCTTCTTCGGGTCTTTCCCCTGTTTCCTTTCTTTGCTAGATCATCAGTTTATAGAGGCAAGGCAATCACCTACCCTGTAAGCCGGTGATGAGGTGCTTGTTAAAACTGACCTTGTTAAGAGTTTTGGCTGAGTGAAATTTTCAAGATAGGATTTGCCTGTCTGGTGTTTTTTGGGAGTTGGGTTTGTTCTGTTTTGTTGGTTTTTTTCGTTTTGTTTTCCTAGAAGGATGTTTGAAATACGGTCCAAATTCTTTGGTTTTAATTGCATCTTAATCACAGTTACTGGTTCTATCCTTACCTCTACCCACATTGGGATTTGAGTGGTCCTGGTCCCCACAGCAACTGATGGTGTTAGCTGGCAGTGCTGTGCTTGTGTGTTCAGCATCCTGTGGTTTTGTTCAACCTGCTTGGCAATAGCAATAACAATAAAATTGCCTTAGTGCCCTTGGCCACACCTTTTGAGCACTGGAAATCATTGACAAAGTCTGATAAAGAAAGGTACTATTTCATGAGAACCTTTGTGACTAGAATGAGTCATGTAGGAAAGATGGGTGAGTGAAAGAATAACTTTGCCACCTAAAAAAAAAAAAAAAGAGGGTGCGGGTTTGGGGTTTTTTTTTTGCTTCCTATGGAATGTGCAGGGTGCTTTAGAGGTCCTTGTGTAGTTGAACTCAGTTGCATTTAATTTAAGCATATTTAAGCTGTTTTTAAAAGCAGCCTTCCGTTTTACAGGTGTAGTTTAGGATACATAAATGCCTAACTTACTAATTGTGCCAGCAAATCAGAGTAGTTAAATGGCATTAATTCCACCAGCAAAATTGCTCACAGGGTAAATTGCAAGCTCAAAATTAGTGATTGAGTTGAGGATCCTTTAAAAACCTGATACTAAAAATAGGTATTATTTCAGAAGGGCTGATGTAAAGAGTTATTATGGTGATAACCACGCAAGTGTTTGACTAGATAAATTAATCTCCTTTCTCAACCTTCTTGAAGGTAAAACTACAGAACAGGAACATGAAAATGCCTCATAAGTTTTGCTGGTTTGGTCCCGTCCCCCCCATCATCCCCCATTTTGTTCGTAAATTAACATCTCCTACCATCAAAACGTTGCCCATGTGATGTCCCCCAAGCAGGGGTTCACAGGAGCACTGCTGGAATATATAAATATATAAATACTACTATGTCACTATAGCTCAGGGTGCTGAAACTGTCATCGGCTACGTGGTTGCTTTTGCTTAGTCATGTGGGCCTAGAAAGAGGATCTGTCTCTAAGGGTTATTTTGTTGCATTTCTTGCAAAATGTGATGAGGTCTTCTTATAAAGAAACCTACTTTGCCAAGGCATTTAGCTTTCACTAGTACTTGTCACCATCTGTCAAAACACCAGCCTTGCAAGTTGGCCATTTAGGTGAAGGTATTTGGAGTTTGTTGGCTACAGAGTCGCTGTCAAGGGACAGATGTTTTAGATGTGAATACCATAATAAGTGGAAGCTGGTAGACTAGTGCCCTGCTCTGGCTCTAGTGCTGTCCAGTGCCCTGGGCTATTAGTCATTACTGTGCAAAATCTCTTTTTCCCAAGGGATGTTCAGGTTTGGGTATGTGAAGTGAAACTGAGTTGAGCACGCTTCAGAAACATGACCTTCCAGCTCCTCATAAGACCGGTGAGGCTAAATCCACAAACGTGTATCTCATCTGCTGATGGGTGACCTGTGTGGTGTGGGTCTGCGCAGTGCCCTGCCTCCATCCGCTGGCATCACCACGTGAGAAGTGCAGGTGGTTTCATTTCTCTTTTATCCATCCCGAGCCTTCAGTTACTTCCAGCTTTTTGGCTAACGTAGCAGTCACGCTGCATGCTAATGGCTTTGAAACCTATGGATGTAGTAATAGGGCAAATCATTAGCAAGTGTGATACAGAATATGTCATATTTGGAAGGAGGAGTGAGGGTGGCAAGACAAAAAGAAAATACTAAAAGCAAGTATCTCTGGGAAAAAATGCAGAGAGAGAACAGATTTTCCTGAAAAGCAAGTTGTCCAAAGTTGCTCTTGTTCTCACTGAGGATGTTTTATGGCAGAAAAGGTAATAATACAGGATATTATACAATGGATGTTGAATTTTCCCTAAAGGCTCCCCAGTGAGATATTCCTACCAGCTGCTCATGTTACACCTTCCAATGACTTGGACAATACAGTATATGACACACTGAGCTGAGAAAATGTTTGCGTTGTGTATAAAAGACATGTTAATTTTCCTTGTTTGTACGTATTGAACTTGTTCTTTATGGATTCATAGTCCAGAAACTAGATTCCATTGTCTAGTCACCAGACAAATAAACTGCTGGCAGCACCATGACAAGTTTTCCCCCAAGATGCAGTTTTCAGCTGTGTAGAACTGCTAATAACAAAGCTCAGCTGGCATCTGGGGACATTTATGATGGTGTGCTCCCCGGGGAAGGGGAATGGAATAGGCGCTGAACTTCAGATGGGCCACTGCTTAGTCATCAGTCTCACCTTCTCCTTATTTATGCCTGATTGAAATGGGCTTTTTTAATATGTTAACAATCCCTGGATTCACCAAATATTGTCTTTCCTTTTTTCCATTAATGTAATTGATGATGCATGAAGGCATTGCATTTGTAAACCTTGCGCATTGCAGTGTTCATTTCACTATGTTGTTTTTCAGTAGTACTCATTCTTCCAGGAGGGTATTAGTCAGAAGAAATTTAAAATGAGGGATTATTTAGAACGGGGTCCAGTCGTGCACAGTGGCTATTGAAACTACTGTTAACCCTGGGATGTTTTACAGAGGTCATGTTCTTTTACTCACAGATGCGAGTTTAGTTGCAAGGCTCACTCCTGGAGCTGCAGTTCAGCTTGGTATTGAAGTGGTTTTGCAAGTCAGGGATGAGACTGAAAATTGATGTGGGTGATAATCTTGTAAGTAACAACTGTAAGACAGACAGAGACCTGATTCGTTCTCGGTGTAGTTATGATGCTTTTCCTTTTACAAACCATGGCAAATTAAACATGGGGATATGTCAGTATTTCAACAATTTCCTTAAACGAATTTATCCCTTTTTGAAGGCCACCCAGCCACTCGGTATTTCAACAATTTCCTTAAACGAATTTATCCCTTTTTGAAGGCCACCCAGCCACCCTGGAACACTTGCTCTTTGTCTAAATTGCCATTTATAAGAACAAGAGGCAAGAGCATTTCTGAATACTGGCAGCAAAATTGAATCGGAGAATAATTTCTGTCAAATAGCACTAGCCACTTCCAATTGTGAGAGAGGTGTTCTTACGTACTGGGTGATCCCTCTTCGTTGTAGGATGAAGACTGCTTGTCATTGTAGGTGTTTATTTGTTGCCTGCTGTTTGTTCAGCTCCCTTGTCCTACTAGTCAATATGTAATTGCAAATTGCAGTCGATAGCAATGTTTCTTTGTATGTACTTTGTGGTACAAAAACCTATTGAAATGTGGCTGGCATTTGAAAAAGCAGACTGATAAGCCTGTGGCTCTGTACCCTGGCAGAGAGTTGTTGAAGTGCTGGTGGGCATGGTATGGAATTGGATAGGAATTAGGAGGTATTTGTGACCCCTATCCTGTGCTTAGCCCACTGCTGTTTAAATGCTGATGAGACTCCCTCTGAAGTATGCTGGACTCTCGAAGCTGCGGGAAATGAGGGTGCTCTGGATGTCCTGAGATCATGTTCCTAATGCCTCTGGCTCCTGGCGGATCACGTTAGGACGGTGGGGTTTGGGGCTGCCTGGAAAGCCTGCCTCTTGTACTTCAGGTGCCAGTCCCAAAGAGAAGCACAGGAGGAGTTACCTGGCATACAGTAAGGAGAAGCAGCATGGTAGCTGCCGAGGGGCTAGACCCTTGTTTTCTGCCACAGGTGGATCTTGCTGTTTGGTGGATCCTGACCCGCGCTGTACTGTTCATCGTCAGGGTTAGTGGTTTGGCAGTTTGTTTCCTGGCCCTTGCAGCTATGGGTGAATTGTTTTTGTCTAAACACGCAGTGTCTGTGGCTGTGCAAGTGTAATGACGGGGGTAACAAAACAAACAAGGATTAGTTCAGGGTGCAGGGTGAAAGCACAGAGGGGTCCTTCCTTGTCTTTTAGAGAATTTGTGACTTATAATGAAACCAGACAGCAAATGCATCAACACGCAGGACACTCTTGGCCAACGTGTCTCATTCAGTTCAGCCAGCCCGCCCAAACGTGTCCTCACATTTTGTCTTCACATGCACACCCTTCACTTCCTTGTTACAGAGTAGTTTTAAAGATAATCTGTATTATTAATTTGCTGGCTCTTAAAAATAAGGGGGGGAGGGGCGTACTATAAAAGCACATAAAGTACAAACCTCTTGAAAAGGCAGGGTGTGTGTTTTTCGTCTGTTTTGCTCGTAATGCAGAAACAGTCAGTACGGGTCAGTTTGCTGGAAAGCACTCCAAAAATTTATCAGCGAGCAGTTAGCGTGTGGAAATGAATGCCACCAGGAGTGTTGTCAGGGCCAGATCTTGAAAGACCAGATCTTTATGTGGATAACACATTATAATTCTTGGGAAGGCTTAAGCCAGCCTCTAGTAATTCAGCTGCCTGTGTAGGAATTTTGTGTACTTTCCTCAGAAGGATCTGATGGCTGTCACTGTCACAGACAGGATGCAAGACTACATGGTTTTCTGATCTGTTGCCATTGTTCTCGTGCTCTTATGAAGTGGTCTCCTGAGGTTACATGAAAGATCTTTTACTGGGAGACTTGTTATTATTTATTCACTGCCAATGCCTTAGGCAGAAAGATGGACACGGCTGTTAAGGAGAAACTGTGAGATTCCATTGAGAGATGGTTTTCTCACCGCCTGTGTTGCTGCTTTGAATTGAAACCCAGTCAGCACTAAAGAAATTTCCTCTGTAAAATTAGTATGGTTTTGGTCCCATCCCTAATAGGTGGTGGCTTGTAGAGCAAGAGCTGTCATTGCATGAGACACTGTTCTATCTTACAGGCAACTCAGAAAAAGATAGACAACTGAGCAGGACAAAATACTGACATTCCCTCCGTGACCAGCAAGCAGCTTTTTAGAAGGGTTTGGTGGGTGCTGTTATGAAATTTATATGTTTCCTCCACAAATAAATGTGAAGCTATCTATACCAAGCATTAACATCCCTGGGAGGGGGGAAAGTTGGAGGAAAAACTTTGTGGAAAATAAGAATCCCAGGCTGCTGGATTGGCATCAAAAAAAGCAATTACCCATGATGGCTTTTACATCCATATCTTCTGTGGATTTTAGCATATTCCCATTCCACAGTGATTTCTGTTCCTTAAAAAGTGAATTAGCATAAGGCTGCAGATGGCAGGTTTTTAAGAGCAATACCCCTTGTTGGTGCTGCCTGCATCTTAGAGCAAGTGAATAAAAATCAGGTATTTCAAACATCTTCTTGAAGTTAGTCTGTTTAGAAATTTAGATCTGAACTGACCTCTGTGAAGGACGTTAGCTACAATACACAGAGATGAATCAGCATTTTTTCCCCTTCAGACTGATAATTGTCTTAGTTATTGAGGTTTTATTAATTTCAGAAGATGCCATTCTACTGATCTGCTAAAAGCACTCTTGAAGGTGTATGGCTTGAGTTGGAAAGGTAACAATTTTGCAGAAGAGTGGTGTGAAAATTTGCTTCCAAACCCCAACACACTTTTATTTGCACGTGTACAAACACAGGTTGTGAATATGATTCCTTGTCCTTCCCTGTCCAGACTTCGGTGCTCTGCTCCTGCACTTCAGAGATAACACGGAGCAGGATCTGAAGTGCCTTGGGGGTCTCCCATTCACCCCCAAGTGTTTCCTGTCCCTCTGCCACATGTTTACATGCTTTCTGGAACATGTAATCTCCAGATATGTCTTCGGTTTCAGTTCTCTTTAGGACAACTTTGGTGGATGTTGACAGACATTTAAGACTTTTAAGCTTGAGAGCAAAGTACTTCTGTCCTGGCCAGAGCAGAAAATGTTTGTAATGAGGTTGTCAGTGCTGTGTTAGTTGATAACCAGTTGCATAATTAAAATGAGACTGTGGCCTTTTTCCCTTCAAAAGAGGGAGCATGTGTTTTGCCAAGCCCACTATGGATGATACAACAGCCCCCTAAAGAACTGTAATAATAATTAAAAAGAAATCAGTCAGTCCCACTGGCTGCCTGGGGAGGATGTCAGCAAAGAAGTGTGGCCCCTCGCTATTCCCAAAGCAGAATGTGGATTTGCAAGGCTTTGATGTAGCCTTTCCTTGCCGCTCTCAGCATCCCCTCCATTGCCACCGGCAGAGCCCCCAGGGCTGACAGCTGCAAAATCCCCCCGCCGGGCTTGCTGCCTTAGTAGCAGGAGATGGCTGAGGGTCTCCTTCTGGCCAAGACCAGTAGCAAAGCCAGTGTCTGTGCACCAGCCTTGCCCAAATCCCTCGCCCTGTAATGGCACTGTAATGGGGTTAGCTCTATCCTGTGCCCTAGCTGTTTGTATGGCATATTTATGAAGTAAATGGTTACTACAGGGTTTCTCCTGCTTTGTAAGTGCAACCAGCAGCTATTAGGAGCTTGTGTGTAGAGCTTAGCAAGGCATTCCTAATGCAGAGCAGTCGTTTACTTGTGAATTCTCTTTTAAAAACAAACAAACCAACCTGAAGGCTGACAAAGGCTCTGGAACAAGAATATGTCAGATGAACATTTCTTTTAGCAAGTTTCTGTGAGTACCATGTCATGAGAAGCTCTGGATTCCACTCTAAAGAGAAGGGGAAGCACTTCCTACTGCATTGTTTTTCTTAGGAAGCTGCTGCTGTTGGTAAAATATGTGTAGCAAAGAATTTGTTAGTAATACACTGTACTTTCAAAGTGTCACTCTCCTATTCTCTATTGCTGCAAGAAGTAGGTTTTCGGGTTGATTTCTTTTTGAGACTGAATAACTTCTGTTGCACACTAGTTAATTATTGGAAATCAAAATGTTAGTTAAGGTGAAACGTAGGATTAGTGGTGCAGTTGTAAAGTAGGATGTAAACCTTATTTTAGGATGAAAACAGTCCCTCTATCTCAAATAGGAAACAAGGAACATTATTTCTGTTTGTATGAAATACAAATGATCTGTCATCCTATTAAGAGAATAACAGATTTAAAATATTGTATTGCTTGTTAAATCTAATTCATGGTACTCATGCAGATTTCAAGGATCAAGGGATTTAGATTATTCTGCATTATCAGCTTTAGGCTGTCATTTCTTGGTGTGTTTAAATGCACGCTGTGGTCAAAAAGGCTTTGTGAGCAAAAGTGCACATAACCGTTCTTGCCCTAAGGAAAGCAGCTTGCTTCTGGCCACCTGTTTATATAGAATAAAATAAAGATCCTTTGGGTTTGTCTTTATTTAAATGCTTTTCTTAAGACACCTTTCTCTAGCCCTGAGCCCTGGGTACAGGTTCTTCATCCTCCTGGCAGATGAGAAAGCCCTCCTCCCTGCTGGAGATTTATTTCTGATTGAAGCTTTCGGACAGATGGCACGTGCAGAATGTCCTGTAAAACTGCACAGAAAGGGAAAAGCAAAACTGCTTTTTTTCAGGTGCAGACTTTCATGAGTGCTAGGAGTGATTACTGGCTGTTTCTGTAACAGCAGCTAAGATTGTTTTAGCTGTATTTTAGTCGTGTTGAGGCAAAACCAGTCTTGTAGCAGTGTCACTCATGATGTTGCAGTGCTGCAAAACTATTGACCAATCTCCGTACCTCTGGGATCTCATGTCTAATTCAGGATTGACCGGAATGGATACCAATCCGTCCTAATTGGCTAGCTAAGTTAATGAAGTTTCCCTGCAACTGATTGCACAATGGCAAAGCAACTGGTGTCACGCATTGTGTAAGCACCAAGGCTGCAGCCAGGAAGGGATGATGCTCTTTCACTCCACTGAGTTAACTGGCAAAGTTCTCCATCAGAACCAGTTAAGTCAAATGGAGAAGAAATTGCAAGAGGACAAAGCTGCTGTTAACTGACTGGGTACTTCATTACTTTACCCTGTGAGCGTACGTGTGCAGGGACAAAGTCACTTGTGGTTTTAGAAATTTAACTGTCAACCACACTCCAGCTTTTGGAAATAATTTTAGGTGCAATTCAGTACCATGTTAATAAGCCATTACCTAAACAAGCTGCAGAAATGATGCAGATGCAATTTTGTCTTCCTGATTTTTTATGGTTTTTTTTCAGAATAACATGGGAATAGTTGTACCAGTCCAGTCCAGAGGTCCTTTTAGTGTATTACTGTCTTTGATTGTGATCATTAGCACATATATAGGGAAAAAAAACCCCAAAAAAGAACAGGACAAAATTATGGTGATAGTTCCCTAGTATACGCTATCAGCTGGATAGCTGAGGACTTTCTGAACAAGGAGTTATTTTTAACAGTCCTTAAATTAGTATTCTCCCAGGACTTTGTCCAAGCCTGTTCTGAAATAATGTGAACTCTGGGCTCCCATAGCCTCCTGTGATAAAATCCCAGTGTGTAGTTAAGTTTTGTTCATGAAATATCTCCTTTGATTTGAATTTTGCAGCTGCCAGTCTTATCTGATGCCACCTGGTCAGTCTTCTAAGAGAGGAGGTGATTCAGTTTTCCCCTTTTCCATGCTACTCATGGTGCTAGATCTCTTCTATATCCCACATCAGTTATTTCTTTTCCAATATGTTTAAAGTTTTACTGTAACAGGACCTGTTTCATCCCTTTGACAATTCTTTTTGATGCTCTCTGTACTTTTCTCAGTAATAACCTTTTATGTTACAGGGATGCAGTAAACTTACAAGTAGTAAAACTGTTTAATGGTAAAGAGGTTCTGATCTCTGCTGCCGTTGGGGATTCATAAGCAGTTCTATCTAAACAAAAAACCTCAGCTCTAATGCCTGCTGAGTCAAGTGGGAGTCCTTCCATCAGCTTTGGTCAGGGGTCTAAATCAAACCACACTAAAAGCATTTTGCAGAAAAACAATTCAAAGTGGAAGCAGCTATAAAACAAAACTGGCCTTGACTTACTTAATCATTCATTTCCAAATGGTAAGAAATGTAAAGGCAGAGTTTAAACACTGACAAACAAGCTCATTTTCTAGGTTCTGCTGCTAAATGTCAGCAAGCTAATGCTGTATTTGACAATAATTTCCATGCCTTTTGTATGGCACTGCCATGGAAAGCAAACTCCACCACAGCCTCCTGTCCCTGCCTCCTCTTTTTGGCCACCATGTAAGGAACGAGATTGTGAAACTGAACCAGATGTGGAGATTTATTTTTTTTTTAATTGATGGGGAGGGGTGGTGTGTGCTCCTCCTCAAATGTTCTCATGTGTAAATTTTAATCCCCCAATCAAACACGCTTTGTAGCCACAGACGGCATTCTGCCTGCAAATACACTATTTATTTCATTGAAAGATGTTTGTCAGGGCTGGCTGGCTGCTGGTCTCCCAGAATCAGCTCACAGCGGGGTCAAGCAAGCACCAGTTTAGGTGCAAGGGAAGCAGCGGACTGTAAGCTGTACGCTGGAACCGTTCCTTTGGATTGCTGCCTGCAGCATTGTATTATGAAGCACATCTCTAGGAACACAGTAACTGGTTTATTGATGTTCAGGTTGCCCAAATCCCTTTAAAACAATGGTAATGTAATCACTGTAATTCCCAAAGTGAAAAGCAGAAGGTGGGTTTGAGTTTTTCCTCTCTTGTTGAATTATGTTGTCTGTGTACAGCTGCTCAAAATTTAATCTCATAGCAAGTTAGCTCCTGCTCCAAGTAAATATGCTGGATATCCGGAGAGACTGAACAGCAGAGTAAAATGGTAGCTTTTCCACTGTACACTTAGATAAAAAATTTTGAAGTACAGCGTGACAGAATTGGACCTCAGTGGATGTGTGAAATGGTTGTGAAATAATAATTGTGAATAACATTCTACTTAATTGCTTTAGCTATTAGCCAGATATGAACAACTGAATCTTTAAATGCAGCTTTAATTGACATAATATTGGAAATTAATAAAAAAGGGGTGACAAATCTGAGTGCTGTTTTACATCTGGGCTTTTAATTCAAAGCCATTTTTTCCTTGCCTTTACAAAGCTGATTGCCTGTATCAGGAAACAAGACAAATTTTGAACTTTGAAGCCTTACAGCAGTATTTGTGAGGCCTAAGTGAGTGGAGCATCACTGCTGCTCTTGGAGGAGCGCTGATATACTATGGACCATAGAACTGAGGACCAGAGAGTGATCAGTTTTACAGAGATACTGACTTAGGTCTACAGAAAGTCGGCTGGAGACATTGTTTGTCTTTCTTTTTAAGTTCATGTGGAAGGCAGTGTGCGTTATGGCAGGGTTTGTGTTCTTTGCAGTGCATTGTACCTGATCATTGGTTGGTTTCTCTCTATCTGCTGGTTATGAGCATGTGCCTGTCTCAGCCTGCCAGCAGCAGTGCCAAAGCCAGCAGCTGGCAGCTCACTGGTTACGGTCACTGCTCACTGGTGGTGCTCAAACTGTCCCAGATTCTCTGAACAGCCCATAAAATGGGCTCTTTCGAAGACCAGAATGGCAGTACTTCACATCTTAAAGCTATGGTTTTCCTTCTGCTACTGGACACGCAGCAGTACTTGCGGATGGATTTGTTGAGCTGAATGTTTCATGGGTTTATTTGTACTGGAATAATTTTGGCTGTAAGCTTACTCATGTAAGGAGCTGCCACGGCCACTGGACCACAGTCTTTGCCAGTCTGTGGGCAACAGTACTCACGTGTAAGGGTTGTTTCCCTTTTTAGCCTTCGCTTTTGTTAGAGCTATTTCTTGTAGCTCTTGTCTGGGCACTTGGGACTGGAGAGGAATATTTCTCCATCCCTATGCAGCAATGCACAGAGTAAGTGAAATATGCCTCACATCGGTAACATCCCATACTCACCACTGTATGGATCACTGATGTAGTGTTCTATATATGGCACTTTTGACAGCAATTACTTATATTTGACCACAGTGGTTGCTCTTTGCCCAGCACAGTCCCTCTCAAATCTCAGGTGACATGAGTGTGTTACTGGGCTAGTCTTCTGGCTATTCTTATCTGATTTTCTGTTTCCAAGGACTAGATTTCCCAGCAATTCCCACTGAAGCAATTATTCTTGTTGGTTAAGGTAAACAAGGCAAGCCTTCAGGATATCCTTTGCTGGGAATATAAGGGCTAATCCTGGAAGAACCCCTGGAAAAGGGGTGGAATTATCAGTACTGAATTCTTCTTGGGGCTGCATCTTGTGTATTGTTGAGTCAATCACAAACTTGCCAGAAAAGCTGTGTTCGGGCCTTATATGTCTTCGTATTTTTTTTTTTTTCTGTAATCAGGTTCTGACCTTGTCACAGCAAATGAAATTAAGCAGTATTGTACAGTAGCCACCTTCTCAATGTAAATGTGTATGTCAACTGTGTGTGTATATAGTAATCCTAAACATGTTGTTTATATTTTACATCAGTTTGCTCTAAGGAGAAAACTGACACCTCATGGTTCAATATGCTCCCTATGGAGAAGACAAGATTGGAGCTTGAATACTGATGAATGGCATCTACGGTGAGGGAAACGCAATCTAGAGTGTCCTGCCAAACAGAGAGATACTAGAGAAAGACAAACTGTGTGAGTAATAGGTCCACACCTTTTAAAGCACTGCTTTTCTCCTCGTTAATTTGCTGAGGACACAAGCACACAAGGAGGCATTTATGAAATTCCCTCTTTCATCTGTGGGAGAGAATACAGGCCGCCTCCAAACCAAACATTTATATACTTAAGTCCAATTGATTTGGTGTGTTCTCAAGCCTTTTTCTTTAAATGCTCCTGTGCTCAGTGCTGTCAGTATATGACAGCTTTGCATGACATACGGAACTAGTGGTGTGTTTCAAAGCTCCTCACACTTGTCAGAAACTTCTAGTCTGCATGATAGTCTGGAACCCACTGATCTTGTGTTTTGCACTTGGCAAAATGCTGTAGCATGATCCATCTGTTGGCTGTTGAATTAGAAATGAAGTAAAACAAAGAGCAGGCGGAGAGTGATGTAACAGCGTACCTATAGCAGGGTTTATGACGATGATGATTTGAAGGCTGATATTTTGTATAACCTATTGTGTTGTAAGAATTCATCTCTCTCAAAGGATGAATGTTTTAAATCACATTGCTGAGATTTCTCAGAGCCTTGGATTGCTGCATAGTCAGGTATCACTTCTACCTTGATCACATCACCATGTTGGGTCTGAGCTATTGAGTTCAGTGGTTAAGTAGCATGGAAGGATCTTTTTCCTGCTTGGCTTGTATGGTGCTGTAAGAAAAAAATAATCGCTTTCAATACTGATTGTAGACTTTCAAAAATACCTTTAGCATAGATACGGTCTTGTAAACAGGACACTGATGAAGCTGGAAGACCTGCCTGGGTTCAAGATGTTTGTACTTCATCCTGGGCAGGTCACTTTTCCGAATCTTAATTTCCGTAGCCCTGAAGTAGAAATTAATGGTGTTTAACTTCCTTTCTAAATTGTCCCAAGCCTCACTGTGATTAAGTGTGCTGTGTATATATGTGCCGAGCAGTATTATTATAGCATAAAACTATAATGAAAATGAAAATAAACCAAGAAGCATTGCAAAAGCATGTCTTTGAAACAGAGGGACTGGTTGGGCATTAGAAGAGCCTTTATTGCAGGTAGATGGCAGCTGGTCCCATAAGCAGCTTGAGAAACATTGTGCATTCACAACTGAAAGTCCCTGGAGTAAAGCGCCTTGAACAAATCCAAGCAGGGCAGTGTCTTATGCAGAAAGAGCAGGATTGTGCTTGTACACACCTGGAAATTATCCCATCCAGAGCAAGCTGGGTGTTTAGGTGTTCTCATTGTTTGGAAATTTGTTGTTGGGAAAATATTAACAACCTCACAGCACATAGTTCTTTGCTGTGTTTAAGTGGATTGCCCGTCCCTTGAGGCAGAGGCTGTCTGGGTTTGCCTTCCACAGAGCCAAACACATTGTCAGCACTCAATTAGACGGGTATGTATGGTTTCATGCTGACCCAGAGCTCAAAGATAGCCACTTTTTTTCTCTGGCTGAGCTGAGCATCCCTGCATAGAGAGAGAGCGAGAGCTATTTTTACCTGAACCTGAAGCTTTCTAGCATTGTTCCTGCTAGGAAAAAAATAAACCCTCTATGCTTGAAGTCAAAACCAAAAGAAGGGATCTTTTCTTGGAGGTGCCTGTGATCCTCTTAGCCTTCTAGTAACTGAGGAAAAGCAGACTCTGCGTGTGCACCTCTGTCAGTGCCTCTCTTCCCTCTCAGTTATACTACACCGGTATGTAGCTGGCAGGAGAAGCCCCCCTGAGATACAAAGGGCTGATCAGTCCATGTAAGAAAAGAGCAACTGAGACGGAGGCACCAGTGTCTTTGGAATCAAGGGGTGGATAGCTGATGGGTCAGAGCCATTTCAGTTGTCATCTCAAGCTGGTAAATTTTTGTTTGGAGAAGAAAAAATAAGAGCAGTGAAGTCTAGTTCCAGTAGTCAGGAGCTTTTTGTGACTGTTGAAGTACAGTTTCTCCCTCCCCCCTTGCCTCCTTTGCTAGCACTGTCTGGGGGTTTACTTTTCCACTGGGTACACAGACAGCTCTTCAGAGGGGAAACTGTGGGCTTAGTAACAGCTCCCTGGCCATAATCCCCGAAAGATGACTGGAGATACAGTACATGAAGTAGGCAACAGAGGCTGAGGAGGGTGCTGTCCTTCTCTGGTGAGAGTTTGGGTGGGAGGTGTAAGATTTTTATACTTTATTTTATGCTGCACATTTTTGTAATTCCAGCCATGCACAGAAAAAGCTGGGCAGTGCTGGCTGCGAAGGTGCTTGTGCACCTGTACAAGGGTGGGACAGGCATTCAGAAGCAGAAATAGACACCAAGCCGTCCTGTTTGGGCAATTACACTCTTCCTGCATTCTCACCGCAGTCGGCATTTCAGCGGCTAAGCCACAAAGGAGGTATAAAGACAAATAGGATCTCCTTTTGAAAATACCTGTACTTAAAAGAACCTCCCTCCTGGGATGGCATTCATTATGTGTCTGTTTATTCATCCTTTGCTCACATGATAATTTGCTCCTGCAGAATGTATCCCAGCTCCACCCAGTGCTGGGACTGAGCCACTTCTGCCGGCACTGTTGGAGATCATTTACCAAGAGGAATTAGCTCTATGGCATACATAATGGTGACTGACGTTGCTATACCTGCTCACAGCTGCTCTGAATGCAATCACTACCTTTTCAGTAGCTCATCCTAAATCCCAGTGGATTTCTGACTCTGCCCTGGCTTGCACTGTACAGCTCTTCAAGACTTGGTAATATTCTGAAATGGCTTTAAGTGTAAATGGGAAAAGGAGCTGTTGATTGGGAAGAGGCAAACGAAGTATCAGCCTCTGTCACCGCGTTCTCCTGATAGAAAAGATTTGTGGCAGTGGGTTGAGCTGAAGCAGCAGCTGCTGTGGTGCCACTTCGGTGTTAATAGGGGAGTAGGTGAGTGCAAGGAGCAGAAAATGCTGTGGAAGAGGGGAGAGGAGCCAGGCAGGAAGATAGAGGCATGGGTGCCAGGCTCCATCACTGGAAGGCACCCCTCTGCCTTATGCTGAGGCTGTGTTTACAAATTATTCACGTTTCTGCTGCCCCTCTCTCCAACTGAATGTGTTGGCAGTTTTCTGTCGCCTGGGTAAGATCTGCCCTTTGTGGTGTTTAGCTGTCGCAGAACCTCAACTCCTGATCTAGAGTAACTGAGGTTTCCACCTCACCTGGTAATGTGCCCTAGATTCATTCAAGTCTATTCTGCCAACCCAGCCTCTCGTTCAAGAGTCTTGTCTGTCATTTGCAGGAGTAATTGCAAAAATTGATTCATGCGAAATGCCTGTAACAGGCAGATCCTTTTGACAGACCACACAGCCATCATATTCTGCATTTATTTCAATCAATCAATGCTCTGATGCATATTTGGGTCATAAATACTCTGATATAAATTGCATTTATTATTATGACAGCTGTGTTCCATTAGCTATTATTTATTAGGTTCTGTTGTCCTTCCATTTTACACCTTGTGGAACTGTCAAGTCAGCTGCTTACCTGTGACAAAGCTCAAAGCTTAGTTCAGAGTCTTCCAAAAATAAATTTCTCTGAAGGGATTTGAGTAACAGCAGGATGTGTGTTCTTGGAAAGGCATTGGATGATCTTGTTTTCAGTTTGTTTTATTCCAAAGAGGAGGTTTGTGCTTTTTGGCTGATTTTGCCCAAATTCCAGAATTAAACATTGCATTTGTGATCCAGAGGTCATGGAAGCTAATAATCCTACTGATTAATGTGAATTTTGGATCACACCCCCTTGTCTCAAAGTTTAATTAATCAGGTTTTTCAATATTTGAAATGGTGGGATGCTGACTTGGCTGTATCTAATTTTCCCTTGGGAGCATTTTTAGCTTCATGTCTTTTTACATTGTAAAAATAGCAGAATATCTGATTTGGAGATGAATGAATTTCAGCGTCCTTCCAAGGGTAAGGTCAAATTGCAATGGGCACACTGCTCTGTACGAGTCAGAGTAATTTTCTGTTTCTCATTCCCAATAAACAGTCACACATCCTTCATGCCAGGCTGCTGCACCAGCTTTGCAAGGTGCCAGGCACTTTGGTGTTAATTCAGGAAAGCACTTAATCATGGAATTGATGACTCCAAAGTGCTTAATATAAGCATGTGCTTAAGTGCCTTGTTGGACCGGGGCCAGTGCAGATGTACCTTGTAGAGCAGAGATTTGTAAGCCCCTTCTGCTTTACTAGAGCCAAGCTCCTTGGAGATCGAGGCTTTCAGGGCTGTGCAGCTCGGGGAGCTGGACTGTGCTGCAGGGGTGGGCGAGATGACAAAATGCCCCTGCGTGGGAGAGAGAGCATTCACCCAGGCAGGCTGTGTCCTGCCACTGAGCAGGGAGCCAGGGTCGGCAGAGCATGGCGCCCTGGGCTATGCCAAGCATTGCGTGCACCAGCTGAGCAGGAGGTGGGAGCCTGCATGGTGCTGGAGCCGTGCACCAATCCTGTCTGGCAAAGCTGGTGCTCTGCACTGGGAGCGTGCGCGCTGCAGGGATGGGGCAGCAGCACTGCCTGGCCTTCCTAAAACGTAGCAGCCCCCCCGACCTCCATGGGGGCTGGTTTCCTGGGGATGGAGTGCTAAGCTGCGTTTCAGACTAGTTGTGTGGGGTTTCTGTAAAACACAGGAGACGAAAGCACGGTGTAAGTGCTCGTAGGTTTATTCAACAGGTTTTGTTTGCACAAGGATTTGGGGATAGATGCAGGAAACGAGCATCCCGTCTACCCATAGGGTTTATGTGCTAGCTTAACAGCAGCCTTGTTCATAGCGTTACTATTGAAATACGTGTGATCCAGGGCTGCATGTGCCTCTTCACATGTCTTAACATTTCTGTAGTATCTCCATTTATTTTACTCTAAATGTAAAAAGAGTGAATCTGTAATTTTGATCAAATACCACAGTGCAAAACTGATATATGCACAATCATGTCTCACAAAATATAGATGCAAATGGATATGTATTATTTATAAAGCAGCTTTGACATCGTAATATGCTAAAAAAAAAAAAGAGACATTTAGATCATTTCATAATTCAGCATGCGGCATGTTTTTGAGCTATCGTATATCATTATCCATGAAAAATTCATCATTTGAGTCTTAACCACTATAATTTTATGCACACATTCCAACCAAAAGGGTGTGTGCCCTTTGCTCTTGCCTCTTTTTTTCCTATTCTATCCCACCCACCCCCTTTTATACAATTAAAAGTAGATTGGCTGGGCCTAGACAATACCAAAAGCCCACCCTGCCTTCCAAGAACTACCCAGTAATTAATGAGAGACGTAACTCTGCAACTTAAGAGGGATCTCCAGGTATTCTAGTGTCCCCCCCAAATCCTTCTGGGTTTGCTGAACCTGAGACAGTCAGTGAAAGTCGAAAAGTTTATACTACATAGCAGTAAAATTGATGTCGTTGCTTTCATGCAGGTCTCTAATGTGGACAGACAAAAACCAGGTATAAATCAGCTCAAAACATGGCTATTTCTGCCAAGTTCCAAGTGAATCGTGAATATGGTGTGATTGCCTCATTTCAGGTGTCCTCAGTGGTGTCACTGGCCAAACTGGAGCTAGACTGGAGGAGTGAACTCTGAAGTCGAGGAGATTTTGCAGAGGTTATTTTATCATGAGCCTCATTCCTACGTGACAGAAGGTCTTGGGTTAATGCTTTGGGAGATTTTTTGGGGAAGCAAACAGGAAAGGTGAACTTGTAGGCTTTCAGATGAGGACATCCCTGGCCTGTTAGAGCTTTGTAGGTTATATTTCTTTCTTTTAGTGAAACTGCTACTCAGTGGTGGATTTAAATACAAGTTCGGTGCTGGTGAAAGGACATAGTGAGGAGACAGGAGTTTTCTAAGGACAGAGGTGGTGCCAGTAGGATGATAGTAGTGTTTACTGTTTTTCCTCACTGTTGCGTGGTTGCCTTAAAATACTGCTAGGAAGGATGAAAGAGATTCAGCCTCTGTGGCCCGTTTCTCCGTGGTCTCTGCTGCAAGAGCCAACAAGGAGCCCTTGGCTTGTTTCTGTTCATGTGCAGCTCCTTCTAACCACCACTTTACCTTCTTGGTGCCGTTTAGACAGAAGCTCTGAATTTATTCTGTCCTGGTTTTGCCCATCCCTGGATTCTGAGCTCACAGTGGACTGTGAGGGGCTGGTGCTTTCAAATGTAATATCAGTTCCCTCGCCTGAAGTTTCTCTGGGAATGAAAAACCCATTTGATTAAGGAAACCCTGACTTCTGAAAGCTATCAGACTGCACAACTTTCTAAGTCAGGGCTGCAGAATGTCTAATTAAATGGAACTGTTCTCTAGAGGATTTGGCTTGCAGAAAATTAGTTTTCGTGTTCTTGGTCTGATGTTTATTAAATATTTCTTTCCTTTTTCTCTCTTTTTCAGTTTTCATCTGTAGTTTCATGGTTGCAGCGCCTATCTTTGGTTACCTTGGTGACCGTTTCAACAGAAAGATCATTCTCAGCTGTGGGATCTTCTTTTGGTCAGCTGTCACTTTTTCAAGTTCCTTCATCACTGAACAGGTAAGATCTTTGCAAAGGCACTTTGCAGGGTTTTCTGAAAAGATGGACAATGTGTTCCTAAACAACTTTCCATCACAGTGTGCTGAAGGGGAAGGTCTCCCTTTCATGTGTATTGAACATAGAGCATATCTGACCTTTTGTGGGTGAATTGTGATCTGTGTAACTGTGTTTCCTTGACTCTGAGAGCTGTTATTCTTTGATCATGCATATTCATAAAAAATAACAAGTGAAACATATCTAAGCAAGAGTTTCTGTTGACATAAGGGAGGAATTTTGAGGGAGATCCTAAAGAAAGGTTTTAAAAAAGACTTGGGAGAAAAAATTTCATTGCTATATAGTGGTTCTCTTGTCTTCTGATATGTAACAAAGGCCACTGGAGTTTGTTGGGAAGTCTGCTCGTGACATGTGGAATGACAAAATGCATCCAGCAGTGATTTTATGCATGTGCTTTGTTTCCTATCCAACAAAGGCAGTGAAGGTGGATGACAGCATGGAGATTGGACGTCGTTTCAGCTCCTTTAACGCTAGTTGATGGATTTGTCCGGGGTACTGATGATGGAGTTATCAGGCTTGCTTAATTTTGTCAAGCTATGCACAGCATCCCTCACCTGCTTTCAGGACAGACACAGTACCCCATTTTGAGGACTCCTCATTGCATTAATTTTCTTGCCTGTCAGAGGCACTTGGAGGAAACAATGATCTGGCAGTTTCTGGGGAAAAATATCCTCTTGCTTAAATCATATTACAGAGGATGTTTAATTGCTGCAGGTGGCAACATTCCTGGAGAGACAAGTCACAGCTCCTGGCATCATCAGACTGATTTCCCCAAGGGAGGCAGGGGCATTCCTCATCCTTTCTGTCCAGCTGCGTTCCAGAGATTGCAGCATTGTGGTCACACCTAAAGAATGACAACCAGGGACTAAACCTCTCCGCCCTGCTCCCTCCTGCTCACCCACATGCTCGACAGTTTCTAATACAAGAGAATTTCCACCTAAAGCGGGCAGTGGAAGTCACATGTCTGTCTGGCTTTCATGTTGGATTGATTGTTGCTGCATTTCTAAAGAAAAATGCATATGGCCAAATGTAGAAGCCTTTAACTCAGTAAATTGTTCTGGTTCCTTTCCAGAGAAGTAACATCTCCCATCTAAAGCCAAGAGGCTTTTTTCTTTTCTTTCTTTTCACGTCCTCATAACATTCTGCAAAAGCAGCTGTGATCAGAGCCCAGAGAGGGAAGCATTTTATGAAGGAGGGTTACCTACTTATAAACACTTCTTATGTTACGAACAGACATTTATGCTCAGGTTCTCATTGATCTCTCTGCCCTGTAGTTGCAAGTAGTGGAACAGTGGAACTGGACTGATGTTATCTCTGTTTTCAGAATTGATTTTCAGTTTAAGGATTTTGGACTTACTAGCTGAAGTAGTTCAGGGATTCATATATATGGTCATCAGTATAGAGAAGCTCAGAGTGGAAGTGGCATGTTGTTAGACAAAGAAAGAAAGAATTATGTTTATAAAGCTGGATTATGTTTGGAATCCAAACCCCAATGTTTTGCAAGTCAGCAGAGAGACAAGATCAAAATAGCTAGACCTGTGTTAATTTCTCCTGGATTGCATCAATGCTAACTCTGGACCCAAACTACAACCTTGGACAAAAACCACACCAATTCTGAGAAAAATCCCTCTGTCCTGACTTTACTGCCATCCTCAACTCTACCAGGAGACTTCTCTATTAAACCAGAGGTCTCATGCCCAGCTTTTGTTACCAGCTCCAGGAGATCATGGAAAAATTTGCAGCTGCTGCATGGATGTGCTCTACCCAGTGGCTGCAGCAGGTCGTAAGAATAATCCCGGCTTCACCTAGTTATCCCTACTGCTTTGGCATCCTTTTTGGAGGCCTGATCTCTAATTGGGAAGGCATGCCACACTGAACAAGGTGAATTCCTGAAGTGCTAATGAGAAAAAGGGTCAGAGAAGAGCTGATGCAGCTTTTTTCTTTATGTAGTGACTAACTAGGCATTTTTCCTGATCTTTGTCTTCTAGGATTCATTTGAGGAGCAAAACACTGGCTCTTCTCTCAACATTTTTTCTTTCTTTCTTACAAGACAGTAAATGTGTTTGTCAGGGAGGAGGGCTAGGAGCTGAAATATGAAAAACTCTTTGCTGGCACAAATAAAAGCAGTAGTAAGACTACTGCTGTAAGTAGATAGGTACTGACATCCAAGTCAACATGAAAACACAGGGTTAGAAGGAGCAAGCTGGCACAGGCTTAGCCCTCTGAAAAACTGTGCAGAGAACTTCATGTGGTGACAGCAAAAATACTGAACTAGGCGAGAGACAATAGCCATTCAGTAGAAACAGCAAACTGTGCCTCTAGGGATTGCCTTTCTTCAAATTTTGACAGTGCCTAGTGCCTCACGCATGCTATCACTGTGTAATTAAATCGAGTACACATCTGCATAGTTCAAATTTGGACTGTAAATGCAAAGAGAAGCTTAACAAAGGCAGAAAGCAGCTACAGAGCTTGTGGACTCAAGGCACTCAATTTCTAAAGATTTTTGGCAGTGTGATGGTAGTATTTATTCCTGCCTAAAACTGGGACACTTAAAGGAAAACAATCAAAATGCTATCATTCAAATGAATATCAAGATCATTTGTAATTTATTGTGCAAACAAGTATACAGAAAAGGACATACTAATCCTTATCTGTCCTACTGTTAAGTTGTTCAATAAAGAAATACCCATGTGGCAAGAAAAGAACATGGAGTGAGACACTACCTCAGAGAGATGGGGTTTGATCTGGAAAAAAGGATTGGAGCACAATGAAACGGTTCATCTAAGATCTTTATCTAAATGCTATTTCATGCTGTTTGGGTTAAAAAGATACTGACTGAAAAGTGGCAGATAAAACAGGGATTTGCATGTATACACCATGCGGACATGTAGTTGCTAGAGGGCTCTGCATTAAGGTTTGTAACCACTTACGAAAATACACTTATTTATTACCAAATATCTTTGGGCTTTTAACATGGAATAATGATCATCAAATAAATGTAGAATGAATCTTTCATCTGCTACTAGCTAGTAAATAGCTAAATAATAGGTTCTCACAAGGAAAAAAGAAAGTCAGACCAAAATTTAAGGATAGTTCCAGAGTGTATAGGAGGTGATAGTTACATAAAACAACAATGTATGAATTCCATGCATAGCAAAATAGAAACAGGGCAATCAGATATTTAAATATTAGGTTATTGTTCGTGAGGTCTTAAATTACATTTAAAACAAATCAAAATAAGAAACCCAAGTAACTACCATATCAGAGACTAGTTCCATAAATACACTTGGTTTCATGGTTAAAAATAACTAATGATAAATTTAGCTGAAGAAAATAATCAGAAGTAACAAGACTGAGATAATATTGAAAAGGTCACTTTTTATTCTGTCAAATAATGTGAATTGATAATTTATGTTACTGCACATTTTCTCTATAGAAAAATAAGAAATGAGTCCTTCACTTTGTCTCTGATACTTGGACATTTCTGCTCTATAACACTGTTCGGCACTTACTAAAATAAAAGTTGCTTAAAAAACTCCTTAACAAACTTGTTCATTAATCTAAAATTAGTTAAAATTGGTACACGTTTAGACATATCTCTAGATTAACTCTGTTTATAGAAACTCTGATAAAGTGTGTATATATCTTAATTTGTATTTTGTAAGTACAGACACCTGGTTAGAAATTACCTCACTTTATGCATGCCTTTTAATCAGTCCTGCATCTGCGGGTACACAAATTTTGGTATACTTTCACCTGTAAAACCCTTCCTTGTGTGGTTTTTGGCTTTTGGCAAGCACTGGAGAAAACATTTGCTGGTTGTTGGTTCATATGCCATAATAAATCAGCAAAAAAAAAGTGAGCTGCTCAGTATAGAGTCATAGCACAAAGAAATGTACACAATCTTCATGCAGTTCCTTTACCACGATGCATTTCCATCCACAAAAGCTGAATATGTGTCTGTCTTCCTCTGTGTCAGTATAAAGTCTGATTTAATAAGTAACCATTTTTTTTCTCTAGATAGCATTTTGATGAGCGTAAGGCCTGATTGTGTTGCAGCTGATCATCTTGAGCCAGTTTATATCCCAGGATGTCATTGGGAAGAGTCTGTAATCCCAGTTGCACCATTTCTCTCTTTCTGAACAGTTTTACGTGAAGCAACTTGTTTATCAGGAGCCATCAGGCCACGGGCTGGGAGTTTGTTTCTGGCTGCTTGGATATCCACATCTATTAGTCATAATAATAGCTCTTACAGCTGACTGCTTTGGCCAGAAATTTGTCTTAGATGAAACCCTGCTTTGGTGCTAGCTTTCTTACCCCTCTTAGCTCAACTTCTGAGAGATCAGGACTCCTCTCCCTCGTGGACAGACACACTTCTTGCTTTAAAATACTTCCCACCTCCAAGCTCTTTTAAGCAAGAAAGAGCTTGGAGATGGAAAGTTGTAGACTGTTCTCCAGTCTTGTGAAATACTGCTATTTCCCATATAAATATCTTGAATAAAGCATATTTCTGTGTAAAAGGGATGCTGTTTTACAGATGAGCAAAGTATTCTGCGAAGTAGTTAGGCTCCGCTGGGCTGGTAGACCAAGTGTACCTAATAATCAGCCAGACCAGGCTGTGGTAATGTGGGTTTACTGGGAGACATGAGAGCTGCAGATGGTATAAAGTTTGGAAATGGAAAAGCAAAGAATTAACAATGTAAACCAGGAATGTGCTTTTGAATCCTCCAGTTCTTGATAAATATTTCTGTTTAAATGTTGATATAGCTAATATGGTAAAACATTTTCCCTGCCACAGCAAGTTAATCTGGATAGGTGTTTCTACTAGTGGTTTGGGGTTTTTTAATTATTTTTATCTCTGAAAGAGGAAGAAAATAGTCCACTGTGGAATTCCAGTTAGCCTGCAGCGCTTGCTGAAGTCCTGTCTTTCAGACTTGCCAGATGTGTATTTATTTCCAAAGCTTGTCTTTCAAGGAGTGCTAAAAGAGAAGTAACGAATTATGTGCAGTATGAAACAAATGGTTAGCTGGGTTAATTTTAAAAAATGTAAACATAAACCAACCCCATCCCCCTACACATGATGATTCACTCTAAGGGAAAAAAAAAAATAAAAAGCGCCTTTAGCCTTACGTGCTGTGGCAGAAGTTGTACTATAAAACATACAGCTTCTGTTCCTTTGCTTCCACTGTGTAAGATAAATCCACAGTTTGAAAAACAGAAGCAAACAAACTAAAAGCCCCAAGCTGTTGCTTTGTATGTAAGAAGGGTACGTGTGTGTTATCTTTGAAGTCACCATGAATTACTGGAATGTTTATATCCCACTGTTCCATCCTATTATTCTTGAGCAGAAGTCTCTTTTAGAAAGAAGGCAAAAGAGATTCTCCCAGCAATGTTGTGAAGTCTGCGGCACACGCATTCAATCCCTTCCCTCATGGGCGATTCCTGACAGTTTGTGTGGCCATTACAGAAATTGGTGCTGGAACTAACAGGGGGAGTTCATGGACAAAGGCTGATTTTTGGCTCTGATGTGTTTTGCCAGCCTTTAATGTGGTGCTGGAACCCTACAGATGAGCATATGCTGCTGACATTTGGATTTCTGCATGCTTGCCCTTTTGCTAGGCTGCTCAGGAAAAATATAGTCCGCTGCATACTCTCTTATCACAGATGAAGAGATTAGGGTGGGTAATATATTACAGTAGTGTTGCTGTTCTATCTGCCAGTGGTGTCAACAGTCAAATTACTAAGTGCTGCTCTTATGGCTGTACATATAATGCTGGTGTAGTGCCCTGCTGCACCACCTGGTAGCTGTAACCTACTCCTGCTTTGCCTCTGCTCTGTTAAGATGAGACATAGCAATCTATATATTCTTCTATATGTTCTATATATTCTTCCCCCACTGCCCTCTGCTATCAGGGCTCCCTCACCACCACAGGAGAGCTGTTGTGCTAGGGGCCAAGGATCAGTAGGTACCGGGTGAAGGAGGGTGCTGTGCTGGACTTAGGTGGCTCTGAAGACCCAGAAGAGAGGGAAAGGCTAAGAGTTCTCATCTCCATTTTACACTGCACAATGAAATTCTTTGTGGACTGATTCTGCCTCACTTTCCCTCTCCCATATGTCTTAAAGCATTTTTTTGAATTGCTTTGAAGAAAGGTAATTCCCACAGCTTTAGAGCTGCTTCCCCTCTCAGCAACATGCTGTGCAAAAGGCTTACATGCACTGCAATATGCAGGGGATGGCACTGGCCGTCAGGAGAAGAAATGAGCCTGCCTCAAGTCTGGTTATATGTACCTAAACCTGTGTCGCTGCTGGAGATGGGGATGAGACCTCCAAAGCTGCAGCTCTTGGGAGGTAGGAATTGTCAGGTTCCTGCAGCAGTTCTGCTGTGAGAAACTGTGTTTTCAGGGCTACTTGACTCTCCACCTCTAGCTAGGACTAGATCAAGATGTAACAAAATCCATGCTTCCTGGACAAGGAAGTATGAGAGATCCATGCTTCCTGGACAAGGCAGTATGAGAGTTTCTATGGGAACTGAGAGGCACCATTTCTTTAACCTCCGCCCCCCGCCCCCCCCCCCCCCTCCCCCCCCCCGAAGGCTCCTACTGCTCCTTCCCAGTGCTATTCACAGCACTCTTAAAAGTTCTACTGTTTTGCATGGTTTTTTTATACGGATTACATGAGGTGTAGGAAAAAAATACAGTATTGCTTTTTCCTTCAATAATGAAGCATTGCCTGAGCTGGTCTTAAGAGATTCCAGGTATCTGTCAAGTCTGCTAACATCTTCAGCACTGCTGATATCAAATACTGTATGGGAAACTGTTCTCATGTAAGAGCAACATCTTCTCTTGCACAGACCCGTGTAATGATTTGAACTTTTGAATCTGGGGTCCTCATTGTTCCCTCAGATTTTGCTGACCTAGGACAGAAGAGGTGGGAAAAAAATTTATGTAGATGAAATAGTTGCAGCTTTCTGCAATGGAGTACAGGATTACTGTCATGTGTTTGTCTCCTAGCTGCTTTATATTCCTACCTTGTCCCCTTCTACTTGTCCCTGTTAAAAGGAACCTATAAATGAAAAACAGGTTAGGGTGTTCTCAGAGCATCAACCCCACAAAAGCCAATCTATGAGGAGGCTTTTCCTAGGTGTTAGAAAATGAAGTGGTGTATTTTCTGCTCTGAGTGTTGTTTTTTTACCCTCCGGTATCTGCATCTATATACCTGTAAAGCATTTGGGAAGGGTTATTGAAAACACAGCTGGTGATGGCTACCAGGAGAGACACAGAGCATAGTTCCAAAGCTTACTCAGAAAGCTTATTTATGTGATAAGAAAAATGAACTGCAAGAAACTATCATAAGGAATAGCTCTACCATACATTGTATTTCTTGTCTGCAGTGTGTTTGGAGCAGGATCAGTTCTGCTTTCCCCTCTGGGACCCGAGAGCTGTCAAGGTAACACCCCCAAGTCCCATCTTCCCCCAGGTAGGGTCTGTCTGGCACCACATCCCAAACTTCTCCAGTCATCCCAGTCATGTGCTGTTCTGATCCTAAGTGTGCCTCCTGCCCACTGCTTCCTGCTTTTGGGTCATTCATTGCTCTGAAAACATGCAATATCTGAATCAGGCACTGTGGATGCTGAAAGAAGAGATGTTTCTGTTGCTGAGTGTCATAACTCACCTGGACTGACACGTGCTGCTGCAGAGGCTTCTATTGCTAGTTCATTAAAATGAAAGCAGCAATTTGCACCAAAATGTCAGGACTGTTCCTCAGAGCTCAGGCTGTTTCTAGAGCAGGTGGACAGAGGTTTGTGCTGGGAGAGTATAAAGAAATAGGCTTGCGGCTTAATGCTCATTTGCAGTGGGTCTCAGTGAGGGCTCCCTCTAATTGCCTACCCATTTTCTGGACAACCGTTAGTTATCTAGGTTACTGGAAGATGTTGAAATCGTTATCATAGGGTCTGTGACTGTGGTTCTGATTCAGCTCTTCCTTTGGGAGTCTGTGGGAAACTTTAGTGTGCCTTTGTGTGAACTGAGTCACACCCTACACCTTTTTAAACCAATATGCTTACATTTGATGCTGTTTCATCAGATCATGAAAATGCCTAGAGAAAACAGCTGGGGATCGTGGTGCCAGCATGAAAGATCTTTACAGGCCAAAGACCTTTACAGTTTTGTCTCATTTTTATGCAGAAACTG
Source organism: Falco punctatus (assembly GCF_963210335.1). NCBI lineage: Eukaryota > Metazoa > Chordata > Aves > Falconiformes > Falconidae > Falco > Falco punctatus. Next base: position 104,144,106 of record NC_137580.1, on the reverse strand, counting down.
GAATTTATAGTCTCTAGGTTGAAGCATAGGAAAGTTCAGCCACTATGTCAGTTAATGGATGGTTTGGAAGCAACGCCTGCCTGTAACTATCATCCTGCCTGTCCTGCTTTTATTGTGCCTGAGTAGGAAATCTCACCTGGGTCACTTATTTGCTGAGGAGGCAGAGGGAAGAAGGCATATTTATTTCATTGCCAGGCTGTGTGTGTCTTGGAAGCGTTCCTTCTTCTTGTGTTGTCTATTAAAGTGTATATTCTACTTGTCATACTGCAGCAGAGGCCTAACCCCAGAGCATGCTGATGGAACACAAAAAGGACGTCTTATTGCTTCAACTCTGTCTTACTGGAAGACCCTATAAGGCTTCAGCATTATGCTTTGTAAATAATTATTACAGCATCTTATGCTCAGCCTCATTCAAAACATCCGAGGAATGGAAGAAAGGGAAAATGCTCCTTAAATAGACTGGAATTGAATCGGCTGGGGTGGGGGGAGGAAATAAATTAAAAAAAGAAAGTAAGTAATGCTGCTTGTAAGTTTCCAAGCAAATGTTAAAATATCAAGTAAGGAATTATAAAATTTCCTATCAGCTTAACGGGATCCTTGCAGCAGTAGTTGTGATCTGAGGAACACAAGCCATTCCTGATGCGGTGCTCCACTGCTGCATAGTTGCTTCAGTAGTGGGAAAGCCTGCCTTGGTCAAACAAGTGCAGAAGGCAAAGCAATTTCCTTTGGAAATAAGCTTCCTAGGTAACTGTGTATTGAGGGTATCGAGGAGATGCCAAGTTGGTGGTGTGCTTTGCTGGGATGTTCGGATATGGGTCTGGAGAAGCATTACCGTTTGTTTAAGGCTGCAAGCCGACGTGGATGTAAATAAGGCAGCTTATGGCTTGTGTTCTTGAGGCTGGCTTGAAAAGAAGCATGATGCTTCAGGAGGGTTTGGTTAATGATGCCTCACAAAGAAAACAGTGCATTCAACCCAGGTTTAGGCTCATTACGAAGCCTGGCAACAACTTTGTATTAGCAGGGCCTTGGTGGTTCTTGAAGGTTGTGCATATCGTCCTGAAAAACAGGGTGCAAGAGAGAGGGAGTGTTGTTCAGCCTCTGGCTTGCGTTCAGATGCAAAAGTATGGATTTGAGCCTTTCTTTACTTGAGCTCTTGGTTGCCTACAGCTACAAAAGCTTCAGTCATACTAGAGGCAGTGTAAGTGCTTCTTCAACGGCACACGTAATGCGGCCACCCGGGTCACACACAAAGGCTGAAAAAAGGACCATTGTGTTCTGAGAAACGTGCAAATAGTGTGAAGATGGGAAATATATTATTGTACCAGGTGCTACATTAGTCTTTTGGAGTATAGACGTTTCTTTTAAATTCATAAAGTTCACATGCTACACAAAACACTGCATTTGCAATTCAGATAACATTGAATTAGAGTACTAATCTCAAAGCCATGTAGTAGATTTTGAGCTGGAAATCCCTGGGAATGGTGCTGATCATCATGTCTGAAAACATGATTGACCAAGTCTTGTGAGAGGATAGTGACAAAACATGCAAATGCATTTAATATAGTTAAAAAGGATTGTCATTTTGTCAAATAGGCTGGATTTAGAGAATGAAATGAAGCTACAGCATGACAAAACCTTGCCAATTAATAATGCTTCAACAACAGCTCTTCAAAGATCATGAGTAGGGAGAAGCTGCTAGGTAGAAGGAATTGGTAGATGCACCAGTTTCTCTCTGGAAATCTGATGCTAAAAAATGAGACGTCTCTCAGATGTAAGCCAAACTTACTGCAAATTCAGCATTCCTCACAGCACTTGGATGCTTCTGGATCTTGATTGAGTCAGTGAGCCAGAGAAGTGTGAAACATGAATGCAGAAAGAAAAAAATTCAGAGTTTGGAATCTTTTGGATGGTTTTTCAGCAAAGTTGCCTAAAAGGTCTGGCCTCCCGGTGTACTTAAAATTTTAGCACATGCAAAATAAAACATGCCAAGAATCAGTAGAACCAACAGCACAGGGAAAGTTCCTGAGACTACAAATTTGTTCGTGGTCACTTCATTTAAACCTCTTCATGGACTCTCCAAACTTGTTCTACCCTTGAAAATGCATATACTTAGGGCAAAACATTCACACCAGAATGTCTCAGTCGGTGGGGTGATGCTTCTTTCAAAGGGTGCTGAGAAATCATCGTTTCTGCAGTTTCAGGGGTAGGAACGTGGGGTTGTGCTCTCCAAGAAGCAGAAACATCTGCTGGATTTGACTGAATTTTGGTTTAAGAGCTGATCCAAACCAAGGAGTGTTTGAGCCAAGACAGCCCATAGGGTAAATGCGGTTAGATCTCACGTGTTTCTATAGATATCAGTGAAGGTGGAGGTGTTAGTGTTACCTGTAACCAAATAATAATAGTGTTACCTGTAACCATTTGTTCTGAAAAGTCTGGTGTCTGTTTATCTCTGGGTTCCTTGGATTCAGTCTTCTCTTGGGACTCATCTGTGGCTGGAACACAGCAGCCTGTTACTGCCTTTTAATATTCTTTAGTATTGTGTACACCAGGCCATATTCCAGCTGTTAGTATTTGAAAAGTTCTTGTGTCAAGCAGCTTGCCTTGTTTCCACAGTTGCAAAAATACACTGTAGTTCTCCCCATCCCTATTTTTGTGATCATGTTATGGTTGTCTTCGCACATCTCAGGTAGGGAATGGTGATAGTACCTAATGCCAGAGACATTTGTTGCAAGTGCTGGTAAGCGTGTCCCATCTGACTAATCTGGAACAAAAAGCAACAGTTTGCTTCTGACCCAGAACTATTAAGGTTCTCAGGGGAAGAGTTTTGGAAGATGCAGTCTGGCCGAACTGCATGTAATGGTTTTCTAACAGGGATAAATGACCACTATTTCAGCCATGTGAAGTGCTGTGGTCTCCTCAGTGTCTTACACTTTCAGCCACAAGGATGAAACGGAGTGCTTTAACTTGATGTTCTAGCAGGCACTGGTAACATGGGGCTCTTTATGATCCCTGTGATTTATTTGAAAATGTTAGCCTTTTTCTTTAAGGTCTATTTTATAAGTAGCTATGCACAGGGCACTCTGCTGGATGGTGTTCTGGTGAATAAGCAAGCTAATCTGTTACATTCCTTCCAATTACATTCCAGACCCCTGTCATTAATGCAATATTAATGACCAAGAAACTAAATTAAGAAGAACATAAATCCCACCATTTGAGTGTCATGTAATATTTTTACCACAGGCAGGTCAATCACATGAAAAGCCCTTCAATTAGTAAGCTGAATGCTGCTTTGTCTTAACTGAGGCAATTGTCAGGACCTGGTGGTGCTGCTTCATCACCCAGTGTCTTGTAATTACATTACCTAATTGGATGGAGAATAAGAATTGGGCTTACTCTTTTTTTTTTTCTTTTTTTTTTTCCTTCTTTTTTTCTTGTTTTTGGTTCCAAAAAATGACTGAAAAGTAGTAGAAGAGTCTCTCAGGACTGCCACAGGTTTGAAGCGAGGGCAGTGATGGGAACTTGGATTCAGATGCTGCAATTTTAATGCTGAAGGGGAATTGCACATTCAAAATTTGCAAGCAGCTAAGAAAATGCTGATTTTTGTATGTGCGAACCACACAGCAGCTCCCTGCTGGCTCTGGGAAGCGCTGTGGGAGTCTTGCTACTTCCAGGGTCGTTTTGGTTTTGTTTTGTTTTCTCCAGAGTGCTTAATTAGGTGCTTCACTTCAGAGCCTATCTGTAGGTATCCAGTTGTTAAACACTGATTGAAGGGTGTGATGAATGAAAAAGGAGTATCTTACAAGCTTTATTGGTTATTTTTATGTACAAAATAATAATCTAAATATCATAAAATAAGGACACTTTAATCAGCTAGAATCTTAGATGCATTTCCAAATAAAACTTTCCACATTCAATTAAGTGTGTCTGAACAGATCACCTGGGAGCCGTAAAGCCATTAACAAATACTAGAGACAATCAAAGGAAAGGTGAGTGGACTTTGCTTCATCTCCCTCGCTCATTTCTATATTTAAATATGTATTTTGTTCTCTTTCTACTTGCTGTAGTCTCTCTTCTCCTTGCAGGGCTCTGAATACCAGCTGAATTTTCCCAAAAGGGGGTTGTTCAAAGGTGAGGTGCTTAGAGCTGAGAATTGGTGGGACGCTTAATGCATCCAAATGAGCTGAAGTTCTGAAGTGTTTGACATAGTGTAAATGGATGCTGTAGAAGAATCAGACCTGCTTTAGAAGCCATGATGTAAGTCCATCCTAATGGCAAAGGGTTTGTATATTGACCCTTGAGCAAATGATTCATCAAGTATACTAAGGTTTCAATAACTCGGTAGCTTGCTATTAAATCTTGGTATGATGTAGTGGTCTCATCTGTAACATGTTTATAACCTCTAGCCAGCATATAATAAGCATGTGTGATTGAAAAAAAGGTGAATATGTGAATAAAATGTATGAATACTTGAAGAAAGGTCCAGGACATTTTCACTTTAGTGTTGGTGACATCCCTGTCAGAGTTCAGGGGAAGGCCTTTGGGTAAGAGAAGCATCCTTTGTTGGACACCAATTTATAAACTTGTATACTTGTCATGCCCAAGCAGCCTTAAGGGAAAAAGAGTGAAGAAAGCCAACACAGTAGATGCGATGGTGTAACAGAGACATGGTAGATGAGATGGTATCTGCCATGTGGATTTAATTGGGAGTTTAAATAGTTCACCTTTGCTAGAGTGGCATCGTCACTCTAGGGCTGTGCTTCTATCCCTAGGCAGCCTGTAGTGCTGCTTTGACATCTGTCATTACCTGAGAGGAGGCAGTAAAGATGGAGCCAGACTCTTCTCAATGGTACCCAATGAAAAGATGAGGTAATGGGCATAAACTAAAATATAGGAAATTCTGTTTAAACATAAGAAGAAACGTTTTTACTGTGAGGATGGTCAAACGCTGGAACAGGCTGTTCAGCAAAGTTGCAACTTCTCCATCCTTGGACATATTCAAAACTCAGTTGGACATGGTCCTGAGCAACCTGTTGTAATTGATCCTGCTTTGAGCAGGGGGCACGGACTAGAGTATCTCTAGAGGTCTCTTCCAGTCTCAGCTCTTCTCTGATTCTGTGATGTGCATGTAAAGGAGAAGAGCAGTTTGAAAGTGGTGATGAAAGACGGACTTAGCATCAAGAATTCAATCTGAAGGGAGGAAACCTAAATAGAACTTAAGTAGAATCCAGTGGTGATGAAAGTTATGGGAAATGTTGTGTGCGGTTGTGATTGTAAACAGGTGGGAAGTGAAAAGTAGTTATGGGTAAGTGATGACACACACACAGAGGGAAGAAAAGAGAATTCTAAACCCCATCACTTCTCTGCAGTGGGCCAAATGGTAGAAGAACCAGTAAATGCAGTGCATCTCCCCCAGGCTACCATGCCAGCATGACTCACGTCATGATAAGGGAAGAACATCTTGTTGGAGGTGAGAAGGGTAGTTTATAGTTGTATTTATCAGACAGGTAACTGTAGCGTGAACTTCCAAGTGCACTTGTAGCTCTACAGAAAACTGATAAAATAGCGATAGCTCACAGTGTTGCATCAGAGGTGATAACTTATCTCATAACCCCTCATCAAGCAGACTCCACACAAGCGTGTACCTGGCTAGTTGTTATGTACGCTGCCCAGAGATTAAACGTAATCAACTCCTTTTGGTTGTAGGAAATCCTGGAAACAATGCTTACCCAACATATTAATGGGGGAGAAAATTACCAACAAACAAAACATCACACTGAACAGTTCTGCCTCTCTATTATTTTGTATTTTGGTCTCTGCTGGCAATCCCCATGAGGGATTACTCAAAATTACTTGTAGATAAAGGTAGATACTAATCTTCCTTTGTTTCTACACAAAGATCTCCCAGACAGTAAGACACGAAATGGCCAAAATTTGGCATGAATATTCAGTTACTTAAAAGTCTGGGCTGCACTTGATAGGAAGACATGTTCACCAGTACTAAATAGGTAACCCCTCTCTAGCTTTTTACAATATTTGTTCATTTATTAGAGGAGATTTAGAACCATTCATGTTTGAAAAGGTAGGGCATGTGACTGTGTGGTCCAGATCTAGGTCTGACACAATATTTCTGTCAACAATATTCCTGTGGACCCAGGACTTGTATGCACATGTGGAAGCCAGGTGTCTTGGTTATATGTATTCAAAATTGGTAGAGCTTTAGGGGTGCACAGAGGTGGAAGATGTATTCAGGCTTATCTGTTCATCTGTTCTGCAGTAGCCTTTGTCATCCATCCAGACAGAATGGAATTTAAAACATCAACATTATTGTTTCATGTCATCTTGTCTTTTGCGATATATCAGTGTCCCTGTTTGACTTGGAAACTTTCGGATTCTGAAAGGTGACCCCGTCGTTACTGGGAGAGCTAAGAGAATTGGGGGAGTTAGTGTTTATGCAGGTGAAATACTTGCTTTTGTAAAGCCATTCCATTGCTCAGCTCTTCTAGCGACTCTCAGCTAATGAACTGCAATTTGAACTGTGAGTTTACAGGAGCCAATGCTCTTAGTCACAATACCGATACTCAGAAGCACGTTCCTGGTTTGGTTTGCATCATGGTTAATGGTACATCTTCTCATACCTGCGGTGAAGGGTGTGGTGTGTGAGCTTTAACCACTTCGATGCCTGCAAAGTGCTGATTTGGCTGGGAAAAGTGAATAGAGTGCAAGAGGCAGTGGTGTTTGCCTGGCCAGAACATACAGTTCTGCTCAGGAAAGGCAAATGCTTGCACATGAGTGTAGCTGTCAAAAGGGACCACTGTTGTGCAGCCCTTGAATGTACATTTGAGCCCTGTGGGTTTTACTTTGCTCAGCTGACTCCTGCAGTATATCAGATTTATCTGTCTTCAGTTGATCTAACTGATCGCTTGTGACTGCTGTGGTACCCTGGATGTTGTCAGTGCAAGACTCTGCCAGCTGCAGAAATACAAGCGTGTAATTGCAGCGCAACTGAGTTTGCTCTAGAAATTCAGGGGAATTCAATCAGTCCCAGTGCTTTCTCCTTAGTTTGTTGTCATTCTGCACACATGTATTTTAGGCTTTGGGTGGCAATCCTAGCTGCCTAGTGGCAGGAATGGCTTTATGCACATCATCTTGCCAAGGCTGCAAACCTTGATCCATAGCCTTGTTTGTTGCATAATGTTTATATAACAAAGAAGGAAAATATGGCAAACCTCAGCAGTTCAAGTATGGAATTTCATGGTGCTGAACCCTCTTTTACAGAAGCTATATGTAGAATCTGTAGGAGGTTAACTCAATATCGTCATACAGGAAAGGCTGCAGGTGCACTGGCTGTAACAATATGAAAGATTCTACTTTTAGACCAGCAACATCAGTTCAAAACATGACTTGCACTGGTGCTGTGCACACACACACACACACAGAGAAGTCATTTGTACTGGGTTGGCTATATGTGTGATCTCATCAGCCTGTGTGTCCCTAATCTGAAAGAAGTATGTATTCAGCTATTTTTATGAGACCCTTACAAGCTACTTCACATTCAAATGCAAATACTTAATAACTGAAGCTTAAGGATCATATGATTCTTTAGACAGTAAATCTGGTGGTTCAGAGTTGTACACATATTTGGCAGATTATAGGTTTATCACTGACAGCTAATCTTTTAAAGAACTGTGGCTTAATTCCTTTTGTTAACTAATTAAAAAAAAGAGAAAGAAGTTAAAGCTGTAATTAGAGCTATTAAAACATGTATTACTCAATCAGTGGTCTATACAGCTAGGATAAATGTATAATTAGGAGGTTTGTCCAAACATGATTAAAGCTAGTCATGTGTCCTAGGCCATCAAACATTTATGTGTGCCTGAGACTGAGAGTGAAGTCAGTACGAAAATGTGAATATAAACCGTGTCATACTTTCTAGAGAAAATACATGAACTGTCTTTTGGAGTATTATAAATATTTAACTCAAATCATAAAAGCTTTTTTCAGATGAAAATTCTGGAAGGGTTGTGTCACGCCCATAGCTTCTAATCGATAGTGTCACTGGCAACAGTGACCAGACCAGGTCCATCTGACGCTGTGATCTGTCACTGTTGTTGTCTAGGGTTTGCTGGTAGTTTAAGAAATTTGGAAGTTAGTAGGTAGAGTAATTTCTATTAGCAATCGTCACATTCCCTGAGGCACAAGGATTTGTATCCCTTCCAAAACTCAGGTCTATTTTGGCAGACTGGGTTTCTTTTGTGTTTGGGTGGTTAGCCCTCAAATCACAAAGTAGCAAATTGTTCAGCTTTAGAGCTAGAGCATTTTTTTCCTTCCGTATAGTTAGGAGATGGGAGGAAGAAAGCAGGTCCATTGACCTTTTCTCCCTCAAAACATACGTATGAGTGATTTCTCGGTGCAGTAGTCTCTGGCGATGGCATCTCTGGAAGGGAAATTCCCAGGAAGGCTGTAGCAGTTCTGGGTCTCAGTCAGCCACCATTCTTTCCATATGTTGATGGTTTACTGTATACTGGAATCCTCCCTGGGTTGTGTCTCATCAGCCCCTGCATGGCACATACAAATTGGACAAAGGGACTCGGAGCACCTTTGCATCCTGAATTGCCCCAGGTTTCTGCCGTACAGGCATTCAAAGAAATCCATCTCATCTCTACAATCCAGGAGATATTGACAGCTCTTATGGAGGTGCCGGCATCTGTGATGTGACTGCTAACCAAAATTAAAGACGTAAATAAATTGTTTGCTGTAGTAGCTCTTTGTTCCAAAAAACTTTAGTTGCGAGCACTGGCCCAGAGAAAAAGACACTGAAGTATTGGGGTTGGTGGGCTTAACCTGTGGAAAAGGAATAAGCTCAAGTGCTGGAAGCTGACTCCTGCCAGGGTGAGAACTATTTGCACAGATGAACAAATTACAGAAGAGTTCCAAAGTAATGTAGAAAGAAATAAGCTTAATAATATATATCAATTTCTGCTTCGGGAACAGTGAAATTCAGTTAGAAGTCTTAGCTGCCTGTCTGTACTGCTTTTAGGCACAGAAAATGTAGAGAAGAATTTGGCTGATGTCAGCCTGGTTTGTCTCACTGAGACAAAAACTGCTGAGAATCTTGGGGTAGGACAGAGTGGAAAAAGCAGTTGGGGGGGAAATTGAGTGCAGAGGGAATGGTAGCAGTGCCCTGCTACAGCTGTGGAGGAGAGCAGCACTTCCTCTGCCTGCGTAATTGCCATTTGTTTCTGCTGGTTGTCATGTTCACATACACTCAGAGAGGGAGGGAGATGTTCATATGGGTGTATGTCTATATAAATGCACAGACAAAAAATAGCAGTTGTCTATATTGTACACATCGTGGTTTTAGGACCAGTTTCTAAGTGGTTTATGGTATGTCTGTGGTCCAAATGAGTAGCAGCATAAGAATTTTGGAGTTGTTTTGTTGGTTGGTTGGTTGGTTGTTTTTTTTCCTATATGAAAAATGAAAAGATTAGACCTCTCTCAGAAATGACTTTTCATCTTGGGGAGTTACCCAGCCATCCTTCTTCAGAGATGACAAAAACATAAGTTTTGACTCACTGATTAGAGATGGAAGATTGGGGGTCCTAGCTTGCTGTAACAAATTACTGCATAATTTTATTCTATAGGTTCCAGTAGGATGCATGCTAGCCAAAGATCCAGTAGACATCTTTCAGTAGGGTAAGAGGAGGCATTAGCTCTTTAGAGCTCCAAAACTATGCACGACGTAGAATAGGCTATAAATAATTCTCTAATATTTTTTCAGATTTTTGTATGTTTTGCCTAGTTGTTGCACCTAAACAGCTGCGTGGTCCGTAGTCTTGTGTATGTGATCTCAGAAAGGCAATGCCATTCATGTCTTTGTGTAGCTTATGCTTTTATAAGACTGCTTTTATTGCCAACTGAAATCAGAATCTCTTGACTTAAATTTGGATACTGCAGCTTCAGATAACATAGTTCAAATATTAAACAGGTATTTGGAGTATGTTACGTATGGGATGAGCAGGGAGTTGGATCTGAGGAGGAACTCGGGGAGAAGAATGAGCTTGTTGCTTGCTTCAGGTGATTTTGTTGTGCTGGGACTCCGATTCAATGGTCTGGATGGAACCAAGTCACTCTTAACCACAACAGGAAAACTTTGTACAGTTTTCGTGCTTTCCACAAGCGTTGTTAAGAGGAGCCTTATAACACCATTATTTGGAGAAAATTCCTGTCCAGTGCATTCACTGGGAGTGATGCTGGCTGGTGAGCACAAACCTGTGTCATTTTTCCATACGTATTTCAAAATTGAGGAACATCCAGTACATTTGCAAGGTCATTCTACAGGTGTAACTAGCACTGTCTTAATACTCATTCCAGGTCTGGCAGATGACTGTTTTGCCTGTCACCCTCTCTGTGATGCAGATCTGAACCTTTTAAGAAACCAAAATCATCCTCCAGTTCCCCCGGTTTCTAATTCTGCGTGACTAAGTCATTCAGCATGTTATAAATACTGTTGCTCATTCCGAATACATTGGTTACCTGTGCACCAATCATTGTCAGCATATTTCTGCGGTGGAGTGGTTTAGCATTGGGTAATTGGCATAAATTAAATTGCTTGAGTCACAGTATTGCCCTTTTTTGCATACACCCACGTGTGTGTTACATATGTGCACTTTATGGGAGATATATGAATGATAGCAGCAGTGCAAACGCCCTGCCAGCAAACAAGGAACTTGCATATACTCAGAAAAGAGGTATTGATGCAGAATTTATGTCCAAATAAGAGGAAGTAAAGAGCGTGCAAAAAAAATTTTTTTTTTTGTCTTAACTGTCAGTTTTGTCTGCTGATGGATATATTTATGACTGAGGCACATGGCTTAATGTCTGTGTGGTGTTTTCTGTATCTGAGAGCTCTGTACTCTGGCTTAGCTTTGCTGTAGGGCACAAAGTCAGTCACTTCCCTACAACTCAAATATTTCCCATCTGAAGAAGGGGAATCAATAATCGCTCGTGGTTCTCAAAGCATTTTTGTGTTTAAGGACATACCATAATCCCTGCTGTTCTTCTCAGAAATGATCTACAGAATAATCACAGCAAATTGAGGATTTGTAGAAACAGATCTCCCTGTGCTTACGGTTTTCTGCAATTGACTGTTTAATTTGCGCACCTGCAATTACTTCTGGGTGTAGCTCAAGCTGCATAGATGTCTGAGAACCTGATTGTGCTCATGTATCAGGTATTTAGGCATCAAAGTCTTGTGCCTTATGCCCTCACGCAGCAGCACCCAGAAAACTGCAAGTGCAGTGAAAGAGGTCAGCTTGAAAATCAAGTCCTTGCAGTTTGCAGAAGTGTTGGCTGAAACGGGCCACGAAGAAGACTCTGTTAGATGAACTGTTCCTTGTCATCCATTTTCGGCTGCGCGGTGGTGAATGTGAAGTCCATTAATTCTCTGGGCAGCTTAATGAATTTTTCAACCTGTGCCATTGCTTCGCATGGCTCCGAGTCGTTCACGGGGTGGTACTGCTGACCAAGCACACCGGTGTTCCGTGGTTTGCCATAAAGCTCGCCTCTTATCTCTTGAAACTCTGTGCATGGCACCTCGGATTGTAACCGGAGATTTTTCAGAGCTGTTCAGTGTTGGCTCGTTCTGCCTTCCCGCTGTGAGGGGGAGAGCCCTGAGATAGGTGCTTAGCACCTTGAAAAAATTCCTTTATGCCGTAGCTTCTAATGAAGGAAAAATAAATTATTTTGGGGGATGGCTGGTTCATCTCTTTGCACAGCTGTGAAGAATCTTTAGGATTTCACCAGTCTTAACTTGTCCCTTGGCGTGCTGGGGAGGCTGGGGCTGTGCTCAGCAGGTATTGCTTTTGCTGGGTCCCAGAGCAGGATTTGCTGCTCCCCTGCCTCCCCTGCCTTCCTCCGTCAGTGCCGTCTTGGCGGCGCCTGGGCTTAACAAGAACGAGCTGCAGCCTGAGAATAAACTCAGGATCTTCTGACTGTATTAGAATCTCTTCTTCAGTGTTGCTGTGTAAACACGTATTATTATTACTTTTCATTTACACCTATAAATCTTCCCCCAAAAATGTAGTTCCTTTCCTCCTGGCAAGAGACAAATGAAAGGAGTCGGAGGTTTTTAAAAAAATTGATGCATACAAAAGGATCACATTCCAGTTACATGGGTTTATATTTCCCCATTTGCTCAGATTTCACTGTTGTCCATCCTGAATTTAAAAAGACAAGGGGAGACCCGCTAACATGTTTCATTTCTTTTCTCAGTATTTTTGGCTTCTTGTGCTCTCACGAGGTTTGGTTGGCATTGGTGAAGCAAGCTACTCCACTATTGCACCAACCATCATAGGAGACCTTTTCACCAAAAACACAAGGACCCTGATGCTGTCTGTTTTCTACTTTGCAATCCCTCTTGGCAGGTAAGTGACATAATGCTTCTTTCATCTGGTTTTGGCTTTTCTCTTAAAGTAAGCTCGCACAGATCGCAGGTTGCTAATGGTGAAAGTTCTTCTGTCTTTGGTTGGAATGGTTTAGACAGGAAGATATTGTGAGCAGTGACTAATTAGTTGCAGGAATTGGGTTTTTTTTCTAGCCCTGTTACTGGTTCACTTGTGACTTTTGGGAATTAGTGGGAAGTTTGATATTTGTTGGGTTTTGGTGTTTGGTTTTTTTACAGCAGTGCCACTGAAACAAAGTTTTTTTTAGCATTGTTAAATTAAACTATCATTTTGGATAGTCTTATATCAGTTCTCTGAATTGTTGCTTCGGTTCCTGTGAGGTCTAGGCCTTCTTTAAGTAATGTTTCAGGTTACTGTGAAATCAAGATCTCGGAAGACACTAGGCTGAATTTTTAAAAGTGAGCAAATGGGTACCTGCTTCTGTGTGACAGTCTAGGTATCAGAGGTTTCAAGAGGAATATGCTATATAATATACACAAATTGAAATTTTGACTTTGAAAAATATTTTTACTTTAAGCTCAAATTCTGCCCAACCTTGGATTTGGCCAACTGGACTAAGTTTGGAATATGCAACTAAGCAAATCTTAGATGACTTGCGAGTTGCGGTGGCCAGCCCGTTCTAGTGCTATTGCCACTGAAACAACGATTAGGAGAAATTGTGAAGTCCAGTGTAGACAAGGCTGAAGGGAGAAACCATAATGATCGTTCACACTCAGTCTTGAAGCAGAGTAGTGGCAGACAGCCCAGCCCACGGATGCCTGATGAAAGCAAGAGACACTCAGATTTGGAGCAGTTGTTTCCTCCAGCATTTTCTTTCAGTTGAGTCCCCTTATCAGCCCACTGCAGTATCACATTGTTGGGACAGCAGGGAATTTGTGATTAGTTTATTTTTGTTTTTTTCTTTTAAAATAATGGCTGACCCTGTATTGTGAGGTTGTAGGGGGGGGGGGTGTCACATAGCTTGCATACCAACTCCCAGAGCTGGAGAACATCCTGTGCAATAGTGGCATCGTGGGTTCATTTCCAGCAGGGAAAACAAGGGCAGCAGTTTAATCCCCCCAACTCAGGGATAAACTTTGGGGTTTGGGTGGTGCATTTTACAAGTTAGAGCACTCATCCCTGAGATAAAACTCACAAACATCCCTCTGCTCTTGAGGAAAAAGAGATAACCAAGTCCTTAACTGGTGAACAGGATATTTTCCCAAGAGGACCAAGGATGCCAGATATTTGCATGGAGAACTCAGCGAACTATGGCTAGCAAGAAATGACAAATACTCATCCTGTTGAGCCTGATTCTGGGACTTCATTATCTTAATATCCAACAGAGGTGTGGATCCATGGTTTGATTTTGGGGCCTGGGGCCCATCTGTGGAAAAAAAACAGTTTTGGGTTGGTGATAAATGGCAACCTCCAAAGCTTAGCAGGCTGTTCAGTGAAGGCATGTGGTGGCTGACACCTGCCCCACAGCAGTCCTGGCAACTTCTAGCCAAGGCAAACTCAACTAATGCAGCAATTTTGAAAAAAAAAAAAAAAAAAAAAAAAAAAAAAAAAAAGGATATTCACATCCGTTCAGTTCACCTTGAGAGAAGTGTGGCTACATTCACCTCGATCTAGTGTCCTGACCCACCTTTTGTTACCACAGTGTAATTCTTAGCACATAGCTGAAGGTCCTGTTGCTCCTTTATCTTCAGAGGGGATTCCCAAGCTTTAGGTCTGATGGTCTTGCGCGTTCTTCTTGGGTTTTCTTACAAGCTTATGGAAAATGGTTTCTTCGTGGATAATTTCAATCAAGTACTATCAAATGACAAGAAAAATATTTAGTGATCGAATGTGTCATTGAAGGGCGCTTCTTAACTGAGAGCTTGAACATAAAATTGTTAAATATTCATATTAGTGCACAGAAAGGCCTGATGTAGAAATTAAATAGGGAAATTCTTTTCGAGGCTTTGTTTCTACCCAACGTAGATTGAAATGTCAGCCATAAACTTGAGAGCAGTGTCCAAATTTGCATCAGATTTGAGCATTTTTAGATCAACAGTGCTGGGAAGAGTTACTTATTAGCCACCACCTCCTTCATCCCCTGTGTTTCTTCCTGCAGGAGAAGAGACCCTAGGACACAAAATTGATCATGCCTCTTTTTTATCTCTATTTAAGAACAGCTATGACTGAGGTGCTCTGTTAAAGCTCTGACTGACTCTCGTCTTTGTATTTCTTGCAGTGGCTTGGGATACATCACCGGGTCAAGTGTGAAGCAGGTTGCTGGAGACTGGCACTGGGCATTGCGGGTAAGCCACTCTCCTAATAACACCTTAACAGTTGCATCGGTTGATGAGTGTTACGAGGAGTTCTGTCACAAGCTCCTCAAACTGTTCCTATATACAGAAGGTGAAGGATTAGGAATTACGTCTATGGATATTAGGTGCATAGCAGATGCATTCTTTAAGCAGATGGGAAAGGTATGTGGGTTTGGCTCATTGTACTTGGCTTCTTCCCTGCCTGGGAGCAAGGATTTTCCGATCGCTTTATTATCAGTCAACCATGATTTCTTGATGGGGATGGGAAGATGAGGCATTGGCCTTAAATCAACTCTACAGTCTTTCAGTACCCTGCTGTCAAGAAACTCCGAGAATGGCTTCCTGCTTTGAGGAAAAAACACTTTGTTCCAGTTTCCGCTTGTTTTTCTGCCCTGAGACAGTCGGTTTCCTTCTATTTTAACCTCTTGGGAGCTTGATAAATGTGTTGAAAAGATAATACACTCCAATCACATACACACAAACGGATCCTGCAGACAAAGATGTCTTGAAAGAGCGCAGAGGAAGCGGCCCAGCAGAACTGTTCTCTGACCTTTGGCGGTCTGGGTGGCATGAGCCCCCGTGAGGTGCATTCTCTGGCTCTGGCACTACATGAAGACAATGAATCTCATGAAGCTCAGGCCAACACCATTTATAACAGCAGGTGATGAAATACATGGGTTCCCATCTCAAGCAAATGTGCCCTTCTGGAACACAAGCCGTTCCCTCCCTGCCCAGCAAGGGTAAGCCAAGCCAGGAAAATCACCGTGAATGGTTTGTCTGCAGCCAGGAGAGTGGAGAGTAGTTTCCAACTGTGAACCTGAAATGAAAGGTTGAATAGCCTGCAGCTTTACATCGAGAGGATGGCTACCTCATTCAGTAGCAGAAATACTTTAAAGGGTAAAATTAACTTTTGAGCAGAGGCCAGCACAAGGAATAAGAAACCCCAAAGTCCCTCCTCCTGGTCACTGGGCTTTAATGAGGGTGATACACTGGGGCACTCTTGTGTTTCTGTCTGTAAACCCCAAATGATTAATCTGTGCAAAGAAACCCTCGCTAGCGTCTTTCTCTTCAGATGAAGTCTCCATAGTTATCATGAGAAATCCAGACTGTCTTCAAGCCTGTACCCCTTATGGGGTCATAATTTCCACTATAAATGACACATTGATGCATGATTCCCTGACTGTGCAAAATTGTGGGGACTCTGACAAGCTGCACACTTCTATGATGGTTGGTATGGACAGCATTGCTTAGTTTTTATGGTCAAACAGCACATGGTGAATACTTCCAGACATCAGTGTAAAGCAGCCTCTGTCCCTGTGTCAGTTATTATGCTCTTGTGAGATGTGAAAGATTCCCCTAGGTGATGCTTCCCTCTATGATCTCCTGTGGTCTCCAGATCCAGGAGAGGTCAGCAATAAACTGTACTTCAGGGGGCTGAAGAAGACAGAAGGGCACACTGGCAAGCGGCAGCTTTGTCTCTGGCCGTGGCAGTAATATCATTGTTTCATTGGAGCATTACTGGGTCTCGGTGGATATTGTCCCATTGGGGCATTAAGCCTTTAGATGAAAATCAAAGAGGCTTTAAATGATATGGCCCTGGAAAAGCCCAGCATTTCCATTTATTTTGCCAGTGCTGTGTCTTGTGTTCAACTGTAGTAAAGATACTGTATCAGGCTTCATTTATCCCTGGATGAGGGATTTTCCTGAATTCCCAGTTCTGAAATATTTTTGTCTCCCCTTGCCTAGAAGAATTCCGGGTTTGTCAGCTTTGGGCATGAAACACTGCTGTATGTGTAAAGGCCATTCTCAGATTATTATTGGAAGCGTGTTTTTTTTGGAACAGGAATTTATTTTTAAAATAGCATGCATAGAAGTGATGATAGTTCAGTGAAAATCTATGTTCCTGTTTTCCTAATGGAGCTATTTACCATTCTGATGATGTTGGAATGTCAGTGTGGAAACAAGACTCATGTTTGAAGCTTGCAAAACAATGTGGGATCGCTGTATTTTTCTCTAGTCATTGGGAGAAAGGGTTGGAAACTCGGAAACCTAACCCTTCAATGTGTCATTTTCCTATCTTCCAGCCTGAATTTTCAGTGTCTGCTGTACACTGAGGTCATCGGAGGAAGCCGCCTGAAAATGGGAAGCCATTTGGGTTAGCTGGAAGAGGGATGCCTGTCAAGCAAGGGTTTTCAAGCCAGCATACTACCTACATCCAGAAATCTTTTACCTAGCCTCATTGCCTTTAAAAGCCTTCTGCACTCTCCCACAAACTAGTTGCTCTCTCAGTCCAGCTGGGAGTAGGGTTCCAAAGAGTTAAACAGCACTGAAGAATTGTGTTTAGATGAATCTTGGTACTTTAATAACACAAAGAAATGGGCTGCCTTAATCAGAATATTCTCAGAGCTGCTTGCTTCCAGAGTGAGATAAGAGGTCCAGGGAATGACAGGGAGGAAGGAAGTGAGCAGATGCCTCAGTGTGCTTACGGATTCTGGCTAGCTGTAAAGAATCAAGTCACTGAAACGAAACTAATATAATCTGCTTCTTACTGACTAGTCATAGCAAACCCTCCTGACTTCTGTGCTAATTCCCTGTTCCTTTCTTGCAGGTATCTCCGCTCCTGGGAATGATAACAGGGACACTCATCTTGATATTTGTACCTGCTGCTAAAAGAGGACATGTTGAACAACTTGGGGGACAGCTGAAGGCTCGGACCTCATGGCTAAGAGACATGAAAGCGCTGATTAGAAAGTAAGAGCACTAGTAAAAGGCGTGCCTTGCCTCTAACGCTTAATTGGAACATCCAGTGGCCTGTACTTCTTACAGCTGTGAGACTGGAAGGTGACAACACGCAGGGAGTTGCAGGAAGTTCAGTCTGTGGACCCAGGGAAAAAAATCACGGTTATGTTTTCATGAGGCATCGACTGTAGTGACAACGATAGATTCCAGTTTTTGCTCTAACCTTTCCAAGATTGGGATCTAAGAGAGCGTCTGCTTTGTTTGGCTCATACTTCAGACAAATCAAGGCTTTTGAAGTGTAGAAATTGCTGTGTTCCTGTACTAATTGTTGTGCCACTGTTGTTCAGACGCTTAGATCCTTTTTCTTCCTTGAAAGAGCTAATGTGCTGAGGGGAAAAAGAGAGTTAAATGCCAGAGCAATTTAAGAGGAGAAGATACACAAAAGCTTGCGCTACATGACAAGTTTAAATATATATATTTATACAGCCACATGTGACTGCATGCATGAGCACTGAATGTGCTTGGGTGCTTGTATATGTGCATAAAAGATCGCATGCTTGTGAGTGTTGAAGCAGCTGTACTTGCTTCCAGAAAACTCGCCTGTGAATATGCAAATACTTGCACTGGTGAATTCAGTCTTACATTGGAATTTTGATGGAAAACATGTGGTGTCCTTCATTTTTAGAGCTGCCAGCTAGAATGCCTTCCTGGTATTGTCATCCAGTCTCAAAGGACTATGAAAAGTGATGATGGTTAATATATCAATATTTATGTATTACTTATTTTGGTAGTTTATCCAAGTAGTAATCTCATGGTGGCATAAATGGGGAGGGAGAAGTGAAACTAGTCATCCAGATAAACAGGTGATATTACAGTGAAAGCCCTGTGGTTCACACATGTTGTCTTAGTGACTAAGTACTGAATGTCTTCTGAAACAGTCCCACAAAAAAATGGTCTCTCTGAAGGGTTAAGTACATTATTATCAGTGGAGCATCACTAATGAAGAAATGTTCTGTGCTGCTTATTCTCTATTGCTTTGTACCTTGTCTTTTCTCTGCCCGTTGGCAAAGGTGGTTCGTATGGGAGAATACTGTGTTGTCACCAAAGCACAGGCTGCTGTCCTGGGGCTCCTGCTTTTTCACTTTTTCCACTGAACCTTCCCTTGGTTTTGCCTCTTGCCGTCTCCACAGCCGCAGCTACGTGTTCTCGTCGTTGGCCACCTCAGCTGTCTCCTTTGCCACAGGGGCGCTTGGCATGTGGATCCCTCTCTACCTTCACAGAGCACAGGTCGTGCAGAAGACAGCGGAGACCTGCAGCTCGCAGCCCTGCAGCACCAAAGATAGGTGAGCTTCATACTCCACTGCTTTAAAGAGGGGGATAAGGGGGTGAGGGCTGTACCAGAGGAAACAGGCAAGTCCCACAGAGTCAAGTTACTAGAATGTCTGTAATTTCCTCTAGGTCTTTGCAACAATGATAGGAAATGCTGGGATTGTAAACTAGGTTTTATTTCTCTTCTTCATTGCATGAAGTCAAACCAAGGCAGAAGCAATGACCTCAGCTCTGTCTTAGTTCTCAGGCCGTTAGTGCAGAAGTAGAAAAAATACTTTTGTCTTCGCCTTAGAGGATGTTTGGAGAGCTGAGAATCTGGTTTCTTAAGACCCATACTTACCTGTGATAGCAGCAGAATGAGCTGGCAGGTTGGGCAGCCACGGTGGTGGCTATATTTCAGAGGTGGCTGTAATTCAGAGGCTGGACTGGTTCCCCTAAAGGCTGCAGGGACTAACCCTGCAGGCTTTTGTTTCTGTGTGGGGAAGGACTTCAGTGTGTCAGCGTGTTTCATTGCTCCGTGTACTATTGTGTAGGCTGATCTTTGCTGAAGAATGGTGCAGATCTGGGACACTTTGGTCTGGAATGCTTGATGTTATACAGTGGTTGGGTTTTTCCAGTCCCAGTTATATAATGTCACGTGCAGCACATAAACTATGAAAAGTAATTCATTGTTCTGTGCTTTACGGTGATGGCACAAACCAGAAAATGCTAAAAAAGCATTTATCCAGGTGAATAAAAGATACAAAAAACTGCCTTTTGTCAGCTCTTTCGCTTTTTAGCTTGTGAGGGAAAAATGGTATTAGTAAAACCTTCTTGCTCTAGCTGACACAGTCTCATCTCAAGTAAACTACTTAGTAGTTTGAAGTACCATCAACTAGAGTGTCCAGCGGGCAGTCTCAGTCTGTTCTGCAAAAATGCAGCGAGCAGAAAATACAGCTGCAGTCTGACTGCCCATCTGCTGTTTACAAAGAGAAGTTTTCCACTCCTTGACGACACCTATATTTTGAGCTGCCCTGGAGCTGCTGTTAATGGAGTTGCCAAAGATTCTGACTGTAATCCAAGTCCTGCACGTACAGTAGGGAGAATCCTTGACAGCTCCTGGCTCGTTAAATTTAAATTAACACATTTCAAATGTATAACCTAACAGCAAAAGAAGGCTTCTTTGAAGTCGTCTGAAGGGAGTTAGAAAGTCAAAGTATGTTGAAAGTCTCTGACATTTAAAATTTTGGTCGTTTCCTTTCCCTTAAGGTTCCTAGTGCCTGCTCTGTCCATGATTTCCCCTTATGTGATCGATGTACAGGTTATTACTTAGTTTTGTGCATACATAATTAGCTGTACAATGCACTTTATAGGAAGCTCAGTCCCACGCAAAGAAGCAGTGTGAGCCCTTTGCACCTCTTTGCATGTTGATCAATGCCTGTGAACAAGGCTGAATTTCATATGCTGTGTTTTTCTTAATCACAGGGGAAGAGTGCTAAAATCACAAGCACTCAGCAGGGAAGCTCATTTATTTTATTCTAAATTTGCAAAGCCAATGTGCTTTCCATTAGTCAGTTTGCCCTAATAATTTGTTCAAAGACCATGCCTATTTTTGGGATAAACTCAAACAAAACCCCTGTCTCTTTTTTTTTCTTTTTCCTTTTTTTTTTTTTTTTTAATAGCTTGATCTTCGGAGCAATCACATGCTTTACTGGTTTCCTGGGTGTAATCACAGGGGCAGGGGCAACCAAATGGTGCCGGTTAAAAACCCAGCGAGCTGATCCTCTTGTCTGTGCTGTTGGCATGCTAGGATCAGCCATCTTCATCTGTCTGATCTTCGTCGCTGCCAAGAGCAGCATTGTGGGAGCCTATGTAAGTATAATCCTTTGCATATGCCAGTCTCACTCTTGCTTTTTCTACCAAACTCCTTAGAAGACTGTGTGCATTGTTCCCTGCAGGAAGCCTGAGATGTTGGTCTCCTTTTTCCCCTTCTGACTGTCCTTCATTTTGCCCCTTGGCATTTTGGCACTATCTAGATATGCCTGGAGGGAAAAGGGTATCTCGACTGCTTATCCCTGCCTACAAACTGTCATCAGAATTCAGAGCTGGAAATTTAGTGTGTGCACAGAAACCCACATTGCCCTGCCTTTGGGTTGGTCTATCTATACCTCTATCCATACCTTGATTGCTCTTGCCCAACATTTGGAAAACTGGCCGCTTCCCTTGCAATAAGGTAGCTGCAGTGGTGGTACCAAATTATAAGTACAATGTAATCTGCCTGCAGGCATGCTTTTGGCTACCTGTAAGTGCCATTAATTTCCATAACTAGGTAGCTTGCTGCAGACCAATATTAATTACCATGTAATTTCAGTTTGTTGTTATCTGTATTACTGTAGCACCTGAAAGTTCTAGTCATAGCCCAGGAACCCACAATACTTGATGTTGCACAAATGCAGATTGCAATATGGCCCCTCCCTGAGTGTTTATAATCGAAGTACATAAAAAGACATCAGCTAGATCCAGGCAAATAGACTGAAGGGAAAAGGAAAAAACTCAAATGTAATAATCCAGCCTCAGGCTAGAGTCTTGTTTTCAGCAGTGAGTAGAAATCCAGTATATTGAAGAGGTCCCGGGTTCCCTTTCGGGGTAATAGCGAGAAACCTGGGACCTGGGAGAAGTTGTTGAATACATGAGATGGTTGGGGTAGTGGGATAATTTCTGAAAGGCCACCCTTAGCTTCCACACAGCAGTGCACACTCCACCCAGCAAGGAGAATTCATTTACAATTAACCAACCAACTAATCTATGTGGTTCCTTGTTTCTTTATATTTCTGGCACTAGCCAAGCCAGGGTTATTTTCTGGATATATATCTATATCCAGATACATATCTGCTATTGTTATGGGGGAATATGAGAAGAAAGAGTGAACATTTAAAAACATTAAGACAGAACCAAGAATGCCTACTCTGGCTATTTAGAAAGTGTCAGAAGGAGATTCAGTCCTCTGGTTTGTGGCATGGTTGAGAACTAACCTTTGATTCAGAAAAATGATCGCCTCAGACAACCTGTAAGAGTGTGTTACCAGTTGGCAAAGCATTGACCTCCTCTCATTATCAGCCATCCCCGAGTGAAGAGATCTGTCGCATCCCTGTACCTGCCATTCCCCTCCACCCCTCTGTGCAGCCAGACCTGTGATTTTCTCCTTTCTCAGACCTGATGACAGACGTGTTCATTCGGGGTGTTTAGTCTCTTTATGCAGAAGTGCCTGCCTTTCTAAGCTGGAAATACTGTTTCAAAAATTCTGCAACAAAAGGTGGTTATTGGTCTCATTTGAATATTTTTTTTAAATAGCCATATGACTATTTTGCATTGTGTGAATATATAAATATAGATGGTATTATTTAACCAAACTTAGAAACAATTTATTTTATTATGCATGAGCAGTAAATCTAATAAAGAGTCAATGATTTGCAAAGGAAGTTATATCTGCATGCGGAGGGGTATGAGGAATATAAGCCTGTTTGCTGATGCTGTTGGGCCAAAGCACACATCTGTTGTGGGTAGCAGTGCCTCTCCAGAGCCCTAAATATGCGCTCCCTCCTGCTGGGGACCTGATGCATGGGAAGCAGATTAAGAGTCCAGTTAATGTGCCGCCTGGGGAATCAGAGATCTGAACACTCTATAGATTCTACATGTGACAGCGGGCAAGCTATTTAACTTTGTTTTGTCGCTGCAAAAATGAGAATTCGTAACTTACAAAGGGTCCGGGTAGCTTAGACCATTAATGTTTGTAAATGACCTGGAGTTAGATGATCTGTGGCCAAGCCATCCGCTACAAATTAATATAAACACACATGGCATATAAATAAATAAAAACAGTGGCACACCTGTTATTGTTTAGTGTTACAGGTGCTAACCCAACTGAGAGAACAGGTCCGTGGTCTGTGTTGGAGCTACCAGTGTCTCCTAACACAAGGTATTATCACAGTGGTGCTGTATGTCAGTTGTATTGACTTTTTCAAGGCAAGTTTCCAACACGAGCCCTTCTTTTTCCGTGCCATTCAATGCTACTGCAATCTTACAGATTTCCAGGGTGTTTACTTCCCTTGTATTTCACTAGGAGACCTGTCTTGCAAGGTTGCATGATGTAGCAGTTTTTCATTACTCTCTGTTTTAAGTCTCATTGGTTCAAAATGAAGATTGTCCTCTGACTCTGGACTGGGAACACCTAGATACAGTGCTAGGACAGCATGACAGACGGTGTTACCTTCCTTATCTCAAAATCCATGATAACAGCTTGTTCTGGAAAGAGTACAGTAAAATTTATGGGTTGGTTTTCTCATCTCTGATAGCTTCCTTGATAGCCATGTCCTGGCTTTCATCCTGAAACAGCATCCTTGAGTTCTGTATGACTGTGAAAGGCAAGAGCAGTGGTCTGGTCTGTTCCCCAGTATGGTGGTATTTGCAGACCTTCTGTACCCTGACTGTCCTTAGACTTCTGTCATTGATCACACCATGCTAAAATTGAAGTGTTACTGGGTTTGGACCCCTCATTGGCTCAGAGCCTTAAAGTTATCACTTCCAGGTGTTTAGATGTGTCCCCACAAGACTGTGTTCTCTTGCACTGAGCTGTGGTAGCCACCGGACCACCATCTCCCTCCTTGCTCTAGTTAACAGTCAGGAGTTTTTAATGTCAGCTGATACTGGTATCAGCTTAAATGAAGTGTTCAGCACTCCAGCAAGAATCAGCAGAGCCCTTGCTTTCTAATTTATTGGTTTGGGAGAGGGGGTTGGTTTGTTTTTTTAAAAGCCCTGCATACCCATTAGAATGATCACCTTGTCCCTTACAGGCTGTCAACTGTCTGCTCTCCTCCTCTCCTGAACATACATACTTTTTCTCCCCTGCTTAGTCCTGTCTTGCAGGTGGTTTTGATCCCTGAGGGCAGCTGCTATTCCAGTTCTGTAGCAGCCACTCCTACTTGGAGCAGGTAGGCAGTCTTCTTTTTTCCATCCAGTCTTTTCGTACTAATCCAGTAAATTATTGGCAGTGGTAGAAATGGCTGGAAGGGTGGAATAAAACAGCATTCTATATCACTTAGCCACCCAGGCACTTGTATTTCTATCTTTTACTGTCTTGCTTGGCTGTATAGTCCAATCAGTTCTGTCTGTTTCATTGCAGCATATAGATTTGTGTGTTGTATTCCAGCTCCTTAAAACAGCAATTTACAGATCTGTAGGTCCCACTTTTTCTGAAACACATACTCTTTGAAATGTTTGGTTTCAAACCTCTCTTTTGAAACCCATTAGCTGTATGGATCATTGTATCATACTATTCAGACATTCCAACTGCAGATTTTGCACTAGTTTAAATCTCCAAATGACTGG
Source organism: Falco punctatus (assembly GCF_963210335.1). NCBI lineage: Eukaryota > Metazoa > Chordata > Aves > Falconiformes > Falconidae > Falco > Falco punctatus. The sequence continues at coordinate 104,119,919 of NC_137580.1, read as the reverse complement.
AGAGAGGTGCTTTGCTTTGCCTTCCTTTTTACACTCTTCCAAGTTCCTGTTTTACTTCCATTTCAACATCAATTTCAATTCCTCAAAGAGATTTTATGGTCTTGCAGAAGCAAAAAAAATCTCAGGGTAAAATCTTGCCATAGAGCTTTTACAGCATCTCAGTCTCAGCTCCAGGGACTTTCTGTTGACATGGTGTTGGTGACTTACCTGCTTCTGAGGCACTGATACTGCCCTGCACAAATTCAAGGGTGCACGTGGGTGTCTTACCCACCGTTTTGGGGGAAATACAGATAATGAAGATCTAGACAGATATGTACTTTGCAAACAGCCATGGAAGGAGTTCATAACCTGCTTAGATCTTGCTGTGAAAGCTGCTGGTGTGACCACTCTGAAACCTACTTTATTATTTTTGGGAATCAGAATTTGCTAACTGATCACATAAGCAGAAAGACTTGAGGGGGATGCAGCTTCTGTCAGCTCATCAGAGATGAGCAACTGGACAGCAAATCGAGGTGGTGAGATATTATACAACACAGCTGGATTCGGAAGAAGATATATCTGTAAAGCTGTAATCTCAGTGTAAAATGAGGCTTCAAAAAGTGTGTGAGGAGTCAAAACTGTGACCATTTCAGGAGCTATTGATCTCTTCTGGAGGCTGCCCTATTTGCAGTAAGCGTCCCTAGAGTCTCTCCCCAGCAAAAATGCCACATATCCTCATATGCCCTTTGCAGTGGATGAACTCATTTTTATAAATCCCCATTAGCAGCTGAAGGACGGACTTTTTTTTAATGTCAGTATCTTTTGTCCTACTTTTTGATCTTCCTCTTGTTCTTTTTTTCCTTTTACCAGTATCCACATATGAAATATGTGTTTTCATGGAAACATGTTGGGTGAAATACACATTCAACAGTTCAAACCTGGTGCATTCTGAAGTTTGTAGCGTTTCAGTGATTTATGTATAGGACTTGTGCTGAATTCCTGCAGAAGGGGGCAAGCTTTACTTGCTGCGTGTAACGATTTGTATGTGTGGTACGTGTATGTAATTTGTGTTAGCTTAAGGCAAGCAGTTGCCTGTTTGCAATGCTGTATGAACAGGCAGGGCATGTCGATGCCTCATTCAGAAGTGTGATTACATCTTTCCCAAGCTTGATTTAATCTATCTAGCCACAGAACCCCAGCAACAGCAGCTGCAAAGCTGTAGTAGGACAGATTTCAGAGCAGGTCCTGAGAGCCCACCCGGGGCTCCGGGATGCTCTTGCTACACGACACGTGGCTTCAACTCCTGTCAGCCCCTGGATTCATCAGATCTGTGTTTCTTAGCTTGGCAGTTGTCATTTCCAGTGAGAGCCAAGTTCAAGGCAGGCAGACCAGTGGACAGTGGGAAAATGGGAAGAGGAGATTCCTAGCTGGCCAGCTGGGCCATAATGACTGGCTCAGACACCATCACAGAGGAAGCAGATCCAGTCACAAAAAGAGGGGATAGGGAGGGGGAACGTGTGGGAAACAAAGACAATTTTAGAAACAAATAGAGGAAGCTTTCTCTGTAGGTCAATGCGTAAGACTTGCTAAATAAAGCTAACTGTTCCTGGCAGGGACATGATGGTCAGAGGGGTTTCGGCAGTCTCAACCGGTGTGTGGGAAAGATGGTTGCGGTGGTCACGTCATGCCATGGCTGCCGATCCTGTAGTTCCTTCTCCCCAAATTGCACATGTGCAAGCAAGGAGGACGGGGCAGTGGCCGTGGCTGTCAGCCCGTCAGAGCTCACAAGAACACCACAAAACGACATCCGTCTGCATGTTTTCTCGGCGCAAAGCATACGGTGCCTTTCTTGCTGGCTTTGTTTCGTTAATGAGTTGTAGCCTATTCAACATAACAAAAACTGAACATAAGGCAATTAAAAAGGGAATCTTCAATTACCAGAATCCCAGTCTCCGTAGCTGTTATCCCCAACTACCAACAGGAATTCCAGCAGTAATGTTTTCTCTCTAGAGGCCACAAAAAGAAATGGGTTAGCTGAGCCAAAAGCAGCCTTTGGGGGGAGATATTAAAGGAGTTTTGCTTGCCTTCTTACTGGGGAGAAATGGGGGAGCTGATTTTTACAAGTCTGGTTATTTAACTAGCATATGTGTTCTGCTCTTCATAATACACAAAGGAAGAGGGAAATGTGTGTGTGGAAGGTTCTCTGTCTTTTTTTCATCCCGTCGAACCTACCTTTCTTCACTAAATCGTTAACATACAGTATAAAAGCAAAAGGTTCATGATTGAAATAAGAGTAAAAAGCTTTTTGGTGGAGGCAGTGTTCCTCCAGGAGCCGTGTCACCTTTGCTCCATCGGATTCAGTTTGGTGAACATGTAACGATAAGGCTGGGTTAAATTCGTTTCTCTTCTTGATCATTTCCAGTTCTTTAACTGCTATAACTGTTTGTAAAACCATTGAGTGAACTGCACCAGAGAACTGATTTGGGTTAAAAATAAGCAAAACAAGACCTTCCCCTACTTCCCCCCCGAAAAAATTCTTTGCCCCTTCTCAGTGTCCTGCTCTGAATCCCTGCTTGGCCCTGTTGCACCAGCGTGGCTGAGAAGGCAGTATGAGATGGGAGTGAGTGAGGAGGGAGTGCCAGAGGTGGAAAGGATATGTGGTGGCTGTTCATACCGCACCACCACAAAAAGAAGCTCTCATCCCACTACATCCACAAGGCTTTTAATGTATCTTGCTGACCGTATCCACAGAGTCAAGAGTTGTGTTTCACCGTAAGACACTGATGTTGCAAAACCCATACTCTGAGTCTGTCTTGACTGCACACAGATATTACCAGTGCGTAACGCTTGAGTTGGATAGTGCCTGGACCTATGTCCCCTTGAGAAAGGACAGCAATATGCTACTGGGGGAGGAAGGGATCTTGCACATAGTGGGTTGAGAACCTCGGCTGGCTTGCTACAGAGCTTAACACATAATTTAATTCCTAGTGATGAAAATTACTCTGTTTCGGGGAGTTGTGGCCGCCGTGCCTTTTCTAACTGGCTTTTTGGAACAGAATGATGTGAGCATGGAAGCCCAAGGATGTCTCTTCATGCTGGCTTCTCATGTTCATCTGTAATCAAATGTGTCAACCTTTTATTTAGCTGTTCTGTAGATCATAAACAGTTTACACTAACGAAGTTGCAGGCCAACCCTCTAGAGCTCTGATGAAAGTTTATAGTTCTCTAATATTCAGGATAAACTACAACAGTAACAAGGAGTGTATTGTGTACGTTTGAGACAAATAAGCAACAAAGGAAAGTTTGTGACAGGTTATTTTTCCTTTGAATGTCAAGTGAATAAATCTCCTTTTTGTGTGTTTTGTTACAACAGATTTGCATTTTTATCGGAGAAACTCTTCTGTTTTCAAACTGGGCTATCACAGCAGACATACTAATGGTGAGTGTACTATGGAACAGAATCTTTCTCTTCTGGTGGCCAGAGCAGTTTGACAGCTTGCAAGAACAACGTGACGTTCACAATTTCTTCCAAATGCCTAGCCCCTACTTTAGACTATTTATTTTTTTCACTTGTTGAAAAGGAAAGTGGCAGAGAGAGAGAAAGAAAAAAGATTCTTCTTGTCCTTTGTCCTGAGCACCACGGAGACTAAGTGTCCAGAAAGGACACTATTGCTGAACTCAGATAGTTTCCCCAAATTTTAAGTATTTGCGCAAAACCCCACATGCAAAGAAATCAGCCAGTGTTTCCTAATAGTCAGCACATGAGTGGATTTTGTTATCAATAACTCAGCTTTGTTCTGCAATAGGAAATCCTTCCCTCCCTCCCTCTTCTGACCACAAAGGCAGCCATCTACCTCTCTCTTTGGCTTAACTCCAGCAAACCTACCATTCAACACATGCACAATAGAAAACCACCTCTGGGAGAGGAGAGAGGAAAAGAAAGTATAAAGAATTTTTGGACTATGTCCACTTTGTCCAAGAGGAAACTGTCAGGAACTTTTCACCTCATGTCCTTCATTTTCCATTCTTTCTCCACCATACAGCTTTTTAAGTCTTTCAAATCAGCAAGCTGACCTCAGCGTACATTTTCATGTGAAATAGTCTAGACGTTTGTTAGAGCACCTTGCCTGTTTTGTAGATGCTTCCATCGGAGACGTACAGAGCCTATCAAACATAATGTATGTTGAAATCCCATTGTTAAAGAGGTGTTGCTTATTGTATGAAAAAGAAAGAAACTAAAGGCACAGACACAGACCCATTACAGGACTTGCCCGAGGTCTTTTGGCAGCTTGTTGATAGAACTGAAAATATAATCAGTCTGGCATCAATAGAAAACTCCTCCCTTGACTTGTATTTGTTGCTTATGCAAACATCAACGAGAAAACAATCTGGCTCAGTATTCCTAGATGTAAAGATAATGGTGTTGATATATTGATTCAGCAAAGAACTTCAAGCTTCTGCTTAAGTTCTGTTTATGATTTAAGTTCGAAGTTGTGTTTATATTTTAAGGTAGCTCTGTAGTTGCTGTAACTTTCAATCTTTAACTCATTTGTGCGGAGAACGCTTTGGGAGGTGGGGTGGGATGGTTAATTCCACTTCTCTCAGATGTGAGTAAAGCACAGAGAAACAAAGGTTATCAGTGTACTTCAACAGCATTAGATAGATCTTAATTACCGAGGTTTGTTCCTCCTACCAGTTTAGCTTCAGTGCGATAGAGCTCTGCATGGGCTGAACGGGTGGTTGCTCTGTACCTGCCTGGGTTCTGCAGCTGGTGCCGAGTTCAAGGCTGCTGTGGCCTTTCATGAAGTGGTATCTCAACACTTAGACAGATGTGCCACCTGCAGACAGTTGTGTTGAGGAAGAAATTGTGGTACGATATTTCTCGTTGCTCGTTACTGTCTCCTGCCAGAGCTTTCTGTTGCATCCTGCCTTTTTGGCTAGGATGTTCCCAGGAGACCTCCCAGCTCTCAATCCGGTCAGAATTAGCTGATGGGTTTAAATAGCAGATCTTTCATGGCCTCACTAGCGTTGGATGAAGCAGGTAAGGGCTTGGCCACGGAGAACGCCTGCAGTCCTCCAGCAGTGACTCCCAAAGAGCAGCTGAGGTCCCCTCTGCTGCCCACATAGCACTGGAGGGAGGGTACCTGTCGGATGTGTTCAAGGTCCTCCAGAAACCCTGTGCCAGAGGGAGAGCCGAAACTTGACCTACGTTGTCTCAGGCTAACCCCAACAGATGTTTTTCAACCAACTACCCCGTTATATCAAGCGTACGAAATTAAAACATTGCCCTGTTTTAATTATTGAGATTTTTTGTGTCGATTTCAATGTGACTTCAGTATCCTGTAGCTTCGTCATAGCTTTTATAGCGTTTGCCACCTGTCTTACCAGCATGCTATAGTCAGCTGCAGTTTGTAGGGATGCATTTGTGGTTTTTTATGTTGCTTTAGTGTAAAAGAACTCCGTAAGAAATTATTTGAAATAATTAGAAATAATTTCTTGGTTCCAGTTTTCAAAACATGGGAAAGAAACTAAAACCATGTTGAAAATTGGGGTTTGGTAATTGATGCCAGCTCTTGAGTTAGCCGTTCTCTTGTCTGTTTAGAAAAATGAACTGTCATATATAATGCCCAGCTTCATGCATTATCAGCATGGGTAGACCTGTAAAAGTGCTATAAATAAACATCCACTTAGATCAACGCAAGCGTGTAAACAGATGGTCTGGAGTGTGCTCGTGTTATGCAAGGGGTTTGGAAAGGATGTGTAGTCAGGCAATAGGTGAGAGCCAGGGCTATAACCGTGTTTGACAGGCAGCTTTGTCAGATGTCGTAGCCAGAGAAAGGTGTGGATATGGTGTAGTGAGATGCACTTCAGATGTTTGGCAAATTAATTTCTACTGATTATTATTTATTTGGTGTAATCGGAAGTATGCCTTTTCTTGCCTGAGGCTGCTAAGGAGTTTAAAAGCATTATTATCATATTAAGTTTACGCTGAATACGTAGCACTTTCATCATATACATAAATATTATCCTGTTTTCATGGATAAAAAGCTTGCCATAGTGGCTGAACACTGTTCCCACTGATCTCATTATGCCAGAAATGAGGCTTTTTGGAGACTGCATCCCAAATGATGTATCATAGCTCTCCCAAGTTTTACAGATCTCATGACAGCTTAAGAACCCCATCGGGCAAGTTGGTAAGCATCTTCAGAGGCTTTGCAAGTTTAATTTCCTTGGCAAAACAAGGATGTTTGCTTATTATCGCCGCGTTTAATTGCTGGCTCTTCGTAGCTTTGTGCTTCCATTCATCTACTGTTCTTGCCAGTGTAACAGTCGGCGTGCCGTTCCTCAAATTGTCTGCAGTAAAAGGTGCTGAGTGCTAGGTTTGATAAACTGTCGGCACTGCAGAATGTACTGCACTGCCTGAGATTTTAAAAGGCTGATATTTGTTCCAAATGCAAATTTGTACAAAACAGGCCTTATTCTCCTGAGCACAACTCTCCATATCTCCTCCCAGGCACATGCTCAGATGGTGCTTAGGGAAGGGGGAGGATGTTTCTTATGGAGCATGCTAATTATGAAACAGATTTTATCAGCCATCTTTGCAAATTGGCCTCAAAATTACCAGCACCCCAAAGTAGCATTAAAACTGCCTTGTAACAGCAATAATAATGAGCTTCAGTGCAGCAGGCAAGTGTGTAACATTCTGAGACATGCCGAGTGCTTGGGACTTTGTGGAGTTTGGTCCTAATAGTGGGATTTTTCCTCTATAGCATGTCTCAAAAATAAAGATGATGGACAGAGGCTTGGTGGCATTTCTGTGTAACAGCCAGTAGGCAATTTAAAGGGCCTCAGCTATTGTGATAACAATCTCTGCAGGTCTTTGCTGAGAAAAGCCATCTTCCAGTTTATGCAAAGTCCTGACACCCATGCAAAAAAAAATGCTCTGCATATTTTTTTTTCTTTTAAAACATTAGTTCTTTTTAAGTGGTCAGGAGCTGCCATGGAGGAGCTGCTTTAATGTCATGCTGTAGAGTCAAAGTCTTCCTTTAGGCTTGAAACAGGTATAGACTGGTCTTCAGCTGTGCTATAGGCATGGAGGAACGTCGCTTTTGTTCTGATTACCTTCCAGATAAGTAAAACCCAATTATTTATGTAGCGTAAGATACTGTCCTTGTTTTACAGCCAAAGATAAATCGCACATCCAGCTCTCATTGTTGCTGCTCTCAGTGTGCCTCCACACATTGGTAAGCTGAGTGCTGTGGTTTAGATTTCAAGGCAGGGTGAGGAGTGCCCTGGAGGAAGGTAGACAGCCCACCTCAAAGCTTGGGCGCAGCTCTGACCAAGCTGGGAAGGATGGGCCATGGGGCATCTCAGCAGTTCCGTGGGCCGAGGGTTGCAGATGGATGTGTACTGCTCTCTGTTGAGCTGTAATTTGGAGACCAGGTCAGCCTCCTTTCACGTCGTTGAAAAGTATATTTTTTGGACAGCATCTGCCTAGTTTGAGGGAAGGGTCTCTCTCAGGCTGGTGTCTCTGCGTCACAGCCTTTGCCTTTTCTGAACAGCAGTTACAACAGGGACACCTGGACTGTTTCCAGGCTGTCATGGCTAGCATGGGCTTAGCATGTGTCGTCTTTGCCTCTGGTGCTGAAAGAGGCCAGCATGCATTGTCCTGCAGAGTACTGTTTGGCCCAGAATGGACAGCAAAGTGTTTTGGAGAGTAGAGTTTTCTGTCAAAGATCAGACATAACCACCAGAACTTACCTCTCTGGTGCGTGGCCTTTTACTGGGAGAAGGGTGATCTCTCCTTGGCTTTCCTGGTTGACTTATTTCAGACCGACTCATTCTGCTGGTTTCATTACAGGAAGGGGATGTCAGCAGTAAACCACGGCCTTTCTGAACCTCTATTTAAAGAGCAGAGGTTTGCCAAAGCTGCTTGGTCAGCCTCCCTGCCCATCCTCTGTGCTGCCTGCCTCTGAACCTGGAGTCAGAGATGAGCCAGGGCAATCCCACCGACATCCGCCTTGGCTGCTGTGGCTTTCCCACCTCCAGTTTCTGTGGGATGTTCAAACCAGGCCATGTATGGTTTGAATTTAGGCCTATTTTAGTATCAAAATGCCCATTTAGAGCTCTAATTTACTGCTGTCTTCCTAGAACAGTAGATGTTTCCTACCAACTGCTTCCTCTCCATCAGAATAAAATGCTTTTTAAGTAGGGATAGGGTGGAGTATTGTTTTGTGTTTTAGAAATGCTGGTTTAAGCTTTTTTTTTTCCTTTCAAATACCTTTTTAGAGGAGGAGGAAAATTCTCACGTTCGTTTGCTTGCTACATCTAGGGGGGTTGGTTTTAGGCAGGAGAGATGTTTCTCACTTGAATTCCAGACTAAATTTACTGCGTTCTAGCACTTTATAGTGTCAAACCATATCGATGGTTTCAACCATCAATAACTTTAGCTAGGCACACTGAAAACTCGCTGGGAATTGTATTGCTACTCACAAAGCTATATGTATGCATAATACAGATATACATGCAAACATGTCTAATATATGTGTGAGTGCGTATTCATGTGTATAAGTGTGTGTATATATATATATGCACACACGCATATGATGCAGGTATCCTTCAGATTTCTTTCTCCAGTTAGTTCCACTTCACTGGCATTCCCTGAAAATGTAAGTTTTTAACAAATTTGCCATTTCCTTTGTCATTTTGCTAAGAAAATTGATAGAATATAGAGCCGGGCAGGCTTTCTTCTGCAGATTTATTAACGTAAATTTATAGAAAGAAAAATATTTTAATCTTAAGTTTAAAATGCAGTGTTTCACGGGTATACAACTCTGGACTCTTGAATTATGTAGAATTTCACTTTATCTTCTCAGATGGCCTTTCTGAAACAGCTCTTGCAGAATGCTTCTCCATTGCACCTGTGCCAGCTGGGGCCAGGTGGGAAGTAGAACAATAACTCATCTATTATTTTTTTCTTTTTTTTCTGTCCAATTTATCCAGGTTGCACCCATTACCCTGCATCTTTGGGGAATGGTAATTAATTGTGTGGCTGTCCTATGGTTGCACAGTGTGACCTTCAGTACGTTTCTGTGTCTCTAATAAAGTCTAGACCTTATTTTCCTCTTGGGATTTCTGTGAGCCCTCAAGTCTGTTTTGAGCTCCTGGATGCAAAAGGAGGACAGTGACTAACATCTGCACTCAGGTGGCTGCTGTGGATCTAATCATCTTTTGCTCTCCTGTTGCACAACAGGAGTTTAACAGGGTACCCATTTAATAGGTGGCATCAAAGTGCATTAGCAGTGTGCATTTGCAGCTTTGTCAAACCAGTATTGAAAGAACTGGCAGGTCATTCTGAAAACACATGGTAAAACCCTAAGGAAAAGCATTTAATCCAATTTTACCCATCATTCATAATTGTCTCTGCTTGGACTGAGATGATTGTTCCAAAAAGGCATCAGTTCTTATCTAGTGTGGATTTTCTCAACGCTGTTCCTTTTCTTTCCCGTTTTTTTATGACTAACCCTTTCCATGGCAGGCAGGGCAACTCCCCTTCCCTCAGATGAAGTGTTAAAGCACTGAAACCAGCGCTTCAGATCCTGTGCCCTGAGATACGTATGTCACTGTTGAGCAGTGAGCCCTCCCTTACCTCAGTCAGCTAAGGTAGATTGATCTCTCTGTGTCTTTAGCTGGGGATATGCCAGTCCTGAAATGTCACATTTCATTAATAAATGACTTCAGGAAAGGAATGCAAGAACAAGTTCGGTCCGGGAAGGCATGTCATCTAAAGAAAGGCCAAAGGCAGCTCGTCAGAGAGAAAGTGGATCATACTCTACAAACAGCTGAACAAGAGAGTTGTTTCTGGCAGGGTAGATTGCTTTTCAGAGCAACAGAAAAAGGCAGAGCAAGACTCAGTGCTTAGAGATGGAAACAAAGCTCACTTGGATTTAGAGACCTATTGAATTCTTCATTATGTACAGCCCTTAAATCAAGAGAGGATCAATTTATAAACCAGGACACGTGGACTTGATGGAGATGTCCTTAGCCAGCTTCTTTCACAAGTTTTATGCAGGAGACAATTATTTTTTTCTGCTCCTAAATGTGTGTTGTAAAATTAAGGTCATTCCACAGGACAGGGGTTTGCTCTTTTTCCTTTTTTAATCTTTCATCCTCTTCCATGGTTAGGGCTCTTGTTTTCTGTGAGTTCTGGCTCCTTAATGGGGAAGTAATTTGTGTTTCCACTGATCCTGTGTAGTCAGACTGATTCTGCACAACCTTGTTGAGGGTGTCATGTCCTGTTAAAGTGGAGACCAAACTATATTGTCTTTGCTATGGAAAATTTTTCCAAATGTGTCTATGTCACTATTCACAAGCGGAATCACAATTTCTGGAGAAAAATATAGAGTGGCTAGAGATGGAGTGGGAGGGTAGGATGTGTGACCTTTCATACTGATGTCAGTTGCTTATGGGTTAGGAAACAAAATCATATCTTTATTATGGAAATAACACAATATCCCAGGTAACAGCAGAGTCCTTGTTTGGAAGGCTGGTGGGGCTGAGCCAGTTCTGTGTTGCAGGCAGCCTTGAGCTTTGCTCTCCCCATCAGCCAAGCGATGTACAGGCTGAGGAGCAATAGCAAAGTGTCTCGTGGGTAAAGCTGGGAGTCAAACTCATGCATTCAGTGCTGCTGAGAGGAGTGCGGACCAGCAAGAGCTTCCTTCCCTCAACACCTGCCCTCAGGAGTACTAGAAAGCCAGGAGGGGTGGCTGAGCATCCCAGTTTGAGCCACCCATGGACTGGACAGTGGCTGTCTGCCACCAGTATTGGGGGGAGCAAGTTTACTTTGTCCTGACCTGGGTATAAAGTGGGCAGTACAAGACAGTTGGACAGGTTCTTCAGTTTCCTTATATTTTTTTTTTCTTTTTCCCCTTCCTCTTTGCAGTACGTGGTCATTCCAACACGCCGTGCAACCGCAGTGGCCTTGCAGAGTTTCACTTCACACCTCCTGGGAGATGCTGGCAGTCCTTATCTGATCGGATTTGTAAGTGCACACAGCAGGTTTTGGCAGGGTTGCTGTGCCCATGTTTGTTTTTGTTTACTAACTGCTTATCTAAAATGCCGAGTTACACCATGCTAGGGAAGGAAAGCCTGTATTTATCAGCAGAATGGGAGGCAGTGCAGCGCAGTGCAGCGTTTTACGTGCGTATGTTATCGGTGGGCCACAATTCAAACCTGGAAGGACTGCTTGGGCATGAGGAGCGAGCTTGTAAATCTTTTTAGCCTAGGGCATTCGTAAAACTTAAGACAGCTATGTAAAGGGAGAGCGGTTGCTTCTGTGATGTGGATGTAGGTCCATTAGAAATTAAATTGGAACAGAGTCACGTGTATGTGTGTTTAACTCTTAATCTGGTCTCATAAACCAAATACCTGTCTATGGGCAGCAACATGCAGGTGTTCTGACCTGCTGATCTGTTGAACCTGTTTTGTATGATCAGAAACAACGGTGTAAAATCCGTGGCAGGATGGGTGTGTATGTTTTGGGATTTTTATTAGTATTCCTTTTTGATGTGTATGCTTTGGATTTGTATTAGTAGTAGTCCTTTCTATTACTGCTGCAGTTGTTTGTTGGCCTTGGTCTGACCAGAGATCTCCCTTGTTATGCCACCACTATCCTAGTGCAGAGCGAAACAAAAGACCCTGCTCCAAAAGCTGGTGATCAGAGAACATTCATGGTTGAAAATGTAAGCCCTGAGAAATTTAATGAGGAAAAGAAATCTAGATATACCGGGGTAATTTCTTCCTCTTGGATCCTTCTGTGGAGTTTGATGCGTTGCGTTTTGGAGAACGCAGACGATCATTTATATAAGGTAGTAGCTTCCACGTGAAGCCCTCGGCGGTGCTGCTCATGTGTTGAAGGCGCTGTGGTTTTCCAGTGATGTAACTGGGATCTTCACTAGTCCCGTCACCTGAGAGACAGAACTTTGATGTGCTCTTCTAGCTCGCTGCTGCTGTGTGACACAGCTGCTTCTGGGTGCTGTGGAGTGGAATTTTTTGGTTTTTAAACTGTCATTTCTCATCTGTTCATCCCATAGACACTGGTGTGTGTATCTATAGGTATTTACGTATATATATTTAATTTTGTGTATATGTATTTAAATGCATATCAATAATTCCTCTTGAATGACAGCTCCCCAAAATTATGTAGTTGCTCTGTAGCCCTCTGAAGCATACATAAAGAGACAGATACAGATAAGGCTGAACGGATCAAAGAAACAAGAAATGTCACAAGAGAATAAATACGTACACTTCAGCTTACTGTTTATTTATTTCAATGTTCTGGGCACCCAGAGAGAAATTATTTTATTTTAGAAATTATTTGAAAGTGGCAAGAACAAAGGAATCACTGGAAGAGACTGCCTTGTGCAGGGCGGGCAGCATGGGGAATGTCAAGAGGAGAATGGAATAAGCAGGCCAGCGTGCCGTGAAGGCAGGCGGCTGCAATGAGAGGCAGCGTCTGAGATGCAGGCGAAGCCGTCTCAGGTGACTCTGCTGCATGTTCATTCTTTTTCTTATGTAAGAGGGATGTCCCGGAGGAATGGCAAGGACCTTAAGTGATGGCAATTAATCTTGAAAGTTGCCTAGGGCTCTTTAGTGTCACAGATTAAAAAAAAAAAAAAAAAAAAAAGGACTTTGGTTGTAGGAAATAATGTGCTGTGCCCTTCTGGTATTCAGAGATGAAGCAAGTTGTGAGTTACTTAAGGATGCCTGCCTGAAATATGCTTAACCCCAGTTTAACAGCTGCCTTAGGCTTTCTTTAGACTGGGAAATATTAATTATAATTTTGAATTACTCTTTTCTAATGCTGTACTTGTTGGGCAGTTCTCATTTGGGAGGAGACTGCTCAAGTACAAGGTTCTGTGGCAGGAGAGCAGGAGTGGAGCACTCATGTCACAGAAGCCACCAGCATCCATTTCTGTAGCCTCTGGCCTGGCTTACGCTACAGTGACTGAAAGGTCAACTGCAGCTTTCACATAACACAGAAAAAGAAATCCTATTTAAAGTGAAAGGCCAAACAGCCAACTTCTCCACCAGAGCTAAGAGAAGCAATCATCTCCATCGTTAAAAACTGCAGGTGATTGTCATTGGAATCATCCAGCTGCGGTGCAGAATGGAGACCTTCACGCAGGATTGCAACCTCGCTTGGGCAGGTTACAAAAGTGGCTTGGATTATGGTGAGGATTTTCAAGGCAGTCTGTTCAGGGAAATCTGGGAACCCAATTCCCATAGCGCTTCTGGGAATCCCCAGCCTGAGGATGGCAAATCACGCTGCTGTTACTCCCGAGTTACTACAAAGCGGACCAAGAGCAGGGTGTAGGTCTTGAAAGAGGGAAGCAGAAGGCTGGATAAATCAAATGAACTGCAGTAACAGGCGTGCTCAGAATCGGTGAAACTCTGCCTCCGGATCGCTCAGGGTTCATCTGAGATCCTGAAGATCAGCCATTTCTTCTGGCTGCTTACAAAATCCTCCTGCAGCTCCCTCACTAAATGAGCAGTGTTTTGATCAAATATGGCTGGAATCTTACATAGTTCTGATGAGTTCATAGTGAGATTCCCTCTAGCAATGCTCCTAATAAAGAATCAGATACCCATGTCCTTGTAGGACCGAGCTGTGACAGGCAACTGTCAGCCTTTGCTGGATACCAATAAATGTAATACTGGTCTTACAATCCTCACGTGGCACATAGAAGGTACTGGAGAGCTGTAGCCTCACGAGTGCAGTTGCTCCCTTGCTCTGTGGTGTGCCATAAGCGAAGGTCAGACAGATTTTTCTGTAATCTCCCCCACTTTCAAATCTCACAATGCAAGTGCTTCCAGTCACCCAAAGCACCAAATATGTTAGTGTTTAAAAGCTAGGTTGAAGGAGGCAGGTGTGTATTGTTATTTTTCACATCTCTTTTATCGGTAACTTTTATTGGGGGAAAAAAGCTTAAGACTGACTTACAAAGAAGTTATGCAAATGCAGGTTTAGGGTGGCAGCTGTAATTTGCATCATGTTTTACTACCTGCCAAGGACTGAGATCAATTACTGTAAGTCAGTGCTGTCTATTCATTCACAAATAAAAACAGGCATCGCTGCAATATTTCAGAAGCTGAGGCAGATTTTATTCCTAGGTAACAATAACTTTATCAGGACCTTTGTGATAACCTGCAGAGTTTAAATAATTCCTGTTTAACAACTTGGAGTGTAACTCTGTGCTTTATTCTTGAGGTAGTCAGTGAGAAATTTCACCTGTGCAGTGCGTTACACCTCTTTTTTTAGTAGTGCTTTTCCATTTTTGAAAGGTCCCACTACGCAGACACGGTTGCTGAAGCACAGAAAAGTTAAGAGCAATACCCCAAATCCCACCACTCCTGTTGAGTATCAGATAAAGGTCTTCTAACTGCCTCTCCTGTGCCCTCATACCTAGGCAGCATTTCAGACTTGGAAGAGCTTAGTGGAGGTGGCAGCAGAATGGAAAATACAGTTAACTCTTCTCAGGCTGCATCATAGCTCCAGCTCTTTGTATCATTAATTCTGGTTACATCTTTGTTGCCCTGTAAAATTAAGTAATTGTAAGAAGTGCCGGTGATTCTGTGTTTATCTGTGCACATGCATGCGTGAACCTGCCTTCCCTACTCAGGGTTTACGTTATTCCTTCACACAAACAGCCGTCTCCCTCCATTCACGGACATACTCTTGCTTCAGGAGAAAGGAATACACACAAGTGGTTTTTTTTTCTTTTGAGGCTTGCCTTGGTACTTTTTCTTTCCTTCCTCCAAGTCTGTCACTTGCTTCCTATCTGAGCACAGCAGCGCTTTCCTCTTCCCTCCTTGCCTTGCTTCTAGTGCTGGTTGTGATGAGAAATGGGCACTGACCGCAGCCTTTGCTCTCTCTCTCTGTGCCAGGGGAATTGCTGTTGTGGGCACACGCTGTCCTTGCGTCTAATTCCTGTTACTTTCCTGCTTTATTAAATACTTCCTCATCCGTCAGGTCTAGGGATTGAAACCTGTCTGTATCTGCTTGCCACCTGGCAACAGCAACATGTGAGGCTCGTGTTTTGAAGGGCCAGAGATCAGCTCTCCTCCACCAGCACCTTTTGAGAGGCTAAAAACTCCTCCCTGTACTCCGCTGGTAGGGGTCCCACCTGTCCTGACGTCCTTGGCTGCTGCTTCAGCTTTACCCAAAGGACACAACCTGCAGCCACGCCGGCCGAGCAGCATCAGGACTGGTCTGGCCGTGGTCTGGCAGCTGGGTGGTGTGAGAGAGGGCATCCCGGATCGTGCATCCATGTGCCGAGGGCCGTGCCGAAGCTCTCCCCATCTCTCCATCTCCAGTAACACAAAGGGCAGCCTTCCCCGAGCTGCTGGGGCTCTGACAGCTGCCCCTCGGCAGCTGAACACCGTGCCGGTTGCGGTGCCCAGGCATGCTGGCTCACCCCCGCCATCACCAGCGTCGGAACAGGGTCTTCCCTTTGACAGTCTCTGCTCGAAAATGAGGTCTCGGTGGGAGCGACCTTGTCATTAATTGTAAGCAAATCTGAGCTGTTCTGTTTTGAAGGGGGGTTGTGCCATTCCTAGTAGGACCTGGAAGGATTTTAAGAATAAGCCTTTCGCTTGTCACCCTTCACTTCTCTCCCTTCCCCACCTTCCTTATGTGACCAGGTTGATAAACTAGATCTCATCAGCTACTTAAACAGCAAGAACGCTAATGACCTTCCTTTAGCAAGCAGTTAGCAGAACAGTGTTAATTATCTCTGGTGCAGAGTATCAGGGAAGGCAGATCAGCATTTGATGAGGGGCAGCTCAAGAGAAACCGTAGTAAATGCAGCAATTAAGATACTTCTTTAATTAAAGTTGTAACTGGAGGTGTAGCTTTCACAGCCTTGTCCCGGTTGGAGACAGCCTTTTTGTTGATTTGGTTTCCAAGGTGTTTACTCATCCAAGTAAATACATCTGTATAGGAGGTAGTTCTATATGTAAAGACTTGCCTGTCTGAGGAAGCGGAATTCATGTGTTACAGTTGAAAATTTGTATTTTGTGGTTTTAAATGCTATGGCTACTTCAGAGTAAATCTGTGCTTGTGCTTACTCTGGAATAACACTTTTTCCAGTTTAGTTTGCTAGACCAGAACGGGCCACAAATCCGCTGCCGTCTGACTTAGAAGCAGGGCAGTGGAATAAAGCGGATCGTTGCGACGCGGTGCTGCAGTCTGGGTGTTTTGTCCCTGTCTGACCTGTGCAGCCGTTCCTCAGATGTGGCCTGTTACGTGCTCGCTGGTGATGACAGTGTCCCTTCTGCCAAAGCAGGGTGCGAGATGAACTGGAGTTCAAAATGGCAAGCACATCCTGTAACAAAAACATGCAAATTGTTCTCCTAGCATCACTCTCTGTTTCACGGACTATCAGGAGATATTCCACTGCTGTTGTGGGATTAAGGATGGAACAGAGGTCTCTGTCTTGTTGCCTTTTGCAGCATGTTACATGTTCTAACATTTATAGTATATGTAAGAGTGTATAGGCAGCGTCTTCCATCACCTGATGGAGATGAAATGTGATACACAGTTAATTTTTTAATTGTTCTTTCTTTACCAAGTGCCAGCTGGTAAAGATATCAGCTTGACTGATGTGCTGTAGCCCTGACAGTATCACTCCTGCTGTAGAGTTTCCCCCCCCATCATGCTTGCAGATGACCCAGGTTGTGGTGAGTAAAACGGGACTCACCCTTGGAGTCCAACATCTGATGTACGTGTGTCAGGGAAATACTGTGAGGAAGGGAGCCCCCGGCCCCTCATCCTTATTAATGGTTTCTTCAAGCAGTAACTTCAAGTTGAGGATTTCTCTGGTCCTGGCTGAGCTGAGTAAGTAAAAGCCTTTTCCATAGTGCATGGAAAGGCCAATCTTTGACGTGGCTGTCAGCTGCAAAAAAAGGGGAGAATTAAGCACCTGGAGACCAATCCACATAGGATTTATCTCCTCATTGCAATGAGCTAACAAGCTTCCAATTTCTGATGACTCAGCAACAGGCAAGATTTAAATCTGCCCTAAAAAACCAAATTACTTCCCATACATAAAATGCTCTTTGCCAAGGGTTCCCAGCCTGTTCTGGTTTTTTGCCAGAGCTGCTGTGCACCTGTTATTTCCTGTGACTTTGATTAGAACTGCAGGTTCTCAGTATTTTTGATAAATGGACGTTTAAAGTATGTAAAAGTATCTCATTAAGGAAAGGCCAGAAATCCAGGGCTGATTGTTGTTTCACTCAAGTATTTCAAGCTCTGTCCCATCTGCTCTGTCACTCGTGGGCACTAAAAACCTCATTAAATCAGTGGCTTCTTTCTCTGAGCTGCTGAGGACCCTGCACACTCCCAGTACAGACACAGAGTTTTCCTGGTGCTGAGCACCTTTGTCCAGCTTCTGCAGCATGGGGGAATGACCTCCTCCTGGAATATTCTGCCAGGGAAGGGGCCTGTGCTGCAAGGGGAGGTGGGAGACAGGGATGCTGCTAAAGGGTGTGCTCCCAAACAGTGGTCCTGTGCCACAGACCTGATTTCTACATGTAAGTGGGCACCCCCATTCCTACATGTTTAAGGACCTCTGCCCTGTCATGTGAGCTGTGTTCCTCGATTCCACGTTCCCCATGGACAGGAGAAAGCCCAGCGTTAACTTAGAAAATCTGTGGCAGACCAGACCTGGAGAGAAATGGAGTTTACAACATGAAGAAGATAGACTTTCAACCCTCTCCAGGGCAAATGTTGTCTGGAGGCAAATGTTGCTTTAGCACCAAGAGATGTACAAAGTCCATTTCCTACCATTTCAAGCAGAACCCTTGATTCTTTAAATTTAGCGCTGCCTTTCCAAGCAAGCAGCGCTTATTTAATGCAGCTGGGTAATCCTGGGAGAGGGTACAAGGGCATGAACAGGTGAGCCTGCCACAGGGAAGCAGGGCAGGAATCCTTGCTGTGAGTATTGCTGGGGCAAACTCGGGTACCACGCACTGATGCAGGGTATTGATGTTGCCACCAGCTGAGTATTACATTAGTTCACGATCCCAAAAGGACACAGTTGAGATTAAAAGGATGTTTCGCTTCTTTTCTCCTCCAGCATCCAAACATGCAGAGGTTAAAATTGAAATAACTTTTAGACTGTAATTGCTTTTACCTTTCTGCAGTTTTCTGAACAAATATTGTAAAATAACCAGGTTCACTTCTTCTTCTCATAATGTGTTTCTCATGCCATTTAGCACAGTATAAATGCTTGTGCTCAGGCCCAGTAACTTGTTTACTTTTACTTTATAAAATCCCTTATTTTAGGTTTCTAGTCCTCATTTGCATTTGTATTAGATTTTTAAAAACAAGCAAAGAAACCTTTCACATGAATCTCTGAATTCAGAGCGGGTGAACCCCAAACCGTTGTGGTGATGCTGTGGGGTTACAGGGAGTACTGTGTTAAGGAACTGTACCGAAGAGAGGAGCCAGGGAGAACCTGGCTTGCATCAAATTGGTAATCGTGAAAGTCAGGTATTTGTGCCAGATACTGCAGTGGAAATAGCCTTTTATGTAGCAAGATTTGTGCCCAAGAGGCAACGTCAGAAATTTAGAAAAATTAAGCAATTGCAGAGGAATTGAGATGTTGACTTGGCAATGAGACCGGGTAGATGGAATGATGATTTCAAAGATGTTGTTACCGTTACATTGGCTAATTAGTAAATCAGTTTAGCTGCCTAAGCTGTTCAGGAGGGACAGGAACACAAAAGCAAGCTGTCTTGCTAGGGCTTCAGCCCACCTGAGCTTTTATTTCCTCAATAGCCTGTCCAGTGTTCCAAAAACCACAGCACATGCTTCCCAAGAAAGGTAATGGAGCTTCCCTCTTTTCCTTCATTGTCTTCTGCACTCAGATTGAGACACTGTCGGAGATTTGGGGGTTTTGGATCATGCCTGCTGCAGCTATACAGTTAGTTCTCCAGAAAATGGGCATTTGCTCTAGGTGGACTCCATCCAGTTGGCTGCCACCAGCTGAATACATGCCATTTGTATTTGGCTGTAAAAATGCCACCAGTATATTTAGCAAAGTCATTCTTCTTGGTCTGAGATCTATGTTCCACGGTGAGGGAAAAGAAGACGTGAACTTTCGTAGTTAGGGTGTTACCAAAGACCTTTGATTAGACTGCAAAGCAGCAGCAGGGCTTCCTTACCGATTTTCCACCCCCACGTTTTGGGCAAAGGCTTTGACGATTCTTGCCACCTACCAATTGGCAGGACAAAGAAAGGAATCCCACGCACGACTCCACGCTGAAGAACTGGCACTGACTGTGCATGCAGTCCCCACTTTCTGTTACTCATGACAGAGAGAAGACACCAAATATATCGCTAGCTTGGATCCTGCCAGATCACAGTTAGACAACTCGGGGTGCCGCCATTGCAAGGAGTCTGGAAACCCCCGAAATTGGCAATCCAGAGCAGACCATTTGGCAAACCGTATGTCGTTCTTGGAGTCTAAGTCTGTAATTATGTCCTGTGTCCTTTTGAGAGGAGATGCCAAAGTTCCAGTCTTAGCAGGTGACTTGTAACCGAGTGGAACAAAACAACAGGGACTAGTGACTGTTAACAGCAAAACATACGTGGGCCCTGATAATGTTCTGGAGTTGGGAGATGCAGGCATGGGCGAGAGGATTGTATAAAACCCAGATGAGAAAGCCCAGCTGGCTTGGTAGGAAAAGTTGTATCTTGGATGGGAGGCAGCACTGCTTTTTCAAAAATACGCACTTACAGGTTAAGTTTGGTTAAAAATGGAATAGGTAGCAGATTCAATATTAACGTGATTTGTTGGTATAAAGGGTCAACGTGATGCCTTAGAAGGGAAGGTGGGGGGCAAGCTGTATTTGGGAGTTTTGTTTGTTGGAGGCTTTACGTTTTCAAAGCTAGTTTCAGCCTAGAATGTCATGTCATCCATAAGAGAAAGCAGTTGGAAGCACATGCCTGGCTTTTCATTCTCTGCTCTGATTTATCATGTCAATTTTTTGAGGGATTTATTGTCTGGTCCTTTTGGAAGATAATTGCGTTCATTCCCAAAAGTGAAAAGTGGTTTAGAATTTCTAAATTTCTATTTTAGAATAGCCTCAATTCTGGCTATTGCACACAGGAGCTGATTCAATGCCAAATTTTGGTTTGTAATTAAGAGTAAGGGAAATACTGGGAATTAAGGTGTCTGGATGCAAGAGGGAATAAATTACTAGCTGATGTCCCTGTCTTCTGGGTGCAGTGCGTGTTCTGCTAATTTCCTGTAGGTGCGTTCTTCTCACATTCAAGTCTTGTTGCTATTTTTAAATTAAGTCTCACAGACTAATAGCCACTGCTATTTGCCTTCAGTCTAAGGACTTTTTTTTAACTATCATTTCTCCCATAAGACTTGCTTGTAACACTCGTTTTTCCTTGTGTGCATTACGCACCGTGAACACAGTTCTCTTGGAGAGGACAGGAACACCTCCTTAGCTATATCCCAAACTGAAATTTTCTCCTCCTCCTTTCTAGGGCAGGGAATAAACCAGAGAAGCCTGGCTAAAAACCTTCAGTTCTTCTTGTAGATACACTCTTCCAGCATTTATTCTCTCCTCTCTCCATGAGAATGCTCCATGCTGAAAGACAGCCTGCTGCAATTTCGGGTGCGGTGGTTTCACCTCCGGCATCGGGCTGGCCACTTCTCCTTCCCGTAGCTGTAGCAGGGGCCAGGCTGAGCTGTAGGATGGATGTTAAGGCTCTGAGCTCACCGATGCTCCAGAGCCTTCCCGTGAAAGCACCCTGCGACCTGTTCATGTGGCTCCCCATGAGTGTCATCCTTCTGTGACCTCTTGTTGCGCTTGGCCTCTGCTGAGGCATCTCTTCACCCACGTTTACCTTCCAGGTCGCTGCAGGGCTGTGAATGTGACATTTCCTTACTCGGTTGTCAAGACTGAAGCCTTGAATGTCAGGTTTTGCTTGTAGTTTGTGTCTGACGCCACCTTTTCCATTAGCAGTAATGTAGCAGTTTAGAAGTTGCTGCACAAGCTCCGACTATTTCTGGAACCGATTTGCGTGCGTGCACAGCAGTAGGATTTTATGTTGCAAATTCCCTGCAGTCTTTTGGTATAAACTAGTATTTCTGCCTCAACAAAAAAGTCACAGATAAAACCAGAGCTGGACAATTAAATACCCAATGTTTTGAGACTCACCCCTACTGCTGCTACCGCTCTGTTGGATTTATGGAGAGCCAAGTTGTGTGCCAGACAGCAAAGATAAAAATGTGATTGTTTTAGCTACAGACAGTGATTAAATATTACTGAGTTTTAGCAAAAGCTTTTAATAATGAACTGAATACTGCCAGGGGATGTTGCTGCTCCTTGGTGTAAGTGCAAACTTGTGTTCCCTTCCCCATAATTTTGCTTTTTTTGGCTGTCAGAAGGTGCAGGTTGCCTGGGCTCAGAAACCCGGTGGCGTGTGGTTCTTTGGTGTGAGCGCAGCCTCTTTGCAACAGACCTTGCCTGAGCCTGCGGGGCACTGTCACGTCTTGCTCACAGTCACACTCAAAGTGCAGCAAGCTTAGGAGGTTAGAAGAGGAATGAGGCCCATTCCTCAGACACGGGGGTAAAAAAACCCACGTCTGAGTTCTGTTTCTGAAAATCAGATGGGATCTGGTTTTTTGTTCCATGAAAAACGTTTCCCTCTTCCCACCCAACACAGAGAAATGGATTTTATTACCTTGTTTTGCTGAAAAGTAGGTAAGGGGTGGGGGTAAGAGGGACTTGACAGAAATTGAAGAAGATTGATGGCTCCCTCACCCACTGAGCAGCGCCAGCGCAGCTCTGCCTGCGCTCCAGGAGGCTTGGTCAGTACAGCGAGGTTAGACACCCACGGATGCTGTCACTGAAGCAGCCAGGGAGAAGATGGAAAGGGCTGTGGGAAGAATAATTGATCAGGCCAGAAGAGCAACAGGGAGAGGAGGCAGCCCTGCCAAGCTGCTCACAGCATAAGTTGCCCAGGTTCCAGAGTGGCATGCGGAAGGCTGAGGCGTGCAAGGGATATTCGGCTTTTACTGAACATGCTGTTCCATTTTAAACCTCGTGCACATGTTCAGTGGGTGGTTGTTTAGGGAATCGTGTTCCCTTCACTGTTACCGTGTCTCTTTTTCATCTAAGTGACTAATTTTTTTGCCCATCTCTCCTAGATCTCGGACCTGATACGACAAAGCACAAAGGAGTCCCCAGTCTGGGAGTTCCTCAGCTTGGGGTACGCACTCATGCTCTGCCCATTTGTCGTTGTCCTAGGAGGGATGTTTTTCCTGGCCACAGCCCTCTTCTTCCTAAGTGACCGAGCCAAAGCTGAACAACAGTGAGTAACCTGGCAATTGCAAATGGGGAGGTACTGCAGCCTGTTTTCTCTCTTGAACGTTATGCTTGTCCTCTTTCCCTGGCCTTGGTCCTTCCAGGTAAAGGATGTTGCGTTGTGCGTTAAGAACTTGGGCTCAGCAGAGCGCATGAGGCTGCACGAAGCACAGGGGCTTGGGTCATGCTGGCTGAGCATCCTTTACACGCTTCTGCTCTGGTGGAGCTCTGTTGTTGGCCGTACGGCCTGGAGGGGAGCACGGGAGTTGAGGTCACAGGCCCCTTTTACCCTTGCGTGAGCATGTCACAGCCCAGGCCATCTGTGGTGAGTGGGACCGGCGGACTGCTAGGTGAAGAGCAAGGGATGCTTTACAGAGCTTGGTGGTCAGCGTTGAGCCCACAGTCCCATCTCAGCCCCCTGTGCCCTGCTCACTGCCCCCAGTACACAAGAACAGCAGGCAAGAAGGAAGAAAGCCGTGCGTGGGGACATACGTGCTCAAGGGTTGCTGTAATAAAGATAGTCTTTCCCAGTCCCTTATTGCAGCTTGTAAAAAAAAAGCTACTGTTTTTCAGTAAAGAAACCAATTCGGACCACCTCACGGTTGGCAACTACAGTAATTCGGAAGACGCTTCCACATGACATACAAACTTCTGGGGTTAGTCTCTTTCTCATAATTGTCGAAAAATAAGAGTATCTATGTATAATCTCATGCTGAATATGTGGGTAGGTGACTAGGCTGGTGTTGGCTCTAAATTGCCTTTGCCTTTCTCCCAGTGGGAGAATGGGAGACACGCAGAGGTACAACGCAGACAACAGGCTGTGGCGATTCTGCAGACAGAGCGACGTGTGTGCCTTGCAGTACCTCCAGGAGGAGGGCCCTGTCGCTAGACGTGGCACAACTCGAATGAAAATAAGGTGTTTGGAGGCTGGCATAAGTGCATGAACAGTTTGGGTGGTACTTTCTGGCTCACGCCATCGTATCAGATGGATGCAAGAGGTTTGGAAGCGGTGGCACAGATGGTGCTGTAGCTGTAAGTGCCGTGTGAGTGCAGTTCCACTTTCCTTTTACTAACACACGCAAATACCAGAGAAAGGAAAGGTTTCCTGCCTCCTGGTGCCTTTGGATATATGCATTCCTCCTATGATGAGATCTTTAAGCATTGTGTTAAAAACAGGACCTCATTGTGTGTCTTGTGAGGAGGTTAAGTCCTGCACAGTTGAACTTCAGCGTGGCTTTGGAGATGGGACATGACTGGTGTGTGCCCTGGTTTGTTATCTGCATGTAAGGCCTTTGAATTGCAAAAAGTGAAATCGGAGATTAGATGTTAGGAAGGACTTCCTAAGAGGAGGGGGGCAAAAAAAAAAAAAAAAAAAAAAAAAGTTAAATGCTACAGCAGATTATTTGGAGACATGGAAGCTGTCCTGTGTTTCTGAAGGCCTCCCTGGCTTGGTCCTGAGGAGGAAGATGGGAGCTGCTCTCTGGCTGCCTTCCAGTCCCATTTCTCTAACTGTGCACATAAGCTGCACATGCAAGTCTAAATAGTGATCCCGTGGGGACATGGCCAGGTGAATGGAAGTTTCTAGGTGCTCAGGGTGGCTTTTTTTGTTGCGAGGAGCTGAAAGTTCCGTTTGGTGCCAGGGCAGTGATACATTGCAGCAGATAAAATGCTCCTTGTGTAGCCATAGCATTAGCCTTTCCCCAGGACCCTCCCCTTTTTCCAGGAGAACTTCGGTGTTTGTCTTCACTGTATTCCGAGGGGAGAGTGCTCACTCCACTTATAATTATGGTGGAGATACGTGATATTGCACCATGTGTGTTGCCAGCGTGCCATGACAGCATCTCAGGTGGTGAAGGAGGATTTCACTATTCAGGCACTGATGAATTCCAGGTCATTCCCATCTTTATCAGCATGTCTAACCCCAGCTGGGCCACTGTGCTGGGCAAGGCACTGTGGCATGCCACTGGTATCACAGCTCCCGTGCAGTGCTGAAGGAGGAGGCCTTGCTCAGGAGGCACTGCAGGTCACTAACTGGTTGACTCTGCTTGGGTGCCAGCGCTGGTGTGTTCTACAGGTTTGGTTTAGTGCCCCAGAACATCAGCTTTTCATTAGTGTTACTGTGGGAGACCATATCCCACAGCTCTGCTTTTTCCTGCATAAAAGTGTTTATTTCTGTCTGTTGTCATCTAGTCTGAGCAGATTTGGTTGTACTCGGCTCATGTCCAAAGCATACCAGCTTCCCAGGCAGGCAAGGCACTGGTCTGCTTTTCGAAGAAACATCTTCAGGCTTCAGTCCTGGTTTTGTTGGTCTTAGCATCCTTCCCTTACCTGGTCTGTCTGATTCACATTTGTTCATGAATTTTATATTATTCAGCCACGAATCTTTTGTGTTACAAACCGGCTCAGATACAGAAGGAGAACAGTTGTCGTAAATAATGGTTGACAAAATAATTTCTCTCAAATGACTCCTAGTGCCGTATTTCTGGGATATGCCCACTCCCATGTTAAAAATACCCTGGCATCCTACAGTCAGATTCCTGGAGAGCGCAGCTTGATTCGAGTTTGACATGTTACTGAGCAGTAAGACAGTGTCTTTATGCCGTGTGCGTCGACTGCATCCCGTCTGCCACTAGCCCTACCAAGACTACGGGTTCAGTGCTCTCCTCGGAAGAAGTTGGAGACGTGTTCTTAACTACGTGCCTGCCTTGAGAGAAGAGACAACAGAGCGTTTTGCTATCAGAAGCTTAAAACTCCATGCTGGATGCCAAATCCAACGTCCAGCTCCCACCTATGTGGCCGTCCATCTGCGCTTGGCATTGCACACCTCTGGCAAGGACAGCTTTCTCCCTGGCCAGCCCTCCCGGCCATCCTACCTATTACTTGCTGAGTACAGGAGAATTGCTTTTTCAAGATGCCTTGATTTCCCTCTGCAGTCAGGCGTGCTGCTCAGACGACAGGACTTGGAAATGTGCTTTGCCAAAAGAAATCAATTAACCTGCAGGAATCACAAACGCTGGTGTCACACGCCAGAGATTAAAGCCATTCATCACCAGGAGGGTCAGGGCATGCAGGGCAGATGTCACAGACCTCTCTAATGAACTAATATGGCAGCGAAGAAGTGTAACGCTGCTCTCTGCAGCTCTGCCTGTGGAACTTTACCTTTCCCTGCTTTGATTTCCATGCTTCTGTGAGAAGTAGTTCAGAGGTTTATTGCTAGGATTTTTTCATTTGTTTATTCCTTTGTGTAATGGTCTCTGGGCTTTGGCTTAGAGAGAACTTCTTCTTCCAGGCAGGACAGAGTATCAGGATAGCAACCTCTCTTTCCTGTAAAGCTTCCTCCAGTTTCCGCCACACTTCCTTTCAAAAACAGAATTTCCAGGCTTTCAGTGCCTCATGACTTTTCTTATGCTACTTTTATCGTTGGCACAATTCCTGGCATATTTTGTAATTACCTTTTTAGCACAGGAATTCCAGTCAATAAGACTGCCCCCCTTACAAAGAAACTCGTGAGAAAAATTTCTTTATACAGCAATTCTTTTTCTTTTCAAATCACAATTCTTTTATAACTATTTTCATCCTGCTTCTGAAGTCTGACAGTTTAAAGAGGCTTTTAGTAAATTTAGGAGTAGCAGAGAACATGATACAGTACATCACTGTAATATAATCCAATCACTTTTTTTGGGGTGCGATTTTTATAACACAAATTTAATCCTACCCTTCCAAAGTGGTAAGAAGAGAAAATGGTTAAGAATGGTTTCTGCAAGAGCTCTTATGCACTAGTAATAATAAACACTTCACTTCTTTTTTAAACCACTCAACTACCAATCCTGCTGTGATTTCACTTGACTCTGTTGTTGTTCCTTTCCCATTCCATACTGCAGCGGAGGGTTAAAGCAGTCGTATTTTATTTCCAGACATGACTGCACTCTGTACTGTGTTTCTCTTAGCTGCTTAATGAAAATTTGTGAGACCCAAGCCGTACTTTGAGAGCCTCTGGAAGACGATACGTACACGTACAGTCTTGCCATGGCAGAGCCCTACAGAAAGGGAGCAGGAATCTGATAACCTTACTTTTATTCCCCAGCTCCATCACTGAGCCCCGTGCAGCCTTGGCAGCTATCAGCCAGCTGGCGCGGCTTTCAGAGGTCAGGAGCGCTTCAGGTACCGCACTCGTTGGAAGTAAAAGCTCAGCACTGCTGAGAATTGCATCTGTGGCCTGTCTGTGTCCTTTTCCTCGCTCATAATGCAGATAACTTGAAAAAAACAAAGCCTTACCCTAGGGAGCTGCAGAAGAAACGTCTGCATTGGTACTTATTAGAAGCAATGGCTTCACCAGTAATTAGAAAGAATGTGCTCTTCTTATTATGAAAAGGGAAGAAAGAAAAAAAAGTCCTTTCCCCAAGCTGTGACAACAGTTGGGTGCCAGGCCATATAAATCACTGTAATGTAATTAGCGTGTAACATGATTCTTTTCTGGGCAGCCAGCCTGAGTGTGAAGCATCTGGAGCTTTGCTGAGCACTGATGCTTGCGCTCTGCACGGGCACAGACCTGCAGGACCACCGATGCTCTGCAGCAGGCGCAGGGTGACCCCCCAGTGCTGTCTCCAACAGTGGCCACTCCCAGGCGTTGCTGAGGGAAAACCCAAACTCGCCGAGATTTTTCCTGAAAAACTCCACCCTAGAGGATAGCCTACCCTTCAAAGGATTTTTAAATTTAATTTCATTTTTTTTCTTTAATACCTAGTTTTATACCTGGCAGCATGAGATTCTCTTTTTCCCATATCTTTCCAGAGGTGCAGAGAGATGCCCTGGATGGGTATCCCAAGTTTTGTAATTGTTCAGTCCCGCTCTGCGTCCTGCAAGATATATGCTGGGTATTTTTGCTAAAGATACAGCAATGCAGATCAGGCAGCAGGATGCAACTGCAGTGTGTATCCCTGGTGCAGACGTGAACAGGAATAAATAGCTGCACTGATGCAGCTGATCAGAACAGAAGAATTTAACTATTTAACTAGCCAGCACTCAGCACTTCAGAGAGTCCTGCAAGCCTAAAGGGTTCACCCATTTGTTTACATGACAAGAATCAGGTTATTTAAACAGCTCTAGTAGATTTTTCTTCTCTCCTAAAATTAGATTAAAGCAGTTAATAAGAAAAAAATTTTACTCTTCACACCTTTGATCAGGTGTGGAAATTCTCGCTGAGTAGCAGTGCTGATTAACATCTCATCTTAAAAGTGGTGGGTACAAACGCTAGAAAGAAAATACCCATTACAGACTAGAGAGTGCAAGCCACAAAAAGAACAATCCCTAGTCCATGCACCTTTTCTGCTCTTAAACACGGCACATCTGCAAATTACATTACAGGAAAAATGAGAATAATCCATTTTCAGACTCTGTCTTCTGCCTCACATCAGGCTTATTTTTAGCCTTTGCTAGAACTAGATAAAAAATGATCTCCCAGTTCTCCTATTGCAGCAATTTGAAAGTGTCTGACCTTATTTTTGCTTTGCAGATTCTATTATGTGGGGCAGGGGAAGGACTCACAGAGTTGTCAACCTTCTTTTTCTCTGATTTTTCTGTGGCAGCAGTTAGAGACAGAAAGGACCCATCGGATGACCTCATGTTGTTGCCAGCAAAGGATATAGAGTCCCCTCCATTAATAGTGTCACAGGTATAAAGTGGCATGCTAGATGGATACAGAGCATGTTCCGTTCCGGTTGTTTGCATTACTAAAAAGAATATTTGTTCTATGAAATATGTTAAGAGATATTGTAAAAGAGGCTGGACACCTACTTTATAGAAGTGTCTCTGTGCTGCACTGAAGCAGAGTTTGGATTTCAGGGCCAGCAAGTGGATTTTAACAACTCCCCTAAAGGGATATTTGAGAAAGAGTTCGCTCACTGCTGATACTCAGCTATTTAGGGGGAGTAATGTGATTGCTTTGTTTGTTTTTTACTTTACAAAAGAACAATAATTAAACAGTTCCTATAGTGATAAAAGCTCACAATGCTTTTTTAGCCCAGATAAGATGTCCTTGGCCTTTGGAGGCATGTGAATTTACAGCACAAAACCCAGATTAGGATGCAGATCTATGGTGATGGAAGAAGAGAGGCAAGGAGTGCGTTTTAAATTATCCAAGAGTGGCATGATAAAGATGCATAGACTGCAGATGGAATAAGATTAAACTATTAGATGGTTTATATGGAATCAAAGAGTTGAGAATATAAAGGGAAGAAGTGGAGAAAATATAAGTAGTTTTAGTATTGGTGGGGAAAGCCTGCTTGTAGAGCTGGGGGGGGTCTCCCCTGTTTACTAGCTGTTTGTAACTTCATGAATAGAGCTAGCAAATAAAAGAATGTAACGGCTTGGGACTGGCTGAATTTTAAATGCTGGTTTGCTTCTTCAGTTGGGAGCTGCTGCTTTCGTGTAGATGGAAAATTCGGTCCCATATAGAAATAACACTGCTCTGTTGTTGTAGTCAACCTGAGGATTTCCTGCAGGTTTGGTAGGAAGATGTCAGAAGTCAGTTTGGTCGTTCGCAGATATTTTGAGCTCAGTTGTGGTCCTTACACAAAATGCTCACGGCATTTGAAATATGCCGTTCAAGTTAATTGTTGGCAGCAGGAGCTTTGCTTAAGTACAGTCAAAAGGATTCAGCCAGCTGGTGTTGGCATAGCTCGCGCTAACTGCGATCTCTGGAAGAGGCTGCAGACAGAACTTCGTGGTTCTCCAAACCCATCAATTCCCCACGTACACTGACCTTTTGAGGTTAATCTCCTGTGCCACGGAGAAGGGAAAACAATATTCCTAGACCGTTCCTAGCTGCTTAGGTTCTGTTCTACAGCAAGAACGGAACTTCTCCATGTGCCTGAAGTTACAGGAAGGCACTGCTGACTTGTCCAAGAAGAGCACCAGATCAAGAACTACTTGGAGTCTTAAGTGCTGTCTTGGCTACTGACTCTTCTGTGACCTTCCAGAAGTCAGATGCTGTCCCCAAAATGCTCATCAGCTGTAAAACGGGATTGAAAGCACTTGCCCACAAGGTACAAGGGGCACTGAAATCATATGCTTACAATGGATTCAGTATGTCAATTTGCGCTGTCATCGCAAAGGACAGTTCTTGGCATGGAGGGACTTTTACCATGCAGGAGGATATTTTAAACTCTTGCCAAGACAGTTTCTTTGCTAAAGCTGCCCTGGCGCAGATACGAAATCTGATCAGATCCCACGCAGGTGACTGGAGCACTGAGCAGAAGGCAGCCTTCCAAGCCAGAAACCCTTTTTGACACAAGGAAATAGAAAAAATCATGAAAAAAAATCAGCCCTGCTAGTGTGTTTCCTGAAGCCTGTCACAGCCGCAGAGCATCTTAGGAAGGTACTGACTATTATCAGTAGTAGGTGACCTCTTTGAGTGGAGAAATCTGCAAGGCAGATTTTCAGCAAGCTGGGACTTGTAGGTGTGTTATAGTTATTTACTTCTGATTGAGTCCTTTGCTTGAATGGCATCTTTTAGTGAAACGGGGACAAAATGGTTGGAGTATTACTTTCAGTGCCTCAACAAGGAGTGTCGTAAGGGCTTTGGCTTGGTCATTGCTAAAGTTGCTGCCAGACCGCTGCCACGTGCCAGATGGGGCTTGT
The DNA here is from genome assembly GCF_963210335.1 of Falco punctatus. Classification (NCBI taxonomy): domain Eukaryota; kingdom Metazoa; phylum Chordata; class Aves; order Falconiformes; family Falconidae; genus Falco; species Falco punctatus. The sequence goes on along the minus strand of NC_137580.1, from coordinate 104,089,913 downwards.
CCAGACTGTTACAGTGCAGCAAAACAGAAGGATGTTTCCATACCTGGTAGCTTAGAAGTTGGTGGAAAGAGCTGTATCCTGAGGCAGTTATTTTGGAGGGTAAGAAGTATGTTTCTAATCAAGTGGCATCAGGAAGTTCTACAGGATTTTTTGTTTAAAGGTTTAATTAGATCATATTTGCTTTTTATGTCATGCTTTATCCTCTTTCCCATTCAATCATGGCAAAAAAAAATAATTGAAGACCCTCCACTTCCCCTTTGCTCCATTATTTCAGTGGACACAAGAGTATGATGTTACCCACCTCTTCCATGGCACTAAAAATCCTGCCACATGAATTGTGAGCCCATCCATATCTGGCAGAATTATACATCCAGGGATGGACTCAGGCACCAGGGTTTGAGGGCTTCAGAGACCCATGTCTTCATGAACTTCAGGAGTCTACATCAGTGTACCGATGCAGAGTGGTAAGGCAGACCGATCTCTGGAGTTTGTTTCCATCCAGGTCCTCGATACCCTAATGAGGGCTGTTACCCGCTCGCCTTCACATCTGCTCTGTTGCAGCTGCCCAGAAAAATAGAAGGAAAGGTTATTGATTTTTTCTTTATGCCAGTTTTCTCCTCTGTCAAGATCTGCGAAAGAGGAAAAATAGAAGCTGACCTATGTTTCTTCCTCTGGAGGCAAATATGCTCAGCACCTAGATTAAATGAACAGATGGAAAATACTAACATAGCCTGCACAGCTTTACGGGGCTGTACCAAATAGAGAAAAAAAAAAAGTGTATTTGCTGTACACGATTATCATATTCCATTTGCTAAACCCACTGACGTGCAGGAAGAAAAGGGGATCTAAGCCAATTCATTTCTTCAGCGCAGCTGGTGGAGCACCTGTTGTCACCAGCATGCAGCTCCCATCGGGCTGTCTCCACCAGAGCTGCAGCTCAGGACCCACTGCTCCACCGCTGCTGCCTCCAGAGGGAAGGGCAGCTCTGTGCCAGGGGCCGGGGGATGCACACAACCCCGTCCTGCCTGAGCCTTGAAGTGCTTCAGATTTACACAAGCCCCGGGCTTCCTCCCTGGGTAGAAATGAGTGAGCACAAGCAGGCAGCAGAGCTAATTGAAGTAATGGTTTCTTACTCCAATGCGAGCTACTTCTCTGCCTGATTCTTTGTTATTAGTGTTCCTATTCCTGTTGTAAACTGACCTCAAACAGAAACTGTTTTATTTCATCAAACAGACCCTGTTCTTGGGAGGCTGGATGAACCTGTCACGATGCATCAGGGAGCTCAGTGCGTAGACTATTTTTAGCTGTGCCAGTCCTGTCCCGGTACCACTCACTGGGAGCTTTCTAGGTTGATGTATTATTATTGCTTATGTTTCATGCATCTTCACTTCCAGTCAGTTTTTCAGCTGCAGCATAGTAGGAGCCTTTTAAATCAAAGCACCAAATTTCTGCAGTAAGGCAGTTATTCATGGGCGTCTTTGTCCCAAAGTTACTGAGTTCACTATCAAAATAGCTTCGGTTCAGTTCAAACAGGACGTGCTTTCTGGCAGCAATCCTCGATTTGGCTGGTTTTACACCCTGCTCAGAAGGCAACAGGTTTTGCACGAAGGTTTGATGTTCTGCAGCCAGTTTTTAGGGAGGAGACGGAGGCACCAGCGCACCTAGCAGTTTGTTCAGCATCCCGGGAGAAGTCTGTTGTGGAGCGGGGAAGCAAAGCCAGCCCCTTCCAACTGCAGGTGCAAACGGCAGCTGTGCTTAATTACCGGGGGACAGTAATGGCTAATGTACATTCTGCACCGTTTGATTAAAAACTCTGTATCATGAAAGGCAGAAAAGCTGCACACTGGAACTGGAGCCTCCAGCCTGCTGGTTGTGCTCCTCATAAAGCATCTGGCAAAACAATGAGGCATTGCTGGGACCAGTACGTTACACTCCCGTGCGTGTAGGGAGCCAGGCTGAGAGAGGACGCTGCAAATAGGTAAGGCAGCTTCTGCGGTGAGCACAATAATAGGAGGAAGCAGAATAGCCATGGACGACTTTGATTTGTTTCAGGGGCAGAAATCTTCGTGTGAGCTCAGTGCCGCACGTGTGACCCTGTGTGTTACTCGATAAAACCTGGTGCTTTTCATGGAGTTTGACCGATTCAAAGTCCTCAGGGTGACAAAATCCCAGTGAAATGCAGCTGTAAGTCCCCAGGTGGTGAAATACCAGTGAGACAAAGCGGGAGGGTCTGTGCAGAGCACGAATGAGGTGTGCCAAGGTATGAGGGGTGCTTGGATGTGTCTCTAAGGTGTTCCCTGTCCTGTGTTACCGCTTTGTATTGCTGGCAGGACAGCTGCAGTAAGCACTCCATCCCCTCGAAGCTGACTCTGTTGATGAGGGTGTTGACAGTATGGAGCCAGAGATGGAAAATATGAGCGGGATGGTCTGTACACTTGTGTCCATTTCCCTCCTTTGTCTACTAAATTGTGAATTGTTTTGGCACTCGGCTTCAGCAAGGATTTCTTTAAAGCGATTGATCCCTGCAGTAACGCGGTGGTGGATGAAGTGAGGCCAGTATGTGGAACATACACCTTCCTGACGTTTCATCCTCTCTGAACTATGGCTGGTGAACGAGGAGGTGGCTACTGTGCAGAGAGAGCCTGTGCCGTAGTCCCCTCTGTCCTCCTCTGCCTTGCTGATGTCCTTCCTCCCTCCAGCTGCAACTACACGTGTCCTCTTGCGTCAGGGAGGCCACCGTGACAGCGTTACTTCTACCCGAGGATTTTAACTTACCTGATGGACCGGTGGTCGGGTGCATTTGGAGATCAAGAAACCCAGTGTGGAAGGCTGCCCCAGCTCTCCCACGCCCTATTTTGTTGGTTATCTGCAGGAACAGCGACAGCAGCAGCATGAGCTGACCTTGAGTGCAAGTGGCTTCCTGTGTTTATTTATCAGTCCATAAAATTCACTCTTACATTTAAAGTCATACAGGTGTGGAGCTGCAGATGATGATCCATAGCCTCTGTTCTTGCACGGTTTCAGACAGCAACGTTAGGTCTGAATGCTGCTGATGCATTTCAGCAACAGGATTTGCAGAACGCCACACCTGGCTGGGCTGCAAGTCATCACTGGTAACGCAGGTGGAGTGTGTCATTGGCTCTAATCCTTCCATGCCAAGAAAACCCACCCCTTTAACTAGCTGTATTTGAAAAAGAAATTTGTTTTTCGTAGATGTAGGGCCATAAAGTCTCATTACCTTTCAGGGATGTCTGTCCATGTAAACATTGCATCACCCAAGTTTTCTCATTTTGGTGTGTTCTCAAAGCCTTTTGGAGAGGTTTTACCCCCTCCCCCCCCCAGCAACATCTGAGGAGGTTCAGAAGGCTGGTACCCCTTCCTAAAGCGCTGCTTCAAGCAGCATGTTGTAGCATGTTGCACGGTGCTTCAGAAACACAGAATTCTCCCCAGTGAAATAAAAGGAAGAAGGATCCTTGATCACAGGCAAGAGCTGCTGCTGAGGCCGGTGATCTAGCTGCCCCTGTAGCCCCAATACTCATCTGCTGAACGAGCTCCTGCTAGTCAAAAAATGAGTTATTTGCAGGCTAGAAGGACCCCACTGAAGCATTTTATTGTTGGTTGTGAAAGTTAAGTGATGTTAAGTACAGCAGGCTATAAAAATTAGGATGTTATTTCCTAATATGCTTCTTGGTTACAAAAGCCAGAGCCTGACTTGCTTAGATAGCAAGAACGCAGGGCTTTCGGAAAGCTGTAGGATACTGAAATATGTGTGTTGTTCAAGTTCTGTATGAAACTTAACATCAAATGGTGTTGGCAGCATTCACAAAAGCTTTATGTAAGCACAGCCTTTCTCTTGGAGTCTTGCACATGATGGTGCTGCACGTACCGAAGTGTGTGCTCCTTCTTGCTGTCCTGTTACTTGCTGGAGTTTGAGCTCATGAACAGAGCTGACACATTCATGGAGCTCAAACGTTTAGTAGCCTATATGTTATGGCAAGTCGGTGGGACGTATATCCCGCCACTGCTTCTCACAGCTTCACCTGAAATTGCTGGAGCAGATGGAGCTGCAGGTGAGGACGGAGATCTGGGTTTTATTCTTGCTGGCACAGGGTGGAGCAGAGCATTCCTGGATTGGATGTGGGCAGCAAAAAACTTTTTTTTTCAGTGGCCACACAGGGCTCAGACTGTGCCAGGAACTGCACAGCAGCGCTGGCTGTCCTACAGGTTGTAACCTCCACGATCTGTTGGCTTGGTGGCCAGCTGGACTGAAGGGGACACAGTATTTGGAGAACATCTCTGCACAGTTCCTGAGATGAGTAGAGTATAGCTGACCTGTAAAAAATCCTGGCCACTCACCTGTTGTCTTAATTTCGTCGTCTTTTTCTTATGCAGTACTCTAACTGGCGGAGGTGCTGTGAGATTAGATCCATTTTACATAGTATAAATATTTAACAGCTCTAGAGCATGTAGTTTAATATTAAACAGACAGTCTTATAAATACTTTAGAATTATAGATCCTGTCACACTACATGGAATCGGTTTGATAGGATCTAGGAGAAATATTTAGGTTTGACAGGAGAGGAAATGGTGGGGTTAGAAGGAGTCAGCCACATTTTTAACTGCTGGAGGAGCCCGTAAAAAACAACAAAAAAAAGTTGTACGGCTTCTGTTCTTGAAAGGCAATTTGGGTAAGTTTCCTCCCCCTCAGGAAACAAGAGACTGGTTCCCACCCCGCTCTCTTCAAGGAAAGAAAACATTCACAATCTTGAAAAAACACTGCAAAGAAAATAGAACAATTTAGGATCCAGTGTTTACCCAGCAGATACCACAAATCGGAAGCGACAATCTATTCAGTGTGGGATTATCATTACTAGAGAGGCGAGTGGGACCGAAACAGGGATTTAGATGCTCTTGAGCCTTGTGAGCTTAAGTCCATGTACTATATTTTAACCACCTAAGAGAATCTAAAATTTATTATTAGTGGTTTTGCTTGGAAAAAAAAACATGATAAAAAATTCACAGCTGACCTGCTGCCACCTGTAAGCTGAGCCCCCTGCAACCAGGCTGTGCCTACGTCAGCGCCCGCCGTCTCCAACAGCTTCAGGGAGAAGCTGCAGGGAGTTTGCACCGTCCCAAACCCGGGGGGGGCTGTTTCAGCCCCCTCCTCTGCCTGCTGGCTTCCTCTGTGAGCCCTGAAAGCCACTTCTCGCCCCAGCAGCTTCTCAAGGCACGTGGGTCTAATGTCCTGTGAAATCTTGTAAATGCATTTCAGGATTAGCCCCTCCGGGTCTCCGTTCCCATCTGCAAAACAGAGATAAAGCCAAGTGGGGAGAAACGTGTTAAAATGCAAAGACCGAGTAAGTCTCATGACTGGGGGGAGACAACATACATACTGATGTGGGAGGTACCTGTTACTGTGGAGGGGGCTGAACTCTAAGTGACACAGGAGGGACAGTTGTGTGTGTATTCCCAGTTCATCCGTCAGCAGTGTAGGTGGCCTCCCTGTGCTAAAGAGAAACTAACGGCAAAACGAACTTTTTTTCGTGTAAATGTGTATGTAAAAATGTGGCATGAGTTACATGTTAAGGGACTTGACTTTCAAACGTTACGGCACATTGGAACATCTGGAGTTCTGGTATCCTGTGATGGTTTCCTAACCTATCAGTTTGCTTCCTACCGAGGCTGCCTGTGGTGGTACAGGGCGGTGTGTTTTCTCTCCCCGCTGGATTCTGACTGTTAAAGCACACCGCCACGTCTGACACAATGTCATGGCCAAAGCAGTGGGGTTACCGAGAATGACAGTTCTACAAAGAAACTTTCTAGCAGCTCCTGCATCAAAAATATCTGTTTATAGCCTGAAAAGGTCCAGAGGCTTCTGTGCATCTCGGAGGCAAATCTCCTGCGAGGCTGGTGTGAGGTTAAGAGCTGTAGGTTGAACTGGGCCGCTTTCTGATGCAGAGATTTCTCGCAAGGTGTCCCCTAGCCACTGGTGAATTTTTATCCTGGAACACATTGAATCCAGCATCGTACCTTTTCAGCAAAAAAGTGTGTCCCGCGTGGGGTATGAGGTCTGGGGAAAAGCCACAGGTGACTTTTAATGAAGCGACATTTTCCGAAGGAAAATGATGTTTCACTGAGAAGTTCTTACCTGGTGGGACCTCAGGCCGTGATGGTTTCTGTCCTCTCCCCTGTAAACTTGCCCAAGTTTTTCGCTGAATCGGAAAGTAGCTGTGCTTTTGCATGTGATGGCAACCCGTGCCATCTTTTGAGGTATAAAAGGCTACTGTTTATTTGTTATTTGAAGTTAGTACAGCCGAAAGACTCCTCCTTTGTGACTCAGATTTATCCTCTTGTTGGCCAAGTGCATTTGGGTGAAAGCAGCTCAGCATGGCAGTGTCAGGCCAGGTCCCTGGGTGAGGGGTGGGGGTGGGGTTTCCAGCGTATTGCAGGGACCTAGGAGCTCCCAGTGAGGTCAATGAGCATCCAAGATAGAAAATAAGTCCCCAAGGTCTTACTTGTCCTTCTTGTGGCCCAGACAGGGGCCTGGCTGTGCTTAGCGCCGTCTCAGGAGTGTGTCCCTGTCCCCAAGCCACCACAGCCCCGGAAGGCACAGCGGCGTCAGGGAGAGGTGAGGTGACCTGCTGCGGCCCACGAGGAGGGCTGAACGCGCAGGGCATGTAGTGCCCTGAGGAGGAGCAGGTCTAAGGCACGAACTTTGTAAAACCTGTTGCTGCCTTTTGCCCGGGTACCCCGCCGAGCAAACTGGTGCTGTTCCCCTCGGCGGCCGGAGGTGCAGGGCAGCACCTTGCCGAGACCAGCTCCTGCCTGGTGCCACCGCAGTCTCCATCCATCCCTCGGGAGCAGCTGTCTGCAACAGCAGCAGGTCTTCAGGAGCTGAGAACTGAAAGACAGCTCCTTTTTACTTAATTTAATTTTTATCAGTGGTGACTGTTTACATTTATGCTGTCAGACTGAAGGACACCATTCAACAGCCACTGTATAAACAACCTCGTTACTGGCTTCGGGAAACAATTGCTGTGCCTGGATGCATTTGGGACCTTCCCAAATCCTTGTCAATTAGTGTCAGCAACGTTACTTGGCATGTTCCAGCTATCATTGTCAGAATCGCTATCAGGCACCGCTGTGTGAAAGGGTTTCAGCTTTACGCTCCTGTGCAGGACAGTTATTACTGTCCTAGCTCTTTAGAAATTGTTAAGCGACAGGAACCTGGATTTAATAGGCTGCTATGTTTTTAGGAGCCTGTTTCTTTGCTAATTGCAGCTTTCACATGTCACTTTTGTTTTTCCTTCACCAGGGTCAGTCAACTCGTGATGCCACCAGCCTCTGTGAAAGTCTGAGATGGTAAGTGACCCACACAGCAACTGGTTTTAAGCTACCCACGTGCTCCAGAACCCCTGTCAACCGATTTCTTTCCTTATAAATTGGAAAGTTAGCCTCAGACAGCCATGGCTCACACCTCTGCTACCCTTAACCCAAATCGGAATCAGAACAGGGAAACCAGGGGTCAGCTCAAGTGTCCTTTGTTGTAGCAAGTTGCTTCCAGAAACCTGGTGCTCCCTTCTTGGAGCAGATAAGACCATTCTGCTCCAGTCGACTTGACCAGCAGCAGGTGTGGTTGTCTGAGACCAGAAATTAGAACGTATCTGGCTCCTGCTGCATTGCTCCTGGTCCAATGTCGGCTCACTATCAAATGACCGTTCCTAGCATATTCCGACTTTTCTGCAGAAAAATATTTTCTGGCAGCGCGTGAACTTGCACACTGTTGCTAGGACTGTCCCCCGCTGTGACCCTGGATCCAGGGTGACAGAGCTGAGACCTCGGCAGTGAGCCAGAGGGAGAGTCCCCCTCCTGCTGCCCTTTCTTCTCCCTTGTGTTCGTGCTATTCTTATCACTCACCAACAGTCACAGCGCCGCCGCTCAGAGCTGCTACAATTGATAAACACTTCCCAGCATTTTACCGTAGCCAAAATTAATTAAAGCAAGTTTTTGAAGAGGAGATTTCTTTCCCATAAATTAAATGCATTGAAAGCCTAATCATAAAATCAGAATTCAATAACACACTTAAGAACGGCCTTTTGCGGGGAAGGATTTAATGCAATCTCTAGTACAGCAGATGTGTTATTTCCACAGAGGGGAGTGTATTCTGCTGTAAACTAAGGCTAGGATAGGCCTGCCTGTACCTTGTAGTCTCTGGGCTGGACGTGTACTCACACATTATTTATCAGTAGCTTTTAGATAAAGGGTGGGTTTTAAAAAACAAACAAAAAAAAGCCTCAAAAGATCTGGGAGGAACTATTTGGTGGTGTTGCTGATGCTGAGACTCGCCTTATAAAAGACTGGGTCTTATGAAAGACAGTTGGGTCCTGTCCACACCCAGGTTTTTCGTTGTACTTTCTTCTCTTTTGGTCCAGTTGTACAGTTGAGGGAAACCCAACCATCATCGCAGGGAATTGATCTGTAGCTCAGCAGTCAGGGATTTTTAAGGTCAGGGGCAATTTCCTGCGTAAGGTGGAGTGCAGACCCTCCCACAGAAATCCTGCGGTGAGAGAACTGGTTGTTAGCCTCTCTACTTCATCTAGGCAAGCTGCTGGCCGCTTGGATGTGCCACAGCGTACACAAGGGGTACCTCGCCGGTCAATAGATGTGCTGAGACCGCTCTTTAAAGCAAGGGGGTGCCGCCACGTGCTGGGGGAAAGCCAGTGTCCGCTCTGCCTCAGCAGCAGCGAGGCTGCCAGCTGGGCTCTCCAAAAGACAGCAGTTTTGAAAATGACAATTTAAGGCAAGAGGAGGGCCCTGGGTTTTTTTTAGTTAATTGATGGGGTTAAAAACAGTCCAGCAAAAATTAACCATTACGTGCTGAGCTGTTTCAGATCACATCACCAAAAGCTGTATCTACACAACTGACATAGACAAGACATGGGTGATGCCCTTGAATACTGCGGACAAGAGTCTGAACCTGCTGCTGGTTCAGTCCTCGAGCAGGCTGTGCCTGGATCTCGGTGCATTCCTATTTCCCATCCCAAAAGACTACAGTCCATCCCAAAGTGTTGTCTCCATGCTGGTCACGCTTTGCTAGCCACCAGCTTGCATGGAGGCAAGGGCTCTCTTCGCTGGCCTCTGCCGCAAAGCTGGGGCGCGTGAGTTCACGATTACCAGTCCATTCCCGTGACTACCCCATTAACCACCGCCTTCTCCTCCCTTGTTTGCAGCTGCCAATGAAGGAAACAAGTGAACTCCTGCTCCCACCACCATCACAACAATCTCAAGCTCAAAGCCCTTCTGTACTGGAAACCGGTGGATCCTTCAGCTCCACAGCACCCTGGCAGGGTTATCCAGCACCAAATCAATCGCACCGCTCCAGCCTGCGGGGCCAGGCACTCGGAGGTGAGCAGGGCAGCCTGGAACACAAGAACTTTTTAAGCACAAGGACGTTCACAGGTTCCTCTGACCATTGGAAGCAACTGTCCACTGGACCCAAAATGTGCTACCCAAGTGAGTGACTGTAGATTCTGTATATGGTTTAGTTGTAGCCAACAAAGTCCGCATTGTTTATAGGGCAACTTACGTCCTATTGAATGCTGCTGTTCTGTCAGCACTCCCAGAGACTGCACTAGTTGGGGACCTATCCTGTACATCACCTTTTCTTTAACACTGAAGGCTTAATTCAGATTATTATTTTTTATTTAAATATGTCATAAGATGCTTTATCTCTGCTGAAGACATTAGATGACAGATATATATATATATATTTAGATAAACAGTTTTTATTTAAACATTTAAAATCTGGAGCTGCCTGTGCAACCATACCAGACACGAGTAATGTCTACAGCTCTCCTCATCTCGGTGCCCTGGGATCAGGCCCTCCAAGGGCACCATAGGAAGACTGCCAGAGGGTGACTTACCCATCACCTGAGGCTGAGCAACGGGACAGAGGAGAGAGTTTCGCTGCACTGGGTATGCTGGTGGTTGTTACAGAAAGGCCCAGAAGAACTTTGGGCAGAAATACCTAGGGGCTCTAGAGTCTGCTTGATAGGCTAAATTCAGCCTTGCCTAGGAGGTTCACAGGTTTTTAAAATACCAAAATCCAGCTGGCTGAGTTGCTTTACCTAGGGCCTGGTAGTGCAATACTGCTGTGCCAGTGACATCGTGCTTTGTTTACATGCATATCGCATCACGTGTATCGTCAATGCTAATTCTCCCTGTCAGTATTCTCAAAGCAGGTGGCTGATACTCTACCGTAGCGGTTTCCTTTGGAGCGATGTTTAGGTTAATGCATGCCCAACCCCCTGCACAGTCCCGGGGCTGCTCTTACCAGGGTGTCGCGTTTACCTTTATGAAGATGCATCTGAGATCTTTAATATACAAGGCCAGCGTCTGACCTGTGTTGGTCTCAAACGCAGAAGCACGTGTCTGCAAAGCAGTCAGGGTGCCGTTTCGCTGAGTCTTGCTTCCTGCGCTTTGCCTCCACACGCCGGATTTACGCTAGGTCAGGTTGATGGTGCAACAGCGTGGGAAAGGCAGGTCCTGGAGAAGGAGTCAGGCTTCCAGAGAAAGAGCGTTGGTTCCGTGAACTCCTCACTCCCTTTTTTTCTGTTTCGGCGTCTCCCGCAAGTTTAGATCCCCCCCTCCAGCTTAGCACACATCTCGAGCGGGTGAATGCCCCTCACCCTTGTGCTCATGTTTAATAAGTGGCTGCAGTTGGGCTGCAAATAGGACTAAATCAGCAAAGGAAAAGCCAGACGGGGACTGGATGTGAGTTAAATCTGGAAACTGGCTGTCCCGACCGCGGTGTAAGTTTGCTCGGACACGGGAAGGTACCGTTAGCAAATCTGGGGTTTCTCTGCCGTTCACTTCCAGGATGTGCTAGGACCTAGAGAACAGCATTGTAGTAGAGATGCTCAGTAACTCCAGGTACCAGCAAACCGGTTACTACTCACTGCACAGCCAGTCTCTGCCCAGGTAGATGGGTTCTGAGGGTGACTCCTGTAACAACGTGAGCCTTTCCTCCTCGTCAGACTCCACAGGACTCTTCTGCAAAGGTTGCTCTGTCACCCAGAATCCCTTAACAATAGCTTTAAGATTTGGCTAAACAACCAGAGCCAGAAATTTTCCTCGAGTGCCTGGGCATCCTCTGGAGAACAGCAAGTGGGTGCTAGAAATAATAAAGCAAAGCAAATCCAAAACAATGCTTCATTTCCCACCTCGTGCCACTATTTACATTTGTAGGGGAAATACCGCCTCTGTAGTCTAGGAGCCAAACACTTGGCTTTAAAGGCACATGGATTTCTGATTCCCATTAAGAAATTCCTTGTTATGTTAAGCTGTTTAAAAAGAAACAAAAAGCAACCTAACAATCAGTCATTTCATCTTGGAGACCAAAGAAGATTAGCCACGCTTCCTAAATTCCTTTTCTGATAGGCTCTCTCAGTTGTAGCATTTACCGTTAACAACATGAAGCATTCCTGCTGAAGTCCAGAGATTAGGAATTGTCCTTAAACTTAATTCTCAGGAGTCAAAAATGAAAAGGGAACTGCAGTGTTTTGTGATTTCACTAGCTCTCCTCGTTCGTGACAAGCCCCAACCCCGGTTAGAGAAGCACAGCGCTGCTGCGGGAGGCCAGCTTTACCTCCTGTGCATGTGAAGGAGGTTGCGGTGGCTTTTTTCAACAAGGAAAGAGGGAAGGGAGCAAGCAAGGGAGTTAGAAGCGAGTCCTACCTGCAGCAGTTCCACGCCAAGGGATCCCCGAGTCCCTGCTCCCACATGTTCCCGGCTAAGAGAAGGAAGCCAAAGCAGCAGCTATGACAGCTCAGAGATGAACAGAATGGAAACTCAGCCTTTCCACCTCCTGCGGACGCTGCTGCTCCTTTACACGTTGATGACCCGTAGTCAAACGGCCAGAAGCCAAAAGGCTGCATTTCTTGTTGAGCGTTTCTTGGTTTAGCTGTGAGGAATTGTGCAGTTAGTGCTCTATAAAGGTATTTCATCTATTAGAGGGAAGCCAGCTCACTTAGATCGAGGGTCCATAGATTAAGGCAATAAGAGATCCATCCAGTCTGGACATGAAACGTACGTATTACCAAACAAACTGGATCTATGTTGCCATGTAAACCCCTTCCCCGGACTTGAAGGCACTGTTCCCTGTCCCAGGACATCGGGCCATTTCTGCCGGTGATGACGTGGGGAAAGCCACCGCCTAACCTCAGTTTCTGTATGTGACAAGCTGAGATACTCGCTGTATAAACGAGTGACGTCATGTTTCTGTACTCTAGTAGAGGCCAGAACTTCTGTATTGTTAAAACAAGACTTACAGTGTTGTGTTACACTGGTGCTGAGCTCCGGGCTTAGCCAGCAATACTGTGTGGGTTTCCCCTGTGATTCCATTTTGCGTGGGTATGGATGTCCCAGCCCTGGAAGCTGTTCGCTGTTGACCTTGTGGAGCAGTTTAGGAGCAGTGGAACAATGTTTGCTACACACACGGGAAGTATTTCTGGAATGAGAATGGAAATCTAGACTGAATGCACATTACTTGTATCCAAGCTGGTAAGAACCCTCGTTAAAACTAGTATTTCTGGTTTTATAAAGAAAGGCTTTTAATAGGAAAAGAGAATTAGTTTCTGATGAGGTAGCTATGTATTTTAGTATCCATCACATCAAATGAAGCAAGATTTCAGCCTGTCACTTAAGTAGTTGTTCAAGACATCAACATCGTGTCTGTGGTTCTAAACTTCACCACAAAATTAAATAGGCCCAATAAGGACAGAAATACCTGTAAAGCCACCGATCTCTTGCACGCAAAATCACTTCATGTGAATGTCTGAAAATCAGAGTACACAAACAGGAGCCCTTGAATGCATTTGAGAACATATGGGACAATACTACCAAAAAGGCGGCGAGCACCACGCGCACCCCCACCCCAGCACAGGCACGTCTCCTCAGGGCAGGCTGCCAAGCGAGGGGAAAGGTCTCCAGGTTATCGGCTGGTGCTGCTGTGTCTTGCCCCCACTCCCTGGTACCTGCTGCCTCCCCCTGTTCCTTTGGGCTGCAGCTGGTCCTTCCCCAGTGCCCTGCCCCGGTTCCCCACCTCTGCCCGAGGGCCGAAGGTCTCCCATGGCCGAGGGCCTCCCATGGTTTGCTGCAAGGCGCAGGCTCCGTCCCCTCTCCCCGCACTTTGCTGCATTCATCAGGGTCCGCGCAGGGTGTCCAGAGCGCGCCAGGGAGGGTCCAGGACGCCCTCAGTTAGTCATGAGGGCTCTCTTCCACTCCACTCCATAAACAGTCTGGGTTTTTAAAGCCACCATGAACTCCCTCCACAGATAAACTGCATTTCCACCCATGCAGCCACTACAGAAGCAATTAGGTGACTTGTACACAGCGAGGGAAACAGGTAATGGGAACTGCACAGAGAGGCAAGACGGTGACCCAAAGGCAGCAAACTGCCAGCCCAAGTAACTACAACACCTCCTGCTGCCGCCGCTCGCGGAGTGACCCCAAGAGCCTCTCCCCCTTCACAGAGTAGCTAAGAGTCACCTCAGGGTGACTGAACCCCGTAAATGAATGGCTGTACTCTGGAAAGCAGAATTCCTCTGTGCACCCTCTGTCCTAATTGTCTGTTTTCTTTTCCATTTGCTTTATTGTTTGGTAAACCAGCACTTACAATCACTTTTACTATGTGATGTACGGGAGTATTAGTATATTTTCTTGTTATACAAGGGAGGAGTATAAAATAGTTTTCTGATTTCTTTCAGAAGCAAATGACTATTTTATTTTTTAAGAGCAATTGATTGTGAATCTCAGAGTATAAAAAAAAAAGATAAATAAGCCAAATATATACCTTTATGTAAATTAAGAAATAAAAGTATTTAAAACATACCACCTGGCTCCCTTTCTTGTGTCACACCCCGTGCTCTGCTTGCACGCTCCTGGGGCTGCTGGCTGCAGGGCTGGTCCCTGGGACAAGGCTCCCTGAGCTCCACCAGCCACACAGCTCCTACCGGGAGCACTTTGATGTAGAGAGCGATGAACCCACCTGGACACCAGCCTGCCTGCAGCTTGTTCAAAAAGTACCACCTCGAGCAGGGAAGGGCAGAGGGGTGGTGGGTGACAGCCTCCTTTTCCCCCTGGAGTTGGCTGCCTGGATCCAGGCCAGGATCAGAGCAGGGAGGAAGGAACTGGTGGCGGGCACAGAGGCAGGGTCCTTCTCCATCGCCTTCCAGGCCCCTCACTGCACAGCAGCAACGCCTGTCAGAGCTACAAGACCTGGCTGATCTGACTGATGGAAACGGCTAACGCAGTGGTAGCGGCGGGCTGGGCGCGCAGGAAGCATGCCAGGAAATTCATCCCCAAGTGGCAGCCATGGCAGGCACCAAGGATCCTGAACCAGCTGCGCCTGCCGGCTTCACAGGATGCTTCGCATCCTGCTCGTGGCCAGAAGGAGCGAAGGGGCTGTTCCTGCTGCTCCGGCAGCACTGCGGCCCACCTGCTCTCCTGCCTTGGGCTGCGGTGGCAGCACAGACAAGGTCTGAGTCGCCCCTTACCAGCTGTGGAAGAGCCCTCTCCTGCAGCGCCCTGCAGCGTCTGCCGTCAGTGTTCTTTTCCTTCAGCGCCGCAAAAGTGTCCCAGCCAGGACACCCCTGCCAGCAAAGCATTTGTCACTTAAACAATAAACCCTGATCGATTCTAGTAGTGCATCTCAGGGCTTTCAGCTTAAGTGTACTGTGTAAATGACTCAATTAGGCATAATTTTGAAAATTCTGATGTTCCAGCAGCTAAGCTTTGAAGCTCAGCAGCTTTAGCTTCCATCAACCAACAACTGCTAATGTGACTTTACTGTTCACTTTTTTTAAAAAAAAAATAATCGTGGACATACACATGCATGTGTGCGCACACACACTCCTCTCGCTCTTCCAGCCTCCCCCCGCAGCCGTCCCTTTCCGTAACCCCCACACACACACACGCTGCTTCTGCAGAGCTGTCCCCGAGGCCCTCTGCACGGGCTTGCACAGGGTGACTACACTGACCACCTCCAGCACGTGCTGACAGCCGAGCTGCGCGTCACCTTGGGAAGCCCGAGCTGGCTTGTCCAAGCCGATGCCATTTATGCCCTGGGTGTCCTGGCCCGACTGCTGGTGCCTTCACCACAGCTGTACAAAGAGGTCCTGAGTCCCGCTCCAGATCAGCTCCCAACATGCTGTAACCATCTCCTAGTGTCCCTGGCAAAATCTCTGTATGACACACAGTATATTACATCAAAACTAAAACACTGAAGCGTTAGCATTTGAAGGAAGCTTAAAAGGACACGACGTTTATCTCGCTAGAAGTCAGGTCAGCCATCTCTGTGGTTAGATGCGATGACCAACAGATGCAAGCCAGGAGGAAATCCCTGCAGCCAGGCTTCCCGCTGCCGAGAAGGGCCAGAAAGCGAACCCGTTTGCTGGGTGCCGGGGCAGAGGTTCCATGTGGCCGGCCAGCTGGGACACCCAGCAGAGCACAGCCAGGCTGTTGGGAGAGCCACTGCCCCAATCCAAACCAATACCGAGCGACTGGGAGAGTCCTGCCACCCCCAGAGCACGTGCTGCTGCCTCCTCTAGTCTCACGGCACGAAGCAGAACGCTACAATCTGCGTTAACGCCCCAGGTTGAGGGCTTCTGATGCTATGGAATTACTCCTTTAAGAGACAGCAGGGAAATGTTGCCATTGAGCCCTGCTTCCACTACAACCTGGGGAGGACAGGTTCTCCCTTACCTGAGAGAGGGAGAAAAATAAAACCACAGCTCACCGTTCTGCAGGCTGGACTCACGTGAAGTGCTTCTGAAGACCAGGCATATGTCTTGCCTTGCCTGTCTTTTAGGTGTCTCTCCGGTATGTCTTGAGTCTGCCCCAGGCTGTATTTTACACAAGTCTGGAACAGCTGGAAGTAAACTTGGGACTCATGGCAGCAAGAGCAACTCGGGGGGGGAAAAAATAGCTTTGGTTTTGTTGTCCCACACTTCAAAGTAAAAGCTATTGCAGCTGCTTTCCTCTGGAAGAGGAGCGGCTGCTGGCGAGGTGATCACAGCTACTATGTGCCCCTTAGCATCGATGCTCCGAAGCATACTGGCCACCCGTGACACATCTGTGCCAGTGCCCTGCACTGCTGTGTGACACCCCCCACACTGGCACTACAACCCCGGGCTTCTCCTGCATCAGCAAGACAAGACCCCACGGCTACAGGGCAGGTACTTCCCCGGCAGCCCCGCTAGCCCAGCGACTGTTCACCTTGACCCTGCAGGGCCTCCTGCCGTGGCAGAGGTTTGAAAGCCGCAGACAGATCCAGTCGGATCAAGACTGATCTCATCTCCAAGGATGAGATTCAGAGGGAGGACAGAGACCTGATCACGGCTGTTCCAGCACAGGCTTAGCTTAGGACAGGTAGATTTGTAATCTCTTTTTTTTTTTTACTGCCCAGCTTCACCTGACTGTGACACGCAGCCGCGCTGCCCAGCGCCGCGTTGTCCCAGCCTTTACGCCCTGTCCCCATCCTCCGCTAGCGATTCAGCACCGACTTCGCTGCCAGTCACAGGCAGAACACCCCTCGCCAGCAAACCCTCGCACCTTCGGTTAAAACAGCCTGCACAAGAGAAGCAGGCACCGGGCTGGGAGAGGCGGTTCAGCCCTGCTGCTGCCCGGCCTCCCAGCCCCCAGCACTGCAGCCCAGAGGAGCTGCCCTCTGCTCAGTGCCCCAGGGCCTGCGGCTGTTTTCTTGGTTCAGAAGAACCCTGGAGCTCTTATCACCGCTGAAGAGCCTCTGAGCCCAGGACAGCCGAAAAGAAAAGGCTTCATTAAAATCAAAGCATCCTCTTATCCCCTAAAGCCCTAAAGGTCCAGCAACAGACAGGACATGAAAAAAAGGAAAACTAAACCTTTGCGATTGTAAAAAGGCACAAGTGCGTGCCGCTGAAACACGATTTGACTTGGTGGATTAGTGACTTGTGTTCTATAAACCCTGCATCAAAGCCAGCCTAATGTCGGGTAATTTAATTGGCGAAGGAGTTGTTACCACAGCACAACTCGCACAATGCCTCACAGCTCTCCTGTTCCTTCTCCCCTCCTGCGGGTGCTGGAGGCTCAACACACACCCGAGCTCAGCAGCCTCCCCCCCGGCAAGGTCCGTCAGCCTCTGCTCTGCTGGCACCACCCAGCTGCCATCTTTCTGTCAGAAACAAGAGCTGGCACGGCCTGCGCCTCGTGCTTTGCCTCTTCCCTCTCTGCCCCAAATGACAAAATGATCAGTGACAAACTGATGCACACGAACTCTTCGCCTCTGTGACCCTGCCGGATATCCCAAGTGGCTCAGCTAGCCTCCGTGGCCCCAGCTCACGCGGGCAGGGACGCACCCAGCAGCAGTGGCCACAGCAGGCACGTGGTGGCTCTGGGGTGCCAGGCGGATGGGCTCTCCGCAGACAGGTGAAGGTCCCCTCCCTTTGCTGCCTGGAGGGAGCTCTCATCCAGCTCTACACTGAGCTCTGAAGAAAACCTGCTATTCACACGAGTCCTGTATTGGCACCGGCAAGGTAGAAAGAGCAGAGACAGCAAGCGGTGCCCATCCCTAGCAAAAGCACTGGCCCTGCCACGTGCCACGGGCAGGGGAAGCAGGCTTCAGCCTGCCACAGCAGCTCTGCTGGCAACACCATGAAAGGCTCTTTTTCTCCAACACTGTTACTTTCACCAGGACCTTCTGCTGTCCCACAGCTTGTCTGTGATTGCATCTCTGAGCCTGCAAGTGATGGAGAGCTCAACTGGTCCTTAAACCAATTCAGCACGCTCTATGGGGCAGAAACCGTGCCAGCTGAGGGGGAGAAACACTTGTAGGCAGACGAGGCTTCACTGCAAAAGGATCACAGGGGCAAAAGCTCCTAATGTGAAGCCACAGTACAGCCCAGTGGGCTCCAACGCTGTCTTCCCACTCCCAAGAGACCCATGTACCTGTGTGCCCGCTTTGCTTCCCACCCTCCACACCTACATACCGTTTCTCCTCCAGTTCTGCAGGGGCAGTGGTACAAAGTCCCAGGATGTCCTACTTACAGGCACAGAAAGAAGAAAACAAATCATTAGCGAAGACAGTGTCCAGATTTGAAACCCCTGCTCCCCTTCAGAGCATCTCTGGATCATTAAACATGGATGGCCTTGACCTGCTGGCCTCTTGTATGCTTCGTTTGCATAATATACAAAAAGTCATCACTCAGGAGACATCTGGAGGGGCTTAGCTGGGATTGAGGTTTTACCAAGGCAATGAACCAGCTTTCGGCACTAAATGGCAGCGGCAGGTCAGCACCTCCAGTGCCAACAGCCCCCTTTGAAGCAGAGGCACCCTTTTTCCTGGCGACAAGATTGGCACTAATAATTGCCAATACCTTCTGACTGGGA
Organism: Falco punctatus; assembly: GCF_963210335.1. Taxonomy (NCBI): domain Eukaryota; kingdom Metazoa; phylum Chordata; class Aves; order Falconiformes; family Falconidae; genus Falco; species Falco punctatus. The sequence goes on along the minus strand of NC_137580.1, from coordinate 104,071,490 downwards.
ACAAAGACTTGCAGCTCTTCTGCAGGCTGCAACGGCAGCTATCCCCATCGAGACCCTACAACAACCTTCAGATTAGTAAGTGGCTTGGGAGAAGGTCCAGCAGGACAAATCCAGCCCAAATCGCTCAGCCAAGCGTGGGAGCACCACACAGAGCCGCTTCCCTGCGGGTCTGATCTGTATCGTCCTGGCCACAGACCTGCAGCCTAAGCCTCCATCCTGCTTGGGGACCAGTGGCTTCTGCAAGCCGTGCTGAGGCTGCAGGCCAACAGTTAGCGTGTGTGGGCAAAGGAGAGCTTCCCTTCACACGCTAAGGGCACCGGCAACCTTGCAGGGCTCCCCTTCGCCTCCTGCCCCCATCTGTGCCACTACCTGAAGACACTTGACTTGCAGAGCCCAGCTCCAGTCTGCCTCCTCCTCCTCATCCGGGACGCGCAAGGCTTTGTTTGTTGTTGCTCCTCAGCCCTGCCTCCCCTCAGTGCCAGGGGAAACCAGCTGTGAAGGCAGAAAGCAGAAGGCAGGGAAAGGAAGGACGTTCTCTGCTGAACCCTGCCAGCAGGTCAGCGCGTTACCTCCGGCCCTCACGGGCCAACAGGAGCCAGCGCACTCCTTAGGATGCGCGGCAGAGCTTGCGGGATCACTGCTGTGACATGGAAATGAGAAGAGGGCTGCACCCACCCAGGGGTCTATAATTGAACGTGTTTGCGTTTCTGCCAGCAGCTGTCTCCCGGAGAGTTTTATGCCATTTGAGAAAAGGATCATTGCAAAGGCAGATAAATAGCCAAGGGCAAACAGCCCTTTGCAGCTCATCTCTCGCTCCCTCCAAAAGCAACATGACATTTCCAGTGCCCTTATCTATGTCTGGTGGTACAGACCCACCTGCGGGACAAGAGCCTAAGGCACAGCAGGAACAGCCCTGCTCTAGGGCCCTCCACTCCGCCAGCAGCTGCCGGCTTCCGACAGGAGCCAGCACCAAACTCCTCAGCAGGAGAAAGGACGGTGCCTGGGCCTCCACAGGGACTGCTCCCCTCGGATGCCAGGAGAGGAGTCGGGGCCGGCCAGCAAGGCAGACCTTCCGGCCTCAGGAGCAAGGTGGTCAGCAGATGGGGGCGAGGAAAGGAACGAGGAGCCTTTAGAGGCAACTACAACATGAGTAGGGTTTCAAACACTTGGAGACTCAGCTCCCACTAAGAACCAGGTACCCAACACATCGGATACCTGGCTGTGGCACCCTCCAAAGGGATGATGGCGACCTGTCGTTCAGGAGCCTGGGGATAATTAATCAGATACAATTCCAAGCAGTCACCTTCATAGACTGTTGTAAGCCTGCTGGTAACAGGTACCCTGCATGGCTGCACAAAGCCTGCTGGCCTGGCAGACGAGCAAATCAATCATTTCAATTGTTTCACTGTTTTATCGATGTCCCTATGCTACCACAGGGACCATCACCTCTCCTGCACCCAGCAGCAAAAAGGCAAGAAAGCCAGATGATGGTAGTTACCCGAGTAGCCAAATCGGATATATATGACCCAGAATACGCATGTGCAAGACTCTTTAACTCCAAGCATTTAAGAGACAGCAACTCCAAGACTGGAAAAGCTGTGAGTACTACTGGGGCTGGGCAGGACAGAAACAAGCCTTTAGGAGTTACTTCTGCACCTCCCGCAGGGCTTGACTGCACAATTCAGCAGTGCCAACGCACCTACTGCAACTCCCCAAGAAATCCAAACAAGCTTTTCACTTCTGCCTTGGGAAATTATGGAGACAGGAGTCTGTGCTCCCCAGCACAGGCTGCTTGGCACTGTCAGAGAAGAGAAAGTGGGCATCTACCAGAGCCTGGGGGAAAAGTGACCTCCTGAAGCTCCCTTTGCTCTAAGTTGAACCCTCCACACAAGTCAGACCTGCAGCTTTAGAGCTCAGCATCATGGAAGTTTATTTAAACCCATGAAGGACATAAAAACTATAGTTATAAAAGGTATTAAAACAGTCTTCTGAGCCACACTAGCCAAGTCAGGCCTGTGTGAGTCCCTGGAGTTTACTGCTGTGACACTGGAGTTTTTTTCTCTTTTCTTTTCTTCTTGGCTTTGCCCTGCTTCTGCTGGGTCTCCTGGCTGACACTCCCCTTGGTTTTCTTTGCAGCTGGAACCTGCTCAGCTTCATTGCCTGCATCACCTTTTCTCTTTCTGTTCATCCTCTTCTTCTTCTTCTTCTTCTTCTTGTCAGCCACAGCATCTCCTCCATTAACAGCTTCCTCCCCACCGCCCACCACCGCCACTCCATTCTCCCTGATCGCTCTGTTCTGACTCTCGTGTTTGCCGCTAACGGGCACAAGGCCTTTCTTCTTTTTGGGGGTTTCTGCTCCCAGAGGCTGCTCCTCTGGAGCTGCTTGTACTCCATCTTCACTAGTTACTGGTGCTACTCCATTCTTCTGGGTGCCTTTCTTGCGATTCTTGCGCTTCTTGGTCTCCGGCAGGAAGCCTTTCTTCTTCCGCTTCAGTGGCTCTGCTTCCTGTGCAGGCTTATTGGCTGTCTTCTCCTTCTTGGGCTTCCTGCAAAGAGAGCACCAAAAATCAAAAGCAACTTAGTTTACAGCCAGGGAACAATGTGATCCATGCTACAGGCAGCCCATGAACAGGCAGAAGCACGAGAAAGGCGCAGGAAGCACAGGCATGCTGCAGGGATGAGCGTTATCCCTGGAAGTGGTCCTCAGTCCGCACAGGGGCTAGTTCAATGAACAGCAGGAGCCACACCAGGACTCAGGAAGGGACACGGAGACTTGAGGAAGAATCTCGATTCCACAGACCAGGTAACGCTGTACTTACCACCTTCTCAAGCACACCGGCCTGTGGCCCTGTGCAGGGCTACCGAGACACTGTCTGTCTGTCCAAGGCAATGGCCCCTGCAAGGCCTTCATTGTGCTGAGAATCCCAAGGGGTCTTCCAGCAAGAACCCCCAACAGACCACTGCGGTCTCATCTAGGCAGCCTTTGCACACACGCATGACAGCCCCCGCTGCTGCCTTTCTCTGACAGAGTCCCTCAGCACCTTCACCGCCACCCAGCCTATGCTGCTCCGCACCAGCTCAGCCCCCACACAGGAGTCCTGAGAAGGAACCAGGCTCTAATTCCATGGCCTGCTTTCCCTTGGGAAGCTTTCTGGAGAGTTTTTCAAGCTGTGCCTCTTCAGGGTGGAGAAATGCTATCCTGACAACCTGATGTTGGCACTTGCCTCTCAGCACCTCCACCAGGATCCTGTGCACAAACTACACCTGCCGTAGGTTTGTATCAACTCACCTGCACAAGGATCTCTGCATGCCACAGCAAGACGGCACCCCTGAACCCCAATCCCTTCCTCTGACAGCATGCACAAGCTCAGCATTTCCTACCTTAGCCATCCCCCTCCTAGCTGCTGTCTCTACTAGCCCCTAAACCATGAAGTACAGTGCCAGGGGACCTGTGTGAGACCTGGGGCTGTGTCATCGGGCTGGGTGAGGCCACCGTGCCCTGCAAGCCTGCTCAAAGCGTTAGAAGGGGCCACAACAACAGCTTCAGCTGCCTTGTGTGACTCCTCGCTGCCTGTGAGCCCTCTCACAGCCAGCTACATGCAGGCATTTCCCTCAGAGCCTCTTGCTGGGCTGAGATACCACAGACCGGACCACCCACACACTGGGACCACAGCTCCCGGTCATGAGCAGAGCACCCAGCATTCCCTGATGCTGTGTGTCTCACTAAATACTGCCAGCAGGAAGGGGAAACCAAAGTTCTGATTGCAAGCTATTGGTAGAAAGGAGGAAAAGATCCTACGTCATTTTTTTGTTGCCCCAAAGCAAAAATCAACTCCAGCAGCCACTTAATGCGGGAGCACTAAAGCATAAACACTGAACGCTCTTCAGCTTTCAGAGCTGCAAGGCCACCACTCCAAGCATCAGGCTGGCGATCCAGACACTAAGGAGCCCAAAAATCACTGGAAAGGACTGAAGGTCCTGGCATGTACTCTCTGGTATCCAGTCACTTCCCAGGACAGCTGCTCATTCCCTCCAGCCTCACATTTGCAGAATCAGTCCACACTGCCTTGACTTCCTTTCTCTTCCTACTTCCCCACATCAACAAGGACAAGCAGACAGGCAGGCAGTCTCCCAGGCAAGCCGAGAAGCCAGAGTGCCAAGCATACATACGTGTAATTCAGCCAGCGCATGACGTTCCAGTAGAGAGAGTCGAGACGTGCTGAATTCCCAATGCCTTCTGGCTGGTTCAGAGCTACCAGCACTTTGTCCAACTCTGTCAACTTCACATGCAGCTTCTGTAAGAGGGAAGCACAAACAATCCACAGAGCAAACTCAGAAGGGGCAGTCACAGCAGCAGGGCACAGGCCGCCCTCAGGATAAGACTATGGCAGGAATAACCAATCCTGCCTGGCTTCTCCAAGCCACTACCCTAAGCCCAAATGCAACACTTCAGTTTGGGGGCAAAAATCGGTGAGTCAAGTCACACCACGCCATCAGGTACAGAGTTTGCTTGAAAACTGGGCTCTAGCATGAAAGTTGTGAGTCTAACAGCTAGAACTGTACGGCCACAAAAGGGACTGAAAGGTCCTTCGGTCCTCTTTCCTTTCCAGTCCATGGCTGGGAGCAGGGGGAAGACAACACAAGACTATGTACCAATCTAAAAGAAAAGCAGCAGTATTTTCAGTCTGGTTTCGAAAGACCACAATCACACTGCCTCTGGCTGCCTCTTCAGTAACCCACTGGCTAATTTCAGTAAAACCTGACAGTAAGGGGTGTCTCAAAGGCTATTCAGTTCCTACAAGAGCCTTGGAAATAATTTCTCTCCTCCACCCACTTTCCTATTAGGTCTTCACAAAGAAACAGGCTGTGGTGCGAGCTCAGTGCTTATCAGTAGGAAACTGGGCTTCAGCAATTCTGCTGCTTATGGTATTTTGCTCCAGTAAATAAGACCATGCTGGAGACTTACTTTTCACCTACAGAAAATCTTCTCGTGTTCAAAAAAACCTGTTTTTCATTAGGGAAGACAAAGCTCCGGAACAAAGCTTCACTCCTGCTCACAAAGCTTCTGAACAAGTCTCAGGTTTTGGGAATCAAAATCTCTGGGGTTCAGTGGATCGGCCACAGCAATCATCTGGGACAAAATCCAGCTCACCGCCACTGTATCCCAGGCTGTATTTCTGCTGATAAGAAAGGAAATGCCACATGTGTTTGCAGAACACTGCACAAATCCTTCAACGAGCTCCTGGAGATCAGCTCGTAAGAGCTATGGATCACTCCTTCAGACATGAGGGCTTTTCTGTCCTCACATTCAGCCAGGCATTCCCTCTAGGGGTACCTTTGGTAAGAAATCAGGTGGGATGTAGCAGTCACAAGGTAAAATCCAAGTGTGACATTTAAAAGAGGCCTTGGGGGTATTCAGAACAGCCATCTGCCACACATCGGGTCATGCACTCACCTGCTCCGTCACAGTTTTGAGGAGAAAGTTCAACAGCTCCAAGCTCCTGGCAACTTTCTCTTTCTCAGCCTTCACGATACACTTGCCAACCATTTTCAAACTCTGCAGATTAAATGGGAAGATCGAGAAGAAGCATGCATTATATGGGGAAACAAATTACCCTTCTCAGGAGAAAGTAGAAATGAGGAACGACTGGCGGGATTAACCTGTCACCAAAATAACTCTGGAACACAAACCCCACCAAACTCTGGAAATGCTCGGGAGGGTACGTGGTGGAAGTGGCTGATGCCCAGGTTAACTAAGAAACAACTGGACAAATTTGGCAAGAGGAAACGTAGCGGCAAGGCACAACCCAGCTGCTCCCCTTAGTTTCTAAGCTAAAGCGCAACTGGAGACACGTTACTGCCTTCTGGAGAAAAAGATGGTATCTGCCCCTGCCCTGGAAAGCCCAGGAGGCTGCCAGACAACAGCGTCACCTGAGGGACAACAGCTACCCAGCTGCAGAAGCTGGGATTTACACATAAAGCACTAATGCAAAAATCCATTAACGTCCCTAGGAAATCCCAGTTGCCGGCACTAGAACAGGGCTTGTCAATCAAGCTTAAATTCACTGAAATGACTGAGAGAAAAATCTCGTCTGTGTTCCCTTTATGTGCTGCAGGGTTTCTGAGACACTGAAAGGTCTGGCTTAGAGGAAAATCACTCCAAAGACAGGTCAAATAAAAGCCAGAGTTATTTACAAGTGGAGAAGGGCAGAAAATGGCCTTAAAAAGGCAGATGGATCAGAGAGGTGGCCCGGCGGCTCAGGGGTACTGATCCTCTGCCTGCAGCTGGTCCTCACAGCCCAGTTACACGGTAGGTTTCTTCCCCGCTGTATTCCTGTGTGGATGCACACACCACAGCAAGCCCCGGAGCCTGCATGGATTACACCAACATGAGACAGGATTTGCAGGGACAAAGCTTCTTGTAGACAGTGGTTTGCCCCATCGCAGCCTACTCTCTCTAGAGAAGGCTGCATGTGGCCAAGCCCGACTTTGCTTGGAATTTGACCATGCCAACGCAGCCAACAGGCAAGGTCCACCCCAGGCTCAGCATCCTCAGTTCCTCAGGCAACATGCATCACTGCACCAAACCTGCACCCAGCAGTGGAAGGTCATAGTTCTCCAGGAAATGCAATCTCTCCCATGAGACCACCTATCTCTTTTGATCCATTCAGACTGGAAGTAATTTTAAGGACTGAGCAAACTTACTCCATCTGTATCAGCATAAAGCTGACAAAGTAAAAAGCCTCACAGATACTGAGAGAAAAAAAGGAATTTATTCTCCAAAGCAGGCTCTTTCAGTAACGACACCCACAACAGAAAAATAACGATACCCAGCAAGAGGGTAAAGAACAATTTTAGCAGAAAAAGTGGGGAGACCACATAATAGCTGCAGGAACAGAGGCCTTCAAGGGGCATTATTTACTATCTGCACAGGCCCCACACCCTCAGAATACCTGTTTTAAAAAATAAAGATAGTTATTTCCTGACCGGGATGGTCCACTCAAGCCCTGTATTAGAAAGCCACCAAGTTCTACTGGCTGAAATTCATGCCATAACTACATCTGACTATCAATACCTTGCTAATTATGCTAATTACTCTCTCCTGATATAGACAGATGTGCTGCAACTCTATTCCAGAGCTGTCACTACCCTACAAGGTCACACAATTTAATAGCTCTAAAATGAGAAACAAATAGAGGGGGGTGGTGGTTTAAAAAAAAATTAAAAAGAAACCTTCACATGTAGGATTTAACACCCCATATGCCACGCACACTCCATTTATTAGCCTTACCACAATAAATAACAATAATAAATAACATCAACAATAATAAAAACAAAAAAGCCTGATTTGCATAACAGATTTCTTTGCAATTTGAAGAACAAGACACTGCCAGGTGAACAGTCATTACTTGTGGTTGAAGCAGCTTTCAGAGAGGCTGTTAGGTTGACATCCTTATTTTGCTAAGTTGCATACAAGTTCACAGTGAGAGGAAATCAGTACGGATTGTCAGCTCTTCGGAACAAGAAGGATCAGTGCAGTACTGTGAGAAGGAGCCACAGTGAAGCCAACTGTCATTTTTTCTTTTTAATATGCAAACATTTCAGAATTAAGAAGGTGTTAAAAATAAACTGCGTCTTCTCTTCACTGTAGATGAGAGATGTACACAACTGCATTTAAATTGCACTGGCTCGACTCTGGCTGTTCTTGCTGCCATCCCTACTTCTCAGAATTGCCCTGATCCTTTGAAGGGTTTGAAACAAATCCTACTGAAGTCAACAGAAAAGTCCTATAGCTCTGAAAAACACCCGAGGGGCTGATTTTCAGAAGTCTGCAAACAGTTTTCAGGTGCTTGGGAAATTGGGAAGTGTGTCTAGTTTGGGGTGCCCTACCAAATTCATGCAGACCTGCAGAACAAAAAGGGTGGCTTGCCCAGGTGGAGATAGAAAATACCACTAGTCTAGCAACATCAGTTCTGTAAGACTAAGCATTTATATTAAAAGGAGTGTTTTGCATGAGTCTGGAAACAGAAGCGCAGTTCCACCAGCATAAATAGCCAGAAGCTATTCAGTAGAATTTAAGCGCTTTGCAAACAGCTTTGCAAACTGAAATGGATCACTTTTAAACAGCACTCAGAGAAGACCAGGAAGGAACAAGAAGGAGTGGTAGTGGGTGGAGAAGCCAAAGGAGCAGCAAAGAAGCAGCAGACAATTCATTTCTACAGTACGCAGTTTTCTCTAGTCCCGAAGCAGAATGGATTGGCTTTAAGGAAGCTGGATTCAGATAAAGTCTTACTGTTTCTCAGTATGTGTCTTTTCCCTTTCCCTTCTGCTACAAAGGGTGTGAAAGAAATTTACTCCAAAGAGCACAAAAATGCCAGTACCTCTGTATGTGGTATGGTTGAGACAATCAAGCCAACTTAAAGACTTGAGTTCAATTCCCGCTCAGCTCAGTGTCACTTGTTATCTTGATCTCCTCACCACTGCCTCAGAGTACTTCCCCACTGCACGCTACATGAGATGACTATCTTCTGTCACACGTTGCTTCACTCTCGTCCTCCTAGCACGGGGAGTGTACACGGCGGAGCTTTTGCTTCTGTGGGATCTGCGTTAGCATGCAACACCAACAGAAACATGCTGTGCTCTGCTTATGTAAAAGCAGCTGACTTTGGACTGGGGCTGCTGGCAAGCCTTAGGGAACTGATCCCAAACTTCTTCAATGGGAACTGGGTCTAAACCTCAAAAGCAGCTTTCCCAAGTATCTGTCATAATTTCTTGCTACATAAGGTACCAACTGTTGTCTGTACGTTGTGAGTTCGCACAGCAGATCGCTTTGGTCTGCTCCCCCCCTCAGCTATCTAAGAAAGATGAAATTAACAGTGCCACTCCAATTGCGTAGGTCAGTCATTTCACAGGCCTACCATGATTTCATTTGGGGAATATATAAAATACAATCATAAAATTAAAGCAAAAGCTATTATGTAACAGATGGCAAGCCTCAACACATGGCAAAAATGCCTTGAAAAGGAAAGCAGTATTTCAGTCATCTGCAGCATCCTTAGGAGAGCCTCAAACACTGATTAGATCACAAAAGACTTGCGCAAGGTTGGCAAGTATCTCCATTTTACACAGCAAGACTGAGGCACAAAGCAGGGGTTTTGCTTCCAGCTATGCTACAGGTCAGTGGTGGAGGGTTAAGGGAAAACGCAGAAGAACTTGTCTAACCACCTGTTCTGTGATTCTCTGCCATCAAGCACTCTTGGCAAGCGTACCCAGCTCTCCCTTCCCCTGCTCCGAAAGCATTACCAACCTGACAGCCACATAACCCAATCACTCGATACTAAAAGCAGAGAGACCACATGACTTCTACTCGAACGCTACACTTGCATCACTTGCTGATTGTGGGGGTTTTCTCCCATTTTCTGCTTTTCTTACTCTGCTCCTTCAGTAACAGCCAGTCCCAAATTACAGGGAACCCCGGTTCCAGTTACAGCTCAGTAATACCTGTGATGGTTAATCACGCCTGTACATCTGAGCTGTCAGCAGATCTAGGCAGGTCATTTTCCAAAAGGAAAAAATACGGAGGCAGTTTTCACAGCTGGAACTCCCATCTCATCTCAAGCCAATACAGCAACACAGTTCCTGCCTCACCCTACATGGATTCAGCAGGCAGAGATGGTTTTGTCTTGTATCAAACACACTGCTGCCAAAACCCTCTGGCTGTTTCTGGTAGAAGGCACTCCTGGATCCAAAGATCTCTGCTTCTTGGACTTCTACAAGGAGAAGAACACACTCCCAGCATCTTATCAATCAGTGTTTTTTCTTATATTCCCCACGGAGATATCCCAACTACTGCAGGATCCAACCTTCATTCCATTTCTCATTGCACTTCACAACTTTCCTTCATCTTTACGAAGCATAAAACAAGTTTGTTAGAGCACAGGAGGTAAATACCTGCAGCAATTCAGTCATAAATTAGGACAGAGGGCTGGCAACTAGTTAACCTAGCTCTGTGGTTAACAAACTGAGGCAGCTCTATGCCTCAGTCTCCCAGATAGGATGTTAGTCTTAGCCTAAACCTAGTTTCAGGTTCCCCTGAAACCTGCCATACAGCAAAAAGTGATGCATGTGCATCCAGAGCCAACGTCAGCATCCCAGCCACTGCCCAGCTTTCCCTGCAGGGGAGATGGCAATACACTGTTACATGGAGCCAGGCAATATTTCTGGAAGCCTCCACATTCGCACTCCCCTACAGTCTCAGCCTGCCTGCACCTCTGCCCCTTTCACAGGTACCACAGTGGGGGACACACTTAGCCCAGACTTAAAAAGACACAGCAGCGTCTATTCTGCTACCAAGAGACGAGCACGTTTCCTAGCTGGAAATTGGAACACCATTTGATATTTAAACATTCCCAGCACATCCTTCAGCCTATTTCATTGTTCAAAACAAACAGCCCAGCCCTTCTGACAGATCCATCACCGCTCCGTGAGCTGGAGAATCCCAGCCAACCTGCATTCTTTCCGCACACTGCGCTATCTCCATCCTTCCCCCTCCTCCCCCGTAACAGGCCTGGTGCTGATGGATAAATGTGCAGATTCATCGCTGAATAAAGTGCCAAGTGCCTTCTGCAAAACATATACCTCCACCCGCCCTGCACGACCTTACACTCCCTGCCACAGCCCCAGGTTGCTAAGGTAAATTCTCTTCTCCAGCTGTAAATAGTTCAGCAAAATTTCCACCCTACCGAATGGTCACAGTCACGACCAGAAAGCGCTGAAGAGGTCTGCTCTCAGCACACTGACTGCTTTCACGCCGACTGTGAAAGCGAAAGCTTTGCCCTAGCTCCCATGCTGCATGCGGGGGCCCAGAGCAACAGGGTCCCTATGGTGGGCTCACACCCCGAGGGGCTCCAGCAAGTGGGTTTGGGGCCCTACAAGCCTGTGCCTTTTATCTCAGCCAAAGCACAAGTTTTCCTACGTCAACATACAGGTAAGCTGAGAGGTTTGGGAGGGGCACAGCCTTCCTCTGCTATTTAGAAGCTAATAACAAACTGACAACCAAATTATTTTAGTATTCTGTGTGCTCACAGCTCCTGTTATTATCCAATGTAAGCACCCTGGCCTCACCTGCAATTACACTCACATTTCTCCTGAGAGGCAAGAGGCAAGCCAGCATCATTCCCTCAGTTTCGCAGAGGCTCACAGAGGCCAAGTAACATGACTGAGTCACACAGATCACGACAGAGCCAGGAATCAACTCTGAGCTTCCCAAAACCCAGGCAAGCCACCCTCAAACACTTCCTTTCATGACAGTATTCACTCTACAACAGAGGAACCCAAGCTAGAACTTAGGGTTAGATCATGAAAGACAAAGAAGGGACGAGAGATGAGTATGCTGCTCAACACCAGTTTCCAGATGCATTTCCAGCTCCACGTACGCAAGGTACACGAGCACACCCGGAGAGGGTCTCACACCACCCACCTGAACAGGACAGCAGCTGCTGTCGAGAGCACTTAAAAGAGGAGAAAAAAAAAAACCACACAAAAAACCCCACCAAAAAAAAACAGTCCCTCCTCCCTCCGTTCTCTCTCACTAAGTTTCTGCCGACAAAGTACAAGTGTTCAAAACTTTTTTCCTTGCATCTCTAGCAAAAACAAGTCAAGAAATGCTCACAAAGGGAAGGGAACCACCAGGTTTCTGCTTGTCCCTGACTGAGAGAGGAAGGGAAGGTAGGGGACTAAGCAGACCCCTATGTCAAAGGGTATGACTAAAGGGCATTTTTGGCATTTTTGCAATATTTATTTTGGCTCTTACTGGAGGGAGGAGCCCCCAAATCCGGAAGCCATTCTCACAGAAAATGTCAATGTTTTCCCAAGTTTAAAGATCTGATTTTTTATTTTTTTTTCCACAGACCACATGAAAATGCAGCAGGGAAATCCATACAGGGCAGCTGAGGGAACAGAGGAGAGTAAGTTCTCCACAGAGACATCCAGCATTCCGAAAGCATGTCAAAGATATCAGTTAAATCACTACTGGCCTCATTTTACAAGCTAAGAGGCTGAGAAAGGGCAATGAATTAAGAATTTATAAAGATGGACAGATAAAATTCAGGCAATCTTCAGGACAAAAACTGAAGAACAGCTTTTTTAGAGATTTGATGAAGTCATTGTTAATAATTCATCTCCCTACAAATTAAGACACTGATAATCAAATGGGATGCCCTTCAGAAATGAAGGGCATGTCTACACTGGAAGGCTAGATAAGTACACCCCTCTCTCCCCCACACATTCTGAGTGGTTCCAGCTAGTTATTTTAAATCCCTCGCTGAACAACACAATAGCCACAAAGCCCTCTAATGCCACACAATAAAAAAAGTTGTCAGCATACAGTAACTTTCAAATGATACAAGTCTTGGAAAAGAGGTCTTGGGTTATCGATACCATCCCTTGCACAGGCCATGTCTACATTCATGCCTTTCAATGGAAACACTGCTGCCTGCCCAGTCCGAATATAAGTAACCACCTAAGTGGAATCACATGTGTCTCATTAGGATTATGTGTATATTTATCTGAATGTCTCCACTATCGGTGACTGGGAAAGCTCCGGTCTTGCACTGGACTTAGGTATCAGATTCTGTGAGCGTTTTTACGTCCTAGGATGCCTTGATCCCATTTTGGTTTCTACCAACCAACCTGAACACTATCCGCTCTGCCCATCCCTTATGACACTGACACAACAAGCAAAGGAAAAAAGAGTAATAAAGTTGGGCTGTTCCTATGATGTACTTACTGCAGAAGAGAAACAAAGGAAACCCTCAGGAAACTGCTGTGTACAAGCTGGAGAAAGCAGTTTCAACAACAGTTTTCGGAGGGCTGTTCTGTATTGGAGTTGCTCAGCCGTGACAACACATTTTCTGGACTATTCCTCAAGATCCTTTCCCACCTCCCCCTGACTTTCACATCATAACTGCGAGTTTCAGCTTAAGTTGGGAGTTACACAAAGCACCTCAGCTCAGGAAGGCAAGGCAGCCAGTCTCTGCCAAAGGGATGACAAAAAAAGGTAAAAAAACTATGTATTCAGATCCTGGAGCTTCCTGCCCCAAATCTGTCAGTGAGTTACTCAAAAATTGGCACAGGTTCAAGATCACTCTAAAGCCAAGACAGCACTTTTGTAACCCACCAGAAAGAAAACAGAAATATATCTAATGGGGAAACAAACACCAGCAGGTGCCGGCAATGACAACTGGGAGAGCTGGAAGACCAAATCGAGAGGCGCTTGACAGAGTCAAAAAGACAGTGTGTGTGCCCTAGCAGCAACCCCACGGAGATCCCACCAAAACCGTGGGGCAGCTCCTTGCATGAAATGGGGAACCTGGGCCTCACCTTCTGCCACCAGCCTCACTGCATGACTCCGAGCAGTCTGGACTCACAACCACCAGCACCCTCCTTAGGTAAGGCAGGGACAGGGATTGCTATCCAACACCGGGCTGTTGTGAAGCCAAGTTAAAGAACAGATTGTCCGTGCACAGAGAGTGTCTCTGGGATGTCTCAGGAGACCAGAGTTTGATTCTTGGCTCAGCTAACAGCCAAGCGTGTCATGTGTCATCTGTGAAACGGGGTGAATGACTTCAGTAAAGTAAATACATTAGAACTTGGGTTTATGCAAAATACTTTCTTCATTGCATCAACAACTCACTGGTTTGAATTTCCTTTGTAAAGTGCTTTGAGACCTACTGATAAAAGAACAAAGCTCTGGAAGAGGAAAAAGTTTCTGTCAGTCTAGGATCTCAGGTGAGCTCTGCCATTTACAATATGAAGCAATTTCTTTATATTGTAAACATAACTGAGCCGTCTAGACTCCCAACATTAGAATAAACTTGAATAACTGTAGTAACATTCTGCTTTGTGTAAAGTAACTATTTAGGACTTGGGAGGCCAAAACTGTGCCAAAGCTACTTCTCTGCTTCCTCACCTTGGCAGTCGCAGGGCTTGTGGACAAGGCTTTCTGCTCAGGAGACCCAGCACAACAAGCCAAGAGCACCAACAGCAAGCAGAGCTCTCGTAAAAACAAGTCAACTCCGAAGCACCCACTATGATACCAAGACTTGCCTCGCCGACAGTAAGGAGATGGCAAACATGAATTCCTCATGACTGTGATATATGTTTTATAAGCATGCTTAAACATTTTGGGAACAAATAAGGTCAAGTTAGCTTATGCAAGCACAAGAGCCATTGCCTCACAGCAGCCAGAGCTGCTATTTCAGGAAGCTGTCTCTTCACTTAAGTTCCTGGCCGTTGATCCTCCCTCATCTGCCTCTTAGTTTTGCACACATAATTCAATGATATCCAAGACCACAGTTTTCTCACATTGCTTCTTTCCCAGCTCCAGAACATTATCACTGCCTAAAACCATCCCAGGCTCCCCGCTCCTCACCTGGTGCTCTGCAGGTATGCAATGCAATTACAGACGGGATGACAGACACCAGGAGACAGCACCCCATCCCTTCCCAGCCTTGCAACGGCAATCCTGCACTTCAGAGCTACCAGCCCCAGAGCTGCAAATCTGACCAAGCACAGAGTGCAGCAAAGCCTTCAGGTAACAGCTCCGTTGTGAACAATACCGCTGCTTGAATTACAAGTATTGTCAATTAGAGTTGGACCTCCCAGGTTATTTCGGACTTCTCCCTGGGTCAAAGAAAGGTATAAAATTCTGCATAATCATTTTTTCCTCTTAAATAAAAAAAGCTATTTGTAAGGGACAGTGACAGGAATGGCCAATGACAACAATTGCAGATCCCTTAACTAGAGGAAGGGCAATAAAATGTCTTCATTTTCCACAGCATCATGAGTTACAGCTCTTAGTCCAGGTTCTCATGGGTAAGCATTCACATGCCAACATTTACCTGCTTACACGGTCACCTCCAAAATCATGGCTGACCTGGAAGGGCCCACCAAAACAAGTCTCCGATGAAAAGGGACAAGACTGAGCTGCAGGAGAAACTCCCTACCCTCTAGCTAAGCAGAAGTGTGTGTGGACATCAGGGACAGAAAGGGCTACCATTTAGCCCAAGCTCTTGCCCAACACAATCCAAACTTACCTCATACTTTCAACAAGCAGGCCATAACTCCTACCCAACCTGCAGTTTCTTTTTCAGTCAAGCACACAGCCTCCACCTGAAGATTCAGAGCCAATAAACTCTGCAGCAAATCATTTTAATGGTGGGTTACTCTCTTTGGCAAATACATACTTTCTACAGATTCTAAATTTGTTCAGTATCCTGAACCTCTGACTTCTGCTCCAAGGGATTTTTTTTACCATCTCCAAAAGAAATCAGTCATGATATGAGCATTGTTCTACTACTCCACAGAGCCACTGTATGTTCTCACAGCTATTACTTAGAAAAGTGAGCATTTCTGCACCCCCAAACAGACACAGAATACCTTTTGCAGCTTTAGAAAGTTTTGCAGCACAAGTATCAGCCTTTGGCTATGAATCAAAACTGGTATATGGACTATAAAGTCCTTGATCCCTCCTAGTTACAGCAACATTTAAAGACATGCAGTTGTCCCAGCTGCAAGGAGTCATACCAGCACTGGTGTTAGTGCAAGGGGGGAGCAGGAAGAAGGGAGACAAAACCCTGTACATATATGCCCACCAACAAAGCACTCTGTAAAAATGTTGGGTCAGGGCTTTTTCAGGCCAAAAAGAGCATCAGCACCTATATGCCACTGCCAGTTAATAGTACGCGAGGCCTCCTGCCCACAGGGTATACCTTGGACAGCCCAAACAAACTGACAGTATTTCCCAGGAATTTTTCTTTAAACACAAGATGACCACAGAAATGAGAGGCACTGAGGAAGCTTTGGTAAGCAAAGCTCATTAAAATACTGGACGGGTTGCAAGATGTTAAACTTTCCCTGACAAGAACAACATAAAGGCATTGTAGATGTTTGTGGTTTCCCGGTGAATCACTGAGTCCTGCAGGTATTCAGCTGCCAGAGAGAAACATGGAGATGACCAGGTTGGGAGGAGTGGCATGTTTTATGTAGCTGGAAAATAAAATCATACCCAACTCCACCCATTGGACTCCTGATGTAATCATTAAATAAAAGCTAATTAATGAAACCCAGGATTATCTGCTTCCTCAATAATTTTAAAGAGCACCTCTGAATTCCTTGATTTCAACTTGCTTCTATTTTGTCCCTCCTTGACTAAAGAAAACAGACCTAATCGTTCTGTTCCAATATGGTAAATTATAGAATGACTTAAATTACCACGCAACCAGCATTTAAAGAAGCAAGTAAAGAATGAAAGCTACACTTAGAAAGAGGTAAATACTACAGTTACGTAGAAACACCAAGACTGGAATCTCTCATGTCATCAAGTTTGGTCACCGCATCATAACATTAATTTGGCTGCTTGGTTCCCCCCACATCAGTCCATGAGGATATAATTGAATGGCATGTGCTTCTTCAGTCTCCTGTCCCACAGATCATCCCCTACATAATAGCTGCACCCAAAAACTGTCTTCAGGTACAATCTGCACTTGCCACTGAATCAGAAGCCCCGCAATATCTGTCACTGTTTTTTCTGTACAAATTATTTTCCAATGAATGCATTTTAAGATTTCCCTGAATCAGTAAAAGAGTCTGGTCCAGAAGGCCTGCAACACACCAGGAGTCAGAAGTCTAGTGTACTTCAGCCCTATCTCTTTGGCCCTGAAGTTCATTCAAATACAGAACTTCCATAACATTTTCTGAATTGAAGTAAATGTTCACACCTTTCAACTAAAACTTTCATTTTTCTTAAACTGATCTGTATGAGTGTATTCCCTAAAACTTGAGCTCTGTCCCTCGGATTTGTACACAGGCACTGCTGGGCTGTACCAGACACACTGCTTGCACTCTGAAAATACATCTAAAGTGGTGTTTAAGAATGCTGTAATTCTGGTGGACACTACTGGGGCCTGGTGCAAGCTGGCACAACCCCTCTAAGATCAGTTAAGCCAAGCACAGTTGCAGCCTCCAGCTCTGAGAACAAGCAACACCAGTAAAAGCAGCAGCCATTAGGTGCTATCTATATGTTTAACACGTTGAAGTTTGTTACCTCTGTCACTTGGCTGATGCTTTCTCTGATCAATTCCTCCCACTCCTCCTCTGTCATGAAGAGCTTCAGTTCACGAAGTAGCAGAACCTTCTGGAGAAGCAAACAGGCCTGGGCCTGAAAGAGAAAGGGAAAAGGAGATGTGAAACTCCACACTCTCTAGGGAAGGTGCTAGCAACGCAAATACCCACTGAAGCAAAGAGCTAGGCACAGCATCCAGGGAACAGGCATGTTACAAATGCTGCATATCCTCACCAACATGTATGTCGCTGGTAGAAAACATTCTCTAGACCCTAACAGAGTCACCCCCCAGGAGACAGGGTGGTGGGTTTTGGTTGAATGCACATACTTAAAAGAGAAGGTCATAGGGGAGTAGAGGGATCATGCCACTTCTAGATTTCGGCATTAATAACCAAAATGCGCTTTAGTAGCTGCTCGGAGTGCATCATTGTCAGCCTCCAAAAGTCTTCAGGCAACCCTCTGCATGACTGTACACTTTGCCATGCCCTGATGAATACAGCAGGCACAAATAAACAAAAATAAAAGCTGGCAGGTTAGCAAATGCTTCGTTTCAACAGAACTCTAGATAGAAACTGCTGTTCAGAGCAGCACTCAGCCTTGCCCTGGAGCCAAACTTGATCATTAAGCCTCTACCTTAACACAGCAATGAAAAGAATAGCCACTAGAAAACCAACAGTAATCTGCAATCTTCTTACAAGGTCTTTTTTATTCTGGAATTCCTATTTTAAGGCTTTCTTAGGTACAAGAAAAATGCAGCAATAGACAAAAACCAATGATAAAAATGCAGAGAATACACTAATGAGAACTAGTGCAAATAGTTTAGAGTACTTAAAGGAAATTTTTTCGTAGCAGCATAAAGTTAGTGAGCAAATTCTACTCACATTCAAAAAAAAAAAGGTTGCCTCTAGCTGCTATCACGCAGACTAAAACTGAATACAGTTATAAATATTAAAAATCATTGGGAATTACATCAAGAGTTAATTTCATCCAAAGAAATCAAGGGCTGCCATTTTTTAACCACATGTTGCAACTGAACCCACCCTACAGAAAACAACTGAGCACAGCTTGTAAAACTCCTTATCAAAGACACCATTGAGATCAAAAGTCTAAGAGTCCTCAAGAAAAAATGCAGCCTAGTGACACCCAGCGTGGCTTCCAGATACCCCTTGGGTCCAAAGGAAGCAACCTGGAAAACATGTAGCAAGAGGCTAAAAACTGGCCACGTGGTACCCTCACTTACAGGGGAGAATTTTTAGGGAATGATTTACTGAAAAATTCAAAGTGATGAAAGAGAAGAAATCCCTGGATCTCCTGAGAGCGCTAAGGCCGTTCAAAGTCATGGGCAGTCAAACAGAACACCTCACGAACTCAAGGAGGTCCATGTTTCCTATCCAACATACTTCTGGCTTCCGGGAGGAACAGGACACTGAACACAAGTCACCCACCAGGTAATTCCAGCACTCATACTGGTGTTACAACAGTCTAACGTCACACATCTATGTAAGCTTATCTCAGTTTGCACCAGTATGGCCGATGAAGAGAATTACCCAAATAGAGCGAGCTTTCACTTGCAAACAAGTATGTTCTTTACTCCGGGGAGAAAAATGCAGGGAACCAACAAGACTATGTCAAAAGATTTACGTTGATTTAATGAGAGAGCGCATCCTAATGCCATATTTGAAGCAGTCAGGCTTACATATTCCTTATAATTATGGGGAGGCTGTGTCTTACAGAACAAATTATGGCATGCCTGCATGCATGTACCAAATGTAGTGGAAAGTCACTTCAGTGCAATTACAAAGCGAAGGCGACCCTCGGAGCAGATGAAAGGCCATAATTCATTCTGAAAGGCTCAGGCAAGGTCATAAACCTCAAGGCACTGACTCTTTCTTTGACAATTACAAAAGCATTCATACTGCAAGTGGGTGCAAAGCACAGAGAAAGGTCCTAGTTAGGGTTTCCTGACAGTACCTCAAGACTACAGATTTACTCAAGAGGCTAACAGAGGACCAGAGGCAACAGTGACAAGGGCCTGCTCAGGAATTGTACCAGTCAGCAGTGGGTAAGAGCACTGGCAAGTCAATGAGGGAAAGAACTGGAAAGAAATCAAAGCCATCCAAAGGAACATGGAGATCTGGAGACCCAAGACTCAAATGCTGGACTGACGGAATAGACCCTGAATGAGACCTAGTCCTCAGTAAGCACTAAGCTTGAAAATTATTTTAAAAGAAAGGAAAAAAAAACCACTGAACATTCCCTTCTGGGTGTCATAAATGAGGAAGTCAAAACACCCAGTCATCTGAGAATCCTGGCTGGTGCTATCACTCTTTAGTAATTTTGTCACACTCATAGCTTTCATGCCTCCAGCCCGTATATTAGATTCAAGCAAAGAGAAAATATGTTTTGAGTTCCACGTAATTAAAACATTGCTATTGCTGTACTCAACACAATCCTGTGTTTCCTGATTGTTTTTTAACCCAATGATAATCTAGTAATAAGCATGAACAACTTTTCTCGTTTGAAAGAATAAAAAGATTTACTTGCTGGTTGAAAAAAAATTTGACTTAAGAACATCTCAGTCAGAGAGCAAACGTGACACAAATAATTACAAGGTGCTCAGTGCCCAGTATGATGCTATGCTGTAGTTCAAGGTTATCATATTCATCATAGAGCCAGTGACTCTTCTATTTCTAGACCCAGTCATTAACACGTAGGTCTCGTATAGCCTATTTTTCTGGAGCAAACTGCACAGTGAAATAGCCACAGTGAGAAGAACTGACATCAGTAGAGTCAGCCAGAAAAATTGGAGGCAGAACCAAAGCTAAAACCCAGTTCTTCAACCCCAGTCCCAGGGTAAACCTAATAAAAAAACTGCACTTCTCACTCCTCCCACTGATGCCATCCCATCTCAGCAAGTTCAAATCAACACTGGAGGGGCACCAAGTTCCTTTTTCAGAAAGAGGTGCAACCATCACACCTCACTTGCAGCATCTATCAGCATGTGAAAAAGGATCCTGGATGTCATCTGAAGATTGCGTAACAAGTAAATGTACTCAGAGAAAACAATCTAGCAACCAGGACCACAAAGCTGCCACAGCACCTTGGAAAATAACAGTCCTCAGCAACGGCTCTTCAGCCACAAGTTCATCTGTCAGGGCTAAGAAACGTCAGACCACTGGCTGGAAAGGCATGAAACAGCTGCTATAGAATAGTCTCTGGCAGAACTCACAAAAAGGACTTTAAACACTCAAAGAAGAATCACTTTCATGACCTCCAGAAGCTTCGCCAGGTAACATATGCTTAATGTTACTAATATAAGAGGGGCTAAGAGTATGAGCACTTTGCAGAAGGGAAGACCCAAAGCAAGTCAGATCTCTAGGAACCATTTCCCCAAGGTCACAAGGAAACAGCTCTCCCTTTGCAATCCATTTTCCTTGGTTTATCTTCTCAAATAAATGGGCGCAATGCAGCTGAAAGTAGACACAGAGGTGTGAACATCCATGCATTTGGAAGTGAATGATCACCTCCCCCTCACACCTGCTTTAGAGGGCTAGTCAGAGTTTCCAGATATCACAAGCCATCTTACTTGCCCATCTTGACACATCACACTAACCTTATGTTTAGCAACCCAGACACTCAATGTTTTTTATAAAAACAGCCTCAAAAAATGCGAGGCTTTTCAAGCCATATCCTGAATGAGGCTTTTCCCATTGCTAGCGTCCAAAACTTGCCACGTCTGAAAACACACTGCTACCGTTTGGTGGTGCTCCTGTGACAATACCAGTAATCCAAAAAGATCCTTTAGAAACAAAAAAATAGTCACAAAATCTACCTATTTTCTGTTCCGTGAAAGAGGTTCTAGTGTGTGTGCGCATGCATGCAAGAAAATACATGTGTGCAAGAAAATTACATGAATGCAAGCATGCAAGATGTTTTCATTCACATCAAAAAAAAAAAAAGGGCAGCATTTTACAAGCTTGTGCTCAAAGACACAAGCCCTCTCCTTGCTGAGCAGTAGGAAAAAGACACAGTAGTAAAAAGAAACTTTCCCCATACACAGATCACATGTCTGATTCCTGTCAGCTTTCTTACACCTTCCTCAGAAGCAGTTGGGACCTGTTCACTAGAGGAGGCACTGACCTTACACAACCAACCAATTCCTACCTCCTCACCGAGGCTTTTGAAAGGCAAGGCCACACACAGAACACCTCAGGAGAAGCCAAACCACCCCAGCTCCTTCAAATCTTTTGCATCAGAACACTTATCAACCCCCACAATTTCTCACAGACCATCATTTACCCTTAACATGTTCATGATGTTTCTTTTAGACATGATACAGGGATCAGCCACATGTTTTACCATCACATCACAGACCAGCAGCAAATTGAAGTTTTGAAAGTACTCCCACAAAATCCAACACAGACCTGGAGCTCAACAACTACCCAGTTCTGTCCCTCTCCCTCCTGCCCTCCCCAGCACCACTGGTATTTTGAAGTATCTTCCAAGCATTTGGCAATTTTGGAGGCTGTCAGGACAATACTGTTCCCAAGAATATCATAGAGAATCCACTGCATTTTCTGTGCCAAATCAAGCCTGCTCTGTTCATGACAGCCCTACAAGAGAGCCAAGTATTATTAACACTTCACAAACAGACAAAAATAGCAGAAGACCCAGGAGTCCCAGCTACCAAATTCCAGTCCAGTTCAGAAGAGAAAGTTGTTGTCCCCCCATATGCACAATCTCTGAAATGAGAACGTGTGAGAAGAGTTACAAGCAGCTGACAGCCACATTAGAGCTTTTTATTAAGGGCAGAGGAGAAGGCTGCAGCCCATCCTGCGCCCTAGGAGCCACCCAGTTGCCTAATCAAAACATTTTCTCCTTAATGTCAGTTTTTGAAAAGAAAGACCGTAAAATGGTAAAACATAAATAAAAGTGAAGTCTATTCAAGCAGAGATAGTAGATACATATATACACTCCCACATATACCTATCAACCATATGACTAAATGAGCCAGAAACAGTCATTATCAGTCCATGTGGGAGAAGAGAACAAGCAATAATGAACTACGGCGCTGACCTTGTGATTTTCTGTCAGCTTCATTTCTTTCTTATCTACAATGATTACACAAAATCCCATTCAGTATAAACGGTCAAGATTTTTTCCTGAAATAGTAAACATAGTCACTGCAGTAACCAAGATGGGCTGGTAATTCCCAGATGTGCTCATCTACCTTATTTAGATGCTAAAAAGGAGTGCAAGCTGGCGGGGTTGCTGGGTTATACAACCTGCCTTTACCACTGACAGGAAAGGACAAGACACACAGCCTGATTATTAAAAACAGCGAGCAAGGGATTAACCCTACCAATTCAGCCAGTGGTTTTTTTTGTTTTGGGTTTTTTTTTTCCATTTTTTTCATTTTCTTTTCATGTAGGGCAGAAGAGTAGCTCTCCCCAGTCCCCATCCAGGTGACTCACCATCCAGGTTAGCTGGATGGAGAGCAATAGATCAAGACATCTTTCCGTCACTGCCGTTGGGAAAGAGAAAGCCAAAACCAAACAAGCCTTTGCAATGCTGTAGAGATCCTGTTTGCAATCTTGAAGAGATGAAGGCATGACCTAAATTCAGGGCTGTTTTTCAAAGAAAAGCACACAGTTAATAGGAAGGCTCTTGTTTCTGATGCAAAACCAAATGCTTTTCTCAGTTCCCAGCGTTTTAGGAAGCTGGCTGCAGGTGGCTTTGCAAGCAAGTGAAAAAAGACCACACAGACACACTCCCATGAGAAAAGACACTGAAATCAGCAGTCACCCATCACCCAGACACCATCAGAGAAGCAGGAAACTGAAGGTGTGTCCACACTGCAACATGCCAGACATCAAGTCTGAGTTTTCACACAGCCGTTTTGTCAGATGAGCTCCAAGTAGCTCCCAGGCTACAGCCGATTAACCCTTCCAAATTCCCCTAAGGCATTTCCAGCTTACAGGAGAGAGGCGGTAAATTTAACTGGCTTGCCTGAAGCACATGGCAGGCCAGAAACATCTCATTAGGTCTGACCCAGGACAATATTTGAGCTACCTGACACCTCCTTGCTCAAGGCAACAGAAGCAGTGAGGACTTTAAATCCTTACCAAAGACACCAAGATAGACTTTTTTCCCCACCTTACGCCTATCACTTTTGCATCGTGGACACAGTTTTATCTACATGGAGCATGTCACCAGCGTGGCAACAGCTTCTTTTTCCCTTGATGTAATATATACACAAGAAGTAAACATTATCTGGAAAATTACAAGTTTGTGCAACTCAAATATATTTTTAGAACTGACAAAGCATCAGGAGCTTTAGTGCTATCATCATTTCACTGCTCTTGGAAGTCCAGGAGACAAAAATATACAGGTGGTATCACACCACACAGGTTACTGGTATTTCAGAGCACTCACTGATGTCTCCCTTCTGGCACGCACATTACAGCAGCACAGCATAACCTGACCTGCCAGCAGCACACATTATAAAACAGCAGCTCATAGTATGTAATCCTCAGCATTAAGGCTATTCTACCACCACAGTGATATGGCAAAAAATAACTGCGCTTCTAGAAATTCTCACCTCCCAAGCCCTTTGAGACTGCAATCACATGAATCACATACTGCATTCGTGACAAATACTACCAGGAAAGCTGAGGTGAAAGACCATATGCTAAGAATATGGGATATTCTAAAATAAGCTTGCTTTGAATTTTAAGAAATAATCAAACTATGAAATCAATTCCTCCGCTCTCTGCCATTTGTTACATATTGAAAAAATAAAATACACAACCAACCAAACCATCCCCCAACCCCAAACCCACAGCAAGCTCCAGCTTACAGGAGTATTGGTTATAGGAAAATAACCTGTCATTTAGTACTACAGGGCAGGATACCCAGAGCACCACAGCAGAAGTCTCTTCCAATTACTGTCAAAGCTTTTGTAAAAAGAAAACAAAGAGCATGCAAAGCCATGAAGCAAGTGCCAATCTATTGCCAACTCTGCTCCCACAAAACTACTCTGTTTTTACGTTTACACTGGATGTGGGATGGAGAGAAAGGCTCCAACAGAGTAGTCTTGAGTTTCAGGGCTTGCTTTTCATTTCTCTGCCACATTTGTTTCATGCATTTGAGCATTTCTGAGCCTATAAGCTACAATTCTGGTTCATAACAGTTCGGCAGGCAGAGCTGAAGTTAGGAACGGCCTAGAAGCTTATCCAAAAGGGCAAATTATGAAAGGTAAAGGAGAATAAGGCCCACAACAATGGCGCTCCCTGTCCCCGTTCACAGCAGGCTGTTCAGAAGGAGCAGCAGTTCTGTTTATGCTATATATAGCAAGCTCCCTAACCTTCCTTGACACATTAAAATCAGAATTACAGAAGACTCAGCACTCCAACACTGCAGGCAAGACAACCTTCTTGGCTGAGAACCATCATGACAGTATTTAACAGACAACTTCTACTTGTGACTAACTTAAAACTCTGGAGTTTCACCTGTTAACCTCAACAGGACCAAGCTGCAAATTCTTTGGGGGTGGTGAGAAGATGGGAAAAAAAGGATTCTTTCCAAGTTAAGAACAAACGAAAAATCATCCTTCAAGATCCTTAACAAGTATCCTCACTGAACAGACATCAAACACCTTTTCTTTAATTCAAACATACAAAACTTACTTGAAGGCTTTAGATGTGAAAAGTGAAAACCAGAGGCGATTAAGAAACATTTGCCAAAGCAATTTTCCTCAATCCACAAGCTGTAACTACAGTATTTCACATGGCGTGCATGCACACATGCAAGCAAATGTTCCATAGATGTTTCAAATTCAAGGTAAAGGGAGGATAAGGCTGTGGCTTAAGAAAACTATTTTTGAGAACAAAAATTAATTTTTAACTTCCTCACCACTGCTAAAACAAGGCACACACAAGCCGTGGAGCCAAGATTCTCATTTAGCAGCTATCTAAAAGGTTTCGGAGTGGAAAACACTAGCGCCTTCTGGGAGAAGCAGGACTGCAATGACAACACGGCCGGCGCATGCAGTTATGCAGAAGTGCCCATGCCAGGCCACCCGAGCATCTCCATAACCAACTTTAGGTTTAAAAATGTGCTGCCAGTGCTCCCAGGCAGCATTACACATTAGACTTTTACCCCAAATTTACCCAGTTGTCTCCCCCGGTTAAGGGACCCAGGGAGTGCCCATCCTGCGCCCTGTTCGTGGCTGCCTCCTCTGTTCAGCCTGGCCCACAGACACGGCCAGGCTCAAGCGGAGCTCCAAGCCCCACCGGGCACCACGCTGCAGCAGCCAGGCTCAGAAAGCCACCTGTGATGAGCTCTGGGGCAAAACAGGCCTGTGTGACAGCACTGCCGCAGCACGGTGCCTAGGCCATGCAGCTGCCCGCAAGCAAAGTCAGAGATACCTCATGCTGGCCCAGTGAAGCCCATGAAAATCTCTTCTGCATGAACATCTGGCTCAGGAGCTGCATTTGGTATTTCCTATTACAATCCAGTGTCTTCAGACTAATCAATCAGCTTTCCAAGCTTATTGATCCATCTTAATCAAGATGCTCCCTCAGCCAGCCTTGACAAGGTCCAATATTGTTGTCTGAAGTAGGCAGGACACCTGGCCAGCACAGAAGCTGTCCTACCAGAGGCCAGTTTCCAGGCTTGCAAATTTTTCCTCCTGCCTCCAGAAACAGGCAAGGCACAATAATGCAGCAGACACCGAGCAGAACCCGCCACCCATCAACCACTATGCCCTGCTCCCACACCTTCCCTGTGCACCAAACGCCATGCTCTGGGCCACAAAGGAGTGTCCTCCTAGCCCTCCCTCTGCCTGGCCTTGCCAAAAAAACACCAAATAGGAGATCTATGAGCCCAGGAACAAAATTCTCCTTGCCAAAAAGTGATCAAAACAAATGATATTTTATAGCTTAAATTAAGCTCCTGCGACAAATGGATAAGACAAATTTTGCAACGCTAGTTAATTACAACATGTAAAGCATTTAAGTGACACCTAAATTACATTTTACAACTTTGGATGACAGAGGCAATCTTACTCAGTGTACTCCCACCGAACATCCTACCTAGGTCATCAAGCCTTTGCAATTTTCAGTGGTTTAGAATAAGCCAACCTCACTGCAACAGTTTAATGCAAAATAGATTGTACCTGTTCCTAGTAAAAAAGCAGTTTTCTGTGATACAGCAGGATGCTTTCCGGCCAGGAACATTTAAACAACTCACAACAGCTTGCATTATTAGCACTTGAAAATAATTGTCACACACGAGACACATTTTGCTCATTTGATTATCATCATGCAGATGATCTGTTTAGGTCTTCTTGAGTGCAAAAAATTATCAGCAAACTCTGTTGGGTCTGTGGGTTTTTTATATCCACTTCTATTTCTAAACCTCTGAAACAGCCAACACCCGTGTCTCTAGCTGGTTTCTAAACAAGCTGAACAGTAGTTTGCAAACACAAAGGTTTGTGTGTCCTCTTAAGCTGTTGGAACATACGCCAGTAATTCCCAGCACCGACCAACTTCTCAGTCACTATCTCAGCAACAGAAAAAAATGGAAAAGCAATCACCTGCTCATCACCTGCTAGGCAGCAGGCAAATGGGGTCTCTCACCTCCATGACAGAGGCTCAACCCCAATGACTTGGCGATAGTGGAAATCGCTTGCTACAACACCTGCAAGTAGGGGAAAACCAGACGCACAGGATGCAGTGCTACATTCCAATATTGGTCCTCACTATCCTGCTTTTCGGATTTGAGGTTTTACAGCTAGGCTTACTGAAAAGAACAAAGCTCCCTGGAAGACAGCAATTGAGAAAAAACTGACTGTGAAGAAATCTTCATCTTCTACCCCTCCTGGTCACTCCCCTCTCCCCTTTATTTTTATTATCATTCACAAACCTCTTCACCTGTGGCTCAGATATCCTGCTTTAAGCAGCAGCAATGAAAAGTTAAGAAATCTATACAATTCTCCTACTATTCCCAAGGCTCTGAAGAGCAGCTGTCACATCGATCAGATGGGCTGTTAACTTCATTCTGCTGCTGCTTACTTGTCTATACTACAGAAAGTTTTATCACGTTAGCTATGCTGGCACATCCTCCTCCTCCACAACATGAAAACAGCTATTGCAAGACACAAGCACTTAAACCACCACCGCTCAATCTGGCTGAAAAACATGGAATGAGCTACACCCCACAGAAACCACCTTTATATAATGCAGCTGCACCTACACGAGCTATGTCAGCCTTAGTCCTATAGGGAAAAAAACAGTCATTGCCTCCACTGACAGTCACACCAGTATGGTTTTTTTACATGTACTTGAGCCAGGAGAAAACCCAGGACTAGCAGTCAAGACACTTGAGCAGCCTGCCTGCAGACCAAGGTATATATATGGTATTCACTTACATACCGGTTTCTTCATGCCCTAAAACATCATTATTTAATTTGTTTAATCAGGGACTCTGCAAATCATGTTCTCTCCACTGCTGCTGAGTGGATTTTTTTCCCATGCTTGGTTCCTCTGCAAACAGTGCTCTGGAGGACGCTCTTGTCAGAGCAAAAGCCTCATCTTGCACTTGCCTAACCAGAGGAACTCATTTGTGAAAGCCTGCTCACTCCAGCAGGACATTTGTGCCCAATACAAGTGGGCACATGTACAGCTGCTTCCTTCAGCATCGTTCTGTTGGCAGCTAGGAAAGGAAGGGGGAAAAAATCATTAAAAAATAATTTTAAAAAATTATCAAAGCTCCCTCCTACAGTCACCACAATCTAACAAGAACTAGTGACAGAAATAAGATGTTGCCAGATTTTAAAGGCAGTAAAGATGAATCAGTACACAGAGGGAGAAGACTTGACACCGCAGTTTTTCAGAGGATATCTGCACATTAAATACTGCGCTTCACTGGCAGGCTTCCTGAAGGGTCTGCAGGACATTTGGGCAGTCAAAACAATGAACATGTAAAATAACACACTGGACTCCTGGTCCAGGCCTGGCTGATGGTATTAAGCTCTGAATACTTCATTTGCATACAACAAAGATACAGCTAGTGAGCATTCAGGGCTGGGGAAGACATTATTTACCCTTGCGCTCCTCTTTCACCAGAGGCCAATAGGCAGACCCTCAGGACACAGCAATCAATACAGAACAATCCATGGATCAGTCTGCTGCTTTGGTGAACAGAGATTCATTTCTCCCAGGGGTAACCACTTACCATAAGGCCAATCAGTCTTAATGTTTCCCTCAAAAAAAAAAAAAAAAAAAAGTCAATATCTTATTATCCTAAGTTCTTGAAAAATAAAAAGTTGCCATAATTAAGTGAACCATGAGAATACGAACTAAATCAGTAGCAGAACACAGATCAGCACCCATAAGCACTGACGTTTTCTTGCTTTTTCCGTAATGCTCAGTTACAGGATTGAAACACTGGGAGGGGGTGGGGGGGGGCGGTGGAATATTGGTACCACAGGGCATACTGACATACTGAGACTAGAGGAGAAAAGAACGGCAATGGATTCAGTGCAATGCATCCAAGCCTCTCCCTTCCCACATTAAAAAATAATAATCAGGAAATATGCCCATTTCCCTCTCCACTCCTAAATATACTTCCCTCCCAAGTAAAGAACAAAGTCACAGTTTAAAACAAAACAAAACACCTAAGACAATTTAGTTTCTTAATATGGTCCTGTTTACTTTGGAGCATTTCCACTTCGCTTTTACAAACTCCTCACTCTAAACACCAGAGCCAGAAATGCCCTTTTGTTAAGAAATCAAAGCAGAAATTCTCACAGAATGCCCCAGTAGCTGAGGCTCAAAGGAGTATTACCAAGTATCAAGAAACCTCTCGCAAAATCATCTGGGGCACTATCCTTTCTCTCAACCCTAGCTTTCCTCTTGAAAAAAACCAAACCTATCCCAAAGCTGTCATTTTGATAATTTTTATTTTACACGCATACACACTGTATTATCAAACATCAAGAAGCTCCACTGACACCTCAAGTTACTTGCACATGTTGGCAAAACCAAAACTGTCCCTGCTCCACTTCCCTCATCTGGCTGCTCTTCACAACACCTTCTAAGCCAGATGTCTCCTCTGCACAAACAAAGCCAATTTTCTTCAATTCAGGAGAGACATGCAATAGGATTTTCTTTAGACTATACAGAAGGCAGTTACTGCATAATGTGGCCTATTTAAAGGGACTTTGCTCAAGTCAAATTCAATAATTTAGGAGATTTAAGAGCAGTACACATTCAAAAGAGAAAACTCGAGTTGCCTAGGCATTGTGTGCCTTTTAGCTGCTGTCCTCAATTCACTAGACCAGTCTTGATTTTGCAAGGACAAAGGTTTTCATCTTTTGAGAACATTTATAAGCAGATAATAAGAAATTAGAATTCTAATCCACTCAAACGTCCACTACTGAAGTTCAGCTTTCAAGCAGTAAAAAAAAAAAAAAAAAAAAAAAAAAAAGTACTCACACGTCAGTAAAATTGTTAGCTTAGAACATTGAAATGAACAACACTGCTAAGCGAAAAAAAGAAGTTGGAAACTGTACTGCATTGAACTCTGCAGATTCATCGATTCGCATGCTCACCAGCAGACCTCTCCATTTTGCAGAATCCACTGAGAGAAGCACCATGACATGACAGACTGCACATTGCTCTCAGGGAGAGCGACATGGCTGGAGACCATATTCTGCTAGGAGATGGCTGAGAAATCCTGCAGAGAAACCCAGACTCCTTTCTTGTGCTTTAACTTCTGCAGAGTGGCATTTGAATACACACCAAGGGAAAGCAGAAACACAAACAGCCAAACCCCATTCCTCCTGCACCCCTAAACCACAACAAAAAGGGACCTACCACTTCCTACACCAACTCTTAAGAATATCCTTGTAAGTACAGCCTAGGTTGGCGTTTCATTTGACACTGCAACAAAACACTTGCCCGCTCTTCACTTGCGAGCACACTTGCTCATTTCCAAACAAAGATCCAACAGCCCACTGTAAACAGCAGAAATCATTACCGAAAACTTCAAGAAAACAGGATTCTATGCTAATGTTTTTGTAATATTTTGTAGCATGAATATAACTCAAGCCTGTATGACTGAGACAGTCACCGATTTCATCTCAGCCCCAGACATTTCTTCCCATCCTGTTTTTGTTATGCTGTTATTAAATAAATGGCAATGACCTTGCCTCCAAGCAAACTTTTCCCGTTTGCTCTACACAAGTCCCTACTCATCAAATTGTTGAAGGGGCTATGTTTGTCAGGCTGAGCAGAACACACTTGGGTGGTTCACTCTTTTTAAAAACTATCAACTCCCCATGTGTCAGATGGCAAGTTTAATTTAGTAGGCTAGGAAAATTACTCAGTCTTGGAAAATCACTGCAATATGGTATGTATCTAACTCAGCGAGTCCATCCGACATGCAGGGCTGTTCAAGCTACTGATCAGTCCCACCGTTGGATAGCTCTTGCCAGCAGCTGCATCTATAGTAACAACTAAAGTATACGTGACCTTTTAATTCTCTTACTTCCTCCCAGCAACAGATTAAAATGTTTCCTCCATTACTGAGGATTTGCTACACGATCATCACAATCAGCTGAATGGCAGTAAGCAGAATAAATACAGTCTCTATCTCCACAATCAGAATAAAGAGGCAAGTAGGAGCTTTTTCATGTTTATTTGCGCTGCACCAAGTGTGGTGGAATATAAACCCCGGGACTGCTAAAGGGCAGTTTCTCTGTGCCAGTCAATTAATGCCTGGTATCATTATGGATTTGTATGTGGGCAATGCAGGCATCTATCTGCTAGACACTTTTGCAAAAGACACAGCAGCCATTAAAAGGCCCCAAGAAATAGAACCAAAAAAACATTATGACGGAAAAAATAAAGAACCATAAACAGATAACAACATGTACAATGCTCCAAAGAGACCCTGTAGACTCAGTGACAGGGGTCCCTTGTTCGACTGAGATACACCATGAGCACACAAAGTTCTCAATGCAAACACAAGTAAAAACTCGTGCCATGGGATTTCAAGCATTCCGCTTAAATGCAGTCAGGAGGATCTGAAAAATTTAACGAGAACTTTTTAAATTTCCAACCATCTCACACAAGTGAGAGGAAAGGGAGAAAGAAACACAGCTTACAAAGCAGTTCATCAGAGCACGCTACATTTTAGTATGGCATTAGACATCTTTCCACAGAACAGCAGAGAATATTTGCAGATGCTGTCAACGTCCTCCAACTCACCAAAGGAAGACAGTTTCTTTGAGCCCTCCCAGTGCAAGAAATGCTCTCAAAAATGAAAGGTTAGGATGCAATAATCCATATCCACAACCATCCTAAAGGTCTAGGTATTAAAAATCTCCACACAATAATGTAGAGCGCTTTGGCCCTGACCCAGCAAAGCACTCAAGCATTCAGCTATTTCCCCTTCAACTTCAGAGGGACAGTTTACATACCTAGAGCTAGTTCATGTCACAGGGCTTTTGCTGGCTCATGATGAGATAGCTCAAAAATGTCCAAAAGCCCACCCGTGGTTCAGCTTCACCTTCCAAAACACAGGATCTCCTTGACCACCTCCTTAGACAAAAACAGGAACAGGGGCAGGACACTGACCGGAGCCAAAGCATGTCAGTTTGACATGCATTTTCCAGCTGCAAATAATTTCCCTTCGTTGAAGAGAGGGTGCATGCTGAACAGAGGAAGACACAAAGGAAGAAGTCAGCAGGCAACAGCCACTGTAGCACTACATCACACAATAAGCTGTCACTGCCTGTGGGTTACTCACCCTTGGAAGGTCTGCTCACCACAACTGGACCCCGAGACAAGCCCCCCCCAGTGACACCTCTAAGGAGGACACAGCCACAGCGTGTCCTACCTCTGCTGAGAGGATGGAGGATGCTTTGAAGGAATGGTACCTTTCAGTCCCGGCCTATTGCTTAGCTAGCACCGGCAGCCCAGTTCTCATTTCTGAGGCAAAGGAGGTAGAACTGAACTGGTGCTGATGCTTATCTGGGGAGCTTTAACTTGCTTCATTATTAGTAACAGCTTATGCTAAATATTCCATAACAAGTCCTTTCTATACCACCTGCTGGAAACTATCTGTGAGAATGCAGGCAAGGCATGGTGTGTTAATGTAGTGATCCATTCATCTATTGCAGCATGAGGAAGAACACTCCCAAACACGCACATAGAGGGGTGCTGGCTTATGATGCTTTGCAGTGTTTTTAGTGTTCTTGCTATATTAAAGTTTAATTACTTTTTAACTTGGATATTTACATAGAACATAAAACAGAAAGATAACTGTCAACCAGACAGGACCTCTTTGGCAGGACTTCGAGATCTTATTTTACTCTTCTGGTGATGGCAGCTCTGGCAAAGAATTGCTTCAGTTCTGTAAAATTATGTCTATAGAAGTTTGATCCCTTTGGGGAGACTGCCAAAGCACCAAGATTAATTAGCAACTTACCTAAAATACACTCTCTATTAGATAGATCTTAAAGGGTTCCTTGTCACAGACTGCTTTATAAAAACACATTTTGAAATATTAATGAATCTATATGACATAAGACGACATTTTGAACTCTGTCTCAGTGCCCATTCTCATCTCCACACTAAATAAAATGACTTTTATTAGTATCATGAAAGCTCTGCACTTACATCAGCTTTGCAGAGTTCTAGCCAAATCAGAAAATAAACTCACTCTATGGACAAATACAGCACCATTATGCTCCCAGCTACTGCAACATCCTCAATCAATATAGCTTCAAACATAAATAAGAGGACAGGAATGTATTCAAACTGATGTGTGACCACAGTGCAAAAAAAATTGCAAAGGCTCTTAGTAACTGTGTTGAAATGTACACTCCTAGTATTTCCCCAAAGGAAAAGAACAAAGGACAGGTATCAAATCATTTGCATAAACCCTAGGAAAAAGTTACAGAAAAGAAACTGTCTAAGTGAATGTCAGCACAAGCGAGATGCGGATAACACCTTACTCCTGGTAGCAGTGGGCATTTCATTTACTAGTTTTCCTTCCTGAACTGGTTCCAATACCACTTGCCCACAAGCTGGGTTTCCCAGGGAAAAGCATGGTTGTTCCAGTCCAGACTTCCAGAGAGTCCGTGCTTCAGCCTGTTTCCAGTCCAGAGCTGGCACTTGGAGTGTGCACTTGCCTGCAGATGCCTGCATCAGCAGTAAGCCCGGGTACTGCAATGCAACCAGCCACACATTTTCCTTCTTCACCCGATCCTCAGACTAACAGAGTTAAGTTTTTATGGTAGAAGCGGTTCACGGACTCATCCAGCTCCTTGGCAGCCCCAGCTTTTATGAGAATGCGGGGTGGGGGGCCACTGCAGTAAGAACTACACCACAATTAACAATACACCACCGAGGGGGTTGTGCTGTAACAGCATCAGAGGCACAGCCCAAGACTGCACAATTACAGATAGACGTTACTGTAGCTCATCATACCGATGCTGCTAAAAATAAACTAGGAAGACATTCCTCACCTAAGGCTCAGGAGGGTTCTGGTATGTAGCTGAGTCATGCAACAATCATTAAATTAAACACATCTTGATCCCTGGTTTACGCTCCATCAGCACAAGCCAAAAAAACAAGCCTTTTGTGCATACTGAAAAAGCAACGCTGCACCCACTGAAACAAGGCACAAGGAAGTAATTTGAAGGTCAAGGTCCCCTGGAAAACAATTGCAGTAGTAAGACCAAATTGCATTAAGAAAGAAGGAAGCTAGAACAAGCTCACACAGATTTTTTTCTAAACAGAATTTGAGAGAATGTGTTTAGTGCTTGTGGAAGACATCAGACTGAAAGCAACATCCTTCGTCAACAAAACAGCACAAGCCTCCCCCACCTGTTAGCACCACACACATTCTGCCTGGCTGATCGCAAGGCTTTGCACTGCCAATGGGATCATCTGTGCCAATGGGATGATCAGTTTAACACAATTCATTAGCACTAGGTCAACTCAACGGTACAACAGAAGCTCCATTTTTGATGACTTGTTGTTTTCCATACCAGTCTTACCACTGAAGACTACATCCCTAGCTGTCATTTTTTCCCAAGCTACTTAAAGCACATATATGTATGCATGTAGGTACTGGATTCTAGAAATGTTAGCTATACTTTACTCAAGCGTAAACACCCTGTTGGTAAGAGAAAGCTAGCAAATCTCCCTATATGTACAAAAAGATTGTGATGTGTGCACTGGTCCCGTTTTCCTACCACTGCAGACACTTCTGCTGGCCATTCCAGAAGTACAGAGTCACAGGTAGGATGACTGATTTCAAGGACCCCAGTCCTCAGAACTGCATCCAACAAGCTGGATTAGACTACCCAAAAAATTCCATTCTTTACTGCCTTCATTCTTTTTTACTTCAATTTGTAGCGCTTCTCACACACTGAAGTCCTCTTGAAAAGCTTCACCATAGCTGCTTACAATCTAGTGATTTCATATAGTTTCTATTCACTTCTTTCTACAGTAGACAACAGTGTAAGAACACATCATCCACAGACATCAGGCAGACCACATTCTGAGAAGACAGCACAGCTTTAAGTTATATGTTGGTTTAACTTATACATATGGGAAATAAAGGATCAACAAGAGTTTAGCTAAAAGATCCCAACTGCTACTGTAGTAAAAAAAAAAAAAAAGCACAAAAAAACCAAACCGTAAAACCAAACCACAGCAAAACCCACCAGATTTCTCAGTTCAATAAATTAAAGACATCCAAACATTAGCATGTTCATTTTTTAAAAGCCTGAAGCATTTTAACTTGCACACAGGCACCTTTGGGACAGC
Source organism: Falco punctatus (assembly GCF_963210335.1). Taxonomy (NCBI): domain Eukaryota; kingdom Metazoa; phylum Chordata; class Aves; order Falconiformes; family Falconidae; genus Falco; species Falco punctatus. The sequence continues at coordinate 104,036,519 of NC_137580.1, read as the reverse complement.
AGTTGTCTTTAGCTCCACACTTCAAGAAATGAAAAATAGGCCAGCCAACCGGTAACACCGAACATTCAAAGCACCAGCTGCCAGTCACAGCGCAGCTCATAGTGTCCTGCAGTCAGTGTGGTCTCACAAAAGGTGAGGAGTCCAGTTCAGATGCGTGAACTGCCTGAAACAAGGTGTTTCTGCAGATCCACTGTCACATCTTCATCTTGTATCTTTCTGATGTATAGGTTTAAACAGGTCCTAAGTGAATTCAAGGTGGGATGACAGCCCCCCAGCCCAGGTCAAGCATCCCTGGCCCTTTGTTCCGCCGCTCACAAATTACACCATTCTCTCCAGCTGTTTCCTTTTCCAGGGAAACTGCTGTATTACTGTCTCCTGCAGGCATCCATGCTCCAGGAGTAACATCAGAGGAATAGAACTTGGCCACAGGTACAAGCTTCGGTTCCAAGTTCAGTCTCAGTAAGACCATTGCAAGTTCACCTTTCCAGTTTGAAACTTGTTATACAGGTTGTGCTTTCAGCTAGGAAAACCTACCAACCCAACCACTGTGAGCCACGTTTAAAACTTCCTTAAGAGCTCTCACCTCTCAAAGTGCTGTTTGTTTTATCGCACAAATTACTTCAACATGGAGGTGAACAACCTTACTGATGCTTTAGGCATGTAGGAACAGTGTCAAGAGGAAAAGGGCTGACTTGATGTCAGTCACAGTATCTGAGGTTTTTGTTCTAAAGCTGCCTTTTCTTCTGCTAAGCTTTGCATCAAGGTGCACCCTCTGATGCACCTGCCTTTGGATATCTCCAAAGGACCCTTCTCTACAGCAGTCACACCTGCCAGAGAAAGGCACCTCCCAGAAAGGCATCAGATAGCTACAAACACCTCTGCCTTCACAGACATGACGCTGCTGCTGAGGGTTTGATATTCTCTGGCTTTTAGAGGTGAGCAACTGAGGGAGACAGGACGCACAGAGGCTGCAGCAATGCAAGACCCAGTTCCCCAAGTCATCAGCTACAGCCAACAGTCTATACAAACTGCTTTCCAATATTCTCGTACTCACTTCACGGAGCCATAATTTCATGTTAACAAACACTGCCGTTTGATGAAATAAATCATAGCTTTCACCCTGTCACTCCTGGCCCTGAACTGAGTGTCCCTGCGCCCTGAACAAAACCAGTGAATTGATCAAAATTAATTTTAACACAGCAAAAGGGCGGGGGGAAATGTGTCCAAGAGGAAAGTAAGTTTTCAGTCAAATTATCCTCGAGTCCATTCTCCAATATAACTGCACGAACACTCGGGCACCAGACAGACAGCAAGCTTCCCAGGGTCAGGGCAAATGGCTGGGGCTGGAGAGGCCAGACGGCTCCTCTCCAAGGCAGCACTAGCTGAGCAGCATTTGAACAGCTCCTGCATTTCCTCTCAGTTACAGCTGCCCAGAAATTGAGTTTGACAGACCTGCAACAGCCCATAACAGAAGGCACAGGAACAACATTTCACATACATTTTGGGTTTGCTGTTTCTTGACAGGAGCCCAGGAAGGTGCAGGCTTTGCTGTACACTGTGTGACTTACCAAGCACAGAGGGAAACATGCTGCAACTTCAACCAGGTCACTTAGTGATCAAGTTTGACTTTCCACCAGAGGCCCCAGCAAGAGCAGAGACCCCTGAAGTAAAAGCTGGACATGTATGCCAGTGGCCGTAAGATCTTCCCTTAAAGGCCTTAAGAAAACTCAGGGACCAGGGCAGCTGAGAAGAGAGATGAAACAGACTCCCTACATCCATGCTGCTCTCACAAACTCCCAGGTATTTGGGATGAGGAGGAAGAAACATGCCCTCCTACATCCTCCTCATGAACCACTTTTCCTTTTGTTCAAAACTACCCAAAAGCCCAACCTGAAGGTACATGCGCTTCTCCTACCCCCTTGGGAAGGGTCTCCCCAAGGCTGGCTGGGATAGCGGCCAGCAGCCCTGCTGTGCCAGATCCCCAGGGTTCATTGCCAGGCCAACACGAGACACCTGGCCAGAGCTGCGAGCCTCCACCTTCCCGTGCAGAGCACGGCTCTCCCCAGCCAGCACAGCCCTGAGGACTCCCTGCCAAAGGGATCTGCAAAGCCAAGATGTCAAAATCACAGTGGGATTAGCTGTTCATACAGATGCAGCAGGCATAGCCAGAACAATCAGCATTAATAGCAGGAGTGTTAGAAGGGAAATTAAGCCTCATGTCTCTGGGACTAAGTTAGTTTAATGACTAGAAGCCAATATTCAGGGCTGAACATGGATGACTACCCCACTTGCCTCTAAACCATGAGGGTTGGCCAAATTATCAGAAGACCTTTGGCGTCTTCAGGACTCTGAGTTAGGACAGCCCTTTTGGTAGCTGAGCCTCTCCACTTCACTCCCCCAGAGGCTGCCAGGAGCTGCAGAGACTCCAGAGAAGGTATCCCCCTGCTTCACCCACAACATCACTTTGCCACATACACCTACCTAGCTTGCCCCCTACCCCCAAGATACCACTGAAGCACATCTGCATTGAGAATCAGTGGGAAAATTTAATTGAAAACCTGGCAAATCTGACATTTGATGAGGGGAAGACAGAATTCCTGAAAAGGAAGCAGTGTGCAAAAAACTTAGAGCTGCAACTCCAAACCCCACAGGCTTTACACAGCTTACTCTCCATGTTGCCTTTGTTTAAACAGTAGTATATCCGTGTTCTCTATCCAGTCTCCCACACACAGCACACTGCACGTCCTCCCCTACTCCTCCCACCTACAGATAAACAGGCACTGGAAACAAAGCTTGAGCAGATAACTGGAAGCCCTGAAAGAAGGACAGTATTATTCCCTGTGGGGAAGCAGATACCCATATAAAGAAGCTGTCTGCTTGGGATGCTGTTCTGGTTTCTTGAGGATGGGATCAAGTATGTGCCTTACAATTAATTTGTTTGTTATTTGTGTGACACATCCTTATTTCTATCCACTAAAATTACTAATAGCTTAATTCGCTTTTTTTTTGTTGTTGTTGTTCTTTGAATCAGAGCCATTTCTTTTGGGTAAAAGAGCCTGAAATGCAATTTACACTGACAATGTAAAGCAGCCTTCCTGTAAACACATACCTTCACGCTTCCTCCAATGATTAGAAACAATAAAACAGCTATTTATGAAACAGAAAGGTCAATCTAGGATGCATTTCTGCAGGGGACACATGCTACATGTTACAGCTAAGGGGTGGGAAAGTTTGAGAGACAGTGCTACTGGCCTAAAGGGGTTTTGGTTATTAACTCGCACTACAGTCCATGCTGCAGTGAAAATCCAGACGGGCCTCATTCTCTGCTCATGCAACAGTGAGCTGTGCACTCACCCTGCAATGTTTTATTGATAAGGCTCCACTAATTTTGTGTCAGTCAGGCACAGGCAATCAACCATCAAAAATCTGATCTATAGTACAGGTGGTTTTAAACTAGACACAAAAGCACATGGCCCAGAAAATGCAGGACAGCTGGCAAGGCGCAGAACAGACTCAAGAAGCCAACCTGGAGTTAGCATTAGGAGGCAAGGATTACAACATGCTACATTAATACAGAGGAACATCTTACCCATAAGAAAGTAATCAAGGAGTAAGTGACTGAAGGCAAGCCCTACAACAATCAGGCCTCAACCCTGAGGCAGTTTTTAAACAAGATGCTACCAAAGAACCCCTGTGCCTGTAAATACACAAGCTACTTTTACAACTTCAGTCACAGACCTGAAGCAGCAAGGCTGTATTTGCAAAACCTCTCCTCTCTGGAAGCCCATTTCTCAAAACTGGGCAGCCCTAAAGGTAGGAATGAGCATATTAAGCATCACCTGAGCTGCTGTGATTAAGTGGCTTCTCCAATCGACTGTTTAATACAGCTTCGTTTGTTTGCTTTCCTCCTTACCTGCTGATGTTGCCTGGCTCCCGCTGTGATAAACTTGACAAGAGTATCTACCAATGGCTTACACATGATCTGTAAGAAAGAAAGACCCAGTCTCCTATTAGTGGTTTGCTGACAGACAGGTTTGTTTTTCCAAGCAAAACAGTCCGTATTTTACACAGCTTCTTGAGTAAGAAGAAAATGCCACAAGAAAGAAAAGTGCCCAGAAATCAGCAACAGCTTATTTGAAAGTTAACAGCTTTGCTCACACCAGCACCGAATGAAATCTTAATCACAACAGAATCAGCAGCAAAATGCTTAACTCTGAAAAATCAGGCAAAGATTTCACCTCCTGTGTCCTGCCTGGTTCTAGATTTAAGTCTGCATCTGCCTGATACTTTACGTAGGCAGTTCACTTTGTGTAGAGGAACAGTCCCAGAGGCAAAGGAGAATATGCTGAGTTAGACTGGAGATCGTCAGAGCTTGGGGAAAGATCCAAACCTGCCTGCTGAAGGGGCCAGAAACAACTCTGTCAGGAGGAAAGCCTCCCTGGAGACAGGTTAAAGTTGTCACCTGCAATAAGTCTTGACCTAAACAACCTTTCTAGAGGAGGGGCAATTGTCAGAAAAACTTGATGAACCTCTGCTCTGCCCTAATCCACTGATTTCTTTGTTTATAGGCCAAATACTTCCAAATCTAGGGGCAAAAGAAATGAGGAAGTATCTGGATTGAAAATACCTTATGGGCATACCTCTAATGCCATCTGTCAGGCACTGGGTGATCTGGCCCTAACAAAGCACGGACAGCAGTTTGCTGCACAGTTCACTGACATATTCCAACCACTGCACCTTAAATGGTTTTTTCTGGGGGGAAGGAAACCTACAAAAAGAAAAGATAGCTCTATCAAGTGGGCAAACCACAGCTTTAAACAGGCCAGTATCTTCTGTATATCATTACCTTTGTTTTATAAAAGGGGTGCAATGATCTGGACAAGGAGATCGAGTGCACCCTCAGTAAGACTGCAGACAGCAAGTTGGGCAGGAGTATTAATCTGCTTGCAGGTAGGAAGGCTCTGCAGAGGGATCTGGACAGGCTGGATCGATGGGCCAAGGCTCAGTGCAGGTCCTGCAGCTGGGTCACAACAACCCTACACAACACTACGGGCTTGGGGAAGAGTGGCTGGAAAGCCACCTGAGAAAAGGACCTGGGGGTGTTGCCTGACAGCCAGCTGGACATGAGCCAGCAGTGTGCCCAGCTGGCCAAGGAGGCCAGTAGCATCCTGGCTGGTACCTGAAATATTGCGGCCAGCAGGACCAGGGCAGCGATTGTCCCCCTGTACTTGGCACTGGTGAGGCCGCACCTCAAATACTGTGTCAGTTTTGGGTCTCTCACTCCAAGTCAGACACTGAGGTGTTGGAGCGCATCCAGAGATGGGCAACGGAGCTGGGGAAGGGGCTGGAGCACAAGTCTGACCAGGAACAGCTGAGGGCACTGGGGGTGTTCAGCCTGGAGAAAAGGAGGCTCAAAAGAGACCTTCTTGCGCTCTGCAACTATCTGAAAGGAGGCTGTAGCAAAATGGGGGTTGGTCTCTTCTCCCAAGTAACAAGTGATAGGATGAGAGGAAACAGCCTCAAGTTGCACCAGGGGAGGTTTAGATTGGATATTAGGAAAAATTCCTTCACCGAAACGGTCATCAAGCAATGGAACAGGCTGCCCAGGAAAGTGGTTGAGTCACCATCCTGGCAGGTATTTAAAAGACGTGTAGGTGATTTTAAAAGACATTTCTGCAAGGAACAGTCACATGGCATCCACAGGCCCTACAAACCTGCAGATGGGATCTTAAGCTTGCTGTCCATGTCAGCAGCACACAACCCTTCTCTTCCCCCTATTTCAATAACTTATGTAGGTGGCATTGTGGTCCTAAGAAACCTGCTATGCAAAGGAATTCTCTCCTGGATGGATCCCTCAGAAGTCTGAAAGCATCTTCCCCCAGTCACACAAGCCTATGCCTCCTCCCACCCTCCAATTCCAATAGATACCAGTTCTAAAACGTTGAAGCCTTTGAGAAAGGGCTTCTGGCAGCTGTATCTACCTCACTCTGACCTAAAAATCCCTGAAGAACTGTATGACATTCAGACCCAAGGCCGGTTTCTTAAAAACTGGCTGTCCTCATAGCGGAAACCAGCTCCAGGCATAGGTCAAGTTTGCAGGAAATCCTCAAACATTTCAGACACTGACTGAACAGACGGCTTGCAGATTAGGTTCCAACTAGACTCTATGCTCTATAGCCTTCTTGGAAGAAAACTGAGAAACTGAGCATGTGGTCAGAGCAAAGCTGGACAGGAGCTACATTAGCTGTTTAAACAAGCTGGCCCCCTCTGTCTTTGTGCAAATCTCGCTCATCTGTGTTGCACTGAATACTAGTAAAAAATTAGCGCTTCTTAGGCTATGCTTTAAAGAGCAGCCTTCTGTCCATCTACATTCTCCATGCAGCATCCCAGTCCAAACCATAAATGAGATCCTGGCCTTCTGCAGCACTGCTATCAAAACATGTAGTATTAAGAGTCTGAGCAACTGAAGATCCTGGGAAACCTTACAGCAGTTTTCAAAGCCCATAATGAAGCAGAGGCTTCTCTTCCTACTTTCCCCAGAATGACAACTGTACTTTGGAGCCAGCAGAAGACAACATACTACACAGCCAGCAACACTTACCGGGAAGCGTCTGAAGAGATCATGGAACATGGAGATTGTAAGGGCACTGTTGCGTTTAGTCAAGAATTGTGTCAGTGCTTGCCGATATATTACAGTCACCCTCTCCATATCCAAACAACCTGTGCTCAAAAGCTGTTGGGAAAAAGCAGAACAAAAAATTTCCAGTGAAACACAAGGATGAACCACTAGCAATGAAGTAATTAATTTCTACCAGTGCACACAGATTTTTTCCAACTAGATATTCTTGGGTAGCTTTTATGATACAGGCCTATGAGATACAGCACAGAACCATAAAGAAACAAAGTGGGCCCCAAACATGTTCTCCCAAGTACCAACCGCTGTATGACCATGTCAGCAAAGGGCAGCACAGCTTTCTAGTGAGACTGCACACACTGCGTGTAACGTGGTGTAGTGTGGTGGCTGTACTTCCAGGTTTGTCGTGGGCATGGCTAACACAAGGTTCACAGAGCACCCAAAGACCATTCTGAATATGTGAAGAGCAGCTATGTCCAGGATTTTTAGGCACCCAGTGGACAAGCCCTAGTTCTGATCAGGGATCCAGCAATCCCGGAACTGTGTAAATGCTCTAATATCCCCCTCTGGTGGGGAACAGAATCCCAGACATGCAGCAACCAGCCAAGACCTGCACAGCCTATGTGGATCTAAACTAACAAGACAGGGCTGAATGAAGAGCAAAGTGTGGAGCAACGCAATCCCAACATTCCTGACTGTTCCCATATTGCCAAGGAAGCACAGCTCTTTGGGAAGAAAGAAAAATTACGGCCCAAGGAGGTCAAAGCTGTGATCTTCACAACTGTGGATGGGGCTTCCGCGAACCTCTGCCCAAGCAATTTTTCCATGGCCTCATAGCAAGTCAAAGCCATGTTGATGTCGTGTCCCATCCTCAGGTCAAACTCCCAGTGCTACTGCAGCTGAACACAGGCCGAAGTGTAACAGGGGAGACAGATCTTTAAATACATTACCTGGGTTTCCTAGTCAAGTGTCTATACTTAGCACTTACTTGACACACTTGAAGGGAAACAAATTTATTCCTTCTCCCATCAGATGATTACTGTAAAAAATTTCTTCTATAACAACAGCCTTTTTCATAAATTTGGCCACTGCATCATAGGGTCTGCTCTAGTTCCACTTTCCTGCTTACTGACAAGCTCCAGGTTATGCTCACAAAGCACTACTCACTGGAAACACACACCTTTGTCACCAGTTCCCCACTGCAAAACCTTATCGGCCTCAACACAACGTCAACACGAGTGGCACCACACAAACCAAACTGTGTCACCTCCCTCAAACCGGCAATCACTTCAGCTGCTGGCTGTGTCCTGGGCCAGCCAAGAGCACAGCTCTGATCCCACAGGAATAATAGCCTTCCCTGGGAGGCTGCACAAGGATGCTGTGAAACATGTCTCCAGGCTCCACATCAAGCATGTCGTCTGCACTCCCCACAGATCTGCCACTTTGTTTTTCTTTCCAGAAAGGCCCGGCACTGAACAAGAGCTGGCCGGATCAAGGCTCTCAGTCCCTCGCTAAGCTGTAGAAACACTGGCTATCTTTTCAGCTGCTAATAATAACTCAGTGTTTGTAATTTCCAGGCCCTCCCTTGCCATGAGGTAGCCCTGGTTTTTTTCCTCGCCCACAAAATGTCAACAGGATTAAGGTGCTAATTCCTGCACACAATTTGAGAGGTTCAGAAGCAAGTATCAGGCTAGCTGGTGAATCAGTATTTGCTAGGTTTCTAGTGGAGGTGACTGGACTGAGCTGCCCAATACATAGGGTCACCAAATTCAGAGACCTATGAAATTCAGCGGAGACAGTAGCTGAAAAGGGACCCAACAACAAGGCTCCCCAAGCAACCGACACCCATAGCACTGAAGAGTCTCCCTGCAAACAACTACCATTGAAATCAAGGCTGCTCTACACTCTCTTCACCATGAGATAACTCAGCCCAAACCTCAGAGAGATAGGAGTGCACTCTCATCCACCACTGTCCTGTGCTTTCCTGCCCCTCAGGATGCTCATGGAAAAAAAATTGGAGTGACTACACTGAAAGATTAATGGAAAAAACAGCAAATCAGCCAGGAAAGGAGTGTAAATTTACATCAGGCTTCTCTGGCAATTAACCTCACTGTACATCAGCAGTCACTGGTGGCTAGGGGCAAGCAGGCACTGCAAAGGCAGGAGGGTGAGGGCCAGATGGGGATGGAGAATTTCACAGTTTTATGGAAAAGAAATCACGCAGAGAGGTATCTGCAGGCAGCAAGAACAGCTGCGACTGAATAAGGCCCATTCAGCGAAATGGGGTAATGCAACTTTACCAGCAAAAAACCCTGCCTCTAGAGCAGCCTGCTGTCTTACCTGACAAGCCTGCGGGACGATGTTGCTCTGGTTCTCTGGCAAAGGAGTAAGAAGAGTTAATGGCTTATCAGACATGCTTCCCTTTAACACTTTGAGCAGGTATAATGAGGCACTAAAGAAAAAAGGAGAGAATACAGCAGTTACCACAGCGTCACGGTGCTGCTGCAAAGCCACAAGGGCAGCAGCCAAGTGATGCAGGCAGCTTATTCTGTAACCAAGCTGGGGTTAAAGAGTCCAAGAGGGCCCCTTCTCTCAGTCTAACCCACTCTGGCCAGACCTACAGAGAAATAAATCTCAGGAGGCTGCATCATTTCATTATCTGTCACTGCAGTCAGACATACCCCACTATCAGCCTGGTTTCCTCAAGCTCACGCTTTTCACTAACACTGCTTGAGGACTTTTGGTTTTGCCCAGGATTTCCGAGCCTGCACAGCTCAGCCAGTGCTGCAGTACAGCCCTCCCACGCCAGGCTGCTATGTGCCTGGAGAACTCAGAGAGCTTGCAGACAGTCTGCTTGCTTTTTGAGAATCGTCATGTTAACTGGGCAGGGCTCCGCTCCAGACTGCCACTGCCAGGAGGCTGTCAGGGAGCCACGCAGCACACACAGCCAGCCCTGTGCCACCAGGAAGTACCATGGTGTCTGCACAGCCACGAGCCTGGTGTGCTGCAGAGCCAACACTGCCCAATGGCACTGGGTTGACCATGCAACACGGTATCCACAGCGTACATCACTGTGTTCAGAAATCCCAGACAGAGTATGAAAGTCCTCGTGAAACTGCCTGCAAGTCACAAGAAAGCCTACTAGTACATGGCAGTCCCATTTACACCAGGCAACAGCAGGATTGCTCATGTTCCCCAACACACACATACAGCTTATCCTAATTCACCTGTATTCAGCAGCAAAGGAGTAAATACTGGTATGCAGTCAGGACTCATAATCACTATTATCCTCACTGTGCTATCATGGAGACAGTAAACCACTGTATCTACAGAACAATCATTGCAGATTGCCTACAAATTACAGTCATCCCCGTACTTTATCACGCACCCCCCAAGGAAGCCTCAAGGAAGCACTTCCCATCACAATCTGCAGAACTGTACCAGACTATTTCTGTACCACGAAGCCCACAGCAGATGATCACCAAAAAATGGACATTTGGTTGAAAATGCTTCAGATTGCCAGGATGACTGGCTAGTCCTGACGTGATACACAGATGCTGGCACTTAGCCTGCATCGAGTCTCTCACTTCTCTGAACTGTTTGAACATGTAATATTATGCCTGCTTACAGACGAGCCCACAGCACCAAGCAGAGACGCTCCTTTCACCTATATTCACCTGAAATAATAGAGTGCCACTGAAGAGTCAGTGTGCTTGCAGGCTTTCTTCACAAGCCTCTCCACAAAAGCGTGCAAATCTTCTTGCAGGGCGTCCACTCTCTTGCAGTACTGCTTAGTTCGACACAATGAGTTCCTGAAAGAGCGTTAAAATCAAGCCCAAAGCCATTACCTACAGAAAGAGCTCTGGGGAACAGATGGCTACAAACCCTTATCACTGGGCTTAGGATGACACAAACAAAAATGGTGCTAGCTGTGGGCAGCAAAAGAGGTAGTCATTGCTGTGGCAAGAAGAGTGAGGAGACTTTACTGCTCTTCACCTTCAAGCACCTATTTAGGCATTAGAGTCAACTTTCCTCCAGAACTCCCACAAAGAGGACTGGCTGCCTCAAACCCTGTTACTGCAGAACTGCTTCTCAACAGGGAATAGAAAGCAGCACTGAAAATGCTTTAGAGCAGTGCGGAGGACATCCAGGAATGGCATACAGAAGACACATCATGATGACACATCTGTGTCTAGCTTGTATCATGCCTTACTTATGGCTGTGAACAGAGAAAATCTGCACTCTGCCTGTCTCAGTATTGCAAGTTTCGTTCCAGCCACAGCAGCAACTACTCTGTAAGCCCAGGGAGTTGCTGCATGGTCTGACTCAGAGGTCAGAGGCCCATGGAGATACCCAGTGACATGGCACTGTGCTTTCAATACCAATGTTTGTTCTTAAGGTTTCCACCTTAAGGTTTGACACTTGAAGTCCCTTAGTATAGAAAACCCATATCCTTATTTCTTTCCTGCAGGTTATAACTCAGCATTGTGTGGTGTTGGTAATCTAATTCTACACAATCTATAAGCATAGCAATTGTCTTCAGTCTTAGAAAGACCACTTTCTGGGATTCAACCAACACCACTGGTGTCTATCAGGAGCCATTGCCTATTATCTGGAGGACTAAGGATACTTACTTGAAGATATTGGCTGTTTTCTGGAGGAAGTCAATCTCCTGCTTGTCAGAGTCTGAGCTCATGCATTGTTCAATCACCCGAAGCAGGGGCTCAATGATGTCAAACACCAACGGGTTCTCTGATTGCTTAGTCAGGAATGCTTCAATCAGATCTAGCACCTGCAAACACAGTTACTGATGTGAAAACTAATGCAGACAGGGAAACACGACGCATCTACACAGCTCCTTCAGAGTGGAGTGGGCTACATAACAGCTGTAGGGGCAGAAGAAAAGTATTTGCAGCTGAGCTCTGTATAACTTCTGCTATCATTCGTAATGTTAGAGCATGAGAAACTGAAAATTAAAAATTTTTAACTGAAGATTAAAGGCTGTCTGTTGAATTCAGCTTTATTTTGTGCAGTGATACCATCTAGAAACAGCAGTTATGAGAATCACTGTCACCTGGCCAGACCTGTAGTCACTGTAACTTGGCACAGATCTCCATTAGCACCACTGACAGATAGCTTCCACCCCTGCAAGCCCCCCTGACTTCCAGACAGTCCATTAGTATAAAATCAGCCTCTTCTAGCACAGCATCAGAATGAAAATGCAGTAAAGCCAATTTCAAACTTCGCCTTGGCTAATCTGACGCCAGACTACAGGAGCCGCTGGAGCTGTCCCTGGCTGCCAGAACGTCCTGGACAGTCCATGCTGACACCAGGTGGCCTAAAGTCAGTATTACAGCCTCAAACAACCAGGGAGGGGGTGTTACTTCTAATCCTCCTGATTTTACTAGTATAACAATCAAAAAATAGCTTACACTGCAAAATTACGAGAGGGATTTTATGCATATCACACTAAGGCACATTAAGCCTGTCCAGTTTACAAAAACTAGCAGGTACCTACCTTTGGGTAGGTGTGGGGAGGATCTAATAAACTGAAGCATTTCAGATCAGCAAACAGAAACCACAGTTCACTTTCTGAAAGCACAGTCCTGCTTTTTGTTTTGAAGTAGGCCTGTGAAACCCCAGGCACTGATCACAATACTGCTGTGCCAGGTGTTGTATAAAGCCAGAGCAATTCAGTCCCAGCCTCCAGGAGCTTATGACATACAGACATGTCCAAGCTGTTCACTGTTAAGTAGCTCACGGCACGCAGTAGGCTATAACTAATGTGCTAGTAAGCCAGAGGTCTTCACACTGTACACTTATCTCCCACCTTAATCTTGAAATCCCTCCGTAGGATCTTCTCTTTCCGCATCTTGTCTTTCTCATCCTTCTTTGCCTGGATCCGTTTCTGCTGCTCCGCAAAAAGAGTTGAGATGTTCTTGTCAAGAGCCATCATAGCGTCATCATCCAGCTCTTCATCACTCTCATCTCCTCCCTTTGGTTTTTAGAATGCAAAAACAACATATCATCTCATGTACTTCAAAAAGACAGTGAGAACCACAGCTAAGAGCAGACCACAGTAGGGATGTAGCTACCTCTAGACCCAGAATAATAACATGGGGAGGGAAAAACAGATGTTCAGACCCATGAGAAATCTAGCTCGTATTTCCTATCAGGTAATCCTGGCTGCACAGTACTAACACGTAGAGCTACAGGATCAGGAAAGAGAAGAGGGAGGCTGAAGATTTGACACCGATTCCCTCAGTGCTGTTGCTCCTTCAGTAAAGAGGTTAATAAGTTGCCATGTCTGTAGCCTTTATAGGAATCATTAAACCACACTTCAATGCTGCTACAGGAACTCTCCAGAGTGGCCTACAGGGATCACACTCCTCCACACAGGCCAGCCAATACAGGCACCATGTAGCAGTATCTCAGTGCTCCAGTTCACACCAACCTCATTTATTACAGGCAGGAATAAAAGCTGTATCAGGTTAGACTGGACAAGCTAAAGCACTCAAGACATACTAACAATAAATAAAAGAACAAGTGACTTATTCCCACAGCATGCTTTGAAGATCCTGACCTCCTGCTGCAAATGTTGTGCAAGGATGACTGCCAGGCTTACCACTGCATGGATTCAGACAGGATGTGAGTGTTAGATAATCTCTCACCACCCCAAACCTCCTGGTATCTGTATCAAGGTAGGCAGTGAAAACATAAGTATTCCCTGCCTGGAGAACATTCATCAGCTGACTTCGAAAATCATCATCGACTTCTTCATTCTTTTCCTCATCTCCACTGTCATTCTCTTCTTCAGTGTCGCTTTCATCTGAGGACTCCTCGCTTCCATCCTCATCCTAAGGAAGAAAAGTTCATCTTCTGACCCCACCATTCCTCAAGCCCTACTGAATTCTCACATACATCACTATTCAGAAATAAAAACTCAAGCCTCTCTTCAACCTACTGCCTTGCTTCCAGCCCTCAGATTCGAGTAGACACCTCAGATAATGAGATATCAGGTCTTCGCAAGAGCTAAAGGCAGAACATAATACAGACTTCTCTATCATATTAAATGAGTATCAAAAAGAAGCTTCAAAGTAACATCTGAAGTAACAGCCCCCATCGGACTCTCCTTTCTGCTGATACTTGTAATGCTTTGTGAATTGAATCTCTGCTGTTCTTAAAACCCAAGATTTTGAATTCAGATGGTTGTGCATTACAGCAACAATTGTTTCTGCAAAAAGGAGAGAGGCCTGTGCTAATTTCAGGATGCAGTCATCTCCTAAGTCATCTATTCAAACACCCATACCTCCAACAGCATGTTCCTTCAAGGCCAAGAGACTAATAAATATGCACTTCCAACAAGCCATTTGTGTGCTGCACTTTTAAAATAAGTCTTAATAGAGCAACATTCATTTAACTTAAGAGTAATGCAATTAAGTCTATTACCACAGTTCAGGAGAAAATTTATTTTTAAGCAGTGAAGTTCTGAAGAGTATCTGTCACCAGCAATGGCACATAAATTACCATGTCCTGTGCAGATTTCATCTTTTTGTCCGATTCTTCCATCACAACAACAGCACTTTCTTCATTCTGCTCCTGGTATGGGTCAAGAACCTGCAAAAAAGAAGGACTTGTGGTTTTCCAGTGTTGCATTTTGTTTTGACACATTTCTTGTGTACAACAGACAGGAATTTCATCACAGTAAAGCAGCTGAATAATGAAATACTAAGTAAGGACGCTGAACTTTCTGGCTTATAATATCTTGTTTGTTAATATGCTAAGTTCTTCCTATAAGTGATAAAATAGGTGGAGAAAATTGAAGAGGTTGGTGCAATCACACATTTTAATTTGAATTTGTTAAAAATTATTAGGTTCATCTTATAAAGTACCAGACAGCCCTTCTTTGCAATCCACATATTACTCTCTCAGAAGACACCACCTTACCCAGTAGTACAACCAATTCAGGTTTTCAGTGTCACTTATTTTTAGCACCTCTATGTTTAGGCTTTCTAGAAAAAAAGAAGTTGTTACCATTTATACTCACATATAAAATCTACCAGCTATATAAACTGACTAGGAATTTCTTCAGCCTAAAACTACCAAAAAATAAAGCTTAAAGTTAGCAGATCTCAGGCTCCCATAAAAATACAAGCAAAAACACCCCCAAAAAACCCAGAAAATCACTCTCTGTAAGCTACGTTTAAAATTCAGCAGCGCACGTTGTCATTTTCTAAATCAAAGAAGCTTTCACTTAATCCCAAAAGAGAGACATGCTTGTATATCCATTAGGGGCAAGACAGGCAAACAGTACAATGCCTTACTAGTGCCTCACTTACATCCAAGATCAACTGCAAAGCCCTCTTGGTCAGGTTAGGGCATATCCTTACAAACACGCTCTTGGAAATCCGACGTATGAGTAGGCTGCGCTGGGCAAGGAGGGAGAGAAGGATTTCCACCATCACCTCAACCCATCCTGGCTCTGCGTTGTCTGCACAGAACAAACAAACAATGACAGGAAGGGGCAAAAACACTGCACTTGCACATCAACAAGAGACTAAAGAAAAATTCACCAAGGAAAAAAAGATAGTCCTTCTAGCTGACTATTAGAAGTACTCATTCAGCAACACAGACCAGAAATAATCAAGTGTGAAGCTAAAGACTGTAGCTGTACTGGAAGGCTACTAACCACATGGAGAAACATGCTTGAAATTGTCTTTAGACCACTGCAAAGCCTTACCACGTAACAAAACCTACTGTTCATTAAGTCACTACTTAAATTAGAAGTTCTGCAAATTATGTGACACCTACTTGGCCACCTTAAAGCAATCAACAGCTAGTCAGCAAAAGTATATACATTTTATAGTGCTTCAAATGATATCAGGAGTCACAGCATCCCATGGGAAGTGCCGACATTTGAAACTGGTCCAAGATTGGGAATCCTGATCCACATACAACCAACCCACCATAGAATTACAGCTTTTATTGTCACAGTACCCTCAAAATTACACAGAGATTTAAGGAGAACAAGACCACAGTTAGAGAGGAAGTCAAAAGACCAAGCCAGGCTCTTTCCTGGTCAATTCCCAACCCAGCTCACAGGCCCTAAACAAGGACTAGCCCAAATCAGCAAAGAGGCTGTATATACACAGAGGACACATTTAGTTTGTCCAGAACTTGAGCTCTGAAAGCACCAAGTTTCAGGCCTGCTGGCTGTTAGGAGAGCCCACAGCTTTGCCTGGGCAGATACTACCACTTCAGTCATGCTCTTGGCCAGCACAGAACAAGGACTCAAAAAGAGCAGTTTCCCTTGGACACTGCTCATCTGAACAATGGCCAGCTCTAAAGCTCACCTATCCTTTACAAGGCACACAGGAAAACAACCCCGAGGATGCAGATAAAAGAGCTGGAGCAAGAGACAAGAGATTTAGAAAGACAGAAAAAGAGACTGAAGGAGAGGGGCTTCTCCTGGGTAAGTACATCAAGCCAGAACAGATGCAGTTACGAGTTCTTCACTAATGCAGAACTCTCGGCTTCTGTCTTTTGATAGACCATTAACAATCCCACTCCATTTCTTACTGTAGGAAGGACTCACCAGTCTGTTTCTTCTTAGGTTCTTTGCTGAATGCCCTCTCTGTGCAGTTCAGAAGGTCACTCAGAACATCCATTGTATCAGACTGATTCTGTTTGATCACAAGCAAACAGTAAACACCCTTCCCGAATTCCCCACTATTAACAGCAACCAAAGGAATATACCCCAAATCTAAGGACCTCTCTAAATAGGTACAGATATTAAAACCAGCTATTACAACCCATTTGCAGAAGAAAAATATTAAACTAAGTAAAAATTCCTCCACTCAGCAGCAAATCAAGGGCAAAACTAATGCTCAGGCCAGGCTTTGACCCTGTAAGTCGATGTCTATGGTCAATGTAGGAATCACAGTTTACTGGCTGTCAGTCGCCCATTTTCAGAAGCCAGAAGCTGTGAAAGACTGGATCTCTGAACACAAAGAAACTCTCCAGCTCAGTGTTCGGAAAGCTCAGCTATTGGCCCATTTGACGCTACTGAAATATGCTTGGGGTCTTACCTTGAAAAGATGAATGGCCATTAAAAGCAGAAGTTGCTGGAAAGAAACTACTTTGGCACTGTCTGATTTACTTTCCTTCTTCTGCAGTTTCTTCACAGTCTTAAGTGTTCTGAAGAAAGAAACCCTTTTGAGTCTTTCACAATTAAAACAACAAATCCTCTCTTGTGAACAAACTAAAAACACGACCAGACCAGATCTATTGTACCATTTTCTGTACTTAACATTTAATTTACTGAAATTGGACATACATATAGTACACGGTCTTAACCCAACGTATCTCACCATGCGTGGCTTATAAAAAACTCTGCACCTGGGCACAGGCTAGATTCCTAATACTACAGCCAAGGCATAAACCTTTATGGAAAATCAAGCTCAGAAAAGAGTACTGGAAAAGAGAAGTTAGTACAGGCATTATTAAGATAAAAGATTAGCAGAGTTACAATCATGCTTGAGAGAGGGGCTACAAGCAAAACCAGAAAAGGACGTGGCCACCTACACACAGTTAACACACAGAAGGAACAGGAAGAAAGGAACAGGGTGATGAGAAACAGAAAAGCATCCTGAAACCCAGTCACAGGTGCAGGATACTTAAAGGGAAGAAATAAAACTGCCACTGCCTGTGAAACGGCTCTGTCACAGCAGCCAGAACAACAGCAGGAAGATGAGAAAATACAATCTCTCTTTTACTGGCCCAAAGAGAGACTAGGGCTTTTCCACCTTCCTCATCTCAACCCAGCACCCAGCTTCCCAAACCTCTCACCTCTCCCAGGCATCTTGCTGTGCCTTGGTAAAAGGCTTCACAGCTTTGACATGCTCACTGGAGAGCAGTTTGTCGGCATACTCAACAAGGAGAAAGATCCACAGCTTCCCATCTGCAGTCACACCATGGATGTGCTTCTCCCTCAAGGTTGCAGCCTTTGCTGTATCCCCCAGAACAGTCAAGGTGTTTAAAGTCTGAAGTAACCTGCAAAGAAAACCAGCCAGCATGTTACTGTCAGAGGAACCAGATGGCCGTCTCACACTTTCCAAAATAACGCCCACTAGTAGAACTAGTCTCATCCCAGAGCTCTGGTCACTCATTGCAACCCAGATTTACAGGGCCTAAGTTTCAGCCCAGGAATATATCCAAGCACAGCTATGTATAGCTCATTGTCTTGGTGTCCCCAAGGACTCTGACTGTTATTCTCAGTTGTTTCCCATTCTGTGTCCCACCATGTCCTCTGCTTTCCCCCTACTGAGGTTGGAGCACCAGCTTTGGCAAACATCTAAAAACATCTATTATTATCAGCTCCATCTGCCTTAGTACAGAGAGTACTGTGGAGCCACCAGCAGCTCGCGTGCAGAGAGCACACAAAGCCAAGAACAACCCACACAACCCACCACACTCTCTTGGGTCCGTCCACTTCTAGTTTACAACAGAGGCAGTGGAAATCTTACCAAAAAAAGCAGTCTGAACTCAACTCTACACCTATCTAATCATCACACACATACACAGCAGGTTTGCCATGCAAAACTATGTCTTTATTGGACAAAATTTAAGGATCTTTGGGAAATCTGTCTAGGATCTCCTTAAAAAAAGCCATTCCCTGGTCCTGGAACCAAACAAATACTCCACCAGCAGCTCACAATCCCAAACCTGACATTCACAGGCTGACCTTATCCTCAGGAAAAAAAACCAGAAATTTCCAAGCTTAAAGCACTTAAGCAGAATTTTTACCCAAAGAAGTAGTTTTCCACCATGGAATGAGCCTGTTCATCTAGGGGCTCTGATAGAAGGACATTTGTCTCACATATTTGAGAAGTCTTTTTCTTAGCCTCAAAGAAAGCATGGAAGAAGCAAAACCTAGAATGGACAGAAACAAGAACAAAATTCAAAGACAGACTGGTCATAACAAAGTAAAAATAGCCCACATATGCAAACCAAATAGTGCCACATATTCACCAAATTTTTATTCAAGGATGTCCAAGCACTGAAAAAGGTCACTATTTAAAATAAGACCCTTTCCTCAAGGTATACAGGGTAAAGAAGAGAAAAGGATGCTCAGGACTTCACAGAAGTGCCAGAACTTGAGACCACACAATACAACACTCAGACTGTCAGGTTTGAGTCCAATTCCCCAATTAAACTGGCAGATAAATTCTTACTAAGATTTGATCAGATAAATACTTATTAAGGTCTGATGCAAAGATTACAAGTAATATCTTCAAGCAGTCTAGGTAACCAGGAGCCTAAAATTTACTGAAAACAAATGGGACTAAGATGATTTTAAGTGCCTGAACTACTTATGGCAAAGAGTTCGTCCAAGTTTGCAGAAAGTATTTTTAAAACAAGACCTAGTCTCCTAAACAATTTATGTTATGGAATATTTCTACTACTGAACTTGCCTAGTGTCATGGGGACAGCTTACTTGCAATATCGCTACAGAGCTAAAGAGAATTCTGCCAAGCACATGTGGCATTATGTCTTTAAATCATTCTCACCTGGAAATATCCATCACAAGGCTCTCTTCTTTTTTCACTGGACTTTCAATGAGGTTAGCGAGTCGGTGGGTGATCCATTTTCTTAACCGAGCAATCTTACGTTGTGCTCTTTCAATAGGAAAGTGGACAGAATCAGTAGTTTGAACACAAACCCAAAACGCACAAACCACATGATCCACTGTAGCAAGATGTGACTTTCAGGTATTTAGAGGCTTTACACTAAAGATGGCAAAGTAATCAAAGTAAGAAAGCAAAAGGTGCATAATAAGAGATAGAATCTT
Source organism: Falco punctatus (assembly GCF_963210335.1). Classification (NCBI taxonomy): domain Eukaryota; kingdom Metazoa; phylum Chordata; class Aves; order Falconiformes; family Falconidae; genus Falco; species Falco punctatus. The sequence continues at coordinate 104,017,035 of NC_137580.1, read as the reverse complement.
CCCAAGTTTGCTTTTTACTATGCAAAAGACAGTCTGTTTACCCTACAGAGGTACTGCAGCTTAGCAAAAAGCACTTCAAGAACTGCAGTAGTCAGTAGAGTGAGGTTATAGGTGCACAAGTAACACAAAGACATACTGTTTTAACAGCTCACATCTTTGGAAGAGGCCCCCACAAGCAACCCAGTACCCACTGCACCAAGTAGTGGGTATTCAGCAAGCACCAGCGCCAAGGAGGATAGAACTTTTTCTTGGGAAGTTTTCCTATCTGGAAATTGCTAAAAATGCCTATCAAGGATATAAGTATTTACAGACTACTCCTGAGACATGGAAGTGGGTGCTTTGCTGCAGGCCAAAGAGACAAGAGCACTCACACCAGTTTAATAGTCAGATAAAAGGGATGCACAATTCCCTCGAAGACCTGAGAGTCTGCAGTGAAAAAGAAAGCCACTGGACATTTTTGCCAAAGCAGCTGTCAGGGCTGGAAAAACAAGAGAAAAGTTTCTGGTGATCTTGTCCGCTTTGGTCAGGCTGGCTGGTTCTCATCGTGTTTGATCCTATTTGCAGAATTTAATTTTGTCCCAGCAAGAGTCAGATGATGCTGGGGCTAAACCTTCTGGGACAGAGGAAATAGAATAGGTGACAATTGTCAACTCATGGCAAGGGAACCAGCAAACGTTGGCTGTCCAAATCAGACTTCACACTGGTAGCCACTCTAACCACAAAACAGAAAGAGGAAGATGCATCACCTATACACTCACATGTTTACATTTTCCTGGTTCTGTTTTTGCCGGTTACTTGAGAAATCTAAACAACAGTCGAAGTCTGGCCTGAGGAACATGCCTTTGAGCCAGTCAACGTATTTTTGCAATGCCACTGGTTGCAGGTGTCTGACTGCCCTGGAAGAGCTGGACAACACTGGATAGCCTTGATTGGTGAGACTGGAGAAGCCGATCACCACTGCCAGCTGCCTCTCCACGTCATCACAGCTGTTTAGAAATTCATCTATATATCTCTCCATCTCTGGAGCAAACTTAAATCGGTCTGGAAGCTGAAAAACAGAGTCAAACAAGCAGGTTAGAAACCTCACAGTGAGTATACCGAGTGTCTTTGTAGTACAAATCACTTTACAGATTTGACTGCAGTAAGTAAAGTCACATGCCTGAACATTTATCATAAAGCATATGGTAGGTCATCAATTAAACCTCACTGTCTTCCTCACATAGGAGCAACCACTGTAAGAACCACAAAACCCTGTCACATACCAGCTTCAACCCTTTAATTTGCACCTTGCCAAACAGTCAGGCTTTGGCAGGCTAGACCACAGGCTGACCAGGTGCAGCTAAGCTCCTATACTGATCAGCTCTCATTCTGAGTGAAAGTCCAGTGTGTTTCTCACATCATCTGCCTTAGACTTTCCTCCCTTGATTTGGAAACTCCTCCACACCAATTCCAATCTCATCCAGCAACCCTGGAGCCTGCTGACCTACAGGGGGTAGAACAAATCCCAGTTCCTCTCCCTGGTGTCTCAGAAGTGTTGAGGCATTCTGAAAGGAGGGTGAGTTAACACATTTAACCTAAAAAACATATCCTGGGGTGTTGCTGTTTCATGCTGAGTCCTGTCTTCAGTCCTGACACTGATCCAGGAGGCATACTGCTGGCAGGCTGCTGGCTTTGGAGCACTGTCCAGCAGCATGCAGACCACCAGGACATGTCCCATCTCACCATATATCCCATTTCCTTATCCAAAATCCAATTCCCAAATAAAATTTGTGCTTAAACCTCAAATGTGCTCATTGAAACAAGCACTAACATAAACAAAAGCCTGAGTTGTCCCTTTTCATCGGTGCCTTCAAATGTTCGTGCAACACCCAGCACAGTGAGACAAAAAGGAGCTTCTGGACACACAAAATCAAAAGGACTGTTAAAGGATGACATATGACATTGTCAATATGCTGAGGGCTGCCCTTCCTCTGCTTCCCCTATCATTAGGGCTTTCTCAGCAACATCAGTGAAAGTAGGTAGGTCAGGACCAAACAATTTCAGAACTCTTAAAATAAGTCTGAACAAAAAATACACAAATAGGCAATGACAATTAAACATAGTCTATACTCAGCCCACCGCAACCAGTGGTCATACAATAACCTTACTTTTACTAAGAGTCCAAGGTCTAAAATTACATAAATTTTTATATAAGACGATGTGAAACTAGAAAGGGGAGTGAAGAGGACTTCTGCTCAGGATAGGGTCTTTAGCCCTGAGCACAAGTACTTTCAGAAGACCTACCTGACTTGTTACCACGTGTTCTCCATAATGCTGCATCACCTTCCCTCTGAGAACCATCTGCAGCTGATCCAGAGACAACAAGGGGAGAGCACTGCCCAGCAACCGGTAGCACATGTAACTGAGTGGGAACAAAGAAGATTCCCTCAGGTAGAGGCACAGCAGGAAAGCCACACACAAGGGTAAGACAGAAGAAGCGGTGGGGCAGGCTACATGGAGCATGCAGGAAGACGTCAAAAGTTCATGGATCCTGTGTTCAAAAATCCTACTGCCCAAATGTTTTCTTCTGACTAGCATAGCTGCTAAGATGTCTCCCCATAGTAGGTCAGTCCTCTGTTGTCTAGTAATAGATGAGTCCTCACCAGCAGTTCCTTCCTCAATCCACTTTCTGTATGTCTTCTCTCCAGATCTTTATTTCCACAGGCCTAATAAAAACTTACTCAGTTTTTGACTACACAAATTTACTTAGTTTTGACAGCAACTCGCTCTCAATTTGATCATAACTGCCCAACAGGCTTAGGAGTTATTAGACAGACAGCACTAGCCTCATTTCTGCAGGAAATCAGGCAAAAAAGTAACACCATGGAGCATACAAATGGTATTTTTACACTTACCCAAGCCAAGTAAAACAAGACCTAAACTGCTCAGGCTTGGAAAATGGTTTCCTTTCACTGTGATACTCATGTAATACATTAAGAATTTTTTTTTTTAGGTGTACCTCTGCAACTTCTAAACTTTTGATCTAAGGAAGACTTAAACCTGGCCACAGACTTATTTGCTATGGTCCAAATTAAATCATGCTTCCCTAAAACGCTCACAGATTTGTAATCTAGATCTTGCCACATTTTTAAACAGCATGGGTCTCAACAGACAAATAATCCTACTAAGGTCTAATATTAAACTTGGAAAAGGAGCTGAAACAGCTAGTGTTATGATGTCAACCACAGCCACATCCTACTTAAAGCAAGGACCACGTCAGAATCCAGACATATCCAGGCACTTTAATTCAGTTCATCCCATAAAGCACAAGTCCAGCAGTATTGGACACAAATTTCAGAACTAAGAGCTTGTCTGCACAGGAGCTATCCTTAAACCACACAAAGCCAAATGACCCTCCCTCTCAACCAGAGAAAAAAGGATGGTACAGCTCATCTGACAAGTCTCACAGGAGCAAGCTATAGATTTAAGACACATTTATGGCCAATGACGTGCATCAGCTTTATGTGCTGTCCTAGTTAAATTTAACCTCAAATTTGTTATAGGCCACAATTTTAAGAGAAATCTTACAATAACTCCTAGATTTAGGCTCCCTACAAAGTTTCTCATGAATATCTAGCCAAAAGCAAGCATTCTCACATTGTTCATAAGAAACCATATGCTCCACCCTACCACAGGGCAGCAGAAAGACTGGGCAAGAAACAGAAGGATAATACGAAGAACAACAACATATGTTAAAACAAACCTCACAGGTCCTGATTTCTCCTTCAGTAGCCCATTCTCCACACCTTCTTTCCAGAACAGTTCAAAGGCATCTTCCTTCAGTGAAACTTGTAGCAAATCAAACACTACACCAGGCAATTTCTTCTCCTTCTTCTCAGACTTGGCAGCACTTTGCAGAAGCTCTACAAGTCTAGAAGAAGAAAGAAAATAATGCGAGAGATCTGGCCTGGAAGGGGATTGCTGAAGGCCAAATTCATCCTGCTGAAGTACACAGAACATTTCCTGAGCACTGCAGGCTGTGCCTCTAGGGACAAAAGACAGAGCTGTAATTTAGAAACCTGCATAACAGTTAGTGCCCAACCCTTAACAGCACCTGCAGAGGCAAATACAGACAGGTATCAGAATGAAAGCCACACTTCTCTCACTACTAGCCAAGAGACCTAGAATATTGCATTTAATGCTCCTTATTTAGGAACTTACCTGGGAATATTTTCCTCATTTACAACAGTAGGCGAGCCAAACAGCTTCTTCAGATTTTTGGGTTTCAGAACACCAGGGAATTTCTGGATGCCCACAAGCAAAAGGTGCAGGTTTTCTGGTGATGTGAAGGCTGAAGCAAGGTCACCTTGCAAGATGTCAAACAGGACCTCCTGAAATACACTTTCAGGAACCTAGACAGGAACGAAGGCACAAGCATATCAGAAACATATGAGGACATTTTACTAACTTGCCGTGCAGTATATTAAAGTATCTACGTTGTAGGGCATTTTAGTAAAAGCCTGCAGTGTTCTGGAAACTTTAGAAATAGTTTTTATGGTGACACAACCAAAAATAAATAATGGATGTATCCAGTACTGCCGTACAGTCCCCAGGTGCTTAACCATGTGGAGTACAACAATATGCTGTCATCAGATAGCAATTCTGGTCAACTGACTCCAGCTGCAATTGTTCTCTTGCTGTTTGACTGCTCCTGTCTGTACAGCCGTGCAGCCCAGGGAGGAGGAAACACTCTTGTATTAGCTTTTAATTATACTTCCCCAAAATAAGTTACTTGTTTCAATAAGATTTGCTGGAAACAACTCCATTCAATGGTTTTGAAGAAAACTGGATCCAACATTTTCACCAATGCACAAAAACTCCTTTAATTTGTATTTTTTAAAGACTGGATAGACTAGATGACCCAGAACACTTCCATACAAAACATTAGTTAGCCTTCATATCTGCAAACATCCACATAGAAAGAGGAAACAGACACACTCTCTTCTTTTCCTACATACTCTGTTCCTTTACACCATGTCCCTACACCCTTTCACTCCAAACAGTCAAAAATTCAACCTTAGGCCCAGGCTTGCAGCATAAAACAGAAGGTTTGCTGTCCAGAGTTTTCAGCATACTTCTATTCAAAAGAGCAGACAGTCTAACATAGAACCCAAGCAAGTCAACTGGGGAAAAAAAAACAACCTACTGGTTTGTCCATGATGAAATCAGACTAAGCCAAACCACAGCATCCTTCCCAGAATAAAAGCATCTGCCCACAGACAATGTAGGAAACAGATCCCACAGTTTAAACTCACTCTTCCACACCCCATCTTTAACTTTCACCTATGAAGAAACTAAGAAAAAAGCAGTCCCTGAAGTAAAGTCCTCTCTCCTCCCACCCACCATGTGCTATACCTCAGACATGATGTCAATAAGAGTTTTGCGAGGGAGGTCTCTGAGGTGTGTTTGGTGATGTGCCAGCTGCTGAAGAAGCTGGATGCTCTCCAGCAGAGCTTTCTTGTCCTGTAGAGGGAAGATAAGCCAAAACCAGAGAACGTAAAGGTTAAACTGAATGTAATAACCCACTCTTGAGATCCTCACACCTACTTGTAGTAAGAACACTACACAAATGCATCTCGATAGGCCATTCAGCTTTTCCCAAAATGGTGTGTTCTGGCTGTATATGACAACAGATCCCTTCCTTATAGGACAGTTGGGAACCTCCTGTACTATTTGACACAGTTCCTACACTCTAATCAGGAATAGTAATTTAAAAGGCACAAAAATGCAAAAGAAATGAACTGAGCTTGACGATTCAAGTCCCATCTCATCGACTAGCCTTTCTCTATATATCCTCTTTCCACTTCAGACAGCCCTAGAACCAGTGCTGATAAACAACATAACAGTAACGTTACCTTAACAAGCCGGCCAGATTGAAACAGAGCCATAACTCCAAAAAAGTTTCCAAAAGCAGCATTTCTCACAAGTTTCTGAAAAGGAGGAAAAAAGGGAGTTAAAAATCCACTTCAATTAGCAGTTAGATTTCACAGTCAGCTATAGCTCTGATCAGTGGCACAAGATGGCCAGAAGATCTAGCCTTGAATACCCTAGCATTTGAAGATAACACACTGGGAAGCAACCCCCTGCACTACGCTTAAGAACTGTTCCAGATTATCTTTCTGTCACATGGACAAACCAGTTTTCACAAATATTTCCATTGTTTCATTATAATTATTTGCTTTAGCAAGAACCCCGAAACTACAGTACCCGGGCACCAAGCTGTTGGCCAATGCTGCTATAAGCCAACTCACCTTTTTCACTTTTTCCAGATTGTGTTTTTCTTTTATCTGTTCCAGGACACTGCATATTGGAACTTCCTCAAAAGCCTGTAAAACCTGAGGACATGAATGGAATAGCTCAGTTTGCAGTTCTTTCATTTCATGAAGTTTTATCGGGTTCAGTTGAAATAGAGCCGAACAGCTGCTCAGCACAGCAGCAGATGTGGTGCTTTATTAAGCCAGAATAGAGGCAAGTAGATCAGTAAATGATATGTTAGAATAGGAACTAGTGCAGATGTAAATACACCAGCTGATATTCTCCCCCTCCCCCCCATACATGACATAGCAGGATTAATAATGAGAACATTTTCCTGCAACTGCATGACCCCGTTAACAGAAGCAACGAAGCATTTCAGCATGGGCAAGGCCCTGATCTAAGTGAGAAAAACATAAGCTCTCCTGCATTATCAACTTCTCAGGTGAGCTGAGGTCAGATCCTACTGGTGATCCCAGTTACTGGGACTCTTTGCTGTGTTACAGATCCAAGCAGCACAAAGAAAAAAAAAAACCCAACAACTTTGAAGTGTGTATTAACGGGTTGCCTTTTCAGGTCTCCCACACCAACAGCCAAACACCAGGAGCAAGTCAATTTTAAGAAGTCACAGCAGTTCTGTATGCAGCATACTTGAAAACCTTTGCAAATTAAGGACGGTTCTTGTAGTAGAACATAATTCTGTAGCATGAGTGTTATACTGGTGTAGCTTATATCATTATAAGTGCATTGTTCCTAAAGCAGAGTAGCACCATTTAAAACCACACAGTTTTCCTATGGTCACTGCAAGAGCCCTCCCTGTCATCTGCATGCGGAAGCTGCCAGAGGGGAGCCCTCCAGCCTCCTCACAAACAGCGAAGGGGGATCCCAGGAATTGACTGAAGCTGTCAAGGGGCCGCAGAGTGCTCTGCTCCACTCTGGGATATATAAAGATAAAAGATAAATACTGACCTGCGCCAGGGCCAAGCTGAAGCCGGGGCGGGCGGCCTCGCGGGTAGCTCCGAGTCCTTCCACAAGACGCTTGAGGGTGTACTTCAGCTCGTCGTCCTAGAAGAGAGACACAGCTCCTGACATGCCGCTGCTCCTCAGAATCCAGTGGGCTGCCGGCCCCCACCCCCACCCCGCACGCCCGGCCGCGGCCCCGCCGCGCCTCTGCCCGACAGACGCGTTTCCCAGCGTAAGCGGAGGGCAGTGCCGTGCCGGGCCGCCGCCTGCCCGCACCCGCAGCCCCTTCGCCCGGCCCGGCTCGGCCCGGCCCCGGCCTCACCTTCCTGCCCTCCCGCAGGTGCCGCAGGAGGTTCTCGGTGGCCGCCAGCCGCACCTCCTGCTCCGGCTTGGCGATGTCCCAGAAGAAGTCGAGGAAGGCGCGGCCCTGCCGCAGCACCCCGCGGGGGTCGGTCACCGCGCCGCTGCCCGGGGCCTCCACCTCCGCCATGCCGCTGCCGCACGTGGGCCGCGCCGTCCGCCCCGCCTCTTCCGGGGCAGCGAGCGCCGGCGGGGACGGGCTGTCAGCCGCGCCGCGGCCTCCCGCCTGCTCAGCGCCGGGGCCTCTCCTCAGCGCCCCGCGCTCCCCTCAGGGCCGACCCTCGGCATTCCTCACTCCCGCAGCGCCCCGCGCTCCCCTCAGGGCCGACCCTCAGCGTCCCGCGCTCCCCTCAGGGCTGCCCCTCAGTGTCCCGCACTCCCCTCTGAGCTGCCCCTCAGCGTCCCGCACTCCCCTCAGTGCCCCGCGGCCTCCTCAGCGCCCCGCGCTGCCCTCAGGCCACCCCTCGGCGCCGCGTTCCCCTCCCCGCCCCAGAGCCCGGCACCCCCAGGCTTTACTGTCCCTCCCCTGCCCAGGGGCTCCCGTGGCTGCCCGGCGCCCTGGCTGGCAGCTCCCGAGGGAGGCTGAGATCCTCCCCCCGCGGGGCAGGGTGAGCGGGGGCAAGGGCCTGCCACACGGCTGGTTGTCGTATGAGAATCTGTGCGTCTTGCGGTTTTATTATAAACCCTGAAACAATGACCTAGGAAAAGGAAGCAAATCGGTTCATGCAAAGCGTACGTTTTTAAGGACGCCAAACGCAGGTCACATTATCTTTATTGACAATAAAATACAACCCTTTTCTCCAGCTGCCAAGCAAAACCCGGCAGGTTTGCTGCCTCCCCTCCGGACTCTCATCTCATGCCAGTCGCAGGAGCGCAAGGAACAAGCGCAACGCCCGCAGCATGAACCACCTCTGCTCTTCTCCGCAGCGACACCAGGATGATTCGTACGGGAGGCCAGCGACCGACACACCGGGGCGGCTAAAGCACGCCTCAGAGCCAAAGGCCCAGCCTTGTGTCACCTATAAACGCCCGGCCCCGCCGCCCGCAGCTCTTACCGGCGGCTGTCCCGGGGGGCCGCGGAGCGCCTGTGACGGCGGCAGGGAGCGCGCCGGGCCTTCCCGACAGGCAGTAGCGCGGACAGCCCCGGCAGGGCGAGGAGCTGGAGACAGGCACCGCCAGGGGCAGCCCCGGCCCGGGCTCCGCCGTATATAAGCGGCGCGGGGTCCTGCGGGCGCGGTCCTGTCACGCTCGCACGGGGAGGAGGCTGAGGTGGCGATGGCGGATTTTGATCCTTACGACGATCGGGCCTACAGCAGCTTCGGCGGCGGCCGGGGGTGAGCGCGGCGCTGCGGCTGGGGCCGGGGCCTGGGCCGCTGGGGGGAACGGAGCGCTGCCGCCGGAGCCTGGAGGGAAGGAAGGAGTGGCGTTCCGCGCCCCCCGGCTGGGCGAGGAGGGGGCGCGGCCGGGCAGGGCCTGGCCTGCCCCTTTCCCGGTGGAGATGGCGGGCGGGCACGGCGGGGGAGCGGGTGGGGAGAGGGATGGGGCGACGCTACCTCTAGGGAGCTTTCGGGCTCGTTTTACCCCGCTGCCTTCCCTTCTCCGGGGGGTTGGGCTGAGCCCGGCGGGGCGCGTTTTCCTCCGGCCTCGGCGGGCCCGCTTTGTGAAGCGGGGGGGGGGTGCCGCAAGGTTCAGGGCCTGGCGTCTTGGGAGAGCCGGGAAGGGGCGGGAGGAGGAGGAGGGTGTCGCTGTGTTCCCGCCGGCCCGGAGGCGAGTGGAGGGGGGGGATTTCGGGAGGTGCTGGGCCAGAGCCAGGGTAGGCCCTGAGGAGCTCCTGCAGGGACAGACCGGGAGCTGGAAGGAGGGAGCTTCCCGGGAAGGACTGCAGGGCGGCAAAGGGCCCCTGTTGTGGCGGGGCGAGGTGCCCAGCGGCGTGGGGAGCTGCGGCGGCGCCCCCGAGAGCGGGCGGCATTGTGATGCCTGCAGCGGGAGGAAATGGGAGGGCTTTGTGGTGCCTGCGGTCGGGGAGGGCTGGGAGCCGCCGGCCTGCGTTATCCGGGGCTCCGGTTGCTGACTGCAAATCTCTGATCCTCGGGAGCAGGGCTTGGCTCATCACTTGGTTTTTTGCTGGAGAGCGTGGATAGGGGAGGAGCTACAAAAACAGTAACCAGCAATTAGGAAGTTTGTCTTAAATCAGGTTACAAAGATGCCATTAGCAATTTTTTTAATTCTGTAGCAAATAACCATGACAGCAGCCTAAAGTGGCACTTGACACTCATAATAAATTCCGATGTTACTACGCAGTCTGGCCTAGTCAATGTAGGCACATCCTGTGAAGCAATAAAATTAAAGTTAACGTGTTACTTTCATATTCAGATTTCTTTAGCAGAGTACTTAAATTTGCTCTCAGGCAAGATTTGGATACTTGTTTTGGTGAAGTAAAGGTATCCTACTGATTAGTAGATGCTTTTGCAGATGAGAAAATGTACTTGCACTGATTTAGTTGTAGTTTTAAGCCTCAGATGCTACTAATATCAGAGTGTAACTTGTGCTTCCATTTCACTTATCATTATTACTAGTAAGTTGCTAACAGCTAATTCATAATTTCAGACCCTAACAGGTCTCTGTCCTTTGTGTAAAGCCCTGTAATACGTGTAGCGTAATGAAAACATGACTGTTCTTGAAGGTTCTGAATAAAGAATCCCTTGTTAACTCAAAGTGACTTTTGCTCATTTTTAGGTGCTTTAGGACTAGTGTAAACTCATTAAAGAGAAAACGGGTTTTGTGGAAGTTGCATTTTGCTTAACTTTTGGTCTGTATAGAGAGTAAGCATAGGATTTATGTGTGACAGGTGGAAAACAATAGTGCCCAGCAAGTTCTAACGTATGTAAGATATCTGCCTCTTTCTTATACTTCTCAAAATTATAGTGGTAGCGCCACAGAATATGACTGTGGTGTGATGAGATGGGATTTTGCTACACCTGAGATGTCTGGTAGAGTGCCGATTAAGAGCTGCAACATAATACTCTGGTATGCAAAAGTAATTTTATTCCAAATGAAGAACAGGCTGCTGACATTAATAACAAAAGGCTTGCTATAAAAGCTTTTTGGTAAGTGTTTTGGAGCCCAAGATTTGACACAAAAACCTGTAATTAAGCATGCTGAGGCCTAGTTGAAACTCTGAACATCAGTAGAGCTTTTCTTGAAGGAAACTGAGTATTGATCACTCCTGACTTGCTGGTACACTGCTTATTTAGGTGTGGCTTATGGTACTGGGTGCCTTACTCAAAGGTTAAGATTTGTCTGCTGAAGTGCTATACAAGTAGGTGAAAATAAAGAGCTAGTATTTAACCATCTGGCATTTTAGATCCTGTGCTTGCCCATTTAGTGTTAATAAATGTCTTCTAATATTTAGACTCGGGTAAAGTTTTTGTTGACGGTATCTAATGCTTGCTGTAGAGATGTATTAGATTACTGGAATAAATTGGGTATGTATTTAGAGTTGTGGTCTTGGAGACTCAAAAAAACCAACTTGCATTCTGCTGAGCCTTGTGCTGCCTCTGATAAAGCACTAACATTGGTTAGACTGCTGTCCCTGTGCTGTGTAAAAAAGATAAATACTGAGCTATTGTTTTGATCATTAGTGAAAAGCTATTAAATACTAGCTTTCGAAATATTCTTTGTTTTGAACTTTTGACAGATCTTGTTCTCTGGAGAGAATAACTTTCTAAAACAGTAGCTTCAAAATGATAGTTTAGTTGTTCTTTCACCCCGGTATGGCCGTACAGTGTCAGTAACTCAGTCCACCAAAAAATAAGTCTAATTACAGGGATGTTTGCCTCTGCATTTGCTAGAAGCAAGCTTTTCTCTTCAGCTTTATGCTTTGGTTTTCTGAAAAAGAAACCAAATAGTTGTCTTTCAGATTCCCACATTAAGATGACATAATTATTACCTAATTGTATCTGACAAAAGTTACACTGAGTAGGAAATGCAGATACTGATTTAACACTTTGATGTGACCCAGTTCACTTAGTTCAGATATGTTTTTAATTATAGTTGACTTTTGTCCTATTTTGTCACAAATGGGAGTATCTCTTTTCAATCTCATTGTTTGGTTACTGAAGTCAGCCTTTTTTTTATTTATTTCACTGTTTCAGTGTTCAAAAAAATGTAGGGAAGTGTAGAAACAGTTTCTTTTTGTGTTGCTATACCTGGATTCTGTAGGAAACTTAGTTTTAGAACCTCATTGTTGTCCATTCCTGTGGATACTAAAATACCAAATACAGAGTTATGTATTTGATAACGGAGGCCTTAGTAGATCAAATTCAAAAATACTTCATTTTCTGACTTAATATCAGTAGGGTTGCACAACAGGGCACAGATTTCCACACGTGCACCCTGTGAAGTTCTGGTATGCTATGGTAGAAACAAGGTTTGTCTGTAGCACAGAATTCTTTTGGGGATTGCTAACTTGAGGGTGTGGTTTCAGAAGCAGCTCAAATGGATCTGAGTGGGGGTTGCTGTTGAAAGCTGTAGTTTGAGCCCTTGATTTTGTTCTCCTTCCCATGTTGGCATGAGTGCTCTTTGCAGCTGGCTAGATCACCTTGTTGATCTGGCTGAGAATTCGACTTGTGTGAGTTTTCAGGTGAATCAGCTCACCGAGCAAGATGACTGGCAGTTCAAGGAACATGGTAAGAATGTGTAGAAGGAGGGAATGTTCCCTTTAAACTCATCTGAAGCAATTCTGATGTTCCTATCGAACAATAAAAATTAAGATTTTTTTTTTTTTTTTTTTTGTTCCTGCAAATTCTATATGTAGTATTTTAGTAGCTGTTTGTAAAGTCATAGGTGGGAATTGAGGACAAAGGCATGGAACCAATTCTACATACTACAGAATTCTTTGGAAGAGCAACTCAGCTTTGTTGGAGTTCCTTCTTAAAACTTAAGTCTTGTGACTAAAGATAATTCTGCTATACATACACAGTACCCAACTATAGCAGCTTTAGTTCACCAGTATGTTTTTGACTCGTTAATGAGACAAAGGCAGATGAGGAATATTGTCAAAAATGCTAAAATATGAACCTGGGTGGACACTAATTAAAGATATGTAGGTTGTGATTCAAGTACATGTAGCAGCATGCCGATAGTGACAAATGACTCCTGCCTGGAGCTGCTAACATAAAAAGGCTCAAATGACAGGCTTATCGAGGAAGAATTAAGAAATTTTATTCAAGATTTCTGCATTATCTGATTCATGAGTAATAAAATATTTATTCTGGAATGAAAAAAAAGTATGTTGCTTGCCCAGTGGATTTTTCTGGCTGCATGCAATAAACGAAAGGAAATAATAAGCATATTTGAATTTCTGTGTTTTGGGTAGGACTCTGCAGACATCTAATCAGTTCATATCACCCTAGAAAATCCTGGTTTGGTACAGTTTGTGTTCCACCATGCTTTTAAGTGCACAGCAAGCCTCTGGGAAAGGGAGCAGTCCTGAACAAAGCCCAGTAAGTGTAAGGTGTTGAAGAGAACATGGGTAGAGTAGTACTTAGGTGTCTCAGGTGAAAGTCAAAAGATTGCTTGGGTGGGGTGGATGGTGCTGGAACCAGTGACAGTGATGTCCAGGAGCTATATCTTAAGGTTGCCTTGTGTCCACAGTACCAACCTTGCAGTCTGTAAAGAAGATCAAAGTTAGCTTTAGAAGATTAGGCTCTACAGGAGATTAACACACAGGTGTGTTACATTAATACAGTAAAGAATTTCACTGGTACAGTCTAGTTCCTCAGCAACCAATGATATTTGGTTATAATATCCTTATATTATAAGCCTTAACTGAGACTGAGGGTAAAGATGGGAAAAGACAACCTAGTTTACCTCAGTCTGTAATTCATGAGACACAAAGGAAGAAGTAAACATCCAAATAGCACTGAAATTGGTTTCTCTGCCTTAGAACACATCGCTTAACACAGTGTTTTATTACATGTTCAATTCAAAGCATTCCAGTCCAAATATCTGACAGTTAGGGCAGTAACTTCAGAGTTAGCAGAAGATGTTTCTATTAAGCTAAATGCTGCTGAAATAATTCATATTAATATGGAGTGGGTGTTGATAATATACTGTTTAGTTAAAAGCATTGGATCCAGCTTAATTTCAGGATAAGCCAACGAGCCTGTGCCATGGAAGCATTCACTGCTGTAAATTATTCTTAAAATCTAGTCCTGGATGTGTTTAAGAAGTAATGTTTTTGATTGGGGCACTGTAGAGCTAAGCTTACATTGCTTTTCTTAATGGATTGTGTGATGAGAAAGAAGTTTGCTCATCACTTTGTTACTGAGTTCACCTGTAATGTATTTAAATATATTGTCCATTTTTTTTCCCACTGAAGGACTGCATCAGGTAACACTAGAAAGGAGTTGGCCAGTACTGGAGGTGGCGGGTACAGGCAAAGGAATAGGAAAAACTAAGTGAACTTGTGGAAGAATCCACCTCCAAAAAGCACCTGAGCAGTGCTATATACTGTATTACTAGCTGTGGTGGGAGTCAAGTTCCAGAGGCACTGTGCTTTTTTTTTTCAACAGGTCTCGTGGTGGCGGTCTTGGTTCCCGTAAACAGAAAGAGCTGCCAACAGAACCCCCTTTCACAGCATATGTGGGAAATCTACCCTTCAACACTGTTCAAGGAGACATAGATGCCATCTTCAAGGATCTCAGTGTAAGGAGTGTACGACTAGTCAGAGACAAGGAAACAGACAAATTTAAAGGTGAGTGTTCAGAGTTGTTTTAGTTGTAGTTGGCTAACTGGTAGGAGAAAATGAGATACTTCTGAAGTGTCTTTAATGGTGAATTTCACTCTGTAAAGCAGAGTTAGCTGCTTAATCTGTGTTTGTTCTTTATGGTGACTTATGCAGGTTTCTAATTCGCTAACAGGTAAACACCATTTGAGTGAGATTCACTGTTACTTCCATTATAAGATACAGACCAACCTGAGTGACAAGGGTCAATATTTGCCCTGCTGTAAAAGGACTTAAACCTTGTTTGTCTTGTATGAATTCATACAAAGCTGAACTGCCTGACCCACTTAAAATCCATGACCTTAAGTGTTGAATGCTTACACAGTCTTCCTTTAGTTCAGATGACTCCCATTGCTTCAACTCTGTCTTTTTTCTTTTTTCTTTTCTTTAAGTAGATGGGGAGGGGGGGAAGCAAGTAGATAAGCCATTCAGACAATTGTTTTGGAGGATGCAAATCTGATTTCCATTGGAATTGGCCAGTGGAAGGGGAGTATATTTGTAAGTTACTTGAGGGGGTTGGGGCAGAGAGGCTTAACTCAGATGCCAGAGGGCCTCGGAAAAGGAATGAATTCACTAAATTATATAAATCAGATGACTGGCCAAGCAGGTACTTCTTGTTTAAAAATACTAGTAGCCAAATGTCACTATTCAGCTAAATAACTGTCTAAAGGCATAGAGCAAATCTAATCTGTAATGAGAACCCTATGGTAAAGGGAATTAATCAGGCTCTTGGCGTTTGCTTAGTGCCTGTACAGAGTTCTGTTTCAGGATTTGTCCCCATCATTAACAGGCATAGGTAAATGCATTCATAGTTAGTGTTTGGTTTCTGAGTTGTGTACATCTTGCACTCATTTGTCTTTGAAAGAGAAGGGAGGCTATTAGCAGATATGCAGGAAGAGTAGCTTCTTACAAAGGACTCTTGAAGTGCTGGTATTAACTTGTGAGGTTTGTCTTGCAGGATTTTGTTACGTAGAGTTTGATGAGGTGGAGTCACTCAAGGAAGCTCTTACATATGATGGTGCAGTAAGTATACCTGCAATTAATTTGTGAAATACAAAGATAAACACAAGTCTCAAACTCCTTGGCAGCCCATATGATACATTCTGAAGAGATTCTCCTTTATTTAACAGCTTTTGGGTGACCGGTCACTTCGAGTGGACATAGCAGAAGGCAGAAAACAGGATAAAGGTGGCTTTGGCTTCAGAAAAGGCGGGCCTGACGACAGAGGTGACTTCAATTTGTCTAAATAGCTTCTTCAACATAATGGTTGTGGTTACAACTTCTGATGCTGAATAATGCTAAGACAAGGCACGCAAGTGAATGTGATTTTTATAGGAGGGAGTTTTATTTGTATATACAGTTCTAACCTAGCTGCTGCCGCTCTTGAAATGTCTGAAATACAGATGCGCTTTGTGTCCAAAAGCTGAGTATGTTGTGACTCCTAGCCCAGGAAGTGAGACCAATACCCCTAGTAATGTACAGTGTCTTGCAGAGGACAATCCTAAGGCCAAAAGTCTGATCTGCTACTATTTTCCTAAGAAAAGCGAGTAAGCTAAGTAAGTGTAAGTAGACGAATACCTATTTTGGATTATCTAGCTCCTGTTCAGTGTAAAACCAAGCTTTGCTGTAGTGGAAGCTCAATTGAATGAGACTTACTAAAGGTTTCCATTGAATGTGTATTAGAGAAGCTTTTCTGACCACTTACTCTTGGTTAACTTAAACTGACCTTTTGTTTCTATGCATGGAACTTGGTAGTACTGAAACAAAAGGATTTTCCAGCAGCATGACTTTTGGATATTGAAGGACTGAAACTTTGGTTTGGTATCCCCTTGATCAGTCTTTCCCACAGCTTCAGACCTGAACACAATTGTGGCTTTTTTCCTAGGAATGGGAGGAGGTTCCCGAGAATCCAGAGGAGGTGGATGGGATTCCAGAGATGACTTCAATTCTGGTATCAGTATTAACACTTACACAGATAGGCAGCCTAAAAGGCACAGAAATGTTCTCATTTTCATGTCAGCTACATTTGTCCCCATTACTGTTTTGATTGAATCTACTATATGCCAACTTTGGACGTCCTCCAGCTGCAGTGGGAATCTTCATTGCCTTATGACAGAGGAAAGAGTCTTGTAAATTTTATGAAGCAGTCCTAAATGACAGAATACTTGTTCAAATGTAGCCTATGATGTCTAGGTTTTAAGCATTTCTCAAACATATGGCTAAGTACATTTCTGAATAGTAGCAGAAACAGACATCATGTGAAAAAGCTGATAACTTTATTCTTTCAGAGCAGAAGCTTTCAGCTTTTCAAGGAGATGTGACATCATTGTATGTGTATCCCTGAGGCAAGTGACTTCTCCAAAGATGCGTTAGTGTTCCGAAGCACTTCTAAATCCTAAACGTTCTTAAATGTTCTTGTTACAGTAATGCAAGTTGCAACAAATGGCTGGGCTTGCTGAGTGGAAGGTAGTGATGGAGCCACTGGGTTTGCTCTTGACTTCCAGTCAGTTTCCAGCTATTAGAATCCAGGGTGACATTAACACAAGTGCTTTTGTCCTCTGAAATCATGGGTTTGGTCCATTTTCTGATGGGGAGATGCTGGCAAGTGCAACTTTGCAATGTCTGGTGTCTGTGTGCGTGGAATGGACAAAGTAGAAGGAGCGGTAACCAATTGTGCCTTTGCCACCAGCATGAAACTGAAGCATGATGCCGGAGAGAAGCAGCTTGCTACAGCGCTGCGCTTAACCTGCCTTCCTAGCTAAGCATTCTGGTGTCATAGCTTTATACCTTCTTTGGCAGCTTCTTCAAATATGGATGCATTTCAGCTTGTTAGATGCTGGATGAGTGAGTGTGAGCCAGAAGTGTAGCATTTAAGTCTTAGTTGCTACAGAGGCTTGTTTTTCTCAGGTTGTACAGCCTTGCTCTGGACCAAGTCTTTAAAGATGGTTGGTTGGTACTGAAGTCAGTAAGGGACAGTTCTGCAACTGCCAAATACTGAAGTGGAAAGGAAAATCTCAGATGGGAACAAAACAACTTTCTCTTCCAGGTGGCTTCTGAAAAACTGAGTATATTCCCCTTAGGTGTGCCATTAGCCTGAAATGCAGATGATGGGGGGGGGCTTGGAGAGATGCTCTAGAATAGTCTTTGGTACAGACTAGAACTCTGGTTAGTGACAGACAGTTCTTGACTTTTTTGATACATAAACTGAAGAAGTACAGTCAGTTTCATATTTAAAGTCAGAATTGGTATTTTTCCCTAGCTCTTTAATTAGTCTAGTGAATGCCTAGTCAGTTTATAGTACAACTAAAAAGCCTTGGGGTTTTGCTCTGTTTTTCAAAGGCTCTGTTTTATAAGGACTGTTTATTTCACTGCTCCCTAGCTATTTTCCCATGTGCTGTGCACCTGCAGATTTCATGCCAAGGCTGTAGCCAGTGTGATCTTCTGGCTACAGAAGTACTCTTGAGTATTTCTAGTGTTCTCTCTGAATTCAGCTAATGGTGCTAACAATCTGAAGTTGCAGCTGAAGCTCATATTTTAAGCTCACTTGACCCATTCTCCAACACTCCAGTAAACATCTAGGTGGATAAAGCAGTTTCTGAACTTGGCATAGTGTACTCAGTTTCAAATGGAATCTGTATGACTCTTCTAGAACGTGTTAGATCTGTGAAGCAATCTGCCTACAGAGGCTCTCAGTGCATCATCTTGGACTGACAGCAGTGACTTTGAAAGGTTTTCCAGTCATCCAGATAACAATCTAGATTAAAAGCATTGCAAAACGTGCTCTTTAAATTCACTGTCTTCTGTCTTCAGGATTCAAAGATGATGACTTCTTGGGAAGCAGAGGTAGAGGAACCCGCCCTGGAGACCGGCGACCACCAGGTGCCTCAATGGGAAGTGGTGGCACTGGTCGCTTCAGAGATGGGCCTCCCATTCGTGGATCTTCCATGGACTTCAGAGAGCCAACAGAAGGTAAACTCTTTGTCTTCTGTAATGCAGCCTTCCTTCATGAAGGAGAGAGACTCCTGCTTTCTTTGTCAGGTTAAAGCTACTGCCCTTGACAGAGATCTTAAAACCGTAATGTTTTCTCTTTTCAGAGGAAAGAGCACAGCGACCCCGACTTCAGCTCAAACCTCGAACAGTTGCTACTCCCCTCAATCAAGTAGCCAACCCAAACTCCGCTATCTTTGGCGGAGCCAAGCCCCGAGAGGAAGTAGTAAAAGAGCACGACTGAGTTTGGGGTTGAGAGGGAATGGGGAGGCGGGAGAAAAAGCAAGACAGTACAGAGTGACTAGCTCTGCTGGAATGTCAACCCTGCAGTTTACCATTCCTGCCATCTGGTATTTGTCCTCTTTGAAACCGAAAACACAGAGCTTGTGAATGCATGTCAGCTGTTAACAAGTGGTTTTTAGTACGTTCTTGGCTTTGCTGTATCTAGTGCCTGCTTTGTGCTGAGTTTCCTTCTTCTGTTTCCTTCCAAGCAGCACAGTTCCCAGTAGATAAGGCAGTGTAGCTGCTTCCACGAGCGTGGAGGTCTCTGGACAAAGGTGCTGCTTCTCTTCTTCCTTTCTGGGTTTCTTTTACTTTAGAAGCACAGGTTAGACTTAGTTATTTCCCTGTATTATTTCCTTTTACTACTTCCTCAGTGCTCCTCTTCTGACCTGCATGTCTTGTTCTGTATTGCTGTGGCTCTGAAGAGGAAACTGGAGAGTCCAGATGAGTTTGAACAGAGAAATTTACAGTTCTAACCAAGTAGCAAAATACTATTTATGATAATTGGTGATTAAAGTTACTGTATACAGCAGATGACCTTATAAAACTGAGGGGGACAGCTGCCCTTTCACACAGGTTACCGGGAAGGATCAATTTAACAGATGCCTTGGCTGACAAAAAGCCTGGTGAGTAGGTAGTGGAATTGGTGTGGATAAAGCATCTGCCAGCAGACCCTTGCTGGTGGTTGTCTGTTGACTTCAAAATGGTATGATACTACACCTCCAAGCTCAAGGTTAGTGCTGCAAAAATGTGCCTGTTTGAGCACGATTGCTCACTGGCTCTTTCTGCTTACTTTTTTTGGGTTTTACATCTTTGGGAAATTTTTAAACGAAGTTTCTACAAATAAAATTGACTTTTTTTATTTTTAAGGAGTGTATACTTTGCCATGCAGTATGTAAATGCCGTTATCCCCTTTATCTTTGCCCAGTGGTGTACAGTTTTAAGACCTCTGCTTTCAGAATACCTTGAAAACGGGCAGATTAGAAATTGTTCTGCTGTAGATTCTCTTCATGTAGAAGTTTGGGTAAAAAGCATCTCTAATTGCTGCATCTCTCTTCACTCGAAACGTTTCTTGCCAGTGTTTTATGGGAGGAGGGAGGGGAGGCTGGAGCAAAAGGAGAGAGCCCATGAATGTTTAAGGACAAAACCTGGATCTACAGCACTGAAGCGTGGATATGTCCAAAGCATGAGGAAAAACTTGGGCCCCTAATGCTAGTGCTGACAGCTTTTGGATAAAACAGCCAGCACACCGGAGTACTTCCAAGAGGAGTTTGGAAGCATGGCTGCTTCACTACCAGCGTAACTACTGCTAGTAGTGAATTTCTTCCCGTAAAGTTACCTTTAATGTCAGAGTCCCAGCAATTTACAGAACTACTCTTTCCTTCCTTCTGCCTGTCACTTAATCTGCTTCTGAGATAAGAACCATTTGTCTAACACTAATACTTAATTTAAGACAGACATGCATTGTGTGGTTGTATTCCAAACCAATAATTGATCTATTTACATCTTCAATGTGGAAAAGATTTTTAAGAACAAATTCCCATATAAAAACTCTCCTCTAGTCAAGACAATTGACTTTTAAATGTAAAAACAAAAAAAAAAAGAAAAGAATTCCAAACACTTAACACATTCTGCTTCATAACAAAATAAATTTATGGATATGGTATTTTGTGAATGATCTTTTAAATAAAAGAAAACATTAAGTAATATTTAACATTGGTCTTTATTTGAGTCTGCTATAGCATGGATTTTTTTCTCCCCCCTCAGCTTTCAAACAATGTGTTAATTTGGAATTTTGCTTCCTTAAATTTTATGGGGAAGTGCTACCAGACCTATTCTTGTAAAGGGGGGAGGAGGAAAAGATAAAGGGGAGGAACCTAATCTAAACAAGTGTTGGTGGAACATGCAGGACACTGAAGTAAAAACTGTGTACAAGTGGAAGGGAGCAAAAATTCTTTATCCTGTGGCTTCAGCATAACTTCTGTTACCTTGCTAAGGCTGCCAGGCAGAATTGGGAAGCGCTGTAGCTTGCAGGTCGTACAGTTCATGCTGTTTCCCACAAGCTGGGTTCTGCTGCTCTGTGGCCGGAATCCACTGCCCAGTACAGGGCAAAAAGTGCGTCCTTCCAGTCTGAGCAGTGATCGATTGGTTTAACGTGGACTTTGTGGGGAGACTAAATAATCTACTTGCTGCTATCTTGCCCAGTTTCTCCCAGCTTTCAGCTGGCCTGTTTCCCACTAGATGTAACTTAACAAAGCTGTTGCACTGCGCCTTTGAAGTATGTGCGTACTGCAGGCTAGGTTAAAGGAGGGAGAGCTGGGTTTTTATTGAGGAAAGGAGCTCTGACCTTCCTGCTTGGTTTTACTGCTTCACGTAGCATGAAAGGGTGGCAAGTGTTCCTGCCTTCTGGCTACTCGGTCCACTCTCCTTAGACCTGCTGTTATGAAGCTTGAGCAGAGAATCCAAATCCTGCTCTGGAGCTGCTTGCTGAAAAGGCGTGTGCACTAGCAGCTGGCTGCCCGTCATGAATAACAACCTGAGGTTTATATTTTAGAATTGGGCCAGCTGCGTGAGGGTAGTGTCCTTTGGCTGCTACCTTGATTTGCTCATAGCTGGTCCTTCAAACCTGGTGGGAGAAGCCGTAATTCCATCACTCTGCGTGGAAGAAAGTAACACTGATTTGTGAGACAGGCAGAGAGGTGGAAAATGGCTCACCTTAGTTCTATAAATATTTTTCCATATCTGCTAATACTTGTTTGGTCAAGGGTTTCACACTAGTAAATGCAGCCTAATCCCGGTATCATGTAATACCTTTTTTTTTTTTTTTCTTTTTTAGTAGTTCTTCATATGCAAACATTAATGCATTGCCTGGTTTCTTTGTAGCATTCTGCATTAATGCTTCCCGTATGGCTTAGGGTCAGACTCCTCCAGTCCTTTGTCTTTCCCCCTTCAAAAATTTAATTGATTAAAATTTTCCTGTACAGAAGCATATCAAACTAGCTCGTGTCAACAGCTGATGAAACTATATTTAATATATGGATGTGGCATTTAAAGTTTTGTAGGAGGAAGCAAGATGATGTTTTCCCCATCCCACCAGCAAAAAGCAGTTAAGGTTTAATCTGTAATGCTGAATTTTACCTGCAGCTTAAAGCTAAGCCTGGCATGGCAAAGCCTAGACAGAGGAGGTTACCAGCGGTGGTAACAAATGGGTAATTCACTCTGGCTATTCGTATTCTCACCAAGTTCTTTCTAGTAGCTGTGCAGAGCTTTCTTCAAGCTTGAACTTAAAAAATAAGCAAAAGTGAAGTCAGGTGTGCAGCAGTTGGGTTTTGGAACTGAAATGGAATTTGCTTTGCTGCTCTAGAAGGTGTTTTGTGTTTCTCCAGTTGGGTTGCAGGCGGGGAAGGCTGGCATGCGTGGTGGCTCTGGAAGCTGTGGGACAATGCAGGAGGAAGCAGCACGCATCTAATGTGCTGCAAAACTCCGCTGGCAACCGCCAAAAGAGAAACGCTGCTGAGCTCCCAAACCCAGGGGCTAATCCCAGTCCTCTAGCAGCAGCGGCCCAGTGCTGGCACTGGTGTGTTGCTAACTCACTGAACTGTGCGAGTCAGTAACTGCCTTGGAGGGGGCTCTGGGTGCTTCTGGTCCTGAACCTTGTTCTGATGGCTGACGAAAGGGGTGGAGGAGTGCTCACATACTCAAACGATGGGCTGGTGATAGGGTCGAGTTAAATTTGTGCCCTTGAGGGTGGCTTTCCTGCCGCCTTAAAGTAGCAAGAAGATGTTAACTTCTGAGTTACTTCTGAGTAACTACTACTGAGATGTGCTGGCGCCACTAACAGTCTCCAGTGCTGACCATGAATTTCTGAAGTAATGCTTGGTGTCCCAGAGCTGGTCGTGACAGAGAGCAATTGTGGATGAGACTTGCTGTCCTGGGACAGTTTTGGGTGATGCTGATATTTTTCAACTTGTCTTACGAATACTATTATAGTTTCAATCCTGACTTTAGCACATAGTATAGTAGGGGCATTTGCTACCTGTAGTACTAGCTGCTGACTTGTCTTCAGGAAAGATTATAGAATAGTGAGCACGTTAGAGCAAATCCTGTGACCTTGGAACCCCTGCTTTTTGGAGGAAAGATTTAATAATCAAGCCGGCACGTATTGAAATGCATACATGGCCCTGTCCCAGAGTGCTCACGCGTGGCAGCCTACCGGGCAGCCCCTGTCCTGCTGGGTGGTGAGCAGGGCTGGTGGGAGCGCCTGTGCCGCAGGCAGCCCCCTGCCCACCTGCAGTGGGGCAGGACGAGGGCTGCGCCCGGCGGGCTCGCTCCAAGCGATGCAGTTTGCAGCCAGGCGTAGATCGCTGGGTTTTTATACCGACCTCGTTCCTTCTCACTGCGTGGAAGCACGCCTCGTGGTTGTTCACCCAGCAAGAACACGGGCGACGAACCGCTGACGGCGAGCATCTTTGAGTTCATGTGGAGTTTCTGTTGTACGTTCCGATGGTTTCTGTGTTTTGCTACCAGACAAGAGCGAGGGCTCTGAAGGATTGGGGCTCTTCATCCATCCTGGCGTATTCTAGCGTAGAATCAGTTACGTTTGTAGTTCTCAAGGGCGCTTCTCTGGACTGGATTCTTGGGATGCAATTTTGCAGGTGATGCTAGTCTTGAATTTTTAGAAGGGGGATTTTCTCTGGCTGAAGGGGAATTTGATTTCCAGCTGAGATTGGAATTTTCTAAGCTCATGGCTGAATCCCTCTCTCAAATTCCACTTATCCACTGCAGGATTTTAAGGAATCAAGTATATTTGAAGTGGCAGAGGGCCATCTTTTATTTGGTGCACACATTCTATGTATATATTCTGCAATTTAATCTGTTATTTGTGATACAACCCACTACAGCAGAATTACCAAACCGATTAGAAGCATTTAAGATGGTGTGATTTTATTCTCTGACCCTGCTTTCTGAAAGGACTTCATCCTTCAGTGCCAGACACTTGACCCTGAAGCCTGATGCACATTAGCAATACCTTGATGCCATTACATGTTCGGGACGAACTGGAGAAACGTACTACCAAAGCGACAGGGGTATAGGTTGCAGCTCTCCTGCGCAGTAGGGAGCTTTGCTGGTTCCTCCCCGTGTCTGCTCACGTCGGCCTGAAGCTTAGATGGGCACAAAAAAGGGGAGGGCAGGTTCTGGCTGCACACACGGCGTCACGGTGCATGTGCGGTGTCAGCGTTATTAGGTCTAAGATCGTGTTCCTCATCTTACTGTAGCTGTTTGGGTGACTAAATCCACAGCATTTTATGGTTTCCTTGCCCGTAGCTGCAGCCACTCTGGTACGTGATGTTGCCTGCTCGATGGCAGGTGAATTCTAACATCGGCTTCATTTCTGTCCCCTTTGCAGCAGAGTGCACCCAAGGGATTTAAGGGCTCGCAGCGCTGTTACAGGAACAACCTGCTTACCTGTAAGCTCACAAATTCTTCTGTAGAGTGTCCCAGGGTTGATGTTTCGGTTATGTTATCACTGGAAGCGCTGCCACCACCTTTCTGCCCAGTAGATTTCAGCCAGGTTAGTGTTCCCCATGGTAGGGATTTGCTTCCTACTATGAGATTGTTTCGTTCGTGTCACCGTGCTCCCAAGATCTGCCTCTTTGTTTTAAATAAACCAAAAAAAAAATATCACTAAGTACCTCTATAAACCCCTGCGAAACCTGTACTGTAATGAATCTGTATAATTTGTATTGCTGTATAAAAAAAAGAATCAAATAAAAGCATTCAAACCTTCTAGGTTTTTGTGTTCAAATGTAAGAATTACTGTGTCTACAAGGATGAACTAGGGATAAGGACGGGAAGAAGCTTCATAGCACCATAGGGATGGACAGGATTAGGGTTTGCAATCAAAAGCATTCAAACCTTCTAGGTTTTTGTGTTGAAATGTAAGAATTACTGTGTCTACAAGGATGAAGCTTCATAGCACCATAGGGATGGACAGGATTAGTCTTTGCAAACCGTACTCGGCCAAATTTTTGCAAAGCGCCCTGCCATCCTAGCTGTGAGGTGTTTTTCCACTGGGTGGTAGCAGCATGTATCTTCAGCTGTAAGGGAGCTGCTTTTGGTTTCAGCTGGGTGAGATGAGCTTTGCAGTGGGGTGTGCAGCTGGGGCAGGGGAGGAGGTGGCATTTCCCCTTGGGCTGGGAACACGCTCATGCCCCTACAGCGATGCGGAAAGCCATGCCACGGGCTGTACGAAAATGCACGGGCACTACTTGAGCATGTCAGAAAATTTCCTCCAAGACGTGGCTTTCGTTAAAGCCACCGTGAAAATTTGGCAAAACAAGTCATGGGGGGGTTGGGATGAGATGAGTGCTTGTTGTGGTCCCATAGTACTGGGGGGTTGGGTGCTGGTCTCCTGCAAGGCAGACGGCGCTTCACTCGCAGAGCTTGAAAACCTGTCCCCAAAACTTCCAGCACCGGGTGTGTTTCTGCAGAAGGGCCAGGCTTAGGTGATGCACGGTTTTCTACTCGTTTGGCTGCTAATTTCTGATCAGCGTCAGCCATAACACCTGGTTCAAGCAAAACCAGCTGGTCTTTGAGCTGACCCCACCTTTATCTGAAGGGGTGGGAGGCAGCCCCTGGGGTGGTCAGTCTTGCAGCTCTAGCAGGTAAGCTGGGCAGGGGGGAAGGTGGGTTCTCCCAGCCTCTCTGGGCCTGGGGAGATGTTCCTATACGTGGGTAGCTATATAGCTGAAGGAGAAAATAGTGTTTCGTTAGCCAGTGGAACTGCCCGAAGGAGTAGGTGCTATGTGTTTGTTATGGGGGTGGGGGGGAGCAAGACCAGGCTGAAATGGGTGTGGTTTGAAAAGGACGTGGAAAGGTGAAATCACAATGTGGTGTTTTATATAACTTACTGCAGTGGACAAAAGCATGATGCTCTGGAGTCTTTGACCTTTCCTCAATCCAGAAATGGTTTCTAGTGTTGCGTCCAGCGGAGGTGCGGGGGATTACGGGAGGGAGAGGGCAGACACGGGGCAGAGCCCGGCATCCCAAGGTTTGGTGTCCGAGAGGTTTGTGTGTGCGTCAGAGGAGGCTTGGGCTTGGTCTGACCCCACAAGGAGCAGAGCTTGTGGTTGTGTCGGTAGACCTGCACACCAAGCCCCTCTCATGAGAAATACAAAGGAGGGAGATAGTATCTGTGCAGCGGTGTGTGTTACTGCACTGCCTACCTTCTAATCGAGGTTAGAGATCAAGGTGGGTGCCAGCTCGAGGGGACCCGTGGCCCCAAAGGGCATCGCCCTCCCCAGGAGCTGGTGTAAAGTAGGGGGTGACCCCACCGCTTTGCACCGGGGGCACGGCAGCAGCTCCTGCCCACCGCAGGCTGAGCGGTGGTGTGTGTCGGTCCAGGAGGCCGTTAGGGGACTGGCACGAGGTAACTTCGCTGCAGCCCGTGCCAGCTGTGGTAACACCTGGGCCACGGCAGTGAGTCATCTCGGAAGCCGTGGGAGCCGTCAGAGAACCCCCAAGCAAACGGGCAGCGCCGTTAGAGCCCTGGCTCTTCCTCGCGGCACAGATCTCTGGTAGGAAAGGCAAACTGCAATCGTCTCCGGCGTGTTCAGAGCATCAGCGCCACTATAAAGAACTCTTTTTGTAAAACTTCAGTTATCAGCTTAGGTTTAAATATGTAAAAATCCCATCAGAAAGCCCCTCAAACTACTTCCTAGCCAAGGCTTCTCCTAGAAACGCCAATTTTGTAGCAACGGTTTCAGCAGTCAGAAAAACATTTCATAGCATGTAGTATCCTTTACACAGAGGCCAGCCAGAAAGCATGCAAGCGATTCAAAGGTGAGTCTTGCTCTTCTAATCTTCGTTTTTTTCATAGTTCAGATTATTCAAGATCGGCTTCTGCACCTGGATTTCAGGTGGGGACGGCTCTGGAGGGTGCATCAAAGCAATTATTTTTGCACCTCGGGCTAGAATTGGAAGAGGGAAAGTCTAAATGTATTTGCATGTACAGTGGTTAACTATCTTATCAAAGCAATGTTTCCTCAGAAAGCTTGATAGCAAAGCTCTCATCCCAGAGTTGCAGAAGTTGTGAACAGTTGGTGATTTTTATCATTTTTATGATAGAAGAGTCACTTTCTATCAGAGAGAGAGAGATATGTGGATGTAGATGACTGGTTGTGGCAGCTTGAGAGCGCTCTCATTTAAATATAACAGAATTTCCCTTTAGTGAATAATTTACATGGCTGTATGTGAGAGAGGTTTTACAGAGCCTTCATGAGCAGCAGCATGAAACGTGGTTTTGTTTGCAGTTGTGAAGCGTGTGCTGTTATGTGCCGGTGTTACAGCTATTCGGGGCTGTTACGTGCGTGTGTGGGCTTTCCCATCCTTGGAGCAGGATACACAATCCATGTACTGTAACAGGGCTCTAAGCCAGCAGATAAATTCCTTGGTATTAATAAACCTTCCTTATTCTATTTAAGCACCAAAAAAATTTATCAGGAACTACTTATTTTTTTTTTTTTCTTTCTTTTTTTTTTTTTTTTTTTTGAGAATACAGTGAAATTGTGCCTGATCTCAGCAAACTACTGATGCTGAAGCATAAGAAATTATTTTATTCCTACAGCTCTGGAGGGGAGCTCCAGGTTTGGCCCATAGCAATGGTGACCTCAGGCTATTTTCTGCCTTTGAGACTCGGTATCTTTTCTGTAGAAATTAAGTGAGGATTTGCTCTTTGCTTTATCTGCCGCGAGTTTTCCCGCGCAGCATCTGCCGCTTCCAGTGTGTGGTGTTAAATCTTGCCGAGGCTCTTTGCTAAAAGGAAACTTGAATGTTTTTTTGGGGCACCAGCCCCGTCTGAAACTCGGGTGCTGCTTGGGAAGGGACCTTGGTGGCATCTGTGGTTCCCCACCATCCAAGCCTCATCCTCTTGCCAGGGCAGATGCGCCGAGAGGCTCCTGCGAGCAGCTGCGCGGGGTGAGTCGGTGCAAGCGGCACCCGCGGGTCCCCCTCATGTGCCGGCCGGGGGCTGCATGGCCGAGCGGCGGATGTTGGGGTTGGTGATTCAGATGATGACAGGAAACCAGAAGCTGGTGAACGAGCCCGGGAGGAACCGGCTCCAGTGCTGGTGGCGTGTGACCGTGCAGGAGGAGATGGGACAGATGGGGACGAGCGGCTGAGGGTAAGGTGGGATGGGGAGAGAAGGGTGCCTGGGGGTGCATGGGGGTCGTGTGAAGGCTTTTGGGGTGCCCCACTGATTTTGGTGAGCCCAGAGAGCCTCGGCTAGATCTCGGTGACCTTTATATAGAGTTCAAGGTCATCCCTGTAAAACCCCTCTGGAAAGCCGTGTGCTGGCTGTTACCCCTCACTGCAGCTGGGGGCTGTTGCCTGACAAGCTCCAAGGTACGAAAGGTACCAGATATCTCGGCAGCATTTACACCCCTCTAGACCCAAGATGAGACTCTGCCCGTACAGCCTAGACTGCCCGTTTTACAATATTATTCTTCAAATCTTCCTACCCCACCTGCTGATGGTAACATGGCTGGTTTTTCATTACGTTATTTCTGCATTTACATCTACTAAAATATTCCGGAAGATTCAGGCCGAGCTGCCCTTATCCCAAATCTCTTTGGTCCTGCTTCTGGGACCGCTGCAGACCACGCTGCTTCCCCCTCCAAAGCCCAGTCCTATGAAATGGCTGAACTGACCTGTGCTTTCTGGGATTGTCATCGGTTTCAGGGCTGGCTGGCATCGTGTGTATGAATGTATTTATTTTACTGCACAGAAGTCCTTGAAATTGCTGATCCTAGATGGAAGGAGCTTTGTCTCTCCATCAGTTTTCTCTTGTGATCAATGTTCGGTGTAATACGGGCCATGAGGTAGACACTTGAGGCAGACACTTTAGCAAAACAGGATTCTGATGGGATAATCTTGTGTGTTATTGGCTCGTTTTCGTTGCTTTGGACTATGTAGGAGACATAGTTACATACATACGGGTTGCCGATATCTGTAGTTCCTACCGTGGCGTTCCCCTGGGTTCTGCAGCAGTGGCAAAGGATGCTTCATGGCTTTGATGCTGCCCGAAACGGGGGAAGTTAAGGGCAAATACAGGATATTTCTATGAATTATGTCCTTATGCTGGCGTGCTTGTTGCAGTTAGGATTTCCCACTGTATTTTCCACCTGAGGGTTTTTAAAGCATTTTGCAAAGCAATAATCCATGTGAAAGTTGATTTATCAATTCCAATTTTCCCTCTCGTCCTGTGTTCTACTAAAATGCATCTACCGCTCCCCTGGTATAAAATAAAGCACGCTCTGCTTGAATAGCTGTGCAAAACCAGACTTTATCTCTATGGCAGCAGCTTTCCTAAGAAAACTGAACACTGGCATAAAAGATCTGGTAGGAAATGGGATGTGCAGACCTCTGGAAAGGAGCTTTTCCACAGGCTCATGCTGGTCATTGAAGTGGTTCCAACCACAGGACCTTCCTTGGTCTGAGACTTTAATTTCTAAATGGATAGGACTTTCTGCAGCACAGACAAACAGAAAGTAGCATTTCCTTTCTTAGAAACGTTCAAGACACGGAGTGAAGTTGAATATTGCATCTGTTCAACAAGTCCGTGTGCTAAATTTCATATGGCAAGGTTTTAAATAAACCTTAATTTAGCTCCGCTTTATATTTCATGCCAGTGACTCATCCGATCAGTCTGAATTAGTCTAATTTATTGCAAACTGGTGCAGGCTACAAAACTTCGTGGAGAGGAAAGAAGACGACTGTTTTATACTTGCCTTTTGGGTATTTTTTTTTCCTAAGGGGTTAAATAAATGACATTAATCTGCGATTTCTGTCTTTATCTTGCAATATGAACTTGGGGGTGGGCTTGATGCCTGCACGGGGCTAAGATGACTTTGTGAGAAATGATCTTGCAGAAACCCACCCCTTTCTGCTGATGCCACATCAACACATTCCTCAGCCTCCTGGTTTTTCAGCAAAAAGTTTAAGTACATTTTAAGTACTGTTAAAGGGGTTTTAAGTGAGCTTTTTCCCACTGCTGCTGCTGTTGGAAAGTTCTTCCAGACTTTCCATCCATTAGGGATTTTTATTTCTAGCCTGTGCATATCCAGCGTATACCCCCACACTATATAAGCCAGTATTGTCTTATTTAAATTTAAACAGCTTTGCTCACTTTGGTGTTTCTCTCTTGGCCGGATTAATGGTGTCCATGTACTCTCGCTCTTTGCTTTAGTAGATTTAAAAGGAGGAGATCTTTCTGTGTTCCCTGGTAAAGCAGCCTCTTCTTCCCTTGGCTGTTCACCGTGAGCCCTGTTAACGGGCTTGAATCCTTAATTTAGGACTAGAAACCTTCTGCACCAGCAGCTGGGCTGAAAAAACACCTAACGTGTACAGGGTGAATGATCACTTGCAAGTTCGTTAACTCTTCCCATTAAAAAAAAAAAAAAAAAATTGTCTCTTTGCTTGCTGTAAATATCTGAGGCCATGAGACAAGCAGCCCCTGTTGGGGCAGGCAGGCTCCCCCCTCGCTGCGGTGCTGCGGGCATCACAGCTTTATCCAGCCCAGAGCGTTGTCTTTCCCTGGAATTGCTTATTCAGGGCAGCTGCTCCCGGGAGATTGCACCACCGGCAGCACGTGCTGTGGCCACACCAGCTCCCTCGTGCAAGAAGAACCTTCTGCTGGTGCAAAAAAGGGGGGGGGGGGGGAAACCAAAACATACAAAAGAAGAACAGAGAAGAGTATAAACAGAACGGGGCATTTTGATGCTGTCTGCATCTTGCTCCTGAAACTAGCTGGGAACCTGGTTTCCCCCATGTTTGAATTTAGCATCTTGAAAGCCAGGGTGATGAGCGGGACTGCGCGCCCTTCTGATACACATGGGTCTTGCCACAGACCTGGGTGCTTGGAGGCTGTTTATTCTCCTCTCCCCAAGGCGGAGAGCCAGGGAAGCATGTTCAGCCTTCCAAATATTTTATTTATATCCCGCCAGCCGTGAGTAAGTGCCTCCAGCCTTCTGCTTGTCATCAATCTGTTCATCACCTCCTTCCATCAGCTCCTGCCGAGAGGAGGTTTTCTACCAGAAGGGAGGATTTCCATGGGCTCGGGTGTTCGGTGAACACAAGACCCCCCAGGCTGGTGGGGTGCTCATGGCTTGGTGCCCGTGGGAGCTTTTGCTGCAGGGATGCTGTGATGGGGATGGGATGCGTGGTGCCCTGCAGGGCAGCCGTGGTGGGTAACAGCTGGTGGTGGTCTTGTGGGGCTGGGGGCTCGGGAGCAGCCTGGCTTTGCTGAGATACTGTCCCACCGCAGAGATAAAACTGGGTCTAGAAGGGAGATGCTGGCCTTCCTACAGCGCTACAAACTAGGTCAGTGGTGTCAGGCGCCTTCAGCTCCACCTTATCTTTATTTTAATTTTTTTTTAAAAAAAAAAAGGGCAACACCCCACCCCCCCCACCCCCCCCCAAACTAACAGTGTTACAGCCCTTTGTATAATGAATTTTGGTCACCGGCCTCGGGCCAGCTTCCCTTAGCTGCCTCTTGCAGATGCTTTAGAGATGATCCACAGCTCGTGATTTCCAGGGGGGATGCTGAGCCAAGGGAAAATGATGTGAGAAACCACATGGGTTTGACCAGGCTCTGTCCCTGACGTCCCAGCTGTGGCTGGGGGTGCTGGTCCCCCACCTCCAGGGTGGGTCTGGGGGGGTCTGGGCACACAGTTAATTTAAAATTACTCATCCCATTTTCCTAAGAAAGGAAGGAAAGGCCTCTGGGGGTCTATAGAGAGCAAAGCCACAGTGGCATGAGTGCTGGGAGGCCAGCAGCCTCAAAGAGTAGAAATACACCCATTTTTCTCAACAAAGGATGAGTTTACATCCTGCTGGGTGTCGGGTCACTCTTGGGCAGCCAGGCGGTGTTCAGGCAGCGCTGAGAGGATGCTGGAGAGGATGCTGGCACCAAGCCCTGACTGCCCTGTGGCGATGGCTCCCTCCTGGCAGGGGCAGAGCAAGGTGCTCAGGAGGCTGTGCCTGTCTTCTCCTTCCCCTGCCCCACACGGATTTACACTGCGCCCTGGTAATTAGGATACTGGTGTAAGACCAGGACTCCGGTGCCAAGCTGGACCACAAACCTCCCACCAGCATCCTTGGCCACAGCACTGGGCAGGAGGATGCTCGTGTGGCTGCTGGACGGGGGTGGGTGGGGGCTTTGAGGGTTCTCCCATGCGAACGGGGTGGCGGAGCGGCAGCGGCTTGCAGTTTGGGCAGAGAAATGCTGTTTATTCCGCTTTATGCAAGCGGAGGCAAAAGGTGCTGAGCAGGGCAGAATCAGGCTGCTGTTTTCTGTTGTCTGTTATTGATGTTTTAAATTCTTTATTATTTACATTTCTATAAATCTATGTTTATATATTTAACTATACTTATAATACATATCTTTATAATGACTGTATTGATACTTAATGCTTTAATATTTCAATTATTAATTATATGTATGTATATATATATTTCCTCCCCCCATTCACAGTGGCTCTACTGATTACAGCGCAGGCTTCAGTGGTAATAAAGGAGATTGAAGTCAGGCAGGAGCAAAGCTTCCCACCAGGCAGAACGACAACGTGCTGGCCTTTGGCAAGCTAAAGCATCTCTATCCCTAGGTGCCAAACGAGAAGTTTATTAAAAACAAAAATAAATTAAAATAATCTGTAAGTAAGGAAAAGCTGGCCCTAGGGAATAGGAATGGGCTAAATGATCTGTCTCAGTCCCAGCAGGCTGTTTTCTGTGATATTTATAGGAGGTTTTGTATTTTAAAGGAAGAAATTGAAGCCAAATGATACTGATGATTGCAAAATGTTAGCTGCTGTTTGTGGAAGAGCCTGTCGTGGGAAGGAGGGGAAGAGCCGGTGTCCGGGCCAGCTCAATGCAGAAAAAATAAGTGTGGGGAATTTAACATTGAAAGTAATTCTGTGCTGCAGGGAAAGAGCCAGAATGTCTTGCACAAAGGTCTTGGCAGCTCTGAGCATCTCCGCGTGCCTCCCTTTTTGCCCTGTCCTCTAGATGTGAAAAAAAATAGTATCTGCTGACAACGTTTGATGATGGCAATGTGGGTTTCGGGGGATTGGGAACGAGTAAATTCAAGTGGGTTTTTCCTCTTTGTGCCAGTGCCCTGAGGGGAACCCCGTGACCCTCTTTCCCTACAATGAATCGAGGGCTCAGCCCCGGGGTGTGCTCAGGTGTTACTGGTGTGGAACGTGTGTGGGCAGCCCCTCGGACTGGAGCAGCGCGGGGAAAGGGCGCTGCCTCTGCTGCCCTGTGAAATAATTTTAAAGTCTCTTCTGTGTCCTCAGCGAATGGCCAGTTCTTTGGGGTTGTGAAGGCAACGTGGCCCTTCGGGGGGGTAAAAACTTTCTGAGCGACATGCCCTCAATGCTCACGGGGTCCCCTCGCCGCTGTGTTTCAGGCTGGATGCAGCCGGGCCATGGCGCAGCTGGAGCTGCTGTGGGCAGCCGCGCTGATGCTGCTCGGGGCCGCCGTCAGCCTCTGTGTCAAGTGCCAGCTCTCCGGTAAGGCCCTGTCCTTGTGCTTTGGGGTCCGGGGGGGGGGGGGGGGGGGGGGGGGCGCGGGGCACGCTAGCCTGACCCTTTCCTCTCGGGATGTGCCCTCTGGGTGGGTCTGGTTCTGCTCAGCCACGTGCAGGCACGGGGAATGCCGCCCTCACCGGGATGCTCCAGCACCTTGAGCTGGGAAGGGTCTCTGCTGGCGGCCAGAGAGCAGTTGAGGTGGGGGAAGGACCCCCACCCCTGCAGCACCCCTTCCCCAGGGTGGGTACAACGCCATGGGCTGCAGACCCCTGCCCATAGTCACCGTAGGGGGTGGCTGTGGGACACTCGACCCAGGAGGGCCAGCTCCAGATGCACAAATCCTGCAGAGGTTCTGGGGCAGACAGGCAGGGGGAAGGCAGGCACAGAAGGAGAGCCTGGGGGATAAATTCATATATCCATTAATTATAAATTGAGTGGGGTGAGCAACCACCCCAGTGGGGCTTCAAGCCCACCTCTGGGCACTGGGTGGGTTATGCTGGGGGAGAGAGGCTGCAGTCTGGGGCTTTGGAGACGGGAATCCTGGCTTGCTCTGCGGTGTCTGAGACAAATACTACGATTTAAACACGGTTTAAAAAAATTAATGAAATCCCTATCGCAACTGCTGCTCTCTGCCTCCGCTGTCCTCTCATGCTTCTGGTTGCAGAAGTTTTGCAAATGTGTTCTGTTGGTCTTTCTGATCTTTAACTCCCAAGTCATCCTTTTCTAAGAGCTTTTTTTTCCCCTTTGTCTTCCAGCCACCAAGCGAGAGAAGCAGCCAAGTGAGAGGACGAACCAGTAAGTTGCCTTTCACAGTCACATTTCTCCCCCAAATAGCTCACCCGGGTGAGACCCTGGCTGGAGCCAGACCCACTCCATGCCTCCCAGCTGAAATCTGGATTGATATAAAATGAAGGAACCCCAGAATGGGGCGTGGAGGATGGTGAGCCCCAGCCCAGGGCGCTGCCTTTCCAAAGAATAATCCAAAATGAAACTGAAGCTCTGACTGTGATACCTGTGAGTCATTAACTAGTTGGAAAAAAAGTCTCAGAGAATTGGAAGAGCAAGTCCTTATCCTGTCCTGTCGTGCCCCAGGGTGAGGGACAGGGGTTGGTAACTTCACAAACAAGACCCTGCCCTTGGCTGGTGCCGGTGGGACCCTGTGCCAGAGCAACCACCGACCTGCAGCGTCAGCAACGAAGGAAACGCATCGTGTACACACGCACACCCCCTTATTTCCTTCAGCAACAGACAAACCACAGCTGAATAATAGAAAAAAAAAAAAAGAAAAAAAAAAAAAAAAGCTGGCTTGTAACCTTTGATATAGGAGCAAATGTGGTGCAGGGGGGCTCTGCAAAGGCCTCCGTGGGGTTGGGGTGTTTGCTTCTGCTCCAGGATGGGGGAAGGGCTTTGGTGTGGTCCATCGTTGGGAAAGCCAGCGCAGGCACCATCCTGCGGGCTTGTACTGAGCCATCCCAGCTGCTGGAAATTCCTGACTGGATGGTTAGGTGGTTTGACTTCAGGCTCGTGCTATTGTGTGCTCCCTTGAGAGCTCTGTTTTGGGTTAGTTAGGGCTTTTTTGCAGGCAAAGGGGTTTAACTCTATGCGTTTACAGACTTCGCCAGGAGGTCTCCTGACATTTCATCTCCCCGCCAGCCCCGAGCTGTGAATACCGGCTTGGAATGGGGGGTGACTCGAGGGAGAGGAGTGGGGGGAAGCGGCGCTTTCAGGGTCCCAAAATCAGAGTTGGCAAGTGCCTCTGTGCATCTGCAGCAG
This sequence comes from Falco punctatus, assembly GCF_963210335.1. Taxonomy (NCBI): domain Eukaryota; kingdom Metazoa; phylum Chordata; class Aves; order Falconiformes; family Falconidae; genus Falco; species Falco punctatus. The sequence continues at coordinate 103,982,007 of NC_137580.1, read as the reverse complement.
AGGAGCTGCTGAATCCTCTTGTGCTCTGAAGAGTGGCTCTAACTAAAATGTAAAGAGGTTCCTGGGCATATGTTATTTTTATTGTTGATCACGTATGTTATTTCAGGTTGATGTCCAGGCATGTTAGGAGGGGCAGGGACAGCAGCAGAGGTGAAGCAGTGTGGTTTGAAGCCATTTCATGGGTGAACAACCATGGATTTTGTGGGTGAAAATGCTCTTCTGGCCTTAACTGGTCCATAAAGCGTTGGAGCTGGAATTGTCCCTGGGTCCTTCCCTCTGCTGATGCTGGCTGCTCTGGCAATGGCTCAGAAGTACATCTTGATTTTAAAGGGTCAGAGAAGGGTCTACAAAACTGCTCCCAGCTCACACGAGTCCTGTGTGACGTGCTGAGCAGCGTGCCTCAGCGTTTCACTAAACCCAGTTTGGAGGCTGTTGCCCTCTTCCCTCCGCTCGCCGAGTGGGGAGGGCTTGCACTGATTTTCCGTGTCACAGACCCCCACCTTCTGCTGAGGTTGTACCTCTATTTTTCCCAGGCTCGAAGGGCAGCAGACGTTTGAGGTGATTCGATTCCATTCCAGTGAGTACGAATGTTGCACGGGGCTCCTGTGCTGCGGGGTGGGGTTCCTGCATGCAGGGAATTGTGGCGGGGTAAAAATACAAGGGTCACGTTGAAGCCAGGCGGTGAAATGATGTAAGACCAAGATTGTCAAAGCCAGCTTAGATGCTTCCGGGGATGCAAGTTCTGAGCTCTAGGAAAAAGATGTCCCTTGGCATTGGAAATAAATCACAAAAGCAACGTCACTGAAATGCAGCATCTTCGCTTGGGCTCCTCCAAGCTCACCCGTGTGGGTGAACCCGAATCGCTAGGAGTGACTCATTTATCATCACCCTCTTGCTGCTTCCTCCAGCAAGTTGGGTGAGGTGCTGACCTTTTCATTTTTATCCTAAAATCAGCTGCTGACAGTCTGTATTAAATGTCACCACCCGCAGACAGGCTCTGTGGGGACGCTCCGACCCCTGGGATCCTGCTGGGCTTGAGCCCCATAACCCCCCTACGAGCCTTTGCTGGAGCCCAGCCCGACCGAGGCTCACAACCTGCGGGTGCAGGGCGAAGGGGGGGTGCTGAGCATGGGAAAGGCCCCCCCATCAAGCAGGGCTGGGGGAGAACAGGCAAAAAGGGAGCAGTTGGGATAGCAGCTTCCTCCGGTGTGGGTTTGCTGGCTCTGCAGGCAATGGGCACCAGCTTTGCCTCTATTTGTTTCCTGGTTTGGCCATTTCTGAACTTTCAAGGAACGATTTGGAAGCTATTTTGGGATGCATTAGAAAAATGCTTGCCAGTACGGAGGAATCCCCTCTGGTGGATGCTCTTTGAAATATCTGCTGCTGCCGTAATAATTAACACCTCATTTTGTTCTTGGTGCTAGCTACGACCCGAAGACTGGAACAAATTAAGGAGCCTGAAAACTTATCAATAGCAAGGTAGGTAAAAAAACCTCGAACAAAATCTAGCTGTAGGGCCAGGATTGGATGAATCTCACCCAACATACGTGAATATTCAAGATTTGGGATTGGGTTCTGGACCCTATGGATGTGGCTTGGGCTATACTGCAAGAATCGTAGAATAGTTTGGTTGGGAGGGACCTTTAAAGGTCATCTAGTCCAACCCCTCCTGCAGTGAGCAGGAACATCTTCAGCTAGATCAGGTCGATTAATTTTTTGATGGTCGACAGCGGGTTTTTGTGCACTTTTTGTGGATTTTCTTCAGTCTGACCGCATCCTACTGGCAACCATTTAAATCAGACCCAAGGAGATGAGCTGGGGCTGTGCAGAACAGGTACATCACAAAAAATAAATGGCCGTTCTTTGTTTATAAGTGGTTTGACAAGAGAAATACCTTTCTCCCCATCTCTAAAACCCCCAAGAACTATACAGACACAGTAACTCTGCTGCAATATTCAGGCATAGTTATTCCCATCTTGGGATTTGACCCCAAACTCTTTAGCTCCCATCGCTCAGTGTGAGCCCTGTTCTAACCTCACAGGGAAGTTTCACAGACGGTCCTTCTGGCTTAGTCACTGCTGTGGTTTGTGAGCCCCGGGACAGTTGCTCAGACCTGGGATTTTACTTCCCTTTTCTTTCTTTCAGGAAAACCACCAAGGAGCTCAGTGCCTCCCGGCAGGCTGGATATGGTGAGCATCTCCCCCGGGATGGGCACTGGTTTAATGCACTCCCCATCCACGTGGCCACAGGGGAAGCACCTACTGTGAAATCCCGAAGTGGGGATGTTGCAAACATCATTTGTATAGGTGCCAGCTGGGAGCTCCCACCGGTCTTGGGAAGATGGAGCCTCTGAGAGGCTGGTTACTCGCTGCTGGACCGGGGGGTTATCCTGGAAACAAGCCGAGCAGTAATAAAATTCCCTCCTGTTACTAGCACCTACCCGTGATGGTGCGCAGTGACCCTTTACAAGATCTAACCTGGGTCTGAGTTTAAAATCCAGCGCTCATCCTGCTGCAGCTGCCCGGTCCTGGTTAGAGCCATGGGGACAGTTTATGTGAAATGACACCCCTGGCTGTCCCAGCCCCTCTGCCCTGGGGCATCCCACTGTGCAGCCACGGCCCCCAGCCCCCAAGTGCTTGGTGGCTCCATCATCGAATCGCTCCCATCGCTCAGCCGGAGCGTAACGTGTTCTCTGCTTTTTCCCAGGGAGCCGGACCGAGTGCAGGTACCAGAACTTCCTGACAGGTAAATGGTGCAGCTGGGTGGCTGGATTTTGGGGGGGAAGGCTGCCAAGGTGCTGAGAGCTTACCAGGGCTGAGAGCCGGCAGGGAGCATGCAGGCAGCCACTGCTGCAGCTAGCAGAGCTCCAGCTTGGTTAATTTAGTGATTGCTTTATAAGACATGCACTGATCTGATTAACAGTCAGGATGGAGGGGGACGGGATGCTTGCAAGCCCCCTGCTCTCTCCCATGGAGCGTGAGCTGGCGCTTGCCCTAAGAGGATTATTGGCATATGGGGCTGTGCTCTCATTTCCCAAACTGGAGGAATATTCCTGATCTCCCTGCCAGCTGGCGGGCTCTGTCCATGAGAGGCGATGAGCCCTGGTTTTCTCCAGGCCTGGGGTGGATTGGGGCTGCCTGCCCTGCCTCCAGCCTCCAGGCTTTGTTTGTGGATGGGCTTCGGGGCTGTGCCAAGGTGTTCGGGCTGCTGGGGCCATCTGCTCTAGCTGTGCGCGGGGGATTTGTCCAGCTGTGCTCTGGGATGGCGGTTTGGGTTTCTGCAGTGGTACGGCATGCTGACGGCAAATCCTCTGTGCTTGCAGAGGACTACCTGCAAGAGGACGCTGCCTACGTGTAAGTAGCTGGTTGCTGCCCACCAGTGCGATGGAGCAGAGCCATACTGGTCCCAGTACAGTCCTGGCTCTTACAGCTCAGGCTGGGAAGCCTGTGGGCTGCCTCAGGCAGGAGAAGCTAATGGTGGCTGTTCTTCTCGCAGGGAGCCCATATCTCTGGATTACTACAACTGTGCCAGTTTCTTCAGACCACCCAATGGTAAGGTCTCCACATGAGTGAGATGGGTTCCTTCTCCAGCCACCAGCCCGGCAGTCCCAGGGCTCCACTGAGCTCACAAGGCTTCTCTTGCCTAGGTCTGGGTGTTATTGCTGCATGGCCTGGAGCAAGGATGGGTCCGGGAGACACGCTCCTTAAGGGGGGTAGCAGAGCCGTGGGGCTTGAGGGATGCCCAAGCTCCCACGAGTTCATTTGTTGGCTATAAGCAGGACAGCATAAATGCATCTCTGGCTCCCATTGCACAAGACACTTTGTTCCTGCTGTTTCATCTCTGGGCAGCAGCAGATTCTCCATTGCTGCAAGAGCACATGGGGTAATGTGGCCGCTTCCCTGTTCTTAGCTCAGTCTGGTTTGCATGAGCAGAGATTGCGGCCCCGCAGCGTCCTGCCCAGGCACACAGGGAAGGACCTGTCCTCATCCAGAAGCTTTTCGCCAAAGGGACACCTTCAAATATTTTGTGTGCTTGGTTGATGAAGCTAGTGAATGAAGGTGGGATGAAACGCACTGCTCCATTCAGAGTATCTTTTCAAGGCAAATATTGCATCTGTGAAATGTTTTCACCTCCCTGGGTACTCAACACTTCCCTGTGCTGACTCAGACATCAATCTATTTTTATCCAAAACTAATTTCAAAACATGAATCGCATTCTTTAAATAAAGAGACTGGGGAGGAGGGGGGAAAAAAAGAAAAAAGTGTCTTGTTTACCAAAAGAATTTACATTAAAAAAAAAGGGGGGGGGGGGGGGGGGGGGGGGGGGGCAGAACAAAAAGGGGAGAAAGAGAAACCTGAATGTGTTCCTATGAACGTCTTCATGACTCTTATTAGTTGTAATGCTTTCAGTGGCTGAGGACTACCTAGAGGTAGTGTCAGTGTGTAGCTGTTGCGGAGCTGCTCAGAGTGGCTCAGCTGGCTAATGCCTTCCCCTCCTGCCCAGTGTGGCCTTGGCCAGCAGAGCCCTGGCCCACGGAGGGGCTGCCTGTCCTGGCTGAGGTCAGTTGACCTCAGTGCTTCTCCCCTTTGAGCCTTTAGAGATGCAGCAGAGGGTTGTGAGGTGGGCAGCAGCAGTGCTTACTGCACTCACTGCCAGCAAACTTTTCCAGCTTAGGTGCCGTGACCATACCAACTGCTGGGTGTCAGTGGTGGCAGCACCAGTGGATGCAGGTTTTGAGGTTAGCAATATAGGGACTCATGTGGTTTGGCTGCTTACGGGCACACCCAGAGAGCTGAAATAACCAGCAACAGAATGAAGGGCTCAGGGTTTTAAATTCTTTCAAGCAAATCTTGATTCTAGATGCTATTAGATTTTACATGCTTGGATTGGGGCTCAGTTCCTTTCCAGAAACTGAGAATAAGCCCAAGAAGACACCACAGTCGCAAGGTTATCACTCTCTGGGAAGAAAAACTCCCTCCTGGCTGTTAACCTGAGCTGGGAGCCTGGAGATTCACTCCCCACCAGAGCCAGCCCTCCTCCTGTTCACTGCAGGGGCTGCTGTAGGGCTATAGTAATGATGCTTACTGGGTTTTACTCCTATCCGGAAGAAAAGTCATGGTGCCTCAGGACCAGCTTTCTCTGGAAGAAAAGTCATGGTGCCTCAGAACCAGCTTTCTCCATTTGTCCTTGGGTCACTCCACGGGTGGTGCTGTGCCCGAAGAGGCTTGGCTGGCACTCCGCAGCATTGGAGATGGTGCTGCCGTGGGGCAGCGATCGCCCGGTTCAGCTGCACTGGGGATGCCTTGTTCCTGGGTCAGTGTAGGCTGTCACCAAGACTAATGATGTTTTACCTAATGTGCATTCTGTTGTGGGAAACAGCCCTCTCCTGCAGGAGATCAGGGATCTTTCCAGGTCACCTATGCTTCCTGAAGTCCTTTGTGTCCCCTCTTTCTTCTCTCTGCCAGAGAAAGAAGAGGATTCCCATTCCTATCAAAACGTTGTCATTGAAGTGTCTCACAGCTCCGATTCAGGTAGGTGTGTCGCTGCTGCGGTGTGTGCCTGTTGCACAAAGGTATCTGGAAGCGCAGAGAGGGACAGCAGCCTGCTCAGCCAAGGGAAAAGCCCCTCGTCCACAGGCTCGGCGATTCCTATCGGCTCCGGGCCGGCAGAGTCAGGGTGCAGGGGCTGCTGCAGGCACAGAGCAGACCTGGAATGTTTCCCCTTTCTGCAGGAAAATGCATGTGGTGATATCTCACTGGCCAAGAGTTCACCTCCAAGCTGATCCCTTTGACTTGGAGGTTTCTGCAGTAGTTCTGGAGCTCTGGGGTCTGCCATTGTTTCTCTAGGTTTTTACTGTTGTTATAGCCAAGATGGATCATGGCTCTAGCCCCTAGCTGAGGTTTCTCATCACGTCCAGCCCAAGAAGGCTGCAGCCAGTGAGCCACTGGAGGATGACGTTGGATCACAGTGTCTGTTTAAGGGCTTCTAGCTTCTGCCCTGGAATGTTGCAATCAAAATAGGAAGTCAGTTTGGTTTCCTTCAGCGAGTTAACATTAACGCTTTCTGCACTGCTCGAGCCTGCCCTGCTCCTGCCTGGCTCTGTAGAGTGATTAGAGGAGGCAGGAGCAGCAGGGACCAGTCTGATCCCCGTCCGTGCCTGCAGATACATAGGCATGCGGTCAGGGCTGGAAAAGTGATGAGGCAGTGTCAGCAGATCCGCGGCAGGACGGCAGCCACCTGGCTGGAAACTCACCCACGTGCACGGGGTGGTTGGTCTGGGTGTGGTGGTAGGATGGGGGGTTGACAAAGGTCTGGTTTTAGCCCATTTGCTGTTCAGCATCATTGTGTCCTCGTTCTTAATCACAGATGATGCTGTAGACTATGAGAACAGCACAGCGATACACGTATGGGAACTCCAGCAAGTGGAAGGTATGTTCTCAGCAGTTTACTATTTAGAGATGAGGCTCATAGGCAGGGTGCCTGTCACGCTAAACAAGTATAGACCACACTCTGGGTAATGTGGCCACTGGCCCCATCTTGAGTTATGTTTCCTCCAGTCGCCTGTGATAAACATCTAAGGCAATTTGCAAATTGCTACACACGCTTGTAATTGAATGCTGCTGGGATGTCTATTACTCCAAAGGCCACCATGTAGGTGGCTGTGCCTAAACACTGACCATGGGATGCTACAGGAGAATGTCACTCTTCGTGTCTTACATCCTTTTATATTTTGAAGTTGCCCTGGTGCAAGCTCAGCCTTGTAATCCCCTCCGACAAAGAAATATGCAGCACGCACGTCCAGCGGGTCAGCCCGCAACTCTCCTGCAGTAATTGGGGCTGCATGTTTTTTAAGCTGACCTTTAAAGAGCAGTTTAATCTGTGTGGCTTCCTGTGAAGTGTAGCAGGTAGTCTGGCCTGGGAGATAGTGGTGAATGTCTGCATATATCTGTTTAGGAGCTTTCTGTCTCTGGTATGAAAGCTGCCTAAACAAACTGATTCTTGTTATCCTGTTTGCACACTCTCTAGATTAAATCTAAGTCAGTCTCTGCTGGCTCGAAAAGCTGTCTGTGCTCGCCGCTTGCAGAGCGTTTGCAAATTTGCCGTGACCATGTTGAAGCCCCTTCAAGGAGACCTTGACACTGTGATCTGCAGTTTCTTAGCCCAGGCACAGAATTACATCAGCGATGCAAGGCTAAATATTGGCAGAGCGCACAGCCTGTCTACGGCGTGTATGTGTTTTTTAGATCAACCCGCTTACTGATCAGTGCTTGCCATCTTCACTCACAGCTCTGCAGAGAGAAAGCCCAGATGATGAGCCAGACTACGTCAACACGGCTCCTGTGTCAGGCTCTGACATTCTGTCAATGCAAAGGTAAAAAGAGAGCATAAGGGTTGATGTATCTATTTAGGAGCGGAAGGATTGTGTTTATGCCAATGAGAGCTCAGCTGGAGCTTTGGCCCTTGCTGGTGGGGCCAGTCAGTGCCCAGCAGCCCATGTGAGCACTGCAGGGAGCAGGGGCAGCCTACTCCGTGCCGTGCCATGTCTCTGGCTGATGCCAAGCTGACTAACGCCAACCGTGGAGACAAATCTGTCAAAGGCCATGTCCTGGCCCCAGTGCAGCCCTCCTCCAACAGGCACAGGAACTCAAAACCACTTCAGAGCAGCTTCAGGCAGCACTGCTACATGCTGCAGACAGGAACCCCCAAAACCAATCTGGTCTGTGCAGCTCAGAAGCTGAGCAGTGTAAGGGATTCCCTGGGCTCAGCTGAGCCCTGCCTGCTCTGCTAAGATGACATATCCTGCCCCATTATCAGCAGCAACCTGGTGCTGATGACAAAGAATTACTCACTGCAGTTCAAGTAAAAGTTATATGTAAAGAGCTGCAGGAAGGTTGCATGACACTGAAAGAGTGGGTGATATTACACGGTGTCAGTAAATGCATGGTAGCGTACAGAAGAAAAGCAGCCTCAGATATACCAAATGCAGAGGCAGGTTCTGCATTTGCTGTTGCAGCTCAAAGGGGGCTCTTGGAGGCTTTGCAGAGAGCTTGCAGCAAGCACTGGCTCGGTTCTTGGCAGAGCAGTGCATGTGGATTGCTGAGAAAGGGGAAGAGGAAAGTAAACTGCTGCTGTGCTAATGTAGAGATCTGTGATGTCCCTACATACTGTTAGGGCACATCCTGTTGGTCTTCCTGCTCCAGACTGGACTAGGACTCCAGCTGGGAGAGGGACTGGGGCCAGTATCGATCTCCCTGTCAGGTTTTTACTCTCTGAGCACCCACAGAGACCCAGCGGGATAGTCTTTATGCCATGTGCTGGCAGCTCCAGTTACAGGGTTTTGTATTTCCTAAACTGTGGGCAGACTCCCAAAATCAGATCTTTCTGAAGCTGTGTAGTGTTTAAGATTTGTCCCTGCCACGCAAAGCACTGTCACCCTGTTCTCCACATTACAGTGTTTACTTTGAACTTCAGCAGCCCATGGCAGCAGCATTAGCTCTTACAAAGCATATGCTGGAGGGGAAGCAGCACCAGAGGCAGGTTGTGCTTTTTGGCAAGGATTCAATGTGTGTCATTTGTGGCATGCAAGTTGCTTCCCAACAGCACACGTACATGGTCTGGCCAGCAGCAAATACAGCTCTGCCTGTGGGACACCTGTCCCCAGCCCACGGACACGCGCAGCTCCCCACAGCCCAGCCTACGGACACGTGCAGCTCCCCACAGCCCGACACCAGCCTCTGCTGGGATGCAGCTGAACATGGGAGCCCCAGCCCAAGAAACCTGCCGCAGCAGTACCTCGCTGCCAGGCATCTCTTGCTGCTTGAGCTGCAGCAAACTGAGAGAGTATTATAAAACTGGCCTGCTTTGGATGGGGCTGCAGAGAAACTTGCTTTTTAGAAGGTGTTTAGGGAATAGCCAGGCATTGTGTTGGCTAAGCATTTAGAGCGAAAGCAGATTATCCCTGAAAAAAATGAAAAGTGCTATAATGCTAACTTTTATAAGCACTTCTGCATTTATTCCTCTTCCACAGAGAAATTTCAAGGAGGAGGGGATTACATTTCTGCATTAGTCACAGCATGGCCCTGCTTTTTGCTCTGCTAGTGGCCCCACGGCACTGGGCACAGCGGACTGCTCTGTTGCTGTTTGTAACTGGGAGAGTGCCCACCTCGTTCAGAGCTCTGAGAGGAACTAGCAGGGCTGATAGATGCCCAAAACATTTAGCAAAGCTTCTGTAATGACCCTACCTGATTTGGTGGGGAGCAATGATCAAAGCAGCACACGGGCTACCATAAATCCACCTCCCGAAGTGATAAATGATGCTAGGAAGGTAGAAGAGGGAGGAATAGCTGTCCTGTGAAGGACTGGTGGTAACAGATTTTCTGGGACAATCTCTAGTCCTAGCAAAATGCTGTCATGGCTGTATGTGTAAATAGCTTCTGGCAGCTCTGTAAGTAAACAAAAATTGGCAGTGCACTTTTTGCCATTGTAGTGATGCCTTTGTTATAGCCTTTGCTAGCAGAGTAACGCTATAAAATCCCAAAGTCCAACCAACAAATGCCAGCAGAAGTTTTCCACTAAGGGAGGGTGAATTCAGGAACAGGCTCCTGGCACTTCTATGCCCTCTGCTCTGCTCAGGGATTGTCATCTGGAAGCATGGCTGGGGCTTCTGCTTAGACATGGATGTTTTGTAGCATACTTCACTACTTTTCTCTGGAAAGAATATGTAACAGGCAGCAGAGTTAAGTTGAGAGCAGGGATTAAAAGTTAGTGGACTCACTATTTTTTCCCCTCTTCTTTCAATTATTCTGAGTAAAGTCTGAAGAAGTCCTTTGCTGTGCTGTGAGAGCACATTCAGCGAGCATGCGCGCGGGGAGAGGGGAGATTTCGATCCCTCTGTGAAATCCCTTCTCCAAATTGCACCCAAGATCGCGTAGAACGGGTGCCACTGAAAGGAAGAAATGCTCTGCTTGAAGTCCCATGGAAGTCCAACTGCAAACCTGCAACTGGAGAGAGCACTCTGGCAGTGGCCACGGGCAAGCTCATTATTCCATCTCATTTCCCTGCACATCTCCTGGCAGGAGGATGACCAGTCCATGTAATGTTTTCTCCTGTCAAGCATGAAATGAATGTTTAAATTGCTGAGCACTAATGCAGCCAGCTACTTAACATGTCAGGGTGACTCACGCACGATGGTATTAAGACATAGGGATTATATTCTGATTTAGTTCCTGTGCTCTCCTACAGAAGCAGTTTCCTACAGGAGAGGAACTGGCAAGGCAGAGGATGCTTTTACAACAGCAGCAGTTCTCTGGTGCTGAATGAGATACCAACTTGTTCATGTAAGCTAAACAGAATTAAATCCCCACCTTATCCACAGCTTGTAATTCAGTGTCTATGTCAGTTTTTCTTGTGTTTCAGTATCTGTTCTGTAACGATGCAAAGACGCTGCAACAACTGAGGTCAGAGCCACAGCTGCCAGCCTCAGAAACAGCATCAAGTCTTTCAGTATTGCTGTAGGAACACCAGCCCTGAAACATAACCTCTGTCTCTTGAGCCCCAATGCACAGATTTGGCACCACTGTACCACTTATTTATTAAAATTGAAAAGCCTCCAAAGAAAATGTGGTGGTTTATTATGGTTTTCTATGATGCAGATGATGTCTGCATGGTTGGGTGAGACAGAGATGGGAGCATGTGAGAATGCACAGGATGATGTGTGGGACCTTATGGGAAGAAAATGTAGCTCCTTAAAAGGCTTCTTCCTCAAAATGCGTTCAGAAAACTGCTTCAAGAGGGGACACAGCCCATGCTCACTTCTTCAGGATGGGTAAGAGTGAGCCCTGGAGTGGGAGAAGGGGATGTCAGGTGCTTCCTTCTGCAAATGACTTGGCTATATTTTTAGCAGAATCACTGAGACCACGGGTGGCCGCTGTTCATGTAGCTGAAACAGCAGGTGGTTAGGAGTTCGGCTTAGGAGATTTCCTTGTAGCTCCTACAAATGCATTTGTTCCTGCTTCCACAGGACTTTTACAACACGGAAAATCTAGTGTGCTTCAGGGATGTACACAGGCAGGGAGCCTGATTTTTTGCTTACCCCAGCCCAGCTCCCACTGACGCCCTGGGGCTTCCTGATGTTTAAATGCTCTGCAAAAGGTTCGCACAGGTGGGGGATACCAGCATCCCAGTGAGCCTGGAGCTGATGCAGTGACAGCCATGGCCTGCGCTGGCTCTGCACAGGCTCACAGACAGGCAAGGAAACAAGGAGATGCCTTCCTTACTGAAAGGGTATGCCTAGCTCTTGCAGGGTCATGAAATTGTCACCCTTGGTTCTTCAAGTGCTGAGTTCATCACCAAGGATGAAGCTCCCCCTTCTCCTGCATTGCTGCAGTCCATGGATTTTTTGCTAGCAGGGAAGAGCGAGCTTCATTTCCAGTGATGTGTGTTGATGTTACACCTACTGCTGATTCATCGCGTAACTGGAGGGAGCCATTAAATGATCAGAAGATTAGCAGCAGCAACAGATCCATGGCACGTAGTAACAGATCCAGCTAGAGCTCCCAGAAAGTTCTAGCTATTAGGCGAGTGCACAGCCAAAACATTAAAATACATTTACTGCTCTCCTTGCTAAGCAGGGAGGTGGGTGAAACCGATTACATTTTCCTGGTATAAGGTTCCTCCATTGCCAAAATCCAAGTCTGAAAGTTGTGGAGCTGAAGCAGGCAGGGCAGGAGCAGGTGTGGAGTATCTTCCCTCCTCTCACTGGGAGCCTGAGCAAATGCCCCTCTTGCAGCTCTCCAGCCAGCTGTAACAAGGGGTAAATCCCTCTTAGCTTTGTAAAGCTCCTGAAGTACTTTTCAGCCACTGATCTCATTACTCTGGAAGATATCCAGGAACTGTTACGGGAACTTTCATCAATGTTATTACAGTCTTGTTCTGAAAAATCTTACGGTTTTTCTTTGCAATGGGCGAGTATGCACATGTGAATGTGTTCACTGACACACTGTCTTTTCAGGACTCGTTTTTAGGTGGGCAAGGATTTCTAGTGCTCAAGCAAAATTGCCAGATCCTGTATTATCTGAACATAATGCAGGGAGACATGACGCTTCTCCTGGGTCCATGTATCTCTCCTCACGTTAGGTAGGCAGCCAAGCAAGCAATTCACTTCCTGTTTTCAATTTAAGATACATTAGAAAAGTAGTTTTGGCACCACTGGTGCGGCTCTCAAACAGAGCTGGGGAGCTTTAACTAGCTGCCAGAAAGTAGCAGCTCTGCACTTGGAGAGGGGTGAGAAAGCACCTTTGGTAGAACAGGCCATGTTGGTGGCCTCTTGGACCGATACTATTCCTCTTCTCAGGAATAGTATGATTATGGCCCCGCCAGTGCTGTAACAGATTAGCCCAGAAGAGTGTCTGCTCCAAACTGGAGCTGTGAAAATGCAGCTGCTGAATATCGTTGCAAAGAAAACCACTTACACCAGGTAGGAAGAGGAACTGTGACTCTCCGTGTCTCTCACCCTCCACCAACAGAGCAAACCAGACGATGCCCAGGCAGGTACATCCAGTGGGGTGAGGCCCAGCCTTGTGAGTCCCCCAGATACACTAGCTGCTATTTTACGAAACTTCTGCAGTAACACCTCTTCATTCCCTGTTCAGCAGTGAACATATTTAACTAGAAAGCAAAGACAGTGATGTACAGCCAAGGAAAATTAACCTATTGTTTAAACGTGCCTTATTTAAATTTGTGGAGACAAAAGCTGTGATGCTGTGTCAGTAAAGAACTCAGCAGCTTAACTTCCTTAATACCAAATTATTAGTTGTATATTTAACAGCATTTGTGCTAGTAGTGACAATTCACTGGCTGGGAATCCAAAGGTAAGTTTGATGAAAGTCTAGTGAAGGATGTACTTTGAGCATTACATCCATTATTCTGTTTGCTTTATAAGCTCAAATGCATCCACGTTTTAGCTGTTGACTAACTTGCTCTCCTGCCCTTTGAATTAAAAAAGCTTCTGTCAGAGGAGCTTCAGAAAGTCTTGATGGGGCAATTTAAGATGCTAGCAGCTCTCGTTGTTGAAACTCACTATCCCTGCAGCTGAGGCAGTGAAATGGAGGGTGTACCCAGCCCTCACTCCAGTGAGGGGCCAGCCTTTAGACTGAAGCCAACATCCTGCCAGTGAAGATCAGTTTGGCCCCAAGTCAGCTGTGGCGTGAGCAACTGAACACTTGGGGTGGAAAGCATCAACAGACTGGGCAGGGCAAAGTGCAGGCACCGGTAACTTGTACCTCTACTGTGTTTTGTTTCACTGCTCTAACCAGGATGTGCTTAATATTAAGATGGCTCTGCTTGGAGACACCCATCTCACATCTGCAATGAAAAGTGGTCAAATTCAATTTATTTTTGCTTTTGCTCTGCATTTCACGCTTTATTGCTCATCTGCACTAGCAAGGTGGTTTCCAAAACTGAACACACAGGAAAGCATGATGTTTTTTGGTATGCTGAAACTATGGTAAAATGACATTACTGAACCTGGACAGGCAAGAACAGAAAAGGGATCTCAAATGAAGAGCATCCCAGAATTTAGGGTTTTTTTTAAAGATTACGAAAGGAATATCCAAAATAAATAGCTGGCACCATTAAGAAATGTGTAATATTTCTCCTGTATAGTGAAAATATCTTCCTTACTCACAGCACCCAGGAGTAACACCTGTTCAGCATACCTCAATTGTAACTTCATTTAATGCCTTACTTTGTGCAGTTTTTCCTTCGTGTTCTCAGTAAGACCACCACTCATGACCAGGCTTGAAGTATAATCACTGACAACGGGATTCGGTTTTTGTTTCTGCTGCTGTTAGGTCTCTACTATGTACCACTGACATAAGCAGTTCTGATGAGTGCACTAGACAGACCTTACTGCTCTGGACTGTCACAGTTCTCTTTTTCTACTTCAGTTATAAAACATGTAAGAGTAAATTTTAAAGCTTTATTGGTCTAAATAAAAAAAAGTACAAAACATTTTTACAACAGAACCTGATTATTTTCTGCAATTTAGTAAAACCAAGGGAATAGGCTCTTTGCATGCAGAATTCAAGACACACACAGAGCTGCTGAGCCTGCACGCCAGGCCTTCACCTTCCAGAACACACGCTTCAGCTCAGTGACACACCTAACTCGCTGCAGGGGCTGCAGTCTTCTGACACAGCCTGGCCAGCAGTCCAGCCATTTGTAGAAGTGAGTTCACACCTTCTGCTATCTTCATATGAGTGTACCCAATTTCCTAGAGATAAAGACATCGTAAAAACTTCAGTTTTCTCCCCCAGTCTATGTATAGTATCAAAAATGACTAAATAGAACATAACCCTTATGGCTAAGAGACCAAGTCACTTAAACTTCACTTCTCATGGAAGTATCTTCTCATGGAAACCAACTAGAATGCTTTTTTTTTTTTTTTTTTTCCTAAATTGAAGCCTGTATTTCCCCACTTCCTTTACAAGAAGCAAGGTGCATACATTCGAGGACAGGTTTTAAATATGAAGAGTGATTCCACTACATCAGTTTACCATTTGTCAGTTGGCTGTTCATATAATTTAATATCTCACTATTTATCACACTAGATTCAAGTATGTGCTTGAAGAAAGTTCTCAAGGAGTTATTTAAGGCTTTGATGTAAATAATAAATTCAGCCAGCATCACATCTGTTATTAATTCTAGTCGATCACTAAAGTGACTTTCGGCCCTTCCACGGGTGATTAGATGTCAAAAGTTCTAGTGACCATTCTTACTGACAAACTGATAATGCAGGGTGGGAAAGGAAGCAGTAATGAGTTAAGAAATACTTTTTTCATGCTAATGTACAGCAAATCTCAAACAGAAAACCCTGAGGCTGCCCCTGCATTACGGATCACATCCTCTTAAAAAGGCCCAAAAGATCCTACCAGGAGCTAGGTTAGTACTAACCTTGATGAATTCCAGTTTCAGATATTCTGGCATTTGAAAGGTTTTACACACACGGAAGATGTTGCCAATCACATCTTCTGGAGAGTATCCAAGTCGCCACAGGTGTGCAAGAATCTGTGCAGGCAAGAATAATCTCTCACTTACCTGGCAAGGCAAGTATATTCACTTTTGGAATAGCTGTACATAACTACCGGAATGACACACACTATTTATCAGATGATTTAACCTCGATTGTTTAGCAAGTAATTTCAATACATGGCTTTTTTGCTTGTTGGCTTATTCATCTGAAAAACTCTTCCATTAAAAAGGACTTAATTCATCAACTCACCTACATGGTATTGCCTTTACCCTAAAGTACAACACACACCGTGATTTCTTCGAAACAAACAAGAATTCTGTAGAGAAAAATTGTCTATGCCGACACAATGCATGAAAACTAACCTTGTATGCTTCATCAATATTTGCATTTATGCAGTGTTGTATCATTTCTTTCACAAGCAGAGGATGAGGCTCATCACATACCTATATCAAAGAGAAATATTACGCTTCAAAATATTAGAAGACTCTATGTTAAAAGTCTAGTATTTTCACCAAGCTTCTATACAGTTCAAGTACTAAACCAGACAGATTCTGTAATACCGAATTAATTTTCAGTAATATGACTTTTCAGCTATCCTGCCATGGCAGGCACAATAGCACGAAACAAGAACACCCAAGTAATAGATTCTAAAGTGATCACTGTGAAATTTCCCAGCTGTTGTGATTCACGTGCTTTGAGAGAGCTGGAAAACCGCAGTCTCAGATGTGCCATTAGGGACCGCAAGTGCTCTCTCCCTTTTCAAAAGGCACATGCCCTCTTTTACACCCCAATGCTGAAATTGCTACATACATAGTGCTGTCTGCAAACTGACAAAGCACTTTCAAAGGGTTATGTACCTGATTAAAGTTCTCACACAGCTGTAGTGCTCAAGTTCTAGCATCACTGTTTTATGCTATAACTAACCTTAAAGACATTTTCACTGTTTATGAAGCCAAATCCAGAATATGTGGACTGTAAGTTGTTTAAAGCCTGTGAAAGAAAAAATAAGACTTCATTTGTTTTCTGAAATAATTTTCTGAAGTGCTGTACTTCTAACTCCCCTCAGGATGAAATACACTTTTCAGAAAATGATGCTAAATAAGCAATTTTCAATTAAGCAACACAGTAAACTACAAATGTATACAGATTTTTGTTCCTTCCCACAAATTCAGTATCCAGTTCCCATCAACTCACTTTTCAGGAGCAGATCCACTTTAAAACCTCACAAAACCAAATAGTTTAGTTACTCTTGTGCCACAGGTCACCTCCCTTTGCTTTACCTCTCCAAAAATAAATCCTCCAGAGCCACAATTCGAAGGTTCTTTTGCTTTAAACAGAAGCGCCTTTGTTTCATTGCCCTTCTTTTACCTGTCTCATATCCCCTTGGGCTGTGAAGATAATGGCTTCCAGTCCATCATCTGTATATGGTACATCTTCTTTCTCAACAATTTTCAGTAGCCTTGCAAGGATCTGTGAATCTGTCAGCTTGGTGTAACGCAGCACTGCACACCGGGATTGAATAGGTTCTGAGGGCAGAGATGTATAATTAGTATTTCCCTCTTTTCTCAAAAAAATCCCCCAACCATTTGTTTTCATCTTGGAAGAAGCTATCTCAGTTTCCAACTCATCATTTGTCTTCTTTCAAAGAAAAAGAACAAGTCAGCTCCAAACAGAATATAGCATCTCCTTAAGCATATCTTTCAGTCCTTCTCTTGAGCCCAAATGTGCTACCTGAGTTTTTCCAGATATGTGCAAATACATATGAAGCTCAGCTTCTTCTGTTTTCTGGGTTTTCTGAATGTATGTTTATCATGCTATTTTAACGGCTAAACAAGAAAAGTCTAAAGGTCAACAATGTGTTACCCTATAGGTAAACTTAAAGATTATGTTTCAGAAAGGACAACGAAAGGTGTGCAATATCCCGTAAACAATACATCCAACAGCTTTAACTGTAGTAGAGTTGGATGGAGATTAAGCCCTAAGTATGAGAAATCTGCTGCTGCAGTCACGCACAGCACTATCCATCAAAACCAGCTATTCAGAGGGTTCATTTGCTACACAAGTACACTCTTCTTTTATTAGCTGGATGTACAGGTGGCTTGATTTTTCAGAAGTACCATGGTTTCCTGCAACAAGCAGGTCCAAGGTATTTCTGAAAACAGCCCTGGAAGTTAGCCAACAGTATGGAGAACATATGATAAAAACACTCAGGGACTAGCAGCACTTTACCTATGATTTTGTCTGAGGCATTGCACGCAAGCGCGAAGCGCGTTGTTTTGGAATAAATTTCCATTGTTCTTCTCAGTGCTTGCTGTGCTCCATCTGTCATGCTAGGGGAGAAAAGGAGTTAGGACAGATTTTGCCCTTCATGACTTACAGGTGCAACCTAATAACTATTTTTACACAAGCTTCATAGTTTACTGATATTAAACAGTGTTTTGTAAATGACTTGATATTCTGGTTCGATAAATGAAGCAGCTTTTTTTAGTCATGTGACCAAATCATCCAACAATGGAGGCAGTCACCAAGACCTCCATTAATATAACGTGCAAAATTAAATCATTAATACTCTGAAGAAAACTGCTACGAATACTACTACTTATATGCAAATGGAGGAGAATGTCCTGTTTTCTTCCAGTGAAATAGTCTAGGCAAGCCAGACTGTTTTCAAAGAGAAAGTAAACTGGAAGACACTATTTCATATCCAGCTAAATCACAAAGTGTTTCACCTCAATATTCAGCATCTCCTTTGAAGCAATGATCTCTGCTTGGTATGAGTAATCTCCTAAGAACACTGTTGAATGCATATTTATTTCCTAACAAATTATTTTTGATGGCCTGATAGAAACATCTAAGACTGCCTAATACAACAGCTCTGCACACAGGATAGATGCAGCACATTTCACATAGTAGCTAAAGTCAAGAAAAAAACAACGCACCTGTCTGCTTCATCAAGGATGATTATTTTATGCCGACCTTTTGGAAGTGTGACCTTTTGCTGGGCAAACATTTTGATTTTGTTTCTCACAACATCAATGCCTCTGGAACAATAATTCAAGTGACTCATGATCAGTTGGGTGAAATTGCATAACAGATTTTATTCAGCAGCAACAGTGGCTGAAGCACTCCTGAGCTCCCTATTCTCCCACTATTTGTTCCTGCTCCTTCAGCTGTGCCAGTATAACTGCTGAGAAACCATGTTGTAAGCCAGACTCCCTAACTAATTCATATTTAAACACCAATAATCCTCATTTTTTGAGGTTTTGAAAAGATATTTTAATAGTGGCAGTATACATATATACGTATGTGTGTGTGTATATATATATATTTAAAAACTGCAACCTTTACCTGCAGTACTGCCACAAAATGAGTTATGTTTGGCAAAAAGCAGGGGTAATAAATGAACAAGTGCAGAAGCATTTAAGACCGATTTGCCAGTACTTCACACACCTACATCCACAGGCCCAGAGGTAACTCAGAAGAGTTTAAGAAAAACAGCGGGATAGAATGCAACATATTAGCACAACTTGGACACTTTCCTAGACAGACTATCAACAAAGACTTAATTTTAAAAATAAAGGATTTTACTGTTTTGTTCTGTTTAGAAAATGAATACTATAGCTCTTCTACAACTGATATTTACAAAGGTAGGTAAAATCTATCAACAGCCCCCCAGGAAACCCTCTCAGAATACTTCAGGATGGGTTTGATACAGAACTCAGGAAATATAATCAGCCCTCAGTGCCTGATCCTTGGAGAAGAGTGAGTGCCCTCTACGTATCTAAGACCCTTAGCCTACATTTTAATCCTCAACTGCCCTTATTGCCTTAATTTCTCTCACTTTGCTTTTTTTCCTAAACACTGAAAAGGTTCAGTATAACCAACTTTTTTACTTTTCGTTCTCTGGAGTATCTTCATGATGGCAAGGGGAAGCTTAGCTCTTTCAATTCAAGAAAACAGTATTGTTTTGGATTCCGCACTCCATTTGTTTACATTTTTGTGTATGAAAGTATCTATCAAGTTTATAAAACATCAAGTAATATCACCTATGTTGATAGGTGGACACCAAAGACTGCCTAACTTTTAGTTGGGAAAACTGCATTAAAAGAAGTACCAGAGGCCTTTACTATGGCATCGGGCCTATCAAGCTGGCCTGAGTTTAAAATAAAAATGGATACTTGCTTCTTCATTAAAAGTTTGATAAGGTTTATTCATTCTCACCTGTCATTTGAGGCATTCAGCTCCAAAACAGCATCCTTCAATGCAGGACCAAGCAGAGCACGAGCCAAGCAGAGGATACTGGTGGTTTTACCTGTTCCTGGAGGGCCCTAGAAATGCAACAATGCAGCAATTGCTGGTAAGATTAATGTAATTTTCTAAGTTGTACTCTCTACAACACTCCTCACAGCTGCAGCAGTGGATCAGACTAGAGGCTGGCTAAGTTCAGGATCCTGCCTCCAACAGAGGCAATGCCACAGAGGGAAGCACAAGACACACTGCAGTAGGCATCTCAGAGGCAAGTTAGTTTTTAACAGCAGGTTGTTTACTGTGTATTCTGCCAAGAACATTGCTCCTTGACCATGCAATCACTATCGCTCTTACCCAGCACATTCAGGCACGATGCAAATCTATACTGGGAGGCTACTGTAGCTAGATTTTAGAAGCCAGGACCAACACAGTGAAATACAGTACAACACAACAATACTTACAGCAATTATAATATTTGGTACATTCCCCTCTTTTGCAAAGACCTAAGAAAGAATAATGACAGCAAATTACATAATAAAATAACAGGAGCAAATAGTTTCCAATTCTATTCTATTTCAAGCATGGGAAACAGGCTTCTTTTTTTCCCCTCCTGCTTTCATTTTTTTTTTTTAAACCTGGCTGCTTTTGTGTTGTTTTTTTTTTCCCCAGTTGAACCATTAGAACTCAGTCCCTAGAATAATATGGAAAAACTTAAAAGCACTTAATCCCACAGGTCTTTAGTACTCTTGCCTTTCCTCTGCATTCATTGTGATTACACGCTTGCTAGTACAAGCCTTCTGCTAACAAATACTGTGTACTCACAAACTAATTTGTTAAGAAAAAAATTTTTCTTCTAGAAAAACATTATATTTATGTTTCTTTCTGTTATATAAAATATATTTATTCACCAAAACAATATTATTATGACAGCTACATTTTTCTAAGATGTATCAAAACAAGGACAATTTAAACAACATCCCAATTCAAAGAAGCATATTTCCTTAAACACCACTCAAACATGTTCTAAAATGTGTGATTTCTTAAGTAAATCATAAAGGTTTTTTTCCACGTACCCAAGTATGGATGTAAAAATACAAAAGTGCTTGTAACGGTCTGTGGATCTAGGCAGAACTATTTTTTTGAGCTAATCCATAAAGATAAAGGGACAGCTACAAACCTCCAATCTGCTCACAGTATCTTCGTTTCCAACTATTTCACATAGTTTCATGGGTCTGTACTTTTCCACCCTGTAAAAGTAAAACCCCACACACTTCAGCACATCTAATAAAACTTTAGCAGTGCTTTACACTGACAGAAAAGGATTATGTTAACATAGAACAGACGACTTGAGGTGTCTTCAGTGCAAACGCTGCAGGGTCCCCCCTCATTGCTAAGCACAGCATTCCACAACACTAATTCCTGAAAGGTTGTTAGTTCCATTAGCATAAAAAAAGGAAGGGAAAAATGCTTAACTCGGACACGAGTTTGGCACTTCAGTCTGCTATGGGGACTAAGGGGAGATGTCACGCTGTGCACTCCCTCACGGTTAACACAAGGCAGGGCTGACTGTGTCTGGACTCGATAGGGACTTCTTACTTTCCACGCCAGGCTGCCCGGTGCCCACTCCCCCCGCCTACACAGGCCCCAGTCCTGCCCGGGCAGGTTACTGGATGCAAGCAGAGCCTTCTACGCTGCGGGGACACCCCCGCTTCCGAGTCAGACCCAGCTACTGTGTTCTGGCGGGCACAGGCCCTAAGCGCTCGGGCCTGGCCGCGACCAGGGCCTCAGGGCCGCCCCACAGAGGGAGGCAGGGCCGGCCTACCCGATCCCCTCAGCCCTGTACGGATACAGGCCCCACAGACCAGCGCGCGCCCCCACCTTCCCGCCAACGGCACGGCGCGCCCCGCCCCGCGCCCCATAGGCCAAGCCCCGCCAAGCCCCACCTCCCGCCGCGCTCTGCACCAACGGTCGCGCGCCTCCGGCCCTGCTCCCTCCCCTGACTCCACCTCGCAGGCGCTCGATGGCCGCCCGCGCCTCCCGCCCGCAGCCGGGCCCCCGCGCAGGCCGCGCCGCCTCCCTCCCTCACCAGGGCAGCTCGTAATGGCCGCCGCCGGCCGAAGAGGCCCCCGAAGGGTCGGTAGATCCCTGCTTCTCGCCTGCAGCGGGTCCGGCCTTCTCGTCCTCTGCGACCTCCACCTCCATTCCGGCGGCGGCGCCCCGGCCCCTCTCCCCGCCGCCTCCGTGAGGGGAGGGCCGCGCTGCCGGGCCCGCCTCTCGGGGCTGGCCGGCGGGATGAGCCCTCCCCCGCGCTCAGTGCCCGACCGGGGCGGCCTCCTCGGGAGTGGGCGCTGGAGGTGCTGTGCGGCTGGCCCGGCGCCTGCGGCAGCTGCGTGGGGCCGCTGAGGGGAGCGGGCCGGGCCCGGGGCCCTTGGGGCGCTGGGCTTTGCTGAGGGAGGGCTGGCGGGGAGGCCTGGGGGCCGCTCCCGGCACGGCTGGGTGGGCTTGTGCGCGGCTCTTCTGAGTCCGGCTGCTTCCCCTGGCCTACCGACTGGTCAGGGTCATCAATAAAACCAGCGATATGTTTGCACGTCAGGAGTCTAAAACTTTGTTTCTTCTTCTAGCTACCTTTATTCCCTCCCTAAAATGAAAACAATAAAAGGTGCATCGCAAAATACTGTAAGTAGTTATAATGGGAGGGCTGGTTCCAGTGTGACTGTTAGAATTGGTGTATCAACACTAGTTTTAAACCTCAGTAGTTAATGGGGCCTCTTGGTAGGTCTTGAAGCTCAGCTTGTGCTCCACATAATGACATCTGAGTTAGTTCAGTGAGCAGGGGACCTGTCCTTCAGTCTGGCCTCTGATTTCTTGCGACATGTTTCTAATTTAAGGTGGGTGGGAGGTAGGAAGTTGGAACTCATCATATTTGAAGCGCTGTGTGAGCAGTGATGCTCTTCTAAGGGGTTAACTTCCTATCACTTGCACAACATTTGCGATGTTACTGTCAGAACCTGTTACTTAGTGTTTTGAGGTTGGTATGTGAGCATTTGCAGATAAGAGCATAGCCTTCAGCCTGTAGAACTGGTTCTGCCTGTGGCCTGACGGCGATAGCGATAGCGATAGCGTTTGCTGAGTTTGTTCTAAGGCTCTAAAGCTCCGGAGGGTGAAGTTTCTGTTACAAAAAGCACAGTGCTATATCTGAGTTTTTGTGTAGGCAGGGTGGTCAGTGCTTTAATCTTGTATTGCATGGGGGGGGTTATTAATATTTGTACATGGTTCCTAGTGGTTTTAGGATACATAAGGGTGAAATTGTAAGCGGTCTGTACCTTTATATGGCTGGCAGAATTAACTGTGGATTAACTTTGCCTCCGTTGGAGGTAAAGTAGAAAATTAAATAACACAACTATGTGGCATGTGAGGGTGAGATAGCTGGCACTTTTTTCAGTATTCAGGCTGTTTGTAGAACACATACCAGATGACTACGTTTTTCCTGTAATACCTCAAACTCACTATGTTACTCTTCTCTTTGGATTTAACTTACTGCAGTACTCAGCAGAACCCAACATGAGACAGTGAAATACTGCAGCTGCATACAGCACTGCTGGTCATAAAAGTCTGTCAGTACAGCACACTGGACATGCTTTGGTTTCTTGCCAAATTACACAGTTGTTAAGCTCTTAGGAAGTACCAACGTCTAGATAAGATAAAATTTTCCTGGCCAGCATTCTCCCACTGTGTGTGTGGGATTGCTGCTGATAAGCCCCCAAAGGACAGTAGGAAACGCCATTCATAAGAATTGTTGCAGAGAGCCTGATGACAGATTTTGTGATAAGTTTCTGCTAATCAGTGCAATAGGTATTTTTTTGATACAGTCTCCAAAGCACTGCAACCCCTTGTAGGCAGTAACTTCTCACAGTGGTTCTGTAGCTTACCAAACACGGAACAAGCATTTATTGAAAACACAATATTGATAGGGATGTGTGGCAGGTACATGAGCTGGAAGTTTTAAACCCCATCCGTCCCATATGTTTTTATCACAGTCTGTCTGTTTACATCACAGGATACATCCAGGATAAAATAAATTTTGAATTCAGTGCTGAAATGGCAGAACTCTTTTGTTGTGTCATCAACAGTACCTGAATACACCTGCATGCAGATGTACTGTATCATCCTGAAAGGAGAATAATCTTAAATTTAAGATTATTCTTTCTGTCCTGTCTCTTGCTCACCACAAAAGCTTACTAATTTTTTGTAATTGGTATAGAGTACAGATAAAGGCTTTTTGCTAACGATTTAGTTAGCAAGGGGAATGTTCCTCTTGAGTGTATTCAGAGAGCTTATACTACTAGTAATGGAGATCACCATCAAAGGAGTAAGTGGTGATCTTCTGGTCATCACAGGAGTGAGGAAGTCCCAGCTGCAGGTGCTGGAGGAAGGGAATAAGTCCTTTAAAGACTGCATAGAGGCTTTTTTTCACATCAACTTCAGTCAAGGGCTTCTGCTCTAGCCTCTACAGGACAACTGAAGCCCAATGCAATGTGTTTTGTCAGGGGGTTGGGTAAATGCAGAAGTTGTGGCAAAAGAATTGCTGTTTTGCATGCTATGGTTGGTGAAACTGAGGATAGCTTGTTTTGAGTTTGAACAAGAAGTTGAAATCAGTGAAGACATTAAAAGTGAGGCAGTAATTGAAGACAGCGAAGGGCAGCAGTGATGAAATTATTGTGGAGGGGTGTGAGGTGTAAAATCCAGAAGGCAATAGAAATGAAGCATGAGAGCAGAAACTAATTTTAGGTGATCATTAGTTGAAAGTATATATCTGTACTGCATATTTGGTACAGATGAGTAATAAAAATTTTCTTATATACAGTGGTT
This sequence comes from Falco punctatus, assembly GCF_963210335.1. Lineage (NCBI taxonomy): Eukaryota > Metazoa > Chordata > Aves > Falconiformes > Falconidae > Falco > Falco punctatus. The sequence continues at coordinate 103,957,859 of NC_137580.1, read as the reverse complement.
TTGGAAGGGAGAGAACTCTTCAATATTCAAGGTCACTTTGCTTTTGAGTTAAATTTGTGAGTTCAGCTTACCGCTGTTGTTAGGGCTAACACTAATATATGTTATCCAGCAGGTCTAAAAGGCCAGGGGCTGTGATCTTAAATTACAGTGTTAAGAGAAGTGCAAAGTTCCTTCAACTGTCCATTCCCCATCCCCACCAGCCCTGCAGTCAGTTAAAGCTGTCGCCTCCCATTGTAGCGTGCTGGTGTTCAACAGCCACAAGTAGGTCACATCGCACAGATGGTCTTGCTGCCAGGGAAATGCGGAGTCTGCAGTCCCCTTTGAGGCTATTCCCTGTTTGCTCGCTCTCCTAATCACACAGTTAGGTTGGAGACAGTGGAATGAATTCTGATGCTACCAACCATTTTATCTTGCTTTCACTGAGGCTGAAAGCATAAAGCGAAGCTGGTACAAATACAGAGAGTGAAAGTAATGATGGGATGGTTACAAGGGAGGCTGGACTGGTGCTTTATGAAACAGGGCATCACCATATTAGGCGGTTTCATTGGCTCAACGTGTCTGCACCCAGACTGACAGGGGCCCTGATTCCTATAGAGCTGCTGTTCTTGAGCTCTAGAGCAAAACTGAGGATGATGCTGTCAGTGTATGTCAGTATTAATTTGTCCTTGTTCTTGTAGCATCATAGCACCCCTCCATTCTTCATACGTTTATCTGAAGGATGTCCCTGGGAAGTACAGTTGTGCTGATCTGAGCTAATGTTATGTGTACCATTTAAAATTTCTTCCTAAATATAATGGCTGAAGTCACACATTCACACTCCACCAGCAAACTGCCACCTCCTAGTTTATTTCCCCTCCCGCTGCCTCATCCTCTCTCATTACCATCTTTAGTAGCTGTAGAGCAATGGCAGCTTACCAGAAGTCTGGGTAAATACAGCCAGACATCTGCCCGCCTTGTTACCTGAGCACTTTTATTTACGACATCTCATTGCTTTTTACATTTTCATTAAATACCTTTAAATGTTTTTTTAATGCTGTCACATGAAATTCTAAGCAGCATGCCATCTCAGTCTGCAGTTAGGAAATTCATACTGCTAGAAGTGAGGCAAGTCACAGGCTGTTGTGACAGAGTAGACAGAAAGATCAGTTTCAGCTTACCAGCTGAATCGCTACCAGCACATTCTAATGTTGTATATATTTACAATTCTTTTCTATAAGCACCTAAAAATACTTAAAAGAGTGGATTTAGATCACTGCAATTTTAAGCCAGAGAAGTTTTATTATGATTGTTATGCATGTGTTGAGGAACAAATTATAATTTGACCAGTGCTTTACACTAGGTAACAAGAAAAAGATTCAGGAGCAGTGAACTGCTAGTCCTACTCTCCTGCTCCTTGGATGCTTAAGACTAACAATGTAATTGAAATTTGTTGTTTTTTTTTTTTTTTTTTTAAGCATGTGGTAGAGAACGAGGAGTGTCCAGTGCAAGCCCAGTTGTGTGGTTACAGCTCTAGTCAGTAGAGGGAGTACGGACACCTGTATTAAAAGCCACATAGGGTCACCCGTGACACCCAAGAGAACAGACTTTCTCCTAGAATTCCTCACTTGTTTGCAAAAAAAAATAATAATGTAAACTCTTCAAGCATGCAATTTCGTAGATGCCAAAATGTAGTTGCTGGTTACTAACACTGTTGATAACGCTGAAAGTGTAGGAGAGGGGAATGATCCTTTGTGCTTGCCAGGCTTTTCTTCTTGTGGCAGTCACCCTGTGAGCAGTCGGCTGCTTGTACCTGCAGCTTGGGGCTGGCGTGGAGCAGTACCTTTTCTCCTCCGTGTCAGGATCTTGTGTCACCATTAGTAACGTCTGCCTCTGGGGAGAACACGGACTCCCTCTTTTTGCTGAGGAAGCTGAGAAAGCGATTGTGCGCATGTCTTCTGTTGCTAAATGTAGATGTTGCAAAGAGCATCCTGCAGCAGCGAGTGCCTTGCTGGGACTCCCTTACATAAGAGGAAGGATCTTGATGAAAAAGAACAATCCTAATGGCTCTGTGAGCCTTCTCCTTAAAGACTCAGCCTCAAGCCGGTATAAAAGCAGGGGAGTGATTTGAGGATGGTGTCAGCTAAGCTCTGATGAATGATACCATCCAGCAGTTTGAAATCGAGGTAGACCGTCTGGGTTCATCTATTCTTTCACCAGTGTGCCACTTTGTGTTTTCAGACGTAACACTCGGTCTCCGTGGCCTCTGTTTCCCATAATGATAGGAATGTGGACTGACTTGATTGATGTTTATCAGAAACTTCAAAGGAAATTTGCAATGAAGTTGATACAAAGTGGATTTTATTTTTTTAAGAGTTACAGTATCGCTTGACTTTTGGTCAGACACAGTGTAGCCATGACACAGCATGATATTTCTGTGTAGTGCATCCACTGCATCCTGTGTTCATTCCTTAGGTCAGCAGTCTGGTAATCTCTACTGACTGCCTCTAATTGGTACTGTATGGCATTATGCAATCCATTTCAGCTGCATCTAGTCTCTTAAATGCTGGGCAAAACTTGATCAGAGACCTTGTTTGGCTGAATGCAACAAAACAGATCTTAAGTAACATTAAATTGCACTCATTTTCTGTACGTCAAAGATGAAAATGCAATAATGTTGTTGTTTATCAGGAGCGCAGGAATTACCAGGTTGTAGCGCTGTGGATTCCTTCAAGTCTGCAGAGTGTGGATTTAGAAATACCAGAAGGAAGAGCTGCAGTATTCCAAACCAGGATGTTCCTAAAGCAAAAAGGAGGAATTTAGCAAAAGATTAAGGTAAGAAGAATTGAGTCTGGCTTCACTGTAGAATAATAGAGGAAGTAAAAAAATCTGAGAAAAATAACAATGTGGTTGTTATCTTTCGACCTCTGTGTGTATGGCTGAATTTTGCCTAGGTATGCAATGAAAAAATAGGGCTTGTACTCCTAAGATTTGTTTTAGTGGCTGCATATCAATTTGGGGTTTATATGATGACTTGGTATATTAAGTCTAGAGCAAATATGCACATGGACTTTGATTGTCCCAAGAGAAAATGGCTTGTGAACCTTTCCTTAGTCTGGAAGAATGTGAAAAGAAACAGTCCTGTGTTACTGGGTGAAGGTGTATTCTGTTTTATGGGGTTAAAGTCCAGCACAGCCTAGGTACTGCGCTAGCTGGCACTGTACAGTCAGAGTTGGCTGCAGTCCAGCATGGTGCTGGTCAGCCCTAGAGCTCCAGGCAGCATCTTTCAAATGAGATGTGACAGGACACTCCTGTGGAGGAAAATCTTTGGATATTAGCCCTGCAATCCAGGCTCCATTCCACCTGGTCTAAATAAGCTCCCTAAATTTAGGGCTGCCTCCCTAAATTTCCCTCGCCTTAATTAGGTTCCATATATCCTCCTATTAAAGACATTTGCTGCTCATTGTTTCTAGTGCTACATTAGTGAAGTTATCACAGAAGTCTGAGGAATGGGGGGTGAGGAGAGAAAAAGTTTCTCTTTCCTGTATTAGTCATCTGGCTTTGCCCCTTCCAAGTCAACAAATCCTATGAGAGCATGTCTTACCGAGTGAGACTCATCTGCAGGTTTGAACGCAGATGATCAGGTTGGTGTATGTCCTGGTGTTTAGTGACTTCCTTGAAAACACCTGATTTCCCTGCAGTTGGGTTGCTCTTTTTCTACTGACTCATTGTAAGGTCATGGTCCTGTTAAAATGCAAACTCAACAGGAAAGGGTAGTAAGTTCCAGTGTTGAGAGAGCTCCATTGAAGCAGCAGAGTAATCTGTCACTTCATTGATACTGCATTTAAGTGCTATGTAAGAACAGGACATTGTAAACAAAATGAGGCAGTTTACCTATCTTGTCTAGTTTCCAGTAAATCTTTATTTAATGGTGTGTCAAAGTAACACAGTTAATCTAATCAAGTAAAGTTAAACATTAGTGTATATATCCCTTCTTTTGTAACTTGTTTTACCTGCACTTTCTCAAAGCAGCTTTAACTGTAGCAGGAAGGAAAAAGCCTTCTATCAGTCTTCTTTGTTACACGCATACAAAGCACCTTAGACCACTTTGGTGTCATAGAAGCTGTGCTTAATCAGCTTCCTTGGTTGGTTGTATAGCTTTCACACTGCAAGTCACAGGATAAAGTGTTTGTGTCAAAATTGGCTTGGAGAAGTCTGAAACCACATCTTACATAGAGATTGCTTAGTACTTTTTTTATTTGGTAAATTGACAGGCTGTCTTTAGGATATATCCAGATACTTAAAGATATGCTTATACATCACAGGTTTGGTGTCAGATTTTGCAAAATGGTTTTGGGCTCCCCCTGGATAAGTTTAAGACCACTATAATTGTTAACACTTTCACAGAGGCCAGACAGATGCTACAGTACACCTGGTATAAACATTTGTGATGTGAGGATTTTGCTCACCTTTTATTTAAATGTTTATTTTCTTAATAGCTTGAATTTTAGTAGCACTTTTAAAGAGCTTTGAATTTAAAAAGCCTGTTCAAATTGGCCTCTAGTTAGAGTGCTTAAACTATTTGTCTGTTCTGAGAGTTTTTAAAGTAGATTTTGGGGGTTTTTTGTAATCTCTGTTGTAGGTATTTGGGGCTAAGTTTTGTTGAGGGGGAAGTTGGGTGCATATATTGGTTAGTAACTAAAGAGCAAAGAAGTATCCTAGTTCTGAAGGATGAGGTTTCCGATACCAACCAGAATTTGCTTGTCTGAACTTCAGTTTCCAGTGGGCTTTGTTGTTTGCATGCTAAAGGCAGCTGGATGCATTTGAGTGGGATTTTAAAAATAAACTAATTAATGAGAAATAAGTGTAGTCCCAGTCCTGTGGCAGTGCAGGTGAAAACTCCCATGGACTTGAGTAAACCCAGGATTTAATTTAGGGGTGGTTTTCAGTGGGTTTTATTGTTTAAAAATTTATTCTGCAACAGTAATCTTAGGTGATGCTTGTACTGATAGAGGATTATTTCTTCCTCCCCTTACTCCCCCATACCATAAAGAGCACCTTAAATATTGATATTTTTTTTATCTAATCCCACCACATGGCATTATTAATCCATGTATTTTACTACCACCCAGGAAAGCTTTGCATATAAAACATTGACATTATTAAATGAATGTTGGCTGCTGCATCCCAGGGCACATTTTGCTGCCTCTCCTGATGTGTGTGTGGGTTTACTGTCTTGGTTTTTTTCCTTCCTTTCATTCTGACTGCCCTGCTATAACTTGTTTCTCATTTGCCCAGCCCAGCAGGGGACATATTCTGAGGGCTAATGTTCATTAGACAGTAATTAAAACAGTGAAGGATGAATGCTAATGTAAAATGCTATATTTTTTCTGTAATTTTCAAGAGATGAATCTTCCCCTGTACATGCCCTCCTTTAGGAAGTCTGTCAGAAAGTAATAGGTAGCTTCTTTCTTTCCCTGCAGATTCCAGAAATCTGCAAGGAGGAGTTCAGACTTCTCAGACAGGTCTTGTTACTGTGTCCTGTGCAAAATAATTACGAGTTCAGAAACAGTCAACCTGATGGTAAAGTTTATGAAATCAGGAGCAGCTAGTGCTGTGTGTTAGGTTTGAGCTGTGAGGGGACCGATGGTTGCTCCTCTGCACGCAGTTTGAGCATACAGGACACTTCTGTGTCTCCAGTTAGTGGTCGACAAATGACATCTGCAGCTTCACATCTGTCTTCTCAGGAAAGTGAAGGACTGCAGAAGATCATTTTCTGATATTAAGGGTGGTCTTTGTTACTGGGGGCACAAGGAAATGGAAGAAGCTGTCTAGCTATGTGGGAAGAGAAGATCTCTTTTCCCAGGAAGGTGCTTATTCTGAGCTCAGATGTGCTCCTATCCTGAAGCCCCATACAAAACAGCCTTTAGGGTGGTGTAGTTTTAGGGTGTGAGAAGAGTGGGGCAAAGTGGGAAGAGAGCTTACCTGGAGAACTCAAAGCAACAGTTTAGGTACATGGCTGGGGTAAACATCAGCCTCTCCAAACCTTGGAAGGATCCCATCCTGGTATGCATCCACGCTGGCTGTGCAGCATGCATTCCCCCTGTAACGCAGTGACCCCCTGTGGGACCCTCACTGCAGGACACCAGCTGAGTTCCCTGCTGCACTGGGTCACCCTCACGGCACATTCAGGGTGCAGTTTGCCCCTTGTGATACTCCATCACAGGAAGGCTGGTAGGAAGGGAGCTTTCAGGCTTCCATCCTCCACGCCTGCCTCTCCTTCTTGATGTCCTGGATACTTGCCAGCTTGTGACTGAGTGCCCCCAAGAAATATTTACTTCCTGTTTTTTTGCTTAGACCTCCAGAGGCCTCATTTTTCATGAATAAAATATGAGCTGTTCTCCTAGAGCCATGAAGGGAGGAAACCACTGCCAGCTGATGTGGCCACTGCTTTTTATTGCTGTGGTTGCTGGTGCCTCCGCCCTTGCAGGCACAGAGACCAGAAAAGAGAGGAAACAGCTCCAGGGTTTTGTTTAGTGACTGTTCCCAGTGTGAATTGTGCTGTCTGGAGTCAATACTGATGAACAGCTTGCTTTGTAATACCCTCTTTCAAGAAGTTTGTACCTGAGGAACTTAAATGTTTCTGTTAGAACTGAAATGATCAATGATTTCTCTTTTGCTCAGAGTGCATGACTGGCTAATGTTTGGGTTTCATTATGTTGTAACCAGTGGATATTTCTCTGGTGTTCCCCCCTGCCTTTTTTAAAATTTGTCCAGATGAATGTAGAGTTGTACAATCACTTGTCTTATCTGAATTGTATTTTGATTTTTCCATCTGCTTCCACAGTTTATCTAAATTGTGTTGCATTAGCTTCATTTTATGCTTCTCTTGCAGCTCCTCTTGTCTTGGCATACTGTTCAGATTTAATAGACATGATATGCAAATAACAATATTAAGTAATAGCATTTACCCTCATGGTGACTGTACTTGTGCTCCCATGCTTTGAAGACAGAAATTAACGGGTGAGGTGAAGGGGTATCAAATGCCACTTTCTTACCCATATGAGTAAACAGCAATGTGTTCTCTTGCCCACAGAGGTATTATTATGTTCTTCCTGAGCTTTTGGAACTATTTTCTCCCTAAACATCATTTGTCCTGGAGATTTCTAGGCTGCCAAGCCAACTTTTCTTACAGGTATTGCTTTTGACTGCTAGACTGGTAGCAGAGCTGAGAACAGAGACTGATTTCTACACCATTACTGCTTCCCTCTTTTGATCATTCTCTTAACATAGTTCCTGTATTCGGTACTCATATCAGCTGAGAGCAGGCCGATTTTCTAGATATAAGTATATTTTTATAATAGTTTCCAAGTTCACCCTGGGATTTAGCTTTTTGCATGTGTGCTTGCTAGTAATATTTTGGTAGAATCTTTAACTGAATGGCTAAAAACTATATTCATCCAAGCAGCACAGTTAATGGAAAAAAGATACTGTCAATATACAGGTAGCAAAACTGAAATGGGAAAGTTCAAAATGTCTTGCCTAAGAAGAGAGAGTTTTGGCTTAGAATGTGGCCTTTGTCCTCTATATTGAGTACAATTGACTTCTTCCTTTAATTACTTACACAGTTACATCTGTGCAGGTTTTATGCATGGTAATAAACATGTCTATATGCATGTATTTACATATTTGTACATGCAAGATAGACACTATATTGATTTACTTGGTTAAATACAAATTGACCAGTAGCTCAGAAAAAGGTCGTAGACATTGAAAAATAGTACTTTTAACCCGTAAACATAAAACATAGATTCCCCCACCCCTACAGTGATTATTTGGTTATTTCACCCTGTTCTCTGGGTGCTAAAATGGAACAAATGCAGTTGTTCAAGTTGCTTATTCAGTATTTCAGTTGTCGTTAATGTAAGACACTGTTTATTGCTGCATTATATGAGGAGTCTGAATCAGGTAAGTTGCTTCCTGAGCAGACAGGGCTATATAAATTGAGTGTGCCGTAAGTCCTCTGTGACTGTACTGTTCTTCAGAGACAATTCTCTTTGTCTGATCAGTGAATTCCTAGTTAAAAACCTCCTGAAATGCATGCTGACATCAGGTGATAAAGCTGCTGAAAGGCCAGAAAATCTTACATACTGTCATTAGGGTGAATATGAGCTGGGCTTGAGCTGTTGGCTTGCTCTGCCTTTCAGGAGTTCCTCTCCTGTAGATAGATGATACAGTAATACAAATGCCACCTGCACTGAATTACTTCAGCTTACAAGATGTGGTGGAGGGAATAGAGAAAGACAGAGCTGCACATACAATCTTTGTTGTAAAATGAATATATAGCAGCTATATGAACAGGTTTGATTGTACAGTTTATCAGTCAACCGCCTCATTGGGCTTAACTGTTAGTGGATGTGAAGGTTTGACACCATACAACCAGAACAGAGCAAAATAGCCTTTAGGAACATCCCTTGTTTCAGTGCACTGTAGTACACACAACTGTCCTTAGTAAATCTCATCTCATAATGGAAATATTATTATTTCTTATTGAAAATAACCTCACGATAAAGCACTACACAATGTAGTGTGCATACACATGCACATCGGGCAAAAGTAGTGCAGATGAACCAGACACACCTCATCTGGCACATTGTAGGTTATAAATTGGTTTATTAGAACTGGAATTTTATGGCAATGAATGATTGGAAAGACATCTCAGCTGCCAGAAATAGCCTTTATTTCCCCAGTAGATCAGTTAGTGTAACCCTGAGCAAGGCAGTTGACTTCCTTGTGCAGCTGGAAAACAGGGTAAAAGGCAGGAATATAGTTGGAAAATCAAGTGCTGCAGTGAAGTGGATCTTCCTTGAAAAGAAATAAAGGGTTTAGAATCTGAAAGCTTAGTACTGTCTGTAATGGCATCCCATTGCATCTGTGTTCTGCTGCCTCAAAACAGTATATTGCAGGGAAAGGCCTGATCCTGATAGAGGGCTGTGCACCTGCAAGCCACAGTACAACAGTGCACACTTGGTATGGAGTTGCCTTTCATGCTGTCTCTAATCAGTTAATTTCATGGGGATTGCTCCTACCTGTAAAGTTGAACCTGCACTTACGACTTTTGCTGAACTGGGGCCTCGGTTCCCTCTGAAAATTGGCAGACTGGGAGCATATGTTTCTCAGCACCAGGTGCTTGTACACGATTTCATTGCAACGGGTGGCAAAAACATCTTTCTCATTGATATAATCATACAGCCTGCTGTAGGCCAGAGGGTTGTGGAGGTGGAAGGTGATTGCGAATAATCTGCCACTGCAGAGATAAGAGACTGGCTCCCAGTTTAGCTGGGTGGCAGCACGTCCTAGCTAAGCCCGTGGCTTTGGCAGCCTGCAGGCACAGTTCCTGTGGAAAAAAAAAATGCCAAAATTCTTGTGGGACAGGCCTTGTTGGGAATGACACCTGCCCTCCTTCAAGTCTATACTGGTACAGAAGTATTTCACTCTTCTGTCTGCCTCTGTGATACAGGCTTATGGTATTTTTTAGGTGCTCCACACCTCTCAAAATAATACAGTCTCAAGGCAGCAATGATGGAATGAATCCAACAAGATTCTAGTTTGTATTCATCTGCTGCCCAGATCGACCTGCTTACATACTTCTAGATCTACCAGGTATACAAAATTATCTTTAAATATAGATATATGATTTTTTTACAACGTGGGGATAGGGAGAGTGAAACTGCCCTGCAAGTTCGAAGTGCTGTTTACAGAGGTTAACATCTAATATCCTCTTTATTTTCTACAGAAACAACTGCAGGGCAGAGCCAGGGCAATCTTCTTGGCTGTTCTTCCCCAGGAGAATATAATGTCAGCCCTGTGAAGGGAGATCTGCATAAGCTGAGGATTTTAAGTAGGGAAATTTCAGACTTCAACTCCTTGACTATTGGGACTTGAAGGTCACTGCAGTATGTCATTCTCAAGGCAATTTTCTCTGGAATTGCAATATGGTCATGGCTTTGTTTTATGACCTTGATGTCATGAAGTATTAATAATGTCTTAAAACAAGCCCACTTGCAAAAAACACGCGATAATGTTTGATCACTTGTTAGGTTTTTAGGTTAGTATTTATAATCTGCTTAAATATCATAGCCTTTGGTGTGATACGTAGGTGTGGATGCGAGTGGGTGGGTTTCTCTGTCATGCTTGCCTGTATACAGCAAGGAAATGAATTTTCAGTCTGTTGGGAGGGCAGCTGTTTCCATGACATTTTAAGCCCAGTTTGCAAATATCTTCATCTCTTTTCTTTAGCTATACATACGATTTGCATGCTACATGGGTGTGGCATGGATTAATTAATATTTGTATGTGTTTCTCACACAAAAATACTATTAATTCCTTATTTCCTTTCTTCAGTAAATAGCTTAGATAGTAACCCGCTATTTCTGTTCTTTTGCCACAAGCATTCTTAGACGTATTGCGAAGAATATAAAACAAAAGGTACAGGCAAATTACCTCCTGGAACAGATCAGAAACCCGTTCAAGTGAACATCCCCTCTGAGAATCTGAATCTTATCAGAGGCTCAAAGAAAGGGGAGGTAAACCTTATGTGTGATATCAAACGATTATAGAATCTGTTCAGAGAATTTTATTTTTCATCAAGAGTTAAGGGTTATCTCATACTTTTTTATTCTAATTAGAATTAATATAGCTACTGCTGCAACATGATTATCTTAATTTCCTTTAATATATTCTGGCATTGAGTTTCACAAGTTAATTTACCTTAATTTTATTTTTTCCACTTGTTAACTTTATGTTTGTTGGCACCCTCCTCAGATTGTTTCTTCTAAAGAAGGTAAAAGAACACAGAATTTACCTCCTTTCCTTTCTTTTATATCTTCACAGCTAAGAAACTGGCAATTTCCACCAGCCAAATCCAAGACACATATAGTGCATTTGCATTGTCTGAAGCTAGGGCTGCCATGCATGCTGGTGTTACCGAGCCCTGCCATTTGCAGAGAGGGACACACAGCGCAGTCTTGTCAGGAATATTGGGCATAATTACTGCATTCCCTGTTTCTAAATGTGACTCTTGTGTGTCTGCGTGCCTTTCATTATGAAGTGAAGTGTGTGCTTTATGGGTGCTGTGAGTACTGTCAGGTTAGTGGTTGTAGTGCACCCTGAGTAGCAGGGCTAGTTTTCAGTTCTCACAGGACTGAGAAAGACTGAACGTTTGCAGCATGCATTGAGCTTGTCTGTGAGTGTTTAAGACTGAGACAAATATTAGATTAGGCAGCATAAGCTATTTTAATGTGTATCTTCCACATTTAGTCTGGCCAAGTCAAAACACTTTACAGATCAGGTTGGTATCATTGTTCCTCTTTCATTGTTAGTGAAAATAGTTGTTGAGATGGAGGGAGTTTCCATTTTACACCAGCAGTAAAATCAGAAATTAGATTAGACTCCAACTGTCATGTGTCCCTATACAGTGCTCCATAGAAAGCAACACTGGCAGCATTCTTGCAGTGATTCTTCCTTATTGGAACATATAATACAAGTTATGTAGTGCAATTAATAAAACTAAATTTGCAGAAAGCTGAAGAAGTGTGTGCAAGTTTCTGTGTCTGGGTTATATCATGGCATTTGACAGACAAAATCCACATTATACAGGATTTTCTGTAATAAATATGAACGCCTGGCAAAGGATCATGCTTTTTCACCCTTTCTATACGCATTTTTGTGGGATTGGGATTTTGGGGAGTCATGACTGCCCTTTCTGCCTGGCAATCACTGCAGCAATATCCACTCGGTGAGTGAAATCGTTTGGGGCATCTTGCTACTCTACTGTCACAAGACCTATTATTTCTGCATAAAGAAATAACCTACTTTTTATGAAGACATTCTTTAAGCCTTTTAATGTCATACTGAAAAAAAGACAGCTGGGATCAGTGGATGGTTGAATGGGTTGATACTATGGTGGGAAAACTGAAATTCTAACACGTGGTAGATAGTTCCTCTGTACCAGAATAGCATGCTTTTGTTGCAAATGGACATTTCTGTGGAAATGGAACAGAACACAGTTTAATTACCATCCAGTGCTCTCCCAGAGACAGGAGAGCAGCCCATTCCCCTGCATCAATGCTGAAAAAGATGTGCTGTGGGTTTTGAGCTATGTATTTATGCTATGCTCTTTACTGTGGTATTTAAGTTAGGTCAGTCAGAGTCTTTGGTTGAAACCTCTCCTTAATTAAAAACATACATATGTTTGAAGGAAGTAGAGGGCAGCTAGTTGTACTGTTGATGGCCTCCTACCTTCTTCATATTCCTTCTGCCTTACACAAGAAAACTGCTAATATTCCACACCCCGGTATGAAGCCAGCATGGCTCTAGCAGAGCTCATTAACGTAGGCTTACATCTCACCCAGTATGCAAAGCTGGCTAGGAATAACTAGCTTATCGCTTTCTTTAATGACTGGAAATTAGTGGACTGGAGGTGATCCTGCATGGGACTGATAGTCATGTAACCATGACTATCATGTAAGCATGTAAACATGCTTCAGTTTTCTCATCTGTAAATTGTTATAAAGATTGTTCCTTGTGTGCTTTGGGATCATCTGGAAAAGTGTGCCCTATGTTAAATTATAGTGTCCGTGCCTTCTTGGCGATAGCCTTGCTTTTCTGGAGAATTAAAGGCTAAGAAATCAAAGTGGCAGGACTGGATATTTCGGTGGTCAGTACCCACAGTCAGGGCTGCTGTCCAAACCTTTTCCATGCATTGCCTGCTGAAGACATTTTAAAAGTCTGGCTTTTTTCTAAGTGTTAAAAGTAGAGCTAGTTTTCCTCCCCTTCCCCAATAAACACAGCTTTGGTTGTAGGTACTAAAATCTTTTTTCAAGTTCTAGGCACAAATAGGAAGCTTTTTCATCCTGGCTCCCATCCCTCATCTTTGATCTTCTAACACACTCCAGTTCATGCAAAGGAAATGGGACTCTTGTCTCTCCCAGGCACTGCACATTCTGTAACTCTGGTAGAAAACATCTGGTACTTCTCTTTGGTCTGAAATAGTATTTGTGTTGGGGCCCAAACAACAGGCAAATAGACAGCTCTTTTTTCATAACGTACAGGCTGGCTCCAATTTGTTACAGACTTTATTTGAGAGGTCAGAAAAAACAATAAATCTTCACACCCCTGGCAACAGTGAGAAAGGTCTCATGGCACGTACTTGGAGCTGAAGCAGAACTCTGACTCTCTGACTTGAATGTGTATAAAAAGAAATGCATGAACTGAGTGAAGTACAACACGATAATGCCCAGAGTCTGGCCACCTAGGTTCTGCCCCGAGCTGTGCTGCTGCGTTAGATGGGCCTTGGGAAGATAAACTAACCCAATTTCAGTTCCTGAGTCTACAAAACCTAGGTGATGTTTGCTCACCTTTGGGGGCAGTAGGCATAAAAGTCCCTTTATTGGTGCAAGCCTGGTTAAGTGCAACTGTCAATTGTCCCGATCTTTAAAAAAAGGACTAAGCAAAGGACAGCCTGATATTTAGTCTTGGTTCAGACAAGCAACAGGCTTTAGGGCAATAACAAAGAAAACTAGAATAAATATGGGGTACTGTGCTGGGATGGGAGGGCTGCTCAGAATGGCTTATCTACTTAACCTCTATTTTTTTGCTGTGTTGTTCCCCCCCACCCATGAAAAGAAGTTATACTCATTAGTGCCAGATCTCCCTTCAGTCTCTCCATGCTCTCTCTGATCCTCCTGTATTACTTTCTTTTGGTCACGCTTAGTTATAGATGTTTGACACCGAAATGTAGATGTTGACCAACATACTTCTGTTTCAGCGGTATGATCACAGATATGTTATTATTTTCTCTCCATGACTGACTCACTTCATCTGTAAAGAGGAGCTTTATCTTCAGATGAACTTTTTTAAAAAAGAGCTATTCCAAGTTCTCCACTGCCATTGTGATCTTGTATAGGTTGTTTGGAAAAACATGGTATCAGAGGACAGAATTTCAAAAGGCCTGTACTTAATGGATGCTAAATTTCTATAAAAAAACACTTGCTTTTGGGCTGGATAGGCAACAGTTTTTGTGAGGAAAATTACACTGTTTCTTTGGTCATGCAGTGTGGTCCATTTTATTGTTTTGCATTTGTATGAAGTGCTGTCCCACATTCCTCAGAGTCCTTGCTACTGCAGCAAGGTAGTTTACTTTAAAAATGTAGAACAACAGGAACCAGGCTGTGCTAATGATTAAATTATACCAATGGTTGAAGTTTAAGTAACAGTTAATGCACTAATTTTGGTATAGGAAATACACTAAAAAAGCAGTAAGAGCTCCTCTTGATTTTCATAATTAATGAGACCTGCCATGATCCTTCAACCTATTTCCACCCACACTTTCTTTTATGTTAACTAGTGTGTAGGAACGCACAGCAGTCAGCCTAGCAGAAAGCCTTCTTTCAGAGCACTTTCCGTCACACTGTACAAGCCACGTGCGCTCCCCTGAAGGGTCCTGGAGCCAGATCTTGCCCGTGTTGAATCCTGGCCAAGTCTCATTTTTTCCACTGAAACAGAACAAAGTCAGGCCTTCGGACAAGAACGTACCTAACATGCATGTCTGATTTACATGCACCCAAATAAGCATCATCAATGCTGGGCATTTCTGGAAGGAAGATGAGTGGAATTCATGTCACTTAATTTTAAACATCTCATTTGGCCTATTTCTTGACCACCCCTGTAATTCATGGATGGAAGAGAGCATTGTTAGAGAGCAATTAATCCATTTTAGATGTCTGCAATATGATGAGGGGAATTGCGCCTCGGTGCCTGTTTCTCTGCACTCATTCAGGAAGTCTAGACAGTTGGCTCAGATATAGATGTCTGAAGATAGATGAGAGGTTTCTTTCACCTGAGGAGATACAACAGAATCTGCTGGATATTAGAGGCTTTGTAGTGGTGCTCGGTTGGATAACAAATGCCTGAAAACATGGTGCCACTTGGCTGAACTGTTGCAACTGTGTAAGATCTTAACAATTTAAAAGCTGTTTACAAGAAGTTTCTGAACTTTAGGCTTGGCCTAGAATGGGTAAGGCCTAAAGCAGTCACTGATCCTCAAGATAAGAAGTTCTTTCAGCAGCTCTGTAATCGAGGGAAAAAACCAGCTCTTCTTTAAATCACTGCTTTAATCTTGTTTCTCCCACGAATGCTGGAATTTTGTGCTCTGCCGCCAAATGCAGCAGGCTATTTATAGTGTCAGCTTGAATGAATAGTAAGATGGTGGAAATCACGTAACTGAAAGTTGACAGTAATGAAGTTGCACAGTATTTTCAAATATAGTTGTTTCTGCCACCACTCAGTTTCAAGAGTACATTGGCAGGGCAAAAGGGATACTTGGCAGGGATTTCTAGGCATGTGGTAGGGAAAAGAGTGAAAGGACTCAGCTCTGAAGCTTTTGTTGACTTCTGGGGTCCTGATGTCATCACTTCATATCGCCTATATATACTCTCTATAGCCTTTAAAAAGTAGCTGCCTTTGGGGAACAAGTGCAGGACCAGGGCTTTAGGAAGTGTAACCTACTGCTATGTGACAAATCAAGTGCCTCATCATCTCTTTGCAGAGAGCTCCTTTATCTCCTGCTGCTGGGTAATAAAATGGAAAGGTACTTGAACGGTTTGGCCATTTCTTATCTACTGTCTTTATTCATACAATGTATATAACAGCAAAACATAAAGTGTTCGCTCTTTTTGTTTCCCTAGATGCATGCATGAGTATTGGTTTTTACATTACTCTGTGTAGTGTTTCAGTTTGTCAGGATAATTTAAAAGAAAACAGCTGTGAAGCTTTTTAGTGATCCTAACAGCTAATGCAAATACCAAATCAGAATAATGGATCAGTCAAGTGGAGACAGTTTCGACTAACAGTGAGAAGCCACTTCTCAAAACAAGATATATATCATATCACATAAAATAGGAGGGTAGTAGAGAAGCAAGAGGTTTATCAGGCAAATGTGATAGCCCAGAAATGTCAGAGATTGCTTACCAGCTTTCTACATATAATGATTTAATTGAAAGTCATTGCTCTGCTCACCTGTGTAAAATTAACAAGACCTCCTACGTTCATAGGCTGAAACTGGAGTGTTTCCTGTGCTTCTCTGTGTCTGGGATCATCAGTGCAAGGCTGTTTGTCTGCACGCAGCCCCTGTGAATAAATAAATGGTTATTGGGAAATAGTAATGCCACTCTGCACAATGATGGGTTTTTAACATTTATTTTCATCCTGAGGCTTTGTCTGTGAAAGGCAGGTACAACAGAAGCTGAGGGATAGCTTTGTGGGAGAGCACTTGATGGCAAAGACACAAATTCAAGTCTACCCAGTACTTCAGCCACATTCCTGTGAGAGCTCTGGCCACAGATGATCTTTCCTTCTCTCCCTGGAAATTCCCCTGAGAAAGTTTAGTCAGAAGCAGATTTGTCAAAATAATTCAAGGAAATTACTTAAGAGCTGTGAAATTTTTCTAGCTTCATCTTACTGAAGCCAGTGGGCTCAATTCTCCTTTTGCTTGTGCATCAGCATTGCAGATTGCACGGGCGTGAGGGGAAACCTGACTTGGTGGGGCGTGTGTGTGTGTGTGTCTCTGCCTCCTCTTCAGGGAGTGTGCAGTGCCTGGCACAACGGCCTCAGATCGCAGCACGCCTTCAGTCACTACTAGAACATAAAATAGAATAGTCATTACGATATATTCCTATTTGCACACAGAGCCCTTGGGACAAATGAGTTCTAAAGAAGAAAACAAAAGTGCTTGTAAAATTCAAGACTTCTGTTGCTGAAATGGAGAAGCAATGAGAAATGCGCTAGTTTGCAGCATAGCATGGCAGTCCTGGGCCCCTGTCCTGCTGTAATTCAGGACTGAAGATGGGAAATGGCATCGAGCCACTGCGCGTACCACAGACTATTGGCAGGCAAAATACAACCCCAGACTTGCTGACCTTCTTTGTCATAACGCAGACGTAGGGCTGTAAATTAAATGTTTAAATGGAACTTTAGTAAAAGAACAAATTAGCATATATAAGATACAGCATAAAATTGTGCAATTGATCAAAAATGAGAAGGCTTAACTTCTGAGCAATACCTGATTTGAAATCCTACCCTGAAGCATCTGAAAACATTAAAGAGGATTCCTTTTTTTTTTTTTCTTTCCCCAAAACTGCATTAAATTTACACTCCTCCTTCTTATGAAATGTATGGCTGCATGTAACACTTCTCGTTAATTTCTCTGGAACTCACAAAGGGAGGTCACACCATCATCACTCCATCACCATTTTGAGAAGGAAAGAAACTGGGACCTAAGGATATGAACTGGCAGAGCTGGCACACCAGGGGTGAAGCTGCACAGGGAAGTGAGATGTCCCATCAGAGTCCAAGCCTGATTCAACAGGCACCTTCTTGTCTAGCCCTTTCTTTGGTGACATACTGTCTCCCTAGGCAACTACAGATTAGAGAGGAGACAAAAAAATCTTGTATCCAGAACTGCAAAGCAGTGACTTGAGCTTGGATGTAGGGAAAATGTCAGGGAAAGACAGTGAACTAACAGTTGAAGCAGAGGCGTTGGAGTCAGGTGCTTCAGGTTCTATTTTTGACTTGGACCAGCCATTTCACTTTGCTTTGGCTTCCCTTTTGCAAGATGGAAAATGAGGATGCCTGTGGCTGCTTCGTGGGACTGGATTGCCTTGCTGAGGCCAGGGCTGGCAAATCTCATATTCTGGATGATGCTCGGTTGACCTCAGCTTTGGTTCTTCTCTGCTTTCTTGCCTACATCTCCTTCACTTGCGTCTCTGCTGTGCTTTCCTGGGCCCACGCAGAGGGTACAGAGCAGGGTCAGAGCCGCAAGTGTTGGGGCTGTTGCCAGGTGGGACCCTTTTCTGTTTGTGCCTGAGCCGGGCCCTTCCACCACCGTGTCTGATGTGCAGGATCTCACCCGCTGCCCCTTGGGTGACGTGGGGTGTCTGCAGTGCTAGTGAGGTATGGTGAACAGAGTCACAACCATTTTTCCACTCCTGTCCGAATTTCAATTTGCATCAAAAAGATGCAATTTCAGGGCAGAGGCACTAGGTAGGACCCTGCACTGTTACATCTCTAATGTCAGCTCAGGTACGGCTCTGGGAGTTACATGCAGAGAGGTGGTGAGGGACAAGTGGTGATTATCCACTCAGCCCACCCCTCCTGGCTTTGAATGAATGAGTTTTCAAGGCTGCAGGTGTTTTCTCTTTGCTGCACTCCCCGGAAAACCCCCGGTAATTGGGGCGCTCTCCTTTTTTTTTCCCAGGAAGCACCGTCAACTCCTCCTGTCCTTCTGTATCAATCGAATTCGCTACCACGTAAATTCAGACGTGCTTAGAGAGCTCCTCCGTTCCACAGCCGCGAGGAAGGGAGGAGACCGCATCAGCGTCGAGCAAAAAGGTGAACTTAACGATTATTTCTTTTCTTAAGAGACGAGCGGGTAGGGTTGCGCGCAGCCAGGAGGAGCCTGGTCGCTGCTTTGCCACCCTCCCACCCCGTTTCCGGTGGTGCCGGGGCCCGGCAACCAGGAAGATCTCAGCGCGGGGCGGACCCGGACCGGCCCCTTTGTTCGCGGGGGCCGCAGGGCCCGGCCGTGCCGCGCAGCGCCCGCAGGCGGCGGCCGGGAGGTGGGCGGGGCCCGGCATCCGCCTCCGCCAATCAGGGCCGCCGGCGCGGCCCGCAGGGAGGGGCAGGGCGGCCGCCTGCCAGGGCTGCAGCCTGCGGCGCACCCAGCCCGGCACCCAGCCCGGCACCCAGCCCCCGCCCCGCTCCCGGCCGGCTGCCGCAGGGTAAGGGGGATGGCGGGGAGGGCCCGGGGGCAGCGGCTCTGCGAGCCCGCGCCGGCCACGATGGAAGGGATGAATGGAGGTGGTGCCCGGCGTAGCGGGGTCCGTGGTGCTGGCTCCGCCGCTCGGGCGCCTTGCGGGAGGCTTGGCCGCGGCAGAGCATTGTCCTCGGCCCGGGGAGGGAAGCCACCGGCCTCATCCCGGGGGAGGGGGGGGTGCTGCAGCCAGGCCGGTCCCCTCCCCTTGCCGGCTGGCGGGTGGGAGCGTGCGGCGGGGGCTCCGCTCCGCTGCTGCCCGGCAGCGCGCACCCACCTGCGGGCACACGCCGGGCTCCTGCCCCGGCCGGCCCCGCCGCCGCCGGGTGGGCGTTTGGAGGTAAACGCGCCCGTTGGCTCACAGCAAATGGCTCTGCTTGGGAGCAGCTGGAGAGGCAGCGGCCTGATGCTGGGAAGATGGAGATAAGAGTGGGTGTCAGCATCGGGCGAGTTTTGGTGTTGAAACGAGATGAAAATTTTCTTTTGTCTGTGGGAAGCTGGACTGCTTGCTGGGCTCAGTCTCTTCTCTGCATTTGTGTTCTTTAATGATCCAGTTATCGACGTTAACTACATACTGCAGGATTTGATGGGGGGGTTTTGTCTCTAGCAAGGAGATGTGCTTCTGAGAAGGCCCAGGTGGGCTGGGCTGCTGGCATTCACGTACTGCTCAGGATGCGAATGGCAGGGAAGATCCAGCAGCTCTCTGCCCCTTGCATCTCCTGATACAAAACAGCAAATGGTCTGTTTGGAGAAGCAAGCATCCAGGGATGGAGGCAGAGGCACGCGTTGTTATCTCTGTGGTATCTCGGGAAGTGCTGGGAGACAAAGCACTGTGTCAGCACCGACTGTTATTTGCTGCTCTGTTGAGCATCAGTCTCATAGGCCTGCAAACCTTGTCTCAGAAACTCATCCCGCTGGAATGGATGTCAAGTTTCACCAGCTCGTCGGTTATTGTTGGCTAGAAGTGTTTCCTTGAGGGTGACTTGCAATTTGAGAAGAATTGGTCTCTGTGTGGACAGATATAGTCAGGGTGCCAGGCCAGGGTTGTTGGCCTCTGCCCTCCCACCTGCTAGGCAGCGTTCCTCTAGCCAGCAGTGCTCTAAGAGAGCCCCTTTAATCAGCACAGGTCAGTCCTGCCCCATCATTGCTGGGGAGGTGATGCTTTAAAATGTGGTGCCGCTGCCCGCTCTTAAACTTGAGTCTGGGATTGGGCATTTTAAGAAATTACCTGCCTGCTGGTATAGCCTGCCAGAGCTAGGAACGAGAGCGTCTGCCTCAAACAGCTGTGTTCGCACGAAAAGGTGTCGCTTTGCCTGCCAGAAATCACTGGGAGTACAGGACTTCAAAGGTTCCGCTCTGAGACAAGCCACAAGTTAAAATGTTAGCATCAGCCATTACAGGCGTGTCAGAGAGAAGCTGTGCTGGAGCCAGCCTGTCATCTCAAGAGCACTCATGTGTGGGGCCTGCCGTCAATTAAGGTAAAACCTGTGTGTTTCTGGAGATGCTCTTAGGTTAAGTATGGACCAGATTATCTCCTGAGGCCAAGGGTGGGTACGTGCTACTCTGCTGCTTGGCTTTCTGCTGCCACTAGCCTTGGAGGCTGCTGTAATTTACTCCAGCAAGTAGCAGCTGCCAGTGCGTTTCCTCTTTTTCCTCACTTGCGCTTTTTCTTTGGCAGAAGAAATGATGAAGGACCCAAAGGGGCTTTTCCAGTGTCAAGGGATGTGGCTATGTAGGGGTATGCGTGACAGTTCTTCCTTTGTGTTACTGGGTGGTTAAAATGGGTAAGGGCACAGATTCCACCTCCTGACTGGGACTGCTGCGTTTGTTTTTCAGAATGTCTCCTCTAATCATGTAACTCAGGGAAATGTATAATTTTGTGTCTGTGCGTGTGATAATTCTGGTGAGGACAGGAGACAGTCTATAAAGCAAGTTCCATCCCCGAGATACATGGTGTTGTACGACTTTGCAGAGTTTCTGCAATGCATGGCAAGGTTTATATACTTTTAAAGGTCTGGGAAAGCCCAGGTACAGGTAGCTAGACCTGAATGTGACCTGTTGCTAACCTATGTTAGACACTGGTATGCACTTATTTAGAGATATTTATAGAAATGTATGTGTTTTTTCAGAAATGCCTTATTTATAAATACCTTGTGACCTGTTTCCCCCTCCATCTCCCAAGGGGTCTGAGCACAAGAATGACCAAGGAAGTTGCAGGCATGGGGCGAGGAAGTATTTTCTTTCTGCTGCTGTAGAGCTGAGTTAAAGATGGACAATGGTCTCCAGCTGTTGTTCTTTTATTGTTGTTCTTGTGATATTTATGGTAGAATTTCAGGTCTTATTTGCTTGGGAGAGCATTTTGGCTGATAGTACTGGTCTTGTCAGACCCCAGCAAGACTGGGGTTTTGATTTACTGTCAGTTTTCTAAAACAACCAAATTAGGTAAGTTGCTGAATAATGAAGACAAACTGTCCAAGGTCATTCAAGAAGCCCAGGTTAGAGTAAGGAATTGGACTTGGTCTTCCTGAGTCCTACTGTAATCCTGCCTTCTCCATACACCCGTCCTTTCCGTCCCACATGAAAGCTCTCATCTCTGTGGCAGATAGTGACACACACAGCAGTCTGTCAGTGCATCGATGTACAAAGTCTCTTCCTGCAGTACCACCGTGCTCTCATAACATTTCCCCCTGCTCTGCTGTGAGGACTCTGTGTCCTCTGTTTGTCTCTTGTACTTTGTTGAACTGTGATACTAAACAGGACAAAGCAAATTTATTTTCCTCATAGCTGGATTTAATTTCTTGCCGTTACATGATTGTGCAGTAGCTCTTGCTGTAGCTACCAGTGGAAAAATTACTTCATTGCATGTGACTCTGAGTCTGGCACCTTAAACTGATACTTACTGCTATTCCTGCGAAAAAAATCCCGAAGAAACCCTGTTTGAAAAAAAACACAACAAAAAAAAACCCCTTCAACCAACCAACCAAAAAACTCAAAACACAAACCCTCAATGTTTCTGCATCAACTTTTTGAAAATCGTTCCCATCCACTGTCATGGTTTTTGTTATCTCCTTCTAAAAGAGTGAAACTGTCCCTATAAAATAGCCATGGTTGTTTCGGATGCAGCGTAAGCAAAGAGAGATGTGGGAAGAAAAAACACCAAGCACTGCTGTATTTTGTTGTTGCAGTTTAAATTTTTTCTACTTCAGTATGATGGAGTAAAATATGATGCTGACTTGAATTGGCATTGAAATTAGGTGATACTTTCAGTGATTTATTTTTATTGTGCTAGGATTTACCCACCTGGATAGTTGCAGAGAAATGTGGCACAGACTAGCAAAATGCCCTGCTGCGGATTCTGAGCCAGCCATGAAGTACCCATCTCCCCATCCCTGTCTGTGCTGAAGTGCAAAGGGAATCTGAAGTCTGTTTGGTTTATTTTGAGGGTTAATGTTCTGAACTCTGATGTTGACTCCCTTGATAACTCCATTTGTGCCTGGGAAAGCCAAATGAATATTTTTGAAAACTATTTATACTCTGTGTCTATAAAGTAAACACTTCAGAAAGACTTCCCAAGTCCTTTGATGGGTTGGATGTTCAGAGAGATAGTGGTGCTTAATAGAGTTAGGCTGCTATCCATCTCTGCCACTGTTTTTTGAGTAATCTTGGGAAAAATATTTTCCTTCTCTGCATCTATTTCTCGCAGGCACAAAATGGATTTTGCAGTTCTGACCTCCTTTGAGCTCCCTGTATGAAACGCTCTGTGGATGTTTGATATGTGGATCTTGGAAATTTTTAATCACTCTGGTGCTTTTTAATTCTTCTCCTGTGCTCGCCCACATGGTTCCTTTAAAAAGATAATGCAAATAAAATTGTGTTGCTTGTGTCAGAGGTCTTGGTCAAAGTTAATCCTATTTTATTTTAGTTAATAACTTGCATTGTGTAGTAAAGACTACATGAGTATTAGTTACACTGGAAGGTGGCAGAAACTTTGAGATCATTCATGTGTTCCAGATTAGGTCTGTCTTCATCTGTCATTCAAGACAGAGGTTTGAAGGTATCTGGGGTTTTGTTTGTTTGGCTTTTTGTTTTTTTTAAAGAATAGTGTGAGCAGTGAGGGAGTTTCTACATCCTCTCTGGACAGTCTAGCTCGGTTCAAACTGATGTTGTAGTTAGAACTGCACAGTCTGTGTCTTCCCCTTTTGTTTGTTGTCACTGTCATTTTGTGTATCTACCTGTTACTGTACAAAGGACAAGTACAAAAGAGTTTCACTGACAAAACCAACACAACTTCTTTTGCAGCTTGAACTTCTTTTGCAGCACGTCTTTCAGAGGGGTAGAGGAAGGCTTCCAAACTGAGGCATCAGCTTCTGGCATAGTTAGTAACAAAGACTTTCTGTGGTTGATCCGTTCTTTTTCTTTCTTTGACGTATTCCTCCCCCCTTTATCTGTTGCATCATGCTCTGAAAACTTCTGTGTCCGCCAATTAGTGCTGGAAACTTTTCAGTGAATCCTGACAAGCGCAAAAAGCAGCTGCTTGTTGAAACACCAGCACTTCCCCATCCCTTGCAAATACTCCCATTCATGACCTGCAAGCACCTCCCCTCGATGCAGGGGCTGTCCTGGCTGGGGAACAAACCTCCCTAGGAAAAGAGGCCTCTCCTGGGAGATGCAGAGAGGCACTTAGGTCATAAGATGTGTTTAATGGGCTTTTTAACTTCGTATTTGGCTGTCATATATTGTGTACTATACTACCTTAGTGGCCCTCTGCATGAAGTCTGTCCTGGTGATTAAAGGCTGCTCCTTAGCTATATTTAGCATATAACTATTTGTTTTATAACCAAGATCCTTCCTATGCAAACTGGAGTAGGTCAGTCTGCAACCTTGAATAAATGTTTTTTTTTTCCTCTGGACTTCTGTTTCCCAGCTGGTAAGTTTGGCATGTTTCAGCTGATGACCAATGCACCAGCCATTCCTAATGGATATTTAATGGTGGCTAATATGGCCCAAAAAGGTAGGCTTGTGTGGAATGTGCTGCTCAGGCAGCAGAGGCTGATGTTTTGCCTTACACTAGTCATCTTTTACATGTCTGTTTCTGTAGGCTTTTGCTGGGATCTATGAAGTCGTTTTTTGAACTTGCTAAATCCCTTCTGTAGGAAAACTTCATGCTTATATGTGTCTGTATATTTATATATATTTCTAGTAAATTATACCGGCGATAGCAATTTTTCCTGCAAACTTAATCTTGATGTCTCTGAAGAATCTTTAAGCACTTTTTCCCTTTTTATCTCTGAATCCCTCCAAAGCACATTGGCTAGACAGTCGGAAGGTATGGGAGCACTTCCAGCACACTGACATGGAAATGTCAAAGTCAAGTGGTGGTTTTGGGTGATCGTATGATTCAAGTTTATATAGTGCTATGATATACTCTGCCTTAGGGTGTCAGCAGCACTGATTGCCATGTTAGAAGAAGTGACAACTTGCTTTTTGTCATCCTTTTTGGATGAAACAGGACTAGTTTGCATTAGAGGCATTGTGCCTGCTCTGCATTGTAATGTAATGCTTGTAACGATTCTGTACTTGCTTGGCTAGATGAGATTATATCTTGATTTCTGTATAAAATCATGATTGTGGTCATGCCTGCATTAGAGGAGAGGTTAACAACACTTGTGGTGTAGAAACAACCTGTTTCTCTAAGAAGTGAAAGAGCAGCTAGGGTCGTGTGGTGGCTCTGGCTAGAACATATAGTGCTGCGGTCCTCCAGGAGTACGGTGGGTTGATCCATCTGTCCTGCCTACCTGTGTGCAGGCTGGGTTCCCCCTGGCAGCATCACTCTCATCTCCAGAGATATGTAATGTTAAATCCCATTTTTAACATAGATTCATCTAGCCAGACCTGTTCCTTTTGGCTGCCTGCATCTATACATCAAGCACTGCTATATGTGTGCTTCTCAATGGCATGGTAGTGTATCGATAGGAATGCTGATTAAAACCAGGCTGTGGAGCAGTACAGGTCTTGCAAGGTCTCTGTTGCTGCTGAAGGAGGCCTGGATGGACAGCCGTTCCCAGAGGCGTGCAGCCCGGACTGTGACAGCCTCTCTTTTTCTCGCCAGCCCAACAAGTCCCACTGGAGCATGGACAGCACACTGGGCATATTCAGTCTTCACACCTGCTTTGCAGTCTGTCTGTGTGGGATGGTGTTCTCTTCTTTTTTTTTTTTTTTTTTCCCACCCCTTAGAAACTGTAATCTCCAACCTCCTCCAGTGTAACGTGCTAGGTGGCCATCCTATGGTGCTGCTGTGGCTTGCTATGTGGCTTAGTGCCTAGAGGCTTTGAGCTAGGATCTCCGTTTCACTACATACGGTGCAACCCAAGATAAATGACAGCCTCTGGGGGGAAGATTGTGAGGTGTGGGTGAAAGGAATCGTGAGGCAGGAGGGCTAACATAACTATATTGACAGATAGGATCCAATTCGATACAACTTGCCAAAATTATTATGGTTTTGGTCATTGATAGGGATGTAATTTGAATAAGTGACGTGTTCTTTCTTGTACTATAAGGTTTGTAAGCTGTCTAAACTCCTAGCTTTTAATCTTTTTGATGTCTCTGAAGCATCTTTAAGCACTTTTTCCCTTTTTATCTCTGAATCCCTCCAAAGCACATAGGCTAGACAGTAGGAAGGTATGGGAGCACTTCCAGCACACTGACATGGAAATGTCAAAGTCAAGTACCTGTGTACTGGGGTTGCAGGTCGTAAGGTAGGAAATGCCACGATAAACGCATACTGACCGAAAGCAAACTTTCTAGATGACTGGCCTCCCTGTCTCTGCCACTGGTTATGGTGGGAGCTGTGTAGATGTGTTGCTGTCAGCTGAGGTCAGGGGAAATCACAGTATTTGTAGAGAGGCTCAGGAGAAAGCAGCAATTAGTGCATGTAGCCCAGAGGTCAGCTTCTGAAGTGGGAGGCTGAGTGCAGGCTGGTGAATCAGCAGGGGAGAGGAGGTGGGGGATGCTCCAGGGAACAACTGCATCCAGCATTGCTCTGCTGCTGCCAGCACAGTGATGGGAAGCAGGGTGCTTGAGCGTGGGGAGAGGGGATGGGGCTTACGCAGTGCCTTGGTGCTCTGGAGAGAGCGTGGGTTTGCTTCTCTAGCATCTTTGGTGATCTGAGATCTTCCAATAGGTGCTGGTGGTGTAACCCTCCTGGTCTGCCACCCTTCTATTCAAAAGCTGGTACTGTTATCATCTCTTTTGACGTGGCAAGGACATTACTGACCACTGTGGAAGAAGAAAGCAGCAGTCCTGGCTGTCAGTGCTACATTTCAACTGTGAGATGATGGTCTGTATTTCCTTTTTAGCTCACCTCCTGTTGTTGCTCGTCTTACTCTTAACAGTCAGGGTGTGAAGGTGGGTTAGTTATTCTTTCAATTTTGGGGAACATTTGCTTTGTTTGGAGGAGTAAGATGGTATTAGCTCATACTATTTGGCACAGAGTTTGTCCAAGGCCTTATAAGACATTGCCTGGGATGCAGCGTGTGTTTTGGGTTGCCATGTCTAAAATGGACTGATTTCAAGTGATAGAGGTTCAGTGAAGGTCTTCTGAGATGAACCAGGAAATGATGAGTCTGATATCTCAGGACCTCTCAAAGGAGAGCATTGCTTGTTCAAAATGACGTAGTGAAGGTGGAGAAAGGGCAAAGCTGTCTCATGGGGGCTGGACACAGAGAGTGTCAGAGTTGTGCAAAGGGCAGAGTAGGTACGTGGGCAGAAAGTTGGATAGAATAAATCTGGACTGGCAACTGGCTGGGGTGATTCCCAGCCAGCGGAGGCTGAAACTAATGCTGCTGAACTCCAGGAACAAAAAATCTTGTAAGGTGGTTTTATAACTAAGCAGTTACAAAAATAATTAAAAAAAACAACCAAACAACAAAACCCAAGGGGTTTCATCAGATGCAGGGTAAGCTCTTCCTATTTTGCATCCCTGCCTGAAGTTTCAGCAGCTTGTGGAGAGGCAGGGTCAATTGTCCCTTAATGTGACATTGCATTGGGGTACTTCTGAGGGGTTTTCTGTACCAGCTGTTACACTGACAGTACCAGCGGCCGAGGGCAAGGCTTTGTTCTTGTCCCTGCTATAATGACCAGGTCTCCACTGCATAATGAATTGCAGTAAATGTGTGACTGCATTAGCTTGATGTCTTTTCCTAGTACACTTGAGGGTGTGAGGATATTGGACAGTATTAGTGGGTCACAGTGGTGGCTTCAGTGCCAAGTTCAATGTGACCCAAGGTATTTTGTATTACACCAGAAACATACTGCATTCCACCCCTATTTTCTTTGCTTTTCACTGTATCATTTGGAAGTTTGAACTGGTACAACTGCGCTATCATCAGACAGGCTGTCGTAACACTGCACTGAAAATGAAAACAAAATTCCTAGTTTCAAAAAAACTTAAACGTACAAAGAAAGAGAAGAAACTTGCAAGGCCAGTTGTTTTCCATTTTCAGCTCTCTGTTGCTCCAGTCTTTCAGTTACAGTCTACAAACCCACACTGGCCTGCACATTGCAGGTGTAGCCTGTAAAAAGGGGGGAAAAAATCAGGGCAGGAGGGACCTGGGTCCTGTTTTTGTTTCATAATCAAAGTCCAGGGCAGAGGTTAGACTACAGAAGTGCACAAATCAAAATCTTTTATGTTAACCTGAACTCCAGTGAATAACAGATTAAGTGCCAGGCTGAGCTTTAATGCTGCACTAAATCAAGCCATCAAAAGCCAGGAAATTCCTAAAGTTCAGATCCTTCTGCAGTTCTGCACAGGGTGCGTAGCATGGCTGAGTTATTGTATAGCTCACATTCAATTAAAGAATTTTTTTCTCCAATAGTAAAATACCAAACCATTATAATGGAATATGCTTATCATGTATCACAATGCTTCCTGCACTCTGCCTGCTCTCCGCATGTTTCTTTTCCAGATACTGCTTAATGACTAATAACACTTTCTGTGAATAGGAAAATTGGGTTTTGTCAAAGCCCCTTGAGTTGTAGGGAAACCTTTCATGGAACTGAGTGGCCAAATCTGAATTGACCTGGAGGAATAGCAGTTCTGAAATCTCTGTGTATATTCTGCTCCCTTCCCATGTGAGCTGTGCAGTTTTGCTGTCATGCCCCTATATATTTCTGTAGGCACAGTGACCCCTGCCCCCAGGGCTTAACTCCAGGGTGCATAAACTTATGTAGATCCAAGACCATACCCAGGATTTCCCCCCACAAATTAGAGATAGTTTTGCTCTGCAATTAGCGCCGAATTGTTGCGATCTACTGTGCCAGTTTTCAGTAGGCATTTTGCCAGCCTGGGGAGCATGAGCTCATCAGCAAGCCCATAATTACTTCCCAGTTTGTTTGTGATGACTTCCTTGAATGTCCTTTGGGTTTTTTGCCCCACTTTGCCTCAGGTTTTGCATTGTGGTTTTTAGTTGGAGTGCAGTGGTGTGTTTTTGCACATTCTTCCTTTAATAACCATTGTTTTGTAACCAAATCACAGGCTGATTAGTCTGTCATAGTGGTTAAAGCTAGTTTAAAAAAATGTCTTAAGTTTTTAAATAAAAGACCTCTAGGACCTTTTGCATTCTGTGCTAATTATTACAAAACCTGAGCGGGAAAGAGGAGCAAACACAGGCTTTTTTAGAGATTAACAACTTTTCAGACATGTATAAGGGAGGCTACATACTAACAACAGAGTTCATGGCTGAAGAACCTGTGTGAATTCTCAGCTGCAAGGGAGAAAAAAACACTGATAACTGACAGAGGATACAGGTTCCCCTGGTTTTCCCTGTGTGTAACCAAGCTAATATACTCCTTCCTTTCATTCCTGTAGTACTCTACCTCCATTCCCTCTATGGGAGGAGGAAAGGTTTTCTTGGGAGAAGAGTCTGACATGAATTAAGAATGAGCATCTCTTATTTCCTCTGTACTTCAATTAAGTGAAAGGATTTAATCCTAATCTGCCACGTGCTTCAGAAATAGATTTCTGATTGCTTGTCGGAAGGAGTAACTAATTGGAGAAGTGAGAAGATGATGGTATGATTACCTTGGATCAGATGGAACATCTTAAGGAATTAAAAGATAAAATTGCCCTTTCTTCTCAGCATAATCATGGTCTCTATTAGCAAAGCTGCAGTTTGGCTTTATCAGATCCTGTCTCTATGTTGATTGGATTCATTTCCTGTCCCTTTTGCAGAAGACTGAGCCGCTTGAGCCTGGCCTTTGGATTTTTGATTTCAAGGCAAAATTCTGTTCTTAAACCCCTTGGCTCATCTTTGCAGCATGGCCAGCGTTGTGGGGTCATGAGCCTGGGGCACCACATCTTGACCTGCCCTTGCCTCTGCCATGCCATCAGTTTGGCAGTGATGTTATGCTAGAGTAATGACTCTAGGAGATGAAGCTTTATTGCCTGAAAATCTCATTTTCCTGGGGTGGGAAAGGTGCAGAAAAGCTGGGAAATATGAGGCAGATGCAACCAAATGCTTAGAAACAAGAGATGAAATAACTTTACGTAACTTAAAATAAAATCAATATCTTTAGGTGAGTAAAGGATTTGTGTAAGGCCTAATAAATGAATACCAGAGTTGGCACTGAAAGCTTTTTGCCTTTATTCTGTCTGCTTATTGTTGAAGTGAGCGCAAAGCTCCTCCAGCAATCAGTGGACCAAATTCTTCTCTAGCAGTTTGTTTCTAGGAAGGTGTCGGGCTTCAGGTATTGTTTTCAGGATTTACAGTGCCTGATGTTGAAGGCTTCTGCAAGCAGTAATGCTGTTTTCACTGGGAAATTTTGCATGGGTAGTGTGACACATGTGAGAGTGAATTGCTGGAACGGGCAGTTGTGGGTCTTACAGAGGCTAGGGGACCGAATCCAGAAATCTCTTCAAGGCTCTGTACTCTTTCTGAAATACAAAGCCAGAACATGGATAGAGAATTAAGTTCCTGCTTGAACATTTAACTCTCCTGAACATGCATGCAAAGGATGTGTGGAAACCAAAGTGCTGTTGGATCTTCCCCAGCTGCGCATTGTACAGCAGCATGTGGGATTATTTCTCTTTCCTATAGATGATGGGGATTTACCTTGCAGGCGTGAAATGCACTTTCCATTACTCCATATGGAGTCACTGTTATTACGTTGTCGGAGCAGCTGCAGGCAGAATTCCTGGTCTTCCAAAGCTGTGTCTTTATTATTAATGCAAGAGTCTTTGTGCAGATTCAGCCACACCACCACGTCTTATGATAGCCCTTGAAATGGCTTAAACTCTGCTTGGAGATGTGCTGCCATAGGGCTGCGTCCCATGTCCTGGTGTTCCTCGTCTTTAGTACGAACATGAGGAAAGCTGGCATAGTGTTTTAAGTAATGGCACAAAGAATTACTTGTCAAAAGAGTATCTTAGATGGGAGTGGCTAAAAACAGAAAGACTTCTATTGTGTAAACCTTTCCCTATCCAAATAGTTGTCTTTGACTCATGCAAATAATCAATGACTTCAAGATAATTTAAAAGGAAAAAAAAAAGTGTTTTAGTGCTTCCCTGCATTGTCTTTGTTTATCATTAACCTTCTGTACAACATAACCTCAATTTCCTCAGTCTGATAACTAGATGCTGTTCTTTACCTTTTTGTAATTGGCCCTTGCCCTGAAAAGGTGTGCGCATGACTGACTGCAAGCTTAAAATTTTATTTCTTGCATGTGGATTTCCAAATTCAGAAAATTAGAAACCTAAATTTTGGTTCTCACTTTTTTGTCTACATGTTTAATTTTAAGAAATAAGGAGCTAATTCTTCCCAAAATATTGCAGGTACCCAACTGTTACAGTAATGTTCAGATACAGGTGATCTAAATTCCAATTGGGTCTGCATTCAGAATGAAATCCCTGTGCCTTGCCTCAGGTTTCATGTTGGGTAAACACTTCTTATGTCTAGATCCATCCAGAAGGAACCACCAGGCGCAGGACGGGATTCAGGCTGACTCAATTCTGGTATCTGGAAACCTGTTCCTGTGTCTTGCAGTTGTTTTGCTCAATATGTTGAGGTGAACAGATCCTTTGATGGGTGTGTACCCAGGAAGGCTTTCTTCTGGGGGAGTATGTTGAATCTTTGAGCCTGCTTTGTTATGTCCTTCTTGAATGGGATGGTGTTCCACGTGGCAAGCCAGTACTCATGTGCCTTGTCGAGGGCAGGAGGGATGGATGATGCAAAGAACCTTGTGGCTAAGCTATATTGCCAAGACTGACAAAGGCTTTTGCTTCCAACCCTTGTGTTATTATTCCTCTACCACATTTGAGAAATAATTGAAGTCTAAGCACCTCCCAATTGTTTTTCTGTTTTACTGTGTGCTGTTCTGATGCCTGGCCAGCATTGTGGATACTTGTATGTCCACATCCATGTGTTGCTCCTGGTAAAAGATATGTTTTGGATGTACATCTGTACTTGGTTGAGAACTGTTCCCCTTTTTGATTCTGAGCCTGGGTGACTCAGATCCAGCTGTCCTCTTTTCTGATGGAAAAATGGAGAACAGAATATTTTGGCCATTTGAAGCAGGCTTTCATGTTGTGCATTCCTGGGATGCTTTTCTTGATTGTGGGAACAGACAGAACCATTCATCCCAGTATGAAAAGATTGCAGGAAGAATCTAGCAGAGACCTAGAAAATCCTTTTAGTCTGTGTCATCTTAGAAAAGGAAGAAAAACAAAATAAGCAGAGCTGGTGGCCCCAGAGTATCCACAGGGGCATATGTTGGGTTTTTCTTTTACTGTGTCTCTGGAGAAAGTCACATCTCCATGAAGTTATATGGGAAGGCAAAGGTTACAGCCTGTGCAGGTAATATAGGGAATAGGAAAGAAAAAATGTGTCATGTGTTTCTTAGGCCACATGCATCATCATATTTGCCTGTGTTCAGCATCTACTACTGGAAATGGAGAGATTTTGTTGGTTTTTTTTTTTTCTTTTTTTCTTTTTTCATTCCAGAAAGGCTCTGTTAATAGAGCCTGTTGGGATGCTGAAGGTACAATGCAGGAGCTCAGAGCAGGTTGTTATCTCTAATGGAGCAGGGCAGAGCCCTGTGGAGATACTGGCCTATGTCCCAGGGCAAGGCTATTTGTGCAGCACAAAAGCTGCATCACTTGGTTGGGAGCTGACATGGGACTTGGATGGTTCAGAGCAGCACTGCTCTGGGTGGTGAAGATGACCTAATGGCGTAATTTGGAAGAGTTCCATGCTTGGCATTCAGAGCTTCCTAAAAATCTGCTCACATTTTGGTGTTGAAATAGGGGAGAAACTAGTGACAGAGAAGGAAGATCTATCCTTAGCAGCAGGCATAGACTTTTTTAAAAATGTTCCAGATGTATGTTTGGTTGGTTTTTTGTTTTGTTTTGTTTTTTAATGTATTTATTTCTAACAAGCTGCATTTATAGTAAAATTGACTTAAGTTCATCCTCATTTACCTGTGTGGTAATGAGCGTGCAGGTATACACTAAGGCACTTGTCCCTGTTACCTGGCTTTAGTCAATCTGCAGCTTGTGGAGATGGGAATGACCCTTCAGATAGGTGAGTTCCCCCACATTTTCTGCAACCTGCTATGCAGCGAGCGTAGCTGGAGAGGGAGTATCTGACTGATGCAGGGTAGCACTTCAGAGGTTTTTGAATCCATTGTGGAGTGTGGAGACCCCAATGAGTGTGGCTGTGAACTAGTAGTGATTGTATTTCAGGATAAAAGAGGCTATCTGTTTGGAGGGTAGCTTAATTAGCAGCCTGTGGAGTTCGTTTGTTTTTCAGCATTAGTATGTTGAAGGCAAATGTGTTTGCATAAAGGTTTCTGGCAGGAATCTTTATGCAGTGGGAATGCACTTCCTCTTATTTCTCTCCCCCTGCATAAAAATAAAATCCAGTCATCCTGAGAATGAGCAGAATATCACAACATCCTGTGATTTGTGTGGCCAGCTGATCTTCAGGGATAATGAGTAGCAGAGGGAGAATGAAATGAAGTTCCCTGTCTCTTCATAGATGGGCAACAAAATAGAGGAGCAGACTAAATTCACTGTCTCCCTAAAGTGTGTGTGGTTCTGGCTGTAAAATTAGGGATCTAGAGACTCCCTCTAACAAAGGCCTGAAAACACTGTAAAATATTTTTATTCTTTTGCACGCTTCCCTGCTTAAAATCTTCTCTACTACTATTTTATCCTTCCCGTGTCCTTTTATCCTCCTTCCCCCATCCATATTCCTGGTTGTGGATTCAACCAACCATCATGTTTTATGTGGAAGAACCAGCATCCCCAGCTTGCTTAATTGCAAGTACAGCATCAAACCTTGCAACCAAAAGGTAGGACGGAGCGATGTGACGTGTGAATCTAGGAGTAAGGGCATATCGTGAAGAAAGCAAACCTGCAGGTTGAAGGTGATGGAGACGCGGCAAGCTCTCTTGTTAGACCACATCACCTGCCACCAGAAGTGCTAGAAATTGAGTTGCTCTGTAAAATCAAAGCTAGCCCTGGGCAAAATGTGTCATGTGAGATGGGAGTGGGTGGGAGGGAGGGAGGGAGGTGTCTGATGGCTTGACAGATAGGAGGAGCCAGGCTGATCAATATTTCTCACCTCCAGATTCTGTTACTTGTCTCCCTCTTTTATGCTAAGTAGAGCTGGAAACTGCAGCCTCCAGTCTAGCTCTGTGACAGCATCTGGTCCTTGCTGGCTGTGTTGCAGGAGGGCTGTTTTCTCTCTTCCTTAATAAGAACTGCTTGCTCTTATCTATTGTTCCTTTTGCTGGTGATGTGATCTGAGCATCCCACTCCTTGTGAACAGCCCTGACTTGTGTGTAAGCTAAATACTCCCCAGTTGGTGCTGTCTGCAGGTGTCTGAAGCCACCCCAGGTGTTGAACACCCTTTGTGGGGTACGTGGGGAAGAGACAAGGCTTGATCCTTTGGGTTTTCACTCGGGCTCCCTCCCCAAGCTGTCTCTGCTGATCCTGCCTTTCCTTGTCTCTAAACTGGTGTGGGACAACTGACTCTTACTGTTGAAACAGTCTTTGGTGTCTCAGATATTCTTCAGGAATACAGTTTTGGAATTCTCCTTGTGGTTTTTCCTCCCCTGTGTCTGCTTGCAGCTTTCCCTGGAGCCCTGCCAGCTCTCCCCTCACTGACCCAGCCTGTGTTGAAATCCTTACTCATGCCTTAATCACTTCCCGATCCCGCTATTGCAATCCCCCCTTCCCCCACCCTGCCTAGCAGCATCTGCAAATCTTTGCTACATTAATTCTCAGGGGGGCTGCCTGCAGCAGGCTGCCTCCTTCCTTGGCCCAGGAAGTAGGTCTGGGTGTCCCCCGGCTTCTGGCTGCTCCTTGGTTTGCTCTCCTTGCAATTCCCTTTGCAGTTATATCCGAGTTGTCCCTGGCTCGCTCTGCTGCCACCTTCTTCCTTCTGCATCCCAGCCTGCTCAGCCAGCCAGCCTTAGCTTCCTTTGGGCTGATGGTCTCAATATTTTGATTATTTTTCTTTATCCATTAGGAATGTTTTTGCGTATTTTTTTTTAAGCAACTTAGTAATTTCCTTTGTTTTTCTTTTCTTTGGCATAAAACTTTTTGCTTGAGTTGTGTGCTTGTTAATGCAACATCCTTGCAAGGAATTTGGAGGTTTTATTCTGTTTGCCTGCCGGGAAGGGTGATGTGACTTCACTAATAAATAGTTGGTAGAGTCATGCTTACGTTTCAGAAAGTTGGGTTGTTGGTTTTTTTTTTCAGTCTTGCTGGAAATCCATGGGGTCGGATGCCCTTTTTCTGTAACAAGGTTTTGGATTTGCTTTTAAAGGAGAGGAGCTAAAAGCCCCATCTTGGACATTGGCTTCTTCCTTCCTTCTCCTGTCAATTTTCAGAGGCTGCCTTGAAGTCTTGTGAAAATGGGGGCCGTGCCCTGAAGGTGTTGTGCTGAGGGTTGTTAGTGTGCCTTTGGTAAGGGCTCCGACAGCAGAACTGGGTCCTGGCTGATGCGTGAACTGAGGCTTTAGAATTTAAAAGCAGTTAACAGTTTCAGTCACTCAAATCCCAAACTGAATTTATCTTCTTGTTGAGTGGTTCTTGGAGATTTCAGCTTTGGTCCAGGACTCCAGGTTTAAAGTGAGACTGTGAGATTGAAGTAAAGGATGTAACATTGAGATGGGAGATGAAGAAAATGATCACCCTTGTTTTACAGGAGAAGAAATGAAAGATCCTGACTCTTCTAGGAATGTGAGGAGGGAGCTGGGTACTGCTTTCTGGGAGCCTGTTCAGTGCTTTCCCACCCATTCTCAATCTGATTTCCTTGTGCTCTTATCTCCCAGGTCCCTGACAATGGAAGATGAGGTCTATCATCCAGAAGCCTGAACGGTGATACCAGGACAACCCTTCGAGACACTGGCAACACAAGCCTGAGATACAGGAGGCAGCAAACATGCTGAAGCCAAGTGGACTTAAAATCCCCGGCAGGGCTGGGAAGCACTCCAGCCCAGTGGGACGGGCATCAGGGACCACTGCAGCTGCTGTTACCACTGGTTCAAAAGAAGGTAAGGACTTGATCTGGCAGAGGCATGAGCTGACCCAGGTGATTACCAGGCTTAAAGGCAAAGGCCTAAAGGTGCCAGTGTTCAGCAGGATGTGAAATTCCTCATCTGTACCTAGACTGATTGTGAGCATGGATCAAAACAAGTGCAGTGGGGTGAGTAAACGGCCTCCCTCTCCCAAGTAATGCACAAAACAGGCAGGTTGTGGAGTGGGTGGGAGGCAGATGGATCCACTGGTGTTTAGAGCAAATAGAGGGAGATGCTGCCTCCTGTCTTGCTTGTTTGCATGTGCGTACTCTACAGATGGTAACATTTGAAGAGCTGGTCATAACTGGGCAGATGAGAACCTCACCCATGACTTTCTTAGACATTGTCCTGTAGCCATTGCTTCTGGCCTGTGATAACACAACAGTAAGAACCAGGCACTTAAGGTGATTTCTCCTCTGCTGATTGCCTTGAATTAGTGCCTTTGAACAGAATAATTTGAAACAGTGGTGTTTGAATAATGACTTATCTAGACATCCTTGTACATGCTTTGCTGTCTGTTGATCTATATCCAGTGTATAAATAAGCCATACAGACTGCCTTTATGCAGTATAATAAACACTTCAAAAGCGATTGAGATGTGTTTTGCTTAAGACTCATTCTGGCTTCTTTGATTGCTGGGTATTTTTTTTAATTAGAAATAATTTAGCAAATATTAAAGGTGCAAGTTTTGCATGTAATGCATTTTATTTCACTGTGTTACAAAAGGCTTTCTGCTTGGTTCTGGGGAAAAGCATCAGGGTTATGTATGTCCAATCAATTGCTTGTACGTTCAGTATGTTACACTTCCATTTGAAAATGTCACTTGTTGCTTTTTGAGATTTGTCAGCCTTTTGTCCCATAATAGTTCAGGCCACTACCCACATGCCTGGTTAGTTTGCTATATATCTCAGTCCAAAAAATACATAGCATTTGGCAGAAGCAGGAAAACTTTGACCTTTCAGCCAACATTTTTAGTATAAGGGATAATATTGGACAAAATATCCTTTAGCATGCTAGGATAAATTAGTCTATGATAATGACATTGTAAAAATGAGGGTCACCAGGCAATGTTCTCTCTTGTCAGAGTAATGCGGAAGTGTTAGTTATTTAAACAAAACAAACAAAACCCCCCCCCCATCTCTGAAGTTTCTGTTGTGTTGGGGCATGTGACCTTGTCCCATGAACACCCTCCACAGGACTTCCATGCAAAGACCCTGCTTGCTGCTGAGCGACCCTGGCTCTGCTCCATTATTACACATCAGCGGCCCTGCTTTGCTCATGGATTTTTTCAACTGAGCTTTCTCTTCTTTCAGTGACTGATAGCATATATATCATCTCTCCCACTCAGTAAATTCTTTCCTTGAACAGTATTGTAAAAATCATGGTCTTAACTTGGTATTTTGCACATGTGCAAGGTCTTGTTTGAGGGGCCAGTCACTGCATGAGATCATGGGCTGAGTTCCAGGTCCTTTGGTGTAATACAGTATTGTAGAGAGTGGAGCAGCACTGCTTTTCCTTGGCTGAGGACTTGGCCTTAGATGTAGAGATTTTTTTGAATTGCACTTTTCTGTGTTTCAGTGGGTTTTAATATTAGAAAGACTAATTTCTGTATTTAGTATCCAAATCAAAGATATTGAAACATCCTTATATCTGTTTGCTAGAGAGAAGTGCAAACTGACAAAGGAAATTCTTAGGATAAGGTTTCCAGGTTTGGCTGTTTATTTCGAAGTTATTCCCCAGACCCGTTTCTGTATTTCCCCCCTTGTTTCTCCTAGCACCTAGCTGTGATTGAGAAATGAAGGACTCCAGTGAAGTAACTAATAGCTACCAGTTGTGAATCTCTCAGGGTTCTTTGCGCTGGATTTTTAATTGCAGTGTGGCATGGAGTTACTTTCAGTTGATTTTATCACTTTTAAAACAACACCAAAATGAAGGAAAAGATCCGAGGCGTGTCTTCCCCTCGGAGGCTTTGCACAGAGGTGTCTTGGCAAACACAGTTGGCGTGTGTGTTGCAGTATGAAAGAGTTAGTCAGCGTGGATAGGCAGCGCAGATAGGCAGCACTGGGGTCTGATGCAGCCTTCCAGCTGAATGCGGTGCTTGTTTGCTGGAGCTTCTTTGTGCCTTGTTCAGCCACAGCCCTTTGTCACTGTGATAGATGTGCAGCAACGCCGGCCGAGCGTGGGCAGAATCTGCACCAAACTGAGTGTGACCTTTGCCTGAGTAGTTCTAAAATGAGCTTTATTCCTGGACAAATGAGTGTATGGAGAAGGGGAGAAGTCTCAGAGTGGTGGGTTGGTACTGTGCAGCCTGCTGCTCCTCTACCTGTCAGGGTGGTGCAGGGGGGCTTTCAGGAGTTATGGAGCTGCTGGAGCAATCACAGCACCGAGCTGGTCCTACCTGGAAGGTGAGAACAGAGCACGACAGGGCTGCTCACCCAGTGTATGTGAGGTGGATAACTGCAGTAGGGCTTGTAGCATCATCTTTGGTGTCATCCCTTGTGTCATCTTGCTCTGTGTCCTGCCCAAAAGCTACCACTGTGTCTGCGCAGGGCCTGTACCTGCTGTTCTTCCTGACAATCTCTCCAAAGGCCTGGCCAGGCCCTCGCTGCCTCCTGCTCCTCTCCTTTCCAAGGGTAATCTGAAGTGGTGAGCAAAGCGTGCATCCCAAAATCCTATTGACTCGGATATGCGCCCTTCTCTGAGAGTGGCAGCATCTGTGCTGGCTGTGGGGCCCGGCTGCAGTGCAATCATGAGTTTCAGCCTTTGGTGGGGAGAAACTCCAAGAGAATATTCTTTTCTTTCTGTCAAAGTGGTTTAATGCTATTTCAGAGCCAAGTGTTGACATTACTAAAATAGTAACCACAGCAGGCACTGACATAAACTTTGAGGATGCCTGCAGGCAGAGTATGTGGTGGTAGATGGCTGTGGAACTGGATTTCATTACCTTTCCTGGGATTGATCAGGACTGGGCTACAGGAGGGTGATGGAGCTTTGCTCCATCCTCACATTCTTCTGTCTTGCTAACCTGTCACTTGCCCTGTGGCCTTTAAGTGCATCACTGCTGTTAATTCACGGCAGTACTGATAACCCAGCTTTATCAAGAGGAAATAACAGCCCTCAGACTGGCATGTAGTTAGGTCTGGTACTGTGCAGTCAGCGCTGAGCGCTTTCCCCAGTGTCATGGCATTTGGAGCCTTTCTAATGTACAGAGGGACCATGGCTGAGATGGAGAGGCTGAAAACAATTTTCTTCTGTATGTTTAATGTTAATATTGCAAAAGGCTTTTTCTGCTTCCCTTTTCTGTCACTGTCCAAGAAAGTGCCTTTGTGATACATTGGGTGTCTGCTGGGAAGTAAAGATCCTCTAAAGATACCAAGCTTTACATCGGGTCTTAAAAAGTTGCATGAAGGAGGCTATATGCAAGGTATTTGAGAAGCCCAGCAGAAACCATGAGCTCTGCTTTGTGCCATCTTTGAACATTTGCATGAGCTCTGTGCACTGAGGGTGCTTCCTGGGAGACTGTCAGGGTTTGCCTGATTCCAGGGGGATCTGATTGTACTGGAGTTTTCTGAACTTATGTCTTGCCTCCACACTTAACCTGCCTCTTGCCAGAAATGCCAAAAGAGAGTTCGCCATTTTTTATTTTTTTTTTAATGCATTTGGTGATCCACTTGATCCCTGAAGCTTGATGGAAGAAAACCAGTGTGGCTTGGATTACAAAATACAGAGCTCTGCAACATTGATCTCTATGAATTTGCTACCTTGGGGGAAGACAGAAATTTCAAAAGCTTGAGGTATAGTTGCAAAAGTAAACCGTAAATCTAATCAAGTGCAGAATTAAACTGGAACAACGTACAGTCTGTTGGCTGAGCTGTCTCTTGGCTCTGGTAGCCTGGGACTGGCTCAGAAAGACCCCACATCAAGGTTACATCTGGAAGATTGGGTGTCAAAAGAAGGTGCTTGTTCTCCAGTTGTACCTGAGAGTTGTCAGAGCCAGGAGATGCAAATAAATTTTTAAAAGCTTCATACTTTCTTCCTCCTACCTTAAGCTGAGACCATAAGTTGATTGGTCTTGTCTGCAAAAGTACAAGTAGATCTACTTCCCTTTTTTCTTAGTCTGGAATACACAAAGATGCTTTGATTTCTTCTTTCTCTTTTCCCCAGCACTCTGTTCATATTCTGTTGTAGAAAGTCAAGTGTCTTTCATCCATCTCTTGACTCTTTTTTTTTTTTCCCAGGCAGTGGAGACGTACCCCGTTAAACATTTCCATGTACTCTTGACAACTCACATCTTACATAACAGAACAGAGGACTGATGCAAATGTAAGATGCTGTGTGTGCATGCATATATAATTTCATAGTTCATAGATGTAGGTTTCTATAGAGACCAAATATGATGTAGACCTATCATAGCACATGTGACAAGCTGGCTCAGTATGTCAGAGCTACTTTTCCTGAAAACTTACTCGGAGCCCCTGTTTCCTACCAGCTCATGGAGTGTCCTTTTTGAACTTTCCTAGAGCGGAGAGTTATTTGGTCTCCTATCTGAGACGGCAGTTCCAAAGACCTGTGAGGTATAAGGGCTTTTTGTGGTGGTATTCTGGGTTAGGTGCATTGGCTTCTTGTGGATGGAGGTGCCTTTTTTTTTTCTTTTTTTTTTTATTGTGAAAGAGAGCTGAAATGAGTCACTTCCACTGAAAGTCAGTGGAGGACTGGCACCTGACATGGATTCTTGGAAAACGTTAACCTTAATGAGTGGTCTCCACATCAGCTATCCCCCTCCCTCCTCTCCCATAAAGCTGGAACAGTGGAAAAAATTTCTGCTACTTTGTGGGAACTATTTTCCTTAAAAATAGACTGAAAATTCATCTCTAGCTGTCTCAGGAGAGGATTTCCCACAAATGCATTGGCTTATTTCCCATGCTGCAAGTGAAGAAAGTTACTGCTCTCAACCCCATGCACAAGAGAGGTTTCTGTGCAAGAGGTGTGGGTCACTAGCAAAGGGCTCAATATAATGTTTGGAGCTCTTGTTA
Organism: Falco punctatus; assembly: GCF_963210335.1. Lineage (NCBI taxonomy): Eukaryota > Metazoa > Chordata > Aves > Falconiformes > Falconidae > Falco > Falco punctatus. The sequence goes on along the minus strand of NC_137580.1, from coordinate 103,917,401 downwards.
CTTACAAAGCTCGTATGTCTTGGTTTCTTTGTGATTCTCCTCCTGGAAAAGCCTGCTTTTGCCTGGAGTTGCAAGATGGAGAGAGAATGGAAGCTGTGATGAATGGGTCCACACAGCCCTCCCAGCTGGTGGAACAGGTGAAAGCCACTGCGAAGGGAAGTGTTCACATTTCAGGCTGGTTTTTTGTCTGCTCAGAGCAGCACTAGAGTAACTTGGTTAGAGGAGAAAGTTTTGGTTTTCATACTGCATTTTGCTGTCAGCTGGCTCTGGCGTTCATTTACAGTGTTTTTTATGGTTCTTAAATCTCTTCTTCAATTAAAGAATTCTGGCAAAAGGAGGAGGGAAAAAAGGAAAATTAGTATTTGCAGATGGAGTGGGGCAACACTGGGGCTTCAGCACTGGAGGCAAAAAAGCCCAAACCTGTTAACACTTTCTGTGAGACTTAAATGCATCCAGTCTGACTCCAGTCTCGATCTTGAATTTTACAGATGGATCCCATCTTTCTGAATGGGCAGGTGCAAGTATCTGTGACCTGAATATCATATTTAGGCATGGCTATGAGTACTAAAACTGCTTTTCAGTGGGTGCTGAGTTGTATTGCCAAAAACTATATTTTGACAGCTAAACTATACAGCATTGCCAGGAGCCTGGGAATGCCTTCTCATTTTCATGTAAGTGTACATACATTATTTCTGATGAAAAATAAATGCACAGAACTATTAATATCTGCTGGCATAATATCTGCCTTTGCAAACACTGTATGAGACTTTTGTTCACTAAAAATAAAAGCAAAGTGGACTGGAGCGCTCGCAGGGCCATTAAAGAGCACTAGATGACTGGCTCCATAGAGTAATTAAACTAAGTATGTTGTAATGAGGGTTTTATAAGCTTGAGCTGTGCTAGTTTTTGGGGTAGTTAGTTGCGCTTGGTTTCTGGTTGCTAATCAGCTGAGGCTGGTTTCATCCCCAGGGGATGATTACTGCTGTGCTGAGGGGATGAGCTTCAAGTTGTTCATGCAGCAGCTGGGACCTGTTTGCTGAGTGCAGTTGCTGAGTTTGCATTAGGTGGGATGCGTGATCAGAGCTGTCACTCCAACCTGAATGTGATCAGTCACTCCTAGCACCTGCAGATAAGGAGAAGAGGCCAACAGAGAGTTGGACAGACTCCATGGGTTACCTCCCAGGTGCCTCTTTGCAATTAACAGAGGTTTCCTTTGCAAATGGTGTGGTGTGATCTTCTTATCAGGGTTGAATCTAGTTTTGAGTCTTCTGTCGGGGGGGGGGGGGGGGGGGGGGGGAGTGAGTTATTTTTTTCTGATTTGTTTTCTAGAAATGCAGGTCTCGTCTGAGGGCTGCTTCTGGTTTTAGACTCAGCAATTCTGTGTGGCTAAGTCTCTGCATATACCTTGGCCCCATCATTAATGAGCTATACCTGCATGAATTCTGCTGGAGGAGTCTAAATCTCACCACTGCCTTAGCTCCTCTATGAGATTAGTGCCTTCCTCAGTGGAAAATCATTCCATTTATTTATCTGCAGCAAGATTAGCAGCAACATCTTGGTAAATTAACTTGAAAATCAGTTGTTTGCCCCTCAAGTTTCTCAGGATTATGTTGGAGTAAATTGACTGGATGCATAGCAATAAGAAGTAATTTCTGTTGCCTCTAGGATTATTTTGCAGTAAAATAGGAGGGAAGGTGTCCTTAATGAGGAATTTGTGCCTTGATAATAAGAGGGAGCTTCGGCAGGTTATTCTCAAGTAATCATTGATGGTTTGGCAGTGTCTTACCACAGGCTTTTTTGCAAAGCTGCAAGAAAGAGTGCTGAGGCTGTCTGGTTTTGTATCAATCTATTAATTCTCATTCCCAAATAAATATGAAAGACACTGAACTACTGTTTTGTATGAAACAAAAGAAATGGGATTGTAGTGTCCGGAGCAGCTGATTGACTGGCACAGACACAGGGAGCTAATTCTTGTCTATTCAAAGGCTTTGTGGCTCTTGATTAATATTAACTTGGGGTGTTGTGCACTGGCAAATTGGGAGAAAAGACCCCACATCATGGGGCCCGAGGCTGCTATTATTTGTAGCGAGCATTTGTTTTTGCTGGTTTTGCTTCGGGCCTCATGGAGCGATTGGTATTGTCAGTTCTTGTGTGAGCACCGTCCTCAATTAATCCACGCTGCAAGTGTGAATGGATATTCCTTGAGTGAGATTAGTGATTGTTGCTGGAAATGGGTCATTGGTGTCTTCGAAGTTTGATGAAGTCTTGCTTTATCATAATGGGTCTGCGTACACAGCATCTTCAGTTTCTAGGGGAATTGGGAGGACAAGGTGCCAACCAGCATGGCTTAAGATCAAATGCTTCTGATCACCTCAGTATCAGCAGATTATTTGTCAGTTGGTCGTAAGAGCTACAGTATCCACATACACACAGACAGTCATCTGTTTGAGAAATTATCAGATACCTAAAGAAAACAAGAGTGTGTTTTCAAGGGCTGAACAGAAAAAACTGCTAATGAGAGTCGCTGGTTTAAGATTGATGTGCAGTGCAAATGGGGGAGCGGGGCTGGGAGGGCAACGTGGTGGTGGATGGTCAGTGCAGCTGAGGTGTGGGAACTGCAGCAAGCACCGGAGAAGCTTTGCTGAGTGATTGTTAGAAGCTGAGTGTGTGTGTTCATTGTTACTGTGGGGTGAGTGAAAGGCCCTGCACGTAGGTCACATCACTCCATACAAATCTACTTGGTTGTGGAGAGTGATGCTCTTGTGAGATGCTGCGTATTTGCTTCTAATCCTCACTGCATATCCAGAAGCCAAATGCTTTCTGGCATGGTTGTGGACCAACCATTTGACTGTTTGCATAGGGCTTGTATTCAGCTCACAAGTCCCTTTCATGAGCCGCTCTATCTGCCATCCTGCAGTCTGAAATATGTTTTGTACTGGAGTTTCTAGGCAGGGGTTGGAGGTGCTGGTTCCCCTCTTGAAAAGGGAAAGGACCTTTGGCAGTGTTCCTCTCCCCAGAAGTCGTTTGATGCATTCCAGGCAATATAAAAGGGCATTGAATCAATCTTGATTTAATCAGCTTTACAGGTGACATCTAGAGACAAATGAGAGTCTGATTTTAATTGTCTTAATCATTAGATGCTTTTAGAAGGATTTGATACAGTTAATCCTTAATATTCAGTGCACTCATTGTAGAACGAGACGTGAGCACACGCTGGAGGCATATGGAGGTCAGACGCCCTCCTGCTCTCTGTCTGTAGCTCCTTGCAGAACAGCAGGGAAAGAAAATCTGCTTCCCACAGATGTTCAGCTAATGGTGGTTTGGATATAATGAACCAAATCCTATTCAGCTGGGCTGGTGTAAGCCTGCAGTAACATTGGTATGTTTGTGGTTACACCCATTGGAGTAAGGGTGCAGCTTCGGGGCAGAATCTGCTCCCGCATGTTCTACTGCGAACAACTGAACTAATCCTACAAGAGCAGATTAATCATTAGAGGCCTGAGCCAATATTCATTGAAATCAAAGGAAAGATTCCCTTTGGCATAGATGTATTTGGGATGAGAATCCATAGGATTACAGTGGCATCAGGCTCTTGCTACATAGTACTGGGAATTGGTGGGATCTAACCATCACACACTGACCCTGCATGTGAGCATCCTTCTTGCAAGCAGTTAAATAGGTGAATTGGTCTCCACAAAAGCCTTAAAATATTTAGAATATGGAAAACTTCCTCTCTTTTGGGTTCAGTGGGATATTTGCTTATTTTTTTAATAAAGGTGCTAGAAAGTAATGTCCCCTTAAAGAAATTGATTTTTATGCGATAGTGAGGTCTGTAAGAAAACTCCACATATTGCAATACTCACTATAAAATAATAAGAGTTGTCAAAATTGGACTTAAGCAACCCCATTCAGAACACAGTTGATGGTCTCTCTACTACCAAATGTGATCATTTTGGCAATGTTTTTTTCCAGCACAGTAAATAGGTCTCCTGTGTGCTACGTCTGGGTCATCGATGGCCTGGAGGATGCAGCAGAGTGCTTTATTCGCATGGTTTTGTTTACAGAATTCTTTGTGAGAAAGGAAATATTTGTGCCTGGGGATTTTAAATGGTTGCAGAGGAAGGCAGCGATGAACTTTGCCATAAGTACCTCTTAAAAACCAAATCTACATCAAGAATTCAGGAATTAGGTGATCTAGCACACTGCCAGTGCTCTGATTTTCAGGGCAGTGTTACTCAGGAGTTAACTGCTGCTACAGGAGTGTTTCCAAGCTGCTTTATGAATTCCTACCAAGCACGAGCTGTAAGTCCTTCTCACTTTCTGTAACTATAAGCCTGCTATGCACATGTGAAACCTCTCTGTTTAGACACTTTGAATGCTTTACCACCACCTGCAAAGCCTGGGGCTGTGAGGTAGGTCGTCATTATCGGTGGTTTATACACAAGACAATTAGGTCTTGCTCCATGTCATCCTGTGTGTCAAGAGGTGAAAGTGGAACAGTTATCCTGGCCAGCAGGTTTTTCTGGCCTTTTGCCCTCCTGGTTCTGGCACCAGGAGCAGCAGCTTCCCTCTGACGCTGCTTCCCGTAGTCCTTTTCATTGACAAAAGTGCTGTCTCTGTAAACACTAGTGCGTTTGTAATTTGGCTGAGGGTACGCAGTCATTGAACATATAGGGCAAGTGTCTCAGTCCTGTGCTTGGGTTGTGCTTGTCTTATTTCACACTTGAACCTGTACAGTTGCTTAAGATTAGCATCCCTGAGGATGACAGGAGCCTTATGTATTGCTGTATAATTTATTTCACGTAATTGCTTATTGCAGATTATTGTATCTGGGAGGTATTTGCTCAAAAAAACCTGCCAGAATTTAGAAGTCTGCCAGAATGAAGACTTTGCACAAACAATTTCAGATAAGGATGGTATGATGTTGAGAAAATCCTGACCTGTAAAAAGGAGGTGGGAACATCATCCTGACTGACTGACTGCTGTCCTGGCCAGATGTGCTCAGAGGAGAAAAACATAAAAATGATCATCTAACAAAGTTTTGATGAAGTGGCATGAGAGAGGGATAGTTCACATGTGAGTCTTTCAAACCAGTGAGATGTGCTGGGACTGGGAGCGTACTGTGTGTTCAAGGGTAGTCAGGGTGCCTGGTGGGACCATGTGCTGAGATTTTTGTACAACTCAACTAGTCATCTCCCACAGCTTTGTCCATGATTTCTCGCTTCACATTATGGATTTCACCACCACCATCGCTTCTCACTTCGCCCACCATCACCCTGGAAGGGTATAATGTATCATTTCTGGTGATCACTGAGACTAAGAGCTGTTGGGTTTGAGATGCCTGCTGTGGGTTTCTATGTTCATATCGTAGTTTACATGTTTTTTTAGGGTCAGGTCTGGATCATGATCATGGTTTTTCCTCAAAAAACAAAACAAACAAAAAAAACTTCAGACATCCACTGCAAATAAGTGATTTGGATTTTCTGCAAATAGTGTCTGTTCATGTACAGCTCATGGCCTTTTCAATTGGATACTTAACTTTTTAAGCCAGATATTTGGAATAAAGTAGATGACTCAGTGTTAATCTGCTCTCAAATATCCTTTTTATTAGATTAGGTAAAACTAAAACAGCCCAACAAACTGCATTCTGCATAGTGTGGATCTGTGTACAATCAGTCTACTGTATGACCTTCGCAGGAGATGTGTAGCCTGTGTGATCTGCGCATGGATGTATGGCTGAACAAATAAATGGCTGATGAATTAATGAATCACAGCTGTGTTTCAGCACAGTGCAGCCCTAGGGTTGGGCACAAGTTTGGCAATTAAGAGATGTTGGTCTTTACCTCTCCTACAATTCCCCTGGGATCTTGGGGATGCTGCTTATGGCCCCCAAAGTGTCCCTCTTTCAGGCAAGTCGGATGGATGATTTGTAGGGGTGGTATAATTGTATTGATGTCATGTTTATATGACAAGGGAGAAAACATACAAACAAGACAGAAAGCATGATGCTTGCCTTTCTGCTGATACCATCCCAGCAGTTCAATTAACAGTGGCTTAACTCTGCTGTCTTCCAGGATGGCTGGTTACACTGAAAACAAGCCTCTCAGCATGCTGATAAGGAGCTAACCAAGCGTCCTTCTTTGTTATTACATGTCCAGTGTTAAATTTTTGTACTTTTTTTCCTTGAGAACAGAACATGAGAAAGTGCCTTTCACAGCTGCAGGCTGGGAGCTTTTGCAAAGAGCAATCACTCTGAAGATTAGCCCAACTCCTGCCAGAGGGAAGCAGAGCAAATTAATATTGGAAACTTGGATAAAAACTTGTGCTTGTACCTAGGAAATGTTTTTGAGGTTCAGCAGGCAGAAATAAGAAGTTGTTGTCAATAAGAGGAAAAGCTAGGGAGGATCTTACTGATGTGGTTTATTGCTACATATCTAGCTCTTCACACAGGGAAGACCTCTGGGTGCCAGCAGAGCACTCACTGCCTGAGCTTGCACCTTCTAGCTGCACCCCTGGCTTCAATTAAAGGATGCTTTAAGCTTGAGCTGTGGACACATAGGCCTCCAAAGTGCTGCTGGTCGCAAGCTGACGGTGCAGCAGGAGCACAGGTATGAGTGGCATGGCTCCTCAGCTGTCATGGCAAAATGTGGTGCTACAGTAGAGCTAATCTGGTTTGAATGGGGTAACCAGATCATCTGGGTGCTGGAAGGATGTCAGAGAGGTTTATAATGCTGCTTACGTAGCTGGAGTAAGTACTATGCCCAAAGGCAGTCTATGCCAAAGTCAGAGTCGAACTAGGTGCTCTCCTGGTCATTTAACCTTTCTTTCCCCTGGATTGTTGGAGGTACGGCTACTCTGCTTGTGCATGGCTGCTTAGGTTACCTCCCATGAGTAAACATGCTGAGTTATGCACACACAGCAACTTCTGCATCACGTTCCCTGTACAGGCTGTTGTTCTTGGAGCTGCTGACCCACTGGTCTGGCTCCAGTCTGATCATAAAGTAATAATTACTCTTTTGATAGACCAAGCCAGGCTATTTCTTGGTAACTTCTCTTCTACGTTTTATTGGTAGTGAGCTAATTCAATCATTTCTGAGTGAATAAGTCAATGGCCTTTCTGTGTGCACCTGCTTGAGCAATGTGCTGCTTGGCTGCTCATCTCTTTCAGTTAGTGCCGTAGCTGGTTAGGAATGGCACCAGAGTCCATCTGAGTGGGTTTTATGTGAGAATGATGCCTGATCAAAAATCCTACACTTAAAAAGGCTATGAAACTTCAAAACCCTGCTGCTTGAGTGCCTTTCTGATGGAGAGAGAAAGCACTATGCTTTGCTTGGCTGCTCTTTACAATGTTTGGTACTTAAGATAAATTTCTCCAGTTCAGAAGGTGTCCTGAGACTGCTTCTCTCTCTGTGCTAGTGCCAGTGCTCTGCCTGGGAAATCATTTATAAATGTCTCATTAAAGACCTGTGTCTGCCTCCTTTTCTTTCTTTTTGTCATCGGATCAGCTCACTGAGAGCAGCTGTCTTCACTTCCGTAATAGCAGCCTCGAAACCAACGCTTGTGCCTTACAAATTCCCACAACCTCAGAAACTGCGGACAACTGTGCATGTATGTATGTGTCGGGGTTTGCAGACATGGTGGGTTTAGACTGAGCTCATTCCCAAGCTTTTTTGTGGTGCTTTGAAAATAAAAGAATCTAAGAAGTTAGCTTTGTGCTAGGTTTATAAAGAAGCTGAACATATGGTGTGACTACAGCTCTGCAACTGGAGAGCCAGAGATTTTGTGAGTGCGTGCTGGTGATTCCAGGGAAGGCTGTGTTACGTGGTACATCGCTTGGGCTGCTGGAAGGAAGGAAGCTCACCATCGAGGCAGGAGCCTTCCCAGTAAGTCTGTTTTCCCCAGCTGGCATTCTGGCTCTCGGGGCTGTCTGGGCTACCCCAGGCTGCTTTCTAATGCTCCTTTCTGTCCTTAAGTCTTCCAGCAGTTGCAATGGTCTAGGCAAGGCAACCCAGTTCGGATGTGGGGCTTGGGGGGAAAGGACATACTGAATCTTTACAGCTAAAGGCTTGTTTACATGGAAAATTATTTCCTCTAGTTAGCATAAGCTATGGTGAATCAAGTGAATATAATACTTCCAAGTGGTTGAAGTGATTTTATTATTTATTTACGGAAGAATTAAGCCTGTATTATTCTGTAACATACCAGATATTACATTAGCATGGTCCTAGTTTTTCAAATGTGTCTGTGGCTTATTTCTAGAGGCAGGGGGTAGCACAAGCTGGGGAGGAAGGCATATGGGTGCTCTGTTCTTTTTGTTGCACTCAAAACATGCTTAAAATTGTGAGGTTTATATTTTCATTATTTTCTGGGAAAACAGGGCGTTGCCTCAGAGGTGGGATAGATGGGCCCTGTGTTCAGGCTGGAAAATGCTGAATAGGGTGTTGAAACATGAATGTTGGAAGAATATACTGACGGTGTTAAAAATAATAACTATGTAAAAATTAAGACTGTAATCTTGAGATTAATAGGTCCACCATATGCTGCAAGTTGATTATTGCTCAGTGAAAGAAACTTTGTGCATTTTCTACTAGTCACTTCCCTCTCTAGTGCCCTGTGCTGCCAAAACCTATCTGCTTTGCATATTTTGTTGAATGCCATTATTTGAAAAACTTGAAATCCTCACACAATAACAAACATAACTTTGCTGTTTGTTTCTTTTAAGAATTGTAGTGGATCTGATCTAGTGTAGCAGGCAAACCCCAGGGTCCTCCATCCCTCCCGTCTCCAGCGGGCACCAAGAATGCATGTCTCGCCTGTGGCAGAGCAGATTTCGTACCAGTCAGCCTCCTGAATGAGACCTTTATAAGAAGGCCTTTGTTCTGTATGTCTGTTTGAGGTTCAGTGCCCTTCCCAGCTGCCCTTGTGAAGACAAATATCTGCCTCAATGGGCATCTCCTTGCAGTCAGTGCAAAGCAACTTTGCATTGGTCCTCATTCGATTTTGCTTGCTCATTCATTCTTGTTCACTTTCTTATTGTCCTCTTTTCCTTCCTCCTCATCGCAAGTTTCTTTCTAGGTATGTCTCCTCTCTTTAAAGGAGCTGGAGCCAGTGTTGCTGAAGTTGCAATGGATTGTAATATCCACGCCAGAGGGGTTATTCCAGGGAACAGCAGGGGCAATAGATTTCCAGGGTGGCAGATGCAGAGCTTGTCTCCATGCCAGATCACAGCCCCAACTTTTCAGCTTTGAACTTGCAGAGCTTTCAGTCGTTGTTTCCAAGTCAGCCATAAATCTCTTGGGCTGCTTCCTCCCACAATGTGCTGCCAGGCATTTGGCTATTGCCTGCAAAGCATTGCTTTCTCTTGCAGTCACCTCTTCCCTCTCTATTTCTGCCTTATCCTGCAGCTTGGAAGGGCTGTGATAAATCTTGCGGGAAACAGCTGCTTCATTGCTGTGCTCGATGATTTGAATTTGGGTATGGCAGAGTGGGCTGGCTTTCACTTGATTGCCAACAACGTCATGTTTATGTAATCCAAGCTGCTTTGAGAAGCTCCAGTCACTGTGTAGGAACCTCGAAATTACATGTGGTGAAGCCTCACCACCACCGAGTGCTGTGAAGGCAGCAGGCAGCCAGCCCTTCTCCCGTGGGAGGCCCTGTCAGCCTGCATGGCTGCTGCTGACACTGCCAAGCGAAGCCCTGTCTCCCTGCCTGTGTAGGTGGCAGCTTCTGGGGATGCAGCAGGTTGTACCTCCTTGGCTCTTGTCTGGTAGACCAGCTATTGTAGTCAATAGGGACTGAGGCTTGAATCTTTGACAACAGATGCTCTGGACTGGCCTTCTTCATTCCCTTCTCTGTAGGGGAAGCTCTGATCAGCTTTGCTCTCCATCGGTTAGTAAATTTATCTAGTGGTGTGCTTGGGGGTGAAGTGGTATTGCAGACCTCAAGAAGCTTACAGTAACTGCTGTGTAAAAGCAATGGGTAGAATACACAGAGCCAGGAGCTTCTGGGTACTTGGTTGTAAAGACAACGCACTGCTATTCTACAGCTCCAGTTTGTAGTGGAGGGCGGTGGCCAGCTGAATGGGAAAATACTATCCACCACAAACGTTTAGTGCCCTGAGTACAGGCTGCAGCTTGAACAGGGGCAGTGTCTGACATCCCAACTGAGACCACATCCCCACGTCATCACCTCAGCATTGAAACAAGCAGTGAGCCAGGCTGCTGCAATGCCTCTTAGGCTCTCACCTAATTCTTGTGGCAGAAAAACATATGTTATTCCTTTTAGCTGGCATGCAGCAGAGTTTTACGGCTGGCAAAAATGTCTTGGCTTCAAGTGGGCATTGTAGGTCCCCGGGTCATGGGACTGTCCTGAAGCCCTGCCCAGGCTGAGAGGGAGCAGAGCTGGTACCAGAGTTTTTTTGACTAGTTAGTTTGGTCGCAGGGCTGCACGTTGAGAGATGCTCATGAACTGCAAGGCATGCTGCTGTGTCACAGGTTAGTGACCTCTGTAGCATGGGCCAGTGAGGTGAAGATGTCGTGTCTTCAGGTCTTGTGACAGTGATGCTTCTGCCAGGCTGGTACAGTTTTTCTTGCTGGGTAGTGAATGAAAAGCTTATTGATCGATGTAGAGAGAACGCAGCCTGGGAGTGGACAGGCAATTCTGTGCAGCATGTCAGGCTGTCTTGTGATGTGGTGGGATTTGAGGGTAAAATCCTCTGAAAAAATTAAAATGGAGAAGGAAAAAGACCTCTGCTACTGGCATTGTAAAGCTCTTCTGTAAATGCCATGTGTGTTCTTGTTTCTCCCTCCCTTCCTGCCGAAGATGCTACTCTGGTATATATCTTCCCACCCGCCTCCCATCCCCTTTTTTTTCCTTCTTCTTTTTTTCTTTCTTTTAAATCTAATGTACCTCCATTTTATCAATTAACTGCCTGTCTCCTGATTCCCATGGCAACACAACAGGCTGTTGCGTTTCTGATTCCTTTGGCAGTTGTGGTGCCTGGCATGTGTCTCAGGAGCCATAAGATTACAAAGGAGTTCTGCGGGGAGTAGGAAATACATGTGCAACACTCACTATGCACCACTTCTCATGCTGAACTATTTTTCTCTTCCTCTTCCTCCTCCCCTTTAGAAATAAGTTTCCTTTCCCCTTTGTTTCAATTGCCTGGTGATAAGAAGTGAGCAACTGAAATACTGTGGCAGGTCAAAAGATGTGGAGGGAGTGAGGGGATGCATGGTTTCACTGGATGTGGATGGCAGTTAGCCTAACGCTGTGGTTGAGTATCTCATCATGGATGCTGCAAAGAAGGGTATTCCTGCAGATGCTGCGGAGCGAGTGCTCTGTTCCTCTTGCTTCGACTTTCAGACTCTACTTGAAGGGCGGTTTCTTGCTCTTGTACTGAACAAAGCTCTTCACACACACACACACACCCCCGGCCTTCCTACAGCAGACGTTTCCAAGAGCTGGAGTCCGTCCCTTGTTTGCGGAAGTCCTTGTGCTTCCAGGGATTTTTAGACACATGGCTTTCATTGACACCATAACAAGAGCCATGTGAGCAGGCTGAAGCTTTAGTTAAAACCTTTAACCTCTCCAGCTCTTGGCTGATAGGAATTTGTTTGGCTCCTGAAGAACTGGTGCACTGTCAGCATCGGGTACCCTGTCACTGTGGGCCCCTAAAACCGGTGGTATGAGTTTGCAAAAAGGGCCCTAAACACCGGGTCTGCTGTGGGGGTTATTAATGCATCATACGTGGGCTTTATGCTAAAGGGAAAATAGAGATTTAGAGTTGGATAAGATGTGCATTTAGCAGATGTTGAGTATGACTGATTTATAAGTTGTTGTTCAGTCCTGAAGGCTGTGACCTACAGGAAGGCCATTTAAACCAAGAAGAATGAGCTGGCTAATGAACACAATAGACTTGTAAAGTTGGAAAGCCCAAGTGGAAGAGATCCTGCTTACTGCTTGTTGTGTCTTAGAGCCTGGTCCCAGTGAGAGGGAGGGAGGGAGGAGCTGCTGTCACAGTCCTGTCTAGCGAGCAAGGTTTGTGTTGGACAGAGCAGCAGAGGGAGATCCTCCTGGACCAAGGAGGAAAGAGCTTTTTCCCTGTTGCTGGCTTCCAGGTGAGCTGCTGCATTAGATGCTTAAACGTGACATTCAGAGGGTTCCTGTGGCTTCTCAATTGGTGTCAACAGGTAACGGTAGGGCTGGAGTAGAAAGTAGTGATTTTGTGTTTTGCTGCATTTGTTTCTCTTGTGTAGCTGTTCTCAACTTCGCACCTGAGATCTGTACCCTTGCTTTGTTGTTAGTGAGTTTCTTGGAACTTGTGGGTGTTTAACTGGGGAGTCTGACTAGAACAAGATTTTTCTTCACCAGAAACAGCAACTCCAAGCGACAGAGGCATAGACCAGCTTTTTAGGTGCCTGGAGCCTGAAGGCTCAGGAATCCTGGGCTTTTGGTGTGCTTTCCCCCAGGCTGTTAACAGCTGCTTGGAGAGTGGGTAACTCCAGATGTCAGGTCTTAGAGAGCAGTGCCTTTGGCTGGTGTCAGTTTGGGGCTATCCTAAGATACTCATGGTATTGAAGACAAGTTGCTCATCGCTGCCTTTTGCCTTCTGAAGGCTGGTGAGTAGATACTTATCTGGGAGGATCAGAGCTTAGTCTACTCAGACTACTTTGGATGTTGTCTGGCCATCTAGTTAATGGATCCAAGAGTCCTGAAGCCAAGAAGAATGAGTTTAGCTTGATCGTAGTGACTCTTGGCTTCCCTGAAAACCTAGTGCGCAAAAGCGTGTTAGCTGCACTGTAGGAAAATTGGTGGCTTAGTTGTTATTTTATATGTGGGTAATAAAGGTCATGTAAAATACCAAGTTTCTACAACATGGCCATAATGAAGATGGTAAGCCCTCTGGTGGTTCCTCACTTAAATCCTATCTTTTTGAATAATTCATCTTGTGCTAAAGAATAATAGTGCTTCTGACTGTGCTGCTCTGCTCGGGAGCCTGTAATTAGATTGTTTCCCTGAGATGTTATAATTACTGTAGTTTGGCAGCACTGCCTGTCAGACAGATACCTAAAATGAGCGGAGTGTATTAAGTCCTACTAAAATTTTAGATTTTTTGGGAGTACAGTGTTGCACCAGGAGTCCAATGAACTGTTTTTTTTTTTCTGGTCCAAGTCAGTTTTTGAAGGTGTTTGCTCTTGCAGTGAAATACAGTGAGTCTAGATGAGTTTTTAAATCCTGCTGTGTTGTTTGTTCAGCCTTGGGCGGCCTTCCTGCCTTTCTTTGCTTGAGCCTCACTGCTGAAGGGTTTGCTTATCCTAGCCACATTGCAGAAGTGTTGGTGAGAGCAAATGTAACCTGTATCTTGATTGTTAACTACCAGCCATCATAAAGCCTTCTAATGTGCTGAAACTCAGGCTCCAGTAGGACTAGAAAAGCAGCTTTGATCTTTTGTGAATACAGATGCAGACCCCACCCCCCCCCCCCCCATTTCTGTGCTTATAGTTCCCTGGAGTGTTGAATTCGGCTGTTCTACTTGGCATGTTGCATACGTGTGTTGCAAACATGTCAGCAGCATGAGATCTGTGTGTTACGACACTCTGCCGAGCATGAAACCAGGATGTAAGTTGTGTTTCTAATTTAATTTATTCTCATGAAAGGAGAGATACATATCACAGATGTTGTTGGTGATGGACCTCTGTAGCCATCTCTGGTTATTAAATGGAAAGCCTTTAAAATATAACTTGCTGGTTCCTAATCTGGCTATTTTACTATTTTGTGCTAATAAGCATGGTGGTCTTATCTTCTGCTTATGGTTGTTTTAATGGTTCACATGGATGGAGCTCTGTTTCCTTCCCACCCCTTTTTATTTAAAGTCTTTTGTAAAGATCAAAAGCTCTAAGCATCCTTATAGTCTTTGGGTTTCAGTTTTTTAAGGTGAAACTGGTTCTTGGATGTAGTGCCATCCCTCTAATGGATCGTTTTGATGTACTGTCTTTTACAAGATTGAGAATAACACAAGCTTGAATGTCAGACATTTTGCCAGAAAAAAAAACAAACCCAAAAGTTAATGAAGAACATGTGAGGCTGAAGAAACTTTCAGAGCAGGGCCCAAAGGCTGAGAGAAGGTTTCTGCCAGGGAGCTGGCTGAGCTCTGCTGGGAGCACTGTGGTCTTGCTTGCCACTGACCTTTTCGGGTGGGAACGGTATTTATGCTACTGCTCTTCCTGTGCCCATCATGGGATTGGCCTCTTGAATGTGCCCTGTGTTGTGCTGTGCATGCTCTGTTTGGCTAATTTTCTCAAGAGTTGTTCCAGCTCCAGCCCACCAAGCCTAGTGAGCAGGTGGGAGGCAATTCTGCTCATAAGAGGTTTGCATGATCGTGCCTTAACTGCTGCTTTCTCCTTGTTCAGACCAGGCAGACATTCTGTGGACTTCCAGGAGCCACAAACTAACTGGTGCAATTGTGCCATAGAGCTTTGTCAAGAGTGTTGACTCTGGAGTCCAATGAGTACCAAAGTGTCAGTATTAATCCCTGTTAACACAACTGGTTTAGCAGAAACTGTTCGGTTCTTTATGCTAGCGCTGACGCACTGATGCTCTTTTCTTTCCCCTGACATTACACCTTTAGCAAAGCTTTGAAGTGACTTGGTTTGAGAGCTTTTACGTTCTTCAGGCATTCTAGGAGCTGAGCCTGATCTGTCAGGCCCATTACTTCTGAAAGAGCTGTAGAAATGGTTCAGACTGAGCCATAGTGATGGCTGAGGCTGAACAAGTTTCACAGTTCATTTCAGATAAGCACTCAAGTTGGGCTTGCCTGTGCAGCTGATTAGGCTTTCTGTCAGCCTCCTCTGGTGGCAAATAAAAATTTCTTCCTGCGTGTGCTTTATGCTTTTCTGCTTGGTGGCACTCAGAATTTCAGCTTAAAGCCTGGCAGAAGGGTCCGAGTAGCTTTTGTTGAGTGCAGGATGTGTGGGACAGTGTCATGCACGCCTGCCGTACGCCAGCTGTGGGAGAGAAGCACACTGGGGACCCCAGTGCTACCGAGAGCTGAGGATGACTGAAGGTTCACGGTATATGACTTGCTGGACCTTATTTTGCAAGCTTATTTCCTCAGTCTCTTGTATGGTTTCTTTTAGTGCTTTGCTTAACCTCCCCCTTTAACCTTCCAAGAGTTTTAATGAAGTCCATATGTCCTTGTCTTTTCATTCCCCTGGGCCTAGGCTGAAAGCCCAAAGTTTGTGATAGGTGTTTGATGCTTGGGTCAGCAAGAGTGGGGTCAGTGCTATCTCATTTGCTTGTCTTTGTTCCCCTTCAGACACCAGTCACGTATTTAAGGGCCTCCTTGTGTGTTACGGAGAGTTTGGCTGATCAAGGGTGTGCTGGAGAGTGTGAGCAGGACTGAATCTCCAGCATCACCTGCAGTTTTTGGTCTCCCAGTACAGCAAAGCATCGTTGGAGGTCTGGCTTGGGCTTGCTGGACTGGAAGAAGTGTCCCTTATTGCAGATTTTATCGAGTTCAGCGCACAGCGTGTCAGCCCTGGGAAGGCTGTGCATGCAAGGGTTTGTAGATGCTTCCTGTTTATAGATGTGCTGTTTATATTGAACATACTCCAGGTGTCTGCTCACTGTTGGGCTCTGCTCCAGCAAAGGGCATAGCAGCAGCTGGGAAAATTTGAGTAATTTGCAAAGGCAGCTGCGTGGTCCCACAGGAGCTATTAGTGCCCTTGGTGGGACTCTCAATGCTTGGACTGTTTGCCTGGATCCAAACACACAGAGTTCTCACAGTGTCAGGTACTAAGACTTCAGTGCCTCGCTAATTATATTTTTTTATTTTTTGGGGGGGGTGAAAGCATGATTTTTGGCATCTTTCTTCAAAGCAGCAGTTCGTTGGTCTCCTTTTGACCCGTAAGCACTTACCACCACTCCTGTCCTTTTGAGCTTACACTAGTGCTGCCATGCAAAATACCCTTTGGTGCTGTGACGGGGCTGGGGGTAAGTGGGCATTGTAAAGGGGGATGAAGACGTGGGGTCGATTCTTTGTTTTGTGCGAGACCTGCAGAAACTGGGCAGCAGATGGAGATTTCTGTGCAGATTGCTTTCCTGCTGAGGAAGATATGTAAGTAATGGGGTCACTGAGGTTTTAACCTTCACTCAGTGTAAACCTGCAACCGAAGTCATTGTCCCAGATGTTTCCTTTTTGTAAATGCCCTTTCCTGGTGTTTTGGCTGCCTTTTAGGATTTCTCCTCATACCAAAACCTTTTTTCCCTTGATTCACAGGCTCACCTTTACACAAGCAGGGTACCACCTCCACCGCCAGCGCCGAGAAGTCGGGTTCAAAGGTTGCCGAGGTGGGCGATGATTTCCTGGGAGACTTTGTGGTGGGCGAACGTGTCTGGGTAAATGGAGTGAAGCCAGGTGTGATCCAGTATCTTGGGGAGACGCAATTTGCTCCGGGCCAGTGGGCAGGGGTTGTTCTGGATGACCCGGTGGGTAAGAATGACGGCTCTGTCGGTGGAGTACGTTACTTTGAATGCCAGCCACTGCAGGGGATTTTTACGCGACCGTCCAAGCTGACGCGGCAGCCGGTGGCCGAGGGCTCGGGGAGCGACGCCCCCTCCGTGGACTCCCTGACGGCTCAGAACTTGTCACTGCACTCGGGGACAGCCACGCCACCTCTCTCCACTCGTGTCATCCCCCTGCGGGAGAGCGTCCTGAACAGCGCCATGAAGACAGGCAACGAGTCTGGATCTAACCTCTCGGACAGTGGGTCTGTGAAAAAAGGGGAGAAGGACTTACGGCTTGGAGATCGTGTGCTGGTGAGTTGATCGTGGGGTCCCCCTAGAAAGGCAAAGGAGGAGAATTTGTCCCCTAGCTAAGTGTCCCTGATCAGGTTCAGGACAAGACAAAAGGAGGACAGAGTTGGTGGTGAGGTATGGGATAGTGTGGTCTTGGAGGGAGGATGCCTGGACCAAGCAGGCCTTGACCTTCTGCATTCACTGTTATTTGGGATGCTGTGTCTTCTGGACATCTCTCTCTCTCGCAGTAATGCAAGAGAACATATTCCAGAGCATTTCTTACATTGGACAAATCCTGAGCAGGAGAATGAGGTCAGAGAGACTACTCAAACATGACAGGGACATAGAAGAAAAATAATTTATTCTTATATTCTAATCCAGTGATGCTCTCCATAATGGTGTGTAGTGGGGCTTTTGAGGAATTTGCAACAGCGTGTCTTGTGTGTGGTTGTATGTACTCTGCAAGTATTTGCAAGAATCTCTCGTAGGTGGTCACTGCCATTTTGGTGCTTCATTTTTTTAGATGTTGGATATGACACTAACTCTTTTCCTGTACAGAAAGGAACTTGCAGTTATTTCTATAAAAGGGCAGGACTTGAGGAGAGGTTACTGTACTTGATGGATGGGTTCTCCACATCTGATTTCTGTTGTTTTCCTTATGTAGAATAGAGTACCCAATGACTTCAAGCCAAAATGCCACACTTGCACTAAGAATGGCTTACTGAAAGTTTGCCATCAAGCTTGTCCCTGTTTGTGTCCTAGCAAAGAAGTAGTGCTTTCAGTGGAAGTGGTGGAGGAAAAGAAAGATACCAAAGCACAGAGAGAGGACAAACTGAGTTTTGTTCTGCAGTTCTGTAAAAAAAGTTTAGTTTTGTTTAGTGTGTATGATATGTGCTGTGATATCAAATATTGGAAGAGCCAAGCATTTAAGTATAGATCTGTTGTGACTGTATCCCCAGTAACGTTCCTGGATCTAGAAAATGAAGATGTCTGTGACCAACAGGTTGCAAAGGGTTAGGCTTTGTGCATCCTGGGCAGTCTGGCTCCCATTTAAAGTTAGCTACGTAGCGTTTCCTTTTTGGGGCACCTGGTTCCAATACCAACAGTGGTAGGAGAGAAGTGTAGACAGACTTGCCATCTGTTTAATAATAGGGGTTTGGTAGAACTTGGCTCCACAGCTGATGTGAATCAGGAGTGTGTGCAGGGGAGTGTCAGAGGCAGTCTCAAAGGTCCTTTGTGGCCTCAGAGAGTGAGTTTTTCTGCTGGAGGTAGCAGCAACCTTAGGCAGGCTGCAGCTCAAGCTGATGGAGTCGATTCCTTTGCTCTCTGCAGCCCCACAAGGACCCTGGGTAGCCGGGCCACGTTAGAGCTGCTCAGAGGATTTCAGGATCTGTTGTGTCCAAATGTCAGGCATATCTGGCATTATGAATACACTTTCAAAGCTAGCAATGCACTTGCACACCAAAACACTGTCGGGTTGTTTGATAGTTTTCATTTTATTAAATAAAATATAAACAGTTTAAAGTTGGTTCATTTTTGGAGGAGGAAAAGTGAAGATGGGTTCTGCTTGTGCCCACTGGATGTGACGCTTAGTAAACTTAGTGTGAGCACGTGGGCTTGTAGACCTACCTGTAGAGGTGAGAAAGTTTTATATTCTCAAATTTTCTCCAAAATGTGCACTGCATTCTGTATCACAGCATGAGCTGGCAGCTGCTCAAGGGTTTGTTGCTGGTCTGTCATCTTCCTGACTTCACCAGAGTCTGCCTCTTCTTCCCTCCCCATCCCTACTGCCAGCAAAGCTGCTGCTGTCCCTGCCGGTCCCAGGGGCAGGGGTGAGCAAGGCAAAGGTGGCAGACATTCTCTGTTTACACCTGTGCTAATGTTGGTCTTTTAAAGCAGCTACACATGGGGAGAAGTGAACCTGAGGAATCTGTCCCCCTTTGATTAGTTTGTTTGTTTGCTGTCGTTTTCTCATTTACCTGTTGCAGGGAATGGGAAGAGTGCTCAGGTGAGAACTTCCCATTTTAGGAACAGCAACTGTAGAAAGTAAACTGCAAAATATAAAATCTAGGGTAAACTTGGCTCTGTTCTTTCTGAACCAGCCAGGCAATGGAATAGCGTTCTCCAGACTTAATTGTTTAAACCCTCTCTCCCAACTGTACGCTCACCGAGGCAGGGTCTGTCCACTTAATGCTCTGTGTACCTTGGTGGGGCCCATGCAGATTGAGATTTCAGCATACCCATGCAACACAAACTGTTAGCATCTTACCCTTTGGCTTCTATTGAGTTGTTTTTGGGGAGGTTGGTTGTGGTTTTAGATTTTTTTTGTTTGTTTGCTTGCTTTTACTAAAGGTCTGTCCTTAGGAGACATCCCTCTCTGCTTGCTGATTTATCCACCCCAGATGTTTTAAGATAAAATCTGTGCTGTGATTTGTTAATGTAATAAATAGCTCCAAAAGAGTGAATCTGGAATGAGCTCAGCATCTCACTGGCTCTAGCAGGAATACTCAGCTTACAGAAACATCGGGAATTGTTTGCATGATGTAGTAGAGGTCCAGGAAAAGAACAGATAATGACAAGAAGAAATAATTTGCTGTTATGGTTCAGTAACATGTGCTTGGCTTGGCAGATGGCTTTTTTAGTAATGGAGATATCAGCTAATCATGTTTGGTGTTTGAATACAAGAACAACAATTCTAGGTTTACCTGAGCTGCCTCAAATTCCCTGAGTAAATCTTTGCTCTTGTCCTCTATGGATTGCTACAGTTTTAGTTGTCTTTATTAGTCTCTTGGTCCGTGCTTTTCTGAAAGATTATCTTTTTATTTGAGAATGGCTTTTAGGCAGATGGGATCCACCGAAAGCTTTTCAAGTGAGGGAGGATGTGTTTTCTGTAATTGCTCAGTGGATGGAGGACAAGGTTGCAGGGATCCCTTCCAGGTCTGTAAGACCAATGCCTTGCTGCTCTGCATTCTGGTCATTTCCTGCTAGCGGTTTTCTTTAACTTCATTAAAGTCCATTATAGCTTGAAGACATTTTTGCTTTTCAATGACTTTGTTCTGAGACCTTTTCTGACTCTCCAGCAGTTGCAAAAAGTGACTTTTAGCTTTCCATTAGAAGCTTTCCATTAGAAGAATTAGATAATATTTGCCTTTGGCATTTTCTAACTCAGACTTTTTCCCAGAGATGCAAAAATTACATTAAAGAGATGAAAAAGCCACCCTAATATTGTAGAACTTGTCTCTTGAAGTCTGGCAAATAAGTGTGGAACAATTAACCTTTGCTTTAGTAAGAATGGAGCTTCCCAAAGTATGATAATTGATGGAGTGCTGCTGTTAATGTGAGGCTGGCTTGCTGCCTTTTTCCAGGGAAAGAATGGATGGAAACAGCAATGGAGTGGCTGAATATTTTCTGCTTGGAGGAGTAATCTCTGCTGTGTTTTTTTGCCTGAGAAAATGTATTTTACATGCTTTGGTGGGAGACTTTCTCAGCAGCTGAACTCATTCCACCCTAGATATGGTTGCTTTCTTTAGAAGGATGGGAAGGAGGCAGCAGTTTTCTCTATGTCGGTCTAAATGAAAAATAATTATATATATTAAAAAAAGCCAAACAAAAATTCCTCTTAATAAAGGTATTCTTCCCTTAACCATCTTTCTGTCTCCTAACTGGGATTGCAGGATTCTGCTCTTCAGTACTGAAATGTAGTGATAAACAAGACTATTTAATGGCCAGGTTACATCCCAGTGGCTGGCTGACTGTTGCTGTGGGGTGTTGCTGCAGATACTCTTCAGATGGGTTCTAGCTTTGTGATTTTGCCAGAAGTTTTGAGTGGAAAAAGCAGAATAGATGCTAGAACAGCAGAAGCAGCACTAGCAGGGAGATACCGATGGAGCAGCACCTCGGCTGACGGGCAGGCAGGACTGCCGCGGCAGGCTGTCTAGGCTGGTGGAAATGGATTCTGGGCTCCTCCCAAGTGTGTGATTTTAATCATTTTCTCATCTGTATGCTGCAAAGTGTTTTTGCCTGTGGTGTTGCAACCTCTGGCTCCTGACAAATAACAGAATATTCTCATGAATAAACTAATCGTGTCCTTGTCTTTAGCATCCCCCCTGCACACCCCTGCCCCAACCCTACTCTGCCAGCCTGAAGCTGCAGAAAGCCTTTAACCACCCGAGTGAAAAATAATTTCCATTAGAATCTCCCCAGTGAGGAGAACTGCAGCCTAAACCCTCCTCCTTGGGCAGAGAGATCTACTTGCTCTGTCGCTGCCAGCTCACTTTGAGTGCCTGAGATGTGGAAGCGTTGTTGCTGCGTGTGAGGTGTTAGGAAGAAAGGATTCATGCTCTTTATTTTCCTGGTTAAACATCAGAGCTCTCCCAGCTTGCAGGGGTCTTCAAGGTGCAGCAATGCTTCTGCATAGGCTTTACAGACAATCACGAGACCTACTTCTTTATTGCAAACCAGGCAGTAAAGAAAGAAGGATCCTGTTTTGTAGTTCTACCAAGGCAGTATTTTCAGGGAAGGTGCTTTTAGTATTTCATTGTCTGCTTTAAGCTCAGTTCATCAGGAGACCAGCGGTTGTGTCATGACTGGAGAGCACAGCAGCAGAGTGGAGCCCAAGAGCTTGTACAGGAGCATGGGAATGATGGACTTCCATCCCTATGGAGGTTTGTGACTGGCAGTGGGAAGTGCAGTCTTGCAGCTGATTTCAGGATTCAAGAGCCAGGAAAACTTTCAGGTCTCCGAGTCCAAGCTCTTTCCTTGCCATGTAAGATTGTTGCCCTTCTGTGGTGTTAAATACAGCCTAACTGCTGTTGTCACAGGAGCAAGTGTTCCTGTCACTGCAGTGAAACTAAGAGGAAATAAATAGCCCGAAGCAATCACTCTGCCCTGCTGCCACATTAACCCTTTGAGGCTTTTTGTGCACGCACACACCCTCCTAACCATTCATTTGGGCTGATGCATTGGACAGTTGTTGTCTTCTGTGTGTAATATCTGTCATTAAATAGGAGTTGTAAGTGGCCTGTGGTGGAGCAAACTGTATTATTAACGTGGGCGGACTTTGTATCAGAGACAGCCTCAGGAGGGGATGCTGTAATTCTAGGTTTTCCTCTTACACCACATCCCTAGGACATTATTTTCTCACTGGTGCCTGAAATATAAATGTGCACAAATGTCTTACATCAGCAGTGCTGTTAGACTCGTCCTTGTGCAATGCTGACTTGTGCTGTGGGGATGGGAAGGCACAAAGATAAGTGGTTGGGTTAAAAGAAACTATAAAAATTCCTGTAACTTCACATAGGGAGGACTGTCCTGTAATTCCTGCCTGTCTCTTTCTCCCCTCACCATACAAACCAGTTCTGGCATTCAAAGATGACATGGTGACTATCTGCTCAGATGAAACTGCTGATGGTTAGATGCCACCTGAAATAAGTTGTATTTACAGACAAACCTGACCACAAGCCAGATCTCTACCTTACCACCAGCTTGCTGAACGCTGTCCCTGGCTGTCAGCCCCAGTAAGCGATGGCACAGATTTCCCATAGGTATACACATTTACCCCCTTGTACTTACAGATTATTTTTTCATGCCATCTTTGATGGCTGGACCCACACCCCCATGCTGCTGCAAAAAGCACCCTCTATAAATCAAGTCTTGTACAATGATCTTCTGCCATCGGGGCTTGGAAGAGCTAAGTTATCTGTGGTGGGAAGACACAGTCTTTCATTTTGGGTGGAAATAGGTTCTTTTTCCGGGTGGATGAGTGTAGAGGGGAAAAACCCCTTTCACCAAAGGAAAGGGTGGCTGCTTCAGTTTACGTGCTGGATGCAGCCTGCAGTCACAGCTCGAATTGGAGCAAGCAGCGCTTGTCTGATAAAGGTGAGCTCCAACTTCTTGTTAGTACCATCCAGTAACAGTGTAGAGTAAGCTTATGTGCTGAACATTAAAAGCAGTTGAAAGTCCTCAGAGTAAAGAAAGTGTCCCATGTCTGCCCTTTCCCCACCGTCCCCTTCCTCTCTCTTCCTACAGGCGAGCGGTAGGAGAGTTTCACGACTGCACCAGGACACAGCAATGAGGCACGGGAGCCCTGCAAAGGAGGCATGTCAGTGTGCTGTACTTGGGCATTTATTGTTCCCAACTCCATCCTCTGCTCAGCAGCACTGTCTTGTGGAAATGCTTTGGAAAGCAGCTAAGAAAATAAATTTACATGGGTAAATTATAGTTTTAAGCAGGCAGCACACCATCATCTCTGTGGTTTCTGCCTGGGGATATGCTCAAGCAGGCATCTACAGCTATTGCTGGGCCCTGAACCATGCATGACATGGTGAGGTACAGTCCTTGTTGGCCTGAATGACATGTATAATTTTTTCTTTTCTCCCTGAGCAGTATTGGAATGTATTGCAAGCATTGCATTGCCCACAGCCCTGGGTTGAGGACAGCTGTTAAGATGTTCTTGCTGAAAGCAAGAAACTGCTGTGGGGTGAACAGGGAGGACATAAGGGGAAAAGAGCAAACATAGGCTGGAGGGAGCCTGACTTGGAGCAGCCAGATTGAGATACGGCCTGGTGCTAATTTGGTAAATTGTTTAAATGATACATTAGCAGCTCTGTTGAAGACAGTGTCTGGAAGGATTAGCATCATTGTCTTTTCAGCCCTGGGATACTGGTCTGAATCCAATTTTTTCATTTTGATGAGAAAACCATAGTAAAACATGATGTCAGGGATGATACAGTTAGCAGGGAAGGCATGTGGATGTCTGTCTTTGAGTGCATGTTGCTCTTCTGACTCACCAGTTAGGATGCAGACTGGTTAAGTATTCCTGGCGTCGTTTTGTTGTGAAGGTCAAGCCCAAGACTGTCTCTTGAAACTATTGGAGATCTTTCACTGAGGAAAAGCCAGGTCAGAAAGATGGCATTTAGTCAAAGGCATGAAAAAGTCATCAGAGCTGAGGCAAAGAACTTCAGTCTGGAGCTGAACTTTCCAAGAGATCAAAGGTGCATGGCTTTGAGGCTGCTTGAATCCAGCTGGAGATGATGGACCACCATGAACTTGTTTGAAGTTAATTACAAGTGTGTTTACCTGAAGTAGAGAAACTTGGAACATTGATGCTGGTCAAAATACCCTCCAAACCAAAAAATCCTGTATCACTATGTCAATATTGTTTCAATTGTTTGGAGCTTCAAGAAAGAGCTGGTTTTAGCGGAGTTTTATATTGTCTTTCAAAAATAATTATAACTAAAACCAGTAACACTTTGGTAAAGTCCTATTCTCTTGGACATGAATAGTTTTGGTAAGGTAACTGTTAAAGGCTCTCAGAAAAGCTTTGGGAGTTTTGTTCCCTTTTGAATGAAACTTGACAGCTATAAAAGCTCTGGCATGTCTGAACCGCTGGGGTGTAGCTGAGCTTGCAGCTGTAGCTCTGTGCTGTCTTGTGCTTTAGCAAAGAGACAGGTTGCCCTGTCCAGTTTGCCTCTGCTTAACTCCAGACCCTTGGCAAATTGAAGGTGTGGTTGTGGCTGTGATAAACGCACCAGGCTGAGAGGTGCAGGCAAAGTTTTCCATACAGAAACTTGTGGCTAAGGGTGGTACTGGTGCTGCTGGCAGGCTGAGATGTTCATGGGAGCGCAGCGCTCTGGTCTCTAGCATGATAGTGGCAGTTGTGTTAGTGCAGTAAGGGAGCCAGCCATGCTCAGCTCTTCCATCCCTGGGTTGTGGAGCATGGTATGAAAGCTAGGCATGGGTGGAAGGGCTGGCTGTGACCTACCATGAGTTAAGCTTCACAGTTGCTAACCTCCCTGGTTTTCACAATCTGCCTTTTATCCTCCTTCCAAGGTGATACCTCTGATTTATTGAAGGGTCTGATAAAAACAAATGCTTCTCTTTTGATGAGGCTGTTTTGTGGCACTGATATGACCCACCAGCTGGCTTTTTCCAAAACGCATTATTTATTTTAGCAGCATTAGCAGATTATCAGGGCTGAATAAATCTGCATGTCTGAGTCGGATGAATTTTCTAGGCTCTCCATCCATAAGAGTTCCTGCATGCCTGCCAAGAGATGGGAAGCTCAACAAGAGGGTCAAGCGCTGGCATGTGAGTGTGACAGCCTGATACTGGCTTCTGACTGTACTGCCAGCCCTGTCAGGATGTGGGGAGTCTCGGCTGTCGGGCAGCAGATGTGTCCATTCTGGCTTGAGGGAGAAGATAATGCTGGATGGCAAGGGTGTGTTTTGTAGAAAAGATGGCAGAATAATTAATACTTGAAAGAGAAAATAAAATACATTGCTTTGGAAGCAGGGAATCACGTTGCCATTTGGGGCAGCATTAGATCTGATCTGCACTTAGCATCTTCTCTGATGTACGGCTTCTGGGTAGGAACGTGACCTGCTGCCTCACTGCACCGTTTTGGTATTGGCATCATTATGTAACGTGTGTATGAAGTCAATAGGGCTAGTTATTTTCTCTCCTGTTTGGAAACAGCTTTCTCAAAATCAGTAATATCTATGGGGATGTAATTGATCAGCCCTATTTGTGTGGATGCAGGCACATGGCCCTCTAGTAGGTGCCCCAGAGTAGCATGGTGAGCCTCACTGATGGAGGGAGGGCATTGAGTGTTTAAGGTGTTTTCATGAGGCTTTGTGGAGTCAGGATCGTGCGGCTTGGTAAAGGAAACGTGGCTCAGTATCTGTAACTAAAACCCAATAAAAATAAAACTGAGGGAGCTTACTAGCAATGGTAAGTTCCTATAAATGACATTAAGATGAATTACACCTATATTGAGTTCAACTTGCTGCTAAAGAAATGTATTAGCATAACATTAAATCTTTACGTTAATATTAAGAAGCTAAGTCTGTATAAACTCAAATAAATCAAAAAGAGGACTGCTGTTTGACTGTGAGTGACAGGTAAAGAATTCTAATGTAACTGTTCACATCTGTGACTTGCCAAGTACCTAATACTGAAATGGAATCATTTTTCTACTCCTGAATGCAGTGTAGGACCAGAAAACTTTCTTGTGATACTTTTCCTGCTGGCAAATGTTTTCCTCCTTCATGTAGCAAAGAGAACAACATCAACAAAGGTTTTTTCCATAAGCAGCACTTTGAATCCCTAGTGAGAGAAATTACAGAAGACTAACTCAAGCTGTGTGCTGCAGCGCAGCCTCCTAGGACTTCAGGTAGGACCCAGACTGCAGAGCTGTGTTCTCTGGTCCATTCAGGTAGATATTTTAGGCTGGGAAAACTCTTTCTCCTTTGCATAAGCAGTTTTCAGAATTTTTAGGCATTCGGAGCTGGTAAATCTGTAACATCCTGGAATATGGAAAACTGGAGATTTCTTCATTCAACTTTTACTGTTTTCTGTAGGAGAATATTACTGTGTTGATACCCGTTTATGTAAAATTTAATATTAAGAAAATAACTAACTACAGGTCATTCAAGATAAAGCTGCAAATATAATTTTAAACTTACTTTTTAAGCATATTCCTTGAACCTAGATTTTAGTAGAGATAGGCTAAAACCAGTTTAAACTGTATGCTGATTTACTTGAAGTACGAACCTTGAGAACCATGCTCCTACTTTTCCATCTTTCTTTTCTCAGCACAAGTATCTAAGTAGGAGCCTCTAGTGCAAAGGCTGAGGCAGCTGCTGCTTGGTGAAATGTGCTCTCATAGCAGTGATCAAAACACAACTTCATACATTCCTGACTTATGCTCTCCCAGAGTCTGCTCAGCACACTGAAAACTTTTAAGTGTACATACGGGAGCAAAGGGTGCAATTTATTCTTTCTTCTCCATCAGGGGAAAACTCAGTGCTAGGGGAAGCCATGCGGAGAGATGAGACTGTTTCCCATGCAGCATGTTAGCGCTGCGAATTGATGTAGGATGTGTAGGTAAAAGCAGAGGGTTTTTTTCCTCTACAAAACACCTCTATTTTGAGAGGTTTGCTGGGAAGGCTGTTCGCTATGCCCTAGCAAACCCTGCATGTGAACAAGCTGAAGAGTGACGAGTGCCTTCCTGGCTCAGCTTGCCCCTTTGGTGTCCTGTCCCTGTATTGCTCAGAACTGCCAGCTGAAGGAGCATAGGGCTGAAACCCAGTTAGTGCAGATCTTGGTTCTTTACAGAAGGCAGGTATATAAGCGCTTGGAGGGCTTAAACTCCTTCATAGCCTCACAAGTAACTTTGTGCGATTAGTTGACGCCTTGAAATACTTTTTCATTATATTTGTTCTGACAAATACATCTTCTAGGCAGGCAGCTCCAAAAGTGTGAGCTTGTCAACCTGCTTGTAGTTATTGGAGAGAGATCTTTAGTGCTAGGAGAACTTAATATGAAAACTTTCTGTTCTGGTTTCATTAGTTCTGAAGCAGAAAATACTGCTGTCTTTCCCCCCGCCCCCTCC
Organism: Falco punctatus; assembly: GCF_963210335.1. Taxonomy (NCBI): domain Eukaryota; kingdom Metazoa; phylum Chordata; class Aves; order Falconiformes; family Falconidae; genus Falco; species Falco punctatus. The sequence goes on along the minus strand of NC_137580.1, from coordinate 103,890,211 downwards.
TCTCTCCATAACTGTCCCAGCTTCAGTCCCCTCGTGGCAGTGCCAGTGCTGCCATCTCTAACCCTCGGTATTTTATCTCCCAACAGGTTGGTGGGACAAAGACAGGAGTTGTGCGCTACGTGGGAGAGACGGATTTTGCCAAAGGAGAGTGGTGTGGTGTGGAGCTGGATGAACCCCTAGGGAAGAATGATGGAGCAGTTGCTGGTACAAGGTACTGTGCGCTCTCAAACCCTGCCTGGGGCACGTAGGGTCCTACACACCTCCGAGGGTGGCTGGGGCCACGTGCCATTTGGACCTGGGAGGAAGAGTTAGGGCTGTGTTTGGCTGGGTGTTGCGTGTTGGGAGGAAGAGTCCAGTTTTGAGTCTTGTAGGCTTTTAGACTTTGCAGGAAGATCAATAGAAACTTCATCACTGAAGCATTTTAAAGCAGGATCAGATAATGTCTGTGAAGAAGCAACCTGAGTAACTTCAGGAAACAGGAGAGAGTAGGGAGAGAAGGGAGCTTTCAGTGGGATTTAGATTTTGCTAGAAATTGATTCTGTGATTATATTCTCTGCTTTTTACCACACATTCCATTCATAAAATTTCTTCTTGCACTATATCTGTATTTCACCCTCTCAGAACTATGGAAGACAAAGATTTGACTCTCTTTACCACCACCCCCTGCCCCCAGCTTAATGTTATTTGTTTTGTTCTTTCTGGGGACAGATTTCCAGAGATCTGAAACAACAATTGGTGGTCATTGTCTGTCCTTGTACTAATTCTGTAGTGTGACAGCAGCCTGCTGATTGATCTTATCACCTCTGATTCCATAGACACCTCCACCATTTTCTTTTTAAAAAAAAACAACCCTCCCCCAAAAAAACGAGTTAAAAAAAAAACAAACAAGCCCTTGTTTGTATCTATAAAGCTAGGCAGGGACATGTCGCAGGCTTGCTGGGAAGCTGTTTCTGTTCACATGGAAGTTAAGTAAGGGAATGGCCGCCAGCCTCAGATCTTGAGCTTGGGGATGTTCAAATCTGAGTTACACAGCAGCACTTTGACCCTGCTTCACATACAGGCAGAATGGATTCCTTGTCCTTCACAAGGTCCTTTAGTGGGAAGTACTGTTGATTTCTTGGAGCTTCTTAAGGGAATCTTGCATTAGAGGCAAGATTTAACTTTGAAACTGAGAACCTGAGAGTTCCTCCCTTTGCTAGATCTCGGGTTCTGAAATAAAAGGTTCTTGTATTGGGTCAGCCTTGTTTTTTTCCAGCAGCCATGTGTTTTCATTTAAAATAAGAGAAATGCTGCCTTGTTCAATGTCAGGACAAGAAAGCAGTAAATGATTGGCAGCAGATGGCTGAATTCCAGCCTATTCTCAAAAGTAAAGAACTGCGGTGGTAGAGAATAAGTCATGGAGTGAATCCAAGTCCCTGCTCTCTTTATCATGCACTACATATTATCTCTTCAAGCTTAATCTTTAGGGTGCTCAGAAATTATTATGTGTGTCTGTGCACGTGGAAGGTATGGAAGGCAGATGTGAGTGTAAGGGTGCTCTCTCTGCCTCTCATCCTCACACCTTGTTTGCTGTGTTTTGAAAATCCAGCTTTTTGGAAGTCATCTACCTTCTGAAACTGCTATGTTTTGGCTGAGGTTGTTACGGTATGTGCCCTGTCTGCAAGGCTTCTGCTTTGTTTCACACTTTATCAAGAGAAGCAAAAATTGAGCTCCACAGTGGGGATCGGGGAGCAGGAGTGGATTAAGAGGTTTGGATTAAACAGGGGAGATTGAGGGACATCTGTAAGGCATCCCTGTCCCTTGTATCCAGGCTGATTTTGCAGATCTTCTAGCAGCAATGGATAGTAGCAGATACAGTAGTGGTACTTGTGTCCCTGCGCATCCTTTGAGTCTTCATCCAACCTTCTGACTTTCTTATAGCACATGCCGATTTCGACAGCAGTGTTTTGGAGGAGAAGCCAACGTAGTAAACGCAACACCCTTGGTGGTGCATGCAGACACCCCTCAGGCTTCCCCAGGTTTGCCATGCCCATGGCCACAGCCACAGGGGTTTCTTGATACTGCCCTGAGCTTCTCCTGCTGGAACCAGCCTGGTAGAGACCTTCCAGGACTCTGGAGTGTCTCTGCTTTGGTGGTTGTTGCCATCTAGTGAGCATCCTTGAGCTGACTCTGAGGCAGTGGAAGCTGGTGGAAAGAGGAGAGGCAGCGTGTGGGCAAATGAGTGAGCAAAGGACACCGTCACCATCTTTGCTGCCATGGGCAACTCGACTTGAGGTGGTGGTGAGTTGGCTGAAATGTGTGGAGGGTCACTCTGATTTTCCTGCAGGTTCAGGAAGGGGCTCCAGGTCTGGATGTGTGTTAAGGGAAGGCTGAATGGTCAGGGTTTTTTCAAGCAGCTTGTGGCTCTCTGGTGGAGGCTGCCTGCGGGCTGTGGTTCAGTAGCAGTGCCCGAGAAGACAGGATATCACTGCAGTGAGCCCCTCTCCATATATCACACAGGTGCTGCTGAGACTCTTGAGGTTTGCTGCATCTGCTTTCCTGTCTGCATGGGAAACTAGAGAGGTGCTGGTGACGAGTTTTTTGGTTTTTTATCCACAAAGCCAAGCAAGTTCCACTTTACTTATCTCTAGTATATTAACCTTTACCTGCTTATTTTACTGTTCCTCCTTCTCAGCCTCTGCTGCTATGAGAGTCTTTGCCCACTAAACTGCTCATACCTTTGCTTTCACACAGGCTGAAACAGGTCAGGCTTTGGCACTGAAGTCTTTTTTTTTTTTTTTTTTTTTTTTAATCTATTTCAAAATTTTCTGTGCTGTTTCCCACCTGCAGCTTGCATTGCCATCACAACATCACTTTTCTTCCTGTTTCTTTTCTGTAATGTGAGTATAGAGCTCCTTAGCACTCAGTGAGAGCACCTCTTGGTTTTCAAGCAGACTGTTTTTATTTTTTTTTCTTGCCAAGTGTTCTGGACACAATTCCTGCTTCTGAACTATAAAAGTTAATTGCAACCACTTCCAGTCTGGACTAAAAGAAAATGAGCCAACATAGTGATGCAAGTTTGGACTTGCTTAGAGCTGTCGGGGGGCTGTTGAGGGACTTTGGCATTGTTGTGTGGCCTCAAGTACCAGTCAGTGCTTAGACCAGATAGGCCTGTGGAAGGGGCTGTGCCATGCTGTTGGTCTGCCTGTGCCTACTGCAGTTTGAGAATAGGGTGCTGAGTACAGCTTTGGCTGGTTTGCAAGAGGTCAGTCTGGGTTTGCTTCCTTGGGTCCCTGTTTTGCAGCAAGGTCAGCCTGCGGGGTATGGCTGGTTTTCCAAACCCAAGGGCCTGTGTTGGTGGCAAGCAGAAGGGGCTAAGTGGTTTTGGGTTGCAGAGGGTTGGGTTTTTTTTAAAAGATTGTTGTACAAAAGATTGGGCTTGAGCAGATGTTTGCAAATGAATCACTTTCTCATCTGGCCAGAGATCAGGCTGTTTTCTGGCCTCTCAAGCACACAGAGGTCTGCCTGTGATACAACCATGTGGCTGCCAGCACTTAAAAATAAAAGGGAGCTGGGGAAGCAGCTGCACACATCTGGAGAGAGAGGACTTGTGCTGGCAAAGCTGGATTTGTGTCATTTATTCATTAGAACCTGTTTTTTATGTTAACATAGGACAGACTATTATATGGCCCAGTGTTTAATCCTAGCCTTGCTACAAAGCCCATGAGGAAGAACTCTTAAAGGTGACAGTTTTCTGCATTAGCTACTGCCTTGAAACAAGGGAATGCGAAGGCTGGAGGCGAGCTGGTTTCACTTGCTGCAGTGCAGCTGGCGAGCAACAGATAAACCCTGGCTTTAGCCAGTCAACCCAAGCTCTGAAGAGTTTTCCAAGGTTTGACACAGGGTTTTGGTTCATTTGTATCCTGAAAGAGGGCTCCAGAGAGACATAATCATCAGGCTCACTGCGATTGTGGAAGAGAGCTTGCACTGTAATTATCTGATTCTCCCTGTTTTATGCTTGCTTCTTTCTAAGTTTGGGAACCAGTTTCTCTGCCACCTAGAGGAGATGGCACACACACTGAAGTTTGCTATAATGATATTTTTAGTTTCAAAGTTAGGAGCTGCCATTTTCCCCTTCTGTTTCGGAAGGAAAGATTTTTACCCTGTTAGAACATTTATACAGAGCTGTGTGATTCAGATCTTTTTATTCAGTGCGCTTTACTACGTGACTTTCTTGCAAAGCAGGTTAGAGAACACACAGGTTTTGGGAAGGCTGGCTGGTTGGAAAGGTTTATTTATAAGGAAGGAGTGCATGTGCTCTCCCTGTGTTTATGTGCTGGGATCTTTGTGTTATCCAGGCTACCAGATGGGTCTTCCCTGGCATCTCATCAAAGTGTGCAGCAACTAGCGCATGGCAACTGTCTTGGGTTTCCCTGCTTAAGCACCACAAATGAAAACACTGAGATCGCCGCTGCTGTAAATGGCAGGAAAGGTGAATAATCCAACCACTACATTGTTTCCTGTGCGCCACGGCGAAGCACCAAGAGATGAGCTGAGGGCTGGGGCTGCGTGTTGCTTAGCAATGCCATTCGGTGAGGCTTCTGTGAGATGGATTCTCTGCCGCTTCTGACTGTGCATCTCCTGCGTTACAGGTATTTTCAATGTCCTCCCAAGTTTGGCCTCTTTGCTCCCATCCACAAGGTGATCCGGATTGGATTCCCGTCAACCAGCCCCGCCAAGGCAAAGAAGAGCAAACGAATGGCCATGGGAGTGTCTGCCTTAACCCACAGCCCCAGCAGCTCCTCCATCAGCTCTGTCAGCTCAGTGGCATCATCTGTTGGGGGCAGGCCCAGCCGCAGCGGGCTGGTAAGTGGCTCTTTCTACAGACTGTGTAGCCTCGACCGACTTCTTCTGTGACCTGGCTCTACAAAGTGGGAAGGTTGGGATTTTGTTTCAGCAGCTGCACTGGGGCAGCTGCTCCTTCACAGTTAATGAGATGAGGGGAGTGATTTGGGACACTTACCCATCTTACAAACAGGACTTCCTTCGTGGACATGAGTCGCAACAGGCATGGAGCAATTTTGACTGTTAAAAGAGCCTGAACTGTTATTTGCAATGGGATAAATCTCAGCTCTGCTGTCAAGAGCAGGTTTTATAAGATTGCTGCAGAAAAATGCCATTGCTTCTTGCCCCACGTGGTTGTGTAGCAGTGTGCTGCTGTAGTGGACAGCTATGCAAAAGCCCCTACAATGTCTGCGTCTTACTGTGGAGGGGTGACACTGTCCTGGATCACATGCCTTGTTTGGCAGGTACTCAAGAAGGCAGGCACCAGCGCAGGCAGCAATATTACTAAAAGCTCTGACTGCCGTAGTGTGTGCTGCATAGCACCTGCAGTCATCTTGGCTGGGGATGAGGGTGCAGTATCCATTACTGGGAGTGCATCCAAGTAGCCCAAACAAGTCTCCAGTTGAGATCAGTCCTTCCAGCTGAGTTGACTGTTTGGGACTGCACTGGTGCAGGTCATTAATAAAATATATTTAAGAAGGCACATGATAATCTTTCCTGACCTACTTCCCACCCCACATCCTGTCCTTTGGGAAATGGTCTTTCATTGGAGTGTAGAAGAGCTATTGAGCTTGTGAACAGTGTCCAGATGTTTTGCAGACTTTTTAACCTCACCTGTAGGGTCCAGAGCTGGAACTGCAGCTTTGTACAGCCTAATAAATGATCAGTAATGAGCTTTATTCCAGAGTTAACAGGAGACTTCAAGCCTTTCTAGACTAGAAAGGACACAGCTTTACCCTTGTCTGTCTTTTAACTCTTTTTCCAGCTGACAGAGACCTCTTCTCGATATGCCCGAAAAATCTCTGGCACCACAGCTCTCCAGGAGGCACTGAAGGAGAAGCAGCAGCACATTGAGCAGCTACTTGCAGAGCGTGACCTGGAACGGGCTGAGGTTGCTAAAGCCACTAGCCACATCTGTGAGGTGGAGAAAGAGATTGCCATCATGAAAGCCCAACACGAGCAGGTAGGAGATGATGTGGCTTTATTGCTAGCACTCGGGTATCTGGCATCCTCTGAAAGTTTCAGGTCATGATGTTACCCCTCTGTGGCTTCCTATATGTGAAACCTGGGCTCTTTCTCCACTCCTGCTAGTGTTACATGTGCTCCCTCTGCCAGGAGCAGAAAAAGGGCTGTGCCAGAAAAAAGACAATACATAGTTTGTGTCTGGTGGATCAATACATTTGAACGCTGCAATGCAAGTGGAGGGCAAACTTGTTCCCTCTAGCCACCCAGTCTGGCCTTGGCTGTGACTGCATTGCAGTGGTTTTCTGATGCTGTCAGACGCTGCTGAGAACATCAGCTCAGTTCATGTGTCACTGCTTTCCTGCCAGAGAGGATGTTTTTCTCACATCAATAAAGTAAAGAGGTCTGTAAGGAAACAGGCTGATCATATTGGGTGTTGTTTTGCACAAGCATTTGAGTTGTTTGTGCTGTTTGTCAGTATGTGGCTCTTCAATGACTGCTGTTGCCCTGAATTCCTTGCTCATGTTTATAAAGCCCAATCAGCTACTAGGGAGCAGGGATGGCACTGTATATCTTTGTGTGGTGGGCCATACCAGCCTGTCAGAAATGCAGGAGATATTGTCAGCTTGCAGTTGATTTGCCATCTTCCTTCTGTATAGTATTTTCCAGTAATTACCAGTAACGAATGAATGAATGCGAGTCTGGGATGTCTCTCTTGCTGGTAATTGTTAATTGCACCTGGTAATTTCAGACCAGATTTTCAAAACTGTTCAGACTTGAAGGTCTTAATCAGAGCTGGATTCTCCAAAGGGTTCAAGTCAGGCACTGAAGCATGGATCAAATTTAGCTGCTGGAGATGGAATAATTTTTTTCTTTTTGATACGTATATACTGGGCTCTTTGAAAAATCCGCCTTCTTACCATAGCATCCTCTGAAACGGATCACCAGAACCTCCTGTTCCCTTCTTCTGATCCTTTTTTAAACAACTCTGTACTTCAAGCATTGTTAACTTTTGTGGCTTGGGCTCTTTTTTTTGCTGCAGTACGTCGCAGAGGCAGAAGGAAACCTCCAGCGAGCACGAGCCCTGGTCGATGGGATGCAGAAGGAGAAGATTGAGCTGTTGAACCAGCTGGAAGAGGAGAAGAGGTAAAGCAGGAATTGGATGGGTGTGGAGGAGGTGAAGTAATGGGGGAGATGAGACTCTTACTCAAGAACATCGTTCATTGGATCTTAGAAGAAAGTCATCTTTGGATGCCTTCCAGTACCTCAAATATGTTGTGTTTCACTCTCTGGGCCACTGTTGTCTGCCTGCATGTAAGGAGGGGGTGCACCATTTCAGGGAGTGGGAAGTCTACAACAGTTTTGCTGCAGTTGCACATCCGATATGTCTCTTGTCTGGGGTTGGGCATCCACTGCTGTGACTGTCCCTCTTTGCTGACAAACTGTTGCTAATCACAACTGAACAGTGAAGTATTTCCAATTAGTCTTGTACATTCCTGTGTCTTTACAGGTCTTGGAGGAGATTTGATGCTGTATCATTCAGTGGGGTTGCAGTGAGCTAATTTTTGTGACATGACCAGCCTCAGTTTTTTTGAATATGCTCAGCTGAACCTGCCCCACTGTTGCAATGCAATTGAAAAGCAGAAAACAAACAGCCAGTCAGGGCAGCTCATACTTATACTTGGGACAGGGGCAGCTCTGTTTTTTGCCAAAAGGAGTTTTGTGATTTGACATGCTTTCCTGCTAAATGCATGTAGCACTTATTAAGAAGAAGGGGGAGGAAAAAAAAAGCACCATCAGCTTCTATCCCTGATAAGGACTCTTAAGGGCTGGCACTTCTATGATGACCTTCATAAATATTTGACAGGTGTTTGCATGTCCAAAAGCATTTGACCATGGTGAATGTTGCGCTGACAATACAGTGGTGGCCAACAGCTGATCTACCGCTGCCAGCAGAAGACCAAATAATCTTGCTGTCCTGTTGGGCAGTGAAGTTATTGAGGGTTTTCAGCCATCTTCCCTGTTGTTCAGTTCCCAACACAAAGGAGGAGAAGCAGCATTATTTGCCTGAAGGAGCAAAGGGCTCCAGTAATATCAGTTACTCTAAGATCTGATATCCTGACCAAACTCAGCTGTGTCACTGTGTAAAATGGAATTACTCAGTAAAGGTGGGATTAACTCGTGGCAAGAGTGTGGACAGTGACAAAGCCTTGCAGTATAAAATAAGAGTACTAAGGATGCAGTATAAAATAACGGTACTGGATAATAAACGGAACTGTGCAGGTTGGGCCATCCTAAACCCCTAACCTTTTGTACAACCTGGCCTTCCGAAAGACCACTTCTTTCCCCTCTCTTTGTGATCTTAAGGGCATTTCTTCTGAGGAAGGGAAGTCAACCTGGACTCAGCCTTACTGTAGTGTGTGATTCATCATCTCCCCACATCCCAGAGGCCCCATCCATGTATATATAATGATGCATACATTTCCTCTCTGGATAAGAGTGAAGATGAATTTGTCATTCTTGGAGTCCAGTTGCTCCAAATATATATAATTAAACTCTTCAGTGGGAATAGAAAGACATTTCTGTGTATTAAGTAACTGAAAACAGCGCTGATTTCAATTGAGTGATGCCCCTCCTGAGGACGAATTGTTCTTTTGTGCATAAGTCTCTCCATTCTCCTAGCAGACAGCTCACTTTCCCAGCTCCAGGAGGCTCTTTAACACAAGACAGCTGAGTTACTTTTCTAAATATCAACAGATGCCTCCTCTAATTAGAGGAGGTTTAGACAAAGAAGCTTGTTTATGAAGTTAGATATGTACACTCACAGCTATTTTTATCTGTAACAGAATCAGGGTCCTGACATCTGGCTACCAGCTCAACATCCTCATTATTGACTTTTTTAGAATTAATAAGGAGAATGAAGAGAACTGAGTTTAACAGAAAATTGAATTATTTTGTATTTTCACTGGATTTTCTCTTCAGACTTTGCAAAAGAGTTCTAGGCATGTCTGCATTTATGCTTGTGGTTTTATGTGCATTTTCGCATGCTGCCCTGTACAATCTCTGGTGAATGCTTTTCTGCCAGGGTAGCTCACCATTTCCATGTTGTGGAAACATTAAGCGTTGCCTACCCTCGGCTCTGAACCCCTTGGAATATTTTGTATGGACCCTGTGCATTTGGCACAGGAATTGCCCAGTGCTCGGCTGCGGGATAACAAGGTCTAAGTAAATCAGTGAAACCTGGTTGTGGCTTTCAACGTTTTCATGATCCCAGTGTCAGTGAACAGTAGCTGTGCTGGCTGAGAGGTGGTGCTTCAGAAACAACACGTTGTGAGCATGTAGCGTGCAAGAAGGCAAACGTTTGCTATGTGGAAGGCTTGCTTATTAACTGTCCTGCTGTTTAGCTTCTGCTGAGGTGTTTGTAGTCAAAGGGTGTCTGTATCAGTCTCCTCTCAGACTTCACTTGTGCAGGGGAGGCCCATGTATAATGGCTGCTTAAAAATAGGATGCTGATCTTTGTGTCTTTTCCCTTCCACAGGAAAGTGGAGGACTTGCAGTTCCGTGTGGAGGAAGAATCTATTACAAAGGGAGATCTGGAGGTAATTCCTAACACTTACCAAAATGTGGAGTCAGAACCTGAAAACTGCATGTGGGGTCTCACTCAAGTAATTTCTGCCACCTTTTGCTCAACTCTCAACAATACTTTATCTTTATTGATGGCTTTGGACTGCTGTGAAACACCATGGTATAAGCTGTGAAGATTGTTCTTTGGTATGTTGCCCAATGACTAATAATGTTAGGAGCTGCCTAGAATTAATCACATGCAGCCAGCCTGGCTTTTAAAGTCATCATGAGTTGCCAAGCCATGTTTAAAAGTCTGACTGTATCCAAATGCATTTCAGCGTATGTTTTTCGACTGTAGAAATGAACTGACTGCTCAGTCACTGTCCCTGCAGTGTCCTGCTATTAGCAGCTAATGGGCACGCACGATCTCCCGGTCAGATGCGGTTCTGCTCCAGCCAAAATGCCACATATTGTTAGACCTGCGATATCCTTGTGTGGTGTCATCTACCTGCGAGTGTGGAGTTTGACACTGGGATACCCATCCATTTGGGAGGGCTGCTGCTCGGAGCAATGCTGTTGCAGTGAACATTGTGCTAGCTGAAGTAGTGTTGAGAGCTTGCCCTCGAGTGGGAGGCTTTTCTGTAGGGGGAAAAAAAGAAAAGAAAATATTTATGCAAAAGCAAGGCTCTGCTCTACGCATATAAATCAAGGGACTTTCCCTTATCTTTAGCTAGAGTGCTAGGCCAGAAATGTCAAGGGACCTGCCTCTGTGCTTCACTGTCAGTCATATCAATAAAAGCCCAGGAAAATGGGAAAAACAGGCAATGGAGTACATTGCTATGGGTTTGACCCTCTTGGCATAACCCTCTTCTCTTTATCCAGAAGCTGAAGCAGAGTAATGTGTTTGACAGGGTGTAGATCAGCAATGCACTGATAGCAGATGTTTGCTAAAAGACAGCAAGTACAGTTTCTGCCTACTGTGTGCGTGCAAAATCAAGGTTTCTGTTGATTCCTGAGCTTAGATGGTAGGTTTCTCCCAGTGCTTTAAAGAAGAGCGACTGATCCATCCATCATTTGCCCCGAGAGCAGTAAGTTATCCTTGTGTAAGCTTTAAATGTTTAAGCCTGGCTGTGTAATAAAGGTAATAGGACCAGGGCTAGCTAGCAGTTCAGATATACTCAAAAAAAAAAAAAAAAAGCAAGCCACCACATTTTAGCAAGATTGTAAGCTCCTGTGACTGCAGGTCCCAAACTGAGGATAGATTTGGGTTTCGTTTGGGCTGGGAAGGAATTGCTTTGCAATGGGGATGTGGCTAAGCTTCTTGCAGGCTGCCAGGGTCCTGTCCTTACTTCCACGTTTGTCTGTACAGGAGAACAAATAACTTCTCAGGGAAGTGTCATAGAGCAGCTTGGTTTTCTACGGTCCAGAGAACTGGGATGTTCCCCATGAGCCCAACACCTCTGTGTTACGGTGCTGTGGAAGGTGAAAGCAATTGCAGGAAAACCAAACCTTTTAAGAAAGGCTTTTTATGGTAGAAGACAGTGGTTTATAGGAAATACTAACCTCTTCAAGGAACTACCTCAATCTTATCTCCTGGAACCTGCATCATGCCTTGAACACCAGTGAGAAGTCAGTCTGTAATTTGTGAATAGTAATTTAAGGCTAATAGCTAGAATTAAGTCTGAAATTCAGATATGAACTTCAAAGTGCAGGAAAACTTTGGATTTGAGGCTCTGAATCATACTGGCTAGGCAAACCAATCTGCAGAAAGAAAGAAACAATACAAGACTTGATGTGAATCCAAGGACTGTAAAACAGTTGATCTAACTTTCTTCCCTGATTGTTTTTCTCCTCTATTTTCATGTGTTTTTACAGACTTGGAAAATAGCAAGATGGGTAGATACTGAGCAGGAATATCAGGTGGAATTGAGATAGCTTGGCTGGGAGTCAGGAGTCTTGAGAGAGTCCCTTGGGGAGATTCAGAGGTTAGTTTTGTAGTAGGTCATTATCTTCAGGTAACCAGTATCTGACATACTGCCACCAATTAAGGTAATAACAAAAGTTTGTTTTTCTGAAGTTTCATATGGGGATTTTGAACTAGTGTAGATTGAGGGCAAATTCACTGGTATCAATAAAATAATTATTCCTGTAAATAAAATCAAGCCTGGACCTCCATCCTGAGATGTGGATCTTTGAGCTTTGCAGAGAGCAGGAGAAGCCACTCGGCATAACATCAAATGTCTCTTTTTTTGGGTTTTTTTTGTTTGTTTTTTTTTTTTATTAGGATGCGTTCAGCCAAATTTTGCACTTAAGTAGTATTATCTGGAGGTCTCAATAATGTTTGGGGTTTTTCCCCCTTCAGGGCTCAAATAGACAATGTAAAATATGGAGCTGTCTGAATATATCTGGCAGTTGAGACCATGACCATCTACGAATTTATGTATAATGATGTCTTTAAGTCATAAGAGAAAACATGGATTTTTACAAACTTCAGTTTCCATTGCTTGTACATAACTAACCAAAACTTCCTTTATTGTAGGAAAGGGCAGAAAATCCATAAAACTGGTTCCAGTAAAAGGAGGGGGAGGCAATTAATTACGTGGGAAATGAAGGGCAGAAAATGGGGGTAGCAAAAAATGGTTCTGATCAGATTTGTTTGTTTTCTAGGAGGTCTAATTCCAAGGAAAATGTTGGTTTTGTAAGCTAAAAAAATGTGAAGGCCAGAGTCTGCATGCATTTTCCCATGTCTCCTCTCCTCTTTTATTATTTATGGGAAATTTTACATGATATTACAGTGGTTGTTGTGGAGTCCTGAGGTTTGCCACTGAGTGCAGCTATATGGTATTTCTGCTTTAAAAGTGATGGGCACTGAAGCAATGCCCTGAGTCAATGCTTCCCTTGTGCATAGTTTAACCATCTGTCTAAAAAAAAACAAACAAAAGCAAATATAAAACGGTGGTTCTGTTTTCTTGTGTGCAAGGCTGTTAGAGTTTTAGTGTGCAAAAATCACTTTGAAGTTTATAGCAGCCTGATTCAAACCTAAAGCGCTGATTTACGTAACAGGTTTGGTATCTAAATTTCTCTGATTTGCTTTGTGCAGTGTATTTTGGGTTTTAGCAACGTGCTATGTACGGCATGACCTGCTTTCCCCTCCCCCCTGCTTAGTGCAGGGTTCAAGCTGTCTCTGGAGCAAAAAGAAGATGGGAACTTCGAACTCTTTTCAGTCTAACTCGTGATTCTTCTTGAGGAGAGATGCAGAGAATCATTGCAAGATCTTTGCATTTTCTCATGTGGTGCAAAGGTCTTGTGCTGGTGGTCTGCAGTGGTGGGAGCTTTGCTTTTTAGGAAAAGCCCTCTGTATAGTCTTGATGCAGGGAAACACTGAAGCAGCTTTCTAATGCAGACGGACGTTTTCCCATCACAGGTTCAATTTTCTTGTGAATAGCCGCTATGAGTACCATGTAAAATCCCGCAGTGACCATTTTCTGTTTGGTTGGATTTTTCCTGCTTGTTTCGATCTTTATTCTCCTCCTGTTGTGAACTGCCTTTCCTTGTCTTGTACACGGAAGATGATGTTGCAGCCTTCTCTTTCCCTCTCTTTCTCTCTCTCTCTCTCCCACCCCCCTTTTCCCATCTCCGCTGTTCTGTTTTTTCCCTATGTGTGACCAGACTCAGACGCAGTTGGAGCATGCCCGAATACGGGAGCTCGAGCAGAGCCTGCTGTTTGAGAAGGCACAGGCTGAAAAACTCCTCAGAGAATTAGAGGACACCAGGGTAATCGACCCCTACTTGCCCTGCCTGCAGAACAGCGCGCTTGCCCCCTGCGTTGATGCTCATGATGCCTTGCTTTGGGGTTTTTTTCTTTTGGGTCTTGTGGGTTAATTGATTTTGGCTTGGTTTTAAGCTTCCCTGATGTTTTGTTTGGTTTTTGTTTGCTCTCTCTCCTGGAAATAGTAGTACGATATAATTTCTAGCTTTGCTTCATGTGTGGGGACTTGTTTCTCAGATTGAGTTTGCTTCTCTGCCCCATGCCACCATTTGACACATGAGCTCTTCACAATTCATTTTTCAATTAACATGCTAGAATAATATCTGCACTCTGCACAATTCATCCTGCCTTGAGGCTTCCCCAGGCTGTAATGGGAAATAACATTGCAATCAGCATTCCCTTTGTCCCCCCTCCAGCTGTGGGAGCTGCCACCTGAAACAGAAGATACTGGTGAGGGCAGGTGGACCAGCTCTGATCCTTGGCCATGCCTGCAACAGGACAGGCTGCCCAGGTGAACAGCACACCCGATCCTAAAAGCAGCCAGATGTGGAAAGGGCTTTTTCATCCTGGTGTGGTGTGGGAAGGGGCAAACTTGCTACAGTGAGCTTATTTCTCACCAATGGATTTTAGAGCTGTAGAAAACACAAAGGTGAGGTTCTCCAAAAGGGCTAAATGATTTGAATGCCCCTGTGCCCATCTAAAATAAAAATCACCCAGCCTCCTGGGCTGACGATTAGTGGGGAAAATGGCAATTGAAGTGAAATGGAATTGATCGCTTGTGTTTTGGCTTGGTTTCCTTGTGTCTTCTGCTTTTTTTCTGATTCATCTAGTCAGATCTCTTCTTCTCCATCCATAGCTGCAGTACCCTGAACTCCCTGTGACGAGCAGGTTGTTCAGCCCTGTTAGGTTGCATTCAGATTGTAAGACATTGATCCATAGCCCTTATGCTCAATGTTAACCGTGGCCAGATTTATTGTCTTGCATCCTCTAGCCTTCTACCTTATTTTCACTTTACTAATAAAATCTAACAAGTACTCATGTGTAAAAATCTCTTTTCCTTTTTACACCAGGGTAAACAAATTACAATGCGGAAGAGAGGTCTGTAGGCTGAGGATTGCTGAGCAATAAAGGAAACACGATATGCTTGATGCTGGTTTCAATGCTTGTGATATTCCTGCATGTGCAGTCACATTTCCTCTGTGCATCATCTGGCAAGATGCCTAGGCTGGAAATGTAATGCCCTTTCAGGACATTATTTTTTCATAAACTCCTGTTGCTCTCTAGCGAATTTCCAGGGTTGTTTCAAAGACGTGTGTTTTTCTGTGGAATATGAGAGGTTCATATGAGAAAAAACAAATTGCAATTGGCACAAAGACATAACTGTTAGAGTGACCGGTGATGGTTACCCTGGTGCAAAACTGTACTCAGATTGGAGGGTGCTGGGTATTATTTTCCTGTTTATTTGAACTCTGACTAATGTACTTTGGATTTACTTCCACTGGAGCACACTTTCTAAAAGGAAGGATGCAAGGATGAGAGGTGGGAACTGACTTTGTCTTCTCTGTCATGTTGCAGTTAACGACGGTAGCAGAGAAGTCCAGAATCCTGCAGCTGGAGGAGGAGCTGAGCCTCCGGCGCAGTGAGGTGGATGAGCTTCGGCAGTGCCTCAGGAGTTCTCACCAAGCGGAGACCCCAGAACATAACCTTGGCTTGCAGTCAGAAGCTCTTCGGCTACGAGATCAGCTGCTGTCTGCCAACAAGGAGCATCAGAAGGAGAGCAGCCAGCTAAAGGAGAAGTATGAGAAGACATTAAAGAAGTACCAGCAGGAGATGGAGAAGCTGAAATCCGTCAATGAGAAGTACTCACAGGAAATTGTTGACCTAAAGCATAAAGTTCAGCAAGCCACTAATGAGAACATGGGGCTCATGGACAACTGGAAGTCCAAGTTGGACACGTTAGCTTCTGACCACCAGAAGTCTCTGGAGGACCTGAAAGCCACACTGAACACAGGCCCTGACACTCAGCACAAGGAGATCGTGGAACTCAAGGCAGTGGTGGAGAGTATAAAGATGGAGCACCAACTTGAGTTGGAAAACCTGAAAGCAAAGCATGACATTGAGACGGCTGTTCATATAAAGGAGAAAGAGAGTCTGAAACTGAAGTTGCAGGAGGCTGTGGATGAAGTGGAAAAAAGCAACAGCAACTGGAAAATGCAACTGGAAACAAAAAGCAATCAGCACCTTCTTGAGCTGCAGGATGTGAAGGACAAGTGTCGAGATGCTGAGCTGAGGGTGCATGAACTGGAGAAACTTCATGGTGAATATAAAGATCAGACACAAGCAATAGCTTTCTTGAAAGAGCAGATTTCTTTGGCTGAGAAGAAGATGTTGGACTATGAAACATTACAGAAAACAGAAGCCCAGAGCAAACAGGAGATCCACAGACTGCAGGAAAAAGTGCTTGTCTTAGAGAACAAGCTACAGTCCATGGAGGCCCTGCATCCTTCTCAGCATGCAAACGTATGACTTCTGGGTCATTTTGCTTGTTTATCATCGCTGTTAGTAACACGTTCTTGGAGTAGCCCTCAGCTGCTGCCTTGTTCAGTTTTCTGAGACTTTTATGCCTCAGAGTATCTGGATGTTTTTACCTCCCATTGATAGTGCTTTTTCTGCACGGCATCTCCATGCTGTCTTCCCACTTTTGAAAGTCAGTACAGTGGCACAATTAGAAGAAATGAGTCAGGAGAAGCAAGTGGGCCCCATCTGGGCTTGAAGGCACATGAGTGCGGTGGCAGCAGAATAGGGCTATCATGGTTTGTCAGGGCTGGGCTCTCATCCTGAGCAAGCAGCATTCATAGCTGAAAAAGCATCGTTCTACAATAGAGCTCTTGTCCTCCAAGGAGCTGCAGCAGCCTTAGTGTGTTACTGAGCAAGGGCCTTTAGGGGTGGGTGGAGGGCAGAGTGGAAGAAGAGTCATTGCACATGCTGAGATGGAGCACATAGCTTGCTCAGCACGTGGAGCGTGGTTTGAGAGCCTCAGGGGCTGAGCTCGTGGCGTTGGGTGGGCAGTGTGTGCCAGCAATGCAGCAGAGGCAGTGGGGAGGCTTCACGGCATGTACGGGGGAGACAGAGATATGTTGACTCTGAGGATTATAGTGGAAGAGCTGCTGGCACAGATCAGGGTGGCACCAGGCTGGGGAAACAAAATGCCTGATTACATACTAGTCCTGAGCCTCCCAGGGAAGAACAGAATAAAAGCAGTAATAATATGAAGAGGTCTGTTTTCTGCAGCCGTTGTCTTTTTAAGTTATCCTCATTATTTTTACTGTTTGCAGCAGGATGCCATCCTGCCTTTGTGCATGGCACAGGGTCATGTGGCTGGCTTTGCACTAGAGTGAGATGGCTACTCATGGCTCTAGGCTGAACCCCTATTTGTGTATGGATTTTGCATGAGCAATGAGCAAAACCCCAGCTTACAAGTTGTCCTTGTGGGGGTGCAGAAAATGAAAATAAGCCATGAAATGTGCACACTTTAAGAATGCTCATTTGAAATCTATTGCTGGCAACGTAGTCACCGTTCTAGGCTGAGGTGTCAATGAAGTGAATGTAATGCCTATGTTTCATTTGCCCAGGTGAACAGCCCCATGGAGACCAGTTGCACCTCTAGGCAGCGCAGTTAAGCCCATGAATTACTTTTGGTCAAATCAGAGCTTCCTGCCTGCAAAAAGGCACACTGAACTGGACAGGAGAGGAAAGAGCTGAAGGAGGAACCTACAGCTTTAATGGTGTTTCAGGGGTTGCTCCAACAGGTTTCATCTGGTAAAGACAGTTGTGAACAATAAGTACCCAGGACCCTGGGAAAAGGAGGTTGTTATTACAATATGTCACATGTTATAGCAAATACTCAAACAGGAATGATTGTAAAAGAAGAAGCTGGAGGCTTTTCCAGAGCCCTTTAGATTAAATGAGAAGCCTTTGGGGGATATTGACGTTGGATTAGAATTAGGGAGTCTTGAAATAATTATTTTAACTATGTGTCAATTAAAATCAGGAGAATGTGGGAAGAAATGCATGGGTGAAAGCCTTTGAATATCACAGTGCAAATTCTATTTTTAAATGTCTTAGCTAATTTAATGTGACTGCAGTATTGACTATCCAAGTATTTTAAACAGATGTGTCTTGTGACAGTCTTGCCTAGACCTTTAAAGTGAGAACCACAACTGTGCTTCCAAAAAGCAGTTAAATAGTGGGGGTTTTTTTCCCGCACCAGAAGTATATCAGGCAGTGTATTTCCCCTTTGGGTGTGCTCCTGCTTCTGTTAGACGAATCCTGCGGGCCACTGAAGCTCTTGGGGACTGACTGTGGGGCTTTCAGCAGCAGCTGCCTGACCCTGGGGCATGTGCTGAGGTCCCACTGAAGGGCTGAATTGTGGCCTCTGCACTGGAAAGCTTGGCCGTGAGCTCGGTGGTCTCTGTTGCGGTATAGACAGAATGGGAAAAAGGCAGAATCCTCTATATGGACCAGCATTTACTTGTTAATATTTGTATTAATATATTCATTCTCTTATAAATATTCTTTTATCAATGTTTTATTCCTGGTTCTATAACTTTGGACACAGATTTTCAGAAGGTGAGGAACTTGTTGAGTGATAGGTCTCAAGCTGAATGCTGAAGAGCCTTTGCCCCTGAGTGTTTGCCATGATTATTAGAGCAGCTTTTCCATCTGTGTGCAAACTCAGAGCGTGTGAAAGCCGGGACAAGGGCTTCCCAGGAAAACCTGATCTCTTTTCCCTCCAGAGTGAATCTCACCGTTGTGCTCAGTGCCTGTTGTGTGCAGGCGCTCTCCGATGGTACCAGTTAGCTTTCAGCAGTACCCAGCTGTAGAAGTGACTCCTCAAAAGCTTTTGTTTCCTTCTCAGGAAGGACGTAAAACGTGGTAACCAGAGTACTGGATACACTTCTGGTTTGGATGGGCTTTTGTGGTTGTTAACTTTGCTTTGAATCTTTGGGTAAAGGGCTGGTTTACATCTCATATTTTACATTTATTTCAGATGATTGAAACTAATGATATTTCAGAAGAAAAGATAAAGATGAAGCAGACTATGGAAGGTATGGAATTTTCTTGGTTTTTTTCGTGGAACACCCTGTTCTAGTGACTTGGGTGCCTTCCCTTTCTCTGACTTTCTGCTCTTGCAGCAATGGCTGTGTGGAAGGGGCTTAGGAAACTTTCAGATTTTGCTGGTTGGCATTTGTTGTCTGGGGTTTTTTTCATCTTCTAATGTGGCTGAGCATATGCAAGGGTGGATGTTTTCACCTGTGTTACACACTGTCCCCATGTAGATGGTGCAGGTTGGAGCCAGGTCTGGGGAGATGGGCACAATTCCATCCCATCACTGGTTTTTACAGCAGGTGAAATCCAGACATTAAATGTAATTTGTTCATAGGAGAGGACTGCTAATGGTAGATATTAATGGCTTAAAATAATGGGGGTTACTTTTATTAATTAAGCTTACTATAAATCAAATCCATCCTTTTAACAAAGCATAAAATTTGTGCACTCAGGAAGTTTGTGTAAAGTAGCTTTGGGATTGAACTGCACTCAGCCTTCTTGACAAAGAGGGTGAGCAGTAACCCCTGGGCTGAGCAACAGCAGAGCTGGCAAGGCTGGAGCTGGATGGCCCAGGTAGTCTCTGTTAGGGGCAATGTCCTACCGCATTGCTGTGCGTGGCATGTGCTTTTGGGGTCTGTGAAAGATTTGGGGCTGTTGCAAGACACCCAAGGTGCTTCCAGATGACATCTTCCCTTGCTCATTCCCAGGAGGGTCATATTTCTTCATTTTTCCTTAGGGTTGGGGTGTTTTTTAGCAGAAAACATTATCAGTGTAGATCACAAAGGTGATTTCTAAAGAACTAACTTGTCACTTCTCTTTTCAATTGGCATTTGGCTTATGACAGCATATCTTTTTCTCAGTTATTTGCTTCTGAGGAGTCTGTTCTCTGCAAAGCCCTTGTTAAAGTCCAGCTGAGGATGCAGCAAACTAAACGGAGGTTACTGGGGATTTTACTGGCTTAAACTTCAGTTAATAGAAATTTTGTTTACTTTGAGTGTCCGTCCAGCTGTTTGTGGATCCAGACATAAGTGTTTTGTCCATTTCTATCTTTCCTCAATGCTAGCTAGGCAATGTCAGTTGGCCTCGTCACTGTCTTCACAGATACAAGATTACATATATGCTATACCAAATTGTATGCTGATTGGCAGGTATTCTTGCCTAGTGAGGGCAGAGTAACTAGGTTCAGCAACCACTGCTCTTAAAATGACCACTCAGTCCATGTGTGTGTTGTTTCCACACTGAATAAGCCATATGTAGATGTACTAAACCCAACAGTTTGGACTTGAGCCACAAAAGCATCATACTTCACATCTACAGCTCTGAGTGTGGAAACACATCAGTTCCAGAAAATGTTTTTAAAAACTGTCTCTGCCTCCCAGTGTAGGAGGTAACACAAAGAAATAGAATCGTAGGATCATTTAGGTTAGAAAAGACCTTTAAGATCATTGAGTCCAAGTATTAACCTAAGACTACAAAGTCCACCACTAAAGCAGGTCCCTAAGCACCACCTTACATTTCTTTTAATACCTCCAAGGATGGTGGCTTAACCATTTCCTTGGGCAGCCTGTTCCAGTGCTTGATAACCCTTTCAGTTATCAGGCAATTCAGTTATCAGATGAAATTTTTCCTGATATCCAGTCTAAAGCTTCCCTAGTGCAACTTGAGGCCATTTCCTTTTGTCCTATTACTTGTTACCTGGGAAAAGAGATCAACACCTACCTCACTAATCATGCTGAAAGTTCCTTTCTATGTTTTTTATTAACATTTTATTCTGTCTTTTTCACCCACTGCTTCCTTGCGGCTGCTTTCTGAAGCCTGGCTGATATGGCTTCCCAGCTGCATATCCTGCCTCCTAATGCCTGGATGGTGGGGAGGTGCAGTGAGAAACACCCACTATCTATCTCCTGCTGTTTCTCTGCCATTGTGGGGTGCCACCACCATGCCCCTGTCACACCCTGACCTGTGCCATACACTCTATACCTTCCTGACTTGCACAAAACATTTTCCGAGCTTCTCATCTTTTTCTTGTCTTTTCGTTCTCCCACAGACCTCCAAGACAAGCTGAGTAAAAGAGACAAAGAGGTGTCATCACTGGTGTCCCAGACTGAAACTCTAAGGGCCCAAGTAAGTGGTAAGTTTCCCTAATCCAATGCTGGTAGGAACCAGGTGTTTCCCTGCTCGTCCTCTGTACTGGTGGTGAACAAGGGCCCAGGTGCTGAAATGGTCTGGTGTAAAACGTGACACTGCCTGTCTTTTAATGGATATTGTTGGTAAAAATTCATTCAGGGGTTTCAGTCTCTTTTCAGGAGTTGAACACAAACACTGCAGAAGATATTTGTACCCTAGGAATATTTGGACTCATTGAATGTCAAAAGCTGAAAGAGGCAGAAGTAAATTGAGATGGGCATGTTGTTTCAGAGAGCTCCCCTTAAACAGGGCTAGATTCAGAGCTAACCAGGTCTGTTCTGTTAGGAGTGGGAACGGCGAAAAGGCAAAAAGCAGAAATGTAAGTAAAGGACTAAGTGACCTTTCTTCCCCCCTGTATCCTCTGCCTCTCGTAGCTTTGGAAAATAAATGCAAAATGGCAGAAAAGAAGGCTGATTTGGTGTTAAAAGAAAAGAAGAGGCTGGAAGGTGAACTGGAAGCCTTGAGCAAGAAAACACACGATGCTTCAGGGCAACTGGTCCTGATTAGCCAGGAGCTACTCAAGAAGGAAAGGTCAGTCTGAAGGACGGAGCTGGAGGCAGGGGACTCTGTGTCTGTTCATTCAGGGTGCTGTAACTTACCACCAAAAGAAATCTAGAGGGTGAATTGTTGAAGTCCAGCCCCCAGCTTTCCCGTTCTTTAGAGATACTCATGTGGGCATTTGGTTAAAATTGGGCTGTGAATTATCAAAGGGACTGCCCTTTCACTGCTTGCCAGGAGCTACAAGACAGCTCGGTGCTATGTAGGTGCTGAATGAAGTCATTGACAAGCTAGCCAAGCTGGCTGCTGCTCTGCTGTGAAATACGGTGCCCTGTGCAGGTCCCAGGCTCCTTAAAGCTGGCACAGTGGGGAGGGCAGGAGGTCTGAAGGCCCCAAACTGGTGGGAGTTGGGTCAGGTTTGCTCGCTGGCCTTTCTTTGGATCTGTAGCAAAGGTGGGAGGGAGCACAGCAGGAGTCCAGTGGTGTGTGGGCTCTGGAAATGTCTTCACCTTTTCACGCTGCTTTTTCCAGGAGCCTGAATGAATTGAGGGCATTGCTACTGGAGGCCAACCGGCACTCGCCTGGGCCAGAGCGGGACCTTAGCCGGGAAGTGCACAAAGCTGAGTGGCGGATGAAAGAACAGAAGCTCAAAGATGACATCAAGGGGCTTCGAGAGAAGCTGGTTGTGCTGGTGAGGGCACTAAAACACCTCCTGGCTGTGGGTTGGAGGGCTCTGAGCTGCTCGTGGGAGGGCCTAGCCCTTCACTCTTGCTCCAAGTCTTCATGCTTTCTTTTGGGCTGCTGAGCATCTGATGGGAACTTTCTTGACGGCACCTGTGAGCTGTGGCCTGTCTTGCAAAAATGTCCAGGTGTCCTTGTCCAATGTTTTTCTGTTCCCACAGCTTTTAGATCCATGGCTAAATAGGGCTAAAATTAGTGGGAGAAACTGAAGGTCAGCCAGCTACCCCACATTGGTTTACACATTCTCTCATCTAGGAATTAGCAATGTCCTCTAATTCCTGTGTACTTCGGTGTCCTCCAGTGGTTGAAATGTGAATAATTTATTTGAGCTCTGCTGGGAACAAATTGGAGCTGCTGCTGGCTGTACTTGATACGATTGCCTTCAGAGTTGTGCTCTGACCCCATCTACTGTTGAAATCAAAACACAGTTACATGAGTTACTGTGGATTTCTGCTTAGTTTCTGTAGTTACCGGTTTTAATCTAACATGCTTCTATTTTCCCTTTGCTGCATAAGGACAAGGAAAAATCAGTTACGGATCAGCGGCGATATTCCCTGATTGATCCCTCATCAGAGTCAGAAGTGATCCGGCTGCAGCATCGGCTCGTCAGCACGGAGGATGTGCTGCGCAATGCGCTGGAGCAGGGCCACCAGATGGAAAAGCTCATGGAAGCAATGAGGCTGTCTTCTGAGAAAACACAGGTACAGCATCAGCAGTTACTTCTTGGGTCACTCAGCCCTCAGTGGTCAACTGTCTTGAGCAATCTCCTCCGATCTTGCCCTGTGCTGTTGGGAGGTGATGCAGTCAGCTGGCTCCCTTCCTTTCTGCTAGAAACAGCCTGGCAAGACTTTGTTCTGTCAAATGGAGCTTTAAACTAAGAAAAGCCATGCTAGTTGGTAATTACAGATCCTTCTGTGCTTTGCAAGAATGGTGGCTAAATGTGGTGTCTTGGGGAAGGTTGCAGTGTGAACAACTGTTCTTTACGTGTACAATGATGTGTAGCCACGTATCCTTGTGGTACAAGCCCTTTATAATATGAAAGTTGAGGGTTTCTGCCATCCCTGTTCTTCAAAAGGTTTATTTCCTTGCAGTCTATAAGCAGAAACTTTGGAGGTGACCCTGGGAAAACGTTTTCCCTTTCTCTTACAGAGATGTCTCCAGGAGCTGGTATCTGATCTGGGTTTGCTGGTGGACCATGATTGTTCCTATTCCAGTTATTGTCTTCTCTTCCCAACTTCCTTTGCTCTCGCTTTGTTTCTTCTGACAAAAGCAAAACTGCTTCTGTTGTTTGCCTTGTATCTTCTTTGTGAAATTGAAGGCTACAAATAACTTGACCCTCCACATTTTGTTTTTTCCATCTCTGTGGTGTCTACAGAGGTATCACAGGAGGACTGATTCCTCCTGTGAAGTGCCCTGCCCCTTGCGCCAAGCTTTGTGCTTCGTGTCCTTTATTGCCTTTCTAGCTTGTGTTGCCTCTCGTGTCTGCAACCAGGTCATGGCTTTCAGAGCCCGGGTGCACCAGTGCTCCTCTCATACTTGCTCATTTAAATTCTTAGCTGAAAAACATCTTTCTCTTGCAGTAACGAGCTACCATTCAGAGTCAAGCAGAGACCTTAGGATAGTACAGAACAAGCCACTAGACACGGAGAACGGGCAGAGAGCTTGCTTTCCCTGATGCAGGTGTAGATATGTTGTGGTAGATAATCTGGGGGGTATCAAGTCTTCTCCTCCCATGACGCTGTCTTCTGCACAGTCTGCAGGTACACCGAATGGCTGTTTGCATTGCAGCAGTACTTGCAGGAGGCAGTATAGAGGAGGGTGCGTGGTAAAAACTGCAGCCTTGAAAGCTCTGCTCGCTCAGCTGAGCATCTGTATGTTGCAGACAAGTCTTTTTGTATCCCGCAGTGCAGCGGCAGCAGCCGTCTGCCAGCTCCAGGCAGGACAGCTGTAGTCATGATGACAAGTTTGTGGCAGTCCAAGATGTGCTATAATCCTGTCAGTACCTCCAGAGTGACTTTAGCTTCTGCTGTAATTGCTGCGTGTCAAATGAAAACGCATTATGACAACCTCATCTGTTGGAAGCTATGGGAGGGGTGGGGAAAGTTACTCTGTTTGCTTTAATGCTAAGTCCCTTGAGAACAGGAAATCTTCCCCTTCGCATTCCTGTCTCCAGAGGTGGTGCAGGTGGTGATTATTCCTTCCCCAACTGTAGAAAATAACTAATCTTATATAAAGTGAGTCGGAATGGATCATATGAGGTCAGCTAATCTGTCCCTGGTATTACTTTGATACCTTCATGCTTAAGAAATCTTAGAGATACGACAAGATAGCATTATGCCTTCAACGACAAACCATGGTACTAAGAGACAGAGGATTATTGCAGGAAGCCAGGCTTCAAACTTCTATTGATGTCAGATTGCTAAAGTGCCTAGTTACAAGGAAGTCTGGATCAAAGCTCCCTAGTTGTGGTATGATGTCTGTTGTTCCTTCCCCTCGTGA
Source organism: Falco punctatus (assembly GCF_963210335.1). Taxonomy (NCBI): domain Eukaryota; kingdom Metazoa; phylum Chordata; class Aves; order Falconiformes; family Falconidae; genus Falco; species Falco punctatus. The sequence goes on along the minus strand of NC_137580.1, from coordinate 103,865,838 downwards.
AAGGGAGTTGTTAACTAGGGGCTTTCGGGCTGAGCCAAAGGACACTGCTGGCCCAAAGACATTCTGGTGCGATAGTTAGGGAATCGATGATTCTTCCCTACAAGCCGCATTTCCACTGTAACCCATTCTGCACTACCTTCTGACCCCCCATCTCCTCTCTGAGAGCAGCAGCTGTTGCCCAGGGATCTGCCTTGGCATCTCTCTCCCTTTGTCTGTAAAGCCTTCACTTTGCAGAATGCTCAGGAAGGAAATCTCTAATTACCACAAGCTGCTGCTGCTTTCCCTTCCCCGGCTTCGTCAGCCACCACACTCTGCAGTCCTTGATGTGCATGGCTGGCCCTGCTGTTAAACAAGGAGGTGCAGGAGCTGGGGGAGCATAATGGCACTGTGTCTTCATCTCATTGTCGAGTAATTGCTGCCATGCTGTTTCCATGCCTGCAGCTGCAAAGTATTTGTCCTGTAATAGAGGAAGAGGATCTTTGCCTTCTCCATGTCTTGGGAGACCCTGATCCTGCAGCTTTACCAGAAATGACAAGGGTTTTGGCACTCAAGCCTTTTGCTGGAAAATTTGTAGCGATTGCTCCAGGAGCGTTTTTATTTTAATTTCAAGCGAATAGCACCACTTTGTTTGTTATAATGACCACGTACTGAGACCAAATTTCAAACCTAATTCCTGGTATCTGGTAGCTGCTTAGTGCACAGATTGGATGTGCTGCGGCCAGGGTAGGATATGTTGCCTTGTGCAAGGCCTGAATCACCTGTGGTAGTGGGTGCAGACCCAAAGGTGAGTCACTACAGGAGCACTCTTGCCGTCCGCGCAGGTACCGCTACCTGGCAAACAGTTCAGGCTCTCAAAGCAGAGCTCTGTCTGAATCTCTGCCTGTCTTTCCTGCCCAGACTAAACCTCTGTACTAGGGTTGGTGATGCACCTTTCTGGTGATGGTAAGAATGGAAGCTGGGTAGCTGGGACTTCTCTGATGATGGGGTTTAAACCTTGCAGTCTTGTCTCCCCATAATGTCTGGTTTTGCTGTCATCTGCAACTCGCCAAAATCTGATTACCAAGACCCAAGCAACTGACATCTGGCACGCTGTGACTTTAGGCTGCAGGTTTCTTCTGCTTGTGCTGGTTGTACTGTCATTTTGAATCTGAAGGGCTCCGTGTTATCCCTGCTAAAGAAACATTATAAATGTTTAAAAGTTCTTATGTTTTCTAAAGATAGAACCGCCTATCCTGGCTGCCAGACTTATCCCCAGAGATGGGAAATGAGGAATGGCAAATGTCCTTTTCCTTGCTGGGATGTGCACTGTGCTGTGTTTTGCAGCTAACGCTGCCCCTGGCTGAGGGCTTGTTTATTGGGATTTAAGAGTCAGAAGTGAAGAGCAGGTCTGTGTCCATAAGAAACTTGGGGGATATTTTATAGCTGGGAAAGACACAATCTGGCATGTGGGGTTTGGGCCAGGGCACAGAGGGCAGGAAGCTTCTTGCCAGAAGCGGGGTGGGATTTCTGCATTCTCCTTTCCTTGTGTGGAGTGGGCTGCTAGGGAAGGAGACTGCAGTCTTGGCAGATTTCAGCACTTGTAGGCAAAACCACTAGGCTCTGTGTCCCTCTTCAGTAAGTATTGTCCGTTCTCCATTGCAGACTGTTGGAAATTCTGGTTCTGCTAACGGGATTCACCAGCAGGAGAAATCCCACAAGCAAGAGGTAAGTTACAAGTCGAACGCTATTTAAAAACAGCTTTCTGTGATTTCTTGCCTGCTGTGCTGGGGATAGCTCAGGGCTGGAAGCAGTTCTGCCAGCAAAGCTTGACTCTGTCATTCCCACAGCAAAGCAAGGGGCTTTGTGCCCGGTTCCCCAGCGTGGGGGGATCCTCACCTTACCATTAAAACCACTTGAAGCCAGCAGGAAGGTGCTAGTGAGATACACACTGAGGTGCTAATGGGTGCTTGCTCTGGGAGAAGCAGCGGGAAAGGGGCTTCCCCTCGGTCTCCTGTGTCGGTGCCTGTATCGCTTTTCTCCCAGAAGTCTCAGCTAGAACCTGCTTGGTCTCAGATCTCTGCTGTCCCCTTTACTTGGGTGGCATTTGTAGCACAGACTGTCCTGCTCTCCCATGGTTTTCATCATGTAGGGCAAGACCTGTAGCCTCAGACTTCATCTCCTTGCAGGCAGGATGGCCGGCCTGAGGAAGAGGCAGATCTGGGCAGATCAATAGGTCAGGACATAGCAGGCCTGGTGGCATTCTTCTCTGTGCCTCGGTTTCTTCTTCTGTAGAAAGACCTCTGTGCTTGCCCTCATTTTGCCTCACAAGGTCTGTTTTCTTCCAGGAAAAGCTCTGATAGAGAAGAGGTGAAGAGGATCATTTCACGCCAGTATCAGCTCCTTGTGCACAGTCAGGAAAAACGATACCACATCTGGCTTTAGCACCTCCAAAAGACCAGACACAGTATTTTCACCTTAAAGCAGGACAATGTTTATAATATACTAACGGATGTAATCAGGACAATCCTGGAGTCCAGTTTTCCAAGACAGCCATTGTTCCAGGAGGGAGCAGAAAGATCTCTTTGGGTTTGGTTTCTTACTTGTATTGGTTTTGACTGTGGAATCTGTATTGCTTGAGCTGTCCTTGTCCCACCAGCTGACGTGGTCTGGGTAACAGCTGCCCCAAACAGTGGCCAAAGTGTCAGCGAGTCCCAGTAACCCCGCAGGAGCTGCCAAGGGATTTGCTTGTGGTGTTCAGCTCCAAAGCGCGTGCCCAGAGGCTGCACGCTTCCCACATGGTCTGTCCCTTCCCTTCCACCCACCCTGCTGTCCCGAAGACCTGCACAAGCAAGTGAAACCTGCTGGGCTGACTGTTCGTGCTGGCATGCGTGGGCTGAAAAAAGGCAGGGTGTGGGGACATGTTTCCCTTCTCGCCTTGTAGAAGATATTGCTGTTCTAGAGCACAGAACCTGCACTTGAATCATAGCATGTTGTGGGAAGTAATCTGATTGCAGAGGGGTATTTATTTCGTTTCTCACCCACTGCTGTTTGGGGAAAGAGCTGTGGTGGCTCTGAGTTTGAGGACAGACACACCTTGCTCAGGTGTGGTTGGCCTTTCTTGCTGCAGAGAGGTCGCTGAGCAGGCCTGCCGATGCCCTGGGCCACGGCCAGGCTGCCCGGCCTGCTGCCCCTCGCCCAGGTCTGGTTTGTTGGGTCTTTTTTGAGCACAGGACAGCACAGACAGCTAGATCTCAGCGTCGCTGGCCTGAGAGCTCCGTGCTGGCTGCAGTCAGTGTAGGGCAGATGCCTTGAGGAGATGGTTCCCTCCTTGCCCGTTTAATTTAACAGCTAATCGGGGATTACCTGGCCATTCTCCAGAGCCGCCTTTGGCTCTTCAGTATGGTGCCTGTCCCCTGCCACCAGGAATGGAGGAGGTTAAGATGTTGCTGTAAGCATTCATGCAGTAGTGGCTGGCTGTATTTGATGGGTACAGCAATCCTCTGTGCGTGACCTGAGTACAAGCATTTGGAGCAGAAGGAATTCAAGACTGGAGCCCATGCAGCTCTTGTGTCTGTACACAGCAGTGCAGGCCCAGGCAAGGGACTTATTCCTCCTTCTGAAGGCTTTCCTCTTCTCTTGAACTTTGCCCCACAGCTCCCAAGGGACAGTAGGGTGGAGGAAGGGGATAATATGCTCTTAAAGGGGTGTGAGAGTCCAGTTCAGATTCACTGTTCACTATCACAGCAGTATTTTTACCAGGCTTCTTCTAGTTCATACCCAGCTCCTCCAGTCTTCAGAAGCTCTTTGTTATGATGGGGCATCTATGAAAGAGAACAAGACAGAAGAGACCACTGAGGGAGGAGATCTGAGCCATACCACAGGCAGATGAACGTCACAGTGTGTCAGCTTCGTTGCTTTTTGCCCTGATTTCCTACAAAGTTGTGTTGCTACTTCTTAGTGGGTTGCCAGACTCCTGCTTCCTTGAAGGATGGGCAGGCAGAAGCAACCTGGGAAAGACGTGGGCTCCGTGGCTCCAATTCTGCCGTGAGGAGGATGCTGATGGACCTGGGCCTGTGATACAACACTGGGCCCTGCTCACTTGCTGCAGAGTTGGTGATCTGCCTGCATTCCGAGGGAAGGTGAGAAGGGAAGGTGACTTCAGGGGAGCGAAGCAGGTCAGAAAACACAGCTTAAATCTGGTGCACAGCAGGGGCAGGCAGAGCTTGGGATCGAATTGGCTGGAAATAATTCAAGTGGGATCCCATCCTGCCTTGTAGAAGTGCTTCAGCTCTTACTAATCACCAGGAAGATTGCCGCATCTATACCTAGCTCTGGTGGGACTTTCCCAGGGAATCGTAGTGGTAGATTCCAAAATCCTCCTGGTTGGCTTATTTATCTCTTTGGTGATTTAGGAAAATCCCAGAAGCAGTGTGCATTGTTACAGCCTGCAACTGTGAATACATCGCTGGGAGCTGCTGGTTTTAAGGATTTAGGGCTGTTGTTTCCCAAAGTGCTCCTGTTGGCTGGATGGTCTCTGAAGTCATGTCTGCAGCTCCTGCTGTTGTAGTAGGGGTCTTCTTCCAGTGCCACTTGTTCCCAAGCCCAGGGCTGCCCGGGCGCCTGCAGGTGGGAGAGTCCATTCTGGTTTGTAACTTATTTTCCCTGATGATACTTCTAGTGACTGGTGACCAGCTGCCTTCATCTGCAGAGGAAAAATACCTGCCTTTTCCACCTCCCCTGATGAACCTTTGGCTTGGCACAGGGTAGGATTCCTCAGGAGTGGTTATGGGGACCATGTATATGGTTCCTTCAATCAGACCCAAAGTTGTCAGGGTGCAGTGGTTCAGGGTGGAGGAGTCTCTGGCTCCTGGCTCCTTCCAGGGACCATCCCCTGTGAGCAGCTCAGACCTGTGGTCTTCCCAGTCAGCTCAGGTGACAATGCAGAACGGCAGCAGATGCGTCAGAGCAGGTTTGAAGTTAGTGCTGATGGTCATCTTTGGCTGTAAATAGCTGTGCTGGTCCCTAAGGATCAGCCAGGAGCTGATGGCACTTCTTGGCTTTCTGTGGAGGCTGTGTGGTCTTTGTGTTGCGGGGCTGTACCAAAAGGGGCAGCAAGGCAAAGCCAGGTCCCCTGTGTCCCCACCGCTGTTGGTGTGCAGGTCCGTGGGAGCTGCTCCCCAAACAGGACCAACAGTGTCAACAGGACGTGCTATCACGTGTGTCATCTGGGTTTCAGCTCAACGCTGTACGCAGTGGCCAGGAGGCATTTAAAGGACACCAACCGTGTCCTCCCTCTCTGAAATTGGCACAGGCTTCCCAAGGACACTTCCCACTGCCTGCCCTTCTGAGGTTGTACGGGACCAAACTAGGGACAAACTTGGAAAGGACAAGGAGGAGATTCCCCAGCCCCTCTATTTATTTGTAAGTTTTAAGTGCTATTTTTGCCTATGTGGTGGTGTATAAAGTATTTCACGATATTTGGTCTTACTGGCTTGGTTCTTGGGGGGAGATTTTCCAAGGGCATTGGAGCACTGATGCACCCATCTCCTGTTGTCGGTCAGGGGCTGGTTCCTGTTTGTGCCTTCTCTTCCCCTTCGGCTTCAGCCTTGCTTTTATCTCGATCCCCGGGAGCTGGTACCGGGGGGGCTGTGTTCTGCCCAGCCCCTCTCCCAGCTTGTGCGTGCCATGCTGCTTTTGCATCTGGAGCTGAGCCCTGAGCATCACGCTTCAGAGCAGGGTGCAGGGCGGGGAGCAGGAGATCCCACTGCTGGATCCCTCGGCACCAAGGGAAGGACCAGCACCCCTGTTGTGAGACTGGCCCTCCCGGCCAGCTGTGTTATCCCAACGGTTAGTGACGCTTTTCTGCTGAAAGCTGAGACGTTATCCAGTGAAGAAAGTCTTTGAAATGGAGACTGCTCCATGTTCAGCGAGTTCTTCTCTAACCCTCTAGACCAAAGGGAAAGGAATTGGTGTTGATTTGGTGATTTCAGCTTTATCCCTCCTACAGCAGCCAGAGAGCTGGAGCAAGGGGCAGCGCGGTGCCGGTGCCGGACCAAACGACAGCTGCCACGTTGCCAGCCAAGGCTTTCCAGCTCTTGCCTACCCCCAGCACCAGCAGTTCCTCTGGCTTGCGGTACCAGATGCATGAGGGTTTCATTAAAACAAAACGATGCAAAGTAACACTGTAAAAGTCTTAACAGAAATTCCAGTACTCCGTTGTTCGGCAGCTTTAGCAGCTCAGCACTATCTCGTAGGGAGTTATTAATACACTAAGATCCTATAGGCCTCATGTAAGTTACCAGAATAAAGATGATACTAGATGTATAAATGGATGATAACCTTTTACCCGTACAGTATGTATTACAATTTTGTAGCTTAGTCATTTTTTGGCTATCAGATTTTGTTAGTATGATATAAAAAAAAAAAAAAAGGTTTGACTGCTAATGTCTATTTTGTTATTTGATTCATTTTATTTCTTCCTCTGTACAAAAGCTGTACAAATCTCAGTCTGTGTAACTACTACAGATATGTATTCATGTACCATCCACCCCTGTCCTGGCTTGCTGGTGTGGTGAGCTCGTTACTAAACAATAAACTCTGTGGCTGAAGTCGGGCACCCCGGGGCTGCTGGGGGTGTGTTAAGGGTGTTTTGCAGTGCACGAGCCATGATGAGATGGCAACGGCTGGGGGGCAAGGGGGGGCTTTCCCTTCACAGCTCAAATATGGGGCTTTGGCAAGTCCCCCCATGCCCTGAGCCCCAGCGGTGACCTGGAGCCATCAGCGCTTGGGCCCTGCCAAGAGCAGGGTTTGCAAACAGCCGATGAGGTGCCCCGGGAGCTGGCACGTGGTCTTTACTTTTCTGCACCCCTGTGCTGGAGGTGACAGCCTGACCAGACACCCACTCCTGGGGCAGCTCCCCCGGCTCGCTGCTGTCAGGTACCTCCCAGGCTGCGGGGTGGTGGTGCTATTCATTAATCCATGATGATTTTCCCTCTTAGTCTCCCCAGTCCCTCCTTTGGTGCATCCAGAACGCCCCCAGTGTCACAGCGTGTGCGCCAGACCCCTCTCCCCTCGCTTTGAGACTGGCAACCGCTCGTTTGAGTGATGTCACCTTAATTTTACAGGTGCAGAGACGGCAGCTGGGTCACCCTCATCCCTTCCAGCTCACCCAGTGCAGCCCTTCAGAGCCCAGGGAAATGGCCATCGCTGCGGATCGGTCCTGGGGGAGAGCTGTGCTTGGTGCCTGCCCCGTGTGTGGGTCTGGGTAAGCCACGCTGCCCCCCAGCCTCCTGCCCCTCTTCCCCTGTGTTCCCACCACACGTGCCTGTACGGACGCTCTGAGCACCGTGGGGTTATGCTGTCCCCCGTGGGGCAGGACTGGGGGAATTTGCTCCAGGGCTGGGTGCTCCTTCCATGGCACAGCATCTCTTCATGGGGAATTGTCCTGACTGCCCATGGCCCAGCACAGCAGCACCGCATACAGCCGCGAAACATCCATCTCTCCTGCCGTGCTTTAATGCTCCCCTGGGCTGTAGATCCTTTACGGAAAGGCAGAGCTTTCCCAGTGTGGCCAACTGTCTTAAGATACAGGAAAAAAACTGAGATGCTTTTTTTTCCTTGCTACCTGGCTTCTTGTTTTCCTAGGCTTAACGTTCTCCATTACTGGGATTACCTGAAAGCTTTTAACTCTTTCTGAATAGCTGGTGAGGTTTGCAGGTGATGGGTTGGTTCCAGAGTAAGGTCCCAAGAAAATTACAGGTGATTGATAAGAACAGTGTGAAAACTGGCCGTGCAGCTATCCTGCGGAGCTGTAACATGGTCCGTGCTAGCCTGCTGATTTATTTTTCCAAAGTGTGTAAGTTGCTGTCAAAAACAAGTAACCTGAGACTTTCTGTATCCCCCTTGGCTCCTTGGCCCTGTGCATTGCAGGGTCTCAGGGTCTCCCATCATAGCTGGGTCCCTGAGTCACCCCGTCCTCCAGTGGCTGGAGGGAGAATAATTTATTTGAGCTTTGCTTGTGAAACCTATGGACACGGGAAGGTCCATCGGGACTCAGCCCAGCATCGGTGCTGGGCAGGGAGCTGATGAAGTCGTTACTTTCCCTGCCCTTCACTTCCAAAGGTGCTGCTGCTCGCTCACATCGGGTCCCAAGATGCTGCTGTGGGCAGCGCTGGAGACTGGGATCTTCTCCCAGCCACGCAGCTCTGGCGTGGGGAGCTGGGCAGTGGCTCCCGTGTGCGATCCCGCTGGCACGGCTCGGCCCTGGCCCTGGCCAGCTGCTTCAAGGAGGTTTGTGACCCTCTGCTCCACCGGTCCCGGCTCTGCAGCCCGAGGGGGAGGACCACTCCAGCGGCATGTCGAGCTGTCCCCCCCCCCCCCCCCCCAAGCAAGTCCCCATTTGCAGCCAGCACTCCCAGAGGGAGATGTACATGGGAAAAATGGGTTTGGGGGACAAGAGGCTTTATCCAGCCAAAGTGAGTTTTCCATCAAAGATGCTCTTCCCAGGGGCTGGGCTGCCCAGGGAGGAGGCAAAGGCCATGAGCACTGCATCCCTGCTCAGGGCGGGTGATTCCAGCTCCATTTTTTGTTTAGTTCTATTATATAATTCATTAATGTCCATATTTGCAATCGAGTGCCCAAGCCCTGGTATCTCAGAGCGATAACACTGTAGCGCATGCCTTTGTTTGCAGACATCCCATTTCGGTGCTGTTATTTGTATGGTGAGGATTAATAAAACATGAAGTTTAAAGATGCCTAAATCACAGTGGGGGAGCAGGTAATCTCTGCCAACAATAATATTTGTACTTTATTTTCATCCTAGCATCCAGCCAAGGAGCGGAGCCTGGGCACTGTTGCATGCAGATGGACAGGGTGAGGGTGGCACAGGCATCCCCGCCTCCTCCTTGGCATCACGGGTGGCTCGGAAGAGGTGACGGGTAGAACATTCTTTGTCATCCGTGCTAGGGACCTCATCCCCCTGGGATGCTTGGCTCGTGCCAGGAGCTGGATGGGTGCTTTAGGGATGTGTTTAATCCAGCGGTGAGACATGAAATGGGTCTCTGTGGGGGCACAGACAGAGGTGACATCTCTGCATGGATGTGGCCACCCTGCTCTAACCTCACATCCTGTGGCCACCCATGGTCCATGCTCCCACAGGATCTGCCACCCAAGGGCATGTCCCTTTGGGATGTCCCCTCCGGATGGGGTGGATGTACCTGGACTCTGCTCGGTGCTGGGAGCCCTGTGGGCCACCAAAGGTGCAACTGTGCTCTGGAGGGGCTGCCCATGTCCCCTCCCCCCTGCAGCCCCAGCACCAGCGAGCCTGGCTCGAAGGGGCATCCCAGCCCAGCAGCCCCAGGGCTGAAATTGGGGCCAGGAACGTGCTGCTTCCCTGGCAAAGCTGTTTCCTCCCCATCTCTTTGCTGCCTAACAAGTGTCCTTGTCAAAATGGCTAATTTCCTTCCAGAACAAAAAGTCACCTGAATACATTTGGAAGCTGTATTGCACTATCAGGGTAATCAGAATTTAATTTGATGCAGTCAAAGCTCTAAAAAGATGTTATCAAGGGGAACATCAAAGCTGGATTCCTGTGCTTGGAAATGCAAGTGGAATGCTTAGTCCAGATTTCTCATTTTATCGGAGACTTTCAAAATATCAGTCTAAATAACAAAAAATGAATATTAAGAGTATTTGCAAATTAACGTCTTTTGTAGCTGAACAAAGGCCTACTTTGGCATGTCTGGGACAGTCTCTTATTAAATCCCACTAATTATACAATTTTGTTGTGTCTAATCATTTCTTCACTTGCAGGAATTAAAACTGCAGCTCATTTTCCCATTTGTTGCACCAACGGTGCTTTCAGGGTCCCGGTGCTGCAAAGCAAGGCAGCTCCTGCTAGGACAGGGGGACCCTGTGGGTACAGGGATGGGGGGAAGGTGGGACAGGGACCTGGCCTTGTTCCTTCTCTCCTGTGTCTGTGTTATAACCTTGGGGCTTTGCATCGTTCCCTGCTCTTGGCATAGCTGGGGAAAAGCTCCAGCTTTTACTAGTGACTGCAACTGTGTGACAATTTCAGGGTTTATTTTTAAAGTACCATTTCAGAAGGAAGAACGGTGCCTCTGAGCCTTTTGGGTGCTGAGAAGGTTGAAAATGTGACTGCAGTGGAGACGGGATGCTCCTTTTCGGGGAGGTTTTGTTTGACCTCGGGGGGCACGGCTGTGTTAGAGGTGCAGCTGGGGCAGGGTGTGAAGGAGTGGTGACCTGGACCGCATCCACTTCAAATGCCACATTTCTGTGCCAAGCTTGGGCTGTTTTGCCGCCCGGCATGTGCCAAGCTGGCCAGGGTGATGGGTGATGGCACAGCAGCCCCTCCCCAGTGCTGCAGCTGTCAACCCCCTCTGGTCCCTTAGCTCCCATTTCTGCAGAGCCCGATCCCAAACGCCGTCATCCCCCCACGCAGGGGACACAGGGGACAGACCCGTCCCCAGCTTTAGCCCTCGGAAATGTGGCAGGGGAGCTTTGGGGGAAAGGAGGTTCAGTCAACTTCGTTAGGGAAATAGCATGGATCTTGTGTTCAAACCTTTGAAGTGTTAATTAAAAAGAATTATGCAAAGGAGCGAGGATTTGAAACATTCATTTGAATCTCAATAAGGCATCTGTATTAAAAATAGCAGTGGGATCAACTAAAGATACAGCAGTTTTGGAGTGAAATGGTCCCGGTGTCCCCGGCGCTGTCGGGCAGCAGGTTCCTGCCCGCTCCCTGCCCCTGATGGGCACAGTGGAGCGCGGCACAGTGACAGCCTGGGAAAACACTTCTCGCCTAATATTTAAAGATCTTAAAAGTATCTCATTTAAAAAGAAGACCCAGTGGGGTCCACTGTGGCGCTTAGCTGTAGCGCCCGGGCAGAGAGAGCAGGTTGCAGGGGCTGGTGAGGTGGGGGCGAGGCTGGGACCACCCCAGAGGCACCTGACATGGGGCACAAGGCACCCCACGCAGCTCCCAGCCCAGCCCCTTTCAGGGGAAACAAGGGGCTGCGCCTCTCCCCCACGGCCCTTCATTAAAACCCCTGGCATGTCCTGGCCCTCGTTCGTTCCAATAAAAAGCATCCAGGGTATTAATTACCAGATCAGTGGATAACGTCGTTAAGTTTACTTTTGCTCTGCACGGACCCAACGGGAATGTCAATGCCTCCTGCCCTTGGTGTCGGTGCTGCAAGGGCGTGGGTGGGTGGGCGCCCTGGCTGGCACTGGGGGGGCTGTGCCGGGCTGGCAGCGCCAGGGGGCACCGAGCCCCCACGCCTGCAGGGGAGCAGTGCATTCCCACCCTGGGAGAGGGCAGGCTGTGGGGGCCTGGGGTCTCCTGTGGGGATGGATCACCGGGCAGTGAGCTGGGGGTTGCAATCGGGGGCTGGAAGGGGCCTGGGCAGGGAATGGGGCTGAGGAGCTTTGCTGGGGCTGCGGCCTCGGGGGGAAGGTGCTGGCGGGCAAAGCTGGAGCCTCACTGCAAAATTACGTGGCGATTTCAAAGGCTGGGGCTGTAACCTCAGCTGCGGGTTCCGTTAAAAAGCATGAGCAGGAGCCCGACCTTGGGCAGGGCTCGGGGCCAGCGCTCCCCCGGCCGCCCCTTGTCCCCCACCGGCGGGAGCAGGTGATGCTCTGGCCGAAACGCCGTGCAGGGCTGACCCCGGTGCCAGGGAGTGGGATTTCCACAGGTGGGGCCTCCCCGGTCCTGTTTGGGTGCTGAAGTCTGTGGAGGGGATCCCAGGGCTGAGGGTTGGGCTGTCGGACCCCCGGCAGGGATGCTGGGGTACCTGCTGCACCCTCCTGAGCTGGGGAACCCCTGGCACTGATGAGCCAAAATGAGTCCCAGGTCCCAGCACCAGCCAGGCGCTGACTTTCCTCCTGCCAGGCAGCGTGGAGCTGGGATGGCTGGGGGAGCGCAGAAACCAGAAATCTCCCAGCTCTGCTCCCCAGGATGCTGTCGCTGTCCGGAGGCTCTGGTTTGGAAGCACCTCACCAGGGTCTTCATTAGCATGGAAATAATTCAAGGGATGCACTCAAAGAAAAACATTTTATCTGTTGTGCCGGAGCAAACACTTTTTTGCAGCGCGGCGTTCAAAGGACGGCAGGGCTGCAGGCAGCTGGCACCGCAGATATGTTAAACGCGGACGGGCAGAGTAAATATTCGCTAGAAGCTACCGCTATGCCCTAGCAGGCAGGGGGTGGGGGGGTGGAGTGGGGCTTTTTTTTGATCTTTCTACAAATATGTTTGGGACCAATAGATATCAGCTCGGGTTTTCCAGGGAATCCTTGCCAGCTTTACTCGACAGCACGTATCTTGCAAAAGAAAGGAGAACGCGTTTGGTGCACAGCTCTCCCGGCAGCAGCCGGCTTTGGTGCGGGGTGGACTCCCCAAAAGCGCAGCGCAGAAAGCGGCATTTGCTGCCTGCAAAGTCTGGTTCCTACAAGCGTGAGCGATGGCTTGGAAAGCTACTCCCCTCCCCCCCCAGCCCTGAAACTTCCCACCCGGAGCTGCAGACCCAAGGACTTTCTCCTCCAGGCTTTTCCTCCGCTCACCAAGATGTGCCCAGCGGCACCGAGCCACGATGGGCTTCCAGAAATGTCCCGCTCTTTGATCTATAATTTAAAAACCATTTTGTTTTGCCTTGGTCGTTTTAACCAGCGATTTGCTATAGCAAAAGAACATAATACCCCTGTAGGAAAGAAGAAATAAACTCATTCCTTCAATTAAATTTCTTCTGACCTTACTAAAACTTTTTCCCCATTCCCTCTTCTTTAGAAGCAGCTTTTCTTTTTTTTTTTTTTATTTTTGTGATCTCCAATTCCACCGAGAGACAGAAGAAATCAGCATATCAGAGAAAACAACGATTCTTGTGATGCCCAGCAGTCACTAATTAACAAATTAAAAAAAAAAAAAAAGAAGAAGAAATCTTTCTGCAGATAGGATTGTTTTCTGGTGATGCTGCCTTTTCTTTTGTCAGCGTTGTGACAAGGAACTTCTTTATTGCTGCAGATAGAGCAGATCGCACCCTCCCTCTCACGCCAGCCGCCTTGCTGGGTGGGCTTGGGTGGCTCATTGTTGTGGCCCCCCAAAAAAAGGCTTCACTCCCACTTGTGTCCTGTTGCAGTGGATTTTTTCGGAGACCGGCACAGATGGAAGAACAGCCAGGGACACTAAGCCATCGCAGTGGTCCCCCGGCTGGACCAGGCGCTCTTTCCACGAGCGCGAGCATCCCTAAAGGATGCTCATCACCTGTGTGGACCTGGTTCTGATGGAACATGTGAGGTCCCACCACATGGTCCACCTCCCCCCTGAAGTCCGTAGACCCCAGCTGGCAGCATCCCGCCCCCCCCCCCCCGAGATCTCCCCAAGCAGCCGAGCTGCGGCTCAGCCCGTCCCTGTCCCCCATCCCTCGCGTGGTTCAGCCCGCAGCCTGCCTTGCTCCACGGCCCCTGCCCAGGCTCCTTCTCCCGATTTCGGGATCGCTGTGACCTCCCCACACCCCAAGCACCCATGGCCCTACCTGGGGACGGCTCCCAAAGCCGAGACCCTGCTGGGAGCTGCTGCCGCCCGCGGGGGTAAGCTCCACTCACACACCAGTGACCGAAGGTGGCACCCAGGGGTCTCCGACCTCATTTCATGGTCCCCAACCATGAGGAGCAAGAGGGGACCCCAAAACCAGCTGGCACCGAGCCATCCCCAGGGGCTCAGCACTGGGGTCCCAGCTGTGTGACCACCCCTGCAGGACAGTTCCCCGCATGTCGGGAGCGAGCCAGGCGCTGGCCTTGGCCAAAGGACCTCGGGAAGCCTCTTGGCCAAGGTCCCTTCCAGGATCGGCATCCTGGGGTGGCTCCGAGAGGTGCCACCCTACAGCCGAACCCATGCTGGGGCGGGGGGAGGGGGTGTAACCCCCCCAAACACCAGCACCATCCTGTTTCTCTGGTGACACCATAAATGCTCCCTTGGGGCGGCTGCGGCCCCAATGGCCATGGGCCGGGGGGGGGCAGGTCTGGCCCGGGGGGGGGGGCAGGTTTGGGGGGCAACACTGAGCACAAGCCTGACCCCAGGGGGGGCCCCAGTGGGAACAAGGCACTGGGGGCCGCAGCCTCCCAGGGCACAGAGCAGGGGCACAGCACAGCACTTTCCTCCCCTTTTTTTTAAATCACCCAGGGTTTTTGGGCTGGCAGCGTGCCAAGGGGTGCTGGGGACCCCCGCACCCAAACCTCCCCGTCCCTCGCAGGCAGCTCCTCCTGTGCTCGCATGGCCTAATTCAATTAATTTTGGTGGGTGTTTTTTTTGGGGGGGGAGGTCTGGCTTTCAGATAATTAGCCCACAGATGCCCTGATTTCTTTCGTCGGAGTAAGACCTTCCATTTAATTATTCAGCGAGTGTGTTCTCACTCCCGAGGGATGCTCCCAGGGATGGCGGGTGCCCAGTGGGGACCAGCTCTGGCCACCCTGTCCCAGCTCCTCAAACCCTTCGTCCCCGTGGGGGTGTCCCCAGCCCCCCTCCCCCGTGCAGGTTTCCCAGGCCTGATGACACGGGGAGGGACGCAGGGGGTGCCAGGTGCCCGTGTGGGGCTCGGCAGCGCCGAGAAGCCCCTTCCCCGCTCCTCCAGAAACTGGGAAAAAGTGTTTTCTCTTAAAATGTTTTCTTCTCCCCACGGCCCCGGAGCAGTAATAAATCATCACTTATTTAAACCAAAATCCAGCTAATGGAGCAGCTGCATAATGCGTCTTCAAAGGGAAAAAAATGTCAGCAGTTTCCAAACTTTGGAGGTTAAAACGCTGTCAAGTTATTTTTAATAGTTTTTCATTTGTTTTAATTCGCTGTTCCTTAATGTGCCGCGAGGTGCTGGGGGAAGAGCCATTCCCTGCTCCCGGCTCCTGGCACAGCCCGGACCACTGGGCCAGCCGGCAGGGGCATGGCAGGCTGTGCCGTGCCAAACTGGGCCATGCTGAGCTGTGCTGTGCCAAGATGGGCCATGCTGGGCTGTACTGTGCCAAACTGGGCCACGCTGGGCTGGGCCATGATGTGCCGTGCCAACCTTGGCCATGCCGGGCTGTGCCGTGCCAAGCTGGGCCATGCTGGCCCGTGCTGGGCTGTGCCGTGCCAAGCTGGGCCATGCCGGGCTGTGCCGTGCCAAGCTGGGCCATGCTGGTCCATGCTGTGCAGTGCCGGGCTGTCCCATGCCAAGTTGGGCCATGCTGGGCTGTGCTGGGCTGTGCTGAGCTGTCCCATGCCAAGCTGGGCTGTGCTGGGCTGTGCCGTGTCAAGCTGGGCCATGCTGGGCCATGCTGAGCTGTGCCGTGCTGTCCCGTGCTATCCCATGCCATGCTGGGCTATGCCAGGTTGTGCCATGCTGGGCCATGCTGGGTTATGCCATGATGTGTTGTGCCAAACTGGGCCATGCTGTCCTGTGCTGAGCTGTGCCATACTAACCTGGGCCATGCCGCGCCATGCCAAGCTGTGCCATACTAGGCTGGGCCATGCTGTGCTGTGCTGTACTAAGCTGGGCCATAGAGCACCAGGCTGTGCCATGCCCTGCCAAGCCCACCTATGCCATGCCAGGCCGTGCCGTAACGGGCTGTGCTGAGCCAGGCTGGGCCATGCACTGATGAGCTGTGCCGTGCGGGGCCAGGCCGCGCCGCGCTGTCAAGCCATGCCACGCAGGGCTGTGCCAAGCCATGCTGTGTCATGCCAAGCCGTGCTGAGCTAACTATGCAGGGCAAGACTGTGCCATGCTGTGCTATGCCATGCCGAGCTGTGCAAAGCCAGGCTGTGCCAAACCATGCCGTGCTAAACCAAGGTGTGCTAACCTGAGCAGAGCCTTGCCAGGCCATGTCGAGCTGTGCCATGCTGCACAGAGCTGTGCTGAGCCATGCCGTGCCATACCGAGCTGAGACAAGCTGCACGGGGCGGTGTCGTGCCATGCTGAGCCACGCAGGACCAAGCCGTGCCAAGCCAAACTCTACCAGGGCAAAGCTGTGCCAAGCCATACCGTGCCAAACCACACAAGGAGCGTGCCGAACCGTGCCAAGCCGAGCCATGCCAACGCCAACAGGTGGCGACAGGTCCCCATTGCACCCCTGTGACCACCCCAGGACCCAAGTGGGCTACCGTGCCGAGCCGCGCCGAGCCGTGTCCAGCTGGAACGGCTCGGCTCGGCGCGTCTCGGCACGGCTCCGGAGCGGCATGAAAGGACTTAATAGAGCTCAGCCCTCCCCCCAACCCCCCCGGCCGGTTATCGGGCTGCTTAATCCCGTATGTAAATGGCAGCCAATGGATGGTGCCGTTGAGCGGGGTTGGGATTAGCGGCGGGGCGAATGGCTGGCACTTTTACTGGGATTACAGAACAAAGAGCTGCTCTCCTTTCCCAGCTTGGGGTGGGATTTTTTTTTTTTAACGCCCCCCCTCCCTCTTTTTTTTTTTCCTTTTTTTTTTTCCCCCTCTTCCCCCCCCCCCCCTTCCCTCCTTCCTTTTTCTTGTCTTTAAGCCCCATCGGGCAGCACCGGCTCCGCCCGGGGAGGAGGGAGGTGGCGGGAGGCGGGAGGCGGCTCCATCCCGGCCCCCGCCCGCCCGCCCCCGCCGCTCCCGCGCAGCCTCGCCGGGGGAGGCAGGAGCGCCGCGCCCGAGCCGCCCGCGGTAAGGAAAAGTTTTGCCCCCCCCCCCCCCCATGTGCCCACCCCCCCCCTCAGTCCCAGTCCTGGATGTAGCCGTGCGGGGGGGAACGGTGGGCCAAGGGGGGTGTTGGGGAGGCGGCACGGTTTGGGGGATGCTGGGGGGGAATAGGGGTGGGGAGGTGGGGGGTTCGTGGGGGGGGCTGGTAGAGCTGGGGGATGCTGGGGGGAATAAGGGTGAGAGGGTGCTGGGTTCGTGGAGAGGGGTGCTGGGGGGTGGTAGGACTGGGGGATGCTTGGGGAATAGGGTTGCGGGGTGGTGGGGTGCCGGGGGTTCGGGGGGGTGCTGCGGGGTGATAGCGATGCTGGGGGATGCGGGGGGCAGGAGGGCTGGGGGATGCTGGGGAGCGATAGGGCTGTGGGGTGGGGGGGTGCTGAAGCTGGGGGATGCTGCAGGGTAATAGGACTGGGGGGATGTTGCGGGGCTGGAGGGCTCTGGGGGGATGCTGGGGTTGGTGGGGCTGTGGGGGGTGTTGAGCTCTTTGGGGCTTGGGGGGCATTAGGGCTGGCGGGAGGGAATGCTGGGGGTGATGCTGGGGCTTGGGGTTGCTGGGGTCCAGCAGGGCTGGGGGGGATGCCAAGAGGCAATAAGGCTGGGGGGGGGCATTAGGGGTTGGGGGTGCCAGCGCTGCAGGGGTGCTTGGGGTGGTAAGGCAGGGGGCTGGGGGGGCGATGGTGCCGGGGCGGTGGGGCAGGGGATGCCGGGCTGGCCTTCGGTGCCCACCACCCCAACGATGTCCCATGTCCCTAAGGCAGCCCCAGGGCTACCACTTGCCCCAGCTGCGCCCGGCGGTGCCGAACAGGGGGGAAGCGGCAAGTGGGGTGCCGGGGCTCGCCTCCGCCGGCACGGGGAGCGGCAGCAGCGCGGCTGGAAATAGAAACAGGGTTGAGCTGACGAAGCGCTGGGGGCTTCGGCTGGGCTGGCCACCCGGCCTCGCACGGTGGCCCACGGGCTGGAGCGACAGGCGTCCTCTGTGGCCCCCGGGGCCGGCGGGGGCGAGCCGGGGGCTCTGGGTGCGTGGGGGTAGCCGTGATGGGGAGAAAGTTGCTCCCTGGGGAGCCGGTGCCCTTGTCCTTCCAGCGCGTGGGGCTGGCGGCAGGTTTAGCGGGGCTGTCCGTCCATCGGAGCGATGCTGTTAATGCGCCTTGCGCCGGGGCGAGCCTCGGAGCCGTGCAGGTAACGCTGGGGGCTTGCGGCGAGAGCGCTTCGGGAGGTGGGGGTGCCGCCGAGCATCACTGCAGAGCCACGGGGCTGGGTGTCGCGGGTGCTTGGGGGTCCGTGGCTCGGCCTCCTGCTGCATCGTTGCCCGTTGGCGTGCAGGCTCGGGACGCTGGAACCGGCTGGGGACAGTGGCACGGAGCCTCGTGTGACGGGAGCCCCCAGCTTTGGGGTGTCTGCTCCTGCTGGAGGAGCTGCTGGGGATTAACCCTGCACGTGAGCGCCGTTAATTCCGCAAGATCCCGGGTCTCCGGTCCCCGCCAGCGCAGGCAGCCCCGCTGTACCGGCTGTCACCCGTCCGAGCCCGCGGAATTCCCTGCTCCGGGGGAACGGCCGCAGCACCCGCTCGGAGATGAGAAAGCGGTGCAGCAGCTGCCGGCGGCAGACCCGACCCTGCTGGTGGCCAAGGGGCTGGGGGGCTAAAGGCCGTGGTTCGGTGCCTCTGCCGTGGCCCGTGGCCCCCCCAGAGCAGCGAGCCCTGGGCCGGTGGCGAGCAGCCGGCCGGGTGCCCGAGCCACCTTTGAGCCGCGGCAGCGTGGTGTGGCTGCCCCTGGTGCCAGGGTGCCAGTGACCACCGGACTGGGTGTCCCGCTGTGCCACGGGGCTGCCCTGCCCCGCTGCTATCCGGGCTGGCGTTGCCCCCCAAGGCCGCGTTTTTGGGGTGATCCCTGCCCGGGATGTGTGGCCGCTGGTGCAGGCAGGGCAGGGATCGGGCGGCTGCGCTGGCGGGGTGCTTGCAGGAGCTGGGGGTGATGGAGGGGGACGGGCGCTGGTGGCCATCATGGCCTCCCTCTGCTGTCCCTCCCGGGAGGGCTGTCACGGCTGGGCAGGGGAGCTGCTGGTGCTGCCCTGGGTCGCTGCTCGTTCAGGTTTGCTAATGAGAAGCCAAGAGTAAGAGGGAAGGAACCTGCTCAGGGATGTATTTAGGAACCTGCTCAGGGATGTATTTAGGAACCTGCCCTACCAGCCTGGGTGAGAGACGTGGTGCCCTCGTGGCAGCCCGGCACGGTGCCGGTAGGCGTCCGGTGGGACCTTGCGTGGGGCAGGAGGTGACCAGGAGGGTGGGCTTTGGGGCCAGCACAGAGGACAGTTCTGGCTGTCCCACTTGATGTGTATCACGTATGACTTGAGCGATGTTCTGCTTAAAGGAAGGAGAAAAAAACCCTAAACCCCAAAATCCCAGACCAAAACAAGCGACCTCTCGCCGTTGGAGCTGATGGGGGATTCCCATCTTCTGCTCCTGCAGGAAATAGCTCAGATTTTTTTCGGCAATTATCAATGCCCCGTACTTCCTTTGGGAATTTCTGCACCCCGGCAGCCAGGCTGGAGGAATGTGGAGGAACTCCGGTCACCGGCCAGGCTCGTCCCCAGCCGGTGGCCCACTGCGGGGCTGACCCCTGGGGTGGGCGCAGGGCTTGGTGGTGGCCGTCGTCGGCTTGGGCAGCAGTGCCTTGCCCTGCCCGGTGGCCAGCGGGCATGATTGCTCCTTGTGCTGCCGGCATCCCTTTGCAGATGCCTGTGGTGGGTGGATGTGGTGGTGGATCCTCATGGCAGTGGAGGTGTGGATGGGGACTGCTGCTCCCAGGATGGCTGCGCTTGGGTGTTAAGTGGTAGGTGATGGTTTGGGGCAAGGGGCTGTGCTGGTGCCCATGCTCTGCTGCCCCTCCAGCCATGTCTGCCCGCGTTGCACCTTCTTGGCAATGCCCAACCTCCTCTGGGGCTTTGTGGGGAGCAGAGGCAGATGCTGAAGGCACCTGGGGTGGGTTTGCCACCACCAGAAGCCTTCCCCTCTCAAGGACAGGGAGAAGGAGAGGAAAGAACCTACTGGGAGCCCCTTCTCAGGATGGAGATATCCATCCAGGAGCTAAAAATGTGTTTATTGATTCATTTATTGGGAAGAGCCCAGCTGGAAGCTGTCAGGAAAGGCTTCTGGTGTCCATCTGGATGCTGGTCTGAGCAGTGGGGCTGGGGGTGGAGAGTAGCCCTGGCCGCGGGTTTGCCAAGGAGGTGGCAGGTACGTGCAAACAGGAGCAAGGTTTCCCATGACTTTGCTCTGCCCTGTTGCAGCCTGGCCCTTCACAGAACGTGTTTTATTCACATCTCTTGAGGCCTTTTAGGAAAAATTTCTTCCACAAAAGAGCGGTTGGGCACTGGAACAGACTGCCCGGGGAGGTGGTGGACTCACCGTCCAGGAGGTGTTTAAAAGATGTGTAGATGCAGTGCTTAGGGATATGGTGGGCTTCCAGTGCTGGGTTAACGGTGGGACTCGATGATCTCAAAGGTCTTTTCCAACTTAAATGATTCTATGATTGTCTTTGAAAAGAGGTGAGGAGCCTTCAGCCTGGTCAGAAGCGGTGGGAGGCTCCGGTCTGCGTGGTGGCCAGGCTCCAGGTGGTCTTTGGGGGTTTTCACTCACCGGTTCGATGCTTCGTTTCTTAGGGCAGCCCCGGTGGCTGAATTTGCTTCAAGCCCAAGAGAAAAATGTCAAGTGAGCCCGGGTAGGTGCTCGTCCCTGCCACATGCTGCTCCTGTGGTGGTGGTGGAGCGATGCGCTGGGGTGGGGGCTGCAGCTGGAGAAATCCCCCAAAGCAGCTGGGGCATGGCTGTTGTGGGAATATCCCCACGTCTCATCCTGTTTCGGGAGCTGCTGCCAAACGCTGCCTTACGAACGCTTTGGCAGGGATTTCTGAGGGACTTACCTGTGGGAAAGGAAGCTTTGCTGCTGCCCTAGGTAGGATGCTGCGAAGAAAAGCACTCGGCACACGAAGCCCCTCCTGGAGAGCAGTTGTACCGAGGTGGGATTTACATTCCTGCAGGCAAACAGCTTCTGTTTGAGTTTTCTGGCTTCACGTTTCCTTGACTCTGCTCCGTGCTGGCCTGGCTGGTTCAAGAAGAGAATCAACCTCAGTGAGACGAGCAGGGACTGGTGAGGAGCACAGCTCTGCTGCTGTGTGTCCACGTGGATGTCACTGTCCTTTACCAGGGCTTCCCCCCTCAGAGCTGATCTCCACCTCTCACCTGAGGGGTGAAGTGTCTGTCTTCGTTTCCTTTAAATGTGCAACATCAAAAGGAGCAGGCGCCGGCGGGGAGGTCGGTGTGGACCCAGGAGGGCTCCTGGAAATGTGTCATCCAGCGCCCGCCTGCCTGTCTGGGTCCTCTGCCCCAGGAGATGGAAGGGGACAAACCCAGATGTCCCCTGCCCATGGGTGACATCCCCGATGTGGCGTGCTGCACCGCTGAGCCATCCAAGTGGGTGCAGGCGGGTGGGCGCACAGGCTCGTGGTGGGCACTATGGACCTGCTGCTGATCTGCTCCTGGAGCACCTTGGGCAGAGGGAAACCTGGGAGCTCGGGGGGCGCTTTGGGGCGTAGATCCCTCAGGAGATGGCCTGGAGGAACACTGGTGGGAGGAATGTTTTGTCATCTTTTTTATTTTTTGAAGCATTTTTCGCGCTTTTTGGTGGTGTCTGCTGGTTGCTGCCAGGGCTTGTGTGTCCTGCTTAGCTGGGATGCTTCTGGAGGAGAAACCTCCCCCTGGAATGGGTGGATGGAGGTCAGAGGGATTTGTGTGCTTCCGAGAGAAACGTGTGGTGCCCAGGCCCTGATAACCAGCAGCTTTATGGGGTGGTTTGAAGCGGGGCTGGAAAGTCCCTTTACATGGGAAGAAGTGTTTGGTGAAGAGGTAGGAGCTAAGCCCCGTCCCTGGCCAAGGGAGGGGGTGGATGTGTTAAGGAGCCCTTGGCTTCCTTCTCCCTTGCTAAAAAAAAAAGAAAAAAAAACAGCCCAGAAAGCTTTCCCTCTAACTCTTGGTTAGAAGGACATCAGGGCAGTCAGCCTGGCTTAGAGAAAACTCGTGGTGAGCAGAGCAGGAGTGCTCCAGAGCAAGGTAACACCCGGGAAATGAAGCCATCGCAGTAGGTGAAGATCTCCTGGGGCTTATCCTGTGGCCGTGAGAGAAAATGCTTTGCCCACCTTCAAAGGGTGGCACGCAGGGATGAGCGTGTCCCTGCGCCCGGGTCGTGGCAGAGCTCACAACTTGCCTGGACCTGCGGCTGCGTGGACCTGCCTCCTGCCTGGGAAATGGCCCGCGTGAGGTGACCTTGCCCTGGGACACTGGCCACCGGCCACTGTGTTGCTCATCTGCTGCTGGAGCTCCAGCCCAGTGGAACCCAAGGGTTGGCCCTGGGTGGTGGGGCTGGCTCCGACCACGGTGCCGGGGATGGAGGTGGCTCCCTGGAGGCGGGCAGAGCCCCCTCCACTGGCACGCACAGATGAAAGAGGCAGACCCAGCCCTGCTTCTAATTAGTGGCAATCCTCATGCCTGAAATTAAGCTCAGCAACTTTGTAAGGGCTTGGCACTGGGGAGCACGCGTGGCACGGCACATGGGTGACAGCAGCAGGGAGCAGTGCCGGTAAGGCTGGCGCTGCCCTCGCCTACCAGCAGCCACCAGGGAGAGCCTCCGGGATACCCAAATTCTGGGATGAGGCTTGAGATGAGCTGTGGGGCTGCTGGTCCGTACCCTGCTGCGGGACGGAGACCCCAGAGGGGCGCATGTGGCAAGGGGCAGGTTTTCCCTGGATGGATGCTGCTGCTCGGAGCTTCTCAAAATAAAAAAAAAACCTAAAACCATCGTAAAGGATGGTTTGCATTCGGGGCTGAATTGGCGCCAAGCCCCGCGGGATGGGGGTTGTGGCATGTCCCCCCCAGCCCTGGCAGGATGGTGCTGTGCCCACTGCGGTCGGGCTTTGGGACCTATTTGAGGCTTCCATCAAAGTCACCCTCCTCCCTATCGGGTCAGCTTTCTGCTTCTTTCCTTGCAGGGTAGGTGATGGGGATGGAAAAACCTGTAGGAAAGGCAGGATTATGTCTCCCTAATTAGTAGGGGCCTGATTACCATTTCTACCCAGAGATCTGGCAATGATTAAATATGTGGGAATTATCTTTATTATTTGTGTTGCATTAGTATTTAGGAGGCTAGGAACCCACCGGCTGTGCCAGCAACCAGCGGTAGCCCTCGGCTGGAGGAGTGGCGTCGCTGGCACGCATGCTGCCTGTCCTGGCTGGCACTGGGGGTCTGAGCCCCGCGCACCCGTGGCAGCACCCAAATTGCTCTTGCAGCTCTGCTCCCGGGACCTTAGAAGGATGTAAAGCATTGAATTGTGCATCTTTTTTTGTTGCATACAAGTCACATGTGGTTTAGCGTGTGTGTGTGGGGGGAAACCGGTGTATTAACGTGACCTCAGAGATTGTGATTTATATATGGATTTAAAATGTAGATATTTTTTTTTTTTTGGCACCTGCGTTGTCGAAGCCCAGGAGTTGGCCGCCGCCTTTAGATGCTCTGGCTTTATTGTTGGAGGGCTACAATAAAGCAATCTCGTTAGGTAAATATAACGATGTTACGATCCACCATCTGCTAAAGTGCTGCTGCACGGCGCTGGCAGGGCAGTGGGAGCTGCTGCCACTCCGCTTCTTCCCTGCTCCTTCTCACCGGTGGCCGCCGTGGGTCTTGTGTGTCCTAGGAGAAACACGAGGGGTTGGTATGGATGGAGAAAGGGCTTTTTCCTATGGTTTCCTCTCTTTTAACCGGACAGGGGATGAGCCGTTGAACCCTTCCAGCTGGTGAGGAGCGATTCCCATCAGAGCGCGGTGCGGCTGTTGTGATGGTGTCGGCAGGTCCCTCCAAAACTGGGTCACCACTTTGCTGAGCTGTGGAGACCCCAACGCGTGGGGATGCTCTGGTCTGCAAGGACACCCCAAGAAGCTCCCAGGTCCTGGGTCCCACAGCATCATCCTTGCTCCCATCCGAGCAGTGTGGGGTACCCCTGTCCTGCTGGCAGCAGGGACACCCCCCACCCCCCCCCCACCCCCCCCCGCCATTAGAAGCCCTTTTGCAATCGGCAGGAAGGATTGCGCTCAGTTGGCAAAATATGTGAGGAACTCTGCTTGTTTAAAGTGCCTTTGGGGTTTTGGGCCTTAAATAAACATCCTGGTTGGGGTTTGGGTTGGAGGTTTTCATCCTGGGAAAGGCAGGCGGGGGGAAGGGAGCTGTGCCGGTGCCCCAAGTCTGCGTGCGCCTTCTGACAAGGTTATAAATTAGCTTCATTAGAGGAGGATCACTGAAAATAAATTGCTCCGCACCCTTTAAGGGCATTGCCGGGCTGTAATTTCATCTCAGCTTTCTGGGGAAAAATGCCTAGAAACCCTTGAAGTGAAATTACAGCATCGTACCCCGGATTAGAGCTTGGTATTTTTGTCCCCCCTGTCCCCCCGTCCCCCTGCAAAATGCAGACATCCCCGGATGAAGCTTGGCAGGGGTTGGCGGCAGGTTTCTGGCACATGCCAGGCGATGCCCGGTGGGAGAGCAGCGTGCCGGCCGGCCGTCAGATCCCTGGTGGAACGGCACGGTTCAGCCCGAGTGGCCCATGTGCTGTTCCTGCAGATCTGTGGTGGGAGTGGGCAGCCAGCGACCTTTAACAGGACATTAAACATTTATGAAACCCGTTAGAATTAGTGTCAGGTTGTATTTATTTATCTTACTTAAAAAGAGAGAGGAGAAAAAAAGACGAGCGTGACCTGAGTCCCGTGAGCTGAGTGCCCTGGTGCTGTGCCCGCCCAGCCCTCCCTGTGCAAGCTCCCGGAGCAAAGGGCTGGCTCCAGGATGGATCCAGCACCCACCTGTGCCCTTCCCGCTGCTCCTTGCTGGATCCCACTGCAGGGAAGAGCAGGCAGCGGCGGTGCATCCCAGCATCCAATCCCATCCCCATCCTGCGCCCTTCAAATACTTTTCGTTTGAGTGGGCTAATTATTTTTTCCCCCCACTTGCCCAAAGGTTTATTCTTTTCCAGGGGGTGGGAGAGCATGAGATTAGCCCCACATCTCCTGCGTCATCTCCCCACAGCCACCTGCCGGCTTTCCCCGCACCGTCCCTCTGAGGATTACGCACTCTCTTGAAAACCTCTTTGTTTCCCCATGCTTGCTGTTGTAATTTATGTACGATGTCGTCGCTTGTTGAAAAACAAGGTCTTTATCTCCGTGGGAATTACACCTGCAGAAATCCAGCCCTGTCGTTGCCTGCACATGAGGCTCTCCATGATAAAAGCTGGCTCCGGCACTGCCGCAGCGATGCAAAAGTTTCCTCTACTTTAGCTGCCGGCAAGGGTGATGCTTGTGTCCCCTCCACACCTCGGAGCGCACAAATCCCCTCATCTTTAAATACTCTCTCAAAGCAGGCTGCTTGGGTTGTGGTTTCATCGCTGAGAAATTTTCTTCCCCCTGAGTTCTTTCTTTCTCCCCTAGCATCATAGGTATCGTTGATTTTTTTTTTTTTTTTTTTGGCTTCTGGTTATTTTATTTTATTTATGTAAGATGCGTATTTCCATGCTCACTGACCTTCCGGCATGCTGTGGACCTGATGCGGTGATGCCGATGGATGGAGTGGAGCGTGCGTCTCACGGGGCCAAGGGTGCCTGTGGGTGGCTGGCAGTCGCGCTTCTGGAAAGGGCTATTTTTAACAGCTGGGCTTGCGCTGGGTTGCCATTTGTGTGGCAGAGCACGTAGACATCCTTTATTATTTTCAACCTGGTAATTAAAAATAACGTGGAGTTGTCGCCGCTGTGGTGGCCCCTGCTGAGGATGCTCTGGGATGCCGGCTTTCCCACGTTACGGGTGGGCTTTGCTCCCTCCAGTTGCTGTCCCAGTTGGGGCAGGGATGGCGATGCCAGTCGGCAGCTGGAGCCAGCCCCTCGGAGGTGCCAGTCTGGGAGAGCAGGAAGGGAAATGGCTCTGGTTGGGGCTGCGAGCGAGGGGAGCCGTGGGAGGCTGGCAGACAGCCTGCTGGCCCCTGTGCCCCTTCCCTGCGCCTCCGCACCCCCCAAAAGCAAAACGGGTGCACGTCGGCATCGCCTGGGTGGGAGCCAGGATGTGGTGCTGGGGTGCCCTTCCTCTTTCTCCGCCCCATAACTCTTTTCTTGTGGTCAGATGAGGCTCAGGGGGTGCTGGGTTGGGTCTGCACCCCCCCTGCATGCTTCCCCACCTCAAAACCATCAGTGATGCCTATAGAAAACCTTAGAGCAAATGCCGTTCCTCTTAAACCCATGTGCTGTGGGTGTGCCGAGGGTTTCTGTCCTTTCCACCCCCCTCCTTCACTAACCCACTTTTCACCGGCGATGCTACGGAAGGCGTTCAAGCCCAGAACCTTCCTTCTCAGTATTGATTTTGCTTTCTGCTTGAGTCTCTCTTTATTGCCCTTGGTATTCTGAGTGGCTGGAAGGATGCTGGGGAGAGCCAGGCTGCCTCTTCGGGGTGTTTCGTGTCCCTGGCAGCGAGGTGATGGGCACAGGGGCTGGGGGAGGATGGAGCGGTACCCCTCCTTGGAGGTGCTGGTGCGCTGGGGGTCACAGATTCGGGCTGCGAGGTTCACTGTGTGAAGATGCTGGAGAGATGAGAGATCACACTTAGCACCCAGGGAAAGCCTCTTGTAGGGTGGCTGGGGTGGTTTCTCCTCCGGGATCACTGGCCTTGGGCAGAGATTAAGGTGCTTCCTCCCATCTTGGGGGGAAACCAGCATTTTGCTTTTAATTAGATTTTTGGGCTTCATCCGAGCCAGCAGCTTCACAGAGGATGAGGCACGGTGGTGGAGTGGCTGAAATACAGCTGCCTATTTAAATATTTACTTGCCCACTAGAAAGTAGCTCTGTCTTTACCCGCTCTGTGGCTGCACATGGCGCAGAGCCGTGCCGAGAGCACGCTGGCTCCCCCGGGCTCAGCACCTTTGCTGCGGGGCAGTGGGTGCCCCTTGCCTGATCGCTTGCCACCTATTTAAGGGGAACTGATTAAGAAATGAATTCACAATCTCAGGCTCCGTGGGTCCCGATGCGAATGCTTTGATTGCCGTGGAGCGGGAGTGGATGTGGGTGAGCACACTGCTTCCCGTCCTTCTGGCTGAAGCAAGAGGTAATTCGGGGGCTTTTGGTGTTGGGGTGATTTGATGTTTGAAAATTCACATTTTTATATCGGTTTCTACAGGTTTCATGGTGTGTGAGGTTGTGCGGGTCTCGGCAGGGTTTGGGGCATGGGTCTGTGCTTGGCAGCATCCTGAACCGGGGTCATGGGTAGATGGTGGTAACCCGAGCTGTTCCCCAGCGCTGCAGCCCCTCGTTTCCCATCTCATAAGTGTCCACATTGGAGGGTTTCTGTTTTTCAACTCGACAAGCCCAAGTGCAAAAAATAAGCTGCGAGCCCAAAAACTAAACTGTGTGCCCTCTGCCTTCCCCATGACAAGGTGCTCAGCCCCCAAAATCTCTTTTTTGGGGGGGCCAGTCCCCACCCCTGGTGTCACCTCTCCTGGCAGCATCACCATCTCAGAGCCACACCGGCACTGAGCCACCTCTGACACCCAAACCACAACGCACATGTATTTATTTTCTGTTATTTATGGGGTGTCTGAGCCAAGCTCTTGTTTTCCCCAGTGGCGGGGAACCGGGGTGCCTTCCAGCTGCCTCAGCACCCCCTGAACCTGCCCCATGCACCC
Organism: Falco punctatus; assembly: GCF_963210335.1. Taxonomy (NCBI): domain Eukaryota; kingdom Metazoa; phylum Chordata; class Aves; order Falconiformes; family Falconidae; genus Falco; species Falco punctatus. The sequence continues at coordinate 103,838,407 of NC_137580.1, read as the reverse complement.
CGAGAGGCGCTGGGTGCTGGGCGTTGGGTGCTGATTTCCCTGCCCTCACACCCAAAGCAGGTTCCGAATCTGGGACGCCGCTTCTCTGGGTGCTTCGTCGGGCGCCGGAGCTGCCGATTAAGGGAAATGTGCCACAAGGCAGGTTTGCTTTGCAGGATTAAAAGCAAATAAATATTTATGTGCTATGCAAAGCGGGCCCGATAAGATATGCGTATCATTGGGAATTTGAAGCGGTTTTGGTTTGGGCCCAAGATGAAGGGGGTGTGCGTGTCGGTGCGTTACGTGGGTTTAAAGGGATGGGTTTTTTTCTCTTGCTGCACAGAAATAAAAATAGAGAGGGAAAAAACAAGGGGGTTTTGCTTCTCAGGCTGCTCCTGTCTTGGGTTTCACCGTCTCTCTGCATCCTGGTGTCTTTAACTGCAGGGATGGAGAAGAGCCAGGGAGAGAGGGCAGCGCAGGCAGCATTTCGTATGCAAATATAATGCTGGCCCCGTTCCTAATATTCGCTGTGTTTACACGTAAATGCAAACAACTGTTGACTTAGTTTCAACAGATAATGTGTTTCATAACACAATGGAAATGAGAATTAAGCCGGAATTTAGCAGGGGGGAACATGTGTTTCTGCGAGACCTCAGGCTGCGCCGGGTTCGTGCCCGTGTGCCGTGTCGTGGTCGTGGCAGTGCCAGCACCGTGGGGGCTCGGGGCTGGGGCTCAGCACCCCTGGGGGCCCCTTCTTGCTGGTATTGGGGTACCCCTCTGCTGGCTGATTTCCCTTGCTAGGCTGCCCGGGTGTGGGGTGAGTGGCGTGGGGATGGCTGGTCGGCTGGGGGTCGGTGAGCTGAACTGGCCCACTGTCAAGGCGGGCGGCGTCCCTCCAAAGTTGTGGGAGCTGGGGCTGGTCACAGGCCAGCTCTCCCCTGTGCAAGAAGGTGCTTGTGTGCTTCGGGGGGTCGAGGCATCAGGGGAAGGGAAATGCTGACCCAGGCCACTATGCTGGGGCCTGAGCACCGGCACAGCCCAGAAGGGAGGAGGTGGCAGCGGCCAGGTCACCTTGTCCCGGCGTAACCCTGAGCAGCAGCGTGTGGGAGAGGGCCTGGCTGTAGTTTAGGGCCAGATCCTGGCCAGCCCGGGGCAGTCCTTGCAGGGCTCCCCAGGGCAGCCTTTGAGTCATGGCTCCAATCACTGGCTATCAGAGCCGCTCCCGACGCCTCCGCCCCACGCCTGCTGCCTCCCCACCCCACCGCATCCCAAATCCCACCACCCGGGCAAGGCGGGACCCAGCACCACCACGAACCCCCCGGGATGCTGCATCGCCCTTCCCAGGTGAAGGCACTGATGCACGTGGGCAGCTCCCACAGCCCCAAGGGGCACAGGCGTCGCCAGGGAATTGGCAGTTTGGCACCCATGGGTGTGTAATCACCGTCTCTGGGTGTGGGTTTGTCCCCATCCGTCTGTCTGCCTGTCCCCTCCTTGCTGGGTGGCTGCCACCCAGCGCAGCAGAGTTTGCTTGCTGTGCTCAGGGCACCGTGTTCAAAAATGCTGAGCCCCGGTGAACGTGGCGGGGGAAAATCGTACGGTGCGCACCCAAGCTGTATTAGACACCAGCGAATCTCCCCATGAGAGCTGCAGGGACGGTGACACCGGTGGGGACACGTTGGAGGTGCATGAATCTACCAGCCCCTGGGCCGCCCCCAGCCACCGGGATGCTGCTCTTGGGATGCTGGAGCAGCACAGCAGGACCTGGCGCTGCAGCCATCGTGATGCTGGTTGTGATGCCAGGGTCCAGGGAAGCCAGAGTGTCCGTGGCCGGACCCGGTGGCTCCTGGCGCATCATCTCCCAGTGGAGGGTGATGCCTGTGCCTGAGCTGGGTGGGGGCCATGCGGCACCTGCGGCTGTTTGTGTCTGGCAGCCGGCGGTGATGGTGCCGCAGTAATGGCGGGGTTTGCTGGGGTTTGCATGAGAAACAGCCGGTTTCGGGGCTGGTGCCATGGCCAGAGGCTGCCCAGGAAGGAAATGGGGATCCAGGCTGGCTGGGGCAGCAGCTGCCGGCAGCCTCCCCCTTCCAGGTGGCACTGCTGGCTCCCTTGGAGGGTCACGCAGGGGTGGCTGTGTGCCCGGCTTCAGCAAAGGCTCCTCCATTGCCGGTGATGAGTCCCCTGCCTGCGTGGGATGCCCGATTCTGGGCAGGCGCCAAGGCCATGGGTGACAGGGCACAGCGGCACCGGCTCTCAGCACACGTGGTCCCCGCCACCGGGCTGGGGCAGTGGGTGAGTGCTGGGGCGACCCCGGACCTGCTCTTGCCTTTCCAATCCATCCCATGAAATAAGGGAGAAGGGAGAGGGAAGGAGCGGGGAGCTCAGGGCGTGGGATGCTCCCATCTCCAAGCCTCCTTTCATCCTCTTAGAAAGTAATTTTATTTTTTTTATTGAGCTTATTTATGTGGCGGAGATTATATTCTTATCCAGGCGTGGGATTAGCAAATAGCCCATCCTGAAACACAGGGAATACTCGACACTGAGACACCAATAGCCAGAGAGAAATATTAGGGATAAACTAATGAGATTAGGTAGCAGCTCTCTATCGGGGACCTCCTTGGGCAGAGCAGAAGGCCGGTGCTGAGCAGTGGTGGCCATGGGCTGGAGTCAGGGGTTGGGGGGGATCAGTGCCATCAACGGCAGCTTTGTAAAAGAATAAAACCTTGGGGTTGAGTGTTGTGGAGCAAGACGCCAGCATCCGCTTTCATGGTGAGGACCAGGCTGGGCCATCCTCTGCTGAGCCCTTGCAAACTCATGCCCCCCCTGCCTGGGCACTGCGTCTCTCTCTATTTGCAGTTTGGGGATTTTTCTGCTAGATAATTCAGAATTATCATTATTTGTTACTATTACATGGAGCAGTACGTGGTTAGACAGATACAAGGTGGGCACACCAACTGAGGCGATAGCCGGGACAGAGCATTGGGCACCTTTCAGAGAAAGCAAACCTTGTACTGTGGTGTGGGGCCAGTGCTGGTGCACCTGTGGGCATCGTGAACATGGGATTTTTCCTTAATTTGGGGGGGGGGGGCGAAAGGGAAGGAAAAAAAAAAGCAAAAAGATGTGTCTGTGTAATATAAAATTCAAGTTAGGCTCTTGGTGACTTCATGGAAAACAACGGGCTTTTTATGTTGGCTCTTGGGGTAGGAGGAGAGCAGGCTAGAATAAAGATTTACAGTGTTTGGGAGATTAAAGGCCCTTGGTACATTGTTCAAATACCACGAGATTAGTTTCCAAGGAGACGGATACCAGTTGCCATAGGCACCGGGGGGCCAGGAATTAGGATTGCGATTTTTTATCCTGATCACGCAACCAGTAGCTGAATGCTGCTAAAACTCGGGCTTTAAATAACCCCAGCGTTAGCTTACAGCGCTGAACCGGAGGCTGGGAACTGTATCTGCCTGCCTTCCCTGCCCCAGCGCCCGTTGGGGTGTGCAGAGCTGGACCCGGGTATCGATGTGGGGGGGTGAGGTGATACAGGCCTGGGGACTGAGCTTGGTGCAACCCCAAGACCTGCCTTGCAAGTTGTCCTGTGGCTTCTGGGCTCGTTTCATCTCATTTTTTCTCTAGGCAAGGGCTTGCCGGCATCTTCTGGTGATAAGCAGCAGTCACGGTGGTGCAGGGGCAGGGGATGTACCGAGGGGCAGAATTAGTCGCCTGCTAATTTTGGCTTCCCCGGCTGCCCGCTTCTGGGAAGTGCAACCCGAGCCCTGGCGCGTGGGATGCCGCTCCGTGCCCTCGCTGCCCGCTGCTTCTTCTAGGAACGGCAAAGCACGGGCTTTGCTCCGATGTGGGAAGGGGTGCTGAGCTCCCCGTCACGGGCCGGGCTTTGGGGCTGGGCATCCCCCTGGGCAGGGAGGCTGAACGCGGGGAGCCACGCAGGCACCCAGGTCCCCATGGCTGGGTGCCTTGACTCACCCGTTGGGCACCGTGAAGTCCATCTCCGGCCTCGCTGCCACCAGCCACGGCCACTTTCCGTGCACAGCGCTCACAGCATCCCTCCCCTGCAATGGTGGGAACGCTTGGATTAATGCTTACTTCCTCCTGTCCCCCGCCTTTTTTTTTTTTTATTAATTTCTTTAATAAATGAAGAGGCAGTTGCTTGAAGCGAGAGCTTCTGTGCCTGCCTGCCACGAGATTGCGGCGTGGAAACTTGTCTAGAGCTGAAAGCTGTGCTGCTCGAGCTCCGCAGGCAGAGCGATCCCCCCCAGCAGCCGCCGTGACATGAAAGTGTTTATCCTGGGGGAGATGAGATGCAGCTTCTGAAGGGCACTTGATCCCGCTCCGTCTCTCTTTGCACTAGACAGAAGCCCTACTGTAATTTTACTCTATTATATTTGTGTGCCCGCCTAGGCCAGGCTTAAGAAAACCAAGGCGGCAGCAGAATGCAACGCCCTGGTTGGGGGGGGGAAAGCTAAATTCATGCAGCGGACGCGTCCCCCGCGGGAGCCCCCGGTTTGCTCTTTGCTTCTTTTCTAAGTGGGACTAAACCACAGCGGGCACCAGATTATCTGGGAAAGCAGAGCTGAGGCGGCGATGCCGGTGGATGTTGTGGTGCCGGGGTGTACGTGAGAAGCTTTTCCAGCAGGTGCCCTGGGTTTTGTCGGTAAAATAAAACAGGGGAGGAGGTGTCCGGTGGTGGGAGCGTGTTCTGCCCGGTACTACCTGGCTGGAAGGAGTTGGGGGAAAAATACGGGGGTCTGAGAGAGCTGGCGAGGTAAGGGCTGCGGGCACAAGGGGTGTGTGGGCACAAGCAGTCAGGTGCCCCGGAGTGTGCCGGAGGCTGTTTGCCTCCCAGCTCTGCTGCTCTCAGGCTTTTGCAAAAAGGTATCAGCTTGAAAAGTAGCATCTCCCCCCCCTCCCCCCCCCCCCAAAAAAAAATAATGGGGGGAGTTTGTGGATGTGGGGAGAGATTTGGCAGTAGTTATGGGGCAGCAGTTGGACCAGATTATGGGGCTGGGGGTGCACCGGCACCCACCTTTGGGGGATGCAGATGTGTCCTCAGCAGACGCTTTTTTGCAGCGGGTGCGTTAGCATTGTGGCACCTGGGGTCCCCCAGAACCCAGAGCCCCCCCACCTGCCCTGGGAGGGCTGTACTGCAGGGGCACCCATGCATGGGGCAGGGATTAGGAATCTAAGGGCTTTTTGGGGTGTTTAGACATTTGAGGGTGTTTCTGGGCATGTTGTGAGTGCCTTGGACCACAGTTATCTGCTGTACCACTGGTATCGGTGCAGAATGTGCAGCTCACCAACCGCCTGCTAACGAAGCATCGCTAATGAAGCAATATACCGCCGCAGTGGGAGTTGTGTGGCTTTGCCCCGCACCAGCTCGGGATGGAAAGGATGCAGCCACAGCGGCCAGAGGCGGGCACTGAGCTGGGTGTGTGGGATTAGGGTTTAGCTGGGGGGCACAGGTAGGCTGAAGCCATGCTGCCGTGAGCATGTTGCCCATGCCGAGCAGAAATCTCCACTGCTGCAGCAAAAACTGCAAGGCCAGTTACTCAGTAAGCGTGGGGCCATGCCACGGTGCTCCCATGCCCGAGACAGCTTCGGTATATTGGCTGGTTCTGCAGATACTGGTGTTGATGGAAGCGAATAGAAAAAAAAATAACCTACAAGATGAAATTCAAGCGTGGTCCCTACCCCTGGCTTTTGCCTCGCTGTGGTTTGTGTGGGTTCCAGGGGTGCTCGCTGGGCACCTCGCTGCTAACAGCCACCTGCTGAAAAAGGGACCTCAAAAGTCTCCATGATGGAGGGGGACAGAGAAATACCTTCCGAGTTGCTGCCCCTGCCTCAGTGGGGAGATAACCCTTAGTGTGGGTCCTGCTCCAAAGCGATGTCCTCAATGGGGACACCAGGGGCAGACCCCTTGCTTGCTGTCCCGGCACTAGCAAAGGACATTATTTGTCCCTCTGGCTCATATCAGGATGGCTCCTGATTGATTTTAAAGCATGCTTAATGATAGCCAGGGCTAATTGCTTAAATATCCTCCAGAGCCGGTGTAATTTTTAAAAATCCCCTTTAAATATGCCCTCCTGGAGTAAAAGGCAATTACAAATACAATCACTGTCGTCTCATCGTTACATGTGGGTCATCGTTATGTTCACACGCAGGGGCTGCCCTCCCTCCAGACGGGCTGTGGGTGCCGGTCCTGCTCCCTTGCTTCCCAGGGGACGGAGGCAGCTGAATGTGGTGCCCAGTGTCCCCTTGGCTCATCGAGCATTTCGGGTGGCCCTGGAGCCCAGATACCTCCTTCAAAAGTCTCCCACCCCGAGCAGTGCTTTCCCCTGCTCTAACGTACCCCAGGCTGTCCCTCCTCTTCCCGGGGAGGTAAATAGCCCAAAATCCATCTCAAGACCTACCTCTAATATATATATCTATATCATCTATATTCCTTTTTTAACTGTTTTGCTGAAATTGGGGCTGGCTCACTTGGGCTTCCCATGGTCTCACCGGCACTGCTGAAGCAACAGGCACAATTTTCCTGGAAAAAGGAATAAGCAGATAATTTCTAGCCACTCTTGTGTGGAGCTGCAGCCAGGACTGGCACAATGGGCGTTTTTTTGATTCTTTTCCGTCTCCCTCATCTCCCCCTACCCGCGCCACGCTGAACAGTCAAAGCTCATTAATTTAAATTCCTGTTTAGCTCCCTGAACTGGGAGCCAGCCCATGCGGTTGGAGGCTTTATAAACATCCCGGGCGGGCGCACAGGGGGATTTCCGTGGTGGTGATGCTGTAATGTCCGTAGGGCAAGAAAGCAGCAGTGGTAGCATCTCTTCGGGGCTCTCCATGCTGCTCCCCTGTTTTTTTGCCATCAGACCTCGGTCCTGTGGCTGAGCCGGTGTCCTCCAGCTTGTCACCCTTGGATGCAGCTGGTGGTTAAGGCTGAGCTGGAAGATGCAGCTGTTAGCACCCACCTGGCACTTACGGGTTTGGGTCAGGGCACCGGTGGTTGCATGATTTGCCCTGCAGTGGTTTTGAGTGGTCTGGTGTCCTCACCAGCTCCTTGTTACAGGAGATGCTTCATGTGGTGAAAGTTGGCAGGGTTACATTTATAAGGTGCCATAGACCTCCAGGAAAAAGCCCAAATGAATTGGTTTAAACCCAGTATTGGTAGAAAAAAATACCCAGTATTGGTAGAAGTCAATGTAACAAGAAACATTTGTAGGATGTCCTTGGTCCCTCCTGGGCATTTGGCTCTTCCCATCTCATGGTGTCTCTCACTGCACTGGGGTAATACATAAAAAAGGGGTTATTGGTTTGGTTTTTTTTCTGATGGCAAGGGTGGCCCAGAGGAGTGATGGGCATGGGGAGAGCCAGCAAGAAGTTTATCTGAGTTTTGTGAGTCCCTGATGAGCGCCCAGCTTCCTTCGGGGAACAGGATTTGGGGGGTTTATGCTAAATAAGGCTTTTACGCTCCAAGGTGAAAGCCGTGGGGAGGATGGCAGTGGTGGTCCTTCCCCAAGTTCTGCCGTGGCCGTGTGGAAACACCAGCTCGGCCTAATAAATAAGATGCTGGTGCTTCTGGTGGTAGTGGGGGGGTGGAAATCACTGTAAGGCTTGAAAAGATGTGGAAGAAGAAGGGAGATGGAAGGTCTCCCATCCTTAAGTCAATACTGGGAGCTTCCAGCATCTGTCTTTGCCATGAGTCAAGCCCCAGCCTGGCAGGCGATGCTGGAGCCGCACCGTGCTGGCTCACAGTCATCTCCCCTCAATTTCTCCTAATTGAACCTGTTTATAATTTGAGGGCTATAACGAGACAGTTTTCTGCTTAGAAATTTCTTTTGGGGGGGTTGTCATTGGCTTGGTTTTGGTTTCGTTTTTTTCTTTTACTGTTTTGTTTTCTCGAAACGCTTTGGAAATGGTGATGCAGCGTGCAAGACGGGAGGATGTTTATGTTGGGGAGAGATGCTGCCCTGCAGCAGCAGTCAGAGGGACGGAGAGGGTTTGCGCCTGCTGCGGGCACGGGGCTGGGGGGACTGCTGCCATTTCTGCAGGGGTTCGGAAGCCTCCCCACACGCCTGGGTTTGCCTTTGCTGCTGCGCAGGTGATTCACGAGCGAAACTCCCCCAGGGCCAAATTTCTAATCTTTCCCAGGATTATAAAGGGAGGCGAGGAAGGTGTTGTAAGAGCCGAGCAGGCGACGGCATCCTGTGCTGCCTATGGTGCAGCACCCCTGTCCCTGCACTGCTCATCCTATCCCTGCAAGAATCATTCTGGAGAGAGGGGGAAATAATTCAATAATAATAAAATAAAATATAATTTTGTTTCTTATATATAAAAATAAAACCAATCTGCAAACATTGCTTTGGCCCCATGACAGCAGTGTGACAGTCTTTGAGTCACCCTGCGCCCCTAGGAGGTGGGATGGGGCTGGGGCCGGAGCTGAGCCCCCACTGTGGGCTGGGAGGGGGAACTCGTCCCTTGGTGGATGCCTTGGGGTGGGATTTCAGCAGGATGGGCATGTTGAGTCCTGGGAAGGAGTGGAATGCTCTGCACCCATCCTACCCACCTCGCTCCCTGCTGCCGGCCCTAACTGCTATAAGAATGGTTTACCCCAGTTTTCCTAAAGATTACTTTCCCTTTGATTAGACAAACAACTTCAAGCTGTATGTCTTAATTTGATTTGTATAAGCCTAGCACTTGCCGTGAAGTTTTTTTCATCCCTTTTATTTCCCCCTTTTCTAAATCTGCTGTCACTGCTCTTCGTGACCACAAATGATTAAAAGCTTTACCAGGAATATTGTCCCCTCCATCCCTTAAAGTCCTGCTGTATTACTTGGGTCATATTTTTATTATAATTTTTTTTCTTGTTGAGTGATTCTCCCTTTTTATGAAACCCTCAGCCAGGTGAAAAGGATTACTTTTGTCCCAGTCTCTGCAGAGCAGGGAGTAGGTGAGGGACCCTGCCCCACTTCCCGCTGATGTTATCCTGGGCTTTCCCTTTGGTTCTCCCTCTGGGGCTGGATCCAGCTTGTGGCTTTGCATTTTGCAGCTGAGGGAGGAGCATCTCTTCCCCGTAAGTGCCGCTTGCTTTCCGTGGGAGGCCATGGCCAAGCAGGTTGGTGCAGCTTCAGGTCTCGGAGGGGCCACGACCAGCCCCACCGAGGCCGGGACCAGTTCTCCAAAATGCCACTGGAAAGTGGCAAGAACATCCCTGTCATAACAGTCATATTTGATAATAATTAGGGCACTCCAAAATACGTGTGGGCATCCAAATAAGGCTGTTTTCCAAGCGGGTGCTTGTGGGGGCATTATGATGCACCCTGGACTGGGTCCTTTCCCGATGGCAGCCCCCAGGTGGTGGCTGGTCCCTAGCCCAGGGTTGCAGCTGCCTGGTGTCCTGGGAGCCAGGAGACCGGCGGCTCAGGACCGGCATTGCCATTGCCGTGCTGCTCCCTGCCAGCTGCGACAAGGCACCGCTTATTAACACGGCATTGATTAAAAGAAGGAATCATGAGTTCTGTGCGCTGGCAGGGCTGTGTGCAGGGAGCTGCTCGGGAGCTTGCATGTGAAGTGGTCCCTTGTCCACCCGTCCATCCGTGCATGCCCAGACCGCAGGACTGGAGCAGGGTGGATCATTTCCTGCGTTGCTGCAATCCTGGTGATGCTGGAGGTGCCTGGCAGAGCCCTGTCCCCAGCGTGGGGACGTCAGCGGGGCTGTGCCGGAGGGCGGTAGCACCTAGGCTGCAGGACCATGGGCTCAGTTTCCTGCTTTGTTTGCCAAGCTGGTGCCTGGTTCTGGTTTTATTTCCCCCAAGATCTTGGGGGAGAAGAGCTGTCCATCAGCTTCATTAAGAAAACCCCTGCCCTGAGCATGCTCAGGCACCTGCAGAGATGCTAGAGATGCTGGTGGGGGGGTGGGGTGAGGGGGGCGGGGGTGGGGGGTGCTGCTGTTTGGGGCCCAAACCTCCCATTTCCCCCATTTCCCCAGTTGTGTGGGGCAGCACAGCCCTGCTTTGCGTGCAGATTCCTTCTGCTTGGACGCGGGTGCAGACCAGGGCGGGAAGGTGAATTTGGGTTTTTGCTGCTGACTTTTACCCCTCGTTTTCAGCAGGGCTGAGCGGCTGTGGTTATCAACTGAGCCGCAAATCGAGTTATGTGCAGGCAGCTTCATTCATATTCCCTGGCTCCTGCCCGTCTAGCCTTGTTAGAAATTCTCCAGCCTCTTTTATCCGCTTGTGAGCACATGATTTACGATCTGGTTTGAGTGGCTCCTGAGTGTTGCTGGCTAATTTGCCACCCTTTATTCGCAGGATTAAAGCTGGGCAGCAGGACGCTGCCCTACAGGTGGAGGGGCAATAGCTGGGAGGGACTGTGTTGGGTGCTGGGGAGTGATGCTGTATCAGGTGTGGGTGCCCCAGTGTGGGAGTGGGGTGATTTACGCGGGGCAAGCCCCTGCCTCAGTTTCCCCTGCAGTGCCAGCATCGCTGTGTGTCATGGTGAAATGGGCACACCAGGGCGCAGGGACCTGGTGCAGTTCCAGCACGCATTTTTCCCTGTTTTCCCCCGTTTTGCAGTGAAGGGTGGAGCTCCTGGGGCTGAGCCCCTCTTGGGTGCAGGGTCCCTGCGCACTGCCCGGTCCTGCTCTCACCAGCACGGTCCCCCAGGCGCTGCGGGTGGGATGATGTGATGGTGGAGCCCCTCCCCACGAGCTGCCTCTCTCCCTTGGGGTGAAGGCAGAGCACCCTGTGGCTTTGGCCCATTTCAGGGAAACCTTTGGCTGCCAGGCTGTCCTTTTGCCCAGGGTATGGGGAGGGAGGCATGGGGACAGCCGGCATGGGGACAGCCAGCACGGGGTCTGTGCGGGGACGCATGCATCACCCCCTGCTCTCTGCTGCCTGCAGAGCTCGGCACGCCAGCGCTCCGTGTCTGCTTTAGCATGGCATCCTCCAGCTCGGCACGGCCGCAGCCTGCTCAGCCGGGCTGTCCCACCAGGCAGGCGTCCAGCACGCCCCACGCAGTGGTGGATTCTCCCCAGGGGTGAGACCCGAGGGCAGAGGTGACCTGGCCGCTGCTGGGACACACAGCATTGGCTCTGGGGTTTGCTTATGGCTCAGCAGCGTCTGCAATTAGCTGCCTTTAGCAGAGGAGACGTGGGGAACATGGGGCTCGGGCTGGCCCTGGCCTCTCTCAGTGCCTCAGTTTCCTCTCTGTCTATGCCAGCGTTGCGCCGTAGCCCATGGCACACGCTGGTGACGGGGCTGCACTGGTGATGCTCAGCACTGGCTCTCCATTAGTAACAGGGATGCATATCTAAAAATCTTTTTTTTCCTATTTTCAGGTGAATATGGCCCTGGCAGGGAAGCCTTTAGACGTGACGCTTGGCACCTCCAGAGCTGACCAGTGGAATATGGTTTTTCCCCAGAAAGACGAAATCATCACCAGCTTAGTGTCTGCCTTAGACTCCATGGTAAGGCTCCCGTCCCCCTCCATCCTTTCACCTCCCTGTGATGGGGCTGGCTGGGAGCAGGGCTGAAGCAGGAGCGCTGTCGAGCTCGTCCCGCTCGCCTCCACTGCCAGAAAGCCCAGGGAGTTGCTGGAGCTGGGAAATAAAAATCCTCTTCTGCCCTGACAGCCGTAAGGATCATAAAGTCAGCCCAAGTTAATCTCAGATGTGTATTGTTTTCCCATTAATATTTATGTTGGTATCAACTGAATGTAGGGTGGTTGGTTGGGTTTTTTTCTTGATGTTTTACCAATGTTACCGTGAGCTTTTACACAACAGGAGAACAATGGCTTTTATCTCCGAGAACAAAGAAAATAACTTTCATATCTTTTGACGTAGAATTCCCGGTGGAAACCTTGCCTAAGTCAGCCGTGCTTACATAAACAAGATAACTGTCTGGATTAAGTCTCGTGGACCAGAGCTAATCTTATTTTTAACTGTGAATGTGATCAAGAAGGGAAAGTGGGTGTGTAGTAACAACTGTCTAATGCAATGCGACGTGCTAAATAGCCCTTCCTTTTTAAAGCCAAGTCACATTTAATATTTTTGTCTTGGATGTGTTGTCTTCTCTGTGCAGGTAGGGTTTTTTCACTCCTACTAATTTCCTTCTCTTTGACCATCACCGCCCCACTAAGGAGCAGGTTCCCCAGCGCTGACCCACCCCAGGCAGCTTTGGTGATTTATATACATGCCATCCTGTACAGCAAATTGTGTTATCATAGTTTGGCTTCTTAACGAATATACATTATACCGCAGTCCTCATTAGGTGCTTACACCAGGGCCAGGGGGCCAGGCTGCTCCTGAAATTCAGCCTTTATCCCAGCACTTCACCAGCACCAGGCTCTGCACCCACTGAATCCTGGCTGCCTGCGTGTGTGATAAATAAACCACGGCGCCACATGCGTGTCACCAAGCGGGCATAGGGTTTGGATTTGTTCTGCCTCCAGTTCTCACATCCCTTAGATTTTGTGTTTATTTTTTATGTATTGGGCTCTTTGAACAAAATGCTTTCATTTGCTACTGGTTTTTGAAAGGTGCTTTCGTAAAAATATCTATTTTGGGCGATGTGATTCAATACCTCCTTCTCGAAGAAGGTGAGCAGGAGCTAAAATGACCCAGTATAGAGACTGGTTTAAGCCCACACAATTCAAGCTTGCTGGAAATGTGTGCAGGGAGCTGAAGGTAGCTCGGGGGGAGCTGGTCCCTGGGCAGCTGCTGTCCTGCTCTCTCCCTGGCTGCCAGCACCCTCCAGCCCCTCCACGGTGCCAGGGGCAGGCAATGTGTCTAACTGGGACTGGCGATGGGAAACCCCCCCCTTTCACCCATTTAAATCGTGACCTGGGGATAGCATCTTCATAGTGTCAGTGCTATAGCTATGGGAATATGACTCAGGCTGCCAGCACTGCATAACTTTTATAATATAAAAAATAATAATAATAAAAACTCATATACATGTGTATTATGTAGAGCAGGAAGCGCATGTTACATAAAATGGATTAATGGAGGAAGTCTTTTCCATCTCTTTAATGTTTTGCATAACTGTACAAGAAGAATCGTTCAACTAATCCAGACTTTGACCATATTAGTGTTCTGCAGCTGAAATAAGATTCCCGTGCTCCTTATTTCATTAGAGCCGGTGGAAAAATACAAATTGTTGTTGGTTGGTGTTTTTTTTTTTTTTACAGGAATGTTTTCCTTTAAAGAAATACTATAAAATGTTTACTTTTAGGATAGGAAAAAGTGAAGCGAAATGATGGGTAAATAGTTCTTGTTTTCCAGCAAAGCACAGTGCAGCTGGATGCCCTTCTGGAGCTGTAAAGTTGCTGGGGATGTCATAAACCCCATAAAATTCTGACCCAATCCAGAACATTGCTTTTGATGGGGGAATCTTTTGATGGGGGAATCTTTTGATGGGAAGCAAAAAATCCCACTGGAAAATGGCAGGGGGGTGCCAAGCAGGGATGCTCCCACAGCCGCTTTGACCTGGTTGCCTCCCTGCAGTGCTCGGCGCTCTCCAAGCTGAACGCAGAGGTGGCCTGCATCGCTGTCCATGAGGAGAGCGCCTTCGTGGTGGGCACCGAGAAGGGACGGGTCTTCCTCAGCACCCGCAAGGAGCTGCAAGCTGATTTCCAGAAGTTTTGCCGTGAGTATCCGCACCAGCACGGTCTTCTCCCGTAATGAGGCTGGTGTTGCAGTTGTGGCAGCTGGGACCCCCCTGCGCACGGAGACGTTGTGGTTCAGGGGGGCACCACACTGCTGTCTGTCCATGGGGCTGAGCAGTGGTGGAAGTGATGGAGAAAGCGTGTGGGAACCACGGCCAGAGCCTTTTCCCTCACAGGGGGGGCACCGTGCGCCCCAGCTCGCCTCTCCGAAGCATCCCTGGGATGGCATGGGGCTGGATGGCTGCTCTGCTCCCCCAGTGCTCTCAGCCTGCGGCAGCACGGCCAGTGCGCTGGAGTGGCTTTTGGGGACTTAGCAGAAATAGTTTGTCCTCACAATCCCCCAGAGAGGCTTTCTTGAGCCAAGGCTTTTTTCCTGGTTTTGGAAAAACAGGGATGGATTTGGGAGCTGGGAACGTTGGTTGTGGAGTTGCTTTTTTTTTTTTTTTGAGGGGCTAACAGGGGTGAAAGGGAGCCCTGAGCAGGAGCTGTGGTCTCCCCGGTCTCAGATCAGAGACACCAGGGACGTGTGTGACTGGTGGAAGCCCTGCATGTGGTGAGGCTGGCACCCAGCCCTCTGTCCCAGCTCCCTGAAAACAGCCTGGGAGCTGAGGGGAAGGTGGGACCTCTGCTGTAAATGGGGACCCGCATTTCTTGGACTGGACGGTGTCAGCCACGGCACGCCAGCTGCTGCTTTCCCCACTCCGTGCAGGAGCTGGAATGGGATCTGGCTTGGGGGGGGGGCAGACCCCAGACCTGGGGGGACCCCAGTCCTGCATCTGCTCGCACACGCTGCCCATGGTGGGATGTCATTGGGGAGAAATGACCTGGCTGTGTGTGCACACGCACCGTGTTGATGGAAACCATATTGGTGCTTAATCCACTGGAGAGATTGCTCAGGAAGGGTTTGCTCTAGTGAAAACATGAGCGCTGTAAAGCTGCCAGGGTCGCTGTCTGCTCAGGTTATTCACCACACATGTGCGGGGTGAGCCACCACAGCTTTGCAGGAGCGTCTCCCTGCCAAGGCTGCGCTCTGCGCCCCCGTCCTGCCTGCTGCGGGCAGCTGCCTGCCACCTCTGCCACGCACTCGCAGCCAGGACAGCCGCTGTTAGTTGTTCTTTGCTTTGGTGCATTGCGTTTTGCAGGACGGGAGGCATTTTGGGGATGTTTCCTGCATTCACGGTTGACTCTGCTTCTTCTTCCCACCACCTGTGAGAGGCAGCTCTCCCCGGCCGTGAGCGGCAGCGGGATGGCCAGCGGGAGAGAGCTCCCTCATAGATATTAAATGCCACCTGTGTCTTGCTACAGCTCACAATATTGGTGACCATCTGCAAATCTCACTTTTAGAACTATATATACATATATCCTAGGCAGTGACCTACCGCTGTGCTGCGGCAAGGTGCCTGACATTAGATCCCGATTCCCCTCTCCTTTAGTTTCATTTACACCTTTGTCAAAATGGAATGGTCACGTCTGGTTGAAAGCACATAATCGTGACGATGGGGTTCGGGCGAAGCAGCTGATGTTGGAGACAGGGTGAAACGTGATAACTCTGTCTTGAATTATAAATGGCCCAGGCTCAGCTCAGCTCCGTAAAGCTCTTACAACTGGCACGCAGTGGAAAGCATCCCTGAAAGTGCCTCTGATTTATGGTCTAGCTGCCCCCTTAGAAAGGATCTGAAATAATCTAAAACAGACATCTCTGGGAGATGTAAGAAGCCTCTTATCTCTCTGGGTGCGCAGACCTCACTTGAACGCCTTCCTTTATCTGAACCTCTGGCTCAGCCTTTCCTGATGCACGAGGGGACTTGACAGTGATCAGGATTAATGTCAATGGAGGAGAGTTAGCGCGCAGCCAGGAGGGAGAGTCACTCATGGGAGGGTGTGGATGCAGATGTGTTTCACCACCTTGGTAAAACACCTCAAAAAAGTTTTCCAGGGCCCGTGTCCCTGTGCTGTTGGAGGCCTGCAGAGCTTGCCAGAGGTTGCCTGGGTGGCTGTCCTCTTTCTTATGGCTAGTTCTGTGGGTGCCCCAGCTTGCTCTCGCCCCCATCCCAGCGATGTCCCAGCCACAGGCTCTTTTCCCGGGAGGGATCCACAATCCCCTCCTTGAGCACCCAGCAGCATCCAGGGCCGCTCACTGGCAGGAGCCTGTCGAGGATGATGAAGGAATTAGTCCTTCGCCACCGAAAATCCCTTGCGAATTGCTTTGGATAGAACAGCAATAATGCACTTGTAGTGTTTAATTTTCTGTACGTTTAGAGATGCAAGGAAGTCATTGCTGAAGATATGCTTTATTTGAGGTTTAATGGGGGAAATTAGCAGGAAATAGCTGGTATTACTGAGCTACGAGACGCTGAAGGGTAAAAAAGCCTCCAAGAAAGGCGGATTTTCTTTTCCTGAGAGATTGAAGGCTAAGCAGATTGAAACCAGAGAAAAGAAATGTGCTGCCCAATTAATCACAACAGTTTCAGTGCAGCTGAGAGGGTAAAACCAGGAAAGGGGGGGGCACACACAGGATGACCGACCCCACTCCCAGCTGCGCTGCTGGCACCACTGCCCATGCCAGCACCTTCCCCTGTACGTCGAGGGCTGCCGGGGGCTGTGACCCCATCCGAGCTGGGGAGCTAGCTGGGTGGGAGGCCCAGGGCACCTGCCTGCCCAGCCAGAGGACTTTGCTGATGCTGTGGGGGCGGTGAGGAACCCGGTGCCCACAAGACGCTGTCTTACCTGGAGTTTGGTGGGCAGGGATGCATTCAGCCTTGGCTGAAGCTGGTGTGACTCACCTGGTGGGTTTGATTGCTTCACAGCCACTCGAAAGCATGCATGGCATGGCCCACAAACCCTTTTCTCACGGCAGCATCTCCCGTTTTCTCCTCTCACCTCCGCAGGAGTCCAGCAGAGGAAGGAGCAGGATGTGGAGGCTCAGAAGAAGGCAAAGGAGTGCGGGCGAAGTGTGCTCAGGGTCTCCCCGGACCAGGGATCAGACGTGTACCTCCTCAGGAAGATGGTAGAGGAAGTGTTTGATGTGCTTTATAGTAAGAACCTTCACGCTTCCATTTGGGGATTTGGATTGCCCCTGGGGCTCGCTGAGCTGCCCAGCGCTGCTGCCAGATGCGGCTTTTGGCCCCAGCCCGGCTCCCCAGCGAGGGAGCAGGCACCTGGCAGGGGCAGCGTGGTGGGACGTGCTCCTGCATAGGGTTAGCGTTGTGTTGAGATGAGATCTGGCCATTGCTTCTTCACTTTCCAGCCCCAAACTGGGCAAAAAAAAAATATCCCTGTACTGAGGGGAGCATCCTCTGTGCTGCCCGACCAGGGGAAGCCTCTGCCATGCCCTGAGGGTGATTTTCAAGCTTTTTCCCTGATGCCGCATCTACACAAATACCTCTTTCATAAGCGCTGTGTTGGGGCTCTGCAGAGAATCTCTCACCCTTTTCCCTGGCAAGTCTATTTAAAAGAAAAAAAAAGATGATTTTTCTAGCAGGCGGCCCTGCAGCCCCAGCTCCGAGAGACGAGCTGGTGCCGTTCCAGCACATGCATCATCCCCAGCAATAAAGCTTCTGCAATTAAAATGTAGATGACCATATGGCTGTTGATGTGTAACCCAGTGGGTTGCAGAGCTCCCTCTGGGCCCAATCTGTGGAGGCTCAAGCGGCAGCAGCGCTTCTTGCTCGAGAGGTCCCTGCTGGAGCCCCCATGGTTGGGGGTAGAGGCCATGCCCCCGGCTTGTCCCCCAGCAGCACCTCTAGGGCCACACACTGACCCGGGTAGGAAAAGCGAGGTTGGGTTGTGAAAACGGTGTGGCGAGCCCCAACGTTGCCCTGCGCTGCTCAGCAGGTTGAATTAGTCCTGCGTGGTGCTTCGGGGCAGTTCAGGCCATGTGGCTGGACCAGCTGCAGAACTGGGTGTTTTGCTTTCCGGGGCACAACTCCCCGTCACCATTTGGGATTTGGGGTGTGCTACCGAGCCCTGCTGGGGCCATGCGGGTCTCCCTGAGCCCGAAACGCGGGCATTGCCCCTGTTTGTGTGCTGGCTTTGGGAACAGGCACTCCCACACCACGGGAGGGGGATAACGGGTGCTCCCACCAGCTGCCCTGGGCTCCTGCGCAGGCTTTGCTGCTGCTGGCTGTCATTCAGTGCTCACCACCAGCGCCTGCTGTGGGCTTCACAGACAGAAAAGGGAGATGGTATCCCTTTCTTCAGGGACTGACAGTCACTGAGGTTTTCTGAAACCACTTAGAGGACTTGGAGGTGATATTTCCATTAACGGGGGTAATCAAATCCTCTGACTGCCTTCAAAAGCCTGGGCCCAAGAGGGAAGGAAGGGGCAATGCAGAAGAGCCAAGGGAGCAGCGTGGGGAGGGTGTTTCAGCACTGGCTGGATCCCCGCTGCAAGCTGCAGAGCTGGGAGAGTGCCAGGCTTTGCAGGTCTCTTGGGGATGTGGGAATTATTCGTATATGACATACCATAAATATATAATTGCATAAAAAAGCCTGATCAGGGTGCATCCCACGAACGAACCAGGCAGCCCATCCGTCGGGATGGGTTTGTGATGCTCTTTACCTTGGTGAGGTGTGTGGATGTGTGCGGGGACAAGCTGGCCAGGTCCCAACGTGGGGTGGCCAGCGTTGCCACAGCAGGAGGAGGTTGGGCATCCCTAGGCTGGTGGTTTTGGCCCTGGTGTTGGGTGTAGCTTTGGCACTGGATGTAGTTCTTGCTTTTTGAGTGTAATTCTGGCATTGGGTGTAGTTCTGGCTTTGCTGCTGATTCAGTAGGATCAGCTGTTTTCACCCCGGAGCCGCTCAATGGTGAAACCCGCTGGGCGAATGCTCCCCTCTCAGCATGCCCATTGGGAAGAACCTCTCCTGGTTGAGTGGGGAGAAATACCGCAGGAGATAATAAGTGCCCCAGGGTGATTCTGTTTCCAACACCAAGAGGACTGTCAGAAATTAACAGTTATCTTTCTTATTTTTTTCTTTTTTATCCTTTTAGTCGCCTCCCATCAACAGGGATTGGAAACAAAAAAATCTTAGAAAATGCTCAGTCAAAAAGATCGCGTATTCCCTCCAGAGCCGGGTAATCTCTGCGCCAACAGGATGACTGATTACCGCCGGCTTCTATTAAACAGGCATTAATGATGATTATTGTCTCTCTTTAGCTAAACCGTGAGCCTCTGCACGGCAGCGCGAGGCTTGGTGAAGGTCACTTTGACAGTAACGCGTTCCCCATAAAAATATGTTTGGGGAGTTACTGAGTGTTGGGTTGATAAGGAGCCTCCGTGGGCGTCAGGAGCTTCTCCCCATCACGAAGAGAGGTGATGGAGGGAGGTGGAAAGCCGCTAGAGCTGGCACATCGGGGCAGGGAAACTGTCAGCTTGCAGAAAGTGTACTCGTGGTGTTGTGGTTCAAAGGTTCGTTTTGAAACTTCTGTTATTGGCTTAATTAAAACATTATCCATGCCGCCTATAAGGAGTCTTGATGGCTCATGCAAGTCGCACATCGTTAGTTATCACGCGTTCCTTCAAAGAATATGTTGAAGAAATCACTTTTAATAAGGACTGGCTGATGGTGTCACAAGGATTTCCAGGGCTTCTGTAAGATCTTTTGGTGTGGGTTTTGGGTTTTTTTCCTTAAAGAAGAGAGAAGGAAAAGATTTTAAAGAAAACTAACAATATGGAATCCCACAGCTCTTTAAAGGTTCCATAATCTCCCCTGCCTGCCCCTCAGCCTGGAGGAGAAGGCACAGACACCTTGCCATGCAACCAGATGTTCTGCATCTGGACGCTGCTTTGCCAGACAGGTCGCATTCCTGCATGGCTGTTTCTTCTGCTTCATGCTTTCAGCACCAGGTTTATTGGTCACGGAGACTTGGGGTGGTTTCCAAAGTAATTTTTCCACAGAGAGCAGCTCAAGGGTTTTGGCCATTCTTTGAAATTCTTCAGAGGGAACTGGTTTTCTGTCGGTGTCTTGCCTGGAGAGCACTGTTAAGCATCCCCACTTTGGGCATGTGGACTTTTTAGCTGATTTAGAAAATCTCTGTATAGCTGTGATGCTCGCTGGTCATCTGCTGCTGCTGGGGAAGGGAAAGCAGTTTGCTCCCGACTGCCTGGGGAGATTTTGGTCTTAGAGGTACAACCCCGCCTGGTGGGAACATGGAGGAGCTCTGTGCCCAATTCAAGGGGAGCGGGTGGGATTCCTGTGCTGCTGGATGCAATTGCGCAGTCAAATGTGTCGATGTTCGTGCTGCCTGTGAATGGTGGGATGGAGGGAGACTGTTGGGGTTTGGGTTTTTTTTCTTGTCCTTCAAAGTGTATTGAGGCTGTGTGACAGCAACAGCAAGCAAAGTACTTTTGATTCTTCCAGGAGGTAAAATAAGAAAACTGACTGAAAATAAGGTTCCCAGAATATCTCGGTAAACATGAGATAAAAATCAGTGTGAGCCCTTCAGCCTCCTTTGTCAGCTTTCAGCTCCCTTCTGGCTTGCCAGCAGCCACATTCCTCACTGGCACGCGTCTGGGCGTTCCTGGGGGGTGAGCTTGTGGCCAAGTGACCCCAGCTGAGGATTTTACTGTGCAGCCCAAAAGATGAGACATCTGCTTATTGGCTTTTGTGAGTTTTTTATTAGTTAGCACTTCTAGAAAGGGTTTGTAGGGCTGTGCATGCTAACTGCAGAGGTAGGAAGAGGTTTTCTTCTCATAATGTTTCCGTTGGTATCTCTTGCCTCTTGAGTTTACTCCTCCAGCCTGGCTCGGCCGTGGCCAGAGGCACGAGGTGTCCATCGGTGTGTAACTCTGTCCCCTCCTCAGGTGAAGCTGTAGGGAAGAGCAGCGTGGTCCCTTTGCCATACGAGAGGTTCCTGAAAGAGCCGGGCTCACTGGCAGTTGCTGGCTTGCCTGAGGGAATCAGCTTTAAGAAGCCCATGGAGTACGATGTGAAATCCCTGATGGCCATCCTAGAACACAGCCACAGCATCCGTTTCAGGCTAAAAAGGTAATTTTGGGGATCCCCAAGGGGCGGGAGGGCACTGAGCCCTTGGGATGGCAGCTGTTACAAAGCCAGACAATGCAGAGATTTTGTGCAGAGCAGGCAAGGAGGGTCCTTCCCATGTGCTGGCTTCTCTCCCAGACCCAGAAACCTGGGTCCAGCCTGGAGGCTCATCAGTGTCAGGTGGCTCGAGACTGTTTCGGACTTGTTCCTATAATAAGCGCATGTAAACATGCGCATTAACCGCATCACTTTATGTGTCTCCGCCAAAACTTCCGCTGCAGAAAGCTAAGTGCTTTCCTGTCTCCAGAGGGGTTTCCAGCATAAATGCTGCGGGCTTCTTCCCAGACTGAAATGGGGTTTTTAACGCCAGGCAAGGAGGGAGGTGGGGGACTGTGGCGGGGCCAGTTCCCCATTTTGGCCACGTTTTTGCAAGCGGCTTGGTGGTTTCAGGCGCATTTCCTCTGCCTCTGCCTGGCTGGCGGCACCTCGGATCCATTCAGAGAAATGCTGAGCGCTACCAAATACCTCCTCTGAAGGCTCGGCACTTCTGGAAAATCAGGCTGAGACAGCTAAAAGTAGGACACGCAGAATTTGAGCCATCTGTGAGCTTGCGGCCGCCTGTCTCATGTGAAGCACGTGGGCTTCCTCGGTCTGAAGCTCGTCCCTGGGCTGACTGAGGTCCCCCTTGAAGGTGCCATGGGTCCTGGGGGCTGGGACAGGAGACAGAGTCAAGTTGTTACTGTCACAAATCGTTTTACTCCTTAAATGCACCGGACCGTGGAGCTAGGCAGCTTTGCCCTAGCTAATAAAAATGCGTTGAAGTACCTTAAGACCAACCTGCCCCACTTAAAGAAGACAAAAAGGTCCAGGTGGCTGCAGAAGCTCAAGGTATTGGGTGATGGCTGTAATTTCTGAAACAAAGAGCCGGGCAGCCGTGGCGCAGCGTGTCCCACCCTCCCAGCCATGGCTCTTCCCCCTCCACACCCTTGCTTGTCCTGGGACCCAAAGGAATCTGATTTTTCTTCCTCTTTTTTCCTTCCTTCCCGTCAGGCCAGCAGAGGAGCCCAGCCGAGAGCCAAACCCCGGCGTGGAGTTGACCTGTCCCTCCCTCGCCTCCAAGGGCGGCCGAGACTCTGGTGCCAACGGTCCCATGGCCAAACCCCCCGGCCAGGACACCCCCTCCGCCGTCGCCGTCACCAACTTTCTGTACGGCGTCTCGCTGCCGGCCCAGATCGCCGTCGACCTAAAGCAAGAGGTGTCCTCCAGCCTGCCCGGGCCCAACATGGCGGGCGAGGCGCTGCTGCCCAGGCCGGCGGGAGAGCTGAAGGTGCCTTCCTCACAGGAGTACAGCGACTGCTGTGGTAATAGCCTGGAGTTTGCTCTCAGACGGGGGCCTGCTGTGAAGCCCACCCCCCGCAGGCGCTGGCCGGGGACAGGCCCCGGTGTTTTGGCCATCCTCGGATGAAAATCTGTGCAAAGCTCAGCCCCTGTGGAGATGAGGGCCCCCCGCCATGCCATGCCGCGCCGCCCCAGCCCCTCCCCGCGTGCCTGCGAGGTGCCGACAGGGCGCACCCCCATCTTTGCCCTGAAACACTGGGTGCTGCCC
Organism: Falco punctatus; assembly: GCF_963210335.1. Taxonomy (NCBI): domain Eukaryota; kingdom Metazoa; phylum Chordata; class Aves; order Falconiformes; family Falconidae; genus Falco; species Falco punctatus. The sequence continues at coordinate 103,816,173 of NC_137580.1, read as the reverse complement.
CCCAGGGGGGTGCATGGGGGGGCTTGGTGTGGCCAGGACCCTGGCGGGTGGTCACAGGCCAGGGTGCATGGAGGAGAGCTGGAAGGGTTGGGTCAGCGTCACTGGCGGGGGACAGCACCCGGGGGCTTGTTCGGGTGCCCGGAGCATCGGTCAGGCTCTCATCAGCCCTTTCTCCTTGTCTCCCCTCTTGTCCAGGACAGAAATCGTCTGTCTCTGGAGGTCCTCTCATCCAGAACGTGCACTCGTCCAAGCGCATCCTCTTCTCCATCGTCCACGACAAGACAGGTCCGTGTCCTGCTCCGGTACCGGAGGCAGCCAGCAGCCAGCAGTTAGGGAAAGGTGTCCCCTGGCCCCATCGCTCCCCAGCCGTCTCCCATCTGCTCCAGGGACCTGGCAGCGCTGGAGGTGCTGCAGTGGCAAGATTTATTCCCTCTACTTGCTGTGTGTCTCAGCATCACAGCCAAGACCTCAAGACCTTCATCCCTGCTGCCTCCGTGATGCTTGGTCCCCGAGCACTGCCGGCAGGCTGGGATAGCCCATCCTGGCTTCGTGCACGGCTTTGGGTGAAGCCGTTTGCCCGAGCTGCAAACAGCAAAGAGGGGCTGAAAGCTTGGCGTTATTTCAAAATAACTGAAACCCACTAACCCCGGTGTGATTCTGCAGCAGTGCCGGGGGGGGGGGGGGGGGGGGGGATCAGCAACGGGGAGGGGACTCTGCCATTTCCCCACCTTCACCCCACCCAAGGGAAATGCAACCTAAAAATGCTGACATGTTTACATCACAACCCTCGCCTGCCTGTGTTAAATAAAGGGGAAAAATACGGGTGGGGAAGTTGGGAAGAAGAGAAGGAGATAAAAAGCTCCTCTGTGAAACGGCCGTACCTTTCAAAGGTTCGTTTCAGGTTGAGTTTGCTGTGTCCCGGAGGGTCTTTCATTTCAGGGTTGAGAAGTTTTATGGGGTCATTTCTTAGGAATCTGCTTTGCACATGCACGGCTGCAGAGGAGGTTGCTTGGGGCTGGGGCTGGAGCTGGGGAAGCCCAGACCTTGTCTGCCAGCCTGGCAAAATCCACTCAGGAAGAGGGAAATCATTATTTTTAAAGCAGCAAAGTCTTGTTCCTGTTTCCCAGCGCTTCGCGGGAGAAAAGTGCATCTGCTGTGTACGAACCATATGGAAGTTCCTTATTTCTTATATTTTGTTTTGATAGATAAGTGGGACAGTTTTATAAAAGAAACCGAAGATATCAACACCCTTAGGGAGTGCGTGCAAATTCTGTTTAACAGCAGATATGGTGAGTAGGAGTTAATATCCCATTATGCATCTGCAGCGCTTGTGGTTTGCATATCATTATATAGCAATCATTTTTGTTCCCTAACACAGCAGCAGAAGCCATATGCTAGAGCTCCCTTCTCATCCTAACACATTTAGCCCAGCAGCTCCCAGTCTCTGGGTGTCTGCTGAAGGTTATGTCAATATTTCTATCTGGAGCCCCCCCCCTCCCTCCACCGTCGAGGAATTTATAACTGGGCTGTAAAGCAGCCCCGGTTTGGAGCATGGCACACCGGGTCAGGGCAGCCGAGCACCGCCGGCTCCGGCAGGCGAGAGGGAGCGGTGCCATGCGGCCATTTTACATTAACGTGACAGGGAAAAAGAAGGTTGGTGTTGCAGCTGCTTTTTTTTCCACCTGCACAGCTTACGGGTGTCATTGGTGCTCCCCTTGCCGTGGGCAGCACTTTTGGTTTAGTTCCAGGGCATTTGGGCAGCTGTAAGCTTGGGAAATTGCTCGGGAATGGGCTGATGGGCTGGAGCTTGTTGCCTGTGCCATCCCCATCAGGCTGTTCTTTTTAATTCATTTTATAATTCCCGAGTTATAGATGGGCTATAGGTGTCTGCTGTGTCAATTGTGAGTTCTGTATGGGCTACAGATGCCTGCTGTGTCACTCGTGAGTTCTGTATGGGCTATAGATGAGCTTTACAACTTACAATTCATATATGTGCTGTGCAACTTGTGAGTTATATAGCTCAGCAACCAGCTGCAGGCACGGGGAGGTTGGGGACCGCACGTGGGCCAGCTTGCCCCTGGCTTGAGCAATGCTGGGCCTATTTGGGGGTTCTGGAGGACACCGTTAGCTGCATTTGCTGCTGCATTGTCCCCTCATTGTACCATCTCCCATGGGGGAGCTGTTCACAGGGCTCACCTTCTAGGACAAGCAAAGGAGAAGAGGGCAGGAGGCACTCACTCTTCTGGAGTTCAAGCCTTTACGCCTTCATTTTATCATCTGTAAAAGGAAAAGCGCGTGTTTAAGTGAAAACCATGTGTTCACCTTTCAGCCGAAGCCTTGGGGTTAGACCACATGGTCCCTGTCCCGTACCGCAAGATTGCCTGTGACCCCGAGGCCGTGGAAATCATTGGCATCCCGGACAAAATACCCTTCAAAAGACCTTGCACCTACGGCGTCCCCAAACTCAAGCGGATACTGGAGGAGAGGCACAACATCCATTTTGTCATCAAAAGGTGGGTGGCGAGGGAGAGTGCATGGCCTCAAGGGGGCTTAGGGATTTAAGCTGTGTTCCCTCTGTGCTCACAGGGTTGGTTTTGATGCCCAAAACTCCTTTCACCCTTTTTTATGGAAAAGAGCTAAGCAGTTTTTTCCCCCCAGACCTCTGGTTTCCATCGTGCTCTCCTTTTTTGTGAGGATGTGGCAGGGCTGGCCATACCACGCTTGCCCCCGAGCCCTGCCACCCTGTTGTAAGTCCGTGCAGCCACTGCCGGTGCCACCCTAAGTGTTCAGGTGGTAACAGAACCCTTTGATCATGGCACAACTCTTTCTAAAGGCATTTGGTGGATGGGAGCAGTGCCTTCGGGTGGGAGGAGGAACATCCATATTCACAACGCACAGGGATTCCCCTCCACCTTGTTTTGCAGTGATCACTTATGGACATTCTATATATACAATGATGAGGATGTATCGCCTACAGGCAGGGCGTTGTGTCTTGATATCTGTGTTTGCACTGGAGTAGGAGGAGTGGACGCTTTTCTGGTTATCTCAGCACCATGCAATCCCTCTTTGCTTCCCTGTCAGGAAAATCTGCTCTATAATGTATTTATTTATTCGCTCCCTGCCTGTGCAGCGTTTGTGTTGTTTCCCTCTTAGAGGTATGAAACTACGGTGCAGGAAAGCCCTGCCTGAGGCTCCCAGGGGGGCTAAAAATCACCAGCATCAACAGGACTCAGGCATCCTAAAAGGAATTAGCTTTCCAGATGTCCCACGTTGCTCAGGTTGTGCTGTGCTGGATCAGGCCCCGGCATGTGGCCCCAAACACACTTTGCTCCCACGAGTGAAGTTGTGGGTGGCATCAATATATGGTATTCAGGCGACAGGTGGCATCTGGTTAATGGTCCAAGCCATGAAGTGAAGGTCCAGTAACAGCTACTTTGGTCCCACTGTCTGTTTTGGTAAAGTCAGCCTATAGCAACCTCATTTAATAAGTTAATTAAATTAAGAGAATGACTTATAAGCAGATTTAAAGGTGCTTTAGTTAAAAAGCATGTGCTCTAAGGTTGCTTGGTTGCACAACAGGCTAAAAGGCTTTCTTTTTTTCACTGAAAAATCCATTCCTTTTTTTTAGAGATGAATAAAATGACTATTTTGACTTGGTTTAATGCTGTTCATTAATTAAAACCTAAAATTCAGTCATTAGAAGCACCTATTTCTAATCCCTTTTTTTTCCCTTTCCTCCTAGGATGTTTGATGAGAGAATTTTTACAGGTACGTTCTCCCTGTCCTTTGATTTATTGCCCACAAAATTGAAAGATTATCCAGAGAAGCAGAGCTGAAATAATGTCACCTGTAAGCAGCAAAAGTGCAGGACACATGCAATTATGCTCAGTGAGGAGAAGCCTTGTCTGTGCCCTACATCAGGGCACGCTGAGATTGCCTTTGCTGGGACCGGTGCAAGCACTGTGCACCCCTTAAATAGTGGTTTGAAGGTTTAAGCAAGAATTCCCTGGTGCATGAGGCTGGGCTGGCTCCCTGCGCCAGGCTGAGCTGCAGCTACAGGCAGCACCCGGCATGGTTCTGTGCTTTCAGGAGGAAGAAAAATCACTGCTGGGTTCCTCACCGGTAAATTATTCTCTTTCTAGCAGCATCCAGCCACTGACTGTTTTTAAAAGGAAAACAACAAAAATCCCTGTTTTCAGTGACAAAACCCTGGGGAGGGGGTTTCTTTGGCTTTCTTTGCCCTGCGTTTTCACTCCTTGTGCTTTGAGCTGGAGAAGCCAGGCTGAGCGCAAATAAAAGGAGACAGGTAGCGATGTCCAACCCGACCCTGGCTCCAGCAGCTGCCCCTGTCCACTGCCCTGATACCTGCCTGAGATACGGCACCGTACCCAGCTGTATCACCGCCCAGCCCTGCTCCCCCATTGCCTGGGCTTGGCTTGCAAGTAAAGACGTGTTTTGGAGTTGTTGTTGGGTTTGGGTATTTTTCCCCAAGCTGCCAACCCCGCACGCTGGCAGCTTTCCAGGCACCTTCTCCTCAGATATCTCCATCAACCAAATTAGCTGCTGTGGCTCCGTGACAGCCCCAGCCCTAAGGGTGCTCCCCAGGGCTGAGGACACCACAGCCACCCAAAGGGGGACCTCCAGCAGAGCCTTTAGGGGGTCCCACCTCCGGGGGGGGTTTCTTCATCTCCAGCCCCATTAATTTTTTTTTTTCCTCAAGAAAAGGATTTTTTATGCTCTAACCTACCCCCAAGGGATGGAGCAGTGAACTGTGTCTTCGGACACTTCGATTTTCCTTGCAAATCCATGATGGTTGCACGGTATCTGGGGGGAGGCATTGTATAGGTCTGTACCTCAGCTCAAGAGGTATGCTGATGGAAAGCAACGTGCCATGAGCTCAGGGGTTACACGGCAGGGAGGTGCAGGTGGAATTTAGGAGATGAAGAAGCAAAGCCAGCAGGACTGGGGTGGATGGCAGTTCCCCCTCCCCTGCCTGGGTCCCTGCAGGGCTACCAGAAGCAAAACACATTAAACCTGGCTTTTTGTGATTCGCGTCAGCACATCTGACTGTGCAAAACAAAAAAGCATCTGCTGAGTCAGGAGGTGCCATTTCTGCAAAGACACTATTTTCTGAGTGGAGCTGTATTTTAAGTTGCCAACTGCAAAGTATCCCAAAGCTTCCCCATACAGTTTTGCTCACCCTTTAATTAAAATACCCACCACTGCTAGGAAACCTATTTTTGCTACTCCCCTGGGTAGCAGCTTCAGGCAAGCTTTGCTGCTGCAAGAACAAGATTTGGTCCATAGAAAGCACAAATTAAAAGGAGCCTTTTGGACTGTCAGTAGATAAATAGTGTCTTCAAGGCTCTATATTGCTGCTGGTCCCCTTGCCAGAGCCCTGCCCTTCCTTGCAGGCTAGAGCCGAAAGGAAAAAGGCTTCGTGTTCCCACGGACGGGATGTGTTTTAGAAGGGTAGAGATATCATGATGGCGCTTTGAGACCAGCAAAGAGCCTTTGGCAGCAGCTATTTAACAAGACACCTATATGGTTTCTGCAGCCTCACAGCGTAATTTCATTCCCTCCTTCCCCCAGCACTAATCCTTCAGCTCTTTGCTCACATTCCCTGCCTGATTTTCATTTCCTACCCTGCCTTCAGATCACTCTTTTCATCTCCAAGGTCATTGCTGAGGCTTCGTTTCAGCTCCTTCCAGGTTGCTGAGGAACAGGGAAGGGAGAGAGGAGGTTTTTCATGGTGACGGTGTTTCTGTCCCTCTCTGTGTTGCTGCAGCAGAGATTTCTCCTGCTGTGTGTGGGGCTGGGAGCTGCGGGATGGGTCTGCCTGTGTCACTGCTGCTCTGGGCTTTGCCAGGCTCCCATCCAGCACAGCACATGCCCTCCCATGGGACAGGGCTCTCCCCACTTTGGGGCTCACTCCTGCAGCACTGGTCCATGGCCCTGGCCCTCCCTGGGTGTCCCAGCCGCAGTCCCCACCTCTCAGCACCCTGTCCTGGCAGCCAGCCCTTTCTGGAGATGCTCCATCCCCAGCAGGGCTTCCCGGCACACACTTAGTTATGCAGAGGTTTAAGCAAGCATCTTGCTATTATTGTAACTTTTATACCTGATTAAATCTGCACCCTTCTTTTTGCAAGCAGGTGACTCGTGAAAACCTTCTCACCCCCTCCCTGACCTCAGCCCTGGGACTGGGAGGGGAACAAGTGGAGGTGGAAATGCTGCAGCATTGGCATCTCTGGTTGCTAATTCTGGTTTTGCTTTTCCTTCCAAACCTGTCCTGTGCACCCGGTACCAGGAAGCAAATTTACCAAAGATCCAACCAAGGTGGAGCCCTCCAGCCCCCCTGGGGAGATCTCCCCGGAGCCGCACCGCGGGGCCGTGCTGGACCTGGCGGGGACCTCTCAGCCCAACAGCAGGTAAGTGGTGCTCCCGTCCCCAGACACACCAAAGTGACATCCCTCAGGGGGTTATTTTGGGGGCATTAATGGGCACAGCAAGTTGTTGCTGCACACATCGGCGGGGAAGGATGGGTGCGGGAGGGTGTGGTGGGGGCAGGTCAGTAAGTTGCAGCGTCGGGGAGATGTTGTAATGTGGTTGGAAGGCGAGTGGCTGTAAGGGCATCGCTTTCCCGCCTCCCTAAAATCCCACTGTGATGCTACAGCTAGCCAGCACAGCAGGGGGCCGAGCACCCTGTCCTTTTGCAAGCCAAAATAGCAAAGTTTGGAATCATTGATTTTGTACAAAACAGATGAAATCGGGGCTGTGCCCAGGCAGGCTGGGATTATCTGCAGGAGTGATCTCCAGTGATAAAGCACAACCTAGGGATTCACCCTCAGCTGGCACCGTAACACAACATCCTGCTCGTTATGTGTTACTTGTTTATAAAGCTCACAGGGAGACTAATAGCGGATTAACAGATGGTTTAATAAAGGTGGGGTTACAGAGTTCAGCAGGGCAGGAGGCTTTTTATGAGAGTACCTGTTTCTGGTACAACCATGCCACAAGCTAGACGGGTCTGTAACACGCTGGCAGCACCTATGGAGCATGTAGCACTGCTTTCCAACACATGCTGGGAGATCTAGAAGGTTTTTTTCTCTGTCTAGCCCCAATTTCCTTCATTTTTGCTTCAGCTGGTCAGAAGCAAGAAATACTTAGCCTCGACATTTACGTTTTAAAACCCTTTAAGTAAGAGCAGCAGGGCAGTGGTTTATAGTGGTATAACTGGTGATTGTGGGGGAGGTTGTGCTGCAGGGGAAGGAGCCTTTTCCCAGCCATGCTCCCACAGCTGGCTCGGTCATGGGTGGGTTGACAAGTGCCCCTCAGCCTCTCTGGCACAAAGCCTCGCTGCCCAGCACCGACACCTCCACCAGTCACAGCTGCGGACCATGCCATGGGGTCGGTAACTTCTGCGATGGGCAGACGGGGTAACTTGTCTCGTCCACAGCCTCTGTTGGGTTCCCCTCCTTTCTTGGCTTTTCGATGACATGAACCTGTGACAGGTTTGAGTCTCCTTCTAGTTCTTCCCAGGGCTGCTTCAGGTTTGTCCCCTTGGATGTGGCTGCCACGTGTGCTTAAAGCTGTGATCGCCCTGGGCAGGGAACCTGCCGCGTCGGCAGTGTTGGAGCAGGCAGCCAGCCCGGCAGTGTGCCGAGCACTGAAATCTCGCAGCTTCGGAGGGCAGAGACCTTTCGAGCTGCCCAGTCTGCAGGGCTGGCATTTGTCCCCCGGCCCTCTGGGTATCCCCAGCTTCAAAGGAGGGTTTGGGGGTGTTTTTACCCCACCTGGTTGGGGTGGCCCTTGTACAACTTTGCTGCCCCACTGGCTGCGGGACACCAACCGCATCCCCTCCCAGGTTTCATTTTGCTAAATGGAACAAGCCAAATTCTTCTTGTCCTCTCCTCCGCCAGGAACAGGGTGCCAGGAGCACCCTGTGGGTGCTAGTCATGCCCTGTGCCGTGCCATGCCATGGTGAAGTTGCCTGTGCTTCGCAGACACTGTCCCTGCTTCTTTGTGTTGAAGCTCTGCCAAGGAAGGTGACTCCTCAGATGTGTGGCTCCACCATCAATGGTTGCAGGGGAGAAGAGTCAGCCGTGAGCATGAGGAAGGACATTAAGATCATGGGTGGCTGGGTTGGCTTGCCTGGTCCGGGACTCTGTGGCTGATGTCAATTTGCTCCGTGCGTTGGTATTGTACATGGGTTGAAATGGTCAGTGCTCAGCATGCAGGTGCTACCCCCAAAAGACAGCACCCCCAAATGCCATGCTGGTGAAGCAGGGCCACGACACAGCATGGCTACTGGCCTGCTGTGCCGGAGGAAAGCTGGCAACGGCTTTCTTCGGGAGTCTGTGCTGGAGCGGGGCTGGCTGAGTCACTCCGGCACCTTTCAGCAGCAGCAGGCTCAGTGCACCGGGTGAGTCAGCCCTTTTCAACCATTTAAAACAGGCTGGAGGAATCACACCCCACGAGTGTCTGTTTCTCTTCCTGATGCTGAAGGGACTCTGATGACAACCTCAGCCAGAGATGTCTGTGACGAGAACTCGGCTGGGCTGGGTCCCAGCCTGAGGGGCTTCACTGGTGTTACAGGGAAATAAACTCAAATCTCCGGGATCCTCAGCTAGGGCTTAGCCACAAAACCCTACTTCAGCCATTTTTTGATCTCTGCACCTTGCTGAATCACTCTGTCTCTGGAGGTGTTTGGATCCAGGGAGCAGCAGAGCATCCACTGTGCACTGGATGCCAGGGGAAACAGTGATGCTTCAGATAGCGCTGGCCTCTGAGCATGCTGTGCAGCTGAAACCTGGCCTAAGGCTTCTCATTTTCCCATTTGTTTGTTAATTTTTGCAATTAGGACACTTAATTTTTGCAACAGAAGATCCCACTGTGCAGTTAAATTGGTGTGGCTGGAAACAAGGTGGAAGGACGGGATATTAGGGATGCTGGGCTGGTTTCTGCAAGGCAATAGGTAGATAACCAGCTGCTGCATGCCCGTGGGAGCGTGCCAGTGGGGTGGGAGCTGAGGTTTGCCACTGCAGAGCTCCGAGAGCAGCTGGAGGCTCGTGGTCCCTGTGCAGCCCTCACTGATGCTGCACTGTCCCTATCTCTCCCGTTGCACTCCAGCTGTGGGCCAGGTAGGGGTTCCATGGAGCAGTAAAACCACTTTAGAAGACCCTATGGGGGAAAAATAAGGGGTTTTAGCGGTGGTTTGTATGCAGCCAGATTCAGATCGCCCTCCCTGGGGTGGTGCTGTGATGTGGACTGCACTGGGCCGGGCTGACCACGTTCCACTGGTGAAAATCTGGCATAACCTGAAGATCACCCTGGGTCCCTTTCGAATTTATCCTAGTTGTGTGTATATATGCCTTGTTCCTGATTTACGCTGTCTGCATGCACATTGAATCAGGCCACGGACCCCAAGGTTCATGTGTACCTCTGGGTACAAAGGTGATCGTGAATTGCAGTGGTGGTCCGCAGCTTGCTTTGCCTGCCCTAGGGGTAAGCTTAAATCTCCCAAAATCTCCCAGTGCATTGATAACACCAGTCTGCAGGAACATATACGTGGATATTCAAATCCCACTTTGTTCTTCCTGCAAACAAGGAACCTGTGTTCCCTGGTAGGAGCAGAGTGTTTCCATAGCAGTGGCCCACCCAGGTCAGAGTCCAGTTCCAGGGCAAGAGCAGTGCCAGATACTCCCAGGAGGAGGGCCAGACACTGCAAGGTGTAACACACTCCTCGGGAAGCCCTTCTCCCAAATCTCCCTAGTGAAGGGTTGAATTTGACATGAAGTGGGAGAGTTTAAAACCCTCCCCAAGACTACTAGGTAGTGCGTACGGTACTTTCTAGACCAGAGATCCTTTTTACCCATGCCACATTTAGGAAGAACATTTCAGGAGTGCTCCTGGCTTCCTTCACATTGTCTGTGGTTTGTTCTGCTGATGCTGCTGAGTGGATTTAGGCAAGTGAGGAGGGCTTTTGAACATCCCCCCTGAGCCACGAGGGATGTGGTGCTGGCTCAGAAGGGTTTTCCTCCCCCATGAAGGACCAGCATCGTGGAGGAGTGTGTTTTCCAGTGCTGTTCCTTGGGTCTCTTCCTGCTGAAGAGCCATGGTGGTTCTTGTTTAAAAAAGAGAGAGATAGAAAGTAAATGCATCCTGAGATAAATGCACCCTGAGAATGCAAAGTAATCCCATTTGGATGCTGAACACCTTGTGTAAATTCCTGAGCATGTGAAGTTAACTGTAGACATGAGTTTGGGATAGTGCCCGGTTTTCAGGGGAGAAAAGCTTTGAGCAGAATAAATATTTACCGAATCAATTGACTTTTTTCCTTTCTCCCTATTTGCTTTAGCTCCATGAGTAACCACATTGTAATGATGCTTTATGCACTGCTGTCTGCTCCAAAGGGCTGGAGTCCACCAGGTTTTGGGCTTAACACCCCTCCCGCTTTCAGGAGCTCTGTGCTGCAGTTACATCCATTGGTGTCCAGGGGCAGGGCTGCAATCAACAATGGTGCAGGAGCAGGGAGGGTTTGGAAGCAGGGCTTATTTGCAGAGAAACCCACAGACCATGGCTTCCCTTGCAGCCACAGACGCTGTGCCGATGCTGGGACCGTGGATGCAGCGTCCCCAGGGGACCCCTCTGCATCCCTTGCCTGGCACGCAGGGGAGGGACTGCAACATTTCTCCCTCCTGCCAGGATCAGTCCTGTGCACACTGCTGGGTGCTCTCCCTTTGGTTGCTCCATGACCACTCTTGTCTGCTCTTACCCTTCCAGGTCCGAGAAGTGTAGCGTTTCTGAAAGCTGTGAACCAGGTGAGGAACAGTTCATTTTCTCTTGCCAAATAGTGATATTGGGAGGGGGCACTAGAGAAAGCTCCTGCACATGGGTGTGTGGCACCAGTTGCCTCATTGCTCCACAGTACAGTTCTCCAAGGACTTTATGCCCATTTGATAGATGCAGAGACGAGGGGTCTTACCCCGTGGCCCTCCAGCTGGGTTCCAAAAGTGCATCAATTAAAATAATAAGACTTAAGCACGTGCTTAAATGCAAAGCTAAGGGAAGTCTTCAGTCTCTGAGTTCCCTTCTCCCTGAAAGCCCCATGGTCGGGTCACTGAGAAGTCAGCAGTGTTGGGGTTCTGAGCACCGCAAATGGGAAAGAAATGGTTTTCCCCAGGTTCAGGGGCTTGGACCCATTGAATTGCCACATGGAGCCTCACTGTCCTCCCCGCCCAAGCTGCAAGCTGTGACTCAGCCCCTTGCAGTGAATCAGTCCCACCCTAAGTGAGGACGTTTATCTGGAGATGGGAGACAGCTGGGCTAAGCAGCGAGCGGAGCCTCCTCCCAGGGCAGCCCCTGTGAGCCAGCCGGTCCAGGGTGGGCTCCTGGCCGGCGGGGTTCAAACCAGGCTGGATTTTGCCAGGATTCAGCTGGTCGTGTCCTGCTGTGATGCAGCTGTGGTTGGCCCTCCCAGAGCGCGGGTCTGCAGAGGGGTATGACCCAGGCATGAGTTGGGGAGCAGTAAAAATGCCAGGAGCGCCTGCTGCGGATGGTTCCCCCTGCGTCCCCACCAATGCTTGCTGGCGACCCAGTTTGTTTTAAGTGAAGACAGCCAGGAAGTGAGCATGTAATGGGGCTGGTGGCCAGTGTGAGGGCACCAACAGCTCCTGCCAGCCAGGCTGTTGGCCGAGGCCATGCTCACGGGTGCCCTTCGGGTACCTCCATGCTGTGGGCTTGATGCCACTGGGCCACTTGGCCGAAGCCTGGGTGCTGCGGGATGCTCAGCTGGCACTGAAGTGGCAGCCGGCCACGATTTCCCTGCCCGCATTGGTGGGCAGACGCAGCATTGCTGGTTCCTGTTGGCAATTGCCTTTTGTTGCCTTTCCCCGGTAGGTACCTCAGGAGAGCTGGGTGGGATCAGGCAGATCAAAATCGAGCCCGACGAGCTGGACATCATCCAGATTACCGTGCCAGGTAGGCGCTGGGGTACCGGCTGTGCGCAGCAGCCCCTGCGCAGGCAGGGCTGCCGCATCATCTCAGCATTTTGCTCTGAGAAGAGGCGTTTGCAGGGTATCTCCCAGCACAGAAGGTCCCCCGTGCCTGCACAATGGTCTTCCTTCGGTGAAAGACATTTTAAGGGGCATATTGGGAATGAACTCGTTTCCTGGGGACAGTGGAGGGTGTTTTAGGGCTCTTTGTTGTTTCTCTCTCTCCCTCGTTGCTTTTCTGTCTTGCCTTCCCCCTGGAGAAAGCGAGCCTGGTTTGCTGCTTTCCTTCACACACGGGCTTGGAGGATTTCAGGTATCGAACACGGGATGCTTTTGATGAGGTCCTTAATTTAGAAAAAACAGCTTGATTAGGAAGAGTTCATAAGAACAGGTTTACTATTAAGCACGTGCTGAAAATATGTTGGAATTGGTAGCACTGGTGTGTTTCTGCACGTTTCTGCCTGGAGAGGTTGGTGGCGATGGGTGATGGTGGAGATGAGTGGTTGGGTGCTTGAGGGGGCAGCTGGGACAGTCTTTTTCCACTTACCTGACCTGTACAGGGTAGCAAACCATAGGATGAGCCTCAGAGTTTAATGAGTGGATAGTTAGCACTTTGCATTTTCAGTGTGCTTTACAAACATTAATTAATAATGTCACTAGAATGAGGGCAGCAACAGGACTGCCAACGTGCCTGAGGGTGAGCGATGCTGGGGACGGTAGTGACACCCGGCCCTGCCGCACCCCTGCCGCCTCTGTTGCACCCAAATTATAGCAGTCCCCTAAATACAGTGATATCTGGGGAGCGACTCCGGGGTTATTATAGAACAGACTTAACCTACGGTTAATGTAGGGGAAGAAGGAACAAGGTACAGTGGTAGATCAAACATTTTAATTTTCAACTTGGCAGCTAACGGAAGAGAAGAAAGCTAATACACGGCAAGCTGGCAGTGCGTGTGAGGAGGAGGAGGAGGAGGTGTTATCACTTCTCCGGTGCCGGGTAGATCATACTTCAAGTCCAGAGTCCACCTTTTCTACCCTTATTTGAAGATCAAGTTCAATCAGGGAGAGCACAGCTGAGGGCGGGGAGGAGGATTAATAGAAGAGAGGTGCTCACCTACAGGGAGAAATTGATGAAATTTGGATTATTTATCCTGCGAGGTGATGATTAAGAAGTGACCTGACTGAAGTATTTAAACTAGCTGAAGGTTTATTTAAAGCTAAGTTTGGATAGCTCTTTGAGGGCATTGGAGAGCCCAGCATTAGGGGAGACAGGTTTAAATGGAGAGGGCATGCAGATTATGGAAGGGAAACCCAAGGAAGTGTGATTTTTGTGGAGGGAAGGCAGCATTAGTGAAAAGGTTTTCCCACAGCGGAGCAGCTAAGTCAAGTAGTGTTAATTTTTTAAGCCGAAATTGAGCGTCTAGATGGAATCAAGCCCAGTAAATAATTTTGAACTCTTTTTGCTCTTCACCTTCCATGCAGGTTAGGAAGAAACATTTGCTCCTTTCCCTTGGGCTTGAGGGGTCAGGTGTGTTTCAGGCATGAGCTCTGGGAGGTCCCAGGGAGGAATAAGGCAGATGCAGCTCCTGGTGTGGGGCTGTGATGTGTGGGGCTCCCAGGAGCGGGGGGCCCTTGGCTCAGCCCTTACTGATGGGCCGGGACCCTCTGAACCCTCTTTTGGGGACAGTGCCCCCCCAACATCAAAACAAAGCTGCCCATGGGGTTTTGTCTGCAGACCGATCACCCGGTTCAGATGAGATGCACGACCCGGTGCCCACGCACATGGCCTCGGAGGAGTCCAACTACATCCTAGAAACGCCAGCAGGTACCAGAAACGAAGCATCCAGGAGACCGCGCAGGGGCACAGGAGTTTGTGCACGTGTCAGAAATGAGTAAATACCATTTATGAGCCAAGGTGATGGAGTTGGCACCCACTTCCAGATTTGTGGCCCCAATCAAGCCAGCTGGGAGCTCCAATAGACAAACCCCGGTGGCTTTTCTGGCACCACCACTCCTTCCCAGCCCCTCTCCAGCCCCAGCATGCTGCAAAAAACTACAATAATAGTAAACAAACAAACAAACCAACAACCAAAAACCAAACAAACGAAAAAAATGGTTCCTCTGCCCGGCTCACAGCTGGGATTTACCTGGGGGATTGTGGTGGCACTGCAGCTGCGCTCACTCGTGCCGGGCACTGGGTCTTGCCTCTCCTAGGAAGTCCATGCTGGGGGGTGGGCAGATCTCTCGATGTAAGTGATGGGTTTATTCTGCTTAGGCAGAGCCCCTGGCATGATGCTGCCAGCCCAAGCCTGTGCTGGGACACATGTGCAGAGCTTGGGAAGGGCAGGGGGGACACTTCAGTGACAGCAGGGGACCCAGAGAACTCCTGCTCATGTCTGGTCTGGTTTTGCTGGTGCCAGCTGCTGGTAACCCTCCTCTTCCTCAGCAGGGACAGAAAAGGGGCCCAGCGAGGAGTCACGACATGAAGAAAAGCAGATGGAGGGATCAGGTGAGTGTGCAATGAATTCTGAGCATTGCCCATCATTGCAAGTTCTTCAAAGATGTATTTTGGGTTGGGTTTTGTGGTCTTCTGACATGATTAGCAAAGCATTCAGCCTCCAAAAAGCTCAGCACAGAAGGGCGCTGCCATGTTCCCGGGCTATGTCTTCCCCTCTCTTGCCCAGATTTACATTTTCCCCTATATTTTTTTGCTCCTGGCTGCTGGCACAGCTCTGTGGTGCATCGCTGCCCTTCCTCACTCAGTGACGAGCTTGGAGGCAGCTGCCAGAGGACTGGCACCGATTTGGGAGGCGTAAAGAGCATGTGGCCGGCTCTGCCAGAGGTCAGGGGCTGCTCACCAGCGCTGCGCACTGCTTGCCCTGCCCCGGAGGCAGCTGGTTTCTCAGAGCATCTCTCTCTTTTTCTTTTTTTTTTTTCTTTTTTCTTTTTTTTTCTTTTTTTTTTTTTTTTGCAGATGGTATAGGGGACGTTTTAAGTCATTTGAGGAAACAAGTTGAAATTTTGTTCAACACAAGATACGGTAAGGTAGTCATTAACACATGCTCACCATGCCGAGTGCCGGCCTCTGCCGTGGGGAGCTCCTAATTGCTCAGAAATATCACCTACCATTTCCAAAACAGTAGCTGAGTAAAGGTGCAATCTAATTTGTTCATTTGCTGTCTGCTGGACTTACAAATGCATCTGAAATCTCCCCGGGCCTTGTTATTGCAGTTCTTCCCCTTGATTTCCTCGATGCCTTTTCATTCGCTGCAGCCCAGGAATTGCCGCCGTGACCTTCAGACTTCCGCTGTGGAGGGAAGGACCAAAGTGGTTCCCCCCATGCCTGGTGTGAAATATCAGAGAGGGTTTTCCACCCGAGGTGGTTGCGGTGTGGCTCAGGAAGGCAGGTGGCATCCTGGCGTCAGGGGCTGGCACTTGGCATGTTCTGCTCACCCCTTTTTTAGAAAGGTTATTTGACCCAGAAAAAAATACAAGTGAGGTCACACATGCCTTTTGAGACCTAGCAGAAAGGTTTTGCCACTGGCAGGACCAGATGTGGCTCTTCCTGGTGGTCTCCAGAAGCTGGGGACAGAGCTGAGCTGAGGGTCCTGGGCTGGGAGAGCCCATGGTGACCAGGGAAAGAAGGGCCGGGATGCTCTCGGGAGGGTTGGGCGCTGGGGATGCAGGTGGGGTGGCTGGTGGAGTGATGGCCCTTATGCACCCCATGCTTTAGTAGCAGACTGGGAGTCCAGGCCCACGCTCGTGGGGTTTTGTCCTGGTTTTTCACCTCTAGACAAACAGCGCTGCTTGGCATTGGCTCTTCAGTTGCTTTTTGGCAATATTTAGCAGAGCCCAGCTAAATATTGAATTTAGTGGGCTGCACAGACTGGCAGGGCACCCCCAGACACATTCCCTGTCCCCTCATCTAGCAGAGGGATGTCCATGGAGGTATGGATGTGGGGTCCCATTGCCTTGTGGAGAGATGCTTGCAACCTTTATAGGAAGCCCCTTCGATGCGTGCTACCGAAAGGCAGGCTATGTTAGCGTAGCAAGAGCCAGCTCCGGGTGGCTGCCTGGCTCTATCCCTCATCTCATGTCTGCCAGTGTCAGGGACATCCCCAGCAGGCGCAGAGTGACAACAAACTCTCCAAAAAACCTCTTCAGCCCCTCCCGCCAACATATCATATCGCTGCCACTTTGACCCGATGCGGAGGTCCAGCAAACTAATGAGATTCGGTCCCCACGCAGCGAAAGCCATAGGAATATCAGAGCCAGTCAAAGTTCCCTACTCCAAGTTCCTGATGTACCCCGAGGACCTCTTTGTTGTGGGCTTGCCAGAAGGCATTCTGC
This sequence comes from Falco punctatus, assembly GCF_963210335.1. Classification (NCBI taxonomy): domain Eukaryota; kingdom Metazoa; phylum Chordata; class Aves; order Falconiformes; family Falconidae; genus Falco; species Falco punctatus. The sequence continues at coordinate 103,799,830 of NC_137580.1, read as the reverse complement.
TGCGGCGCCCCAACTGCTTCGGGATTGCAAAGCTGAAGAAGATCCTGCAAGCGAGCAACAACATCCAGTTTGTCATTAAAAGGTAAGGCTGGTGGAATGGCCATCCCTTGGGAACGATGTTCCTGCTCGGAGCTCCTGCTGCTGTGCAGTGTCCTGGGGAACATCCATCACTTGGTCACCTTCCATAAATTTGCTTGATTAGAAGCAACCAAGGGTTGTTGCCTTGTTGGAACTATCCCTGGGGGGCAGTGGTGGTGGTGTCACCTTTCCCTTGATGTGTCATTTGGGTTTTTAACCCACTTTTCCAAAGGTTTGGCCACAGGAGCAGGGAGCACCCAAGGGTGGCTGAAGGAGCCAGAGCCTTTAACTTTCAGGGTGCCCAGGTGTGGGGCTAGGAGAGGGGCTGGTTACTCCAGAGGGTTTTCCTATGGAAGCAGCTCCAGCTGAGGTCCAGACATGCACATGGGATGCTGCAGGCATCAGGGAAGATGCTGTCCTTGCGCTGGGGAACAGGGGGTATCACAGGAGCCTGGGGGGCTGTGCAAAGCCATGACCAATGTAGTGCAACACCATTGCCCTAGAAGAGGGAATGAAACCAGCAGAGATGGATTTTAAAACGTCTTTAGGTATTTTGAGGGGTTTCTCACCCAAATGCTGACTCAGCCTGCCTTGCAGAGAGGGAGCTGATGCAACCAGCACAGTGGGTGGCTGAAACAGAAAATAAACGTTTGGAGTGTGGCATTTTGTGGCATCAGACCAGCAGCTCCCAGGCCAGCCTGACCACACTTTGGGATGTTTCCTATCCTCATCCCAGACCCATTTCTGTGTGACACAGCTTCAGTGCAGCTCGTAATGAGCCCTGCTATCATCTCGCTGCTCGGTTTTAGCATTAGATATTCAAGTGACAATTTTGGGGGCCAACTGCATGTTGAAAGGAGCTGTGCACAGCTTCTCCCATCCCTGAGAAACGTGCAGGACCATGTCTCCTAAAAGTCTGTAGCGGCTGACTTAAGCTGCTAAGCCATCACCAGCTTAATCTCATCCCGAGGAGCATCACATTGGCTCACTAAAGAGTCTGTCGGCATGAAAATTACATCCAAAGTTCCCCCACTGCATTGCAGGAGCTTTAAAATTGTGTTAGCCGGACACGATTAGTGGTTTGTGGCAGTAGGAGCATCTTCTAGGGGATGCTGGAGCCGCGGGGTGTCTCCGGCCGGGGAGCTCACTGATGGTGCCCTCTGTTTCTCACTGTTTTCCAGACCGGAGCTGCTGGCGGAGGGTGTAAAGGAGCCGACGTCGGACAGCCCGGCAGCCAAAGGTAGGCTGCGAGATGCCCGGCAGCCGGGCCATTAAGGACTAGGTAGGAGAGGAGTGAGAGTGTTTTCCTACAGTGTGTCTCTTGCCTTCCCTCCCCACCTCATTTTTTGGCTGGAAACCCCCTCCCGTGCATCCCCCTTGGCGACGCCATGAATCCTAATTCCTCTTCTGTCCCCTGTCCCAGCCACCGGTGAGAGGGACTCGAGCGAGGTGCTGCTGGAGGACACTGTGAAGAGACAGGGCTTTCAAGGTGAGGGTCTGGGGGGGCTGAGGCAGAGCCCCTGGCCCCTGGTGGGGGCTGTGCAGAGCAAACAGGCGTGGGGAGGGAGCAGCCGTGGGGTAACGGGGCTCAGGGATGGCAGAGGAGCAAGGCAAGGCAAGGATGGGAGAGGAGAAGGGAGGAGGAGGTGGGGTGAGAGGATGGAAAGGATGGGCAGCCAGAAGGCAAGACGCACAGCCGGGGCAGGCGGTCCTGTAGATCCAAGAAAGAGGCTCGAAGTGCTCTGGATGGTGCCCTAATTAACCAGCTTTGCTTATCTCACCGTCTGACCTTGCGAGATGCATAATTAAGTCTTCCAAGCCTTAGGGTTTGCCTTTTCTGGGGCTTTTTCCACCTGGGTGATGTTTGTATAAACGCTGCTCCCATCCGGCGTGCAGCGGCAGCTGGTGCGGTGGCTCTGCTGGGGGAAGGACCTGCGGTGAGAAGCCCCTGGGCTGGGGGGGCAAGTGCTGCCCTGCTTGAGCATCCCCTTTCCTCGGGCCATGGGGGCCTGCGAGGGTGTGCAGGGAGGGACAGAAGCTTTTCAAAGGCTTTGGCTTTTCAGAGAGGCTTTGGAGCGCATTTTATGTTAACGCTAGTAATTATCGCAACTGAATCTTCGATTTCATGCGGCTTTTATTCTTAGCAAACAGGCGGGGGAAAAAAACAACCATATTTCTGTTTAGATTATTTTTAAGGACTTTGAATAGCCCACTCCAGAGATTAGCTAATTGCAAGATAAGGACTTTCCTATAATTAGAAAATGGCATTACTTAAAAGTCACAGAGTGCCTTTTAATTTACCAGCAGAAGTCCATAATTGTTTCTTTATTTTACAGAAAATTATGATGCCAGGCTTTCCAGAATAGACATCGCTAACACGCTGCGGGAGCAAGTCCAGGACCTGTTCAATAAGAAATACGGTGAGAAACCGGGGGGGAGTTGGGTTTATTCTCCCCTTACCTCCTCCTAACTTTTTGCTCCCTATCCCTCTCCTCCCAATCCCTCCTTGCCAGATGCCTCCTGGAACGGCTGGCACCTCGGAGGGCCAGGGAGGGAGGGAATGGGAACAGCGGCTCTGGGAGCTGGTGCTCTTTGCCGCAGGCACTTGCTGCTTAGGCAGCTCCCAGGCAGCACAGGGAAGCCCCTGATGGAGAGCATGCTGCAGCCCTCCCCGCTGCAGTCCTTCACCGCCTGCTCTCCCTGGCCACGGTTTGGTTTTTCGTTTACCCCCCCCTTTCCATGAAGAACAAGCGATGGCAAATTCATTAATGGAGAATTGCGGAGCTGTGGGAGCGTGGGGGGTGGCGGGAGGTGGGGAAGGGAATAAGGAGGGGTCATAGCAAGCACTCGCAGGAGAGTTGGGAGACAGTGGATGCTGCTTCTCCTGTCCTCAGGGCACCTACTGGGGCTCTGCAGAGCACTCCCACAGCCTGCCTGCCCTAGTCTCTTGTTCTTTGTTGAGCGAGGCAAGGAAATGCCGTTATCCCCGTTTTCTAGGCAGGGGTAAGACTTGTGCAGGTTCCCAGGTACCTGCAAGAGCAATTACTGCAAGGAAATATGAGGCCTTGATCTTGCAGCCAGACCTCAGAGAAGGAACATGCAGCTCCAAATAATGTCCCAAAGCAAACAGCAGCAGCTTTCCATCCCTCCCACTGCACTGCCTGGGCATCATCACACAGGACGGCACCTCTCCTCGCCCCCCCAGCTCTGTGGCATGCATGTGGCTCCGCTCCCATCATGGAGGCAGCTCGAAAATGCTGGTCCTTGATCTAACGCTTGACATGGTACCTTGAGCAGCCTGCTCACGCTGTGCTGTGCTTTGGCGGGGCCGGAGATGGAGCCAGAGCCGTGGTAGAAATGGCAGCTCGCACACTTACTGCTCACTTACCACTCACTTCTCTCCCAGGTGAGGCCTTGGGGATTAAATACCCTGTGCAAGTGCCATACAAGCGGATCAAGAGCAATCCGGGGTCAGTGATTATAGAGGGGCTGCCCCCCGGGATCCCCTTTAGGAAGCCGTGCACCTTCGGCTCGCAGAACCTGGAGAGGATCTTGGCCGTTGCCGATAAAATCAAGTTCACCGTGACGAGGTATGTGTTAGCCACCCTACCAGGAGCAGGAGAGGAAGGAGCTGACCTAAATGCACCCCCAGCTCTGCCAGCCCCCTTGAGGCAGGGCTGTAAATGCTATATATGCCCCCGTCCCCCAAGACAGCAATTAAGGTGGCAGCTAACAATTGGACAGAAAGGAGGGGACCATAAAATAGAAGCTCCTGCTCTTTCCTTCTGTCTGCTGCCCAGGGAGGCAGTGGGGAAGGCACTGACAGGAGAAAACGGTGCTCAGCGCGGTGGATGCACAGGCAGAATAATCCCAGCCCCTTTACTGGGAGACTTGAGATAGGAGAAGCGTTGCTTGGTTTATTGCTGGTGCAAGGCAGCGCTCGGGGTCCCACAGCACCTGGAGAGGTGCCGGGCACTGCCCGTCCATGCCAGGGTCCTGTGGGTTTTGCAGCCGAAGGGGATGGACACAAGTGGGAGGGAAAAAGCACTTTATCAGTGTATTGCTGTAAAGTGAGAAAGGGAAAAAACTGGCTTTAAGAGTGGCTCCACCAGCTCTGGCTGAGCCGTGCTGCCTGTCTCCGTACTAACGGGGCACATGCTGCTCCGAGCAGGACTGCGGGGAGCCCATCCCCACAGAGCTCCTGCCGGTCCCGCAGAAGCTGTGCCACAGCCTGCGAAGGACGGGCTGATCCCTGGGCTGCCGGAGGATGCTCGGTCCAGGCATGCTGGCTTCCCAGTGGCGTTCCATTTTAAATCTCCCATTTTCCTTATTTTTCACAGGCCTTTTCAAGGACTCATCCCCAAACCCGGTAAGAGATGATGCCTTTTTGCCTTAGCAATACATTGGCCAAGTGTTTAGTGGTGGTCTGGGAGTTTTAAGCTGTGGATGGCAAGTGATAATTTTATCAGCTGGAGGAAAGTTGCCCCTGACCTTGCTTTCCTGGGCTTCTCACTTTGGTTTTGTTGTTTGGTGCATTTGCTGACATTCCCCTGCCCGAGACAGCTGGCCTCAGCATCACCCATCAGTGCTGCTGCAGTTGCCTTGTAATGACAGCATTTTTCAAGAGCTAATCTAGGGCAGGGATCTGTGTTCTGTAGTTAAGAAAGCACCCACTTTCTTAAGCGTTTTCTTAAAATAAGTGTGTATTGCACTGAGCTGGCAGGTTTGATGGCAAGGGAGGGTCAAGGGAAGGGGGTAATTAACCACAGGGTGCGCATGGGGCTGCAGCAGCGCGGCAGTGAAAGCCCTCTCTGGCTCATGGTGGATAGTCCCACATGCAGATACACCAGAGGAGACATAGGGGAGGGCAGGACGGGGTGTCCAGGGTGCGTGTCATACCCACTTGCAGAAATCATCATCCCGGAGCTGCATCTTTTCCTGTGGACTGCTGCGGTAGCTCTGTCTCTCGCTTCTAGGCTGACCAGAAAAGAGAGCTGCCGTCAGAAACGTGGTAAAAACCTGTCTTGGTTTTAAATGTCTGTAATTACAACTGTTGGAAGAGCACAGATGGGTGCAAAAAACATTGTCGTCTTTATTGATGGCTTCCCATTTCCTTGGCCAGCCTCCATGGGGATGGCACAATTTAGGGAAGACAAATATAACGGAGAGGAAAACATTTATATGCCCTTATTTGGAACAGCAAAAAGGTGTTAGATGCCTGAGAGGGCTCCAACAAAAGGCAAGCTGTCTGGAAATTCAGTCCAGGGCATCGCCTGTGTGTCAGCCCTCTGCATCCCTGTGCATGGCCCAGCCCAGATGATGGGGAGGTCCCCCGAGACCTCCACGGACCTCGGCAGTAGACTTCCAATCTTTTGGTCCTAAGCAGCAACGTGCTGGCTCACATCAGCTGGACCTTAAACAAGCCCTCGGTGAAATGCAAGTTTTGCAGAACTCTGGTTTTCCATGGAATTACGTGGCTGTAACGCCGGCGTGAGCCGAGGATGTATCCACTCCTCCAGCCGCATCTTGTCTTCCCATTCCTCTGCTGTAATCGGTATAATTATGTTAAGAGACGCTGATCTGACACAAATCACACCATTAACAAAGGAGCATATCAGAAGACAAATACTTCAACCTGCCAGCTGGCTGGGAAACGTAGCCTGATAAATAGAGATGTAGAGGAAATCGATTTTCTTTTCGATGCACAACATTTTTTTTTCCTCCTTCTCCAGCTGAACGCTCCCACCAGGAGCTGGCCCATGCTAGCACAAACCCAAAGACATATTTTATTCTGTGTATTGTGATACCCGATGGGCTGGGGAGGAGGTCGCAGCATCCCTGCCGGGCTCAGTGCTTCGCACCCTCTCCTCCCACAGGGGTTTTAAATAAGAGCAGTTGCAGGTGAGGGGGTTTTCTTACTTGACATCTCGATTTGTTGTAGACTCTTTCATATATTTGCTAGAACTTCAGAGACAATTCCAGGACTTATAATGATTTTCTAGTAGTCAGACTACCACTGGAATGTCTCCTTGAGAAAAAAGCTTGTATTTTGCCCCCCAAAAATCCCCATTGACAGCAATTAACCTCTCATCTGCTTTTCCACCCCATTACACTGAAGTGGATGGTGGCAACACAGTGCCTTGGCTTTGATCACTTTTCATCTGCCTTAACAAAATTAATGATTTCCAACTAGCCATAGATCGTTAAAAATTTAAATTTAAGAGTGTTCTTTTTACCTCAATCTTGTGTAGTAAAGTCCTGCCGTGTAAAATGAAGAGGAGCAGCAGAAGTGCGTGCTTGGCATTGAAACAAAATCAATGAAAATCACTTATTTCACAGAAGAGCGTTAAAATGAAAGCGATAGTTACTCCCAAGCAGGATGGCACTGCAAAAGTGTCTAAAAGCTGGAAAGCTCAGGAGGCGACTGTATAAATATAAGGGAAGTTATGGGTTTTGTGGATTATTTTGGCCAAAATGTACATGAAAAGTACACGTTTTAAGGGAAAAGGGAAGTTTAATATATTTAAAAAAAAAAAAAAAAACAACCTTTGGGGTAATTTTAGTTACCTTTAGGTTGCATTACAGAGTTTAATTTGCTTTAAACAAGTCATGCACCTCTTGCATTGCAAAGAGCATCCTCAATACCTGCAGGACTGTGGAGGACCGGCTTCCTTATCTCCCTCTTTGGGGACACCCATTTTTCAAGTGTGACAGAAACAGATAAAAGGATTCACTGTAATCTCAGCACCTCGCACACTTTTTTCTCAAGATAATCTGTAATTTCTCTGTTGAGATGGTATCTCCCCTGTAATGGGTTGCAGTGTGGGGGCTGAGGCTGCCGGCACAGAGGCGGCTGGGGGTGCGCACCTGCAGAGATGCTGTTTGCAGAAAGAGGTGGGTTTTGGGGTGAAATGAGGCTGATTTTGGGGAAAATAGAGCCGGTGTGCTCCCCAGTGCTCAGAGAAGGTCAGTGGCTGCAACTCCCTTCTGCAGTGCAGATCTGCAGCCTCTCAGAGGTGGGATGATGGCAGCGCTTTCCCCACCTCCGGGGGCTTTAACCCAGGAGCACAGCCTTCCTGGCAGCCACAGATTTTCCTTTTGATTTCCAGTTTCTTGTCTCCCCACCGTTGGTCTCTGCTCTGTGAAAAAGACCTTCAAAACCCCTTTTTGAAAGCAGAATGTTCTTTCGGCATTAAAACAGAAGTGGGTGAGCAGGGGTGAAGCTTGAGCGCTATAAACGCAGCACTTATCCTTTCTTTTCTTCTTTCCTGAGGCACTGAGATACAAAACAGGCTTAATTTGAGCCTTTGAAAAAAAAAAATATCAAGCATAAGTAATCTAGCACACACACACACAAAAATCTTTCTGTATGTTAATTTTTATGTGCTCTGATTGAAAATGTACACCAGCTCCATCTGTCCTATTCCCCAAGCTCCCTACCACCCTGATAGATTATTTCCCATACTCCAATTAATAAAGTAGGGCAGGCAGTGTTCTTTAATTAAAAAACCCACACATCCAGGCATCCTTTTTATATTTTTTTTTTTTAATCACAAGAGCACAATCCTCCTCAAGACTTTGATGAGATGTGCCTCGCGTTGGAAACTCACAGCAAGAAAAAAAGAAAAGAGGAAAGCGCTCGATGGGGCAGTGATGGGAGCTGAGCGCATCTTGCTCTATCACCAGGTTGCTTTTCGAGGTCCATGCCCCTCTCCTTTCACCCCCCAGCCCCAACGTTTAACCCCCGTGGGAGCAGCCGGGTTATTTATCCTTCTGATCCACCTTCCTGTTACCTGGGGTGAATTATTTTTTAGTGTTCAGCCGGTCAGTGTTTCTAGTCTGAAGGTGAAAAATTGAAGCAGGTAGTCTGAATAGCTGTGGAGCTTCAAAGCCTGTTTATAAGCATCTCTGCGATTCCAATCACCTTTTTTTCCACCTGTTTTCTGTCTCCTTTTCCTTTTTGCCTGTGTGTGTGACATCCTTGTGGCAATGAGAAGGCACCGCCATTGCCCGGCTCATCCCAGCCCTTGTGTTTGCTTTGCTTTTGCCTCCCTCCCACTCCCGGCCAGCCTTATATTCTGCCGTGTCCTTCAGAGACCCTAAAAGCCCCATTTTTCAGGGTGCTCATCGCATGGCAGGAGGGGTGCAGCTCCATCCCGGCTGTGGTCTGGCACTTAGGGATGTGCTCCGTGGCTGTGAGCCTGGTGGGATGCCTCCCATGGTTAAAACTGAGCAGCACATGTGGGTTACCAGGACAAGAAATTTTAATTATCTTTCTTAATCAGCATGATTTCATAACAGCATTTTGAAATCTTCACCTGAAAGGCTGCAAATGCCTTTGAGTTGCCGCCAACCAAACGAAATGCCATGCTACCCTTCCCAAACTCTTTCTGATTCATTTTGGAAAGCTGCAGCTGCATGCTTCTCTTCCTTGCTGCCTGCCCGTGCTCCTGCCTGCCTGCAGTCTGCCTGCGCTCCTGCCCATGCTCCTGCCTGCATTCCTCCTTGGTGGGAGCTATGCCAGGACCTTGTTCCCTCTTGGCTTGGACCCTAGCTTGGCTTTCCTGACACCGCCGTGACGCATCTACATCTCTTCCCCTTTTGCATTGCGTGTTTGCCGAAACATTGTGCGTGGTAGGCGCTGCCCGTGGGGTGCCCACACGGGCAGGATGTCACCCAGCGCTTTGGGGCGGCAGGCGACACCCAGCTCCCTGTATTTTCCAGCTGGGTGCTGCTGCGTGGCAGTGAGCGGCAGTGCTGCAGCCACCAGCTGCTGACAGCAGGATTTGTCCGCCTGCAGCCCGGGCGGTGCAGGGTTCAGCTCAGCACCCCAGCTCACCGTGATCTGCACCCAGACGCTGGCGCTTGCAGCTGCCCTGCCTAAAACCTTGGTTTTTGGTTCCTTTGGTGCTGCTGAAGTGCCGGGCTCTCCCCGCGCAGGCAGTTGACAGAGCTCTGCGCTGCAGCAGCTGCTTTCCTGAGCCTGCTGGAAATGGCTGATACATATTTTGAGCTACTTTGGATTGCTTATGTCTCTGCTCAGCAAAGCCAGACACACGCCCCTGCTCTCTCCCCCAGCCCCTCCAGTTTGCCCGTGCCAACATGTGCAGTTTGCTCCCCTTCCTTGCCCCTTCCTTGCCCCGGTGCCGTGACCCCATCCTCCCTACTGGCTCTCCCCACTGCTGCTGGCTTCAGTGTGATGAGCCGCTTCATTCTTTTGCCCATCATGCAAATCCTGCCCCTAGCCCCGTCCCTGCTGCTTTTGCCCAGGAAATTTATTTCATTTTGATACCGCTCGTCACTTTGGAGTCAGCGGCGAACACCAGCCTCTCCTTAGGGATCTCTTTTTCTCCCATTTTCCTCTGTTGCTGCAGAACTGACACAGTTTCCCCGTTTGCTTTTCATCTGCTTTAACCTCAGATTTTTTTTTTCCTCCTCTGGTGCCGGCGTGACCATGCAGCACAACCACTGCTGCTTTGGCACCTGCTGTAAATGCTGCAGTTCGGCCGCATGGACCTTGAGCTGCTGAGGAGTGCAGTGTAGCTCGAGGGATGCTCGTGGGCTCAAGCCCATCCCAAAACAGGTCCCTGGTGCACGGTGGAGAGCCCAGCCCGCCCGCCCAGCTCACTGGGCAGTTATTTAGCTACTGAAAGCATCTCTGTGTCAAGGGGCCTTGGGACCAGAGGAATTTTAAGCTGCTAGGGACAGTGTCATCCTGGGTTTTGCTTTTGTTTGTGACTGAGAAAGAAACCAAGCTGCAGCACTCATGGCTCTCTTTTTCTTTCTCTCTCTCCTTTTTTTTTTTTTTTTTTTATTCTTTTAACTTGCGCTGTAGCCCCTAGACGGATAACATCACTGGAAAAAGCCTACGCTGCCTTGAATGGTACGTAGCTCAGTTGATGCATCGTAGATGGTAGCAGACAAGAAATGCACTTGTGTTTTAATATGGGAATGAAAATGTCTTAAACCCCCAAATTTCAGGTATTGTTTTTTCCTCTCTGCTCTGTTTCCCTGTGATACTGAGAACTGAATGATGCAGGATGTGTTTAACAGTATTTTATTGTTATTAATCCTCTCTGCATTTCTAAGCACCGTTGCTGCAGTTCCTGGGCATCGGTGCCGGTTCCGCTCCAAGACAAACCAACCTGCCGCGTTATCCTCAGCTCATCCATGTGTCCGAGCAATTCACTTGTTCAAAAATCCGCTTGCCATTCACAAGAAATGCTCACACAGACGGGGTCTGGGGTTTTCTTGCTTTGCTTTAATGCATACGCCGCGCCAGGATCGGTGTGCAGTCACGTAGGCTCCAGGATTTAACATATATACTAACGTACAGGAGTAAAGAAGAACTCGTCTGGCTGTGTCTGTGGTAGGGCACGGTGTGTCTCCGGCAGATCCAGCCTTAGTTCCATCCGCTGGGATTCTGGCCATGTGTCTAGATGTTAATTGCCTGCTCCCACAAGTTTATAGCTCCGCTTTGAAAACATGCATATGCTGAGCTAATTCTAACTGTACTACACCCTGAGTTGCTGTGGAACAGCCTCAGCGAAGTCAGAGGGTTGGTTCCAGATTTTCACGGGGGTGTAACTGAATTGCACCCATTGAAGCTGGAAGCAGGGAAGGGGTATGGATTTATCCTCTGCAGATTCAGGGCCAGACCCTGGCCGCTGTAAGCAGCCCACGCTGGCCGGGTGATTCTTCGGCACAGCTGGATCGCCTGCAGGAGGGACCTCAGCCCCTTTCCCAGTGGGATGTGTTGGGCAGTGGCTGTTTTCCTGATGGAATGGGCTTCACGCCGGGGGTCCGGCTAACGGGAGGTTGTCCCTCTGAGCACGGCGGATGGGTGGAGGACGTGCATTGCCTGGCGCGGCACCCCGGGGTGCTGGCAGCAGCACGGGGAGCTGGAAGGCTGCACCGGGGACCCTGTCCAGCCGTGCTGCAGCTTCACCGCCAAGGTCAAGGCTCTGCACGTGCCGTCACAGACACAGACAGAGCCCATCTTTATCCGTGGGATACCTTGGATTTGGGTTTGTGGTGGTTTTTTTGAAGTCAGTAGAACAGGCGGTGTTCTGGATCCTGTTGTCCCACAGCAGGCACCTAAACCCCATTTTTAATAGCTTGTAAATTTGGTGTTTCTGAAAGAAATGCCGAGCTCTGACGAGTCCTATTGGAAAAGAGCAAATGGTGCTTTAAAAATGTGACCACTTGTACGTAAGTGCCTGTGGAGTGCAGGGGCCCTTGCTTCAGGCAAGTAGGACTGGGAAGAAAGTAAGTCAATCAATGGGCTACTTTTTTTAATTTGGAAAAAAAAATAATAAGATAACACAGAGCTGAAGCCAGCAGCATGCATAAACCTGCTTTATGGGAAGAACGTAGCACATCCCAGGGGTGCCAGTGGCTTCCTTGAGTTGATTATTTCCTAAACCGAAATGGATAAAGTCAAAGGTAGCTGGAGAACTTTCTTGCCCGGAGCTGGCTGGGGATGGAGGAGCAAGTCCCTGGGAAGCGGCACCACCAGCCGGAGCCTCCTCTCTGGCTTCTCTGTTATGCATGCTCAGTTCCAGGTTTTTCATGTCATTTATTTGTGTCCTTGGATAGGAATTTGGGAGTCCTGCCCACCACAAGGTGGAAAAAAAACCCCTTGGGATCTTGTTTCTTGCACTCGGGTTGCTCGGGGCATGAGCGGAAAGGAAAGAGCTGCTGCATTTTTCAGTCCCAGAGAATTAAATGAGTGAGAACACTGAAATTTGGTGTTTCTTTGTCTGCTACCATCTACACATCCATACGGGTGTGATATACAGCCCAGAAACTGAGCATCAATGACAAGGAAGTCACAGAGGGAGCCCGCAGGGTTTGCTCCCGCTGGCCTGCCGCAGCCTCGGGAGCAGCACTGCAAGGCAAGGTCTTGGGTCTTGAAAGCAGAGCTCCTTGGCAACAGTTACTTGATTTTCTTCTATTTTATGTATTTTTTGCTCCCTCCCGTTCAGGCTGCTTTGTTGCCATTTCTGGATTGGAAGCATGACTTGGCCCTGAGGTTCCTTCGCAGAAGCTTCTCCCCCCTTTTTTTTTTTTCCCTAGTTATATCAAGACAAAACTATTGTTTTCCAGGTGGAGAAGAGGCTTTTTTGAGGCCGGACCCTGCAGTAGCAGGGTGCTGAGATGTAAGGGTGCCAGCTTCTCTCCAGGCTCCTCAGCAGCAGGGTGGCCGAGGCGTGTGATTTCTGCTGGAGGTGCCTGGCGCTGGGCTCTGGGGTCCTGTGCAGGGAGGCAGGGACTCGCATCAGGTTTTCAGCTTGCATTTAAAACAAAATTGCAAGCCACGTGTTTGCTTAAATCAAAATCAAAATCAGGGGATGGCCAAAATAATCAAAATCATAATCACGGGATTGCTCAAAATCAAATTAAATAGCTGCAGACCAGGGGCAGGGGATGCTCAGATCCCTCGTGCCAAGGTTTGCAGGGCTCACCTTGATGCTGTAAATAACCAGCCTGGATTTCCACCCCATGGTGTGCCCACCTGAGTGAAAATGCCTGCCTTGGGTGCCGTGGGGCTCATGGTGGTGGTGCCTCCTCGCTGGGAGGAGAGCCCCCGAGCCAGCCCCGTGCTGCACACCCCAGCTGGCGCAGGGCTGGAGGGGTGACCCTGGCGAGAGGTGGGTAAGGTTCATTCAGCTGGTGCTTTATACCTGCGGGGTGAAAAAGCATCAAAGGAGGCTGGTACTGACTCCAGTCATTTTTCCTGGAGCCCCCAGAGGATGCTGAATAGCTGGGGGGAAAATCTACTGACATAGGCACATCGCTTGAAATGAGAGAATGGAGGAGAAACTGTCTGGCACGATGAGGACAATTAAAAAAGCTAGTAAAGCCAAGCTGATTATATGGCATATTATAAAACAATACTGTACTTAGGAGCCCAGCTATAAAAGTGCTATCTCATTCCTTGATATCACTTGTGGGAGCATTCGTGGCACTGAGGGCCTGAGTCTCCATCGCTTTGCATATTTTGCAGTCATTTACAGCACCGCAAAGTGAATGTAAAATGCTCTCAGCCGTGGCAGCGCGTGGCAAATGCAGATTTGGCAGCGTTTTATAGCTACTTTGCACGGCTCTAAAAGGCGACGCAAGGTGCCAGAGCAAAGCAGCCACCTCTGAGGTGTCCCCGTGCCGCGCTGGGGCAGAGAGACAGAGGCACAGTCATGCGTTGTGACAGTGGGACGGGTTTTGCAGGGGCTCAGAAAGAAACAGGGTATGTTATTCCCCTTCCTTTTTTTTTTTTTTTTTTTTTGCTTTGCAGATGAGGATGATGCCAACAGGCTCGGAGAGAAGGTGATTCTCCGAGAGCAAGTGAAAGAGCTTTTCAATGAAAAATACGGTGAGTCTCCCATCTGCACGCATCACTGAGCGAGTTTGTTTATGCTGACAGCAGCCATAGTTAAAATTAATTCAACTGAAGGCCTCTATTTATAGGCCGAGCGCACAGCAGCCTGCTGCAGCGCAGGTTTCGTCCCACTGCTTCACCTTACAGCCCGTCCCCAGGGCCGTTCCCATGTCTCGCTCGCGGCAGGTGGGACCGTGACCTTCTTGTTGACAGCTCATCCTTGGCGAGGGGAGGGAGGATGGAAAAATGCAGCTGAGGAGCAGGATTTGTTCAGTCTGGTGTCAGCCTTTGATGCTTTTTTGTCCCGAGCCGGTATGAGCCGTGGCGTGCGCGCTGAGCATGCCTGCCCTGTGCCAGCCTGCTGGCTGCCAGCCCCTGCCTGCTCCACCTGCCGGGCTGGCAGCAAGGCTGGAGCCGCAGCCCGATGTGGGGCAAAGCTGGGGAAAAGCGTGATGGAGCTGCGGTGGAGAAGGAGGTCAGGAAATTGAAGATCTGAAATTTGCAGGCTCCTTGCGCTGCCTGGCGAACCCATCCTTCCACCCGTCGCTGGGAAGAGGTGCAGCGGGGGTAGCAGCTGGGTGGGGGGAACGCAGGAGGCAGGCGCAGGATGCACAGCCCTGGGCAGTGTCACCGGCTCAGCCCCGTGGGTACGGGCTGCCGCTGCTCCTGCTCACAGCTGTCCTCTTGCCGCAGTTGGGGCACAGCTTGCGTAAATGCTGGGCAGTTATTTCTCAATGTGTGACTCCCCAGCGCTGTGCAGCCAGGCCACAGCAGCTCAGTGCTACCCCACCGTGTCAGTGCCGTGTCTTGCCTCCCTCCCCAAAATAATTGTCTGGAGGAGAAGGAAAATAGACAAAATGATAGCAAAGCAGTGGGGAATGTCACCCCCCTCCTTTCTCTGATCCACCAAGGCTGCTCGCCCTTCCCACAGACCCTGTTCATTTTGGGATGCTGCTCACAGGCTGTGTGCTGCTTTGGGGGTGGATTTGCCCCATTGGAGGTGCCAGCGTGTGGGCACAGGTCCCCGGGGAGGCTGGTGCCCGTGCTCTGAGCATCCCCATCCAGCTCAGCAGCCCTCACCCCACGTGGGGGCTGAGCCCACAGCAGATCCCTGCGTTCCCATGGTCCTGGCACTGTTTATGGAGCACAAGATGCCAGGTGGGCTCCGGGGACGAGCTCCCTGCAAGGAAAGCCCAAAATGTGGCTGAGGGGCAGCTCACACCTTCAGGTTTGGGGGCTGCAGAGATGCGAGGTGAGAGCAGGCTTTTACAGTTAGGACCAGCCCAGGAGGGAGAGGTGTTCACTGCTCCCCCCAGTGCAGGAACTAAAGGGGTACCCAGAGGGGTGGGCAGTAGGTTTAAGTCACGCAGAAGGAAGTACTTCTAATGCAGCAAGGAATTAAATTGTGTTATTTCACTGCCATAGGATATTGTGCAGGCCAAAGGGATAAAGTGATTCAAAAACTGGGCAGGAGCGATGGGATGTGATGATGAGCGATGGATGTGATCTCCACCCCAGTGACCCCCAAACCTGCTGACAGCCAGAGGCAAGAGGAGATGGGCAAATCTCTTCCATTTGCCCTCTCTCCTGGGCTGGCCCCCATGCTGCTGCTGCTGGCCCAGCCACGGGCTAGTGCAAGTGTGGCCATGGGTGTGCTCTGCACGGAGGAGAGGTGGGTGCACAAGTGCTGGTGCTGTAAAACTGTCCTGACCTGAGGCTTCTGGCAGGATCCCAGGTGGAGACTAACAGAGCAGGCAATAAATAGGGCAGACAGATGTGAAACATCTGGGTGGTACGTGGCTGCAGCAAAGGTCAGGCATCACAGCAGCTGTGACTTCCCCAGGTCCTCCCAGGGCTCTTGGTCCTATGGTTGGTTGGATCCGGAGCCTTCTGGGGTAAAGCTGGTGCATTGTCCTCTGCTCTGCCATTACAGGAGAGGCTCTGGGCTTGAACCGGCCCGTCATGGTGCCCTATAAACTCATCAGGGACAGTCCCGACGCTGTGGAGGTTACTGGGTTGCCGGACGATATCCCTTTCAGAAACCCCAATACCTATGACATCCATCGGCTGGAGAAGATCCTGAAGGCTCGTGAGAGCATCCGGATGGTGATTATAAACCAGCTCCAGTAAGTTCCCCCAGCTCTGTGGCCGGGGAAGGTTTCTGTTCGCTAAGCATTGCCCTTGCTTCTCCAGCCACGAGTGGGGTAAGTCACCGAGGGGCCACCAGAGCTCCGTCCCCAGCACCCACCATCCATTTATATATTATATATAAAGCATTTGTGGGGCCGGTTTATCCCCTTTTTCTTGCACAGTTTGGGATGATGATGCTGGGAAGGGGCACGACATGGAGGCAGTGGGATGGCTCAGAGACCCAGCTGAGTTGTTTTGGGTTTATTCCCACCGGGGAGGCTCCGTGTCCCATCTCCATGCAGCGGGGTGTTGGAGGAGGCAGCTCGGGGTCAGGATCTGGGCTGTGTCCCAGGACAGGCAGGCACGCGGGGGAGAAACAGCAACACCCGCCTGCTCTCACCCCCTTGTCTCTTACACAGGCCGTTCACCGAAATCTGCACTGAGGCCAAACAAACAGGTAAGGGGAGGGCTAAGAAATCACCGTGACTTTCCCTGCCCTGTGGTGGAGAGAACATACAGGCGAAACGGATGGGGGTTGTGGGGAGGTGTCTGCACCTCCCACGTGCCCAGGGGAGGCTGGGGAGAAGATCCTACCTGGAAAAAGAAGAGTCAGGCTCAGCGCCTGCTCAGGAGCAAACCATCCTCATAGATGATTCCACTTCTGTGAGCTGCGGAGAGACCAGGCTGTCAGACTCAAACTTTCACCATATTCTGGAGAATATGATTATCCCTTTCCCATTAGCAATTTACTCACCATGAGCAATTTATTCACTGGTTAAAGCCCTTAATTTGAGCCATCATTTAGCAGTTGAGCTTCTAAGGAAACAAGGTTTCTGTGATCACTGTGAATGCGTTTCTCTCTCTGTCCCATCCTCCCCAATAAATCTCAGGCAATTTTAATCAAATGTGTCAGAATTAGCAGCCCCAGAGATAATTAGGATCCTATTAGTTTTATGAAAATGGGTGGCTAGGTGGAGAAGGGACATGTGGCAAGCAGGAGCATGCCTGCAATGTGATGTAAAAAGAGACGCATGAGAAACTTGATATATGCAGATAAATATGGGTATATCATACCTGCAGATATATATGGGCATATCATCATCACAGCTGGCACCTTCACAGCCCCAAAGCACCCAGCACGGACACAAGTCTGTGGGATATCAGGCTCTGTAAGTGCTGGAGCTTGGGATTCACTTATTTTTGGGATTTTCTTTGCCAGTGCCTGAGGAAAGCTGGCAGCTCCGTGCCAGGTCGTGGAGGCCAAGCCTGCATCACCAACGGTGGCACAGCAGATGGCCGCGGGGGGATGCTCAGCGGGAGGCGAGGTCGGAGCGGCGGGAGGGTCCCTACGTTTAGGGACCACTCGCAGGGCTCGGACACCTCATGCCTTCCCTCTCCCCCTGCAGAGAAAGACACCAGCGTTCCCAAACGGAAGCGGAAGAGGATCTCCGAAGGGAACTCAGTATCTTCCTCTTCCTCATCTTCTTCTTCCTCCTCTTCCAATATGGAGTCTACATCATCAACAAATCAGATCTCACTTGTGGTAAAGCCTTCCAAATATTAGGGGGGTTACTGCCTACCTATCTCTCTGCTTCAGGATGCTGCTCTCTGCTCTCCTCGATCCGCCACCACCTCCCTCCACCTGACAAACACTGTAAAGTGTGATGTAAAATGGCACGAGCAGGTTTGGCGAAGGAGGGGACGCACCTCTGGGGCTGCCTTTTCCTGCCGGGTTTGTCTGGGGGAGGTCAGCGGAGCAAAGCACCCACGCCCCTTGGGGCTCTCCTGCATCAGTCCTGCCGAGGGCCACGGGGGGATGCTCGGCACTAGCGGGAGCCGCACATGGGACAGGCTCGAGCGAATCCCCGACCCCACCGGGTTAGCACAGCGGTGCTGGTGGCCTGGCCTCAGCCCTGTGGCACCGCTCGACAGGAGCCGGTGGGTCCCCCGTGGTCTGAGCTGTGCCAGGTCGTGCCTCCGGCCCCATCCTGGGTGCCGCACAGAGCTCCAGTGTGCAGCGCGACTGTGAAAATAGGAAACGAAATCAGGGCGATGCATCCCACTGGTCTCCCTCAGGGCTTGGCTTCGGCTGTGGATGATATCAGTTGCTTTAAAAAAATAATAATAAAAAAGAAAAGCTCACGAGAAACATCAACTTAAAAGGTGTTTTTGTTGTCAGGTTTGCTGGTGGTGTTTTGGTTTGGGGTTGGTTCTTTTCTCTTATTTGGAAGTGGGAGCAACAGCCCATGTTGGAACATGTCAGAGATGTGATGTGTGCGTGGTTTTGTGTTGTGTCCTAACAGAGACTTTTGCCTTCTTTTTCTCTCCCTCTCTTTCAGCAATGGCCCATGAACATGTACATGTTAGACTATGGTGGTCTAAACGTCCAGATCCCAGGACCTATTAACTATTAGACCTCAATACCGAATAAGAACCTCAAATGAAAGACTAAATAAATAAATAAATGTAATTTATGTAAAAAGTGTATATTCCAATATGTATCAATGCCTTTTAGTTTTTCCAATGATTTTTACACTATATTCCTGCCATCAAGGCCTTTTTAAATAAAGATAAAAAGTGTTGCCTTGCTCTTAAAAGTACTTATTTTATTACATATATTATTGATAAATAGCATTTACAGGTAAGAGTAAGTGCAGGAGGGCACCCCCAGACAGACCTTGTCGTGCTTTGGCTGCTCAATAAAATCCTTAATGTCACCAGTGCTTGAAACCAAGAGGTCTGAAACATTTTAATGCTTTGTTTAATTTAGATCAAAGGTGTAAAAATTTACATAGAGAGCTGCAGGAGGAGCGGGACCAAACTGCAGCGGTGACGGACAAGGGAGCCAGCCCTTAGGAGCACCAGAGACCTGCGCCCGCGAGTCCTGTTGGCTCTGGAGCAGAAGTGGGTTTGGATTAAGTGGGGAGGAGATTCCAGCCCCCCCAAGGAGTGGGGTCCCCACAAGGCCTCTCGTGGCTGGCCTCCTGCCACCCCAGACTTGGAAAGGCCCAGAAACAAGTTCAATTGCATGCATTTAACTGGCTTCTGAACCAGGAAAAGATTTTCATCTGGTGAAGTTCTTCACTATTTATGATTTTCTAAGAGGTTTTGATGCCTTACTGGGGGAGAAGCTCCCACAGTAAGTACAGGCTGATCCCACTGATGCTCCACAGGTTCCATAACGCTGGACCAAGAGCCGCGAGCGGCATTGCTGAGAGCATCCAGGGGTGCCCCTGGGCTCCTCCGCGTGCCCTGAGCCGCTTCACCCTGTCTAAGAAGCAACCCATTAAATTGAGGGATATTTGAAATTCCTGCAATTTTACTTCCATTCCTGGAGTTTGGCAGCAGAAGCTAATGGCACCAACCCCTGTAACTGACTACCGCACGTATTTAACTTGTGCATTGTGTTTGCTGAGAGCCGTCCATGGGCCAGACGGCACGAGGGCGGCATGAGAAGCCAACAAGAAGAAACATCCCATGTAGGTAAACGCAGCCCAGCATGAGCCACCGGTGAAGCGAGGTGCCCTGGGGCTTGTAGCCTTGGTGTCAGCCCAAGCAGCAAGGTGGGGCGTCACCACTGGTGGCCATTGCTGGGCAGGATGGGTCACAGCCTCCTCTCTGAGCAAACTGGTCCCCGAAGCAGCGGCCGTGGTCTGCGGGAGGGGGCACGGGAGCGGGCACAGGACCCAGGTCGCTGGTAGCAGCTTCTCTGAGTGCAATGTGCTGCTTTACTTGTTTTACAGGTTTTTGGTCTGCTCGAGTCCTTGTCTTTTCAGGCAGCGGGAGGGTGTTGATGGTGGGTAGAAGCTTTTCCAGGCAGCTGCAGTTGCTCCGGACTTGCATTTGCTGCAGAGTTGGATACAAATGATCACATGAGATAATAAAAGCCCAAACAAATGTAGGAGACTGCACAAAGGCGGCAGCCAAAAGAAGGGCAAAGATCTGTATCAGTGACCCCAATTAGAAATAGAGTTTGACATCTGAGCGGTTGGCATCAAAATCTGAAGTCTTTCATGTTTCTGCCTGATGCTCAAACCTGTGGCGTCTCCAATTAGGAAACAAAGAAACATGATTCAGAGGTAAAAATATGATTTTCTCTTCCCAGATGTCTGAAAGGGGCTTATTCACAGATCAAACCCCACCGAGTAGGTGTCTCCTAAGAGAGAGACTCATTATATTTTGACTTTTCTTTTCTCTTGCCATTAAAAAAATAAAGGTCTGATGCTGTAGCCCCGAAGGCGGCAGCACAGCTCGGTAATGAGTGGAGACGTTTGGGGCTGCCCCAGGTCTGTTGCTGGTCCCAGCATCCCACGGACAGGCCAGCGGCATTGGGGATGCTGCGGCGGGATGCAGGTCTGCAGCACTGCGCCCTGCGCGGGCACTAATTGCTGCTGCGGGAAGGCAGGGGTGAGCACAGGCAGCCGAGTTAAATTAGGGCATGGGAGCTACGCCGGGGACTAATGATGTAGTTCAGAAAGCTGAATGCAGCCATAAAGGCTGTAAGTGGGTAGGGGGGAGGGAAGCTGAGCAAGGAAGCAGCGTAGGGCTGTTTCCCCGCTCTGCATCTTCCCTCTCTGCCAGCCAGCATCCCCGGCTCGCAGCCTGGATGGCAGGATGGGGCACGGGAAGGCTGGCTGTGCCGCTATGGCACGGGCTGAGCCAAAGCTTGTGTTTTCTTCCCAAAGTTTCTCAACGGAGCTCTGCGTGCCCCTGTGGCCCTTCGTGCCCTGCCCTCAGCTGGGAAGCTCCACGGCTGCCTGGCAGCTCCAGTATCCCCAGGCTGGATTTTGAGGCTGCTGGGTTCTGGTAACAGATATATCTTTGGGAGCAAATGGCAGTAATTCCCGTTGGAATTTCAGGGCCACAGCATCCACTTTTAAGTTTCTGTGGCCAGAGTGGAAAACTGCTGTGCTTGGTGCCTGTGTTTGCTTGTGACCCAGGAGCGCTGACCCTTCCCACTTTGGAAAAATTACAGGTATCACTTTATTAATGTTTTCCCTCAGTTGTAATTCTCGCAGCTTCCATAATCTTGATCCTGCAGTCACAGGGTATTTTTATACCCGGGTTTTGTGTATAACATGATTATATGCTGAACGGGATCTGCTCCATTGCAATTAGACAAGTGAAGATTCAGATCTTAACACTTGAGCCACGTTTCTCATTTATTACTTTTCAAAGGCTTTGTTGGGGGGGGGGGGGGGGGGGTGTTCTTGTTTATGTGTTTACAAATCCAATAACAATCCTCATTAAGAGTTGCAAAACATGAAGCCATTTTGATCCCAGGCAGATGGCAGCTAAATGAAGTTTAATTAAAGAATGAGAGCTTTGATTCAAATCATTTTTAAAAAATATAGTGCACTGAGATGCTAGAGAATGGCATAAACAGCATCTGTGCTTTTATTCAGAAGCCTGAATGCATTGGCGAGGAAGCACTTTGCAAGCCCTTTCGGAGCAATTGTGAGCCGCGGGCTGCAGCTCGCCGGGCCGGCACGGCTGGCTGCGTGCGGAACCCCCTTCCCCTGATGCTGCGGCAAGGCTGGGAAATGAATAATGCAGCCAAGTGGGAGCTCTGGCCTCCTTCTTGGGGTGTTTTATTTAATTTTTATTTTTGAAGAGTTCAGCTGATGCCAAAGCAAGACTTGATTTGAGATACAATCAAGTTTCGGGCTGTTTCCCCGCAGTAACTATCCCCTTCCAGCAGCGTGCAAGCAGTGTGGCTAGCACATACGTTACGTGTGGTCCTTTGTAGCCTATACAGCTTATAGCCTGTTGCTTATCAAAAGCTAAAGCTGACAAAACAGAGGCTGAGGTGTCGCAGGAGGCTCCATTCAGGTGGTGCTGAGGCTTGGCTGCTCCAGGATGGCTCTGGCCGGGGCTCAGCACTGTCCTGCGGGTCCAGCCCCATGTGCCCACCCCGCTGTAGGGAGGTTTAAAGCCCCCCGCGTGCCAGCCTGCGGGGTGGTGCAGGGCAGCCCGGCGGATGCTTTTCCACACCAAAACTTGCTGTGCTCTCAGCAAGAGACAGGCGCAGGTCTCTGTGCCGGCTCTCTCCAGCAAGTGTACACCGAGCCTTTCCAGGGGTGGCAGCCACCTAACAGCACGGGGACTTCGATTTATATCATGTGCCTGCGAGTTGTGTGACCTTCAGCCATGGCTTTCCTTCCCCTGCGTAACTTGTGTGTGTGTATATATATATATATATTTGTGTATATACATGTATCTATCTCTATATGTATACATTTATATTTTTTTCCCACTTGTATATAATATATAACTTGTGCCTTGCCATTTCTTGGATTATTTTCCCCAGTTAACGGCTCAAACACTGTTCATTTTAAACTGCTAACCCTATTGATTAGGATTACCTAATCCAGAGAAAGAAATCCTGCCGATGTGCCGCTGGATGGGAGAGCTGGTGGGCAGCAGCGATGCTGGAGGCTCCAGGGTCAAGCATGGGGAGGGAGCCACAGTGCTGTAATTCATGAAGAGAAGACGCTGCCAGCGGAGTATCTGAGCCTGTTGTTCAATGAAGGTGTTCAATAGCGGTCTCAGCCTCAGATTAACGGGTCTGCGGGGTATAAAGGCAGATTGATGTAGCTGAACTGAACTGGTGCAGTCTCATGAGAAGATTAACGTGTTTGCATGAGTGGGGTTTTTTGAGGGGTGATGTTTAAGTGGAATGAATCTCTGGAAGCCATCATTATTTATTCATTTTTTCCCTGATAAAATGGGCACTCCTAGAAGGGACAGGCTGAATCTTCAGCAAGACCATTCGTCTTACTGAAACGGCTTCATAGTCCTTACGGCAAGGGCTGGGATTTCATCGCTGCCTGCACAATTTGGGGACGTAGGGCTGTGGCACACCCGCTGCCATCGGCAAGCTCGGGGAGCCAGCAGCTCCGCTGCTTCACCCTGCTCCGCAGTGGCAACTGGTGGCAGAGAAGACTGATGGACATCTCCCCTGGAACAGCTGTGCGGTCACAGGAGGGTAACGAGGCTCCTCGTTAACCTGCACATTAGTGCTTCCCATAGAAGGGTCGGGGCAGGAGCTTTTTAAGGGAAATGGGAGGAGGGGGAAGGTGCTGGGAATGGTTCATTGAGGCTCGGGGAGGCTCTGTGCCAGAGGATGCTGTGGAGAGTTTCTGTGGTCTCAAGGGGAGGCTGGAGAAGTAACTTGGAAGCAAGACCTGCTGAAGGCTACCCAGCTGTCAAACCACATTGGGTTGAGGGCTGCCAAGCAGGCGAACCACAGCCTGGGTGAGTACTTGGGGACAGCATTGCCTGTGCTTGCCCTGTTCCCTCTTCGGGCCACCCGTGTGCAACCACAGCAGCATCTGCCTGCGCTGTGCCCCAGCCCCGCAGCCCCAGCGAGCGTGGCTATGCCTGTGTAACCCAGGGCTCGCTCTGGAGAAGCGCCCTGGGTAGGGAGGCTTGTTTCATGGAGACTCGCTGCTCGTCTGCTTGGTCCTCTGGACACACAGCTGTAGAAGTATGTGCAGATCTGCCCAGCAATTCTGTTCC
The DNA here is from genome assembly GCF_963210335.1 of Falco punctatus. Taxonomy (NCBI): domain Eukaryota; kingdom Metazoa; phylum Chordata; class Aves; order Falconiformes; family Falconidae; genus Falco; species Falco punctatus. Next base: position 103,776,723 of record NC_137580.1, on the reverse strand, counting down.
TGGGGTTTGGAAGAGCTGGGAGGGTCACAGGTGACCGGTGCTGGGGAAGGCCATTGCTTTCACTCCTTCGGTCGTGCCCCTCAGCTCTGGTTTGGTGTTGGTCCTGCTGGACCCAAGCCAAGATGTCTGACCTGGTTTGGACCCACCAGGCTTGTTCTCTCTGGTCTTATGTTATGTGAACACCAAGGAATTGCTTCTGGCACCTGCATGGGGGTGTGCCGGGGTGCAATCCAGCATCACCGAGCAGCGAGGTGCTGCTGCGCCTGAGGCACAGCCCGTCCTGGGAAAGCTCCTAGAAGTGGCTGCAGCTGAGTGGCCCATGATAACCGTCTCTCCTCCTATCCTGCTTCAAAGCTTTCTCCAAAATGCTTTCCCCATTTCTCTGGCTAAATCAGTACAGCTTATCTGTTGTTGTTGGGTTTGCTTGGGTTTGGGTTTTTTTTCACGACCATACAGATGAGAGCTAAGAAAACCACCACCACCACATGTAGCACCATCGCTGCTTTGCTATGTGGTGGCATGGAATTTCTTCTCTGTTATAAAGATGCTACGTTGGCTTGGCAGCTTGGAAGCCTCCACTTTAGGACAGACCCTGGTGGTGCTGGTGCCAGTCTATGGAGCACTGACTGCAGGCTCAAGGTCTTATAAAGGATTATAAAGTCCTCAGGAAAGAGGTGCATCTCACTTGTCTACCGGAGTGAGTTTCCTTGCAGTTGTTCTACTGATATTAATGGCTCATTTAAAGATGCTGGTTATCTTGCTGATGTCTGCATGAGTAAATCAGTCTTCTGTTGCAACCAGGACAAAAAAAGACCCTCTTCTTCACGCCCAAATGTCAACAGACCTGAGTGCAGAATAATTGGAGATAAGGATGCAATAGGCTGATTATGTTTAGAAGCACTAATAGATCTGCAGATACGTAAGTGATGGTGACAGCCAACTGTGTTCAGCCAAAAATAAGTACGATGGCCCAGTGTTTGCCTGGGGAAGATGATGGCACTGATGGGTGAGAAAGCTCCTGTGTGAAGCGCTGCTCATGCTGGTGCTGCCAGGCACTCCCCAGGAACATCACCTCTCTGGCAAAGGTGGTGATGGATGTGAACAAACACGCTCTCCTTCATTGAGGAATGCCGAATGGTTAGTTTGCACAAAAAACGCCCAGCTCTGCAGCTGAGGAAAACTGCATCTGGCTTCGACTTCTCACTTCCAAGATGATCGGTGCAGAGCGCTCACACAGCCTGGGCTCCCTGCTAGGAACACCCGGCTGCTCCTTGCTGCTCAGTTTTAAGCTCCTTCACCTCTGCTTTTGGGTGGCTTTTGGCCCCTTGGGAGAAGTTGTGTGCCTTGGGGAGGGGCAGGGGAGCTGATCCAGGGGAGAGTCAGGTTTAGAGCAGCTCTACAGAAGAGCCCCCAACCCTAGAAGACGACCCTGGTCCCCAGCAGCCTGCTGCTGCTCCTCGCTGCCGTGGTCCCGGCACACCCGCGCAGCTCGTGGAGGCAGGAGTACGTGCAGGGAAGGGGTGGACAGCATCTGGGAAGATCACACTGGAACCATAACCTGAGCACAGGCAATGCTCTAAAGTGGTTATTGGTTTTGCTGATTTTTTTTCATTTTTGTATAAAGATATTTTTGGGTTTTTTTTTGTTCAGGTGCCAATGAAATTGCTCTGTAATGTAAAGCAAAAATGCTCCCAAACTCCTTTCTGCTAGAAACGTAGGTTGAGTAGAAATGTCCATCTTTTATTGCAAGTACAAGAATCCCTTTTCAGCCTTTGCTGTTGTGGGTATTTGTATCAAATATGTAGGTGCCCAAATTGCTGGTCTGTTTGTCAACAGCTTGATCTAGGCTCCATAATTACACTAGCAAAGATTTCTTAGTGAGGAGCATGAAGGCGGGGGGTGGGGTGGGGGAACCCAAACAAAATTAGAAGATCCCCCAAACCCTCTCTTGGATGATAAAGCATCACTGGCAACCCCCCGATCTAATTCCCACCTAATAGAAAAAAAAAATAAATATTTGAGGGATTGGCTAAACACACAAGACACAAGCACTGCTGGCTTCTGCGTTCCTTGAAGATGTGGGTTACACAGCTGAACTCATTTGCAGCGCGCCTGCACTAGGTCTGAACTATCACGTTTCGTGTTTGCTCGCGCCGTCCTTTCCGCTGCCTGGGACGCTTTGCAGTGCCGGCCCGAGCCTGGCGCTGGGCTGGAGCGGGCCCAGGAGCGCGTGGCGGGATGCTGGCACATCTCCCGCTCTGCCATCTTGTGCACAACCCTCCCGGCTTTCATTTTAGAAACACTCGGTCCCCGGCTGGCATGGCTGGGAGGAAAATTTGGGAAGCACCAGCGGATGCAGCAACGTCTGCATGAGCCTGCGAGGGCACTGACCATTCTGAGACATGAATAATTACTCGGCAGCCGCAGATACTTTTCATGTCCACGTTAACCACTGTGCTCATCAAAGCATCTTACCGCACAGATTTGCTGGGTATTTTCAGAGTGGCAACTTCTTTTGTGCTGTAAGTAGATGTGTTTAGGGGTCCCAGTGACCTACTGCTAGCGCCTGCAATTCTGGAGAGCATGTCAAGTTTTTGGTTTTGTTTTGTGGGTTGTTTTTTTTCCTGATCTTTGGAAAAACGCATGTTTATTGTCACTGTAACCCTCTGTCACAAAAGGTGAATTATTTTAAAATGCTTCCTTCTTCTTTTCAAGTTACAGCACACAAGCCAGTGCAGAATTTCTGCCTAGTCTGTAGATTTCATGTTGACATTAAAAATGGTAATAGAAGGCTCTTGATTTAAGATCACCACTCTGGGGCGATGTGGAGGGGAGAGCCAAGACATTCTAGTAAACATTCCTTGCTAAACTTCCCAGAACATCTGTAACTGAGGGAAGATGAGTAAATGATAGGAGAAAACAGTGCCTGTGCTTTTACTGGCCAAATATTTGTACTGCCCATGTGTTCACCAGCCTTATCACATGCACCACATTCAAAGGAAAAATACAGGATGTCCTTATTTACTATTTAACAGAGAAAAAAACTTGGTGAAAGAAAACTGCAGAGGAATCTAGAGAACTGGAGCAAAGGAAAATTGGTAAAGGAGCATGAAATAAGCTTATCTGGAGCCGTGTGCTGGAAAAAATGTGAATCGCTATAGTCTTGTTCTGGTCTGTCATCGCTACTGTGCTCTGACACAAAGAGCGTGTTGCTCTTCCTGAGCTGTAGTAGAGCTATACTGGATTGGAAGTTGCAATTAAAAAAAAAATTTGGGAGAAGGAAAGAGATTACATCTACATATAAAAGAAACAGCACACAGCGGGGAACTACGAACCCTGTGCTCTGGGGGTCTGACAGATTTGCTCATAGCTTCCAGACTCTGCAGCCTGACTTCTGCACTAAATATAAAAGACAATATAATTCTGTGTTATTTTTTTTTACGAGACGTTGGGGCTTCCTCTCCGTCTGCACTCCCCCTCTATTCAAAGGTTATATATGTGAATCCTGGAACTAAAACACTTTGAGGAAGAAATGGCAAAACACCAAGTAAAGGCTGGCAAATTGAGGCGCATATCCTGTGCTGGACAAAGATAAGGCAGTACTGGGGTGGAAGAATTGGGATTGGATCCAAACCCGCCACGCATGAAGTTTTTAGCAGGGGTGTTGAAGTTTTCCTGCCTGGAAAAGCAAGTGGTGATCAGTGTAAGACTGGTTGGTTTCTCTGTGCCCTCCACCCCTTCACACATTTTTAAGGACTCCAGTAGTTCCAGAGGGCATACGATAAGGTTTTCAGACTCTCAGATGTTAGATGGAAGTTGTCAAGGATATTTAGATTTACCCATAGAAACTTCAAGGGTGAGTTGACTGAAATCCCCTACGCTACACTTAGCTTGAGGTTAAATTTGTAACTTCTTCCATACAGTGAAGCAAAGCCTTCTGATAAAGGCAGCCTAGCTTTTGTGAGTGCTAAAGAGAATAATGCATGTTTCTGGGGATGAAACAGAATAATTCCCCAAACTAATAAGTAAGTTAAAAAAAAATAAATGTAGTGGTCTCAATTTATTTTCAGAAGGCGGCTTATGAACTTGAAATGGAATTTCTTTTTTTTTTTTTTTTTTAATGATGACAAAAATAACTCTGAATTCGACTCCTCTCTTCCAGCGTTTTTAGTTTTACAGTCTGGCTCCCTTATTTAAAACAAATGTTTTGCTTGCCTTGTAGTTGTGTGAAAATCTCGTTCAATCTGTAGTTGAAGCCCAGCTGGTTAACTAGTCAAGGGAAAAGCAAAGGGATACAAAATACTTTGAAGCAAGGAATTTACATCAAAATATTTTCTGAAGCTAGAAGACTCGTTCTTGAATTTTAAATCTAGAAACAATGTAAAGATTAACTGGTCAGATGTTATATGTAACGGTCAGTTCAGGAATCTGCGGGTAAAAATCCACAGAGGCTGTGTATTACACTGAACGTCTTTTCTAGAAGGTATTTCCTGAATTTCCAGGCTCTGAACTGATGGATAAACCATTGTGGTCCATGGTAATATGTTACAGTTGTTAATTACTCCAGCTACTAAAAACATACAAGTTATTTCTAGTCTGAGCATTGATTTACAACATCCAGCGAATGTCTCAGATGGATTTAGAAGCCTTAAGGAACTAATTTTTCAGTTACTCATCTTGCAACCACACTGGGTAAACACTATTCTGCATGAAGCATGACTTAAGTTTAACTCTCTGACTTCAGTTAACTCCTAAACTTTATCCAGCTCCATAGCTCATGCGGCTGGGTCGGGTGGCAGAGAGGCATACAAAATCTTGTCCCTGAGAAATACCGAATTTCTACTCTTCTGAGGACCCACATGGCAGCAACACAGTCCTTCCAGCAGGAAGCAGCTGCCACACGTGACCCTCAAAATAAATCATGAGGTGATGCTGCGTAGCCAAAAGGCATCTCCTCTGCCACCAGGAACAGCTCATGCCAGCAGGACGAGGGCCTGGACACAGCCTCCAAGTGATGTCCTGGCAATGAGCTTCCATTTCTTAGGCAGGTAAAACTTCTCCCGTCTTCCAGGAGGATTTGCTTGAGTAACTTTTGGACAGGGTGTCCTTAGGACATCGAAATCTGCATGAAATGGCCACTATGGGCTGCGTGTGCAGTCAGGTACAGTAAGATGACAGTATGCAGTTATGGAGGAGCGATGCCTTCCGCTAAAAATGCCATCTGAACAGCAAGAGGAGCTGATGTGGATTTACAAAAGAGTTGTGGCTGCTTAGAAAGATTCAGTGTCTCTAGTGCTGAAGTCCTTCACCAGAGGTGATGCCTTTCCCTACACAGGATCTGCCAGAAGGAATCACCCAAGTGCTGTAAGGCAAAATCTTCTAGTTTAGTTTAAGGTAGTGATGAAAGTTGGTGGTGGCTTTTTTGTGTGTGTGTGTCTTTTTTGTTTTTTTTTTTTTTAGTGTTTTGGTGGGGTTTTTTGGTTTTGGTGTTTTTCTCTTTTTTGCTGTGCCACTGCAGGATGCTTCTGTCCCTTTCCCACAATGATGAGAAGTTGCATCCAGCTGAACACTGGCAAGGAACCACTGAGAGCCGCAACATCTTGAATCACTTGGGCCGTTTGCTTGAGGGACGCTGGTCAGGGTTTGCAGATTGGTGTTTGTTTTGCACAAACTCCATAGCCCCAACAGCCACGGTACGGGAACGGCCCACGCATCTCCTGCAGGGCCCTTTCCAAGCAGACAGCTTCTAAGCTTTAATTTCCAGTTTGATTTATCGCTATGTATTGCAATGAGGGGAAAGCTGAATGCTTTCAACTGAGCGTGCTTGTTTCCTTTACAAGGGAAATTTAGTTGAAATCGTGGTGTTTGATGGTTGCTCTTGACCAACTCTAGACATGGTTCATGTTCGAAAATACCATTAACTGTTTTATTTAGATCTCAACAGTCCTATACACACTATAATAAAAATGTTGGTATTTATGAAAATGAGTTTATTTTTAAGAGCACTTTTTTGGCGTTGGAACTGACGTTGCAATGCAACGTTTCCCGGTGAGCGGAAAACTTTCTATCCGCATTTACCGTGCTGAAGCCAAGTTCAAAGGATGAGAACAGCGATGCCAGCCGCAATGCGGGCCTGGCTGCACCCAGAACAGATCTCGGCGGTGGAATCCGTTGCACGGGGCACCTTTGTCAAAGAAAGAAACGAACTTTCACCAACGGGGAATTGGTTTTGCTCTGAGGTTCGTTATGAAATGGAAAAAAATACATGGAAAAGGCAGGGGTTTCTGCTCAAGGGCTGCAGCGCGGGTTTGGGAGCGCTGGGACCGCCCCGTGCCCCACAGGCCAGGCCGGGCCGCCGCACGTCGGGAGGCCCGGCGCTCCCCGGGGCAGGCCGCAGGGGGGCGGCAGGCCCGGGGGCGGCGGGAGGCAGCTCCCCCCGCGCCTCCATCTTCCGTCCCGGCCCCCGCGGGGCGCAGGGCCCCGGCCGCCCCTCCCGGCGCGGGGCACGGCGGGAGCCGCAGTCCGGGGCCTTCCCCTCGGCCCGGCCCGGCCGCCGCCGCCGGACTGCGGCTCCCGGCGGCCCCCGCGAGGGACGCGCCTGCGCGGCCGCGGCTCCGCGAACAAAAAAACCTGCCCCCTCCCCTCCCCGGAGCGGCGCTGGGCTCTGCCCGACACCGTGAGGATAAGAGCGGGGCCGTGCGGCCGCCCGGGCCCATCGCCGTGCCCGCTGCGAGCCCGCGGGGAGACGCGCCCCTGGCCCGGCCCTTCTCCCGCAGCCCGGCGGCGCCTCGTCGCCTGCAGCCAGCGGCACCGCCTACCCGCGCCCGGCGGCGGGTGAGTGGGAGGGCGGGAGCGGGCCTGGCCGGCGCGACGGGCGGCACCGTTACCCCGCCGGTCCCCGAGGGGAGGCCCCGCGGCGGGGGGTGAGGGGCGGCGGGGCCGCAGCCGCGGGGTAGCCGGGGGTAGCGGGGTGGCCGGTCGCGCCGCTCCCGCCCGGGCCGGGGGCGAGGGGGGCTCGGCGCCGGGGGGGGCGGGGCCCCGCGCCCTTCACCGCCCCCTCCCCCGGGACCCCGGCCACCAGGAGGGGGGGGTGTGGGGGGGGTGGGCGCTGCCACCGTGCCCCCGCCTCCCATTGGTCGGCTGGGCGGCGCGCACGTGCCGGAGCCCTGCGAGGGGCGGCGGCGATTGGGCGCAGGCGGGAAGGGGGCGGGGTGGAATATGCAAAAGAGCTGCGGTGGGGCCGCCCCCTCCCGGCCGCGGCCCGCGTGGGCCGCGCCGCTGCACGGAGCGGGGGGCGGCACCGGCGAGTCCTAGCGCAGCCTCTTCCAGTTTTGTACTTCGTTTTCTTAACGTGTAGAGGCATTTAGATATTTTTTTTCTTAACATTTAGTAGAGTTTAGTATTTTAATTTTTTTTCTTGATTTCTTTTTCTTAATTTTTGATTTGGATTTTTTATTGATATTTGGAGGGTTTTAAATTTTCTTAATTTTTCCTAAGTATTCAGAGGAGTTTAGGTTCTTTTATATTTCTTAACATTCAAACGAGTTTAGATTTTAAAAAAAAATAATTTATGAACATCCATAGGAGTTTAGATTTTTTTTCTTAACATTTAGAGGGTTTTAGATTTGTTTTATTTTTTTAACATTTTGAGGCGTTTACATTTTTTCTTATTTTTTTTCTTAACATCTAGAGGAGTTAATGAGGTTTTTTGCTTAACATTTAGAGGCATTTAGAGGTTTTTAATTTTTTTACCTTAACATTTAGGGGAGGATAGGTTTTTTATGTTTTTTTGTTAACTTTTAGAAGAGTTTAGATTTTAATATTTTTTGTCTTAACCTTTAGTGGATTTTAGAGTGGTTTTTTTTCTTAACATTTAGAACAGTTTAGGGTGGAATTTAGAATATTTTTTTCTTAACATTTGAATATATTTTTTTTCTTTTAAATGCATGAGGTAAACCAGATGGCGTGAAGGGTTGTCCATTGTACAGCCCGGTGAGAGGCTGCCGGGGTCCCTTGTCCATCAGGGCATGGGAACTTTTTCCCAGGAGTTTGGCTGAAACTGGTCTTCTTTTGGAAAACGGATGAATTTGTCAGTTTTCCAACAAAAAATGACACGTTCCCAAATGCTTGCTGGTGGAATTAGCTTTTATCTCTGGGCTCCGATCCTGGGAGGAGAGTGACTTCTGTTGGGATGGGCATAAACGCTTCGATCCCAGGAGGAACACCTGTACCCGATGCTGTGGAAATGGGCGTGCTGGCCCGTTTGGTTAAAGACTAAATTAATTACTATAATGGGACTAAAGGGAGGAAAACACGGAGGGAAGGAGGTGACCAAGCGAAGGGCCAGGTGCTGCTGAGGTGTGATGGGCCGATCAGTGCCACGAGATGCTGGTGCTGGGCAGCAAAGGGATGCGCCTCGGGTACCACCTAACATAAATTGATGGGGTGATTATATATTTTTTTTTTAACTTTTTCCAAGGTGTTAAACCACAGAGGGGTACCTAGTGTGACTTTAGCTCCCTGTGGGAATGCCAGCGGAACTGTTTTGTTTGCCCTTGTGTTTCCTGTGACTCTAGCGGTATGGCATGGAAATCCAAAGGAGCAGCTCGCGCTAGCGAGGACATCAATTTCTCGCTCTGGAAAAGGCGCCGGCACCGATTTTCTTATAATTAAATAAATACCAAAAGAGTTTAGACTAATTCACTTCTCAAATATTATGAGTAAGTGTTGATGGACACACAGAACTAAAGTCATTGTTATTCGACGATCATGTTGACTAAGTAAATATAATTATGCTGGTAAAGACAGAAGTTACCAGGTGGTCAGGACTGCTGTGATTAATATTTAATTTTGTTTACATGATTTCACCATAATTTATGAATGCCTACGTGCTGCAGGAGGATGCTGTGTACTCAAAAGCTAAGTGAGTTGTTCCCCAGGTCTGTCTTGAGTACAGAAGGGACTTTTACACTGATGGTTTCTTAATTACGTTCGCTTTTATATAGTTGCCTTGTGAGGTATATAGATACCACATTTTCGTTTTATCTAAGATTTTGTGGTCTATAGGAATCTTTAGAAATGGTGAAAATCAGATTTAAATATCCCTTTGCAAACATTACGTGGAATGTGGAATGAGAGGAATCAGAGGTGCTTTTACAATAAGTCGCTGGAATCTTGGTTTACTTTTTTAATGGTTCTTAGAAGCAGTGGAGGTAGTTGCCATCTAGGCTGACTTAAGTCATCATGCAGTGCTGAGTATCATGAAAGTACCTAGAAAAATGGGGATTAATTATTGCTGGTTGTGAAGGGGGGGGTCTCACAGCTGTGTCGTGAACCGTGCTCCCCCCTGCCTGCAGCAAGACGCTGCTGGTTTGGAGTGACTGTGCTGGGTGCACTGGGCACCCCGTGTTCCCTCTGACCTTGGTTCGTTAGTGCCTTTCTCCTCCTCCCCGACTGCCTGTGGTCGCAGACCTGCTCAGCTGCCCTGGGAGGGGCGGGGGGGAAGGCAAGCTTAAATCGGTGAGCACCGCAGTGGGGATGTGGGGCGGCGTGTTGATTTCCAGCGAGATGGTATTTCCGAGTGGTGTGATTCTGCAAATTCTGTTAATTAGAGAGGGATGTGGTGCTCTACTGGTGGGGTTTGTTGGGGTAAGCTGAACATTCCATACTGAGTCTTGTTGATTCTGCTGCTGTCAGTTAAATCCCTGTAATGGGAGTGGGATTGACATGGTGGCAGTGAAAGTCCCAGCTGCCGTGTGCCACGGCCACTGTGCTGCACCGTGGTGGTGCCAGGGGTGAACGGCACGGGTGTGCTCACCAGGGTATGAAACCAGCGAGTGCCACCCCTCTGTTCCTGGTGGCTGGGGCTAGAAGGTGCTGCAGCTCGAGGTTGGGGAGATAAACAGGTTTTTTAGTGAGCAAAGGAAAATGAAGGTTGACTTTAATGGTGCTGCGTGCTTTTCTGGAGTCGGCCACCCTGCTGCTGTGGCTGAGGCTGGCATGGAAGACAGCAGGGGTGCTTCAGGGAGTATGTGTGGGGGGAGAGGGGCAGAGCCTCCCCGGGACCTTACGAGGCTTCTTCAGGGCTGCTCTGCTGTCCTTGAGAGTCACTTATATTCATTTTTAGCAGGGGGTTAGTAGCCTGGGTTCAGTCTCGGCTAAGGGCTGACATGCCTGTGTACGTGACACGGCTCTGGCAGATGTGCCCAGCTGTGTACCTCCAAGGGAGCCACCTCCTGTCTGGAGGAGCTGGCAGTAAACCAGAAGAGAGAAACCCCGATGGGTTTGGGTTGACTAAATGCCCTCCGGTAGCTCCGTGTTGTCTCTCCTTCCTGTTCCTGATGCTGGGAAGCTTCGCCTTCTCGTTTGCGGTGTAGGCTGTGAGCAGAGTGAAGCGCTGCCAGACCTGCCTCTGCCTCTTCGCTTTGGGTCGAGCTGGCTGGGACCGTCTGGAGCTGCTCCTGCCTGGTGTGGGACGGCACTGCGGCACTCCGTGTGGTTCACGGCAGCCTGGTCCTTCGCAGAGCTAACGGGGATGTCTCTCATCCAATTTGATTCATAATCTACACGTGCCAGATGCAGATGGTGAAGAACCGGCAATGCTTTTGTGAAGGCGCTCCTGGATCCTTTGCTTCTGTTTCTCTTGGGTTGCGGCTGTTGAAAATATTTCCTTTCCAAAAATCGTTGTGTGTATCTGAAGGTAGGGATGCCGCGCAGCCGGAGCACCCTTGCTCTTAAGCTTCTTGTGTTTCGGCTACGTGTGAGCAGTCTAGTGGCTGGAAGGAGCAGAAAATTGTTGCTTATAGAGTTATGTCACTGATCATCTTAAAATTATACAAATGTCTTAACAAGGAATAAAGGGATGGCGTATGTCAGCTGCGAACGAACACTGGAGGATGCAGGTGGCAGTCTCCTAACCCTGTGTGCACCGTGGCTAGGGTGGATGGGTTACAGAAAATCAGGAATGCTGGCAGTGGTAGGTTTGCATCCCAACAGAGTTTCTGTGCTGCCTTAGCTGAGGACCGTCAGACTTCATTTCCTCTGAAGCGTGGGATCGCTGAACTAAATTGTAGGAAGAAGATGACGACAGATTTTTAACCAAGATCTGTTTAGAAAGATTCATTTGCACTTAACAGCTTGTGAGTATTAATCTGGACAGTTTGGAAGGAACCAGCTTCTGCCCTTTGTCAGAAGGCCAGTATTGGGGCAGAGTTAAATATGCTGAAATTGTGCCTTGGCTCAGAAGGCGGAGAAGCCAAGGGGTGAAAGCTGCAACAGCCAAGAAGCAGTCTGGCTTCATGAGATTTTTTTTTTTTTTTTAATGATATATTTTCTTAGGTTTCTTCTTGTTCCAGCTTCATAATGAAACGTGTGCTTTTTTCCTCCGCTAGAATAACTGGTTTTCCCCAGTTAACAGAAGTGGCCCGTGGGCATCGAGCAGGAGCTGGACTTCTGTCCCGTAGGGAGCAGCACATCTTCAGTGGCGTGTAAGGATGGGCTCACGCAAATTCGTGTCCAGCTGTACTGCAGGAACGTTCTTTTCTATCAGCGTGGCAAGATTTGTTTTAGTGTTTGTTACGCTTGGTGAGGGGTCAGTGGAGAGAAGTATGCTTTGGCATTCACAGCTGCTTTTCTGGAGAGAATTCTGTCTGGAGAGCAGACAATGAATAGATGTCCTATTTTGGGAATACCCACTTGGTTTACATCTGGTAAAAAGGTAAAAATGTGTGCTATTGCTTATTAAGACTATACAGAAATGCATATTCCTTCATTTTTATTTACCCCCTAATTTTCCATATGGGTTCTTTCTGTGCTTCGGTACCTGTCTTTTTTCATCAAGCTTAATTATTTTCTTACTTTTGCTTTTTGTGTGTCTAACAAGCAAGTCCTAGGGAGCATATCTGTTCCTGTTGGGTTTACTAAGGCTGGTGGGTCTGCCCCTCGGTGAGTAAAGGGAGGATGGAAAGGAACTGTGTCTTGTTTTGTTCTCTCTTGCCTTGAGTGTTTCTATTTTTAGGTTCTTCAAAGTAGAAGCCAGCCAGAAACATGTGGAGTAAGATACATGTTGGTTTGATTTGGCATCCTGAAAAGCTGCTAGTTTTGGTCTTTGGTTTTCTCCTTGTGAAAGGAACATCCAGGGGGATTTTTAGCTCTGTATCAAGGTGACCTTCTCATGAGGCAGTACACTGGTTTTGGCTGGGATGGAGTTAATTTTCATCACAGTAGCCAGTATGTGGCTGTGGTTGGGATTTGTGCTGGCAGCAGCGTTGATAACGCAGGGATGTTTTCATTATTGCTGAGCAGCGCCTGCACAGCGTGGGGGCCCTTCTGCTCCTCACCCCACCCCACCAGCGAGCCGGCTGGGGGGCACCAGGAGCTGGGAGGGGACATGGCCGGGACAGCTGACCCCGACTGACCCAGGGGTTATCCCACACCATATGGCGTCATGCTCGGCATATAAAGCTGGGGGAAGCAGGAGGAAGGAGGGGGATGTTGGGCGCGATGGCATTTCTCTTCCCAAGTCACCGTTACAGGTGATGGAGCCCTGCTCTCCTGGAGATGGCTGCGCACCTGCCTGCCCATGGGACGTGGTGAATGAATTCCGTGGCTTGCTTTGCCTGTGAGCACGGCTTTTCTTCTCTATCTCAGTCCACGGGTTTTTTGACTTTACGCCCTCCTGATTCTTTCCCCCATCCCACTTTGGGGGGTGGGCAAGCGGCTGTGTGGGGCTGAGCTGCCAGCTGGGGTTAAACCACAGCAGGGATGGCTAAATGCTGCATCCTCAGTACTCTGCCTGTGTATTTTGCTGAGCTTCGTTCGTTGCTACAAGCCTTAGGCAAAGGCTCATCTTGGCACAGTTAAGCTGAAGGATTTATAGGTAATTATAACTAATATTAACTGATGTGGAAGTTCTTTTTGAGCAATATGTGATTAAGATTAATAGATACATCATAAGTGATATTCTGGCAGCCGGCTTATAATTGTTCAGAGGATGGTTTTTAAATTGTCCTTCTTGTGTAGCAGGTTGGTAATGGGTAAGGCGTTACACTTTCCAAGGCTTTGCACTGGGGATTTACGTTGGACAGTGGTGGGGTCACGCACTTCCTACGGGCTGGAAAAGCAGCCAGGTTCATGGGATCTGCTGAACCATACCCTACTCTTCCTAATAATAAACACTGTCCCAGTGGGATGGGTAAGGATAGTGGAGAAAACTGTTGTCGGAAAGGGAGAAACTGGGAAAATGGCAGGGAGGGGGGAGAAATCCCCCACGTGTGACTTGGTGTCAAGTGGGTAGGAAGAAATACTCTTGGTGCTGCCATGGTGCAACAGGGTGTCTCTTGAATCTACGTGAAGCACTGAAGTGGCACTACGCAAGCTGGTTAAAGAATGGGTATCCTGAAAATACAAGATATTATGACTTTACAGTTTGGAAAGACTCTTTCCAATGTTGTTTAAAAAAGTAGACCCATGATAACCCAACCCAGCTCCTGATCCAAGTGTGATTCTGAGGTACGGAGGCTGTGGCTTGATGTGCAGCAGCAAGGTCACTTGGGGTGTGCTGTCCTCACCACGGAGCCAGGACGGCTGTCTGCGGGGCTGTGCACTGAACCAAACTGGGACCGGGCCCAGTGAGGTGCTTGTCCAGGGAATGGGGAGGAGAAGCTCCCTGACTGGATTCACTGTGTGCCTGTGGGTCAGGAACCACCTGCCAGGGACAGGAGCAATTCTGCATGGGGGAAGACTGCCTGAGCTGGTGCTTCTCTGATGTGCTTGTGCATCCACAGCCTTCAAATGATGGCTGGGATTTTCTTTGCTTTCAGGACCCAGGTACTTCTGCAAAATAGAAAATAAATTCACTCTTGTTTTTATACAGCATGATTTTTCACCTAGCATGGGGTTGGTGCCTATGTTTGTGCCACTGCTGCCTTGGAAGGTGTTGAACTGGTGCAGAACAACTGCATCAGACAGTGAGGAGAGACCGGGGAGAGAGGGGAAATGTGTAGTTATGTTCTATTTCATCTTTAATATCGGATTGTTAAGATACCATTTTAAAAAGTCTAAAAGCTATCATGTTTAAAATCACTGTCAGCATCCCAAATCTAAAGGAGTTCCAAAGATGAGCTTGAGAACTCTTACTGCATTTCAAGACATCATGGCTCAGTGAAGACTGATTTATTTACATCTCATCATAATCTCCTGCACTGGGGCTGGCTGAGCCCCGCAGCAGCCCTCACAGGGCTGTGCTGGTCTCGGTGGCTGGAAAGATGGTGGTAACACACCAGTGCTTCGGCTCCTGCATCCAGGCTGCCTCTCCAACCTCCCCCCCACACCAGTAGGCTGGGGGTGGGCAAGGTCTTGGGAGGGGGCACAGCCAGGACAGCTGAGCCAAAGCGACCAACGGGATATTCCATACCATATAGCGTCTGCTCGGATATAAAAGCTAAGAGAAAGGAGGAGGAAGCGGGGCATTCGTTATTTATGACATTTGCCTTCTGGAGCATCTGCTCCGCACACTGGAGCCCTGCTTCCCAGGAAGTGGTCAAACATCGCTGCTGATGGGAAGTAGAGAATAACATCTTCTGTGTTCCTTTGCTTTTTTGCACACATGACTTTTGCTATTGCTTCATTAAACTGCCTTTATCTTGACCCAAAAGGTTTGTTTTCCATCTTATTCCCACCCCATTCTGCTGAGGAGGGGAGTGATGGAGCAGCTTGGTGGGCACCGGCCATCCAGCCAAGGTCAACCTCCCCCTTCTCCATTTACCTGATGTATTCCGCAACCCGTAAGCAAGATGCCCCTCTTCCTCTGGAGGTTAACCCCATCAGCCTCTGCCTCCCCATCCCCAGCTGACCCTCCCTTAGTTCACTGAAGGAATCGCCGTTATTCAGCAGTTAGCCCTTTATAGTCACTCCTGATGTTTAGCTCCTTTCCCAGGTGCTGGACCTGTTCGCCTGCTCCTCCGTGTTGCAGGTGCTGCTCTTCCAGCCTCTCATCACAGCATCCCCAAACAGCTGCTGGCTGTGCTGCTGCCGGTGCATCCAGAACACAGTTTAAAAACTGTTTTAACCTCGCTGGCCTTGTGCCTGGAGAGCCAGAAGGCTGCTGAATGTCCATTGTGAGCTTGCCGTGATCCTAGCTGCTTTCCCCCCCCCCCCCCCCCCCCATTTGTTACCAAGTGCTGTAGATCCACCAGAAGAACAACACGGTGCCATTTTTTTGTAGTGTAGGCACATATGATCGCAGGCAGCTGCCCCGACTTGTCAGCACATCCAAGAGGATACACATCACCTTGGAAAACTGGAGCCACGTCATGTGTCCAGGTTCTACAGGAGCAGCAAGCTGTCCCATCGAGCCATTGCAAAATGTCTCGTTTAGCTGAGCTGTCTTGACTTTTGAGGTGATTTTTTTTCCCCAAGACTTGTGTGTGGAGTGGTAACAGCGACATCTCTACCGGTTGGTTCTCTCCTCCTCCAGACAGGTTATTGCTTTAGATACGTGTAAACGTAACAGATTGCAACACTCCGATAGAAAAATGCGCTCTTAGCAGCTGCTGGAACTTGGGTCTCAAGATACTCATTCCTGTCTGGACAGCTCTGCCAGCAGAAGCATAAAAAAAAACCCCTTTATTTTTTATATATTATATATATAAAATAAGATTATTAGTTAGGTCTTAAGTTGAAAGTGTCCTGAATGACATACGGAAAATAGGTTTAAATCTTTCTTGTGTCACTGCTGAAATACAGTTTTTAATTTTAGCACCTTAATTGGGACTATTTAGCTTTGGCGTTACTCCTACAACTGAAAAATAGGAGAATAAACCCGTCACGTTGTGGTTACTGATGCTGTAGTGTCTGAGGCTGTGGGTTTAGGGCAGGGTGGCGGTGGCTGGTTTTGAGCTAGTTTGTGATAATTATTATATAATTCTTATATAATTAATAAATAAACAAAAAATAATATAATTACAGGAAGGATTGCTCTTATATTTATGTCAGATCTATGATTTTCTATTTTTTTTTCCCCCTGAATGTTAATGCTGGTCTGTTTTGCTGTGTTTATCCAGACTGCTGGAGTTGCAGGCATGCTTAGAAGGAAAAATCAATGTAAATGCAGCTGATCGGTTAACGTGCATCTTTCTAGGCATGCAACTTGCAGTCTAGTTGTGGCAGAGTGTTTTAACTTTGGAAAGTTTACCTCCTGCTTTGGATGGAATGGCAGGAACCATGAAAGAACAAAAAAGCAAGCGCTTCCTCCTGATAATTGACCTGTATGTTGGGTTGCTTGTGTGTGGTGGGGTGTTGGGGGGGTCTTAAATATTTTTATTTTCTTCACTTGCTTAAGAGAGGTTTTTGTTTTCTTGCACTGTTGTGTGTCTCTGAACAGGTGTTTTTTTTTTTTATTTATTTCATTTTATAGGAGGAAAATGGCCCAAATTACTGCACCAGCATCGTCCATCTGTAATGAGGGCTCCTCTGAAAACAGGATGGTGGTTACGTTCCTCATGTCAGCGCTTGAGTCAATGGTTAGTAGAGCAGTCACACAGCTGCTCTGTAACTCTGTCTTGGTGTGTGCAGCATGACACCAACGTATTGCTTCCCACTGGGAATGTAATGTTTTATCTTTACCTTATTGTGTGCTGTGCAACCAGGTGTAAGTCTGGCTCTTTGCTGATGGAACGCCATGCTAACAGTCTTTTCAACAGTCATCTTGTTTGTTGTTTTGGGGTGGTGGTTTTAAAAAAAATTGTCGAATAAACAAATGGGAAATATTTGTTGATCGCTCAGGTAGACTGTGGTTGAAAGGCAAGAGTTCTGGTCTTTGTCATCCATAACATAGAGTGAATAAATGGTCTTGAGGCTAATGCCTTGTCCTCAGCTGCTGTGCTAATTCAACAAAACTTGTTCAGGAATTAGTTATCATTTTTTTTTTTTTAAAAGCTGGCATATAACCTGTTTTGTAGAAGTTATTTAATCACTGTGTGGTTGACCAGGGCTGTGAGTGGAACTGCCTGTCTTGTTTCATTAAAGTTGAGACACTGTCAAAGGTTTGGTTCTTTAAAATTGTTTTCTGAAATGATAAAAAATTCTTTTTAGCAATGAAACTTTGAATGGGATGGTTATAAGATAATTGATTGCCAGCCTTTTTTCCCAATGGGTATATTAAATTCCTAAAGGCTTTGTGTCACTTTTCCCCCCTCATGCTGCAGTTGGTGTCTATAGGCTGCAGCAAACTCCTGTCTGAGCTCCTAGGAGAAACTGACCTTTTGTGATCACTTCTTGATGATCTCACTAATTTTCTTAGGATCTTTGCTCTCTCCTTGCGCCGCAGGCTTCCTGCCTTACTCCTTTGCCTGACGCTTCTCCCAGCAGAACGCACGTAGGTGCTCACAGGGAAGGTGCGATGCTTCTGCTCTGGAGGAATTGTCCCGAGCCTGAGCAGGGCAGGCAGGGCAAGGCAGAGTCCACACCTTGCTCAGCAGAACGCGTGTGATCGGCATGCTGGGAATGAACCAAACCCCTGTACGCTCTGCTGAAAGTTGGGAGTTGGAGCGAGATGCTCAATATGATTATCTTAACAGGGAAGTGATAATTTCACGTGGATTGATGTCATAAATCATTTTAATTTAAAACAGTGTGATCTTGGAGTCTAGACGAGGCCTTCATTTCACTAATGCATCTACAATGCTTTTAAGATTCCTGATGAAAAGCGCCCCAGATGTATAAATTATCCTTTGCTAATGGCTGATGCTACGTTGCTCGCAGTACCTTTGGAAGGGTGGATACTGGCAGCAGAAGTAGTAACTGTTTTATATGATACCACATACATTTCTATTAACGGTACTCTTCACGATGGTAATACAAGCTTCTTGTTTTTCTTTTTATAGTGTAAAGAACTTGCCAAGTCCAAGGCAGAAGTTGCCTGTATTGCTGTATATGAAACAGACGTGTTTGTAGTTGGAACTGAGAGAGGAAGAGCCTTTGTCAATTCTAGGAAAGATTTTCAGAAGGATTTTGTCAAATACTGTAAGTTTCAATGTTGTATTTCTGTATTTCACAAGCTGCTTAATGCGTATTGCATACTAGTAATAACTTTGGAGAACAAAGTTCCGTGTGTCGTGGCTACATACTATAATTACATTGGCGATGGCAAAACCAGCTGTTAATGAACATAAACGTGATCGGTAACGGTGGTCATGTTTAGAGTGTTATTTCAATTGTGGCTGGAAAGGTTCATTTCTTCTTGTAGATAATGTGACAAACTAGTACAACAAGAAGCATTAGACTGTCCACCCTCACAACATGTCCTGCGTTGCCTAGTGCCTGTGAATTTTGCTTTGTATCCCCTCCTCCAAGTCTTTTTTTCCACTTGTGAAGATGGAGTGGGAAATCAAACAGGTGGTGGGCTACTTCTGTCAGCTCAGGTGGTCCTGGTTCTTCAG
Organism: Falco punctatus; assembly: GCF_963210335.1. Taxonomy (NCBI): domain Eukaryota; kingdom Metazoa; phylum Chordata; class Aves; order Falconiformes; family Falconidae; genus Falco; species Falco punctatus. Next base: position 103,758,286 of record NC_137580.1, on the reverse strand, counting down.
ATCACTTCATGCACGTTTTTGACAGGATGCTATTTTTGTATGTCGCTTTTTTATATCACTGTTATTTAGTAGACAGAAATACATATCTACACCATAATGACTTAAAATTACAACTGCATAACTTCTGTACCCTTTTAAGTACATCTAGGGTGTGTTTTTTGTTTGATTTCATTTTAATAGTAAAACGGTGGATCTTTTGTGTTCATATAACCCATTGAGTACAGGACTGTATTTTTAGGAGTTAGGTTACAAAGATTCGGTGACTCTTTGGGGAAGCATTAATGTACTCATTTAGTAAAGTGTTGTTGATGGACACTGCTTAGTCAATAACGAAATATACATTTACCTGCCCAGGGAAAGGGAGAAGATGCAGGTCAAGAGGCAGGTATGAGAGAAGAATCAGTTGGGGGGGAAGGGGAGAGTTTAAAAGCAACAGGTGTAAAATGTTCTGGCTTGACTAATTAAATACCACTTGGAAAGCAACTATGTTGGATCTGTAACAGAAATATTCTCTCCTAAAAATGCTTTTGCTGTTAGCTAAAATTGTCCTGGAGGTTTTATCCTGAGGTCATTTGTTTGTGGTGGGGCTCTGGATTTTTGCCACTGTCCTACTTGCTCGGACAGTGACTTTCTGTGCACTGAAGTATATTTACTGTAAGGCAAGTCACTGCAGTGTTGCACTGCAACAGATAACTGATATAAAAATGCAGAATTACGACCTCACTAAGGAATCAAGTGTAAGATGAATCACTTATTTTATTTTTTTACAGGGGCAGCCTTCTAATACTGGTAGTTATGAAAACTGTTAGCTGAATAGTGGGGGGGAGTTCAGTTTTTTACTTTATTTTTTTTTGGTGGTGGTGGTTGTTGCTCCTTAAAAGTCTTCCCTGAGGTCCTAGATCTTTTGGTTTATTGCCAGTATGCTGGTATCACAGGCCCTGATATGCTGAAGACTTGGTCTATTGGGCACATCTATTGGTAGGGAGTCTGAAAAAAAAGCGGGATTTGGGCCTTGGTGGCCTTGGCTAGGTCTGCATTTCTGGTGCTGTACCATGGGAAGCGCCAGCTTCTCATCCATGCTTGTGTTCAAGCACCTCAGGTGTGGTTCTTGGGCAGTGCTTTTGTGCTGTTAGGGCAACGAGATTAAACAATGTTCACTTTGAAAACGGCATCCTCCTCGTGCTTCTTGCAGAACGTCGTGGTGTAGGTCCGTGTGAATGAAGCCAGCTAACCTCAGCCATTGCTTCTGTGGTTTCACTAGGTGCATATCCCTGGGCCTTCTGGGGAGTCCTGATGCTGGAGGTAGTTTTCTGCTGTTGCAAACAAAGTTATTGAAAATTATAGAAAACTTGACTTCAGAACACCATTTTCTAGGAATAATAGCATTACCCATTCCTGGCGGTGCTGATTCCATCGCTGCCTTTGACAACTCTGAAGTCTTGGCAAAGTTTACGGTGTGATGTCTTTTGATCTAAACTAAGAGCTGTGGAGGCAACAGTTCCCTTCACCCTCACATCTTATTTCTTCGATTAAATGTGAAAGTTAGCAACGGGCAGCGTTAGTTGCAGTTTTAGTAGGTGTTTTGGAAAAACCCCGGAAGGCCACAGTTCTCTGTGTTTTTGATAAGTTAGAGCTGGGCCTTTTTTGTTCCTTTACAATTAGTAAAGGCTTCCAAAAGATTCTTACATTGCTATTAGAACTAAACATTTTTTTAAAAAAAAAACCACTTAAAAAAAACAAACAAAAAAAACCCCAAAAGACCATCACAGAGACAGTGATGTCAGGTCTCTGGAACACGTGGTGCTGACAATATTGAGAATTAGCTCTCCGCTTGTGTGGGTCTCTGTTTTTCTTTAAGTATGGAAGCAGAAGTGTAATTACCGAGCATCCCTCTGGTTATGCCTGACTGTGGAGACACATGCTGGCTTGTCACAAGTCTTTACTCCACTTCTTCCACAGCTCCTTTGTATAGTTTGAGTAAATATGAGGAGTTTTCAGAATTTGGAGGGCTCAGGCTTCAAACCCGCTGCTTATTTTTAGTAATGAGTATAGTTTAGCGGGCTAAATTGATGAAATGGCTATATGAGGTTTATGAAGGAAGTGGCATGTACGCTTTCTAGCAGTATAGGACTGACAAAAAAAAAAAGTGAAAGTGGCGCTGGGGTTTGGTTTCCTGTGGCTTTCAGCCATAACGACTTTCACCCACGTGGGTTCCCCAACGCCTGGCTGTGGGGGAAGGGGGAGCCCTGTGCATATCTCCTGTACCTCCTTACCTCAGGAAAAGGCATTGGAAACAAATCATAGTGATGCTTTTTTGTAAATGTTAGTATGGGTTTCGTAGTGAGTGTTGAGGAACCAGTCAACAGGCGTTAGTTATTTAAAACAGGGTCAGGTAATATATCCTTCAGGATTGTGCTTAATTAAGATGGCTGTTAGCCCTATTTAAAGGTGAAATGGTATCATTCAATCAACGTAGGACTGCATGTGCTTGTACGCATAATGTCTAAGTTGGGTAACCTACAGTGTCAGTTATTCTCAGCCTGCGTAAGTTTGTATTGTACACAAAAAAAGTATATCCTGTGAGTGCCTGCTCATCCTCAGAACATGGACAAGCATGGATACTTGGGCACTGTGAGCAGGCAAATTCATACGCCTCTTGCCCCTACCAGTACCTCTTTGTTCTAGTTGTTGTTCCCTGCTGAAGCATGTTGTTGGTCCTCGGCTCCTCCTGGATGGCCTCTGCAAGATGAAGCACCTCCTTGCTGTCTGCAGTGCTGTGGAGTTGGGGGCTCTCAGCCATCCTGAACAGGAGATTTATTCCAGGGGAGTCTCAAGGATGCTGTTCCCTTCGTGCATTCATCTTTGTCATCTTGGCAGTTTCCCTTGAGGTTTGGTCAAGGTTTGGTGTCAGCTCTGTGGAATTCATTCTCGTTTGAGTGGAGCCGGAGGTGGTTTAGAAAACAACTGAAAACCAAAACAGAAGAGGCCTCATCATCTCCAGGTTGTATCTGCCTGTCAGAAGTGAACTTTGAGGAGGAGGAGCTTCCTGACTCGGAAGCACCTTTTTGGTCATCTGCTCTGGACTTTGGAGGAGATTTACCCAGCACTGTGTGTTCCATCACATCTGCCAAGGAACTGATTCTTCAGCAAGAATCCCGGTTGCCTCTGCTAGCCTTTCCACTGGTACCAGCTGTTGCACCATCGGTATACAGGTTGCACGGAAGCTTAGTGCTGCTTGTTCTGCAACTTTCTGTCAGCTCTCCCAGTCGTGCTGCTTTTCCTCCTTTGGTGCCAGGGCTCTGGGCTCGCTTGCTGGAGGTGGGGCCCTCTTGCATCGGTAGATGGTTCATCTTGGATGATAGGTCCTTTATTTTTAGGAGCCTTTTTTTCCTTCTGGTGGCCTCATGTTTCTATGCTGATCATATCAAGGCATGTGGTGTGGGCCAGAGTTTGGCTTCAAGTCCTGCTAGAGGCTTTGTCCCAGCATCTTTTACTCTTCTTACCTGTACCTCCCATGTCCATCCAGCCACAGGTTGCAAGAACTCCTTGTAGCATCAAGGATGCTCAGAATCAGAGTGCTTTGAATGGGCACGGCTGTTCCTCCTGCCTGTGGTGAATGAATGACACGCGATGCTCCAAAGACCTTATGGGTAAGATTGCTCAGCTTTGGCTGCTCAGTATCTTTGATGTGTGGATTACTGCTCCCTTTTGGGTATCCTCCATCATCTGCAGGCAAGTAAAATGGCTCTTCCCATAGACTAGGCTATGGTGGACCTGCTTGAAGATCTGCAGCTAGGCTTGTGTTTCATTGAATCCTTCCAGCCATTGAGCAAATAGATGTATTGGGTTTTCTGGGCAATTCTTCTGGCATTGTGCTCCCTTATCTCTTTGACTCCATAACTAACCTGATGCTTAAGCAGTTTAGAGGGAAGCTGAAAAAGCAAACAAAACCAGAGACCTTGAAAGGCCAGATCTTGCTGGTTTAAAAACCAAAACAAACTTGAAACAGTCTCTAACTGGACTGGCAACTGTTGGACTACTTTGGCCTGCTGTAATTTCCATCTGAACACCTGAATTTGGCATTTCTGGGCTTGTAGTACCTTGTCCCTGTAGTCTAGAGAGATTTAAGCACTCTGGCTAAAGTTACACCACGTCTAGGGTCTTGCTGTGGTATATTCCAGGTTCCTACTCCAAAGCTGTAGTTACAGCTAAGCAGTCACTGTCCTCACTTCAGGTTTTGGCTTCCACAGAAGCTGCAGTTCACTGTGCAAGATCTCTTCTCTGTGGAGAATGAGCTTTTCTGCTTAATATCCAAGAAGGTTTCAAATGCATGAAAAGACTAGAGAAATCCTTTGGTCTTCAAGAATGTGTAAATGGGATTCTGAGTAGTCCATCTGCACATCACACCTACACCAGAGAGTGTCAGTCTACTTTGTGCCTCGCTGTTCATCCCCACAGGCTGGAGGATGCCTGTGTGGGATTAAAGCAAATCTGTTACTGCCTAGACCTTGCTTTCCAGGCAGCATCTTCCCAGCTATGCCAAAGAGGTACAACTCGCTTCCGTCTTTGCTTTCTGTTCCCTTCAGTGGCAGAATTTTGATCTGTTTCTAGGGATTCTCCTCGTGCAATCTTACTCTGGCTGTTCTCTGAGTGACAGAAATAGTTTTTCCTTACGTTAAATGTTAATGTTTAAACTATGTCTGCACAGGACAAAGCTATTCAGACATCCCAGGGCGCTGTTTAGCATCTCTGGCTGTAATACCGCAGTAAGAGAAGTGCTGTCAGGGAATGCAGTGCACCTGTCTGGGACTGGGGCTGTGCCACGGTATCACGTGCACCGTGCTGAGAGCCTGGGCAGCTGGAAGGCAGGCTGCATGCTCTGGGTATGTTTTGATCAGAAGTGATGGCTTTGCTTGCTTCAAGAGGTCTCCCCAGCGGTGAACGCGAGCTCTGTGCCTGCTGTCTGCATGAGGACTTTGCTGCGGAGGAATTTGTGGTGCTGGCTGGAGTCATCCCCTATGGAAAAGTGCCTGCGGACACTACAGCCCTGAGCAGCAGTTTCCATTGTTTGTGTGCCTGTCATTATCTGTCTTGTGCTGTGTCTTGCTGACGGGATGTACGTGCACTCCAAATGGCTTAATATGATTTTGAAAAATAAGATAGTTAATACTTCTCTTGTGATGGAGGTTTAAAGAACATTCATATTCTCCACTGCATCACCACAGGTGCAGTTAGTTCTAATATTAGTAATAATAGAAGCAGTGCTAGCAACAGGACCATATCTACAAAACAACTTAGGTACCTAAAAATCTAGAGCAAAGTTCTTTAGGCATCGAAATAGCTCATGAATCAGTACTTTTGTCTTGAACTGTGTTCTCTTTGTAGGTGATGATATCCCAAGTGCATGATGTAGAGATACATGGCCAGTATTTTTTAATAAAAGCTCAGTGAAATTAGTATAAATATAAATTTTAATGTGCTGAAGCTCGGTTGGCACGTCTTGCTGCTTGCTTCCATTTTCCTAATGGATGAAGCTATTGACGTGTTCAATCCCATCTGTGTATTGCCTGTGCGCTTTCACTACAAGGCACGCTGAACAACCTGTGGTAGTGCAGCCCTGAGAGATCTCGTGTTTAGAAGATGGTACGTGGGAGTCAAACAACAGTAGTGTGAATCTTTTTATTAACTTGGTAGCTCTGGGTTAATTTTGGACTTGGGCTTAAAAATGTCTTTGATTAAATCGCTGAGATAGCCCCTGACACTGGCAGCTTGCTCGTCGGTGTGTACTGCACCGCTAGTCAGGCCATAGTCCTTCTATGGTACCATTTGGATGCTCCAGTAACGATGTAAGTGAAGTATTAATACAGTTGATTTGCTTCTTCCTTACAACTGTGATTACCTCTGATTATATTCTGTATATCTTACTTGTCATGCCTGTAGTAATTCGGGAATAGCATCTGAACAGGGTGGTCAGCTTTTCAGCTCTGAAGCAGAATGTCTCAGACTTGAAATTGAGCACAGACTGAATCCCTGACCCGCGTGGAAGCAGCCTAATCTATTTTCAGTTTTACTCTAATAACAGAGGTTATTAGTGGCTTGATCTAACTGCTAATGATTGTGTGTGTGTGTCCCCTTTATAATATCTAAAGGACAATCATCATCTTTGTCTTGATTATGTGCTACGGTATTATAGAGAAGTACCATTCTGTAACTAGCTGACATTTTTATGTTGCTCAGAGGCTAATCCCTTGACACTAATGCAGCTAGTTTAAAAATACCACTTCTTTTTGATGTGCCGGTGTGGAAACTGGTTTCCCACAGTCATTTTCTTTGGCCCTAAACTATTCTGTGGCCAGCTGAGACTTCTGTGGCTTTCGCTGCTCCTGAAGCTACAGAGTATTTTGGAAGAGAAAGGAGTCATCAAATCGTAGATGCAGATAGTAAATGAAAGGAAGACTGTAAGAGCCAGGCAGAGGATTAATCCTGACAGAACACTTGTGGAGTTGCATATATGCCTATTTTAAATGCAAATGAGGGGCTGGATCTATGATTTTTGATGTAGCTTTGGTCTTGCAGTGCGCTCCAGAATGGGTATGCTTCACGGAGTGCACAGCAGGAAAGAAAGATGTTGGAATAGTTGCTTTTTACAGCTGTGACTGTCAGGATGCTTTTCCCTTGCCAAGCCAGAGCTGGTTTACACCTCTGACTCTGGAACTTTTTTTTTTTTTTTTTTTTTCTCCCCACAGCAGATTTCCTTCCAGCTGTTAAGAGATTGGCCTCTCTAAAAACTACCTCTGCTAAATGCTTATTCTGTCTGAGTACCTGCTACAACAGGCTCTTCCCAGTCACTTTTAATGGGAACTTACTCTGCTGTGGCTCTGGGTTGTGTTCCTGTGTTTTCACCTCCCTTTTTGCAACAGATGGCTTGGAGTAACTTGTACTGCTCCAGATTGTAAGACCAGAAGAGAGAGCGAGCCGCTCCTGGCCGCGCCGACTGTAGCCCATCACCATTTCCCAGACTAACCGTGCTGGCAAACATGCTGTATTCACTCCTACTGTGTCTGTCCCTTGAGAGCTAAGACCTTGCATCCCTGCTAGTGGAAGGGATCACGTAAGTGTTCCCTTGTCTGTTTTACATTACGTGAGCCAGGTTGCATCGTGCCTGTTCAGTGAGGTGTTAATGCTAACCTGGCTGGCTCTGCCTGCAGTTAATTAGGGAGCAGTTTAATAATCCTTTTTGCTTGGGAGAGCTGTGGGTATGGTAACTGCTGTTCTTGTGTATCTCCTTTCCTGTTCTGCAGCTCTCTGCCTGATGGTCTTCTGTATTTGTGCCCAGACCACTGTTTGACTGTAAAACCTTAGCGCTGTGGGTTAGTTCTGGGGATCTCCATCTCCCCAGGATGCTACAAAGATGCCTGGAGTGCCCTGATTGCTAAAGCTTGTGGGATATTTTTGTTTATTTAATAAAAAGCATGAAGCTTCAGATATTCCTGCTGGAAAGGCAGTTTCCTACATACATTGTGACTGCCTCCAGCACTCTGGGTTTCTGCTTTCCCAGTCAAAGTATTTATGTTGTACTCTGTTTATTGGAAGCACTAGTTCATATTTTGTATCTGTTTCTGCCTCACCCCTAGTTTTGGGGGGAGTTTTTGTGTTGTGGTTGTAACTGCTTGATAAATGAACTGAACTGTGTTCATTCTTGGAATACCCAACAGCTTTTTTGATTCAAGATTTAAGTTCCACTTTCTATTTTGTATTTGCAGAATGTAGCTGTGAGTTAAAGCATCTACCTTTAAAGATTTGATCAGTTTATTCCTAATGAATCACGCACTTAGGAATTAGTTAAAGATAACATTCCTAGCGATCACCAAACATTTGCAGTTACAAGTAATAAAAATAAAATCCAAAGCAATTATCCCCGTCCTTCTCACTGTAAGGGCTGCTTTTGTTTGCCATTGCTGTCTCTGCTGGAGCTCGCTTAAATGGTTCAGCTTACAGTTGCCTTCTGCCTAACCCTTTGAAATGCAGATAATGTAGTTTCTGAGCTGTCCTGTGCTGCATATTTTTCACATATTAATACATGTTCATTAGCTGCAGTCCTCATTAATAACCTAGATCTTTGTGAAAAACATGGAAATTACTCTCCCGTCTTTTAGCTTTACCTTGTGGCCTGCTATGCTCTTTTATACTACTGTTCTCCTTCCCTTCTTTTTTCCCCATCTTCCCAGACTGGGAAAAGGGCTTTACTGGGTGGTGGCCAGCCCTGGCTAGCCATGCATTTCTGATGGTCTCTTTTGCAAGCCCTTTCTCATGGCATTAGGGGTGGGTTAATCTGTTTTTCTTAAGCTTTACGTTACTGGCAGTTTTCCTTGTTTTACAGGTCAGTTTACCCCTTTTTCCCAAGTTCTCGAAAGGAAAAGAACAATGAATTTTCAAACCTTCTGTTAAATAGGTAGGCACAAGTTATTTTTTAAAGAGTTTTATACAGTCACTTTCTGCCTGCCTTCCTTAGGGGTGCTTCCGTTGCTTCCACTAGGTCCCTCTCTGGCTCCATGGGAACGTCAGGAGCATCTTGCAGGTCGTGTGCCAGTCTGGGTGCCTTTTCTTTCCAGCACCTTTACCTTATTAGAGCTAGGCTGCTCATCCTGCTCGTCGGAAGCCTTTCATGTTCTCTCTCTGCCTAGCCAGTTAAGGGGTATGAAGTTAACAGCTAATTTAAAAAAAAAAAAAAAAAAAACAACAACTTGCTAAGAAAGTTCAGTCACCTTCCAGTGGAGACCACCCATCTCGTTCCCTCGGGGTCATAAACAGACAGAAAATTACTGTAGATAGCTGATCTTTTTGAAATTCCCTGACTCTTAAATTCTGCCTCAGGTGCTTTGCTTTTCTTGTGGTTTAAACGATCCTTTGATAAACATAAAATGATTTTTTCCTTTAATTTGAGGTTATTGTCCAATTTCCTGAACTGTAAAACTGGATGGCCATAAAAAGCTCACAGATGAACTGGGGGGATGCATTGCAAAACACTTTTAGCCACACACACAGTTACTTTCCCTCTTTCATTGCTCGTAGTTATTTTCAGAAACTTATTTTCCATAAGCACAAATGGTAAAATATATGTACCTGAGCGTTGTCATAAAATCTTTGTTGCCCTTAAGTTGCCTCTCAGAGTGTCTGTGCAGGGGTGACATTCATACTCTTACAATCATTTCTTGGCTTTCTCTACCTGGGCGATTAAACCCCACCTGATTAAAAACCTTCTGATGTTGTACACATCTGATGTATATATCACAGGACTGACAGCTCTTTTGCTGGAGGAGTGTTGAGCTTCATCAGCTTCAGATACTGCATCCTACCAGCTTTTTTGTGTTTGCGTCTCATCTTCAGGTCACATTTTTGAGGAAATTTCAGTTAAGTAAATTGTTTCTCTTCTACAGCTTGGGTTTTGCTTCCTGTTCTTGGGTGAGATGTTTTTATCACTTGTCTGTGGCGTGACTTTGCTCTGCAGGAGAAGTGCTGCCTGCCCCCTCCCAACAGCAGCATTCCCCTTATCTCGGGGTCAGGAGCTCTAAAGACAGATGCACTTTGTGCCCTATTTCAGTCTGCTGCGCTCAGACGATGCTTTAGTGAACCTTCAGAGTAAGTGCTGTGTAACACTGCTGAGCTGTAACTGTCTTCATCAGTTTATAAGCATAACAGCATGTATTGAAGGCAAGAAGCTACAGCATCTGTCCGTACAGAGGGCAGGGTGTCGCTATGTAACTGCTCCCATGCAACAAGAAAAAATGGCCAAATTAAAACGGGATCGTGTCAAGTATTTCATTTTTTGTTCCATCGTAAAGATTTTTTGTAAGAGGGCTCTTTTTTTAATTTAAAGTAGCCTATTTGTTTTATAGTATATCCATTTTATAAGGGTGGTGGCAGGTCGGAGATTCCTTTTCTGGCCAAGTGGGAGACTGGGCTGTCAAACCCAGTCAGGTAAGAGTAACCCAGGACAGGTAAGAGTGAGGAGTGTTCTGAATAACCAGGACACCTGGATAGTACAGGAACATAAGAGACACTCAATCATATATGGACTCTCAGTGCAAAACGGGGATTATTAGGAGCTGGGTCATTGTAATCCTGCTGAATCTGGAATAGCTTTTGCAGAGTAACTGGACTAATCCTGCGGTATACTCCTAGCTGTGGAGAATGCATATACATAACCATTCCTCAGCCTTTCTGAGTCATTTATGGTGTAAATATAGCCCCTCATCCCTCTTCCCCATGAGGTCTTGTTGCACCTCTGTCATGGTTCCTGCTATAGTAATTCCTGTAACATGCAACTCAAATCATGTCTTACAACAATTTAAAAATGTATCTGTTACAGTCTCCACCCCTGGTCCCTTTGGACCAGCTCATGGGGTTTAACGCCACAGTGAAATCCTCCTCTTGTCCCTGCTCCGGCTTGCACTTATCCACAGGCTGCAGTCCCTTAGGGTTGTACCTGCTCCAGGTGGAGCCTCAGCTACACGCTGCAGTCTCTCCAGGGAGATAACTGCTGCAGCATGGACTTAGCCACAGCCGTGGTTCTATCAGGGTGATGCTGCTCCAGCGTGGCCTCATCCATGGGCCGTGACTACCGCTCTGCTCCAGCATGGCCTTCCCCACAGCTGCAGTCCGTTCAGAAGCAAACCTGCTCCAGCATGGGCTTACACGCAGCCACAGATGCTTCGAGGTGTACCTTCTCCAGCATGGACTTGTCCTTGGGCCACAGTCCCTTCGCAGGTATCCCTGCTGCGGCACAGACATAACCATGACCACAGACACTTTGCGATGTAGCTGCTCTGGCATGGGCTTACCCATGGCCACAGCCACTTTGGGGTGTGCTGCTCCCAGGTGGACTCACCCCCAAGTTGAGGTCCCTTTGGCTGGAGGTCACGCCAGACTTCCAGCCTGGGCGGTACAGCAGCGATGCCCTGGCCATCCGCCAGCCCAGGCACATCGCTGTTGCTGTTACCAAAACGTTCCTGGGCACGGCACAGGAGGATCATCAGTGGCACAGCGAGCAGTGAAATTAAAAAAACCAGCCATTAACGAGCACTAGCCTGTAATACACAGTGAGGCAAGCAAGCCCCATGGCAAGCAGATGATTAATAGCTACACAGCGGTAACAGCTATGGATTTGGACTAGCACATTCCTGTCAAATCTGTTGTTGGCTCAAACAAACCCTTCATGCCCCACGTTGGGCACCAGAGAGGACTGTCGTGGTTTAACCCTGGCTGGTGACTAAGCCCCACGCAGCCGCTCACTCACCTCCCCCCTGGCGGGATGGCGGAGAGGATCGGAAGAGTCAAAGCGAGAAGACTTGTGGGCTGAGATAAAGAAATTTCTGTAAGCAAAGCAAAAGCCACACACGCAAGCAAAGCAAACCACGGAATTCATTCACCACGTCCCATGGGCAGGCAGGTGCGCAGCCATCTCCAGGAGAGCAGGGCTCCATCACCTGTAACGGTGACTTGGGAAGAGAAATGCCATCGCGCCCAACATCCCCCTCCTTCCTCCTGCTTCCCCCAGCTTTATATGCTCAGCATGACATCATGTGGCATGGGGTAGCCCTTTGGCTAGTTCGTGTCAGCTGTCCTGGCTGTGTCCCCTCCCAATTCCCCGTGTCCCTCCAGCCATCTCACTGGCAGGGCCTGAGAAACTGAAAAATCTTTGACTCAGTGAAAACATGACCCAGCGACAACCAAACCCATCAGTGTGCTGTCAACATTGTCTACCAAATCCAAAACACAGCACTGCACCAGCTACCAGAGAAAAATTAACTCCATCCCAGCTGAAACCAGGACAATGTCACAGGCATCCTCTCCCAAGTGTAGCCTCAATCCTTCTTCAGTGCTCCAGTAATTGGGGTGGGGGCTTCAAGAGAACCCTGTAACCTCCAGCAAGTGGAGACTGCCCACCAGTTCTGCTGGGAGGAGGTGGATGGCTGCTGGGGGTGGTTATTTAGTTTTTAATCTCTATTCCTCTACTAAATATAAACCAGGTCACGATTTTGAATTCCTCTACCTACCTGTTCATCATCAGCATCATCATCTGACTGCTGTTCTGAGTTTTGGGAACTGCCGTACTCGTACTCAACGGGCTTTGGATGGTTGGATGGGGGTAGCCATGGTCATCAAAAAAACCTTCGGAAGGTGAACTCATAAAAAGCATGTTCAGGGTGTTTTCGATTTTTGTAGCACCCGTTCAGTACATCATTTCTGTTCCCATCCTTATCATCGTCACTCCACAATTTATCAGGATCAACCAGATCAAAGTTGTGCAGAGCTCTTGTAAATCTTCCTGTGTTTGAGACTTGATCTTGTTCGTCAGACTTGATTGAAATTGGCCAACAAATGCAGGAGAGATAGGGAGGCAGATGCCTAATGTGAGCTTAAGAATATGGATAAAAATCATGTAACAACGTTTTCCAGTTAAGTAGGAAAATTGCTATGTCTTTTTGCTTTTCATCTTAATGGGAAGTGAGCGGTGTCGTCATTTTATTTTTGTTTTCCTCGTTATTTTTAGAAAGTGTGGGTACACTCTTGAGAAGCTACTGGCAGTAAAGGCGTTTTCAGTGAATCAGTCTCTTATGTAGGGAAAAAAAAAACCCACCCAGAAAGCAGCATTGCATGTAGCTATAAATGGGAGCTGCTGTCTCCTATCCCCCAGTCTGCAGGCAGACCTTACAAGCTGTCTTTAATTAAGCACCTGTGTTATTGGTGTAGAATCATATTCTGGTTTTGCATTATTTTTTGTGTTACAGTGGGCCCTGTCACGTTGCAGAACAAGGAGAAGTTGTAGGTCTGAGCAGCTGGGAGAGGTAGATGCTACGTGGAGGTGGGTTTCCAGGGCACAAAGCAGACGTTTGATCTGCAGAGGAAGGAAGAGAGTCTCTTTTAAATGAAGACAGGAGTTTTTAAGATGAGGAAAGTGTTTTTTACTAAAAGCATCACTGCTTCAGCTCATTTCACAACCTGTGTGTCATCAGTTGTTCAAACTGATGTTTATTTTCTTATATTAGCATAGAATTAGATAGTAAAATTCACTGAGGGCGAAGCCAGGGCAGCCTCAGCACTGATCACCCTTGCACATCGGAGCATCTCCCATGTTTTTTCTTTCATATGACGTATATATCCCTGTTGTTTTGCTGAGTGATTTTCAGGAAATCTTGGCAAGATCGGGGTGCTGCTAAAGGAAGGCTGCCACCTTCAACGGTCGCTTCTGTTTGCTTTTGGGGATTGGAATTGTCATTCCCTCGCTCCTTTTGCAGCAGCTTTTGCTCAGAGGCTGGAACAAGGCATAGGGCTGAAATATGTGTGCTGCATGCTGGCTTGTTTGCAGCTCCTTCTGGTCGGCTGGACGAGGTGTGTGCTTAACATGTCTTTTGAAAGGTAGAGGAGCTCTTGTGGCAAAAGTCAGATCCCTTCCATAAAGAGTTAAGCACGTACAGCGTGAACAAAACGGGCTAGAACATAACTGCTGTGTAACTGCTGTGTAAGGCATCATGCACGGCACTAGGGAGCGGTGGGACCCTCCACGCAGGCATTTCACCCTTCCCCTGGTGACTCTGTTGGTCTTCCTTTTCTTGGCAGTTTTGCATTTTATTTCTACCGTATTATCCTCTCCTGAGATGAATTGCGTTTTCTACTTCTTCATGCCAAAAAAAAGCTGTGTCGCTTAATTCTTACACCTCCGAGGGTGATATTTATAAAAGTTGTAAGGAGGATGTAATACTTTTGATGTAAATTCAAATTTGCTAATTGCTCACGTGCATAGATAAGTGCATTTGCTTCTAAGGCAAAGAAGTTCTTAGGGTTTTCTGTCAGGAATCCTTTCCAACTGTCTGTAGTCTGAACTGGAGGGACTAGGCACTGGGAGGTTTAATAACTTATTATTGTTGTCTTATTTTTATAAGGTGTTACGGAAGAGGAGGGGGCTGCAGAACTGCAGAAAACGAAGACTGTACTACCTGCAAACAGACTGACGGTGGATATTGTGGAACTGGAAGCCCTCAGAAAGTCAGTGGAGGACTTCTTCTGCTTTTGCTATGGTGGGTCCCTTAAAGTCTTCTAAAGAGCTGTTCTGCATTTTTAAATATTTATTGCAGTTGGGAAGAAAGTACTGCACAATCTTAGCTTTCTAACTCTACTGCTGTTAAGGTGTTAAGTTTAACTTCTAGTAGCCAATTCTAAACCATACTTGTATATTGGATAGTTTTCTTCTTGGTGTGTTTTGTGGGATGTGAACCCCTGCACCTTGCATATTTGCTCCAGTTCTCTCCAGAATAATGAGTTTTATAGGGACTTGTCCTTTTCTTGAGCATTCTTGACCTCGAAACAACCATGGTGGAATTTTTTTTTTCTTTCTCCAGGTAAAGCTTTAGGAAAGTCAACAGTGGTGCCTGTGCCATATGAGAAGATCCAGAGGGACCAGTCTGCCATGGTGGTGCAGGGTCTGCCTGAAGGGCTGGCATTTAAACACCCAGCGAACTACGATGCTTCGACCCTGAAATGGATTTTGGAAAACAAGTCTGGGATCTCCTTTATCATCAAAAGGTTATTTGGTCTTTCTTCTGCTGCTCTGTCTGTCCACTTTGGCTTTCTACTTAAATGAAGTCAGGTTAATTTTAATTAAATACATTGCAGCCTGTTTCTCTTAAACAGGAGTGGTCTCTCTTTAATGTTACGCTACCAAGTAAGTAACGATGCCTTTGCTAAAGCTGTGGGTTTTTCTTTCCGTATTTCCACACAGGCCTTTCCTAGAGCCAAAGAAACACCTAGGTAAGTTACTACTTACTCAGACTAAACAGAAACAGATCAAAAAAATTAATTTAGTCAGCAATATAGGTACAAGATTTGGTCACATGGATAAAGTGGCAAACTGCGCAGAAATTCCTAGACTGTGAGGTGCCTTACTTAAGGAGCTATAACCTTGTCCTTTATTGCGCTCTGCCAGGAGCAACTAATTAGAGATAAAGCTTGTTCTATCATATTCTTCCTCCTTTTACTGAATTTAAATGTAATGTGAATTGGATAGTATCACAGGGAAAGAAGTGAACTGATGGAGGGCTGCATCGCCTTTTTAGAAGATGCTAAGACTTTGCAGTGCTCCGTGTTCCAATGCGTAGCTGATTACGGCACTTATATCTCATTTTTTAAATTAATTTGATCTTCTAAAGTGGCTGGGTGTTGTAGTTCCTATGAAGGCCTCTATATTTTAAAAGATCTGAGCTAAAGTGAGATTTTTTAAAACTGCGAAGATTCCCTTCTAGCTAAGAAGAAATCCCTCCTGTTCCTCTCATGGGATCACGTTGCTTTACTTGCAGAATTCATATATGTGAGGATTTGTTTTACGGAGAGGATGAAGCAATCTGTATAGGAATATAGTGAAAAAAAGAAATTTCACTTTCTCAGGTTAAAGAGCCAGTAGTTGATGCTGGGTTAGTGAAATCAGAAATGTGCTGCCCGTGCCCAGCGAGAGGTCTGGAGAGTGGGAAATTATAGAGGTTGTGGTAATAATATATTTCTGTTGAAAATGCAAGGCAGGTTTTCAGGGTGGTAAATGACATTCTAAAAACATAACCTGTTTGTGTCTGGCTGTAATTAGGGCTAAGCTGAATCTCTATCAAATGGTCCATTTTCTTCTAGCAGAGTTGAGGTGAAAGATTTGTTTGCCTTCGTTTACCAAGATTTTCATTTAGCCTTATGAAAGGGAGCACTGAAAAGCACGGTGAAATGCACATTTGAAGTAATTGTATATTGGTGTTGCTTTATATATTAATAAAACAATTTAATGAGATCTCGCCCTCGTTAACTGAATACAGAAAATAGGCACATATGCTTGTAAAATGTGATCAGCTTTTTCGTTCGTGAAATAAATGTTACATTTTCAATTTGTATTTAAGAAAAATAGAGTGCAGGAAATTCAAAGATTGTCTTTTAACTTTCAGGAGCTCATATGACAGAACCTTCACATTCAGTTATACCTCCAGGTGGAAGGTGAATTTAAAATAATGTAGTTTTTTTGTATCAACTATGTATTACTATATAGTTTATCTTTCTCTTAATGTGCTTTTGCTGTCCAGCTGACCTTTGGATAACTTTTGCTTGCCTGGGTTTATAAAAAGCATGAAGCTGAATTTTTGTCTTTCTTTTGACCGTTATTTGTGGGGAAACTTGAGAATTAAACAGATGGCAAAGTTTCCCCTTGGTTTAATTAGCCCAATGAGTGTTCTTAATTCACAGTCTATCTGTCACGGATAAGTTTGTCATGTTTTATGGTCCAGCAGCTATGGGGAATAGATTTAATGTTGCTTCCTTCCCCCTCCTCAATTAAAAAAAGCGAAATAACTTTTTTTGTTAGTAAATGAAGGGATTATGTCTGGAATAAATAAAAAATTGGTTTACATGAAAACAGGGGATCAGTTTTCTGTGCTTCTGAGTTTGCTTCTCATTAAATGGTAAACATGCTTTGAATATTGTGTACGTACCAAAAATGTAGGGATGGGAGATTCCTGGCAATCTCCTTGAGATAAATCAGATAAGCCAAGATGCAGAGTTTTTATTTTTGTGTTCCTAGTGGGGAAAAAATAACACTGGGGGAAAAAATAGTGGGAGATTGATTTTGCTTGACAAACCTGTAAAGCTTGAGGAACTTTCCAGAAATGTGGTGTTTGTTTTTTTATAGTGACAATGTGCTTGATTTGTTTATTCTTGTAGTTGTCCTCCTATCCAAGTGAAAACGGAACCCAGCGAGGACTCTGGTAGGTTCAAAATTTTGCAAAGAAATGGTCAGTTTCTCTTCCGAAGGCTGAATTTAGGCAAAGATGGGAAGCTCCAAGAAAAAAAGCAGCAGAGAGCCATCCTTCGTGAGAAGGAAAAACTTCTCTCTCCTTAAAATTGTCCACTTTGCAGCTGGAGTTTTTATTAAGTATTGAACCTTAGCCAAATGTTTCCATTTCTAGGAGGAGGAGATTTGTAAAATTTGGTAGACTAAAATAAGGTATTTTTGTAAGTAAAGTGGAGAAGAAGAAAAACCCTCTTGTTCTTTGTTTTGTTCTGATTCAAGATTGGTTTGTGATGGGGAGAGGAAAACTCGGTTTATTTGTTAATGCTACTAAAATACCGAAAGCGACCGAATGTCTGTTTTCTAGCTAAAATGGAAATAAATAAATAATTAATAGCACTATGTGTTATTTAGCGGTTTAAAAAAAAAAATGCCCAAGGATACTGAGTTTGTAGGGAAACATTTGAGCCTGAATCCTTTCTGACAGTGACCAAACTGAAATGCAAGAAACCAGCAGGTCGCTTTGTTACTGCTGTTTTAGTTCAACAGTTGTTTAGTGTCTCAGCACCTCAAAATATTATTTTTTTTTTTTAGTAGACACCAGCTAGGATCTTGGTAGCTGTTTTGTTTGGATTTTTTTTAAGAATCTGGTTATTATTGGTTTCCGTAGTTGATTCCTTTGTTGCTTCTACAGGAATTTCTTTAGAAATGGCAACAGTAACAGTGAAGGAGGAATCAGATGATCCTGACTACTATCAATATAATATTCCAGGTAATGATACTATCTCATTAATATAATATATCTCATAATCAACTCATGAAAGGGTTGATTGCTTAAGTGTTGCTCTCTGTTTTTAAGTGTGCTTCTGTTTTTACTTATTATTGGTCATTAAATGTGCCAGTGCTTAGCTCTGTGGGGATACAACGTTTCCGCGCTGGCTATCATTTCGGTTGTTCTGAACAATGCCAAAAGAGCTAAAGTACAACTTCAGCATTCCCATGTGTGTGTGTTTGGGCTCAGGGAGAAGTTCCAGGAGGCTTTGGAACTGCTTGGGTTTTTTCTGATGGTCCAGTATGCAGACTCCGACTCCAGTGACCTCTTTAAACAGGAAACAAACCCCAACAGCAACGCTGCCCACAGCACCGCTCCAACCGCTTCTTTAAAGTTGCAGTAATTTTTATGGTGTATCAATCACTTCCCTTGTATGGAATGACCAGTATGTGTCAAAATTGTCTTGAAATCTTGAAAGGTTTATTTCTATAGACAAAGTGTAATGCGAGGTCCGTGTGACTCGGGTTGTGTGCATGTTTGAAGGCATCTCTACGTATCCAGATAATACTGCGTGTTAACCTCAGCTGGGAGTGGAAAGCAAGAAATGGTTATGTCTGTAGGTTGAAATGAATGGTAATTAAGAAGTCATGAGTATGAATGGGACTATACAATAACTAGAACCCTAAATTGATTATTTCAGCCTGTTTGCATTTGTTGTTAGGTTAGTTGAGCAATGCAAAAGAGCTCGGGCAAGCTGCCGTGCACCTTTGAAGGACAGCTGCATGGTCAACAACGAAGTGTGAAACAGCCCATCCTTTATCCTTTCATTTTGTAATATTATATATTACTGAGATGACGTTTTTTGTGCTTAGACACAAAGATTCTTGTGATTATTTTCTAATGTGCTCTACTAACTACAGGATTGTGGACTCAGTAGTCTCAAGTAGTGTGCGAGTGCTGTTCAGAGAGATCTTAACTGCACAGCCCTGCAAAACGTCACTGGTCGAGTTCAGAATTGGAAAGGTGAATTCTCCAGTGTTAGGATAATGGTTTATTCCTATTTGTACATTGCCTGGCCTCAGGGGATGGGGGAGTTTACAGGCATGATCTAAGGTAGTGAAAATAGATGCTTTTTTTGAGACAACCTAATCATTGTTTCTTCTAAAGCCCAAGTCCTGTCATCTTTTTTGCTTTCCAGCCCTTTGTGGCTTTCCATTTCATGCATAAAGGCAATGTCAGAAGTTGGCCAGTAGCCCAAAGTGTAATCCAATGCTGTTTGAAGCGAGTCTGTACTGAAATCGCTTCCTTACAGAATAGGCACCTGTTGTAGCGCAGCACGTCCGAGCTAAAAAATCTCATTTATGCAGTATGCTTCCACGGCGCAGCCTAAGCAATATGGATTTGGGGGGGTGGCATTTCTATTGTCTTTTACAGAACTTTCCATTTAAACCTTCTGATTTGTGGAGAGGAATAGGTATTGGTATTTATCTTTCCGATGAAATGGTGCTTGATTAATAACACCCCCTTTCCCCTCTCCCAGCGTAGCCCTCCAGACTTGCATTAAACAGGAGACCAGAGTGTGTATATGGTTAAAAGCACCGGCGTGTGTGAGCTGAAGATGTCACCCCGCAGGAAAGCAGCGTCCCCTGCATTTCTCCGTCCCCTGCATTTCTCCTTCTCCGTCCCCTGCATTTCTCTGTCCCCTGCATTTCTCCAAGTTCCTGCTGCTCAGATTCCAGCCCAGGGTGGCTGGAGGTGCGGAGCGCTATAAATTCCAGAGGCGTACAGGGGTCTGTGTGTGCGTGGTGGTGCAGAGCCGCGAGCCTTAGACAAGTGCAGTTGTCCCAAGGTGTATCCCTGAGGAATGACGCAGGTCTGCCCAGCGCTGCCTTTGTGGAGACATACTGCAAAAGAAAAGAAAGAAAAAAAAAAAAAAAGAAAATGGCTAGGGTCACCCTTCTTACTAAAAATACCCTACAGCAAAAGCCAGGCTTATCGATTTAGGAGAAAAAACAACTTAACTGTTAGAGAACAGCAATCTGCTTTGGGCTTCTTGGAGAAAATGATTTACTGATGAAATTTCACGGCTATTGTTTTTTCCCTGAGAGTTTGCTTCTTCTGACCAATCTGTGATGCTAACCATAGCGCTGTCTGCCTCGGTGGCGCACAAAACTCCCCCGTTAATCAAACGCGGGGAAAATTACACCTGTAGGTGGACATTCTTTTAATCTCTTATTATCTTGGAGCAGGCTGCACCGTTTGGGTGTCTCCACGAGTTAATGCTGAATTACTAAATTTAGAAATGTTTTAGCAGTACACAAGAAGAAGACTGAGAAATAGGGACTTTAGCCATCCAAAACTGCATATGGGTGTTCGACAGAGCGTTAGGGGTGCTTTTCCATCGGTAGGCACTGGTGGCAGTGGGTGGGTTTTTTCCAGTGTCCTGGACAGATGGGAATGTCACTCCAGTGTTAAATGCTTTGAGTGGCACCAAAGACAACCTGTTGTGGAAGAAAGGTCTGGATTTTGACTATTGCCTAAATGAGGAAAAGGACTGAGCAGAGATCTGCAGGACTAAACAGCACATACTGGAGCATCCCGGCTGTTACAGTTAATAGTCCTGCATATACCTTATCTAGAAGTACCAACTTACTATGGCTCTTATGAAAAGAAATGTTAGTTAAAATGCTGTTTCTGAGTTCAGTGGTTGAATTGTGGTTTGTACTCTTAGATTAAGCCTATTACTACGCTGTAGGAATAGATGTGTTTCCATGGCTGTTGCAGAGGGACCGGCGTTCTGTTCTGCCAGACCAGTCGGGAACGTGCGAGCCTAAAGCCAAGCAGCAGGGCATGTGCTCTGTACTGCCTTAATTTGCATTAATGCAAATGCCTCGTTGTGCCTGCAGACCCTCCCAGCTTCTGTACGGGCTTCCCTGCAGGCGGGGGGCTGCTGAGCTGGTGTGTTGGACATCAGTAGACCCGCATCCCAGCTTCGGACTGGAAGGCTGCCCGTAAGACCCAGGCTACCTTGAAGGCTTTTGATGGAAAAAAATGAGGTCAAAATATCAGTGCCAGAATGAGAGCAGCTCTGAATCAATTAGCAGGATAGAATTAGGAGCTATACTTTTCTTCCCCCCCCCCTCCCCAATTTACAAAGAAGCAAGAATACATAAAGAGAATTTCTTGGGGATCTGTGCCACCTTCAATCCCCTTCATCAGCACGGAGTAAAGCAAGGCTTTTTGGAGACAGCCCATGCAGAACGGAGCAATTTGCTGACTAAGGACCGACCCTTTCCTCAGAGGCGTGTTTTCCTGTGAATTTACCACTGACGCCTTGAAGTTAAACCCAAGAGAAGTGGAAGAGGAAGGAAAAGGCTGTAAACAGCGCATCCTGCGAGCTGGCTGAGTCAGCTTCTAGACTGCTGTCCCTTGAATGGAATGGTTTAGCTTATAAACCACTTACAAGTGTATAAAAACTGCCTGACATCTTTTCCCGTTAAAACACCATGTGGTTGACCAGTGCTGTCAGTTTTTGAATTTCTGGAAATATTAGTGAGGCAGTTAAAATACAGGACGTTAAAACCAAATGAAACTGAAAATATCTTCTGCAGGAAGATATTGACATTCAAGCCCAGAATGGGAATGTAAACCATGCTTTTATTCTCACTCTGGAACGGTGAAAGTCATTAATGCCTTTGGTGTGTCTTAACAACAAAATATTCCTCCTTTGGAGATGATACTAGAAATAACATCCATTTTAATGGGGCTGAAGCTGTAAAGCTGGGCTGGCAGTGCTCTAACCCCACAGTGTGAGTCGCACCGTCTTAAACCAAGACATTCCAGAGAATATATGGAGAAAACAAGTAAGCACTGTGTCGTGTTTCCTAAAAGCGTTCTGCTGCTACCCTGGGAATTACATTTTGCTCACATCGCTGCCATCTGTGTCGCCAGAAAAGTGAGCATCGCTGACGGTACTAATCCGTAAGATGATAAATCCATTCCTTCTGCCAAGTGCCACGGGTTTGGCACTGCAGTGTTCGGGTGTAATCCATTGGGCACAGGCTGAGGGATCTGAACAAGGCATAAGTGAAGGGTTTGTTGGTGGGTGAACAGAAGGAGTAGCTGCGGCTGCCGAGGGAGTGACGTGATTCTTGTTTTTACAGGCATTGTTAAAATGTGAAAAATGACGTCTTTGTAAGAGGCATTTCGGCAGCGTACACTTTATGGCAATAGACATCTTTTTACAAAGGTCTTGTTTCAGTGCAGGTGCCAGCCCAGCACATGGTGTAGGTGCGATACGTAACAAGGTGTTTGCTCATGCAAGACCCAGTTTTCGTCTGTTAGAGAATTCCTGGGTGTCTGTGTTGGGTGGCAGAGCCGGCCGTCAGCTGGCAAGCCTGCTTGGTGCTTGTTCTGGTGCAGGGTGATGCTACTTAGCTCTGCCTGGACGTCTTGAGTTTGGACCCCAAGATGTAGCTGTACTGCAAGATTCTAATGTGTCCTGTGGTTTTAGTAATTAAATCTCCCACCTTTGTGTCCATCCTCCCTCCTGCATCCTACCTGCTGCTGTGGAGCTAAGTTTTTGTCTCTGGCGTTCTCTTGCTTTTTTTTTTTTTTTTTTTTTCCTGATTTCCTCATACTTTTATTCCTAGATGGAACTTCTTCTGATCTGGTTACCGCCGTACCTTTTTGCTTTTCTTGGTTATGTGATATGTGCGTGTCTGACCATTAAGTGCATGAGTGCAGTCAGGTGGAAATGTATCTGCTTTTGTTAATATCTTCTGGTGGTAGAACTTTCTGAATTCTTTTAAATTTAATTTTCTAGCCTTTACTAAATTAAGCTAGTGGGATATATTGTTTTACACTTTCTAATTTCTGAAACAATTTTTTCATGCTGTTTTTTCCCTCTGTCAGAGCTTCATAATAAAAAAAAGAAAAGCTTCATAAAACAGTTTGTGTGGGTCACTTAAAAAATCTGATGGATTTACTGCATGTACTGTAGTTTTCATTGTATTAAAGCTGAAAGTACTGAATACTCTGTGCTTAATCCCAAGGGCTGTAAGCCTAGTGAGTGTCTCTTTTTAACTAGAGAAATCTTTCTTAAGTTTGAATGTGTCGGACTCTGTTTTTCCTTTTTTATTTGTGTCACAGCATGTAAATAATGCAGTATAGAGACTACCGCAGAATATGTAGGAAAAACAATCCTGTCAGGATTTCTGAATTAAAGGAATAAACACAAAAATGTGTGCTTATAATAGGATATTTGCTTATAATGGGATGCATGCTTCTGTGTGTCAGTGCATTATGAATTATAATAATTGCATGTTCAGAGGAGTCCTTAGGAAATGACATACCCGTCTGGCTGCATGCACTCAATATGCTTATTGAAATAAAAACAAGTTTAGTCCATGGAGATGTTTTCCAGCGTGCCCAGGGAGGC
The DNA here is from genome assembly GCF_963210335.1 of Falco punctatus. Lineage (NCBI taxonomy): Eukaryota > Metazoa > Chordata > Aves > Falconiformes > Falconidae > Falco > Falco punctatus. The sequence continues at coordinate 103,735,261 of NC_137580.1, read as the reverse complement.
TGCGTTCTATTCCCACTCACCCATCATGGGTGCAAATCCTGCTTTTTGGATGAGCATTTCTCCTCGGTGTCCTAGAGCACTGCCAGTGTCCCTGGCTTCTGCCATCCTCCTCCTCCTCCTGCTTTTTCCCATCTTGGGATCTGCCCATCCCGCTCTGGAGCTGTATTTTAAAACCAAATCAGGGAGCTCCTCTGAGCTGAACAGACAATTAGGAAAAAAAACAAACCAAAACACCCCCCTCCCTGCCCCAGCAAAGAAAAAGTGACAGCAGATTGAAGCAGCACTTACTGAAAGAGATGCATGTAAAACAAAGAACCTTGCATAGGCTCCTCACTTGAAATCCTGTTAATGTAAAATCCCTTTGAGAATCTGAGCAATCAGATTAGGCAGGACGATCTCAAGTCAGCATTATTGTAACGACCTAATAATCATGTTTTCTAAATACTCATTTTTCTTGAGTAACTCATAATATTTGATGCTGCGTACGTACATTCAGTTGACTGAAATACTTCCAGCGTCTGATTGTGGCAAATTATTTCTTGCTTACTGTGCATATGAAACACAGCTTAAATTTTTTCACTTGCCCTATTAGTTAACAACAGCTTTTCTGTTGTGAAGCGATTAATAAGCTTTGCTGATACTCTTACAAACCTACCTCTGAACAGCCAGACTTGCTGGGGAGCTCGGTGATCTTCCGCAGATCCCTTTTGCGAATGAACACAGAAAAGATTTGATTTGTACGGCACAATTAGTAATTAGTCCAAAGCCTTCAGCTGCAGTTAATCGTAGCAGGACGTTCCTATATGCCATATATAGGCTACCTTTATATACCTATATATATATGAGGAGTGTGTGTGTGTATGTATATGTGTGTATATATATATATAGGTATATAAAGGTATATATACCTTTATATACCTATACTGTTTCGGTGGTATAGAATGGTCCATGGCTCAGTGTGAAGCCCTTGTAAGCAGTTCCCTCTTTCAGTGTAACTGCAGGAGCACCGGTGCATTAAGCAGGAGCATTTTAGGGGTGTTAATTTAATCTTTTTAAGTGTCATTTGCGTGCTGCTTTCTGCAGCAGCCTTGTGAAAGCGGTCCATGTATCGCCTTCGAAGGGGCGGCTGTGGTGAGAAGCAAACAGCCTTGGAGTGTGGTGAATGATTTTAATCTCTCTGAATTTGCCTAACGTCGGTAGAAATGGTAAAGTCAGAAAGGGACCCCCTAGGAATACAAATTTTTAGCAAACGGGGAAAAGATTTAGCTGATCAAGAATTCAGTGGAAAAGGGCAGAACCATCAACATTTCGTGTTTTAAAATTAGTTTATTAACACCAAAAGAGCTGAAAACCTGCTGTTCCGCGTGAGTCTCTGGCTGTTCAGCATCCCATGGAATGCACACCCTGCCCCCAGCCCCTCAACATTTTTACCCTGTTGAACTGGATAAGGAAGGGTTTATAAATTTTTCCTATTTTGCACCGTCTTCCCTGAGTTCAGTATTCTAGATAGTACGTGATAACTGAAATGAAGAGTGATTTGGCAAATTTCTCTGTGCACCTGAAAAATGCGTTTGCTGTGAGATTTCTCTCACAAAAAAAATAAATGCCTTTGTTCCCCAGCAGGCCCTTCCGAAACGTCGGAGATGGATGAAAAAATCGCCCTCGCAAAAAGTTACACCGGTAGGTCTTTCCATTGTATTTTTCTGACATCTGCTTGGGGAATTGCATGTGTTAACTTTCCAGGGGTCCACTTCCTTCATTTGAAGTAAGAGTTAAGGTACTGGAATTGCAATTTCAAATTTAAACTGTGAATTAAATTCAAATTAAATTTCAAGAAGCGAAAATTTCCATTGCCTTCATTTTCAGGTGTCCAAGGAGAGAGACACCTAGAAGGGAATCGCCTTCCTTTCTTTTCTAGAGTCAAAAAGGAGCATCAGGTTGATCACACTAAAGTAATTTGTGGGAATTTATGTTTCTCAAGAAATTCGGTCCAATTCATGGTTAGTTATGAAGTTTCATAAATCTCTGCTAATTCAGCTGTGCATGAGGGGAGCAGGCGCATGTGGAAAAAAATATGTGGGACGTCTGTGCTCGGTGGAAGGAGTTCCTTACCGGGTTGGAACAATAGCGGGAAGGAATTTATCCCAGAATTGTAGGAGGTTTTTTTCAGCTTCTTACAGTTTTTATTTAAAATATTGTTTGCCCATTTGCAAAAAAATACTAATCTGCACTCGGTCCAGCCCGCGAATTTCTTCTTAAAATTCAGAAATTGGGTTTTCTGTATGTTGTTCAGGTGAACATTCTTGTTCTGGATTTTTTGCTTAACAGAAATCCTTACTTTGAATAGTCGATGTTAAAAGTTCCTTTTGTATTTTCATGGTGGTATATGGTTTTTACTTCACGTTTGTCTAAAGGAAGCCACCAGGGTTCTGATGACAGTGAAGGGACAGATGTGGGAATCCTGGTAGAAGGTCAGAGAGAAGGAATGTTTTTCCTGAGAATAAATTAACATCATTGGATATATTTTTTTACAGAAATATTTGAAAAAATGGCACTTTAATTAAGTTGTGCATCTTCTCCGACCCTTCTCTTTCCACTTTTCCACAAGGTTGGCTTTTGGGGTTTTTTTGTTTTGTTTTTAATCTCCCAAATGGTGCTGCTCCGTGGCTTACTATAAACAATTGTGATGGGAGCTGCCGATCTTTTAAATCGGAAATTGCATTTGTAAGATGCTTGTCACCCAACATTTTAGTGCTTTGACGTTCTGCAGACAGCTTCAGCCCAAGCACCTGACTCTCAATCCTGAGTGCTAAGTGTCAGGGCCACAGTGTGCAACAAATCCCCTTGGTTCTGCTTTGCAGGGCAGTGTCACCACGGGTAAGGGCACCCTTACGTGAAACGCAAAAGCGTTTTTCTTGATAAAGGAGGATAAAGCTCTGTGCTCTTGCTGACTGCACTATTAAATCTACTTATTTGAGAAGAAATAAATTTATAATATTTAAAATATAAATATGTATTAAGATATATATTTTTGTTATATATTTTGGTTTATATTTTGTTATATATTCATACAATTTATATATACAATTTATATAATTTTATATGGAGATTTGAAATATGTTTAAAAAAATAATTGTTTTCCTGAGCATAATACCATGAGCTTTATGACTGACCGTGAAGATATGAAATGACTGAATGGCTTTGCTTTGGTTTTGACTATATAGAATTTTATAGCTACAGATGCTGAGCGTGGCTCGTTTAATACGGATTTAACCCGGATTTAACCCGGAATACGGGTTTTTGTTACACACCCTTTTCTCAAATCTGTTCTCCTTTACAAGTTCCTGTAAGAAATAACGCTGACAGTTGGACCCTGGTTTTGCTGAATAGAATAAATCTGTTGTTTGTGAAAGTAGTATTTATGAAAAAGTCTATAGGCAGTGGCTAAAAATCACAAACAGTCTTAACTTAAATTTCTTAAATTCTGTTTGTTGTTTAAGTAGGCATGCAGCATAGGTAGTCTTGTCTGGGCTCTGTAAAATAAGATTCTTTATTGCTGATCCTCGCAAAAATGAGTAAGAAAGAAAAATCAATGACAGCGTTTGGATTTTATGAAGTCATTGGTGTATATTCTTCTGTTAAAGAAATACATGTAATTGGCATTTAAAGTTCTGCTGAAAGCGACAGCCTGTGATGCAGAAGATTGGCAGAAACAGTTGTTTTCTGCCAAGGAAGGCATCAGAGGGGCGTGCTGGCGGTTTTGCCTGGTTTTCCCTTCCAGTAACCTGGACAAGAGGGTGGAAAAGGAACCGGCAGAATTCCCGCGTGCCTGGGATGCCCAAGACCAGCAGCAGCTGGTGCAGGTGTCCGAGGTGTCCGTGGGACCAGAGGAGTGGGGAGCATGAGGTGCAGCAGTCAGAGGGTTAAGGGGATGCACATCCAAAGTTGTTTTAAACCAAACGAAAGAACATTTGAGAAACAGGAGACAGCGCCCGTGAGCGACAACATTTAGTGAAGGCGGCTGCTGCTTAGGAGCTGTGTGTGTTTTACCGTAAAAAACCCCTTGCTGTAGTGTTTAAACCAGCTGGTTCAGTATGACTTCAGAGATGTCCCATCTGGGAGTTTTCTTCCAGAACTTTGTTACCATCTGCTCTGATGTTTTCGCATGTTTCTCATAATTACGGCTATTTCTCAGGGATGTGGTACTGGGCTGGCTGAACCATTTGCCAGTCTCTGTGGCTGTTCTTAAATTTCCAAAAACTGTGGTTGGTTTTTTTTTTATTATTATTTAATTTTTGTTTTTAAACTTTTCCAATGCTCTCAAAAAAGGTTCTAAGTGATTAATTGAGGTGATAGTTATTTTTATGACCACACTTCATGTCTGCTAAAAGACCATTCCCTCCCAATTATTCCCTTTTGTTGTGCTTTGCATTCACTAGTTACCTGCCCAGCACTCCCTCTCCATTAGATCAAAACCTCATGCGATGTTTTCTATGAACTAGATGATACATTTGACATAGTTTGAATATAAATACTTAAGGTGTCTCAGTAGATTTGCTGAATCTCTACTGTACATGACATCATGTGAAGAGCTTTTGAAACAGAGATTCCTTCAGACTTGCTCCCAAAGTGACGCACGTCCAGCTTAGAGAGATCTGAAAGAAGATCCTCTTCAAAATGCACAAGGGCAGCGTTACTCTGCCAGAATAATTAAAATATATTCCTTCATATGCCTCTACCTAGTTTTGAAAGAGTTTCCAATATAATTAGCTTCACTTTTTAAAATTTTACTGCAGCTAAACGCAGGCTGCTCTTGCTCCCACCAAGTATTGATAGGCGTAATCCTATTTATTGTGTTGGTCCCGACTGCCCTGGCAAAAGCAGTGGGATTATGGATTTCCCTCCCATTCCTCACTCTTGCCCTTGCAGCCTGTTACAGAACAGTGCAACAGCTAAGAGTCTGTATAAATGGTAAAGAAATACATCATCTGAAGGGAAACAGAGCCTTTGTTTATGTTTTTTGGTAATCCTCAATATCAAAGGGAAAAATATTTACGATTGTATTAATCCCATTAAGCCAAGACTAAGAACTTTCCCACTGTCGATAACACCAATGCTGCACTGCTGCACATGCAATTTAGCAAGTATAATCCCCACCTCCGTACCCTGGTCTTGAATTGCTTAAAGGCTTACGGTAAGATATCTTTGCTTCTGGTTTTGTTGCACGCTGTGAATGCAGGGGGCTGCTTTGACAAGTGTTAGTTCAAAGACAAAGTCATGGAGTGCTTGGTTAAAAACCTTTTCCGTGTGCGTTTGTCAGCAATCCTGGTTTTCCCCCTCCAGATGCCTCCCAGCATGCCCCGTCAGAAACGAGCGAGGATCCGGAGGTCGAGGTCACCATCGAAGGTCAGTTCTCCGGTTCATTGACTTCAGTCCATTGGGCGTTTTTACAGCCAAAAAAAATGTTTTGCAATGCCTGCCTTACTTGTCACTGATTAAATAGGATCATGTGCCAGCGTTGCCTGCAGTTTGGATTCTTGCACTGCTTGGCAAACATACCCACTCCAGAAGTCTATGTTATACCACCATCGTGCACTGAAGCGTGTTGGGCTTACTGGGCTGGTTTTGAAATGATGTGCGACAGATCTTTTGCATATTTTTCAAGCCTCGGTAATGAAGAATACTCCTTATTTAATAGCATGAATTTAGGTTTTAAAAAGATTTTGCATCATTCGTTCTGAAGAGCACATCCTTTTACAAGCACACTGTAGTTACATAAAATTTCTACGTAACACTAGCTTCTGGGAAGAATTGTACCATAACAGAAATTATGAGTTACACATGTTATTTGTTTCATATTGATAAATATGAGATAAAAACCACTAAACTTGGCACCTCTCTTTCTTATCTGAATAGCACTAAAGCCACTAACCAGTACCCTTGTGGGTTTTGTGCTAGGATGTGTGTTGGAGGTCAGCTTATTTCTTTTATTTGTGAATTATGTGTCCTGTAACTGCTTTAAAACACTTCTGAGATGAGCTTTTGCAAAGCTTGCTTCTGGAATGGGTAAGATTAAGACCACCAAATCAGTGATTTAGAAATTAGGTGATGCATTTTAGGACAAAGTTGATACTTCTGGCATTACTTTCACCATTTTATAATCCAGCAGTAAAAGAATTCTTACATTTCCTCAGCAGAAGTTCTGTGTATACATGTAAAAACCTTTACCACAAAAGTAAAAATGTTCTGAAAAGTTTTTCCTTTAACAGAATATAGTGCAACCGCATAGGTGCGAGAGATGTCAATATGGACTATTACTTTTCCTACTTAAGGAAATGCCGTTGGTGACCTGGGCAGATGCTATTCTGTGTGTGAAATTAACTTTAATTTTCTTAATTTTTCTGCTTGAACCATTACTTTTTCTCTAAGGTTGCAGGTATTGGTAATTGGACAGTCTTAAAAACTCGTTAACTGGTAGGGAAGGTAGTGTTTCAAGTTGGGGAGTGACTGGCAAGGTAGCAGCTCACTGAAAAATAACTGGGGTTTGCAGTTTCCCCCCTGACTGTGTGTGTTCGAGCCTGTTAAATGAGTTTCAGTTTCATCCATCAATTTTACATGGGTTTGAAACCGGTTTTAGTGCCTTTGAGCTCTTCAAGATACAGCTTAGGTACTGGATTTCAAGACTTGTTACTGGAAGGTTATTTCCAATGAGAGAAAAAAATTGTAGTTTATGTCTGTACAGTTTATTTACAGATTTCTTTTTGTCATTTTGCGGTCATGAGATGTCCAGTTGCGTTTCAGAACACAATATTATTTTCCTTAGGAAGTACAGACGAAGCTTTGCTCTTTGCTATCTTACAACTTGTGCTGGCTCTTTTATGCAAGTTGTTCCTATGCAGGCCAGTAGCTTTCTAAAGTTACTCAGATAAGTAATTCGTTGCAAAATGTGATGCATTTATATATAAAAATAATAATTTAAAGTTCAATACTTGCATTAGAGCTTTGAAATTCAAAGCAGTTCCAAGGGTGCACATGAGTTTCTCTGGACATAAACCAGATATTTTTATGTTTCTGTAAGATGATGATGACTACCTGCCCACTAACAAGAGACCGAAGAACACAGAGTCATCTAACGAAGCCACCAATACTGGGAGAAGAAAAGTGAGAGAGTTCAATTTTGGTAAGATAAAAATTGAAGATTATTTTGTCTCTGCTTTGTTTTGTAAAAAAGATACGACACAATTTCACGTGGCAGGAGTGGGACACGCCGGTGTGAGCATTCATGTAAGAGCCCAGGGCTCTCCGTAGATGCATTGCAGCCGTCTAATCGTCAGCAGCAGCAGCTACCTCTGCTTCTTGTTATTCCAAGTGACCGTCTAAATAGACACTGCAAGTGATTTCATAAAATGAAAATAAATCGAGATTTTTGCCAGCCGATTTGTTGGGCCAGAAGCAAAGCCTGTGTTTACTGGCGTGCTGAATTACAGCAAACGGGAGGGCAGGAGCCCGTCCGGCTGGTCTTTCTCCATACGTGCTGCGACCCACGAAGATGTGCGGAGGGGAGCCACATGTGGGAAGGAAGGTAACCAGATGACTTCAGTCCCTGAGGACACACCAGCAGTTGGGGTCTTCTTGGCAGTGTTCTTTTAGCACACCTTCTGTGGAGTTCGCCGTGCAGAAACGCACCCCCACACCGTCGTTATTCTGGTTAAGGATACTTTATCCATGTGATGTGTCGCAGCCCCATACCTCTCCTTTATTTCTTGCTTTGGTTTGGTTTCTGGGCAGACAGCCCATGAATCTGTGTATTTCTGTGAGGTTCTGCATAATCGGGAATATGTCCTTTGGCACAGTATTTGAGATGTTTATTAGGAATGCTGGGATTTGAGGTCAATTGAAAAATCCCCACAGAACCTCTCCTGACATCTGTTTTGCGTGAAACATGTTATTTCATGCTAATTTCAGTGAAAATGAATAAAACATTGTTGCGAGCTCTATTCTCAAAAGATGGCTAATACCAATAGGCAGTTCCACGTGTAGCATCAGTTCGTTTTGGTTGGGTCAGGCCAGCATAACGGCAATGTTAGTAGAGGAGGAGATGGAGCCGTTAATACTGCAGAAGCGTTTGCTGGAATATATTCCCTTAGCAGAAAAAAGCATCTAAGCTTGGCAGGCCGGCAGTGTTTGGGGAGAACAGGCGGTGAGGCTGATGAGAGCAAAGGTAATAAAATATGTGGATGATAAAAGTTTGATCTTTCGATGTTGAAACGCCGGTTAAAGGACTTCTCACAGCTTATCTGCTCGCCGTTGCTTCTGAGTTGACTTGGTAGATTCTCCCTCTGAGCTGTTCTCAAGTAAACTGCTCCTACCCACCGGCCGTGCAGTTTTTGCAGCTCACAGGTTATTCAGAGATCTTTAGACCTGGGCTTCCTAAGTTGTGTCGAGGTTGTTGTCCCTCCTAGTCACTTCTGGGGTTTGCCTGCAGACAGCGGCACTTCTCTGCGGCATCGCAAGGTCTGCATAAAGCACAGAATGAACGTGAGAAGCTGTCATGAGAAAGAACAAGTGCTGGTAGGTTGCAGTGCTGCTGTTGGGACATTACAGAAGACTTTGCACCTTTGTCTAATGAAATCTAATATTAGATATTTGGAGAGGAGAAAGGAGGTGTTTAATTCTGTCACGAGTCGCTGCAGAATGACAAAGGCACACGTGCTGGGAGGGAGCTAGAGGTGCTTGAGAGACAAACCTCCTCTCATCTGATGACTTTTCAGTGTTTTCTACAACAGAGATGCAGATGTTTGTTGGCTGTGAGTTGGAGACACTGACTGTACATCAGCCCCGAGTCAGAGGTTAGGTACCGCGGGTGGCCTGAGAAACAGGGGGATGTGCTGTGCCCTTAGTTTTCATGGAAACAAGAAAAAAAAAAATTGTACCTGGGGCGGGGGATGAAAAATGTCTGGTAAAATGCTTGATAGCAACGGATAATCTTTGGAGAAGGGAGGTTGGATTTCAAAAATATTTCTGAACCAGCTATTTAAGGTTAAGAATACCTTTGCTGAAAGGAATTGCCATTGTCAGTAAAAATATCTTTCTGTGGTTTTTTGCGTGCTTAGAGATTTTATCAAAAGCTCAGAAGCTTCAAGCTGTGTTTTGCAGTTGTGTCATACCGGTTTAGTGGAAAAAAGTCCCTTAGCTGTTGTCTCACTACGACAGCGATGGGAAGTGTGTATGGTTTTTCCCCATTTTGACATGCCCCTGAACACGGGTTTTGCCAGCCTGCAGCTTCCTTGGAGTTGCTATGTGTTTTTACTTTTATTTCCCCCCAGAGCACTGTGTGGTGTGTTGATGGGAACAGGAATGTGCTTAGTACCTGAGCGACGTTTTGTGTGCATTGTGCAGGTTGCCCCTGCTGGCATGGGCATTATCCTGGAACACGTCCCCAAGGAGCAGGGGATGGGCTAAACTGAAGAGACCGTGGACAGGCTGGGAAGGTTTTCAGGGTTGTTATTTATTTGGGGTGGTGTTGCCCATGTGTCAGAAGGTGTGTGTATAGGAACAGAAGGCAGCTACCACTTCCCTTGGTGCCTACAAGAAAACTAAACTGCTTTGCAGGGTGTTTGCAAAAAAAAAATAAATAATACAAAACAGAGGATCAGCTTAGCTTTGCGGTGGGTCTTCAGCTTCGCGACATGTGTGACAAAAGGATGTTTTTACAGTAATTGGTCTGAATCCAAGAGGTTAATAATGCTAGCAATCTAATTGGAAATCATGCTGATTGATAACTCCTCTGAATTTTTATTTTCTCTTGCCTTACTTGGCAATGTACTCATCAAATACAAAAATAGCTAAAAAACCCAGTGTGCTGATCAAAATGTTTTTTCAATGCCTATGCTCTGGTCTAGCCACCACTCCAAATAAATGTGTCAGTATTGCGGTGTGTTCAATTATTAATCCTGTAGTGTTTCCGTTGGAGAGGGGGGCATGGAAGTAGTTGCTTGAAAAGATTCACATGGAATATTTGGCCAGGGATTGCGGGGCTTGGTGGCAAGAAGCTAAAGAAAAAGAAGCCTTGACAACTTCGTGGCTCACATAGGAATGCTCTCATGAGCATGCTAATGAGCAGAGGGAGACCAGGCTGGGTGGGAGCAGCTTCTGAAGTTGCAGCAACAACCAGTATTCAGAAGAGTTGTTATTTCTGTGCTTTTTTACGGTTGCTCTATAATGCAGCGTGACGTTCTTCCTGGCTGCTCTCCCTCTGACAAAAGCCAGCCTGAGTTTTAGGGGAGATCGCTCGCCATGTTTGCCACAGAGCTGGGTGAACTGAAGGGATCTCAGCTCCTCTGGGTGACAATCTGGGGTGACACAGCTGCCTTGGGGAACCCTTGTCCCAGCACCGTCCCTGTGTGCTCCCCAGCTCCGTGGAGTAAAGCAGCATTTCCACTTCAGGCCAGGAAGTATTTTCCTGATTCTTCCTGCTAAAGCTGCTGTTGATGCAGTGTCCTGTAGGTCAGCAAAACACGACCTACCTGTCACGTAGGTGGTTGTGTTGGAGTCGAAAAGAGCTTCATCTGGCTCTGCATCTGCAGGTAAAGGGGGAAATACTACAACGTTGATGGGTACAGGAATAGAAAACATTGAGCCCAAGACGTGTTTATCAGCTAAGAAGCTGTGCACTACAGAGGAACGGTAAAAAGGGTGGCAAAAACAATTATATATATTTATCCACAGGGTGTGTTTTCCTTCAAAATATAAACAGGTTAAATGATGTAGGTGGTACACCAGGTAACTAGAATAAAAAGTTTAGGTGTGGGTGCGAGGCAGCATGCAAAAACACTCTTTCCCCCTTAAACCAGGTCTTATTCTTGCCCACATCTGAAGCGTGCTGTCCTATTGATATCCATGAAATTATATTTTAAAAAGTAAAAGCTTAAACATGGCCACCAAAGTTGTGTACGTTGGTCTGAGAATGAATATTTAAACCCCTTTCGATACGGACTCAAAGCTCAGTCCTCTGTCTTGTCTGATACAAGATTTTTTTGACAACTGGAAGTGTAATAGCTTGAATGGCCTCATTTTTTGACTTCTGTCGTTACTAGATTCAAGTCTTTGGTGTTAGAAATAAGGTGTAAGTACACTTGCTTATTAACTTGTTCTTAAAAGGCCAGCCAGCATCTGGTACCATCTACAAAAGGATTGTGGCATTTAAGAGCATTGAGACAGGACGAAAAGCTGTGAAAACATCCAGTCTCTGTCACAGGCAGAAAATGAGATGTTAAAATTCTGCCATTTAATCCAGCTTTCCATGGAACACACGATTGGATTTGGATAACTTCTGTCTTGCAGCCTGTATCTTCTTTCAGAAAGAGGATTTATGGGCTTGTTTTGCAACATCAGGACTTGGAGAAATGCTGGATGAAGGTAGAGGATGGCGCGGTACCTCCTGACCCAGATAGTTGTACAGATTTGCACCAAAACAACTTCATGTACTTGCTGTAAGCTTTATCAGGCTTCACTAATTAAGCTTTTCAGCACCCAGCTTTAGATAACTACCAACAGCAGCTGCAAACTGACTTTACCCTGATGCCAGCGAGAGCTGCTGACCGAGCCGTCAAAGAGAAACCAGTTTGGGAAGTTACTTTGGCCTCATTTATGTTTGGATTTGCTTTTATTATTTTTTTTTTTCCCCAAAACGTGATTTAATATATGCACAAGTTTTGGAGGTAATCTTAAAGCTTTTGTTCTGTCCTTTTTCTTCCTGAATGTGTCCATACATGTGAAGGTATAGCCTGTACCGTACTCCACGGGCACCTGTGTGCAAGCAAGCAGTAAAATCACACGGCGTGTTTTCAGTCTGTAGCCTGATGTGTCTTCTTTTCTTTGCAGAGAAATGGAATGCGCGAATTACAGACTTGAGAAAGCAAGTTGAAGAGCTGTTTGAAAAAAAATACGGTATGTGTTCCACTCCAGATGATCGCCTCTAGTCCTTTGACACTGGAAGTCACAGCCCTCTGGCATGCAGCTTGTTGTTGGCTCAGGAGCACACCGCTGCTGACCGCGCCGAAGGGTGGCATATTATTAGAAGGCTTAAAACTGGGAAAAGTAGGTTTTTTTGATGAGCAGAGTGATTTCAATGTTGAGTGCCTGTGTTTGGCACCCAAGTGCAAAAGTTGATTCTGTTGTTTTTTTCAGTCGTGCTCAGTTTCCTGGAGCTCCAGCGTGCTCGTGTCTTGGGCACCCACATTGGAGAGAGTTGGCCTTTCTTCTGTAATTACACCGAGTCCTTAAGTGAAATAAACCTTTAAAATGGCTCTGGGGAGAAGTTACCACTCTTGGATTGTTCCTTTCTGATGATGATTGATTTTGCAGTGAGGCAAGAATTACATGTTAATGGTTCTTGGAGAGAAAAAGCAGCTCACGTGGCAGACTTTGGCATTTGTCTCCAGATGCTGCATCTAGACATATTTTGTGTCCACAGACTGAAACAGCATCAGCAAGAATTTCAAAATAAATGGTGGTGCTGCTCTGCCCTACCAAGTGGAAGTGTGTGAATCAGCCTTATTACATGTGTTGGCTGTGACTGTCATCTGACGTGAAACAGCCCACTCAAAGCAATTCACGCCAAGTAAATAGAGCTCAGGGTGTGGTTTGCAGGATCTTAACCGCTCTAGAAAGGGGCATCGTTCTTGGGGAACTGCTTTAATTTTGGTTTTGGTGTTTACACGCAGCCAGCCAAAAAATCTGTTGCGTATGGAGCTATTCCTGACTTTACATAGCTGGCCGCATTGTATGAAATTATCCCCTTTTTCCCTGTGGGTGACAGCACTTTATTGAGGCACAAACCAATTCCGTATCAGGTTCCAGTTCTTTCTGTCCATATGAGCATGTGGTTTCCTATTTGCCGCGTTATCAGTTACCATTATCAGTTCTGGAAGTCCAAGATGCCCAGAACGATCCTGGAATTTGCTGCCTTCTGCAGCTCCAAAGTGTTGCCCAGGGTCGGTTGCGGTCATACTTTACAACTGTCTGAAAAAATAGTTATTTTTGTGTTCATTTGTAAACAAAATGGGATTACTTTTTCTGTAAATACAAGGGAATGGCTCACAAATACAAATTTATAAAAAGGAAACCTATGTTCTATAGGATTTCTATGCAAAAACGTGTAGGGTTCCCAGTGTAAGAAGCCTTGCTGCGGGCAGTGATGCTGGTCGTGTTCTTAGGCTGTCGGAAGAGTATCTGCCAAAACATTCGCCGATTTAAGACAAGTAGAGACTCTCACTTGTAAAAACTTACCTGTTGTTAGTTACTTCTTTAAACACTTTTTCTTTTTTCTTTTTCTTTTTTTTTTTTCTTCTTTTCTTCGTCTTCTTTTTTCTTCTTTTCTTTTCTTTTTTCTTCTTTTTTCTTCATTTTCTTTCTTCTTTCTTCTTCTTTCTTCTTCTTTTCTCTTCTTTTCTCTTCTTTTCTCTTTTCCTTCTTTTTTCCTTCTTTTTCTTCTTTTTTCTTCTTTTTTCCTTCTTTTTCTTCTTTTTTCTTCTTTTTTCTTCTTTTTTCTTCTTTTTTCTTCTTTCTTCTTTTTTCTTCTTTTTTCTTCTTTTTTCTTCTTTTTTCTTCTTTTTTCTTCTTTTTTCTTCTTTTTTCTTCTTTTTTCTTCTTTTTTCTTCTTTTTTCTTCTTTTTTCTTCTTCTTTCTTCTTCTTTTTTCTTCTTTTTTCTTCTTTTTTCTTCTTCTTTTTTCTTCTTTTTTCTTCTTCTTTTTTCTTCTTTCCTCTTTCCTCTTCCTTCCTCTTCTTTTCTTTTCTTTTTTCCTTCTTTTTTCCTTCTTTTTTTCTTCCTTTTTTCTTTTCTTCTTTTTTCTTCTTTTTTTTCTTCTTTTTTTTCTTCTTTTTTTTCTTCTTTTGTCCCTCTGAAGCTGTTCATAATGCCGCGTCTTGACCTAGGTTTTAGTGATGTTCTTGATTATTTATTTTTTTGTCCTGTGGCTAACTGGTTCAAAACCACTCCTTGCCATCTGAGCCTTGCCTGCTGGGTTTGTTAATGCTTTTCACGACTTGTCACAGCAGCCTCGAGGGCTAAGAATAATGATTTTTAGTTTCTTGGAAGAGGCATATGACTGCAATAAAAATCTACTTTAACGAAGGACTGGTGTGAGGCACATCATCCCTTTTGGTGGTGGTTCTGCAGCTCCTGTCTTTAATCTGTTCGCTGAAGAGTCATCTCCAAGTTCCCGTCCATCTCTCTGCGTATCTGTTCCATGTCTCCAGTTTTGGCTATCTTATATTTGGCAGTGGAAGCCAAGTCGAGTAGAAACACAGCTCTTCTCACAGTTTTCCAAAATTTTCATACTCGGGTCTCATCAGAATATAAGGCTAAGAAACACAGGGTATTTTCAAAGCTTTCTTGTTTTGTGATAAACGTACCTAGAACTGTTCTGCTTTCAAGTGGGAGAAAGAGCGTGTTACCCAAACGCCTTTAACCCTAAATTGTTTTATTGCTTTTAAGAACTTTTGAGTTAGCGGGAGCGGTTTGTATACACCGATGTCTAAACCACGGGCCATTTTCGCCTTTTAAGTTGCTTGAAAAGGCGCCCTGAGTAATTTTCTGTTCAGAAACGCAGGAATTTGCCCTCAACTTGGCCTTTCTCTCCTCAAATAGCTTTTGCATCGAATTTCCACAGCAAAACAACAGGATGTACCAAAGTGTTTGCAGACCAGTCAGACGGTAACAGAGAATTCTTGTTGCATGGGCCACAAAATTAACGGAGTTTCGTTTCTTACAAAGAAACGAGCCCTCTTGGTATTTGCAAATCCTCATGTTCTGCAGGGTCTGCCAGCCTGGTAGCTGTATTGCTATGATTGCCATCCTCCGGACTTAAAAAAAATACTTTTGGTTATTTCCCAGCTGTGGGTGAATCTGTTCCTTGCTTTTCATTTGCTTCCCAGATTTCATCAGTTGGGCTATGCTTTTTGCAGGAGTGTTGGAAGTGTATTGTTTATTTCATCCACGGTTCCTTGGATTTGTAAAATACGCTGAAGTTTAGGAGTTCGCTCCAAAGAAGGGATGTGTGCCCCACCTCCAAGGCATTAATGACACTTCTACACACAGTAGTAGTAACAAATAATAATAATCAGAGCTAATGAACTGAAACATGCTTGGTTTATCATCAAGTCTAGATAATTTCAGCTTTCACAACGTGCTGTTAAACAGAATCAAAATACTGTGAAACTTCACTGTTACACGTGCGGTCTCTGTTACTAAATGTTTGCAGAGTAAAGGGCAAAGAGGAGCATCTGTGTATGTATGCAGCTCTGCAGCTTGTTGACTGTGATGTGGAGTGATTTTGCTATAAAACAAAACCAAACCCCTACAAAATATGAATTTGTATTTGCTTGCATGTTGAAATGTGCTGAGGGCAGTATTGCCCGTCTGTTCGTTTTAATGTATTTCAGAGGGGCATCAAACAGATAACTTGAGTAGAGCTACAAGGTAGTCTGATGTTTCTATTCTCCTTCTTTCTTAAAGCTCAAGCTATAAAAGCAAAAGGGCCAGTGTCTATCCCGTACCCACTCTTCCAGTCACATGTGGAGGACTTATATGTGGAAGGGCTCCCAGAAGGAATTCCCTTCAGGCGCCCATCCACCTACGGCATTCCCCGGCTTGAGAGGATACTTCTAGCAAAAGAGCGGATCCGGTTTGTGATTAAAAAGTAAGGAATTCTGCATTTTTGTTTGTCTGTTGCTCATCGTTCTCTGCTGGCTCTGCTCTGCTTCATTTTGTCTTCAGGAACTTCCAAATCGATTTCTACTGATGTGTTCTTTTGCCGTTACTAACAAGTAATGTGGATTTGATGTTCGCTCTGATAAATTCAGCTTATCAGATCACCAGAGCACCTTCTGAACAGATCTCTTCAATGGCATGGACTTCTTGTCCTGGGCACATCTCTTTGTACTGTTTTAATTTAATTGGTTGTAATACATGTTGAAAGCCATTGACTTGGGGATATTTCTGAGCATCCTGGCCTCAATTTCAGCTTGGGCTTTTATTTTTTTTTCTTGCTGGAATGCCGTACCAAGGTGTCTATGGCCATATCTTTATGTAGCATCTCCCGGGGCAGGCTTGAGCCCGAAATAGCTACTGGTTCATGTGATGTAGTTGGTTGCATGTCCTTGGTGTGTCTGGAGGTAGATCAGGTAGTGAACATGACGGGAGACCTTGGATGTAAATAGAAGTTCCTTGAGGGCTCCATTGCCTGCCGTAGCTAGCCTGCTATCTGTTACCTTTTATCTATTATGTCTATTATCTATTACATCTGCCTTTAAAGGCGTGAGATGTCCTGGGCTCCCTCCGTTCTCTTTCTCTCCTTTCTTGTTTGACATCTTTCCTAGGACCACCCTGCATCACTTTCTGCAGAGGCAGGTGGGGCTGGAGGGGACCGATCCTGAACACAGGGTGCACGGGGAGAGGTGCCTGCGCCGGTGGGTGCTGAGCACTGGCTCTGGGAGCTGCAGGGCACTTTGGGATCCAGCGCTGTGGTGGTGGGTGGGTATTTCCCTTGGATGGTTGGGTGCTTGGCGTCAGATGGGCGCGATGCTTCACGCCGCAGATGGGCATTGACAGTTTAAATGGAGCTTCTGTGGGTAACAACTGACGTTTTCCTTTTGTTCAGTGACGGAGGGTCTAATCCAAGGGTTTTCCAAGCGGAGAGGAGCCTGTTGGTTGCAGTGGTCAGGCTCAGCGTGGTGGTGGTGACAGCCCGTGCCTCTGTGCGTGCTGCTGTCTGTGCGGGTGCTGCTTAAATTTGAGAGGTTTATGTTCATCCCTGTCATCCTAAGGCTTGCAGCTAACCAGAAAAGAGGAAGAAGTGTAGATCTACCTTCTCTCTCACTTAAAATCAAGCACTATACGTAGATTTTAATATTTATGCAATACTGACACCTGCTCTTGTCAAATTTGTCTTAGCTGTTAACAGTAATTAATTTACGCTGTTCATCGGTTTGGTAACGTGCGGCAACCGCAGCAGCTCAAAAAGCAGTTCAGCTCTATGAGAAATGTCAGAATTTAAAATTACTTTTGTTGTTGTTGTTCTGATATGGATAAAACAAGATGTATTTGGGAAATAGAGATGCCTGTTTTAAGATTTGAATTTTTAAAGGTTTTTTTTTTTTTATATGCATCTTTGTTTCTGGTGAAGTGTGTTTTAGACCTCAGAGATACTTTTAACGTAATCTGTGTGTTTCCGTGGAATGTTATGGCTCAGGCAGATATGAGTATCGGGTATGAAAAATGTTTTTGTCAGTAGGGTTCCAACCAGCTCTTACAGTACTTTGGTGCTAATTGGAATTTAAAGTTGGGGATTGTGACGTCCCCTGTTATGGTTTGGTTTCAGGTTGGTTTTTTTTTCCTGCTGATCCTTCGGCTGTAAGTGTAGGCTGCAACATCTGGTTTATCAAAGTATACATCACTGTTGAAGAACATTATCTTAAATCTTTTAGGCACGAGCTTTTGAATTCGACACAAGAAGACGGACCGTTGGACAAGCCGGTTGCAGGAGGTAGGTCTTTGAACGTGTGAGTTGTGCAAGCATGGCGTGATTTCCTATCCACCAGTTTTACCAGCAGTTGCCATGTGCTTTTCCTAAGAACACATTGCAAATAATTCCTCTTGTTCTGAATGTCCTGTAGCTGCAAAGTGACAGCAATTTTCCACTGGCTTGGCCCAGCCAGCGTGACTTAACGCTGCCAACTGATCTGCTTCAGCTAGCCAGAAGGAAAAAACAATGAGCGAGGTTTTAGTCTGTGGGGATACAGAGAAAAGGCAGCAGTTCCCATAGTTCATGGAGTTTACTGGGTAGGGAACTGGCTGTAACGTGGAATAATTGTTTGCTTATGCGATTTGCCAAAATTAGATGAACTGAAATGCAGTAATGAACCATACTGGTTATAGTGACATTTGTTGTTGTCGAAATCTCATTTGCTGGGATGATGTGACTTCATTTTCACACCGCAGTGCAAAGACTGTGTCCTCACTGCTTTTGCCACCAGGAATGTTTCTCAGTAGATTCGTGCTCTTACAGGTTTTGGCTCCATTGAGCACCCATCCGAAAGTAACAAAAATGACCATGTGAAAACAAAACTGCAAGAATAGTCTTTTATTACAGTTGCGCCCATGAACTTCTTTCCCCTCAATTCGGGAGAAAAAAAGTTTAGCATGGAAAAAAAATCAAGTTTCGAAAGAGTTGTGCCTTTGTATGGGCATTAGGGGGTAAATTACTTTCCTGGGCTTGTTTTTCTCTTGAGTTGCATTCTACTGTCTCTTGGACTTCAGGGTGGCTTTTTAATTGTCCAATTAAGCAAAGTGTTGAAAGCTTGTATGCCTGAACCAACACAAACAAATTGCTCCCAGCCCCAAAATTTCTAACTGGCAACCTGAGCCTGGTTCAACTGTGAATTTTAAGTAATTCCAGAGAAATTCTTAGTTCAGACAGAGACACAAGCATATAAATGGCAGTATCTGCACTACTGCAGCACCATTGTGTTGTATTAAATACTCATAGTCTTCTGCTGTAAAAAGTGTGTCAAAGACTGTACTTACAGTGAATGTTAAGGATCTAAATTAAGCTGAGAAATTATGTCATAAGGACGTCACTTTAACACATGTGTAGGAATTAAATTTTTCCTGCAGTATCAGTTAACCTCGTGCCTTGAGTCTTAATAATCTGCTGTTCCTTCGAGCACCAAATCTGACTACAAAAATAGTAGGTAGGCTAACGACTGAGTCTTAAACTTAACTGTACTTTTATGTGGGTTTTTTAATTAGTCCCTTTTCTCTGTTGTTTTTTGTTGTATTGAATATGGCTATACTGATTATGAAGACAAAGCAGATACATTACATACCCCGTAAAACCCCTGCAGCTGAGAAGACTAGTGGTAACTCATTTTTATGGCAGTGTTATGAACAGTCACTTTATGTTGCTTGTCTCACTCACTGGTATTGATCCTATATTCCTGTGTGCCCTCTGTGTTATTTCGGAGAGGAGAGACCGTCTGTGGAAGCCGTTGATAGTATCTTGGGGACACAGCTCAGAAGGCAGCAGCTGTCTGAGCCTCCTTTCCCGCGGTTTGCTTTTCTCGCTGCTTGGATTCCCCCTTTCTCAGTAGCTCCCAGTCTCTGCTGCCATCTCGGGAAGGAGAGCGATGGAGCACCAGCCTCTGCTCTGCTCCCTGCGGCTCCGTGTCCAGTGTCCTGCTCTGTCCCTCGCCCTGCTGGCTTGTCCCCCCCAGCGGGGAGGCGTGGGGTGGGGGTGGGGGCTGTATTTGGGCTGCTGGAAGAAAGATGGTTTGCATTCGCATTCCTATGGGAAACAGGCTGGTCAGGAAGGTTTATGAAATAGCCTCAGCCCTGAAGCCCTGAGGTGGCTGACATTGGCTCCAAGACAAAGTGATGGAGCGATGGTTTGGCTCAGGAAAGGGGAGGAGGAGTGTGAGCAGGTGCCAGTGAGGATGGTCCAGCCCAGAGCAGAGGATGCTTCTTGTATGCTGTCTAAACCCCCAGCATCGCAGCTCTCCAGGATCTTGTTTGACTGATGAGCTTCCACTTGATGGTCACAAAGACATTCAGAAGAAAAAAGTGATTTCTCTATGCCCCTTGATCCCTGTCACCTGGCACTGAGGGGACCGACAGGTTCTTTTAGGGATCCTTGCAGAATGACCATTGCAGTAAATCACAGTTACAATTAAAGTTTTATTTTTTATAACAGGATATTACAATTAGTATAGCATATATATTACAATTAGTATAGCATAGAATTCATGATTGGAATGGCACAGGATTTATACAAGCAGAATCAAGACAGCACAATCTATGAGTAGTGTAATACAGAATTCATAATGCAACTTAACATACGGTTTCTAATCACCTGGACCCTCTGCAGATCGGGTCAGGTCTTGTATCAGTACAACAATCACAACCTAGACTCAAAAACTATATAAAAGAAGAAGAGTCGCTCAACCCTTGGAGGAAGCAGACGATGGTGGAGGTGTCCCTGGCCATGAAGGGGCCACAGGTCTCCGTGGCCGCCAGCAGCTTTGGTCTGAGCTCCCCTGTAGGACTTGGAAGTGCTTGATTTTCGGGATGACGCTCTGCGTGCTGTTATGCTTCCCAGCTCCGTGCTGGGGACATCCCCACCACCGGGCTGGCCAGGTGCCTGGGACCTTCCAGGCCGGTGAGGAAGGGAGCAGTTGTCCTGGTGCACAGGAACCTTGAGGCTGGTAGAGAGGGAAAGAAGACATTTCAATCTGTTTGGTTTGCTTGGTCCATGGGACCTGAGGATGAGGGGAAGGGAACGGATACGTGACCCGCGCAGTCTCAGGGAATGGCTGCTTGCCTTGCAAACTGGCATTAGTTATGCTCACCGTGTCACCTGGGGTTGGGAGCAGGGGGTACCGGTTGCAGTCCCAAATGATGAGCACACATGGGCAAACAAAAACAAAAGCTGTCACCATTCCCGCTGCCACAGGTGACAGCACTAACATTGCCGTTGTGCTCTGCTGCTGTGCCAGAGGAGCAGAACCCAGGCTCATGGCCATTCTCAGGTGCAAAACTGTGTCTCGTGAACTCCAAAGCTGCGTGGGTATCAGCCAATAAACAAAGATGCTCAAGTGATAAAATGATGGAAAAACTGTGTTTAATCTAGTTTATTGACTAGGATATGCCAATCTGCATAGCTGCCATGTGTTAGGTTCTGTATCTAAATGACAACTTAACTGATGCCTTAGGTGGTGTCCAGGAAGCATTTTGGAGAGTTGGAACTAAGCTGCTTGTCATCTCAAGAATGACAAAATCCCTAGAGTCACTGGGTGCAGTTATTCATCTCCGTTTAAAAAGTATTGCCCACAAACTGGGAGAAACGGATGCTGGAAGTTCAGCGTGAATATACAGCAAGGAGCAAACTGCTGTGTGCACCCATTGTAAAAGCTTGCTTTGGGGTTGTTAGTGCTTAGTAAAAATTCCTTGAAGGCAAGTGTTCATCCCATCTGCATACCAAATTCTGCACTGAGTATCAGGATAATTTTTTTAGAAAAGGAAGCTGGCAAAAACCCAATCGTATCTGCAAATGGGATCTACAGATTGGAGGCGGATGATGGAAGCTTTGCAGTTCCTCATGCCAACGCACTGTGTGTATTTTGTAGCAAGAGTGATGTCACTGGTTCAATGGAATTTTTATACCGTTTTAATATTTTGTCATTTTTTTATAATTAGTTTTTGTAGTTCTGAGTTGAAGCCATACTTCTTCCACGTAGTATTTTCTGGGTTACCTGAGAATGCAGGATGGTTATGCATGCTATAAACTGAATGACTGAAAATATAACTAAAATAATTAGGAAATGTTGTTTTTGTTCTGTGTCATGCTCAAATACAGTGAAAGAGGAGTGGTATGCCAGGATCACCAAACTGAGAAAGATGGTAGATCAACTCTTCTGTAAAAAGTTTGGTGAGAACACTATTATTGTTTTCTTTTCTTTTATGGCTCTGTATTTCTTGAAAGTTGTTTTCACTGTTCCTTTTGAACATCTACATGAATGAGACCTTTGATCAGCTTTTTCAAATATTTAACATCCTGGCAGCTGAGTGAAAAAGAGTGTATTAGTCTACTGTTTATACAGCAAGGCAAGTTCATAGTTAAATATATATGTCTTTTATGTGCAGCTCTTCTAATTGCTCTCAGTTCCTTCCTATTTGGATTTTTTTTTCCTTTGATGGTGAATAAAACAACTGTTTCTTTATTTATATCCATTGCAGTATCATTAAAATTAGTATTAGGACATTTTTATGTTCTCTCAGATGTAAAAAAAGAATCAGCTGCTTAAGAGCTAGAAGAAAATTGCACCATGAGGTAGATAAATACAGATCTATAAAAAATAGATTAAAAACTTGGATAAAACCTCCATATGATGCCCCAGCGAGGAACCTAGTCGTCTTCAGCAGCAGCAGCATGGTGCAGCAGGGTCGGTCGTTACGGGTTTGATGTGCTGAGACTTGGACCCTGCTGGCTGTAGGTACCTTGCGTTGTCCCAGGCGCTGGGGTGACAATGACAACAGCCTGAAGAACTGTTAGCTTGGCTGGTTTTTAATTCAGTTTGATGGCCCTACTGCCCCGTCACTGGGTATATTTTGTTTCAACAGCCGAAGCCTTGGGGAGCACGGAGCCGAAAGCTGTTCCATACCAGAAATTCGAAGCCCACCCTACTGACCTGTATGTTGAAGGGCTGCCAGAGAACATCCCCTTCAGGAGTCCCTCCTGGTATGGAATCCCTCGCCTGGAAAAAATAATTCAAGTGAGCAACAGGATAAAATTTGTGATCAAAAGGTAAGTTGTTTGTTTTAATCGTAAACATGTTCAGTTTTTTAAGAAAGAGGCCAAACGATCACCCTTGGTGTAAGCAAGCACTTGGTTTTGTTAAGTCGCGAAGCATTCAGCCTCTACTTACGTCAATTAAATATTAAATAGTTAAATATGTTATAATAAATATAAATATTGAAGATGAAATATTAAATAGATTAAATATTCTGCATTATGAAGTGGGTATTTGCAATCCAGACAAGTCTTCCAAGGCACCTTTGTGGTGTGAAATACACAACAGAAAACCCCAAAATTTGCACTGCGTGTCATGATAGGCAGCAGTATGTAATTTGTGTCAAAGATGGGGCAGATGATTTGTTTTTTGGTTGCAGGCCAGAGCTGCTAACACTCACTTCGACCGAAGTTATTCATCCCATGTCGAAGACCCCAAGTAGGACATCGCCATGTCCAGGTGGGAATGGAAGGGTTTGGTGGGGAAACACACGTGGGTCAGTGCAACCTTTTCCAAGAAGTAACGGTGCTGCATGGGTGTGCTGATGTGAGAAGAATTAACTGATGGTTGGGAAGGCGGGCAGCTTGCTGGTGCAGTGCAGCTGGCTTTGGATGACTGCAACGGGTCCTGCTCCGAGCTGGAGCTGCTCCCCTGGTCCAGAGCAGCGCCCTGGAGCCCTGGCACTCTTCGCAGCGCCTCTGGGCTCACATCAGGTTTCTGCTGGCCAGGAATTGTCCTGGCTTCTTGGAAGTGTGAAGTGCCTTTAACCCAGGAGAAGAATCAGATTGAGTTTTATTTGTGAGTGGTCTGGGTTGGACTGTGCCGGCACTTTCTCACTGCAGAAGCACATCGTGCAGATCTCATTAGGTTTTTCTAGGGGTGTGGATCTGCTTGATCCAGTGAGATCCAGCGCTGCCGGGGTATTTCCCCGCACGCATCTCGCTGGATAAACAAACTGCAGCTGTAGGAGATAACTGTGTTGAGCTCGCTGCAGGAAAAAAAAAAAAGGAAGGAATATGATTTAATAATCATGTAATCGGTAGTCGTCTTATCACCACATACTGTGGATTTTGTTTGGATTTTAGGAAAAGGCTCCTATTCAGCAAGAGGGTAGCTCAGTAGAAAAGACAGTGTTCAGTGTGAGCAGAAGGAAAAGGCAGCATCAGGTTTTTTTGGTTTTTTTCTTTGTTTTGTTGCCAAAACCCTGACCGTCGTCAAATTTGACAATATAACTGGCAGTTTGACAATGCAGTAATAACAGCGGGTGCCAGTGACAGCAGTAAAAAGACAGCTGAGAAAACCCTCCTTGGGAAAGAACCGACACACAGTGGTCATGATTCTTAACACTCAGCCTGTCTGAATGTTGGGAATAACATTTCTTTTTTTGCCCTAGTGACTTCCACCAGATTTTTCACCGACTTGTAGGTGAGCCCGGTGTTACCAGTGCCTGCATCACCTGCCGGGTGCAGGGTTTGGTGTCACACTGGCAAACCCAGCAGGGGTTCTCACTGCGGCTGCAAACTTTGTGTTGCTAAAGAAAGTTAGGCCTTTTTTAAAGCAAAATATTATTCTGTTGCAAAGTAAACACCAACAGACAGCCTGCGAGCAGCATGTGGGCTGGGCTGTGGGCAGCCCCCCTGGCAGCACTGAGCCCAGCGCTGGCACACGGAGGGCAGGGAACGTGAGAGAGGGTCCGGAGGAGGCCACGGGGATGCTCAGAGGGTTGAAGCCCCTCTGCTATGGAGACATGCTGGGAACACTGGGGAAGAGACGGCTCCGGGAAGCCCTTAAGCCCTTATTGCAGCTCCCAGTACCCTAAGGGGCCAGCAGGGTTCTTGCAAGGGCATGTAGCAATAGCACAAGGGGGAATGGCTTTCAGCTGGAAGAGGGGAGATTTACATCAGCTCTTGGGAAGAAATTCTTCACTGTGAGGATGATGAGATGCCCAGATTCCTGGCAGTGCCAAGGCCAGGCTGGACGGGGCTGGGAGCAGCCTGGGCTGGTGGGGGGTGTCCCTGCCCGGGGGGGGGGGGGGGTTGGAACAAAGTGATCTTCAAGGACCCTTCCAACCCAAACCATTCTAAAACTCTAAACATTTTAATTTTTTTTTAAAGTAAATTAGTCAATTGAGTTCCTTTGGCAGTAAGACTGCAATGCAGAATTTGGTATATTGTATATATAATGGTATATAAATGAATTGGGTATAAACATACATGCAGGTGTTCAGTGCCTGTGAAATCTCTCAAATCGGTAGGCCAGATTGCAAAAAAGGTGCTAACACATCTTGCCTTGAAAATATAAGAAGCTAGAAATAAACAAGGTCAGGTAGTCTCTTAGTCAAAAATATGATTCAGAAACAAAAAAATTCTGTATCGCGTCCTTCATGCCCGCTTTCCACAGCTCTGAATGGTTTTAGCTTGGTAGCAGTTAATTGTTATTTGTGGGTTATGATGAAAAATAATGAATTATGATGCTGTTCCTTAGAAAAGAAGTGGGTTTTATCACTGCTAGTGTCCTTTCTTCGCTACGTAAACTACAATTTGTCTGCTCTGGCTAGTGCTCCTATAATTGGCACTTATTTACAATAGAGAACAGGACTGAAGATGATTTTTTTTAATGCTAATGGAGATGTTTAGCAAAGCACTCTTTGAATCCTCATCTTCTTTTCTAAACAGTGTTATTCTTATGCGCTATGATTAATTAATTCCATCTTTTTAAGAGCCACTAGAATGATTTCTTCCTGTGTCTAAAGGCTCTGAAGAACAAGTTGTCCCACTTGGGCTGATGTTTGATATTTGTAACTCCGTTGAAGCAGATTTTCCATTATGTAGAGGGAATTGCGTGTGTCATTTAAGCTGCCATTAATAATCATTACTCATTGTGTGTCCTTATGTGATTGTGTTGATAGTTTACAAGTTCTGGCATGGAAAGAAATGCGTTTGAGTGCCCCTTGTGTAGAACTGGGTAGTGCTCTGACGTGTATCCATTCCTGGTTTTCAGTGAAAGAAGACTGGAACATCAGGATCACAAAGCTAAGGAAGCAAGTGGAAGAGATCTTTAATATGAAGTTCGGTGAGTTTAAAAAAGTCATCTGTAAAAGGAGTTTTAAATTTTACTGGGCTTGTTTAAATGTCAGAAATGTACTAGGGCAGATACAGAAGTCCTGACTCCTCTTACCTACTTTTTACTGACTCTTGCCCATAACTGGCATAAATGACTTTATAACATCCTAGGCCGTGGTTTTTCTAGTTGTGTGGCAAGAGGTGATGATATGTGCACAAAAAGCTTTTCAAAGGAAAAAATTCTCAGAACAAAATACTCGGCACTGCAGGCTTCCATGTTGTCTGTAACCAGATGGAACATTCGCAGTTATTCTACAGAAAATAATAGAAAATCTATTTAAGTATATCTCTTGGGAGTTTTTTATTATCTCTGAGTAGCAGAGCTTCTGTTGTCAGCCAAGCTTCTTAAAATCACTTGAGGTAAAATACCACCCATTTGAGTGTGTAAACTATCATTAAATCTTTATTTTCAGCCCAAGCTCTGGGGCTTTCAGAGGCAGTGAAAGTTCCCTATCCTGTATTTGAATCAAACCCTGAGTACCTGTACGTCGAAGGCTTGCCAGAAGGAATCCCGTTCCGGAGTCCCACATGGTTTGGAATTCCACGCCTTGAAAGAATTATCCGTGAGAGTGGCAAAATCAAATTTGTTGTTAAAAAGTATGTTTGTAATTCAGTTATTTTTACTCTTGATTTTGAAGTTAATTTGAGTTTCTTCCCGGCGACTTGAAATGCTAACTAAATTCTGTTTCCATGAAACAGAAAGAACGTTTTACACGTGTGTTTTATCTTGTAAAAGGATAAACCTTCCTTATTAAACTTGCAGAGATGTATAAATTGTGTGTTTCATGCATCAAGGATCTAGGGGGGGAAATAACCTTGTTAACTGGCAGCTTTTTTCCTTCTTTTTCTCTATTTTTATGCTTGAATTAATCCCAGAAGAAAAATTACGGAGTAGAAAACGTAGCTTTACATTTTCTAACTTTTTTTGTGTTTATTGTCCATGGGGAGTCACCCATGCTTCTAGGAGAACTTGATTATAGAAAGCTGATAGTACATAAATTGGAACTCAGCCGAATTCCGAGAAATCGGTAACATTTTTGCTGTGTTGTTTGTCTGGCGTGTGTAACTGGTTGTATTCTGTTCGACTTCTAGGCCTGAGCTTGTCACTTCCTATTTGCCTCCAGGGCTGGCTAGTAAAATAAACACTAAAGGTAAACAATTAAGTGTTATTTGCTGCCATCAATTCATAATTGGTTCAACTGTGGTTGAAAAGTAGGGGTTTGCAAACAAAAGGCATTATTTAACTGATCTAGCATAGTAGCCTCTAAATCTGCTATTATTTGAAAAAGTTACTCAAAACGTAAATTTATTTACTTTTTACTTTAGGCTGTTCTAATACAGGAAATTGAATTTACCCCATTTTTGACCATTTTTATTTTGCTTTTAATGGCCCAAACCATATTTAACTTACGTACTTCAGTTTACAGCTATAACAATGAAGTTTTGTAAGAAAAAAATAAAAAAGAAAATCTTTCAAGTTGTCTATAAAAATTTCAGAAGTCAATAATTTTGATATTTAGATATTTAGCGGTATTATTTAGATTTAGGTATTATTTAGATAATAAGTGGTACCAAAGCTGTCCCTCACACTTGGAAACAACAAAGTCTTGTGTTCTGAATTAGTGGAGTGAAAATTTGGGTGTGATGCCTGCTTTTTAAGGCTGAGCATCACCATGTTGTTCAGATTTTGTGTACTTGTACAGACACAAGTGATCCCTCAGTCTGCCAGGATTTTCAGAATACAGCTGCTTTTTCATTAGCTGTGCAGGATATACGTTACAGAGGGTTTGCCTGTTACACCTTGTATTATGTTCACTTCCAGCAATGAGTCCAAAGAGTTCAAAAAGGTCACGAAGTCCTGCAGGCAATTCAAAGGTCCCAGAGATTGAAGTTACTGTCGACGAAGGTATGGAAGAAATATCATTAAATACTCTTCTAATGTTCTTCTATTCTTCTCATGCTTTCTGTTCCCTGTGTTCACAGTCCGTAATTAACTTACACATGCACCTCATGTAGCGAACTCAGTTTTGTTTCAGGGGTCCAGATATGCTTTAATATAGAAACAGGCTGATTTTTCATTTTTCTATGTTGGCGTCTGACAGCCTGCTTGGGCATGTTATTCCAAGCAGAGATGTGGGATCTGGTGTGGTCCTGAGCAGAGGACTGGCTTAAAATATGCTTAAAATACTATGCTAGAGGAACTTCTTAAGGTTTTTTTTATTCCACTTGTAATTCAGAAGTGAAGCTTTCTCTACTGTTCAAGTTTGATGTGTTGTTCTTTTTCTATGATGCTTGCTTCTGCTGCAGGTATATATATAATGTCTTCCTACAGGTCCAAATAAACCACAAACAACAGATGTTCGAACTAATTCTCAAACCAATGGGTCCAATATGAGCTTCAAGCCGCGAGGAAGAGAGTTTTCATTCGGTAAATGTTGTGGGAATTCACGCACGTGCTTTCTGTTAATGTTGGTGTTGAAATTTCTGGTGATGACATAACAGAGAGATCTGGAATTCATGTTTTATTCTACAGTTAGTGGATGACAGAAGTTCTTGTTTTCGTGCATGTTCAGTTCTTCATCATGTAGAATAATCTATGTTGGAGAAATCCTGGCTGATGTATAGAGGTGGCTGCACAAGTGCAGCACAGGTCCATTGGGTCTCACTAACCTGGGTTTAAACTCAGTCCCTTCAGGCTTTTGCTGCTCTGTTGTTTCACGGTGCTGCAGACCCCTGAGGGACCTGTTGGTGCACAGCACCCCCAGCGTGCATCAACCCAGTCCAGATCTGTCATGGTGCAGAAGCTTAAGAAGCGCTCCACAAACGTGAAATGTTGAGCACCACTGTGCAGAGACACCCAGGTGGCCTGTAGGAACTAGGAAGGATTTAACAAACCAATAAGCCGTGACCTATCCGAGCTGATTTTGCAAGATCACCCTTATGGATGTCCCCAGCTCTGGAAAAAAATCAGTGAAGGAGAAGCCAGGGAGGACTGGAAGCCGAGTGGCTGTGTTCAGGGTGACTGTAAGCAGTTCCCCCAGTCTCATGAAACTGTTTTTTTAGCACCCCGACCTTCAGAGTTTATTTGCTTATATTTATATGGGAGTTTGTTTTTTGCTTTATCGTGTTTGTCTCCCGTGCTTGTTCTTTAGCTATATAGTCATAAAATGTGAAACAAAGGAGTTCTTTACTCCCACTGAGCCAGTTTAGCGTGAATATACAGTACTGGTTGGGTATGATGGCTCCTGTTGGCATGGGCAGCAGTCCTATGCAGAGCTGTTGCAGGTTTCTTGACTTTCTTGTTATTGCTACACCTAAACTTTTTTAAAAAAAAAAAAAAAAAAAAAAACAAAAACCAAAAAACCCTGCAACTTTTTTAAACTTTTCAACTGAGTTTTTAGTTTTGTAGACCAGCTATGGACCACTTACCTGCAGCCAAGGGTAAACCGGTTTAGGAATTGCTGCGGGTTGCTGTCAGGAACAAAATGCCTGGCTAGATGGACATTTAATCTTACCCACTGAAGCTGAAACTATATAGATGGAGTTTATAGCTCTCAGGACAGTGGTGTGCGTTGCGGGGCTGTGGCGCTGAACGTCTGAAGAACTTTCTGCTGCTGTTTTGGGTGCTGCTTCAGATGACTAAATTTGATGCTGCCTGCTGCTGTAAATGTGGATCGCTCTTGGGTTTCAATTTTAATTGTCCTTGCTTTATCTAGTAGCAGTATCTTTCAAAGCTTCGGGAAAATGAGGCTTGATGTGGATATGGATTTAGACTGCAGCAGCATGTTTTGGTGCCGTTTGCAGGATGAAAGCCATTTTGCGTGTCTTACTGTTATAGTAAATCAGTTATCAAGCATAATAATTTATTAAACATTTATTAAAGTCTTCTTCAAGGCCTGATTCATTGTGGAAGTGTTGCTTTAATTCTTCCGATTTCCTCCTGGCAGAAGCGTGGAATGCCAAAATTACTGACTTAAAGCAGAAAGTCGAAAATCTTTTTAATGAAAAATGTGGTAAGTGTATTGATTCTTTTTTACTGCGCTGTCTTTCTTACGAACGTACAGTAAAGATGTGTGAGAGAGGCGTTCATGTGTTTATTCCGAAGGTCCTGCAATCCTTGTGTGCTCTAGGCATTTCTCCTTTGAGCTCATTCTCATGTAGGTTGCTTGCAATTGTGTCACGTTTCCACTGGTTATTTGATTTGGGTTTGGAAATGGAGAAGTTGTGGTCGGATTACCGCTGCTTTAATGACCCAGAGACACGGGGATTCCACATCCTGGCGCATCTTTTTAAGTTTTCTTCACTCTGCTTATGAATGGAAGTTTGCATGAGTTCAGCCTCTGCATGACTCGATACGTTGTGGGTGGTACCTGGAGAGATGCTCCATCATATCCTCACGCTTCTAGTGCAGGCTGTTGGGAAGCTAATGACTTCTCCGAATTCCTTCTGAGTGCAGCTTTTGGAACAAGATCTCTAGTCACACCTGCCCTTGGTGCTGCTCTCTAGAAGAGACAGCGACAGAATGCATTGCCTGTAACAAAGCAGGGTACAAATGGGATAGTCTTGTGTGCAGACCAAGCCAGTGGCATGAGCTGGCGGCAAATTACTAATTTTCCACGGCAAATTATGATCAGACTTGCAGCAGAATGAGTTATGTTTGAGGCTGTGTTTCATTTCCTTCCTGCTTACTCATAGCTGTCACCAAGAGAGGCAAAGCCTGCTGGTTCCACCTAGTCCAGTATGTATGTGCCAGCTATTCTATACCATTCATACCTAAGGTTTGCCTTTTTATACACACACCAGTTGCCTAGCTGGTAGCTTATTTGCTGGATTGCATTTCAGGGGAAGCGCTGGGGCTGACCGAACCGGTGAAGGTGCCCTTTGCATTGTTTGAATCCTTCCCGGAGGTTTTCTACGTGGAAGGATTGCCCGAGGGGGTGCCATTCCGCCGACCTTCGACTTTTGGAATTCCAAGACTAGAGAAGATCCTGAGAAACAAATCCAAGATAAAATTCGTTATTAAAAAGTAAGACTCCCGTCTATCTCTGATAATCTATTCCATGAGAACTGAGATGTAGAACAAAAAATGAAACTGGGTTGCCAAATTGCTGAATTACCCTGTAAAGTACACACTGGAGTATTTTTAGTAAAGGAGGAAATGGTCAGAAAGCTCTTGTAGAGGAGGAGCAGGATACAGTAATCGTTTTGTTCTGAAAGATGCTCACAACCTATTTTGGGAGGAAGAGCAAGTCCAGATTTTTTAGCCCATTTCAGTTATTGCACCGCTGGTTTAGTTCCTACCGCATGGAGCTCTTATGGGTTACTCATAAAAGTTGCTGGGAGGGTACCAGGAGCTGAGAAGTGGAGATTCATATAATTGGGCATTGTAAGAACTTATTTTTCTTGCCTGGAATAGGTTTAGATACCTGTGTGCCAGTGCAGAAACAGTGGCAAGAGCAGTTGGGGAGCCTTCCGACCATGACGTTCTTGTCTGGCTGTTTGGCTGAGAGGCTGTCACTTGTTTCCTGCCTTTGATAGATTAATATTATAAAATTGCATTTTATTTAATGCCAATTGATGTATTTTTTTTTTAATTGTACATTAAATGTTCAATCTGTTTGCAGGCCTGAGATGTTTGAGGCAGCTATTAAGGAATGTTCTGCTAGAAGCCCCCAAAGTGAGTTTTGCAACTGCTTAATGTTCTACATAACAGTCTCTTTCAAGGATTAAATCCAGATCAGGAGAGCTGCACGGTGTGTTAATGAACTCCTGAAAGATTCGTTCTACATTGTGGTTGGTTTGTTTGCTTCTTGTTTTTTAAGACGGGGAAAGCACTTGCCTATTACAGTTAAATATAGCTTTAGCAAAGGAGTGTTAAATTTTTCAAGTTATTCATAATAATCATGCCTCTAATGTGTTCTTTACTACCTTTTCTCAAAATGTGACAAAGAATGTGTGATTTGCAGAAGTAATTCAGGTCTAGAGATAAATTATTTGCTTCTACATCTAAATGACAAGTCCTCCACAGACAGGAGTGCAGAAAAGCAGTAGAAAATATTGTGTCAGGCAGGTCAGGGATGAAGTGTTTTGAGTCATATCATTGTCTCTTGCTATGGGTTGGCAAAACTCTGCAGAGTTACTTGAACTTGGCTACGTTGTGCCACTGGACAGTGTGGCACAATATATTTTCAGAAATATAACTGTAAGGGGTTTCTTTTGTGAATGCACAGTAGGTGTTACTGAGTTAACTGCAAGTGCTATGATTTTCCTGTTAATAAAAATACCAAAATACACGCTCCATATACTCTTTTTTTGTTTTCCTTTTATTAACAATCTTTTTAGAAACCCAGCTAGGTAAAGATTTAATATCTTTCATCTAGCTCTTTCTCTTGGATTGGAGCATGTACC
This sequence comes from Falco punctatus, assembly GCF_963210335.1. Taxonomy (NCBI): domain Eukaryota; kingdom Metazoa; phylum Chordata; class Aves; order Falconiformes; family Falconidae; genus Falco; species Falco punctatus. The sequence goes on along the minus strand of NC_137580.1, from coordinate 103,703,383 downwards.
TTCAATAAGTATGTCTCATTGGAAGCTGCTCCCATTGTGAAAATGGAACTGGGTCCACATTGAAAACTTTGCTAAAACCTGTTATTTTGGAATATTTTCTTCATGAGCCATTCAAGATTTGGGGCTGTCTACAATTGTTTTTTAAATCAGTCCTCTCCTTTTTAGGAAAAAATAATTCATCTAACATAGCCAATACAGCAAGCACCACAACAAACACAGTGGTGAACACGGCCGCAGGGGTTGAAGATCTGAACATCATTCAAGTGACTATACCAGGTATGTCATTGCCTGAGGTCACATCATGCTTTTTGTGCTTATATCCTTGGTGACATTTCTTTAGTCTGATGAAGTTTTTCCAGCAGTCAAGCTGGCTCGCTGAAATAGAAGTACCATCAACAAAGGACGTAATTTACCATTCTGGTTTTTGCTGAGATGTTAAATATTTTCTAACACTCATTAATATCTGTTCAGTGACAGATCTATAATAGTCTTGGTCCAACCCTTAGTTCAGAAGTATCCACATTGTTCCCTTTTTTCTCATGCAATGAATTAAATATTGATTTGCAATTTTCTTGGAAACTTCAAGAGTTTGGTGCTTGGACTGAATCAGATAACCATGCAGACTGAACTGCATTGTCTTTCTTAGGCATGTATCATGTTGATTAGAAATAGGAACCTTGCATGCTGTGGCCACCTATTGAATGGTCACTTGGCTTTTATACATTATTTACCGTTATACGTACTGTAAGAAAATACAATTTGTGATTTTAGATGTCAGTTTACAAAATCATCTCTAGGCAGTAAATCTGGATTCATCCCTGGAAGGATTCATCCCATCAAGGCCAGGTGGGATGGGGCTGGGAGCAGCCTGGTCTGTGGAAGGTGTCCCTGCCCATGGCAGGGGAGTTGGAACTGGGTGAACTTTAAGGTCCCTTCCAGCCCAAACCATTCTAGGATTTTTTAATCACCAGCTCTTTTTGCATATTTCTACAATTCTGTGTTGCTGCTAAAGCTAGGAACAAAGACAGCTCCTGGTTTGAGGCACTGGGGTGTACCTGCTTTGAGTAAATATGCAACGGTAAACAAGCTTCGGGGAGGGGGGGAGTCTGCTTGATGCTGATGCTCTTCTAACAATTTCTTCCAGATGATGAAAGCGAGCGACTGTCAAAAGTAGAAAAGGCCAGACAATTGAGAGAGCAAGTAAATGATCTTTTTAGCCGGAAATTTGGTAATTGCTTCTTCCTCCCCGTTTTTACATGGGTGTGAATGCAGTTAATGTTGTTGGTGTTGACATTACTGAATCATCGCAGTGGATGATATATCTCTGATCATTAAAATGAATGAACTTGAGAACTGTATATGAATGTTGTACTTCGACTTCAAAAAGCATCTTTTATAAGCAATGTAGGTTGTTTGGTGTTTTAAACAAAAAATCCTAAGAGTATAGATTGTGTTATGTCATCACCCCCCACTCCCTTTCTGTTTTTTTCTGTGTAAACAGGGGTGAAATACTTATTGTGCTGGCAGTCCATGATTCTTCTTAGGGCTTCATAGTCCTGACCTCTTAATACTTGGAACTAGAGTAGTTTTAAAAATGCAGCTCAATCTTTTTGCTGTGTATAGTTTTCTTTTTTACTTTCTATTTGCATTGTACAGCAATAATGACCTGAGTTTCTTGGTCTGAAATTCCCTCGCTAGGGCTGTGCTGAATTGCTTTCATGGCATTGCAGGAGATGCTTTTTTTTTCCTCCATCTAGCTATTTCCTTAGATACCCCGTTCTGTACCTTTTCTTAGTAAACACAGAACATGGATTCTTTATTTGCTGAGCTGCCAGGGCTGGAGTTGTAGCTCTTGTAGTGATGTTGATGAGCGAAATCCAGCTCATCCTATTTCCAACTGTAATGGTTTCCTTGTCACATGAATTTTCCTAGTTTCAGACCCAATAGAAAGTTTGGATTTGCATTTAGTTTCTTAATTGTCTGAGGACTTTATTTTCAAGGTAATCATAACTATGTAGACTTGAAAATAAGCATGACCCATGACCTCTTTCACTTAGGTGAAGCCACTGGTGTGAATTTCCCTGTGAAAGTCCCGTACAGAAAGATCACTGTCAATCCCGGCTGTGTGGTGGTGGATGGGATGCCTCCTGGCGTGGCGTTCAAAGCTCCCAGTTATCTGGAAATTAGCTCCATGAGGAAGATTTTGGAATCAGCGGAGTTTATCAAATTTACTGTCATTCGGTAAGTGGTTGCCACTGATCAGATTGTACAGATGTCGCGAGGACAGCCCTGTGTCTGGAATAAATCGAGACTGGAAAGAATAGAAGTTGCAGCGCATCGTTAAATAGTGGAAGACGTTGGCTCCTTGGGGTAAAACCAGATCAGGTCAAGTGGAGCCCAGATGTTCGTAGCATGAGTGAAGATGGTGACTCTTTGGAGGATGTGTCCAACCGAGTATGGCACAGGGCATTTTATTACAGGCGTATTACAGCAGTTGCAATCCATTCGTATCTGTGAGTCCTAAAGTCTTGTGGGCCTTGCTCTCCCATTTGTACGATCAAGTTCTGAGAGACAAGTCCACAGCTTGTTGGCTCTTAACAGTAAATAGTGTTTGTACTAGTATTAATATTTCAGATGTTACGCATCCCGAGTTAAGTAAACTCTTTGATAAATGTTTTTTTCCCTACAAAATGAGTTTATCTACAATATTTAAAAATACAATATTGCCCAATTACAATATAAGTGGATTTCATTTATATGTGTTTATTTCCGCAGACATACATATATATATATACACACATATATACAAAGTATATTTGTATGCATGAAGCAGAACAGATGAAACTCTGGAATCATACTAGGGAGGAGTTCAGGGATAGAAAATACAAATTTAACAGTTTATGTGACTTCTCAAGTCGCAGACTGCTTCACAGGAGTCTGAATGCTTCAGTTTATACTTAAAGAGAGAAATCTCTTAGTTATGTTTTACTAAGGGGTCTGAACTCTCAACCCTTAATCATGAAGTGTCCTAACTGAAAGGACTCTTGCTCGATCCACGGTGTCGAGTTGGGCTCAGAAGAAGAGGGGACTCCCTGGTTAGCTGGTGGTGAGCGAGGGAAGGATTTTGATGTTTCTGTCTATGTTCCTTTTCAAAGTGCGAGCACACAAGCCAGGGTGCCCAAGAGCTGCTGTGATGGTTCCTTATGCTTTGGTCCAACTCCCTGTGTGTTTTTTAGCACGACCTCTGTCCCGAAAGGTTAGGTGAGGCTGCTTTGGGAGGGAAAGCCCATGCAGTATCTTTTAGAATCAGTAAACTTTTCTTTTTCTCTTGCAGACCATTGCCAGGACTTGTGATTAACAATCGTAAGTATTTATGAGACGCTGATGGCAAATGTATTCTTGTAGCTTACCCAGATTCATTTTCCACCTTTGGGTTTGGTGGCAGAGGCTGCAGGGTGGTTCAGTTCTGTGTGTAACTCTTGTCTGTGTCTCATGAAGGTTCCCTGACTAAACATGCACGTGCAATCAACTTGAGAGCAGCGTGGTACATTTACAGAGCAGTGTAAGATTAGCCCATGAACTGTGATACGAAAACACAAGATACTGATTTTGTATTTTTTCAGCTGCAGAGTCCCAAAGAGATTTAGGACCTTGACTGAGCAGCAGACTGACACGGGAGTGCCTACATTTTAGGTTCGGATCCACCGCAGTGTCAGTTAATAAGCAAGAACTTTCCAGTAGCTGCACAACCGTGTTCCAGTGAAAAATTCTGCATTCTGCCGAAAGTGTAGCAGTTTAGAGAGGCAGAGTGTAATGACCTGAAATGCTGTGGCCAACTTGGCCACTTTAATGAAATTGTTTGGGGTTGGAAAAAAAGAAGTCATAGTATTTTCAGTTGCCTAAAATAATTGTGACCTGTTTTTTTAGATCTTCTTTAAGAGAAAAAAGCAAAACTGCGAAACGCTGCTGTTACCGTGTCCCTTGTGCCGGGTTCTCTCTGAGCCAGGGTCAGGTTAGAAGTTCAGAGGGCAGGTAACCTGCTGTCGTTCCTTTGGCCCGAGCCAGCCTGAGCCTTAGCCACCGGCATCACCGCTTTTGTATCCAGCCACCAGTATATTCCATTTTAATAATTCCAGTATATTCCAGTATGTTAATGTGCTGAGATCTGCGAACTGCAAGCGCGAGGTGTCCTCAGGAAGGTATTGTAGCTAGTAACTCACACTGACATGCTTACCGGTCCCGGGCACGCCGTCTTAGGTGGGAAAGGGACCCCTTTGTAAGAGGGGACCTTCCAGGCAGATAAGTGTGTAATAGCGTTTCCAAATAATTCAATTAGAAATGAAAGGAGCTATTAAACTGTTGTCTATTCAGCATGTGTTGGGACTGAGGCTAGCTAAGGGCTGACAAGAACAACACAGATAATCCGACTGTCTTCCATCACTGGGGGAGCAGGTTGGCCATTGAACATGTGGGGTTTGTCTGTTGTTCGTGTCCGTTAATTATGTTGGAAATGATCTGATATTGATAGACACCAAGGCCAATGACTGAAAGGCTCTGAGCCTGCTGCTTATAGGTACGATGCTTTATTCCTCTTCTGAGGAACATGTGGGAACTTCAAAGGAAGTGTTATGGTGCTTGCAGGCAAGATAGGGAATGTGTTTTCTGTAACAAAAAATACTGAACTGCAACTCAATCACAAGCATCAGTAACCTGTTCGTGCGGCAAGTTTCAGGATTTGCAGATTCAAGAAGTAAGATTGCCCTTGTGTTACATGTGGACCACTGTCATTGTGAAGTTAAACAGTGATCATGTCTACTCTTAGAGCTGATGGAAAAAGCTGAAGCAGAAGCATCGCCAACAGCACCAGCATCAGCACCAGTACTACCAGGTGATTCAGAGCGCGATGCATGTCCTTGCAGGAGGGGTAGGGTATGGAGTTCTCGATCTTATTGGCAGGTGATATTAGTAGTCGTGTCCTGGGTACACGCTGCTCGTGATGAGCCGTTTTATTTTGACAGATGGTGTTCGACGGTGACTTTTATAGCTATTAAATATTAATAAATTAATAGAAAGAGCTATTGCTTCTGTCAAGCTGTGTCATTGGCGTGTTCATTGATTTGATTTTTGCAGATGATGAGTGAGCTGTGAAGAATGATTAGTAGGGGCAAATTCAGTATCCATTTATTGATATCTGCTTAAGCCAAAGTCTGTGTGCGTCTGAGCCACATGGAAACGTCACTTGGCTGCATATCTCTCTGTGTAACATGTGAGAACCTCGAATGGGGTCTTGATGGAATTTCTGCCTGCTGCAGAGCTCTGTAACCCCTGCTAGACTGTGTCTAGACCGCACACACGTCACCTGTCTTAGTGTGAATGGAGAACTTAGCTTTACGCTATGGGTAGCTAAAGTGAATGTAGTTGGGCGACTTCCATTTGACCCAGTATAGTTCGTAAATGCTCGCAGATCTTTTAAAAACGTGTCTCCCAAACTGGTGTAGTGCAGGAAAGACTTTTGCAGTTGTCTGGATAAACTGTTACTCAAAAAAACGAGGAGACTAAGAGAGAGCGTTCAATAAACCTCTTAAGAGTAAGGGATGCTTGTATGGCGGAAATACAAAAGAAACTACGAGCTGCTCTGTTTGCGGTGGGAGGCGGTGGGAGGGAGGAGAACGGCTGCTGTGATCAGTGAACCACTGCAGTCTGTCCGTCCTTCACTCACCCGCAGTGTTACAGAGGCTGAAGAGCTTGCCCAGCACCTGGCCATCTATAATCCATCAACATAGCGGGGAGAAAAAGCATTATGGAATTAAAACGTATTTTTTGCCCCCTATTCCGTGCCTTCTCACTCTCTCCCAAAATACACATACTCACTGTGGAAGACAGTGCTCTAACCAGAAGGGGTGACTTTTTTTTTAAATACTGCTTTATATTTAAGTGGTTTGAGTAAAGCCATTCCAAACTTGATGTATTTCCTGCAAGTGTGTGTTATGTTCTGCCAGGACTTGATATGTCTGCTGCAGTGGGCCAAACTCAGTCAGAAGAGAAAGTTTTAGGTAGTGTAATATAATAAATACTTGACTATATTCTGTATTTTTTTTTTTGCAGACTGTATAGAATATTACACATATTTCTCCCAGACAAAGCTATTTGAGTCTAATGAGAAGAGAAAAAAATTAGGCATTTTTTTTCAGGGAAAGCTTAATTGCCATAATTTTTCTAAGATGCTTATCTGATTCATATTGTTGAAACTATACTCATATTCGTTTGACTGTTGGTTTTTGGTTTTTTTTCATTTAAGAGCCAGCTGAACCAAGCCAAATGGAAGTATCTGTAGGAGGTAAGTGTTTGTCTTCAGCTATTTTCAACAAACATTTTTAAGTAATTGTGAAAAAAGTTGCGTCTTTTTTTAAAGGAGACAGGTCAGTCAAAACAGAAAAGGGCTTTTAGTTGTTCCCAGGACATTTTTTTGTCTGTATTAATATCAGGATGCATCATGTGAAAAACACTCTGCAGCAAAAGTTATTATTCAAATAATTTTACAAAGGAGTTTTGTGAGTTGTTGTTCTTGCTTGGTGAGTCATTACTATATATATAGGCTTTGAGTGATTGCTCATGTCCTGAGCAATGCATCTCGTTATTCAACACTGTAGTTTCCACAATTAATGCAAGTAAACGATTGCCACCATCAGGAACTTTGAATGCCACATTGGCCTGCATGTGCTGTGCAGGGAAGGGGAGTATTGATGTTTCTCAGAGCTTAAGCCCTGAAAAACATCCAACTTTCCTGTTGTCCGAGAACATACCGGAGCTGTATGTTTTTCAGCTGTCGATATATGCAAGACCAAGGAGGCTGTAAATCTTTTACCCCCCTGTGCTTTTGCATGGTCTCGGAGCATTAGGAGCATTGCATGCATTGCATGCAATGGTCTGGGAGCATTAGGAGTGCTGGACTGACCTGAGAATTGGGATGCTGGTGGCTGCTGTGGGCTCTGGTCCTCTAAATGCTGCCTCTGCTATAGTCCCAGCCTGTCAGCACAGCCCGGGGCGGCTGTGGCTGCCTCTGGCGTGGCTGGCACAGGGGATGCCAGGTGCTCCAAGTTGGCCAGGCTGCTGCCTTTGTGCCACCTGGTCCTGGAGGGGCTTTCTGATGTGCCAGCAGCGTAGCCAACAGCCCTGGGGTGGTGGCCGCCGCGCCTCAGTGCTTGTCATCTGAAAACTCTCACCTTGAGTTCATTCCCTAACCCTGCTTGGGTCCCTCCAGAAGAGAAAGCAGCAAATCTCAGCGTTTCCATTCTTCTGTATCCTTTTCCATGGAAATGCCCTTTCCAGTGCCCATTGCTCCTGTTTCCCTGTCAGGTCACTGGGATGACATGCTCAACCAGAACTGCTGCTGGAAGCTCAGGGCCAGGTTCTCCCAGTGTTGGGAGCAGGTCTTTCTTGGAGCATAGATCAATCCTGTTGCAGCGGTCAAAACAAAAAACAGGCGAGTGTTAAGAGCCACGGAAGAGCTGAGCTGCATATTTTAAGCTCACAGTTATTGAAAGATACAGGGATATTGAAAGATCCAGAACATCAGGTGTCTTTGTAATGCCATAAGTATGCGGGATTGCTGAAACTGTGAGATGATGGAGAGAGACAGTTGTTCCTGGGTACCTTCATGCGGAGGAAATCTAGCTATGAGCCTTGAAAGTGATGGTTGTGAAGAAACAGACAAGCATGGGTATGGATTTGTCATCCCAAACTGGATTCAGACCCAGTAACCAGAGGAAAGATCTTGAGAAAAGGCATGCAGTTGCTAAAGAACTTAAAATCACTTCAGAGCTAGGCTGGAATGTGTAAAATGGTCATGAAATGGCTTGGCTTTATAGTGATGAATTACCCTAGCTCTGAATCTTCCAAACAACTTCAGTGGAAAACCAATTTCCTTCCAACATCATATTCTCTGTTTATAAAAAGAACAAGATCAGGCTTCGGGTCATATAGGCAGTGCTATACAGGCACCAGATTTCTTTGATGTACCTCCAAGCATCCCTGTGAACAAAAAAAAAAAGTGAAGATTTTGTAATGAAGTCTCCTGGAAATGCAAAAAATTGTATCAAAAGATGATGAACGCTTCAGCCAAGAAGATAAAATTTCTGTCTCTGTTTTGTTGGGTTTTTTTAAGCATATCATAAAGCCTTCCTATGTGATACTGTGCGTTGAAGAAATAAAATGAGCTAGAGTCAAAATTTGGTTTGGACAGATTAATATAAAATAATGTGGAAGTCTGTATCAAGTTGAGAAGCAGTCCTGCAGATGGGAAAAAAATCTGAAAAATAGTCAGTGCTGTGAAAACAAGAGTTTGGGCAATGAATGTTAATTTACTAAATCACCCAGAAGGCATGACTTGAGCACGAGTAGCTTCAGATGTTGGTAGGTACCTTTGGAAGAGAGCATCTTTAAAAACGTGAAACAGCGATCATGCCTGACGCAGTTGAAGTCAGGAGCTACAGGCTTAACCTGTGAGTGTTTGAAAAGCTTCGCCCAGCATCGCGTGTCTGAGGAGGTGGCTGAAGGCAGGAGTGGTGCTGGGGATTGACAGAGCAGGGAGAAGGACTGCAGAGCAGCAGGCAGGGCCAAAGCAGTGATGTAGCTGATGTTTTTTCACTGATTATGTGGTGTTGGTGTTTCCTTTTCGGTTTAAGTACCTTTCCAGCCCAGTGAGTCTTTCAGCTATATAAAAACCCTTTTAAATTTTTATTTCTGTTCTTCAAAAACTAGAGTTCTCTAAGAGCCCAGGCTGCTTTATGTTGACATGAATATGGCGATGTCCACAGAATCAGATTGTTGTGAATACATTTTTATTTACTGTTAATATTTCAAGAGGATAAATTAATGCTTTCCATATTTTCATAGGTTTTTACGTACTGAGTACAGCAATAACAACAAAATTGATTGGGAACTTCCCTTTTTTCTTCATTCATTACTGCTTTTTCAACAGATATTACAGAAACAGAAGAAAATTGTCAAATAAAGCAAGAACCAGACCCAACGTGGTAGACCTCATCAACACTGGGTAAAAGAATTTACTGTTTCTTGAACTCAGCACCTGTCAAGGAGTAACATTTTTATATTTTTGGGTGGGGAGAAGAGATCTGAGATACAGGACTGATTGCCAGAAGGCACCAGTCCTTTACTTATGAATTAATTTATTTGTCTCGGTTCTCACCTGTAAAACGTAGAATGTTTTCCCTACCTTATCCAAACACAACGTAAAACATGTGGTGTGCACATTGGTGAGGCAGACAGTCCTGAGAAAATGTGGCCTGTAAATAAAAACGGGTGATGGTAATGACATATTTCAGAGGCAGAGTAAAGGAAAACTTAGGGAATTAGTGTTTACGAAGAACTCTGAGATAGTTGTGTGAAAAAGCATTATTATTCCTGTTAAAGCCTGTATATTTCCAAATTGTAGCTGGGCAGGAAAAGCTCTTCACTATGATTGCAGCATTGTCTGAGCTTGGGATGCTTGGTAAAGCTATTAATCGCGATGGCAAACCCGTTTCCTTTGAAAGATTTTTTTCTTTTCCAGTAACTTTTATGAAAAGCTTCGTTTCATTTACATTGCAAAAATGTCTGAATCTTTCTCTTATACTATTCTTAACTTCACTCATTCCTAAAAATGGCAATTTGGTGGAGGTGGAGAGCAGTGCCGGTGATGCCGTCACGTCACCAGATATAAAAGGCTGACCCACACGGTCGTGTCTGTGCTTCGTTCAGAGAAAACGGCAATTTTAAGCTATCACAGCTCTGTAGTGCTTTTTCCCATTTGAGCTTTTTGTTCGTATTCCCAACCGAATATTTTCCTCGTGTAGTGTTGGGTACGTTAGCAGTTTGGTTTGGTTGATACCAAGTTGGATGCATTTGTGTAGTACGCTCGAGCTGTAGCCTGCCTGGCTTTAGTAAGGAAAAGGCAGGGATTCATGCTGGAGACCAAAGCATCTGTGCACCATGCCAGTCCTGGGGACGCAGGCCACCAGCAAACCCCAGCTCTGTCCTTCAGCTCTGCCGGGCTGCGGGTGGGAAGGCGGTTTGTCCCAGCAGAGATGCCCGTGGGCTGCACTCCGGGCACCATCCGCTGCTTGGGATGGGGACAGCTGCTTGGGATGGGGACAGCCTCAGCCATGGTCCCCGCCCAGGCAGCATAAGCACAGCCTGGTGCACTGGGGGCTGCTGGTGGCTTCAGGATGAGGGACTGAAGGGGCAAATCCAGAAATGATTTGGTAGAAACTGGGGGAATCTGACATACCAGCATACCCGCTGCTGTGCCCGGAGCGTTGTGAGTGCAGCAGGAGCCTTCCCAAGAAATGGGTGAAGGCTGCTTTGGGAATACTGGTCGTAAAACTGAACATGGTGGGAGAAAATATACTAAAGAAACACTTGATTCGTCATGGGAAGCCCTTCCCCTAGTGGAGGTACAAAAAGCCATCTCAGCTGTCCATTAAAGGTCACGGAAATTTTGTCGGAGTGATGGCTGCACAACATGGTGCTGCAGCGGTTCGGAGTTGTGGATGCTTTAGCCCATCCACTGAACTTCTCCTAAAGCAAATATTTGATCTGAATTCTTACAGAGACCGCTCAGGCACACATCTAATCTCGTATTTAGTGAGAGCAATATTCAGCTTCCACATGCTTTCTGAATCTAGGCCTAAAGAACTGGCAAAGGTGATGCAAACTGCTCCTATTTGTGATAAGATACAGAGCTGCGATGAAACTAACTCACTTCTGTAATTTTTCTTATCTAGTCACAAGCATCCGTTTCTGAGAAGAGCCTGCCGGGACTGTCTTGAGCTGTGTAATATAACTGTATAAGAGAAGTACCTTCTATACAAACCCTTTTTGTACTTTTAGATAGAAATGTCTACTTTTTCAGCAGTTCTGTGAATTGACTTAAAGCAAAGAATGACTGTAGATTTGGAATGGCTGGCTGGTTTTACTTCGGAATATGTTATAAGGACTAAATTTCATGCAGCAATGCTGGGGAGATGACAGGGATTAAAATCAACAGGGACTTAACAGAGGCTGTCTGCATTTCCCAATAAAGCTGAATTTCACCATACCTGAATGCATCTTAGCTTTTCTAATGAGGAAAAATTCCTGCAAGTAGTTCAGTTTGTTAGTTTTACTTTGGGGGGGGGGGGAGAAATCATTACTTTTTGGTTCTTACTCCTTTAATGGCTGACTGGACAATAGTATCTGTATATTTGACCTAATTTTTCCTATGATATCTATCACAATTCATATGTTTTTTCATAAATAAAAGATAAACTGGTTCACTTGACCGTTAGTACGCATTAATGAGATGGACTGTGAAATGGTCAGTATTTCAGTGTGTGGATTAGGAACCAATTTAAATTAAACCCTGTTATAGTTTGTTCGATTAATGCAAAGTAGTAAGTGCATGTGTTATCAGAATATCACACGGTTTATATATGGTGGGTCTGGTCTCGCAGCCCTAACATAGGCAAAACTCGCATGGACCTGTGCGAGAGCTTTTCTCCTGAAGGCTGTGGGGGATGCCCTTCTGTTCATCCAGAACTAGTCATGGAAACCTATGCTACAAGCTACTCGTTAAGTCCTACTATGTCAGAAGTTAGGTCCCCTACAGCCCTGGTTGCTCCCCACATCACCTAGAGACTCATGTATGCATTTTAAGTTTCACAAACCTCTTACATAAGAGATGTAAAGCGCTGGCTATATGATAAGCTCTATAGAGAAGATGCAGATTATTGTAAAGGTTTCTCTTTTATTGGCATGAGTTTGGGATGACTGCATTATGCGCAAATGGTAAACTGGATGCCCTGATGAAGAAATAAAGACCTTCCTGATGGTTTTCATGACTGTCCATGCAGTATGCGTTTACATATTTTACAACGAATCAAGCTGTGGTGGTAGTCCTGTAGGCAGGTAGAACATGCTGTAGCAAAGTTCTTTGTTCCAGCAAAGGAAGCAAGTTCCAGTCATGCCTTTCAGACAGGAATCCAGCCCCGGGGAGGGTGAGGTGGTTGTGTCTTCAAGGAAGATTTCCAAGGCTTAAATTCAGTTGGGTGCAGCATCTGTTCCCTGGGAGCAACCTGAAATTCAGCAGGTGAATTTGGAGCAGTACACACCTGCCATTCCAGAGGCGAGGGAGAGCTGTAGGACGAGTCCTCGTGTTTTCACAATTGCTCCGTGCAGATATAAGTGCTCCCAATGAACTGTCTGGGCCTCGTGCTGCTGCTGCTGGCCGTAGGAGCAGGGTGAGCTCCGTGCCGAGTCATTTTGAAAACGCTCATCCCAGTTGTCCCTTCCATCTTTCCAGATGGGAAATGGAGCTGGCCGATGGAGCGCTGCCTTCCTGCCTCGGCAGACCCGTGGGAGCGAGCCTGTTAACTCAGCCCCGTGGGTCCTGTCCCAAATTATACCTGCTGACCTATTTTGCTGCTGATGACTTGGGTAGACGTGCTCCGTTAACGTACCTTCATAAACAGGTTGTTATCAGGGCAACGGGCAGTTCTGCGATTGCTGCTCTCGGAGTGTTTCCAACGGGGAAATGAGTTCACGCAACTTTCCCCGGGCTCTCGGCTTCCCCTTTTGAAAAAAGCAGAAGGATGGTCCATCTCTTCTTCACCCGCAGCTGCCCCCCCCCAGCCAGGCTCTGTATTGCTGGTGTGGCTGTTGGTGCTCACTCCAACCGAGGGTGAGGCATCACCAGCAGAAAAAACGGTGAAAATTAACTAAATCCAGGCTCCTGCCTTGCCAGGTAGCTAACAACAGAGCGCCGACCTCCTGCAACGTGGCGTGCAGGAGCTAAACCAAACCAAACAGTGGTTTGGTGCAATGGTTTTACTGATGCAATGGTTTTACTGGAAGGACTGGAATCCTTATGTGATGATGCTGGGAGTTGGCATGGTGGTGTGCGTTGTGTCCGGCCTGCTGCTGGGCTTGCAGTTATGCTGTCAGCATTCAACACTGAAGGATCTTTTTGGTCTCGGACATTTTGAGTTATATCCAGTAGAGAGAAATTAGGCTGACAAAATAATTGCACCAATATTTATACCTTCCAAATAGCAATTTTATATTAAAAAATATCTATATAGTTCTAATAGGTAGCAAACTTGGAAGATGTTGACCATGTATGAAAATCTCACTCGTTTCCAAACTAGTAATACGTGAGGTGTGTCACTGTTTGGGTATTGAGTGACAATGCCCTAAAAAACCTTGGCTGTACTAACAAGTAAATAAATAAAATTGCAACAACTTAACAGAGCTCTGAATATGTTTTTTTTTCTTCCACGTGGTGGTGAAGTAGCAGACCAGTATTTATTCCCCGTGTTTTCCTGACCTTTAGGAGCCTGTCCTGTGCCTTGGGCTGGCTCCTTTCTCCTGAACAGGAATGTTGGACCCCAGTGGTGCAAGATCCAGGGTGCCGGTGGCAGAGCCCCATGTTCCCTGGGTATGGCACACCAGCTTTTTCGGGTCCTGCACCTCTGTTATGTGTTTTCCCTTGGGATTTGAAGTTTTTGCACCTATAAAACTTGAGCCCTTTCTCCTTCGTTTCTTCTCCTAGCTGCCCTCCATGGCAGGCTGCTGAGGAAGAGGGCAGATGTCCAGTTTTGTGTGATTTTTGCCCCGGCTGTTGGAGCGTGTAGTACTAAAGAGATTTAGTACTGACCGACACGGGAGTGCCTGCCTTGTAGGTGCAGATCCATCACAGTGTCAGTTTAAGAAGAACTTTCCAGTAGCTGCACAACTGTGTTCCAGTGAAAAATACTGCATTCTGCCAAAAGTGGAGCAGTTTAGAGAGGCCGAGTGTAATGACCTGAAATTCTGTGGCCAATTTGGCCACGTTAAGGAAACACAGACGTGACATGAGCAGGGCCTCCCTTGGCTCTGGATTTGAATTAAGCTTAAAAAAAAAAAAAAATCAAAAATGACATTTTGAACAGAATTAGAGTGGAGTTCCTTTCTTCAGCTTTTACTTTCTAGGAGGTTTTGGTACTACTTTTGGGTGGAACACTGCAGAAAAGCGGGTAGTCCATTCGCCTGAGGAATTAACCCCCCTCATGCTTCATCTTCCATGGCTGTGGTTGAAATCCATCCCCTCGGGTCCCGTGTCTGCTGTTCCAGGGGCTGTAGGAGCTGCTCCAGCTCGCAAAAGCCAGGTCCTGTATTCAGATGCCAGCCTTGTTTCCCAGAACATGAATCAGCTCCTGACCTCCATAACCCCAGCTTGTTTATCAGATGCGTCACCTCCAAGAGTTTTCTTCTAAAATTAGGACCTCTTGACACCTACTAACGCTGTGAGTGTTGGTGGAAGCTGAGCTGTGTCTCAGACGGCGTCTCGCTCTGCACCAGCCCCTCGCCGGCGGTGAGATCTACCATGCTTCATCTCATTTCTCACATCACAAGACGAGGAATGAGGAAACGGTAAGAAACGGTGAATTAAGCGGTTTCCAGTCACACACTGTCTGTAAAGCAGTTTTAAATTTAGTACAAACAATTGTCATTACGAAATTAGCTTTCATGACAAAGTTGGTGGGGTTCTGTATAAGCAGCAGCGATCTGGCCGTCAGCAAAGGAAGATCCAAACCGCCCTCGAGGTCTTTTTTTAATATTTTGGTTGTATAATTTTGCCTTGCATACAGGGAAGTCCCCATGTTAAGATAAGAAGAAACCGAATGTAAATGACCACGCTTCTGATCTCAACGGCTACAAAGCACCATACTTGAGATTCAGAGCAAAGCTACAGTTAGCGTTTGATATTTTTAATGCAGCCAGAGCAAGCTTTTGTCTTTGCAGCTCACAAGGGTGGGGGGGCTGGCCCTGTGGCAGGGGTTGCTGGTGGTCTCCGTGGGGAGAGCCCGTCTTGGCTCCGCGGGTGCCTTGGGGCTGCTGCCTCACTGGGCAGGGTGGCTCCAGCCCCAGATGTGGGGGGTCTGGGCTTGCTCCGGTGAGCAGCGCTGCGCCTGAGCATGGGCTCCGGGGAGGATGGAGTGGGGGACGGGGCCGAGGCCTCACAGCTCATCCCCAGCATCCCTTGGAGAGCGGGTCCCAGCAGCGCTGGCACCCCTGTCATTGAGGGTGGCCTTGCTGGGGACAAAAGTGCTGCTGGGTGCCCCTGTGCCTGTGAGCAGTGTAGGACCGGTGAGCGCAGTCCCTGTGGCCCTTCAGGCCTTTCTGCTCAGAGCCGGGGGAGGAGGAGGATGCTGTGCTGCCATTTCAGAGGGGCTTTGCAAGGGACCCTCGTGCTCTCCCAGTGGCAGGTGGGGGTCCATCTGCAGCCCACCCTGGGCTTCCCCTATGCCTGGGGTCCCCGTGCCCGGTGCTTTTGGGCAGCCCCTGTGCCCAGTGAGCACTGCAAAGCAGTGAGGGGACCTGGGGCTGGCTCAGGTCCTGGGGTGGCAGATTTTGGGGAAGCAGCAGGTGGCTGAAAGGAACTGGTGATGCAAGGGCAGGAGCTCTTGCACACATGGCCTGTGGCTGCCACGTCCTGCCTGCACACCGTGCCCCAGCGTCCCTGCCTGCCCTGGAAGCACAGGGTGGTCTCCCATCCCTACAGAGGATGGTGCTGCTGTCCCAGGGCTTGCGGAGCACGTTACGTGCTTCATCCAGCCCATCCAGCTCTGCCTGAGAGGGTGAAGACTCCTCTGGTTGCCATTGCCAAGGCACTTTGTCCCCCACCCTCTGTGAAACAGGGGCTGTAGCACCCTGTGCCACCACCGGCGCAGTGGCAGCCATCAGAGGGTCCACTTGGCTATGGGGGCAGCCGGCCTGGCCCTGGCCCTTCACTGTCCTCTGGCTGCAGAGGTGCCCCCAGGGCATCCCCGAGGTGTCCCTGCTGCCCGCCTCCTCCCAGCCCTGGAGCTGCTGGAGGGCCGGGCTGGAGACTCCCAACGGGAAGCACCGACTCAATACAAACCACAGCGGGTAAACAATTACGGGTGCGATTGCAACGGGGCCTTCCGCTTTCCCGGCAGCTTTATCAGCGAAGCGGAGCTGGGCGAAGGCAGAGGGGAGGCAGGCACAGAGGTCGGCGCAGGACACGTGGCTGGGAGCAGCTATGGGGGATGCCTTCATCCGGCACATCGAGCTGCTGGGCTACGAGAAAAGGTTTTTCCCCAGCCAGCACTATGTGAGTATGCGGCGACCTTCCAATGAGCTGAGTAGTGAGGACTGGACGGAGTAAAAAGCCTGGCCAGCAAATTTCTTGAGATAAATGTGACTGAGGGGCTGAGAGCATCCTTTTTTTTAGGGGGGCAGTCCTGGCTGACAGCGTGAGCTGGAGGCAGCCAGGGGCTAAAATGTCTTGAACACACAAGATTTTGGGCACCTCCTTTGCAAGCTGTTGATTACTTTGCGGGTTTGAAAAGGGCTTTTCCCTCTTTGATTCCCACCCATCTGCATGTTTGTGTCCCCTCTCCATCCCTGCCCAGCTTCCCTAGCACCCAGCTCACTCATCACCTGAGCAAAAGCTACTTGCGTTGGGGTGGCGGAAGAAAAAGATGCAGTTTATCCGAAATTGAACTGTCTGGGGGGTATGGGGGGTGGGGGGTGCTCCCTGGGGTCCCTGGCACAGCGGGGTGCAGGGTCCCGCTCGCCCACAGAGCTGCAGTGCCTCTGCTTTGCCCCTCAGGTCTACATGTTCCTGGTGAAGTGGAATGACCTCTCCGAAAAGGTCGTCTACCGCCGGTTTACCGAGATATACGAGTTCCACGTGAGTTGTCCCGGGGTGGGCACCAGCCCCTGGCTCAGCACACCAGGGCAGGGGGTGGGAATAAAAAAAGAGGAGGCTGAAATCCAGCTGGAATTGCCCCAGAACAAACCTGGCTCCAAGAGGCTCCTGGGTCCCAGTGCTTCAGTCTCCTTCACCCTTCATTTGCCTCTTGAAGCTGGGGGGTGGCTCCGTGCTCCCCTGACAGATTTCTCCCAGTGCGAGGCACAGTGGCCAGGCAGCACGTGGCTGTGGCAGCAGGGCAAGTGCCGGCAAAGGGGGTGAAGCCACTGGCAGGAGAGTGGGTGCCACAGGGGGATCCCCCGGTGCCATCCTCACGGCTGTGCCTGGTCCTGCTCCGCAGAAAGCGCTGAAGGAGATGTTCCCCATCGAATCCGGGGACATCAACATGGAGAAGCGGATCATCCCACACTTGCCAGGTGAGGGGCAGACGCCAGGGCTGGGGGGTGAAATAGAAATTGCAGCTGGTTGGGAAATTCCCCGGCGGGCTGAGCTCTGCCAGCTGCCTCCCACGCAGGTGCTTGATGCAATCTTTGTTCCTGCCCACTGGGCTTGAAATCAAAACCCCAGAAAGGTCTGAGCATCAGCGGTGGTTACTCCCAACACTCGCAGCCCCGCAGACGCCATCCTTCCAACCCAAAGGCTGGGCACCCCACAAACACGTACCACAGCATCGGCTGGAACCCCTGGCTGGTGCAAAGGGTCTGGCTTTGGAAAGCCTGAGCCGAGCTGAGCTGAGCTGAGCCCTTCTTCGGTGACACCATCACTGGGATTGGTTTTAGTGGTCTTATGGCAACACAGTTATTTTGTAAGAGGAAACAATGCAGCATGTCTTCAATGGCAGGGAATGAACTCCTGATACATAGAGCTGATGTTTTGTCCCCATGCAAGGTGCAGGTCAGCAAAATTCCCCCTTTTATTTAATTTCCTGCTTTAACGGAGGGAGGAACGAACATGAGAAATAGCTGCAGGTTGTGGTCGACACCTCTCGAGGAGGAATAAACATGCTCCACACAGCAGTGCAGGTGCTATGTTTGGGGGGCTCCCCTTGGGGCTGGACTAACACTGCCATGCCGGGACCCTTCCTACATGCTGCCGCTGCCATGCCGCGGCTGTCCGGAGCGTCCCTGTCCTGTCTGGGGAACTGAAAGCACCAGGGATGAGACAGGCGTCAGACTGCTGGGGGGTGTGCCACTGGCCACACACATGCACCCTGCCATGGGGTGCAACGCTGCTGTGGGTCGGGGCTGCCAGCAGCATTTTGGAGCCCTGGGGTCAAGAGCGGCTGCACCATGGCCAGTGGGATGGAGGAACGAGCATGTCTGCCCCGGCCACAGGCTAGTCCCCGGAGCCCCAGCTTGTGTCCCAGCAGAGTAAGCAGCTGGGCTTAGCCCAAGCAGAGGAGTGGGAGTTAGCCTGTAACCGACATGGGGCCAAACGAGGACTTTTTCTGGGCTGGCGTGAGCTGTGCAAGGGTCCGTGGGCTGCAGGGGACGAGTCTGGCAGCACAGAGCTCTCTGCGCTGCCTGCAGCACCTGGGCTGGGCACAGCCCTGCACTCGCTGCCGGGAAGAGGAACCCGCAGCTGCAGCGCTTCTGCAAACCAGCCCCGGCCCTGCCTCAGCTCCAGCCAGCCCTGCGGGACTGTGCGTGCCCCCCCGGGGGCCGGGGCTGGAGCAGCGAGGGAGGGGACGGGGCCACACTCCCGCAGGGCTGCACCGTATGGGCACCGTGCAGCGCCCTGAAGCCAAATCCACTTGTTTTGGGGGCAAAATCAATGATTTGGAGCAGCCTGCTTGGGAAAGTTGTAAAAACAGTGCGCTCTGTCTGCTTTTTCCCCTCTTCCCCAGCCCCAAAGTGGTTTGACGGGCAGCGTTCAACTCAGAACAGACAGGGCACGCTGGCCGAGTACTGCTACGCTCTGATCAACCTGCCCCACAAGATCTCCCGGTGCCTGCACGTGGTCAACTTCTTCAAGGTCCGTCACGACGACATGAACCCCGTCACAGACAGCCAGTGAGTCCAGCTGCCTGCCATTCTGGGGGAAATCCTGCGTCCCCAGCCCCCGGTGCTGGCAGCAGCCTGCAGGGAGGGCACCGCTGCCAGCGGTGAGGGCTGGTTGCACTGAGCTGCCTTTGCTCTGACCCGGCCAGGATCAAGAAGCCCGAGGTCTTCCTCCTGCCAAAGGATGCCAAGAAAACCCCCACCGGTAAGAGGCATCGGAGGGGTGCAAGCAGCTGCCTTGGCAGCAGCAAAGCCTAGTGGGGAGAGGGGCAGCCATCCCTCGGCGGATGCCTTGACCGAGAGCACGGTCTGTGCCAGAGCTGCAGCTGGGAGGAAACCACAGCCTCAGGGGGGATGAGTCCCTGTCCTGGGATCCAGCTGGTTTGAGACCAGAAGAGGCTGGGAGAGTGCTTTGGGTGGTCCTGGGGCTGCTTTTGGCCTGCCTGAAACAGGCTATTTCTGCGCTGGGGGCTGAGAGAGGGAACGTCTCATTCCTCCCTTGCAGACATCACGGGCCCCATTGTCCTGCAAACATACCGAGCCATCGCTGACTATGAGAAGAGCTCCAAATCCGAGATGGCTCTAAAAGCTGGAGACATGGTGGACGTCGTGGAGAAGAGCGAGAGCGGTATGTGTCCATCCCTCTGGAGAGCCCTCGAGGGCCAGCCCCCTCCTGGTCACCATTTCAGGGGGGATGGGGACTGCCCTTGCCTCTTGCATCCAAGCACAGCATGCGAGTTAGTTACGCTGGTGCATGAGTTAAAGGGTGGGCGGTTGTATCAGGATCTCCTGATGGAGAGGAGAGGCTCAGAGCAAATGCAACCAGCAGCACCGAACCTCTTGGTGCTTTTTGTCCCCTTGGGACATGTTTCATACTGAGATGGAGCCACATGACCATCAGTTTTGGCCAGGGAGGGTGTGGGGCGATCCTAGAAAACTGTGCAACCTCCTCACATGCCTGTGAGGTTTCCTGCCCAGGAGGAAACAGGATGAATCGGCCAAGCTCCCTGGTTGCACCGTGTAAACAGAGACCGGCCCCAGCGTCATCCCTTCCTCCCAGGCCACATGGATGCCCACGCCTACCCCAGCCAGGGACCAGCACCCCCATGGTGCCCCCACAACATCCCCACTCTCGCCCACGGCCACTTTCCTTGCAGGCTGGTGGTTTTGCCAGTTGAAGAACAAACGGGGCTGGGTGCCAGCTGCCTATCTGGAGCCGATGGATGGTCCTGATGAGTCTGAAGAGCAGGAGCCCAACTACGCAGGTAAAATGTGTGCACTGGAGAACAGCCCACCACAGCTCCCCGCTGGGAGGGTTCATTGCAGGGCCCCCGCTGAGCAGGACCACTGGGCAGGGACATGTTGCTGCAGGGACTGCCAGAAAGGATAAATCTCATGGTTTGTGGCCCCGGTGTCAACCTCAGGAGCTTCCTATGACCTGCAGCTCAGCATTAGATGCTTGTTTTGGCTGATCACAGATGCACGTGTTTGTCCAGCGGCTGTTCTGAGCTAGCTGGGTGAGTGCTGAGTTGCTGGGTTAGCAAAGGAGCACGGTGCAGCATCTGAACCAAAGCACAGGTTTTCCCTAGCTCTTGGCTTCCGTGCTGTCCTTGCCAGCCCTCCCCATCACCCCACCGTGACAGTGGGGCCTTACTATGTGCAGCAGGGGGAGGATCCTCAGACCCATGCCGATTGCTCTCTGGGCTGCTGCTTCGTGGTTTTCAAAACACTGCAACAGACTCTATTAGCGCAACACTTCCTTCTTCCTCATTTAACCACCTGAATTATAAACATACTCTTCAGCAGAGACTGGGGTGCTTCCACTATTTGCATCTACCGGCTTCCTCCTGCACTGGTGCTGGAGGGGCTGGGATGAGCCACAGGCACTGACAAGGCTGGGGGAAGCCTGAATCTGAACTCAGAGACCTGAAGCACCCTGGCTCTTGCCTAAAATGTAGGGTAGATGCTCTGGTGCCTCCTCTCCTGAGGGGCTGCAGAGGCTGAGCCCCCTCCCTGGGGGTGGTAGCACACAACCCCCTGACCCGATTTTGTGCACAGGTGAGCAGTACGTTGTCCTGAAAAGCTACACAGCTGTGGAGGAGGACGAGCTGACCCTCCAGGAGGGCAACACCATCGAAGTCATCCACAAGCTCCTTGATGGCTGGTGGGTCATCAGGTGAGAGATGCCAAGAACAGATCAGGCAAGTGGGATTCGCACAGAGGGAAGGGATGTGCCAGCAGTTCTCCGCACTGGAGCTGTGGAAGCCGTGGATCCTTGGGTGCCGATGCCCAGCACTTCCTTTTGCAGGGCTGCTTCTGGTAGCTTGTGGCTTTGCCAAATGTTAAACATCACAGCTGGGGCTTCCTTGGCTGGGGGCTTCAGAAATACCCAGGAAGGAGACAGATGGAGAAAAAAAAAAAAATTATCTGTTATTTTACCTCTAAGTATTCTGGCACGATTTGCATTGCAAACCCTCAGTTTTCACCCCAGCCCTGGCCTGCCCTGCAAACTCAGGCTTTCCCAAGGGGAACCCCAGCTGCATTTGTGCTCCGGAGAGTCACAGGTTGCATGTTCACAGCAGGGCACAGCGTGGCTGCAAACCCTGGGGACCCCCTGCCCCAGCCTGTGCCCGGGCGAGTGGCACCGGGAGATCTGGTGTTTGCAGGTGTGCTGGGCTGGGGGGGGATTGGGCAGGGGGCGGAGGGGGGGGGGGGGGGCGGTCTGGAGCACACAGCAGCCAGGTAGGCTGGCAGGAGGCCCTGAGCAATGCTTCAGGAGCCCAGCAAAACCCCTAGGGGAGATAATATGACCCTTCAGCTGTGAGCCATTGCTCTGCCTGCTACCTACTCCTTTCGGGACTGACCGCACTCTTCCAGGGAGAGCCACAAGTACACAAGGTGGGGGGGACAGTCAGAGCTCCCCTTGCTGCAAGCAGCATGGGAACTCACCCAGCACCATCTGGGGACAGGCGTGAAGATGTGGTGGTTGCAGAGCCACAACTGCAAGCAATGTCACTTTGTGTTGCACTGCAGGAAGGATGAAACCACGGGTTATTACCCCTCCATGTACCTGCAGAAAACCGGGGAGACAAACCCCTCTGCGAAGAGTGAGCTGAGGAACCGGAGCGCTCCTCCACGGAGGTAGGAGAAGCCCTGGGTGGCCGGAGGGAGGACTAAAGCTTTTCTTCGAGGGTGGTGAAGTGAAACCAGCCCGTGATTTGCCATGTTCCTTGCTTGCCTTGGCAATGAGGAACTGCCCAGGAGAGCTGTGAGCAGGGCAAAGACAGACCAAGAGAAGGAGGCAGATCCTGCAGAGCTGCAGCAAAAATAGCATTGTGCTCCCTGACTTGCACAGCGGGGGAGGCACCCCAGCATTGCTGACGCAGGGCTGCATGGTCCTTGCTCCAACAGGTCCTTCAGCGAGGCGTATTTCTCCTTGTCCTTCTGCAAAGTTTCTTTTCTGGGCTAATCTCATTTAGTTTTCAAATTGGCCTTTTTTCTTATTTCCTAAGTGCATCCACTGAACCTTTGAGAAGCGAGGAGAGATTTGACTAATCAGAGTTGCCAAATGGCCTAATCTGATGGGAGGATTTGAGCTAATGGAAGGGATTTTATTTTGATTAAAAAGATAAAAAGCAATACTAACTCATTAATTCCAACGCAAAGAAAACTGCCAGGAAGGGCAGAGCTTGCCACTATCTTTTCTTGCCTACGAGAAAACACCGCAGCCTGACTATAAAATCTCTCAAAATTCAGCTCTGCTGGAGCACGGATTGAGTGTGAGACAGTGTCAAATGGCCCAGATCCCCGTATTTGGATGCAGTGATGCTGACTGACCCTTGGGGAGGGGAGGTGGCCGGTTGCAAGGCCAGTGACTTGCCCCCCCGTGTCCACACATGTCCCCGTGGCACTGGTGACGGCAGCCAGCTGAGCCCTGTGCAATGGCGGTGACCTGCTGCTGTGGGCAGGAGATGGCTACGAAATGGGGTGCGTGGCCCCACCAGGGAGGGGCTGAAGGCAGACGGGCACGTTGCCTTGAGCAGAGCAGGATGATGCCATGTGGTGGACATCAGGAGCCACCTGGCTTATGCCCTGGTAGTGAAGACAAAGTGGTGGCATTCGTCTGCCTGTCTGGGGACAGCTGTGACACTGGGGGTTCCCCTGCAGCAGCGTGCTGCCCTACAGCCCTGGGCTGCTCAGCCTTTCACTTCTCTCAGCAGTTTCTCTGTTGTGGGTTCAGCACTGCATGCTGACACATACCCTGCGCTCTGTTCCCCTCGCCCAGGGACTGATCCTGGGCATCAGGGAGCCGTGCCAAACCCCGCACAGGGGTCTGGATGTTGCAGCCAGTATAGGTGCTGTATGTCCATTTGTCAAAGAGCTATAGATCACTTCCATGCGCTTTCTGGGACAAACCTCACGCCCATCTCGTCCTTCCAACCTTACGCCCAATCTACCTCGCCACCCCCATCATCACTTTCCAGGCTTGTGCTCAGGCTTCACCCTTCAGAATTTGCTTCCAAAGCAGCACTCCAGCTGCCTCCTAACGCGCTGTACATCATGTCCCACCTACAGCTGCCCTTGAGGGCTGGCATCCACCTGCTGCCTTCTACCAGGCAAAACCAAAAAGCAGCTGTTGGGGTCTGGGTGAGGCACAGAAGGAAGCGTGGAGGGAGAAACCTGGGCAAGTAAGTGCGTGGTGTGAGAGCTGCTGGCACGGAAACTGGAAGTTTTGTTTCTAACTCACTGCAGATCCACCATCCGAAATGCGAAGAGCATCCACAAGCAGAGACGGAAGCAGATCAGCCAGGAGACCTACAGGAGGAACAGCAAGAAGTACATCCAGAGCCGGAGGGACATGAAAGAAAACTTCCAGAACAAGGCCAACGTCATCAGTAAGTCCCAGCAGGGCTATTACCCTGGGCACAGGCTGAATCCCCACAAGCATGGCCGTGCCCCAGTGCTGGCTGCCGGAGGAGGACAGCACCAGGAGGTCACACCTTGCCTGTCCACCCTTTTCCTATGGAGCAAGTGTCTGTGGGGAGGAACTTCTTTTCAGTGAGGTTTCTTACTCTTAGTGAGGTTATAGGTCTGGTAGAAAAGAGCAGATGTGGTCCTGGTGGGAGGTCGGCCCACGTTTAGGACCTGCGCTTTCCTCCACGCCCCCCACCTCACCCGTGCTGCTCTTACGTTACCGTTATCACATACGTTCGCTGTTGGCAAAGCACCTAGAGGGAAGGGTTGCATGAAGAAGGCAGCTGCTATGGAGGTAGAAGCTTTAGGTCTGGTAATCCCCATGCTGGACTGGTGACCTGCCCAAGGGACAGCAGCTCCCCACGCAGCCCTAGAGCTGGGCTTCCAGCGGGCTCCTGACTTCCAGGAGCTTCCATGAGCTCCTGACCTCATGGAGGCCATCACTGGCAGCTGAGGCAGGAGGCAAGCCAGGAGCTTTGGTGGCCATTCCATAGGAAGCTTTTGAACGCTGGCATGCAGGTGCTGGGTCACGGAGAGCTCTGACCCACCTGTGCATCTGCTTTACCCGCAGCTGAGAAAGACGAGCGAGAGGAGAACAAGCCCAAGGCTCAACCTGCAGTTCCTCCGCGCCCCAGCAAAGACCTCATCCTGAACCGCTGCACTGAGAGCACCCGCAGGAAGGTCCTGTGAGGCCTTGGACCCCCGCGGCAGCCGATGCCGTCCCTCCGCCAGCTCCCATGCAGCTGGGATGGGGGCTGGACCAGGGGATGCCAGGGTCGGGGCCTGATCAGGAGCTGCTGGGGTCAGGGCTGGACTGGGGGCTGCCGGTGCCCATCTCCATCCTCCACCGTGCCAAGCCCAAGATGTCCAAAGGGCACCACGAGGAGGGACCAGTCCTCTGCCCGCTCCTGGGGGCTGGAGCCTCCGCAGCCACCAGGCACCCCTCACCACTAGACCCCCTATTTGTATTTTGAATTATTTTGTGTTTTTCATCAATAGAGACACTTTGTAGCTGTATTTCAGCGTTTGCCGGGACGGCTGGGTAGCGCGGGCAGCCTGGCAGCAGGGAGGTGTTTACCCGTGGGGGGCTGGGCAATGGTCTCTTGTGAAATGTGCGGACGGGGGGATAGTCAGCCGAGGGAGGTGAAAGGACAGCAGCTTCCCCCCAGGAGGCGGCTGCTTCACCCCTCCTAGGGGAAACCGGGCTGGGATGTGGGACATGGTGTCTGCCAGGTGGGGTAGGAGCCATGGGGCAGGGTGGCTGCCCCAAAATGGCAGCTGGGTGTGAGGGGTCTGGGGCCGGCGGCAGGGCCCCTGGGGCTGCCAGGCTGTGTCAGGGTCTCCATTTGGGTCTGGGTCTCCATTTGGCTCTGGGTCAAGGTCTGGGTCTGGGCTTGGATTTGGGTCTGGGTCTCCATTTGGATCTGGATCAGGGTCTGGGTCTGGGTCTCCATTTGGTTCTGGGTCTGGGTCAAGGTCTGGGTCTGGGCTTGGATTTGGGTCTGGATCTCCATTTGGGTCTGGGTCAGGGTCTACATTTGGGTCTGGGTTTGAATTCGGGTCTGGCTGTAGGCCTGGATCTGGGTTTGGATTTATACCTAGATCTAGATTTAGATATAGGTCTGGGCGGGGTCGGGCCGGGCCGGGCCCACCCCCTGCGATGGTGACATAGCCCCTTTAAGACAGACGCCTGGGCGCGAGTCGGACCCACCCCTGTGGGGCGGCACAGCCCCTTTAAGAGAGGAGCGTCGCACGTGACGCCGGCCGGGCGCATGCGCGCAGAGGGAGCCGGGCCCCGCCCCCCGCGCGGGGTCGCGGGTGAGAGGTCGGCAAGATGGCGGCGGCCTGAGGGGGGAGGGCGAGCGGCGGCGATGTGGGCGGCGCGGCGGGCAGCGCTGAGGGCAGCGCGGCGGCCGCCCCCGGCCCTCCGCAGGGCCCTGGCCCGTCCGGCTGGCCCACAGAGCACCCGGCAGCTGAGGGAGGCCGAGGAGGCCGCCCCGGTGTTCCAGTACGCGGGGAAGGCGGCCGAGCGGAAGGATCGCGTCTTCGTCTGGGGCTTCTGCTACTCGGGCGCCCTGGGCGTCCCCAGCTTCGTGAAGCCGGACGCGGGCTGGAAGAAGCGGCGGCGGATCCAGCCCACCCCCTACCGGCTGGAGACGGCGGCCAAGGTGGGCCGAGGCGGGCTGAGCCGGGCGGGGGATGGCGGCGCTGCCGGGCCCCTCGGGCTGGGCCGGAGCCTTCCCTCAGCCCTGGAAGGCCTCAAGTAACCTGGTTTAAAGACTTTGCCGTGATTTTTCTTTTTAATTGATATAGCGATATCAATCAGGATGGGTTTTGGTATAACTGCAGTACCGTGCAATTTGGAAAATAATTGGGTTTTTTGTCAGAGGCTTAATTAAGAAAGCAGGAGTGTGAACAATATTTATCAGAGAAAATGGGCCTCCTTTTTCAGTGGCTTTCACAGCTATTCTTGAAGCGAGAGGCTTGTGTTGCAAATCATGTCCTTTTGCCTGCCTGTTACAGTCCTCGTGCTCTGCTGCCCAGTGCAAAGAAGGCTGGAGTTTTATGCTGGCTTTTTTTTGGCAAAAGAAGTAAAACAGGGGAATGTTATTCTCTTAATATCTCTTTGTGTTTCAGGTGGATTTTTTCATCTACTGCTGCTGAGTGTCAGCCAATAAATCTTCCTATTGTGTTTGAATGGGTCCAAAATGCAAAAATAAAGATGCATGCACACAAAAACAAAACGTTGAAGTGGTACTGTTGGACTTGAGTTTACGCCATTGTGCTTATCACTGACAAGTGTTTCTGATAATTTTTGCAAAGAACCATATATACCATGAATTTGAACTGTATTTTGATGTAGGTTAACGAACGATGAATGATGATGAGCAAATGGCATGGGGTGAAACTTGTTTTTCTGAGCCATAGTTTATAACTGAATGGTGTGGTTCTTCTTTGTCTTCAAAGATATCTTCTGCTGCCTGCGGTTATGGATTCACACTGCTGTCCTCTAAGACCGCGGACATCATCAAAGTGTGGGGCATGGGGCTGAACAAGGATTCCCAGCTTGGGTTCCAGAGAAGCAGAAGAGATCAAAGTAAGGATTGAACTGTTTTAAAGACTTACAGGGCGGCACTACAGGATACATGTGATGTGGGAATCTTGTTAGAAGGCATGTAGAATGCCCAGGAGGCTTTGGTGCAGGGTGTGGGGCTCTGCTTTTTTTTTTTTTTAAGAGATCTTTTTTGGGGACTTCGCTGTGTTTTTGTGTGCTTTGTAACTGATCAAGGTATGCACCAGTTCTATGCCCTGCACTTCCATTCTTGTCTGGATGTAACTAAAATTAAGTATTTATTCTGCAGAAGTGTGTGTGTGTTGATTAAGTTGTTGTTTTGAATCTCTGTACTTTGATAGTAGACAATGTAGTGGACTAGTTAATAAAACAGAATTGGCAAGATGGTTTGCTGCTTCTGTTGCCCTTGCACCCATGAACTAATTTCCTTTCCTGCAGGGATCTTTTTATACAGTTAGTGGATTTTTTTTGTGAAGCTTTAGAGTTTTTTTATTTTAA
The DNA here is from genome assembly GCF_963210335.1 of Falco punctatus. Classification (NCBI taxonomy): domain Eukaryota; kingdom Metazoa; phylum Chordata; class Aves; order Falconiformes; family Falconidae; genus Falco; species Falco punctatus. Next base: position 103,676,082 of record NC_137580.1, on the reverse strand, counting down.
TACCAGAATGCATTTTGAAGGAAAACCATGTTATTCAGTCATTCTGTCATGTACCGAGCTCTCACATACATTTAAGATGATGATTTCTGTGCAGAACATTGCCACCTTCCACCTAAGAAGATATGAAAAGTACAGACTTGTTTCCCTTATAGAATGGCTGTCTCTAACTGTTAGAAAATGTTCCCCCGTAAACAGTGGGGGGAAAACCATGGTAAAAGTAGGTTTTCTCTTTATAGCGTATAAGAGCATAATCTGTTAAGGTGTGGCGCATCAGATTGGGCAAAAGATTAAACTTTGTGGAGAAACAAAAGAAAATTGCAGCTACTGTGCAGAATGCTGAAGTTTACAGTGGTGCTGCTGTTGTGCGTTGCTACTGGCATACTGGATCGATTTCCAAGAGTGTGTGCACGTAGCAAGTGTGTGTGCCTCAACAGTAGCTGCAAAACGAAGGGTACACAGAAGCCTCCACTCACTTCTGCTTTTAAAGGTTTCAGCTCTTACTCTGTCTTAGTTCAGCGTGTGCTCATGTCTTAGGAGTGTCCTGTGATTTTTCTCATTTTTCACCTGACCTGCTGATTATTTTTTCTGGAGAATCCAGAGATAGGTTAAATAGTTTTGCAGTTCAAGCCCTTCTAAGTAAGAGTCTTCAGTGTTTGGTAGGATCTGTTGAAAGCATGGTGCAGATCAGTGGGATCGCCACTGCTCTGTATTTAACTTCCCACGAGCAAGCTTGCTGTTGGATGCGCTGCTCGTTACTCAGTTTTACAGACTTACTGTGGTACCTACTAGTTCCAGCACCATGTCCCTGTATATGCTGCTTTTCCAGGGGAATTCGCAACCTGGCTTTTGGATAATTGTATTTCATGCTCTAACTTCAGCTGTTTCTCAGCTAAACTACTAATATTCTACCCTCCTCTTCCTTAGCCATCTCATTGCCTCTTTTCTCCAAAATCTCTCAGATATCAGTGATGATTACTACAGATCCCAGTAGCTTGTGTCCCTCTGCTGGAAGGAACAGAGGGAGGAAAAGGTTTTTGCTTTGTGACTTCCATGTCTTGTTAGGTAGATACAAACTTTGCTGCCTTTCTGTTCCTGCTGTACTGCGTGGCAGGCTCTGTCCATTTGTAAACAGCCTGTTGTCATGCCCATCCTCACATCAAGTAGTGCCTTACTGTAAAAGGGTATGTGTAGATTTTCTCTTTGTTTTATTTTTTTAATTGAAGGTAGTGAGAACTAGTTAAAACACTGCTACATGTAAGCAGAATGCTGCTTCGTGTCCTGTGGGATTTGGTTTCACTTGTTACAGTGGCTTTCTTTGATATCAAAGCTTTTTATCTCCCCTTAACCTTTTCCCTAGTACTGATTTATGTTTTGCTGTTCTTTTTTTTTTTTCCATTTTTTCCCCCCAGTGGACTGTAACTGATTACATATTCCTCAAGTTACTAAAACTTCTTTTTCTAGTACAGCATGTCATTTTCTTTCGTAAGCATTAGATCTCTTATCCCCTGTGGAGCCAGGCTAGCTAACATTTCTTGCATTCCTCTTTTCTGAAAGGTCCTTTAATCTACTCTTTTTTAAATATGAAGCCCTATGATATTTTTTTTTTTGTTCACCTTCTGTGCTGTCTTTTTCTGATTGCTGCCGTTGTACCTTGTTTGCAATATCCCCAGTTGCACAAGTTTGTCTTGGTGTTAAGCTCTCTGGTAATCCAGCCTTACTTGCCAAAGTGGTTGAACATACAGCTGAAAGCCTCAGTTTCTCAGTTCTGGCCACTCAAAGCCTTAACATTCAGCCTCTAGGTGTGGTAGACTTTTGATTAGGCAGTCATTATTGTCTTCATCCATCCCTGCCCTGATGAATCCCAGTCAGTCTTTTACTTTGATTAGTTTCTTGGCTTTCTAAAATATATCTGCTTTTGTAACAAAATAGGAGAGTGTGTGTGTGTTCAGCAGGGTGGGCAAATGTATGATGAATTTGCTTTGTGGAAGCTAGTGACATTTTAAATTTCTGTCTTCTTTAAGCTAAGGGCTATGAGTATGTCTTGGAACCATCTCCAATTCCATTACCACTGGAGAAGCCGCAGCAGACTCGAGTCTTGCAGGTGTCCTGCGGGAGAGCCCATTCCCTGATCCTGACAGATAGTGAAGGAGGTATAGTATGGCTTGTGCTGGTGACAGGAGATGCCTGACTATGCTTTTATTAAAAACTCTGAAAAAAAATTGTCTTCTGCCCTTTAGAACCAGACCCCAGATGGGCTGTCCGCACTGTAAACGCAACGCGGATAGCTGTTAGCCTTTGTGGGATTGCTGCTGGGAGGGAGAGCCCTGAGCTGATAACAGTGTGTTGAGCTCTGCTTGGCTCAAGCTGTAAATGTGTTGGAAGCTTTTTCACTACAAGTGTTGCAAAATATGGTTTGTTTATCTAGCCTCAGGCCTCACTGAAGTGTAGCCTGTTTGTCTTGTTCAGTCAGATATGTTTTTGAACTCTGTTTTGGATGGCTATGCCAATACTCCTGTGTTACTTTCCCCTTGAAGCCCCAGAGTACTACATTTATAAAAGCAATTAATTAGTAGGTCTTTATATAGAAGATCCTGTTTGTGAATTGGCTCTCCACGTCTCTGGGAATTCTCTGGTGCAATGGCTTCAGTGCTGTGCTGAGCGATCCAGTGCTGCTTGTCAGTGGGTGAGCTGGTTGGTTGGTTGATTTAACGCTCCTGTGGGAGCACTGATCTATTTCTGAGTCTCCTTGGCAACAGCAGGATGAACTAGGCAATTACTGAAAAACAGCCAATGGGCTCCAGGTACCTCTACTGTGCCTGCAACAATATCGCCAGGATGTTGTTGACGAAAATGGATTCAGTCACTTAAAGTCCTTCTCTTGTGCAGAGGACTGCATGAAAATATTTTGTGTACCTGCAATGATGCTTTCAGGGGATTGGACAGTAATAAACCTAGTGCATTTCATCATTGTTTTGCAGTTTTCACAATGGGGAACAATGCTTATGGACAGTGTGGCCGGAAGGTTGTTGAAGATGAAATTTACAGGTGAGAATCCAGAGATCCTGAACTTCCATAATGTTAAAAACATAATTCTGTGAAAACAACCCTACAGAAAAGCCTGGAGGTGGGAAAAATCTGGTAGGATAAGGATGCCATTTAAGATTAAGGTGTCTGAGAGCAGGCTTTTATGCTGCAGACATCATATAAACAGCCTGGCTTTAAACTAGGCTGGGCACTAGCACTCTTCTGACCACGTTCACAAAAGACAGAAAGATGTCAGCATGTGACAGTTTTCACAGGGTGTAGCCTTCGTAAATTGCTTGAGGTAATTGGTGTTAGTAGTCATTCTTTCTCCCTTTAGCCTCTCAGAGTGCAAATGCTATTTCTGAAGGTGTTAGAAGTGCCACATAAAGATGAAAGAGGCATCCTTCTGTTGGATCCCTGTTCTGTAACTACCTTTAAATCTCTAGTGCCTTTCCTTTACAGGGCTTTTGTGGGCCACACCAAAGCATATTCTTAAAACGCTCTGTAAGATAGTAGTGATGTAAGTGGATAGGGGGAATATGTTGAAAGTTACTGATTCTCTGGCAGGGCCTAGAAGAGATCTCATTGCTCTCTCTGTGATCCACAAGAATTGGCCTGCAGAGTTTTAAGAAAATAGCTGTAGTTTGGGTAGCTGTTTTTTGGGTTTTTTCTTGTGGAAGTTGGTCATTGGATTGTTCAGGATTCCTGTTTTTGTGAAAGAATGACATGGATGTTAACACAACATTGTTTGTGCTCTGCAGTATCTGGTTAATCTACTTAAGTGTAGTGTTTATATAGGTGCTGCAGTATTACTTAGTATCTGTGCTCATTCTAGACTAAGGAACATGTTTGAGGATTGCCTCCACCCCTAATTCCCACGAGAGGCTATATTTAAAAAGTGCCGGTTCTTAACTTCTTAAATAAGAGAATGCAAAATTACTTTCCTCCTTTGTGCAGTAATTTAACAGTGGAACTATGCTCTTTGAATATATAACAGAACATGTGAAAGAATCTCTCTTCTCATAATAGCAATGGGGCTTTCAGTAAAGGTAGGTCTACCTTCACATTTTTCAGTTGTAGTCCTCTGAAATTGTGTGTGTTGCCTTTTCTCTTCTCGGTGGTTGGTTGGTGGTGTCCAGTGAAAGCCATCTAATTCATCAGCTGAAGGAGTTTGACAGCAGAGTTGTCCAGGTAAGAGGATCTGAACTGAATTCTGAAGGTGGATTGAGAACTGGCTGAACAGCCAAGCTCAGAGGCAGTGGGCACAAACTGAGACACCGGAGGTTCCCTCTGAACACCAGGAAATGCTTTTTTTTACCATGACTGAGCACGGACACAGGTTGCCCAGAGTGGCTGTGGAGTCTGCCTCCTTGGAGGTACTCAAAAGCCATCTGGACACAGTCCTGAACAACTGCCTGTAGGTGGCCCTGCTTGAGCTGGGGGGTCGGACCAGGTGACTTTCTGAGGTTCCTTCCAAACTCAACCAGTCTCTGATTCTGTAATGAGAGAAAAATAAAAAATATCAGTATGCCAGTCATTCAGTTGAAGCTCTTTGAAATGACAAAGCGATCTACTATATTGGTTGCTTATAAAAAGCACAAGGTGGCATTTTGCTCTCTGCCTCTGCAGAGCAGTTGTAACTGGCAAGGCAGGGTCTGAACTTACTGAAGAATTTGATGGCAGTGCCAATGCAGCGTTTGTTTGCTTGGCTCCTAGGTAACACCTGCACGGCAGGGAGGTTGTTCTGATGCCTCATCTCTTCCTGTCTTGATTCCTTGCTCTTGTTCTGCTCTGTCACTTTTCTGTCAATTGGGAGCTACTCTATTTGAATTTTGTCTTCCCCATTTCAAAAGTGAGCTGTGAGAATATTCACTTGGACCAGCCAGCGTTTCCCTAGAGCAGGTTTCTAGGAGAGCAAGGGACTGTGGAGCAGCATAAACGCCACTGAGTGTGCACGTGGCTGCTGTATTTCTAGACACAGGAGCAGTTTACTAGTATCCCTATGCTCCTCTAGCAGGTCTCTGTGGGCAGACATTGCTCCTGTTCCTTGCAGTATTGTGGAAAGCGAGGGTCGTTCATTTAGGTCCATGTGATGAGGGTGTGTGGTGGTACATCCTAATGATGTTTTGATTTAGGCTTGTAAACTTCTGCTTGGATTTTTCATAATTTTGGTTTTTTTCAAGGGGGTTGAATAATCAGTACCTGTTTGTACTTTGACAGCAGTTATGTGCTTAATATTCTTGGTAGTCACTCTAAACTTGTGGTTTAAATCCCTTTAATCTTTGGGTAAGTTTTAATGTCTGCTTTTGAAGATTTTAGACTTAATTCATGCCAAGCCTTTGACAGACATGATTGCTAGTTCAATATAAATGTCAATTTGAGAACAGATGTGTTCCTAGAACGATTACATGGCAAGGAATCAATAGCAGTTTGTAGCTGGCAGTGAGATCCATGTGGTAGCACTCTGGGAAGGGAGATCTCTTATTTACTCTTTGCTGTTTTATTGTGTTGTACTGCTGAATCGAGCTTTCTGTTAACTAGGCCTTGTTTTGGATCTCAGACCAAATCAACTACAGCATCACTGTCCACAAAGAAAACTCTGCTATTTTCTGTGCTGTATCATGCTGTTCTTGGCCTTCTTTGTCTGTAGAGCCGTTTGATCGGGAGAGAAGGGTCAAAATCTGAGCTGACGGGCATCATGGAGGTTCATTGCTCAATTTGTCTGCCAGTAATGCTTGGTTAAATCAATTCTGAACACGTGACCTTTCCTGACCAGCTCTGACTTTTTGCTTGTGTGCAGGTTGTGTGTGGGCAGGACCACAGTCTGTTTAGAACTAAGAAAGGTACAGTCTATGCCTGCGGATGGGGAGCTGACGGACAAACAGGTAGGAGCTCAGCTCAGCTTGCATTTCAGCGAACTGATGAAGATAGCAAGCTGTACTAATTCAGAGCTTGTGATGTGTATTTGTCATGCATGCGTGGACAGAAAGGGGCTGGTACGTTTCCAGCTGTGTACTCTTGTGTAACTAAACTGAGACAAATCAGTTCAATTTTAGAGGAGCCTTAGGATGCCATGCTGGCGATCCAAGCGTGCAGTCTGAGGAGAATGTGCCTGCTTTATAAAGCTTGTGAGAGGATGTGGAAGTGGCATGGGAAGGTTAGCTCCCTGGTTCTGTGCAGGCTTTGCCTTCCCAATTCTTGTTTCAGGGTCTTTTGCTGCTTGCTCCTTTTGAACTGACAGAGACCTTTGGCAGCTACAGCTGTCTCGGCATGGGATCTTTGGCCGTGCTCTTTTTCTGGTGGCTTCTGCTGTCAAAAAACTTCCTCTCAATCCTTCTTAGTGTTTAGTCCTTCTGCTGCTCATGAAGCTGGGTTGTTCCCACGGTTCTCTTCTGTGGATGTACTGTAGCCTGTCTTGTTCCTGTCATCTGCATTCTGGCCTCTTTTTCTAGGCAGTTGTTTGTCACGTGAAGTGTTTGCTTCCCAGCCTCTTTTGCCACTTGACTTGCTGTTGTCTGAGTGGATTTGAGTGTGCTGTCACTCGTGGCTCTCCTTGCAGAAGACAGGGTGCAGCTGGTTTGTGAAGCTTCACCTTTGTCAGAATATCTGCCGGTCTTGGTTACTACTCTCAAACTCTGTCCATGCAGACAAGAGAGATGATAACTGTTTTCCAGGTGTGATTGTGTAAAGTTGTTTTGTACTCTTGAGAGGCAGCTTTGGGTAGTAGAACTGGTGTTAATGGCTGCTTGGCCATTGAAGGTGGTAGTAAAGAGATATGGACAGAAAGCTTTCTTTTGGAGGGTGGGTGGTTGGGTTATAACATGACAAAATGGTCCTGGGTAGGCATTAAAAGTATGTCTGGAAAAAATTCATCATCTCTCTGCCTTTTTCCTTCCAGGTCTTGGACACTACAACATCACCAGTGTTCCAACTAAGCTACGTGGTGACATTGCTGGAGTAAACATTATCCAGGTCTCTTCCTATGGGGACTGTTGTCTGGCTGTTTCAGATGAAGGAGATGTCTTTGGCTGGGGAAATTCAGAATACTTGCAGTTGGCATCTGTCACAGAAACCACACAGGTCAGTTGGCCTGGGGGCATGTTTTTACAAGTTTCGGTTCAGCTGCTGCACAGAGTTAAAAATTACACACTTCTTCCTGCTCCGGTTCTTCTGACAGCAGTATAAATCAATATAAACTAACACCGCTAGCAGGCTGGTTTTACCTATGCTTACAAACCCAATCTGTCTGAAATGTTTGTATAGCTTTAGGACAGTATGTTTCCCAGCTATTGATAGGCAAAGGCTTGTGTCACCTCACCTCAGTCTGTTATAAAGGAAGAGTACGCCCCGTGTTCTCCTTTCCCCATCCAGTGGACTTTGCACCCAGTTGAGATCCAGTTTGAGTGCTTGTGCTGACTTCAGGACAAGAATTAGTCTTTTGGCTGGTCAATCTGGAATTTGAGTGGTCCTGCTTTGAGCATGGTGCTAGTCCAGATAACCCTTGGAAGTCCCTTCCAACCAACCTCGATGTTGGTAAATTTTTCACAAACAACCTTAGTAAGTTTATAGCTGAGTCCTAAACAAATCCCAGTGTCTCACAGAGAAAAGTTTTTTTGGAGCAAACTTATGTGGGACAAAAATATAGTGCTGACTTGACACTAAGCATTGTAGTACTGAGGTAATTAGGCAGATGTTCTCCTCTCACAGTTATTGTAGGAAATGGAGTCAGGGAATTAATTAATACTCAAGATATTCTTGGCAGAAGGCTGAGAGCAGACAATTGCATTAGTATGGCTTTAGCAAAATAAGTACCTTTGTTTCCCATGCCTCTCCTGATGATGTATCCTTAACACAGGGCTAATTACTGAGACTTGTAAGGCCTGAAGACAATGACCAAGTTGAGTAGCAGTTTCCTGACTGGGTGCTTGGTGGAAACCGGAGAGTTCTGAAACAGATGAATGGCATGTTTGCCAAAGTGGGAGTTTTACGTACAATATATATCTAAAAGCTGAAATTGTGGAATAGCGGAGTTGGTATTATCTGTGAGATCAGAGGTCACTGTTTACGTATGACAAACTGTAGTGTTCTGTTTTGTCAAACTGTACTAAATAGAATGTGGTGGTTTTTCTTACCCCCAGTATGTTCAAAAATGCCACTGCAGACCAAATTTTAGTCATCTTGTCCTTGTGAAAACTTGCAAATGTGCTTGCCTATTGACTTTCCCATTGTGTCTGACTTAGAAAGCCAGGGATATAAGCAGATGTTAAGCAATCCCAGCTTTGTTGCCATGCCTGTAAGCTTTCCAGTGGGTAACTTTCTCCACTTTGTCCTCACACTCAACCCTAAATGAATTTCATGTAGTTTTTGTCAGCTTGGGACGTGCATTCATTGTGTTATTCGGGCAGTAAAGGTTGTCTGTATCAGGAATTCAATGTATGTAAGCTCTCACCAGAACCAGAGCAGAAGTTAAAAATGTGTCTAGTTCACAGTTTACCTTGTGTCTAACAACTCTTACAACCTGGTACAGGTGAACGTTCCCAGACATTTGCCATTCAAGATTGGGAAGATAAAGGAGGCTGCATGTGGAGGGACTGGCAATATTGTGCTAACAGGTGAGTTGGCTTTTACAGTCATTCTCTTTAGTGCAAGGCCAAGCAGTAGGTGAATTGTAACATCGTGGAGCCAGCATCTTGTTTACTGGAAACAGGAGAGTACTGTCTGTTACGAGGAAGGCCGGGAGACTGAGAAAGCTGTGACTTAATGTACCAGGGGAGTTATTTTCACTAGCTGTAAAGCATTGCTTCCAGTGTGTCTCCAGTAAGCACTCATGCAAACTGGAACAAGAGCATGGTTGCTGCTTGTTGTTCATCTTGTTTGCTGATCACATGGGACGTGTGGCCTATAACGAAGATGGATATAGGGAGGAAGTAAGGCAACAGTTGAGAGAAAGAAGAGCCCTTCAGACTCAATATAAATCTGACATGTAAATAAATCCTGATAAACTAGGTTGGAGAGTGGAGTTCTGAGAACACTGAAACTCTGCAGCAGGCTTCTCTAGTGAATGCTGCTTTGGCTTGGCAGTGGCCGGGGGAGTACAGCTTGAAAGTCACTGAGTAGATGAAGGAGGGAGAGGATTGTGCTACTTTCATGAAGGATCATCTGAAGGAGGGTGTTCATAGGTGTGATGACAAGACATTTGAGCTTCTAGTGTGAAGGGAGCAGAGCTAGCAGACACAGCAACTTACTCTTACGCTGTCCAACTGCAGCCTTTCCCAGGCACCCAGTTTAAGGCAGAGTGCCAGGCAGAGTGACTAGCCTACTGCTGGTTTGGCCACACTTCAAAGGAAAAAGCAGTGATAATAAAACACTCAACCTCTGTCCCATCAGTCAGTAAGCTGAAGTTTTGATCCAGACTGTGCTGGCATTATTTCCTCATGAAAGTTTTGCCTGTGAAGCTTGATCTGCTTGCATAGCTTAGGAAAAATTAAGGTATTTTGGATGGGAATGCATTGTTTGCAAATTTTAAATAATCAAAAGGTGCTGGACTGCTCTGGGAGAAAGGAAAAATACTCCTTTGGGTCAGATTAACTTTTGGTTATGGCATGAATTTCACAAGCACAGACTTTCTTACTGAATGTGTTCTTATTGTAATACAGAAGAAGGAAATGTTTTTGTCTGGGGATATGGAATTCTTGGGAAAGGACCAAACCTAATAGAGACAGCAGTGCCAGAGATGATCCCACCCAGCCTTTTTGGCTGGTCAGACTTCAGTCCGGACATCCGTGTTGCTCACGTTCGCTGTGGACTCAGCCAGTTTGCGGCGCTTACAAGTAAGTTTCTAGTCCTACTGTCATGGAGAAGTCACGTTGCCATATTATTGGCAGTTAAAAGAAAAACAAAGCACCCATCTATCTTTAAACTTAAAGCACATTGGAATGCAAACAGGAGGGGCAGGCAGCACATTTACAGGTGTCAGCATGGTTTCTAACATAGATACTGCACTGACTTTAGTTAAGAAAGTGTTATTCTTCTAAGCAAGCAAAAAATTTCTCTCAGACAGGAAACCTGGGAAGGTTTTTTTTTCTCATTTCCTTGTACAGAGTCAGTCAGTTTCCCTTTAGAAGCAGCAGGAATTTATGTGATAAATGAACAAACTAAAACTGAGTCTAAATTGGAGCTAGATGTCAGGGTTTCTTGGCTCTTCTGACCCAACCGAGTTAGCTATCTGAGGTGGGAAGACCTACACATGTAACGTCCAGGGGTATGACACTCCGGTACACGCACCCTGTACTTGATACCAGCCTTTAAGGGAAGTTTTGAATATTAGAGTCACTTGAAAATGGGCAGCAGAGGGCAGCAGCACAGAAAAACCTTGTGCTTGGTAGTGAAAGTAATAGTTTACTAATGAAAAGTGCCAGGTGCCAAAGTGCTCGATATCTCTTGGGGAAGCGATATGTGTGACACTGTCAGTTACAGGGTGCTTGACCGTATTCTGGTTAAATTGTACTTGTGTTACAGATCATGTTTTGGTTGTCTGTGCTGTGGGGCTGATCTGAACACTTTGGGGATCTGCATGTTTTGCTGAGGAGATTAAAACTCTCTGACTCTGTTGAACGCAAGTTTTTTCTTTTCCCCAGAAGGTCACTTCTGTCAGGCAGCTGCCTAACCAGTCCCCAGGTGATGGCTTGGGACAGATCTGACTTGCTTACCTGGTTTGCTGTGCTGATAGCTGGTGTGGGTCAGCTGGTGTGGGTCAGCTGTAATTGTCTTAACTTCCAGCACAAATTATTCACCACAAATGATTCCCTGGAATCTCTTCTGTTGCACCCTTTCTTTGAAGAAAATTCCAAAGCAGGAGCTATAAGAGGGGGAAGCAAAGACTTGTGCCCAGAACTTGCTGCTTGTCTTGCTCATTAGGCACTGTTTTCCTCAAGCACAAGTACATTTATTGTACTTGGACTTAAACTCAATGGCTTTTGCATTGCGTGTGTAAACCTTTATACTCCCAGAAGCACTGTAGCCACACTTGTCAGCATCACAAATAGAATTCTTCCTTTTTAATGAGTCTGCCCTATTTTTTTTTTTTTTCATTTTGTATAGACAGAGGAGAACTGTTTGTATGGGGCAAGAATCTAAGAGGCTGCCTGGGAATTGGAAGAATGGAAGACCAGTATTTCCCCTGGAGGGTAAGGATGGTAGTATTAAGGCCAAGAGTATATTCTTTAGATGGTCTGTTATTCTGAGAGCAAGAAACATCATTTGCTATGTAGTTCTCTCGATCAATTCTGAAAGAAATGGAAGCCTAAGATGACTATAGAACTGCTTTGTTTTCCAGAGGTCCTTGCATAGCCTGCTTTAGAAAGGGAGGTCTTCAGTAAATGTTTTTATCTGCTATTTCAGTATCAATTTCAGATCCCAGAGCAACATCTGGTGCTGTGCCATCACATCTGAACTAATCTTCCTCCTGTCCAGAGTCTTCTACCTGCTGGCCCTTGCTGCCTTTTCCCTCCCCTTCTAACTTGCATTTCATTTTTGTACATGCTGCAAAGAAAACCGCTGGTATTGGCTGTCTGTGACCCAAAACCCTTACATTACACATCTAAATTAGGTGAACGTTTTGGTCGTGGTGGTCAGACTATAGTAGCAGCAGGTCCACATAGCAGTGGGCTTCCTTCCCCTGCTCCTCTTCCAAGTCAAGCAGCTATGGTGGTGGGTCACTGGACTGACTGTACTTACAGGAGATCCTTAGCCACTGAACTGTTTTCATAGCTGTTTCGCAACGTTTCCAGTTCCACACCCTTCTCTGATGGCTCTGAGAGCCAGACTCTGGGGGTGTAGAGGAGTCTTTGGCTCTGGAGTTCAGCACTCAGCCTAACAGATGTTCCCAGTCTCCATGAAGGCCAAGTAGGAGAGGAGGGAGGCAATCAGTTGGACCACCCAGGAGTCCCTTTCCATGTGTCTGAACTTGCAGTGGATGTGTTTCTGTAGCATGCTTTTTCCTTCCTGTAAAAATGAACAAAAAAAAAAAAAAAAAAAAAACCAACCCTGGAGCATTTGCCTAAAACCACGCCGCTGTGGCAGAGTGGGGTTTCTGATTTCACCAAGCATGGCACGTCCAGGTTTCCTGGAGTGTGGATGCTGAGGGTTGTGTTCCCTCAAGCAGCCAACTCCTGTCTGACACTCCTACGGCATGGTACCAAAGCAAGGGCAGTTTGCTTGCCTATGACCTCCTGCCCTAGAACTAGCCATCTCGCCTCTCCCTTAGCTCTAAGGAAAAACTTGTGTTTGTAGCCTCTGCTTCCCGTGAGTTGGAAGTCAGCTCTAAGTGAAAGAGCTATAACCATACTGGTGAGTGAGCTGGGCCTGCTTAGCATCCAAGTGAAAACTGCCGTAGGCTGAGTTGAGCTTTTGCCTTGTTCTAGTCCTTGCTGATGAGAGAAGAGGCAAATCCTTGTGGTGCCTGGGCAGGTCCTCTTCCCCTGCCTGGATTATGCTCCGTTCGGTCGTGCTTTTCTGCTGCTGAACAGATGGGCTGAGGCTACAGTCTCCTCGCTGTCTGTCCTTCCAAAGGTTTGTGTGCTGTGAAGGGAGAAGGGGAATACTTCACAGCTCAACGCACAAGCACGTCTGGTGCTGGATCTTGCTTCCTCTGGGTTTCAAGATGGCACTTCCACTGGTGCAAGTCCCTGTGAAACCAGCTGGCGTGTTAAGCAGGAGGAGGATGAGAAATAGCAAACACCAGGTGCAAAGCACCAGCTTGAAGTAATCCTCTCTCTTGTGTCTGATCCAGGTGACTGTACCCGGTGAGGTGGTGGATGTTGCGTGTGGAGTTGATCATATGGTAAGCATGGCCAAGTCTTTTATCTAGGAATACTGCTGGGCCTCAGCGCTGTGCTAAGAAGATGGGGCAACTTGGTGACCAGCTTCTTGGATAGCAAGACTTGTTCTGTGAAGCTGAGCAAGACATGACTGTGAGCAGAGACAGCCATGGTAGTGCCTGGGTGTGTTGTCGTCTCTGCATTGTTGAAACGCTCCAGCCTGGCCATAGGAAGTATGTACGTTCCCTGAGGAGGGTGAAACACAAGGAGTGCTCTGCCTGGTTCATGATGAGCTCCCGAAGAGTCTGGGGTGCAGCTCATGGCTGGCGAGTCCCTCCCTGCCTGAGGATGAAGAGCATCTCCCTCAAGGACGACTGGGATGAGGTGAAAGCTGTAGCACAGGACATTCATTTATGGACACGTTCACTGTCACCAGCTCTGGGGTGTCAGTGTTGGGCTGAGCCGAACTGCTTCTTAAGGGAAGGGGGTGGGGGTGGGGTTTATAACTATTTTTTTATGTGAAAGAAGAGTCCTGCTGGCTGTTGGGAGCCCAACACAGCCGCCCTCTGAGCCCACCACCAGCAGCGGTGGGGGCAGCGCTCTGCTCTGATCCCAGGCTGCTGCAGGCTTTCCGGGGAGGCTCTGAAGACCAAACACCCAAGGAACATGTTCATTAAACTGGAAGAGTGAGAACTTGTTTGCACCATAAGACAGCACGGAAAGATAAATCGGAGGCTGGCTGCGCTGCCGTTGCTGGGGAGGGACGGATTGATAGTGACAGTGGCCAGTCTGTCCTGATCACGGCGGGAGGCTGGAAACAGCTTAGCTCTCTGCAGGGCCAGTGCTCACTGCTCAAGTACCTTTGCCTTCACGTGTTGACCACAAACCCCGCTGCCTTTGGGGATTTTTTTGGGGGGAGTCCTTGCACCCTTTCTGCCTTCAGGGATATGGTGGCTCTTGGTTGCAAAGAGCCCTTTTAAATTAGCCAGGCTTTTTGGTCATGCCTAGCAGGGAAATAGCCTTAATGGGCTAGAAGCAGAGCCTTGTTTCTTGGTACCTTCTTAGCAAAGAAGTTGTGGTGAGTGCATTTGGGATGCAGCTATCTGTACCTGTAGCAGGTACTTACCAAATCTCACACTGAAGTGTGGGGAAGTGTCCGCTGTGAAATACTCCAGACATCAGGCACAGTTATATCATTTCTCCCTGTGTGGGATACTTCTACTGTGTAAATTATTTTGGCAAAATCCAAGCTAATATGTTTTAAATAAAGTGATCATAAAGCCTTTATCAGTAGTGATGGGAATATTCTTGAGCTTGACTTCACAGATGAGCTGCTCTGTCTTGCACGCTGCATTTGAACTTAAGCATTTCGGTTCACAATGATGTGACAGGAAACCTCTTTTGTCAGCTGCGACACCTCCCCGCCTGCAGGACCGATACCAGTGCAGGGCAGGCACGGTATCCACAGACCCAGGGGACACGGCATACTCACGTTTTGGCTCCATTAGTGGAAAATCTGTATCAAATCTGTTGTGTAATTACCAAAACTCAGGGGGTAAACTCTGCCTTGATGAAATAAGGCTTGAAGGGCTTTGTGTAAATTACAGGAAAGGTGAAACAAAGTACACAGAAATAGACACATATATGAGTTGTTATTAATGTTACCGTGGAACTGGTATTGCTGTGGTGGGTTGAGGGAGAGCAAGCAGAAAGCTGCCATTAAATTGTGGCAGACCCTCACTGCTGTGAATTCCCATTAGGTTAGCTTGGATTTATACCTTATTCTACATGCGCCTTGGACAACCTGAGCTGCCCAAACATGTCTTGTTGGTCTCGTGGGAGTAGCAGTGCCCTTTTAACAGGAGGAAGCTTATTAAAGCATTGAAAACAAATATTAAGGAGCTATAGTAAGCACGATGTTGCAGCTGATTCCCTTTGTGGCTGTTGCTGTTGGAGGAGGGCTGTGCGGGACGGCTGGGCAGTGCGGGGAGCGCTGCGGGCGTTGAGCTGCTCTCGGTCACTGCCGTTCCCTGGTGCAGCTTGGGGCCAGGCTGTTCAGAGAGCTGGCATAAGAATTGATGCCGTGGTGTACCTGGTTGTGTTGCAGCCTTGCTGTGCAATAAATTGCAAGTTCTGTGTGTTAATTAGATGCCAGCAAGGTCTTTAGCCCTAAATAGAGGTGTTGTATGGTTTAATGCAGTGGGAGTGTTGGCATTTTTATTACAGTGGCTGTGGACATTCTGGAACATGCTGCTTGATGGGAACAAGGTTAAGTGGTGGAAAGCCTGTGGTCTTGCAAATGCCAGCGCTGACCCTTGGTTTGGTCAAAGTAGTGGGGGGGTTGACCATGGCCAGGTGCTCGCTGAGGTGCTCTGGCACTCCACCATCAACAGGATGGGGAGGAAATAGAATGGCAAGCTTGTGGGTCGAGGTAAGGACAGGGGTGTCACTTACCTGTTACTATCGTGGGCAAAACGAACTCGACTTGGGGAAATTAATTTATTGCCAATGAAACAGCAGGATAATGAGGCATAAAAACAAATCTAAACCCACCTTTTTCGCCCCACGCCTCCCTTCCTGAGCTCAACCTTACTCCTGACTTTTCTGCCTCCTCGCTCTCCCTGCCCACTGCCCTTGGTGTCTCTATAGTGGTTTCTCACGTATTCTCTCTCCTTCCTCCCAGCTGTGCTTCTGCAGGTTTTTTTCTCCTTAAATACATTATCCAGGTGGCTGCTGCTGTCGCCGATGGGCTCTGCCTTGGCCAGCGGTGGCTCCGTCCTGGAGCGGGGTGGACTGTCTCTGCCCAACATGAGGGCAGCTCCTGGTGTCTTCTCACAGAAGCCACCCCTGCAGCCCCCTGCTGCCAGACCCTCACCACCCAACACCGGCAGGTACTGCTGGGGTGACTTGATCCACATGATTGGACTAGCGGGTGTCCAGAGCCATTAGCGAGGCCATGGCTGCAGTTGTTTCGTTATTCATAGTGTCTGGCATTACTTGCAGAGTTACCTGTGGCACCGTCTCCCAGCGTGTCTGCATTTGCTCAACAGCTTTGTACGGAGGGGTCAGTGTGCAAAGTGGAGGGCGAGAGTTGCTGGGGCGGTACAGATGCAGTAGCGCGCTGCACTGCGTGTCCTGGGCCAGGCAGACCTACCTGAGCAGGCATGTTCTGCCCGTGGGGTGGCTGCATGGGTGGGATGGGTCAGTAAAAGCCTGAGCAGGCAGCAGAGGCCAGAGCTGGATGTCAAATACGTTATTTCTCACTTTTTTTTTAACCAGCCTAACCATAGCTCTGATGAGGGAAACTGGGACCAGGTGGTTTTGTTCCCTCCATCACTGCCGGGGCAGAGCGGAGGCCGGGCTGTGCAGCAGCCCCTTGCTAATGACAGAATGCTTCTGTAACCCGCGCTCCTGACCACTGCTACCTCCTTTAACATCAAAAGCCAGCTCTGTTCCTCATCTCTCGGCTGTTGGTGCTCTCCTCAGGTAAGAAACCAGCTATGCGCTGGCTTCCTACATGCCCCAAACCGACCCCATCCTCCTGGACCACATGCAGGGGCTGCCTGTGCGCTCTGTGCAGCGACCCGATCTGCCGGGGGTTTGCTGCTCTTCTCCCTCGCCACCAGCAAGAGCTGCATCGCAGGGATGTGCCGAGCTGGCTAGTGGTCACCCGGGCTGGGGCTGCAGTTCCCAGGCTGCGTGCCACACTCTGCTCCTCTAAAGACAGATCTGGGATGTGTGGGGACATCAGTGCAGGAATGAAGCAGAGCCCCCATTCCTCTGGCTGCCGCGGAAAGAAGTCGGAGTGGTAGAAGGTTCCTTGGAGCGGTAACAGAGAGAAGAACGTTGTCTGCAATGCCATGTTTTCTAGTTGCCGGCACCATGCTGCGGATGTTGGAATGCAGGTGGAAAAAGGTTGGTGCTTGTAGGTGCAGAGCTGCGCCCCGCAGCAGGCGGCAGGGGTAGAGGGGAGCGCTGGCTTCAGCGCTGGTGGGCTCAGCTGCTGTCCTGCCCCAGAGCCCAGCAGTCGGAACACACACAGAAATCCTCTGCTCCCTGCAAGCCTTCGGCATGGAACACTAAGGGAGCCTGAAGCCCTCGTGGCCCTTGCAAACGGCAGGCGCAGGGAGGAAGGAGTTTGGCCACCACTTGCGACCCCCGAAGCCTCGTGGTGCTGCCAGCGTAGTGTTGGTGGGACTGTGTGATGCTCCGCAGCTCGGCCTCGCTGCCAGCCGCTGGGAAGAGGCTGAGGAGGGGATGCAGAAGATGCACGAGCCTGCAAATGGGTGTGTTGGCCAAAGAACCACCTCTGCTGGGGCCAGTGTTTCCAGGAGCTGCCGCGCTGGCATCAGTGCCCGCGTTTCAGCGCAGGTGAGCCATGTTCCTTCCTCCTGGGCTTTGGGGGGTGGGTTTTTTACATTGTAGTCTTAAATTTATTAACGTAATTTTTAATATAGGCAACCTGTTCACTATTTTATGGTTCCCACTCTCATTAAAACAGATTTGTATTGTTTAAGGGGTTTGGGGGTGGTGGTGTTTATTTTTTGCTGAGTAAAGAATTGGCTTTGGGCTCCCCCCTCCGCAGCAGAGCAGCCCCCGCTGTGCCACCCCAGGCTGCCCAGGCCATGCTCTTGGTGTCCAAGCTGAGCTGGTGGCTGGGACCCACCAGGAGCTGGTACTCGTGTGGCACCACCGCCTGCACAGCTGGTCCCTGTGGGAAGCCTGAGACCAGTAGCTCGTGCTGTGAAGGGGGAAACTGAGGCTGGGGACTCAGTTGCACTTCCCTGGGCTCCGGCTGCCAGGACAGACAGCGCAAAGAAACATCCACAAAATGAGATCTTACAAACGGGGTTCCCTTCTGGGGGGTGGGCAGCAGGAATGCACCCCACCAAAGGGAGCCCTTTCGGTAGCGTGTTGCTTCTCGCTACCAGTACCTGAAAGAGAAAGGAGACTCTTGTACCAATTTTTTGCATCTTTCTCTCAAGCCTGGCTGAAAAATGTCCTGTTGGGCCTCGCTCCTCCCAGTTCGGCTGTGGGTCCAGTTTCCAAGCAGGCTCTGGCAGATGGCTGCTGCCAGCCTGCCCAGCCCCTCCGGCTGTCGGGCTGGTGGAGCCGCTGGTGCTGGTGCCCACCAGCACCACGCTGCTCCGGGAACAGCTCTTCCCAGAGAAACCAGCTTGTGAGGAGCACGAACCTGGCTGGGCAGCAGCCCCAGCAGCCGTAGGATGGAGCTGAAGCTCCCAGGGGAGCTGCTGTGGTGCTGGGCTTCTAAAGACTTGCTTGTCACTTGGAAAAGGACTTGGCCTTTGTCTCTTGCTAAAGGAGGGGACCGGTGTGGCTGACTTTGGTCAGTCTTTGGGTGCTTCTCGCAGTCGTGGTGATGGAGAGGCGCTTGCAGGCTGCGCAGGAGGCAGCCAGTGGGAGAGAGGTGGGAGCAGCTCTGAGATGCGGCACCTTGGAGTCCTCAGCTGCCAGCAGAGAAGCAGGCGGCGTCCCGCAGGTGGGAGCACTCTCTGGAGATGGAGGAGGCCTCCTGCCCCACCTAATGCCGCACAGCTACAAAATAGGTTCACAGTCCTCAAAGGTAAAGAAGAGCCAGATGTGCCTTCAGCCAAAGGCTCTGGTCCACATGGCCACACAGCCCACCAGGAGAAAAACACACTGGGAAAAGGTGAGAGTTTATTTTTAATAGCCCTTTCCCATCCCAGATCCCTTGTCAGCGCTCCTTGGGGGCTCTCTGCTCTGGTTTGTGTGCTGAGAGCAGCTCAGCATATTTTATCCCTGTGTGATGGAGTCACCCCACCCCACCCCCAAAAACACACAGAGACACCCCCCTAGCAGCCCCTTCCCTCCCCGTGGGGCAGCACCTGCTGCTCCCTGTGGTCTCAGGGCCGGATGGGCTCCAACAGCAAGTTGCGAACTGGGAAACAAAGAGACCGGGGATGAGCTGGGTCCAAATGGATTTGGAGCTTTGAGGGGGGTCATAGTGGGGTGGGCTTTTGGGTCTAAGAAAATCTGAGATGGTGGCTGAAAAGGTCTGTGCCAGCATTCCGGCAGCAGCGCCCTTCCTCATACCGCTGTATTTAGGAAATAACTCAGACAAATGTTTATTTAAGAAAAAAGGCTTAGAAAATAGAAAAATAAAGGCACTCTCCCCTGACCCCAGCCCCCTGGCCTAGCAAAGGCAGCCACAGCTTTTAACATAAACCTGAGCGGTTTATGCTGCTGCCCCATGGCCGACAGTGGTGCAGTGGCCGCGGGGCATTACAGGTACGTGCTAGAAGGCAACTTTGCTTCATTTGTCCTTCAGTGTATGACAAATTAGCCAGCCCAAAATATACCTGCATCCCTAAATATACTGGCAGTGTGTGGGGGGGTATGGGCCAGGGGTGCACAGGGGGAGCAGCTCAAATTAGAACTAAAATAACCTACTTGATTTGGCATTGATTAGCAAGAGTAATTTGCTCTCCAAACACTGCTGTGCTGTCGAGTTTGGCTTAAAAATAGCCTGAAAGCACGTCAGGACAAGATGCTCGCTGCCACAGGGCTGCGACCCCCGTTAGCTGCGGGCGGGAGGGGTGACCATGGCCCAGTGCCAGGGGGCTCTCGGTGGTGCCATGCAGGAGCAGGGTCCCCCCGGCTGTGCCACAAGCCCCCCGCACACGGGGCTGGGCGTCCCCATCAGCAAACGCCTCACGCCGATCAGACAAAAATTAATTTAGGCACCTGCTGCATTACAGCAAATGCTTTTCTCTACAGGAGCCTTCAAAAACAAACAACTCTGAGAACTAATAATTAGCCTGAAATATTCATAATAATTCTGAAATAATATTACTTTGTCATGACTCATCAGAATCTGGTTTTGTTATGTTTTTTGCAAGGGGATGCCCAGTGGCCCAGCACCTCCTGCACAAGGGCAATGAGCCTAGGCAGGTAAAGAAAAATACTAATGAGAAAATCCTCTCGGCGTCTGCAGTGTCTTAGGGGGCCAGGCCCCAGTTTAACAGCCAAAATCTTGTGTATTCACCCTAAAATGCCGGTTGCTTTTGCGGGTAGCTGCAGGCAGTGCTGTGATGGTATGGCAGGCTGTGTTGACTTGTATTTATATTTTTTTTTAATGGATTAAACCCTCGAGGCAATGCTCTGTATTACGGCTGAATTCCAGATTAGCAAGACCACACTGAATTCTTCCATGAGTGATTTTACACTTGACCAGAAGAGTCAAAACCAGGTTACACTAAACTGAAAGATCCTCTCCTTGACCACAGTTTACATAGATGAGTTGCTTCCCTTTAAACACCCAGTATAAATTATAACCGTGATGGGGTGATGATACATCTAATTTCACTGGTTTTTCTGGCATATTTAGCCAGGTTCTTCAGCTCCTCCTTGCCAAGGCACGTGGGGCAATGGCACTGCACAGCCGTGTCACTCACCGGGACTGGGACAGCACCCAACAGCGATGCCCTGGATACAGTCATGATGACACTTCTTCCCTGCCCCTGCTTGGGTGATGCCCCGGTGGGGTCTCTGCTGGGGCTTGCCAGGCATCTCACACCCTTCTGAGCAGGTAAAAACTGTCTTGCAGCTACACTAGCAGTATCCCACCGACAGCTTATCCTAAGGGAATAGAATGGGGCAGGCTTGGTGGCCTCCAGAAAGCGTTGCCGGATGGAGATGATGGTGGCGGGTACCATCCCTAGGGAGTAAAATACACCTGGTGGCAGGTCTGGGACACTGGAAAGCCTCAGGGGGGGGATGCTGACCATCCTAAGGGAGGGGTGTAGGTAGACAAAGGGCACTGGTGAGAGTAAGGCCCAGTCTGGCCAAAGGTCAAAAAAATGAGAGACTACATCTTATAGACAATGCCAAGCTCTGCTTTATTTTCATCAGTTTGATCAGTACAAAAGCAGACAGCATGTGTTTCATTTTTTATTCTTTTTCATTTTAATTAACACTTTACAAAGTACAAAATATACTGTCATTTATTTTGGAACATTAGGATTTTTTTCTTTTTTTTCTGTGGATTTTTTTTGTTGTTGGTTGGTTGGTTGGTTTGTTTCATACAGTACATGAATCTCAGCTTTTCAGCATAAGACCAGCAAAGAAAAGAAGCATGTGCACTCGCTGGGGAAGCAAAGCATCCACTTCCGAGCTCCGCATGAGCCTCAGCTCCTGCCACCGCTCCCTCTGCCCCGTGGCGTAACACTGCCTCACGCAGCGGCTGGCACCAAGGCCACCGATGCCATCAGTCTCCCCTATGTCTCAAGCCCCCCAGCCACTGCCCCCCTGCCCAGCGCCAGCCCCACCTCACGCCACCTGCACCAGCAGCCTGCCCATGGCCACAGGCTGGAACGGGGGCTGCAGCAGGGGCTCCTGCACAGGGCCGACCCACCCCGCCAGTTTGCATTAGTTTGGTAATTAAAGGGAAAAAAATACTTATCTTTTGCTTCCCCCCCAAAGGAAAAGCTCCTGTGGGGTTTCTGAGCGAGATGAGCAGGGAGGAGAGGCTGCAGGAGGCCAGGGTGCCTGGGGCTGCCCACTGCCCCAGCCCAATGTCAGCCAGTTTGGCGGGTGTCTGAGGCCTGAAGTGGGATTTCACTTAGAGAAAATGATACAGAATTTTTTTTAAGAAGGTTCTAAAAAGATTTATGTTTCCTCCTCAGGCTGCCCAGCACGGCCGTTCCAAGCTGCCAGGGTGCAGAGGGGCAGAGCTGGGCAGCCGCTGCGCTGGGAACCTCTCTGCTCTCTCGGCAGTTCCAGAGATTTGGGTTAATGCTACGGCCACCCTGAGCCTCTGGGGAAAATCTGGGCTCCTTCTGAAGTCCAAAAAAAGGGGAGAAAGAGAGAAATGCTTAGTCTTGTTCAAGCCAGTCGAGACACTAATAAAGTGGTGATGCACTATGGCTGTGGAGGGGCTGACCCCCACCCGTCCAGCTCTGAACATGCCAACACTGTGGAATTACGGCATAAACCTGCACCAGGACCCTGCAGGCTGCCAGCTCACTAAAAACCTGTCCCTAAGCACTGAGGATGGTGAGGGACCTCCATGCACCACTGCCTCCAAGCAAACCCTCCCGGGTGAATGATGGTGCTGCGGGGCTGCACAGCCAGAGCATCATCCCTGGGCACTGTGGCACCGAGGAGACTCCAAATCCCAGCACCACCAGGACCTGCTGGCCCGGCCTGGTGGCAGGAGCAGGTGAGCCTGTTCACCAAACTGAGGTCATAGCTGCCCCCCTAATTTTAGTGAAAACAAGGGGAGAGCAGGCTGCCTGGGGAGTTAATGGAGGGGGAGGGAGACAGGCTCTTCCAAAGGCTGAATCCAAGCATCCAAAGCCGGATCCTGCCGCCGAGAGTCACAGCCCAGCAGCCTCCTTCCCTCCTGCCTCTCCCAAGAGCCGGCCGCGCGCTCGGGTCGGCAGGACGAGCATCCCCTCCACGCAGGGGTGGCACGGAGGTGGCAGCACTGGCAGAAAACACAGCTGCCACAGTGCCAAAACCACCGGCCCACTCCTCACCTTCGTGTCTCAGCCCACGCACGGGGGAGGGATGACGGGAGGAGTGACCCAGCCACAGGGGACAGGGATGGGACCACGCTGGCTGTGACACAGCCCTGGGCTGGAGAGGCAGGTGAGTGCCACCACCCTCGGCATCACCAGGCGCTGGATCCAGGCACTAACAGCACCCAAATGCAGGTCTCAGCCCGCTATCGCCAGCCACTGGGGTGCATTATGTGGTTATTTTTAGCAGCGAGGTTTTTGGACGAGAGGCGTGGGCAGCCCTGGCTCCTCCACAACCAAGAACACCAGGGAAAGACTTTTCCCGCACCTCTAGGGAGCTGCAAAAGCACCCCAGCCCCCTGCGCCAGGACCAGCCATGTGCTCTGCTGCCCACCCAACACTGCTGGAGGGGTTCACAAATGCAGAGCAGCTAAAAACCCAGAGGAGGAACTGGGATGGCATGGGGCTGGGAGCGGGGACCCCCGTAGGCAGGGCATGCCGGAGAGCAAGGGCACGATTCATTTTTTCAGTTCTATGAGAAACCCAAAGCAAGGCGGAGGTCACCAAGCCAGAGCCAACGGTGTCTGTTCCCACTGGTCAAAGGAAAACCGGGAGCTCCGGCTGCAGAGCGTCCTGCTCCCGCACCGCACCTCCCGAGCCCAGCACAGCCCCCCAGACACCGGTGCAGGACTGGCCCCTGCTGAACAACCCCGAGCACAGCGCGACGGACGGCACCGAGGTTTGCTCCCAGAAAGGAGACATTCAGATCCAGCACTTTCCTCAAGAGCAGGGCTAGCCCAAGAGCTCCCCTGCGCCTATGGCTGTGGGTGGACGGCGCGGCTGGGAGAGCCCCGAGAGCCCCGTGCCCCAGCTGAGCCGCGGCGAGCAGCGTCCCTGCACCCCATGCAACGCTGCCCTAGGAAGGTCTGCAATTCCTGCAGTTGTAGCAGCAAAGCCAACTCTTTAGGTAATTTCAGTGACTTCAAAAATTCAAGAAAATCACAAGGCCGGCCTTAAAAGTAATTACAAGAAACGACGACAAACAGGCTGTGGGTTTTTTCTCCTTCGCCCTATGCATACAACCCCTCGCCCCTTCCGCCAGCTTCCCATGTGGCAAATGCTCTTTCCTCTTCCCACTGACCACAAACCCAAACAGGAGACCACCGGCTTCCTTCAGCAAAATGGCAACTCCCTCTGCAGCCCCTTCCAGCCACTGGGAATGACCCTGCGCGGGCACAAGGACACAGAGCAGGAGGCAGCTCCCTTTGCTGGGGCTGCATCTCCTGTGCAGGCTGGTCCCCACAGCAGCATCCCGGCAGCCTGAGCCCAGTGGCTGCTTCCACGTTTTCAGCAGGCAAACAGGGGTGAACACCTCTTTTGGGGGGCCTGAAGGAGCATTAATGTGCACGGCAGCCATCCCAGCCAGCAAGGGACTTCCAGCGGTATTCCCACAAGGGCCAGGGCATCAGGTACCTGGAAAACTATGTTTTTCAAGTTACGAAAGAGCTGGTAGGAATCCTTTGGGAAAAAAGAAAAAGCTTATTACTGTAATTGCAGAAAGCTGGTTTCAAATCCTCAAGACACTGAGAAAGCAGCAGAAGGCTGAGGTGGAGCAGGGGGACTCCGATCTATGGCATCTTCCTGACCGTGCCGTGCAAGAGAGACGCTGCCTCTGCCACATCCACACGGGGAGGAAAGAAGCAGCCAGCCCTCCAGTAAAGGACGAAGGGAGCCCTTTGTTCGGCATCATCTTCTAGGGTTGGGAAGACACCGGTAGAACTGCCGAGTCTGCCCAGCAAAGGACACTTGGCAGCTGATCAGCTCCAATGGTACCGGCAAAGGACGGAGCTAAGAAAAAGGGGAGCCAAGTCCTCCCGCTCCACTCTCAGAGAGATTTCAAAATTTCAATCCTGCCAGATTCCTGCTGGGCAATTCCACCCGTCTCCGCTCCAAAATCCACCCCCAGTTCCTTTACAAAATTCTGCAGAAAGCTAAAAAAGGGTGCAAACACAGACCCGAGGGAGCCCCGAGCATGAACAGCCATTGGGCAGCCCCGCAGCCCCCCGCCTCCGCTGCAGCACGTGGCGCTTCCAGCTGGGATGAGCCGCCCGGCCTTTGGGCTCCCTCGTGGACGGGCCCTCCCCAAGGCCAGGGTGGGCAGCAGCACAAGTAATCTCCGTGAGGGAATTACAGAAAAAAGAAGCTACTCGTGGCATCGGCCATTACAAGGGAACATTCAGTCCCAGGCTGCCACATATAAATTATCTTCCCAACCTGCAGGAGAAATGGCTGGTGCTGTCTAGAGAGACGAAGAAAGGGACATCTTGGCTATACATGTTCCAAAGAGGTATGTTCCTCTGCACATTCATACCCTAAAACTAGAATAGACTTTGATCCATACTTCACTTATTTCCCCTGCTTAGAGCAGGGTCTGTGCATTACTCCGTGCTCACCAGGGCTGCTGCAGGGGCAGGACCTGATGCTCATCCCCCAGCGCACGTCCCGCGCTGCAGGGCTCAGCCCTCCCTTCCCCTGGGCTGGCATCGCCACCGAGCTGTGCTTCACCAAGATTAAATAAAGAAAGAGGCCAAGGGATGGAAACCAGGGGACTGAAGACAGCAGAACAACTCAAGATTCACAGTCCAGCGCTTCCCCCCCAGGTGCCTGGGAAGGTCCCGCAACCCTCGCAGGGGATGTGCAGAGCGTCTCTGTCCCGGCTCAGCGCTGCCGGGATGCCCAGGGAATACTGCTGGCTCCTGACTCACACAGCCCATGGACAGACAGACAGATGGGCACGCTCATGGGGAGAAGGCATCTAATCTGGAGGCAGATCTGCACATCTTGGCCAATGTAAACACACCCCAGCACATGCTATAAAATGTAAATACTATTTGGCAAAGGATTACGGGGGTTTATTCTCTACAAGTAATAAAAGTTTAATCCAATCCAACGTTTGCAGGCAGGACTGGGACAGGTAAGTGAGATGCCTTAAGCTCCTTACTGGAGATGTCCACAATAGTCAAGAGTAACAGAGAGAAAAGAAATCTTCATCAGAAAATTGCTTCTTGTCCATCATAAAATGCTGTGAGATACCTTCGCTCGGGAGCTAGCAGCCAATGCTCAGGCTTGGGCTGAACGAAGAATTTCTCCGTTGTCATTAGAAAAATACCAATTATCCAGTGCCAAGACAGGAACATTTGCTCTCATTGAGCACCAACTGTGCCGGCACAGGACCTCTAAAGCACAGAGTTTGAATGCCCCAGTGCTCTTGGGTACACGGATGGGAAAAACCACAAGGATGTGCCCGACCCCTCTGGCCACAGCGCCCAACAACACTGCAACCTTAAAACACACTGCGACACTTGGAGGCTTTCTCCCAGGGCAAGCCTGAGCATCGGGAGATTTTCTGAACACCAAGTCCTGAATACCGGGCTCACGCCACCCTTGCTGGGATGGTGCTGCCAGGACAGATGCATCCCCAGGGGGTCACTGGGCTGGGCTGGGAGAGGAGATCCGTTGGATTCCAAGAGGAAAAGAATGTAGTGACCATGAAAGCATTTTCAACAAGGAACAAAGCCATGTACATTTGTATTTGCACAACTGAAAAAGAAAAAAAGAATCCTCTGCATCACTCGGTACTCCAGCTATCCCTGCCTTTCCCCTGGCCTTTCCATGCCTGGCCACAAGCAGGGACCACCACAGACCCCTTACTGTGTGCGGGAAGCTGCTGGGACAGAAACAGGGGTGCTCACGGAACAGAGAAGCTGGGTCCAGAGAAGCTGGGTCCAACACTGTGGCTGCTGCAGGACCGAAGCCGTGGGCTTCTGCAGGCAGGGCAGGAACAGCTGCATTAGCTTAGCCCAGGGAGGCTGCCCGCTTTGTAACAGAAGAAAATTCAAGCATTGTCAGCAAAACTAAGAAAAGATGGGAAATTTCTTCTTTCAGAGCCAGACTGATCAATCACGTGCAATTTAGCCTTTAAAACAATTTAGCTGTTAAACCCCAGGCAGGTCCCTGCGCTGAGCAGCTGGGGGGGGAACACGGTGGGAGCTCATGGCAAATCCAGCCCCCTGCAACTGCATCGCAGAGCTGCCTTGCCTCTCTCAGGTGCCTGCAGGCTGCTGAGAGCATCAAGAGCATCAGGAAAACAAGCGGGTGCTCACAGAGCTGTGCTGCAGCCTGAGCGACCTCTCTGCTCCGCGCCCGCTGCGCTGCAACGCCTTGTTTCCCTGCCAGAGTCTGCAGGACAAAATGCCATGCTTCAGAAAAGTTACACCTGATAAAACTTCTGTTGGATGCTTTTCTCGGCTAAAGCACTCATTGTGACCTTCCAGTAACATTTTCCTTCAAGCGTCAGTCCCGAAAATCCCCACGCCTGCTCTGCATGGCACATCTTAAAAGACTAAATCACTGCTCGGTGCCATTTGCAACGCCACAAGCAGCGCCCGACACCAAGGCTTCTGTTAGAGACGAGGATTGATTCATCTCTGACCAACAGCATTCCTGCCCTGAGCCCCTGGGAATGCAACACTGAGCTTGGAGTTAAAAATACATTTGGAAGCAGCAGCATGATGTTTATATGATGAATGTTCTTTATAAATGGCATTGCCATTAAGTAAGTCTTAATACTAATGTCATCCGCTGCAGGTGCCACGATCCCTGTGCTCCAGCAAACTCAAATACTTCCCTTAAGGCCTCCCCACGCAAGAGATGAATACGAGCCACTTAAAGCTCGGTATTTCACAGCTCTATCAACTGCAAAGCAAACTGGCTTCAGTGACAAGGAAGAGAAAAGTGCCCAAACCCACGCCGGGATGCGTCTATGGGGCAGACCGAAAATCAGCCACCTGAACGTGCTGACAGGTCAGCTGCCAGGCAGCACCCCCGCTGCGTTTGGTGAAGCCAATGGAAATCTCAAAACAGGGGATGTGGATGTTTTGGGTAAAAAAACCAAACAAACAAGAAAAAAGCTTTGCCCACCTGGACCCCACCAGCACTCCCAGTCAGCAGGGAACTCTGAGGATGAGATGCAAAGACCATGCACATCCGTGACTGGGTGCAAACAGCCTCTCCTACTTCGAACAGGGGAAGACCCGCCAACATTTCCACCTATTTAAAAATAACCGACTGATTTAAGCTCCTCGAGGCCACCAAGTGTGAGCTCCCCAACCCATCCCATTAGCCATGGGTTGCCTTCTGGCCACCCAGCTGCCGTCAGACACCTCCACGCCCACAGCCTCATGTGGAGATGCTGGGCAAGGCCACCACAAAGCAGCTCTGGAGGACGCACGGTGCCAAGCCCCAGCCCCCCTGGCACACGGGAGGGTCGGGGGGCTCCCCACGGCTGGCACCCGGGGCCAGCCTCGGCTGCGGGAAGGCGGGTGGCTGGGGCACCAGTTTGCTGCTGGTGGGGACTGGGAGCTCCAGGGCAGACCCCCTCCAGGGTCTAGCAGGCACTTTGCGAACGAGCCACCGCTACTCACAGCCTGAAGCAATTCAGTACTAAAACACCTGGGAAGAAAAAGGAGCGACTTTCCTACAGCCTCTGGGCTTGAGGCACCAAACGGAAGAGGCTCAGGGTGTCTCTGAAGCAGGAGAACCCAGCGCTGCGCATCGGTGTAGGTCTCTGTCTGCTCACACCAGGCAGAGGCGACGCGGCTTTGCTCCAGGTCAGCTTTGCTGCTGCTCTTGGCTAAAAACGTGTAGAGAAATCCCGAGAGCGTCACGAAGTATTCATATTGCCTATATACTTGAATTAAAAATATTTGGTGAATAAATGTGTGTATAGTGCACTTACTACATATATACACGCGCCCAGAGCGTGTGCCTAAAGTATACACACATGTACTCACACAGTATATATTAACCTATATTGCTCAAGTATATACGCTGTGTACAGTATCTAGCCATACGAACATAAACCACAGGTATTTATATATGTGTACAACAGAGACATACTCAGTATTTCTATGTAAACACTATACAATTATATGAACATATGCACACATTTGCACAGTAGAAAGGAATCTGCAGCACAAATCTAATTGGGGTGGGGGGAAAAAAGACAAGAACCTACACAAGTAACACACACAGCGTGGGAAAGGTGGTAATTTCTAAGAAAACAAAGGCCTCGGAGAAACAAGGAGCGCGCAGGAGGGCGACGTTCTCCTTCCCTGCCCACCCCTCCCTGCGGGGCTGGAAACGCTTTTTGCATTTTGCCGTTTGGTGAATTTTTGTGCAACAAGAGGAACTGAGAGGGCAGAGGGGGGGTCCGGCAGCATTAAGGTGATCCCTGATGAGCAGCGGCCACGGGCAGGTGACGATGCTGGGGGCAGCGCGGGGGCTGCAGGTAACCCGGCTTCCAGCGCCGCAGACGCCCAGCTGCAGGGCAGCCTTTTATCCACACGTTCCTCCTTTTATCCACACAGTGGTAAACAGCACAACGCCAGGGATGCTCAGAGACATTATTATCATAAGGTATCTACAAAAAAAAAAAAAAAAAAAAAAAAGACCCACCGATTTTTCCCCACCCCAAAGGCCAGGTGCTGGGAAGCAGGGGCTGTTCAGCAGCCGTAAGAGCCACTGCTTTGGGCTCATTAAGCACTGTGGTGCTCTATTATTATTATTAACTCCTTTTAACAAAGCCCTTTAATTGCAGACCCCTTCCTGCCTTACCCAGTGAAGGTCTCACAATGAACACCGCTGCACAAGCCTGTGCTGATCCTGACCGCACGCTGGACCGCCCCTCCCCAGGGCTCTGGTTCAAGATTCAACCAATTCTGGCTAAATTCGAAGTTCCTCAGTTCCCACCAGCAAGGCAACGTGGGGAACGCTAAGAGAAAGCAGCAAACTACCCCAATTTGTCTGAAACAATCTTCTTGGTTCTCAAGACAAAGAGATGAAATAAAACGGTGAAGCCGAGGACGATGGCTGAGATGGAGCCCCTCGATGGCATTTCACACCTGGTGAATATTGCAGGCTAACTTCCTCGTGCTGGGACATCAACCTGCTTTGTGACGTTTTGCAACACCCCAAAGACTTACACAGATTTCACAAATTTAAGGCTGACTCCCTCGAGAAAAGAAATGAAAAATCCAAAAATCAGCCTCTAAAATAGCCTGAGTGCAAAGTAAAACAAAAACAAAAAACCCCCACCAAAATCAAAACAATTAAAACCTTTTTTTTTTTTCGATTTCTCTTAAGGCTCAGTAAAGTTGTTGCTTGTTTCAAGTAATACCTTACCGTACATGTCGCGGTCCTTAGAAAGCAGCACTGGCACATACGAAGAGCAACACACGTGGCCCTCTGATGCGGGAAGTGGCCAAATAATCATTTTCCAGTGGGTGCCAAAACCCGGGAGCATCAAGAAGACCCTGTCCCAGTGACACGATCCACGCACACAGAGAAAACGCAGCCTCAACTCAACTGACCAGAAAGCTCGGCTGGCAACTCAGCAGCTGAACACCAACGCATGATGTCCCTCTCCAAAAACATCCTGTGCACCCCTACAAGCGCCCCGATCTGCTGTCCCAAGGAGAAACCCTACAACACTTCACGTGGTGATAAGGTACCGGCAGCCCTGCCGCATCCTTCAGCCCAGCTCACCACCGACGACGCTGCGCAGCTTCACGGAAAACATCTCCGAGCGCCTTTGAACATCGCACCGTGCTGCCTGTGCTCACATCCCCATGGCGCGCAGCAGGAGACCAAAGCATCTTTCCCAGAAAACATCCAGGGACACATGGTGCTACACCTGGAATAAACCTTTACTCCAGAAATCTAGAGCGAGTGTAACATATCATGAGGCAATTCTGAAAAGCCACGTAAAGGAACGACAAAACATACTGCTTGGGAAGGTATTAAATGTGTGCCCAAGTGCTTCTCAGCAGGGCTGCTTACTCAGGGCATACAAAGGGCCGTTACACACATTGTTTCCTGTGGATGCTCTGGCTCCTGGTCTAGCTGCCACACAACATCCCACTGATGGGAAAATCGGGAAGATTTAAAACTCAGTGTCTGGGTCCAGCAGCACCAGAAGCCACAACTGTTAAGCTCAGCCCTCCAGCACCATGAACGGAGAACACCAGCGAGCTGTAAGCTGGTGTGTGTGTCAGCATGCCCTACACACCAGTATAAACCTGTCTGCATGTCCTACACACCAACATCAACCGTGCCACATCTCAGGTGCTTGCTTACTGCCTCCAGGTTAATGCACAACCCCGACTCAGACCCTCAGACAGCCTCAGGGCAATCAGGCTGCAGCTCTCTCTTCAGCTAAGCTAAGACCTGTAAGTTCTTCATGTCAAAAATGAAATGGGAAGAAGACTAGAAATCAAAGATCTAGGTGAGCTCCCAGCCAGGCAGAGCCCTCTGCAGACGGCTTCTCCCTTCCAAGCCCTGGCCGCACGCTCACAGCACAGCGCAGCCCGCCAGGACCCACGACTCGGGTGACGCTTGCTCTCCTGGCTCCAGTCCCTGCTGCCCTTCCCGGGGCTGGGAGCAGCCACGGGTGCAACTCGGAGGCAGATGCCATCATGGGCCTCAACTGCTGCTGGCTTGCGGCTTTGATGCAAGCCAGGAGCAAACACATGAGCCACCTCACAGGAAAAGCCCACGTCACCCTCCTGCGACCAGAAGGAAACACCTGGCGTTTGATGCATCTTCAGCACCATTCTGCTTTCAAAGGGCTGCCCACTGAACCCAGTGGGAAAGCCCTCAAGAAGCCACCTGGCAGCAGTTTCCACTCTGGTGATGAAGGAGCTGATGAAAAACTGCTAGAGGGTCCCAGAAGGGCTTGGGCACCCTCCTGGCCCTGGTGGCAACAACCTGCTGCAGCTCTTTGCCAAGGTGGCCCGGGATGTGCACGAGCAGCTACCCAGGGACCTTGGGCAACCCTTTGTATCCTTGTGAGTGGGCACAAAGTGGATGGGAAAAAGCCTGAGGGGACAGGAGAAAAGACGCCTCCCTCCTCTTCTGGCCCTGGGGGACAAGGGCTTGGCGATGGCTTCGTGGGGGTGTGGGGACAGCAGCTGCCCCGGAGCAGGGAGCATGGCAGGAGGGCACTGGGGGCAGTGGGAGGGTGACTGGGGAAAACTGAGCGAAAACAGCCAAGTTTCAACACAGACACAAGTCCTGGTGACACCACCTGCCAGGCGGTGGGCCAAAGCCATGCTCCCCCCGCCCAGTCCTTCTCAGAGCAGTCAGGCTTTGACAGCAGGGAGAAAGGGAAAAGGTGAAAATTCAGACAACTGGGTATTTTCCCCTTTTCTAACGCCAAACCGTTTCGTGAGGGGGAACAGAACCCAATCCCCGTCCTATCCCGACACGGGCAATGACAGACAGTCCTCAGAAAGTCTGATGCGAGGAGACAAGCCAGCACTACGTGACGTCTTTTCCGTTTAATTCCACATTTCATTTCGCTGACGGCTGCCACGGTTCTCTCTGAGCCAGCGGCCCGTCCGTCCCAGTCCTGCCGCGGAGCTCTCGGCCGTGCCACCGCGCTCAGGGGGAGACGGGGCTCCCCGGGCAGCTCCTTCCACACCAAGAACACAGGCAGGGTACGCTTCGATTTGGAGCTGAACGTCAGGAAAACCGTCTGAACTCCCCTTCCTCCTGCCCCTCATTCATAAATTTAATAAAATAACAATAATAATAATAATAATTAAAACGAAGGCTTATTGGAGCTGTTTCTGCTCAACTTTCCACAGTCTCTTTTCATGTCACTCTCTGGAATCAGATTTTTCAAGAAATACTGTGAGAAAAAAAAAGAATAATAATAATAATAATTATAATAATAATAATAATTATAATAATAAAAAGCATCTGGAACCAGCTCAGAAGATTTCTAATGCTTTTCAGCTTGACTGACTTGGAGTGCATTGACCACACCGTTTATATTTTCTTCAGGTACCTGCAAGAAAACAAAAAGAAAGGTCACGCTCTAGCCAAAGCCAGGCAGGGACGACAAGGAAAGGACAGGCAGGAGCCAGAACCAGAACAGTCCCAAGGAGCCAGGTACTTCGCTGCTGGACACCTGACCTCCACCGAGAACGGACTCCATCCATGAGAGACACCCTCCAGTTCAAAAGCGCTAACCCCCAGCACCCCTGCGAGCAGCACTCTGAGTCAGAGCTGGCTGGTTTGCTGTCTGTATGGTGGGTGCTGATGGGGAGGCAACTGGTTTGGGCTTTTCCTTTCCTTCTCCTCTTCTTCTCCCCTCCTTTCCTTTTGTTGGCAATGCCTTTGCACGCCAGGAGCTCGCTCATGCAAGGCTGATGGGTTTAGGTGGCTGCCTCAGGGCTCCATGAAACTCTCCAGGGCATCCTACAGGTTTGGGACCCACAAATGTGGGTGGGGAGACCGTGTTGGGTGACAGAACATAGCCATCAGAAGAAGACAACTGCCATTTTGCTTGTGGTGGGGCATCCCAGACAGTGCAGTGTACCACCTGAGCTTTCTTATCCAGCCTTGTGACGAGACTTAACCATAGAAGTCCACATACAAAATTCTTAGTGGGTTATTAAATTATTATCTTTTCACACTGCCTGCAAGAAAAAGACTCTTGTAACAGAGATGCAAAAGATCTCAGAGCGACTCTCATCAGTAGAAAAGACTATCACAGGTTACATCGGACAGAAAAGAGGTGTCCGACCATTGCATAAACTCAAAGATGACACTCAGGGGACAGGCAGCTAACAGCTCTCGGAAAGTGGAAGGGGGTCTGAGAGAAAAAAAAAAAGCTGCTGCAAGAAGCCAAAACAATTCACGTTCAGTGAGTTGAAGAAGGGACTGTCTCCTCTGCGAGGTGTTTGAGTCCCTGGCCAGGAGTATGGTACCTGGAT
Organism: Falco punctatus; assembly: GCF_963210335.1. Classification (NCBI taxonomy): domain Eukaryota; kingdom Metazoa; phylum Chordata; class Aves; order Falconiformes; family Falconidae; genus Falco; species Falco punctatus. The sequence goes on along the minus strand of NC_137580.1, from coordinate 103,642,896 downwards.
TCACTGGATGCCCCTCCAGAGCTCAAACAGTGGAAATACAACTGGACTGTGATTTTCTGCAAAGCTTTTAACAAAACTGAGGAAAAAACCCCAGGAGAAATACACAAGAAAAATGTTCAATTTTCCAATGGAAAGATGGAATAGGAGCGGCTGACTCTGATGAAGTGTGAACAAAAGTCAGCTGGGAAAGGAAGAAAATAATCTTAAAACAACCATACAGGAAATTCTTCTGGGTTAGAAAGAAAACCCCAGCAAACCTCCACCGCACGGAACAGGACTTTGGACAGGACTCTCCGCTGCCTCCTCTCCATCCTTTTTTGCCAGTACAGTGAACACTGCAGTGGGAGAAGCTGTGTGACTGCCTCTCCAGAAGATAATAAGGAAAGACACAGGAATCAATTTTGCAAAACACATTTTCTTAGTGCAGCACAGGTGCAGAAGGCAGCAGAACCGGCCAGCCCTGGCCAGCTGGCTGTGACCTGCACGGACCCACCTCCTCCCTTAAACACCCACTGCAAAATGCTTGACTCTTAACGTCAAGGAAATGCTATCAACCATACCACGAACGTTTGGGCTGGATTTGCTCCAGGACAGATGTGTGAACAGTTCTGATTTGTAGGTCACATCCTAGTTTGCCACCAGTGGAGAAGTCCTACCCCTCCCAAAAGACCCCTACCCCAGGGCAGCCGTGCAACACGTTCACTGGGCAGCCAGAGGGTGGATCAAAGCATCCACCATGAAGGGACAAGCAAAGCTCCGAACTACATCCCAGACATAGCTTTGGCCTCGCTAGATGCAATATTCTGGGGAAGAAGAGCAAGACAGCCCTGAGCATGAGGCAGCAAGAGCAGAGCACCTGGAAAAGGGACTCTTCTCATTTGCTTTCTCTAGAGGGAGCTGGAAACCGTAGCTCTGTCCACCCAACCTTCTGTCACCCAGGGGACACACCAGAGACCTGGAGGGTCTGATCTTGGCACTGTCTCCCAAAGGGATTTCTTCTCATGCACAGGTCCTGATTTCCTGGGCTAACTTCTACAGCTACCTGAAGACCCGAGTATTAACACCCAGATCAAATACAAAATTAAGCAACAACAAAAACCTTAAGATGCACAGGAGAAAGAAGATCAGGTCAAACGGAACAACAAGCTTTGTCAAGCACTCAAGACTGCTGACAACAAGTACTGAACAGCTTTAAATAAATAAAGGGAGGATGTAGAGAAAGGATTCAAGGTGCACTTAGAGCTTGACAAATGTCACTAGAGGTCAAGGTGTCTCGGTAGCAAAGTTAGGAAAAACAGGATGAAATCTAGGTCAAGGTCTTGGCCAACAAAACCACCCTACAGCCAGCAAACACACAGCCCAGCCCCCGTGCCTGGAGCAACGTCAAGCCAAGGAGGGGCTCGGAATGCACCTTCCGCACGGTGGAGAGGTTTGACAGCTAGAATAGCCACTGTCCAGATGAAAAGGTTTTTAAAACCGTACAAAAAAACAACCCCAGCAAGTAGCAAGCAAAATGCTAAAACACTGATTTGAGTAAGGAAGACTTGCAGACCTTAGTGCACGGCCCAAATAACACCCTGCCAGCTGCTGGGGGGCTGGGATCTGCTGGGCTCACATGCGGCAGGATGAGACGCTTTTAAAAGGTGGAGCTGCCTGCAGAGTCATCACAATCGTTTGGCACAAGTTTTAAGTGAAATATCTATTTTAACTGACCGGGTTTAGTGCTCTAGATATTGCTTGACAACTGGAAGCACTCTACACCTCGTGCTCTGCACAGAAAGCATGCACCTGGGGCCACAGCAACAGGTAGGAATGCGAGGCAAAGCTAACAGTATTGATTTTAAAATGGTGTTTTATTGGCTTATCTTATCAGCACAGTTAATATTAAAAAAAATAAGACAAACATATATAACACTTTGACCTTTGCTATCTGGAATAATATTTACTTTTACTCTTTACACACATGACCTATAGGCTGCAAATGGTTCGCACCAACTGTGAAAACCCAAAGTAATTAGCTGAAAAAAAACCCTGACTTGAACCCACTGGAGCTTTTACAGGTCAAAAGCAGGGCCTGAGCACTGAATTTACGGTGATGGAAGGAGAATAGTCACGCAATAAAGGGAATCTTTTAAGAAACAAACCCAAAAAGCACAAAGCAGCCGAGGTTTGTTAGCTTTGTTAGCCCATGGGCTACTGACTCCCTCCCTCAGGACTTGGGGAATGGGCTCCAAGTGAAATGCCATTCTGTTTATGGCTACAGGCATAGCAATTTTCCTTTTTCAGAGAAATTCCTCATTTTTCAGGGTGTCCTACACAGCCAAAGGAAGAGCAGAGGTAGGCCCAGAAGGTAAAATATCAGCCAGTACAAAAGAGAAGAGAACCCTGCACAAACAGTGAGACCCTCATGCTGCAACTGCTGGTGGGCACTCAGGAGAACAAACATGGCAACACCCTTCCCTGCTCCAAAATCACCTTCCCTTCTTGTGCTGACAGTGACGGCTGTTTTATCAGAGGCGTACACCACGAGGAGGAGGATGTGGGGCCAGCAGAGCTGATCAGGACTCTCAGGTAGGTCTCAAAATGCAAAAGTTAGGGCTGTGCAGGTACCAAGAGATGAAAGCAGGGGTCTGCTACAGGGAGACTTTCCAAAAGGTTCCCCCCCCCCCCCCCGCCGCCACAGGCAACCTCCTGAGCCTCGAGCCATCGGCTACACTTCCAGGAAACCAGAGAGGGTTTATGGCTGTTTCTAATAAAAGCTGGTGACGCAGTGGAAGAGACTGCCTGTCACGAAGGTCTTTAAGGACCCAGACCAGTCTTTTGCAGGAGTGACACCCCCTGACCCAGCTTTGCCCAGGGTAGGGCTGGGCTTAGTTCAGGAGCCTCTGATCCCAGGGCCAGGACAACCAGGAGGCTGGAGAGAAGCTCTCCAGGTGAGCAATGTTCTCATAATGGAGTTTTCTCCCAGGGACAAGAACTCCCCTATTCCAAAGAAGCTGTCTTGATACTCACCAATGCGTGATCAAACTTAAAAGTACTGATGTAGTAGGCTGGGATGTCAGCTGCGGCCAAAGGCTCAGAAATCTGAGCGACAATTCCACACTCATCTGTGGGGGAGATAAAAAAATCAATCATTGTGTGAATGGCACCTGTCAGTCTCACAGAACTCCTGGGTCTCACCAGCTCTGTGCCTACACAGGGAGGAGTTTCTCTGCACAAACTCCTATCAGAAGGGATCTCTGTAGCAAAACATGCTCTTTCTCAGGGAATCAGGCTCTTTGGGCCACCACAATACATTGCATATTTGATTTTACTGCCATCTTTTTGCAGCAGACACACGTAAATTCCCCAAAGGCACAAAACATTAGAACTGGAATGATTTTCAAAGATCCAAAGAAAGGCAATTAATCATGTTCGTAAAGGAAGCACCAAAACCCGTCTCATACATCCCTAACCTCCATTTTTCTCTAGCTGTTGCTATCAAACACTGCATCTCTGAGAGAGGAGATGCTGACCTGCTGGTCGGGCTGGACACATGGCTCCTAGACCACCACTGACCACAGCCCCTGAGACAGGATTTATATAGTTCCTCTGTCCCATTCATCGCAAATCAATGGTACGTTGCTTCTGGAGCAAACATATTTAAACATCACATATTTAGAGGACTGCTGTCCCATCAGTGACACACACTGTGCCATTTCTACATATTTTGCCTCTAAGATGCATGAAGTGCATGAAAACTTCCTTCTGGTTACTTTTAGTGGTCTGGTGTGGAAGTTGCAATTAAATATAAAAATTGGCCAAACACTTTTCAGAAATGTTCTGGAAGCCTGTATTTCCTAACTGTTTCACAGACCATGGGAAGGAGCCGTGCTTTCTGAAGATCAGGCCTCTGTTGCCATATTCAGATCAGACTCCTTGAAGTTACAGGGGACATAGAAGTAACCACAACACTTTGCAGACATGAAGCATTTGCTCTGTGCTACCTAGGTCCGATATTCTTCTAGGTGGAGAAACCACTTGCAGGACTGGATGTGGAACAGTTCTATGAACAGGGCTCCTATTTGGACCACTATAAATCTGGACTAAATCTACCAAAGCCACAGAGTTGCCCAAAGACTGCACTGGAGTGCCTTCTGGCCACTGAGTTCAGTAATCTACAATGCACTCCCATGCCATCTTTTTGTCCAATTTTTCTCTTTAAATGGAGCCCTAGGAGCTACCTCCAAAGTCCAGCAGATGAACGCAATTCCGATGAAGCTGTCAAGTATGTAGCACTTTTAAAAGCACATTTAGAAGTCTGACTTATTAGGTAGGAGTCACACTCCTCCAGTTCAAAAATCTCAGCTTGCAAAGTCGTGTTAAGCTGCTGGCTCTTACAAAGCCTCAGATGGATTTTTCCATCATCCTTGAAGGCCCTAAGGCGAGTGACTACCTGTGCACCAACTGATCCCCCAAATGTTTACCTACCGAAGCCAAGAGGCTGCCCACCAATCCGCACCATCTTCCAGAGTTCTCCAGATGCACTTGTAAACAACAAATTATTAGGAAATCTGTAAAAGGAAAAGAACACCAAACGCAGCAATTAAAACACAGCAGTGTGTCCGATTCTGCCTGCGGGGCTGCTGCTGTTCCTGTATCCCTGTGCTGTTTGAAGCCAACAATAGCAGCAGCAGCAGCTCGGTGAAACAGAGAAAACTCAAGGCAAGTGGGACAGATGCACCTGCCTGCCCCTCCAGATGTCCTGTGGCAAATCAGCACCTGATGCTGGTAGCATGCACAGGCACCCAGAGGGCACAGAAAAAGGTTTCTATGAAACAGGCTGTGCCCCAGCTTTATAAATGTCAGGATTGTTACTCTGAAGGCTTGATGTGAGCTGCATTCAGAAACACTGAGGGACAGAACGTGTTTCCGTACCTACCCTCTCAACCAGGCGAATGGGGACCACTGGTTTTGTGTCTGAGCATCAGCAGTGCTTTTTTCTATACCATCCCTGGGATGTCCCCGGGATCCCCACAGAGATCCTCACTTCGTAGCAGGGGAAAGAGACCAGTGGCTAAGAGACTTGCCCAACGTTAAGCAGGCAGCCTGGGACAGAGAAGGAACTGGCTGCCCAGGTTCCCCAAGCACCAGGCTGCTGCTCCAGTCCTCTAGCTTCTCCTGAAGGCAGACAGAGGTTTATTCCAATTAAAGTCGAAGAAACTTTCAAGGGGGCAATTAATAGTTTGCAAAACGAGTCCCTAGGGCAGGCAAGAAGCAAAGCTAACACTGCACTGTGTGTCAATAGCCAATCTATGCATTGCATCTCAGTGCAGCACCCTGTCTAGCCCCCAGACCTCAGAGACCTCTGTGATGTGAAGCTGCAGAAGTAGACACAGACCGAACAGGCTGGTATTTGCTCCCTAGCTGACTTTCTCCCTGCCAGATAAACGAGCCATGGGCTCCTGCTGCACAGGGGTGACTCAGTACATTATCATCACAACAAGATTCTGCACCAAGCCCAGCCATGTGTAAAAGCAAAGCGGGAGGACAGCATCACCGATGTCCCCACCCTGCTTTTGGCCTTTAGCAGTAAAATTTCAACTTACGTACACCAGACTTTTTTGGGTTTTGCTATTGAAAGCACAACTCATGAACAATGGAATAAAAATATCAAAATCACTTTGCTCCAGTGTTCCTCCTTCAAAAGTGAGATGACCCTACGTTACATTGGCTAGCGATTTCACTGAGGGCTCGGACAAACAAGCCCAAAGTTCAAGAGCTAGAATTAACATGCCAGACTTCACTCAGAAAAGTGACAGGGTGTACAGGCACGTGACACACACACAATGAGGCTTCCAAGAATTAACATGGAGGAGCTTCAGCTCCTTCCTGCTCCTTTGAGAACATCCCAGTTCTTTTTTGGGGTCCAGGGGACCCTAAGACCAAAACTCACCTCTGCTGTGTCTGGACATCCATGACCAAGGAGATGTAACCCTCAATGAGAGAAAAGGAGAAAAAGCGAATATGTCCCGAGTCTTCATTGCCCACCACCGAGTCTTTTACTCTGAAAAAATAGAAAAGAACAGCGTTAACTGTGGCTAGAAAAGCAAAGGAAGATTTTTAAAGCAGATAAAGCCAGTGAAATCAGAAATGTTCATACGCTGACTTACAGAACTGGCACCAAGTCCTGATACGTTATACTGCTTTTGGGTTTTTGGATTTTGCAGGGGGGAAAAAATGCCAATCCCCACAACTGACAAAACTCTCCCACCTTTGCCCCAGGGTGCTCTCACAGGTGAGCTGCGGGCCAGGAGGCACAGGCACCGAGGGGCAGCAGCACAGCCAGCTGTACATCCTCTGGTCATATGTGGACACGCAGCACATCATCACATTGCTACCCTTCGGTTAAATCTGAAGAGGCTCATCTTTACAAAGCCAGCAGGTGTCTTGGCACACCCCCAACCTCCTATTTGGTTTCCACCTGTCAGCACAACCCTCTTGAGCCTGTGAAACCTCCCTCCCTAAGTGCAGGGCACTGCAGCAGCATAAGGCCACAGCAGATCTCTGGGCATCGTGCAGAAGCAATGTGAATTGCTGCCTCTGGACGCCAGCCACACCTCCCCCAAAAGCCTGTCTCCCTGCCGGGACCTACCCATTGGAGTAAAACATGACATCCATTAGGAGTGTAGCAACAGTGGGAAGGGTATCTGGATCCAGGCTGGTGACGCAGAACATATTACTTGGACTGGAAAGGGGATGAATGACGGGCCTCTGAACTGAAAGAGACAGACACACACAGCGATGAAGCCACGCCTGCAGCGGGTTCGCGTCCCACCTGACGTGTTATCCACACACCTGCAGCGGCTGCAGAGAACGCCGCCAGTGCCTGTAAGAAAGCTGGTCACCGTTGAAGCCCTGCTGGCTCTCAGACAGGGACTGAAGAGCCTGGGGACAACCTGCTCTTGTAGTGTTCTCCCCAGGGTACGAGGCACAGGTCAGCTCTCTGCTCGGAGGGGCTTTCAGGTCATCGTGTGCATCCACATGAGGCAAGGGGCAAGCTAAAGGAGGTGCCAACACAAACTGGAACGTACAAATAAATTCAGGCTTCCACCGTTTAAAAGGCAGGACTATGGAAGGCACCTCTCTGGCTGTGGTTGCTGGCAATGCACCCTCTTTCCCCGCCTTTCTGGGGGCCTGTTTTGCTGTAGCTACAAAAAATAAAACCCAAAAGCTTGACAAACATGTAGCCAGCAGCTGAGAAGCAGCTGGTATTCAGGCACGCAACTATTAAACAGAGCAACACCACAAATTGCATACCTGTACCTAATCAATGTGTGTTTCACTGTGCCCTTCCTTCACACTTTTTGTATGAGGCTCATTTTTTTTAAACAAGATAATTTATAGCTATCGAGTAACGAGGCTGAGTGGCACTTCGCAATAACTGATCCCTGCTTTGTTCGGTTATGGGTACAAAATTACACACAGGTGTGTAGGTAAACATACGGACTTAAGTTGTTCCTTTTGCTAATTGTGCCCTTTGCTTGATGCTTGCTCCTCTAGACTGAAAGATCTTGAGGTTCTGTACAGCCCTGGGCTCACTGTGGCCTTGATCCTGGCTGGTACTGAAGTGTGAAAGCTGAACCACCATATTCTCTGTGAATCAATCACTGCGATTCTACAATGAGCTTTTATATAAGCTACTTTCCTTTGAAATGTTGAAACATGGAAATACAGGCTACAGACAATGATATTTTTGCAACTGAAATTAACTGTACTTTGACCTTCTGTCCTACAAAAGGCATGTCTCCTCTAGAGATGGGAAGCTAGCAATACAAGGCTCCAATTCAAAGCTCATCAGCATCGCTCAGAAAGTTAAGCACCTACTCAAATCGTTGCTTGAACTGGGACAGACTCAGGCATGAGTTAAAGACAGTTTATTATTTTACAACAAGATAAATATCCACCAAAACGCTTAAGGAAGGTAGGAGGCAGACTGTCATCCCCATGTGCCAGGGACACCAACGCCGAGCCCACGCTGGTCCTTACCTAGTTTTGGTTTGACAAATCCATTCGTTATCCCAAGGTCGTCGGCAGCCACTGTCTCCCCGTTCACCACTCGGAGGATGGTGAACTCAGCAGCCAGTGTGTGCATCACGAAGGGCAGGTCTCGCTCACGTACCTGAAGGTGACAACAGGATTAGCTCATGATGGTATCCACCAGAAGGCAAAGTACGCTGCAGGGGAGGTTACGTACTCTCAGGGCACAGAAAAGCGGACACATCGCTCCTGCTTGAGCCAGCAGACGTGTGAGCACAGGTGTCTAGAGAAGCACACTTGGCGGTATCACTGCAAGTATCAGCAGGATTAAGCACCACAGTGCTTTTAAGACTGTGGAAAGAGCGTGGAGACGATCAAGAGGGAGATGTTTCACCTCTTTTCCCTTCCAGAACTCAGCACTGCCTGTTCTTCAGCCTTGTTTCCTAAGGAAACGAAGCTTACGTGGCTGTGCCCCATGTACGTGCACACACGTGTGTGAGACAGAAAGTCTCTCTGTCTGTCCCCAAAACAACTTTGGAGCCTCTTGGCCATCATCAGCCAACCTGACAGCAGACACCGTGTTCCTCTAACTTGCAGAAAACCAATGTCTGAGTCATGGTGGATGTACTGGGTTTGCGTGGCAAGGTTTTGGTAGGGGGGGGCTACAGGGGTGGCTTCTGCGAGGAGCTGCCAGAAGCTTCCCCCGTGCCCGACGGAGCCGATGCCAGCCGGCTGCCAGCCCCACGGAGGCCGTGACCCGCGGGCAGCGGCGCTGGGGCAGCCCCTGGCAGGGCCCGTGGCCCATGGGGAGAGGAGCCCGGGCTGGGGCAGGGCTGGGGCAGGGCTGGGGACCCCGCGGGGACCCCCCGGGGCAGCTCCTGAGGGACGCTCCCGTGGGAAGGGCTCCCGTGGGAGCAGGGGGCGCAGGGCTGGCTCCCGGGGCAGGGACCCCACGCTGGAGCGGGGCAGCGTGCGGGGGACGGGGCGGCAGAGACGGCGTGTGAGGGGCTGACCCCAGCCCCATTCCCCGGGAGGAGACAGAGAAATCAGGGATTAGGTTAAGCCTGGGAAGAAGGGAGGGCTGGGAGGAAGGTGTTTTTTCTGATTTGAATGGTAATACATTAAACTAATTTTCCCCAAGGCGAGTCTGTTTTGCCCGTGATGGTAATTGCTGAGTGATCTCCCCGTCCTTATCTCGACCCACGGGCCTTTCCTTGTGTTTTCTCCCCCCTGTCCAGCTGAGGACGGGGGTGATAGAGTGGCTTTGGTGGGCACCCACCTCCAGCCAGGGTCAACCCACCACAGCGGGAAATGCTGCCAGTGCCTCCACTACGGGAGAGACCGCAGCATGGGCCAGCACTCTCGTTCCACACCCGATAACCCATACCAACACATCCTCCTCCCATGGGAAAAGCTCCTGAGGTGTCACTGAGCCTAACTACCAGGCACAGAGCTCTGGGGAAAGCAGACTCTGGTAATTCTGCTGCTGCTCCAACAACTTGTTCCCAGGAATGTCATTAGAACTGCCCAACTGAACCTTCATCCTGTGGCAGGTAGGTAACGCCACCTGGTCCTCTCATGCCCTCTTACCAGGATGAAGTCCGTCTGATAGGTGGAGAGCATGAACACCGAGATGTTTTGGTCAGCTAGTGGTGCTATTACTGACTTGGCAATTTTGGTCACTCCGATGGGCTGGGAGCCGGAGAAGCCACCTCCACCAGACACCACGTTGAGGGCAAGCCATGTCGCATCGGCCACGCTCAAGTGTTCCGAGGAAGGGAGCTCTGCAAAGAGACAGGGGGGGAAGGACAGAGGTTTGGTTTAGAGGCAGAGAGTGCCAGGTCCACCAGCCAGTCCGTATGTGGTTAGCACAGACCTCAGAGCAAGGAATGAGATGAGCCCACTTATCCGGCCAAGCTCCTGGGCTTCCCACACTGCTGCACAGGCTGGTACTGTGCTGACTGTGCCGCTTTTTAGATATCCCGATCGCATCAACTTCCACTGTGGGATTCACACAGATTTTCAAGGACAAAACCGGGAACTACATGAACCTCAGCAATTCACTCGGATGCTGTGACCAGCACTGCTGACTTCCCTATGCAGAAACAGCCTGAGGTCTTTGACTTAACTCGAATCCCTTCTATCACACAATTTCTCCAGAGTTTACTCCAGCTTTTCTGGTCTCTTTTGTTCCCTTTTTCCTGCTCTAAACCCACATTTTCTTCTCATGGACTTGAGATGGAGGTTGCCAGAGCAGCCTGGGGACTAGCCCAAGGCTTTGGAGACGCAGAGCAGGTACCCTATGCATTGGCAGGCTGCTGTCTCCATCTCTAAAGCAGAAGACAAGAGCTACACAGCTCTGTCAGGGATAGATGGTATAACATACATATGAGAAATTACAAGCTGATCACATACTAAGATCATGGGAATCTTTTTAAGAATAACCCCAGTTCCATTCCATTTGCTTCTAAGTCTATGGTCGTTCGGTAGTAAAAATGTGCAGCTAAACCACTTAATACAAATTATTAACTGTTTTTAAGAAACTTTAATATATTAACAGCCCATAAAACCAGACGTGGACTCTGGAAAGAAGGCATAAACTTCTCTAAGACTCCCCGGACTTTGATTTGGCGAATTATAGAAACAACCAGTTCAGGTCCAGATCCAGACTTACAAATGCGTAAACCCGGTTAAATCTACGTGGCGTAAGGAGCCTGCCCTCAGACGCAGATCCAGCCAGCAAAGCCACGGCAGAGGTCTCAGCAGAAACCTACACACTTTGCTTAGAGGTTAGATGCAGCCCAGTGGTTCGAAAGCATAAATCCAGTATTGCTGCTCTTGCAGGCAGCACCCTGGCACCGCAGGCACATCACTTCATGCCTCCATACCCACGTTTCCTACTCTGTCCACCCACTCCTGGCTCCTCCACACAGTATCCTTTCCTTCTCCTTCAGCAAGACCTTTGGAAGCTGTTTCTGTACCGATCCAGACACCATGTAATAAATCCATAACCTCACACCCCCTGAATCCCCAGGCACCACTGCTGTGAGACAATGACAGCGCTGAAAACCCAAAATGAACTGAATAACAAATACTGTTCATTTTGCTCTCCTCAATAACCTCAATTGTGTGTGGCATGAAAATAACCCTGAGCAAACACACTGCAAACAGTGGGGACACTGAGGGTTCTGCTTCTGCATTTTGATGTTTAGCTTCATAGGCCAATGTTTCTTTTTTACTGAATAATCAGAGCTTACACGGAATGAAAACTAGACACCAGGGAGAGGGGGTAAGTTTGTGCATTAATCAACAGCATGTTACCTCAGAGAGACCACTGCCAAGTTGCTCGGAGAAAATTATTGCAGCAAAATACCATTTTCTGATCAGACAGTCCTTTGCATCAGAAAATCACCCCCAAAACAAAGCTTACTACATCAACTGGCATGGAAAAGCAAGGGCTCAAAACAACTGCTGCTGATCTAATAAGCTGCTGACGTCTTTTTTTCCTTTATTCCCACCTCTGCTCCTTGCCTGTGAAATAAATAAGGAGGAGGAGGGAAAAAAAAAAAAAGAAAAAAGAAAAAAAACATGTGTTCCTTCTTTGGACGTGCATTTGGTCCCTGGCAGCACAGAGCGGGCAGGCGCAGGCGAGGCCACCTGCACGTCAGCGGTATTTACACTTCCATTTCCCGCATCCCAAAGCCATTAAAGCAGCCAGGCAACTCAATCACAGAAAGGTCAAGTGACACCTTTCCTCTCCGCAAACTCATCCCCAAAAGCCGCCGGCAGCGTGGCTGCCCCAGTAACTGCGCCAGCTGCGCAGGATGCACGGGCTGCCCCGCGTGCTCCGGGGTCCTGTGCTCGCTGCCCTGTCCCATGTGCCCAAGCCCGCTAATGACTCGTTACCAGCAGCGAGAAGAGATCACAACTCCTTTCTCCCTCTATGAACACAGTAGATGATATTCCTGCTTTGTACGGACGGCACGGGCCTGGCTGCAGTTCATTAAGTACCAGTTGAAATACTGGTTTGGGTCAGGAATGAGATGAAGATGCAGTATTTCACGGTGGACGGAGGCATTATCGCGTTTCCCTTTGGCAGTAGTGGTGCTGGAGGAGCTGCCCCAAGAAGACCTCGTCAACCTCTTCCTCTAGGGGCAGGGAGGCTGATTTGCCCATCGCATTTGTAATTACTGGAAAGTGTTGATCACATTTGGTTTTCTGTGTTTAACAGGTCCTATGAGGTGTGACAGGGGCCATTGTATTTGCTTAAGTAACCTGCTCTTCATAATTCAATTAGCTTTGTGAAAAATATACAGAAAGTGACTGAAATACCAATTTTGGACACTGTTTCCACTAGGCAGCCAGATGGAAAAGTACAGTCCAAATTTTAACAAAACAAACCCAGGCTACAGGCTCGACCGATTCATCTAAATAGCATCAAATGAGCCACGCGGGAAGGTGTTTTGCCCAGGAAACTGTTAAATGTAGAAAACCCAAGGAGAGCTGACAACACCAGACATAACGTTAACGCAGACTCAGTGAGGCAGAATAAGGTAATAAATAAAAAGCAAGATGAGGAATCGCCTGGGTTTCAGCACCAACCCACCGAACTCACCATCTCCAGCACTTCCCCCTCCAGGAGAGCAGAGCGCCCGACCCCCCCAGCCTCAGCCCTGCAGCATCCCTGTCCCCACAGAGATCTCCATGGGCTATGAACTGCAACTGGTTTATCAGAGTGCAGGTCACTCCTGCTTCTGATGACAAGGGACATACCTCTGGCTGAGGAGGACCTCTAAGGGGTCAGAGACTTGGGCTTTGTGTATTATAATCAGGGTCCCTTGTTTTGGCTCGCATAGGGGTGAAGCCTTCAGCTTTTCGTGGGTTTGCCGTAACACTTTGCGGACCCGCTGCGTGGCTGGTGGGCTCCGATGGTACCGCTTGCCCTTGGCACAGCGGTGTTCTCTCCTCCCAAATTCTCCCTGCCGCATGAGATCTGCAGTGCCATCAAGCAGACAGACAGATGCCATGTGGGACGCTGCACCACCCAAGGGAGGTATTAAACAAACGCCAAGTCCCTGCTCAAACCAAACCCAACAGACACACGTCAAGTAAGGCTTAGGGCGTGATTTACACCGCTTAGTCACATCACAGGTGATTTAGAAGGTCAGAGGTCTGCCCGGGGCCTCACTGCCCCATTTGGCAGGTACAGTTGAAGGTAGCCTCCATGGCACACGTCATCCTGGAACACGAGGTGGTGAGTATCATATCGGCCATAATTGGCTCCTGAGCTCAAATAATCAATACCACTTCCAGTGAGGACAACAAACATTGGCCAAAACCCAAATAAGGATTGAATTGCTGCCACCAGAGCGCTACAAAACGTTGCAAGTACTGCAAGCTGGTGCTCCACGTGGCATTCTTAAAATACCTTTAAGAGGATGCCGGCCAGATGATGAGCTTCCAGCTCACAGATCTTTGCAAGCAGCCGAGGTGGTCACAGAAAGCAGGGAAGGAAAAGCTCCCGTGTACAGCCCTGGCCGAAGAGCCAGCCCGATGGTGGGGTCTGTACAACGGTGGGAAAACAACAGCTTTCCACCCTGGGGATCCCTCAGTCTCCTGCACAGACCCCTCAGCCTCGGGTACAGCAGGAGGCAAAGCACTGGGAGAGAATCCTACCCCCCTGGAAGAGCCCTGGAAAATGCGCAAAATGCTCTGGAAAAGTGCCATCAGGATTTTTGTCCCCCTTTCAGTACTTAATTCAAACGGGTTCAAATTTCTTACAAAAGGGTTATAGTTAAGGGGGGGGCGGGGGGAAACTGGCAGATGCACAGCTCTGTAGCAGAAATGCATCTCACCTACCCACACTGCTATCTGGATCGGTGCGTGCCAAGCCCTGCCAGCCAGTGACTTACCCCTTCCTCCAGAAGGACACCCTTCTCTGTAGACCTTGTTCCCCTTGGTGACATCTATTAGCTTTCAAGTGAAACTGTGGATAGACAATGGATTAATTGTAGTGCTTGGACAGAAATGATGGCACTCAGCTGGTTTGTTTCTTCGGTGTGGTATGCCAGATCATCTCCTAAGCGCTTACCTTCGCTCCGTACACGAATTTTTGCATTATAGCAGAGTACTCTGGGTGATGTGCTACTCTTCGATTTGTTCTGGTATTCCGAATGAACCGATTGCTCGCTCAATTCATTATTATAGGACTTACATTTACAGCCACGGCTAACTCCAAACGTTAAAAAAATAATTAAATTTTAAAATACTGTGGAGTTTTTGACCAGCCTTCTGGCTTTAGATCCCTTACACTGTACTTATTTCACCTTTTATAGCCTCCCTCTGCAAAAATGACAGCTAGACTCTTGCATTTATTAAAAAGATAGAGAAAAAGGCTCCTGCAATAGCAGGACTCCAATGGTCAGGCATTAAAAATAAAAGCGCTGCCAACTGCAAAATTCATGATAAATAGGGAGAGCTGTCGCCAATGCCTCTATGTGGCAGCACAGTTTATGTATATATATTTTTAATAGGATTTTTATGTTTATTAAAGGGCTCTCTTCCCACTGCCCAGTGGAAGCTTTTCATTGCTCTGCAGTTTTAAAATCCCATCTTATAATGAAGTGAGGGATTATCTCAGGTTGTAAAACCTGCTCCAAAGCCTGGGTGTCTTTCTGACTTGGCTGTTGGCTCCATCACGAGCCGCCGAGGAGGGGCTGGAGGGGCAGCGGGCGCTGCAGCTGGGTGCTGCTAAGAAGCACCGGCAGCAGCCCAAGCCAGAAGGGGTGCATGAGGAGCTGGGGTGCCCAAGGCAGGTCTCCGTCACCCCCTGGTGTGGTTTCCCTGACATCTAATCAGGTGCGTGTGTTTGAACCAGAGGTCTCCACTCAGAAATCATTTTAGGAACTTTTTCTCCTTGAAGTCACTGTGGGAACTGGCCACGTGAGCTCAGAACCTGGAGGGGAGAACGGGAGGGCTACAACCACCTGAGCCTCGTTGCTTCTGAGACATTAGGCTACATAAACATCCCTTTAATGTTAGGAAATGGAGCGCTTCGTTTCACTTCCAGAAAGCCTCACGAAAGGGGCTAAAGCATGGTAAAGATGCCATCTATCAGTTTCTATAGCGTGCTAAAACCCAGCAAGAGCCCTGAAGCTGGTCCCGCGCCCAGCTTCGTGTGTCCCAGCCCCCACTACTCCAGAGGCACGAGGATTATTCCTGCAGGATGCCCTGTTTCTTGTTTCACTCTGATGCAAGGACAAGCCCAAGTGATCCAGCACTGCCCTTCCCCCACAGGGACCCCACCAGGGCAGCAAAAACATCTCTGGGATGTTACAATGCAAATCATAACCTTTCAGAGGATGCAAATACCCTTTCTTTTTGCCTCCAAACACACACGCTGCCAGCTTCACACTCAATAACCAGGAGCAAAGACTTTTGCTGCCACACAAATTCTAAGCCAGCCCCACAGGCAGTCTGCAGCGCGGTGCGAGACAGCTGCTGGGCAGAAAGTCCTTGGTGTCAGGTTGATTCAAGTGCCACAGAGCACTCCCACAGCAAGGACTTACCTAAGCACAATAGCCAGGCAAGATGAAAGCACACCGCTTGGCTTCGCGCTGGGAAACGTGACGATTAGGTCCAAAAAGTTAATGCTTTTGTGCATAAGAGAAGGAAAAAAATCCCACGGCTCTGATTCAGCTGAAACCATCTCACACGCCAGTGAGCTCAAGCTTGTCCTGAGAAGAGGTTGTCCCACTCACAATGAAGCGGCTCTTGCAATTTTTTCCATTTATGCTAATGGTTTGGTCAGCTGCCATCCTCTCCAGAGCGCAGTACCGGGGGTGGTCATAGAACAGTTCGGGTTGGAAGGGACCTTTAAAGGTCACCCAGTCCAAGCCCCCTGCCACGGGCAGGGACATCTCCAGCTAGATTAGAGCCCCATCCAGCCCACCCGTGAATGTTTCTGGGGATGGGGCATTTACCAGCTCTCTGAGCAACCTGTGCCAGTGGTGGAGCCAGAAGGCACCAGCCCTGCGAGGAGAGCAGTGCCTCCAGCACCGCATCTCTGCCCCGCGGCACGTGCTCTGGCTCAGCCTCAGAGGGATGAGCAGTCAGGGAGACATCTCATCCAGCGGCACATCAGGAATTTTTAAAGTGCTGAATGTTCATTAGATACCAAGTGCTACCAGCAAATGGGATGGCAGGTTTCTCCAGGATGACAGCAGACCATCAAACTTCAGGTTTTGTCTTTTTTATCGCTCTTCGCGCATCCCAAACTTGCTCCTGATGGGAGATGCCTGGGCACCTCTGCAGGGCTGGATCCACAGCCGGGGAACCTCACCATCTCTAACTGTGTTTTTGACATTTTCTCCTAACAGAGCATGCAAAACCCAAGATTTTTTTATTCCAAACTCCCTCAACAGGGAAGCTGTGAAACCTGTCATCTCATTTTCCTATTTAGGTATTAACCCACTCACGAAACTGTCAAAAGAACATTGTTAGGTTCATAAACTCAAACACTCTGCAGTGAGGAAATGACAGCTTGACATTTTATATATTTAACCTCAATGTTTCTTGTGCCTCAGTTTCCTATCGATAAAGTGGGTTCATAAAAAACCTATTTCCTCTAAATCTTGCTCTCAAGAAACAGCTGACCTGTTTAGCTCATGTTTATATACATCTCACAACTGAAGCATTTCGCAGTTAATGCAAAAATCAGCACTAGGCAGACAAGCAGCATGGAAAATTCCTGCCCAAAGAGGGAGTATGGCGAAGACTGAAGTGTCTAAGAACAGGATGAGAATGGAAAGAACTGAGAAGTTTTGCTCTGGCCTCCCTGAGCATCTTTTCTTCATCGTGGTTGAGTTCATGCTAGTGCTGTTCTAGGGATATTAAGGTAGGTTTGAAAGGCAAAGGTCTCTCAATTTCCACTATCAAGACCATAAAAGACAGCCAAAGAGATAATCAGAGGGAAAGAAAGCAAAAGAAAACAAGAAGGAAGCGAACAAGAAAGCACTCAAGGGAAAAACAAGCACCCAAGAGCCTGGCAGAGCCTTGCTCCCTGGGCTCTGAGCAGCCAGCGCTCACACAGCACCCAGTATGGACCAGCCCTCCCCAAATCCACACCCAGGAGTGCTCCCAGAGTAACGTCGAGCGATGCAGCCACCTTCCTTCACTTCTCACATGACACTTATCTCATACTGGTCCTTGGCTGC
Organism: Falco punctatus; assembly: GCF_963210335.1. NCBI lineage: Eukaryota > Metazoa > Chordata > Aves > Falconiformes > Falconidae > Falco > Falco punctatus. Next base: position 103,625,662 of record NC_137580.1, on the reverse strand, counting down.
TGTTACAGATTTTCTTTCAATTACGGATTAGCTAAATCTAAAGGCTATTTATGGGTTTACATTAGAATGGGCAAACATACTCAGCGCAATTTTCTCATCTTTTCCTGACAATTCAATTCAAACTCTACCCAGTGTAATAACAAGTTTGAATATCAAACTAGTCATGTGAATAGGACAAATTACATACACAGGGGATTAAACACAGTGGCCCCAGGTCCCATGTCCATCTGATGCAAACTACTGTTACTGCTCACAAGCAAGGGAGTTCTCCAAGCACTTCACTGGAGGGAAATGATAAACACATTCATCCCACCTTTATTTTATAAAAACTGGGAAACTCAAAAACCTGCTTCCGAGAGCACTGAGGTCATCGGGGCATTTCTTCAGGCCCCACTCTCACAAAGAGAAATAGCTCCTAACCAGACACATCAAGTGATTTAATACTGAATATTTACAGCCACCTTGGCAGCTACCAGAGAGACCATGTCAGCTCAGCCATCCCTACTGAAGCTCCACTGGCCCTGTAAACAATTTGCAGGGGCACGTGAGTATTCTGAATTTTCAAAAAAGCCAGGAACTTTTTACCTGGAGTACCTCCTTCTTCTAACCAGCCCCACTCACCATCCCATACAACACGACCATTTCTGCAGGTGCTACAGCCAAGCAGCTCTCTAGCAAGGGCCGTGTGAGCTGTTTGCAGGGAAGGGAGGGTACCCTGCTGTGCAGGTTCTCCACTGTTACGTATCTGCCCACGTACCTGCATGAAGTAGGAAAGTCTGACAGCGCTGGAGACATCATACTCAAAGATGGAGAAGTCGGTGTATTTTTACCATTTACAGCACAGTTCCACAAAGACAACCCCAGCACAGCCTCCACGCCCCGGGATGATTCTGCTTCTCCTTCCCACCTGGGAACACGTGCATCCCTTTCCCAGCAGATGCCAAACGGATCCTCACCTCTGCTGACAGGGACACAGCCTATATGGAATTTGAGGACTGAGACGAGGTAGACACAGAGGGGTGGCACCTTCCTAGAAAGCTGCCTAGCTAGTCTGTTAAAAGCAGCAGAAGTGGCCACGCATTTACACTTGTTTCAGAGCTTGAGAAGGAGTATGTGCTAATTAAAATTATTCTTTCTGCTCAGCACGTCCTCAGCTGCATTTGTGCAGAGCAGAGATGACGCCATGTGGCTGACTGATCTATTTACACCTCTGGAGTCCCCTGCTCATCCCCATCCCTGTTTCCCAATTAAGGGTGCAGACAGGAATTTGGGCTGGTTCCAGCAATCAACTATGCCTGGCACACCACTGGGACTGAAGAGACAAACCAGTGACTTTTACCCAACGTAAGCTGTTCAGGATCTCTCCGCTGCCTGAAAACAAGCAAGCAGAGGAACCTGAAAAGCCTATTCCCAGGGAAGAGCTAAAATAAAGTGCATATTGTTGCTGGGGCTTGCAGTGAATGCAAAAAGCCAGCAAAAGCAAGGTTAAAACTGCTGCTTTTTCTGACTTTAAGTAGCAAAGGTGAGAAGCATGCTGCGTTCAGAAACACACTGTGCAGCCTCTGGGTCTCTGGCCTGGGCATGCTTGGTGCTCCCGGGAGCAATCGGGTGGCAGAGCAATGCACAGGCACCTGAGCACCCACCCGGTCCAGCCCAGCACTGCTGCTTACCTGGGGTTCTGCCAAAACATCACCCAGCAATACGCACCGGCTCCAGCTGTGAGCCCACGTACCCCCACCATAACAAAAGTACCCTTATATTTGTAAAGACATCTCCTGAACTCTTTAAAGAGAAGGCACAGCTGGAGCTTGTGAACAATGTAATTCAAAGACAACGATGGCACTGCAGACAGGTAACAAAGCTTCTAGAAGATGCGCCTTTGCTGGCTCCCCAGCTGGTGTCCCTGAAACACCAGTGGCTGCAGAAGTGATTTTAACACTTTCGCAGGGATGGGGCTGTGTCTCTGCACCTCAGGCCTCCCTCGGCATGGGCTACATTTCTGCCACGTGCCGGGCATACAGGTCTGGAAAGCAGAGCCAGAATTCCAAAGCAGCTGACCTCCGAGGTGATGAAGACAAAGCGCAGGGGATGAAGCTCTCCCACTACACTCTGCCTTGCTGGTTTTCACCTAAAAGATGTAGATGCTGGCAGATGCCCTTCCAAGGTGGAGGTGTGGGTCTGTGCCTGTGGACGAGGTGTTTGCACTCGCTTAATGCTGGAGCTGCCTCTGGCAGGCATTCCTCCAGCAGAACACAGCTCCCTTGTAGAGCTGTGCTCCCGGATTTGGTAACTATCCAAATTGCCACCGAACAGCAAGCAAATATTTGCACAAGTTCGTGGAAGTTTTTTACGGAAGAAAGGAGCAATGATATTTCAAAGACTAATACAGTATGCTGCAGGTAGGAAGATTTTTGTAATTGAAAATATACGCAGAGGAGCCCACATAACGCTAACTTTCATCAATATTCAGAAAAATAAGTTAAATGTTTATTCTTATTCCCACTGCTTATTTCTTTTTTAAATATGGGGGAATTAGAGTACATATCAATTACATGTTGGAAAACACAAAACTGTTTGCTGATCTCCCACAGCATTTGAGTATGAGCCAGCAGTGTGCCCAGGTGGCCAAGGAGGCCAGTAGCATCCTGGCTGGTATCTGAGATAGCGCGGCCAGTAGGACCAGGGCAGCGATTGTCCCCTGTACTCGGCACTGGTGAGAGTAGTGTGGTGGTGCCCCAAATCCTGGATTCAGTTTTGGGTCCCTCTCTCCAAGACAGACACTGAGGGGCTGGAGCACACGCAGAGAAGGGCAACGGAGCTGGGGAAGGGGCTGGAGCACAAGTCTGACTAGGAGCGGCTGGGGGTGTTCAGCCTGGAGAAAAAGAGGCTCAGGGGGGACCTCACTCTCTACAAGTACCTGAAAGAGGTTGTAGCGAGGTGGGGTCAGTCTCTTCTCCCAAGTAACAAGCGATAGGATGACAGAAAATGGCCTCAAGTTGCGCCGGAGGAGATTTAGATTGGGTAGTAGGAAAAAAATTCTTCACCAGAAGGGTTATGAACATTGGAACAGGCTGCCCAGGGAAGTGCCTGAGTCACCACCCCTGGAGGTATCTAAAAGACATATGGATGTGGCACTTAGGGACACGGTTTAGTGGTGGACTTGGCAGAGCTGAGTTAACAGTTTGACTCGATGATCTTAAAGGTCTTTCTCAACCTAAACGAGTCTACGATTCTATGATTGCAGCACTGGTGTTTTCTGGAGCAGCTAGCTCTCAAGTGAACGCTCTTCTGGCTGCAGCACAGCATCCCTCTTCCAGATTTTTTTATTCCGATTGCCCAGCTGGCTGCTGGCTTGGGGTAAGTAAAGCTGCAGGCTGTTTCACAAGTGCCCCATCCCTGCCAGACAGAGCCAGACTACCTGCAGGGATGCTGGGGCAGTGGCAAGGGCTGCAGCATTGTAGATGGATGCTGAGAGTCCATCACAGTGGTCTGGCCCCAGCAGACAGGGCTTACCTGCGTTCCTCTGCCACTAGCCTGTGAGGTGACCTTGAGCACATCACATCCTCTCCTCTACTTGTGTCTCTCACGTTAAGAATTTGGTTGCTGAAGCTCCCTCTTGCAATACACAGGTGAAATACTGGCACCACAGAGCACTGCGGTTCCTGGATGTTAACAGTAAAAGCACCAAAAATAAGCTCAGGAGATGTGACTTGGCCACCCATCTTGGTGCATTTAAAGGAAGCAGATGCCCTTTATTTGTCTCTGGGTGTTTTCATTTCATGCAGTTTTCCCCAAGACACCTGTGTCCACAGCACCATGGCACTCAGAGCCATCCCCAGCAGTGTCTGTGACACTAAGGTGAGGGGTCCCCATGCCTCCTCTTTCCCTCTGAAGGAGAAAAACCAGCTGCAGAAATCCAAGCAGTTGCTTTTTTCTCCCCCCATTAGGCTCCAACCTAAAACCAAAACAAGTGACTCCTTTGGTCTGCATCTGGAGAGCAGCTGGATCCCCTTGCATTAGTGAAAGGCCAGGATTTCCCAGGGGGAAAAGAATGTGTTTGCAATGCAAGTTCCCTTTGCAGGAGGGAGATCTCCAGCCACGTGAAGCACAATTTTCCTTTAAAATTAGCAAATATTCCTCCCAGTCTCAGCTTCCCCATCACCAAGCAAAGAATTAGCATCCCTGTGTCAACTTGACAGAAAGTTGAACTTGACAAGCGCCAAGTGCTGCACTGCAGCCTTCCAGGCGCTGCAGGCAGAGGCCACAAACACTGCCTGAGGTCTGCTTGTCCCACACTAACCACGTCCCCAAGCAGTGACAGGTTCTGCTGCACACCTACCAGAGCTGCCGCAGCCCAAGCTGCTGCACCAGAAGCAACCAGCAGAACTCTCTGAAGACTCACCGAGTTCATGTGCCCATCCCTCCTCCCTCCCTGGCTCAGTATTTAGTACCTGATGAGTGTACACGCTGGGCTTTGCAGGGATTTTGCTGCTACAATCATTTTTCCCTGGCTTCACGGAAGTCCCCAAGGCTGACTGTAGTCCTTCACCTGAGCCTGAAACAAAGGCTGTGGCGAGAAGAAAAGCCCAGTGAAGCTGTGCCCCCAGCGGGTACATGAGATCTCTGTTCCTGGATGCTGCTGCAGTGTGCATCCTGGGTCATGTCTGGGTCCAGAGCCACAGACAGGGCTAAGGCAACAAAATGAATGAGAAAGGTCGTTTCTAATGTTCAAGTGGGTCTCTGATGGACAGTGCTGCAGCGGGGCTCTGCAAGGCAAAACTTTTACATCACAATGTCAAGCTCTCTAACTTTTTAAGTTGTTTTTCTGAATGCCTCCCTCCCCTTGTTCCAGTTCAAAGATGTAGAGAAGACATCTCTCTTGGAGATGTTGTGGAGACACACCAGTGACCACACTGAGTCACACCAGGGGCAGTTTCAATAGTGTCCAATAACAGATGATCACACAGGTCCATTTTGGGTGTTCCCATCTCACCGTGAGACTACAGAACGGATCCCAAGCACCGCCCAAACAATTACATCAGTTTAAAAGGGACTTTCAGGGCAGTGCAGACATACCTGTATGTCTGTGGGCAAACCAGAGAGAAACCTGGGAGTGCCGGCTACCCAACCCGTCATTGTGAGGATGATGCCTGTTTGCCACTTGTCATCAGAGCCCATCATCATAAAACCCAAAGACTGTTCCTGGCTGCCAGCTATGCAGACCAGCTGAGCTCTGCTCTGTCCAGGGTGGTGGCTGAGGAAAGGATTCACAGCAGCTCAGTTTCCAGTTTGTGAGATGTTTCTTTCTTTCTGTCTCCCCTTTCCTACACTATCTGTGAACTTGTGGATAGACTGAAATACCTTTGGTACTTCGTTGGAACTAGGAAAATCCTCCCTTGGCTGGGAGGTGCCGAATTATTCTAGAGGTGACATCCATCTTTGCCATTTCCTGGAAAACCAAGTACGCAGGTGCGAGGGCTGCACATACTCACTCAGGCTGATCCTTTCAAAACAGCAGCAGAAGAAATGGTACCTTTTCTATAGATATAGTCCTTAAAACTATGGCTTAGTGTGCACAAGCCAACATCCCTCCAAAGGCATCGTGTGAGGCACTGGTGGGGAGCAAACCTTCCCCTCCTGCCAAAGTGACAGATCTGCTAGAGGTCTGGGATTTACCAGCCAGCCCGGAAAGAGGCCAGGACTGCAAATGATGCAAACACCAACCCCCCCCCTACCTCTCCACCACCCCCCACCCCCACCTGGTTACATGCACGCCTTAGAGCTGTCCTCCACCTCTGGCCCAGCCAGGCTGCAGCATTTCATCAAAAGGGGTCTGAGCCACGAGCACCTCGCCTGACCCTGTAAAGAAGGGGCTGCTATGCTGGAGGGAGAGAGGTGTTACGTTATATTTTACGTCTCAAAATCTGCTTATGATTCAGGGAGAGACAACTGCTACGCACCCCCCACCTGGAGACACGACTGCTCCCAGAAACGGGATGCAAAGCTCATTCTGTGCTTTATCCAGCGGTGCTGCTCACCGGAGGGGTGTGTGCAGCCCCACCAGCACCCGGCTGTGCGCTCCCCTTTGCCCCCCTGCCCTGCTCCCTGCCCAGAGCTGCCGCACCAACCTTGCCCTCTTCCCTGCTTAGCAAAACCACCACTGATTTTATTTAAAAGGTATGAGAGCAAGTCCTCCAGGTACACTGAACCTGCGCATACAAGCTGGGGAGAGAAATGAATGCAGATGAGTTTATTTTTGCATAGCCTCCTACTACCAGAGCACCGGGAGTTGCTAACATTACATCATCTCCACACCCCCGCCCCCTCCATGGATCAAACCCTGCAAAGGCACAACGCTTCTGCTGAGGCTGCTGGAAGCAATAGCCATAGGAAAATTAACTCTTTGCTGTGCAGGATGCGTGCTGCACTCTCTGGTGGCCAGTCATTACCCAGTGCTGGGGTTTTTTTTGTGGTTAGCCATCACAGAAAGGGATCTCTGAATCCTCTGGGATGAGCAACCCCAGCAACCTCTGCCTCCAAGTATTGATCTAACAGAACAAGTCTTTTCCTAATAGGACAAAGAGTGTGAGTTGCTCCCAGCCTGTCCCAAAGGCAGGGCTAAAGATGGGCTAGAGAAGCCACTCGATACCTCAAGGAACAGACTAACAGTTTTGACAGAGGGACGTGAGTGAGCAGGATTTTTGATTCCCACCCCCAGACAGCAATTACAGAAGAAACGGGTATTGTTAGTGTCGATTTTCCTCGAGACCCACGTGGCCTGACACAGCAGCCGCCGACTGAGACAGAGGCACAGGCATCTTGTCGAGAGCAACACAAAAGCTTTTCTTTGCAGGAAATTAAAAACAAGGAAACAAACAACAGCACTTGCGTAAGCTCCAGACTGGCTCAGACAGAAAATTACCTCGAGACTGTGTTCCAGATCAATGGATCAGCTGCATCATGGGGTAATTAGCACCTTGAAATTATTCAGCAAGCCAAGGGGTGGGAATTTTAAGGGAGGGTGGTGAGGGAAAGGTGAGAGCAGCAGGAATAAGGATAGATTTTTCTGGAAAAAAGTCAAGCTTGGCTCTGGCTGAACCCAAGCTGCAATATGAACGTGGCTTTGGATGCTTTTGCAACCAGGCAAAAGGGGGACAAGAGGGAGCTGGAGGGGCTGCGGACACTGCATCCAGGGAACGGGTATATGGTACCACCATGGAAAGCAGAGCAAATCTTGTCTGGCTGGTACTAAAGGTATCTGCCCAGTTACACCACAAGCCTATTCTCTGCTGTACCCAGCACTCCAAGCAAGGCAAAACTACTCTGTCAACAGATCCTAGCTGTGCCAGGTATGTGGATGGGCACAAGGGGCAAACTGGCCACAAGGCAAATGCTTCAAGCAGGTGCCAGCTCGGTTAGGGCTCTGGCAGGTCCACCAGGAGTGTGGGGACCAGCCCCATCCAGAGGAGCGAGCATCCTCACAGGGGCTGGGTGGCCCTCTCCAACCATGCTCCTTGACAGCATGCACACCAAAAACCTTCATCCTTCTGGATGTTATAAAGCTAACGGTGTGATCATTCGTGCCGCTGTTAGGAACAGGAAAATCTCATTATTTACTATGTGCTGACATAATGCTCACATATATGTAACGTGCTTTACTGTTGCTATCAGAGAAGAAATGACTGTGGCTGGCTCCAGTACAACCTCTTTCACGGCCCTTCTTCAAACAAACCAAATCTCCAAACTCACCCAAGAGAAATGAGACATTTGCTCACACGGGTCCTGTTCCCCATCCCACTGGGACCAACTCCCTCTCCCCGTCAGCCGGGAAGCACACGTGCCTTTTGCTGTGGGGGCTTTTCTCCACCATTCCTGAACACCAACCCACAAAAAAGTCAGATTAAAGCAACTACATGACAAAGCCTTACTCCTTTCTAACAGGTCTCCCTGCTTCTATTATTAATCTAGGATGAAAGGAAAACCACCTCTGTCCAAACAGTTTTCTATTATCATGAATGTGTTTGCATCTAATCTGAACATGGGGAGGCCAAGGCAAGCGGAGTGCAAAACTCTTTCAGGCACTGATGCTCTTAACACTTTAAAATCATGCTAATCTGATAAGGCACTGAGGGAATTATGCAAGTAAACAAAGCCAGGCCCCCGATAAGGAGTATTAGAGAGAGCACACAGCACATATTTAGCGCTCGGAGGGAGGGAGGCAGCGATGGCTAGCAGCGATGGCTAGCACCGTTCCCTGCAGGCCCGTGCAGGAGAAGGCGGCACAGCGGCCAGCACCGGGAGGAAAGTCAGCCTGCCCCAACCACTGACCGCTGTAGCCCATGACAAGGAAAATTAAACAGCAGGATGCAAGCGCTGCTGCTCACAGCTAGGTTTTCCTGAGCATTAACATTTGATCACAGCACTTCCTTCGCCAGGATACAGAGAGCTGGAGGAGGAGGACAGGCTAGAAACCACAAACAAAAATGGCCAGGACATAAGGGTCAGCTGCAAATGAAGCACATGGGAGACAGGAGGCTCCTCTTCTTGCCTCTGCATGGTTGGTTGGTGTTTGGCAAAACTTGAGTCCTCTCCGATTCCAGGTTGCCGGTAATGCTGCAGCTTCGTGCTTTTGTCAAAATGATGCAGGAAGGCTGCAGACTGCTGCCTGCCCTGCCGTGCTGCCTTTGCTGCGAACTCACCTCCTGTCTCCCTGCAGAGTCCTCCAGAAAAACAAGCCTCACCAGTTGGAGGAAAGCTGATCTAACTCCTAACTCAACTTTCTAATTTAGGGGCAATTTTTCAAAAGCCCCTCCCTACGCTGGGACACACAGAGCCTGACTCTGCACAAGTGCTGCTCTCAGCCTAGAGGTGCTGGCACTGCTCTGGGGCTCAGCGCCTCGAAAATATCAGGCTGCAAATCAAACAAACCCACCCCAGAGCAGCAGATACTTCCTATGAAGTTTTGTTACCATCTTCTTCATCTCACTTTCCTTATTTACGTAATGGGGATATGAACTCTGTCGTTTCAGGAATGCTGACGAGTGATTAATAGCTGCAAAGCATCTGGAAGGTAAAATGCTCTGGGTAATTATTACCCTGAGTGACAAAGAACAAGACAGTTCAAGAGTACACACTGATAGATTACAACATCATACTAGAAGGCAGCACCCAAAATCTCCCAGCAACTCCCGTCCGAGGGACCAGCTCCAATGCTATACCTTGTGAGAGATGCCATGACATTTTCACCTCTTCTTCAGCATTTGATTCTATTGTTATTATGATAATTGCCAGTGGGGAAAAAATATATTGATGGGGTGAGGGCATGCTCCAGGAGGGGCTCACACTGATGGGATAAAGCAGGAGTAGCCACTCTCCCACCACTGGCTCCCTTTCCTTGGCATCTGCTGTCAGGAGCACGATTCAACGGGAACAAGGCACATGAGGCAGGCTGGTCCCTTTGATGTGTTGTATGGGACCTTGCCTGGAGCACCAGAGGGTGAACAAGGACACAATACCTCTCCCATTTCCCACTCACCCACTTGCACAATTAATTCCAGGAATCTGGGATTCTTGAGAATTTTCTCCTCTTCCTCCAGCAAATTTGGCTGAAACCAGCCAAGCGGGATCATTCCCTGTATGTGTGCAAATCTTACCTCCCTACTTTCCTATGGAGAACATCGGTGTTCCTGAGACAGGCTTTCAGGTAATCCAGCGCTAAGAGTCACCAAAACAGCAGCATTAGTAGTAATTAAAAATGGGATGCTTTCCGCACCAGGCTGTATACTTCGGAGGCAGCCAGTTCACCCAAACAGGATTATGATAGCTCAGGATTTTACTTCTTTATTTCCACTCCCTTAACCACGGTATCAATGCAGCCAGCCTTGGAAGAAATAGGCACAAAATTCACTTACGCTGAGATGGGTCTGAAGTGAAAATGTATTTTTCCTCTATTTCTCCAGAACATTCAAGACAAATACAAATATGGAACAGGACTGACACCGGAAAGCAAATAGCATTTAGTCACCCACACAGACCTCTAACAAGCACTTTACTGCTAAATGAAAATCCCCTGCTAAAGCAGTTTAGTTCAGGGGAAGGAAACCTTTAGGAGAGTGGTAGGAGAACTCCCTGACCGCTCATTTGTGGGAAATTAGAGGTAAAAACAAAACATACAAAGGAAACCAGAATGGTTTAAGTGGGAAACCTCCAAAATGAGGAAGCAGTTGGGCTGTGGTGGCCTGCTAGCACATAAACATATCATGTGCTTGTGTGCATCTATATACATGCTCCTATATGTAACACATAACCTCACCAGCTTCTGCACAACGAGCAGTGCTCTCCCCCCCGACCAGCCCCGTTTCCAGTGAGTAGCAGGCTTGCACGACAGGCAATTTCCCTCCAGGCCACACAGGTAAGCTGGCATCAGGAGTATTTGTCCCCTTTTTGACCCCAGCGTGTTGGTTCATACCATTTATGTATTTTTGATCCGTAACCCACGACAGAGGTTTTTGGCAGCGTTGCTGGAAGGTCAGTGAAGGACCACAGAAGAGCAAGTCCCAGGCACAGAGCCCTTGCAGAGCATGATCCATCAGCTGCCTCTGCCAGGAATTTGCTGTGTTTTGAAGTCAAAGAATCTCTTTCAAAACCAAAAAACCCACTCAGGCCTCCATGCCAAGATGGCAAGCTGGCGGCCCGGAGCTGGTGGAAGAGCACAGGGAGCATCCCACGTTCAGACAGGGCAGCCAACCTCGCAGAGACGCTCTGCCATGAGACCTGCATGAAGGTGCTGGGGAGAGGGAAGGGATGGGGTGAGATGAAAAAGGAAGATTCATGCCCAAGGAGAAACACCCTCTGAGAACAGGCTCTGCTCCTGCCCAGCACTAAGCATGCTGTTGGGCAGCCGGTTTATCAGCGCTGCCTACAGCAGGAGGAGGCGCCTGCAGAGCTGACAGGGAGCTAAGACCAAGGAACCATTCCCTGGATTTCCTTTTCCCTCCAAGGACAACAAAAGACATCTCATAACTTCAACCTTACTTCCATTAGGTGTCAGCGAACATCCCCCTGATGATTCTTGGCACTGTCTTGTTGAATGATTTGATACAAGGGTTCAGGATGTGTGCCAGAGAGGACAGGTTCAGCCAGGAGGACGACTTTGGTCCTGAGCCCCTGTGGAACAGTCAGGTGAGGCTGAGGAACAGGAGACAGCTCCGTGAAAAAGGGCCAGGTATATCAACAGTGTGGGGATAAACGTGCCAGGGTGAGCCACCAAATGCACGCTCTCTTGAGTTCCCAAGCAAACGCACGTGGACATGTTATATACGCCAGGAGATGTCGGGGCAGGGGGAAGAGCTATGGAGCTGGGTTTTCAAACGATAAAAGAGCACAAATCTTGAGGGGATGGCACTTAGGAGTTTCCAGCAGTCCTATTTCTAAACCCTAATTCCCACGTGCCTGAAGAGGGTCTAGAAGAGAAAGTGAATACAGGGGCCAGGAGCTTCCCCTTGCACAAGTCAGGCATATATTTAAAGAAGTAACAGAGGAGAAGAGTTGAGTTTTATATTCCCTGCCGGAGATAAACCACAGCATCCTGTTTTTCAGTGCTCAGGTTTAGAAAAAAAAAATCCACCAAACTTGCCAGTTCATGCCCACTGATCTCACAAGACAGTACCCAGGGATATTATCATTACAATTGCTCATTTATCATTTCAAATTTACCATTTATCATTACAAATGCTTCATCACGGGATCACCCCTCCCTGCATCTTCCCATCCCACGGTGGAGACAGCCTTTCCTGGGAAGGGACGATCCCCACAGGATTAGAGCATTTCACGGACTAAGCACAGCCCCCCCACTGCCTCCCCACCTTCTCAAAACACACTATTTCTTGAACAGGCACAAGTGACGCTACAAGAAATACGTACGATGGTGATTTTCGGTGGGTGGATAACAGCATCCTTTCTCCCCTGGGCGCCCACCTCTGGGCTGCGGTGGGTACCAGCAGCCAGGCACTCCCCCGGCCGTGGCGGTGTGGCGTCACCGCTCACCCACTCACATTCTGGCACGTGAATCTTCTGTTTAATAAACTTTCCCGCAGTTTGTGTTTCTCGGTAACCCTGCGGTAGTCGTCATGGTGACAAAACTGGGGTCCTTGGCGACACACCAATGATGCTGCAAATCTACGATGACTAATCCTAAAAGCCTAATTTGTAAAACTCATTTAAATGCTTAAAGATACGCAGGTCACCGCAGGGGTCGATTTAATGGCTATGGCATATCTGGTGGTGAAGCAGTTGTTACAGGAAGAGCAGCCAGGGCATCTTCTGGTCATAAAATTAAGTGGATTTTTAATGTGAGATGTAGACTAAAGAGATTAAAAGCAACGCGCAATTTAAACACAGGCACAATAACAAACCCAGATGATTCCCAGTCAAAGAGCTGGTAAAAGCTACCAGATGAAACGCTATTTTAAATAACAATCCCACACAACAATATCGCTGATACAGTATCGCCTGGTTTATTTGTGCCTATTCAGAACGGAATGAATGCTCTTCTCAACACATCTTGCCCATGAGTGTGAAAAACCATGGCGCGGCGCAGCCGAGCCCACCCCCCCAGCCCCATTCAAAGCACACAGAGGATGCAGGCTGAGGACCCTGCCCCACGCCACCCTCCCCTGTGAACGTCCCACAGGGGAGACTGCAGGACGGCGGCTCTCATTACCTAGTCCATGTTTTAGACTTTCGGCTCTTTGCTGGCACTAAAAAATGCATGGCCACATCTCCAGTTAATATGCTGACGACATCACCGAGGGCAGAGCGCCAAAGTAAGTATATTGCTCTAACTGCGCTTGGCTGGACCAACACGGCAGCGTTAAAGCCATCAGCTCTTTTTTTCCACAGCTTTTGCGTTTCTCCTCTCCAACTGCCTGCCACCTGGCATTTAACACACGTAGGCACAAGGAAATGGAGAGTGGCTTCTGCTAACACAGAGACCAGCAAACCCCCCTTTCCACGGGCACTCTTGGCCTCTTTATACAAATAAAGCAATAGGCACTGTAGACCGTATCTTACCCCACAGAAAGCAAATCACACTGCCCTGCGGCTGTAGAGTCCTAAATCTTTATCCCATAGCACCAAACAATAATCACTCACGTAACTTGTAGTTTTGAGTAAGCATTCACATCGCTCTACTCAGCAGCTACCAGGGACAAGCATCAACACACAACCAAGCTAAGCCAGTCAATCACACAGGGATATGATCCACTGCCTTAACCCACTGCCCTCCCTACACAGGCATCTTCCAGGAGAAAAAACAAGCAATAAAACTAGTTGTTCAGTAAAATCCTAGTTCTACTTACTTATCAGGATTTCCCCCTCCTTAAAACTGGATGCAACAGAACTGCACTTGCCATTGTGGCCGACACAGAGCCAACTCGAGTGCAGAGCACCGTTGGTTCCCTTCATTAGTTTGTCAACATTTCTGCTCCTGCAGAGGAAATTGAGTTTAACCAGGAGTTATCTACACTCATACTTCATTATACTGCTGCAATAAAGCAACAGCAACAACAATAATTACTATGGGTACTAATGAGTTCTACTGCACCTTCAAGAGCAAACGGAGCCGCATGATGTATGCAATGCTTGCTTGGTGCAATCAAGATGCTTCTTGGGTAAATTCATGCAAAACAAACGCTCTGTAAGTCTTGAAGCTAGACTCAACCTTTGCTCTTTTGAAAAGCAAAACCCCTTGCTGATCCCACTGGGGACTGAACCAGCGATCCTGGAGGACTTGGACAGTTAGACACAATCTCTGGTCACCTAAAATAGCAGCTGTTACTGCTGCAATGGAAGCATTAGTCTCCTTGACCGCAGAGATGCCATAGCTCATTAACAAGACACATCTACTATAGTAAGAAACCTGAATATAGATTTATGGCATTGATATTGACATTCTGGTCTTTGTGCTTGTGTATAGAACAGCACAACGACTGTTTTCAATAATGAGGAAGAGAAATGGCAATGATATACACCAATTACAGCAAAATTGGTGTACGGGAGTCCAAACCCCGCTTTCTGAATCATGACGTGTGAACACATGATCCAACTGAGGTTGCTTCAGCCATAGCTCAGTCTCACCACTGAGATAACAGGTCTAACTACCCTCTCCTGGTACTACTGCGAGGCTTTAATTAAATCACTCCTATAATTTTGCGATACATAGTGATGTTTATGGGCGTTTAAGTTTCTATGCAGATTGAAATCCTGGATTTGTGGATGTGAGGAGTTTTTTTTGCTCAAGGCTTTTTCAGCCAGGACTATTTAGGCTTTGCTTGTCAAAATAACAAACCTCGCAGGGTCCCCATCAGTGATACAGCTCTCTGCTGCTGCCTGTGTTTCCTCCCTGCAGCTCTTCCTTGGGTCACCTCCAGCGGTCTGTCACGTCCCCTTGTCCCCCCTGCCCTGCCCAGCAACCACAGCTGATGTCTAATTCCCTGCCCCAGAGAGGCAGCCACTGCCCCTGAGCCCCAGACACGGCACTTCCATCTCGCAGCACTGCTCAGCCTAGGCTGCCCGCCCTGCCTCTGGGAATGCTGCTCCAGGCCCTGCACAGCTACATCAACATTTTGGTACAGAAAATAAGGGCAAAACGTGGCCCGCATCGCACCACTCCAGCGCTGGGTAAGGGCACCTTGGGGGTTTACTCCATTTCTGCAGTTGCAGCTGGGCTGAGCATTTAGACACTGATGTCAGGTCCTGTCGGCAGTTCAAGGAGGAGCTTTAGGATGGAAAAGGCAATATACTTTTAGCCGCAGCTCAGCTACAGAAGAAGAGCTCCCTATAAAACACCACCTATGAACCTGTCGAGTTTTCGATGACTGCTGCATGAGCAACTGCAAAATCTATTCCCTGCTACGCTTGACACTCACCTCCTCCTGAAAACCCAGTGTCTACCACAGACATTTAAAGCTCAGCTGAACGAACTATCAGAAAAGGGGCTGCGTGGACTGACGGTGTGGCCAGTGGGGTGTGCAGAGGCAAGCTGAAGAGGCATGTACCATCTCTAAAACTCCAGGCAGAAGAGAAAAACAAGACTGGAGAAAAAGAGGGATAAGAGACAGAACAGGTTGCTGTGCAGTCTAGGGGACTTGTAAGCTCTTCTCAACATCTGCAGAAGTGTTTGAATCCAGAACCAGAAACCCTGGGACGACTCTAGTTAAATGCTTCAATGAACTGGAAGTTATCTTCCAGTATATTTTTAGTTGGCACCAACAGGCATTACATAATGGCTATTATATAACAGCACCACAGCTACAAATACTCTTTTGGGCTTTTATTTTTTTTTCTTTCTCTTCCTCTCTTCCCCCCCCCCCCCCCCCCCAATCATCTCCTTAGTCAGGGGACTGATCAATAATTGCACTCCATCAAACAAGGGAGGCAAATCCTTAGGAGAAAAAAAAAATCACATGGAGTAAAAATATTGTTACTAAGCCTGTGAGTGCTTCTCCTCTCTTGCCCAACCTCAAACAGAATTAACTATTCCCAGAATAGAAATTCCACTAAAGCTTATCTGTAGTTTAAAGGGACAGGCTATGATTCTGCGCAGACACCATGTTTCTCAATACGGTGTTTGTATGTGTGTTTATCTCACAGTGATGATAGCTCAGAAGACAAAAATAAGGGGGGAGCACTATGTAAGAGATACTGAAGAAAAACTGAAGGAGATTTTCTTTATCTGCTGGCAAGATCATTGCCCGTTGGTGTTTCTTTAAAATCTTCCTCTGGCATACTTTTTATCTTTCCTTCCTAACAGCCATACCGGCAGAGCAACAGAGACTTCGCTTCGCAACTAGGTGCTACAGGAAAAAAAAGAAGAAAGTTTCAAAAAAGTAGAAATGTTTCCTTTCCTTTATTTCCTATCCCTGAACCTAGAGAGCCAAAGCAGGCTCTCTGCCTCTGAATGCAAAAATAAAAATCAGTTCAGTGGCACACCATGAGCTCCCACATCACGCCACCCTATGGGCTTAGGCAAGGGCTCACTTTGCTTTTGTTATCCCAGCACAGAGCCTCTCTGACAAACACAGCGCTCTCGGTAATTCTGCCTTTTTCAGGCTGGTCCTCTAAAACAAATGAGCCACTTCCAGAAAGAGCAAAAGACATCATCTGAAAAATAATCACTTCTTTGCTAGCAAGCTGCTCCCTTCTGCTGTTTCACTCTCCCACCTCCCCAAACCTAGTAATGCCACTGATACTCTCCTGACTTGTGCTAGGTTTATAAATAAACCAAACCCTGAGCTACCTGGATGGGAAGGCATCATGCTGAGCGCATCACTGGGCGTCACACACAGGAACGAAAACAACTCTGAGAGAGCGGATAAATAAAAAATACAAAGGCAGCTGCCTGAAGAGCACTAAGTCAATGCGGAGAGAGGCTTTTTGGCTTTAAAAGCTGTCACAGCACACAGCAGACGTAACTACTGATAGCAGCTCTGAAGGCAGCGATTGCAGCCCAGTGCAGAAGGACAGCCTGGCGGGGCTTGTCATGCGAACATGACCAAAAAAAAAAGGCAAGAAAACAGGACAAAGAGGGAGCAGAAGGGATAAAAATTAGTTAGCTGGCACAACAGTGCTAGGTTTGGGCTGAAGTAGTGCAGCTGCCGGGAGGAGTACCATACAAAACCTTATCAAATGCATTGTTATATTATTACATGGGGAATACTGCCTTGCTCTGTTTTGAGGGCTTCTGACACCTAGCTATTATGATCTTCAATAATTAACTTGAGAAAAAAAGTAATACACTGGAAAAGCTGGCTTGAGAAGTTGAGCTGCAAAGATACAAATGCATGAGACTCCTGCTCCACAGTGCTCTGCAAGTGGTCCACGCTAACCACAAAGAATACAGCCATTTGTCATTCAGGACTGAAAATATTACAGAAACAAGTGTCAAAACAAGCAAAAGCATTAAGTTTACTTGCATTTGTCATGGTTTTCTCCTCTACACAAGCCATTAAGGGATTTTACAATAACCGATCACTTGCAGCACTGGGAAATAGCAAAAACAAGCTTAACTGAGACAAACGTTCATGGTTCTCAGGAGAAATGCTCCTAATTCATTTCAAAGCTACTCTGCCCTGCTGAGCCTCCAACCCCAGGTGCTCAGGATAAAGGCATTTGATACGGGTCCGGACGCCGTGTTGTTTCTGCTGTTGAGTGCCCTTCTCAAGATCAAAGCTCTGCAGGCAAACACGGCACAACTGCTAAATCCCTTGTTAACGAACCGTTCTACACTGCTTTACATACGTATCGGTAGCTTGTTCATACATGTATGCAAATGTGGGGGCGGGGGGGAAGACCTCCTCAGGAATCAACAGCTGAACATAGGGTCAGGCACTGTTTATCAAAGTGGCGATTGCAGTTGCTGTTGCAGCACTTGCGTTGGAGCCAGCAGCAAACTGCCTGTCCGCAAGCAGCACAGCCACAATGGGAGCGCGCCTGGGGGGTCTTCCTGCTGGGGGGAAAGAAAAGGATGTTTAATTTAAAAGGAAGGGAGCAGCGTACTAACTGTGTGAACTTGTAAAAATCAGGTTTCACTCTGACATACTCGAAGTTTGGCCAAAGAAAACCAGCTGAACTCTACGAGGACAGAACAGCACAACCCTTCTCCATCGGGAGCTTCCTTTGCCCAGCTCCCCATCACTCCCAGCCAGCAGGGAGGGGGAAAAGCTGCTAAAAAAGGGCTCCATATGCACCTCCTGCGCTCAAGGACCCGACTGGGGCAAAGCCCAAAGTGGCACTGCTGTGATGTGCTTGAGACGCTGCAATCAGCCTGACACCAGGGAGAGAGCAAACACCGAGGAAGGGACTCCTGGATTTTACCCCCACTCTGCCACAGACGTGTGGTCACATCTGAGCCCAAACCACTCAACCCACCAAAGCAGTGTCCAGGAGGTGACACAGGCAAGTAGCTCGCTCTTTCCCTTGCCCCACTTGTTCTCCACACCTCAGTGGACCCAAACATACGTTCCCATTCCCCCCAGCGTCTCCACACATGCCTTTGCAACAGCCTGACGTTATCAACCCTCTCTCCCGTGACAGCAGCACAGTTATCCCTCATCACCTTGACACATAACGCACTAAGGTTCAGTTCAATGGTGTTTCAGTGCTCCTTGGTTTTTCACTTTTAAGAGCCTTCCAGAGATGCACGTGCAACAGGACTGCGAAGAATCCTAACCAGCTGCATGGCCAAGCACAAGCCTCTGCAAACATGCTTCTGCTGGGTAAAAAAAAAGCCAACTTCACTGTAAAGATTGTTCCACTGTATTTAAAATGGAATTAAAACATATTTAACTCATGTAAGTGATATGTAATAAATTTAAGAATAAAATAAAAAGCCTCAGATCTGCAAAATATAAGCCATTAATCAAACAGACACTCTGAAAGACTTCACTGTGAAATCTCTAGTGATTAGCTATGGGCACTCTGCCAAAGAGGCCTGCAAGCTCTGTTTCACTGACATGTATTTTTAAACTAGCTCCAGCAAAGAGGAGGCCATTTGGGGCACAGAATACCAGCTTTGGGGGCTGGGACCAGTCCCTGTCACAGATTATCTTGCAGAGCATCTCTCTGTAGCTCAGTTCTCTGTCTCGAAGTCTGGGATAATATGCCCTGCTCCTAATTCCTGCCTAGCTGTTACAACTAAACCTGTAGGGCACGGACCACCTCTCCCTACTTCTATGTAGTATGCAATGTGCCTCTGTCCCTGTTTGGTGATGATGGCTGTGTACATCTGCAATATACACCATGGAGACAATAAAAAAAAAAACCCAGGGGTGAAAGATCTTCAGGCATAACACAGCCGGTCTATGGCAGAGCCAGTTAGCCTCAGATCATTCCCAATTCTATTTAATGCATTATTTGAAACCACCCAGCGATAGAGAGCCTTCTGCCTCTTTAATAGCCTATTGATTAAATGTATTGCCACAGCCCCATGACACCAAATACTAGAAGCATCTCTCAGACTGCATTAACATCCCCTGCAACTCCAGGTATGCCGAAACCTGCCTAGGCTGGGTCAGGAGAGCTGACGTTTCATCAAGCCAGTGGCCCCTGCCAACTCGTGCCGAGCAAAATATCCATTAACTTCTCTCAGTTTGCAAATAGCCCAGAACACTGCAGAGACAAGAGGTTACACTGGTAACAAACAGAGAATTAAGCTGACAGTTTTAGAAGATTAGTAAAGTGTTGCTTTCCATTCAAATTAGGGGGGGGAAGATTACTTACAAAACAGAACTTCCCCACCAAAACATTTACTCTCTGCTGAGATGCAGCGAGAGATATTTGCATTGCTGCAAATCCTCATTGACAGAAAAGCAAATGTTTAAAAAGAGGGAGAAAACCCTAAGAATTCAGAAAATAATGGCAGTTAAAGGGCTTTCAGATTGGTCTGCGTGGAAGAAAATGGGTAAACAGTGCTCACCTAAACTCTGCCAGAGCAATAACCAGTTAAAGGGTGCAGAGCAGTGGTCGGCCTGGGCGAGCAGGCTGCGCAGTGTTAGTCCCACCGTAGCATCTAACTGCAGCTGCAGCACAGCGAACCGCTGCTTGGCTGGAAGGACTCAGCGAGTTCACTCCTCTGCTCCGGTCAGAGCCAGCGCTTCCCTCTCTGAGAGCAATGGTGGGGGTTCAAACTCACAGTCACTTCTGTAGCTTCTGGATATCCTCAAGCGAAACAAGGTACAGTCCCAAAGGGTTGCTCCGAGGGCAGGGTCCTGAGCAGGCAGCACCTCTGTGGCTTGGCTCCTACCTGCTAACCTTACAATGCACAACAGCTGGGGGAGAGGGAAACCTGCCTAGGAAGGTGAGGTGTAATTAAAAAAAAAAAAAAAACAGAGCAAGCAGAAAAGCAGACATCAGTATCTTCACTGTGCCTCACCAGCTGAGAGTGATTTAACATGCAGCTTTGTTTTAAATGCCTGTACCACATAAGTTTTTAATATAAGTTTTTACTGATCGCTTTACTTGCAACAAACAGATCAGAGACAGCAGTACTCTGATGGGCCCCTCCCTGCACTTGTTTCAAAGAGATATTTCTTGCCCCCATGTTTACATTTCAATCTAATACAGAGAGGCAACGGATGTAAGCAAAAATGCATTATAGCTGCTTTCACAGCATCAGAAACATTAGGAGAGTAAAGAAGATAAGTATAGACAAGAATAGCTTAAATTCATTTCTGCAGACATAATCCGAGAAGTGTGAAGTGGAACTTCTCTGTGCATTGCTGGGAATCAAAAGCAACAGAAAGTCCCATGACAGGGCTTAGCAGAAGCTCAGCACAACCTCTTGAGCAAAGAAGTAGAACAGGCGTCTTCATATAAACACAAGTTCTGAAAGAACTGATTGAGAGGGATGACGGATGTCCCAAAAAAGGAGGCTTATAAAGTGATGCACAATAAAACACTGCTCCGTAGCTTTACCCTCTCCTCCTGAGCTGGTAAATCTGTGGGGAGAGGGGGCACAGCCCTGCCAGCAACCTCAATGCTCAGCATGCTCTTCGGCTTCGACTCTTGTCTTCAGGCTGTCCTTCCCCAACTCTGTTTCCAAAGTGCTACCCTGACACAGCTAAACTCTAATTTGTAAGAATTAGAATTGGACCTACCAGTCTTGGGTCCTAAAAATATAAATAAAAGGACAGCTAACTTTTTCAGCTCTGCTGTGCCCTGTTGTTGTTGTGACACAACATGGGACAGCATGGTATGAAAGAAAGCATAGAAGTGAAGCGTCCTGCAGAACAAAGCCGTTGTGTCTGTGTTGGACTCGCATGACCTCTTTCTTAGGGTAAACAAATCTGGACTTCTGAACCAGACACAGTTGGAGATGACTCTCCACTCCCAGGACTCCCAACTGATCGTGAAGATAAAAGAGAGCAAGAAAACCCTAAATGCTCCGTTGTTGCAGCCCCACGTCTCCCATGTGTGGCATGGATGGCCCTTCAAACAGGTAAAAGCAATCCCTTGACCTGCTAGACCCGAGTTAATAATTGATTAACCATTTATTTATCATTTATTAACCTTTCATAACTTCCCTATACGTGTGCCCTTAACAAAAAGGGTGAGCCGCCTTCTCAGTCTAGCTGGACACTACCTGCAGAGTTTCCCCATAGGAAAAATCCACTCCAGATCCCATGACTGCCTGGAATTTGGGGGCTATTACCCATGCTTAAAAAGCAATTAATCAATGATCAGGGATCATGCCCCACAGCACGGTCAGTAACAATGCTGCAAATCAAGTTAAGCACTAAAGCTTGTACCAATCTCAGTGGAGGATGAACACCCATTTAGCACCTGGAGCTGGAAACAGTGGTTCCTTGCAGCCAGCTTCTCACAAACCACCACCCTGGAGCCTGCTTTACACCAACCACGCCAGCACAGTTACTAAGGGTTTATTTTACACATAAAAATGTTGTTTGAAGTGGTACAATACTGAATGCTCTGAAGGTAGGAGGCTGCCAAACTGAGGTTGTCACAGACAGGGACACAATCCTATTTGCCATTAAGCCAATATTTCTTTTCCTAAAATTTGCTTTATTTAGTTTCCAGCTTCCAGCAGCAGGAAAGATGCAGCTGTCTGCAGCCCCCAGCCACATTTACCACTCGAGCTAGATGCTACATGCTACCCCAATGTGGGAGCTTTGGACACTTCAGTAATGGATCTCAAAGCAATAGCCTGTAATGATGCAACTGAATACCTGCATGGTGAAGCAGACCACAAGAGGAGGTAAATTATGACAGGCAACCTGAGTTTTGCCATCAGCCTTTCTAACAACCCCAGGCACTTTTAGTAATAGCTAAACCAAAATGCTCAAAACCAAAACCAGCTCAGGCACTGGAAACTACAGAAAAACTGAAACTGCATCAGAGCTTCATTGTGTTCTGCACATTCTCCTCTCTTAGAGCCAGCCCATGAAGACCTGCTGCCATATGCAGTGCAACTGCAGCTGGCCTTCGCCGCCGCCCAGAGCTGGTGTGGAATGAAAAGCACCCGTTGCTGGTGAGTGAGACAGGTAACCCACGCCACGGCAGTCCTCAGCAGAGGGAGCAGAGAGTGCTCAGGGCAGCCCATTTCTGCTCATCCACACACCCAACACCCACCAGCCTGTTCCTGTTCCCTCCTCCCACCTCCACACTCCAGTCACTCTCACCAGCAGTACTCAATCCTCATCATCTCCTCCCATTCTCCCTGTTCATACATTCAGCTTTACTCTTTTTTTTTTTTTTTTTCTTTTTTCTCCTCTTGTCCTCTCCACTAGTCCTGTGCCCTGCCTTCCCCCAACACCTTCCCCCAACACTACGTCCCACCCCACTCGCCTGTCCATCTCCATCACTGCTGCTCTCACCCAGGTTTCTCCCCTCCAATCTCAGACTCACTATTTATACCTTTATTTTGTTTCCTCCTTTGCATTATGTTCGTAACAGCAGGGCCAGGAATCTCCCCTGCTCCTGCACACCCCTGAGGGTCCCTGCTCCCAGCTGCAGCACCGAAGCTGTTGTTACAAAGCTGTTTCTTCTGATGCCTTACCTGCACCCTAGGTGTACAGCACGCTCTGCCAGCACGTGCTGTGCTACAGACTGCAAAAAATGACAAGAGACTCCATGTCACTTCTGACACTGGTGGAAAAACTACAGGGCACAGCAAACCTACACCTGGGCTGAATGGTTTCAATAAGGCAAAAGCACCTTCTCATCCAAAGACACCTCCCCTGCCAAAGCACGAGAGGGCTACAGCTCTTCAAAGAAAAGGCTGTCAATATTTTGCAGTATTTCCTTTCAAGCTGCGCCTGAGAATGGCTTAATTAAAATTTAAAAAAAATCCCAAAAAACAAACAACTGAAAAAGTCAGGTCCCCTGGCGCTGAGGATCTCACCCCAGGTTGCCAAATTTAGCAGAGAATCACGCAAAGACCTGGGGTATTTTAATGGGAAACACTGGGCGAAGTTAAGAGAAGGTTGTACTTACTACCAGCCCCACCTATAACAAGTTTTAAACTTTTGCTGACACAGTTCATTATCTTACAAAACAAATTGCTCCAAGTGAACTGTGACATTAGTGTGTGTGTGATTCTCCAGTTGCTCAGGCTATTAACGTTTAAGATGTAATTAGAAGTAAGGGTAGAAAATAGCCTTTGCGGAATATTTTTCAGACCATTAGTTGAAAGAATTTTCCACACAATTTCTCTCTGGCATTTCTGAGTACAAGGGCCTTCTCTTTATCAAGTGCTCCCCAGCCTGCTGAGCACTGTGTGTTTTTGGTAGCCGTGCCAGCCACCCACCCAACGGGCACCAGCGACTACAGCTCTTATTCCACTACCTCACCAAACCGGTGAAGATCCGGTCCAATTAGACTTATATTGACAAGGGGCTGCCTTGTTTCACTCGCCTCAATGGAAAAAGGCCAAATTAATCATACTCTCAATTTCACGAGCCCCTCTTGGTAGCCAAATTGTAAGAGAATTGAAGAAAGCAGCTGGGAGAAAAACAACAATAGATTATTGCACATCTTTGCACTGTAAAACCTGTACGTATGGTCACTATCCAGCAGCAGGGACTCTGTCCACTTACTAACATACAGTTCATTAAGGCAGCTCTTTTCCATACGGAAAATTGTTCACATTAAGCCTCTTTGCCTTCTGCTCACCTTGGAAATAAGTACCTTCTGCGCTTCGTTTAAAACCTTTTTTGCCACCTAGAACCCTCTAGCTGCAACGGCTGCTTGGAAAAAAAAGTATTTGCCAAACACACAAGAGTCTTGTCAGGTTTTTTGCTTCCTGGACAACATTCCTATTATTATTTACGCTGTAGCAGAGGCTAGGAGACCTGGTCGTGGACCAGAGCCCAGCTGCCTTGAGCTCATGGGGGAGGGTGGGGGGGGAGGAGAATCAGAAAAATTCAAAAGCATGAAAAGCAGCAGCTGAAAGGCAGTTACCTAATTCTTTTCCTTCTCCCAATTTTCCACCAAGCGCTTTTAAAGCATGATCTTTCCATTTTCAAACAAGGAAGCAGGCTGTATCCTACGTCAGTAGCCCAACTAATCAAAGCTGACAACAACAGTGTCCCCACCTAGAACAACCCATCAAAAAACATACCAAACTCAACCACAGGAATCTCTATAGAATAGGCTCTTCTTTTTTTTTTTTTTTTCCAATCCTAAATTTCCCTCCAGAAACTTTTCAACTGGAAAGCATTTTCAAAGCAGCTGGGGAAGGACTGAGCATCAGTGACAAACACCCTGAAATACAGCACTGCCCATCAGAGCTGCCCTGCAGCCAGCATGTGCCTCGTCTGCTGCGCTGGAGAGCCCCGCTCAAAACCCAGTGTCTTGCACTGCCAACAGACCATTACCTCCCCTCGCCACATAACCCAAGACAGATACATGCACGTTAACAAGGATTTTATGGGAGTAAAACCTCTGCTGACATCCTCATCCCTCCCGCTGTGACGAGCCGATCTCCCTCCAGCTGCCCTGCCTTCCCCCGCTTCCATGGGGCGGTACGTAAAGGGGTCCGGATTTTTCGATATTTAAGCCACGTTCAGCACGCCAGTGGCTCTCTTAGCCCCAGCTTAAAACGCTTAAAACGAAGCAGGTGCATCCTACTCCATATATCAAGGCATAGCTGACAGCTGTCCAAGTATGTGCTTCAAAATTGTATCATGTAGAGGCAAAATAACAAGATAACTTAATGATGCCTTAAAGGTGCAGCCTTTGCTCCACCGAGAGCATTGCTATTAAACCTCCTGTTCTCAAGAGTGTTTTTCTTTGGGGCTGGTGAAATGTACTCTGCAGTTCCTTTGAACTTCATGTTTACGAGACACAGGTTGTACTTTTGAAAGCGAACTGGTTTCAGTTTGTGGTTTTCCTTTCATCCAACTGGGAGGCAATCTGAGAAGCTGGCATGGATTGTCCTTGATTCTTGGACACATAAATACATTCCCTTGTAAAGGTACATACAAGCCACTAAAACCAGGCACACAGTGGCATGTTGGAGTATTCATCTAGGTTAAAAATTTGTTTATACAAATTCTAAAAATGAATTTCGGGGGAAAGTGATCTCTTTTCTGTTTAGAGCACGAAGAGACATGGTAAACATCCATCGGAGCAGGCACACCTGTCCTCTGCAAACAGCAGAGAGCTTGTTCAAGGGGCTGTTTTATTTTTTGTTCACTGGTTGAAATGCCAAAACAGACATCCACCAGAGGCTCATCCACATGATGACCCACATAAAGCCTCATCCCACATCTCTGAAGGCTCGATTCTAAATTTTTATTTTATTTTTTTTAAAATAAATAACCAAACCTAAAACCTGGTATCACTGAGGGTATCAGCTGTAAGCCAGCAGTACTCAGACATCAGGACACAACCTGCCACCTAGCTCCTGAGGACACCCTCCTCTGTCAGACTGCCATCAGTTACAGATGTCCATGTCTGTGTGTGAAGTGCCTATTTAATTCACAAACTCCAGAAATCCTTTGTTTGGTCCTGGGCCACCGAGTCCTGGCAGATGCTCTCACTAGACACGTTAAAGCTTGAAAATCCAATACACTTCTCAGTTTTCAGCTAGAGTTTCGGGACAAGTTTCTGAAAAAGAACAGCTAAAAATGTTTGCGTTTAATCCCCTTCTACACCCCTGAATAAATATATACATATACAAATATAGGTATATACATATATGTACACACAGGTATTATATATATGCACATGTATATATCTCTATATATAGATTGGCAACTCTTAATTACACAAGTTCAGCTCAAAGTGTTTCAGTAAATAAACACCTTACCCCAGCCCAGGGAAGCAGAAGAGAAAAACAACTATGAAATAAATACCTCGCAGGCACGGTTACTTCAGCAGGACTCCAGAGATTACCGTTTTAGCACTTACAATCTGCTTAGCAATGTGCAAGATACAAAGATAAAGAAATCAGGTTGATGGGGACCCTCCAAGGACATGCCACCCACAAGCCCAGTGCTGCTGACACCTCCAGCCCTCCAGAAGTCACCTCTCACATCTTACGAAACTGCAATTTCACGTACTCCCAAACCAACTCAAACGTCAGATGCAGACTGTGACTGCGGAGATACAGTTCATTCCAACTTCAAAAATTCAATAAATGTGGAAGTCAGGAAGCTGGAACTGAAAAGGGATTGGTAAATCTTGTAACATGAACACGAGGATGTTTTGGTAGAACATGGTGATGGAAATCCCAGCAAAAGTGAACCCAAAAGAAATGGACAAAACTCATGCAAAGCAAAACTGGGGACATTTACCACTTTTTGCCTAGATGGTGTGCAGAAAGCTTGGAGAGGGATTATGGAAGAAAATAAACTTGAGTTTTTACGCTACTCTGAAGGAAGTTAACCACTGTAAATAGTATCTTATACCTGAACTAGGTTCCTAGAGACAGGATTTCGGATGAAAAAATGATGTGATGCAAACTGATACACTGGTATGTGTATAAGGAGGAGGGGGAAGAAGAGAAAAGGAGGTATGTACCCAAATATACTGTGATTCTTTCCATTTGTCTTCTGGGGATGAAGTGTTTGTATTTTAGAATCTTTTTCTTCTCTACCACGAGAAAATCAACTGGATTTTTTTCTGCTAAAAAGAAAACCTACTATAACTGTAGTATAGTTCTCAGAGACAGGATTTTAAGGGAAAATATATTGTGAAAAGCTTATCAAAAGGCAGAATTTGTCTTACAAACTTTATCATTACTTCCTTAATAGAATGGAATGAAAGTGAAGACCTTCTGATGGAATTCTAAGAAATACAGCAATAAACAGTGAGTTCTCAGTGAAGGGACTTTTAACACAGGTCCTGCCAGGGGCCCCTATTATTTTATATTTTTATTAAGGCTCTGTTCACCCCCTTTCCTAAGTGGAGACACTGTGGATGAACATCAAGTAGATGTTTGAACATCTTTAAGAACTGTTGGGAGGAGAACTGTGAATAAGACAACAGGCATCACGATGCTACAATGCAAACAAACAGCACCTGAATCCCGATGACATTATCCGCGAGCAGGTTTAGAGGATCTGGAGTACAAATCCACACGGCACGCACACGGCTGCGCGTGCTGACAGAGGATGTCATGGAGATGGGAAGAATGAAGAGGCTTCAAAAGGGGCTGAGACAACTTTGTGGTGGATTGGTATACTGAAAGCTATTAAATACGGTAATAAGGATTCCACCTGTAATTTAGGAATCCCGCAGTTGTTGACTGGTGGGGAACTATAGTGGGGAAGGAAGAATACAAACTTTCTGGCTCCTCTCCTAGCCTTGCAGATCTTAGACAGAGGACAACCCGCGGGGCACTGCTCATTTAGCCACAAGCTGGTCTGAGCTGACATCCCCAGTTTTTTCAAACAGATCAGCGTCTCAACAGAACTGGGTAAGTCCAGACTAATGCAGGCAGTAAATTTTCACTGTTATTCTACACTGCAATTGATGCAGTAACCTCTCCCCCATTATATTACTGCGTCTGTGCGGGATTGGTCACCTAAAAGCAAATGGATGTACAGAATCCATACCAGAAACCTTCAAAAGAGACCTGTGGTTCAGTGGTACAGGACGTGCATGTGAAGGCTGCCCAATTGAAAGGCAGTGGTAAGCTCCAACTGCAGATTAGCAAACACCTAATTAAGGTTGCAAAACTTTTAAGTAGGCATCAGAATTTATCAGAACTACAATTTTGCATCATGGTTATATCAACAGGACCTTAAAGAAAGAGTGTAAAGCTCTGCAGTGATGAGGACTTGGTATGGGAACTGTCAGATTTGTGAGCTCTGGAAAGGAATTGAAATAGGGAGTAGAACAGTGAAAAAGAAAAAAATTATTTTCTTTTAGATTCAAAACTTCAAGGGAAGTCTAAGAATTAGAGGAGAAGGACCCCCGAACAACCACTTCCTGCTGTCACAGGAGGGAATTCAGACATCATCAATTTGTACAGCCCAATGCATAAAGCTTCCATAAGCACAAATCATGAGTCAGGATCTAATTAACAAAACCTGATGCTAACACCCTTTCCAAATTGAATAAATGATTTGGAAGAATAGTTGACTTGTATATTTATTTCTGTCACTGCCTGATTGTGTACTAAGTGCATGAGCCATAAAAGTAACATATGGGCAACTCTGCAGTGTAATATAACCCCCCAGAAGCCACAACCCTCGACTACAGGTAAATCCCATACGCTCTGTTGTTGCCTGTGTGTCTCAAACGCTCTGCAGCCTCAGCTGCGCAAGTCCTGTTAGTCTTGCTGTGCTGATAAAACATATTTCTGGAAGGTGGTTACAGCTGAAAGACAGATTTACTGATGACACAGTCCAAAAAGATGAGAAGCGTTTTAACCACAGGGGCAGAAGCGCGGGCATGCCTTTAGCATTATGCATCGAGTATCACAAGATAGACACATCTCTGCCAAGCGAAGCTGGAAATGCAACTCACTCGGCTTTCTCATCTGTAAGCTGCATACAAAATATTGGTGCCATGGTCAAATAAAACATTCTCCCATTTTAGGCACATTGCCTAATTAGAGGCCATTGTTATCTGAGAACACTGTTTTTGCAGCTGTCAGGAAATTAAATAACCCAAGGGTAACTTGGAATTAAATGAAGCTGTACAAACACATAGTCTAGCTCTGAAATCCTGATTCTGACAAGTTGCTCCTCTGCTTTCCAAGGGACGAAACATCTGACTGGGGCACGCAACTATGCTCTTCTGTCAAGCCATAGGATAACACACCACCAGCCCTTTGGAGGGGCCGATGTGCTAGCCCTTTAGAGACCGAGGACTTGCAAATCCAGATGTATGCACAGGCACTGCTGTCTCTTCACTTAAATCATCGGCACCTCCTGAGGAAAGACCTTCAGTGCAAGTGTCCACTAAGAGAGCAATCAGGGACTGATAAAAGGAAATGCTTACACAGAAACCACTCCTTTCATCTCATTTTCAATCAATTACTTCTCCTCTTGCAGTCCCTGTACCCTTTAAACTGACAGCAATTTAAAAACTAACCTGGTTCTACTTTTACAGTGACTTTTTAAAAAGTAAACAAAAAGGAGGAGTGCATTTCCAATGAGACTGGCGCAGTCATGTGAAAAGCACAAAAATGTCCATTTAGAAAATACGTTTATGGTGGCCTCCTTTCTTAGCTTCCTACTTGTGATTTCTCCTGTGAGAAACACAAAACCTCAGACTAACAGCAACAGTCCGAGTCAAAGAGCAAGGAGGCAAGTTCTTGCCAGGCCAGACACTGACTTAGCAAGAAACAGCATTGCACAAGGCGGCCAAGTCATAATGTAGAAGTTGTTCCAACGCGATAGCACGCTTCCGTGGGGCTGTGGGCACAGAGGGGCAAGCGACTCACCACGGACTGCGGGGGGGTCGCTAGAAAACTGTGGGTTCACAGCACTGTCTTAGAACAGATCCCCAAGTCTTTGGAATACAGCGGTAACTAAAGCCTGGTCTTGAAGTGCAGACAAGTAGATGGCAATTTGGGCTTGTAGTTACGGCAAAACCTGATCGGTCCCACAAAGCATGGATGCGACTTGAAACAAATCATTCGGTCTCCTTTTTATCAGTTTCCTCATATGTGGGAGAAAAATACTAATTCTTACCTCACAGGGGTATCATAAGACAGGAAGTATGAATACACTCCAAAAACAAAGCATCATTGTTATGTTTGGCTAAAAACGTGGAACATGGTAAGGTAGATTCCAAAAATAATCATTATGTCCACTCTCACTGGAGAACTGGGTTAGGAAGACAAATCCAGGTTAGGCTCCAGTCTGCTCTGAGGAAATCAGGCTGTTCTCTTCCTTCCTCTTCACGGGATAACGCACCACTAATAATGAGCAAACCTGGAAAATCAAAACCAGATCCAAGCTCCAAAAGCTAGTGTTTGCTTGTGAGAGGGAAGAAGGGAGCAGCAACTGGCTTTTCTCTTTAGTGATTAAAATGAAGATTAAAAGTTTGGCTCAAGATGTGTTCAGAGCATGGACACAGGTGTATCTTGTCCTGAGTGTACTGACTTCAGTGCCCTCCCTGTGCCATGACTGGGAGCTGGGTCCTTCCCAACCTGTCGATCATGACGCTTTGCTCCCTGCCAGGAAAGCATCACTCCCAGCCGGACTCTCCTCACCCACTCGCTATGCTTTACCTCGGATAATCAGGGGAGAGGAACTGCAGAAATCAGCAGATTTCCCACTTCCTGACAAAACTTTCCCTGTGTTTCAAACACTCTTGCCAAAGGCTTTGCTCGCAGAATCTGCGATAGCCCAGCCAGTTGAAGGCAATGCTGATGGCTCAGATGACTGCCAGCAAGGGGATGCTGACAGCGTGTTTCACTAAAAAACGAAAAACACAGAAATAAAAGGCAATAAAAAAAAAGAAACCGATGGAGTTGGACTCCCATTTCCAATTCCTTCTGTATTTTCAAACAAAATAACACAAGGAATCTTTTTTTCTTCTTTTTTTTTTTCCCAAATCACATTTCAGACTATTCACCAGACTGACAGAGCAGAGCAAATAATTACATTTCAAACAAGACTTGAAGATGGAGCCATAAAACTCCTAACCGCTGTATGACTATAACCTTGATGTTGTGAGACTTAATCCTGTGCAAGATTAAACACTAAGATATGAGATTTTAAAAAGATTATGCAACTTCTTTCATAAAAGGGTATTTTTTTTCCACCCTAATCTCCAATCTGCTGTTCTGCTAGAGAGGCGATTTATTCAGTAGGCCTGCAAGGGTACCCATGGTAAAAGTGAATCCTGTGGGACAGAGGCTACTGCAATTATTATTTATCATGGCCCTTGCCTGTTACATTATCAAAGTATTTCTACATGTTTACTGATTTATCTTAATAAGGCCCGTTATGAGATGATTTAATAGGATTATCCCTATTTTTCAGATGAGGAAACTGAGACACAATGAGATACCTGTCCAAGGTCAAACAGAAAAGCCTGCAGCAGATCTGGGCACTTCATCGTTTTGCCCTGCCTCCCTGTTTCTTCACCTTGCAAAGCTGCTCACTTGAGAAAGGCTCCTTTGCCCAACAGGCAGCCCTTCCAGGAACCTGAAAGAGACTTTCCGTCACTATCAGATGGTGGCTGGCCAGTGTGTCATGCAAAGGCAAGAATGTCCCCTCTTTGTTTCAACTGCACAAGTTAGCTGAAAGCATCAAGCCTCCCCCCGTTCCCCTCAGGAGAACTGCTGGTTTGGAGTCAAAACACATTCATCACCCTGCACTTCCAGTTAGATACAAGGAACTCAACTGATCCTAGTGAAAACCAAGCAACAAGACACGTTGCACTGGGATTACAAGAGCTACCCTTGATCCCTTGTGAGCCCAGGAGACTTTGTACTAACCCGACAGAAAGCTGAAAAAGACTGATCACTGCATCAGCAGAAAATAAAGTTGGTGAAGTTTTTGGGCACCAAGCTTGCCATCTCTGCCTGAGAGCTTTTGTGTAGGTACAGTCAGGACGTAAGTTTCCCTCCTCACTTGACCAGGAGGATACTACAAACCTGCCAGAAATATTCTCACCTTCATGAATGACTGCTGAGCCTTGGCTAAACCTGAGGCATGGAGGCCTCCACCTCCTGCACTGAATAGAAAATCTGGCAAATCTGCTCAGAGACCAGCCCTGGGGAGTGCCCTGTGCTGGCATTTTGCAAGGGATTACCACAGAAGAACTGTTTTCTCTGTTTGCAGGTGATGACAGACTTTTCTGGAAGGTTATTGTAGTCTCACCTTTTCTAGACTAAGGTCACAGCATTTATGAGATGCCAAGGCGGAGGAAATCCACTTCCTCGTCGGGTCATGAACTTGAGAAAAGTATGGCTGGAAACTTAAAGTAGGTTCACAATTAGCAAATTTGGGAACTGATGTTGAATGTTTTCAGCCTTGGGAAAAGGGGTTCATTTCCCACAGTTCTCCTTGTGCTGGGGTGTAACAGCACTGCCTCGTCTCTCACAGGGTGCTCCACCTAACATTGACTTAAAAAGTAGGAAAAGATCACAAATTATGGTCCTACCAGCACTATGGTACAGAAATGCTTCAAAAGGTCTTACAGAGCGTATTGGCCTTGTCCCTTCCCTGCCACGGGGTGCACATTAGCTACCCTGGCATTAGCCACCAAGCTGGCAGACTGTGGTTAGCTCCAGACACGGGCAAACAATGGAAGCCACCAACTCCCCTCAAGCCCTGCCTTAAGAAAAAAAAAAACCCCAACAGAAATGCACCAGTGGAACAGCAAACAGACAGATGCCTTGTCGTGAAACAAACAGGCAGGACTGCTACTTCTCTGTCGAGCTGCATCTTGGTTTTTTGAGACCAACCTAAAATTTCAGTGAACCGTTCTGTCATTTCAGCCAGAAAAGCTTTTCTCGGTCCTGCATTTATGACAGCAGGTTGGTAAGAGTAAGCCATGGTATCTATCTGCTCATCTATCTCAGACTTTGGAAAGTGCTAGGAAGCAGACAAGACGTAATAAATTTAAAGGAGGAAATCATGGCCAGTCGAGTGGTTCAGGAAGAGATGTCTGGGCTTTCTCACCACAGGCTGAGAAACAAAAATAGATATTGATACACACCCATCTGCTGGAGGAAACAGCGAAAAATATGTATTATTTACGCAGTATTTCTTTAAATAGGAGCAAGCAGAGAAAATGGACCAGAAGAATTTACGAGCCAGGTTACAAATATAAGGAATAATATGTGCTATCAAAATTTGCAAACCCACTCACTTATGAGCTTTAAGTGCTCCTTTCCCCAGGTGACACAAACCAGACCTTGGAATATTACATACTTCTGATCCTTCCCTCCCTTCCCCCAAAAGCTTTAACTACCAAACCCTAGCACCTCTTGGGAGAGGGTAGAAATCCCATATAAACACAGCCCCCCAATGTGTTTATTGATCTGTATCAGCATACATGCACTGCCAGAAAAACCTCCCCAACCAAGCACATACTTCTAATTAGCCAATAGTCAAATCCCCATCATTTAGGTCATTAATACCACATTACTTAAAAAACCTGAAAACCACAGACACAACGTAGCCTGGTCAATACAGAGATCCATAAGAGAGCGATTGTGCACGTGTTTAATGGAGAAAAACATCTTCTGCCTAGCAACCAGAAGGCTCTCCTGGCGGTCCAGGGAAAGGAATTCAGCGCTATAAATGTCAGCAAGCAAATTAAGCCACTGTGCCTGAGATACAAAGGCCTAGTCAGTGGGCAATAAAAAATTAAAGGAGAAATAGTTATAGAAGAAATACTAAAAAAATAAAAAAATAAATTCATCTATGTGCTTGCTTCTCTGTATCTTTAAATAAAGTTACAGATTGCTCCCAGCTAGATGGGTTCTGTGCTTGCACTTATTTATAAGCTGATTTCTTGCCCACTTTATATACAGGATGAGAGAGAGGACATTGAAAGCAATTTACCATTTTGATGTTATTGAAAAAGGGACTCAGTGTGGTACTAAAGCATATGATGGCCCTGAATCCAAGGTCAGATAGGGAACAGGTTGTCTGAGATGGCGGTTATCAAAATAAAGCACTGCCAGCAAGAGGGCTTTTTTTCTTTTTATCCTTTCCTTTTATTAGAATGAGGTCAACATTTTATGAATTCTGACAAAATCTCTCTGCCACTCTAACTAGTTTAGATTTTTCAAGTAGTTCCATTATTCTTAATGTACTGGGCAATTTATTGTGAAGTATGAACTCAGATGAGGAGCTTCCTCATTCTGAAAACTGTAAATGCACAGATTTCTGGCCTTAGAGAAGTTACTAGCCACACTGAGCAGCCAAAGAAGGTTAAAGGAAGGACTGCCACCTCCATCTTGCAGATGAACCTCCGTGTGGGGAGACCAAGAGTCTTGCTCTGTGTTCACACCGGGTACCTGCACCAGAGCAGATGTTTCCCACCACTGCTTCAGTACTGAAATGAATTTGTCTCTCCTCTCTGGTTCCAATCCAGAGGAGATCTGTCAGGATGTAAGGGCTGCTGACTGCAGCTACCTACATGAAATGGGCTTGCCTGTTCTAAGATACAGAAGACCAGAGTCCATGAAGGTGATGTGGTCCCCTTACTGACTCCCAGCTTCCCAGAAGCTAGAATACACGTTTACCAACTTGGAAATCACAAGGATTCACTCCTCTCTTGACCCCAGCATTTGTTTTCTTTTCCCCTTCTGTGATACATTCACTGCCTACAAAGAAAAGACTGCATGCACAGAACATGAACCCAGTGCCGAGGCCGGGAAGGCAGTGATCTCACCTGGAAAATTGCAGCAACATGTTGCCTTACAATTTTCCATCTTCAGGACAGCTTCACCTGGGTGACACTGTCGCAGACTCCATTTCTGCAGACGTTCATGGAGCAATTCAACAGCTGCCACGGCCACAAAGGGAGCTAGGTCAGGGCAGCAACAGGCTAGGGGTTGTCCCCCCAGTAGAGAAAGAAGCCTCCAAACTCCATTCACTGCGCTGCAAGAGGTCTCAAAAAGGGTGACTCCTCTTTCCATCGTAAGCAGAGCAGAAACTCAAAAAGTATAGAACCTGTTGCCTTCTAGGTGCAAAGAGACTATCTTGCCATAGGAATGACGGTACAGAGGAGCTCCTTTTCCCTTAGCACACAGCCAGGTCCCAGTTATAGTGATTCTGGGAAGGTCCTTATCAAACAGTTCGCCTTCATTTCAAGTGGATACTGAAACAAAGAAATACCTGAGGGTAAACTGTTGCCACCTCCCACCTCCATGCAACTGGACCAACTTACACAAATGACACTGGATGGGCTCTTCCTTCATCAGGCTTGTAGAGAGTAAAAGTGGTTGAGGGAGAGCGTTGGTTCTTCATTTCACACTGTGCTGTGCAATTAGAGAAGTGCTGTAAAATGGGAGTCTACATGGATGGCGTTTCATGGAAAGCTACCCAAGCAGAGCTATCGCTAAACATCACAGTGGACTTCTCAGAGAAAAAAGGATGAACAGGACTGCAGACAAACCAGCTGGAGAAGCCAGGAACAGAAAAAGGACAATGAAAACAAACCAAATACCTAAACTGCCCCTTTACCTCCGATAAAAGCCTCTCTGGATACACGGCACAGAAGCTGCGATGTGATAGCTGTTGGGACTGCCTCTGGAGGAACATCGTTATCACCAAACCCCACTCTTTTATTCAGATGGCATCTTCAGGGCAGGACTGCAACATCAGCAACTGCTTCCTGGTGCACAGAAACAGGGTTTCCAAAGGCACGGCTACCTCCAGGTGTGCTGGCATGTGCTTTCCTTTTAGTGTGTGAAAGCTAAAGCCCTTGATGGCTGGAGACTACTGGGACCAGTGAGACCGCAGGCTAAAAGCCCTCCTCCTGGTGCACCTGCCCAGAGACAGAGGGAGCCTGTCCTTGCTGCCCCTCTGAAAAAGGGACAGACCACGCAGAGAACATCGGGGCTGTGGCCCGTTTGCATCATGCACAGGCAGCTCCTGCTTTCAGCCAGACCTCAGGAAAAAAAGGCAAACCAAACTCAAAACAAATATTCCTGCATTTCAGGGAGCAGCAGCCGCTTGACTTTTCTGCCACACTCTGGCTGCACAGCAGCTGACAAATGCAGGGAATTTTACATGGCTGTCCCAGCACCCCAGTAGCTGAGACACTTGAGACACTTGTCTCCACGCAGGAGGGCCCGTGGCCAAACTCCTGCTAATTCATCCCAGTACCGGCCAGGAAAAGAGCTTTCTGTGCACTGTCCCCACGTTATTTGCTGAATAAAATTCTTCCTCATTAACAGGCCAAAGCCCGAGAAACGGCTACTGGAACAAACAAGGTTCTGTGCAGATATAATCCCCACCTCACTGCTGGGGAATTAAAGCAAAGAATTAGGCTGTAGCCATTCCCTTCCAGCACGATGAATGCTTAAGCAGGTTACGGCTTTGCACCGCAGACGTTTTCTGGGGAGAAGAAATAATGACTTCTTTACCAGCCAGATTCAATCGCTACTCTCAGGGCAACAAGCCTAAGGATTATTTTTTTGACAAACCAGTTAAGAATGATTACTGCACGTCAGTATGTTTGAAGTGTTAACCTCAGGGACTGCTGAAAGCGCCAGCATTTCTCCAGCCTATTCTTTTCCCTTCAGTGCTGTTTGTGATATGCAGGAGAAGGGGCCTGGCGAACAGGAGAGATGCCAGCTAACAGGTCAACCTTCTCACTGCTGCTGCAGCAAAAATTCAGACAGGTGCCTGAGAAAGGTCAGTCCTAATTTTCCACACAGAAAAGCCTGTTCTTCAGAGTCTTACACCGAGTTTGTTCAGCACTGCAAGAACAAAAGTTACCTGGAGAGGAAAGATGAAGTCACTTGCTGCTGGACTGGCGACTTAAACTGTTCACCAAATGTGAAGATTTACTCTGTAATTCTTGAACCCAACCTGGCACCTCACTAGTCCGGTCAAGAAGCAGCCGAAGCACTTGAGGCAGACGGGATTGGTGGTGTTTTTGCAAGACAGTGGGATGCCGCAGTTCTTAACAGATTTTGATCCTGTCCAAGCCCATGGGCTGATTACATGCTATACAAAGGCCAAGTGAGATTCCTCTTCCTGAGACATTTACAGCCAGACTGTGGGGGCAAGCAGGGAGCGAAGCAGAGCCCTTTCACCACCTCCTCGATGGTAGATCCCGAATTCCTTCCGATCGTGAGAAATTTACAGCATATGCAGATGAGGAAGAGGGATGGAGCAACAAGTGGAGACTGCGGTCAGGGCTAACACTGAGAGGAAGCTCTGGATGTGGTGATGAGAACTCCGAAAGAACATGGGCTGCACACAAACCCAAAGGGCATGGGGGCTACGTTAGGAGAGTTAGCAGTGTGCAGAGCATACAAGTCTTGCCGGCAGATCGTCACTGCCTCACAAAAAGCAAAGCAAAGGTGATGTGGCTGCCAGCTCCACGACACCACTACCCACGCTGGGCTTTGCACGTGGCTTCCATGTCATGCCATAGTAGAGGATGGCCTTAGCGTGCTCCTTCCTTCCCCTGCGTTGCCTGGAAGGTGATCTTTTCTCCTGCAAAGCTCTGCTTTAACACCTCAAGTGCATGCAGTGCATTTGAAAAAAAGGCATGTTATATGCTACCAAAACCATAGCCCAACAGAAGCTACAATGGGTACTGTAACTATCAGTGGTAAATTCATGCACCTATGATAGCCAAGGTGACAAAGTCCAAGTGGTCCAAGCAGAGAGGACTGCTGCTTTGAAGTGCAGCAGCACTGTCTGGTTCACAGAGATAACCTGGGGCAGCAGTGGGACACCCAGCTCCTCCAGGACACCGGTCTGGCTATGATTTGCTCCAAGTACACCCAGTGGCACAGACACTGCAACACAGTTCTCCCACTACAGATGAAAAAAAACAACTTGCTTGAGCTTACCTTTGTTTCAAGCTGGAATAATTTCCAGTGAGATAAATAGCAGCACGGCTGCCAGAGGCTGTATGGGGATGGTTGCAATCCAAACTTGCCACCAGTGATTGAATTCAGG
Organism: Falco punctatus; assembly: GCF_963210335.1. Classification (NCBI taxonomy): domain Eukaryota; kingdom Metazoa; phylum Chordata; class Aves; order Falconiformes; family Falconidae; genus Falco; species Falco punctatus. The sequence continues at coordinate 103,588,076 of NC_137580.1, read as the reverse complement.
AATCTGCCTTGTGCCAACTGGGCAGAGACGTGACTGCCATGGACGTCACAGACACAGATGTGATGCTGGAGATGAGCATGCCCCTAGCATGGCAAATCTGCAGGGACAGCACAGTTCAGTGGCAGAATCCCTCCTTGAAATGGGAATCTCTAGGTTTCTTGCTCTGCCATGTGCTATGGTCCTTGGAAAAAAAACCAAACCTTCTCCTTTGGTGACTTGTCTCTTAAAATGAAGCTCTCGGAGGGAGGCTTTGCATCCTATTATGGCAAAACCAAACTTGAATCAATTTCCCCCAGCTGCCACTGATAATAAAAAAGCTGATACTCCTGACAGTAGTAATAAAATTTAGATGCATATGTCCCCTGAACCAATGCAACAAGAGATATTCTGGCAGTACAGACATGTATGTCACCTCCTCTTTTGGGAGCAAAAGCAGAACCCGTAACGCACAATTCCAATCAAACCACACAACTCCCAAATTACAAACAGCAATAGCTGTGAAGACCCATTCACCTGTTGTCAACCTAGTGATTATTTTACGAAAACGTTTAGCCAGCATTGTAGCATTCTAAAATACAGTAATTTATTCTATTCTATGTTTATGAGTACTGAAACAGAAAGGGGAATAATTCAGCAATGCTCTCGATTATAAAACTTTAACTCTGTACTAAATAAAGATGGTATAGTTTCCAATTTTCTCCTTAGTGTTTGGATATTACAAACCCATTGAATACTACAGTGTCACAAGTAGCTACTCGACAGTTAATTCCTATTCAGGAACAAACCCCTCTTTTTTCCTAATTTAATGAATTTTCTCCAAACTGGTAAAATGTGTAGACTTTTAATTCCAACCACAGAAAGCAGAGACTGAACAAAAATAATAATAGCTGCACAACAGTTCTGCGTTCCACCACCTCAATAACACTGCTACAAACAAAACCTCTGCACATGATAAATGTGATTACCGACTATTTCCATCCCCAAAGCCAAACCATTCCCTTCATCAGCACTTGCCCAATGCCAAGCATCTGCAGCTCCCAAGCATCTGCAGCTCCCAAGCACATACCAACCACCTTCCTCGACACACAGCTGACTCCACCTTTGACACAGGCTGAGAGACCTTCAGCCACCACAGGCAAAGACGGCACATGCCGTACAGAGAGAACTGGGTGTAAGAAAGGGAGATAAATCACAGCTTTCAGTGATGAGCCAAAGGAGTTGATTCGCAACTCCACAGCAATGGTTGCGGGGATGACATGAGCTACTCATCTTCAAGTGCTCCTTTTAAAGAGAGAGGCTAGATGAACAAGCTAGAGACGCAAGATGTGGTGTGCTCCTGGAGGTCTGGGGACAAAGGCCAGCTCATTTTAATACAATGATATACAGATGGTTTTGCTTTTTCAAATACACTTGAGCTGCTCTTTAAGACTTGTGTGTGCTCTTCTCCCAGCATTAAAATATATTCATATTCCATGTGTGAAACTCCTTGTACAGCACAGCGGCAGAGACAGCATGCTTAAGTGATCAAAGCACCTTTCACAGCTGTACTACTAGCACTGACAAACAGACCTGTTTTACAAACACTTTGGTTTATAATCTTAGTGAGAGATGACATGTTTTCCTCCTCCACTCCCAGGCTGGATACCGAAGTGGCACATGCTGACACTTACCTAGGAAGCCCTCTTCATCCACAATGATGGTGTAGTCCTCTGGGGTTTCCGTGAGGCTGAAGAATTTGCACCTGGTAGAGGCAAACAGGAGAACATGATTAGCCACTGGACTGAGTGGAGCCTGGTCTTTCCCCTAAAACGGAGATCCCTTCCCACCCAGGCTGTGCTGGAAGAAAGAGTCACAGTCTGGTGTTTATGGAGAGGCCTGAGGCATTAACAGACCTGGATTTTATTCCTGGCTCAGCCACTCGCACTGCGTGACCCACATTCCCTGCTGCCTGGCTATGCACAATGGAGCTGGTAAAACACTTATTACTTTTATGACTTAGTTCTTAGTTACTTTTCTTAATTACCATATCCCTTAAGGCTTCCCATCACAGCCCAAGACCTGCTGTACAGCACTACCTAGGGCAGAAATTTTTCCTCACCAACTGATCGCTCCAACGCCCTCCAAAAGCCTTCCCACAGTTCAGACACGCACCCGTCTTCCCTATCTGCCCGCTGAACTTTCTTGCCTTGTCAAGGTTTGACATCTAATCACTCAACCAAGCCCCAGTATCAATTCTTGCTGTTTCAGAAGCTTTTCCCACCAGCAGACAGCATCCCAATTTCCTTTGCTGGTCCTTGCCCCTTCCCTTGGTAGATGCCTCCCTTCCCTGGGGAGTCCCAGGCGAGGAGACAAGTGGTCGTGGCTATCAAGCACATGAACGCAAGGTTGAGCTTTCCCCCTCTCAATCTCCTACTGCCTCTGTTCCAGTCCGTGCTCATCTTTTGACACCGCAGGCCATGTGCAGCGCAGCCTCTCCATCTCATTCAGCACCGAGCACAATGTCACCTCTAACATGAGACACAAAACAAATGTGACATGGGATTCTTCCACTGTAGGCACACAAACAAAAAAAAAAAAGCCTCAGCCTTAAGGTTTAACACCACATATAGTTGAAAAGTTTTTTTTCCCTGACACATCAATGTCTACAGCAACATTACTAAAAAAACCAAACCAAAACAAAACCCCAAACAAAAAACTTACTCCAGCATCTATCCAGTTAGTCCCCAGCACGGCAGGAAGGTTTGCACTACATTTTGCAAGCTCATTTTCACCTTCAGCAAAGCATGCACTTGTTGAGCATCAGTACAGTGCTGGCTGGCTCCCCTGCCCCAGCAGGGCTCCCAGCCCCTCCAGGAACATGCCAGAGCACATGGACTGTGTTTGCTGCCCAAGCCACAAGAGAACTTTTTCCTTCTGTGAAGCCAAATTGGGTGCAGCAGGAAGAGCCTGTGTCTTTAAGGACCAAAGAGCAGGATTTTGCAGTTTTACACCACAAGGCTTTGCAAGTTTTATACTGTAACACTATCAGATTTATCTGAGGTGATCTACAGAAAATATTTCAACTATTGGGGAAAAAAAAGATTGTTCCTAAGGCCCCCAAATTTCACAGTGTCTTCACAGTGTAATTCCTGCATGGAGCACAGATCAGCAGGACTCAGCAACCAGGGACTACCAGGGCTTCTCAGCACTGCTGAGCATCTGTGTCCCAAAGTTTTCAGGACCTCTAAAAGCCAGGATCTCCATGCTGGTGGCTCAAGACATCCAAAAATGGAAGCAATCACGCGATTTGGGACTCAGACTGAAAACTGGCCTGAGCATTCTTCCGACTGGCTGAAAAGAACCAAGATTGCAGCTATCCTCTCCAAAAACAACAGGGAGAAAAAAAATGAGATGGCTGCTGCCCTCCCCCTCACCTCATCAGAAAAGCTAGAGGAAACAACATGCAGCTCTATTAGTGACCTGCCATGTAACCAACAGGACTTCATGTAAATGGAAAGTACTAGACAACCTGTCTTCAGAGACTCGTCCTGTTTCCCTGGAAGCATCCGTCACGACAATCAAGCATGACACTCTCCCTCCTAGCACAGACATATCTCTATAAAATACAGAAGTGGCCCCGCCACAACAGAAACCACAACTTAATTGTTTTGTGTCATTGGTAATAGCTACTGTGACAGCCACATTTACTAACTCAACTGTCTCCAGGAGTAGTGCCAAGAGAAGCAGAAAACAGTAGCAACCCCAATTTTTTGCTTTCACTTTGTAACTCCACAAGGATGCTACCTCGGCGAGGGGTGATATCCAAGGTGGGTAAAAAGGACTTCTGGGATGCTGCTCCAGGTGGGTCCCAGGAGATCCAAGTATTTATTATTTAGTGGATGAATTCCCTGGACAAATCACTGAAATAAAATTCTTTGTTACTACTATCTGACTGAGCCACGTGCATGCTGACTAGGGGAGAACCTAGTGGTCGTCCAAAAAGGAAATGTTAATACAAATATATATACATATATATATATATATCTATATATATCTCCATCCTTCCTGATATGGAACAGCATTTATGGAGGAATTTTGTTCCAGAACAGTAACACACATCTGTATGCACACATTGACCCCAGCAGAAAAAGTATGATTGTGACAGATGCCATTGTCCTAGCACACATCTAAAGGTGATGATATTTAAGGGATATGTACAGATGAAATCCCATAATTACTGACTCAGAACATATGTCAAAACCTCACATCTTCATATACCATCTCAAAGCCCAGTCTCCACCTCACTGCAATTCTGTAAAAGGTCAGTAGCACACAGCCATCCGAATTCAAAAGCAGAGTCTTTTCACCAGCACAAACACCAGTGGTTCTTGTGGTACACATTCACTGTGAGCCAACGATGCATTCTTTTTCCCAGGGAAAATGTGAAAGTGAAAAACTGGAATTGCAAACATTGTGTGATAAAATAAGGCATGGAAAATTTTCTTACCATTGCATGCTGCCGAAACTCAAGTCCTCACCCTAAAACCTGTGCCTCAGCACGGTAAAGATCTACTTCCACTGTAAGTGCAACTCAAAAATTGTCTTGAAACATCAATGACAGAAGGAACTCAATATCATATTTCTCTCCCGCGCTATACTACACATGCCTCTTCCATTCAAGTTATACCAATCATTTCTCTTTCTTCTTACACCAGTTCTCAGTAAGCTGAATGCCAACAGCATCTTCTTTTATCACGCCAAAGCCAGGAAAGGAAAATAATTGCCCTTTAACCATTTTTAGACATCAGGCAAACAGTATTTCTTTAAGTACGTGTGGAAAGCATATATGTAAGAAGACAGTATTTTTAGTTTCCTAATAGCCAAATCTCAGATAGATTCTTCTGGTTTTCTGCTTTCTTTGTGTTTCAGCACATTTCCACTTCAGCACTGTTGCTGACTTCGACTGCCTGACAACATATGTCTTTTTCTGGCAACGCAGCAAATGTAGACCAATCTATTATTAGATTAGATCTTTGAAACTGTAAAGCTTACACTGTGTATGGAAGTAATACCCAAGCTTGCACAGACCAGGAAAGCATGTGTAGGATGCAGCAACAGCATCATTTCAGTTTGCAAACAGCACTCAAGCCTCCACAGGAGGAGAAGGCAGGCAGAAAAGCGTATGGTTGGCCTCACTTGCAGGTCCACACCAGATGTGTCTCCTCCAGACACTCAGTCCCCAGGCCTGCCTAGACCACAAGCGCAGTAATACTGGGATGAACACAACTGCCACTGGTTCTGGGGCACACACGTTTGCAGGAATACTGCTGTGGGTCATCCAAAAGTTCAGCACAGACAATGGAAGCCACAAATCCCATCTTCTCATTTATAAGGAAACTATTTAGTTCATTGTTGCCTCAGCAGGGTAAAGGGTTGCAAAGCTGCTGGTTCTATGGCAAAGATCCTGCCCAGAAGCAGGTGAGTGGCTGGCCTCCCCAGTCAGAAACCACGGCCAAATGCCATTCAAAAGCAGCACAGTGCCTAAAAGGCATTCAAATGTAAAGTCTGGAGGTAACCCAAAAGTTTGCAAAGCAGCAGTTGAACTGAATGGGAATTAAGAAGCAGCAGCAGAAAGTTGATCCAAGGGAATATGAAAAACATAATTTGTTGAGTTTCATTCCAGGCTGTCTTCTTATTTTAGACAAGAAAGGATTTATATGCTTTACTCTGTACATTATCATGATAATATATATTCTTAGTACATAAAGTCTTATGCTAATCATCTAATTCTTGGTGATCTTAACTTCTTTGCAGTTTATAAATAACGACAAGAGGTGGATTCTAGCACGACATATTGTGAAATGTATTTAGGAAAGCAGTAAAGAACACTTGTGCTGTTAATGCGTTTTGACATATTTGTGTAACATGTTAAGTACTTTACACCATCTAATTACAAGACTATACAGTCAAATGGCACTGAAAATTGCAAACAGTGAAATGGTTGGTGTTTTCTAAACAGCACATTTGTTTGTTAGCCAAAACACTTTGCCATCTTTTTGGTGAGACAGAGAAAACACAGCTTACCTGAACCCCAAAGTCAAAAAAAAGCCCCCTTGCAATAGGTGACAGCTGACTTTCACTCAGCGCCCCGATCAGAAAGCAGTGGGTTCACCTTTCTTACACCAAGTTAATTCTGCAGCCTGGTAGAAGGCTGCTACCCTGTTAAAAGGAGCATTGTTGTTCATATGAGCTGTTTAATGAAGTCTGCACTACTGTCCCTACCAAGGGAAACACTAAAGATGTCACAGCACTGTTAGAAATGGTCAAAGGACAGTGGCAACATTCCTTTCAGTCATTAGTTGTGCTCAGCTCTGGGACAGAGACATCAGCAAATACAATCAGGGACCGTCTAAAAAGACACTGTGATAGCACGGTTTGGTTCATTACAGAAAGTTAATAATTTTCAAAACCAACACAGAACAAAACTAACAAATTTGTGGCCAAGGAAAGCAAGTATTCATGAACAGACATAAATTCAGGGAAGTCCTACAGCCTGCGCTGTGCCCAAACTTCCAACGTGATAACCATGATGGTCTTGTCTAATCCATAATAATAGTAATGACAGTTTAAATTACAGATTACATTGTGTAAAATTAGATGGGGGGACCATCAGTCAGCCCCTCTCCTTGCTAGTTTAGTGTAGCTGGGGAAGTCATCTAAGCCTTTATTCAGGCTTTGCGACAACTGGGATCAGAATAATATAAAAATGATCAGCACCCTGAAGGAACAGAAATCAAAACACAAAAAGGGTGACCTGCAATACAGAAAAATAACTAGATGGATATGGATGAAGAAGATACCAATCTTAAGTACAGCTTACTGATAAAGCCAGTACACATGGCAAAATTAAACAAGGATTATTCAAAAAAAAACCCGTCAGCTGGGCATCTACTGTATTTGCCTTCATTAAACCAATATCAAAGTGTGGTTCAAGTCTTCATCAGAACAGTTCTGTGTGGTCTGGACTACAAGAGCCCATGCAAATCAAATTACTGCTGCAAATGTAAGATTAGCAGTAGTTTGAAACAATACTAACTAGTAATTCTGATATGATTTCTATTTTTCCTGGAGTCAGACTCTGTCAGTCGAGACTTCCCAAGCTGCAGATTAAACAAAGCTACAATACTCAAGAGTTATCCTGCAACATAACCACAGGAGGTATTTTTTTTTTGGTTCTATAAACACACGCTTGGAGTTTATTTTGTATGACTAGCAAAGCCCAAGTCATGATGCTTTCACTACTCAAAGCACAGCATTTGCAGTATTGCTTTCTAAAACTGTTACTTGGGAAACTAAAACATATCTTTCCTTCATTTGTTATGAGAGCATTTTTTTTAATACTTCCTAAAAAAACAATTAGCAAGCAACATGCAAATTGGGTGGTTTATTTTTTCCCCCCCTTCAACAGACTTACACCGTTGTATTTAGGAAGATTCTGTAAGAAAATCTGTTTTATTTTGACTTATGTGTAGAAATAAATTCCTGCCAAACGTGAAGAGAGAAGCCAAAACTACACCAAAGTAGTAGTAAGAAAATACACCACACGAAGAAACTAACTGGAATGAATGAAAAAACATGCTGGAATGGAGTGGAAAGCTCAGCTTACTGAAGGAAACTATGTAAGGCTGATGAAAAGGTCCAAGTCCACCCAAGTGCAGCTCCCTCATTAAGCCACTCCACCTGATGAATGTGACAATGCTGGTTTCCCACCTCAGCACAACTGCTAACAGGTGAAGACTGTGTGGTGCTCCGTAGATGGAGTACAGAAAACATAAATGCAGTTTAAGACCACGCAAGCATTACTGTGCTCATTTGAGATTTTTGTTGGTGAACTCAATGAGAACAATACACAAACCACTGATTTTAGGTGTGGACATACCGGAGCTAATATATCTTCTATACCCAAGACTTGTCCTGGGCATGAATCTGTAGAATAATTTACTGACCTGATGTAATTAAAAGTTATTCTTAGCACAGATTTTTCTTCCTGGGTCATAAATTATTTCAAGTGAGCTCTGCTGTGCAATTTTTACTTGGAGCAGCACGACTCACCACCTATATTAGTGAATGGGGCTGAACCAAAAACCTGGATCTGAACTCTACCGCTCTGGCTGGTGCCCAGATGATGCCAGTGCCAGGTGCCTGGCTGGAGTCCTTCCATCCACACGCTGAGAAAAGACACCCAGTTACCTCCAAACGGCTCACTTGTGTTTTGGGAGTCCCGTCTGCAAAGTACCACATAAAGCATCCTCAATGATAAGCATGCTCAAGGGTGCAAAGCACAAAGCCAGGAGCCTGCAGCAGATCTGCACATCCATGCTGCACCCCACTTCACACAACCACAGGACATCATTCTCCAGGTTTTAGAATTCTTACTGGATATTTAGTGGTAGGGGATAATGATGCTCATGAGGATTTGGTGGATACAACGTGCCTGAAAGTGTATCTGGTGCTCAGAGAGGAAGCAGCTCTTGATCTAAGAAAACATCCGTTATAGCAACATAATTTCAATTTTCCTGAAGTAACCTAAACAAATAAATAAAAAAAAGTAAAAGGGAATTACCTCATCTCTGCTTCTCAGCTGTCATTTTCTTTTGTCTTCTCTGCCATCTTACTTCCCAAAAAGAGGCAAAAGAGTTGAGGGAACAAGTTGTTGATAAATCAAAACTAGGAAATCACTTCTTGTAGTTTCAGATTGAAACACTGCCTTCTAGTTTCAACTGAAATAAAAAATGTCACACCAGCAACAAACATTGCATGGAAAGCACTATTCCATTTCGACATAACTGAGCCCCTCAAATCTTAATTCCTAAAGAATCTTCACTGCTTAATGCCTTCTGCTTGGGAAATGTTTGTTTATCTCGGTGCAGCAGATGACAGGGGGGATGGAAGAATCCAGCAGTCATGATTCAGAGCTGCAGACAGGAACAAGATCCTCCACTAATCTTAAAGGTAAAAAAGTACTAGAACAAAACAGCATTTAGGTAGGTGCATGCTTATGCTTCTACTCCTACACTCTCTTCTCCAGCCTCTGAAACTGTCCTGTTTCACAGCGTGTATGAACACCACATACACCTTGCTCACCCTGGAACCACAGGGCTATCTCTCTGGCTTGCACACGCTGCATGCACTACAAACGCTGCTTCTGGAGCGGGTTTAACAACCCCATTGCGTTAAGTGAGCCATGACAGACCCCACCTTCCTCTTCTGCAGCCATAAATGAGTTGCACAGCATAGTGCCGGCCTTTTCCCCGTCTGGGAAAACCCATTTTATTATCTGCTTAAGTAGGGAACACAGTAGGGCAGGAGAAAAGGCTGGAGGAGGAGAGAAATGAGAAGAAAGATACATTTGGTTAGGCTTTACTTTCCCAAATACTATCTGAACTTTCTAGATTCATTATGGGCAAAAAATTCTTGTGTCAAACTGCTGATGGAACTAGCTGCCTTTCTGCTTGAAAGCAGACATCTCTCCACGCTCTAACCATTGGAGACAGAAAACAGAGGGGAATTACTAGGTCATTCATCTTCTGTTATTCTCACAAATGTTGAGAGCTGTTGCTTAATACTGTTTGTGCAGTACTAGTTTTCTTTCCTGTCATCACACAGTAATTCTGAGCCCAAATTCATCAGCATAGGGGTGAACTACATATCTTTGCCCCTTGACTCTATGGAAAACATCAGCATGAGTGTTCAGTTCATAGGGGAACACAGCCGTAACGTCAGCTGTTCCTTCTCACTCCAAATGTATTTTTCTTCTAACATAAATCTGGCAACTTCAAGTTCTGTGAGAATAATAATTATTAACTGATTTTGGCTACCTGTCTAGAAGTGAAAATCATTAGGCTGCTCTGACACCCCTGTCAGGCAGCAAAGTAAAGCCACGGCTTCTCTTGCACCTCAGGACATCTCAGTGCATGGCACAATGTGGTGGCAACTGGGTGCTGGCTACAAGCGCAGGCAGTAACATCGCAGGGCTGCTGGTGGGACACGGCTCTTCACTGGGAGCTGCTGGGCACCTGGGGGATGAGCACGGGCCACCTGCCTAGGCTCAGCACGGGTTATTATGGCAAAATGGTTTTGCAGCTCTGCTTCGACGGAGCTCAAGGCAAACAGCCCAGCTCTATTTTTTGACATTAAAACCAGCTTTACGAGGCTTGCTGCCGAGGCTCTGAGGAGTCTTTAAGAAACACAGACATGCAAGAGAGCCCTGTGCCACGGGCCTGGCACGGAGCAATGCCATGCCATGCACACCAAGCACACATTGCAAGCGTCACAGGGTGCGGGGCAAGCTCAGATACTCAACTCTCCCCAAGTCAGCATTCATCCTCTGCTACCCCTTTTCACCAAACGGGGCACACATTTCTACTGATTTAGATGGTCTTGCACCACTCCAAGCAAACAGTGACAGGGTGACAATGTTTGCACTGCAGAAGCAGCACTGGAGCGTGTTTGCAGCAGAGGCAGGTACAATGCATTGGCACTATCCCTGTGCTAGCAGGGTATCCCCACCAGCTCCCCAGCGCTCCCGGGGTCCGCTTTCCCCCCTTCCCCCTGACTGTTAACACAAGCCAGGGCTGACGTTGAGCTTTCACTCGAAGGAGCCTCCCACAGCTTCACTACAGCCCTGTTTGTAACATGAGGAGTTCTAATTGCAATATAAGAGGAAATTAAGCGAATTTCAGCCAAGAAATTTAGTGACTCCTGCCTTCATGAGTTTGTTACTTTCTGGGTATTGGGACATCTAAACAAAAAAAAATAAATTGTAGGAATAGATCTTGTGTAGAGTTGGTTTGGGGTCACTAAAGACTCTACGCTCCCCAAAAGGCAAAGCACATAAAGAAAGCAGATTTTTGTTCTGAACACTGAAAACTTCATGGAGTAAATCTTCCTCCAGCCATCACCGTCAACGACCTGTATCATATTATAGGAACTCAACTTGCAAAAGTGAACTATCAGGGAAATCCATCTGACACAAGTTTGAATTCAGGAGAAAAACAAAACGTAAACCCAACAACAAACTTGCAATGTTCACAGAAATGTAACCAGATAGAGCCCAGGATTTATTAGCATGGTATTACGATTTAAAGAGAAGCCACAGAAACATGGGGTTTGTCCATGCAATTCACTGAACATAACCCAGTTAGTGGATTGCACTGACTCTCTTCCCAACTTCTCTGACTTTCATCAAACCCAACACTACCTTCAATACAAGATGGGCAAAGGGCAAAAGCAGAGGATATTTTTCTTTATAGAAATCTCCCTTTAACACTAGCAGCTGAAAGAACAGCAGTTGTGTGCCTCTGCATCACACAAGACTCCAATTAGGATTGTCTCGCTCTGTCTGTATTCAGCTTTTCACTATGGGCTCTGGGCACGTTTCTGCAGCAGAGGACTACCAGGGAGTTGTGCAGTCCCACAAAGCCAGAAGACTAATAAAAAATTTAATTGTCACTCTTCATGTCAAAGTGAAATACTTGGAGGCTTGGCACTAGATGAAATGAACAGAAGTCAACCTAAGGCAGAAGGTGAGCCACAGCACGAGAAAAAATGCTGGACCCACATCTCTGCCCACAGCAAGGTCTCTCTAGGAGCCAAAGCAGCACGGCACAGCCAGCATCAGTGAAACCAAGAGCCTGGAATACATCCCGGCCATTGCCATACTGAGCACTGTCAAGGTGCTGTCTATGCTAGAGCGACCTACTAGAACCGTTAGTAGGAACCATAATAACCGTTATCATGCAGGAAGAGAAGGGCACCTCCTCTCAGCCCAGAAAACTGCCCACAGGACCTCTGTGCACATTTTCCTCTGGTAACCCAAAACCTGTATTTAAACAGGTTCCCTGCCCCCCTTCTGCCTCTCCTAAAAAATGTTATTAGGAACAACTGTGAGAAGGGACTAGGACCCAAGCAGCATGAACAGTATCACAGCCCTCAAACCCAAGACACATGAGAGCAGCTGCTAATAGAAATATTCAACAGATAAAGTAGCCTTAGATAACACGCTCCTCCAGCCATTACAGCCAACTACGTGAGGACAGTCACAAAACGGGCTGTAATCATTAAGCCAGATCCTGTTTTAGAAGTGAAATCACCCCGAGAACAGTTGTATTTCCTGGCTCCACCGTGCCTGGTGGGATGGGAGCAGCTCCCTCCCCGTGCAAAGGCAGGCAGGAACACATCCTGGCTTACAGCATCAGTCCTAAAGGCTGCAGGTGCATTTCCATCTGCAAGGGTGAGCTGGGGAGGTTGTGGCTATAGCTCCTGACCAAAGAAGCCTACACGGCAGCAAGGAAAGCTGTCTTCCCTTTAGGCAAACCCATAAATTACATCAGCTATTATTTTAGTCCACTAATTTAGACTGCAATGTCTTTGGCTTTACAAATAGGAAAATGAAACAACACTCTTATCTACTTAAAAAAAAAAACCAAAACCCAACTCAACAAAAAGCAACCCACACCAAAACTGCCAGAGTTATGTTGCTAGCTCCAGAGACTTGACTCTGAACACCTCGCTCCACACTGGTCCTATGGGCCAGCCTCTGACAGCCTCCATTTGGGACACAGGTCTAAAACCAGCCCTGTTGAGAAGTATGGGGAAATCAAACCAAACCAAACCTCATCATCTTCTCATTTACTGGGCTGATGGGAACTAAATGAGCATCCCAGGCATCACTCTGCTCATGTTTTATTGCTGTTCTTCCTCCAATTTTTTTTTTGAACCAACATATCAGAAACAGAACAATAAGGCAAAAATGTTTAAATCCCCAAACTTGAAAAATATAAAATTATTTTCAAAGATAAAACTAGTATCTGATGCATAGCGCAGTGCTGCCTGTATTAATTTCCTTTTCCAAGAACGATGGTAAAAGTGCACATTACTTCTTATCCAAGTCCTTTAATTTGTTCCTTTTGGTTTGATGGCCCCCCCAAAGCATCTTTAACAATATTGTTTACAGTTTTACCATTGTTAATGACAGGAAAGTAATTTTTCAAATCTCCATAGAGGGTCAATGAATGTTTACATCAAAATGGCAGGAGCTCTTTGCTTTGGGACAGAATGCTGTCATCAAATCTCTGAAGGGGAAGTTGGAGCAGTAAATGAAAAGGAAGCTTAGTTTGTGTGCATTGGAAAAGGATTCATTTATTATCTAACAATTAACTAATTGATCCAGACACACCTTTTCCTCTTCTCTCTCTGCAATTCCAGCCTGCCAGCACTCTTAAAAGCTCATCTATTGCAAGCCAATTTACCCACACAAGAGATGCAAAAGCAATTCTTTCCATTTGAAATAGCCCATCATTTATTTAAGAAGGTAACTGTGCCTTAAAAACTTTTTCTTTATGGCAGTAACAGTATCCCCTGATCACCGTCAGAGCTGAACTTCAGCACAAGAAAGAGGTGGAGTACAACACAGAATTTTCCTTAACCACAAAATTATCTTCTACAAATCAGAAACTGAACTGAGAAACATGTTACAGATGTGGGTGTGGGACCTAAGGTTTACAGTTGAAAACAAAGCATGATTCAATGTACAGCAAAGGCTGGTGAATACATTTTACCAACTGGACCCAGAATGATAACCCTAACAGTGCAATGCAAATGCTGAGAAAAAGAGTAATAAGTCCTGTTTCTTTTCCCCTCCCAAATCAGGCACTATACACCAGTACTGGCAAGTCTGATCCTCTCTTATATTCTTCCTTTAATGCCCTCTGCTGCAGAATATTGACTTTGAAATCCTACCAACAATAAAATACAATTCAGTTTTCGTAAGTGCAGTGCTGCTGCACATCCAAACCCAAATATCTGGGGTTCATAGTAGCTATTATTGTGTTCAGCCAAAACGCAATGATTATTTTGTGGACAGAACTGAAAAACACAGACTGCAGAGCATATGCTTTTTATTTCAAAGATGGGAGAAACCCAGGCTCAACCCAACGGGGGCAAGAGGTTCTTATGATATTGCTCCACGATACAAAAGAAGGAGAAAGAAACAGCAAAACTGTTGTGGACTGGAATTGATGAACTTGTTTCCCTGCAGGAACCATAAACACAATTTTCCCAGCATGGGACATAATAGTTCTCCCACAAATTACTAAAATATATTTCCAGCGCTCAATATAGAAAGCTAGATACACAAGAAATGTTTGCAGCTTCAATGCAGGCAGTAATTGAGAACATGTGTGGCAGGCAGATTGAAGGGGGAGGAGGAGAGCGAGCAAGCCATACTCCATCACAATGGAGCAGCAAGAGAAACACATTTCAGTCCTCATCATTTTCAAAGAGCTTCCATTTGCAAGCGGGTCCAAAACCCCACATTATAACCCCATCCAAGGGGAACGCTGTCTGTGAGTCTGCACATCAAACCCAAATTTAATGCATGTTAACAATTGTTAACCGTTGTTGAGCCTGAATAAAAAAAAAATTGAAATAGTTTCATCAACTCTCCCTTAAGCACAGAGAGGGGGATACGTTTCTTGTATGAATTAAGGACACATTCACAGGAAAAGCTACCTTTGACTCCTCTCATTCTCCCAGGTTCTGCTTTTGGGTCCTACCCAACACGGGTATTAACTAGCCCAGTGATGAACAAGAAAAGTAATATTTCTGCAAATTCTAGCTGAATGGCACTGTAGATGTGCCTGTAGCCAGCTTTCCATACACCTGTAGTTACGGTGTTTACCAAATCTACCACAGTCACAGGGACTGAAAGGAAGCTTCATTTGCTTCCTTTGCTAATGAAGCACCAGGAAGCTGCTCTCATGTCAATTCTCTTTGGACTTTTGGAAAAAGTCCCCTATACACACAAGCAAAGGGGAAAATGCGTTTCAAGAATTTTATTTTTTTTTTAAGGTAAGTGAATACTGACAATCCACAAAGTTTCAGTCTAGAAAACGCCAGCCAGTATTATTTTTAACAATGCTCTTCCAAAATGCTTTTTCTAAATAAATCTCTTCAGGCTGTGAAGGAAAAGCCCACGGTAAAGGTAGAAACATCAAACTTCCCAGGCCCAAGAAAAAGATGAGAAATTATTCAGCAAGTGAGCATTACATGGCTCAGACCAAATTCTGTAGTTTCTGAATATTGCTCCTGAAATCCAGCGGCCAGCTCAACACCCAAAATAAAGGCAGAGCTCCTGGAGAACTCAAGGCCACTGGTGCAGCAGAGTGGCTCAGTGTTTGAGCCAAACCCACCATCCCAGCCAGCGCCATCCCATAGACATTGCTCGCTGCTTGGCCACTGAAGGAACGTTGCAGCCACTCCATAGGGCTCAGCCCCGCACCCCCAGAGCCACCAGCGCCAGAGGCGTCAAACAAGCTCCAAAGCAGCTCGAGTCAGGGCCTCACATCCAAGCTCCAAAAGTCTCCAGAAGTTAACGGAGTTAACGGAGTTACTCATTCCCTCACATCTGTGTTCTGGGGCTTTGGATGTGTTTGCTGGCTGCTTTACCTCGCTGCACTGTACCTGCAGTGCCTTCGTGTTTGGCTTTTGATCCTTTCAAAGTTTCAGCGCAAGAACTCTCTCGCTCTCTGTACAGCACCTAGCATGACGAGGCTGAGCCATTCCTAAAGAGCATGTGGCACAAAAGTGCGCATTAGGAATACTGTTTTGTAAAGCTGTTAAGTTTCTTGGGTGATGAGAAAACAGCTGCTTAGAACCAAGGATTCATAAACTCAGGTTCCACCTAAAGATCTTATAATGCCTGGTGACTGAGTAATAAGATGGCAGGTGAAACACAAAGCCAATAAATGGAAATTAATGCATACTGGGGGAAAATAATTTAAATTCTGAATGAAGAATGGCAGGCTCTAAATGAGCTATTACCACTCAGGAAAGGAGATTCGGGAATCATCATGGGTGTTCTCTGAAAGGGTCAAGGTTTTCAAAGAAGCTGAGAGAACAGGAGTAACCAGGCAGGGAGGTGAGAACATCTCACTGCTCCAAAGCACAAACCCAGCACATACCCAGCTGCCAAGTACTTCTCCAACAAATCATCCCAAGACTACCAAATGGGTTCGAATTCAGCTGAAAGAAACACAGACAAGGGGCCAAGGGTGTTCCAAGGAGCAGAAAACTGAACAGGTGAGAACTGTCCAACTGCAGGAACAACAGCTCAGTGTGGGGTTATGGGAGAAGTTATTATGGCCAAAGCCATCAAAGAAGAATTCACTGCCTCGCCATGTGTGGAAGTGGGGCATGCAATGGATTGATCTGATAGCACAAAGTCTTTCATTTACAAACCTGCATGACTGGGTACATATATGAGAAGGGGGTGGCCAGAAAATAACACAAAAGCCAATATGCACAGGGAAGAGATGGGTTCGAGGAAGAAGAGTTCACTAGTGAACACAGTGCCCCTGATGAAATCTTCCCTTTAGGACATCTCTTACACCCCTGCTCTGGGAGGGTGCTTCAGGGTGCAACGGGGCCCCTTTTCACATCCCTGAGCAGCACAATCAGTGCTACGGGAGACACAGTGCTGGGCAGGATGGCTCCTTGCTTTGACCAACCTGGTATTCCAAAGGATAGCACAGCTCAGAGCAAAACGTCAAATGGCCCCAAACACACACAGGCAGAGAGCAAAGCCCCTCTCCATGTCATTGCACCCTTTCACTCCTTCTAAGCATGTATCCTAGAGGAACATTTCATGCTGAGTTTCCACCTCAGGAGAAATTTGACTCTTCCCCACCCTGGGAAAGGGCTGACAATTACCGGCACAAAGCGGAGCCGCTTGTCTAGCTAAGGTCAATCACAGCCCACTGCCTCGCACACAGCCACAGAGAATTCCATGTTTCAAATTGTGATTCTCAGATTCACACTCCTGAGCCCATATGTCGGGACGGGTGAAGGGAGCACGAGCCAAAAGCCAGGTAAAGCCTGTTACCAAGACATACCCTCTTCTAGCAGAGCTCTCACAGTTACTAAATTTGTAAAGTATTTTTAGACAAGAGGGCTGTGCTGGGGAAAGGGGACAGGACAGAACTGTGTCAGGAAAAAGTCAGCGTTTTAGTAATGGTTTAGAAGTTTCAGCTATCAGAGATCAGTGTTAGCTGTCACCTTAGTCAAATTAAAAAGCACCTAAATGGCAGTGGTCTCTCTGTGTTTTAAAAGAGGCATTTCAAGTCTATGGGAACAAATCCAATGCATTTTAACATGCTGGGAAAACCCTTCCACGAGCAGAGGTAGCAAGAAGTTAAGGCAGTTCTAAGTGAGAGCCTGAGGGCACAGACAGCATCTTTCCATTTCCAATTGTCTCAGACTGGATAGGCATTTTGGAAGTGAAAGGAAATGCTGTGCCCCTGGCAGGTTTTAATACTTTAACTAACAGATTTTCCCCTGCCCTACCCTCTTTGCTTCAAAACGTAGATGAATCAAGTGCAGAACCATTTAAAATACCGCTTTGCTTGAAATTCTAATCACCATTTCCGTTTATGTTTTACTGCATTGTTCATTCCCTGCTTCCCCACAGAGAAGGGGAGGAAGGGAAAGGGGGAGAGGGGATGTTTCAGTAACTGACAGAGTCCATAAACATACTGTCTAGAATCAGCCAAAGATTGCAAAATGGCCAGGCTTTATGAAGACCCAACAGGCTGTAATCATTTTATTTGTGTCCTGTCCTCACCAAGTGCTGAGCAGGATGAGTATTAAAATAGATTGAAAAAATTAAAGCAACACAATAACAGCTGTCAAAGATTTACAGAAAATTAAAATTGTGAAATCACTAGCTGGAATTAAAAAAACCATAACAAAACTAAATCGTCTTCCTCATGTAAGGGTCTGGGGAAGAACAAACACTCTCAGAACAATACAAGGCTGCATCACCAAAAGACACCTCCAACGTATGAGAACTTAAGGAGGAAGAGTCTTGGATGTTCCTCTGCGTGTGGTTGTGTTGAGGCTCATCAAGAATAAACAACAGTAAAGCTGGGCAATATCAATACCCCCTCCATCCTAGGCAGCTGCCTGGGATCATTCCTGACTTCAATCTTCCTTTCAGCTACTAAGTTGTCAAGTGTCTGATGTTACTTTTAATTTTCATCTATAAAGATGTTAAAACCACCAGATGGCTCAAAAAGGGAAAAAGGGAAGATGAACCACCTCCAGAGAGGCCCTGAGACACTCAAGCAGCCATGACACCCGTGTGCTTGTACATTGCTCCAAAGGGAAGGTTCCTGTGCTCTGGAAAAATGCAACCAGCTCAGATGCCCAGGAGCTCAAGTCGGCAATATCAACAGCATTCAACTCGGAAAGGAAAAAAGTGAAAACCTCAGTAAACTGAGCCTTTATATAACAGGCTCTTCTGTCACCTCAGTTCTGCACTTACTTTTTAACCTAAGCACTTCAGCAATATAGCATTCCGGGATAACAGACCTGCGTAGAACGTAAGTATCTGAAGATCTAAGGGAAAGCACAGCCCTGTGAACTGAGGGATATGCTTAAGGTATGTTAACAATCCGTTTCAACTCAAATCGGGATTTAAAGCGTGCTTTACAGATACAGATGAAGATTCTCCTTCATGGCCTGCATAAGTCCTTTCTGCCAATGGTAGTTCCAAATGCTTCCCAGTATGATCCTAAGAAAGTATGATTGTAAGACAGAGGCTTACTGGTTCATCTCGGTGAATGACCTAAATTTTGCTTACTGCTTCCTGAAGAGTCTGATGAACAGTTTATTCTACTGAGGAGCCACAATCGGGACAAATGACAAAAACTTCAGGTGAGATGTAGCCCTGGCCTTTGGGTAGCATAAGGCAAGACGCAAAGGCATCAATGAAAGCGTCTAATAGCCTGGCTCACATAATGCAATCTTTCCTCCTCCAGAGCCTGCAAACACCTGTGATTAGCTCCATCAGAAAGTGCTCTCAAAAATACATTTAGGTCACATAAAACACTTGACTATCCTAGAAGAAGATACAAACCTGAGTACAATGTTGAAATAAGACAACCACAGGTGGAGTAAGAACTAGAGAACACAAGTATAGCTAGGCTGTAAGCGGACTGGATAGGGAACTGCTAAATTACTACTGTCAGGGAACAAAAGAAGAAAACTCTTAGAAAGACAGAATTCCACCTGGCTCCTGTTTGCTGCTTTTCACAAGTAGACCTCTAAGCACTTTCTTTAGGAAGTTAGTATCAATATCAGGTTTTATTGCATCTCGGCTTCACAGGACAAAGCACAAGTAGTAATTCTCTCTGGCCTCACACGGCCCAGACAGGTCTGAACATTTAGTGCTCTTCCAGCAAGTCCTCTAGTAGAATAAACAGTTCATAACAGTTAAAGAACATTTTTAACCTATGCTGAGGATAAAGTGAGCACAGCCTTCGGCAATATACAAGACTTTGCTTTCAAGCCAAGAGTTTGCTTTTTTCACAACAGAACAAAACAGGAACAAAACCACCAGGTATTGCTGTATGCATGCTCTGCACAGGCAGAAAGAGTGAGGAGATGAGAAGACAGCATGGTCCCACAGGACAGCAGGGTCTGATCCAAACCACCAGCAACGTGACATCCTCATCCACAGATCAATCCAAGCAATGGCATAAAAGCTGAAAAATAAAATTCTGTCCTGTACGGAGAATGAATATGAATAAGATCTATTAAGCATGACTAGTGATCTACACTTGGTCTGACGTGGTGCACAGGTCTCCAGCAGGATTCTGGCCTCCAGTAACCAGATGTCTCCAGCAGCAGTTTCAGGAGGTTTCTGCAAACACACACTGCCTGCGCTCCTGTCCCAGACAGCACGTGGAGGATTTATAAAGAACACTGTCTGGAACCAGGCACTGCTGGGGGGAACAGAGAGCGCAGGACACTCTGGGAAAAGTAGCTCTCTCTTTCCATACGGGCAACTTCTGTTTTGCTGAGCTCAAGGCTTTACTGTTGAGCTCACACTTTGAGATAGTCTACAGGCTTTGTTCTGGCAGAAATTAACTGGCTTAGTCACCTTTTTTCCCCCCTGCTGTCGTTGACCTATGTGAGTAAGTAAACAACATGGGGTTTTTGATCAGACAAAGAGTGAGGGGGTGGAAGCTGCTCAAAGAACAGAAAACAATCACAAACGAACCTCTGATCTTAAAGGCTGCTGTAAATCAAGAGAGGGAGCAACAGAGAAGGTGCTAGGAAATCCAGTGGTTATTGCACAAGCTTTTCTTCACTCAGTGCCAAGATTCAAATCCCACTGGAAGGTTAGGAACAAAACAGCCTTCCCCACAGCTATGACAGCATGCCCAGTTGCCAAGCCAAGAGTCTTCCTTGTTACTCCAGTTCAAGATACACATGAATGCACCTACATTATCATAGGCAAGGCCTCAGACTCCACTATGTCCATCTGAATCCAAATATAGAGCGTTTGCTATTATACTCGATCCAGAATATCTCCATACACAACTCTGGTCTATTCTGCTCCACCCTGATGTACCTTCTCCCACTGCTTAAGCTCTGGCGAGCAGCCCCTCCTTCCCCACCACCTTCCCCATGGGGATGGGAAGTCGCACACACCATGGAGGCTGCTAAGGAAGATGAGCAGCCACACACTTCAGATGCAACGTCCTTGGGGCAAGCACTATCTGTAAATCTCAGCAGGATCCTGTTCCATAATTAAACACATTTGATCTTGTCACAGTAAGAGAGATATCAACTTGAAACATAACAATACAATCATTAAAATTCAGATGTGGTGCAAGTCACAATAGTTTGGGGGTGATGAATGTCACACAAGGGGTGTTTTGGAGGGATGAAGTAACTTATTTTTCATATGTCTATGCAATTAAAATTTCCTTAAGTAGCAACAAAAGCAAAACTGACAAAACCGTAATTGAGCACTTGTGTATTAAACAAACTAGACTACATCATATTTTTCCCTGCAGGTTATTTCCAGATCCACTAACACAGCCCTTCGTAAAGGCCTGCTGAAGATATCAATCAAGCTTCCCAATGCAGAATGACTGATTTCTCTGGCCATCAAGAACACATTTGTATCTCAAAGAACCAAATAAATCCATCAGAGGGAAGTTACCATTCATTTATTTGCCAGCAAGTTCTTTGCCATTTTGCCTTTTGCTCCTCTGCTAAAATGAGTACTTCCATGAATTGCAGAATGATTCTCTGACATACAAAGCAGTCAACTATCACATCAAAGAGCCCAAACTGCATTTTGCACCATAAACAGCAATTTCACCCATGGATTTAGGTGTTGTTCGCTGTGAGTGTGGGATCAAGAGCCTGGTCCGTGATGGACCTGCGAGAAGGCTGGTAGGAACGTTTATGCACTGCTGTCTCCTACAGACCTGGCGCCGCAACAGGAATGTTTTGGGAATGTGAATTTTAATTGCTGTCTTCCCTATAACTACATTACACTGTTTAACCTCAATAGAGGGTTAAGATGCCCAGGAGGCATTCGGAGAAATCGTGCCCGAGCTCTAGCAGATGAGGCATGATCCAGGGTCACACACCTAGATGTTCCTCCAGTTCCACGGCAGCTGCCGAGCGCAGTGGGCTGGCTGTGGGCCAGGGAACTGCCTTGCAGGTAGACAGGGCCAAGCCGTGAGTCACTGAAGCTGCCTGGCATCGAAGAGGAGCAGTGACCTACTGAAGGAATGAAAATCTTATGCAGATGAAAAGGTCTGGGTTTTTCTTGCTGTTCAATTGCTTAGCAACACGTGGAGCATGGAAGAGGTGGCCACTCTCTTCCCAAAGACAGGGCAGGGAAGATTTGGGAAAGTAGTACTGATAGATCCTCTAATTTGGCCCTAGTTTTAAAGAGAAAGGCAGTTTTAAGGCAAACACACTACGCTACTTGTCCCTTCCATGTAAGTTTTTGACCTATTGGCTAATTTCTGTTAAATGCCAGAGCTGGAGATTTCAAAGGTGCTAAATTCATATATGGTTCCTAAGGTGCTAGATAGAAGAGGAAGGCCTGTCTGCAGCAGCGCTGAGGGAAAGGTCATAATGCAAGCACAAACCTTATTAGAGAGCAAAGAATCCACAAGGGGCATGTCCCGACCACAGGAAACCTCAGAGCTCACACCATGCTAGACTCCAGAGAGTCTTGCTGCAAGAGAAAGCAAGAGGAAACCAGCTTTACAAGTTTGGCTGCTCATTTTCATCAGAGAAGCGGAGCCCAGACATGCTTTGCAAGGCTGAGTCCTAGCTGGTTTAGAAGCCCCATATAAAGCTGTGGTGTTTCTTTCTATCAATTGCCTGAAGGGGCTGGAAAACCCAGTAGCGAGTGTCTCCAGCCAAGAGAAAAGCACATGGACTGCAGTGCTGGTGGGACAGTTCCAGTGCCTGAGCTGGGGACACCAATACATTAATGCCACCACCCCAGATGGGAACTAGACCTGACCCAAACCAAACAGCCTATGCCCAGGCACCTGGATGTCCGCATCAGAAGTAGGGTCTGTGCCCATGCTTCCTCGGGAGATCATCATGCTGGAGGGGCATCTCTGGCAAAGGACAGAGCTCAGCAAACCCTCCTGCACTGCCAGGCCACAGCAGGCCTTCCTTCCCTCCTGGAGCTCCTTGTTCATTCTGGAAGAAGCTCTCCTCCGCTAAGAAGCTGGGGCATGCATAGCCAGCTCTGTGATTTTGGAGGAGAGAAGGCAAGCCTGAATATAAGTTTTTGAAGGCTGAGGACTGACAAACTTTCATTAAAGTCATCCTGAAGTTTTCAGTTACCTCAACATCTGCCTGGTATAAATAGAACATTTCTCTCAAAGTCAACAGCGGTCTGTTTTTATCTTCGCTATCCTTTGATGTCATTGCCCAGAGGGCTGGAAATGCTACTTAGCAGCATCATCACAAAAGCGTAGGTAGCAGGATCTTCTGCATCAATAGCTGATGACTCAGGAATCCAATATAATTCAGCCTTCACTTCTGGCTGTATCCGTTACCTGGATTTTCACCATATTGCAAAACATGTACAGAGTGTTTAGTTTCCTGTCCTTGGAAATGGCCACCCATTTATGCTGATATGGTCGAGTTAATTTCAGATTTCAGCACTGTGTATTAGCTATAAGCCACTGAGCAAACAAGGCTTGAGGAGAACCCCCCCAAAATTAAGACTGGGAGAAGGTATGCTTTAGTCATTGATATAAGGGGAAAAATCAACTTTGAGCTGCTTCTGCCTCACTGACAGCAGCACTTTTCCAGTTACTTGCCAGCCAGCCAACTGCCAAACTAAAACCCAGCGGCCAGACTTCCAAAGGTAGGCATGGTTGCTAACAGCACAGACTACGAGGTTTCCAAAGTACCCGCCCCTTCAAGAGAAATGGAAAAGGAGTCAGGCAAACCTCTGAAAAACCCTATGAGTAACCACGTGTCAAAATGAACAAAAAGCCTTTGCACATGCAGTGCCTAGTCTGACCCTGTAAACGTGGGGAACTCCTGCTTCCCACCAGGGTGCTGCTGTACCACTGGGTCCTTTCCCAGTAAAGTGAGAAGGGACTTCGCTAGTAGCTGTTATCATTTCTAGACCCAGTGAATCACTGAGCACTGGCAGTAGGCTGGGGAAACCCCTTCTAAGCCATCCTCGCTGTCACAAAAGTTAAGTTAGATAAACTCTCAGTAAACCAGAGATCATTCATGTTGAGTTAATCTGGCTAAGGCACAGCTCCAGCTCTCTTCCAGGCTGGTAGGAGGCAGAAGACACAACAAGTGAGATAAAAATGAGCTCATGGTGCCAAACGCTTTCATGCTACACATGGAACAGAATGTCATCCTGCACTAATTTGTGCTATGGTTTCTTATTCATTCCGCTGCATTGGTTTCAGATATACTCAAGCTGCAGATCTTTAAATGGACATGCTAAATATAAGCCATGGAGCTGACTGACAGTTTTATTTTTGTCTTTTATTTAAAGACATGACTGAATCTAGTATTGCTAGTTTTCTCTTTAGCACCCATGTTCGTCATGAGAAATTCCACTCCACAGCAGGTAAGAGAGGTAAGGGAAATTTCACTCATCTTCCTAAAAAAAGAAGTTACTCTTATCTTAGATAAACACCATTTACATCCTCCTATATAAATTCACATCTGCCTCACTACACATAAATATACCAGTCATATTAATGCATGCAGAAATTATTTATAACCTTCTTCTGTTTTTACTAGTATAACAATCTTTGTATCCAACCAGCCCTTTACTAAAACACAGAAAACCCCACTCCTAACAACGTGCACTCTCTTCTGAACTGCTCACGGGCAATATTGTGAATTTGAGCCTACAGGAATTACTTATGCACTTGATCACAAGCAATCCCCCAAATCAGTCTTGCTAGTTTATCTTGTTGCTCCATGGGATTTGGGGTAGACAGAACTTACGCAGCTTATAGCATGCAAAGATGTTTTTCTAAGCCATTTGTATAGAAACACTGCAGAATAAAAAGGGTGCTCACTGGAGACAAGGAAACTCAAAGGAACGAGAGAAAATATTTTCTCTTAGTAAGGGGCATGCTTTGCTCCATGTATCACACAGGTGCTACAAGACTGATCTGCTTTGTCAATACAGGCCAGCATCTACTTCTGCCACCTGATGCAACAAAGCAGATTTATTTCAGGTTTCACTTGGAGTGGCTTCACCGTTCAAGCTACGCACCTCAAAGACAAAAGCAGTATCACAACACAGTTTCACAAATGCCAGCGCTCCAAAGATGGGTTTTAAGGGCCAAGAGGTGACGTTCTCTTGACTCATCTTTGCCCTAGCACATGGCACAGATTTTTGACATCAAGCCCAAAACTTGCATATAAAGCTGAACCTCAGGTGTGGGAAAACAACTGTACATACAGGTGCTGAGTTCCCTGTAACAAAGTGCTATGGTTTTAGTGAAGAAAAGAAAGCCAAAAAAGATACTTTTCCATTTTAAGATGCTTTGGTGTGTGTGAGAGCCCTTGAGAACAAGAGGCAAATGCAAAGGGCAGCCTCATTCCCTTGGGAAAAGGCTAGCTCCTCTACTCTAAGAAAATGTCCCTGAAAAATAAGAATGCAGCACTTGCTCCTGCATTCTTCCCTGGCTTTATGTCCATAATTGAAAAGGCTTTTTTCTCTCAAGCACAGGAGCAGGCAAATTACCACCCTCAATTTTTCCCTAGATAAAAAGAAAATGTCCAAGAAAGCTGGAGTGAAAACTGGAACAGCCACAAGAGTAGAAATGCGTATGTGAGTGCACATGGTTGCTCAAACTGCCAGGATGAGCCTGGACCTTTACCTGCAAGTAAGAGGGAAGATATCTAATGGAAGTGGCAGCACTGGGACTTGGGGCTCTTAGGTGCAGCTCATGGCTTCGACATGAATTCACTGCAGTATTTTGGGCTGGCTGCTGAAAATCCTCTTCCACATATTTTTTTCCCAGTGAAAATCAGAGTAGAAAAAAAGCACATCAACCTCTCAGGTACCCTCTGAGCTTACCAGCTGTGGTGAAGCACTGTATTTCGTAGGCAAGTCTTTCACCCAGCATCAGTAAGAGAGTCAATTTATTCTGGTTTTCACGTGACAGTTCAGTAGATGTGGTAAAACACTACAACCATGGAGAAAAGCCAGAAAATATAAACTGTAAGCAATCTGGGGTAACACATTATGGTTTCTACTATTACTACTGCAACTTGGGTAGGGGTTTATGACAACTTACCTATTCAGGACTTCAATTCAGCACTTGTGAAGTTTGCAATCACACTTAAAATTCATTAAAGTGCACTGAAGTGCCAAGGCATGGGCAAGAGATAAGGACAGGAGTATTCAACAGTGGGCAAGTAAGAGCTTATGTACATGCCTTAAGTGTTCCTATACCTGCCCCTCAAGATGCAACTTCTTCATGTTCATCTGTCATTTTACTGGGAATTGTACAATACTTCATTTCAAAACACAAGTAGTTGCCAAAGCATATTAATGAATATTAGTGCTGACAGCATGCTACCATACTGTTAAAATGGGTAGCTGAGTAACTTGCTGATTTTCATGATTTTGAGGCACAGAGGTAGGCGGGTTTGTGCACATATTATTCAGCTGCCCAAGGAGAAAGAACAAACAACCCATTGTGTCCATTTGAGAAAGGAAAAACCAACCTGCTGTGGCGAAGACAAATTGGGTTTGAGTAATGCTGCCGGGGACACTGTTGAAGACAAATGCTGAATTCTGGCTTGAATGTGTGGGGTGGGAAGATTAAACGTGCCCTGCCACTTAATAAACTTTACACTAACCTCTGTTTTTCTCTGCCTCGCTCCCTTATCAAAAGAATGAAGCAACTTATCAGATATTTCCAGGCATGCTTCAGATATTATTACCAACTTAAATAGTATCTAGCTGCCTTTGCTGCTAGAAGAAGAAATAAAAGGTAAGACATAGGTCAGAAGCCCACGGTTTGAACCAACTACTGTCACCAAGTTAACTCCTTGGTTACAAAACCAAAGGCAAGGTTACACATGAAGGGTTATATTTTAGACATCAGACAATGTCAACAGGTAGGGAGGCAGGAGAAGCACAGCCTTGGTGTACTATTAAATGAAAATGTAGTACAGAGAAATCCACTTAATCACAGAGACTGCTGGCACCTTATTGTCCCTGTGTGTCCAGACAGTCTCCATCTTGTACCAACAACTCAGAACTTGCTGACATGCTGGCATAAAAGTGAGGGAGTAACAGAGAAAGCAACACTCCCCACAACACTTACCAAACTGCAGCAATTTGTTGTTGCATCATGATACCAAATTTGCGTGGTTTTTTTATTGTCAAATTTTATGACTACCATGTTGTTGAGATATCTAAAAGCAGATGGAAGTTTTCATGTAATCACATGCCATTAAAAAAAAAAAAAAAAAAAAAGAAGCCCTTTTTAAATGAAGGAGCTAAGCTAGACTTCACAGGTGGGGAGAATGGTCTTGAAGCATTAACCCACAACTCAAAAACAGGATGCCAAATTACGTGCATATGTGGAGATTTGAAGCACCCTGAATGCTGCAGGTTGACATTAGCATAAATTTACAGATTCCCAGGCAGAAACTGGGATATCAGTCACCAAAACAAACAAAAAAGACAACACAGAAAAAACCAACCCAATACAATTTTTTTTTTAAAAAAAGGACCAATATCCAGGGAACATCCAAATGTTATAAATAATATGGCGTTAGAGGTCAGCTACAGAGGAACAGTATCATTGGTATCCCCAAAATGCTCATCTTCATCAGAACTTGCTTCTTGTTTATAATCAACAAGAATCAAGTCTGTAGATGAACAGTCCTAATTCTTATCTCACACTGAAGAGCAAGGAGGGGCGAGACCAAACACTAATACGTCCCCACAGAACAACTAACCCACTCCCTGTGCCTGACCACCCATGAACACTGCCATGTCCATAGCACTGCTTTTATCATTTACCAAATAATTCCTTTGGGCGAGTATTCAATCAGCAGTGGAGATCTGGAAAAGTGTTTGATGGTATCTCTTCTTTTTAAATGACCTCAAGATTTTCAAAGCAAGAGACTATATTGATAAAAGCAACGGATCTACATGAGCCAAAGTATTTCTCTAAGAGTAATTTGATGTCCAGACCAAATATACGGCTGCATGTGCTAAAAAAAAGCCCACAGAGAAAATTAAGCATTTGTGCACATAAAGGAGAGCAAAAAATAAACAAGGGGAGAAGAGAAAGAGGCAATAGATGGAAAAAGTTTCCAAGTACATTCAGTTATGGCTTTGAAATATAACTATTGCATATTTTTGCATATAAATAATAAAGCTATATTGTACTTCATTGTAGTGCCAGACTTAGCCTCCACACTAAGCATCAACGTCTTGTGCTCCCAATACATGCGACCTTTCACCTCTTCACTTACAAAGGAGGAGGAAAATAATTACGGCATATACTAGGGCATTTCTGAGGATACTGCTGCTCCAGTACAAAGCCTATTACATTCTCAAGTGCTCACCTGTACACCTTCTCTCTCAGAGCCTGCTCCTGCTATCAGATAAGACAGACTTGCTACGAGCAGGGAGTGTTTTTTAAAACTCAAGGTTTTCTGGTAGCCCCATTACTCGCTAGTATTTGACACTGTGCTGACACACATGACAGTTCCAGCAGAGCACTATCGAGGCAGTCTCAGTATAAGGAGTTTTGATCCTTTTTACACATACAATTTTATTTGACGCAACAGTGAGAAAGGTTCACTCTCCTGCAAAACCGTAACTGTCCCATGTGTGGTTAACAACAGTTTTTCCACGGAGCTGTGCTCTGACTGAATTCAACACGGACAATGTCTGACTCAAGGGACCAAAAGTTGGAGTCTCTCTCTGTCCTTTACTGCAAACTCAATCAAGACAGTTCTGGCAGGGTAACACCATGGTAGGACAGGGTACATCTTCAGTAACGTTATTGTGCACATGGAGAACAAAAATTTTGTCACCAACATTAATGAAAGGAAGATTAGGCTGTTGTGGAGGTGGGGGTAAATCAGAAGCAAAAAGCCTGTGATTCACTGGGCTGGAAAAATCCTATCAAATAAGATCAATGCAATACGCAGCTAGGAGCCAGCCACGCTCTTAACTCACGAGCACCAAATCACTGTTACTGGTTTAATGCCACTGGAGTTCACACCTGCTGACTTGCTACCCCAAGAACAGCTGGGGAGAAAGAGTTAATTTTCCATAAAAGTTAAAACTATCAGGAACTTCTTCCTCTCTCTGCCCTGCTTAATTTCTTGCTATTTACTCATGCTTCTCTGCCACACAAACTCAGGCCAGCATTTTCAACTTCACTGCCTAGAAGCAGGCACCTACATCTGCCTGCAAGTCCTCTAGCAGCTTCCAAAGTGCTGAGCTATGGTAATTCCTGTTGCCATCAGCTGGAGCAGCAGTGGCTCAGCACCTCGGTAGGGAACAACCTACTCAGTGTTTCAGCACAGATGTGGCATTGGAACACTTCAAGTGAAAATTTTGTCCCCAATTATAAATGCTGCAGAAACGTGAAGAGCACACAGCCACTGCAAAAGCAGCCAAGGGTGGCCTTGGGATCCCTTTGGTTATCAATGTTCCCAGGTAACCCTGTACACAGAACAGAACTTATGAACAATTTCACCCTGTGACCACACTCCTAGCCTCCCAAGGCTTGTTGTAAGTATGATTTAGTCATAGCACCATTCTAAACAGAGCAATAGATACGCCCCCTGCCCCCCCCCCCCGCCCCAACTCATGCTCTTACTTTAAAAAGAAAAAGGCTGCTTAACAAGCTCTCCCACCCCCAATTACCTCCGAATATTTCATTAAGTCCTTTTCAACATCTCAGGTGCGGAAATCAAGCTACTTACTAAGTAAGCAGAAAACTTCAAGGTATAGCGTAACACACACACACCAATTTCCTCCCTGCTCTGCACAGTCTCAGAAAACAGTTTTGCTAGTGTGCTTACAGCAGTATCCTCAAACAAAATGCATTCATAAAACCAACCTTGTTGACTGCAGCTGCAGTTACAGTCAGCACACAACATTTGGATCTTTTGAGGTGACAAGAATCTGGGGAGTCTGTATTACAGTAGCAACCTCATGCCTGAAATACAACTTATTTATATGGTCATCAGAACTGTAGTATTTTCTGAACTGTCCTTGATGCTCTTACCCTTCCAAGAGTAAAAGGAGGGAATTTTTTTCCTCCTCATGATTGACAGATCAAATTTGAGAATTCAAAGCTTCCTGCACTATCATTCTAGGTTTCTTGTGCGATCTTCGGCCAGTCTCTTTATTCCACGAGCTCCCTTTCACATCTACCTCAGAAAAAAGTTTGAGAAGGACTGACATTATGACACTTTGACAAAAAGCCCAGAAGCTCTGGTGCAAACTGAGCAGGCTGAGCCATTTCAAGGACAGAGTCAACAGAGTGGAGCGCAATCACTAGAAAGCAATTAGAAGACACTGAAGTTTGATTAAAAGAAAAGGCAAGGAGAGCACACTACAGAGAAGCACGTAAGTACTGCTGGGCTCAGCCCATGTTAGCAGCCCCTATCAGTCTATTCTTTTTAAAGTGAAGAATTGCAGGGATGGCAGACAAACAAGGGGAGCAGCAAGAACCAGTTCAGACAGACCAGAGAAAAAGCTTTATGATCACTCAAAAGTCCAACTTAAGCGAAAACCTAGAGTGGTAATACAGCAACCCTTTCCCCAGCCTGCAACTCAGACTGCAGAGCAGTACTGAACCCATCCACAGTGCTCATCCTTCTGCCCTCCTCGCTTGCGAGGGAATACAGTGAAAAAACTGAGTACCTGAACCCCATTACTGAAAGAAGCCAAAGCAAGAGGCCAGATCTCTGTAACCAGGCACTTGCCCACATGCTCACCTTTCACAGCTAAAGTCAGTGGTTTAAGGAAAAATACTGCCAAAGCATCAAAATCCAGACTAGGCACTATCAGGCACAGAAAAAAAAAAAGTTCATGTGTTTCCATGGGGATAGCGGTGATTACATATTTAGCAGCAGTAAGATAAGGCAGCGTGCATGATCAGCACACCAATTTCCTGGACAGCAGAACAGCCACAACACCTAAAAGCCAAGACAGCTGCAAAATGACAGACAGCAGATTTCCATTCAGGCTTTAACGTCCAGGCAGTATTTTCCGCAGAGCAGGAGCTGGTGGAGAAGGTTCCTTCTATTTCATGTCCTGAGACCAGACAAGTGATGCCTTAACTCCTCCCCGGATTTGCTTGTTATAGACATCCCAGCGGAGGAGGCCTGCCACATCTAAAGGAGTGCAAGTCCCATGACTCCTCCCTCCCAATTTCAGAGCGCCAGAAAGCATCATCGTACCGAACAACTTACATGCGGAAGAAAAGGCAAAATGCAGGGGCTGACTGGGGACACACAGTGCGAGGTCACACGGCAGACACAGACAAACACCCAGGGCAGTGCAGGAAAGGGGGCTGTAGCAGGGGAGCAAGCACTGCTTGCACAGGACTCCCTGTTGTGCAAAGCGCTCTCTGCTGAGCCCCGTGCACCCAGCTGTGGGCAGACCCCAGCCCAAGCTGACACCTGCACTGCCAGCCCACAAGCTCCCCGTTTGGGAACTGTGTAATACAGAGCTCAAAAACCCAGCAGGGAGACAAAGCAAGACAGTTTCCTTCTGACCGTCAGGTCTGACAGGGCTGTAGCACAGTACTGCCGGGCAGCAGACACCTCCCAGCACCACAGGAGCATCCTCAGAGCAGCTATTAAAACCTTCTTGACTATATTAGACCTCTGGCATCTTTTTATGCTCAAAAATAGAGTAAGGCAAAGGACTGGAGCAAAATTAATAAAAATATAAAACTTTGTTTTTACCAGCTGAAATACTTAAGAGGCCACTTCTGCACATGTTTAGGTCAATACTCTCGCACCCTACCCAGCATGGGGCAGGGATCAGGGGTTGGTTCCTTACACAGCTGCACTTTTGTGCTAATTCCTTTATGAAAGCAAACAAGCCATTTATAGGCAACCCAAATGCACACAGACACACAGCAAAAGCATGCAGTTACAGAGGGCTTGATAAAATTAAACTCCCCAATGAATTTCAATTATATTCCTTCAACAGCTTAATAAATGGCAAGCTTAAACTACTGGCAAAAACAAAGTCATTTCACTGGTCACTGAAGTACATTTCTATGGCTTATGTAATTATACCCCTGTGGCAAAGCTCTAGCATTTGAAGTCCTGTTTAAAGAAAGGAAAGAAATTAAAACCCAACCAATTACTGTATGCTGGCGCAAAGATTTCGATACAAAGCTCTATGCTGGCAAATAGCCTGCCATCACCAGAGCAGGGGATAATTTGTGTCTGATGCTGCCACGGAAAAACAGGGCTCTGAAGGCCAACACCTCAAACACACAGGCACGATGCAGCATCCAGCATCACTCACTGGGCTTTTCAGCAGCCTATTTCACATTATTGCCTGGTACTTAGCAATTCAGGACATGCATTGTCTGCAAACGTATTTTACAAATAGATCTTCACATCTCCCTGAAGCAAACAGGTGTGAATTGCCATTTACTTCATCACTTTCTTCTTCACGAACAGAAGCAGGGCTAAAACCGACTTCCAGAGCCTAGATCAGAGCCAAGTTTAACATTAACCTAGATGCCACATCTGAGCTCAACTCGACATCCCACCCCTTCACTCCCGTATCTGCTCCACAGAGAAGGTAATGCTCCTGCCATGCCTCTGCACTCCCACTACTGGAAATGGAAATTGGAAGCAGCTACCAAGCAAATTTAAGAGTTCCTGAATTAGGACAGTGACCCCTGAATAGAGAGTCATGAGAGCACGGATCTGCTTTAAAAGATAAAACAGGCTTTACTGCAGAATCAGAAGAGTGGCAAATCATTAAGCAAACTCTGAAATTTATATTTGAAGGCCAAAAGACCATTCCATCACTCAATCCAGGCCTCTTTTAGTGCTGGTATCACACTGGAGCTGGGCTTCAGGCCATGGAGGATTAAGGGCTCTGGACAAGAAAAATTTCTAGGACCATTTTCTGATGCTCGCCCAGACTGGGCACGTAGCAGGAAGGATACTGTGAAACCAGCACATCCAGAAATCCTCAGAAAGAGATATGGGGAAAACAATGAAACACTTAACAGGCAATCCAGGACCAGGAGTCAGGATAGTATCATCTACCCAAAAACTGCCCAAGCATTCATTTTGAGGAAGCTTTTCACTACAGCAGATCCCATTCCTCAGATAAGCCCTTGTTACAAGTTCTCAGTCATTTGCCAGGTAGTTCCTGCCACAAAAACAAAAATACTTCCCCTCCGCCCCCCCCCCCCCCCCCCCTTTTTTTTTTCTTTTTTAAGGAGTACTTTCAGGGGGCTAACCTAGCGGGTAACTCCAAACAGACTTTTGGTCAACTGAAGGCAATGGCTGCACAGCCCTACCCCAGCCAGCAACAGCCCTTTGCTGACAAGCAGCCAAGGCACAAGGCGGTTGTCAGCTGCAGAGCCGTCGCTCACCACTTTCTTTCTCAGGCTACAGCTGTTGAGTAGTAAATATCAGCATAATTAGAAGGAAGGAGAAAACATACAAACAAATCTAACCAACCAGGCGACAACAGCAGCACTGCAAGAACTCCGTCCTGAAGTCAGCTGCATCCTTGGCTTGCTGTTGATGCCCTAAGGCTGCACTGGAGGATGACAACCTAGTAAAAATGGGAGATGTGTCCCACATGTCTCCTATAAAAAGCTATGACTGTACCACTAGCAACCTCCTTATCTAGAAAAGACACAGCAGGAAAGGGTGAAGATGGAAGGACATTTATCCTGCTTTGCAGGCAGGGAAAGGAAACAGAAATTAAGGCCAGAAATGTCAATACTTGGCTTCAAGAAGGTTTTTGTTTCCCAAAGATGTGCTGTTGGTCTTGAAACCTGTGAAGCTGCTGCATTGGCAGCACTGAAACCGCCAGCAGAACCCAAGCCCTCCCTTTACAAGCCTACAGAAGCACTTGCAAGTCCCTGTTTGTAGCCAAGGACAAAGACCAGCTCCTGCCAGCATCGGCTAATCTCCATTCAGTCCTGACATGCTCCTTATGCCAAGAATGCTGCTCCCTCCAGGAAGCCTGCAGAGATACCTTCAACCCCTCACAGATTTTTTTCCCACTAAAGACATCTACTATTGTGGAAGGACAAATGAAGAAAACAGGGAGAGAGCAGGAGACTAAGTTCTCATCCTAGAGAAAAGTAGAAGTTTCTCACTTTCTGCTGGCAGGCAGGGTCTTGGAAAGCAGCCATGGAGGTTGCCACCACCCCCTGGGCTGCTGCTGGGAGCAGAGGAGATGCAGCACTCCAGACTGTGTCAGGATCAGGATCATATCTGCTTGCTGCGCTGGAAGGAAACACAGGCAAGACGCAGCCACAGAGACCTCAGGGCTGCCTTTCCACCTCCAAATCAGTACTTAAAGTTAAAATGGGAGAAAACGGCTACTTGTTGGTACAAAATCATCTAGTTATGACAATAAATCCCAGCTGAGCCATAGAAGAGACACACAAGGAGAGCAATTTTTTCCTACCTGTGTAGTGAATGAACTGTGTAATTCTACACTCCCCCCCATAGATGTGTTGTTACACATTTAAGCAGTGTTGCTACAGTGCAGTGATTATTGCTCAAGTACAGTATTTGTATTTATTGGTGTACTTCCAAAAGTTGCACTCTAATATACCCTGATAGGGACACCATAAATTATTCTGTGATCCTGTGGCCAGCTTTCCCCCTGAACAGCCTGCAGGTCTCATACTGCAGGAGATTAGATGGCTACATGCTGTTTTGAAGGTTTGTGCATTAAGCATTACTAGAAGTAAGCGCTTGCTGCCATCGACTGCTTGGGCTGGAAAATGGAGAACAGAACACCATAGCAAGGAGAAGTGATCATTTCTTAAAATGATTTAGCTGCCACTCATTCATTTAGTCTGCATACAAGAAGAGACTTCAGCTACCATCTGCAATGCATCCGTCTGCTTACACTTAACACCACCCCACTGTCCCCCAGTAATAAATATAACTTCACAGTAACCCAAGTTTTCTTGCAACCCGATCTATAAAAAGCAGCTGGCTTCCCTTCCCTCTCCCAACACTACCTTGTGTTTCCTGATACTCTTGGAAACCTAACAGGGTTTTTATTGAGCAAGTTGGCATTGGATAGCTATAAACATGAATTCTAACCCCTACCTCTCTAAATATTACTTATGAGGTCAACATCCCTCATCTACCCTTCGCCCTGCCCTCCAAAACAAACAACAAACACAAACTTTCTTTAGCCCCTTTTGAGTTTTTGGAAGCTACCAAGCATAAAATTAAGATACCACCTGGTTGTGTACTCCGCTTAAATACCTTTGGCTGACATGGAGGGAGGGGAGTCATAATCAGGGGTATCTGAATGCAGCTTAAGTAAATAAGGGAAAACGACCTACTTGCAACCAAAATGGGAACAGACAGATCCCTACCCCTTTTCTTTCTCCCAGAGATGTTCCCTGTGAACCAGACAACTGAGGGCATCGATTTTAAAAACCCCAGCACCACACACTGCCCCATTTTAGTAATTCTCACTTGGTCTGTACTGATGCACGAGATGCCGGTATGGTGGGCACATCCCAGCCCTACACCTTACTGCTGTCAGGGCAGCAGACAGATTCAAAGCCAACAGGAAAAAGGACAGAAGAAAACAAAACCCCTGCAGCAAGCAGAAGATAGCAGGGTAGGATTAACCTAAAGCCACCTCTTGGGTTTTAGGAGTAATAAAGAAAAGAGTAAAGCCTCAGTACCAACATGCCTTACTATGGCTCAGCTCTGCCCCAGACCTTCATGCTCTCTGCAAATCTTAGCACTCACTCTGAAGGGAAATGAAATCCCACTGCAACAGCACAGATCAGGTTAACGTGTCCAGTTTCGGTTTCCCAGGTTTTGTCACACTTTCTGTCTATCGCTTTTTGTCTCTCTTTTTTTTTTTCCAGCATCTCCAAACCTCCCTGGATTAAGCCTCTCCGCAGACAGTTTTACCCCATCTTCTACACTCAGGCCAAGGCCACGTAAAGAGCCATGGATCCTCCCCTGAAGTCCCCTAAAGCTGCATTTTGCCAAGAAAACTTGTGATTCCGCACTACGGTGTCACATGCAGTCTTCATAAAATGACTGGTAATGAAAGAGCCCAATACTGTTTCTCTGGTTTGACATCCTCAAGTCAGAACATCACCTCACTGAGGTTACTCAGTCACCGTATGGTCCACACCAGTCTTCTATGCCGTGCCAGACCTCACAAGCCTGGCAGAAAGAGCCACGTATGGGTTGTTCTGCAGTGGGTTTGACCCCTCAAAAGTTCATCTGTTGCCTTGTTTTAGAAAGTACCGAATTTCTTGTGCAATGTTGTTTTGGTAAAGAAACAGTTTATTATTTGTGGCATGTTTTTTTCAGGAATGTATATTCAGGCTTGAGTATAACCTTAAAAGTAGGCTGAGAGGACATCAGGGAGTAAGAATGAGTTGAGCTAATGACTTGCTCAGATTCAGCCTCTGCTTTCTGTTTATTGAGGGAATAAGGTGCTCCTACAGCACAACTCAGTGTCAGAGCATTTAACCTGTACACATCATCTTCTCCCTGTATTCAGGGATCTGTACATGGCTATAACAGGAAGTAATTCATCAATAACCTCTCCTTCCCAGGTCCTCAAGGAGTATTTACCCAGCTCTCAGGTAAATGAGGCAAGACAGAGCACGTCTTGTACCCAGAACCAGCCCCCCCCCCCCCTCAAGTGTTAGACACATTTGCAGAAAAACAAATTAGAGCATGTTAAAACACTTCACTTAATTAAAAATAATCCAAACAGTATCACAAAGGTAGAAGTAATTCACTGTTTTAGTTAAACACTGAAAACAGAACTGAAGTCTGTGAGATCACTCTGTGCATACCAAACAGTGCTTTATTTTTAAAACATACTAATGGAGCAAAAAGAAAAGTGATTTGAATTGGCTTTCTAATCACACAATTTATCCTGTAAATTACTATCAAAAAGCATCTGGACACTGGTAAAGGTCAGCATAGATTATTTTTTTTTAGTGTTAAAAACTGGTAAGATGCATCATCAATATTTTGAATTTCAACAAAAAAACAAAACCAGAAAAAAATCAAATTTCTTCTACCCTCCAGGGCCTGCCTTTTCTCCAGCTTTATAAATAATACCCTAAGTGGATACCTGGCTCCTTGTACGAGCATGACAGAACAAATCCACAGCCTTTTACAACACATGGATGAATTATCGGTACGACACAGAGCTCCTCTAAACTCTAATTTGCAACCTCCCCCAGCATCACAGAGGTGGTGGGCCACATTCCCCCTCCCATGAGCAGGAACAGCCTTCAGCTTCCCACTGAAGTCTGACCACAGATCGTCAGCGATTTCTGCGGTTCTCCAACAGGCAGTTCATAAGAAATAGATCTGTCTGGTGCTCCCAGCATTTGGCTATGAAAAACTGGAGGGAGGGGGGGAAACCACAGAAGAAAGAATAGAAGAAAAATATGGAAGGAAATCTGCAGCAAGCCTCCCTCATTTAAAATTGAGTGTGGTAGAATAAGCCATCACTACGAGTTTTTTTGGTTTTTTTTAAACTTAATTGCTTTTTTCTTTCAGTCTCCTTCACAGTGCCTTCAAAGAGAAAGCAATGTCCATCTTAACTTTTCCAGCACTGTGCTTTGGTTCAGACTTCCTTAGGAAAATAACATCAAAAGTTATTTATAAGAATGAAAAAGAAAACCCCCCAAATTACTCATTTCTTGGCATTCAGATAATAGGAATGCTCTAGGGAGATAAAAGCAAAACTTCAGTTTTTGCACTAATATATGCCTGTTTAAGGAGGTGAAGTCCATTGCTCTGGACAGCTTTTATTCATTTAATTTTACTGTTACCGTCTGATGCCAAAATACATTTTTCCTGAAGAATTATGCACTTGGATCACTAAAGCCAACATCATTTTCGCCACTGAATGCAACAAAAGCAGGATCTAGGCCGCAGAGCTGAGCATATCTATGTCCAGTTATTTTGAGAACATAAATTAACTCTGAAGCATCCATCTGGCATAACAGATTGTTTGGTGCACTTTGTCCCCTGCTAATTAATCGATTAGCTCTACCGGTTAACAAGAGAGTTTCTTTCCCGCCTGGTTCTCCAGTTTTGGAGGACGGGGAGGACAGGCTGCCTGGCCGCGGAGTAAGGGCTCACACTGCCATCAGGCCTTTTAAAGCCCTTTCCACGAAACTACAGCAGGCAGAAAATGCCTTGGCCAAAAAGTATTTTGGAGAGGAGAGATGGTTGAGTTCATTGATTTTGTGAAAGGTTTGTGGGTGTCACAGCTCTTTTGATTTGACAGTGTGGGGAAAAAAAGAAAAGAATTGACAAATTCTCTGTTCCTTCCTCATCCCCCAAACCCCCCCACCCCAGACCAGACGTAGCAATGGCACCTCAGGGCAGACCACCTGGCAGCAGAGACCTGACCCGCTCGAGGCACGGCTGGGGCCACCTTTCCCCAGGCCCCAGCCCTCTTCTGCTGCAGCAATGCTTGAGGCAACTTCTCAGGGGCTTCTGGTGGTAACAGTCCACCCCTGTCCCCAGATGAGCTCAGGAGAGTAACATTCCCCACCGGGGATGGAGCCAGGCAGCAGAGGATCGTGCGGCAAGTGCAGAGTGATCACCACTGGGAGGAGGGAGGACGTCCCGGCGTTAACAGCACTCCTCATCGGAGCCACCACCTTGAGCTGGAAAAACACTTGCTGAATGCCGAAAGCAGACTTGCATGACTCTGAAAATGCAGGTAACTTAGGGGATTTGCTTGATGCATCTACAGCAGCACACCCTGGAAAGTGCTTTGGTCGAAACTGTCTAGCTTCCACAGCAAGAACTGAAGTCCAGCTCTGTTTAAGCTCACTTGACAGTGTATTTCCCGCAGTTTTGCTAGATTTAACTACCACTGTTTATCTGTGGGTTTTTCCAGCTGCAAACTTGTGCTGCCAAAGGAGCAGCCAGCCCCTGTGAAGTCACCAAGGAGCAGAATGCAGCGCCGCTGCCCTGCCTCACTGGGTGCCTGTACCTGCCTGCCCCCACGGCGCTGCCCAGGCCCTAAGCGGAGCCTTTCAAACAAACCCAGGAAGCCAAAAGTGCCCCTGTCAGGAACTAAAGGCTTAACTTACTTGAGACATTAATAACCAATTAATAATAAGAAAACTATTGCAGATGAAAATCCCCTTTAAGGTCCTTTTTGTAGCTCAGTTCAGCAAGGTGAAGGGCAATGATGAGTTATTCCTCTCTCTGAACTGGTCTGTTTGCATAAGCTATCAACTGAAAACTCAGAACAAGCTTGCAGAATAACAATTCTTCCTCAAAGTCTGCCCATGTGTCATGGTTTAAACCCAGCCAGCATCTAAGCCCCACATGGCTGCTCGCTCACTCCCACCCAGTGGGATGGGGGAAAGAATCAGAATGGTAGAAGTGAGAAAACTTGTGGGTTGAATAAAAACAATTTGATAAGTAAAGCAAAAGCTGCATGTGCAAGTGAAGCAAGCCACGTCCCATGGGCAGGCAGGTGCGCAGCCATCTCCAGGAGAGCAGGGCTCCATCACCTGTAACGGTGACTTGGGAAGAGAAATGCCATCGCGCCCAACATCCCCCTCCTTCCTCCTGCTTCCCCCAGCTTTATATGCCGAGCATGATGCCATATGGTGTGGGATAACCCCTGGGTCAGTCGGGGTCAGCTGTCCCGGCCGTGTCCCCTCCCAGCTCCTGGTGCCCCCCAGCCGGCTCGCTGGTGGGGTGGGGTGAGGAGCAGAAGGGCCCCCACGCTGTGCAGGCGCTGCTCAGCAATAATGAAAACATCCCTGCGTTATCAACGCTGCTGCCAGCACAAATCCCAACCACAGCCCCATACTGGCTACTGTGATGAAAATTAACTCCATCCCAGCCAAAACCAGCACACCATGTCACAAAAATATTCTGAATACACTTTCTGGGAAATACAAATTCTTTGGAAACTGCCTTTCCAAACTACATTTATCTCCTCATCAAAATTGCATGCTAAGATGGGTCTCTGATCTATGTAAGCACCTTAGGGCTGTGACCATCTCTCCCAACGCACATCTGTGAAGTTCCTTATCACGCTTGAGGGCTGTACAACAAAAAAAACACAAGTGCAAGTGTCTCGAAAGTATCTTAGGAGCCAATGAGATACACATCAAAACAGAAAGCTGATTAAACACACTAAACAATTCAGTAAACAGCCCAGTTTGCTACAGGGCTACCACTTCACTGCACAGGGCTTGACTACTGAGAGGGCATGTACACAACAGTGCATTTTTGAGAAAAGAGAGCTGCTCTCTGTACCTATGCAGAATTTTTAAAAAGTGTCTAATGTCAGAAAACAAGGACTTTCAGTCCCTGGAAACACCATAAAGCTGCCTCAGACAGGCCAACAAGAAGTTTGTATAGCACAGGATGTGGGAAAGAAGTATTTGGCTTATATGCTCACAAATAACATAATAAAAATTCAAACGCATCTCAAACCTCCCCTACAGGGTGTGAACTGTGGCAGGGAATCATTCTGATATCTGAACTGTGTTTTGGCTAGGTGTCTCAAGGAAAACGCTGGACCCATACTGGGTCAGGGTCCCGAGCTTCCCACCTGTACTAGGAACCAAGTGAGCCCGAGGTACAAGACAGCGTCAAGTACTATGCACTGGCTGGCCAAGAAGGCTGGGAGGCGACACAGAAGCTGCCAGGAGGATTGAGTGTAACTTTAAAATAAATGACTGTGTCCCATGGAAAGCAACTGCAAACCAAAATCTCTTCATCAACCAACCATTCTACTCGCTCTGGCTGTGCAGTCTTCATGCAGAGCTACACTGTGCCATAGCTGGCCGGGGGAGGGGGGTACGTTCAAGAAACACTTGGCCATGAAGTAAAGCCTCATGAACGATCAAACACTACTGGCATACAACAAAGGCCCCCACCCCCAGGTATTAAATTTGATAATATGGTTTATTTTATCTCAGTACCACCTTGATACTGCAGATCCTTTGGTTCTACTGTTTCCCTTGCTTACTATTTCCTGACGCACCTCCTGGCAAACACTGAGTAGACACAAGCTTCGTAGCGCTGTAACACAGCAGCACTGCAGCTCAGAGGAGTAAGGCATGATGCAGAGATCAGTCACTCTGCCACAAAGAGATGCAAATTATGGCACTTTATGCTGAGGCAGGACAAGCCTCACGTGACCACAGTACAAAACCTCCTGGAAGATGCAAACGTGAAGATCAAGGTCAGGAAGAAGAAAGTAAGTGTTACAGAAGGGAGAACGTTCCTCCAAGCAGCTCCAAAGGCCCCCTGAAAAAAAACTCATACATGTATCATGCACACATGTGCCCACTAGCTGGCCAAGATCCTGGTGCTGGTCAGAAGAGCAAAGGAGCCAGCCCAGCATGTGGCATTGAAGAGAAGCTCAGCACTGGGCAGTCCTGTCCACCCTGCTTGAAGTTTACCTACGTGGCTCAGCTTGGGAACTCTTCAGGCAGGGATTTCATGGAAGTCGCTTGCCAAGAGCACTGCTGATCTTTCTAATCCAAAGGTATGCAGCCATTTATCCATTAAGCACCATCCAATACAATGGGAGCAGTTACTGTCCTTCAACTGCACAGACTCAAAACTTGCAAACGCAGCTATTTCAAAAGCAAAAGAGGAAAAAGGAATCTCCTTTCTCCTTCATTTTCTTACTCGTTTTAGTTCCTTCTGCTCATCCGTCAGGATCTGGCACTGTTCTTCCAGGAAGAATTTCCAATAGATGCCCTTTGTTACTGAATTTAATTATTGCTCAACATGTTGATCCCATAGCAAGAAGCCACATCCCTGCAGTCTCCCGTGCAGGAAATTCCAGGCTTTGTCAAAACTTGGCTTGAGACAAGAAATAAAAGCTCTTCATGTTCAGATATCACATAAGTCTTCCGAACACTATCATTCATACAGCCATGAGTATTTAGTTTAAACCTCCATCACATGAGAGCCACATGTTCATTATTCCTACCTCAAAGTCATTTAATCAATCCTTCACCAGTATCCAAAGCCCCCATATCATTTTTCTTTACAAACATATTCACACCCAGAATTTACGTCAAGGTCTTCTGGGCAGTGGGGAAGGGAACGTGATGCAGCTTGAGACAAGGGAGAGCTTCCTTCTGCAAAGCCATGGGATCACATTCAGATGAATGATCTCCATAAACCTAGAGAGGTCTGGAACTGCTGAGGTACTTCAGCTTTGGAGCAAACCGCTTCCCTGTTTTAGCCTCCTGCACAATACTGGACCATCATTCATTGCAACATGGTTAAGAAAGCAGGTATCTTTTTCCTCAAATCTCTACCTAGAATAATGTGATTATTAAAGAACAAGCATAAGAAAAAAGAAAAAAAAAAAATAGCTTCAGGCCTCTTTGCACACAAATCTAAACCGAAAGCCTGGATACTAGTCAGAGAAAGAATGACACACTGGATACTCTTAAATAAAACTCACCTTTTAAAGCCAGTCTTCCTGTTTCTCAGGGCCCAGCCTCCTGGGGGTTTTGGATATCTGGGTATATCGACGCTGAAAATGGAATGTCCAGCCCACACCTACCTCATGCAGGTGTTCTGTGGCTTAAC
The DNA here is from genome assembly GCF_963210335.1 of Falco punctatus. Classification (NCBI taxonomy): domain Eukaryota; kingdom Metazoa; phylum Chordata; class Aves; order Falconiformes; family Falconidae; genus Falco; species Falco punctatus. The sequence goes on along the minus strand of NC_137580.1, from coordinate 103,545,887 downwards.
CACTCTTAATGAAATGCTGCTGGTCCTTTGACAGCTATTTCTTTTCAGAGCCTGTGGTAACACCGTTCCTAAAATAGCTGGCCAGCTACGAGAGGTCTTCGAGCAGTGTTTTCTCTGAATCTGCCTGGCTACTGTGTAGCAATCACCTTGCACACCCAGGCTAGAAACAACCAAGCAGAAGCCAGAAGAGCCCAGCCAGAGTCTGCTTTCTGCACATCTTTTTTATGCTCATATTCCATACAGCAATAATCAAAAAAAGATCCTTTACCGTAGCAACCTGGAGGAGCAACTCCAACAAGCCCACTACATCACATTCTTTCCATTTGGCCTCTGGCAAGTCTCTGTCTGTTTGAACAGATGCCATCAGCACTTGTCCAAGTTGTGCTGTGCTGTTTTTTTCTACTTATTTCACCCTTCTTCTGCTTAAAAGAACAAACCAGCTTTTACAACCTGAATGTTCACCTGATAGCAAAAGATGGCTAAACCAGAAGTTTCCCACTCAGACCCCTAAGCACAAGCCTACATTTAAATGTTGTAGCCAACACAACAGACATTATACAATTATACTCGTGAAGTCAGAATCAGCTGTTAGAATAAAAGGTGATGTTGAACAAAGCTGCCCTTTACTGGGAATGTGTGTACACACTTGCTCTCCAGAAGTACAACACAAACCTAAAACCATGGCTGAGAGTCATCTGAGAAACCTTACACATGCTCAAAATAGGCTCAGTCACTTTTAAGTCAGATCTGAGCCTATTCTTCAGCTGAAGATACAGTTAGACACTCATCAAGCTTTTTTTTTTAAAAAAAAAAGTCATTTCCGTATCTTTTCTTTAGCTTTCCAACTTTCAACTGTCAAGCACATATGATACTACTTGGGATTCCACTTGGAATAAAGTTCAGCATTGCTGATCTGTTTTACTGTCACTGATCCTGTGATATGAGCTTTTCTAAAAACTCCAGCTTATAAAAATAAATCACATGAAGCCCAAGGATATGTATTACAGGTACCTGAATAGAAAAAGAAAGGTGAACATGATGCATGTGTAACTAAAGAGGCTCAGATTTCAACATGAATAAGAATAGCTCTCTTTTTATTTTAAAAAATATATCAAGATTTTATAATTAATTCCATTGTTTTGAAGATGTATGTATACTTTATCTGAGTGAAAAATGTTTAAAACCATCTATCTTGCATTTTTTTAAACTCTAGAATCCAACAATGAAAATAGCCACAGGCATGAGCAGGTTGTAAAAACTCCTTTGCTACAAAGCTTGTGGGCAGACAGTATTATTGATTTTATTATTTTTTAATATATGCCTTATTTATCTTGCTGAAAAAGTCTTGAGGAATATCATAAGCACTTACAGAAAGTTAATATCTCTGTAAAGTATTTAAGGAATTGTAATCCCTCCATATCAAACACTTAAAATGGTTCAGACAGGCATGGCTAAGAAGCTATTCTTAATGATACTCTACAGAACTTGGCTGCTTTCAAAACAAGTTTTCTGGTTTTATCACCTTTGAATCCCACAAGCCTGTCTCAAAAGAATCACTTGAGTTTTCTTCTGCCAAATTTTGAAAAAGTTCATTAGTAGATCTTGGAAGCAAACAAATCTTGCAATTACACCACCACAGAAGGGATTACAGCCAGACAAGATGGTTGGGGAATAGTCCCCCAATCCCTACTTACAACTTGCATTCCCAATTTATCAAGTTACTTAATCACATACCTAGCTAATAAATTTTAAATGGAGTGACTCATGCACTTAAAGTTAGGCATGCCTTAAGGCAGTCTGATGAGCCAGGGATATTGCGAACCATGCATGCTGACCCTGGAGAAAAACCAACCCATCTAACATAAACCAAGTTTTCATAAAAGCACACCTTCCTATTAAGGCCATTGCTCCCAGAGAGACATCCCCAAACTATCTGGTATTTACACCATATTGGGGAGCACTGCATTTCCTAATGCATGCCTTCAGTCATTACTAGTTAGTCCATTAACAGACATTCTAGATAAAAATTTAACAACTACTTTGATCAGAAGGGAAATACGATTCCTTTCAGCTTTGTCAGTCCTGCATTACTGCAGCGATCCCAAGAGCTGATGTTGCCTTGGCTGTATGAAAGAAACACTTGATGAGGAAGCAATAACCTTTTTCTTCCCAAACTGCCCACAGCAGGTTGCCCTTATGTTGGCATCTCTGTCAAACAGTGTCACCCACCAAAACAATTTACCAATGCTCCCGAGTCTTCTGATGTAGTTTCTCCTTCTCTTATCAAATTAAGGCAAGAGAGAATATGATGGAAAAGAGACAGAGAAAATGCACAGCTTAATTACCTAGAAGACTGTGGATAATCAAGCAAGTCACAGGGCTGAAATAGGACAAATACATACTGACTTTTATACAATAAATATCCAGAGTGTACCTCTAATTACTAAAAGTGCTCAGACGCAGGCTGAATTGTAACTGCATAATTGGACCCAGTGAGGACAAACAACCAAATTGAAAACTGTGTCCACACAGACAGAGCTATGGAGTTTGGAGGTTAGCTCCTAACATTTTGTTGTCATCACACCATGAAAAATATATTCAAAGCCAGGGACTTACCAAAGACTTTCACGCGCTTAAACTTTTTTCCTTGCTTTTCTCTTTTGTGAAAGATTAAGTCCCATGTTTTCTTACTGAGAGGATGCAACAAGGAAGTAATTAGCCTTCATATCAAGCTTGAAAACAAAGCCTTAAATCATATGATGCTCTAGTGTCAACAAAAGGAAATGAATCTAAAATAAAATAAAAAAATGCTTTATGGCTGAAAACACAGTAAAAATCATGGGAAAGAAAATATCCGTGTACAAAGGAGCCCAAGAGCCTCTGTTAGATTTTGGGCAGGCTTTAGTCAAAATCCTAAAAGCATCAAATGTACAACTTAAGTCAACACTGGGCTACATTTAAGCGCACCTTAAGGTGTTCGTCTACTGCAGTACTGCCAGAAGCAAAAGCTTTTTTCCTGGCCTTTTTCTGATGCCCATTTTTTGGGGGGCGAGTCCTCCTGCTCTTCTAGGGTGAGAAGCACTCAGGGCTGCCACCCTCTCTACAAAAGAGGGGAGAAGAAAATTGGAAGCCTACATCTACTTCTAAGTATCCTTCAGACAAGCAGAGCAGCCAATTTACCCCAAAAAGTCTCATGCTTCACCCACAGGGGCTACCGATGCCCTCAGGCAAAACAGCAGCAGAGAGGCTCCTTCAGAGAGCCTTCCCCTTCAAGGCAGGAGGGATCTAGCGACTGATAGAGGGAAAGAGAGCAGACAGCAAAGCTAGAGACTCCTGTACTTTGAGGATGAGAAAATGCATTTGGACAAGCATTGGAACAGTATGAGGGGAACCTCATTAAAGAGCAGGAGCCTGCTGCACACACAGGGGCTCCGAAGCACAGCCGCAAGGTGACTGCCAGGAGCAGTATGACACACATTATTATTCCTGTTGGGGTGGGGGTGCTGACCCAGCCCTAGTGTATCAGTCTCAAAGGCTCTCTGTGGATAGGGACTGCTTCCCCAGCGCTGGGGTGGACACAGGCACTAGCAGGAGCTCCACCCAGGGATGCACTATGAGGACCAGGAGTCACCAGCACCGGTGGCAGCTCCAGTCCGTTGCCTCATATGCAGAAGCAATTAGATAAACTGTAAAGCTGGAGAGTCACCAACAGATTTATATGTGTATCTAAAAGTACTGGCACGTAGCTCCCAGCAAACTAGAAGTGATCTTCAAACTTTTGGCTAGGGGCTACCAGTGCACCGTTGCCCCCCAGGCTCCCAGAAATGGCTTGCTGTAGAAGCCAGGACAATACTTTCATGCAGTGGGGAGAGAGGAAGGGAAGATGCTGTCCCAGCCTGAGGGGCCCAGGAGGTAATAATTCTGCTCATCTACCTCTTAATTACCTAAATAATTTATTCAGCAAGGCCTGCCCACTTTAAAGCCCTGTAAGCAAGCACTGGGCCAGACTTGCCCCTTTCACAGGCGACAGCACAAATTGCCACTACAGTAACAAACGTTTCCTAAGAGAAAACAAAAAAAATCCACTACCAGGCTCTGTGTTTTCAGAACTAAGTTTACAGAGACCATACTTTCTCTAACACTTACCAAAAACTCACTTGACACAAAAATACAGTCATGTTTTTTTCAAGCTGATCTCACTGAAAAACCTGCTAACAGTTTTAGGTTTTTTTTGCCAGCAGCTCTGTAGATTAATCCACCTCTGTCCTTGCACAGGGAAAATAAAGCCTCACACAAACCAGCAGAGCAAGATGCTGCACTCGGCAGATACCAGAACTGCACGTGCTACAAAAAGCAGCACAGCCAAATATAAAGGTAAGGGATTTGCACATTATAATATCCTTTTCTTCTTGTGCTCTTTTATCTTACGAGATACTCCAGAAATTAACTCCTAGCCCAGAATGTTTTCAACTCCATTTTAAAACAGCTTACATTATCTTAAAGCAAAAGTATCACACAAAAATTAGCATTCCCACTCACCTATGTGAAAGGGTGGGAAATTAATTTAAGGCCAATAAAAGGAGAGTTCACTGTAGGTATTAATTTCCAACTCTTTGAATTTATTGACAGCCACAGAACTCCTGAATTTCTAGCTGAGCCAGTAGCATAAAGAGAGAAAGAAGCAGCAGTGCTTACCCTGGCATACAAGGCAATTGAGCAAGGTCCACGCTACACTGACCTTGCCATCTGGACATGTGGCAAGCCCAGTGCACCGGCATTTAGCATTATCCTCTATGATCATGTAAAACTGTATTCTGATGAGACAGGCCAAAAATCCCATGCTCCAAAGATCCAGCTGATAACAGCAATCAATCAATCAATCCCCCTTTACAGATGCTAGGTCACACACATCATACAGCGATGCCTACATCGCTGCTCCATAAACATCAACAAATCATCACACTTTATGCCTAAAGATGTTGATTTTCATTCCCCTGGTCCTACTGGGTGAGAGAAGAACCACAGTTAAGAAGCTGATCCTACATCCCCAATGAAAAAACAAAAAGGACTTTATTGGGGGCTATTATATGTGCAGGATTAGGCCTGAATGATTTGCAAAAGGCTTTGCAATGACTTGGTTACTGAGCTATGAATAAAAGCTGGGAAACCTGGTTCCTAGTTCTGTACTTGCTACACAAGTGCTGTCTGCTTGGCCACTATAACCGCTGCCTTCTCCCATACTGGGCACTCAGGCACTCAACTGGACTTCGATGTAGCAAGAGGACACACTGCCCTTGCAAGGCTTCACTCAGGAATCTTCCATCAGCTACACCACAAGAGCCCTGTGCTGGAAACTATGGAACAGCTGTAGCTTCAGCATTACATGCCAGTGTTATCAGTCTCCATCTTTATGCTGGGAATTGTGCAGGAATTTGCTTTCTGCAGACTAAAGAGAAGGAAGAATGAAAAAGATAAAGGGAAGAGATTATTTTCTGTGTGAGAGAAAGGGAGGGAAAGGATAGAGAAAGAGAGAGAGAAGATGAAAGGCTCTGTAATTATATAGTTTAATCTTCTGCAAAACATAGGCTGAAAAATTCCTGTATCAAGCCCCTAACTTCCGTCTAGATCTTCTGCATGGCTTTCATCCTGCCCCACTCTTCTACCATCAGTATTGCCACAGCTTCCAGCCTACATTCAGGCTTCCTGCACGTACAGTCTCTGCCCCAAGGAGCTTGCTTAGCTGCATCACATTCAATTGCTTCAGCAGCAAAGGCTTTAGCCAGCTAAGCACAAGGGGCATTTCTTTGGAACAAAGCATTTTGGTAAGAACCAAATACTTCCAAAGCCTGAGATATAAAAGATAAAGGACTCAAAAGGAGATCCCCCAACAATGAAAATATATACAACCCTCTCCCACACATCCTGACATAACAAGACTTTACAGGGCTTGAGGGAGCAAGTTACGATATGTTGAAACAAGTAATGTCACTCATTCCTCATCTCGTACAACAGACTGACGGATTGTCAGTGCAGAACTTGCAGACGATTTCAAAAGGTGGCAAACTGAAGACAAACTGTCAGCAAAGGGACCAAAGTATTTTTCTGGAAATGAGTCAACACAATCCCTGAATCCCCAAGCACTCTGGACTCATGTTAAGACACAAGCAAAATCCAAAAGAATAAATTCTGATAGGAGCCCACAAAGAAGAGGAGTCTGTGCAACTTTTCTAAGCAGGACAAACTGATTCATGAAGGATGTAGTTATTTAAGGACCAACAATCCAGATCAATAAACACAAGTTAACTATGGAAGAAAACGACCAGGGGACATGATGAGGTTTTGAGAAAGCCAGCAATGAATCTGCTAACCAGAACACCAGATAATTCAGCTGAAGCCAGTCTCCTGGAGTCATACTTCCCAATTCTGAATGCAGCCACAACATTCACTAGTTTGGTGACGTGTGAGTATATGACACTAATTTTCTACATGGCATCAAGAAACATGCTCCCAAGCCTGTCATCTGCAGAATGGGAAGGCTGCTCCACAGATACAAACATATCAGGAGAAGGCCCCATGTGGCCATACAAATGCATGGGTAAAGATACTAAAAATGGCTTTACAGAGCTTGTTGCCACGAATCTGTCAGTGTGTAAGCCTGTACTGAAGTCTACTACTAGTTTAATAGTAATGTTACACACAGTGAAGGTATGCAGACCAGGATGAAGCAGTTTTGATAGATTTCCTGGGAAGCTACAGTCCCAGGCCACTCTCTGCAGGGATGGGAACCAGCTCACAAAATGTCAAAGTAAGAATTTTGCACTCAGATGAATAAATGGGGTATGGGAGAATCTTTTCGATTAAATGGCAGGTAAGTTTTCTGCACAGCAGAAATTCAACAGTATACCAAGGTTTCCAAGCCAGTCACTGCTGACCTGTCCAAAGAAAAGCTGAAGCGTAGTTGACTGGATTTCTGTAAAATAAGCTTCAGTTTCATCTGAGGCTGCAATAAGGAAAGCTACAACTGCTGTGAAGTTTCAGTTGGTGCATAAGCCTTAATCCTAGAGCTGTGTGAGCAGTGGGCAGCATCTCCTACTTGGAGAACCATAAAGAACTAAAGGTAAGTGTGCCAGAAAAAGAAACATTCGAATCTATCAACCAATAGGGAAAAGTCCATCCCTTCCAATTACATTAATGTCAATATGCCACTGCTTTCGATTGAATAAAGACTTCTCCTGTTACACAGGCTTAGCTTGCTCATTGTCTACCAAAAACCATTCAACGCTGAGCCATGCTCCTGTTAACTTCTTCCTCAAATAAAAGTATTGCCCTGAAATGAGCCTGTATCGCTGCCAGCTATAACACAACCATATAAGGTACCTGCAAAAAGGACAAAATGAGAGTCCAAAATTAGAAAGCCAAAGATTTGGCAAAGATAAAATGATTGGATGTTTTTACTGCAATTATTTGAGCCCTTAACAAACTTCAGTCTTTCCTGCTCTAAACAGAGGTGGTGTAATGAGGCCAGCAGTACTATGACCTGCATCTAGCAGGTATCTTTGCCTAAGCTTACACAACAGATGTGTAGAGATGATGTTCCCCTCAATTTCAAAAAGAAAGCTCAATACAAAAAAACCCAAAATTTATATGCAAGTTTTCTTAGACCTTTGATTAAGTCTAACACTCTTTTTTCCCTGCATCCTCCTGCTCCCAGCATGGCAGCCCACCATTACCTAGCAGATGTTCTGAGGCATCATGGGCTATTCTCAGTGCAAGGCATCACATCTTGCTCCTGAGCAGTACCGACAGCTGTAAACAAAACATCTATGAAAAAAGACTACTGAGGGTACAGACCCACGTCTTAAATGGAACCAGAAAATTTCTATCTGGCCAGACTCCCAGGCAAAGGCAGTCCTGTGCCAGTTACATTCTTAACCAGCATTTTCATGTCCAAGGAGCAAAATCATTTCCTCTTAAACCTCTCCATCAAGAGCCTTGTGAATAGCCATTCTTTGAAATGATGTCACAGAGCCACCATGGATATTTTTCTTCAACAAACTAGTATTGAACAGAATCTCACAGCCACAAAGGCAGCAATAAAAGGGGGAGAGGTAGAAGAGCAAGGCTTAGGCAACCATCACACAGAGTATCAGTGTCTCCACACTCACCACAACACACAATGGCTTCAAACCACGGTAGAGCTGCTGAGCAACAGGATGGGAGCACTGTACACATCAGTTACCCAGGCCAACAAAGGGATGGGAGAGCTTTGGCAAAATAAAACTTTAAGTAGCAAAAAATCATACAAATGAGTCTGGAATGGGATGCTGGGGAAAGAACTGTCAGCGATCCTGTTGCCTGCTGAGTTTCCCGAGCTGGGAAATCAACAGTAAAATGCCATGCTGCTTTCAGTCTGCTCATCTAAATCCAGATGGGATATTTTGTCCCCTTAGTATAGGAGCTTCACTGTTTACACAATTCACTGAGAGATAAATCAAGAGCTGGCTTTAATGTAACATGAATTAATCCAAGGATCCTAATGCATGCTACATCCAGCAAAAAGGGTTATTTTCCCAGAAACCTCAAGCATACTGATGTCCAATTTGCTTGAACAGAATTTTGCAGAAACATTCCCTCCTCAAATGAATTTTTCATCCTGGGCTGTAACTCACTGACATCAATGGAGAGAAACTTGTTGACTTTGCCAGGCACAGAACTGGGTTGTCAGGGCATCCCAAGCAGATTTGTAACAAAATCATTGGCTCAAATATTGAAGTTTCCACTCTTGTACCTGTAGACATGCTAAAGAAATAAATACTTCTTGCAAGAAAAAGCTCTGGTCAAGCATAACTACCAAGTCAGCTACACTTCAATACAAACAGTAAGGTAAATCATTACACAGTAGTTATTCTGTATTAAAGTACACATTGGCATTATTTCATACCCGGTTTTAGGTTTTCCGATTCAAGTCTATTCAATCCTTTTTTTTTTTCATCTGGCAACACTTTTCAACTTAGTACAATGCAAAATATAGTGAACTAGTACAACCTTGAAGTTTGGGCTGGATGCCATTTGTTGGCCCTTACAGCAACTGGAGCCAATAAAACAGAGCTTATTTGCAGCAGGAAACTACCTGAACAATTATTTTCAAAGAAAGATGGCAAACTCCTGGAGAAGTGGTAAACATTCCTATGGAAAAGAGAAAGCCACACCTGTAAGCTTCAGGTATGTATTTATTATGAAACTCTACGTTGGGGACATTTCTTGCTGCCAGAAACAGGTGATGTATTTGAAGCATATGCAAAGCTAAGTCTCCGTATAGACCACCATTTTGCAACAGCCTGATCTTTTCTGTTTATTAGCAGACGCTGCACCTAAATTTTCCCAATATTAAACACAAAGACCTTTATAATTTGAGTTAGAAGAATACTGCCATAATTGACAAGAATAGGTGCGGCCAAATGTTTTCTCATGCAGTTCAGAGATACCACAGTCAGGCAGCATCTTCTCAGAACATAATGAAAGATGACACTTCATCAGACAACGTAGATGTGCCAGGCAATAAATCTTGCAGCAGAAGGCTCCTTCCTATTTTAATTCTAGTCGTCACCAATTGAGAGATACAATTGTCTTTCTGAAGACAGACACACAGGAAAGGTGAAACCAATGCAAACACCTCAAACTGACAAAACACGGAAATGCTCAGGGTTTCATTTAAATCCTGGTGTACTCATTCTGGTCTAATAAAAATAGCCCAACCCATCGTTTGCACAATTCCTGAGCTCAGTAGATCCTACCCTGCAGCTGCCTGCACTATTCAGAACAGCAAGGAGGCTTGTTTCAGTTGGGCACATCCATCTGTTTCCCCCTCCCCTCTTAACAGACGCATCGTTTCAGTCCTGAGTACGGAACAGGTTGGAGATCTCCAGATCTCCCCTACTGTGACTTGCACATCTGTGCACCACCAACCACGAAAAGGTGTCCCTACAGCTTTGGTAGTCTGCACTGTTCTAGGATGTTTCTTCTGAATGTTAGCAAACAAAGATGTTTTGCAGTACTCCACAAGAACGGGTTTTATTTGGCATCTGACCATTGTTGCTGTAAGAGCATGAAGAAAGGTCTCTCATGTATGTAGCAGCAAAGACCAGTGTGGACTACAAAAAAAGTCCATCTAAACCCAGAGTAAACACTTGGTCACTTAGCCTGTGCCAAGTTCTGTGTTTGACTGGTTACAGCACCAGATTTACCCAAGCTACCTAGTTTAAAGCTATAGATACCAATCCACACAGCAGTAACGTATCAAGGTAGGAAGTTTTAGCTTTCCAACCACAGCCACAAAATCAGGCACCTAAGAAGTGCAAAATAAGATCTCAGTGCCTGGTCCCTGGATTCTCCAGCTAGTAAGGAAAAAATAAGCAGTGGCAGCAGTAAGAGGCAGAGTCAGAAGAGTTTAAAACGTCACCTCTTAGAGAATGGATCCAGATATATTATCTGGAAGAATCCATTTGTGTATCAGTGGCTACTTTTCCTTCAGAACAAACGCTCCAAGGCTCCAGTGCTAGCAGCTCAGAGCTCACAAATAACCCTCTGACAAGAAGCCAGCATGCATTCAGCAAGGATATACGGCCTACTGGGATCAGGACTCAAACCAGCTTGCTTCTCCTTCTTGTTCTTCCACAGCTCCCGCATACCTGTGGGTAAATCACTCAGTTTTCCCATGCTCAAGTTCCACATTTGTGTAAGAAAGATAATCACTGTTCACTACTACAGAGGACCATTGTCAAGATACATTTACTAGTGATTGACAAGAGCCTAGGTACTACAGACAAGCAACACACAGACAAAAAATCGCCCCTCTGCCCCAAATGCTTTATGAAAAACAAATGTTTCTTAAAAAGCAGGTTTCAGATTCAGTTCCTAGTAGTTATCACAAAGAACAGCAATTTAACAAAAATTCTACAAATGTAAAAAAAAAAAAATCGCAACACAATTTGACAATGTCCTTTCAAGCTGACATTTAAAAAAACCTACATGCACAATTACGTTTGATAAAGATAATGACAAAACAAGAGAAGAAAAAAGGTGGGCAATATTGTTCCTTCTAGCTTAAAAAAAAATTATAGTGCACTCAGTTTGCCAGTTTAATAGGTGATGTGACAGGTCCTTAGTTCATCTTGGGACAATTTGAGAACAGAATGATTAGCAGTGTATGATGACAGTGATCACTAGCTGATTCCTGGAGAGCTGATAAGTTATTAAGCTAAACAATGCATCACTATTATGAGCAAGTCAGTGCACTAACTGCAATTTCCTTGAAAGCTGAGTGGTGCATGATTATACTTGTCCACCCAGACTGCCTGCTGGCAGCTCCGTATTCTTCTATTGTTCTGAGCTCTAGAGCCTTCCCAACGCCCAGGATACAGCCGTGTGAAAATGTATTCTTCATATTCAACCTTCTTTGTGGCAGCTGTCGTCTAAAGGATAAGGGGAAGAGAGACATTCTCTGTCCTGAAGCACAGCTATTGAAGCCCCTAAAAACATGCGGTTTGGTTTGTCGGCATGAGCTACCTCTCATTTCTAACTCTGGCAATTTCCATTTCAAGAGTGCTCCAACTTTGGAATGACACCTATATACCCATATATATATTACATACATACGTGCATTTATGCATATTAAAAAGCCACACATACATACTACTACATTGCTCGTTGTTTTCTTTATGACTCTCAGGAAGACTGCTGTTATTACTGGAAGCTCAAATGGACATCTTTCAGCTCACATTTCTCCCACAAAGTATAAGCAAAGACGACAGAGCACACCTCCACTAATGACCCTACAAAAACTATGAACAGAAAAGGCAAAAGAAAAAGAAGGTAGTAGCTGGATGACAAGGATTTCAAGTGGTTAATACAAACATGGACTCAAAACATGGCCTTCATTTGTGCTACCGAAAAAAGGCACTTGTAGTGGTGGAGATTATGCAGGACCTGAAAAATACAAGTCAGGTCCTACTGAAGACCTGCTTTGGGAGATGGATAAGCCACTCACCCTCCTACGTGCCTCAGTTTCTTCCTCTGCAAAGGAATTCAGCAGCATCTCCCTGCCTCTCCAAGGTGCAGCCAGTACAGGCTGTAATGGGTGATCCCAGAGCACAGGGGTTGGTGACTGCAGGATTACTGCTGCGCAGTGGGGCACGCAGGGACCCTGTGCTGTACCACTGGAGAAAGACAGCAAACTGGGTCCCCAACCCACCTGGTTATGTGAAGAGAGAAGAACAGAGACCCCCATTTAAATTCCCTAAACTAGTTCTCAGAAACATATCTTCACTCTTGCCAGCGCGAACAGTCACACTAAGCCTCCCCTCCCTTTCATGCATTTTTACCATGCTCTTGTCCTGAATATTGTCAGCCAGTCTGTCCAAGAGGCAGAATTTTTAAAACCCCTAAGTGTCCTCCCCTCCAACAGCAACAGACATTTCAGAATGTAAGCCCCATTGGCTTCCAATGAGCCTTGGGTGCCAAGTGCTCAAGTCATTTTTTTTTTAAATGGAACTTAGGTGATTCTGAAAATATTATCATGTACCTCACATTAGATTGATATAAAGTGAACATTAAGTGGGAAGAAAACCTGACACTGAGAACATTTGACAAGTGCTTAAAAGGTAGGTCCTAATTCATTTTAAACTTTGTTTTATATAAGACTCATTGAAGGAGCACCATGAAATTCTTTCATTGTCCTTTTCTCTGTGCTGATCCTGCAAGGAATATATAATCAGTAATATGTTTAAACAAGCCAAGGAAAAAGTACCACTCTATTTGGAATCCATGAACGGTTCTATTCCTGTCACTAAGCTTTTTCAAACCCAAGTAAAAGGGGAAAACCCTTGCCACTGGAATTAAAAACAAAATGAGCAAATATAATATTAAAAATACGATACCAGTAATCATATAGAATAAGCCTGCCATATAGTTTTGAAAAAATGTTAACACTTGCTAGTCACATAGCTCATAGCTCTACAAATAAATTATTTCTATCCTTACAACAAGATCTAATCATCTGACCATTCTCCTGGGCAGTAAAGAAAGGTTAAGTCGTCAATCATTTCCATTCCAACTCTGAAATTAACCATCCCATAGCTGCTCTAGAGCAACTGCCTGTGAGCCTGTGTCATAAACATAACCAAAACAATTTGGTTTCAAAGGTGTGGGGGTTTTAGTGGGTGGGTGGGTTTTGGATTTGGGTTTTTTGGGTGGGGGTTAGGATTTTTTTTTGTTTGGTTTGCTTTGCTTGTTTGTATTTGGATGTTTTTTCCTCCTCAACTTGGATCACACTCACCAAGTTAACAGCAACTTCCACAACACTGGAGGTGGGAACTGTTGACTCAGGGCCATGAATTTCATCAACTGTTTTGCTATGATCCTCCAGCTACACCCTCAGTTTTCCAGCCAACAGAGACTGCACCTAAAGATTGAGCCAGTACACAGTTTTAAGTACTGTGGCCATCTACAAATCCGTAAGAAAAATGCACAGCTATGTTCCAGTCAGTAGGAAACTCAAAAGGAGATAAACAGCAGTAACATGCCATGGAAGGCTATCAAACATGGATTAACAGCCAAGGTTGTATCAGTTTAAAGTATCAGTGATATACTATAAACATAGAAAAAAATTAATTTAAAGCATATGCTCATGTACATCTCAAAAGGACACAAATTCTACATGAAGTATTTACACATATGTGCACACACTGTTTATAATTTCTGACTTTATTTCTGAGTTTTTTTCACCAATAATTAGGTCATTATCACCTTTACAATGAACTATCAATTCAAAACACACTGCTTCACAAGATCATTAAAAGCTAATAGATAACCATATTGTTTTGGGACTACTTCATATTTAAATCATTGCCTAAGATTACAATTCAACCACCAACTGAATGAACAAAGCCATTCAAATGGGTACAGGATACACAAAGTCCTTTTATATTAGTCATTCCAGGCTGATTTCACACTCCTGTGCAAACGAAAAGTATTTCTGGCCTGTCACAGTGTACGAGCTACCAGGGGATAGCTCGGTGATTTGACACAAACCCTTCCCTTGGAGACTTTTATCCTTCCTCAGACACAAGGCTTTCCACACATACAACACGGAGTGCTTGTCCTCGGGTGAAGCCTCAGCAGCCCCTGGCTTACAGCACTGTGATGGGTAATGTGACAAGGCATAAAGCCAACAAAATGACTGTACATACAGAAATTACTAGAACCTCTCAGAAATACAGGGCCTTGGAGTAACTTCATACCAATACAAGGACTACAGAGGAAACTCTTTCATACAGGGTGGTTTCAACACGTGACCACTATTACAGTAGGATTTCAGAAACCGTACAATAACCAAAGTACAACTTCTACTGCAGGGCATTTCCACTACACAATATTGTACATTAAAGTCAAACCAAGTAACATTGGGACTTCATGACATTCTAATACTTTCCCTTACTTATGTCAAGGACATAAGTAAAAATCCTGCGTAGAGGGCTTGGGTAGAAGTATCTTCATTAGTCTTATACATCCACCTAACAGTTATAAATTGTAATTCAGCTGTCTGCACTAGTACAAAAGGCAAGCTTTACTCTTACCCAGCTATGGAATGTTTTGGTTTCTAGTTTCCAGTTTTTCAATTTACAGCCAAGAAGCAGTTTCTCATGAAATGCTTACAAACAAACATAAAGGACCAACAAATTACTGCAGCAGACAGTTTCTCCTCCATACCAACAGATCTCCCCAAAACTGAGAGGTTGTACAAGCCCACTCTTAGGTTCAAAAAACACTTAGTCCTGTTTAAATGAGACATTAAATCATAAATTATAATGCTATGTGGAAAGGAACACTAAATGGAGCAAAGCATTACAAGGTCAACCACATGTTACCACAGAAGAGAGCAATGCACCATGCACAGCTTTAAGTACAAGATCCAACTGGACAAAATCCTGAGCAGGCTGCTCTTGTTGACTCTGCCTTGAGTCAGGGGGTTGGGCTAGGTTATCTTCAGAGATCCTTCTCAACCTCGGCCATTCTGTGAGGATTTGCTACTTTCTAATTTTGTGATGACAGCATGGTACCAGGCTTAGAGTGAAAACGACACAAAATGGTTAAGGCTCTGCTACAGCACTGACTGCCAAAGTCCCACATGAGGCTCCTGTCTAGCTATGAGACATCCACGATCATTCACGGGACCAATCCTATCCTTTGTCATCTTCTGTTCCTCTTCCTCTCCCCCTCATTGTTTCCCTCCAGAAAACCATAAAGCCTGCTTTGGTCAAGCTTAATTCTTGCTATCCTCCTCCGTGCTCAGCCAGAATTCTACTGGTCTAGCGACGTGATTCCTGGCACCATCAAAAGATTACTACACCTGTATGCAAGAAATACTGAAAAGCAAGCAATCATTAAAAAAAAAAATAAAGAAATCCGTGTCAAAAATGATGCTCTGTTCTTCAGGAATCCAGTTGTTTTGTACATTTGTAACTACCATTACCTTGCCTGCAAAGCTGGTAACTCAAATCCATTTTATTTTCCAGAATAATATATTAATTTCATTTGCACAGAAATTGCTATAGACTGTCTGCACTGCCAAGACTTGCCTGAAAAAAGATCTCTTACCAAAAATAAAACTCTATCTCAATTTGTGTCCCCTTAGTGCGTAAAAAGGAAATACTGTAAGGAACAGTCCCACCACTCACTGCAGAAAACCATTCACTAACTAGTCTAAAACCTGCAGTAAGCTCAGGAGAGAATGAGCCACAAGTCTATGGTTTCACACCTTGCTAGCTCAGCAGATGCAAACAAGCCACGCACATTAAAACTCTGCTCAGCTTATGAAAATGGCAAATGGGTAATAACATGCAACTCGAAACACATCATCTCAGTATGTCATAAACTGTCCTAAACTTACCCCAGCAGAGGTGAGACACGGGTTAATTCAACATTTCCCTTTTGCAACCAAGTAGTCTGAATGTGAAAACAATTAAAAGCACTATTTTATCTTAACATTAGCTAACCTGATTTAAAGATACCTGAAATCATTTTTGGAGTGATGGCATCTTAGGTGGAAACAACATATTTTAAAAACCAGTTAGCAAAAGAAGTATGTTTGCTGCTGAAACTACAAAGCAAATTAAACAAGTTAATTGAGGAGAAATAGGTGACAAAGCAACTGGAACCAGTCCATTTATGCGATAAAGCAGATTTTGACAGCAACAGCATCTTCTGCAAGAAGGGAGAATATTTTCCTCATTTCAAATAACTCAGTTTCGTTCAGAGTGATCACTAGTTCATCCCAGGTTGAGAAACAAATTAGGAACTGAAAAAGCAAGTAAACCTGGGGTTTGTGTTTTGGGGTGGGGTGGGAGGTGTTGGGTTTTTTTTTGTGGGCTTGGTTTTTTTCTTTCCAGACTGCAAACAAGAAGTAGGTATGGGAGATCTACTAGCTCCAATGCCTTGACAAGCATAGTCTCAAATCACCATCAGTTTCCTTTGTTTAGTACAGGTCACATTACACTGGTTAGTTATAAACACAAGATAGGCTGAGATTATTTAGTTCCTAAATACTCAGCACATTTAATATTACTTATTAGTTTTAAAAAAGCAAATGAAAATGTTTGTTTTCCGTGTTACAATCTAACTCCAATTTCCACCCAAAAGCAGCTTGACAAAGATCACAACTGAAAGATTAATCATGTAATAAGTCATCCATCATTTTCAAAAAAGCATAAAGACTAAGTAAATCTATGTAAATGTATACAGTTGCTTAGATGCATACAAAATATATCCTTCTCATTATTAAGAACAACCTTTTTTTCTTTTTGACACAACTACATTTATTTGCAAGTGAGTGCCTTAGAGGTTATCAAAAGAGAAGAGTCACTCTTTCTTTAGGAAAAGAAATAAAAACTACAAATGTTAAACAAGATTAACATGGGCCATTTCAATCAAGGTCCCTGACTTGTCAATTTCAACCAACTCACCCTGTAGAACTGGATACGTGTGTGGCATAATAAAGGGTTGAATACTGATCTTTCCACCACAGAATTAGGATAAATATCCAAGAATTACTAAAAACAGTACATATCATTACCCAGATTCTCTGACACATAACGTTTCTAAAAAACCTGAACAGAGACACACAGGGGGAGTCACACCTATGTTTTAACTGTTCTATCCACGTCAAAACTTGTAAGTTGTCCCCTCCCAGCTTTAGAAATTCACCCAGTATCAATTTAATTCACCTATTTGAACACTTTACCTAAAACTTAAAGGTTGCATTTTACTGTAAACTTAAGTGGTGTAGCTTGCAACACTTTATGACATCTTCAGTATCCTCTGTAACAAGGACCCTAAAATTTTGCAGGCAAAGAAAACGAACTTTTCCTTTACAGTTACATCTTGATCAAAACGCATCCACACTTACAAGAAGGTTGGGTTCCTACTTATAAACAATTTGTATTGAAAGAATTTAGGTCAAGGACAGCCTACCACCAATAACAGCCTACATCTTCCTACAATTACTGCCCAATAAGTAGCACAAGTTCTCTTAAAAACATCTATTCCATCACGTTGACAAAACTTAATTGGACTGCAAAGGTCTGAAAAAAAAAAATATCACTTTGCCTGCTGAGACATCCCCAGAAAAGCGTACCTCAGAAGTCCCCAAAAGATTAACAAATGGTTTGCTGCCACCAAGCAAATTCACCACTTCTCTTTTCCATTTGCCAGCTTTGTGCTAAATAGCAACTGATATCTCAGCATTACTGCTGTGAGCCTTCTAAAGCAGGTAGTAGTTCAGAAGTAGGCTTTTTATTTTAATCTCTAGTAAAGCACATTTAACAGACCAAAGTAAAGTCAGTTCTGGTTGGTGAGGAGGTTTAGGCATTCACTGCTTTTCTTTGGCTGTGAAAATAAAACTTTATCAACCAGTACAAAATGTTTATTATACATCAGACCACAAAAAAAGAGATCAGATTCTCTGTTTCCATGGTCAGCACAGTAAAACTTTGTGCAGTACGTCTGAAACCAACACGGGGTTGTACAGTCACAAAACAGGCTTAATCAATCTCTACTCCTTTGGTGCCATAATAAAATATTTTTGTCTGTTCTTTTCTCTCTTAACAAATACATCTTATAGTTATCTACACAAAACCAAGCTGAGCTTGGGGGGAGGAGAGATCTTTTAACTTTGAAATTATAACTGCAACTTACAGGCTTTGCTCTGTTGATTCTGAACTGAAATGAATGGAGTTATTTCCTCACATTCCTGTTGTATAATTCTTCCTTTACCAGCCTTCAGCTATCAGCAGATCAGAGCTCGAGTTTACTCTGGAGTTGGCAGTAAACAAAAGAACAAATCTGCACTGTTTCCTCTGAAAAAAGAAACTGTAGCCCTTGTCCAAATACATTAAAACATTGAAACATGCAGGACGTTTAAGGAGTTGTGTATTAAATAAATGAGGTAATGTGCTCAACAGATTTAAAAAAAGGAGAATAATTAAGTGGAAAGATTTACATATTTATAGAGCACAAACAAGGTATTGTCAAATAGTTCCAGCCATCAAATGGAGCCTAATTTAAGTTATAACTCAGTGGAAAAAGTAGCCTGTGGATTCAAACTATTGTGTTTATGAACAACTCAGCTGTTACTTCTTGATGACAAATGCACAAGTCATACTTTTCCTTAACAGACCTGCAATACATTTGCTCTACTGCTGAAGCATAAGAGCACCCAGCTTGCAGGAGGAGCCATCTAGGACCTAATAAAAGCCACATTTTTCATTTAAATATTGACTTTCATCTGAAAGTAATAAACGAATATTCATCTGAAGGGATATTTAATGAGTTACATGGCAAAAAAAAATTTTTTTCCTCTTATTTCTCAGCTCGGCATCAGCGGGCACCAGTGTTGTTTCCTTTACATCACTGGTGTTATACCTTAATACATTATATACATATATATATATACACACATACCTTAATACATATACCTTAATGCATTACAATTATGCAGCAGCTCTGCCAGTGGATGGAAACAGCATTCAAAATAAGGAAGAACCACCAGTCCACTACACACTACAGCCAGGTATTTATTTAAAAGCCAAATTTCCAAGTTCAGACAGAAAGAAGAAAAAAATATCTTTAATTAAGAAAAAAAAATCGACAGCCCTGTTAAAACATCCAACATCTAAACCAGCATTTCTCCAGCACACAGTGCTCCCCAGTACTACACTGTGGGTTTGACCCAGTACTTCTGTTTCACCTTCTCAATCTCATTTAGTTTCTAAGCACTCCTGTCAGCTTCTGACTTGGCACCAGCCTTAGCCTGATGGGACCACATGGCAGGTTGAGGACTGCAGGACAGGACTGCCAGGCAGACAGACATAAAATAAAGCAGTGCCCCCTTGGTCAGCCCGTGTGCCAGAAGCAGAAAAGAAAGGGAAATAATAACATTTGTAGATAAACAGTAAGAGACCATCAGGAAGGAAACCTGCTCTTTCCAAGGTTTAATGTATTAAAACACCGCAGAATGTTCTCACAGCCCAGTAGCAGCTGAAACACCCAGCAGGCCTGAACACAAATTGATGGCATTCACAATTAAATAGCTTATGTCCTTCTTTAGCTCAAACCAGTAACTTCTATTCTCTCTCCTTCTCATTTATCTGATTCTCACTAGCTCTTACTCATCCTGAATATCCACAAGCAAGTTCAGCACCATACACGCACGTGGCGATGCAAACAAGAAGGCAAAGTGCTTTGGGGAAGGGCAGGCAGGAGGCTTTAGCCATGAGGCTTCCCCTCTCTCCAGCCTCCTGTGGTGCCTGGACATCAGCACTCAGTCCTTCTGTAACAGATGGACACCAAATCAGACTAAAAAAAGAAGTCCCCAAACCTCAGATATCACACACACATACACCCCCAGAAAAAAATAAAAACAAGAAATACCAAGGCATTTGGGAATTTTTGCCACACTTTAAGAAAACATGAGCAACCTGTTTTATATGAGTAAATATTGTCTTGTAACTTGCAAAACCTTTCATTCAGTGGTCTTCTTCGGACATACAGGATGGCAGAAGCAGCCAAGGAAAAAAAAAGAAAGGGTTTTAACAACAACAGCAACTTGTGTTTGCCAGATGATCACCCAATGTTGCAGACCAATCTGTATTTCATATAAAGGCATAAACGGCATTTGTTTGTCCGCATTCATACCAAAGGAAACAGACCACTGATCTCTTGAATGTCCTCCAATGGTACATAGATACATTTTAAGCACTTGCTTGTCCCATTATGCTCTGAAATCCAAAATAGACCTTTTATTACAGTATCTCCACTTTCAGGACACCTAGACAGAAAACAAGCCATCAGGGAATAAGAAACACATTAACAGCAACAACACACTGCTCATAACCAGAAGTGTCAATTATTACTATGCAAAATTAAGATATTATCAAATATATCACAACAAACTTGGTAAAGATAACAAACCTAGCTTCATTTTTTGTTCAAAGACCAAAGAAAATCCAGGTCTTTTTCTATACAGTTTATCATTGTTCACTTCTTGCTACATTTTTAGAAGAATGAATATATTTAAGCACCTTTACACTCTAATACCTCCTGCCTCTGAGCATCCCATGGTAGAAGCTGCATGCAAGCAGCATCAAACATGGGACAGAGCCCAGCCTGGCTCTTCCACCTTACCCAGCTTCTCTGGGAAGCATCTCACTTGCACAGCCAGCCTTCGGTATTTAGTGCAAAACCTGCAAGCTTGCAAAGTGCCTGTAATTCTGCTTCAAGTCGCCAATATACACAAACTGCACCTCCAGAAGAAGACCTGAGCATCTTAGAAAAGAAACCAGACTGACAGATGCTTTTGGAATGGCTGCCCTAAATACTTCTGTGACCAAGGTCTCATCCTTTACACGTGCAGAACTTGGTCCTCCTCTTCAGCATGCTGAAATAACAACCATCTCAAAATGAACAGCTCCAGAAAACTGTTAGACATTTTAAAATTTGCGATGCTAGATGTGACCTACAATTACTTTAACCACCCAGCCCTGTAAACAAACTAACCTCTCAACTTCATCCTTGTTATAATTTAATAGCCTTAGAATTTAAATAATACCTCTCTCTCTCTCAATTACTTTACTTCACCATTTACCACCAAATCTTTCTATTAGGTACCAGAACAGAGACGAAAGTCTGCTTGTTAACTCATTGACTCCAGATGTTCATGGGTCTACCAAAGCATTACCCAGAAATCAGGCTAATTACATTATACAGATACAGTGCTTGGAAGAACCTTGACCCTACTTTATTCTCCAAGACTTAAACTCTCCATATATTTTTATATACGCTCAAAAGACAAGGTCGAGCTCAGCTTCCCTCTCCCTATTGCATGCACTGGTGGCTCAGTGCAAGCGCTATCCAAGACTGTCCTTCCTCCCCCTCCATTCAGATTTAATTCCTATGCAGTAAAAGGAGACACAGTTAAAAATATTTTGCAATTAGGGAAAAGAAATCAAGACAGGAATGTAACAGCACATTAGTATGTCTATCAAGTCCTCAAAGCAGGTTACTTGTGGCGCATCATCCAACAGTATGAGATGGTTTAACTAACCAAGGAAGCAGAGAAACTTAATTCTGCAGGGAGAAAAGCTGTTCTTTTTGCAGCACACAGGGAGCTGAAGGTGTACGCTTACAGGTAAGCACGGTTCTCTGCCCCAGAGAACTAACATTTACAGAGGCATGTACAAAAGAAAAAGGATGCCATGCTAAAACAAGGCACAGTTGTTGTATTTACATACATAAACACGTGGCATGCCTTCTGAATAGGTGAAGATCCTTGGCACCAGGGAACTCTTAAATATGGACACATCACAATCAGTGAAACACTAGGATGATGAATGCAGCAAGAGGAAAAAGATCAGACACACGCAAATCTTCAGCGTGCAAGTAAAAACTGCATAATCTGATCCTCCACTAAGGTGCCTGACAGAGCTCAGCTGAAATCAATAGGTCTGCACTTACCTACACAAGCAGAGTATCAAAAGCACATTGCTCAGTGTAACTGCTTAGGAGTTTCACTGTTATTTATTTCTGGACTACCTGTCTATAATGTAACTTTGCATAAAATACCTCATGCCTAACTTAAAGTTATGATTAATAGTGTTTTTCTTTCAGCTCAGTTCAGCCCACTGTTTTATTCACTACTGGTCTCACCTCTTCACCTCGTTAACTGCTTTCTTGCTTGTGGCCATCGGAATAGTTCCAAAATTGCTGTTCTTTGTTCAAAAAAATACTGCTATCGTAACAGAAGCTAAATTAAAAGACTCATGTCAGGAACAAGGGCAGACTAGAAGTGGCAAAAGGCCAAATAAAGAAGGAGATTTGTTACCTTTTCTTCCCAAGAGGAAGACATAGAGGATTTAAAAAATTGTTCCAGCCCTTTTCCCTGGTGTATGAGAACATGAAAGAGACTCCAATACTCCCTCCAGATCACTTCTCAGAGGAGCCTATGTAAAAATTGTAGTTTCTTGCATGATTAACATAAGGATACTGATGATGGCATTGCCACCTCTTTGAATCACATCTGTCCAACAAATCATTTGTTACTGGCAGCCTTGCAGCACAGGTAAA
Organism: Falco punctatus; assembly: GCF_963210335.1. Lineage (NCBI taxonomy): Eukaryota > Metazoa > Chordata > Aves > Falconiformes > Falconidae > Falco > Falco punctatus. The sequence goes on along the minus strand of NC_137580.1, from coordinate 103,523,213 downwards.
AACCTCTGTTTAAAGTCTTACTGGGAAAAATGTAGGTGGTATAAGTAACTGGCATGTTTGTTTTCTCATCAGAAAAGATGAACAGGGATGTAGGCCACCTTCCCCTTTCAACCCTCAAGTGGTCCTTTTCAGATGGGATGGTTGGGAGGGGAGATTTGTCTTGCAACCATAAAAAAAGTTGTCTCCTGGGCACATTCACTTCTTAAAAGAGGAGGAAAAAGAAACAGTGGGATCATAAATTGATGGAGTCACATCTCCCAGAGACCCTCACCTTCTTCAAACACATGGTGTTCATCAGAGCAGGAGGTCTGTGGGGCAGGGACCTTGTTTGCCTCAGGGCATGTAAAAAAGCACACAGGAGAAAGCTATGTTTCAGTACTGTCAGTTGTCTTAAGAATGACACAAACAAGCTTCCTTTTCTCTCCCCTGCATCTCTACTATCTGCAAAAACAACAAAACAAACAAAATGGAAACAAATAGAACTTTCCCATGCCAACAAGCCTTTTCACAAACAGGTTTTTTGTTCCTGACCTGTGAGATTCCATGAAAGCTAGGGAAAGATTACTGATACTCACTGTGCATGGAAGGGGCCAGACACCACAGTAACCAGCAGCGATACCAAACTGACAAGCACTGCACCCAAATGCAGGACAAGGTATCACACCCCAAAGGGCTTCTCTTACTGCCCTTACCCTTTCACAACTCTCTAATGTTGAAAATATGAAACAAAAAGACAACAGGTTCACACCTGAACTTAAAAAAATGAAAAAAAAGAAAACCACCACCAAAACCCAGCCTATGCATTAGGAGTGACAGATTTAAAGATTTCACTGTTGACGTTAACAGTGACATTTTAAGCATGGGAGGGGGAGCAACAACACCTCAAAAAAAATCAGCAACCACTTTCAATTATAATGCAACAACACATTAAAAATAGAAATTTAAGATTGAAGAGTCTTTAATGCCCTGTTGAGTATTCAGGGACAGCAGTAAACAAGGTGCTGATATACTTTACACTGCAAACAACGTTAGTGGTGAGCCAAATGGGATGAGCCCCAAATCAGAGTGAAATTTCAGTGCATGAAGTTTAACTGCAAGATAAGGGACTGTAATCAAATTACACCACAAATAGGTCCATTCATCCGTAAGCATTATCGCAGAGAGAGGATTGAATTACAGCTTGGAATAAAACAACTTAAGAAATAAAAAGCAAATTTATTATCTATTTATTATTTTCCTACTGCCAAAGAAAATTTCCCACCTTCATACAAGAATGCTATCCAAGATGAATCTGGGGAGAAAACTGAAATACTAATTATCAGTCTGGAAAAACAAGAAGAGTTTGACTTGTGTTATTTACATTCCCATTCCTCTTTCTGAATAGAGCAAAGTCAACAAGCTAAGTGAAGACACAAGAACATGCAATTGCAATTCCAGTCATTTTGCTGAGAAAGGCCTAGGCAGCTTATACACATTCAATAAACCGGCCAGAGTATTTTTTTCCTTGCCCTAAAAAAAAAAAAAAATAATAATTTCTCACAGTGCCTTCCACTACGGTTGTTTTTTTTTTCTCCCCGAAAGCTATCACAATGCATATTACTCAATACCATAATTTTTAAAGAGAACCAAATGCAAAGCATGCATTGCCCACCGTCCTCCTAATCTGGCAGTACTGAAAAAGCACCTTTTAAAACAAACACTGAAAGATGATTCTTTCAGTAAGTGCTGCAACGAACAACAACCCGGGGGAGGGGGGGGGGGGAAGGTTGGGGAGAGGGGAAAAAAAAAAGAAACCACCACTCCTCCTCCTCCTCTGGTTGCTGTTGTTGCCTTTGTTGTCCGGTGGTCGCCCCCAGCCGGCCCCGGCCGCCCCCCCCGGCCCCCACCTGTTTTCATTCATCCGCTCCTCGCAGAGCGCAGCGCCCGGGCAGGCGGCAGGAGCCTCACGGGGTCTGCCCGAAAACCTCACGGGGGGACCCCAAACTCCAGCGCTGACCCCCACCACCATCTCCCAGTCTTGGGATGGGGGGGTGGAGCGCAGGGAAGACCCAGATATCGCCCCTCACCCCCAAACCCCCTGTCCTCTGGCGAGGAGAGTGCCCCCCTCTCCCCAGAACCCTGACTTCTTGCAAGAAGGGTGCCCTCACGCACCCCAGCACCCTTCCCCTTTACAAGGGGGACGTCCCCCCGGCTCCAGCACCCTGCCCCTTGGCAGGAAGGGCTCCCTTGCAAGGAGGGTGCCCCCAGCCCAGCACCCTGCCCCCTTGCAAGAAGAGCGCCTCTCACCCCACGACTCTGCTCCCTTGCAAGGAGGAGTGTCCTCCATCCCAGGACCCTGGTTTTCTTCAAGAAGGAGGGCGCCCCCCGCCCCCCATTAACCCACCCCCTTTCAAGGAGAAGGCTGCCCTGCCCCCTTGCAAGGAAGGTACCCCCCACCCCGGGACGGAGGGTGCCCCCTACTCCAGCACCCTGCCCTGCTGCACGAAGGAGGGTGCCCTCCCAGCCCCCAGCCCCCTCGTAGCAGGGAGGTTAGGCCCCCAACACCCTGCCCCCTCGTAAGGAGGGTGCCCCCCAGCACCCTGTCCCCCTGCAAGGAGGGCGCCCCCAGCCCCCGCGCTGCCCCTGCCCCAGCACCTACCTCGTCTTGGAGGACAGGAAAGCAAGTTTGATTAATCCATAGGTAAACAACTGGATGCTCTCCTTGGCTATGCTGGCCACTCTGAGCCTGTGCTCTAGGATGTGCAGTTCCATCTTTTCCTCTTTCTCATTTGTAGTTCATCTATCCCTGGGGTTTATTTTGTGTTTTTGAATGGGGAGGGGGAGGGGGGCTGTTATTGTCGGTGCCTTTTTTTTTTTTTTTCCCCCCCCTCTCCCTGGCTCCTTCTCCCCCTTCCCGGCTCCGGGGGCGGGGAGGGGCGGGATGAAGGAGCAGAGGGTGCAAAAGTTGGCCCGGCGGGGGAGGCCGGCGGGGCGCGGAGCGGAGCCGGGCAGGGAGGCAGCGGAGCCCGGAGTGCCGAGCAGCTGGTGCTCGCTGGAACAAACAACTTGCCACTCAAGCCCGGCCCAGCGCGCCTGCGCGCCGCCCCGCCGCATGCCGGGCCTTGGAGTCCGCGCCGCCGCCGGACGGCACCGGGGCGCCCGCCCTGCCCGGCCCGGCCCGGGGGAGGGGGCCCGGGCACCCCCGCACCGCCTCTCCCCTCGGCTACGGTTCTGACCGGTCATTAAGGAAAAGAAAAAAAAGGAAAAAAAAAAAAGGAAATTTGTAATAAATCCTTGTGAGCGCCCGACCTTTGTTTTGTTGAATTTTCATTATCGTTCGACTCGGGGAGGGGAGGCACGTTGGGCAGCTGGAAAATCTTTGACAACCAAAAACCAGCAGAAAGGAGAACTTCAAAAGTTCTCATTAACAATAAGGAAATGCTCAAGCCTTACCCTGTTTATTCTTTTACGTGGCAGACTGGGAGTCCTCCTCTATTGCCCTGTGCAGCAAAAATAAAGTGGAAAAACCCCTCACTTCGTATGGAAGTGTTACAGAGGTAAAATCACAGTTATTAAGAACATAAAAACAGCCTTGTCCATCTGGCAGCTGGTAACAGTGGGAGGATGAATGGCCTGTTCATCCCAGCCCTCACCCGGCTCCTCAACACAAGGAGGCTGAAAGGGAGGTAGGAATGGACAGCCCTTCTAACCAGCTCCCCAGAAATGGGGGCTGCTCCACCACCGGGACTGCCATGGGGCTAGCCCCAAGATACTGGCCCCAGCCACGCTGTTTGTAGCACCAGCTCCTCTGCACAAGCCTCACTGACACCGCACAGACAAAATCGGGAATTAAATTCAGGCTTGGGGTATTCTTAAAACAGGACTTGGGCCATAAACCTGACTTTAGGTTCTGTGCAGGGCTCCCTCTCACTTCAGATCACACTGATTCTGCCATGAACATGGCAACAATACCACCCGGACCACTATGGCACCTTTCATTCATAGATCTTACACAGGCTATATTATAAAAGACCATCAATAGCAACCCTTCTGTTCTACACATGGGGAAACTGAGGCACAGGATGTGTCCAAGGGCACAACATCAGAGCTTGCTTAGCCAAGCCCACTCCAGGCCATTCCTCTTCCCTATACAGAAGGAAGAGCTTCTGCAGTTGTAAATTAAGCTTTTAGGGCCTGTGTTCTTGTGGCAGAAATCCATTGAATCTAGCTCTGGAAATAAGCATATGAAACTAGGATTTCCAAATCCTTTCTATTCTGTTAGTTCCCACTGGATGGCTGTATTTCTCCCCTAGACATGTCTGTTCTTCCTCTGCCTGTGGCCATACTTCTGAAAGGCTGTCTTCATTTTGTTATATCCCAAAAGGCAAAACTTGAAATTAGTCGAAATCGTTCAGAGGAAAGGCAACAAAGGTAGAATATCAAATCTCTACTTCATTTTTTAAAAGCCTTTAAAAAACAAGGAGTTGTTTTTCATTGTTGCCTCACACAGAAGTTCAGATGACTAGGCATTGCATTTTAGGAAGCCAAAGAGGTTTTTTAATCTACTTCCACTGCCAGTTCAAGGTCTTGCTCTTCAAAGCTCTGAATGTATCTGCACCCAGCCACAAGAAGTGCCTGCACCTGCATCTACAAATCACAGAGATATCTGTGTTCCTCTGGGACAATGCAGACCAGCGAGTCCAGAAGGAAGCAGCCAGGGAAAAAACATACACCGTCAAGGTTGCTGTGAGCTTCCAGAGGAAATAGGACAAATGTAGCCTGAATCACTTCTAGGAAATGCTGCGAAACTTTCCTCGTCTAAAAGATTTTCCATCATAATCAGGACAACATTCACATCAACTCTTTCCACTTAAGAGAAAAAAATATGCTGCCCCCAAGCAGAGCTTTCTCAACCCAGAGAGGCCAGACACTCCAGGAAGGCCACCAGGGATTATGCTATTACCAGTCTAATTACCACAGAAAATGCTTACATGAACAATGAGAGATGGTAGAACAGACCCAAAGGTAAAATCAGTGGGGACCTTTTGAAGCAAGCAAATCATCAGAGACTTTGTTCTGCCTGCAGGGAAGGAGAAAAGAAGCCCTGGGTTAGTCATCTGGATTTACTGAGAAAAGAAGAATCAAGCAAACAAGCAAAAAAAATCCCCCCCAAACCCACAAAACACAAAAATACTTCTTCATTTTGTAAGTTTACATCTGGTGCTCTCCAAAATTGCTATTTCTTTCCTGGGTCTGTTCAAAGGCTCTGGTTTTCCAAGTCTTTCAAAGAAAGCCTGAAGGCCTCTTCGAGCTGGAAACGCAGACCTCATGGCTATGTGAACCTTCACATAGAAGACTGTAGGAAGCATTAGGAAAATATAAAGCCCTACCAACACCCGACCTAATTTTCTACACGTGAAAAATATGCCTAGGCAAATTTTTCAAGAACAGGCAATTTGGCAATTAGCCAAAATACTATTAAGGACCCCCTCCTCCAGCTGTCATTAGTATTCAGATCTCTCTCCCTTGTTGCCAGGTATACCTGGGAGATTCCACACAGGGAGCAGCCTAGAATGTGTTGTTATTATATATAACATGCTATAATATCTTTTGATTACTGCAATTCCAAGTTTTCCATATTTTTGCAGCTCGAAAGGACTCACTTGGCCCAGCAACAGAGCAGGGACCTGTTGTGCAAGATGATGTAACCACACTTCTTTATTAAAACCAAAACCCATTCCCTGCCCACACAGCTTACAATGCCAGTTACCACAGCACATGCTGGGCAGACAGAACAAAGGAAAAGGGAGGATGGACAAGAAAACAGGAAGATGAGATAGCAGCAAAACAAATCTCAGTATGAGGACCAGGCACCATGAGTCATCTCCTGCCTGGATAGACAGCAGAGCACTTATGAGCCATCGTTAAGTAGATGAGATTCCTAAGTGCTCTAGGTCAGATACCACCCATAAATGCTAAGCAAAACTTGGATTTTGAAGCCTTTAGGCTAGAGGTGGTGGGGTTTCCCTGGTGGAAGAATAGAGACTGTACTTGGACAGATGGGCACTTTTCAGCTGGTGAGCAGGGCAAGAGCCATCTCCTGTTCGCCCTGGGGCACTACTTGTCTGGAACTGAGGTCCTCATAAGGAATGCAGTGTTTTACAAAAAAAGAGTTCAAGAAGATGGTGTGTATTTTTGCCTTTAACGTTTATCTCAGCAGCAACCAAGGTACAGCCAGGTACAGGTCACCAACAGTCCTTTGGGAGACTCTAGCTCTTGTGAGTCTGAATACAAAATTTCTCACAAAGCACACCACAGTTCAACACCCAAGTCTCTGCATGCAGATGGCTTCCAAACCAAACTGAAACACTCAACAACAATCACTGTTTCAGGAAATAGAAATTTAAAATATGTAGAAACAGTTTAGGTGAAAGGAATGTAATTACTCACTGTGACAAACAGTTCATGAACATCAGCACTGTACACAGAGAAAAATAAAGGATTTCTAACCACGTGAGTCATCATGTTTTATGCAGTTACTCCAAACTACAGCAGGATATTTCAGTATTATTTTATTTAGATGGTGGAAGGAAGTTCTTAAATCATTTGTGGTCTCTTCTGATAGCATAAAAAAGCCCCAGATTACCCTATTTAGTTCTCAAAAATGAAGCTATGGTAGCCTTTTACAGATGGATTTTAACATGCAGTATCTACATTTTTGGCAATGAACCCTCATTTTAAAAATATTTAAATTATCTCACAAGATTTGTATGACACTGCACTGCTGCAAATCTAACATTGCTCTGCTGCTGGCAGAATTATACTCTTCTTGCAGAAATATCTGAAGTTCAACAGCATCTTGACCTCTGACTAGGGCTTGCAACAGCTTCCAAGATCTAAAATAGCAGAAAATACAAGTCCTAATGTGAATAATGTAATGGAAATACCTTGGATAAATATGCCCAAGGCAAGATGAATCCAGTGTCGCAGTTGTTTATACCAGTGTTTGCTTTTCTGCAGTAGGCTGACCATATGAAGTTCTTAGCAAGTCTATAGTTCTGGTGTGAAACCAGGGTCTCTGTGCATTTCTGGGGTCCCTTTCAGACCCAGTACGTAAGGGACACAGCAATCTGTTCTAGCTTCTAAGCCCAGAGAATGTTTTTTGACTGCAGACTCTGTTTAAAGCTCTGAGGACTGGAGGTATCTTCAGGTCAGTCACTAGTTTTGACCAAAAGGAAAGCCATCTCATTTCTTAACAGCCTTAACTAGTTTACCCTAAGATGAAAGTTACTAAGTAACTATAATTATCGTGGAACTCCTTGCTTAAGTTAAACAGGCCTTTTTGACCCAGAGAGGGTAATGCTTCTTTAGACAAACAGGTAAACAAAGGCACAGAAAGGCAGGCAATGAACCAAGGCCACAACACTAGTTATTATCATTTTAGAAGTACAATTCATAGGCTACTGCTTGAGTGTGAGATCTCTACAAGGTTGTCCAAGGCAGACAGGCAGGATAGGTTTACAATTGCTATCTTACACTTCAGTGACGATTAGTCTCTTCTAAAAAAAGCCAGTTCTTTAAGAATAATCATGTAAAAAATATAATAAAAAAATAAAAATAAAAATAAAGCTTCCCAAATGATAGCTTCTGGGCTTGCTTGTGAAAAATTACCCATTTGTTTAATTGAAAAGAGCTATTTATCAGGCTAATTTCCTTCTAGCAACCAGAGACCTTTCAAAACTTGATTGCAGTTAATGTGCCAGTGTTTCAAAGCATTTTATTCAACTATCAAATAAGCTAATGAAGACCTTTAATTTACTGTGGAAGTACAAAGTGGGTTGAGCAGGTCAGACATTTCATGCTCCCAGGGCAGCAGAAGTGCAGATGAGACTGTGCTGTTGCATCAGCTCCTCAGACAGGCCCAAATGTCCTGTCCTGCAGGAGAGCTGTGGGAGGCCAAACCAGTAAAAGGATGTGCAGAGGCAGCTCCCACTCAGTGTACAAAGCCACGTTACCCCTAACCTGAATAGCAGTAAAGAGCTCCAATTAAACATCCACAAGCCAGCTTGCAAATGGAGAATGTACAACTAAATACCTCTGTTAGGAAGGACTAAATCTCGCATCTTGGTTCCCCCACCTATGTTCTATACGTTGGTGACACCTAACAGCTACTGTCCTAGAAGAACAGAAAACAATGGGCCTCCCAGTGAAGGGACTCCCCAGGGCTGGGGAAAGGAAGCTTTCGCACTTGTAATGAATGTTACGTAGCCTCTGGATAGAAGAGATGAAATTACATGGACCTGTCGTGTAGCTGGACATAGCAACTACCAACTGCAAGTAACTCGCCAAAACTCAGTGCACCACAAAGTGGCAGCCTAGTACTGTCCCCATCTAAGGCAAGCAAAATTTGCTCAACTTTAGCCTGTGAGGAAGCAAGCATAAACATTTGCTCTTGATATTTTGCTTCAATTCCTTGTTCTCTTAACTAGTGACTGGCAAAGCTTGTTCACATCCTTGGAGATTCCATGGATACAGCCACTCCTATGAATCTCTCATTGTCAATAACACCTAGATGCATCAACAAGTTGCACCTACGACTTTGCTGGAAACATTCAAAGTCTGGGAGGTAAAATGATTATTAACAAAAAGAGGAGAAGTAGTGCACGTGTTGCTGGACCAAAACACCACGAGATAGAAGCTGAAAGCTTCCTAGCCGAGATGCTGATCACACTGATTTACTGATCAGGTGAGCTACTTAAACCTGTTTGCCTCAATAAGCATTGTTGAAACAGACCCAGTTCAGCCCATTAGCTCTGCACAAAGCCAGGTGAAATGACTAAGGTCATGCTCTCTTCATGAAGGCTGAAAATCATTGTTGATGCAAAACTGAGACAGCATGGCTTGGGACGTGGGAAGGACATCTTCACAGCTACTAGGAGGTGTTAAAGATGACCTCATCTTCTCATTTACTTCTGATACTGAAATAGGCAATTGAAGAAAATACCCCCTCCCCCCTCTGCCAGCCTCCTAAAGATCAACACATCTGCAAACACATTCTGCAAACCTAAGGGAAGAAAGCCAGATTGTGGCCTGCCTTATCTCTTCTGACTTACTAAATGTAGTTCAGGCCTCAAGCATCACATGACTGTACATAACGTGTGATACAATAACTAATGTGGCTTTCATAATGGATCAGCAGGGATCAGCAATGTTGAACAAACACCCTTATTTGCAGAAGCACCTTCCCAGCCCATGAAGCAGGTGACCTTGTCTCCCAAGGGTTACAGTGCAAAGTTAATGATCTGCAAATTAAGGATGTCACACTTGTGTGGAATTTATCCACAGCTCCCCCTTAACCTCACTGTTTTGCACTGAATCAAAAAACCATTGCTGCTCTATAGAGTGCAATAAAAAAGGCCGGTTCCTGACAGTGTAGGAGGTAGCAGACGGTGTATTTTCTGCAAGAAGGCACCTGCTGGTGGGGACAAGATCTCATGGGAAAGCACGGATCAGTATCTTGTTGAATGTCTTTTGTAGTACCTCCAACTGAAGAACGTAACATATCTCTCACATAGCCCTACCTAGTCACATGGTAAACTCGGTAGGTCTCCACAGCAATCTGGGGACTCCTAAAGACCAGGTCAATGTATAAGCTATTAACATTTTCCACAACAGTTTTCTACGCAATGGAAAGTTCCTGTTTTACCGGATAGAATCCTGTGTGCTCTGCGGGACCACAGGATTCGGGTATTCACAAGATTTAAATCTGGATGAAATGTTACATAGAAAAATCCCCTGCATGTTGCCTCTCTCATTCTCAATAAATTACAACCACATCTTGATGATGAGAAGGCCTTATTTGCCTGCATATTTACAGAGTAACCTTATGTGCACAGAAAGCAGTACACTTGTGACCACACTATGCTCTTACTAAGTTGGGCTCCCAGGGTTTTGCCATTTCCACTTGAGGACCCCTTGAATCTCTTGGTCAGTATAACTTCTGGGTAAGTCCTGGGGCTTTTGTGACTTTGTGGGCCTGTGAACACCATGCTTTTTTATTGCTAGGGAGTTTCTCGCTGTGGCAATGCATTTACTGCTGTTGAAGCTGGCTTTAGAAGTTGCAGCCTGCCCTAAGGGACTAATTCCTACACATTTGCTGTGCTAGTCAAAACTTTTGTCTGGCTACAGGACTGACAGGGAGCTCCTGTAACAGAAATTCAGCAAAGAGGAAGAAACAGTGAATATTTAAAATCCACCCAAATGCCTGCCCTCTTTAAGAGAAGCTGAGGCAAGCTGGCAGGAGTCCCAGCCGGGCAAGGCAGCTTTGCTGAGACAAAGCAGGGCCTGTTGGTCATTTGTCTGTAAGAGTTGGAGGGCCTGAGCCGGCATGTCCAGGTCTCTTTTGGCAGGAGCTCCAACAGGGAAGCAGCCTGGTCTCTCTAACAGCCTCCATTTCCTCCAGCACATTATCAGCATCCATTCCCTCCTGTTTGTCTTTTTCAGAAGGGTCTTTTTTTTTTACATGATTCTGTTGATACAAAGGAGCCCTCCTGGAGTGATTTAGAAGATAAAGCCCCGTTGTTCCCATAGTCTCTAACATGGGGTCTTCCTTCAAGTGTCTCAACCCTTTTGATTCCAGACAGCACATTCCAGCAAACACTTGAAAATAATCTCCTCCTCTCGCCTCTCATACCAGGATAAGATTTTTAACCCATTGTTATCCCTTGAAATATATATCTCTTGATATATAGCCCTATACAGCAGCATGCACAACAACTACTCTTATGTAGTTCATGTACTTTAATACTAGATATAGACCAAAACCAAAATGAAGGATGTACTAAAGAGACAAAAATAACTGCACAATTAGGAAATGCACCCATATTTGCTTACACATGGTGTGCTTCTGTAACACTTGGGAGTCATGTATAATTGCTTCAGACTCCAAATTCCAATTGCAAAAATCATGGAAATGTCATATCTATCAACAGGATACCTCTGCAGAGAACTAGAAATGTGTTTTCACATCTTCAGATTGTGTGTTCCACCACGTGACCAGGGAATATTTGTTACTTGGTTCATGTGCCATATTTGTAGATTCGTAGACGCTGCAAGGGAGGAGCTGCTGAAACAAATTCAGCCATGAACGTAATGAGCTGCAGAACTGGACCATCTTGCCTTGAATCCTGTTTCTGACAGCAGCAAATGCTGATGGCAGAATGTGTAGCCTCTTCTGCTGCACCCTGCCTAGTGTCTAACAGGTAAAAGAAAAGCACATTCTTCTAAACCACGCTGTAGACCCTGAGCCTTTATTTTAAGAGCAAAATTTTAGTAGTAATAATCTGAGCGCCCTGAGGAACTAAAGCTGAATTGAGGAACAAAGACTCTTTAAGACAGCAGGGGAAAAACCACTGAGATATTTTAAAATGGAACATTACAAACACTGAAAACAAACAGACTAAAGAAATGGGACAGCGAGACACACAGGGGAGCAAGTGGAAGGAGGCAGAGTCAACTGCATTTAACTGCATAGAAAGTTTGCTTTAAATAAAACATTTCCACTCCTAGGCTTGAATCATGGCTTTCCTCTGCCACTGGCCCCAATAAAAACAACAGCAACAACAACACGAAGAATGTTCCAGCTTTGGGGAATCAAGGGAGAAATTCAGGCATGAGGTTCTATAATACGGTCACACATATTCCCCTCCCAACTGCTTTCTCTCCTCATGCTATAACCACCCATGTCTTTGTCTGGAGAGCTGACAGGTTTAAATAGAGCATATAAAACTGGCTGTTTCCAAGACCCCATTTCTGCCTGTATCAGACAGCATGTAACAGACTTCTTTACACTCAGAGCCACTTTTTCAAATTTCAGTTTTGATTACTTCAGGGCTGTGTTTCATGCTATGCTGTTATTTATTTTAATGAACTCTGCCTACTCTATCATTTGGTTCAGACTAGGAGATCTTTGGAGCTGTTAATGCTACACACAAATTCAGGATGATACAGCAAAGTAACCTAAATGGAATGAGGCCAAACAACAGTAATCATGTCTAACAAGGAGGGAGGGTAGAGAATGCAGAGGGGGATGGGTGGGGAGAAGTGGAGATGCAATAAATACCATGTACAGAAAACCTATGCTTCTTACTGTATGAGAGGCCTGACAAACAAACAGGAGGACAGCTCTGGCTGAGAGGAGAGAGGGAGATCTGGCAATCGGGTGGATGGACAGTGAAAGCCATTTTCTGAACTGGCACCTGATCTTTTTTGTAGTGGCTTGTTTTCACAAGTGGGGAAATGTAGGCCTAGAGAAAAAGCCCTGCAATAAATTGCTCTTAGGTTGTTGGGGTTTTTTTTTGCATTGCTGTTCATAACTAGCAGAACACAGAGAAGGAAAGAAAAAAAAAAAAAAAAAAAGTGTTACATCACGAATGGAGACTCCAGACAGTTACCTGCTTCCTAATCTGCTTGTTACCTGAAGACTAAGCCTTCTCAGTTCTTGGCATTAACTAGAGTCTTCCTTACCTCTCTTCCCATGTAATGCAAATTAATTTCTTACTCTTTAAGTGGAGTGAGTAGGCAGTGCTTTTGTGATCTGCTTCTTGGGCAGAGCTAGTAATGGGATAAACTTCTGAGTCAGAGATAACACTATATGAGTCCACATGTTTGCAGAACAAATAGATGAATTGAAGGTAAGGCAATATATTCACCAGAATATTTCACTGCTTTTGCCTGCAGTAGGTTGAATGACAGAAAGGTGTCTGCGCTGGAATAATTTGTCCCAAGAGGAAATGATAATGGAATAAACTAGTACACAGTATCTGTAACTTAGGAACATGTTAAAAGAAGAGCAGGAGATAACGAAGCCTAAGGAAGAGCAGAAGTCCTAGAGGCTTTTATTCCTTCCTCATATATCAACCGCACTCATGGAAGCACTTTATGTTGTTCTCCAAATTCTTGGACATGAACCTATAACTAAGCATACCAGAACTCCCCCTACTGAGGAGCTACCACAACCACAACTAAGTATTTGGGGAATTTCTTTGGCAAAAGACTTCTCTGCTGGAAAGTGCTGATTTGTTGAAACCAAAGCTTTCTGTGGAAAAACATCAGCTTCAATGAAACATTAGCTGGGAAGAGTTCTTGTGCTCACAGTGCAATTGCTTGGCAAGACCAGGCAGATAACAGCATTCCTTCTGGAGTTCTGCACTGTCCATATACTGCAGGTATATGACATATATGACGGATGAATAGACAGACCTACAAACACAAAGCAGAAAGGGAACCTCTTTAGTGTGAAAGGCCAGATTTAGAAGACGTGTTTGAACCCAACCTTTCCCACTGGGCTACTACCATATGGGAAGGGGGCTGGTTCCCATCTCAGTATCTTTCTTAAAAAAACTGACTTAGGTGCTTTGGTTTTCTTTTTTAAGAGAACAAACAAAAAGACAAAAGCATTAAACTTTTCATGAAACAGCACTCTGTTCCCACTCTCTAGTTTTAACACAAATTATATCATTGCGCTCATACTAGGGACTTGATAATTATTTTGGCTAAAGAAAACTAAACAAACAAGAACAAAACCTTGTAACTCTGTGTGAGCGTGCTACATTTAGAAAGATTAAGCATTAGACTTAAAATGAAAGAAATCCTGCCTCGCTCTCTACCCTTCAGCCCGAGGCTGACTCCCCTTGCATTCATACTTCCATGGTAGTTGCCAGCACCATTTCACTAAATCAGTGGAACAAGGTGCAAGCTGGGCTCCCCAACTAGGGGAACAGCATTTTCTAATGACATTTAAGAGCCCTAAAAATATGTCTAAAAATGCCAGATCCTCTGCTTAAGCTACGTGGCTGCAGTAAAATTTTGTTTGAATCTAACTGCAGGATGTTGAGGTATTTTAGCCCAGATAGAAAACTTAAAGACTCTTTCTGGTTCTTGAATCTCATCCTATGCTATCATAAGCAACTGCATCGTTTAGCTCCCTTCCCAAACACCTCTGGCCCCATACATGACACGGACTCTTAAAACAGCTCAGCTGCTCGGCAAATTCTTAGCCCAACTTCAGTGTGCATTCATCCGTACTGGTGGCTGTATCCCCAGCTGTTGCTGCATGTGCTCGGGGCTGAGGAACTTGGTGTGCCGCTCTGTGGTGTCTCTGCTAAAGGCAGGTGATGTGTGTTTCACTGTAGTTGTCCTGAATCCAAAGAGAACTATGCCTCATCCTGATTCTGTGTTTTCAAGGCATCATCATCAACTAGCTTCAAGTCACTATCAAACTTGGACAAAACCAAATGAATTACCTTCTGAATATATTTATGTGCCTAGCTATAAAATATGCCATTTAAGAATAATTTTTGTTGAATTTTTTTGGAAGCCATGAAAACAGGATGAAGACAAGGTCTTGCAGACACTGCTTGCTGGCATACAGTTGAGTGTAAATTTATTGAGGTTCCAAGCAACAATGAAGACAAACAAGCTGTAGGCCCACAGCCACCTTGATATAAGTATGCAGTTAGGATTAAAAGCTGAACCAAACCACAGCCATTTTAAAACCCATGGCATTATCTCACCCTTAAGTCCTTTTCTTGGTCCAAAATAAGCTTTATTTGTGGATCAGTACTACGTGACTGACATTTTTATGTCCCTCATTTGCTGTACACAATCATTGTGGCAAAAAGTGATAATGCCTTGCACTTCAGGGTTTGCTGATGTATAAGCCGCTCTGGAGGAAACTGCCCAGGGAGAAAGCAACAATGTCTCGTGCATGAGCCATATACAGAGAGTCGAGAAGAGTTAAAGCACGCTGCTGTGCCATCAAACCTTCCCAAGCAATTATCAAAATAAAGGTTAGTAGAGACACTTTGGTCCCAGGCTGTGTTTGCCCATCAGGTTTTTGAGCTGTAAAACTCAAGGGCTAGAAAAGGCCAAGGAAATTCAAAAGCCACTTGGTGAGAGGGAGGGGCTATTTGCCAAAGCATGGGTCAATGGAAATCTGCTGCGACCAAAACAGTAAGTAGCACAAAGATTGCTCCCATGTCACAGCTTCTGTTAGGATATTGACTTCCAGCATCCACATGACTGCATCTGACGGACAAGGTGGCCATGATTCAATTAGCAGTCAGTACACACCCATCTTTCGTACTATTGTGGATCTTATAAAGGTACATCTAGAAAAAAGTAACAAATTATCACCCCAAATACCAAAAAAGGATTATAGTCCTAAAATGCAGATGTTGAATGTCTGACTGATGCCAATAACAGATGTATTATACTTTCTTCCTTTTGCTTCACAAGATTTTTTTTCCTGCAAATATAAGTGTCCAACTTGCTTAGAAAATCCAGTCTAAATACTTAGAAGTTTCACAGGAAGTTATAGCTTGGCTATAGCTTTTTGACTACTGGTAGGAGAAACACCCATAATATAATCCTGTAAGGCTTGATTCAGTCACACTTCAAAAATCAGATTTTGGCACATTTGTCATCTCTGTATTTAGAATCACAGACATATTTGCAGCCTTTTAAGTCTGTTTCTTCCCAACTTTCAGCCTAAACACTTCCTTGTAAACACAGAAACATCAATGACAAATTAGAAGATATGCATCAACCAGCTGATCACAGAAGGCTTCATCTGATAGGTAGGAAGAGCATTACTGTTACACTGTTGTCCAGCACAGAGGCAAAGATTCTTTATCAGAAAGGTATCTTGCTAGTAATGCAGACTTGCCACAGATTCAAATTGTCTGTACAAAGATGGCTTGATAATGAGGAGAAGCACCGTGTTTTCACCACTGCTGCAAAGCTAGAGTGTTGGGTGTTTTTTTTTTTTTTCATTTTTGTCACTCAGAAAAGAACTTCTGATTGAAATTACTATCTTGATTCCCTCGGGCCACGCCATGCCCTGCTCCCCCCCTGCACCACCCCCACACCCCCGAGTCTTTCTGGAGAGAACAGCATCGCTAAAGTATTGAAAAAAACAAATGCAGGCTGCCTCCCAGACATTGCATGGCTTATACTACATCCAGTTTTATCTGCTCCAACAGCAGGTGCAACAAATTTAGGCTGTCAGGATAACATTGTCACTTCCATATTATGGCCATTTTTCTGCAAGTCCCTCTTTGAAAGCTAGCATGGAATAGTACAACTCCCCCACACTTTGCTGGGATAGCACTAACTTACACCAGCTCTGATTTTCAGGCTTATTCTCTAACTACCAGTATGATGGGTGGAAACAATTTTAAGAGATTTAAAGACTGATGTCTTTCTGTTGTTACTCTGTGCTTTCTTGTACCACATTTTACTGATGTACAAATGACTTGCTTGTTAACCCAGTGTGTTCTTATGGTATCCTCACTAATCTAGGGCCTGGTTCCTGCTATGCTAATCCGTCACTTTGTGCAACAGCTGCATCTGAAATAGGATGAGAAATACAGATTTACTGCAGAGTAGCAGCAAGCAATCCTTAGTACTGAACCTGCGATCTTTACAAAGTTGGAATTCTCATGGGGTTTTGACTGAGGTGTGCAGAATTTGCTTTTAAAAGTCATACATGAACAGAAACACAGTGAGGGCAAACACTAGTTGGGACCCTTATGGTCCTCTGCATGGTAAACTATAACATCATATGCTAACATAAGGATACCAGGAGTTAAAGAGCCTCTACCCTTTACAAAGAGCAGAAATTAGATTATATTTTGTTCTGTTTACTTATTTTCAACCAGATATTTTCCCATCTCTTGATTTTTTAGAATAGAATGAGAAACACTCTTCCAGCCAATACAAATGTGGCATTTAAAAAATATTTTCCTCGTTTAAATTAGAATGAAAAAATTCAACTTCATTTTTTTATTGCAACTATTCATTTTGTCTTATCTTTTTCAATTTAAGCTTCCATTTATGTGTTTGAACTAGTACAGTTTATAAAAGAAATTGCTCAAAGCAGACATTTCAACAATGTCAAAACCTTTCCTGTAAAAATGATTTAAAAAGACAAAATGTGATAGGATAGCCTCAGAACAAATCCTCTCCTGAAAAAAGGTTTGATTTTAATGAATCATCGTTTTACAACACAGACATTTCAATAAGAAATTCTTGATTAATTCCTTCCAATAACCTCTCAAGAAGGAACATCCTTTTACTATCTATAAGCCTGGAATTACTGTGCAAGTGTGCTGAAGAGTGCTAGAGACAGGTATGTGCTCAAAGCCACCTGGGTACTTCTCCTTCATGAGTCACTCTGGTAACCTCAAAGGAAGTACGAAGAAAGCGTTCCTCTCAACATGACAACAGAACAATGCAATCCCCATGCCCTTGACAAATCAGGCCAAAACAAAGTAGGTTGCTTTATTTTCACTTGTCACTCCAATATCCTTTTGCATGCTCTTCAACAAGGAAGACAAGAAGAGTGCATTAAGTGGCTTTACCCATTCCAGATTATCCTGTTCTGCATCTGTATTGATGATATATGCTGAGTGAGTTAATTCATGCTTTAGAGCATGGCTGTATCTGAAGTTATGTTCTTTTCTTAAGTATGTGAGCAGGGAGCATGCTCTGAATCTTGAGATTCCACTCATCAGTGGAGTATGCTGCCATTATAACACTAAGCTACCATGAAAATAATAGCTTCAATTACATCTTCATGATGAGAAGTTTCCACTAAAGCTGATTTAACAATACATTATACCGTCTATTTTCCATGCTTATGCCAATGACTTGGAAAATTGTAAAATTGTAACGTTTTGTGCAAGAGAATAAGCCAGACCTAATTGCAATGTCCAAGTGTCAGTATTGCAGTTTAGTTTCTTCCCTTCCCACTCCTGCAAATTTCAAATCCACAACCAGCACACAAATGTACAATTTCTTACTCACTCCTGCACTCATATGTTCCTTCTTCAAACAGGTAGATAAAAGTCTTTCTACATGGCTTAAACTCTCTCAATACAGGTTTGCAGACTTCTATCACTTCTCATTTTGCAGCAGCAAATTATCTTGAAAGATCTTCTCAGAATACAGACGCCATTAATAGATGAGTAGGGAAGGAAAAGAAAAACATATTCGTAACAACTGTATGATCATGAAATTCCAAGACTTTGCCAGATGAACATTAATATAGGTTCCAAAGGGTCACTTCTGCAGCTCATTGTTGAACAGAAGCTTGTATGATCAGATGACAATGAGTTGAACATATTTAAAAGATCCACCTATATGTCTAAGTCAAGAAGTTTCATCAAGGATGCCTTTCAAATCTTGTGTTTATAACCTCCATTCATCTCTGAAGAGACATCTTTTTCATCTCTTCCACAGCTAGCATACCTTGCAAATAAGATTCTTTTCAGCTTTATACCTCAGAACAGACAAGGGGCTACATATTATAGTCTGCTGTGTTACTGTTCATTAAAAAGGTAAGGGAAGAAAAGAAAGCATGCGTGAGTGCATGAAGTGGATGGATTAGACACCTAAGGCCACAGCACAGCAGAATACATTTGCTTCCATGATCTGCTTATGTTTTGTCTAAGAAAACACAGTAGGAATACACTATTAAGAAATAGTTACATGCCTAGTCATACTGAAAGTAGAAGTTTAGCATTCCTTAGGATCAGGCCTTGAAGACATTATTTCTATAAAGCAGAAATGAAAAAACCCATTATTTATCTGGTCACAATAAAAGAAATAACTGTTTCTAACACCACTCAAATTGGAGCAAGCCAGATTCCCCCCTCGCACCCCCAAAAAAATTTTTATTGGGCAAAAAAAGCCAACAAAAAAACCCAAAGAAGAACCAACGTTGTGATGATTTCTGCAACAAGAGAACATTACAAGATACTGCTAAAAATTAAAAGCATGTGTTTTCCTCCATAACCACATGGTGTTTCTTTCTACTAACGCTAACGCAAATTACTATTTTGGGTCCAAACATACCACTCCATGAAGCGAATCCGTTTTGGAAAGATGCAAGTAGGAATGTAGGAGGGTCAACAGAGATGCTGCACAAGGCAAACACTCAACCTTTTTCTGATAGATGTTAGCAGCATTGGAAGACTTTGGTGAGACTAAGAATCACAGGTCTGGTGTCTTTTTGGTATTAACAGTTATGCATAAATACCTCTCTTTCAAGACAGATCACAGCATTTGCCTGCAGAGGGTCACTGCAGTTTTCTCCAAGCCCAGCAGGAGCTGCTGAATACTTGTAAGCAGTCCACAGAAAGATAAGGCAGGATTGGCCCCCAATAAATCCAAGATCATTGACTAATCACTCATCCCATTGCTTCCAATCTTGCCTCTCCTCCCATTTGCCTGGGGCCTGAGGCTCCTTTCATCAAACACTGAAAGGCAATAATCTAGATCGAGACAAAGGGAGTGAATTCTACTGCTGAAAAGACCATGGAGGTAACAAAACCAAGATACATTAAACACAAAGAAACACAGTTAACTGGAAAGCTGAAGACCAAATAGCTTTCCTTTTCCCTCCTGCAGAAAGCATGTATCCCACACCACATACTCCCGTCAACAGAAACCCAGTGTTGACCACAGCCAGTATTCACAGGGAAACACTCTGCTCAGTGAACAGCCAGCCAGGTCACTTCCCTATCTCTGCATTCAACTTCATGTAGCTGCAAAGCGTAATATTATCTTTATAAGTGATGTACACAAGATCTGTGTAAATGCAGTATCTGGTTTTAAAAAATTCTCTGTGAAGATTACATAATGTAACAAATATAAAAACAAACGCATGTTCCACCAACTAATCCTACCGAGAGCCATGTTTAGAAGGAAATACGGAGCTCTGGCATGATTTTTATGTTGCTGGCTAAATCTGCTGGATACTATCAAGGCCAAGTTGTAATCTTCCTCAGAGAGGTTACCCCTCCCTTGCAGGACACAACTCAATTTCACTGGGACCAATATCTGGCTCTCAGAGCATAAACTACAAAGTAGCAGCCAGGCCACACTGCTGCAAGCTCACACAGCCAACAGCAAAAAAGGAAATGAATAAGCTAGTACTGCCAGTACTTTATAGGGAGAATGAAAAGGTCAGCGTTTCAGATACATTCTGCACATAGACACATGTATATACATTTGCAAGAAACTTGTTCCCTCCCCATGGTGTGTTACATGTTGTTTTGTACATACAGCCCTCTTCTCTGATTGCAGGCCTTGAGGAAGTGCTGTCGAACCACCATTCTGGACACGCATCTAATTGTTTCACTTGTCCATATTCTACTTTACCAGGCTACGACACAAGTTTCACATCCAGAAAAAAAGAGTGAGCTCAGACATAGGGAGCTGATTTGAACCCCTGTTTTGGTGTCAGCATGCTGTTAGATCCTGAGCCTTATGCTGCACAGTCTTGTTTCTGTCACTTTCTACAAGAAAAGCACTAGTTAAACTGGCATGAGGTTCCCTACTGTATGTCATTGACATTTTTATAGTACTGGAATCTGGTGGACTTTTGCTGTTTCATCACTATTCACCTGTTTGTTTTGTAATAACCAGTCGATTTTTAAAAACATAATCATCTGTCCTGGATATTTGGCTGTGTCTGAATGCAGTACATGAATTAACCTTTAAATGTGCAAATTTTACAGCCTGCAATTATTGCAGTCATCTTTCATTACAGACCATTTTAAACAAATAGTTTTTTTCCACGTAGGATGAGCTTCCCCAAAACCAGCAAAACCAAAAACACAGGCACCAAACTGAATTGTGTGCTCTCTTGCTGGCAATAGAAAGGAGGCACCAGAGGCACAAACCAAGAAATGCCAAGAGCTTTGGAAGGTGAGCACTGCCCGTCAGACCAAGGCCAGGGAAGATCACAGAATCATAGAATGGTTTGGGTTGGAAGAGACCTTAAAGATCATTTAGTTCCAATACTCCTGCCATGGCTGGGACACCTTCCACAAGACCAGGTTGCTCCAGGCCCCATCCAGCCTGGCCCTGGACAGTGCCAGGGATGGGGCACCCACAGCTGCTCTGGGCGACCTGTGTCAGTGCCTCACCACCCACACAGTGAAGAACTTCCTTATATCTAATCTAAATCTACCTCCTTTTAGTTTAAAGCCCTTCCCCCTTGTCCTATTGCTACAGACCCTACTAGAAAAGTCTGTCCCCATCTTTCTTGTAAGCACTCTTGAAGTATGGAAAGGCGGCTAGAAGGTGTCCTTGGAGCCTTCTCTTCTCTAGGCTGAATGACCCCATCTCTCTCAGCCTGTTTTCTTAGGAGAGGTGCTCCAGCCCTCTGATCATCTTCACGGCCCTCCTCTGGACTGTCACAGGATGTGACTGTCCCTGCTGTCCTCCCTGGAGCTTTCCAGCAGTATTACCTGTGTGCTGGCTCCAGAGCAGCTGCACATCACCACTTAGCATCTTAGCTTGAACTGGTATTACGAACTGCTTAGTTCCTAGCTATGGCTCAGGACTCCACACATAGGCGGTTCTCGTGCCACTCGAATGGATTAGCAGAAGCATCTGGCCAAGAAGTGCTACGTACAACTAACAGAGCTGATGTCTAAAACTGTGACAGTAGTAGTCATCTGCACTCATCTACCAGAGTGCTTAAGCATATGCTTACCATTAACCCCTTCTTAAAGTCTTCCTGATATTAAAGGAACTTAGCATGTGCTTGAAGGCTCTGTTGAACACATGAACTGAAGCATGTGCTTAAAAGCGGTCAGAGGAATACTGGCCTCAACAGATTGAGAAGTTATTTTTGAAGGTGGCAATGAAAGACAACAAATATCTTCCAGAAGGCTTAACATAAACCCCTCAAAAATGGGATGCTTGGGATTGCTCTCAATGCACCATAAACCCAGGATTTACTAGGATCATATTTCATTAGAAACCAGTGTGTATATGCTGGGACAGAAAGATGCAAAAGGGGTTTGAAGTACTTAAAGAATATTATCTGGTATCTAATACAAAAGATTTCTAGATTGTATGCTTCATCGCAGTTTTGGCTTTTTATTTTTGTTTAAATTTTGCTTATAAATAGTTTTCACTAATGTTTTTTAACATGCCTTTTTTCTAATTTAAGTTCCTTAAAGACTGAGGATACTTTTAAAATGTATAACTCAGCTGGATTTTCAAATTCAGTTTTGTAGAATTTCAAGAATGAAATATGTTGATTTATTTCCAGAGCTGCTTGGATGCTGAAGGCAATTAAGCCTTTCTATATGTAGGGGAAACAGCTACATATTTACTACAGAATAACTATTTCACAACACTCCTTTCAGTGCAGTTTAGTTATTCAGAGCAGCTCGACAAACTCCTGCAAAATAAAAGTCACATTAATTTTAGATCAAGGAGTGAAAACTGGATAGCTATGCTAGAACAGTTAATTCTGCAGCAATTAAGCCACAAAGAGCTTTCCCTGGCATAAAAGTATGCCCATTTCTGTAACTTTGCTTTTTAAGGGAACAGTTGTGAAATGGCCACAAAAAACAATAGTAGGTAAGAGCAAGAATGTATTTTGCGCTCTTTCTCTTCCACAGATTTCATTGCATGAACCTTCAAATGTATATTGGGACTGAAGAATCAGGCTTCAGCAAAACCATAACCATCATATTTTTCACAATGCCCAGAAAATTTGGGATTCTCAGTTTCATTTGAGCATGTTAGTAATTCTTAGAAATCAGACCATATGACAGTGCAGTAGTGCACATTCTTTTTTAATGAGCTTCTCTATCCTTCGGTCTCGTTAGTTTCTGTTATTTGCAAATCCCAAATTTCTTCATTGCAGATATTCAAGATAACACATTTAAAAATGGAAAAAATTAAAAGTTAAAGATAGCAGTAATTACAAGCATGCTCAGAAACTACCCTGATTGTGTGTTTCCCATTGTACGGAAGCTAAGTTAGTAGTTGTATTATTTTTGGAGGTGTTGGTTTGATTTTCAAAATATATCAGACACATCTAAGCATGTGTTATCTTCAATGGAACTTGCAGTTTCCAAGTCTGGCTAACTAAGAAAATGAAGCATGTTAATAGAGCACACATGGCCAACGTAACAGAAGATTTGTACCTAGTCTGATGCAGCTGATTTAGTTTGAAAGACTTTTTTCCCTTTTTGTGCCTTGTACCATTCAGCATTGAAAGTACCTTTACCATGAAAGGACATTTAAACTTTCTATTGAGAAAAGCTCACCTGACCCTCCCCTCTCATCTTCCTGCTCCCAGATAGTGTCCATTAATTGTCCTATTCAGCAATTCCCTGCCCTTTACTATGGAGAAAACATCTATTATCCAAGCACTTTTCAGTGACCTTGGCCTCACTATGGTTTTTCAGGAGGCCTCCAAAAGACAGATGACTCCAACTACATGATCTGAACTTGGGCACTGCAGCAAACATCCCCTTCTCAAGCAACTGAGTCACTCGTCGTCTAGCCAGTCTCATGCCTGACCTTGAATTTGCCAAGCTGCTCTTGTCTTTGGGGAAAAAACAGTGATAACTTCTTTTCTTTATTGCTTTCTATATGATTTGATAGATGTAACTATTTATCTGTGACATTAATGTTGCTGTCATCCCCAAGTAAACTTAAGGAGCATAAGACACTTACAGAGCAGGGCCGTGAAGTAAAATGGCAGACTTACTCTTAGAAATAATGCGATTACAGCATTCTTATCACTCTGCAAAGATGATTCATGGCACCTCTCAATTGGTACTCATGTATACTTTTTGTCTTTGTTTTTTTTCTTCAACATGCAATAGAAATGCATAATCAAAATTTCAAAATTGGTGATGAAATCTCCTTCATGGCAGTTAACTACTGTAGAGACAGTTTTCATCAATGCATTCACCAATAAACTGATTAATATATTTTTAAAGAGGCAGAAATTGTGTTTCCTCTCTGAAATCAGGGAAAGGAGAAGCCTGTTCTCACACCTAAATGTATTAAAGCAATGAAACACTGCTACCTCAGCTTCTAGACATAAATAGCATAGCCATATCCTCTGATGGGCCTGTCCCCAATTTGTTTTTCGTTTGTTTAATTTAAAAGCAGAAAATGGGCATTTGTTCTGGTTTAAGTAAACTGCAGCAGAACCTCAGATAAATGTTCTCCTCATGACATGAGTAAAGAAATCAGTGTATTGATTAAAGTTTGTTCAGCTCAGGGCCTATCCCAGAAATATCAGCCAGACACATCATCACCTGTCCACCCCTATCAGAGCTCAGGCACAGTTCCAGAAGCCTGAGACTATTTTTGCCATCTGCAATGCTTGTCTTACACTGGCAGTGCTTGGCCCAGGCTGAGAAATGCCTACACTTCTATTTCCTCCACTGGAGGTTTGGAGACAATACAGAGGAAACAGAAGGAAGAACTAAGAATATTTGGTATCCTTGTATTTGTGCTATGTAGTATAACAAGCTGTTTATTCTGGCATGTGGAAAACAATTACCCCTGAGCTAGTACAGGTTCTCATGCCTCTGTGAGCGGATCATATCTATACAGATAGACTGATAGTAACTGCCGGCAGTAAAAAGAACCGGCTACATAACCGTCTGCTGACCTAACAATTTTTTGAAGCTTACAAATAACATCATCAAGCAGGCATTTCTGAAAAGGATTATAGGCCTCATTGATGTTTTAATATTTTGTTACACTGAACTTGGGCCTTGTAGCCTCTACCAAGTTTAACTGAGTATCCCTTAACAGACTGAATTAAAAAGGAAAACAAGCAATTAATCTCTCCTGTAACATGCCAAACAGTGAGAGGACAGATTGCTTATTGACTTTCCTTTGCTCTTTGTCCTTCAAAACACAGAAGCATAGTGTATGTATATCCCATTGTACCATACCTTGTTTAACCAGGGACTGCCCTGACACCCTCCTTCTGGTGGTCAGCAAACGCTAACAGCGGAGCAGACACTGGGACTTCATAGCCCAAATCTACTATTCCTGACTGTACACAGTACAACTTTTATTGGGAGATTGCCCATTTGCTTTGCGCTCAGCCAGGGATTTTCTTATTCTAAAAAATAATTGTAACAAGCTAAATACTCAGACAACTTAATCTCTTAGCAAATTATAGGAGACTACATAGTTTTCAGTCTGGGTCATAAGAGGCCTAAGCTTAACATATAACAAGACTCAAGATTTACTTTAGTATTTTGTACAAGGAACCACACTAAGAAGTAGAGAGAAGCATCACGTTCCCAACGCTCTCCCTCTCCAACAGGGTATTACAAGAAAATAGCACTCGATTTTCAGTGTAAGACTCAGCAGCCCCTTCAAATGCTCAAGGCTGAAAACTCTGGCAGTTTCCATCTTCTTATCTGGTAGTGCTTCTTCCTCCTTATCAGGTGCCTACAGACAGCAAGAGGATGATAGGAAGCTGCTGCTCCTGCTGCATCAGAAAGCCAAAAGCATGCAAAACCCATGCAACTCAACCAAGCCTAGCTCCAGTTCCCCACCTACTTTTATGAGCCTAACAAATCAAGAGCCAGTTGAGAATATGTTTGCCTAAACCTTTGCATTTAAATAGTTCTCCTTCCAGAATACACACATACAGGAAAGTTGATTAACTCCCTCTCCAAAAAGGGCAATACAGTCCTTCAATACATTTTCAGTTAATTAAAAGGACAGTCGACAGAAATACTTTGAACAATACTCAACCCCAAGACTGTGCTTCCCTTTCTGCAATTTGTATAACATGCTTGTCAAAAAAAGCTTGTATGCCACTTAGAGATAAAAGGTGCCACAGTGGTTGTCATCAAAAAACCACAATCTGCACACGCAACATTGACTGCATTTAACCTGTGATCACTTAATTTCAGAAAACCACATGCACAGAAAGTCAACTGCACTTAAGCTCTAACTCTGAAAGGAAAATAAACTTCCAAAACATTATGTAAAAAACTTCACATGGATCTTATGGTCCTGGATAGCAATGAATTGGAGGGAAAAAAGCCTCAGTTTTTTTCGTCACTTTTTTTCCTGAAATCTGTCACACAAAATATATATATTTTATTGGATGCCAGTGCACTAACAAACAAACTCAAAATCGAGCTTTTTCCTTATAGAAGAGCTGAAGTCATAGAATCCTAGAATCATTTAGGTTGGAAAAGACCTTTAAAATCATCAAGTCCAACCATTAACCCTAGACTGCCAAACCCACCACTAAAGCATGTCCCCAGGCACTGCATCTGTATGTTTTTTAAAGGCCTCCAGGGATGGTGATACCACCACCACCTTGATCAGCCTGTTCCAATGCTTAAGCACTCTTTCAGTTAAGACATTTTCCCCAACATCCAATCTAAACCTCCCCTGGTGTAACTTGAGGCCATTTCCTCTTGTCCTGGAGCTTGTTATCTGGGAGAAGAGACCAACCCCACCTGCCTACACCCTTCTCTCAGGTAGTAGTAGAGAGCAATAAGGCTCCCCTTGAGCCGCCTCCTCTCCAGGCTAAACACCCCCAGTTCCCTCAGCCACTCATTCTTCATTCCATTCCACTCATCCTCCAGTCATTCATATTCTTTATTTAATCAGGAACATAAACACCATCTGTCCAAGCACAATGGATCTATAGAGGCTATGTCAGCACAACTTACAAATAGAGACCAGCTACTGAACAGCTGACCATTCAAGTTTTGCACCAAATTTAGGTTTTTTAAAAACTTTATTTAAAAACATCAGAGATGACTAATTAAGCAAAACAGCAATAAAAAAGCCGTATCTGCAGAAAGATAGGAGCATGCAAAGAATAGTTTCATACAGATATACTTCTTTGTTGAGTAAGTGAATTTTCTGTTGATAAAGTGGAATCTAGATCAAGATCTAACCACATGCATGATTAACAGCAAAAAAATTTTTTTTAAAAAAATTACCTTATCCATGTGTCTTGAGTGTACAGATATTTGCTGCAGATGCAAATATTTTTGGCTAACTTGCATGAAAAAAAGGAGGTAGGCATAGGTTTTCTCCGTGTAACAAAGTTCCCATTGGAAACTGATCCCAATTCTTGCACATTTGCCAATCAAGCAAGTATTTTCTTGCATGTCTTTTCTAAGCACTAAAGCCTGTCTTAAGCCTTGGAATTGAGGATAGATCTTACAAATCAGAACATGCAGAGAACAGCCCTGCAAAGCATACAGCTGCTGCCCACAGCGTAACAGACAGGGTGTACTCACACCACGTCCACGTGTCAGGGAGGGTTTCACAGGGTCTCAAGCTGCAAGGCTGGGTGGAAGGGATGGATAGTGAAGGTAACTTTCCTGTGCTTCTAAATCAATTATGTAAAATTGTGGAAATCACTACCAGACTACCTAGGTAGGCAGCAGGAAATCCTGGACTGGCATCCTAGAGTCCTGACAATCATCCTGACACTGAGATTCTGATGATGTGCAAAGATTACGTGTATTATCCATTATTTTACTGCTGACATGCAAAAATCATGACTCGTTAAGCACACCTATGCAGATTTTATGCATTTCCTGCGTGTCACGCAAGCCTGCCTGAAAAGGACCCCCATGAACCTCCCCTAGGAATGTGCTGTTTGGGTGAAAGAACAGATTTCATAGGGATTAATTGGAATAATCTCTTTGCTTTCAAATCAATGAGACTCTTGACAAAGTAAGGTAGAGTTCAAGGGATCTGGAAAATATCCAAACCTAGTCCATAATCCTTCTTGACTGAGTGGAAAAAAGTTGGATTTGTTCTACATCCAATCTGATTTTATATTAAGATTGCCATGGCAGCCTCTGATACCATTGTGAAATGGGGTATGTGCATAATCTCACCGGTGAGGGGCAAACTAGCCTAGTTTCCTAGTAGCATTAGTTGACTTGGGCAATTTGCTGAATTGGGGTGCTGTGTATTTGTTAGCACTGCTCCCCTGGAGATACACCTGGTTCCCACTACTTTGGTTCTACCTCAGTTAGATCCTCAGGTAAATTCAGATGAAAACCCCCATGACAAATTAGCTTGCCAAAGCTTGTACAGTCATTAAGAGATATACAGAGCAGAAGATGAAAACCTATTGCCTCTCTGCCCAAGCACTGATGATTCTGTGAGTCTCTACAGCTTAGAGCTAGGTTTTGTTTGGTACTAATGAAAAGAAAAGAGGCTGTGTAATGATTAATGTTTAGCAAGACCCACCTCAGAATCTTAGAAAAACACTGTTGTGGGTTCAGAAAACAACCACTAAGATTAACTATGAGATCACCGTCAGAATAAAATTACTTTAGCTTAAAAAAACCCTAATTTTTCAGATTCAGGACTCAAATCCTTCCAATTCTTGCTGCTCACATGAAAACCTTTTCCTATAAATGTAGTTAAGAAATTAAATTTTCCCAGAGGATCATAAAGAAACTATTAAAAATAATCAGCCACACAGGGCATCTCATTAAGAATTAAATTGACATAGGTTTCAATTAGTCTCCTTTCTAACTAACATAACAATAGAGCTACTGGGGCAGACAGCAAGATCCAAAGTTTCCTTTAGCTATCTTTCATGGATTCTAATAGAACTGAAAAAAAAATATATCCACCCAGACAGAAAGTTACCCCACTCATAAAATATACTGGCATGTTCTAACAACAAGAGAAAGACACAAGTCTGCATAGGTTAAGGTAAAGCTAGGCAATATAAGTCAGACGATACTTTGAGTACAGGTTTTACATCTACCTATCATGCCTTTTCTGAAAACCCATACGACTAGCAGGGTACCGTGACACACACAGTAGCCTGGGAAACACAGGAAGGGGAGAAACACAGCTCTTCATCCCCAGCATCCTTCCAGCCTCAAGGGACCTGCAGCAGAGGTAACTTCCTAAACTATGGTTCCTCACATTGAATAACTCTTGATTAGTTTTTCACAGTAAGTTTTTCTTGGTTAAGCCGTGTGTTTTTCTGTCCACAACATTCTGGGTGCTTGCTTTAAGGCTTACTAAGTTAGACTTAAATTCAGAGCAGGACTTGCTCCACTTACTGTTGAGAAACAATTCCTGCAAATAATTTGTGTTGTGAAGTTTTTATTCACTTCTTCCTGAACCTGCAGAAGATCTTCTCCCTGCCTGAGGATGTATTTGTCATGAATTCCAGAACCAAACTGGCAGACTTTTTCTGTAGGAGGATGAAGTCCAGTGGTACTGATGAAGCAAAATGTGGGTTCATAAAGGTAGATTAACAGAACTGAAGCTCTTCTGTTTAAATTGCCAGTCTCACTCATGAGTCCCTTCCTGCCATTGATCTTCCCCCTTCCTGCCCCCCTTTCCCTATAACCTTTGTCTGAAGGAGGTCATGCCAATCCCAGCAAATCCCAAAGAACAGCTAAATCCCAGCCTCAAACCTCACATTCACTTCTGTTCCCCAGCCAGGAACAAAATTCAGGAAGCGACTGTAACGTGCTATTATTACTATTATTTTTATTATTATGGTACTCATTACAAAAATTTTAGTAACTTCTAGATACAAATTACTGTAAGACAGAAATGGCATAAGTGTTATCTGTAGCAGATTAATTCTCAGTTTATCAGGAGGGACTTGAAAATTTGCAATAAGGCACATGATGCTTTCTTTAGACTAGATTTCTACCTTCCTCAGTGCTTTAAGAAGAGGGAAGTGATGTAACCCCACTATTCAGTTATACATGGCTTATTCCTTCTGTACTTGATTCACAGATGATGTGAACGCATGTTAGCTTCCAGCTAGAGAGCATGTTATTTTGTTTTAAACTGTAAAGGTTCCTGATCTTAATTCTACAGATCTTTCAGTGACAAAGATCACGACCACTGCATCATGGATGAGTGGTACAATAGGAGAGAATGCCCTGTGCAGTCAGATAAGGGCCAGAAGATTTAAAGCAAAGGTTACTAATGTAGAATTTTTAAGGAAGCCTGTTTAATGTTGGATGTGCAATTTGCAAGCTTCTGTGATACGTCTTTCACAAGAGCTAAGCAGTCTTTTAATTTATCAGAACATGTGCTTGCCTTTTGGATGAGATACAGGATCAGGGCCTATTAAAAAGACTATTCATTTTAAGATTGTTCACATTAGCAGCTTTTCTCCTCGTAGCATTAATGATAATGGTCATGGTATTGACCCTGGGTTTGGTACAAGTTAGATGACTTACATTAGCAGGCATGTATTTCACATTAATATGAATCATGAACTCCTGCTAGTAAGCTAAAACACAATGTAGCAGGAACAAATGGTCGTAAACAAAGCTTGACCAGAGACCTCAATTCCTCTACAGTATTCTAGAGAAATGAAGAATTTTGGCACATAGACAAAGGTCTATTGAGTCAAAAGTCCCCCAGTTTTGGTGCCTAAAACATTGTCTGACAGGTCAGTCAAGAATAGGGTTACACGTTTTCAAAGGTCTGACTCAAACTCCCTTGAGTTGTGCGTCAAATAACTGACTTGGAGGAATGCTGAACTCTCATTTATATCTGACAAAGATTTTCCTGAAATCTCTAATGTTTACAGCTAGCTGTGTCAGTCTGCATCTGGGATCCAATTAGTGGGGTCAGCCAGTGTTTCTTACAGGGAGGACAACTTAATCACCTCTCTACCTTTAGCCTTCTTGCCAAATTCCTTGCATAAATTAAGTCTATACAGCTTCTTACTGCTCACCTTAAAAATCATACCACCAGCCTTAAAACACATTACTGCTACAATCCACAACATGTACTCATTTGTAATGTTTGAGTTGAGCCTACACTTCTTTAGAGTACACTTCTAAAATGTGCATTTATAATGCATCAGACTGTTGTATCAGCTGTCAATGTAGCAGAACATCACTACAAGTTAACTGCTTGCTTACCATGATTTTGATGGCAGCACTATAGCTGTATGTTTTGCCAGGTAAACCATTTTAGTAGCTTTAAGTCTGAAGTGAATTAAGCAAGTGAAGACTCAGAGCTAGATTCAGACATGATGAACAGGGAAGAAAGTACAGAGCTATATCTGATACCCCTGACCATGTGTAATATACGTGCAGTGTGAAGGGGGAGAATGCTACAGCCACCAAGGACAATGGAGGACAGTTAATACCCTCGTCATGTCTTGGTCAAAACACCTCAGCACTTTCTCCCTTTTTTATATATATATATATATATATATACACATACACACACACAATTAAATACATATTTTATAATCTAGTTTAACCATTTGTAACTGCCCTGAGTATCTTGGAGGAAAGAAAGCCTCACATGCAAATGCCATTCTATGCTCTAACAAGTCCTGGTCAGGAAAAATGCAGAGATAAATAAATGCATAACCTCTTTCCAAAGATTAATGTCCACACGTTGTGCCTCTCATTAACCTAGGCAATATCACACTATACTTTGAAACTAGAATTAATTTGCAGAAGCTGGTATAGGACAAGAAAACACTGCAGAATCATGCACAATGAAGACAATACAACCATACTATTGGGTATCACCAGAAGACAAACAAACCCCTTTATCTTTGTCTATATTTGGTTCCCCAGTGCAATGGCAAACACAATAAAGGGATCTGACACTATTGACCTGGTAAGGCAAAACCTTATCTGCGATTTCTTTGGTATACATTAGTGCCAAAAGTGCAAAGGAACACAAAACTGGACTACTGATCTTAAGTACAAATCATCCACATGCTGCATGGAGCCTAAATATGGGGCATAAACTAGGTTTCAGTTCAGTGATTTTTAGATATTGTTGAAAGCAGAACAACAAATTTAAAGATAAAAAAGATAGTGATTTTATTTGCTGCCAGCTTTCTCTGCACACACCACGCCCACCCCCCCTTCTGTTTTTTCTAGCTAGCTGGGTTTGATTCAGAAGTCATGTTTTAAAAGTCATCTAACATTTTAAATAAGGAATACAGAGTCTAAATAAGCTGAGTTTCATTTCTTTTTCATATTTCAGGATTTTTAAAACCAGACATGCTGATAAGACATTTTTCCTTCCATTTCTTAGCAAAAAAAACCCTCCCATATTGAACTATGCCAGTTTTTAAAGTGAAAAATATTAGGCAAGCTTAGACACATTTTGATGTATATTCAAAACTATCATTGTGTTTATCTTCATGTTGCAGAGTATCCTGTATACCGCACTGTGGGAAACCTAGACTGGAAAGATTTGTGCTTTCAGAATGAGCATTTCATTTATAACAGCTCACACTCCTTCAATTTACAGAGGAAACATTCACCTAAAGTAAACATCTTAACCATTGAAATCCATCTTCGAATTTTAAAGTAGTTACCAGCTCATGGGAAAGAATTTTCAAGGAATAAGAACTTAGAAAGTGTGTCCATAACATCATAGGTAACACACCCCAAAAAAGCCCACACTCTTTCATATTTGTAAATAGCAAGCTACATATTAATTAACACACATTATCTACACCTTGCTTGCTGACCTTGTTACAGTCTAAACAAGTTAATTCGTTCAGAGTGATTAGCATGTAATTTTCCATTGAAAACATGCAAGATGCATGCACATACAACTTGAGCTTCCTATACCCCCCCCAACACACCCAGCTTTGCCTGGAGCTGGGAGAAGTGCACCAGATTAATACTATTTAAGATGACCACAGTCAGCTGCTGCAGGGCAACTAAAAGCACAGCAGTGGAACTAAGAGTCATTTTGCAGGCCTCTACTTACAGATCCTCTGTACAGGCATACATTCAGTGTCAAAGGAACTTGGCCAAAGTGCAATATAATTAATTGCATTCACTGAATACATATATTGAAAATTCTCCTCTGAAAGACACCTCACCAATATATTTGGTCCTTTTTTCCTCCAATCAAACAAAAAAAGCATTTGGCTGTAAATCAGTCCCTTATTTTACAGAGTTAAGAAAATACATTTTCTTTCCTTTGAAGCTGACTTGCTTGAAGGATCAGATGAGACTTTGGCAGGCAGTGAAGGTGACTTCTAGTGCAAAGCAGAGCTTTTCAATTTTGCTCATAGAATTTTTCTTTTATTATAGCACCTACTTTAGAAGGCACATTGATTTGGCAAGCAGTAAGTACCATTTGCCTATAATTAATGACTGCCTACATTGATTAATATGCATGCATATAGAACACACAAAAGAGATCACAGGGAGGAATGAAGAAAAAAATGCCTGACCTATTGGCAGAACAAACAACTCACTTTCTCCAACTTCTCTGATGACACACTGTTTGCCTGGAACATACCAGTCACGCACATTGCAATTAAATACAAGTTCTTGTAATCAACAAAATCATTAGCAGAAGAGGCCATCTCCTCCCATGCCCTGGGTTGCAATGGTAGGTTTTAATTTACTAAATGAAGATAATCTCACTGACAGGAAGATCCTCATTTTGAGAAAGGCATGCTCTTGGGCACCTGTGTTATCAGCCAGCTTATTGTGCCAAACGCAGCTGAAATCAAGGTCAAAAAAGCATCTCTCTCCCTCTCAGAGAACACCCTGATCTCTCCCACCACTAAGTTTTAATCAGTCCAAATGAACTGACCTCTATTCTTCTCCAGTTTGTCTGAACAAGGCTGAACAACCACAAAATAATCACCTCTGTTAAAAATACTGCAACAATGAAGCAGAGAGATGAAGTCACTCATGAGGTTACCCCTCTACTTCAGTAAGCTTATGAGTTAAAGGATTACATTGAAGTCTGCCAGTCAGCTAGTAGCACAGCCAGAAACACAAAGCAGAACTCCAAGCTCCCAGTTTATCCTTCCACTTCTGCACTTGAGTAAAACCTCACGCTATCATCACTGGTAATGTGATGTAACACCACATCACAAGGAGTAACAAGGATTAATGCAAGGGTGACAGGCAGAAGGTTGCACAAAGTGAAACATGGGACAGTGCAGCATATACTTCAGTGAGATGTGAGAGATGTGAACAGGGAAGTCTTTAAGTGGGATACACCAAACAAGATAGGAAAAAGGATGAGAAGGCCATAAAGGGAACACAAATGTGACTGAATATTTTTTAAGGACAACTCATGTGTTTGGAAGATAAGACAGACAGAAATAGGCAGCCAAGAGATTTTATGCAATGCACTGATCGCCTGGCTAAGAAATATAATACGCTGTTTTCAAAGACACAGTTCTTCTGAAGTAATAAAGCTGTGAGCCTTGGAGCTGAGTGTGCAAGTCTGTCACCTTTCCTCTCTCCTGCAGTCTTTGCAAAACTCACCTGAGGCTCCTTCTTTCAGGTCTTCTTTAAAGGCCTTGGGCTACTTTACCATATACAGACCCTGAAATAAAAGTTACGAAGGTCTTTAGCTCAGCTATTAATTTCTTATTCTTAATGGTAATATTAAATCAGCCAACTCCCTCCATCCTCTTTAGCTTTAAGGTAAAAAAAAATTCAGAGTTACACTAGGTTACAATCCCAAACATGCAGCAGAAATACTGTTGTATTTCCTTCCTCTGCTCTTTCTGGGAAAGTCATGGATATGACCTGTAACACTGCACACAGAGCAGTATTTAACCTTGAGGCCTTAAGCGTATCTCTGATGATCATCTCTAATTCTGATTCTGTATCACAAGCTTCTCCCTCCTCCTGCTTCTTGTTGGAGTATCCTGTGGAGCAAGTGGGGAGATGCTTACAGCTCCAAGTTCTTCTCCCATTCATATTTGCTCACCAAGCCAGGGCTTCTGAATGAGCAGTAGCCAGAGGTGCTCCCAAGAACACAAATGCTGGCAGGAACACTGACATGCAACAAAGTTGCTTTTCTGGAGTGTATACTTACTTTGAGGAGAATCACTGTTGTTTAATTCTTTACATGAGAACAGGGTTAGAGCCAAACAGTTGCTGCGTTCCTCCTTAAAAAACAGATGCAAACTATAAAAGTATCACAAATACATCCTGCCACTGACATCCCTTTTCTAAGGCAAGATAACCCATCTGACTGACAGATCCACGGCTACATCATTGGCTTTGATTCAGAAGGCTGTATTCTGAAGGGTGAGCCATTTGCTCAGCTGCTGTTAGGCTACAGCTGATAATTCAAGCGCATTCAGAACAGAACATTTGCTGAGTTCACCTCTGTGCTTTCCGTGACTCTGAGATACAAGGCTTTTCCATTCATCAGGTCTGTCAGCTTATTTGGGCACAGCAGAGGCCAGGAGACTTATCTTTGCTCTACGCAGGGAAGAAAAGACCCATACTGCATTGCACCTAGCCAATTTTCCTTCCTAGTTATCTGTTCAGAAAATATACCACCTTCTGCAGTGCCCTGAGCTGATGAGCCCCTACCAACTGCCTTACTTGAAAGCAACCTGTCACTTTCATTACACAAGACACTTGAAAAACATATTATACCCAGGCAAAAGATCCATTACAGGGAGTATACACATAGAGTAAGTAGAATGGTCTTTTTGTCTATTAAAAATGATAGAAAGTATCCAGCAACAAGAATTTGGCTGTGACTTTGAACCACACAAATTAAAGTAGCCTAGTTCACTGCTGCCTAGAAAAATTTAAATGATCAGATCTAAACAGCATCCATGAAAGCTAGCTCATTGTTATTGTAAACACAGAGAAGCCCACACTATCATGTCTGAACAATATGAGTGTGACCAACCAAATTCTTTACAAACCAATTTATTAGGTATATTTGCCTATATTATGTCAAGAGGATACAATAAGTAATACAGAGATAAACATAAGCATATTTAACCTCCATTTTGCAAAAAACCCACACAATTTTTATTAGTAAGTAAATATTGGATTTGGCTGCACTTTTAATTAAGATGAACCAAGACATTAGAAATCAAGTATTAAACTATTTGCCTGATTTACTTTGGTCCTCCAAAGGACTTCTCAGATTTATGAAACTGATAACCACTAGCAGGAAACAAGCAGGTCAGAGCAGATAAGGAAAGGAACCTCTTTTGTCTGTTCTGTCCTTGAAGACATACAGCTGTGGCCTATCACAACAGGTAGCCATAGAACACAGTTCTATTTCTTAAAGAGATATTAATCTCAAAGCCAGAAGAGGATCCATCCTTTCTTGTAACCCTGAGTATGTCTACTCCTGCAAAATGCATCATGACTTATGTTAGGGGACAGATTGCTAAAACAATTTCTAAGTGAAGTGCATGACTAGGAATCAGACTGCAAACAAAGTATTGGTTAATTATATGGAGAAGCAATGAGAGAACTTGAAATGGTGGCAGCTGAACAAAGCTCAGCACAGTATGCATGGAAGGAGCTTCTGATAATTATGACCAGAATTATGACTGCAAATAAATGAGGTTGGTTAGATTTCAACTACCTCAGTTAAAATGAGTAGTATTACCCTATATCTGATAGACTTCTTAGGGAAGCCACAGCTATCATTTAATTAAGCATCATTTAGACTTCTGCAGAATTTCTGTAGACCAGATTCTCTACTGCATTACGCTACTTTACACACAGCTCCAGTGAGGTCAGGGGAGTTAAAACAACTGAACTCCAAGTGGTGGAAAGGAAATATAGACCCAGTGTCTTTATAATTTTGAATAGCCACCTGGCTGTTCATCTATAGCTCATACCTTTACAACTTACTGAATTGATTAAAAAGATCTTTGAAGGCATTAGATTCTCATTTGAATCAAGATCTTCATGCTACACTTTCTTTAAACAGAGAGTTTGCCTGTATGTGGCCAAGCAAAAATTGGATGATCCAGAGTACCACTAACGAACGTCCTTGCACCTTCTGCAACAGAACTTGGTTTGCAGGCTCCTTGGTTGCTCAAAGTTGATACAGCATGTTGCACTATCATTTGCCTCCCTACGTGACTTCAGAAAGTAGGAAGTATGCGTCAGAAGATGTTAAAGGGAGAAAAACAACAAAGGGCAGCAAAGTGCCACTGGGAAAAGTAAGTAAAAGAACAAGCTCTGAGTCTTCCAATGTGTCCTTATTACTTTTCTTAAAATGCCAGCAAACTGTATTTCATTCAAAACAGCAAACTATGTATTTTAAGGTACTTCATGAGCTTGCTGAGCCTGGTATTTGAAGAATGAGTCTGTTCAGCATAAGGAAACTACAGTGGAGAAATTAGTTACAACATACTTATAAATTGCTGACATTTTACAAAAAAAGAACAAAACAAAAAAAGAAACAGAAAGCAAACATCACAGACTTACTGGAATACTCCTCACAAGAAATAAAAAGGTGATTTATCAAATTTGGGATCCCCATGAAATTCTAAAGAAAGCTGCAATTAGAGAATTAATGATGCAACACCCATATTAGCAGCTGTCATGTTCAACGTAGTAATTAAGCAACTAAAATCTTTTGTTAGAATGGTATCACGTAAACATCCCTGCTTTATAGGCAGAAAAAGAGTAGGAAAGTTAATTCTTCTCATCACCTAAATATAAACTCAGGAGTATATGTCTCCAAGATCCATTCTCATTCCTCTGGATCATGCTTACCAGATCAATTCCATGAATGTAGAATACATTCATGACACAAACGGAAGGGCAATGTGCATGCAAGCTACCTGTGTTTAGTTAGTACACAAAGCACCCTGTGGTTACTAAAGTGAAGTAAATAGGAATTCTATCAAAATACAGTATGAAAGATTAGAAGTACATCAATGAGCAGGGAAGCCTGAAAACCAATTAACTAGATTTGCCAGTTTGTCAAAAATACCTTCCCCATCTGCAAAAAGGGTAGCTACACTTTACTTCACCAGAGGGCCAAAAAGGGTGCAAAAGTAGC
Organism: Falco punctatus; assembly: GCF_963210335.1. Classification (NCBI taxonomy): domain Eukaryota; kingdom Metazoa; phylum Chordata; class Aves; order Falconiformes; family Falconidae; genus Falco; species Falco punctatus. Next base: position 103,485,599 of record NC_137580.1, on the reverse strand, counting down.
ACTGTCATAGAAAACATGTAAGCAAACAGAATACATTTACCAAAATATGTTTCCTAAATTCAACAACCACAAGATTTTCTGCATCTAGCTGAAAGCACTGTCATTGTCCTAGGAGTCCATGAGATTTTCACCTAACTTCCTGGCCTAGCAGTGGTAGAATCGAAAACGTGAATTCATGCATGAAGAACAAAATATAACAAAAACTTTCTTGAGAATAAATGTGCTAAATTGATTAAGAAAGCACAGAGAAATCAGCAGTAGTATGGTAAAAAGTAGATATGCAACTTTAATCATAGCTCCTTTAATACACGCTAGATACATTTTCTTCTTTATCTTGGACAAGCACCCATAAAAAGAAGCGGCAATTTAAGTAATCTTAAAAAATGAAACTAGAATGAATGATGACACAGATTAATTACATATTTAATTTAGAAATGTATTACTAGAACTGCCCATACTTATCTGAGCCATCTGAGGGTGGAAAAAGGGATTTTATGCATGTTTATAGGCGCTATCACCCCATGACTTATTCTTTTTTTTTTTTTTTTTTTTTTTTTTTTTTTTTTTAGGTACAGTTTATGCTGTTGCTCTCTATCATATGTGTAAGCAAGTCTCAAATGGGTAGCATCACTCCTAAGAACAAGTACAGATACTGCACAACCCTCTAAAAATCCCTATCTACAAAAGAGAGAAAGTTCCAGACTCCAGTTCTGTTCTCACTGCAACACTGAGCAATCCTGACATTTGACACTAGGGTGGCATCAAGTTTTTGGGTGGCCAAAAGGTTATCATTATAATCATCCTTTATATAGACATACACACACACATACATACATATATATATATATATATATTTAAGTGCAACTTTTATATCCTAGAAATTAAACCTTTTAAAGAGAAAAAAACCTCCTTTAGATAAAGCAAGGGACTTTGAGAGCCTTATTCCAGTATTTATGTATTCTGATCAAGAAGCACTGACATTACAGATCTAGGCACACAGCAAGTGCTTACATTCAGCCTCCTAAATCCAAGTGTATCACTAAAATTAAATTAAAATCTACAGGCACAAACAGAAGACCAAGTTCTGTCTGGATTTAGTCACTGATAAAAGAATTATATTTATCAACATGTGGCACATCTGGAAGACTTACAGCCATGAACCGGATGGGGAGTAAATCAGGACACAATTAGACCTCTGGAGTGCACAGCTGTATGGCAGCCAGATGTGCTCACTGTCAACAAACATAATCCCTTTCGAGTCATTGACTCCATCACCAGCATAAGCGGCATTATCAGCCAATGCTGTGCATACAGCTTCACTAATGTACTCCCTCGGTTTCAGGGATAAACATATGCATAATCCTGCACTGCACGACTCCCACACACTAAATAAGAGTCAGGCAGATTGGTCAGACCACCCAAGCTGAAGGTCAAACAGTGCAACTTGTAAAATGTCCAGACTGCAAAACCTCTACTCATACTGGTAAGCAGTCTCCTTACTTCCAGTTCACTGAGTCAGCGGGTAACTGCTTGCCAGAGGACTCACAGCTTTGCCTCAGAATAGCATAGATACTTTTATCTGAAGAAACATGAAGTGATTGCCATTGTAAATGTGACAGTAAACTGGGGCAAAACAGACCGAGAATTCGTAACTAGAAATACCATAACAATCTCAAGAGAATTGTCTCTGATAGACACTCATCTTCAGACTGTATTTTGATATTTGCAGAGCCTAGATCACTTTCCATGTTTTGCAATTAGAAGAGAAATGATTCTTCCCTAGAAGATGATAAATCAGATGACCCTGCAAGCTCTTAAGAAGTCTGTATATGGCTTGATACATGCTACTTCTAACTTTTAATGGCTACATAATGCATGGAAAGGAGTGCTAAGTTTTACTATTCAACATGGATGAAGAGTAGAACAGTGAACTCAAGCAAAAGTTCAGATTCCTCTACTGATAATCAAGATAATCAGCATTTCACTTATGCTATTGACGCCACCAGGACTATTCCTGGAGAAGAGTATCACCCTAGCCTGTCTAAGGATGACAGCCTGATGATAAACATGACTCATGACAACTTTATACAAGTATCACTTGCACTCTGAAAACAGAATAATACAATGCAAAACCATTTCAATAAAGGGGAGCAAGTTTAAAGCTCCTTGACTGGCACTATTATGTCTATGTCTAGAATGCCTTGCTACGCGATAAAGAAAAAAAGCAAGCATCAAATCAGTGAAGTGATTTGATCCCTAGAATTACATTAGAGAAGGCATTTAAAAGTATTTTTAAAGGTGTATTATGCTAAAGTGACTAGCAAACATTTTGTAATGGGCCAGCAAAAAAATTTACTGTATTCAGTTGTCTGGCTTTAGGGATGGGAGTTTCAGTCTAACAATTTAAAACATGATACCTGCTGTAATATACAGGTATTGTATTACAATATTACCCAGGTAGCAACAGAGGTATACAATGCCTAAGCTCATAAAAGGTCACCTCAGTAGTTCATACTACATCCATGGAAGAAAGATGAATTATCCTCAAGTAGGTGAATTACACCAACTGTTTTATTTAGCAGAACTTGTTGGAAGAGATGAACAATTTTCTGATAGAGAAGAACAAGAGGAACAAGCTTTACCATTGAAAGTTGTATACATTTAAAAATTCCTTATGCATTACATTTTTCTAGGTTTAATTCTGAACTAAAGAATTTTTACCATTTTTCTTAATGGACTAATTGTTCTCGTACTGTGTGTTGAACAGTGTATTGTATTAATAAGTACTACAAAACTTCTTTCTAAAGCATGCCTGAAAATTGAGCTAACCACCCCACTCTCTAGGTTGAGCAAATAATGCATGAGCTTTTCCCAACACCCTTATCAAACAGCTGCACAGTATAACTGGTTTACAGGCAGCAAATTAGGGAGACAAACACACTGGGGATTGGCCTACTCCTGATACAGTACGTTCTCCCAGCTTTAAAAAGACATTTTCACTGAGCTTCACCAGTACAGTGAAATATTAGCACTTGGTTTAGAACAAATTAGCAAGTTGCCAACCAGTGCAAGCAGCATTGATTTATGTTGTTTCCCCACTGAAAGTTATTAATAGCTGATATGAAATCCCAGGACTATCTTTTAAATTCTATAGGTTAAACACAGGTGTTTCATATGCAGACAGTAAAAATCTGCTCTGCTTTATATCTTCACTGGGCAACAAAGCTCTAGAATATTTTATACTATACAAATGACAACATCATTCTACCATACACAGAAGAAATGTGAAGGGATTATTAGTCAGGAAAATCTTTAGCAATCCAATGCATTCCTTGCTGCAGCTGTTTTCAGAATGGAAGTGATCATTACTCAGACTTGCCAGAATCCCTAAAGGGGCCGAAAGTTATTCACAGTTCACCGTTTTCCATTTAGAGACCGTAGGAGTCATGGTAGGCATGGAAAAAATCAGCACATTAGAGAGGTTATGTAGGAGCAGAATTCTCCACTGGAGTAATGGGTAATTTTCACAGCACCTCCTTCCCTATTATGGTGTTTCTAAAATAACTGAAATACTAGACAATTTTTTTGGTAGTGTCTACTACTGTAATCTGACCATTTATTTTAACTTTAGTTTTGTATTTTATAGGAGAAAAATAAGTTTAACGCCTGGTGATATGACAATAGCTAAGAGGCAATGAAAAAAATCCCTTCCAGGGCTGTGGAAATGATAATAAGGATTACAGAAATAGATAGGTAGGTTTTCCACATAGTATTAGACCAGGTGATTGGCACAGAAAACAGCACCACAGGAAGATTAAAAAAAATACACATAAAGAAATCACACCAGAGGTCTGGAGTAATTTTGGGTGCCACACTCAGTTTTGCTTCTCCCTAATACTTACCATGGAAAAACACCAGAGGAATACCACCACTATTTAGAGTACTGCGTCTGTGCACAATAGAAGTGCTGCTGGCCATTGTGAAAGGAACAGCTTGTAGCCTCAGAAAAGCAGTCTACTCGGTGCAGAAAGATTTCTCTGCAAGCTCTAGTTCTGAGACCAGCGCTCACTGTAGAGCTTATGAGTTGTATCAGGGCTAGCAGCACTCACATGTGAAAAAAATTTGTTGCACTAGAAACAACAGCACTAGTTGGTTTCATACACTGCCTGTAGTACTGGATTGAAAAAAAAATAATCCCCAATCTGAGCGTTTTATACATAATTAGATTTCAAGTAACAAAATTAGGGAGGAAAAAACAGTAATAGTATCAGCCCCTGTTAATTTCTTCCTTATTTGCATCTAAACAGTATAAAGCAACTGAGCTGTTTACATTAGAAAATGCCTGTGCTATTTCATTGAATAAGATTACTAAAAGAAAATTAGAAGTCCCTTAGGCCAGAGGAATTTGGCCTGAAGGTATCACAAATTAGCCTTATCCATGAACCCTTTGATTCAGGGACAGAACATTCCTGATCACCAGCAGCGAGCTCAGCATCCTCTGCTATCTACAGCTCTGAGGGCCCCCGTCCTACAAGCCAGCCCTACGCACAAGCAGGGCAAACCCGAGGGAGTTTGTTCATTTTAGGCTTCTTATGAGGTTTTAATCTCTGAATGTTTGCAAACTCCTGTCTGACAATGGCAGCCTTATACCTTTACCCTCCCCTGACAGCAGGTTTGTTTTATTGGTGTTACTGAAGTGGGATTACTGAACAGTTTATTAACACACCACCACCTACAGCATTTAAAAAAAAAAAAAAAATAATCAGCACACTTATCTATATAGCTAGCACCATCTTAGACTAACGATAATTTTCTAACCAGGAATTCACATTACCTTGTTGGTACTAAAAGCTGACTCAGCTGCTAGAACAGGCCAGTCCTGCCATTCCAGCACTCACTGACAGGGCACAAAGACACAATACAACCCACCTCCTTAAGAAACTTTCTGAAAGCGCCCGGCGCATCCATTTTTAAGGATTTGGCGCTTTAATTAGCAGGAAAATGAAGATTCCTTAGTTTTTCCTCTCCGCCCTCCATTTCCCTTGAGGGAGCGACACTGACCTCACCTCCACGCGCTGGGACGCCATTTTGTTTTCGCATCCTGGCCTCTGCAGCACCTTCAGCGAGGTGGTGCTAACAGCAATACTGGTGGCGGCCGCCAGACCCGCTGAGATGCTTAACATAACATAGGGAAGATGAAGTTGCGGTGATTTCTTGTTAAATTACCTCATGAAAGCCTAAGTACCGGATTAGAAGTCACCGCTGAAGTGACTTGTGAGGGAGACCAGCCTCCAGGGTGTCTTGCGGCTGTGGATCTGAGCACTTTCTGCTCCATTGTGGTATCCTCGTTGTTGTTTTTTTAAGTCAGAAAAACTTTTGGGCAGCCTAGGATGGTTACAGCTGTGGCAGAAGCATTAGTATCTCCAAAGCGTGTCAGCCTTGGTGCTCTCCTCAGGCTGTGAGAAGGTAGGTGGTGAGGGCCGGGGCGTGGGGCCCGCTTTACCTCAGGGATGGTGCCAGCCGCCCCTCAGGGGCGTTGGGTCAGAGGTCTCTCGGCGGGGGCCTCCTTACTGACCTCTTGCTGCGTTTTAAGAGACTTCCTCGCAATCTGTTTTGCCGGTCAAAGTATCAAAGGTTTCAACCTGAGGTAAATGAGAGTGGATGTTTAAAATACACGTGGGGAAAAAAAATAATTTTTTCTAGGAGAGCGGGACTTAAAAAAAAAAGGTTTGGAAAATAAATCCCCAATACAGCTGGGTTTTTTGCCACACAACATGAAATAGTAGCACTGAATTTTGCAGCATGTTACATTCCTCTTAAGGCCTGGCTCACCTTCATTTCAGTGCCTATCTGACAGATTTCTAGTGCTTTATTATGCTTTCCTGGTTGGAATTGATTTTTTTTTTTCTTTAGAAGTCTTTTCCCTGATCAAGGATTTTTCTGCATTAATGGAGCAGTATGTTCTTGTATCTATAAATGGAATAGCATACGCAATATAGCAAGTGAATGGGGAGCTATAGAGAAACCTGGAAGAAAAAAAAATACCTCTTCTGCTAGCAAAATCAGTAAATGCATGGAATCAAGAAATATTTTGGAAGATCATCGGTGTGTCAGGAACACTGTATATCGGCAGTACCTCATTAGCCTTCGGTTCCCGTATTATTTGTTTTGTGACCTTTTGTGCTGTAATTCAAAAGCGAAGCACTATGCCTTTCTTGCATTTTATTGGTATTGGTATTAGGTTAGAACAATGTGATGTTTAAAAGCATTTTTCATGTTCTGTATGTTTTTTTAAATCCTGCTCAAGTTTTCTCTTGGCAGTCCTGTAAAGATTAGTAGTTAGTAGCAGCATGGTGTTGCTGATCCTGCTTATTGCTGTGTAGAACTTGTGTTGATTTAGCGAGCTCAGTTGTCGTTTTGCTATAACACAGGTATCTATTCCTTGTTCCTGGCTTCCTACCAATCCATGTTGAAAGCTTGCTGAATAAGAATATTTGTCTGCCCAAGTTTAACTCATTGAGGTTATTTTAAAGATAGAATTCTTATTGGTGTTGTATGTGAAACATTCAGCTTTAATCCTTCAAAGAGATATTTAAAAAAAAAAAATTCAAATCTAAACCAAACCTCTTGTGCTAGATAGTTACAGCCTGAGAATCCTGAAGCCATCCCTGAGGAACACTGCTTTAGAGAGAGTTGATAGTACAGGACAATTAGATAAGAATTTGGTTGCTAGATGAAAGGAAATGTGAACTCCTAAACCCTCATGGGAGCAGCACAAATTGATTTACCATGAAGTGGAAATGATCAAAATGAGTAAAATGCAAGTATGGAGCAATTTTGCCTTCTTTCTTGCTTCTCTTTGTCCGGAAGCAAAAAGAGAACATTGTGCACTTTAGTAATTTGTTTTTTAAATTGAAGATTTATATATGGTTCTAAGAAGTCTATAGTAGTTACTTCACCCACAAGTTACCATTAGTATTTCATCCTCAAGGCATTTGTATGTGAAAGCAATTCTCATTAATGGCAAGAAGACCTATCTGGTTGACTGAGCCATAGCTTAGCTTGGTGTTTGTATTTGTTAGTAAATTCCTAGGAAGGGGGTAGTCTTGGAAGGCAGATGTGCTTGCAGGTCAACTCCTGACTTGAATCAATAGAGCTTTCCAAGGATCTGGTTCAGGCAGAGGGAATAATACCTGATCAGAATGGTAGTTTTCTAGGGTGACATTAATCCCTTAATCTTCAAATATGCTCACTTTGAAAACCTGGTTACATCGCTTGTGGGGGAAATGATGTTCAGAGGTAACAGCGTGCTGCCCAGGCATTAACCCTTTTGCCTAAAGCTGAAGTGGGTTTCACATAATGTGGTAGGTTTTGCGATGCTGCAGCTGAGTGAAGGCCTTCAGACTATTACACATATGAAAGAAGTTGGCTTCTAACTTCTGTACTGAATGAAGTTTGACCCTTCAAGTACTCATTCTGCTGCAGGTTGAAAACAGACAAGAAAATTGGGTGCAAACGTTCCCTGGGGGCACTATAATAGGCCAGTCGTTTTTCAAATAGTAAAATATTTCCTAATGTCTTAAAGAGACTTGTTAGAACAGCATAAGCACCTTTGTAGCCCTGTTCACAGCTGTGGGAGGTGTGGCACAGCTGCGTTGTATTATTTCTAAAGCTAGGACACTGTACCGATGTAGATCTTGCTCAGCATGCCAAAGTTAACATAAATGTTTAGGATGAGAGTTGTAGTCTCACTGTTTTAAAAGTTTTTTCATGGTGTCCTTCCTCTTTTTCCTCCATTGGTCTGTGTTTTACTAAGGTTGCATTATTTCTGTTGGGAAGAGCCCTGCTGGGTTTGTCTCTGTGAAGAGATATACCCAGCACACTTCAGCAGACAGTCTCTGCAGAGTGATACCTGTGAGCTGGGGTCTTGTAGCTGTGGCAGCTTGTGACCTGTGTCCTGTTTCTTCGGAGAGGCTCAGCTAGAGCTTTCTGCGTGGAAACCATGCATGTTTGGGCAAGCCTGGGAATGAACTGCTTGCACTGTAGGAAGTAGCAGCTGAAGCAATGGCTAGAGGAAGGACATGGTCCTGATTGGTGCTGATAGCCTATCCAGTTTCATTGATTTCTGTGATGTTTGTAAGGGAGAATGAGGTCAAAACAGATTTTTACATTTATATTTTAAAAGCGGCAGATACTTCCAGGAAGGTAGAAATTGAAGAAACATACTACATGGGATGGAGAAGAGTGGCAGGAGGATTCATTTGCTGTATAAATTAGTGCATAACATAACAAAGGTTAGATGACTCATCAGGGAGGTAGAAGGGCTTTTCAAGGCCCAGGCTACCTAATGGGTAGCTCCCACGGATTTTTAACTGGTTTTGGGTCATGCTTCTATAGAGCAGAACTGAGTCTGCTTCTGATGAAGTCATGCATTTTTAAAAGTGGTAAGCATATACAAAAGCTTTTCCATGGGATTCCTCCAGGAAGCAGCAGGAATACAGATGAAGCTTTTAAAATAAAGCCGTGTGAAGGCCGAGTCATGTAACATAGGAAAATTGCGTATGAGATCTCAAATACACATATAATTATTAAACCAGTGATTTTATGCTTGCCGGAACAGGGGTAATGTTAAAAAAATTGTGTTTGTACAGCAGCTGGCACAAAGTTTTATTGGTCCTTGTACAAGCATGATTAATAAATTAGCAAATTGAAGAAACAACGTCCTTCAAGGTTTGAAGTAACAGGGCACCCTTGAAGATATGTAGGGTTTAGATCATTAGAAAGCTCTGTGGAAGAGCCGGGAGCAACAGAAATACTTTTGTCAATGTATTTCTCTTTCCTACATGAGATCTGTTTCTGTCCCTGTGTTGACTGGGTAGTTCTGCTAGGAAAGTTTTGTCTCAGTGGTGTTATAATGGTGGTATAGCATGACTTACCCTACTTTGACCAATGCATTCTGTTCCTGCTCTGTTTCTATGTGATCATGTTTGCTGGCATATGTGTGTGAATTGTTTGCAAGCATATGACTTGGAATGTGTACTGTCACCAGCTACATTCATATTTTTGGTGTATTGTGGTGTTCTCCCCACCCCCCCAATGTGTAAACACCAAAGCAACTCAACAACCATTATTTATATGTAGTCAAAGGGAATGGTTTATAGATCTGTAGCATCTGGTGCTGAATCCCAGAGTTTGATTACAGGAGACTCAGGAATTCAAGGTGACTACCTGACATACTGAGCAGAGATTTATGGAGGTGAATTTAAGAGGCAGAACAGTAGCAACACATACCTTTTAAATAGTATTTATTCCCAGGTAGGTTTTAAATCTTAAAAAACAGATGCAAAGATTTCTCCCTTATTTTACAGGTGGAGAAACTGAGGCACAGAACAGTGATGGGTCCTGTCTGTCACTGTGCTGGAGGGACAGAGCTAGTAAAATAACTTGGATTTTTTTGACTCTTAAATTAGTGATTTCTCTAATGATACTGGACTGTCATGGTGGACAGTAGCTTTCAGTCTTGGCTCTTGGAGCATCTCCTCCAAATTTCAAGAGACTTGCATGTAACTTTTTATGGGTCTTTATGTGGGTTGCTATATGGTAGGCACAAACCCAGTTTTCTTAGAAGCTTTTTGTGGATCTCTCTCACGAATAATTTGTAGTCCCCCTCCCTGCCCCCCAGAAGAATGTGAACCACAGGATGAAAATTGCTGGTGTAGGAGTGTTATTAGCCAAGGCTGTAAAGACTGAAGTGTGAAGGAAAACGTGTTTGAAAGCAAGTCTGAACTTGCTAGTTTAATGCTCTGCTTTGCTCCTCAGATAGCTGCAGCTGGAGGAAAAAAGTGAAATGCTGTTGTTGTATATGTCTGACTTTAGGGTAGGTCAGAAATGGAAGTTTTTGAACTCTTGTTTGTGGATGCCACTTGGATGCTACCTGTGTGACCACAAGTAATGCAGGTTAGGGCAGGGATGGTGGTCTTCATGTGGAGCAGCTGTGCTTGTTGCAGGAGTCAAAACTGGGAAGAATTTAGATGGTGACAAGCAGACACCCCCTTAGTCTCCTGGTGTTTCAATAGCAGTTTGCAGCTTATGTCCAAGAACATTTATGTGCATGCATATTATTTCTTATAGTATGTTTAAGCTTTGGGATGCTTGGCTGTTGGTAGGACTATCACTCCAGTGGAAGTGCTGACAGAAAGCTGCCTGGCATGTGCCGTAAGTGTGGGGTTTAAAGGAAAACAGGGTGTGGGACAGTTGTGTGGGATTTAAGCCTGTATGTGGGGTTGTGGAATGAAGGGCTGGACAATGCTATGTAGACTTTAGTAGTGGTTGGCTTTTTGTTTGTTTTTAAAATGTGTTTTCTGAAAGAGGAAAATAGCTTTGGAGGTAAGGCTTTTAAGTTCTGGCTGAAGTAAATACATGCTCGTGCTGCAAGGAGCCGCTCCAAAGTGTGTTGTATGTGTTTGGCTCCTTTTGGAATGTAATTTATTTTTCTGCAGGTTCTATCCTCTTCTAGCAGATTGTTTCATAGCCACAGTGTAGGGCTAGGAGACTGCATTGAAACTGTAGCTCTCTTGCTGGCTGTTTCTGTGTGTTTAGATGAGGTTAGTGGGACTTCAATCCAGTTATGAAATGAAGAGGTTGCTCATGGAAGAATGGCACCTGAGTGTGTGATCCTGCTGTGTTTGTGTATTTGCTGTTAACTTAGGCCAAATATAAAATGGGAATAGTAGATCATTCCTTATTGTTATCTATCTGCAGCTGGTTCTCTTTGCTCTGAATTATATAGCAGGGGACTTGCATTGGAATACAGCACAGATGATGGAAGGCTGGGTTGAGCAATGCCTTAAAAAACTGGGCCTAAAAAACTCTTGCGTGACTGCATTTTCCTCAACCACACTATGCCTAGCCAGCACAGAGCTGCTGTTTGGTGCTGTCTGCGCTGGTCCCAGGGCAGGAAGCATTGCTCAGCAGCAGATGTGCTGCATTGCATTGTAATGGCTTCAGCAGAGCTGGTATCTAAGTGCCACTGCCCTGACTCAAGTACCTGTTCTAGCTGTTGGGTTGCCAGGCGGTGTTGCAGTGCGTCATGTAGGCTAACATCAGCACTTCTAAACAACAAAGCTGAGCTAAGTCAGTCTTAGACTGCCAGGAATCGGAACTTTGAAAAATGTTTACTTTTGAATATGCCTTTGGTGCTCTCCAATATCTCAGAGTTTAGCAGTTCCCTCCTCTGCTGAGGATGGAGCATACTGGAAAACCATTGGATCTTAAGAGCAGCTGATGAAATAAGGTGTTAGAAGTGTAGTCACCTCAGGTGCCCTGACCATCTTCATTTGTGGGTTTTATTTGGTAGAGAGTGGCAGCTTGGCTGGTGTAAGTTGCTGGGATCTTGGTGGATCCTCTCCCTGAGCTGCAGTATGCAAGGCCATGGTCCAGGAAAGCATAGTTTCTTGATGGTATTTTCAGTTCTAAGTTTGATGATGGGAAGAAGTTGATTTGCTAGAAAAGCACGGTAGCCTCTTAGTTCGATGTGGTTTTGTTAGAAAATCTGGACTTGGTTCTTTGCTCCTGATAGGAGGGTTTCCACTGAACAGCCTCCCCAACTTCACTGCAAGATTGTGGCTTTTAACTCCTCATTGTTGGCTGAAACTCAAGGGAATCCAGCTTGACAGAAGCAAGTATTATGATTACCCTGTAATCTCTATGTGAACTGGTATCACTTAAGCAGTTACAGTTTACTCATCTCTATGCACGCTTTGGGATGGACAATATTTCACCATTTCTCCATGGCAGAAATGATTGGAGTGGTATGTTACAGTTATATTATCACAATATGACCCACGTCATCTGGGGGCAATTCATATGAAGGAGGGCTGTGCAGGCTTTTAAGCACCTTTCCATGGTCCTACCCAGTAACACCAGCTGGTATGGTGTATGCTCCTGTGTGCCATGATACCATTGAACAAGAGTTAAGGATTGTATTCAAGTAGTTGTTCGTGAATTTATAACCGTAACTGAAAATAGAAGGTGGAAGTTGCCTTTCTTGCAATGAAAATCTGTGTTGTTTATGTTAGAGCTTACTGCTTTCTATCCAGAATTTAATTTATTTTCTACAGAAACAGATTGATTTTTAAAAACCTAAAGTATTTCAATGTATTTATTTATTTCTGATTTATTTGTATAAACATAAAAAATTTAAATTCTGACCACCTTCAACCCTTCACCCTTCTGATCGTAATTAATTCATAGTGTGTTCCAGTACCGCTCAGTGCAGGCTTAATCAGATCATCAGTTGTGGATGTTAACCACAACAGCTGTGACGTTTGCATAAAACCTGTAGGAGCCTGATGCTGTATGAAATTGCTCTCATTACACAGTTCATTTTGAGATTGTAAGTAGCCATGCTGCTCAGAAAACAGGATTAGGGTGAAGTATTCTATTAACACACTTAATCCATAACTAAAATAATATTCATTACTCCGATCCTGTTTTAGGAGACAAATGTTTTATTTAAGCTGAGAATGACCTTTCTGAATAGGACTTGCGTAGCTACATTATAATATTGAAGTCTGTAATGAGAAAGATTAGTTGGCACTTGTAATACAGCAAAATTATGTGTCAGGTAGGAGGCAGCTGTGTCAGAGGTGTCACCACTTTGTCAGAGAGTTGCTTCTCTGCAGCTGGCAAGGATAAAATTGTAATTGCTTTCTTTAAAAGTTGCACTGTGGTATATATTGGAGGGGTCCAACCATTGTGTCTTCTTCCCTGGATACGTCTGAGTTGGGCATTTGTTTTTCAGACCCTTGACTGTCTGCTGGTATTCCCACAATGTCTGTGTTGCAGCCACAGTTTTGGCTCATGCTCCAGGGCTGAACTGGAGGACTCCAGAGCTGAAACAATGAGCGCCAACAGCTTCAGAGCCAAACTTCTGTCATGGGTGGCTGTCACAACACATATGCTTTGTGTGTTCACTAGAGGATGGACATGAACAGTGATGCTGTGTCTTTCTCCATACACAAAGGCCGTCTGTAGGCTCTGTCAGAACTACTTCTTCTGGATTAGAAAAGACCACGGGATCTTTGTCAGTGAGCATGCTGTGAAAGAGTCACACGGTGAGACTGCCTTTAATGGGTGTGAATGCAAAATGGTTGCCTGTGTCTACCATAGAGCTGCAGCCATTGTACAGAGAAAAGAAAGGCACAACAGTTATGCACTTACCTTGCACAACTCGTTTGCCTGAACTCTAACCTTGCCCTATTGCTAGTTCCAATTAGGAATAATAACAAAAAAAAGAACTGTATTTGTGAATAAAGGTTTTCTATAACTGGAAACGTTTACACAGCCTTTGGGTACCTTGGTCATTTGAGACAGTCTTGCGGGAGTGGAATGAAGCTTCACAGTTTTCATGCTGCTTTGAAGAAGATTTTGTGAAAATGGATTTGCACTGAGGAGAGTTATGCATGTGTGTGTCCTTTTGGTTGTAGTTTGTAGCCCTGGCATGACTGACTGGCACATGGGATGCTCCATGTTTAGTCTCTGTTCTGATTCATGCAGAGTGCAGTTTTTTTCATCCCACATCACTGCAAATGAGGCTGATCAGGGACAAGAATGACAGTCTCCCTGGTCAGTACACCCCAATAGATTTTGCCCAACTTCACATGCCTAAATGCTGGTTTTCTGCAGTATAAAATCAGTATATGGGGGAGGAAAACAGAAAAGACTGTTGATGCGGGGGAAGTGGGATACGAATAGGAAAAATAATGGTGAATTATCAGAACAGGTAAAGAGAAGTAACAAAACTGAAGTAAAACCACTCTTTTGTACAGATTTTTGTTATAGACATGAAGTCTTGCTGAATGTCAGTGTCTAGCACAGAACAAGGAAGGGGAATGGAGGGAAGGAAAACATCAAAAAAGTAATTCTGTGACAGTTCCTAGGTTTAGGTTGGGTTTTTTTTGTGTTTTTAAATAGTGTTATGAAAGAAGTGCTAGAGCAGCCCATGAGCTGGTTTGGATACAGAACAAATCTGGCTAGAACCAATCCTTTGGGTTGGATAAGACAAACAGAATTTTACATGAGGAGACTGCCAGTTCTGTGAAGTTTCCCGTGGCAATGGGTAGAGGAACCTTCAGGTTTTCTTTTCTGATAGTGGAAGATTTTCTGATGAAAGAATCATAGAGGAGAGCCATAACGCTAGCTTTTGAAGGTGGTTTCCAATACCTGCTTGGAGTCAAGAAAATCTGGAGACCCTCCTGTGACAGACCTTTAGGGTGGTTCAGGAATGAAGGCCCAAGAATTTCCTCTATTTTCTGGTTCACCAGTTGTCTGCCTTTCTAGCTCTGTGATAGCATTTATTTAAACTAAGATTTAAAATGGAAAACATTTTGGCATTTTTGGACAAGGGTATCATTTTTGTGTTAATGCTAAGCTGCTGTTAAAGAACAATCACAATTACGTATTTTTAAAATTAGTTTTTAGTTGAAATTTATCTCAGAAACAAGGGATAAAAGTAGATAACAAGCACAATTTAAAAAAAAAACAACTGTCAAAAATACCAGTGAGACAAATGGTTCAGTTAAAATGCATTAATGTTGTGTTCAGATAGCCTTTCTTCAGGAGTGTGTTCTTGTGAAAAGCAGTTTTCTCGTTCAGAATTTTCTGATCTTCCTCCATTAAGCTTTCAGGGTTTTTTAAAACATCTGTAGGAATATCTGTAATTTTCTATTATCCTTTTAGAGGCTTTTGTATGTCGTTTATGAAGAAACTATTCAATTTCATCTGTAATTGTATGGGTCTGCTCTGTAAAGGATCTGTATGTGACTGCCAAAGATCTGCAGTATAATGTGGTCCCCTTTATAAACACCTTTCTGGGAAATTAATGTAGCAAAAATCCCCCCATAAGAATATGACTTTATTCAAACTGTGCCTGAGCATGGAAACAAACACAAACCGTGCCAAACCAGCAGTCCTTGTAAAGTAAGCGCTGGTGTCTAGTCGGTTGGTTCAGCTTCAGGCAGAATCAAAACCTCTGATTGCTGTCAATGAACAGCGATTATATAGGCTGTCTGCCTCCCATCGGGCAGGATAACGGAAGCCAGGCCATCTTTTAAGTGTTCCTGATGAGCTTCATTTCATAAATAAAGGCACAAGGCGATTTACACCACTGAATAGTGTTGATAAAGGTGCCAAATCATCTGTGCTTTTGGTTATAGGGGACTGGGGAGAGCTGGCCCCTTGAGATGCGCTGTCTGCGGCGGTGCTTGGCTGAAGAGGCCCCTGGGCACGGCGGGCTGACCTGCTCCGGGTGGGGGCCGTGCCCCAGGCCTTGGAAGAGAGCAGAGCCAGCGGTGCCCCCGGGCCTGGGTACTCGGCTGAGAGGCAACTGCAGGCCCTTTGCGGGGCGAGACGGGAAAGTTTTGCTCACCCTCTGTTCTGAACATCCTAATACAAGTATTGGTTCTGGTTTTGGGGTTAAAAAAACCCAACAAAACAGGAAGGCAAAAAGAAAACCTTTGATTGCAGAGATTCCGTGTAGCACAAGGTGGCAGTAATGCTCTACTATTGTGCCTTCACTCTCCTGCAGTTGAAGACTAAGTTAGAGCTTCAGAATGCTGAGCTGAGATTGTTTTTCCTTGGAGATTACTTCATCTCCCCCTTGGTCCCCCACTCATTCTTCCTGGTTTTCCCTGGGGTCTGGGGGTGGGTAGGGTGGGACAGAATGGGAAATGCTTGTGGCTTGAGTCTCTCTGGAACTTCCTATCTCAAAACCGCAGAGAACCAAATACATTTGAGGTTAGTGCTGTAGGAAAATGGCTGGGAGTGAGTTCCTAGGGTTAGTTAAAATGTACTCACCAACCCTACTGTCACTGCAAAACCTGTGCTACCTACAGGCCCACAGAGCTGCTCAGGAGCGACACTGTAAAGATACCATGGACTGAGATGAGATCTAAGTGTAAGGAGTACTCAAGCACACTGCTGTACATCTAATTCTCTGTTACTGCATAAAGGGGTGTTTTTCTCTGCTGAGCTTTCTAGAGGCCTTCTTCAGAACAGATCTGGGTATGGACCTCTTGTAGCCTTTGCTCAGGGGTGACACAGTGTTGGCCATAATCACCATTGTTTTCAGCTGATCTGTGCAGAAGTTTGGTCTTGGTGTGTGAATGCTGTGACTATGCTGTCGTGGAGTTGACTGTGTCATTGTGGAGTTGCTCTCCTGCCCCAATGCCTTGAGTTGGCTTCTCCTGCTAACAACTCAATTATTTCCATTGTGGCACTCTTCCTGAATTTGTCAGTACTGTAAAATATCTGTTTCAAATTATAATTTCACAGAAAATAGGCTTTCATTCATTCAAAGATAGTGTTTGCAGTCCTCTCATGAGTAGATGTGGGGTGGGTTACTTTAACAATATCTGCATATTATATGCAGAAGGTGAAAAAAGTACTAGAGGGATGAAACTTGTTTACAGTCAGCCGTTAGACACTGTGGTACAAGACTCTGTCTTTGGACAATTTCGTATCCTTTTGGTAAATTTGGGCAGGTACGTGGCATACATCTGGTTGCAACAACATTGCCTATTGTTTTCTTTCCAAGTGGCAATCCAATATTGGGTCTGAAGGCCAGATATGAGACAACTTTGTCTGAACTATTAAGATAGTAATGTTTGAAGGTATTGTGGTTTGATTTTGTGTTTTTTGTGAATTTTTGTTGTTGTTGTTGTTTTTCTTTCTTTTTTTTTTCCTTGTGGCGATGTTCTCTGTTCCACTTGTGGGGTGGTGTCACTGCCCCTGTAAGTCTTGTGGGACAGAGGTGGGAATGATTACAATGAAAGCTTTTGACTTTTCACATCGTGTTTTTTTGTCTCTTTCACCGTTCCAAAGCAGACACCGTTCCCTTTTCTTCCTGATGCACGCCGAAGCCCTGCTTTTCCTCTGTACGGCTTTGATACGGTCTGCTAGCAGATTGCCTGGGAGCCCCTCGAGCGTGTGGGGATCCGATCCCTCCGAAGTGTTGGCAGTTGCGCGTGTGACACACGAAGGGCTGCCCTGCCCAAAGCCCGCGGTGTCGGCCCGCAGCGCGTTGCGGGCCGGGCCGCGCACAGCGCTTGTCGCCGCAGCGGCCCCAGCCCCGGCAGGGGTCACTCTCGGCGCACGGGAGAAAGCTGCATGTTCCGCAGTCCCCCGTGCACGCAGCAGTGACACTACCTTGGTGTGGTTATCGGGTGTTCTGGTAGTGTTTTGCTTCAGCTGCCTGTGTCATGGGAGGAGAACACGGTGGTGTTCCTGTGGCTGGGTGTACAACGTTTAACTGCCCAACCAGGCAGTTACTGGCTTTTGGGAACACAAATTTAGTATGATTTATGGAGATAGCTGTTTCAGATGAATCCATGCAGTGCCTGTGCAAAATAGCATGCCATGACTTAAAAAGCATCTGTGATTTCCTTCTATCTGTCTGATTAACTTTGAGTAAGCAATTACATTTCCACGGTTATTTTGGTGTACTGGCAACAACATTTAATTTGTGATGTATTTCAATATGTGGCACCTTCCAAATGTGCCCATGATATTGCCCTTATCCTTCTGGGTGGCACGTACTGAGGATTAGATCTTGAGTTTCTTGCCTCGGGTCTTGTCACCAAGGGTTAGCCAAACGAGCCTAGTCTAGTTAGTGACGCTCAGTTTGTAGACTGAAAAATAGCTGAAAAAATGTCCCTTGCCCTAGTGTGTCCCACAGACTTTTACAGCTGAGCGAGTGTGTGAGAGGTCTGGGTTATAGATGATGGTTTGGCCTTGCTGTGGAAAAAGCAAAGGCTTATTGGAGGCAGAGTGACTGTGGGAGAACATCTTTCTCCTGACTGATAGTTGATTTTCTTTTTTAAACAATTTTTCTAGGTTCTGAGGAATGGGGATGTCTTTTACCAGCTTACTTCTGCATTGCTTAATACAGCCTAAAGCGCTGTTTAACCATGGACAATGTGTGTTGTTGAGTAATATCAAAGCCTGCATGGGTATTTCTGACATACGTAAATGCATCCATATGTGTTTTGTTGTGTACAGTAAGAAAGTCATATAATTGCTCAGAAAAGCAGACTGTAGCTATTAAACATATGCTAAAACTCAGCATTTCTATTAATTTAATATACCATGCATAGCTGGAGAATATACTGTACTAACAGGAGATTTCTGCTGTAAGCAGAGCTGGGATTTGGGATCTCATATGCTTTGTATAACTTCCTTGTCCTGACTCCAGCTTGAAAGTATTGAAGTGCTTTTTGGTAAAGTTTCCCCTGTCCACCATTTGTGATTTGTGGGTTTTTTTTGTTGTTGTTTGTTTGGTTTTTTTTTAAACTTCCCTCCAAATACTTTCATAAACTGTTAGCTTCAAAATCAATAGCATGGTCCTTGTGGTGCCAAAGTGTAATGGGAGAACAAGATATTGGCACTCCAAGCTGTTGAAGTGGTTTTTGCTACCTGTACACTTTGTTCTTTGGTATGCAGTCTGACTTGTGCAGATTCCTGAAACCAGAGAACTGGTCATTGGGATGTACTGGCTGGCATGACCCGAGGCTTCCTTGCTCACACAGAGCTGGCTGGGCCACTTGCTTGGGAGGAAAAGGCATCAAGTTTATGTCTGTGCCTTTGAAGGAGGGTCAGACTGCAGTGTGCTGTGGGATACTGGAGTGAGCTGAATGTGTCTACTAGTCAGCAGACATAGGGGGTACATAGAGGAGGGTATGTCTGCTAGCTCTTGGGAATGCGTAGCCAGGTTGCTGGCTTGTTATTATCTGGTTTTGTGCTTCATTGTTTTCTAATACAACTGTTCGGACTACATGGGTTAAGCTAGTAGAGATGCCATATGCTAATAGATAGATCTGCTTGAGGTTACAACCACACCTTTATTTTTCTGTGTGGACATACCGTAGGAAGACACTGTGTGAGGAAGCTTCAGGCATGTGTGTGGTCCTTTGTACCTAGCACTGTCATTAAGCTGAGCTTTTTAGGCCTGAAAGGTATGGCAGAGTACCTCTGTTTCTTTGCTGTGCATTTGACAGGCAGAACATTTTCTCTTGTCCCTGCTATGAATTGTGACTATTGCCTCCTAAAGTGCTTGCACCACTTATTGAACATGTAATTATTTATCATGTTGTTTTAGACTGACACCTTTTGTATATGCATTGTCGGGGCAAGGCAAACAGTGTGTTTGTTCATGCATTACAGACCTAAGCCTGCCTTCTGCCAAAGCAATTAAATTCTAGAAATGCACAACTGTGACATCAGTCAGCAATGTCTAAATCTGCTTGCATAGCAGTGGGTAAACTATTCTTTTCTCTTGTGACTTGCATGCATGCTCTCCTTTTTCCTTGGTGGAGACTGAGAGCTGGATACTTGTCAAATGCTATAACGTGAAGTTAAACATTTGACTTGGGGAGAATGACACGTTGACACTTTTCATAATAATTGCTTCCTACACTGGAAACCTCCAGCTGTTTTGGTGGAAATAACATGATGTGACTGTGACAATAACACAGTCCCAAAGCCTACAGACGGAAAATAGAAGCTTCTAGGTCCAATTTTAGTTGAAAACTAGGGTTTTTAACCTTTATGAGACTGATCATAAAGATTAATACATATGGAAATTAAAGGAATCCCAAGAAAGTTCTTCCAGTTGTTCACACATATGTGTAGGTATTTGTTGAATGACTTTATGAATAAGGATTATTTTTATGTCTTGGCAGAAGGAAATGTCAGGAATGCCCTTTGAAGAGGAATAGGTTTAGATCTTTCTGCTTTGGAGAATTCAGATTGCAAAATATGTATTGCAAGATCACGCTGTTCAGTCCTGATGCTATGCTAGTGTAGGCAGTGAAAGAATCTGGAGGCTCTTCCCCTTGAGGAGACTGTATGGCCAGCCCAATTGAATGGAAAGTCATCTGAAGGTTAGTCTATAGTGAGGCAACTCTAGGGTAGCTCTCCATCCTATAAGCAAAATTATTGACGTAAATAACAGTCATTAAAGTTAGAGCTGAATGGGGAATATTTGTTTTTAATATTTTTCGTCCACATGAAACATTAAAGATTGGACAGTAAGTATGCTTTTAATGAGACACATAACTATTCTGTGAAAGGATGAATATGGTCGCTGTATTTCATTATCTATTTCTTTGGAATTAATGCCTCTATCCCCCCCCCCCCCCCCCCCCCCCAATAAAACCAGGATGAACATACGTCTGCTAAATCTTTAATGTCTCTAATGGCCTCTTGATCATTTGCATTTCAGATCCTTCTTCATACACAGTAGCAATTTGCAATCTTGGAACATGCTGCTGATTGAAGCTGAAGGCACTGCTTATTATTATTATTTTTCCCCCCATTCAGCCCTAGGATGCAACAGATAAGATTCTGCTGTGGTATTTCTGGAGATTCACTGCTGAGATCTCAGCATCAAGAGGGTACAGCCTCTGCTTAATTATGTTCTAAAGGGAATGTGCATTTATGCATTTTTCTTTTTGATGACAGGGATTCAGAGAAATCATTGAGAAAAAAAAAGGTATTTGTTGAAGACTGTAGAAAAGCAAGTAGGCAGTAGTACAGTAATAGTCACTGCCTGTTGTGTTTAGAAGATGATCCCAGAAGTGCCATCATGTAACTTCATTAAGAGATGGATTAGAATCATGTAAGTTCCTTGTATTTTGTCAGTGGTGACAGAGCCACTGGTGGAGCAACTGCTGAAAAAGCCCAACTAATGGACTGAAATATGTTATTACACCACAGTCCACTTATAGAAAATATAAAGTACAGGTACTTGAGTGTAATTTAGGCTGTGTGAATATGGCCCTTAGAGGAACCCATTCACAGAATAAGTTACTTTTTCAATGTGCATCGTCTTGTGGTTAGTTGTGCCAAATGTCACTATAAAATACCAAATCCAGAAACAGCTGTCTTGCATCACTATATCCTAGTCTGGAATAAGTTCTCTTATGTGCTGAATAAGACCTCGAAGGTAGTTCACTACTGTAATTGATTTCTTTTGACTTACGCCAGTCACCAGGGCATATAGTCAACTCTGAGTTTTCAGTAGAGATACTGCAAGGTTTCTTTTCTTTTAGTTCGTTTTGTGTGAGGTACCTTAAAAGGACCCTTTCTGTTAAGGCATGAAAACAGGGTTGCAAGCCATTTGCAAAAGCATGGTGATTTACATTTTGAAGCCTTCCTGTTTTTGTAGGGGTACCAACAGATACTGTGGTTCATAATTAATTTTTTCCCCCTCTCTTTCTGGGCCATACCAGATCCTGATGGATGTTTCTTGGGAGTCCTTCCATATTATTTCTGCTCTTTCATTCTTCTGCGGGTCTAAAGCCATTGAGGACTGAATCTGGTACTTAGCCAGAACAAACCCTCTGCTCTTACTTTAAGGTGGAACTAGATATCAGATAACGATACCAGATTTCAGAATTTTCTAGTTGCAGTTCCAAGAATACAGATGCTATAACTATATCCCCTATTTTCCAGTTTAAAATGTTAGACTGAAATGCTTACTTCTCTGTTACATAGGATTTATTTAATGTCACAATCCTTCAAAAGTCTCAATAGATTTCTGTGTTTAGACACAGCATTTTCATGTTCAGTGCCAGCTTTAGTACAAAAGATAGCTAGTCCCTCTCATCTTAAGGAAATACACCTGCTATTTACTGAACAACTGTTGTTGTCACTTCCAGTTATCATGAATAGCTGCTCAGTCAGCCACTGCAGGAGGACTGCAGGTAGATTATTCAAGCTCCTGCCTTCCTGTTGTGGATCCAGGTGGATGCTAAGCTTGCCAGAGAGGTTTGTGGCACATACGCCCTTGACTGCTGTGGACACAGGCCGGGTATCAATGCTATTCTCAACCTGCAGCCTTGATCTCTGCGCCATTGACAGGGAAGTGATATGTCTGTTGGACCCGGGCAAGGTTAGATGCCCTTAAGTGTGTCTGGTTTTCATCCTTTCAAAACTTAAAAGTTTCTGTGTGATTGCTCATCAGCCTTGAGGGTTAACTCTCCTGTGGTGGGATAAAACCCATGTTGGCATCCATGTTGTTCAGGGCTATGAAGCAATCTGAAGAGTGGTGTTTATGGATGCTATAAAACCCTGCTTCATTTGGTTTGCTTCATTCATGTGTTGTTGATACACGTGTGTGTGTCGAAAGTGGCCAGATGAAATATGACCTAGATAATGAGGGAAGCATCCAACAGAAATGGGTGTAGTCATGGAGTAACTGGTGAGATGAGTCTGTATTTTCTCACTGTAACTTAAAATCCAGTGTTCTTTTATTAGCTGAGGTGACTTGATAGGACTCCAGGATGCCTATTCCACTTCTTAAAGATTTGTACTTGCCTAGAAAGTGACTGTTTCTGCAAGATATGAACTGTGTTTTGTAATCTATACGATATCTGTTTTGCAGCTCCCGCTGCATTTTTGTTCTGCGTTTTCCTTGTGGTTACAGTTGCCTGCCTGCTGCTTGCTGGGTGTCTGTAAGTACCTATGGAAATAAGTATCTGTCCAGTTCAGCATGTAGCTTCCTGGCAGCTTGTGTGCAATGTGATTCCTGTTCACATACAGGCACAACAGTGGTGGTCAGCGCTTATCTTGTGGGTAAGGTCAGATGCCAATACAGGGATGAGGTATCAGAGGTGATTTTAAGGCTGTTCAGAAGGCAAGCATACTTGGCACTTTATGAAAATAGAGATTTGTTAAGGTGTCTTGACTAGTGACAGTGGAGGATCTGATAGTCCCTGGATAGGTATGACTCCATGTATTGCCTCCCCATTAAAATTTGAAGGATATTAAAACATGCTTTCTCATGCTGTAGTTCTTAACTCTCAGTAACGTGAAAGTGGACTTGCTTTGTAAGAGAACTTTCTTCTTTTTCCTCATAAAAGACTAAAAAAAAAAAAAAAGTGTTTCAAAAGAATAAATAAATGGAGCCCAATGATTTGTTTTGTAGTGTAGTCCTGGCTAACACTGCCTGCCTGTTTTTCTCAAACGTATAATCACTTGTTTTGAAATGGCTCTTCACATCAGAACAGCGATACAGATGAAACGGTGACCATTCAGGAACATCAATCTGGTAGTTTTCATAAATTTTATTGCTTGCAGAATCTGTATTTTGTTGACCATAAGACTCCTCTATTTTCCCTGTCTTTTTATGTCTCTCTCTCTATAATAACGTGGTTTTGATACACTGTATTCCGTAGCTCAGTACTTAAGACAGATGCTTTATTATAATTATTGAGCAACTATATTCTAGAGTGTTTTTTTTTATGTAGTACATCTTGCTCAATCTGTTAAACCAAGGCCTTCAGAATGCCTGACCACAGTAATCGCATCATTTTTTCATCCCTACTTCCAATTCTTAGTTGGTGACTCATACCACACATTGTCACCATATATCCTCATTCCAGCAGTCCAATTTACATATTGCTGCGATCACACTGAAAGTTGTAATAAATTTCCCACAGTGGCAGAAAGCCATTTGAATAATGACTGTGTCTAAAACTGTCATCTTAATACCTTTGAGCTTGTCATCTTCCTGGAGCTTATTACTCAAGTTTTAATAGTATCCTGCAACTGATGTCCTGCCTGCATGGTTGTCTTTTAAACCCTGTGAACTTTCCATTGCCTGGGGTGCCACTGCAAGTACTTGCAGTCCTTTAAGGTTTATATAAGCAATGTGAAACAGTCTTCAAGTGTGCTGGACAAGGGGCTGATCATCTTCTTGCATGCCTGTTGAGTTGTTGTTTTGAAAGGAGTGGGTGACCTTCATGAACCTTGTTACAAGAGAGAGCTTTTGCTTTTGTTATGCACTTATTTTACTATGAAGACTGTCTTGGAGTGGCCCATCACTTACAAATCAGGCATGATCCAAGCACTTGTCAGTGAGGTCATATACATGCCTATCTCCTTTTCTGTAACAAATTTTTATTTTCCAGTTCAGTATTTATTAATATTTTTTGTGCTAAAGAGTATGGAAATACTGCTGATAAGGGGGAATCACTGGATCCACACCGAAGAACTGAAGTGCTATTTGGGTTACAGTTTGCCTTAGCTAGGGAAGGAGATGTTAGGCTTGTAAGCCAGTACTGAAAGTTGTTGAAGCTTTACTGGGAAACAGCAGTTACTTACGGGAATGTGTATGTGACTGGCAGTTGTTGCAGGTTCCCTTGTTCTAGTCAAATGCACTGTAGGTGCAATTATTGTACAGGAGATATTGTAAATAGTTGTTAGTTCTGTATTTTCCTGTAAGTATGCAATCTGTCTTAGCCTCCTCTGCTCTTTGGGCTTTGTTCGTTGTTACCACATTCAGATGTGCTTTGCACCCTCTGACTTGACTACTTAGAAGCAGTACAGAGAAAAGGAATGTTGGGGCAATCTATTGCACTAGGACTGTTTTATGAAGACAAACTGCTTGCATATGATAGATGAGTTGAAGTTTTTCTGTTAGTGTTCTAGATAGGCTATCTACTCTTCAGTCAGAAAAAAGAGGCTATTTTCATCTATAGAAATAACTTGGTCTTTGAATGGATCGATAGATGCATAATGAAAATGGATGTGACAAAGAACAATGCACTTTTTCCTACAGGGCTGATAACATCTCTCATGTCGAAGCACAGTAGTTGGAAGGGTGTAGTGCATACATGTTTGCATATGGAATGTAACTGATAATTGAACATTGCACGTTTTAAAGCTAGATGGTCTCTAGTCTGAGAGATTTAGGTAAGGAGGTGTTAAGCTTTAGCGGGGTGGGTTTGGTTTTGGTTTGGGGTGTGGGTGTTTGTGTCCCTGCATTGCAAAAAGTGTGTCCAACCTAGAATAATAGCTGCTAGGCCAGTGCCCTTGCTCAAACGCTGGGGAGAGCTGGTTTAACACCCTGCTTCAGGTGGGTGAAAGCAGCAAGTGAAATTGGATTTCTTGTGTTCCAGGTCAGTGTCTTATCTAGGAGGATTTACAGAGAGGCTTCTCTTCTGCTTTTTCTTCTGTTTCTAGCTGTTGGTCTGATGCAGTGTGAAATCAAACATCTTTTCTTAGAGAATGAATCTAATTTTTTGTAAATGGTGCTGTTTAGGACCAGGTGTCACCAGCCAATGTGCACCTTTTGCTGAAGGCCACTTTGGTAGTAAAGGTCTGACCCAATTTCCAATGAAATTGCTGTGTATTTGGCCTATGGAGCTAGTAGGAGAAAATAAGTAACATGCTGGGAAAACGTAAGTGTCGTGTTGGGGACTGGGAATCTATGAGTTCAGCTCCTGCTTGCTCTCTGCTGTCCTCCAATAGAAGTATGTGCTTGCATATGTGATGAAAATACCTAATATGCTTTTAAAAAAATAGGTTATAGGGTCATCTGATTATGAAACACATGCACAGGCTGCCACTTTATCTCTGTGAAAAATTGTGGTATTGAGGCCAAAGCTTTAATGTTGTTGAGGAGCTCAAATCCTCTTGATTTCTTAGGGATTCATTGATTTTCCTGGGAGTGAGGTGGTTTCAGCAGTTCTTGCTCTGGATCAGGAAATGCCTAGTTAAGCACAGAAGAGGTGTCACTGATATTTCAATAAAGCCTTGGTGGGCATAATATGCAAGCCCACTTTCAGGACAGTGATTTCTGGGCTTTTTGTACATGCTTATGAGAGGGCCTGATCCCTCCCTTCCACCCCCCAGTATGCTGAAAATAAGACTTCTCTAATGATCCTCAGGTTGAGCACTCCCATATCAAGGATTGGTTTGGAAAATTGTATTTGGTTTCAAGGTTCATTATTTATAAAATATGGATGTAAACACGCTCACAGAGTGATGATACATTCATAGTGCCCACAGACTGAGAAACACATTTTAAAAAACATTATACCCTAGGTAAAATAAGATAGAAAACAAGTCTAGAAAATGCTAAGGAAAGAGAACAACATTGCCTGTCTGTTTATTTCCTCTTTTCTACCACTAGGTATTGTTGTTTGAGTTGTATGTAGAGTTTTATATCCTAGATGTAAGTAAACAGACTGCCTCCCTGTGAGATACTTACTGCAGTTTGTCACCCCGTGCAGCATTCCAGTGATTTCTGTGCCTTGGTTATACAAGCACATGCTGAGTTGTTGGAGCACAGACAGTCTGGCAGGTGGCTGCACAGTGTCTAATTACAAAAGGGTAACATGGGTTTCTGTTGTACATGTATGTAAACACAAATCAGGCAGGAGGTAATGAAATAATATTCTTTGTCCAAGTCAGGCAGCAAAGCAGGAAAAAGAACTAGGCGGCAATGACTTCACTGGACTTTCGCACTAACTTAATTGAGTGTCTCCTCCTTGGGAGCTATGGCACGTTTGGTGAGCTTCTTCCGTCAGATGTGGAAGAAGTCAGACCTGCGTCCTGTGACCTGAATCAGGAGGTAGACAGAGATGTGAATTAGACTCTTCTCTCATGTGTCTGTTCAGCTAGTGCTTATAAGGATCAGTTCTAGCAGAAATTTCATTTTGGTTGCCCTTCACCTGTTAGAGGAGAAAAACCTAGTGGCAGATATTAGCTGTGTCACTATTATACATGTGGAAGGAGAGGTTACAGTTAGTACAGCTTTGAGAGCTATGTGTCAGTTGGGTTTAACTGAATTCATATGACATACCTGCTTTGGCATGGGGGGATATCAGTGAATCGGCTGCAAATGCTTCATGTTTGACTTTTTTAGAATAGAAGTTGTGGAACACAAAGCTAAATTGTTTTATGCATCAGCTAACTATTAGGGAGAGGCAGTCTCTGAGCTACAAACTGCTATGTAAAATCCATGGTTTAGTAGACTGTTCCCAGCTTAAACTCATGTTTGTTATTTGGTACTTTTGGATTCTGGTGGAACTTGGACATTCACACAGAATATACCCAGAGAAACCTCTCTGCCACTAAAGGACCACAGTCAAATGTCAAAGATTAACATAGGACTGGAGCCTATAGCTAGCTGTTCAGATGTCCAGCTGGACACAGACCCCCAAGTCAAACATCTCACAAAGTGGAATGTGTTACCTCCTAATTGAAATATTTGTGTTTAATATAGCCATTGATCCATGAAAAATCTGTCCTACAAAAAGCATGCAATAGAAGAAAGGTTGCTGGTGCCCTGATGTTACGTATCTACTAGGCTTGAAGGGAAGGTCTGTTTTTACACAACCTGTGTTCATGGTGCAAGTACTAAGCCAGCTGGCGTTTCCAGATTCACTTTGCTCTGAGCCTTAAGCAAGACAAACCAGACTCTGCTTGCACAATAAAGAGGGGAAGAGGAGGAGGTAGGAGGGTATTTCTTTCTTATATTATTGGAGGTGGAAATATGGAATTTGGATTGTGCTGGTATGTTGGAGGATAGTATGAATTTGATGCTAAGGCTGCTGGCAAAAATGATGGCATCTCTTAAAATATGTAGCCTCTGAGATGTCTGAGAACTGTTTTATTTCAGGCTGAAATCTGGTACTGGGAGTGCTAGGAAATATTTTTCTTCTGCTTCTTGTCTGTGACTAATTGATGAATAAATTAATGTACTGTTAGCATGAAATAAGAACTGAATTATTCATACCTGTATTTTTTTGTTTTTGGTAAAGGTGTGAGTCATGAACAAATACTGACGGTAAATTTTGGTTGGTGTAAAGTCAATAACTAACTGAAGTACTGGAGCTAGATGTTTTAATAATGTGCTTAACCAACTGGAGTGTGTGTGGTTTTAGGCAGGAGCTCCATGAATGCCTAGAAAATTGCGTTTTAAAAGTACCTGATAAATTGCAATGCCTCATTGAATCTGTTTGACCCAAGAACTTGCACAGGAATACTTCCTGTCTACAGAAAAGCCACCTACATACAGGATTTTGAAATCACCATGGAGAAACCCACCTCTTGGGTCTGCTGTGTTTTGTTTTTTTAACTCATACCTTTGAATGATAAGGATGTGTGTCTTTGATTTCCACCACCCTTCCCCATTTGTCATTAAAAGGAGAGCGCTAAAATACCAGCAAGTATTGATATGTATGCACTTCTAAAAGTAAAGAGATTTTTTTTTCCAGTAAGGTCATTTCCCTACAAATACATGAAAGGATTAAAGTATGAGATGTTTTAATGTACCGTGCTAAAAAATTAAGGCTGTGTCTGTGTCGTCATTCTGAAGAACAATACCAGGTTGTACCAGAAAGCATTGTCCTGTCCAGAGGCAGTTGAAGTGGAGAGGGAATGCGATGCTGTGGCCCTGAGCTGCACTTACACCAGTCACAGGCACACTGGGAGACCTTGAGGAAGCCCTGGTGGAGGCTTCTGTCTCAGCTTCCTAACTCTAGTTTTGCTGTTATCTGTTTAGGTGGTAAATATTCAGAAAATGTTTTGTCTTGAGATATGTACAGCAGCTAGCACATAAGGTCTTGCTCTCAGGGCACTGTGGCAATATGAATAATAATCCTTAGCCTAGGAAGCAAGGCACGTTTTCCCTTTGCAGCATAATAGCACTTTAAATTCCTCCGCTGTCCTAGGTTAGATGCATGCCGACTCAGCAGCATAAGGAGACACTACAGAAATATCTTTACGTATGCTATGGGTTTGTGACTGCTTCCACAGCCATGTAAATCAGAAGTAACTCTGCTGAAATCAATGTTTTATGTACTGGTATATAACTATAGGAGAGAAGAACAGATTTATTTTGAAAAATGGGAACAGCAGCTTGCTTAATGTTTCTTTCCTTGCATTAAAAAGCCAAAATGTGTTGATGATGGTTTTCTAATGGGCTTTAAAGACTCAGCCTTTAAAATGAGCAGGTTCATGAATAAAAGAATTGTTCCTGGCAAGGGGGAACTGCCAAAAAATATGCTTAATTTATGGCACTAAGAAAGAAATAGTCATGTAATAAATGGGTTAGTTTTGCCATTCGATTATGCAGCTAACATTTTGGGCATTATAATCTTAAAAGTTGTTTCCAGTTTCTGTTTTGTTTCCTTTCCACATCATATAAATACTGCAAAGTAGTTTTCTTTCATAGTACTTGCCCATTTTAAACCAGAAAACTTCCCTTTGGTCTTTCTCACGTTGACTTACACAATGGCATGTGAATGCAGTTGCGTATCAAAGCCATTGACTAGCAGCATACTGACCTAGCAGTCCTGGTTGTCTGTTCTCATTAGATGATGTGGATAATGTCTGTGAGGGAGAGGGCTCCATCGTGTTGACAGGTGCCCTTGTAATATGTTTCTCTAAGATGTTACCTTCTAATTGTAAAAAAAGAACGTTCTTCTCTGTTGTGTTTTCTCTGTCTAGTGACTTTTTCTTTTTTTAAGGTAAAGGGCTTTTTGTTTTCATATTTTGACATGAGCAAAAAAATTAAAATGTTTAAGGACTCAGGAGTTGCTTCTGACTTTGTAGTATGTTCTGCCGTGGACCCTGAGCAGTCAGCATCAGCTCTCGGGTGGCATGATGCCCAAGAGAGCAAACAACAGTCTGCTTTCATCTTGAAAATTAAGAGAACAGGGATTTTGGACCAACAGATTTCATGAGGATTATTTAAAACGATGTGCTTTGAAGGAACACTATAAGATGCTGATTACCCCTTAGTACTAACATAATCTTAATATTTGAGAACTGAGTAGTTCTCAAAGCATGCTATAAGAGAGATTGTATTTGTTTCCATTTATCAGCTGGAGAATTAGTCCGAGAAAGAGGAACTGATGACCTCCCTGAGGTTTAAAAGCATCTTCTAAAGCAGAATTAGGAAAGAGACTTGGATCACAGACAGTGCTCTACCATAAGACATTGGTCCTAATTCAGCTGGTTGAACACCAGTTGAATTCTGATGCCTGATCATTATTGTCCAAAGTTTGGTGTGTACTTACTGCACAGCAAACAATATCTGATCAGCTAAGACTGACTGCTGCCAAAAGCTGCTGGAAACTGAAGTGATTTGTGAACAACCTTTTTTTATTTCAGGAAGTAATAGGGGCATGAATTTACAGAAGTAGGCTAGTTCTGTCAAGTAGAATAGGAGGGAGGATGAGAGTCAGAACATCGTTTTGGCCTCTTAGATCTGTTAGGAATCACTTGAGAAGCGGTACCCAAAGCTTTGAGGTACTAACACGGGAACGTTGGCAGATTTCAGGTATCTAAGCCTGGAAGCACAGTCCTTAAAATCCACTCTTTGCCTGCAGGCATCTGTTGTAGTGAGGGAGTTTCGACAAGGCCCCACGTGGGCACTGGACTGCCTTGAGAACAGCACAGTGCCTTTTCGTCTCTGCCTCATGAGTCCTCCACTAAGCTGCTTGTAGCCTTTCTAATCCCACAAGACGTCTCTTGGAAAATGTTTTAAACATTAATGCATACTACAGGATCAGTCAAAAGTCAGTTCAAACCTGAAGAAAAATGAGGGGTGAGAAGATGGTGATACTCTTTTATGTGTGACTTAGCATTTATGGCAGTCTTCTGCAAATAGAAATCTCACAATTAATTTCCCTCACTTGCCTGTGCCCAGCTTAAATCTGCATCATCTTCTGCCCAGGACTGACTGCAAATTCCCAGGCTCTGAGGTTTCCTGTCTGGAAGGGCAGCGAAAGGTGCAAGTTTGAACCTCTCTTAAGCAGAGAAGGAAACTGAAATTGGACTTCCTACATCTTGGCTGTGTGCTCTGATCACTGGGGTGTTGGGAGAAAGAGAAATGTCATTACATCCAACGTCAGCCATGTTTCAGAGAGAAGAGTGATAGATGACTGGTTTTCAGTAGAAAGATCTTCAAGTGGACGATTCACAAAGATGTTGTTAGGTGTGTGAACTCTAAAAAAGGAAGATGGACTCTGGCAGGAGAAGCAAGATACACCTCCTTCAGAAAAAGGCAATTTAGATGGCATTAGCTCAGCATGAGGGTTGCTGTGAATACCACTTGGATGTGCTGATTTTCTCCATGGAGCACTCAGTGAGCTTAAGAGCCTTATTCACAGTGATGGATGGCACTGGTGAAAATGGGTTAAGTATCTGTGGTGCTCTTCATTGCAAAAAAAGTCTCTTTGGAGAGCTGGTCCTTGGCTTCTCTGCAGTTCAGTTGCACACTTACGGAGAGTAATCAGGGCTGTGAAACTGGAGTGTTTTGCATACCCAGTATGAAATGGGTAGAGAATTTGAATCCAACTGGCCTAGAAGTTTCTTATGCAGAGAAACTGTCAAGTTCTGTTGTTGAGTTTGTTTGTAAAGGTATGTCTGGAAGATGTCATGAATGTATAGATCTGAGATTGGGGAGCTAAGGCCTTTAAAATCCATTTTCCGTGATTATGTAGGGGTCTCACAGAAATGCTGGGATTTCACATGTGACTTGGTTTATCTTAAGGTGTTGTCTGCCTTTTTTTTACTTTATTTTCTCTCCAAAATAACCTTTCTCGATTCATTCCCCTGTAACCTTGACTGTTATGAGCTGCTCTGAATAGTATGAGGAATAATTTACATCCGAGTCCTGCTCCTGTTAGTCCTCAGATCTTAGCCTTTGATTTTGGTGGTTTGCTGGTTTATCTTCTGACTTGCTTTATATGTAAAAGGAGGTTGAATGTATGAGCTAAGGGCTTACATTTGCAAAAATGTGTTATTGGAGTGTTAGAGATATGAGGATCTATAGTTCCTTCAAATATAGCAATTCCTGAATTTTCTAATAAATCAAGATAAGGTTACTGTTCTGAGGGTGGTTCTTACCTGTAGTGTCTATTAGTGTCTGAGTCCGCAGCTTTTAATTTGCCTCAGGAACTCTGAATTCGGAAGGATTTTATCTGGCTTTTGCAAATGAAGTTTCTTTTCTGGCTGCTGTTTTCCTCCTCTGAAGAAAATCCAAAGCTATTACCTGGTAGTGTGAAGAGTTCAGTGGATAGGGCATTGCTTATATTGGCGGTGCTTGTGGTAAATATTCCTGAGGAGGATGCAATGAATGGAAAGCCAGAGCTTTAATTGACAGACTCAGACATGAAAAGAGAGACCTGTTTGATGCATTTCTCATTACTGGGCAAACAGAAGGTCAAGCTAATTAGTTCTCTTGATAACTTGCTTGCTCCACTGTGGGGAAAACTTGAATGTGTCTGAACAAAAGTGGTTTGCAATGCAACAGAGAATTACCTTCCAAAATCATTAAAGAAACATTAAGGAAACCACAAGTGTAATGCACCTGAGCAGATTACAAGGTTCTGTTAAACCAGTGCATATTTAAAATTAGCTCTAATTTTTGCCTTCATTTAATGTACCTTCATCTCTTTAATGAGGACTCTTGTGAATTTTAACAAAGGGGGGAGCTAAGTGTCCCAAGATGGCACTGGTTTTGCACAAATAATTCAACCAGTTGTTCTCTGGCCAGATTTAATGTCTGATAGTACTTTATCTAGTTTGATTTCGATGAACATGTGCCCTGCACTGAGGCTAGTTTTGTCTCTTATGTTTGTCAGTGTATATCTCATCATTATGGAAAGCTAATGTGGTCTTGGTAAAGGGAAATCAGGCAAGTTAATGCATTGCAGTGTTTTACCTAAGAGTGAAGGATGTTTACAGCAATCCTGTGACTTGATCCTTCATGGGAATTTGAGGCAGTGTACTCCACTAGATCAGTGAATGTATATTTATTGTTTGGGGTAATCTAGTAGGGCAACTTTTATGATTAAACAATTCTGTAACCTTTTCGTAAAGGTCTACTGCTTTGCTTCCTTGTTCCATATCCTACAAATTCAGAGGAGAGGAAAGCTGCGCCTGCAGTATGATCTGTTGTTGTAGTTATAGTGTGCTACTTCTCACCACCCCAAGCTCTTCAGTTTTGCATCCAGATCTAAACGGTGCTGGTATTGTTGCAGGTATAAACCCAGATGTATATCTAACAGTTTTCTTTTAACTGGTAGGGCTTTTTATACACTTATATATTAGCATATATCAATGGGAATCAAACAGAACCAGGATCCTAGAGTGCTGCACGAATGTTGTTTTAAAATCTGCACACCTTGAAATGCAAATCGGCAGGTGCAGAGGGGAAGCAAAGTAATAAATTTATCTACATATGGGATGCTGAGTCTGGAAGAAATCAAGTGACTTATTGTAGCTCCCTTAGGAGAGCCGGTCCAGGGAAAATAAGAAGTTGGACTCCAGATCTCCTGAAATGTGGTCTGATTCTCCAACAGAGGAACTGCTTTGCACAGTGATGCATCTAGTCTAAAAAGCAGAGTCTTT
This sequence comes from Falco punctatus, assembly GCF_963210335.1. Lineage (NCBI taxonomy): Eukaryota > Metazoa > Chordata > Aves > Falconiformes > Falconidae > Falco > Falco punctatus. The sequence goes on along the minus strand of NC_137580.1, from coordinate 103,452,389 downwards.
TGGCACCATGGGTTTAGCTGCTTAAGCAATGAAACAGTAAGCCTCTGCAAAACTATTTGAATGCTTTCTGAGAATGGTTTCAGAGATGTCTAGTCGTTTTTGGGGTTTTTTGAGTTACTTTTCTACTTAAAGCTGTTCTGTGGTTCAAAATTGTATAAATTTTTAAAGTAAAAGTAATGTGCAGGTAAGCTCATTTTAAAAAATGGGAAGTACTTAAATGTATATTTTCCTGTTGGCTTTCCCTTGCAAAAAGAGCCCATGTTTTAGCAGAATATAGCAAAATTTTGTTTAAACACAGGGGTTAAGATTTTTTTTTTTTGAGATTGGAAATATGAATGTGGTAGGAAAGTATATCTAAGTTTCAAGTGTGTTTAAGGCCTACATGTCAACTCTTTCATATCAGGATATTCACGTTTACACTAGAATTTAGTTTTGTGTTTAACTTCCCCTTTGAAAAAGAAGGGAAAAATATTTTGATTTTTATTGGTATCTATGTAGCTAATCCTTCTCTTTTTACCACTTTCTTCCATGGTATATTCCCTGCTGGCTCCGTCTGTTTTGCGTTGACATCTAGACTTGGATCATGCATAAACAACATCTGATGGTGTCAGTGGGACCACTGCATACATGAGTGTCCTCGCAGTAGTGCCCTGCCAGCAGTGATGACATTCCAGCCCCAAGTTTGACATTGATACCTGTTCTAAAGGCAGCAAGGAGTATTATTGCATGCTTGTATTTAAAAATGCATGCATATGATTTTAAAGCATTATCTTTTTTACTTAATATGCCTGAAAAGCAGCTCACCCCACAGTGCTGGTTTAATTAATGACTATGAAACTATATATATACACACACACACATATACATGACTTGTGTGTGAATATAAGAAAAAAAAATTAAAACTGTGTGAACATCCTACTTTTTCATGTTTAATATTTGCATTTGTCAGTTGCTAAATTCATCTTACTGATACATAATTTATTTTGATGCTTCTATGTTTTTATTTGGCTTTTCAGACAAATCTAAAGATGTAATTTTATGAACTTTTACAAACTTTTTTCTTGAGACCTTGGACACTCTTTCTGTAGCTGTTGTCAAGATAAATGGAAATAAGCATTTCCATGTGCCATCAACAGATGTCCAGTGAAAAGATCTTTCTTTTTGCTCTAAAGTATACAGTTAATTTCTTTTTTTTTTTTTTTTTTTTTTTTTTGTCACAGAGCTACATAAGAGACATGAAACTAATCTGGATGCAGTTCAAACAATGATGTCACTTTATGCAGGTTTACTGTGTGGCTTGTAATAATTAGAAACCATGTGTAATGGTGCTTTTTATTTTCCCACATTTTGATTTGTGCTAATGCATGGCAGCTGTTATTTGTATTACTGCAGTAATCACAAATTCTTTTGATTCTGGCGTTTAGTATGGATGAAATCATATTACTGGTCATAGTGCTTACTAATGTTAGTGCTCCTCATGGCTCTGCATGACAAAAACTGCCCATGTGCATAAGTGAAGTCTATTTGAACTGTATTACTACACTTTAATGGAGTTCTGTTAAAACTGAAGTCCTTGTGGAAACCTGCTATTAAAAATTTAGGATCTGAATGTTGTGGTGTAGACTGGGAGAGAGCCGGTGACTGATCTGAACAGAGTGAGTTTTATTGAGTGAAGAGTGAATAAGGCCTAGTGGAGTCATATTGATCTGCAGCAGCTAAGACCCTAGACCAGCAATATTTTTACTATTTGACACCATTTTTATTCCTTATGTGAGCATTTTAATGAGAGGAAGTCTACTTTAATTTTGGATTTGCAAAATAAGTTTTATTTGTTATGCAATAAGAGAGGACTGGTAACTGCATTGCTGGAGGTGGACCAAAGTGAAAGTCATACTGATGTTCTGTCTTTCGTGGCCTCATTGTGTGCAACGTATGTGGAACTGAGTCATCTTGACCTAACCAGTGCAACTGTACTGAAATCCAGAAAGGCACTGGGTGTAAATGAAGGGTAGATCATTTATTTTCCTTTTAACTAGAGGTGCTGCTACAGTAATGCAGGGTAGCTCTAAAAACAGAGGGTTTTTTAGAACTTTTGGAAGGTCTATCTTCTGCAACACTTTTTAAATTTTTTTTTTATTATTCCCTCCTATCCTCTGTGCCAGCAGACATCATAGCAATAACATTTATACCATCTTCCCTCTGTTCCATGTTTAAGAGTCGCTGTGAACAGAAGCTGAACAAGGCAGTGACTGCACAACACCAGTTGCAAGCATTGATATTCAACCCCCCTCATGTGCCCAGAAATGAGCTCAGCAGTTAATTAAATAGGAGTTAATTAAATGGGTCTTCCCAAAGTCCACATTCAGAAATACATATATAATCTAGTTGATGGGGGACTTCGGGCCAGTTGAATCCTGTTTTCCTCCCATAAAATTCTGTTGTAGAGCAGCAATTTTAACAATTTGGGTGAGGAGGCAAGGTCAAGAGGACAGGAGTATGGGTACGAGTAACTTTCTTGGCCTGTGCAGCTTGCATGCAACAAAAAATGGAATGGGAGAGAAAGGGAGAGGTGTGTGCAGGATGTCTTTGTTTACATAGTGATAGTTCATTCCTTTGTGGGTATTTTTCATAAGGAGCTGGCCTAGTGGAATTTCTGCCCACTCTAGAAAGCTATAATTTGGGTGAAGTATATGTATCTCTGTCATAAAATGAACAAAATCTGACAATTGGCATATTCCCCTGTAGCAAGGATTAACTTCCTAAAATCTCATTTGAGTGGAGCATGTCTTTGTTCCTTCTCTCTGTTCCAGAAGAAGCTGCTAATGGTTGATATGGAGCATTTGCTCGATGGTATCACTGTCAAGACATAATGTTCTGCTAAAGTTGTATAAGCTTTAAATATAAACTATTTTGAAATTAATTTCTTAATGTAATGCCCTGCCTCAGAGTGTTGAGAATACTTCTGCTTCTAGCTTACATACCACACTGCACCCCTCCCTGGTGAGGAATATGTACTGTCTACTTAGAAAGACAAATGGCTGCTCATAGGTTATATGTGTTTGCCTTACCTGAAACTGATGCACCTGAGTAAGGTGCTGCTGAGGGTTTTTTGGACTTTGTTTTCTTGCAGCTCTGTTACCAGGCAACATCAAGTTTTAAGTTCTTAATAAATACTACTTAATCACTTAAAATAGGAAGATGAAAGTACTTTTAATGATCAGGGAGAATCGTGCTAGAAATACATTAAGCAACTTTGCCTACTTCAAAACTGGTTGATTTTTTTGATGTTGGATCGTTGTAGGGTTGTAATTTCTGAATGGTGAAATGATAGGTATTGGTTTTATTTTAGTGGTTTCCTCATGTTAGAGCTATCTTCTTTTTTTGAAAAGTAAATAAAATTCTTCCTTATCTTGTAAGCCCATAGGTGTAGTGCATGCAAGTAGGATGAGCATCATGATAAAATCACGAGTCTGGCTGCAATGTGTGTTTCTAAGTCATCCCTGAATAGATTGTTCTGTAACACTAGCAAGTACTTTGAAGTCTTTTTCAAGTAGGCTGGTTTTAAATTAGCACATTTAGCCATGACCTGCTTTGTATTTTACTTTGGATCAAAGTTTTGAGACCACTCTTCTGCAGCAACAGGCTCTAGAAGTTTCAGTGGGTAGTGGAATGGGGGGCACCCTATGAGACTTCTTCCAGGTCTCTTGCAATCTAAGGGGCAGCTGGAGACAAAAGGGTCAGTCAGAAGTCCTGAGCTCTAACCTTAAGGTAGCACTGACTGTCCTAGCAGGCTGCCATTCACTAGGACTTGAAGCGCACAGTTTGCAGTTGATACTAATCACGTATTGGTGTTAAACACGAATGAAGTATATGTTCAAGCAAAAGTGGTGATGTGTGGGCCTGTGTGAGTGAACAGAAGTAGAGGAGGCAGAGACAGCAGCTCATGTGGAGCAGAATTCAAAATACAGTGTTACACATTATCTAAGAGGAGAGAGAGAACTGAAGCCATTAAGTTACAATTGCTTGACTCCCTTTGCCTCTGAACCACAGAAACAGTGTGCACATTTTAATAACGTTGTGGTATGAGTAAGGACATCATTGTGCGCAATTCTTTTGCTGACTCTAGTAATAAAGCATTCTGCCCTTTATTTATAGGACTGCCTCAAGGATCTGACAGGAGGAATTGAGTATGCTGCCAAGATATTAAATGAAATTCCCCAGAAAGACATTCAGTGCACTAAAAGAGCCTCAAAGGCAGAAAGGGAAGGAAATGGGCAAGGTAAGTCATACATAATGATCGTGGTTGGCGTCCATTGATCTCGTCCAGCATCCTTTGAGAGTGGAATATCCATAAAAGTCTTTTAAAAGTCACTTGGATATTCTGGGTAGTGTTTGTGCTCACAGACATGCATTGTGCAGCAGAAAGGTTAACAGTGACATTTTCTTTTGACCCAATTAATTAACAAATAAAAATAAAACTGTTGCCTCTGTCCATTGCTGTTAATCTGAAAAGTCAGCAGAGAAATGAGTGTTTTATCCTGAATATCTTCAGCACTCTGCATTTTGCACTGGTTTTCCCTGAAGGAGAACCATCAACATAGGACCATGCTAGATGAGATGGGAAATCCCTTGAGCTTGTGCTCTGTCTCCAGTGCAGGCCAGTGATGGGTACGTGGGGTGAGTATAGGAATAGTGCAAACCCACAGTGACGTTCTTCAGCATTGTCTCTGTCAGCTGTCTGTGGCTCAGAGCCTTCCTGAGCCATGTGAATTTACTTGTTTTTTGAACTTATGTAAGCTACAGGCACCCACAGGCCCTTGCAGCAAGAAGTTCCAGAGGTCAATTACATGTGTGTAATTACTATTTCTGTGTTGCATTTAGTGCTTCACTGAAGTTTCACTTGGTGCTCCCTAGTTCTTATGCTGAGGAATTCACAGGAGCTGTCCCTATGCTTCATGTGATTTCAAACTCCTGCTCTCCCCTGCTGTCTCCTTTCCCACCAGCGAAGTCCTCATCTGCTCAAGTTGTTCCTCATGCAGAAGTTGTTCTTCATGTACCTAAACTATCTGCTCACAAAGCTTTTGTGGTAAAAGGAAAATGGGTGTTTTGGGGAGAGCTCCCTGGAGTTCAGTTTTGTAACATCCCTGGCCTGAAAACGTAGCTCTTGAGATGAGAGAATTCTTGTTCTTCCCAATACCCAGCAGTAACCAGGGAAGTTTATGTTTCAAGTGACTGTGAAGAAGTTATTGATACCTGTACATCTTTGACAAACATTTTATCTTTTGGAAAGTTCTATTTTGATTGATGATCTTGTGATCTGACAAAGACAGTAGTAAGTTCCATAGAAACTCTGAGCGTGGGATTTGTTCTTTGTTTTGGGTCTTTTGTGTGGGAGGAATGTGTTTCAAAGTTGAGTTAGCTCTTTTACTTTCGTGCTTGAACAGCTTCTTTGAGGAGATATGAGAGTAAGCACAAATATTTTGCAAAGGATCAATAAAAAGTACATCCCTGTTCCCAAAATGCACTTAACTCTGTAGGTCAACATTTTCCAACAACACAGGAAGGCAACATAGATATTTGTCAATATTAAAAAGTGCTTCTAACCCATATCCAAAGAAGATGGAAGACATGGCTGTGTCTGTGTCAGTGTAGGCACAGGGACTGATCAGGAAACATGTAGTCACTGGCAGCTCGGAAACAGTTTCTCTATAGACTCTTATTAGTCTCGTGCTCAAATCTTTCCCAGCCTAGAAGGCTGAAAGAACGTTTTCTGGTTGGTGGGTTTTTTGGTTTTGGGTTTTTTTTGGGGGAGTGGTGGTGGCGTTGATGAAATCAGCATTGGTGGTGATGAAATCAGTCAGGATACCAAACCCCAAGAGTTACCATGAATCAAGAACATCTAAATCTTTTGAGTAGCTTGTGGTTCCATGTACCAACATTATGGTTGTTAATTACATTTCTAATCCTTTCTGTTCTTTCTTCCAGCAGAAGCATAAAGGGCGTTCAGGTTTTATAATTTTCTTAAACAATGTTACTGCATTATTGTCGTTATTTAAATTATGTTGATGAAGTGCTTGGAGCCTGTACAAACTGTACAAGGAATATTGAGATTATAGTGTTTGAAATGTGACAGTCTCTGTAGCTTTGCTCTAGTCATTGATTTTGGTAACTGGCAAAGGCTGTAATATCGCTTACTGTTTTTCCTTGTTAAATCAACTCTTAACTCTATTCTCCAATTTATATAAGGTAGTTTATCTTATGCGTTATATTCACAGGCACTAGACAGCATTAGGCAGGCAGATGTAAGCTTCGTGGTTGAGTCTCATGTTTTTTATTTTTGCTGTTTTCTTTGGTGTGCTCAGATTGTTCTGGGGTACAGTAAAAAATAGAGCTTTCTCATTGTAACAATCCATGCCCTTTATAGCAGGAATGTTACCTGCCTGGTAGAGGTTTAATGATTCATGCTATTGCTGAAAAAGTGGAATTTGTCTGTCTCTTTCAATTTCAATTAAAAAATTAAATCAACAGCTTGGAGAGACACCACCCTCCTTGGTTGTGGCTAAGGATTATAACAGTCTACACTTCCACAACCCTGGCCCAACATTGTGCCACGGTCATATGGGGTAGTCTTTTACATAAATATAATGTGGGTTTCCCCACAACATAAAACAATGTAGTCGTGCTGCGTAAGATGCTTTGCACAGAAATCTGTATAGAGTTGTTAAAAAGAGCCTAAAGCAAGTAATAGGCTTAATGTAGATTTTGTTCACCACTGAAGTGCAGTTACTATGCAGGAAATACAGCAGGCCTCCTCCTGTACCAAAATTTAAACTGCTTTGGGGATCTTTATTCTTATAACTGAAACAGCTTTGATTTGGAAAAGCAGCAAGCTATAGCCTGGTTGGAAATTGGCTGAAACACCTGTGTGACACTAAATTAAAAAATCCTTCTAAGTTTTGATGACCAAAAGATGTCAGTGCTTTAAAAGGAAAAAAAAAAAAAAAAAAAAAAAGAAGGGGGAGAGGAACCAACCCAAAAAATAACAATAACAACAAAATCAAACCAAAAAGATCACTTTGAACCTGGACAAATACTTCACCCTGTTCCATGACATTTTAAATAGATTTTTTATTGATTGCAGAGGGAGCTTTAAATACTGGCTTTTCTAGCATTGGACCTCTTCACTAAACAGCTGCACCTAAATTTTAGCAGATGTTTCTGTATTTTAGGCTTTTTGAAACCTCTATGGATTTTTTCCATTGAAGTACATTAGGACCAAATGGCGTATTACTGAAAGTCAAGAAACTTTGCTTTTATCATAAAAGTGCTTTCTAATAACAGAAAAGGTGATATCAAGGACTTTATTAGTGTCTTCTGGATCAAATTGCTACAAATTATTCCATATTTAGTCCAGTAAAACACTTGTGATTACTTTGTATTGAATATGAACTGTAACAAAGTAATGTGGCAGTTGAATGAGCTGATGAATTAAAAAGGAGAATCCTTTACAGCTGGGAAGCCGTCTTTGATGTGTCATTTATTATTTCCATGCTCCACCATGTGCTAGTGGTAAGTGTGGCTTCTTTATAGTCTGCCTGTAGTTCTGTAGGTGGACTAGGACTATCTCAGTTTTGATCCTGATGTTAAGATGATAGGAACCATTGCTTACAGTGAGTGTAACTTAGAAATTGGGGTTGAGAAACGGGGCTTTCTTTCCAACAAGCAAACAAGTAACAGCATAGAAAACACCTCCCTGCAGTTGGGAGAAATAAGTATTGATTGATGTTCCCATATAGCTTAAGAAAGAAATATATCTAGCAAGGTTTTGCTTTCAGTTGTTTGAGTAACTATGTTATGCCAAAATTGACTACTGTCAGTTATTTGAATGGGGTAAGTATGCAAACCCTACTTGTTTTCTTAGGAACTGGCAGGTTTTCTGCAGGGCAGATATTGACATATGTTTGATTCAGAGGTAGCGGTGTCTCTATTGCCATATTGTTCTCTTGAAGTCTTGTGCAGTGCACAACTGTTTTTTCTTTTTCTTTTCTTTTCTTTTTTCTCTGTGTGTTTTTTTTTTCCTGTAAATAACTTCAGTTGCTGCTGTCTGTAGAGGTAGCAGTTCCCATCCTGAACTGTTGCATGGAAGCCCTACACCACCCCTGGCAAGAAGAATTCAACCTTTTGGGTTGTTCTATCCTATGATCTTTTTCTAAATCTGTTGGTTGACTGTCCAGGATTTTTAATCAAAATGTAGGAGCCTGCCTTTTGAACTACAGTTACGATACACTGTTGAACTGGTAGTGCATTGCATCGTATCCAGGCTCTGAAGGCCAGCTGGCCTTGCCTTGCACAGACATCCATGGTAGTGCTGCTTTCCTGGTGGTGTGGAGCTTAAGGTACAGGATAAGACTTGCCTTAGTGGCACAGTGGGTACAAAAGAATGGTGTCTTAAACTTAGAAACCTTTGTGGATCTTTCAGGTACCTGTGTTTTCTTGAAAAGAAAACTGTATGTGAAAAGAAAAAAGGTGCCAAGAAGGTATTGTGATAGAGTAAAACAAAAAAAAAAACCTGTTAAAAGGGAGCAGCTTTCCCTTCTGTCCATCCCACAGGATGTGGGAGACTATCAAAATGCTCCAAGCCCCTTCTCTGAGGTGCAGAATGACCTTTCCTGAAACTGCAGCCAGTAGTCTGGAACTTTGCTTTCCTGAAGCTCATGACTTTATCTTGTTGGGTAAATTGAGAGAGAGGGTTCAGATTCAAAGGTTGAGTGAATCCAGTTTAATGCCTTCTACTCTGGCTCTGGCTACAGGCTTCTGGCATTGTTTTACTGGGGAGGCTGAGGAGACATTTGCCGTGCAGGAACAACCTGTTACAGTGCATTTGTCCAGTATGTCTAGATGCTGGCAGCATTCAAGTAGTAGGCACAGCTGGTAAGATGGTTCTTATCCATCACCAGTATGTGCATCGGCAGCAAGTTTGGCTCCTGTCAAAGGATTCTGTCCAGGAATTCCTACCCTTCATCTGGATCAGAGCTCTGTCTAGAGGCAGATGAGATTAGGCCAACCATTGGTGGATGGACTCACTCTTGAGTTGGAAACTGAGTTAGCTCATGTTGAAACCGAGCTGGTAGTCTTTGTCTTTGAGCAGGGATTATTAGATTGTGCTTAGTGCTAGGCTAATATCGTTGCATGCTTTCCAGCTAGCTTGGAGCATGGCCAGAGCAAACTTGTGCCTGCTTGCAAGAGAGCGTGTGGTTTTCCTTACGATAAAAGGTACAAAATAAATTTGTTTCTCTAATTGCTCACTGTTGGGGACTGATTATTGTTCCTTGAAGAATGACTTTTCTCACCTTTTATAATGTTGGAAGTTCTTGTCTATATTTAAATCTCTATTTTTATGTGAAATGCTGGATACGAAGAGTCTGTGGGGATTGTGGGGTTTGGTGTTTGTTCAGCTGGATTAAAAGCCTTTGTCATTTAATTAATCTACCCTTCTGCAGCTTTTGCAGCCTGAGCATGGAAGCCCTGAAAACTTGGTAGAAGATCGTTGCAATAGCTGTAGTTTTGATTTATAGCTAAAAGACATTAAAGCCATTTATGTACTGTCCTGTACACCAATATGTGTTAGGCTGAATGTAGCATGGATTTTTTTTATTGCAAATGCTAAATATCTTCTGTCATTTTGACTTTTATCTGTACAAAAGTATTAAGGAATGTGTTCAGGTGTAGAGGTATGAAGTACTCTGCTTTGAAATAGCTAAACAATGTTCTGTTTGGAGGAGCTTAACATCCTTGAAGGAGGAAAATTTGAGATGCAGAAATAGGGAAGATAAAGAATGGAGCTGTGTGCAGAAAAGGTTATGGCCTTGTGGAACCAGTGTCTGATGATTAACCGAGCGTTTTCTGTGATGAGATGAAGACTTTGATTCCCCAGAACAACCAGCAATGTGGCCCCTGGGAGCCTGCAGATCTGCGAACTTTTGGGGCCATTCCTGCCAGCATCCTCAATATCCACAGTATCCCTCATGGGTGTCTTCTGTTTTCTGAGCTGAGAATGGCTTTGTTTAGCTTCTTTAGAGTAGGAAAGGCTAATGATTTATTCTGTTTAGATTGATTGAAGAATCCCTGAGTTCTAATGATAAATGGGACTGTCATTTGAGGAGGCTGCTGTTGTTTAATGGTAGCATATATTAAGTTTACCTATGGTAAACGTTGGGGTGAGGGTGGGGGACATGGGGACCAACACGAAAAACAAGTTTGGAAGCTAAACTGGTTAAAACAAGAAGCGAAACTGGTGGGCAATTGGAGAGATGCCATGGCAGAAACAGTAAGGGATTTTGTTTATTTAAGATACTCTGCTGGTAATTTCTACTTGGATAGATTTTTCTACTTCTGTCATATAAATTAGATAATTTCCTTTAAATTTAGAAAGTCAATGTGTGCAGTAAGTTGGTGCCCTGTCTCACAGAATAACAAAATTAATTTTCATCATATGTAGGTGTTAATCCCTGTCACACTAATTCAGAATTCTTAATGAGTTTTTGGTCATCATTTTGGGAACAAAGCCAGTTACAGGGATGTATTTTAAATGGAGGTAATATAAGGAAAGATATTTATGCAACTCAGAAACTGTGGCAGTGGCAGAACAAAGATGATTTCTTTTCCAAAATAGTACAGTTTTAGACCAAAGTCTGGAAAAATTTGTGCCAACTTCCATGAATTGTTTCAGCTGAAAGTGTTTCACTACTCTTATTCTGTCTCAAATGTCACCCTGATTTAGGTGTGTTTTAAAATGTAAGCTAGCACCTGAAATTTATTTTTCACCTTAACATTGCAGCTTTTTTGAGGCATTCTGTTTCACCAAGAAAATGGTGCAAACAACCCCCACAACCAGCCAGCTTTCCTTTCCTCCCCATCTCACCTTGCACTGTTCTGTTAATCATTTTTCCACCGCACATCCCCTGACAGCTCTGTTAACCAGACATGTCATTTTCTTCTTGCAGGATTTTAATGTTGAGAATAGTGACTGCTGCAGAAAGAAGAAAAAGTTCTGATTTTTATGGTAGAACTGACTATGTATGTGTCAGTTGGACCAAAGGACTTGTTCGTTTCTGCACTGATTGACATTTGGGTAGTTTGGAAAAGAGGTTTTGAAGAGAGTTGAGAATATGGAAGTGGTAAAATTTAAAATATTTACTTTCATAGTTGACTTCTGTCCAGCAGCAGCTATCTTGAATGTAGCAGCCTTGAATCTGGGTGTAAATGTGTTCTAGATATATTTTGTTGTTTATAGCTTAAACATTAGTTATGAATTGGATATGCTGTCTTTGGTAATATCAGAAGTGGTTATGGTTATACTTTTACCCTTCTTCCAATCTTAGTGGTCATCTACCTTCTTTAATTTCTCTTTAGAAAAGAAGCTAGTTCTCATCCTGTGCATTCATGGGGTTTTGTTGCCTTTTTTTTTTTTTTTTACAGTGCTTCTATTTTTATATGCAAAATGAGTTTGGGGTTACATTTTTAGGAGATACTGTAGGACAGTAAGTTGTTTCCAGTTCTGGCCTTTTTTTTTTGACTGTTGTTAGGTCTTGAGGATAGCAGAACTAATGCCTCCTCTAAGCTGATGTTTCTTAAAATGGATACTAGATTTTTCCAGGCACATGGGTTTAGCAAAGTTACTTGTAATTATGGCTGCTATATTTCTATTTCCTTGCTCAGCTGCTGGGTCAAGCTTGAAGCAATTTAAAACTCTGGGAAATTTGAGCTGATTTTTAAACCATTTTAAATGCTCCAAGGACCTGTAGTGTTGCTATTATAAGGAGGTATGAAAGCTTAATTTTTATTTTCAAAAAGGTAATTTGTATAGTAATATGGACATTTCTTACAGGGGCTATATGCTGACTAATGTGCAATTACTTCTGGCAGCATGGTACTACTGTAGTAATACAAGTTCTTCTCATACATTAATGGTTTTATGATTAGTGAAATGATATTTCCAAGCCCAAATGTATCCAGTGGGGTTGGGTATATTTAGTCAAAGTTTTCAGGTTCTCTACAGGAAAGAATGAGGTGTCTTAGTGTAAATATAGTCCTTGGAGATCTTACTTAAAAAGAACATTTTCTGTGTGTGTTATACATTAATCTTTATTTTCACTAGCTTTCCACCCTTCATATTAAGACTTCCCTTGGAGGAAAGACTGCAAAATCTGAATCATTGTAATAAGACATGAACAGAATAAAAGGTAGGAGCTGTAGCAGGTTACCATGCTAAGTAACGGAGGTTTCTCCTGGGTTGCTTCCATTAGTGCTAGGTGGAAATTTTAGATTTTGTTGTATTTTTACTGTATTTCATGTTGTCAGTTATATCCAGGAAGGTGCAAATCATTGTATCTGATTTCTAATGAGTACCAGTAAGACTAGAGGCATTTAAAACTTAGAGGGCGGAAGTCCTGTGCCTGACTGCAAAGATGATAGTTGGCATGAGTTACCTGTGGGTCCGTGACTGCAGCAATTCCAGGGGGTAATGCTGAAACTGCTGCCCTCACTGTGATCCAGTGTACCACCACGGTGCAGTGGTTTGGGGTACTTTCTGGACACTCAAAATACGGATTTGAAGCAAAATGCCTTATGTCATGGTGCCCCTTGGCAGTCCTATTTGCAGCATTGTTGCAGACAGATCTGAACAGCAGTAGAGCTGTTCACTTTTACAGTTTTTCTCTGATATTTTTTTTTTTTTTGAGAGAGAGATAGAACACACATTCCTGTTTCTACTAGGATTCAGTTGTTCTGTTGTTTAGCTGGATGTCACATTTAGAGACCTATCTAGAATCAAAAATAAGCTTCTTGCACTCAGTGGCTTTTAAAAATTGCTTGTGTTCAGAGTGGCTTGCTTGCCTGCTTAATATTTGGTGGGTTTAGTTTACACTTCAATAACTACTTTATTAAACCTTTTGAACATTTTTTTTTTTTTTTGAGTGACTTTTTCCCCCCTCACCATTTTGTGCTTAATGGATACCCTGGGTTAATGTCTAGTTTTGTGTAGTGTGGTGGCATCTTCTGTGCTCTGTGAGTTTGGTTGCTGTTGTATCAGGCTACGACATGCAGCTTTGTGTAACTTAGCTCTGCATGCTTTGTAGCACCAATATGATTTTGTCCTGGTAACTCACCTTGTTAAAGTTGCTTGGGTTTTTTTTGTGCCCAGTACTAACCCTTCTGAAGTACATCACTTGATGGAATGAGTCTGATCTTTGTAGGAAAAGAGGTATCTAGAAATGATTTGGTATTCTGGAATTAGTTCTTGGGGGGCTTTTTTGTTGATGTTCATTTAAATCTCTAGTTTGGGTAATGTGATTACAGGTGCTTTGCAAGGGGTTATGCTACTGTGAATTGAGATGTTTTTCCATTGTAAGTACATGCATGTGACTGTTTTCAGAGGGAGCTTTCAAGCAGCAGCCTTGCCGAGCTCTGTGGCTGGGTATGGTTCCATGAAGGACGAATGCTAGGCAGGGTTTCTGAAGATTTTGTTTAAAAGAGGGTCACATAAAGATCAGTGTGCCCCAGGTGATGGGGAAGGGCATCTCCCTCATGTGGAAGGAAGACTGTGAAGTCCTCAGCAAGCAGGAGAGTGGAATTCTGATTCAGGAGCACAGGTAACTCAGTCCCTGCCTGACCTGGGACTCTGCTGCTGCTGCTTCCCAGGATAGGGATGCTTCCTTCTCACAAGGGCATAAAAAAAGGAAGATGTCATTGTTTTGTTTTGTGGTTTTGTTGGTTGTGGGTTTTTTTTGTTGTTGTTGGTTGGAGTTTTTTTGTTGTGGGTTTTTTTCCCCCCCACGGGTGGGTGTGTGTGCAGGAGAGAAATTTTCTGAAACCCAACATTTTCAAAGGGAAAGGGTAGGAGATTGTCTTTATGGGATGTGAGGAGCTAAGTTGAACAGGGTACCAATAAAGAGTAACATTGGAGACTCTTGTGCTTGCAGGGGAATGTATCAGCTGAGATATTACAACAAGTCTTATCTTGTTTTTGTCTGCTATAATTATCTGTCTTGGAGGCTCAGTATACTAAGGCATGATGACTACAGATGTTATCTGCTACATGATGGAAAAACAAGCACTTTAAAAACCAAACAAACATGGTGGTTACAGTAATCCTCTTTCCCCACAACGGTTTGCAAATCATGCAAACATAAACAAATTCTATAGAATTTTGAGCAAGTGTAATCTGCTTCCATTCAAATAGAGTGGATTGTTGCTTTTCACAGCTTTAGCTTATGAAATTTGTAATGTAATTATGGTGTAGAAATAGCAAGAATGGAAGGAATTTAGCTTAATGTGCATTGAGTTTTCAAATGAGAGATAAATACAGATATTGCAGGAAACTGTACACAAATTGAGCAATGCATACGCTGAATGAAAAATATGTCCTGGCCCAGAGAGTGTGCTGACCTCTTCCTGAGCAGGCAGCACTGGAAGGAATGCATTGGAATTTTGCTGCCTCTTTTTAAGAGGTGAGTGAAGATCCCCTAACTGTTTGTCACAGGTGTGTCGAGGTCAGCTCTGTTTGTCCCATCAAAGAACTGAGAGCAGAGCTGAAAGGCTGAAGGAAGAAAGCCTTGTTTTGCTTTCCTTATCCTAGGGCTCAAAATCAATTTATTGCACATTAGATGAGCCTCACTGGTTTTAAGCTATCTGGTAACGGCCCTGGTTAGCTGTAGAGCTATCTGGGCAAGTCCCAGAGACATTCCTCTGCCGTCTAATCTAATGCACCAGTCAGAAACAGGTGGAGAGAGTAGCTGTGGTGCCTTGTGGGGACCTTTTCTTCCCCTGCTCCGTTAGAGAATTTAGTTGCTCAGTAAAAGCATGTGTACATGCCTTGTCTGCCACTTGCAAGGGATCTTGTGAAGGGCCTGCATCTGGCTGTGTGAAGGGGAGAGTCTAGGTGGTGCTGTGGAAGTGTGAGGGTGTTGAAATGGCTGGTGTAAGTTAGTATACTTGGCCTGCTTCCCAAAAGCATAAACAATTGTAGCAAGACCTTAAATGCTTTTTCATGACTAGAACTACAAATATAAAGACATTCTTCACAGCTCTTGTATCTTTCACAAACAAATTATGATAGAAAGTGCCTTTCTGTTGAAACATTTGAGTGTTGTTAGTTAATAATACTCAGTTATATATAGCAAGGAGCTGAAATGCGTCCATAAATATGGCAACTACTGCATGGAACAAACAAGAAATTTGCTTTGTACGTATAGTTTGCTAATGCAATAATGCAAATGCTAAGTAGTCTGATCTGAAGTGCTGGCCCTTCTTGTCAGAAGATGGGCTTAGCTGGTAGAAATCAACATTGTTCTGTGCTTGTGGTAAATCTTCAAAGAGTTTAGTGAACTTATGCTAGCTGGTGTTTCTGACTGTGGGCTCAAATCAGCATTTCTTTCTGGTGCAGCCGATAGAGGTCTGTGTGGGAGCTTGCTGTGGCTGACTTGACAAATGTAGGTGACTGTGTATTTGGGAGTTCTGGCCTTAGGTTAACCGAGAGCTGGACAGGAGTTTGGGATGGGAAGGGTGGAGGAAAGATCTGGAGAAAAGAAACAAAGATAAGTCATAAGGAGGAGTGGAGAGAAGGTCAGTTTTTTGGGTGTCTGAGTAGAATAAGGATGAGGTCTTGGTTTGTGGTTTGTTGACTTTGGGGGTTTTTTGTTTGTTTGTTGGGTTTTTTTGTGTTTGTTTTTATTTTTTTTCCAAATGGTCTTTGTCCAAATAGGATACAACTCCTAATTCAGGGCTGGAAAGCATTTGTTCTGTACCCAGCGTTCAAATGTGTTTCAAAATTGGCACCTGTGTGTGCCATATAACTGGGGAAATCAAATGTATTTACAAAAATCTCTTTTCTGCCAAAAAAGGTCAGTCATATTTATATGTGTTGGCTGGATCTCACCTCCTCAGAGGAACCCCATGTGTGTATTGGAACTCCGTCAGCTTTGCTTTTTAATGCTGTGTGATTTGATCTGTCCTGTGTTGTTGCTGTTAGCCTTGAGGCTAATTTTGAATACGTGCTCTGCGTGTGCCAGCAATATAGAGCCTGTCAGTCAGATGGCTTAGAGGCTAGGCAGGCATGCAATGGATAACACGTTCTACCTGGTTGCTCACTGCTTCAGCTATAGCACTGACATAAAACTTGGCACGTGGGCAGTTCCTCTCACTACAGTTCTGCAACCACCTCTTCTTCGCTGGTCTTTTCTTCACAGATTCCTTAAATGTGAGTGGGAAGTGATTTATGGTCCTTCCCGATCCTGTGAAAGTTTGCCTATCTCGTTACAAAGTGGAATTGGCTTCTGTCATGGGCTGGGGGAGTTGTGGGAGCGTGAACTATCTTTACCGTAGGCTGTCTGACCTCCCCAGCTGAAAGGTTCCCTACCCATGACATACAGTGAAGGCTTCGGTCTTGCAGATGGTTTCTCTGTTCAGTGTTTTGTATTAGGATGAGGGAGACATGTGAAGACTTACAGGGACAGGCATGAAAATTAAGCACTGGTGCTCATTCTTCAGGATTTTAAACTTTGTAGGAATGAAGCTACAGAAAAAGTAGTTGTATTTATATCTCTATTAATCATGTTCAGGCAATAAAATAGTTCAGTTTAAAGCTTGTCTCCATTGTGGAGATAAAACACAGGAAACAACACAGAAAAGTAATTTCAAAATAATTTCAACTGTGTATTGAATTAATTGTGTTAAACCTCACCATACAGGCACTGTGTCATTGCTGGAGTGGCTTTAATTTGTTTTACATGTTAAACAGTGTTGAGGCGTTTTCATTTTTAAATGAGAGGGTTCACTCCAGGGTTTATAGCACTTTCTACAGAGAAGCCCATATGCATGTTTTCAGCTGAAATGTTTCCAGGCTTTTGATGAGCAGGTTATCTCGTAATTGTTCAGCTCTTGATGCTCTTGCTTTGTTTTAAGGCATGTGTTAATGACCTGTGTCTGGAATCAGAGGAGACTCTGGGTGGACTTCTGGTCTCTTCTTGTATGGCTACTCTTGCCTTCATTGGGATGGTGGAGGAAAGGCATTAAGACAAGATGGCAGTGAATTAATGTGCTGGCTGTGCATTTAAAACCACCTATTCTTGGCATCTCTGCCCTAGTGAAACTGGCACATCACCTAGTAAGCAGGCAGTGTGCCATCCTGCCAGATGGCTGTGGAAGCAAGCAGCCAAAAGGCTACACATGAGCATCGAATGCATTTGTTGAGGGCAGGATACCAAGCCAAAAATGTCAAAGTGGTTTTCAACCCAGGGCTGCTGAACCTGTATGCGAGAGAATGTCATTGATACTTCAGCTCAGAGCTGGATTAACTGGGTAAAGGTAAAGCTGGAATTCCAGATCACAGACAATGAATTTCTGGGAAGTCTTTGATCAAATTTTGCCTGCCACAGGGCATAAAAGGGAAAAGGCTATCACAGGGACCCATGTCTCTATAGAAGTGATAGTAGGACATCCTGATCTGTTTCTGGTTGAATAGATAAAGCTACTGGGTACCTCATGGGTTACTTTAAAACAAAACAAAAACAAAAAAAACCCCACACCAAACAAAAAAATCTGAACAATATTTCTGTGGTTAGAATTGCTTGGAAGCTTTACATATTAATGCTAAAATACTACATGGTGCAGATACCATCCATGTTGTAGTAGTCTAATAAGCTGCTGATTGGCTTTCTCAGGGCAATTGAGTGGGACGCTGGATTTCTAAATCCAGCCCTTTGCTGATGTAGCACCACAATGCATGAAATTACTGTGCTTCACCTTCAAAATTTTAAGCCTTTGACAAAATGTTCTGATTGAAAAGCAAATGGTATGAAACTTCTAATTTGAAAGAATAATTTGAAACCAATGTGTGTTAGTTTTTTATTTTAAGGAACTTTACAAGAGGACTGGAATTTAGCAAATCTGAATCACAGCTGGCACCTAGAGAAATATTGTCTGTGGTGGTCTGTGGGTCCACAGCATGCACTTTTAAACTGTATAATTATACTGATTAGCTTTATTCTTAGAATAATCAGATCAGTATCTGGTAAAGTGAGGGTGGTTGGTTTTTTTATTATTATTTCGTGACATAAGAAGATTATTTTCATTTAGTAGGTTTTGGAGTTTGTTAGTGCCAATATGCTAAAAAATATAAAAATAAATTGTCTATAGTCATGTGGGACAGTTGGAACACAGTGAGTAAATCTGTGTTCAGACAGGAACAGATCCCACGGGGAATGCTTTAGCATGGATTTCCATGCTTTGCAAAGGAAATAATGGTCTTTAAAACTGTCAGTTTCTCACCTAAACATTTATTTATATTGCAGTGATACCCAGAGGCCGCTCCTGATCGGGAACCAATTACACAGAGAAGTGGAACTGCTGGTGCGGGGACAATTGATTGCACACCTTGGCTAAGCTTTTCCAGCACCTCCTGTCTGTTACAGCGGTGTTACTGGTAGATTCAGAGTTTTAATCCATTATCACTAAGTAAATCTTTCTGCATAGTGCAGTTTGAGAATCCTAATCTTCTTCTGTATCATGATCTTAATGTTCTCATTATATATTATATCATATAAAAATGAAGACTGGAAAAAACTTGTTGCGGTACCTTGAACTTTCTGTTTAGAGACCAGTCCTGATTCTCCTGTTCCCTTTTACATTTGACCTAGGAAAAGAATGTTTATAATTTATGTAAGGAACTTGGAAGATGCAACGGCCTCAGTAATAAGTATTCAAACCAGAGTTAAATCTACATTTTTTTCTATTTGAATTTTAAAGAAAATGAAAGCTGATTGATACTCTTTAGTAAAAATAGGCTGTTTTCTTATCAGATGCTATTTTAACCTTATTAATAATTCAGCTAAGGTTCCAGTGTTGACCTGTTTTTTTATAATTTTATTGCATATTGTTATGTCTCTGTAGTATTATGACTGAAGAGTGCTATTGTGGGTCTTCCAAAATTCAAATAACTCTATAAATCTCCCTCATTCTAGTAATATGTTAATTAAAAAAAGATACTATTCATGCCTTTTGAACACATACATTCATTATTTTGCTTGATGAAGTGACCTTAGCCAGAATTTGCTAATGTCCAAAGGGGTGAGCTTGTAACCTCAGTAACATGGTTAATTTTAATTAGTCAAAGACAAGCTCAGGCTCTCTGTAGCTTTGAAACATTTGAATTCTGTTTTGATGGCATTATTCTCAGGGAGCATGAAACAGATGCACATAATTCTTGTTAGCATATTACTTGAAGTTGACTTCAAACATGTGTTCATTGTAAATTGTTAGACTGCGTTCATCTACTGGGAATCCAATCTGCCTATTTGTGCTTGCTTTTTTTTTCTTTTAAATTTCTTTTACTGTTATTATTTGTAACTCACGCGTAGGAGCCTATGTCATTAGTGGGCCCCTTTTATGCTGAGACCTGTATGGAAAAAGTCTCTGCTCCAGCAGTTTATAGTTTAAGGCTCAGAATTTCTTGCTTGGTATTGTATTATACAAGACCAACTTCTTTTATTTTTATATTCAATTACGATTTTTAGTTTTTATTTTTCTGTTCTAGTGACAAAATAATGGTGATAGCCATCTGAGTATATCTTTACAAATTGGAATGGGAGTACTAGGGTCAGCTGCTGCACATAGCTGTCAGCTTTGAGGTGCTGTCTTGTGTGGTAGTTTGCTTGGGTGAAGGAGTTCAGATTTTGGCACTTTGCAATAGCAAGAGAATCTCTTACTTAAAAACGTGTTTCTTTTTCTGGACTTAAATGTGTAATTCATGTGTGTCATGACCAGGTTACATCTTCTTTATAAATGTGTGCCCCTATTTCTTTCGTACCTGCTTGAACATCTTTGAAGCATTTGTATCACAATGCTGTTGCAAAGAGATTAATTTTAAAATTGTGTTCTCAGAGGTAGCTTCTGTTGCTTAGGTTTTTCTGCCTGTATCCTGTTCAGCCTCCTTTTCCAAGCAGAAGTCTTAGAAACTGCCAAGGCATCAGGCATTGATCTGCAACCAGCCTTCTGAGGTAATTGAACAATTTATTCTGCTTACTTTTTTCAAGAACTGAAATTGGGAGGAATAATTTGATGATTCTGATCGTGATAGTTTAAATCATAGAATACTAGGTTGGAAGGGATGTCAAGGTGGCCTGGCCCAACCTTTCTTGGCAAAAGCACTGTCCAGACAAGATGCCCCAGCACCCTGCCCAGCTGAATCTGAAAAGTGTCCCGTGCTGGGGAATCCACCCCTTCCCTGAGGAGATTATTCCAATGGCTGATGGTTCTCATTGTGAAAAATTTTCCACTTGTGTCCAATTGGAATCTCCCCAGGAGTAACTTGTAACGTTTACCTCTCACCTCTCATCTTCCCCATGTGACTCCTTGTAAAATGGGAGTCCCCATCTTCTTCGTAGCCACCCTTTAAGTGCTGGAACACGGTGCTAAGGTCTCCCCTAAGCCGCCTTTTCTCAAGGCTGAACAAACCCAGTTCTCTCAGCCTTTGCTCACACGGCAGAGCTTCCCAGTCCTTTGAGCATCACCTTTGTGGCCCTTCTGGACCCTCTCCAGCCTGGCCACATCTTTTTTGCCTAGCGGGGACCAAAACTGAACGCAGTATTCCAGGCGTGGCCTGACAAGCACTGAGTAGCGGGGGATAATGACTTCTTTCTCTCTGCTGGTGATGCCCCGCTGATGTAACCTGGCACCCTGTTGGCTTTCTCTGCTGCAGCAGCACACTGTTCACTCACACTGATTAAACTAGAACAGAAACAAATAAATGAAAATTACAGTGATTATTTTTTTTTCTTTTTTAAAAAGGATATATTAACCTGGTGGGGAATCTCTACCTTTTAACAGTTTGAGAATATATTTTTTAAACTGAGATTTAAATATTTTTACTTCTGCATCTGAAACTAAAGGTGGAAGAAGAATTAGAGAGCATGTAGATATCTTGTAATCTGTTGTAGGCTTCTATGCACTGGTTCATTGTCCGTGTATGAATTTATGAGCTCCTTTCTTCACCACAACATTCCTAGCAGAAACAGGTTCCAAATGACTTTTTTTTTTAATTACTTCCTATGCCCTAAAGACAAGAAATGCTCCAAATCTTGTACCAGATAAGCATGCCTCCTCCTGCATAGTCCCATTGGTTCACCAGAGTTCCTTGGTTTTGTATTTAATCAATATGTTATGATATTCCAGCTGTAGAATAAAGCCTTGATGTTGGACAGAAGAAGCCTGTTTGCAGAGTGTGCAAGAGGTGTTTTTTACCTATATGATTTTTTTTTTTGTTGTGGTGGAATAGTTGTAGTTCATTAAGCAATGTCTACACAGAGAAATTAGTATATTTTTGATAATTTTTTTATTTTTTTAGGAACTGAAAAGGTTAAATTTTCATGGCGGTTTGTGTCTTACCATAGTAAGACACTATTTTCTTGCAGAGATGGTATGAAAGTTTTGGCTGAGCATAGCAATAATGGTGTACCTTGCTAGGCTGGAGCTTCAGTTTGCAGACTTGGTTGTAGTTCTCTGAAGTCTGGAAGGAGCTGTAAAGTTAACAGTCAGTTCTCTGCAAAATTTACCTCCCTTCTGAAAATGCTGGAAGACATTCTTGGGGTGATAGTAAGTATTAACACCTCTTTAGCTGCAGAGAAATAAAGTTCAGGGAAGTCTTCGGCATCTGGGCTTGCTTACAATGTGCTGCAGTCTCCCCGCAGCATGCAAATACTTTTCATTTCTTAATGTCTTTTAGAGCTCTTTGAAGTCCAGTTCAAACCATGGTGTGACAGTTTTGATCAGGTCATTGGTGTATGTCAGTGTATTGTTTGCACTTCATGTGCATGTGAAATTTTACGGAAAGTACAGATAAAATATGTACACATGTTTAAAAGTGAAGATGTGCCTAATAAATTTCAGCAGATAATGAGCTAGATGAAGTGCTAGTTCCTGCAAAATCTTAAGCAGCATTGCTTTAATTAAGGAAAGGGTGTATGATTATTGCACCTCCAATAGGAAAAAGCCATATTTCTGTAAGGATACAATTTTGAACTCCTTAGGGGGATTTGCGTCCCTGGAAGACTTATACTTGTAAAATTGAGACAGGGAAATGAACTGTTGTAGGATTAATTCAGTAGCCTAGTGTAGTAAGGCTGGAGGACTGGTATGTGTTGGTCACTTGATGGTGTCTTAAAATCATGCCTACTGTCTGTTCGCTTAAGGATCCAAGTTCTTGGCACATTTATCCAGTAGAAGGGATGTGGCAGGGGCTTCTCTAGCTGTGATTTTTCCTGTGTATTGACAAACTTTCACTGAATTTGATTACTACTTTTTGTCTTGATGGCAGCTCCGCCTCACAAATAATCAGTAGAGAAGATACTTCAGTCTCCTGTTGTAAAAGAAGACTCCTCACTTAGTGTGGGGGGTTGACCTTGGCTGGATGCCAGGTGCTCACCAAGCCACTCTGTCACTCCCTTCCTCCGTAGAACAGGAGGGGAGAAAATAAGATGGAAAAAACCCACTTGTGGATCAAGATAAAGGTGGTTTAATGAAGCAATGGCAAAAGTTGTTCGTCTGGAAATGAAGGAAAACAGAAGATGCTATTCTCTACTTCCCAGGAAGCAGGGCTTCATTGTGCATAGCGGATGCTCCAGAAGGCAAACGTCATAAATAACGAATGCCCCCCTTCCTCCTCCTTTCTCTTAGCTTTTATATCTGAGCAGATGCTATATGGTATGGAATATCCTCTTGGTCACCTTGGCTCAGCTGTCCTGGCTGTGCCCCCTCCCAAGATCTTGCCCACCCCCAGCCTACTGGTGTGGGGGGGAGGTTGGAGAGGCAGCCTGGATGCTGTGTGAGCGCTGCTCAGCAGGAGTGTAAGCACTGGTGTGTTACCACCATCTTTCCAGCCACCGAGACAAGCACAGCCCTGTGAGGTTTGCTGGAAGGCTCAGCCAAACCCAATACACTTAATTTCCCTTAAAATAATCATTAAGGCAGAAAAATATGCATACAGTTGTTTTGGGGAAATTGAGGCAGGGTGTGCGAAAGAAAATGACATCTCTCTGATGCTTAATCCAATGCCTAAAGAGCCTCATACAGTAAGGTGGGAACCTAGAGATTCCCTTTCCTTCAGGGTTTTTTCTATGCTTATCATGGCTGCTAGCGTATCAGCGTGTGTTTGTGTGTCTTGTATGGTATTGAGCACGTGACTGTTTCCTGTGGAGTGTTTCTTCCCTCTGCAAGGCAGAAACTTTCCTGTTTGAGTCTGTTTTTTCTAAGTGGATGTGATACCTCCTGAGACTAGTAAATGCCTGTTGTTTTTTCTGCTTCAGCTTTGTTAAATTTTACCGTGGTCTGAGCTAGCACTGTTAGGGGAGGAAACATTCTGCTCCTGAGCACTTTGGCCAGCTATGTTATGCCCCTGTAAGCCACATGACAAAGTGGATCAAACCTGCACTGCCTCCTGCTCTCCACTCTGATTCATGTGATTGGGGCAGTCAGCTTTGATCCACTTCCCAGGATGATTGCAAGAACATGTATCTTCGTGTTAAGAGGGGGCAGAGTGGTGGTGTGGTTTAACTCCAGCCAGCAACTAAGTACCCTGCAGTCTCTTGCTCACTCTCCTCCTCCCTGTCCCACCAGGGCGGTGGGAAAACTGGAAAAGGTAAAACCTGTGGGCTGAGATCAGAACAGTTGAATAATTGAAATATAGGAAAAAAACAACCAAGCAGACAAACCCAGCAATAATTGAAATGGAGATAGAGAGAGGAGTAAAACCCGAGGGGAAACAATCCCAGTGATGCACAATACAATTGCTCACCACCCACTGACTGATGCCCAGCCAGTTCCTGAGCAGTGATCGGTATCCCCTGACCAGCTCCCCCCAATTTATATAGTGAGCATGTTCTGTGGTATGAAATAGCCCTTTGGCTAGTTCAGGTCAGCTATCCTGGCTCTGCTCCCTCCCAGCTTCTGGTGCACCTGCTCACTGCTAGAGCATGGGAAACTGGAAACTGAAAAGTCCTTGACGTGTTGCTGAAGTAATGCTTACTCCAGCTAAAACATCAGCGTGTTATCCACATCATTCTCGTACTAAATCCAAACCACAGCACTGTACTAGCCACTAAGAACAAAATGAACTCTTTTCCAGCTGAAACCAGGACAAGTGACAAAGAGAGACCAGAGGCATGGATAATGCAAAACCGCTCCTTTTGGCATCAGGATCAGGTTATGATGGGGTAACATGCTGAGGGACCTGCAGCTCTAGCAGTACCCCCTGTTGTTTGCTGAATTACAGGGAATGCAGGTACTGCTAAGAACAAACCAACCCTGTGAAATGACAACACTGGAGGGTGTGTGTGTGTGGTGCAACACAACATCTCTCCATCAACTTCATGGATAAACACACAGACACCCAGCCTGTTAGCTAGGTGGAAAGGAAATATGAGACTGCAGAGAAAGCACAGGTCTTCTTCTGAGGCTCATTGACCTGTGAGTACATTGCAGCAGTTGTTCTCAGTCAACTATATGATTAGAGAGTGTGTTGTAATTTATCAGATGAAAAACAGGACTGAAGCTGCTCGTGGGATGTGCTGACTGGTATCTCCACACTATATACTTTCAGCAAAAGGCGGAAGTACCAAGTGTTGATCTCTGTTTAAACTGTTCTATAGCTAGAAGGCAGTTGACTGAGTCTGGCATGTGGTTTGGCTGCTGCACAAGAGAACTACTAAAGACATTGCTTTATTTATTTTATTTCATAAACAGACTTCTGGGGGCACATTAGACTTCAAAAGACCTTTCTTCCTTCCCCTTCCCTGAAAAGGAAAAAACTTTCCCTTAACGCATACCGCTTTTAGGCCCATATTTCAAAATGACACATTGGTACCAAAGATTGTAGAGCTGAGCACATCGCTTATGATGCATTGCTCCCTATCCACATAGTTCCTCCACTTTATGATCAAAATAAAACACTTGAAATATGTTCTAGTCTGCTGGGTGGGAGAGAGAACAAAATGCTGGAGGGGAACCTTTAAGTAGTATCTCTCTGGACTTATTTATAACATTGCACTATTTTCCCCAACCTCTTCCCTGTTTCTAGTCCTCTTTTCCTTCAAATATTCTGACTGGTGCTGACAGAGATGATTATAGCTTATGAGTGATAATATAATTCAGTTTCCCTCAAGGAGAGATGCTATCAGAGAAGGTTTTTTTTTTAAATACACTGGTTGAAAAGAGCCATCTTTCTTCCTAGAAGAACAGTTATTAATCTCTTACTAGTACATTTTCATATCATTTTGGACATTTATTTCCATGCTGTGATATTATAAAACCAGGCATTTGTGTCAGTTTTGATGCAGTGCAACATGTTGGAACATGAAAAGCCGTAATTACTGCTGTGGTCATTTGAATTGCTAACCAGATCCTGACATTTTCAAATCGGACCAATTTCTTAGTGATCCAGAAGTAAGCCTGGGTGCTGTATGAGCTGCATTTCAATTAGGCAACTCAACATTTATAAAGAAAATGTAGAGTATTCACATCCCCAAAGCACTGCTAAAATGGAGAAGTGCTTTGCCAGTTTTCTGTTGCCTCCTCTAGACTGAATGTTTTGTTTGTGATGATTTTCTGGTAAAATTATAGTTACTATTAATTCTGATGCATTTTAAATGTTCAAGAAAAACTCTTTAAGGAACAACTTCTGCAACTCTTAACTCTTTAAATGGGTATAGCAGCCTGCTCTGAGGTTTGTGTGTGAATGTGCTGTGTACCTTCCTAGGTGTGAGAGCCCGGTGCTTCTGAGGTTTTGTGTTACGGACTTTCTAGGCCTTGTTAATTTGGGTTTGTTGTGGTGGAAGCCTCCTAACTTGAGTTTCCAAGGTGGCTGCAGAGCTTAATTTTAGCTAGTGGATGCACTTGTCCACACTTCTGCTGGCTGATAGTGCTCTGCTGGTTGGTGTTTCTTGGATAAGTTATTTTGTTAAAGCCCTCCAGCTGCACTGGCTGGGAAGAGGGAAAATAGGACAGAGCAGAGCCACAGTGAGAGAAATGTTCTGATAATGAACAGCACTACAAATGAAGAGTGTGACACCCTGTGTCATCACAGTCTTCAAAATTTCAAAGTTTTATCTTTGAAAGAGAAATGCAGAGGCTCTCAGCATCCCAAACCAGTTGAGTAAAACATATATGAACAAAAAAAAAGTTAATTTTTTTTTAAAACAAGATTCATGTGCTTTTAGCCTCTTGGACCTGAGGAATGTAGTGTTACTATGTAAATGATCTCTTCTAGACATGAGGCTGGAAAAAACTATGCAATAATAATCTTGTAATTATGAGGAGGGAAAGTGAGAAGAAAGAATATTTACTTTTATTCTGCAGAGCAAAAGTGGCACTTGCAAAAGTATCTTCCACTTCAGCTGAATGACTGTGGAAAAGCAGTACCAATACTAGACTAGACTAGATGAGGAAAGAAAGCAGGAAACAAAATTAAATAACTGAAAAAACCTTCAAGTGGGAAGTACTTGCATATGATTTTCTTTTTCTTTCTTACTTGCAAAATTTATATCTAAAAACCTCAAGAGTCTGATTTTAATTTCTGCCCCCTCTCCTTTTTTCCTTTGAGAAGTGCCAGTGTTTTCCCACCTCAGTCTGGGGAGGTCTATTGTGCTTTTTCTCGTGTGGACAAAATCATCATTTTCCCCAAGCTGTGGGTTTGCCTATTGAGTCAAGGAGAAAAACTAAGATGACAGAAACCAGCTGAAGGCTTCTTTTAAAGATCAGACTTCAACCTTTCATATATAGGGATTTCACCTTTCCTGCGTGAAAATATCATATTTGCATATCTGTCATAATGTTTTTGTGTATTGAACTATGAAAGTGTAGCTGTAGACAAATGAAGCTAAAACTGGCTTAAATTAACAGTTGGTTTCCTTATGACTGTTTGTTTCTTAGAGGATTGAGAGAAGAACTTTAATCTGTTTTTGTGAAAGTATTTGGATTACATGATTTTTATATTCCTAGCATGCAGTGCAGTAGTTGTTGGAATATTATTTGTCAAAGCTACCATTCCTGATTTAAGTCCATCTCTCCTCAAAGTGGATTTTTAGAGCTGTTTGAGTTTCATGTGAGTTTCAGAGTGACTGAAGTGGTGTTGATGATGTTATGATGTGTGGTATTTAACGTAGTCTTTTAGGAGGTAAAGCTGATCTTGAGAACACTGATAATTTGGGTGTATGGTCTTTGCACTCAGGTTGGCAGTGGATAATTTTCATGCAACAGATGTATTTGATTATGGCAGCCTGCGGCATGAAATTACTCCTGATGCTAAAACTAGTGGATTCTATACAGTGCTAGGCTGTGCCATTATTTCCACTGCAGAGATGTCTAGACACCTCACCCAGGGAGCTAGGCCCCCAGGTACTAAGCACTGTATGCCTATGTAACAAAAGGCCTCTTCCAGACTGAAACAGCTTTAAAAATATGCTTGAGAGCATGTTGGCTGTTTAAAAAATAGAAGAGGGGGGGAAAAAAAGTCTGTTCTAATTGTGAAACTCCTATGTGTGTAAAAATAAGAAAAATGTTTGTGTGGCAAAAAGTGAGTCACAATGTGCGCAGCTATTGATTGACTCATTACTTCTCTGGGTTTTCTCCTTCTTGCATGCCTTGCAGTCTGTTCAGCCCAATGTGGATCACAGCAATCGCCCATATGACTGTTGCATTAGTGATGGTGTGCTTAGGACAGTGAAAAGTATATGTGATGAGAAGAGTTTAAAGGCTGGGATTTGTAATGGGCTGTCCCTGGCCTGCTTGCTTGACTTTTTACCAGTGTTTTCTGGCTGGCATGGGCGTTGTTTTAAAGGAAAATGTATGTAAATGGCTGAATAATAATATTCATGTCTGAATCTATGAAGTCCGGAGTCCAGAATATGAAGCAATGAATAAACTTGTTGGCATTTTTCCTCATGGTTTCTTCTATGAAGTGCATCATTTTATCTGAGCCAAATCAGCCACTTCTGCAAATGCTTTCCTAGGCATGACTACTTGCATATGCACTGCTACTCTCTTGAATCAGCATTGTGCTGTTTTTTGCTGAAGTAAAATAGCAAGTTTCCTCGGGGCATGACTACACATGGGGTCCTTACTGCTAAGAAAAAACAGAATGTGCATTTGTGTGTGTTTTAACATGGCATGTCTTCTCCAGATATAATTGGTATCATATTATTAAATTGGAGTCCCAATTCTATGGTATTCTAGAAACATGCTAGAGAATATTGCCATGGATTTGATTTTTTTTTAAGTCAGCCATGGTAGAAAATTGGAGGATTCTGATTCAGCCTGGAGATGAGACAAAGGCTTGCAGACAGAGCGATGGTCACTGCCATCTATCGCTTCTTCCCCAT
Organism: Falco punctatus; assembly: GCF_963210335.1. NCBI lineage: Eukaryota > Metazoa > Chordata > Aves > Falconiformes > Falconidae > Falco > Falco punctatus. The sequence goes on along the minus strand of NC_137580.1, from coordinate 103,423,968 downwards.
TCTGATGGGACAAGGTGAACCTCTTCTCATGCCTTACAGAGGCACTCTGGCCTCTTGTCATCTCTGCATCAAGAAGCAGTGTCACCTGCAATGACAGCACTGATGTGAGTAAGTGGCTTGCAGGGATACAAGAAAGCATCGCAGTGAACAAAACTTGTCAGCTTTAATTAGCAGTGTTGAATGATGTCTTGAAAGCCTGTAGGTATAAACAGACAAATAAGCTGGTAGAATTAAAAACAGATGTTGGAATTTAACTCCTTTAATAACAACATCCCCCGCCTCCTCCCCATTAAAAAAAAATCTAATGTCAGTTAATGCCCAATTCTATTTATACATTTCTCATTTACATGCAGATTTAGCATAATGTATTCAGGAACACAACATATGTTTTATTTGAACGGAGGCGGCTGTTGGAATTCATCAAATCCCTGTGCTCTGACCTTGTTGCTAGCCACTTGTCCAGACAGAAGGGCCTTGACTTAAAAACTGACCAGGCCCTATCTCGGATCCGTAAATGCCTGATCTTCCAGAAGAGGGTAAAACCCTTCTATACTAAAATCCTAGAGAAATGTCATCTGGACTGTTAAAGTACAGTGGAATCTCTTAATGTGAAACTCATTCAGTGCAATAGAAACATGGTTTAATGTGAGGAACCCCTTCCAGATGCACTGTTTCCAGGGTCCCTGTGTCTTTCTAAAGCAAGCTGTTAATCGTGACCATATGCAACTGGAAACCAAAGCAGGCACAGTCCTCATCTGCACAGCATGATCGCACAGCCTCTGACCATGGCTGTGGCATATGATGTAGCACATACTAAGCCAACTATTAATAATAAGGGGGAGGAAGTGGTGGTGGGGGAATATATCGTGGTTCCTTTAGCCCTCAGGTAAATCTACATCCCCTTTGGTTTGTCTTTTAATTTTTTTTATTTGCAAATGCTTTATGTTGCTGTAAGTCTACAGAGCATAAGCAAACTGTAGGTTTTGTTTATCTCTAAAGTCTGGATTTAGGTTGGAGATGCAGTGTCTTGGAAGGAGGACTGTGGAGATGAACACAATCTTGAAGCAGAAGGCTTCATCAGTAAGTCTGATTTGGAGACACGCAAATGCTTCCTGACTGAGTGAGGAGACACTTGTGTTTTCTAGCCTGTTAATCTAAGGACCAACAGTCTGTGGCAGGGTTTCCAAAGATGGCACCCAAGCAAATTTTGAATGGCCTTTGGCAGGGCTGCCATGTTGTGACAGGAGAAACAGCTGAGGGAAACGGGGTCTCTTCATTACCATGTCCTGTTGAGTTGCAAGCGTGGCCAGAGTGGGATCCTCATCTTACACAAGAATGAGGTGGTGGATAAGTGACAGCTTTCATCTGAGAGGCAGCATCTCCTGGCGCCGGTGTTTGTCTCCATGCGTAACACTGAAATTGGAGAGGGAAAACATAGTCTAGCACAGGCCCTGTGAAGCAGAATGCAGCATATCCCAGCGGTGGGAGCACAACTTGGAGCACAGCTTTTCCCCATCAGCCTCCTTAAGGGGTTCAGATCTTTGGGAACTTCTTTAAAGATAAGTCTTCCTACTGGTATGTACCAGGAGAGAAAAATCACACTCTCTGATCTAACTGCTATCGCTTTTTGAAAGTGATGAATATTTTTGGATGACATATTTGATGTTAGACTTCCCTATTGGACCGGCACCTGAGGACCAGGCAGTAAGCATGGATGTACTTCATGGTGACTAATTGGAAAGCTTTCTTTCAATTATTAGTCATTGTTTTTCCTGCAGGCTAGACCTGTATTTATGACATGAGCTGCAAATGCTCCGATAAATTATGAATAGGCATGTAAATGTTTAAATCCATGTGTTCGGATGAGAGGCAAGACTGGAAAAATAAGAGCAATTCTTGATCTACTCTGATTTTCACAATGCAACAGACTGTCAAGGTTAAAAGGACCTTCACAGATTTTTATTCACTTTTATATTACTCGCTTGATGTAAAATGTAGATGGCAAAACAGGAGAGTGTCATGGTGAGGTGTCAATTTATTAAGATTTAATTGCTTCTGGAGAATACACAACTGAACATGTATAGTGCTATGATGTAAAAATAAAGTACATGTTAAATAGATTGACTAAATATGCAGCTTGAGGACATATCTTCCATTTTTATGTTTTTGGCTTGCTGATGCTCACAGCTCGGTAAGACATGATTAGTCTCCGAATCATTAATGTGATACTGCTATAGAACATTGCTCCTGTTTCTATTCATTTTACTGAACTATGTCCTGCTGAAAACTGAATAATGGGCAGTTATAACTGAAATCAATAGCTATTGCTGCTTTTTTTCCAAAGCATTAATATAGTAAACCTAAACATAGGCAGTATAGATTTCCTCTCAGAATTATGAGATAAGTCTCTATAGAAGATGTCTGTGTGAAATAACTCCCAACTTGTATTAAAATTACCTTTTGATCCCTTCTCATATGCATATGTCTTGAAAAACACAGAAAAGGAGAATGTGTAGGGGGACCTGAGAGATGTGATGAGCTAAGATCTGCATCACCTGGATTCTGGTGATTGGGGGTGTTTGAGCAGTACAACCCCACCTCTGCAGATGGGTGTGCTCTTCCCTCTGAGGCATTGCTTTGAGCTGAACCAGCAGTTTGATAACTGTGCTTTTTGAAGATGCTTATCATGGTTGAAGATTTTGCCATTTAAAAAACCAACCACCACAAAGCAACAACAACAAAAAAAACCTCGTAGGGAAATAGGGTGCCAGTAACTAATATGGCCATTGCTCTGCTCCTAAAATGGCTTTCACTGTTACCTTGTTGTAATTGGCCTGTGTTTTTCAATGACATAGAATCTGAAACTTGATGTATTGAAACTGTGAATTTGGTATAAAATTTTATCATTGAAAGTAGTTAACCCTTAGAAGGACATCCCTCTAGGCAAGGAGGATTCTTCACTGAGGAGTTTACTTTAATCCTAAAAGAAATTGTCACACAGCCAGAAGTTATGCTCCTGTCGCAGGAATACAGTGCTGAAGCTGTGTGTCACACTTGAAGAGGTAAGACTTTGTGTTCTCACATGACTTTAAAATCTGACTAATTTTTTTATTTTTTTATTTTTACCACCCCAGCCCCCTTTAAGTAACGCTTTCCACAAGGAGTAGACTGGAGGTGGGACCCTGAAGGTAATTTTCTCTGCTTTTCCTTCCTGGGGGGCATTGCACCTTCATGTGTCAGTAGCAGGCTCCAGTTCCAATGAGGGAGTTTCCTGTTTTGTTCTGAGGACTTTCTGTTAAACAGTTGTATTGTCCATTGAAAAGACTGACACTTAATATTCTCCCCCCCACCGCCCCCCAATTATTTAGAATTGGACAAAGATCAGGCATAACAACAGTATTGTCCATTGTGTTGGTAGGACCTTAACTAAAATGTAGTCAGAAAAGTATAAGCTGCCATTCGAGAAAGATGAATTTGCGCTGGGACTGGGGAAAGAGGGCTACAGCTACAGTATGGGGAATGAAGAGCTAGTAACAGGAGACAGAATGAGCTAGCTCAAGTGTCTGCTGTGTGGCATTTCCCTGTGCTCTGCAAGTGTGCTCAGATAAATTGGTTTCTATCTTGCCAGCCTAGTCTCTCAGCAAAGTCCGTATTTCTCAAAAACAAATATTTATGTTTAAATGTCTGAAGCATATCCTACAGTAGTAAATACACTGCTAACTCTGGGAAAGCAGGAAGGGCCAGAAAACACTATCTGGATGAGGTTTTCTGCACTGATGCTCCCTCCACACCACGCTTTCTGGCCATGCTGGCGAAAAATTATTCTTCTTCCCTGTGAAATGCGAAGCGCTAGAAATAATCCTTACTGGATTGTTCTTGGCTGGTGATGTTGAAAGCTTTATTATATTTCCCTGTAGTTGGTACAATTTTGTTGCCAGCTTGCTATTTGGGTTTGTGTGTTTCTCATTCATTTTCAAGGAGTTTAATACCATGGAATGCAGAGAGCAGGATTGGGACATTAGATTCAAAGAAAATAGTTGTGAGGGGAAAAAAATACTGTTTTCAATAGAATCTAAAACATTGAGATTTCTTTTGCTGGTTTTGGTTTTTAGTAGTTGAATTCTTTTGTCTACTCCCCCAACATTGTCTGGGATTTCCTGTTGTTTAATTTATTTAATAGCAATACTTTCAAAATCAATAAGAAATGAGAAAAAACAAATGCAAAAACCCAAGCTTGCGCCTCCTTGACAGAGAGCACTCTGCTACACATCTGCTAGCTGAAACTTGAGCAGGCTTTTTGTGTTCGTACTCTGAGCCTGGAACCTGATCTGGTGTCCATTTATGTGGAAGAGAATCTTGCCATGAGTTCACTGGGCTTTACTTCACGCTGTCTCTGTAGCAGTGGTTTATCAGTCAGAAATATGAACTCTTGTGGGTTTTGGGATTTTTTTTGTGTTGTGTTTTTGGGGTTTTTTTTCTTAGTTCAGCTAGCTCATCCATTTGTTCTGCACTTAGAAATGCAATGGTATAAATTCTTTAAAACTTCGTTCCATATTTTAGTAAATACATACATCTTAGCTGTTAACTTTGCACAGACACAGCTATTTTCCTTCTCTAACAAAGCTGGCTGGAAGGTCTACACTTGGAATTTTATTGCCTTAATCTTGGAAAATTTAGCTTGTCCATGTGGTTTAAGACTTGCAGCAAATTTGGCATTACTAATGATGGAAAACGAAGTGTGTTTGAATTTTGGTTTTCATTTAGAGAGAGGTTGACTTCTACCCTGTGGGCAAAGTGACAGCCCCACATCTTTTAGTGGTGCAAACCACCTGGCACTTTCTCTGTAGCGTGGTTCTTTGATTTGCTTGTAGACAGACTTCTGCTTTGGAAGAACTAGGCGTAACACCATTCAGAGGTCTGGTACTTCCAGTAAGAAGGTCTTTTCCTAGATAGAAGTGTTTGTTGCCTGTTAAAAAGTGCTAAACAAAAATATCTGTTTGATGCAAAAAAATGTGATGTTTGCATCAAGGAGGGCAAGATGATTACTTTCTCTAGGCTGTGGGAGAACACTAACATATGCCATCCTTACATCCAGTTAGATTGATGAATACCAGATGGAAGTCATGCAGAATGTTTTCTGTAGTATGCATAAGTATTGCTGGCAGCTTCTCAGTTTTTGATATAGCAGAAGACAGTTGTACTTGCTTTAGTGAGTTGAGATAAATGCCTGCAGACTCCAAAATCTGTCTAGGAGAAACACTGCAACTCTGAAAGTTTGCAGTGATCCTTCATTTATTATCAAAGTATCATGACTGTGGCTATTACTTAACACAAGTGCTTGATAGAGACAATCTCTTAGTAGCCATTAGTGCAGATAAGTAGTGCTCTTGCGCAGCTTTATTTTTCATGAATTTTTATTTAAGTCTTCAATGTACATTCTGCTTTTCCTTTAATAACCAAAGATGCATGTTGAAATGTTCACTAAATAGCCTTTCATGAATAACATATGACTGCTGAATTTCGCATTCTTCTGTTTCTTTTCCCCAGCACTTTGTCCATCTTGTCCATTTGGGTCTTGCAGCTGCATTTAATCTGCATCAGTGGAGTCTTGTCAATTGTGACCTAAAACAATGAGCTGTGCAGTGCCAGCATAGTCTTCTTGCGTGCGTGCTCTTAACTGCATTACTGTGTTCAATTACAAAATGTGTTTTGGTTACTGACTAGCAGTAACAAATCTGTGAGATGCTATAGAGTGTTCATCTATTGTAATACCCGCGCATGCAGCTGTTATGTTTTGGCACTGTATTTTTATGGTCTTCTCCATCAGTGGGTTTACTCTCAAGGGGCTTAACTGCCTTTGTTACTTTGTGACTTCTAGTTTATAAGCTAATGGTCTGCAGCAATTTGTCTTTTGTAACCTTAGCCTATGATCTAGGTCTGGTCTGGGTGTGATTTCCATGTGGCTGTTGTTCATTTCCACCAGCCCCATTTGTGAGTGTTTGACATAATTCAGCTGAGACCAGTTTGACATAATTTCAGGTGAGACTAGAAATAAGTAATGGAAATCCATACTGAAAAACCACTGCATAGACTGGCCTTTGTGGCCTGCTTGTGCAAGGGTTCAAAAGAGACTGAACCATGTGGTGGTTGTGGGGAAAAACAGTTCTGAAGCTCATTTCCTTTTGGAAAACGGAGTGAGATTGTAAAAGTCTGCAAAGACTCTGGCTGGGGAACTGCAAACTGTCTTTAGTTGCTGAGAGCAGCCCAGTCTCCCAAGGCAGGGGAGTGTGTGTTACCTCCCACAGTTAGCAAACACAGCCAGTTCTCTTGTTCCTTTGCCACAGAAGAACTGAACTGCTGCTGACTGAAGAGACTGCGCAAAAGCAGAGTGGCCAAGTAAAAAGGATAGAGCAAGTTTGAAAATGTTTACGAAACATGATGAAATGACTTTCCCCCAGGGTGCCCAGAGGAATAGGATAATAATTTAGGATTATAATTGGAGCTGGTTGTGAACTTTTCAGTGACTTGTTTTTTATACTAGAAAATGCTGGCTTCTCAAAATGAGAAAAATGTTTTCTTGAAGCATATTGGCTTTGTTAAAACATTTAAGGAGGGTTCCTAGGGTGAGTCTTCCAAACATGAGAGATGCACCCCTGTAACAGTTCAAAAGCCTGGTTGTCAGAGCACTCATCCATGATGGAAGATGGACGTCCTCAAGTCCTTGCTTTGGTTTATCAAAATGGTCCTTTAATCCAGGTGGAAGCAACAGCTGGATAGACAACAGAGACAGCAATGCTTGCAGTGACTGGCAAGGTTACTGTCCTCGGCACTTCCCTGCTCCCCTGGGACCAGGTAGCTGAGCCATTCTGAATTTGTCATTTAAGTACTACATTTTGCAGCAAGGAAATCAATGATGTTTACTTTAAAAATCACTTGGTAAATGCCCCGCTGCAACTTCATTAGCCACTCAAAGCTATGCAGTCCCTGCTCATCAGTCCAAGTGCTCTGTGATTAGGGTTCATCAAACTCTGATGCCTGGGCTGAGTTCTACAGTGATTCAGTACTGTGAGGTATACTGCACTGCTGTCCCCCCTACTTTTTGGGAGGTCTGGGAGCATGTCAAGTAAGGAAAGCAAAGGAAGTTTGAGCAGCTTGAAGTTCTCATCAGGCCTTTAGAAGAGACATGAACCAGGATGATCTGATATTTCAAATGTGTTGGAGACAGATACCAAAAGCCTTATGCATGGTTTGAATTTGTTGTGTTGCAAGCAGGTTTGCTTATGGCCAGCTGGATGGCTGAGAGGCCGGACTACTTTTAACCTGTCTCGTGTGTATAAAAATTACTTCCCCTCACGTTGTCTCCAGCTCCGTACAGTGCTGGCTCTGTGTATAACCCTCTTTCAAGCAGTAGCATGCAAACTCTGGTATTGGCTGACCTAACTTGTTAGCAGCGGGAGTGGTGGTGGGGGCAACAGAAGTCACGAGTATAGAAGTTAATGTGCTTTATTTAGAGAAGGAGGCATCCAGGTGGGCTTGCAGTTTAAAATGAAGGCTATTGCCAATGAATAGTTTGGGTTGTTTTTTTTAATGTGTTTACAAGGATGTTCTAATACTGACTCCTGCTAGCAAGTTTAGCTTAAATGACACTTATGTCTAAATCCTTTGGATTACTTTAAAACCACTGTGTTTCCGTTTGTTTGCATGGTTTCAAAGGGTTGTGTTTTATGGTTGTCTTTGATAGCAGAAGAGGGGACTCAGTGCTGTTGGTGGTCCCGTTTCACATGTGCTCGTTCTAGGTTCCAGTGCTATACATGAATCGTAAGGGTACACTTGCAGAATAAGTGTATACTGAGCACAGCATTATAATTATAATTATAAAGGAGGTGGTTAAGCTAGTGGTGACCTGGACTACTAATCTATGTAGCATGTCATGTGCCTCAGTGCTGGGAGGCTCCAAGTCAGAGGACCGAAGTTGAGCAACCTGGTAAATGTCATGAATGGAAGCAGGAGGCAGCCTTTGCATATGGAAGACCTGGGATGTGCTGGCTGTGCACGTGTATCTCTTTCTCTGTTTTGTCTGCTTGGGTTCTAAACTGTAAAGGGGAGTGACTGATAACCAGTAACTGTGTGCACTGTCTGGTGCAGTAAGCTGCTAGTATAGGTTAGCTCTTCAGTGCCAGCATAAGAGTACAGTGAACACAGGGTGCATGTATGGTATGGTATGCTAAAGCTGAGGACAGTAGAGTGGGTTGTAGTAGTTTCTCTGAGTTCTGTTAATGCAGGATGAGAAAATTCCCTGGTTGCTTCTCTGGCCCATCATATGGATGTGAACAAGGTTTGTTGGAGTGGGAAAGAGGGGAGGGAGGGAGGGTCAGCTGAGGAGCTGGGGTGGCAGATCAAGCAGTAGAAGTTGCAAGTAGAGTGCTATTTCGGTCCCTCAGGGTGCTCAGGGCAACAGGACTTGAGGGGTTTTATCATCTGATTTCCCAGCCCGTATCTAACAATGTCTGCTTTTGGCACGCTCCTCTTTGGCAAGAGCTCTCTGTTCTGCTGTTCTCCCATAGCAGGTTTACAGGGTACCTCAGAGAATGAGGTAGTAGATGGAGTCATCACATTCTACTTGATTGCAAGGGAGGGAGAGTTAAACCTTCACTGGGCAGGAATGGCTCTCTAATTTAAAAGTTAAGAAATATTTAAAAATAATAGTACAGATAACTTGCAGTAAAGCAGCCATCGGTCTTCCTTTCCAATAGACTTTAGGCTGTAAAAAGACTGAATTTGAGCCACAGTTGGATTTATGCTTATCTTTCTCATTGTACTAACAAAGCTGGTTAGGGATTTATTTGTATTTTTCTGGATGAGGGATTTTTCCAGAACTCACTTGAAGATCTATTGCTTTTGAAAATCCCCTCCTGTGAGTCTTATGGAAAAGGGAGAATTAATGGAACTGGAACTAGAAAGACATGAAAAACAGTGGTAATATGGTAAAAAAGAATACTGAGCAAATTGCTTTTTTCATTCTAAACATAATTACATGAAATGTGTTATATTACAATGTAAAGTCCTGTGAGATGCTGAGAATAGGTATTAAAATGTTTATGCTCAGAATAAGCTGTTGAGAAGAGCAAAAAGCACTGCAGGCATTTTACCAGGTGATGGCGCTGTGGTTTCACAGAAATTGTCCCCGCTGTAGTAAATAATTTTTTTTGACGTGGCTGTTACTGAGCTTTCATTCTAGCTAGATACATCAGCAATGTTAGCCCTGCAGTGCTGTGTCACTTGGGACTTCTGGCCATGACTTGCAGTGATGTGGAAAGAAAACTGCTTCCTGCTCCACAGAGCAAGACCCACAGTGAAGAATGGCTGGCGCTGCAGCATCAGTTCTTAGGGGAAATTGGGGATAATCTTAACATTTGAGTGCTTGGTACTACTGTGGTGTACGCACACAATCAGCTCCACTATATGGAGAGGGAAAGTGTCCTGTAAAACTGTTTGATACTATTGCTTTAGCCTCTGCAAACATCAGCATGTTGTGTCCAAGACACATGTTGAATAGCAGGGAAACAAATAACCATCAAGAAGATGGTCACGGTACAGCAATGGGATGCAACATGCGGTGTCAAAGAGCATGTGTAGAAGCATTAGAAAAATACGTGGTTCCTTTTCTTTGAAGCATCACAGAGCAACACAGTTCCTACTGAGGCTTGATAATCAAAAGCATCCAAAGCAATTAGGAACACAAGCCACCTGGATTTTTTTCAGTGGGAGCTCTTAGCATTTATTCCTAAGATTCTGAGTGACTATGTTACAGTGGCTTAGCAAGCAACTCATCAGCCAAACTTCAACAGTTGACCATCTGTGTGCTCCTAGTTGGTAAATGTAAATGGTTTAACTACCATCATGTGTCATTATATTGTAGTAGATAGTATTTTCTTTAGCAGTTTGTGAGCCCTGCGATGGCATTCGGTAATTGCCATCATATTGTTTTTAGCAGAGCAATGTGAAAAGCTGCATAAGCAGAGTAAGGTCCTAAATAATTGCTTTTACTTGATATGTACAGGCAGGTGCGGGTCAGTTACTCATGTGGCTTTTTCACCTTTGGTTTTTTGTGCGTGTGTGATTGATTCTTAAGCACAGAGCAATGATAATGTAGATAACTAAGGATATTGCAGTTTCCCTGTATACTATACTTGGGTATCTCAGTGGTAACTTAAATTTCCCAGCTAAGCTTTTCACCCCTACTGAATTCCTTTAACTGTCTTTAGGGGTTTATCCGCAAGTCAGTGCTTGTTTAAAATTTCTCAACCAAAGTTGACTGTAAAGAATCAAGTAGTACCCAGGGCATTGTTAAGAAGTTTATAGTTTAACTGTTTCAGAATGAAGTTTTCTCCTATTTGAGACACAGTAGCACTGTAACAGTCAGTTAAGTATGCCATCAAGTGGTGTTGTCCAGTTGGGTTTTCTTTGATGGCTGGGGAAAAGGCTGCCAAGAGGATGACTGTTGAATGATTTATCAGTGCATCCAAAAACCTTGCTGTTAAAGTGTGTTTGTTATCAGTCAGTTCAGGGCTTAGACAAAAGATGCTTCTTTCGGGTAGGTTTTCTTCAGTTACAGTGTTGCTGTGCAAAATTTTGGATGGTTTATAGTAACAAAGAAGCATCACCTGGAATTTTCTCTGATTTTCCTTCAAACTAGTGAAGTCTGTCATCCCTTTGCTTTTTTTTCACTTTAGGTTTTTCACTATTTTGGTTGCTTGGCTTATTGAAAACAGATAGACAGGATGGCATTGAGAGTGCACATGCAAATTAGCAAATACAACCACAAGGGCAGGGGGTTTGCATAGATTCAGCCATAAAGTGGCAGGACTGTAAAGAATTATGGAGTCCAGATTCTAATAGTGATTTTTATTTAAGATTAAAAATTTCTATTGCAAGTGCTTTGCAAGTCGGTATTTGCTGAGCATGATGCTACAAGTGTCACTGTATCAGCATGTAGAGGGTCTGCTCTGCCATGGTCATACACTGACTGTAGAATCTGTGTGGAAATTGGAAGAGTTTCAGAAATATAAGCTGAAATGCCCCTCAGAGTAGGAGTTCATTGTGTTTGCTGGAACCCTAAGAATAACAGGTACAGTAATTAGTCTGTCAGCAATCATATAAGTAGGCCTAAAGGATAAACCAGTAATGCTTAATGATATCTTTTGAGAATGTAATAGTAGTAGTTTTAATAATATTGCCAATGTATAGGTATTCTATGTGATTCCATACTGGAAATCATAGCAATGATTTCCTGCTGATAGAAATGTGAGAAGAGAATTTGGTTTAAGGTAAAAAAAAACCACTGAAAACTTTTGAATCGATAGCTGATGCCTGCTAAGAGCTGTCTGCGTAGTCATGTTAGTTTTAGCTTGGATGTAACAGGCTGTGAGCACTTCAGCATCTTGTTATACACAGAGGGATAACATGTTCCTAAATGGTAATGTGACAAACAGGGACTGAACTGATGTGATTACTGTAGGATAGACTAAACCCTGTGATCACACTGTGGTTTTTCTACACATTGCAATTTGAATTAAGTTTATGTCACTTACTGGGGAAAAAGGGACACTGTTCAAATAGCACACTTGAAATCGCTGTATGAAAGAGGTATGCCACTGTTGTGCTGTGTAAGAATTCTGAATGAATTGTATATTTTATGTTAATAGCAATAAATGGGACCAGAGAAATGCCTGGTCATCTGTATTTGATTGGAAATGCAGTATCCAAGAATCACCTATTAAACTGCAGGGCAGGTGGTTTAAACAAAACCAGAGTTGTATTGGTAATAACTATCTTATAGTACCAGGCAATAAGATGTGTTCGGAAAGATCCAAGAAAAACTGAACAAACTTTGCAATGGGGTGAGAAAAGAGAAGGGTGAAGGAGCTCTGTCTTGATTCTGTGTACTGAGGTTGCTAACATGTTTAGTGACGCAGCTAATGTGCAGATTTTTCGTAAATAATTTATATTGTGGCTGATATAAGATGTACATTTTCAGACAAAAAAATTTTTAAAGACACTTATTAAAGAAACCTTTAATTCACTTTTTCTGTCTGTCATGGGATATAGTCTTCCTCTGTTCAGAGCTTTCTAGAATCATTATGTACCCAAGCTTTGAAAATGTGTTAATTACTAGAATAGTAATCTTTAACAGTAATGGCAGAATACAGAGGTTTAGTTCAGCTTGGATAAGCATCTGAAAATGTGGGTGCTTGCTTGTTCAGGTTTACAGTATTTTAATTGTTTTGATGTAGGAATTTGATTCTTGCAGAACTGCAGTTTTTTGCCAGATGATCCTGTGTTTCCATCTAACTAGGCTATAGACAACAAGACATGAGCTATTTTTCCCTCTTCTGCTGCTCTAGTACTAAACACAATCTGGAGGTGGAAACTGGAAATAGAAAAGCAAATGGAAAAACAAGAATTAGATGTTATTCAAATGTCAGAGATCTTGTAGAAGATTATAAAGGCTTATGTACAAAGTGCACTTATTAGGCTTTTAAACATTTGGGAGGGATTTGCTCTACTTAATTCTTCTGGTAGGTGCAATTTTCAGAAAAGTTGTCTTTTGAATTGCCATGAAAATGCACTTGAATTACTTCATTTTGCAAAACAAGAGAGTAAGAAAACAACTAACATGCTGAAGCTTGCAGAAGATCTGTGTTCTCATCAAATCACACATGCCAAAGCCAGCTTTCACCATCATCCGTAGAACTTTGTGGGAATGAAAGCAGTGAGATGGGGAGGAAAAAAAAAAAAAGGGATCAGTATTCTGAGCAGGAGGCTTGGAGATGGAGGCAGCTGCACTAGAGGTGTTAGTACCAACATGCGTGGATGAATGTGAGCTGCTTTGCTCCCACCTGGCAGGGATACTGTGCGGATGGCAGTGTGGGGCACAGGTTTGAAGAGGGGCCTTGCAAGCCCACCTGCTCATCTCGCTGGGTTCCAGACTGCCACAGCCATGCTGCTCTGACATTCAGAAAACCCTTTGCTGCCAATTTCCGCCCCCCCTTTTGTTTTTCTCTCCCCTTGATGCCACCATAGCTATTGGTCCATAAAAAAAGACTTTATTTCTCTACATCTTGGGTTAATCTGTAAAATGTGGATAAATGTGCTATTTGTAAAATACTTTGGGTGCTAAAAAATGCAGGGAGCTGCGTGGCAGCCAGGGAAGTGCCGCAGCTTTCTGTTTAAGGAGTGTTATCGCTCTTTGCCCAAATCTAATATTCAGGATTTTTCCCATGAGGTTTTGAATCACAGGAAGAAGGGAGGGGAAGGTCTACTTTGCAGTGACTTGTGACTTCTACATAAAACATTTTCTCAGAACTAATTAAAACTTTGAGAAATCATCAGAACTTAAATGAATCAGTGCTGCGTAACTAACAGCTTATGTTAAAGGCTTTGAACAAATATCCACAATGCATCAGTAAACATGCAAATTACTTTTTCATGTTGGGATGTGTGTCACTGCAATGCTGTGCATTGATAAAAGATTTCTCTGTGTCTGTAGCTTTCCATACTTTAAATTTTATTGGTTTTCCTAACTTCTCTTTCAGGCCTTTTAATGTATGGAGGAACACTCTTTAAAATGATTTACCAAGCAAAATTCACTGTGCTTCAGCAATAACTAGCAGTTAACAAAGTGTCTAAATTAAGGACTGAAACAAAGCTGGAACCAGTTACTCTTTGATCATGGCTGTTAACTTCGGTAATCTCCTTTAAAGGGAATTACTGCAGCTATAAAATACTTTCCCATGGTTATGATGGCAGTTACGGAGAAGATTCATAACTTGTAGAACTTCTGTTGAGCGTAGCTCGTTCCTGAGTTCTTTAACTGGTAATGTAAAGTAAGCCTCAGTTTGGGAGGGGGGAGGGATTGGACCCAGTAATGAATACAATTAACGCCACAGGCTGCTTTTTCAGTTAGTTTTTCATAAGCAATAACCCACTATTGCTTGAGCTGTTTCGGACACTGTTAGGCTTTTTGGATCACTTCATACCTTCTGTCTGTGTGCATAACACATACTAGCAAGCAATACTGTTCTGCCTTTGTCTTGTTGCAGGGTAGTTAAAAGCTTGCAACTGCTGGCTGGCAGATGCTGTTGGCATCTAGTCTTTCATCCTCTGTAGGTTTTCCAGAATCCATTTGCAGTTGTCACCACTTAGCAGTTCTTTAACCTTGGTGCTCTTTGGTAGCTAAGGATGTTCTCTGCGTATAAGAGTGCAGGTCAAGAAAGAAATGTCTGCTGGTGCACATATCTCTAGTTTGAGCTGGCTGCTTTTCCTCAGGGGCACAAACATTGCCCAGCTTCCTGTGATAGCTGAAATCTTCGTTGGAACTTCCAGACTGACTCAGAGACTGTCAAAAGAAGTGGCGTGAAGCATTAGAGAAGATGACAGCCCATATTTCTGAACCTGAGAATGCCACCCTGGTAACAGACTACGGTGAACTTTTGTGTTGGCCCTGTCAAAGACAGCACATTCAAATATGAGCTTTAGGAAGCCATTGGCTTGTGCAGTGCTGGTTAAGAGCAAGCTGCATCATATTGGATTTATTTGTTAGGACAGTGTGCCAGCCCATAATGAACTGGGGCAATATTAATGCAATGGTACATTATGGACACTGACCACTGAGTTACCTTTTTTGCATATCAAGTCACTTCTGTTTCCAAACCAGTGTTTGCTGCCTTCAAAGTGAGAAGTTTATGGGGCTGTTCTGGAAGCAGTTAAAAGAATTCCAGTACCATTAAAGAGATAGTGAATGATATCCCAGGTTATTGCAGTGATGAACTTATATCACAATATTCAGTTATATCAACACAGCTGCAAGGAAGAGCAGGAAACTGCAGCATTTTAATGGGGAAAAGAAGGGAGAGGTGGAGTGGAGAAGGAATTCCTCATGCTGTCTTTGCCACCAAGGGATACACGTGTAACTATACCCTGCAAATTAAATGTTATGCTTTCATGCCCTTCTTATTCAGCATGCCTTAATTAAAAGCCCCTTTTCTTTGGTTCATGGATTCAAAACTGTGTAATGATGTTAAACAAACATCTGACTGAATTTCTATCTACCAGATTAATTTTGTATTAGTTTAGTGAATAATGGCATATCATTAAAGCGGGTAGTGTATTTAAACCGAAGTAGGACTTTGTCAGTGGAAGTGGGTGTCTTTCTGGGGTATTATGGATTTCAATTTGCTTTGAAAGAGAAAGAGGTATTTTTCTTCACAAACTATTTAAATTTTGCAACTATTTCACCAGAAAACTTGGATTAATTTCCCAACTACTCTCTACATAAAAAATAAGAAATGAATATAGAACAGTTGTATTTCTGAATAGTTGAGCAGAAGAGCTGAAAAGTATTCATACACTTCAAAAGTTGAATATGAATGAGTTTTTGTCCAGACATAGTTACAAGAATATAAACAATATCATACTTAGAATTGCAGAGCTGTAAGGATAAAAAGATCAGTGGCTTATGTAAACTAAATTCAGCTAATTAACACAAGATGATGGCATTTAGTTTCTCAGTTGTCTTCTGATAGCCTGTTGGCTCCCCACTTGCCTGATTAATGCCAGACATTGTTGCAGTCAGTGTTAAACTAGAGCTTTCAGAGCATGGACAGCCCCCTTTGTAGTGTGTTCCAGGCTTTGCCACTTCTTGCGGTGAATGGGTGGGTCATTTGTTGGTGAGGTTGGGTTGTTTGCTTCACGGGCTGTGCCCTGCTTAGGAGGAGATTGCTGCTCTTCAGCTCTCATGAAGATGAATCCTCAATGTTTGTTATGTGAAGAAACTACTTTCTCCCAAACAGGCCAGATAGTAGCAGAAGGTTGTCTTTCCTACTTAAGCAGAATACTTTGTATTAAACTTTACTTGAGTTTGTGTTTTGGAAGGTGTCCTTATTTTAGGTTAGAACCTGCATTAAGATGAGAATCTTGCTGTGCTGTACTCTGCATGTGCTGATCATGTTCCTGTATCCCAGATTTTCAGTATTTAGTTGAAAGTGAGTTTACACAAAGAAATGTCTATGGTTTTGTTGTATATATTTGGAAGCTCGACGAGTTTGCTTTTGTGCAGGATAGTTCAGGATGTGGAGGCAGAAATGTTTTGTTTCATAGAATGTTTTCTTAATTTGCATATGTTTTGAAACAAATTTCATACTTCATTTTAATGAGTTTAGATGGTGAGTCTAGGTAAAATGAGGCATAGTAGAGCATCTGTGTAGAGTAACATCAGTGCCAGAAGGGTAATTGCATGCCTTAAGAATAACATCACACTGGATTCTCCTTTTCCTCTTAGCTTTTAGAATCCAGCTATTGGTTCCTCTTTTGGTTTCAAAATCTCCTTCTTGGTAACAAAAGCCGACTTAACCACTTGATTCCAACAACTGAGTCCTGACCAAAAGTGTTGGAGGTGGCAAAACTTGTGAATGAGCTTGTGAGCGCCGGTATTTCTGTCCTGGTTTCTGAAAGGCCTTGATCATGATTATGAAGGAATCTCCCAGTACCTTTCTGAAAGGCTTCCAATGTGAGACTTAGCAGAAGGTTGTCCCTTCTTTTCTGCCAGGCTCATTGCACGAAGAACACTTTATTGGCTATGACCTCAATTTTCAGGCTCGCACCCTAGGTATGTACATCCTCCTAACATAACATGATGCAACACACCCACAATTTTTTCTGCCTACTGGTGTGTGACCACCATTAACCTTCGATATTTTACCCAGTCAGGCTGCTCACACCTGTCACGTACCATATGCAAAGCACTATTCCAGAAACAGAACTTCTGCACTTAAATATGTGTGTGTGTGACTTCAACTTGTCATGATTGTCAGTTCCCAGCTTCTTTCCCTTGCATTACACTGGTGAACTGGAACTCTGATAAAGGAGTTATGTACAGTGATGACAAGAATTGATTTCCAATTTCCTGTAGAATGACTCTATCATTGCTTGTGACTCAGGCAATTTAGCTTATATTACAGTGCTAGCTAGGGGCTATAGATCACCCTGACAGTCGTCTAGTCACAGAGCATGCTGATTTTGACAAGATATTGAAAGAGAGATTTTATGAGAGTTTTCTTTGTGATACAGCTTAAAGTACCATTTTCTGTTGTTGGATCATGTATAAAGAGATTTTGTATGAGACAATAAAAATATTGGGCTCACTTTGTCTAATTTGCCCTTAATCTTTGTGCTTGAGAGCCTACGGAAAAACCAAACAGCCCCCTTGTCTTGGGTCTGGTTTAGAACATGCAAGCATCTGTGTCATGTTGGACAGAAGTCCCAGGATCTTTTTAGGATTGGTGAGTAGCAGATGCTTAGGGGAAGAGTATAAAAAATGAGGCAAGACGTAAGAGTGGTCCTTCCCTGGTTGTGCCCTGGCAGATTCAGCAGTCAGTGTTCTGGAGCTTTGCTGAGTTGGGTGAGTAATACTGTACGGAAAGAGATGCGGTTGCTGCCCTCATTCAAGAATTTCTGTTGCTAAACGATGATTTGCTCTCTCACTATTGGAAACTATAGTACTCCACTTTTTAGTGATCTCATTAACTTTTGATGCTGCTGACCCGTAGGTAGAGTTGGGTGGTAGTTCAGTGTTCTGTTGCTAACACAAACTGCCTCAAGCATGCCCTTGTTCAACTGTGTCACTGTTAACTTCAGTGCAAGGCCTCTGTGACAGCTGAGGAGGGGACTGAGGGCCAGTGAGTTATCTGGGCTTCTCTGACATTCTCTGACATGTCAGTAAAAAGACAGGAGTGGACTTTAGCTGGGAAGGTCTCTCAGCTTCCCAGCTGTGGCTGAAGTGCAGGCCTTGATGGCAGCAAGTGATGTGCTATTTAATCTGAATGGGGCTCAGTGCTGCTGTGCTGTGTGTACTCTCACAGGGCTCAATAGAGGCAACAGTATTTTAATAATAAGGCATCCATTTGGAGATCAAGAAAGATATTTTGGGGCAGTCTGTGCCTGTTCATATGAAGCAGCCCATTTTGTTTTAGGTGCTTTGCTGAGAAGTACACTTCTATGATGTCTTGGGTACTCATGTTCCTTACCACTCTAATATCTGATTGCTTTGCACTTTGTCCTCACAAATGCTTCTGGAATGGGAGACACTCCCATTCTCCATTTTTGGCAAATGGAGAATGTAGAGCAAGACTTGTAAAGGTAGGTAAGTCACCAGAAGATGCAAAGAATTCTTCAGGAGCTGCAAAATCTCTCCCTATTTCTTTTTGCATTTTTATTTGAATATATCTCAAAATGTTAAAGGCTTTCTATTTCAGTTAAGCTTTAAGTATTTCTGAGAACTGATCCACGTGATGTGTTTAACTTCCCCAAGAGCCTCATGAGTCAGGGAATTAAACTAGGGGTTCTTTGCATCATAATAGCATTGTGAGTCTGCCGTTGCCTCCTCAGGTTAAGTGGAGCAGAAGTAGCCATTGCTTGTCAGTTTTGCCAAAACTTTTTCTTACAAAATGAGCAAAAGGGTAAAATCAGAATTCAGGCTTGAACAGCCCTGTACAAAACAGGGCATTGAAATGCTTAGCATGTGAAGTCCTTAAAAATATGACTCAGACACAACTGTCCTTCTCTAAAGCAACTTCCTTAAATTAAACCAATTCTCTTTCTATCTTTAAATGACAGTTTAGGGTTTAATTTTCCTCAGATTGTCAGGCAGGATGAAAACTAATGAAAACAAGCTTGAAACATTGGATTTTTAACTGGATTTTCAAATTCAGCATCTATAGTAAAATGACAGTTGTGAAAGTAAACCATATACTGATGTTAAGCTTGGAAACAATTTTTTTTCAAAGGAGAGGGCAAAGATGAACACTAGGTGGAAGAGGGGTAGCGAATGCCCCTAATTCTGTCCTGATGCACTAGGAAAGTATATTGATAAACTAATCTTACCATGTCAGAATTCAGACACTGGTAACAAGCAAAATGCTAACAGCAGTTTGGTTTCAGAGCTTCCATCTTGTTGAGAAGTCTGTGGTGAGGAGCTCTGGGTGGAACCTTCTGCTGTTTTGAGTATTGCAGTTTAATTCTATGACAGAAGCTTTTGAAGTGCTATCTGAATTTAGATTAAGCCCTTTGGGAACCTGGAAGACTAAGTTCTGCAGTAGGCTTCACATTTTTTGTCTAAATTGTGTTATGTGTCTTACTGGGGTTATAACAGTCATAACAGACTTGGCCCAGGAAGATAATTCTGAGAAGACCTAATAACAGCTTCACAATTTAATAGGACTCTTTACAAAGAGGTAGATTAGCTAATCTATGCAAAGATGAGAAAGAACGCTTAGAAAAATGGTGAGATGTGTTTGGAGGATGTATGAGTGCCAGAATTGTAAAAATACATTTAATAATGATGGGGAATGATAAAGGTTGTCCTCTGCAGGCTGTTTCCTTGAGTATTAGTCAGGTTTTTGCCTGAAATAAGCAGTGTTCTATTAAATTTTCATTTGGAAGTCTTGTAAATTGATAACTAAATTTCGTTCTGTTGTACTCTCAAAAAAACAGTGGTAGTTTGATGAAAAGTAGTAATACTAATTTCAGTATTTCTAATGATGTCTAGGATTCATAGGCATTCTTCATTTCAGGGCATTTGTTTGGGTAACTAAAAAAGAATAAATTAACTCTATGTGTTTCTGCTCTTGGAAATAGTGATTATACAGTGCAGACGTGGTCTTTGATTTGTGGTATAGCCTTTTGAGATGGAAAGAGCTGTGTTGTCTTATTGTTTTGAAAACTTTGTGGAACTGTTTGGCTATTATGGTATGCTACACTGTGGTAAATTTAGAGTGAAGCTTCCCGGGGCACTGTATTTGTCGGATTCTATTTTTAAATAAGTTTGGCTTTTAGGTCACTGTTCCTGTTATAGAGTAATCTGTATTTGGCAATTTTGGTTGGAAGGAAGCAGACTACAAAAAACAAGAAAAAAAAAATCCAAAAATGCTCTTTGCCCTTATGGCTGAGAACAACCTCAAGCCACACTTACCACCCTGGCTATATGTACGGAAGGGCTCAGGTGACAGGGAGTATAAGGCAGTGGTACAGATCCATTAGTTAGTATATCACAACATACTTGTTTTCCTGTGTAATGCAATGACATTTTTTTCTCCCTCCTGCCTTAGTAATTAATTAGTGTTTGGAAAACATTTAAGAAATGTAAAGCTCTCAGTAAGAGGTAAATGCTATTAATTGTAATTACCACGTAGGTTATTTCTTAGCTTTCGTATGGTTCCATTACATCTGGATAAACACCAAGGGATGTACACCTTCAGGGTAATTTGATAACTCTTGTTCTCTTAGCAAAGCCTAGATAATACAGTTTGTGCTTGTTTTATCAGTAGGAAAGGGAACAAACTACAAAGCTAGAAAATTTCCAGGGATTGCTCAGGTGTCTTTTAATTATGGCATGGTAAAAGTACCTTGTCTGCAAAATGATCAGGTTTGCTGAAGTAAAATCCCAGTTAGGTCTTGCACCTGAGTGATTGCTTGACCTGCATTTCTGAACATTGCTGTCTGGACCTGTGCAAACAGTGAATTCAGCTCATCTGTCCCCAAAATGTTTTTTTTCACCTTAAGCTTCCTGTGCTTAGTCTCCCCTGTACCTTGCTAAGCCTCTGACACTGTCACTCATGTTGTATGCATTAATGGCTTCAGAAGATTGAATGTGACAATATAATGGCTCTGTTCATACCTGTCAGGTACAGGCTGTATTAAGCAGTGCATGCGAGGCATTTTTAGCCTGTGATCAAAGTGATTGAGGGAGATATACCCCAGGGGTCTTTTTAATTGCTGTAAAAATGACTTTTACAGACAAAGAATTGCTGAGAGGACAGCATGATGGGGGATGTGCTCTCGCTTTTGGGAATTATGTCTGTAGCCTCATTGGGATCACAGAGGTATACTAAGGTATTCACACAACTGGACTGCTGCAATGGATGAAACCCTTTAGGAAGGTCAGGCTGGGGGATGGCGTGAAAGAGTTTCTCTGTATGTGAGAGAGCAGCAGGAATGCATGGAGCTCTGCTTTGAGGCACATGATGAGTCAGTGGAGGGTTTGCAGTCAGGTTATTAACAGGCAGACAACACAAGAGTATTGTGACGGGTGTCTGCCATGGGCTGTCTGTATAGGAAGAGGAAACAAGTCAGGCTGCCTTTAGACAACTGGAAGAAGCCCCATGTTTGCAGGCCCTGGTCCTCATGGGGGGCTTTAACCGCCTGCTGGAAGGGCAACGCGGCAAGGTCAGGCAATGCAGGTGGTTCCTGAAGTGTGTTCTTGAAAAATTGATGATCAAAGATGATCCAAGGAACTGACAATGGGAGGTGCTTGTACTTACAGACAAGGATGAACTGCTTGGGCATGTGAGTTTGTGGGGTGTCCCTGGATACAGCAAGCTTGAGATGGAGCTCAGGATCCTGAGGGAAAGAAACAAGGCAAACAGTAGGACTGCAGCCGTGGGCTTCAGGAAAGCAGACTCTGGCCTCTTCGTGGACTTGCTTTGTTACTTCTCAAGGATCATCTCCTTCAAGCTCAAGAGTGGGCCAACTGGATGAGCAGGAAACTGAACGTAGGTGACAGGAGGTCTGCACGGATAAATATGGAGCTCCTGACCAACCTCAAACATAAAAAGCATACAAGAGGTGGAAGCAGGGTCAGATGATACTGGGAGAATACTGTTTTAACATTTTCATTAATGACATAAATGATGGGACAGAGTACACCCTTGGCGAGTTTGCAGAATCTATAAAACTGGGAGGAATGGTTGATCCACCACATGACTGTATTGCCATTTGGAGAGATGTTGGTGAGCTGGACAAATGGGCCAGTGGGAGCCTCATGGAGTTCAGCAAAGTGCAAAGTCCTGCAACTGGGAAAGAAACGGTCCCTTTTATCGTACAGACTGAGGACTGCTGGGCAGGAAAACAACTTGGCAGAAAAGGCCTAGGGGTTCTCGGGGACCAGAAGTTGAGCATGAGACAGCAAAGGTCAGTGTGTCTTCAACTGCATTAGGAAGAGTGTAGCCATCAGGTTGAGGGGGAGGTGGTCCTTCCAGTTCTGAGCTCCCCAGTGCAGCAGAAACAAGGATGTGTCCTGGGAGACAGTCAAAACCTGCCTGGATGACAGGGTCCTGGGCAACCTGCCCTACTGACTCTCCATGAGCAGGGTGGGAATAAATGATCTCTAGAGGTCCCTTCCAACTGTGACTATTCTGCCATTCTGTGATATCTGTATTCCCTTCAGAAATTATTTGTATGCAAATGATGCTTGCTCTGTTCTTTTTAAAGCAAATAATTCCTGGGCAGTGAATAGTTTATAAATTTTAGAAGGGGATTATAAAATGCAGCTTGTTATTAAATTTGGCTGTTACATCATGGTGAGCTGCACATGATTAATATGGTTCTTATGTTGAAATAAGGTAGCAACTGGGATCTCTTGACAAAGACAGCTTCAGGAGATAGAACTGGAATCTGAAGACATTCTTGTCTGTGCACTGAATAATTGCAAGGGAGTTTGAGCTTTTTGCTTTCAGTGCCAGCCTGACTAGCCTGTGTAATTGTACACGGTAACAGCACCTACATTACTTTAATAATATGTTATTTATTCTTGTTCTGCCTACATGCTATAAAAAGGGATAACCTTTACAGAGTAATACAGAGGTATTAGCTAAGGCTTTCCATGTGTGGGAGGAAACCAAAGCAAAGGATACTAAAGTGTATTGTAAGTCAGAAGTAGTGTTAGCAGCTCTAGATTTGTCCCAATAAGCTAAATGGGACTCTCATTCAAAATACGAAGCTGAAAAGATAATATTTAGAAGGAACAAAGGCCTGGAGAAATAGAAATAATTCATGTCAAAGTGTTGTTTTATATCTAGTAGTCTTGGGGAAAAAATGGTCTTGTAGAAGTGAACATTTTGAGAGGGAGCAGGTGTTGAACTGATCTCTTATCTGCCCTCTTTGGCTAATCAGATGTGTTTTATTGCATGTTGTATTGGACTATCAGGTAGCAGATGGTCATGGTAGCTGCAGATGTGTCTGTTATAACCTCTGGTATGTGCTAATACAGTTGCAGTTGACCTTACCCAGAAGTTGAAGTGGAAGAGGGAACTGGATGTACAGGGAGGTGCAGGTATGCATTCCTGCAGAGGTGACTGCAGAGTCTGTGTAAGCTGGCAGTGATGGACCTCAAGTACATCCAGGTCTGTACAGATGTTTTGGTCCCTGTGTCCTGTTGGTGTTTTGAGACTGATCTCAGTCTTGGTTGGTAGGCAGGCTGTAGGAAGTCCTCTGACCACAATGGACTGCATCGAGGCAGATAAAGTTCAAGGTATGAAGCTTTGGGAGCATAGTTGCTGTGAAGCTGTTACAGAGAAGCAGCTGTCAGGTGTTCCTCCTTTGGCTGGCTTGGAGGGCAGTGGGGGCAGGAAATCACTCCTTTGCAATGAACGGTGAAGCTGGAGTCAGCCATATGCTTTCCACTATGCAAGTTTTTTCTCCAGTGATACCCACTTAGTTCCGAACAGAAATGCATTGAAAAGATTAGTGGCAGAACACTTGGAAGCTGGAACCACTCAGGACTAATGATATAATTAGTCTATGAAGCCATTTGTAAAGCAATTATGTACTATTGTTTTCTTTTGTTCTATATCTTTATAAAAGAGAGCCATCTTGGCAGGCTGTGATGTGAATGCATTGAGCTGTCTGTCATGTAAGAATATGAATAATTTGTGTGTGTATTTATAAAGGAAAAATGATGCTTTTACAATGTGACTGAATTGTTTACATTTCAAAAATCTTTGTACAGAAACAGCTTGCTGTTAGAATTTCTGATGTGGCCAGTGTTTTTCAATAGGTAGTCTTGTAACTTTTGTGGAAAGTTTTTGTGGGTTTATTTATTCCACCTCCCCCCAAAGAATGTTATTAGATGTGCTGTTCAGGTGCTAGAGGTTAGGGGTGCTAATTATTAGAAATAAGAACTATTACAAATGAAATGTGGCTTTTTGCAACTTTTTTCTTTTAACAAGCTCTTACCTTCTAATTTTCACCTAAATCTGCAGGAGGGTTCTGTGCATAGCTGTAACCTGTCAGTATATGCCTAGCTTTTATTTGTTATTCTGTGTGGGCATTGGATTTTTTTTTTTTTTGGTATGCCTAAGCATGTGAAACTGGCTGCTTATGGCTTGGACGGGTATATTTACACTGGGTAAAAGCTGTTGGATGACTGGGCCCAAAGGGGGGTAGCGAATGGAGTTACATCCAGCTGGTGGCTAGCCGTAAGTGGTGCTCCCCAGGGCTCAGTGCTGGGGCAAGTCCTGTTTAATGTCTTTTACTGATGATCTGGACTAGGGGATTGAGTGCACCCTCAGTCAGTTTGAAGGTGACACCAGGCTGGGGGGAGTGTTGATCTGCTGGAGGGCAGGAGGCTCTGCAGAAGTGTCTGGGCAGGCTGGGCTGGTGGGCCCAGCTACAGGCTTGGGGCAGGGTGGCTGGGAAGCTGCCTGGTGGGAAAGTACTTAGGGGTACTGGTTGATGGCCGGCCAGACATGAGCCGGCAGTGTGCCTGGGTGGCCAAGGAGGCCAGTAGCGTCCTGGCTGGTATTTGAAATAGCATGGCCAGCAGGACCAGGGCAGTGACCATCCCCCTGTACTTGGCACTGGTGAGGCTGCACCTCAAATACTGTGTTTGGTTTTGGGTCCTTCGCTTCAAGGGGACATAGAGGTGCAGGAGCATGTCCAGAGAAAGGCAACAAAGCTGGTGAGGGGCCTAGAGCACAAGTGTTATGAGGAGCCTTGAGAGAACCTACTTTGTCAGTGGGCATGTTTCAGACAAGACACGTGTTTCTGTGACATTAGTGTTGCTTTTGGCTTGATTCAACTGAAGACCTGGTGATAAGGTGCATTTGTTGAATCACTGCTACTCATGATAGAGAACACTGAGTTGTAATCTGTAGGTAGTAGGAGACTCACCTGCAGAAATTGTTAGTTGAGTAAATTTGTACTATAGGAAATATGGACTGCCTTCCTGGGATGAGTAGTTGAAGCACAACATAGGTATACCCGTCTTAATTTGTTAGGCTGAATTTGTTTATGTGAAAATACTGTAATCTCAGTTTATAGAACAAGTACAAATTTCAAAAGGAGCTTTAAAGCAATAATTTATGAATCTTTTAGGTGCAGAAAACCAGAAGTGGGTAAGTGATCAGACAGTGGTGGAGTCAAAGCTTGAAGAGAGATGGAAAGTACTGAGGAAAATCTCAGATGTAAGCAGAGAGAAGCAAATGTTACAAAATATTTCTAAGATTCCCTGCGCCCCTGCCCCCCCCCCCCCCCCCCCCCCCGTTTTTGCTTTAACCGAGGTGGAAAGAGAGCTGTGTAATACGGGGGCTTACGGGGAGAACCAAATGTTTCCACTTGGAAGACACTTTCCTGCTGCCTGTGCTGCTAGTTTGATGGGCAAAAGCAGGCCACTTTGTTCTTTTTTGCATTTTGTTAAAACTTGCATTTTACTGTCAAGGAATGTGGCTCAACTAAAAATAAAAACAGTGCTAAGGGTTAGAAATCATTGTTGCTTATTGCATCCTGTGTTTCCACCTGAGGAAAACCTTGGCTCTCTACAGCTTTGGACGGCGTGTCATTAAATCAGGTGCCTAAATTTAAGAGTTCCTTAGAGGAACTCTGGTTTCCTCTCATTATTTTCTCCTGGCAAAATATTCTTAATAATGTGATATCACAACATTTTGGCAATTGAGTATGAAATGAATGATCTTACATTTTACAGATCTTACAGATTACAGAAATGCTGGAGAAGTTGAAGATAATTGTGTTCATCATATGTTAATCTCCAGCTTGGCTTCCTGTGAATCACTGAGTAAGTTCTACAAGAAGAGATTATGCTCTCCAAGCATTTATCATCTTGGATTTTTTTTACATAAGAGTAAAACACAGGCTATGAGAAGTGATTATGAATCTCTGTTGAGTAAGGGATCATAGGAATTAATCCAGCTTTGTCATATGTAACTCTTATTTCCTCCTTTAAAATCCTGTATTCAAACCTTGAAAGTCCCCATTAGGTCATGCACTTGACTTGTTAACTGAACAGTCTCTAATGCCTTCTTTTGCTTTGTCGTCCCCACCCCACCCCCTTTTTCTTTTTTCTTCTTTTTTTCTTCCACATAGATTGCATGGGTGTGTTTGAGTTGACTTTTCACTTCTGCTACATGATGGTAATACCGATAATTTCCAGTTTTGTTGACTGGGGTGTTCTTCACTGATGGCCGCTGCTGCTTCTGTGAATGCAAAATACAGCGTGGAGAGTGCTGTGCTTGTTACCTGGCTGAGTTTTAATTTGTTCAAGTGTTTACCTCCTGAGGTTTTTTCCTGATTCTGCTTTGTGTGCTACCTAAAAGAACAGCCTTGATGATAGAATGTAACGAGCAATTTTGTGGTAAGAATTTTGTTTTCTGTTGAAATCTGAATGCCAAATGACCATGACCCAAACATTAGGAAGCACCTTCCAGTTAATGTTGCTGAACTATGTATAAACCATCATGAAAGTATTTCAGGTGTATACATGAGACTGCACCTTGAAGCATCATAGATTTCTTTGAAGTGGAGGTGTCTGCAGCATTAATAATACACAAATTTGGCATGATAGCAGGAAGGAGCTGTCATGAGGTATTGTCAGTTCACCTACTGGAGCCTTTAAAGTGCTAATTTAGATATCTAAAACCAGCTTAAACCAGAGATACTTTGCAAATCAGAACTTGGCCACTTCAGGCAAGGTTAAGGTAGGAAAAGGAGTTTCCCTTGTTTACACCACAATGGAAAGAAGATGGAGGACAGGAAAAGAACACACAAATGACATGAAATTATTACTGCAGCTGTTCATACAGTCCTATGGTATCTGTGTGTCTGTCTGCCCTCTTTGCCCCTCTTAGACTATTTCTTTAGCATCTTTTAACCAGTGTTAACCAGATCTGAAGAAATGAGCTCAGACTTACTGTGTTCCTGCATGATGTTAACTGGTTAGAACAGTCTTTGAGCAAAAGCCTACAGTGTGGTGACTTCACGCATTGGACCCCCCATGGGAGAGTGCTTTTTTGCATGCCTAACCTGTAGAAAAAGTGTTCCCATGTCAGGCGGCAGCAAGAGCAGGGCAAGGCAGTAGCCAAGGATGGTGACAGCACAGGGTGAGCAATGGCTGCCATGCTGGCAGGGCAGAGCCCCACAGCACCTGGGCTGGATGAGCACATCTGGGAAGTGAAGGTAACAACCAGGTCTAATGTCACTCCTGGAAATCCTGATTTGGAGTTGGGGTCGGAGCTGGGGACAGGTACAGCTGTGACTCAGCCAGGGCTGGGCCAAAGGCCTGGGCTTCAGCTTAGGTGGAGCCCCTGGGCAATGGGAAGCAGGTGGAGGGGGGGGATTCCCAGCCACAGACTGCAAATCCCCAGGCAACCCGTGCTGTTAGCCATGCTGCCAGCACAGGTGTTTGTTTTCAATGAGGTGTTTCTACAGTAAACCCATGAATATTTTCTATTCTTTGCCAAAGAACCCTTAAAATAATTTAATGTGGATGCTATTTCTGATAATGTAGATCTATGGTATTTCTTAAAAAATGCTTGTCTAAGGAGGGTATGTCTTGCCAAGAATGAACATCGACATTTGTTACAACAAATGCTGCTTTCTTTTTGCCCAGTCTGCAGCCTTTGAGGAAGTATCAGACACATGGTATTTGCAAAAGATGTATATTATTTCAACAAAATTTTGCCCACATTTTCATATACGATGATTGAGAGTGACAGTGAGGTCACGTAGTTGTAAGTGGCTTTTTGGAGATGATAACATCTAGAGCAGGAGTGGGAGTAATTTATACGCAAATTATTTGCTATGCCTGTCTGTTGGTGCCATTTACTAAAAAAATATTAATTGTAATTAATTTAATCTGGTCCTGTGGAAATATAATCTTGACAAAGTGTGTTTCTTGCTGCCACAGAATGCTATTAGCTCACTGAGTTTTATGTGTTGTTAGTAATTTAAGTACTGTACCAGTCAAAATAACTGCAAATTGCTGGTACCAGATGTCATTAATGTAGAAAAGCATTTCTCCGCCCTAACCTTATTTTCAGTAATGTAAAGAAAAAAGCTGAAGATATTGTGCAGTTAATTAGGAAATTAACTGTTACCTAGTAATCTTGCATTATATTTTTTTCTAAAGAAAATGCTTTCTTCTGTATGCAGATCAGAGAATGAAACGTAGTGTTATTATTAATTCCTCCACTGTAGGAACTGGTGGGGAAACTTTGCTTAAAGCATTTTCAGTTGGCAAATGCAGATAATCTCAAGTCAGTCTTTTTATGCACAAGCTTATGTGCATGAATTAAAATATCACTGAGGAGATGGGGAAGCAAACTGAGTGGGCAGGTGACATCAAAACTGCTTCCCAAGGGAGATAAGAGAAACCCTGCTGCAGGTGATGGAGATCTAGACTCAAAGCCCTGCTCCACATGATTGCCAGCTGGACTAGAATTTGGGCTTCCAGCTTTTCCCTGGGGAATGCCCTCAGCCCTTGGCTGCTGATGTTCATGGGGATAGGTAGTACTTAGGCTGCACAGATATTCTTGCTGTATGTTCTTTGCCTTGCTCCTTTTTTGCTATTCGTTGAAGTCATTCATTAAATGTAAAGTGTAAAACTAAGTGTGACAGACTTCTTGAGCTTGAAAATATGCTTTGGAACTAGGCAAGGTCCTTTTCTCCTTTACTGTGACTTGGATCAAATTGAAGTGAAAGGGAGAGAGTAATACTTGGGGGAAAGGAAGGAAGGTGCCAGCCAGAAGGTATTCACATAGCAGCAGTGGAAAAGAGGTGAATGCAAAGATCAGAACAGAGACAAGGTGTTGAGTAAAGAGAAAGCAGTGGTGGGAAAAGGTAGAAAAAGAGAGAGACTAAGAGTAAGTGGTAAAATGAATGATCAAATATAAAAAGATGAGAAATTGAGAAGAATCAAGGTACAAATGTACGAGTGCTAAAGTGAAAGACAAGTGAGAGCAGGACAGACAGTCTCATGACTCTCTAAGCACAGCTGGCTGAAAAAGGAGGTGAACAAAGGAGAAAAGGGTCAACAGGCTTATTGACTGTCAGTCAAGCCCTTGACCTGCTCGCTTGGAAGGACTATGATTTTGATAGTGGAGTCTGAGGTTCATAGTGTAGGAACAAGCTGAGGAGTCTTGCACCTGTTTATACAAGTGATGAGAAGTTAGCCTGAGTGCCATGGGTGCTGAAGGGGCGCAACAGAAATTTACTGCCTCCTCATGAAACTGTTCCCTTGGAGTAGTAGAAGGGTTACTAAGATGGGTAAAGTATGGGCAGAAAACAATCTAGCTGAGAAAGAATGAGAAGCAGTTGCTGGAAAGTGAAACCAGACGAATTCAGATTAGAAGTAAGGCAAGTGCCTTCAACAGTGAGATGGATTACCCAGAAAGAGGTGAATTTTCTGTTTCCAAATATGTTATATCAGTATTTTCCTTTCAAATGTGGAAGCTAGTTATAAGCAGAGGCAGTCTTACCTATTCTCCTTTCAACATTTTCAACAAATGGATCAAATATTTGCCACAGAACTGTGCTTGGAGCTCATGTGGTCACTTCTTTGCCACAAGCCCTGCTTTCTTTTTCCACTATTATTTTCCTGAATATTGTTCCTTAATCTTAAAACCAGGACCAGGGAAGTAAAATGGAGCAAACTGTTTATGAAAAGACAGCTGAGGGGAGATGAGCTAACAGATCGTTGCAGGCTGCTGTTGAAAGAGGATGTTGCAAGGATAAAGTGTGCCTCGTTCTTCATACCTCCTCAGGACTGGCTAGGTAGTAAATGTGACCTGAAATTGCAGTTGAGGATGTTTCAGTCTAGATGTGAGGGGGAAACTTTTCAAGTTAGGAAGGAAAATGGGAGACTAGATTTACTTGCCAGGCCTGTGCAATCTCAATCGTTAGAGATTTTCAAGAAAAAGACAGATATCTGTCTGGATGGCTTAGATCTCAGTAGGAAGATGGGCTCGAGTGATTCATAGACCTTTTCATTCAGAATTTCTAGTATTTTTCCCAGATGGGTGTTTTTGTGAGTTTTCATTTAAAACGTATTTTGTTCAAAGGGGTCCTGTTTCCCAAGTGGCTCTGAGTTCTTTGTCAGTGCTCTCATTTCTTCCTCGTTCATCAGTCTGAATGTATTTGTAATATCAATTCCCTCTGCTGAGTTTGCTTTAGTTAGTTCTTATTGATGGAAACATTCCTTTGTAAAGGGTTTCATCCCAATCCTTTTGGGAACTTCCTAGTAATGGCACCTCAGATGTCAAGTCCCCATTAATGCTGATGTTTTCAAGCTAGGTAGATATTTTTAATCCATTTAATGTGTACTTTAGTCATGTTGTATTCTCAGGTGCTAATTTAGAGGTCTTATATGAATGATTTATACTATTGACCTAACTGGAAGACAAAATCAGGTTTGTTGAACAAGAGCTAGTCTCCAGCAAATAACTTTTGCTGGCACTTATTATATTTCTTGCTTTGTCTTGTGTTGCTTGAATGCCATGTTAATCATTCCATTCACCTGCAACTATTAAATATTGGAATAAAGGTATCACTCTTGCAATCTTTGGGAATGCACAAACTTAGCCTTGAATCGGGGGCTAGTGTTGCTTGAAATTAATTGTATCACTTAGGGTTGCTGTTTTTTTTTTATCCCTGAATTTTGGGACAGTGAGGCTTTTCATGAATCTTCATCCGCTTTGGAAAAAGTAGATGTACAAAACTTCTTTTATATATATCTCTTTTTTTTTTTTTTTTTGTCCTGTGAAACAATTGTTGATGTATTATGTTTTTATTGAAGCTAATAATTTTACCTCCCCTATGGAAAGGAATGCATGGCTATGGCTAAGGAAAACAGGAGAAAGTGAAGAGTTTTCAGATGTGCCCTCCTGGAGGACTGAAGTGAACTGCTGGCTCATTGCAATGCAAGGCTGTCAGTAGCATAGAAAATAAATACGTAAACGTCAGAAACCACTGCAGATTTAGTGGGACAACTTTCAGAAGAAATGTATCAGCTTGGAGTGATCAGCTTTGAGAACACATCAAGAGCTGTCAACACAGCCCAGGGCCATAAATATTTAATTTATCTTGACCCTTTTGATGTTGACAATCAGTGTTGTTCTCTTCTGCTGCAGATCTGGGACTATTATGCTGACAGTGATACCAGTCAGTTTGTCAAATGGAATGACACTATCTCCCCATATTCTGTTCTTCATGGTCATGGGATCCTGTCAGAAGCCTTTGCGCACAGTGCATAGACTGTGTGAAATTTATAGCTGCAATCCTATTTAGAAGTAGAACAGAACAGCATAATTAGGTAATATGTCTTGTTAATGATAGTTTTATGCAACAAGGTATACAAAGTAAAGCTGTCTGCCTGCAAAAAAAAAAATAATACCCCAACCCACATTAACTAATGATAAAATTCTGAATGCTTGTAAAAGTCAAATGTTAACATTGTGGTTTTGCTTTGCCACCATTTTTTTAGTTTATCATTGCATTAAATCCATTCAAAAATACTTGCACCAAGTTAAAGGTATGATTTATTTGTAGCAAGTGTTTCTTTTTTAGCTGATTTTGCCTGTTATAAAGATTGCTGGAGAAGCAGGGTATGGCTGTCCAGCAATTACACTGGCACATTGATTCCATAAGTCTGGAGAGTTTAAAACGGAGTGTTTTAGTGAAACAGGTGAGTCATGTTAAGTGAAGCAGTTAAAATGGTTGTTCGTTTCAGCTATCAAAGAGAGAGGGAGAATTACACCTAAGGTAAATGGATTATTATTGGTCATCAGAGTGATGATAATTTTTAATGTAGCATGTTTCATACAAGTAGAATCTCAAAACTGTAAGATTTCCTATGCAGTCAATTCTGGCATCCTAGCAGATCTTTTGGGACGTTTGGTTTGATTCAGCAACATTTACGCAATGATTTATGGGTTGGAAATAGGGAATGTTGCTACCATTTGAAACCTGGTAGAGTGCTTTCAGGGTCCATTTATGTGTGTGGAGTCTGAAGAAATGACATTACCACTCAGCTCTTCTCAGAAGTGCTACAGACATTTTGTGGTTATATATCTCCTCCAGAAAAAGGAGGATTAGTGGAAGTATGGTATGTCCTAGTATCACACAGCGACCTTAAACAAGGTGCCACTTCCTATATCTGTAACAATCATTATTTTTCTGTTTTTTTTTCCAACCTGGGGCAAGACAGGACTATATCTGACTGATACTAATCATATGATTGGAGTCCTGCTGGATTGGAATTTCAAACAATATAGCAGTGCTGGTGGTAATAAAATGTTCTAATTTACTCTGTGGGTAAGAGTACAAATAGGATGAATAAATGTGATTTCCTGTCCTGCAGGGTTTCTTCTTTGTAAGCAAAAGCAGGCAACTGATTGAAAAGGTGTTAGAGCAGGGTATTTTGTGACCGGATCACAATGAATCACATATGAGAGATGCACATTTTCACAAGTATGTCTTTCTCACAAATGTTTTCATTTATATAATTTGTGAAATATGTTATGTAGTGTTCTGTTTATCAATATTTGTGGTTTTACTACCGTGGTTCCCAGCTATCAGTAC
This sequence comes from Falco punctatus, assembly GCF_963210335.1. Taxonomy (NCBI): domain Eukaryota; kingdom Metazoa; phylum Chordata; class Aves; order Falconiformes; family Falconidae; genus Falco; species Falco punctatus. The sequence goes on along the minus strand of NC_137580.1, from coordinate 103,391,268 downwards.
TGTTGTGGTTCCCAGGTATCAGGATGGAGTGGTTGGGTTGAGTTGAACCTGATGGGAGATGGAGTGTCTCAAAACCATGAAGGTGACAACTCTTGAGGTTTTTCTTTCACCTACCAAGGAGCCCCATGTATATGAAAACCAGTGGAATTGGGCATAATGTTGCAATTTTGTTTATGATGGACCCTGAGTTCCTTTGTTAGACTGGGAGCACTTTTCCTCCCTGCTTTATCCTAAAGACAAATCCCAGCAACATGACTTCGTTTCAGAGAGCAGGTTGATGGAACCATGTTGGCTGTTAGAATATAATTTCATCCAACTTCTGCTGTTTGTTTGGCTGGGTTTTTTTAATCCTAGTGAAATGGGCTGCTCTTTTGATAGACTGTGAATGAAATGTGCCACAGGTAGGTGACTGAGCAAGCTCTGTGTGTCACTGAAATGTGTGTCTTGTCTGAATAAGCACCTGTTCAGCATTGGCCTGTTACGTGGTGACTGAAAAAAGAAGAGTGAGTATGGGAATTCAAATAAGTGTTGCACAAATGTTTGTCAGTAAAGCTGGTTACCATCTATAATAGCTAGCTGCAAAATCACACTAGTTAGGAGCATTTTCATACAGATTGTAATCTCTGCTTTAGAGTAGTGCTTTTGAACTAAGAGCTGTAGGCTACATCCAACCCACAAGGGACAGCTAAATGATCTGGCAACGGTCAGTACAAGTTGTTTTTTTCACCTGGTGGCTCTGGGCAGGTTGAAGGAAGGGAACCAGTTCTGTCTGTCTTCAGCACTGGATTATGCTCTGGTCCATTATGAATTTACCTGTGCCCAGGGAAAAGAAAAATCATACCACCTACTCAACTTTTTCCTCAAACTGTAGTAATTTAATTAAAATTTGGAAGTACTTGTGTGAAGGGAACAGTTTGGGGAGTTGACTGTGGCTTCAAAAGAAAAAGATAACAGTATTTAGTTCTCAGAGAGAGGTTACGTATCTTGGAGTTTATAGTATTTTCTTCTTAATTTATGGTGAATAAAAGCAGTGTGACAAAATGCAGTACAGGAATACATTTTTTTTAATAAATTGTTTAGCAGTTGGAAAAAACTGAATTAAAATATGATGGGAGTCAGAGCATAAACACTTACAAAGAACAATAATCAATAGGTCTAAATGTTGCATCTTGAGAAAAAAAAACACAGAATGTTTGTTCTGAAAGAAGTCCTACCTCAAGGCATAATAAAAAATGTGACCAAAACAAACAGGAAAGAAAAAGTATGTTGAAACAGCCTCATTCTGAAGGAGGGTGAAAATGCTCTTTTGCAACTGTATGATTGCTTTGCTCTTATTTAAATGCATTTTGCAATCATCTTGCAAATTTCACAGAATACGAATGTTTAAAAACATTCTCTGGGAATTTCTTCTTCCCTGCAAAGTGGTGCTTTGTCTATTTTACAGTTATTTCTAGAATATTAACAAGTCTGTTAAGAAAAAGCAAAAAGTAGTTTGTGTGCACATGGAAGTGCGAGATTCAAATGTCCTTATGAAAAAGAAGGAAATCTCTGACCCATTGGGTACATGTAGAAGAGTGACCAGCAAAGTGACCATGGTAATTAGCTAAAATGGGAGTCAACAGGCAGTCCAGTGCTTGCTTGGATGGATTTCCTCTCTCTTCAGATCCACCGTTGTCTCTCAGCTGCACTCAGGGACCATAGTGTTATCCCAAGACCTGTATTTTATAATCTTGCTTAGTCTTTTTTTTTTCTTTATTGTCAGCTTAGATGGTAGGTTTAGAGCATTGTGAAGAGTGCATGTGCATTACTTATCTGCTTCAGCTGTCTGGAAGGGAAACAAATAGAGCACTGCAAAACTAGCTCATACCAGCTACCTGGGGCATACTTACACTCTGCTACGGTTAGTACCTGGATGCTGTACAATTCTCTGCTGTGCTTTTCCTGAAAACACTTTGTGAGATGCTGAAGTGCTTTAGCTCCATTTCACTAATGGGCAATTGAGCTTCTCTACAAGCAGAGGAGACATGGAGTCCCCTTCAGATACTCCAAAGTGTTTTAGACCCCTTGCTTAATAGGTGATGAATTTCCCTCTGGACATACCCACTTCTTTGCATAAGCTTAAGAAAAACATAAACAGCTTGCTTAGACTTGTGCAATTAACTGCTGGTGATTGACTGCCTAGAGAGATTAGATGGGACTTTCATACTGATTCAGGCATCAAAAGGTAGATCAAGTGAATACCTAAGTTGTGTTGTTCAGAGAGGTTTGTATGCTTGCTCAGGAGACAGAAAATGTCCTGGGCAATACTTTAGCCATCCTTCCTATTCCTTAACCCTGTTTGTTTGCTACTTGTTCCCCTTTTGGAATTCCCTCTGAACTTTCTGGTGGAGATCTTTGCTTGTGGGGGGTGTTCCATGTGGGTGTTGGTATCTCGTGTCTTTACTATTTCAGTTGAGGCTCTAATGCTAGAGATGTCTCATCTGGTTGGTTCTGAGTATCAGAAGAATTAAAATATAATCAAACAAACCCCCTATATTTGACTTCTAAAATCAAAGAAACCTCCACGAACCAGTGTTGATAGTATCTTCAAAACTCGGAAAGTTACATTTTGGATCATTTTGGTTCACCATTATGTTTTGCGTATCTGTCTTTGTAACTTAGTGGAATGTGTTACATCTGAGTGTCTACTGTTGAGTATAAAATAATTCTATATCACTTATTTTCAGGCTTTGGACAAATTGCTTTTTAAATTGAAAGAAGCTGAGCTGACCTGATGATTCATCAATTTAGGAAGGTAACTGCTGAGATTCAACTGCTTGCAACCAACACTTCTTCCAGCCTTACTTGAAGAGTTGTAACCTCAATAATTAGCTCTGACTTGTAGTAGTTTAGCCAGGAAACAGAGGGGATTATTTGTCTGTAGTATCCTTTTTTTTTTTTTTTTTTTTTTTTTTTTTTTTGGCACATACAAGCCTTATATTGCACATGAATAAAATAAAAAGAAGTCTGTATGTGTGTGGCAGATGGGCTGGAATTCTTTCCTCTGAGGAATTCAGTTGGGAAGTGAAATGTATATTATGTTTTGTTCCTGTCTTTAAAGTTAGGAAGAAAGCAACTCTACAGGAACTTGGGGAGAGGTGTTCATGAGGTGTTTCTATCAACTGTTGTTCACAAGCAGACAGAAGTAGATAACGTTTAACAGGAAACAGGAGTTTAAAACCCCCTGTGTGGGGCACTGAGAGAGACCCCAGATGGTGAATCCAGTGCCTCATGGAGTGACACATCCACGGGCTACTTTCAAGCTGCCAACACAGCTGGTGCTAAATCTTCCAAGCAGGCCAGATGTTGCTTCTCTCTCTTTGCGTGGCGGGGACCCAAAGAGAAACAGAGGCCTTACATTTTCTCTGTTTTCACACTACCATATGGGAGTGGGATGCAACATGGATGAATTGAATTGTGTCGAGTTTCTGAGATATGTTGATAGGTTTACCTCCATTCCTTGCTGCAGCAACTGCTGATATGTTGAGGGCCTTTTAGGTTCTTGCTTTGGATTGCTGAGATAGGCATCCAGAAAGGCATGGATTCAAAAGCCTTGCATCTGCAAATGGTTTTAGAAAAATTGTGGAAGGAGAATAGCTTTGGGTTTTTTTCACGTAAAGGCAGAATTGCTGTGTCCTGGCAGTGTTAGAAAGTACGTTAATAGGATATATAAGACTGGAAAGATCATTGAAAATGAAGGTAGAAGAAAACTGTTCATGTTACAAGAATAAAGACCAAGAAGCCACAGTCATGAATAGAGCCCTGTGGCAGTAAGTATGGGGTGAGATGGCAGTCTACCTGACGCTTTACAGGAAGCAGGCAGTGCGGTCCAATGTGGAGTATATTTTCCCAGGGGTCTTGGAGGATGCTGCACCTAATTCCAGAGCTACTGCTGACCATGGCCAGTTGATCCAGTGCTCTGTGGCTGGCTGCTTTGCCAGTTGTCCTTCTGAACTGGTTTTGGAATTGTTTTGCGCTGCACGCAGTCCTTTTATCAGCTCCTGCCGACAATGGGCACATATATGATGCTAAGGGGCTGTACCTTCTGACAAAGATAACTGCTGTCATAGTGTAAACAACAAATGGAAATGCTGAAGTTAAAAAAAAATGTGTAGTCTCTGCATCTTACTAGAGTGTGGCAAAGGGTTTTGTTTGGGTGATGGGACTGAAGTCAAGATCTGTTTGTTCCCCCCTCCTCCCCCCAGCAAACTGCCATCCTTAGCTCCAAGCCCCATCTGCTGAGGCTGTTGCTGGCAGCATTGGATCTGTTCATGTGCCAGCTGAGGTGCTGGCACTTCGTGCGTTTGCGACACAGGACTGTCTGTTTTCTCTTGCGTTTCAGGCTATGCCTGTTGCATAGATGTGTGAAGTGAGGAAGGTGCTGTGGTGTTGCTCCAGCTCTCAGTGCAGGCCTGTGCTCCAAAGCTTCCCAGCTACTCTTGAGCAACACCCAGCCTAGCCAAGAGCAAGTATCCTAATGCTTCAGCCCTGTCCTGCCACGCAGACTGGGGGTCTGCTAATGCACCGCAGTGCACCATTCAGGTTACCTACTTGTAGAACAGGACAGGCTATCGTTAGGGTACATTAAGAGGTCTTCGCAGCAGTCTGCCTGCACTACAGTCGATCTAAGAGAGCAATAGCTTTTAAATCCAGCCTTCTGTGTTGTGGCAGCGTGTGGGTGCCTAGAGGCACTGAAGTACTTCCAGCCAGCAAGAGGGAAGTGGGAAGAGTGAATGTGCATTGCTATTATTATTAATAATAATATTAATGAAAAAGCTCCCAAAGATCAAGGACTTTCAAATTAATTATTCCTAGTTACAATATACAGCACAAAAAGAAGCTGCCTAAACCAATAATGGACTTCTGGTCCTTTCCTTATTAAATTAATTTTGTTTCAGATCCTCAGCTTTTTCCCCATCTGTGCAATTTTTTTATAAATATTTAAAAGAAGAATTAGAAAGGAAAGATTAAGGAAAGCAGAAGCAGCAGTGAGCCAGCTGAGAAGGCAGTATGGAAAAAGAAATAACTTATGAGATACTGAAGCATTTTTGAATAAATATCCTTTCATTTTTATGACTATTATAATTCTTTTTCAAATACTCTTATGACCAGATCTTGCATTTCTTGTGCATTTAAATCTCCCATTAACCTCAATGCCACAGTATTCAAAGGACCCCATCTTGCTTTCCATGTGCTCAGTGGGACTTCGGATTTGGGAGGAATCAAAAATTGCACCTTTAGGATAATTGAGCCGTCCTTTTATTCTAAAACTGATAGAGATTGAAGGTGATCAGATACTTCTGCATGAATCATACTTTCTCAAAATATGATTATTGCCTAGGTTAATCTGAACTACAGATGTGAATTTCACTGCTGCCCATATGAATGAATATTAATTACATAGTTCTGTGGCTAGCTAGCTTCCCTCTGAGCATTAAGCCCTGTGTGGAAGTCCAGAGGTGATACCCTGTTTCTGTTGAAATCACTGACAAAATTCTTGCTGACTTCAGAGGACCCAGGAAGTCACTCCAGATACGTTAACAGAATTATACTGGAAAACATTATCATTAGACCCTTGGGAACTTTTCCAGAATGCTTTGCTCATACACACACTTTTTGTTTAGGTAAGGCCATTTATTCTCAAGTTTACTGTTTGTGAATGTGTTGAAAGCCCCCCAAAAATAATAGATATGGTCTAGTTGCTTTGTATACTTTTCACTACAGCTGTCTGCATAACAGCATGATTTACACATGGTTTTCCATTGTTGGTATTTTATTTATGCCACACTTTTGAGCTGGTAATTTAAAGGTTTACAGTATCTTTAGAAAGTATTACTTAAATAGATCATTTAATTCTCAGCAGGGAGTCTCTGTTTTTTCCCCTCCAAGAAGAATGACATTATAGCTACACAGTATATTGCAATTAAGAGGAGTTGTTTTGACCAAAGGGGAGAGTGAGAAAACTGTGTGCTTCACTCTTCTGTGATGCTATACCCCCTCTCTCCTCCTTCAGAAGTCATAGTTGCCTAAAGGGTAGGCATGTGGATGCCTAGCTGACCCTTCATGTCTGTGATTAGCTGGTTCATGCTCAAAATAACTGGAGTTTTGCACACCAGGTATGTATATACCAGCTCAGATTCCTGTTCAACCCGAAGACAGCTGGTTAGCTGGGAATTTGCAGGGGAAGCTGTCTAGAAGCAGAAGGTGTAGTGGGAGCGAGTGTGTCCTGTCTTTGCCAAGTGAGTGGTGTTAAAGGGCTATTAGAGTCTAAAGTCTGAGTTGCCGTGGTGTGAATTCATCCTGAAAATGGGGAGCTGCTGTGACCCTTCCTTGGCAGCCTCTTGTCCCTGTTGTGAATCTGAGTGGGAATCTCATAAGTGACTCTTGGCTGTGCTTGAAAAACAGTGTCAAATATTTTTCCATTAATTGTAAATAACTGCCTGTTGGGACACTTGTGCTGAGATGCCTGTGTACCAGCCCAGGACAATCTGTTTCCTAATTTCTGTATTCATGTACTTACCAGCAGAGCTGTGTGCATATGGCATAATACCTGCCATGAATATTTGTTTAGGTCTGACTGTGTGTTCAGATTCAGCCATACCCAGGACCTGTCTTTTTCCTCAGAAGCTCTGAGCACTTGCTTGACAAACTGGTTCCAGCTGACTTACTTGCTTAGTTGTAATTTTAAATCCTCTCTTTTAGGGGAGAAAAAGCCGCACCCAACAAAACCCACCTTTCTTCCCATCTGGCTCCAGGTTGTGCTGCTTGAGGGGTGTCTGGTCTGCCCTGGTCGCTGCTGGTGTGTGGAGAGCTCTGGTAGCCCTGCAGCTCGTGGAAAAGGGGTGCTGTGGTGTCCTGCAGAGAAATACCCTGTCAGGGTTTCCAGTACGTGATTTCAATTGCCCCAAGCATTGCCTCTCTTTCCTATGTTATGTAAAGGAAGGTAAAAGAAACCACATAAGTGATGTATTGCATCACAGGTGTGATGAGTGCTTTCACTGGTTAGAGCTACATGCTGTCCTCTTGGGTCTTCAATTTAGTCATCAAACACAAATCTGCTTGGGAACAATTTCTTGGCATACTCTCAAGCTCATTTATAAACCATTCCAGGTCTTCTGTCTTGTCATTGACCTGCACAGCAACAGTCATGTCTTGGAGAGGGTCTCCATGACTAGGGCTGTCAGGTGCTGTAAAACAGCCTGTTTCAAAATTATTTTTTGCTGATATAAAGATTTTGGGATGCCCTGCTTTTTAAAAAGAAGTCGACAACAAGGAAAATAGTGACGGGGAAAAGTAGGCTATAGAGCTCTAATTCTAGCAGATTTCAGTCTTGTTTACATCCTAAGTGTATGGAACTTGATTGAAAGACTTAATAATCAATATCCCCGACTCTTGTGTTTAAACGTGAAAAATTGATGTAGAAGGAGCAGAGATCCACAGCTGTTAACTAACCTGTGTATATTATAGAACTCTGGAATTTTTTTCATGTGTGATATGAGAATTATATATTTTTGTTTGTTTTAAAACTAGTGGAAGTTAATAAAACAATTTAAAATTAATTACGCAGTTTAGAAAAAGCTTTAACTATGTAACTATGTATTATTTGTATAGCCTCTTCTTTCACAGTGTTGCTGAAGTGCATTTGTTGCTTTTTCATTTTCTTCCCCAAAGAAAAATCAGTCTTACTAAGTTAGCGATATGTTTTAAACCACTGTGAAATGTCCAATGTATTATTTAAAAGTAGAACAGCTTTAGAATCTTCAGGGTAAGAAGTTAGTTAATAGAGGAAAGGCAGATGGTGATAAAGAAAAGCTTGACAGGGAGTGGGGAGATCTGAGACCTTACAGAGAAGTCTGTTCAGCGTGTTTGAGGGGACGTCTGTGCATGCATGGCCTTTTTCCTTTTGTCCCTTGAATCCATGCAGTCGTAGCCTTCGTGAGCATGGTGAACCTCAATGACATTTAATGTATAATAAGAAATTATTTTGCTGGTCTCACTTGGGGATGTGAATTTATTACTAGGCTCCTATCTATTTCTTCTTTTGTAATGGTTTTCAAGGATGAAGGCTCCTCCTAATAAAATGGAAGTGTTAATTTAAAATTATTTTCTTCTTTTCTGTTTTGCTATGGGTGATCTGTAGCTTTTAAGAAGAAAACAAGAAATAGAACAGACAAAACCAAGAGTAAATTCTACATGGTGAGAAAAATGAAGAAAATTAAGGACTTGCCTTGTAAAGTAAAAACAAATATTCTGCTTAGAGAGCTTTCTGTTTGTTTTGTATAACGAACTAGTACAGATGATTTTCTTCTTCTAGTTTATAGGGGACATTTCTTAGTATACGTAATAATAATTTCAATTTGCATTTCTGAACTGCTTGTTTCTTGCAGTGCAGCTTTGCAAGGGTCCTCAGAGAACTTATTAGCTATGTTACTTGATTTTCTTGGTAAGTTTACAACTGCAGAGTTAATATTCTAGTACTGATTATACCTGATGATGACAGAAGAATTGAATCATTGCAGACTTCTTCATGACAATTCCTGCTGTAGGGTCACTTGCAATATCATTCTGCATTTTCTTGCCACTTCTAATCACTTCTAAAATTGCATTGGAAAACAGGTAGCATTTGTAATCCACTTCACTCATCTCTGCACCAGCTTACACAGAGGTGATGAAATTAAACTTGTTGGCCATTAGAGTAAATAATAAATGACCTTGACCAGACTAAGGAACAACACTGATCTAAACTGCTCAAGGGCAGCTAAGGAGACAATATCCTTTAGAAGCAAATGCCTCTTGAAGATCGCTGGGGGGCAAGAGAAACTCTCCAGGGCTACATCTTCTCAAGGTGTGTAACAATTTTGATCACTGAGCTGTGCAGTCTGGTGTGATGTGGATTTATAAGTCTTAATGGAATTTCCTTCCATCTCCTTTGGTACAGATAATGACCCCCGGGATATTTAAAGAAAAGTCGCTTTAAAAGAGAGGTTTGATCAAGGCAGATAAAATGGATCTTCATTGGGCACAAATCAAAATACAGGAAATTCTACTTAATTGTAAGAAAAAACTATTGTACTCTAAGAGGGTGATCAAATACTGGAACAGATTATCTGAAGGGGCTATAGAGTCTGCATCATTGGACGTATTCAAAACCCAACAGGACACAGTTCTGAGCAACCTGTTGTAGGTGACCCTGTTTTGAGCAAGGGGGCTGGACTAGAGGATCACCAGATGTGCCTTCCAACCTCAGCAACTCCGTGAAATAATGGGGGTAAAAAGGTGAGCCAGGTGACTGTGGCTTACCCTTTTCTATAACAAGGTCAAGCAGACATTGGAGAAGTCTAATGATGAAGTACTGTGCTCCTCTTCTGGGATTTCCAGCTCCAGAGAGAGTTTACTATAGTTCAGGAGCAGAAGGACAGTGTGCGGAGAAGGAAGAGCGAGTGCTAGCAACTTTTTGATCTCCATCTGCGGGCAGTGAAATGCAACTCATTTCATGCCACTATGTGCCTTCTGTGCTGGGTGCTAGGGTAAAGCCTGGATTAATTAGCTTGTGCAAGAGTTATTATACAAACCCATGTGTGGTCCATGCATTCTCTGCTCCTAAAAATGAGACAGGGGTGCTGTAAATTCTGTTTTAAGAAAAAAGCATGGAACTGAAAGGGAAAATAATGTTCTTTTAAAATCAATTAGCAGCACATGTTCATTCTGAGCACATACTTGGCTCAGCAGGTGGTATTATTTACTGACCAAAGAACATTAGTCAGCATGGCAAGCTATGGGTATTTCAAATCAGAAAAAAACCCGAATAATAAAGTCTTCCCTTGACTATATAGCTTCTCTTTTTAATTTATTGTTCACAGTAGGTGGAGAAGATTGAAATTATAGTGGTGATTAAAAATGAGCAGACAGAAACTTAGCAAAGTAGTCTGACAGTTTTGAGAAATATCCAGATCTCACTGGAAGAAGTCTGCAATAAACTTCAGTCCCTCATTCTGCACTCAGAACAGGCCTGCCAGTGTCTGGGTCTGGCTGTTCTGCAGCCGCTTTCTAGCACGTGGGTGGTGGGGAAGGTGAGGCAGTAAGCCAGCATTTCAGTAAACTTCAGTGGGTGGGATAAGAGTAAGCAAAATGTAGTTCTCACTGTAATGATGAGAACTGCATTAGGAAGATGTGTCTTGGAACATAATCATTAATGATACGTTGTCTGCTTGTCTCCAGGTGGCTTGTGAGTGGCCATACTTGGAGACATAAAAGCTTGGGTTTTTTGAGATGTGCACTAAAATTTCAGACTCCTTGAGTGTGGTATTCAGTGGATGCGAAAGATCATTCACTTTGAGTAGTTATAGCAGACAGTTGTTCTAGGAATATATTGTATATTGAAAGATTAATACAGTTCTGTAGAAATTGCCATAAAACTTTGGAAAGTAAAAAGAATGGGGTGGAGAGATGGGGGAAAGAAATTACTCAGATTAATTATCAGGCATACTGCAAAAAGTTGACATAAAATAAATATGAAAAAACCAGATGTGTCTTCTGCCAGCCCTTCTGAAGAGGACAGTGTTTCAGGCAGGAGAGGTTGTCGGTGGCCAGTAGTCTATGAAAAGTTTTGCATGTCAAAGCAACCACATCACAAGTCTTGCTGTGGCCCAGCAGGAGAGGACTCTAGCAAAATCAGGTTAGAAAGTTATCTGTTCAGGAGGTCATGTATGCATGTGTTTAAAAGCCCTTGACATCCATGTTACCTATGGGAGTGCTTAGAGGTGAGTATGTGCTCAGGCAGACTCAAAAGGTGCTAACCTGAAGCCAATGAACTTTTAATGAACTTTTAATGAGCAAAAGTGCATCAAGTTCTTTGTAAGATGGGGTCCTCAGTTTGTCTGTATGGATACTGTGCATGGCGTCTCCTAATTTCTCATTGTCAGTGGCTCCCATTTGATATGCAACACACAGAGTCTTTTTCAAGCGCAGAATATTACCCTGCAACTAAACTGAAGTTCTGCCATTAATCTAAGGTTTAGAATTCATGATGACAAATCTTATTTAAGGGCCTATGTAAATTTTGACATTAATAATTCTCTAGCACTTTGACTTAAATGTGGGAGCTTCCCGCAATGCCTGACCTCAGAACTGAGCTACAGTATATTTTTCAGTTGCTTTTATCACAGCAATTTGTCTTAACCTGTTGCAGAACATTGTCTCTGAATACACAGAAACTGTCAGTAGTGCGTGTGTGGTTAATTCTTCGTTTTGTGACTATAGAATGACAACTGTCAGTTGCTAGTGTTTTGTTGAAAAGCTAGATAATACTTTAAAATGTGTTCATTTCTCCCTGGTAGGCTACAGCTTGCGATCTTTAAATACAGGAACGCTTTGATGCTATGCACTAAGGGGCTACTGCTTTTCCACACCAAATACAGAGTGCTGGACAGGAGAAGAAATATGGGTTTTTCAACTTAATGTTTGAGACTTTCCAAACTTTCTTCTCCCTTTTTGGTTGGTTGGGTTTTTTGGTTTTACTGGGTTTTTGTAATGCTGTATAGTTTTAATTGTATGTGTTCAGAATAAGCAAAGATTTTTCCAGTACTGCAGAAACTCTTTGTGTACCTAATCTTCCTCACCTCCTGCTTTCCAAAAACGGACTTCATTCTAACATGATGAAGTGACACCTGCCATCTCTTGCTGATACATCTCAACATTGATTAAACAGAACACTAATCATCGTGGCATGTTAGATCTTCCATCTATCACTCTCATAGTGAAGAATTTCTTCCTTATATTTAGATTAGATATTAGGAAGAAATTCTGCACTGTGAGGGCAGTGAGGCGCTGGCCCAGGCTGCCCAGAGCAGCTGGGGGTGCCCCATCCCTGGCAGTGCCCAAGGCCAGGCTGGATGGGGCTGGGAGCAGCCTGGGCTGGTGGGGGGTGTCCCTGCCTGTGGCGGGGGGGTTGGAACTAGGTGATCTTTCAAGTCCCTTCCAACTCAAACCATTCTAGGATTCTATGATCCTGCTGTTTCTTTTTGCTTCACATTGCAAAATTTCAAAAAAAGAGTTCAGCATCTCTAATATCTTCCATTTTCAGTAATGCTTCATAGACTTATGTTCATAGACAGTAATGTTCATAGACTACTGAAATGCAGCCGTGAAGGACAATTTTATCTGAACATGAATTACTCTTAATTTCTAGATTTTAATTAGGTGGTTAATTACTTATGACCATATTGTATCATTGATGACATTTCAATTTTTATGATAATTACACGAATGTGAAGCTAAAAAATTACTCTTTACAGTTCTGTAAATCTTGCTGTTGTTATAGTGCAGATATGAAATAGAGCCTCATAATTCTGAAGATTTCAACTTCCATAAGTTAAATAACTATTAATTGCTTGGTGAAGTTATCTAATATTTCTGGAGCAACTCATGGCGATAGAAAATGAATTGTGTGTTATAGATAACCATAGTTTAAAGGGCAGACTAAACACTGAATTTATTTATCCATAGCCTGCGTTCTTAATTTAGGTTTGTAGAATGTTATTTTGTTGGCTAATTTACATTATCTATGAAGTGTCTAAAGCCACATAGTACCAAGTGGATGTGGTAGGTGTAGAAATAAACCAAAAAAGCCTTCCCCCCACCAAATCATAACTCCCTCTCTCCCTCCCCCCAGGGAGTCTTCAAAGGCATGCTATATCCCTTGCGGGTGGGGCTGTGTGTTGTGGATCATTGCAGAACAGTGTATGCTCAATTTTTAATACCACAACTATTGAAAATACATTGGCTGCGGTGGTTGTGTATCTGCACATTAGCTCTCTAATGCTTATGTTTTGGTGGCTGTTCACTTACATGTTTTAAGCTGGCGATTTGATGGCGGTTCAGAAGAGATACCATGCTCAGGTTAGATGCTTAGATGGTGTGGATATTCTCAGTCTGTATAGAATTTAAGAGTTGCAGCTCTCAGTATTTCAACACCTAAATGACCTGAGATGCTGAATGCTCCATTCCCAGCTGTGGACCTGCCTTCCCTCCTTACACTTGTCCCCTTGTGCTATCGACTGTTTCAAGACACTCTTCTACCTAATTACTCCTAATAGGTAAATTAAAATTCACCTAAAATAGGTGAATTATTCTGAACCAGCCTCCATTGGATCATGGCTTGATTGTGTGATTATCAGCCCAGTTCAAGGACTGGGGCGCTGACCTCAATCAGATGAGCCTAAGAACCCTTGGTCTTGATTCTGAAGTGCTTGCTCACCTGATTAATTCCAGTAGTATTTAGTTTTCGTGGTGGGTGATGGTCAAAACACTTCAAATCTGGACTCAAAATGGAATTTAGAATTCTGTCATGACTCCTTTTTTTTTTTTTTTTTTTCTTTTTCCTTTCCCTTGTTGCATGTCAGCCTATTGCTGTTTTTTCTGATTTCCCCTCAGATTGAGGTGCCATGGTGGCTAGAAAGGCAAACCAGGCAGGCTAAGTACCTGGAAGTCCGTTAAAACAGACTTGCCTGTCATAAGCAGGAATCTGTCTTCGTATGTTTGTAGAGGAATGAAGCTGGGTTAATTAGCACTGATAATATACAGCTGTGGGTTGGCTTCAGGGACGGCGGGTTGGCCGATGTAGATAAGGTGCGGGTGTGGCTGGTTAAGTGAAGTGGTTGAGAGTCAATGAAGGGAGAGCAGCTGAGGAAGGAGGAGGAGAAGAAGAAGCAAGAGGAGAGAGAACATGTGCCCTGGATGAGGCAAGATGAGGAGAAGGCAGCAGTGGGACTGGCACGAAGAGTATGCTGGTATGAGATGGTGAAAGACCTTGTTGCAGCTGTCTAATTTGGAGAGTGCTGTGACATATGTACCCTATGGTTTTAGGTAGGAAACGCATGGAAAAAGGCTGGGCAATGCATTTGTAAACTCCCACCTTTTTGGGTGATTAATTCCACATATAGCTTACTAATTTTCTTGTTTAACAACATCAATTTAATTAAAAAGTACCTTTTACTGAGGTTACTGCACGACAGTAAGTATGTGTGTGTCATGCTTTCCATCTGTATATGCAAACTACAATACCTTTCTAGAAGGAATTATCAGAAGTATTTCTTTTGCTGCTCTTTTCTAGTCCAGACATCAGTCGCTTGATCTCACTGGGTGCTGCTTAGCCCTTCGACTGATTTCCAAAACAAGCAAGCCTCATTGTATTAAGCACGTCCTGTCCACTCACAACTTCAGATCCTCTTGGCAGATTTTAACAAAGTTATTTTTTAAGTTGTGGTGTCAAATTTAATGAAAATTGACAGCAACGAAGAGAAGATGAGAAATATCTCAACCATGGGAAAGATTTCAAGTTCTGTTAGAACAACCTTGAAGAGAGGGGAGAAAAGAAAAACACTGTGGGAAATTGTTTTGTTATTCTGCTGTTCATGGAATAATTTGTATTTTATTTCCCTTAAATAAAGAACACATTTATTTTTAGAGAAATCTTGGGCTAACATTGTTAGGGTGAAATTAAATGTCCCTAGACACTGAAAGAAAAGGCCTTGGTAATCTGTATTTCAGCTGTAGTCCCATGGGTCTGCTTCAAATTAGTGTCTCTGAGATGGAATCCTGAAGTTTACTTATTCCTTTATTGGATGGCTTGAGGTAATCACCGAATACTTGTCCCTTCCAGTTAAAGGCATGGAGTGAGAATGACGATTCACTCAAAATATGCTATCAAACAGCCATCAAGTGCCAAGAACCACCCATCACTTGTGACTCGGGCTGTGTTTAAATCCATAACTTTGAGTGTAATGAGTGTGTTATCTGTGCATTTTAATCTGGTATGCCATTGGAAATGGGCAGTTCATCTCCCTGCATGCACAGTATTATTGCTTAAATTTGAGGTTTAGGTAATTAGAATTGTTAAAAAATATAGTAAAATGTTGTATGGTCCTATCCCATTCTTTCTCCTTCAGTGTTCGTATACTAATAAGCACAGAAATCTAACCTGTTGCTTTTGGTGCAGTAGCCATTTTTCTCTACAGGGAGGTTATTTTTCGTGACCCACAGCATATGCAGACAAGAGCATTTCATTTCTGTAGGTTGGAGTTGTGGGGTATGTGTGTGCGTGCCCCTGGGAATAGCAGGCAAAAGGGAGGAAAGGTAAAGGCAGCAGCTGTAGAGGATTACTAAACCCTGGTTGGAAAAGGATGGAAACTGAGGGCAGCAATATTTTGATTCCCGCTATATTCAAGGAAGCAGACTCAGTTCTTCAGGTTTTTGAGCCTCAGGAGTGTCTTTGCTTTGTAATAGTCCTAAAGGAGTGTGATCTTGTGGATGGAAAGCTTTGATTATGGCAGACTAATTTGTTGAAATCTGGCTCATCTCTTTTCCACAAAGCAGCGGGGTGCAGTAGTAAAATGCCTAGGGATTGAGGTGAGCACGGTGAGTTTGTATTACAGATTCATGCTAAGTGCCTAAACCTTGGGCGTGTGACTTTCCATCAGCTGGAGAGGACACTGGACTCCACCAACTGCATAAACCAGAGACTAGCTTCTCCTTTAGATTCCCATAATAATAACTAAGCTGAGATGCATTTTATTTTGCTAGTCAGTTTTACAGTCTATAAGCTATTAATTTTAAATTGGGTTCTTAAAAGCAGTGTTCTTCATACAAGGTTGCTTAATATTCAGTTGTACCATCTGTTTTGTAATAGTGCCTTGCTCTTCAGTGCGTACTGAATGTTGCCTAAATTTTTTTTTTACTACCAAAAAAAAAAGAGGACAGTCTGAAGTGCAAGATAATAACAAGAACAAATTATAAGTGCAATTTGCATGAATACAAGTTTTAAGATTTTTCTGTTTAGCACAGAGAGGGTGGGATGGACTGCTTGTTACAGCCCTTTGATTCTGAAAATGCACCTGGTTCTTCCATTCTGTGGTGTTAATGTGTCACCTTTTATTTCCACATCAAATTTTCCTGTTCTAATTATGAATTTTGGAGTGTGTCTACACAGACTAGTAGACCTAACATAGAATTTCATGTTGTTGTCAGGAAATAATCTTGCAGTGATATGTACATTACTTTTATCTTTCCTGAAACTTAAAGTCTATTCTCAGGGTGTGTGCATGGCAGGACTGCATTGCTGCAGACCTGTAGTATGAATATAAATGCTTTGTGTGAATGAATGAATACAAGTGCTTTGCAGAAAACAACTAGTCTGTTTCAACTGGATCAAATGGATCCATTTGTATATGAAACAAAGCTTTATTTTTGTAACTCAATCAGAACATATTAGCACCAGTACTATCTGTGCGAGATGGATGCAAGAAAGATCGTATTTTGAGCCTTCTTCTGCTCCTGAGCTGATACTGTGCTTGTTGCCTTTTTGAGTTCTTTTTTTGAAGAGATCATAGAGCAGCATAAAGTAATTTAGGTTGGAAAAGGCCTTTGAGGATGATCCAGGCCAACCCACTTTCACAAAGCAGGGCTAACTTCAGTGTTGGATGGTCAAGTGTCAGCTATCTCCAAAGATGGAGATTCCACAACTTCTGTAGGTGCCTGTGCCGGTGATTAACCATTCCTTTTGTCCAGTCTTTCATTGAGAGATCAGGTTTTCTCCTTTTTGGGTTGCAAAGTTAGCTATATTCCTTGTCTGTTCCCATGCATGCCTTTCACATGTATGGCTACCATATATCCTTTGTTTACAGACAGAGCTGTACCTCTAGTGCTATAAAAATGTGGACGTAGCAGAAGTGGGTATGGGAACTTCTGTGACAAAGACCCGTGACACAGACTTCAGCTTGTTATATGTGAGCCTGCTGAAAACTGTGAGTGTTGATGTGAGCACCCAAATCCTGTGATGGGATGTCTGACCCCCTACTCTGCAGGACAGCAGAATTGATCAGGCACCTGCCCCTTCCAAGAGTCATAAATTTTGTCAGGGTATCTTATTCTGAATTTCATTTGCTTAGATATATTAAAATAAAGCAGTTCCTGTCCTCATAAGAGAAACAGCCACAATTTTTGTGCTTAGCTGGCGTGAGTATAGACTTGGACAAATGTCATGAGAAAGGTGTTTCAATGTTTCTTTCTCTTGGGAGGGGGCAAGAAATGGAAATGTAACTAAATTTTCACAGAACAAGATGTATGAAAAATTAGATTTGGTAATGGATTTGGAACCTGGGATTCCAGTGCACTGATCTGGGTCAAAGTATTTTCTCATGATGTAGTGTGATACTAAATGGAATTGTTTTGTAGTGACAAATTGCCTACAGGAGCCTCTCTACTTCAGGATTTGTTGTCCCTGTGGGTTCAAAGTTATAGCTAGACAATACTGCTCGTCTTGCCTCAAAATCCGCATTGTAGTGATGGCTTTTTTATTTTCTAGGAGGTTGGGAAGGGGTCAGCTGCCTCTGGGAGAAAACTGCTTTTTTGAACCCCTGGATCCATAATGTAATGGTTTGTTACACTGATGGAGAACAAGATGTTTGGGGCAGGTGTTCTTTGTTTTGTTTTTGTTGGGTCTATCCCGCTCTAAATGTAACAATTCCTTCAGAGCTTAGACTGGAAAATTTCCCTTTTTGCGGCAAAAAAATGGCAAGAAACTGTTTTGTACAGGAAGAGGTAGTAATCTTTGTTTTGACAAAAAGTGTTTCCTTGGGAAAATTCCCAACTGTCTCAATTAACACGCCTTTGGAAGGTCTCACGGCTTTACAGCCTTGTCTGGTTGTTAGGGTAGAAAACTGATGGTGTTTGTGAGCTGGTGCTTTCTCTCTCTACTACAGGTTCTCTTTGAACTTAATGAAGTAATACTTGTTTCCTATCTGTAAAATAGTCCAGTGGTAACTCCCACTGTCTTGCCTGCTCAATTCTTGTGGTCAGTCTTAATACAGCACTTAGAACAGTGGAGCCTTGAACACAACTGGATCCTCTCTAGATCCTGAAATGGGAGAAATGATGCATAATGTACATTCCAAGCTTGAATATCTGAGCCTGAACTTGAGCTGCAGCTGTCTGAACAACTGGAAATGCAGCTTGGTTGAACTGAGCCCAACTGGTGACGGAGCAGGTACAACACCTCATAAATGTAACCAAGTGGCAAATCAGTTTGAATATTTTCCGTGAGCTATCAACACACAGTCTGCAAGCAGGAGCTATTCGTGAACAGTTTTGTGTAATGAATACACTCCAGAATTTCGCAAAATGTTCAGAGAGACATGAAAGGTGAAATGCAGTGAATAAATTATTCATAACAAATTATTCACTAAGCTCTATTCATCACTGAGATGAGACAGAATTATTGACTGGACATGGAAACAAAATTTCAATTCAGAGAGATGATATTAAAATAGCGGTATGTTAGTGTAATTATGCCGTGACTGTAAAGACTTTACTATTCTGCAGTAAAATATGCCTTGAGTACTGTTGCAAGATTGATATTCTCCAGGGCTAGTACACTGGATTTTTCCTTTAGCTACATAATGGAATTTAGGTACACTATTGATCTCTTCCCATAATGAGACAAATTTTTACTTATTTCCTTTGCTTATAATTTGCTGAAAGGCAAATACTGTGCTCAGCTGGATGGAATGAAGAGTGGTTAAACTGGAAGTGTTTTATGTAGGTTTTAAGCATTCTTCCTTGTGTTTGGATGACAATCTGCAGCGTCTTAAATGTTGCTGTGATGTGATAAGGAGGGTACCTTGTCTTACCACTTGAATGTTCAGTAAGTGAGCATTTGGGTCCTGCTTCAGCTGGGTGTGTGTAAATACCTGTGTTGACATGTGAATGATGTTTTGGCCAGCAAGTTGGGAAGAAGTTGTTAAAATGTCATCTCCAGTACAGCTTAACATCTACAGGTTAGAACCATGACTTGTGGTTCTAACTGGATATTGTGAATGTGTATTCATGTTTCTTCAGCTCAGGGGATGCTTCCTTTAGTCAGCTCCTTAGGTTTTTGAAACGTTTTCCTCTTGATTAGCTTCTTAAGGTACAAAGTTAATATTAACATGTCTGCTGCAGCCCTGTACGTGGTTATTTATCATTGACATGACCCTAATGCTCCAAGTCCTATATGAAATCAGTATAGCATTGTGCTAGGAGCTGCCTTTCTACAAAAAGACCTTGTATTTCCTTGAGTTGCACTGTGTAGTGCTTTCTTTCTGTCCATGGGCTCTTAACATTGCAGTCATCTTAAGCCATTGGTGTGTGGAGGCATAAATTATTCTTTTTCCCCTCACTCAGTTGTTGTGTTTGTCCCTACGTTGTGGACTCCTTGATGCATAGACTGTCTCTGTGTGATCAGATGCTTCTACTGCATAGAAGGTATTCTGTAAACAGTAAGTACACGGGGTCACTGAGGGGTACAACTGTTCTTCCTTTGAGCTCATTGCCTGAGGGACAGAAGAGGAGATAAAATAAAGGAGTTGTCTGATTTTAGCACAAGAAATCTAGTGTTTGAGTCAATCCAAACAGTTCACCATTTCAGATCAGGACTTGAAATCACTTTAGCACTTTTCTGCTCTTTCTAGTTGTCCTGGGCTTATTTTCAAAATCACATAATAGAACTGCTGTTTATTCATTGCAGATGAGCACATATTGGTTTGTACTGGAAGGCCTGATTTGTTCCACCCCAGTTAAAGATGTTGGCCTAAAACCAGGAAGGGGTCACATGAAGACTGCAGCAACGCATTTGATGCTGCTGTACTAGCTGTGGCTTTGGCTTTGGTTACTGAATTACTTTCACTTATTACTGATAGACAGTCTTCCAGCAAAAAGGGAGGCTTTTCAAAATGCTAATAAAAGCATTAGTGCTCCATCATCATCATCTTGCAGAAAACAATGTCTAGATCAATCTATCTCCTTCTAAGTCTTTAGAGAAACAAAATTTAAACTCATTTTGCCAAGGCCAAATGTCAATCATAAGAAAAAATCTATATGAAATTTTAATTGCAAGATGTTCAGTGCAAATTTAATGAGTGAAATAAGAGATCTGAGAATTCAAGCATGCTCAGCTCATGCATAATGTTGACTTAAATTGGCTCTCTAGAGGTGCAGGGAATTGCGTTTTTAGAATTTACACACTGATAGAGCAAATGTACTGGGCCCTGTAGGTTAAGGTCATAAATCAGAATCATTTAACTGCCTTTGAGTGATTGCTACAGACTATAATGGTTGGGAGAACTGGCTTCAGCTACAAGTGATTACCCTGCTTGGATTATTGAAATGCTACTCAATATTCATAAATCAGTGATCATTAATCCCCCAAATAGTTCCTGTCAGCTTTCTAAATAAATTTCCTACTGGCTAATTGAGATTGAAGGAGACTAGCATGCACTGGTTCAGAATTAGGAAAAATGAGCTGCTTTGCCTACCTAGGATCAGAAATGTATCTATGGGGGAAATTGAACCATACTGAGTACATATGTGGCTGCTAAAATTGTCACATTTAAGCTGTTAACTGGAGAAGCCTTTCTTAGCAGGTTTTGCCCTCATGAGTGCCAGTGATTATAAAAAGTCTTCTTTATGTTGTTTTTGGTTGGTTTTTCTTGTTGTTTTTTTTTTTTTTTTTTTTATGATGAAGATATTTATGTACTATGCATCAAAAGTAGCTAAACTGTCAATCAATGGCATTCATCACAGTGCAGAGGGCAAGTACATGAGAGACAAAGACCTGCAACCCTGGAACTGCATTGGTGTAAGACACTTGCCATAGTCTTCTCAACAGCAGTTCAACGAAATTAAAATTCATAGCTTTGGTGTTGGGATGTAATCGGAATATTTTAGCTCTGTAGAAGTTTTTGTTAGTTACACATATTAACTTAGTTTAATTTTGTTTACCACTCTTAACTGCTTATACTCGAATATGAGGAACCTTTTACAGGTTGTAATGGTCTGCCTTATCTTCTGCTACAGTAGATGTGGAGTGGGTTTGCAGACTTCAAATGCTGAATTTCTTAGAAAACCGAGTTTTGAACTGTAGGAGATCTGATTTGAAGCCTGTGTAGACAGTTGGTTCTGTGGGTCCTACAGAAGGACTCGGTACCATTTGTGTGTAACAGCTGAGCAGCACAGCTTGGTCCTTTTGTACAGAACCATGTAAACGGCCCAGATGTATCTGAAAAATGCTGTCTAGGACATCTCCGACACGTTCCCTATGATTGAGTTTTTGTTGGCTTTCCTAAGGAGATGAAGGTGCTGTGCCAGTGCTGGATGTGTGACTGTATAGCTGTCTGCCTACTTTTCCTGCCTGCTGGCAATTTTGAATCCCAATGGCCAGCTTCCACCAAATGTAGCAGAACAGGAGGGGAGTTAAAACTGTTTTATCAGGTTCCTATAGCTGAGCAGGGAAGAAAAGACCCTCCTGCTAATCCACTCCATAAGGAAAGGTGGTAGTGTGAGCTCTGCCCTTTTCAGGCACTTTCACCCCCAGGAAACCCTTTTTTTTTTTTCATAGCTCAGGCACTCACAGAACTTGTTTTTTCTGTGCCCTGTTGAAATGTTGTAGTTGCCATGGGCTTGGAGAGAATGTATTTTTAAAAAAACTATTATTAAGAGCTGCTCCTTTCTCATAGTTTCCCTCCTCTCTCCTGTTCATTTCATGTGCACACACTTCCTTTAAAAAAAGCCAAAAGGCATTATTTACTTGAAAGACAAAGAAAAATGGTATTTATAGGTGCTAGCACTGACAGGGATGCTACTCCATGGTCATGATGATGCATAAGATCAAAAGTCACTGAGGAAAGGAGAGATGCTGGTGCCTTGTTTTAATTACCTCTGAATATCTCTTGTTAATAGGATTTATGAAAAGATAGGCTTGACTGGAAGGATTTATTTTTTATCTGTTTCTGTTTTAAAATGCAGAACTTAAGTGAGAACTGATGTGTATCTAGATTCCTTTAATATCAGGACCACCAGAGCTCCAGGTAACAAGCTAATTGTATCAAAAAACCCCATACGTAAACGGACAAAGAATTTTTTTTAAACATGTGTGGAAGGATTTAACAGTGTACTTAAGAGTAAATGTACTTACATTGCTGCTGTAATGTATCCTTTTATTGCTGTCAGCGCTGACGCAAATGTTAAGTCCTTTATCTTTAGTAATGCATTTAAAGTTGAGGATGTGATGAAGCAGTTTGAGGGGAAAACCTCATCTTTTGTCTCTCCCTTATTGCTGTGCCACTTGTATTATCTCCAGCCCAAACCTTCCGTAGTTGGCTACTGTGTCCATCCTGTTAGACAGTTATACCTTGGGGTGGAGCACACACCCTCATTAATTGACATCAGCTATGCTTGAAATAAGCTTTTAAATCCAGGCAATCAAAGTTGCAGTTCCTTGTGCTGTGAACATTTTTTCTTCCTAATACAGCCGGTGATATGTAGTTCAAGATCCCAGAAATATTTATATTTTGTAGTGTATCATTACTTAATTACTTTGCTTGGTGTTGCAGTTTGGTTAGTGACACACTGTAAATACTCCTGTAATCTTTCTTAAGCTGCTTGAGTTGGAGGATGACAAGTACGTTGAGATTGCTTCTGCCTTCAGGATCACGTGCACAGGCTTTGGGAAACGCATCACTGGCAGGATTAGCAGCACAGCCTGGGTGTGAGGAGGCCTCTCTCAAGGTACCTTGTGCTGGTAATGGATTTTAACTTACTGCTGGTAAGTTAAGTTACTAGCCTCTCCAGATGTGAACTGGGACTTCCAGCATACTAGATGCTGTGCACTTTTAGAGCAAAAAGTTGCTCTAAAATTCAATTTGCAATTAAAATACAAAGCAAAAGACGCCTAGCAGGCAGAGAGTGAGGAGCCACATGTGGGACATTTTTTTTTTTTCTTGTTGGTGCTGTAGAGACGTAGCTCCACATGTCACTATCTGTAAATTTTTTCTGCAGTGCTCTGTGACTTAATTTCCTTTCTTTAAAACCATGTTGTCATATCTGACTATGCCTCTGTGGCTGATGCTAGGAATAGAAATAAACTGGTGATAACATACTTCCTAAAACCATCTTGGGTTTGCACTGGGATGGGACCAGATGATTTTGTTGTGTGTAAAGCAGGCAGTGCATTGTCTGCATCTCTGTTCCCCAGATGAGCAAGGAGAGAATGTTTGGAGGAAACAAGCTTCCTCCAGGCAGACTCAAGCGGCTTTGTTTGTGACACAAGAGGCAGTGAGCAGGTAAGCAATGTGCAGAGGCTCCTTCTGCTGAAGAAGCATGATTACTTGGTTTGTTTCCAAGCTTGGCTTCCCAGATGTGGGAGCAGAAGGTGAAGGTGCGGAGTATCTGAAGAGAAATAAGACAAAAGGACTGTTGGGGGGGGGGGGCGGGGGCAGGTGCATTTTCTGCTTGGCCTAAATACCACCTAGACATCTTCTGACCCATCAGTAGTCAGAGCAGAGCATCCCTTGGGAGCTGTGTGAAGGCAGCCAGCTGGTAGGAAATGGAGCTTAGTTCATCCAACCATGGTGTGTGGTGGTTAGCTCTGTTGACATTGCTGTTTTCTAGTTTGCCATAAAGCTGAGGTTCATTTGACTTAGTCACCCCCCTTAAACCCTGTCAAGAGGGGGAAGCAACAATGGTGGGGTTTTTTTTTGTTGTTTTTCAACCTCATTTTTTAAGTACTTGGTTGGAACAGAGGTAGAGAAGACAAAAATGACAATGTCATTGCAAAGTCTACCCAGACATTTATCTGCACTAGCTTTTCCACAAGGACAGCTCCAAACTGTGGTGTTTGCAATGATTTATTTAGTTTTTAGCTTTTTTGTACACCTGCAACTACCAGTATCTGGCTCTAAGGATTTTGTTATTTTTATGTCCACTGGTTTACCTCTAATTCTTTCTTCCTTTTGCTGTTGCAGTGTTTTTTCTCATAGAATAGACTGTTTGGTTCTATAGAGCTTGGCATCAAAAGGGACCACATGCTAAACTGAAACAAGGATATTCTCGTGTCTACATTTTTCATGCTGATTTGCCAGTGCTTCCTCCTTGTACTGTGAAAACTGATTGTGAAATGATAAATAGCCAAACCTTGTTATGTCTTGTTAATAGTCTAATCCCGTTGTCATGTCATATCCTCTAATCTTGATCCAAATTTTGTCTATTGATCTAATTAGGGTTCTTTTTTTGTTGTTGTTCCTAGCAAATTTCTGGCTTTCAGAGTTGCCGGGCTGGCTCTTGAGACTGGTGAGGTGGAATGATCCATACGGTTCCTAGTGGCTTTAAACAGAAACATCTGTCAAAAACAAGCAATTTGTTGGCTGAGTTTAGCAGTAAGTAAACTTGCATTTGACAGCACTGCTCTTGCTTCTGAGTCGCTTAAGCCAGTTAGAAAAGCCGTGAGAGACTGCAGAGCTAGCAGAGATCATCTGTCCCTACTAGGGTCTGTAGGAGGCATCATGCTCTCTGGTAACCTTCATAGGAAAATTAGAAGTTCAAATAATACTAACAGGTTTTCGTTCTTTGTTCATGTTTCATTCCTTTTCTTTGTTGGAGAGGAGGCTTCAGCAATCATATCTTCATTTTCTTCTTGCTGGCTGAAGATTAACTTTAATTTTTATTTTTATTTTTTTTAAGTCATCAGGGACTTTTGCTGAAGTGTAAAGCTATGAGTTTAAATACTGTCCTGAACAGAGATGATCTTCTGTAAATTCAAGTCTAACTTAAACTGATCTGGAAGGGGACTACACATCTGTAGTGTATGTGTGAAAACTATCTATGTATATGCACACATGTAAATAAAGCAAACTGCCTGTTTCCTTTTGTGACCTTATGTTACGTCATGCCAACCATCCTTAAACACTATGGTTTCAAAAGAAAAGCTCCTTCCTTGGTACCAATTCTGCCACCATTTAAGCCAGTGGCAAAATTTCTCTCATTTAAGAGGGCGGCACTGAGGCAACGAGAGAGGGGAATTTATCAGTAATTTTCTTTCCTTAGGCCACGGCTCCTAAGAGAATGGCAGGAGTCAGAAGGCAAGGGTCTTTAGCTTGTTGATTTTTTAAATTAAATTGTGGTCATAGGTCTGCTCATGAACCTGCAAGGAAATGAAAACACCATGATTTCATTGTAATCCTGTTTGCTGCAGATATGTTACAAAACATTGCAGTAATCTGCTGGGGCAGCAGCTTTTCTGGCCTTGCAGTGGCTTCGTCACTGCTTGTGTAGTGATGTGGAAGCACCTGCTGTGTGACGACAATGCAAGGACTGTCGGAAAAACAAAATGCTGCTCTACTTAAGCTGAGACACGAACCAATATAAAGCCTGCTGAGAGCAGAGAAGGGAGCTGCCTGTACACACGTGGCCTTCACAGAGCAGGCAGCGCTTTGGGCGTTATTGCAGGAGGGTGTTTGGCAGGGCGGCTGACATGAGATCGACAAGGTTGTAAATAAGATTTGTGTGTCTTATACATGCATATACATATACATATATGCGCTGTATGTATACCAGCGCATATATGTATATACATGCATATACATATACATATATGCACTGGTATAGTTCTACCATATCTCCTATTAAATAAAGGCAGTGTTAATTAAAATTGCATAGGACCTGTGTTATGTGAAGTGTAGTCTCTCCATGCTTGGGGTTCAGGAACCTGACAGCCACTGCCTTCATCCTGTTTGCATGGGTCTGTCTGCCATGGTGCACAGACAGGTGATGCATCTTCTTGTGTGCGGCAGGTCAGTCCTCCATGCCATACCTGCTGTGAGTCAGGAGGTGCTTGAGTTTGTGACTCTGGCATGGACAAAATTGTGCAGAGTAAGGTGGTTGTGGGGCTTTTCCTCTAAACTAGGGGTGGGAGCTCAAGCTGGGTGACCCATTTCTGGAAGCAGTCTTGGGTGCTGCTGGTCTTCTGTGGCAGCTCTGTGCTGGGGCAGAGCTATGCTTGTGGGACCACTAATGAGGCATTTTTTCACTTTATGATTTTTCAGCTCAGTTGATTCATATTGTTCTGTCTGCCTTGAACAAAGTCCTCAGAATCCTGCATTGATCCTGTATTTAAAAAAACAAACCACCACCCCGCAAAACAAACAAGCAAACAAAACCCCACCAAAACAAAAAAAAAAGCCCGAACCCCAGAATCCTTGGTTTATTTTATGAAATTGTTTTCTGGCTATGAGTGGTGTTGATTGGGGTGATGTATATAGCACATGCAGTTTATTTCAGTGTTCAGTATTTACTCCAGATTTTATGGGTGATGGGTTGTTAGCAAATACGTCCTGCAGAGGATGTGAATTTTGGAGATAACAGCAGTACATGAAGTGAGACTGCAGTTAACTTAGCTTTACTTTGCATGGAAACTTAGGTCTAGCTTAAGTATGATCCTTAAATGTTTCTGCTCTAACTCATGAAGCTGGACAGTTACCCTTGGAAAATGGGAAACATGTTTTGGTTTTGTTCCGTCTCATGCAATACTTGGATTAGTCTATGCTGAGATAAAATTCTTTTGAGCTGAGGTTGCTTGAATTACAAGAACATGAATTTTGAGTGAAAATGATCAAATGTTTTAGTGGAAGTAATAGAATTGGTCCAAATGTCTTTAGTGAGAATAAGATTTTCACTAAGAAGTTTCATGTGTTGCAGAAGCCATACGAATGTCCACCTTCCAGTTCTGTATCCAGACACACAAAGATCCCAGGTTTGATTTAACTGAGCTTCTTGTTGACTAGAGATCATTTCTTGTTTGTACCACATGTTTCAGTCCAGGCAATGATTTTTACATCATTCTACTCTAATTAGGCGTGTTATCTCTATAATCTTTTGTGGCTGTTATGAGAAGGGGGAGGAGAACTGATGGATAATACTTACAGGTTCAATATTAGATTCTCTTTAAAAGTCCAGTTATCACTCATGGGAGACTGCACATGCACAAAAAGCAGATGTTATTTTAATGTGTAAATCAATAAAGCTGCCTTGTTTTTTCTGGTTTTATTCCAGTATTGATGGGATTTGTAAAAGTCTCTTTGAAAACAGCATCCTCTCTATCTTGGGTTTTCAGTAGTAAGGATGGATCAATTTCTTTGGGAAGAGTCTGAAAGAGCATAAAACAAACAGATATGATCAGTGATTCTGAAAACCAAGATTAATCTAAGTATTGATGGTTTCCAGCTAGGGCCTTGTATGCTGCTGGACTATGTGCTGTAGCCAGCTGTGAGCATGCTCTGGTTAAACACAGCTGGCCCCGACAGAAACTGAAAGGCCTGTGAAATACAGAGTTCAGGATAGTCAACCCCGTCATTCCTTCTGACTTCAAATTTCCCTGCCTTTGACTTTTTAGTCAAAGTTCATTTTAATGGGGGAGAGGGTAGGAAATAATAGTAATATTAAAGAGCCAGGGGTTTGGGAATAAGAAAAAAAACCCGCAACCCTTTTTAATTTTTCTTTTCGTTATGCATGATGGCAGATTTTGCTGGGGAACAACATGCCGCCCCGAGAAATAAAAGAAAAAAGAGCATCTGTATGGAGGAGCCTCCAGGATGAGTGTGTGTGGGTAGTAGCTGTTCTCAGTAAAAGGGACTATAATGATTATATTTCTGAAATGATTGAGACTAATAAATGTTGATATGTAAAAAGAAATGATCCTTTTTTTATTGGCCCATTGAGGCAGGATATAATTTTTTTTATGTTCAAGCTCTGATCAGAAATTGAAGTGACATATGGAATCAGAATTGAAATACAGCTCCGTGGAATACTTTGTCAGTAGGAAAAAATTGCATATGATAAAGCTGCTGAATTTTTGGCATCAATTACAACACCATCTTGTGAGCACTGGTGAGAGACATTGAAGCCCAAGTTTCAGCAGCGTTGTGCTCTGAATGAATGGAGAATTTCAGATAACTGCATTTCCCTTTTCTGTTCCAAGTATGTGTGGGTATTCTGCAGGGTTTTTATTAAATTGAATTGTAATCAGATACAGTCATTACTTAGCTGCTTGGAAAGATAATTCCTAAGAATGAGAAATTAGGGTGAAATTCATTCTTCTGGAAATTTGGAACTCTTAATCCTACCAGATTTTTCAGGATGTTTCACATCTCTGTTCCAGTGCACATTTGAGAATTACAAATACCCTCCAACCGAAACAGATATGCCCAGAGCTAGGACCCAGGAGATGCTGAGTTCTGATTTCTCCTGGCTGCAGCCTGTGTTATGGTGTTTTATTGTTTTTTTTAGTGCACAAAGCCAAACCCCAAAGATCTCACAACCTGCCTAGGACTGTGGTCAGATATGGTGGTTGATAAAATAAAAACTTTGATGTTATACAATTCCACCTTGGATAATGTTTTTGAATGAAATTCTGCTCTCTACTGTGATACTCACTGAGGTGATCAGCTCTATGCTGGCACGGTCTGCAGCAGAGTGGAGGAGCGAGGTGAACAACACCTGTGTGGACACCTACACCCACACTGACTTCCCAAGAACTGAAAGATCTGCCCAGACCCAAACCTGCATGGAACTTTGCATGGAGTTGCTAAGCTACTGTCCATCCTGTTTGAAAAGTTGCAGCAGTCTGGTGAAGTTCCCTGTGACTGGAAAAGGGGAAAGATATCCCTCATTTTTAAAAAGGGAAAACAGGAAGACCTAGGGAAATACAGGCTGGTCAGTCTCACCTCTGTGCCTGGCAAGACCATGGAGCAGATCCTCCTGGAAACTGTGTTTAAGGCACATGGAGAACAGAGAGGTGACCGGTGACAGCCAGCATGGCTTCACTAAGGGCAAATCAGGCGTGACCAGTTTGGTGGCCTTCTATGACAGGGTTACGGTGTTGGCTGAGGGAAGGGCAATTGATGTAAGCTCTCTGGACTTGTGCAAAGCATTTGATACTGTCCTGCACAACATTCTTGTCTATAAAAGGGAGAGGCATGGATTTCTTGGTGAACCACTTGGTGGATATGGAATTGGCTGGATGGTCACACTGAAAGAATTGTGGTCAGTGGCTCGATGTTAGCGTGGAGAACAGTGATGAGTGTGTCCCTCAGGGGTTTGTACTGGGACCAGTATTATTCAGCATCTTCAGGGATGTGGACAGTGGGATTAAGTTGTACTCTGAGCAGGTTTGCAGGTGACACCAAGCTGAGACGAGGGACCTGGACACAAACTCAAGAAGTGGGCCCATGTGAACACCATGAAGTTCAACAAGGCCAAGTGCAAGGTCCTGCACCTGGGTTGGGGCAATCCCAAACATGGATACAGGCTGGGGGGGTGGATGGATTGAGAGCAGCACCGTGGTGAAAGACCTGGGGGTACTGGTGGGTGAAAACCTGAGTATGGGCCAGCAATATGTGCTAACAGCCCAAAAAGCCAGTTTCATCCCAGGCCACATCGAAAGAAGTGTGACCAGCAGGTCAAGGGAGGTGATTCTCCCCCTCTACTCTGCTCTCACGAGACTCCACCTGAAGTACTGCATTCAGGTCTGAGGCCTCCACCTTAAGATGGATGTGGACTTCCTCCAGCATGTCCAGAGAAGGGCCGCGAAGATGATCAAGGGGCCAGAGCATCTCCCCTGTGAGGACAGGCTGAGATGGTTGGTGTTGTTTAGCTTTAGAGAAGAAAAGGCTTTGGGGAGACCTTACTGGGGAGCCTTCCAGTACTTAAAGGGGGCCTACAAGAAGGCTGGAGAGGGACTCCTTTATCAGGGAGTATAGTGATAGGAGGAGGGGTAGTGGTTTTACACTGAAAGAGGGTAGATTTACATTAGATATAAGAAGAAATTCTTCACTATGAGGGTGGTGAGATGCTGGAACAGGTTGCCTAGAGAAGTTGTGGATGCCCCATCCCTGGCAGTGTTCAGGGCCACCTGGTCTAGTGAAAGGTGTCCCTGCCCATGCAGGGGCATTGGAATTAGGTGATCTTTAAGGTCCCTTCCAACCCAAAGGATTCTATGATACAAATAACATCTTGTCTGACTTTTTTTTTTTCATCTTGTTTGCCCTTTTTTTTCTAATACTCTATCTCAAGAATACGCTAATCTAAATCAGCCCTCCAGCCTTTTCCTATTTGTAATATCTGCTGTAACTTACTTTATATTCCAGCTTAAACCAGATTTTAAATTTGAAACCATTATATGCCTCAGTTATTGCAGCAAACACATATTCCACAGCTGAGACCCATGTTGCATCCTGACTGCTGTAGCAGGCTGAGAAAAATGTCTTAAGAGCTGCAGCTATGTCAAACTGTTGAAGGCAGTGTTGCTATCACTTGCCATCTTGCTGGGACTGCAGGCACGTGTGCGTAAGGCCAGAGAATGTTCCCAAAGTCTCAGAGCTCCAGTGCTTTTTGTAAACCTCGCCGTGCCTCTCAGCTTCATCTTTAACCTCAGGTTACTTGTCCAGCCTCTTTTCCCCAGGTTGCATGCCCACTTTTGTAACACACACTGAGGTCTACAGGTGAAAACGCTTCCTTTAACTACTGGTGACAAAAAAGTGGCAGATTCCTTGAGTGGTCGTAGTCCATGAAAGACGGTGCAGGCTGGACACCGTCTGGTTGGGTTAAGGGAATTTAATCACTGTGTAGCCCTCTTTGATCTTTGTTGTGCCCCAGCTGCAGCCCTGTTAAAGTCTGACCCTGTTGCCTTATGGAATACTTACTGCCTGGATTAAATCTGTCTAGACACTTCATCTGTCTTGTTATGGATTTATTCAGAGTAAGGTTGCTATCAACTGCTGACTGTAAAAAGGTCGTTGTTGCACACCTTGATACACAGACACAGGACAGAGCATTGTAAATAAGAAGAATGAACAGACTGACATGTTACTGAGGAAACTACAAGTAGTGTTAAGTTAGGAATGTGAAATGAGTGGAGGAGTAGTAGTTGTTTGTATATCAGCAGTTTTTTAATCCATTTGATTGGACCCCAAAGAGAATCTTGCTGCCTTCCTCATTGTGTGGTTGCTGGGCATCTCATCCTCCTATGCCATACGAGGTTGCTTTGAAGTAAAATCAGTCAGCATTACATCAAGCAGAGATACTTTTTTTTTTCTCCTGTATTTGCTGAGAGCCTCCTGCCCTTGTTTGTTCCTGCATCCATGGCACAGATTACCACCCTGTCAAAACAAGTGAGCTCTCACTGACGTGGGTCAAAAAAACCTCAGAAACCTTTATTTTACAGGTCTTTCCTTAAACTGATGTTTTCTCCCACAGAAGTTGTAACATCTATGTGCACGTGAAGGGTTTTTTTAATAAACAAGCAAGAAATTTATTACACAAGAAAATGTTCTACTGTGACTGGTTAGATTAAAGTAACTTGTAAACATCTGAGATGGCTGACTTAAAAAGTGAAAGCCTGAGATTACGAATGTGAATTCCGTATCCTTAGCTGTTACGTAGGTTGTGCCTTGGGATCCTACCTGTGAGTCAGGGCCACATTGTGTGCCACCTGTGGAACCTCAGGGTGGGCAGATGGTCCAGCCCAGAGTGTTTAGCAGAAAGAATACAACAGATGGGCACAAATAGAGAGGGAGTAGCAGAGGGAAACGATGAGGCAGAACTGGCTGATGTGGTAGCACGTGCTCTCAGCACATCAGCAACCTCTTTGCCCTGAGCGGTCTCCTCCAGGTCTCTTATTGTGCCCGGTAGAGAAGTTAATGCCAGCAAGAAGCAGGAGAACCCTAGAAATCAAGCAGAGCCCTACTGTTGCCCCTTCTGTCCTGTTTCTTGGTGTTGAGAGTCTTTTCTCTTCCAAGGTCACTTCAGTACAGAGACTGGTGATGTTTTATGAGCAACTGTCTTTCAAGGGAACAGATACTTTACAAAGCTCCTTTTTTCTTTTTTCCTCTTCATATTCTGTAAAGCTCTTGCCAGGCTCTCTCTTCTAAGTTTAAAGTGCCATGTGCTCTGTGCTATTCCAAGCTTTTCTTTTGGCAAGGAGAGAAAGGCAGGCCTGTTATGCTGTAATAATAGTTGCCCTCATTCGCTAAAGATGCCATGTGTTGTGGTTTTGAGCCAAACGTATTTCTGATTGTGTGATACCTAAATCTACTACCCAGTATTTCCCATGCTTTAAGTTTTAATAAAAGCCATTCCAAGTTGCTTGTATTCCAAACGGAGTGTGTAATCTCTTTATTATGCCTGGCCTGGCTTGCCGGGTACATGAATAAACCTGGCTGTGTGTCATGATGACTGTTTGTATTGCCTGACAATAATTGGAACAGAGTTAAATAAAATCAGCGTTTTGTCTTTCCTTAGATTGGACTCATCAGCAGATGGGGAATGCTGCCATTCTTTATTTTTGGCAAGGACCTGCATAGCTGACAGACCCCTGCTACGATGGAAAGAGATGGTTCAATGAGGTTCAGGGAAGAGCTAGTAATACATCATTTACTTCTGTCACACTTGGAATATGGTTTGATTTGATCATTTAAAATGCATTTTTTTTTAATCTTAAAGGAACCTGCTTTATTACCTACCTCCTGGTTTGACATCTGTGTAGCAAAATGTGAGCATTTGGAATACGCAAACTAAAATCAAAGTGTAGAATTCCCTTTGAAGCTTAGTTTCTAGTTCTTCTCCCTCCCTATCTTTTAATATTCGGCCTGCTGTAATTTTATTTCTCTGAAATTTTCAGTGTAATTGAAAGTGTGTTGAAAGAACAAAGCAAATATTTACATTGCAAAAATGCCACTTGATGTGATTAGTTAAAAGCAATCTATTTAAAATCTAATATGTGTATTAAACGCATGCATACACATGCATGCACCCACAGAGAAGCCAGTGGAATAAATCCCAAGTTTAGATAATCTAGAAGTTTCCAGGCTCTGGAGCACAGTATTTGGAAAAAGATTTTGGACAGTGTGATCTTTAGTTTTTAAAGGAACAAATCCACCTCTTAACTCACTGCAGGACAGCAAACCTAAAAGGCAGTTAGAGACTTGCAGTGCTGCCTTCTGACTTGATGTGTGTGGTCCTTAAGGAACCTCCTCTTAAGCCTTGGGCTACTTTATCCAGCATTAGGCGCCAAATGTTCAATCCAATGTATAGATCTGTGTAGGTTTTGCTCATATATAGCTGAGCAAGAAACTGGTCTTGAACTCCGTGCTGCCTGTCCCTGCTTGGTGCATGGGGGTCTACTGGGACAACCTTCCTGCCTCAAAGCAAGAGGAGAGCAGGGATGGAGCTCTGGCTGGGTTGGGCCTGGAGCGTGATACCTTGGTGCAGTGTAAATTAGGCCAATAACGCTTGCTTAGGGCTATGTCTAGGGTCACCATATAGTAGTTCTTGATTCTGTTCCGCAGAGGTATCAATGTGTTCTCTCTTCTGATTGTCTGACATGTTCATGGACTTGCCCAGAGCTCAGGTACTGAAGCTGCTGCACAACTTGAGCAGCCAGATAGCAGTCATGTGTTTCCTTTCTTCCTCTGCTAAAGCTTAAGGAAATGTCACTTCTATCTGTTCTCTTTTATGTCTGAGACAGAGATGAATGAGTAGGAGGGATGGTGATGGAACATGCAAGCTAACCCAGCCAAGCAACCTGAAAAATAGATCCTGGACAGAGCAAAGAGATTGTTATCTAGAGACCAGCTGGTGCTGACAGACTGTCTGAAGAGAGGGATGCTGATTTTCAAGGAAGTTGAATTATCCTCCTTTATTTATGCTTTTTAAATGAATTTGTTTAGTGGTTTATGGCAAGTTTAGATAAGGTAAGCAAGCCATTTGATTTTCATCCTTTTTTTTTTTCCTTCCCTTGGTGACTTTTACCAAGGATACTATGGTATGGGAAACCATATTTAACCATTCCCAGACAGTTATTCACAGAACACAGTAATTCAAGCAAATTGAACAAAACCTGGCCAGACCTACTAAATCTCATGGTTTGTGCAAGACTTTTTTTTCAGACCTTTGATGATTATGGTACTATAGCTTCTCTGGTTCTGGGCTTCTCAGACAACTTTTCCTGGGCTCTGCATCCAAGAGGTGGTGAAGCTGCAGCACCAGGGAATAACATGGTGGTGGTACAGCCCTGACTGCACTGCACTTCTGTCCTCTAGGGAGACTGCAATAACACATCAGTAACTGCACTTCACTGTGGTCTTAGGTGACCTACAAAAGACCTTGAACTGAAAGAAAGAGAGCAGGACAGGTGGCTGGTTAGATAAGCTTCAAAAGTGATAAGCAGCTGAGATTGGATGCTCTTCTGTGAAATCTCATGGTTTTGTTTTTCTTATTTCATAGTACTTCATAGTATTTCACCTACAGGAGTGCCCCATGATCTGTTTCATGCTAACTATGGTGGTTTTGGGGAAAAAAAATTTCCTGAGCACTACTTCATAAGTTTGGTTTGCATAGCCCTTGAGAATCAGTTGGGTAGTATGAAAGTAGAGCTGGATTCCTCCAAGTGTTCTCCCCAGCAGGACAGTGAAATGCCAAAGAGTGTCTTGTGGTTTTGGTTCTAAAGGCAACTCTGGTTCTTTTTTGAGCGGTGGGCGGAGAACGATTCATGTGCAGTGTGATTGTAATGATGGACCTAATCCTGGAAGTGCTCGGATGATGCACATGTGGAGGCCAAGGTCCTGTCTTTTGAATGCATCGATAGGGCTTATTTGTATGAGGAAAGTCTCACAGGCATGTTTTAAGAGTTAACAGCATTGAATTCTAGCCTGTGATGTTTTGCATTACTTTTAGTCAGCATTTCCTGGAAACCCGTATCCTTCTGCCCCATAGATAGATAGACATCCTGCCACAATTGTGATTTACCAGGGAAACGGGCGATTTTCCTACAGTTTTCCCAATGTTCTCAATGCTTTCATGACAGCATAACATGGCTTTTGTGGAACTAATGTGAAGGTCAAGATTCACCAAACTTCATCTGTCAGTTAGGGGAAGAAATAACATTTAATCCACATTATAAAGCCTGATTTCACGTTACTGAGAGAGTCACTGTAAATGGCTGGATTAAAAGAGTATCTTAAAATCATAGAGCACAGAGAAGGAGCCATGTAGTGTTTTTGTAACTATTGCCTCTTTTTCCTATGATACTCTTTTAATATGGCTTTGAAAATTGCCCAGCAGTACAGTATTATTTAGCTTTGCTTTACATGTTGAAACACATTCCTTTTTTTCAGCCTAAAGGTGACCTTTATATGGAATTAATGCACAAAATCACAAGTAAAGGACTATTAAGCAAGTATAATGCTGGGGGGTGGGGGTTGGGGGAAGTCTGCTTTGAACATTGTTTCTATTATTCAGAATACATGAAGTTTCAGCCCAAATAGAAATGAAAGACCATTGCGGAAACTTTGCAAATACCTGAACTTCTAACTTTTACTTTGCTCTTATTAACTATGTCATGGTTAAGGAAGAAAGGAAAATTGTTAAGAGGCTTTGCCATTGCAAGTGATACAGCCATGACCCTGTCTTAACTATAGGCATGTGCAAAAGTTCATCAGTAGTCAGTAAATTCAAAGAACTTCTGAAACATTTTTCTTTGATACATCAAACTAAAAGGAATAACATACGCTTGAAAGCACAAGGAAACTGTATGTTTGCCCACTATTAATGACATGTGAGGTTGTATTTCTGCCTCAAGATGAAATGATGCAATTGTGTCTCATGCAAAATAGTTTCTTACCACTGCAAGATTGTTATATTTACAAATCCCATGCTGCTTTCCATGGATTTTGAAGGTAGGGTAATTACAGAGATGTAAGAGTGTAGCCTTATGCCTCGTGGAGCTGACCGTTCAATAACTGTTTCCTATGGGCTGTATTGTATCGGTTTTCTGATAGTTTTCTGCCAAATTTTGAACTTTTTCCTTCTCTGCTGGTGTTCCTGGGGTGGCTGTCCTTTGTTCTAAACAAATCTTCTTACCCAGAGCACTAGGCAGAAGTCTCATTTTATAAAATTTGCTGGAAATAATTACGTTTTGCTTTATTCAGTGGGACTGTTGCAGTGCTTGGCAATCAGATAAGGGCCTTTAGAAAAGGACATTGTTTGAACCTCAGACACTTGTTCTTATTGATGAACATATATATGTGCAGGGCTGGTTTTATGAGAATTCAACCTTAGGTCTTTGCAGACTGGCTGTCCATAAACTACAGCTAAACACCCTTTCCCCTGGGTACAGCATTCCATCCCATTTTGACACTAATTTTATATAGAGGGAATGCTAATATTTGTTCTTTCCTTCCCCTTTTTAGAGAGCAGAGATTTGCATTTTCTTGCAAGATTTGCTTTTTGGTAGCTGTCTATTTTTTCCTACTGTGACAGTTCGGGGAAAAAAGAAAGTGGGGAGTGGGTTTATTGATTTCAATTCTTGCCACTGTTTTGTATTGACACAGCAGAAAATACAATAAAAGAGGTGTAGGTGGTAAATCAGAAATGGCTTTTGTAATTGCCTACTCATATCATAAGGATTCTTGGCCCGACCCAATGTATTCTTAATCCTTCTTTACAATGTGCAGATGTTGCTCGCTTAAATGGATTTCAGCTGAAGTAGAATTCTCTAATTAGACAGTAACATTGGAGAAATCGACCATTATCTCCAGTTATTGAATTTTAGGCAGCCTGCATTAGCAGTCATGCTTCTACCAGTTGGTCTTTAAACATGGAAATAATCCATCCAGAGATTATTGTTCAAAACTATTTTCAATAGTTTAATAGCTTTTTAATTTTTTTAAATAGCTTATACTAATCAACTGGAGCACAGTGTAATGAGATTGACTCGATCAACTCAGTTATTTTGTCCCTCTTAGCTAATGACAGGTTGTATTCAGATAGTAAACCAATGGGGAAGCTGTGATTTTTTTGTAATCTTATAAGCAGTAGCCCATATAGTCAGTGAGTTAAGGCTGTGGGATTCTCTGGCAAGTAAGAAGAGGCCTTATAGGCTTTAAGTAAATATACAGAGTTGCTTTGGTTATTTGTCAGTGGTTTGAGTGATTCTTGGTTACCCTGCTTTATTGTACTTTTACAGATTGACCTATGTAGGGAAGATAGCGAGCAGGGTATGAACTCTGCGTGTTTTATCTATACCGTACTTGAGTCTCTGTGCAGATGCTCTGGGGACAAGATACAAGGGAACTGATTTTTTCCAAGGTGTCACAGGCACCAAATCCAGCTGTGATCAGGACAAAGAGGTACACATGGGCTCTGTGTGTATCTGGCAACTCTCTTATTGCGAGACCAGGAGGATGTGCTTCACAGAAGGATGAATGGAGGAAGCCTGTAACCTTCCCAGACACCTTTTCCCTGGTAAAACATCCCACAGCTCACTCTGACATACCTCCCCGATGTGGACAAGCTCTGGATGTTAGCGTCCCTCCAAACCAGAGCAAATTCTCCAGCATACTAATATTTACACATGTTCCTGCCCTTGGTTGGAAGTGAAACATTTAAAATAATGTAGTGCCTGGGTATACTTGGGGAAAAAGATGTTTGCAGAGAGGTTCAGGACCCACAGAGTGTATGGGCGTTGGAACTCTGCATACAAGGCCCAAGGACTTTGCATGGGTGTGCTCAACAGAAGGAGCTACTCATCAGAGCCAAATGTCTCCTTTCAGTGCAGTGCCTATTGCTTTATGTAAACCTCAATGCATGCCAACAGCTAGAAGACTTGTTTGCCTGTGTCACCTCAGTGTATTTTAGTTGCCCATTAGACACAACTCCATGTATCAGCAGGATACCTTGCTGCATGTTTGCCTGAAACAGGTGTTTGGGTCACTCTGTAAGGTGTATGATGTGATAATGTTACCTTGGTATTTCCTTGGTCACAGGTATTATTGCTTCAGCAGCTCCAGGCTCTTTTTCCTCTGCCAAATCTGGACTTCTGGGACAAGCTCTAAACTGGAGGCTCATAAAATGCAGGGCTCATAGAGGAGGTCTACAAGAAGGGTTTCCACCTGTAGCTTCTGTACCTGTCGTTTCTTCAAACAAACATGGATGGCACGACAAGCCATGTAGCTGTTTGCATTTGCAGCATCAGACAGCATACTGTGTACTGTGTAAAAAGTTTCCCATAGGATCTCATGAACCTAGGCAGATGAGCTGATTATGAGCATTGATTTTTTTTTTCTTCTTATTTTTAAATTCCTGTATAGGAAATAATTTTCAGCTGGCAGATCTGGGCCACAGAACTAGAAAAAAACATTTTTAACAATTCCAGCTAAGAGATGTGGTGCTGCGAGTCTGTGCATTTTCATTCCCCTTTTGAATGGTGTTCTGAGTCTCAGCACTTCTGGTGTGTCCTGTTGGAGTATTGCCCAAACCCTGATGAATTCATGCCTTTGTAAGTCAGAGATGCACAAGTCTGGAGAATGAAAATACAGTGAGTTTATATGTAGAATCTGTATGTTAGACAAAGAACATCTGTATGGTGATAGCGTAAAGCGTAAGATGTTAACAAATGAGGCAATGCTCAATAAATATTGATCCCTTTGCAAGCCCTAATGTATGAAATTAGAACTGTTAACACAAACAAAGATGACCATTGCTGAAGGATAGTCACTGTGCATGTTAGGATTTAAACTCGGGATGTCCTTTGCTCTTTTTACTAGGCCTGGAATAAAACCTTTCCCTGTGGTACTTCACGGTTAAATGAAGTGCAGCCAGTCAGTTCTAGAGTTATAAACTTATTATCTTCTCCTGAGTTTTGGTTTTGTGTCATCCTTTCTGGGTCAGATTTTACAGTAAAGCATGGCAAAAATGTCAGTTGACTATAGGTAAAATGATTTGTCTACACCCAAGTGTTTGGTCCCAGCACAGGCTACCGGTTGTATTGCAGGGGTGTTATACGGAAAGGCCAATTTGCATCCCTGGAGCAGCTCGTTAGTACAATGGCTGGTGTTAATCAGCCCAGGTGTGACACACCACTGGTTCTCTCCTACTACTAGTCTGGCTCAGAAGCTGGCATGTTTTGAGCTGGCTCTGGGATCTCTCCAGAGCTCTGTGTTGTGCAACAATAGGCATGTTCCAGGGCTGAACTCGCTGCATTGCTATGCTTGTGTGAAATTTTTGATTCTAAGTGTCTTCAAGATACTGACATGATAGGAGACAGATGTATTCCAATCAGTAAATTTTCCATGAAATTGATTTTCCATGGAAAAATACTCTTATTTCATTGAAGTGCAGTGGATAAAAGTTAATAATTTAAGTGTGTCTTTTTCTTTTCTGAAAGAAAAGTGGTTGACTGGGTGTACTTTGTTTTTCATACAGAAATCCCAGTTGTCTGAAATGAGTTTGCATGTGAACAAAGGTTGCTTCAGTCCACCTTTTGTGTCTGGTTATGATTTGCTCTTAGAGACTCTATAATAATTTGCTTGGAATGTTCTCATCCATGGGAATACATGCTACAATCTGTGCCAGTTCAGGCTTATGTACTGTCAAAGGTTTGGGGGGAGGATAGTTGTGAAATAAAAGAATAACAAAGAAGCTGTGTTTTCCCAGTTTCTGAAATAAGGATGATAAAACTCTTACCTCCTTTGGTTTTAATTTTGTTTGGAATAGAAGAGACTTGCAGCTGTCATGTAGCAGATGTATTTTGGCAGCAGTTTTTTAAGACACTGCTGGTTACTGTGGCATTTGCATGCCTGTTACGCAGTCCAGAGAAAGTGGCACATGCATTTGTGTTTGGATGCACAGTGACCAGTAGACTTGCTATGAAACAGTTCCTCATTTAGTAAGTGTTCAGTCATTTCAGAATGGGTCAGCAGCAACTGAAGCTTTGACTTTCATCCACACACAGTTTGTTGCCTTCTGAATAAAGAACTAGAGCATTGTGACTTTTTTACTATTCTGGACAACAGATACCAGTAACTCCTTGGAAAGCATAAGTCCTCTTTTGCAGATGTTTGAATTGTATATTTGTTGCTCTAAATGGCAGGAAAACATGAAGCATTGAAATTTCCTGCAGAATGGGAATGCTGAAGGTTACTTTTGCAAATACATGGATTCTTTTAATAAATGTATCCAGCCTTTGACCAAATTCCTGGAGTGCTTAAAACCCAGAAGGCTGGGAGTCCTGGAGTCAGGCTTGCGTACTGCTGTAAAGGGCTTCTGTGGAGCTGGAGACTTCAGAAGCAGTGGGGTTACTGTAAATTCAAGGCAGTTTGCCTGGTGATTTACCAAGTTGACAGGGAGCCTTGCAAACTTGGCTTGTGGATTTGCTAGTCTGCGAGTTTCAGACTTAGGGTTTCTTTATCCCCAAAGTTTCCATCAGCCTGCTGGGATGATTGCAGCAGAGCTATGAGGAAATGAAGTAATTTTCCAATGGAAACCTGCCTGGTTTTCAGCAGAATTTTAGCCAAATTAATCAACCAAGATGTTTTGATGAACTTGATTTTTTTTTTTTTTCTAAGGGAAAATGTTCTGTTGGAAAGTTTGAGAACAGCCACAAGGACCTGTGCATCTTATTACAGCTCTCCAGTGGTGGTTGCTGGTTGTTTCAATTTATTTGCTTAATATGATCTGGATAATGCAGACATCGTGACTGCCATCTTCAATCACAAGAAGAGAATCTTTTACAAAAATCTATAATGTAGTTTATGAAATGAACTGTTACTGCAAATCAGAAGAAACATGCTGTAAACTGTTTTACTATGTCTCAAATATGTGAGTGATTTATTTAACGTTGACTTTTTGTTAGGTTCATAAATATAAGGTGATTACAAAAATCTGTACAAATTCATCTGTTCAATGAAACTTCCATACGGTGAAGGTCATCTGTTCTTGCCTTGGTGTGAGTCCTGGTTTCCCATTAATGGGCAGGAAAATCATATTAAAAATAACATTTGTCATTCATGATGTGCTTCTTGTACAAATCCCATGTTTTAATTCTTGCTGGCTGGTATAGAAGCACTAACTGATATACTCAGTGCGCATTAAATTATGCCCACCAGTTGTGCTTATCTTAAGGAGGGAAAGATTATGGGAAGGGATCAGAGGAAGAGCGAGAGAGATAGCTGTGCTCCGTATACGAACAGTGGCTAACTGCCTTGCAGCGGCTTACCACCTCTATAAAAGTATACTGGCACAGGAAGAGTAATTGAGGTCCTTGGATTCATGCCTAGGCAGATACTTTGGTCAGAGCTGCTGGGAATGGGCTCTGCAGGAATGGAGTCTAAAATGTCTCTGAGTCTGCAGCAGCAGCTGCAGAAGACATGTCCTGGGGAGAAAATGGAAAGCAAAACACACAGGTGTGGAGAGTTGAAAGAATTTTGCTCTGCAAAACTCTGTTAACAATTCCACCAGTGCTGTACAAGCTAGACAAGATTCCAGCTCTGTCTAGACTCTGGAGAGACTTAGTATACAATAAAATGCCATAAAAATTTTTAATCATAAAAATAGAGATATGTTGCTGAGTATCCACTGTGCTCAGATGTGTTCAGTCAGGAGTGGTTTTACATGCCTTCAGGGGTAGTTACTCCTCATTCTGGTGTAGACAGCCAACCCTGCAGAGTCTTAAATGCAAAAGCTTTGCTCCTGTGCAGTAAGAAATGAAATTGCCATAAAGCTCTGGAAGCTTTTCACAAATGTTGGCAAATGTTTTAGGAGATTTGATTGCTGTATCATTTGAAGGAACAGTACTACGTGAAATAAAATGTGTCAGACCAACACTTCACGAATTGTGGTTCCAGATGCTGGTTGAATTTCATGTGCAAGGTATGTGCCAGGTCCTGGTTTGAGTCTATAGGTACCATTCATTGGAGATGGGTGCATAAGGAGGATAATGTGTGGACTTGCCCTCTTAATCACTGATTAGTGAAGGTGATTATTGGGTGAGAATAGTAGACCTCCCTGCTGCAGTGATTGAGTTACTCAGGTTCAGCTCCTCAAGCCAGTGTTGTGATGCATCATGCCGCTTGCTCATATTTATAAGGCTCATGTCTCTAGGGATCCATGTGACTTGAGCTCCAGTGACTGTATTTTCTGCTCTCCTGTGGCATGTGCAAAGGATCATCCTTCATTGGTTTAGATCTGCTCTTGAGAATGTTTGTGCGTGGTGAATGAGCTTGCAAGTAGGCCTCCAAGGAATATGCTACAGCTGTGGTGAGTTATTACAGCTTTGCTGACTTGTAACCTGAAATCTATATCCTACCGATTGATGCTGTGTAGCCATCACCTCTTTATCTTGGGATTATTGATTGTATTAAAATGTTCACTTTGTACTCCACACAGCTAGGGTACTGATTTCTTTTATTCGGTGGGACCATTTCCAACATCTGTGCCAATCTGGAAAGCAGGATGTTTTATCTTTAATTATTTATTGAAAATCTTTATACAAAATAAGTTGCTTACTGAGATAACATACTTATTTAAGAGGACATCTTTCCCTCTTTATTTACTTCATTTATTTTGGTGCATCATCTTCAGATTAAGAAGACATCGAACCTAAATGGGTTTCATCCCTTGTTAGTTATGCAAAGACTTGTGTTCCTAATGAAAGAGATCACCCAAGCTAGGTTTGTGGCAGAACACTTTTCAGTCATAGTAGGTGTACTTGCAGTGTTGTGTTGTCACATCTGTAGGTGTGGGTATAATTTCATCTATACAAAACACACACACTTCCATGCTTATTGCTCTAAATTTTCCTTTTGTGTCTGGAAATCATGGAAACAAGTTCCTTCACCATGCTGATATTTCCCTTTTTGGACTGTTAGTAAAACATGGACTTTACTATGTAGTTATATCACCAGGATTTTGATTTTTGAATTGCAGTATCAGACCTAAGAATATCCTGTTGTATCACTTTGCAGAAAGCTTTGGCATTCATACTCAAGGTCGTCTTCCTTCACACCAAGCTGTTTCATCAAACAGGACTTAATTTCCTCTAGCCACTTCCCATAGGGACCAGTTTCTCACATGCTTCTCACCACCTGTTATAACAGGCTGGGGGAAGGGGGGGCACTTCAGGTAAGGAAATGCTTTCTGTAAATAAAAATAGCTTAAATTTGGGCCCTTCCAGTTCTTGGAGAGGTTTCTAGACTGAGATCCTAACCATTTTCCATTAGTCTGGAGGCCTGACCAAGCAGTAATAAGGCTCCCAGAGCTGTTTCACTTACTTCCAAAGCAGCTGGGAGCACATGGGGTGGCATTGACTCCCTGGCTGTGCAGCTTGACATCACTCTTTGGCTTCAGCTGTGGCCACGTGTGCTGGCTGCTGGGCCAGCTGCTAGTGCTGTGGGCAACAATGGGAGAGCTGCAACAGCGTGAAATGAAAACTGCTTACTTGCAACCCTCAAAGTTTAAAGCTAGCTTTTGGGTATTTTATCCCCAGCATTGTTGAAAGAAATCATGGGGGTGTGTGTGAAATAAGTGTTTTGGTTTATTTTGAACTGGTTTGCCACCTCACCCTCTAAGCGTAAGTAAAGAGACATGCATTTTTTTTTTTTTAGTGCAATGTAATTTTGCATCAAGTAAGGAAAATATTTCATTTATGCAATGACCAATTGAATAATTGAATAGAATTAATTATCCTATTAAAAAACCCCAAACAACTGAGTATAGTTCACAGACTCCAATCCAAGTTTTGGTTTAAAAAAAGGCAAGTTTGGATGTTTTGGTGGTGGCGCTCCCCCCGCCCCCATCCCCAGTTTGTCCAGGCATAACTGTCATCTCTTGTTTTCAATGGCAAGGCAAAACTTGTTTCAAAATCCTGCTTTCAATTCTGGGCACAGAACATTAGAACCAGGGAGCTTGCTCAGCTTGGAACCATTTGTGGTGTTTGTATCCTTATTGTAGCAAATATTTTCCATTGAAAATTCATTTCTTAAACAGCTGGAACATGAATACCAGATAGTGTTTTCCTTTAGATTCATAATGGTGGAAAGTCAGAAGGCAGGAGCACGAACCCAGAACAGATCAAAGTCTAGAATTTCTGCTTCATTTTCATGCTATGCATAACAAAATCCGTAAAGTGAGTCTTGGGAGTCGGGCTCAAGGGCCTCTTGATTAAGAATTAAATTACAGGTATGATTTACTAAATTTGTGCTTGGGGAAAGAAGGATTTTGATGATGATGTGATTGGTAAACTATGCATTTTCTGAGCAACAGATTAAAATTAATGGGAATAGCATAACCATACATGCAAAATGCTTTACATATTGGGAAATACGTTGTCTTGTAAACTAAGCCACATAACCAAAAATCTGTGTCTCCAACTCCTTTACTAAAGTAAACCCAAGGGGAGTGTAAAGCTGGCCCCCGCTCTGCTCACTCAAGTTTCTTCTGTTGAAGAAGATGTTGTCAGGGGATCTCTCACATCAGCTCCTTTATCTGATTTTTTTCACATAGTCTTCATATGTTTTTTTTAAAGCATTGAAACATAGAGCCACTTGAAAGCATATTTTTT
The DNA here is from genome assembly GCF_963210335.1 of Falco punctatus. Taxonomy (NCBI): domain Eukaryota; kingdom Metazoa; phylum Chordata; class Aves; order Falconiformes; family Falconidae; genus Falco; species Falco punctatus. The sequence continues at coordinate 103,346,978 of NC_137580.1, read as the reverse complement.
CCCTCAATGGTTATGTATTTTTATTAGGCTAATTTAAACTTCTTTCAAATTTCTCCAAAAATTGCTTGAAATTATACTTCTTGTTCTTTGTTGTGTAAGTTTGGCATAGTGTGATCCTTAGCCGTGTTTTGGGCTTCAAGATCCTGTTGCATGCAAACAACACATGACAACAGTGTTTGGAAGGAGAAATGACAGTGTTGTCATAGCTGACATGCTAACTCAGGTGGATGCAGAGATGCGAGGATCTGTGGTATGCAGGTTTCAGCGCTGCAGAGTCCTGGTTCGAGAGCTTGTCTATTTTTTCTATTTCTCCCCCTCCCTTTGTCTGTGTGTGAATCGTGTCTGGCTCACAGCGTCTCAGCCAGCATGGGTATGGCAGCATGGTTGCTTCCTGTGTTACAAACTAGTGTGTGGGTCATCAGAAAAATCCACATCATACCGTGCTACCATAGATCTACAGTATGCTTGACAAGCCCGCAATGCGAAGTCTGTGCTCTTCTGTTGTTGTTTGGTTGCCTTAAGGCAGGCAGGTTAGACTAGTGTTTCATGCAAGCCCAAATATTTGGGCATTTCTCTTCCATGGATGCAGATACTTAGGAATTTAGTGTATGTGGGTAGGAGGAAGGAGACGGGCATGGTCAGGGTCAAGTTTTTGAGCACTCTGAGATCACATCAATTACTGTAATCCAGGAGAGGCTTTTTGCTTGCAGCTCCAAGGGGTACTGCAGCTGCCAGGATTTGAGAGAGCGGGTAGCAGTTGCTCCCACTCCATCCATCTGTTATTTCATTGGGATTAAAAATTGCCCTGTTCTTCTAAAACCTTTCATTGGCAGTCATTGTAACTTCGGAGCTTTTGACAAAGAGCAGCAGAGCTCTGAAAGCAGAACATGGTTGGTTTTTTATAGTGGAAGAAGTGCTTGATTTACCTCCAGCTAATGCCTGGGCTCCCTCACCTGCAGACCCAAGATTCATTAAGGAGAGAACTCTAAGTCATATCACAAGAGCAGGAAACATGAAAGACTGCTTTCTTCTAATATGCAACAAAGCACATAATTAAAATAAACAAAATAGCATTAACCGTAAGGTCTTGCTGGTGTCATTTTCAAAGCCATGAAGGGATTTTGGAATCTCTAAGATGTAATCTGTGTGGATTTCAGTAAGGCATTAGCTGCAGAGCCACATGGGAAATTATTAGTTAAACTGGACATTGGTACAAGGAACCAGTTAGAAAGCAACCCCATTTTGTGATGTTAAGGGAGATATTGGGCTGGGGGAAGATTAAGCTGGAATGCCCCTCAAAACAACATGTGACTAACTGTAGTTACAATAGGAATGAATTAGAAGTTACTGACATTACTGACAACGCGATGTTGGGGAGCTCTGTCAGATCAGGTAAAAGAACAGAACATCACACTGGAAGCAGAGGCTGGTCCTAGGGACTGAAATAATAAACTATGAAATATATTAGTATAAAATCTGAGTGAGTGGTTAGGGGCTAGAAATAAAAATTTCATCTGTAAGTGAGTCTTGCATTTAGAAGTCTCTGAAGATCTTGAAGACCAGAGAAATTCTACAGTAAATACAGCAAACCATTGATAGTTAAACCATGGTGTTTATATTGCAGTTGTATGAGACATGAGTGAGACTGAGTCTGGAATACTGTGCTCAGCTCTGGTCACTCGTATTCAAGAAAAATGAATTTACATAGGAACAGCTACAGAGAATACTACCAGGAGGATCGAGGAGCTTGACTTGTGAGATGGAGCTAGAAGATGGGGCTTGTTCTGCCTTGCAGAGTGAGTGCTGGGGCAGGTTGCGAGCATTGTCTGCAATATGTCAGGAGAGAAGGCTGAAGAAGGGGGAAAAAGTCTTAAAAGTCATAGACGACAGTAGTGCGAGTTCAAGGGCACATAAATTGACAAACACAAGTTTAGACTTCTAGGAACAGGTTTCTAGCATTTAGGGCATTTTAGGGTAGATGTCTTAGAACCATTTGCTGGTAGGAAAGTCAGTGGCAGTTCAGGTATGTGCTTTTACAATCCTGTGTGGTGGTTAGGAAACTAACTGTAAGATATAGTTGTCTGTTTCAATGCTTGACAGATCTCAGTGACCCAGGAGAACACTCTTCCTCCTTCTGTGTTAATAAATGGAAATGTCCCTGGCCTTGAGAGACTTTTTGAGAATGAGTATGTCCATGCATGAACAATTGCAAGGATGTTTGGGGTTTTTGTCCAGTTATAAATATTTTAATTTCACGCCTTAAAGTTAGTTGCAAGTATGTTGCTATAGGTACTTACAGTATTTAATGTTTAAGCCAAAGCTTTAGTGAAATTTCTGCCTAATTCTGCTCCACAGCATTTGATACTGAGACACAGCAGCTATGGAAAACAGCAACTAAAGAGCACTAATTAAGACTCAGAGTGCTTTCAATAAACTTGTGTTGCAATGAACAAATTAACTGACAAGGGAAAAAGGCAATTGCCCTCGAGGGAATGTGCTGACATAGAGATAACTCCAAGTAGTTCAGCAGTCTTTTGATTTGGAGGAAACTATGAAATATGAGTCAGGTTCAGTAACGTTTATATCTGATGTGTCAGAAGGAATAGCACAAAAATGTCATCACGTTAGAAAACAAAAAAATTTCCAACTAAGAAAAATGCATGCAGGGAAACCAGTAGAAACCTTAAGTAGGCAATTATTCTTGCTACTGCCTGCTTTAGCTGTAGCGCACGAGCACAGCACTGTTTGCAGTCGGTGCACAAGGAGTACGCCTTGTGCATTGCTGGACACAGAACAGGGTGAGGGGAAGCTTCAGACATACTCAATTTTACTACTTGTTTTAAAATACGAAACAGTTTTTTTCTTGTGAAGGTGACATCCTGAAGAAAAAGAGCACCTGCTGTTCTCTGAAGGCACTCTGCAGGACAGGAGATGTTCAACTCTGGGCAGAACCAGTCGTCTGAGCTGTGCATATGGCAACAGCAGAAGCAAAAGGCATAGGAGAATTGTTTCTTTATAGTGCTTTGAGTTGGGGTTGGTTTTTTTTTTTTTTTTTATCTTTTGGAAGATGTAACATTTGCATGTTGTCAGCACATGCTTGCTGTTTTGATTTCTGACTCAGTTCGGTATGGGAATATTATTTGAGACCTTAGAATTTCTGGTGGATTGGGAGATTTTTCCCCCTAGTGTTAAGCAAAGTCATATATAGATTTTTCAGTCTGAGAATCTGGGTTCTAACAGTGTTGGTGTGTCCTCTCTAAAACCCAGAAATGAATAATTTCAGAAGCATTGAATTTGGGGGTGAAAATGATAGATAGTAAGAGGGTGATGAGGGCTTTTGTCAGAAGTAGAATAGTATGGCCGTTTGCTCCCTTTTGGTAGCAGGCTTGCTCCTGTAACATCACTAAATCCTTCCTCTTTTAGAAAGTCCTTTATGGGAAGCAACAGTTTTGGATCCCTGGGTTCTTCGGTTTCGTCTTCATGATTTATGGCTGTTGACATTGGATTGTGTGCATCAGCTTAAGGGTGTTTGTGATACACTTGCCACGTTTCAAGCCACAGGCCAGCATCTCTTGTGGCAACGGAGAACAGTGCAAATCTGAGGAGTGCTGGCGGGGAGTTACCTGCTCCGCCAGCTTGAGGCTCTTTTTTCTTGGTGAGAAGAGGCTTTATTTGCTGGGTCTGTTTAGCATTGTCCATGAATACTAAATCCTATTCTTAAACAGCCAAGAGAAAGGGGGGAAAAGAAGGAAATAAAAGGGCAAGCAGCTCACATTGCTCCTGTGCCATTTTCTGGTTTTCTTTTTTTTTTTTCTTTTTTCCCAAAGCTCATAACTTCAGGTCATTTTAGGATTAATTGAAGCTAATATCTTTACTTCAAAGCAGCACAGATCAAGCCAAACGTACATGCATAGCAATTAAAGATTTGGCAAGGTAATATGGATTGGCTTCTACAGCAGCAGCTTTCTCCCTGTGCTGTTCCACTTGTTCTGGCCTTTGATGTGCTTCAGAACACAACTAGCTGGGCCTGTGTTTTAAACAAAGGAGCATTTTAGCACTATATTCTGCAGAGATTGACTGTTATGCTATGGTTAATATTTTTAACTGTCTGTAAAATTGGAAAGATTATGAATCTGTAGTATGACTGGCTACTGGAGAATTCTGTGGATAATGAAGAAAATTGCAGGGGGCAAATTGAAAGATTTCTCTTCTATATTGTATAGCATCAGTATTCCTTTAGTGCTAACAAAGATGAGGCCAATTTAGTATAAATCTTCAAAGCAACATGTGTGAGTTTATCTGTCCAGTGCTCATTACAGTTAATGGGAATCATGTGGCTGGAACTTTGCAAGTGCTTTGAAAGTGTTCCTTTTATGATTACATTATAGACCCCCATGTTAGCTGTTTTGCTGCTATTTTTATATTGCTCCTTTTGTTTTCTTGACATAAAAAAAGCCAAAACAGTAAATTAATAAAAAACTGCATCGCCCCTTCCATTCCTAAATAAAATACTCATTTTCTAAAGTAAATAAAATATTACTTAGACGTAAATCAACTTGAGACACAACATGCATCTCTGCTGGTTTAAATCCCTGTAGTGTAAGACAGGCTGCTTGTTGCACGCTTACTAAGGTGAGCTTAACTGGGAAATCAAAATGCTGAGCCAGATATGTATGTTTGAATTTTGGTCTGTACTATTAGTCACCGTGTGTGGTACATGATCTATATCTCTTTTTTGATCTGTAGGGAAGACAAAAAGCATAATAAAACCAGCAACTCACGAGTAAGACGGGTAATGAGCATAAAAGTGCACCTACACAGATGAAAGTTTAAATTGTTAGAAGCTTGGTCTTAATTAATATTTGATTGTTGTCCTATTAAAATATATAAATAGGCATATAACTTAGGAAAGCTAGATCCCCCCCCCTTGATATTTGGATAAGTAAGAGAAAATTTTATAAAAACATTTGAAATACAATAATGAAAGGTTTTCAGTGTGGCATTAGGTGAAATACTCTGGGTTTTAGGGGAAGAAAATGCCTTGATTTAGGAGCACATCAATGAGCTGGTTGGTGACCTGTGCCCAGTGGGTGGGCTGTGGGTGATGACAAGTGCCTTTTGTTTCTCCCACAGCCTTATTTGGTGGGAGCCATGAGAAAAATAGAAATTGTTCTCCATGGACACAGAACACTCTTCTGAGTTTCTTCTGGTGGTCCTGTGAGTGTTGGACATTGTGTTTTGGCTTCTTCCTTTTTTTTTATTTTTTTCAGGAATGCATGTCGGGGTTTGCACTCCTTCCTTCCCTTCAACTCTGGCTTAATCCACAAAGGTGGTTTAGGAGTCTGTGTTTTACTTTTTGTACGGGGTTTGCGTGGCAAGGTTTTGGTGGCAGGGAGGCCATGCAAGTGGCTTCTGTGAGGAGCTGCCAGAAGCTTCCCCCGTGCCCGACGGAGCCGATGCCAGCCGGCTGCCAGCGCCACGGAGGCCGTGACCCGCGGGCAGCGGCGCTGGGGCAGCCCCTGGCAGGGCCCGTGGCCCATGGGGAGAGGAGCCCGGGCTGGGGCAGGGCTGGGGCAGGGCTGGGGACCCCGCGGGGACCCCCCGGGGCAGCTCCTGAGGGACGCTCCCGTGGGAAGGGCTCCCGTGGGAGCAGGGGGCGCAGGGCTGGCTCCCGGGGCAGGGACCCCACGCTGGAGCGGGGCAGCGTGCGGGGGACGGGGCGGCAGAGACGGCGTGTGAGGGGCTGACCCCAGCCCCATTCCCGCGGCGCAAACGGGGAGAGGCGTCGGGAGTGAAGCGGCGCCTAGGAAAAAGGGAGGGCTGGGGGGAAGGTGGGTTTTACATTTGGGTTTAGTTCTCATTATGCTGCTCTGATTTGATTGGCAATAAATTAATTTTTCCCCAAGGCGAGTCTGTTTTGCCCGTGATGGTAATTGCTGAGTGATCTCCCCGTCCTTATCTCGACCCACGGGCCTTTCCTTGTGTTTTCTCCCCCCTGTCCAGCTGAGGAGGGGAGTGATAGGGTGGCTTTGGTGGGCACCCACCTCCAGCCAGGGTCAACCCACCACATTTTTAAAAAAACTTTTAATCTTGAGATTGTTTACTGTGAGCAATACTGCAAATTAGGCAATGCTTTTCCTTAGCTTAGTTCCTGAACATTCAAGTGCAGGTGGTTTGAGGGAAATGCCAGATATGTTTGGGATTGGCAAACTGGGAAAGCTTCTGTCCCGCTGTCTCCAGTAAAAGGCAACATGTTCAGTCCTCTTTGCGACAGGCCTGGCAAAAGCCAAAATCCAGCATCAGATGGTGGCCTCAGGCCATCTCAGCTCAGCTTGTGATGCTTTTTGCAGGCACTTTGTGCGATTCTTGGGGAGAAGGCATGTTTTTTTGCTTTGTTTTGTTTTCCCTCAGGCTGAAGCAAGCTTGCAGGCCATGATTTAGCAACGAGCCTTGCAAGAGTTCCAAAACAGGAGAACATTTCCCCCTCTGTACATACTCTGTATTCATGCAGGTGCTAAGCACCCGCCACTGCAGAAGGATCAGTGCTACTGAGGTTCTCCAGAGAGGCAGGGAAGGAGCAGAACTAAGTTCCACAGTCTGACTTTTATTTTCCTTTCATCCTTACAGTTCTTTAAAGCAAACCAGATTTTGACCAGTGGGAGAGGGGAGAGATGCAAACATCTGCAGAGCGCAAGCAAGATTCTCAAGATTTTTCAATGGAAGGTAAAAGGAAAAGGAGATGGTGGGAAGCCGCTTCACACCAGGGAGGCTGGTATTTAGCTTCAGTTGTTTGCTGAGAGCTTGTGCCTTTGACCTGTTGATTAGATAACTGTGGCAGTAGCAGAAAGCTTTTAGAGGTTTGGTGAGTATGGTAAGAGGGTGGTTGTTTAGAGCTGTCACCATGGAGGGAAGGAAAGCATTCAGAAACACTAAATTTGAACACAGTCGAGCAGGTACATGCTGCTAGAACAATGCCTGGCACTGAGCTTTGTCGCAGGAAACCAGCTTTGGTGTATCAGCTTTCCATTTGCAGTTGCTGTTGCCAGAGGGAGGGAGATGAGAGAAATGGTCTGTAACAGCAGAAAATCTGATTTATTTTTTAAAAAATACAGGCCTGGGCAATTACCAGTCTTAAATGTACTTAGCACTTTTGCTTGAAGGTAAAAATGTGACATACAAGAGAGAAGTAGGGATGTTGCAGGGAAAAAAGCGAAATAAATATAAATGTTGCAGTAGCTGGGTTCAGTGTTTTGCATGCAATCATGAAATGTAGTAGCAGCCCATGTGTATTGTGGATGATTGTGTATTATGATTAAACACTGAGGTCTCAACTGGCAAGAGCAAGTTGCCTTAGCAAAATATTTTGTGCAGCCTACACAGTAGTAAGCATTTTACTAGCAGGAGTGAGAAACAAATCCCTTTGGAAAGAGCCATTGGATCTCTCTTTCCTTGGAAAAACTACAGGAAAATTTTGTCCAGACTGTTAGATATGTCATATAGGTTTTGCTGCCAGTGTGGAGGTCTGATCCAAAGTCTGTACAAAGCCTAGTACTTTCAGTAGATTTTAGTTTACTGTGATGAGTAATCTGAAAAGAGAGGAGGCCTGCAAGTGTGTAGGAGAATCCTGTGGCTGAAAGAAGTGACTGGTCTGAATGATGAGAGTAACACTGAACAGGGGTCTTCTGGAGGTCAGGAAAGAGTCTTTGAAGAAAGATCAGAGCAGAATGATAATGTGATAGTATTAATTTCAGGTGAAAAGAGTACTAAAACATGCAGTGGGTCCATCTTTCCAACAATAAGCTGGAAATAGTGCCCCTTTAGTTTAAAATTAATTTTTCTTGGGCATAACCAATATTATAAAAGATTTTCACTTCCTGGGTCTGCATGCATTTAATCACAAGTTGTTTTATGTACATGAGCAGTTCGCAAGGACCGTGGCTTGTTAGATCTGAGTGTAGGTGTTTGTGTGACCTAACAACGTAGCACCTGTAGGAGAAGTAGGAAGAGTTTGAAGGAACATTCCTGCTCTGTCAAAGGCAAGGTGTTTCTGCTTTATGGTCAGTAGAACTAGGCTGGAGTCCAGTTGGTGAACTGACACAGAACTAAGTGATGGTTCAGTTTCTGTAGGACTGTGTCTGTGTGCTAAGACTGTTACAGCCTCAAGGGAGTGAAAAGATGACTGAAGAATGTTTATACATTCCCATGGTGACCTTTAGTTTGGAGGTAACCAGCAAGGTGTTTTTAAATAAAACAGACTTCTATATTGTTACAATTAATTTTTTCCTCTGGTAGCATTTCCACCCTTACAGTTTAATCCAAATTATTCTTGGTGGAGATCTGCGGTATATTTCAGCTGTGTGGTCTACTCTGTAGGTTAGAATCCTAAGTATATTTTTTGCCAAAATTTGTTAGGAACACAATTTTTAAGTAAGATTGTGATTATAGGTACTGCATGTTACATAATGGATTTGTAAGGAGTACGCATGTGTAGCCAGGACCAAGTACAAGTACAGCTCTCTCAAACCTCTCAAGATTCTGTGTGGTGCATGGAGCCACATGGAAGGAGAGTTTATATGTAACCACTTTATGCCATGCCTGAAAAAATGCAGCTGAATTGTTGTTTGTTTGTTTTTTTTTAATTTAATGTAGTTATTGCTAGAGGTCTTTTGCATTTTTATCAAAGCCAATGAAATGGCTAATAAAATCCTTTGACCCCTATAATAATCTTTTACTGATCTTTCAAGCTTGTTTTTGCTGACTTGTTGCCATTGGTACATGGGAAGTGCACGGGCATATAGTGTGGTTTATGACCCTGTGAGCTCTGTCCTATCACAGACATTAAGGAACTGCTAACAACAGAATGTAATTCACATTCTTACTCTGTTTCACTGTCTGTATCTGTCTGGAGACTGAAAAATTTTAGAATTCAAATCAGCTCCATTATTGAGGTAAGAATGTTGTACTACCAGACACTGTGTGTTCTATTTCTTTACAGCTAAAGGTAAATTATTATTTTCTGTGGAAACCCCCTGTCTCTCATACCTCACTTGAGAGAATGTCTTAGTCTTGAAATTAAGTTTGTCATAAGAGTTGTTGATGAAAATTATGTTGTGACTTCGTCTTCAAGCAAACTAAACAAAAGACATCAAGGTTGAAAAGCATTGCTATGGTTACGTTATTTAAAGGCAATTGTTAATAAAGGAGAGAAAATTGGAACTGAGAGAGGCAGTAACTGCAAAAGCATAGAAAAGGTTAGACTAGAATTTTTCATCAAAACTTGATGTGAGCTTACTTCATGTTATGTTCATTAAATATCCGTTTTAAGGCTGCCATCTTAACCCAAAGGATATAGCTAGGAGAAATCTAACAAGAAGTTTAGGTTTTAGAGAAGGGCAGCATTCATGTTTTGAATTCCTGGGCTAAGGGGACTGGATGGAGTCCAGTTAGGCTTTAGACTGGGAGGTTTTACCCCTTCTTTAGGTTTTTGGGAAGAGATAATTAGTTTTAAAATGGTTGCAGTGTGCTTTTAAAATCACATATGTTCTGATTTTGCTTCCCTGTTCTTTATCATGGTGCATTACATATTCGCATGGGACCAGAACCTTAGAAGCAAGGAATTTGGGCTTCAGCTGCTAGCATGATTTAAACCCCAAGCTTAAATATTTTAATTGAAGTCAGCTAATATATAGCTTCTAATCCCAGGGTAGAATGTTGGCTTTTTAAAAATCATAAATATGCCCACAGTCCCTGAAATTGAGAGAACACCACGCACTGGTAGCATGGTTTGTGGTGACAGCAGCTGTCTTTGCCTACACAAAGACCCCAGTTCAAATCTGCATAGAATGTTTTTTAGCTACTTCCTTTCTGGGGTAATATTTTTGAGTTCAGAGGAATTAGACCAAAGCTGACTGATGGCCTCCATTTATGTGAAAAGTGCTTGTTTACTTTGAAAATGTAGGTTAACTGAATATCAGCTTTCAAATTAGCCTACTTTATCACTTAAAAGAGATGTTTTTCAATTAAAATAAGAAGATATTACATACCAAAGGTTACAGAAACATGTTCTTTAAAAATTAAGTTAAATTAGAAATGACATTTCCTCTTCTAATATTGATGTTGTAGCTGAGAGTTAAGCTATAAAAGGAGTCAATTAAATTCTCTGCAGCTTTGCTGCAAAATCCAAATTTAAATTACACAATAAAGGCATCATATTAATGCTGGCAGTTTCAGACCACTCATTTCTAGAACTAAACTGGGGCAAAAACATTCATCCAAACCCACATCTGTCTAATTAATAAATTCCTATGATGTCAAGATTTAAATATGAACACGTCATAGGTTCAGTCTTGGTGCCAGGTTTCTGACACTGAAAGGTTCTGAAGGGCTGTTAGGAAACCGGAGTGTTTATTAGTATCAAAAATGAGCACATCAAATGTGCTGTACCCCTTTGCCACGAGGTTTCTCCAGTGAATCACCAGTGCTTTTTCCTACTAGTGCTGGTAACTTGTCTGTGGCCACCAACCTACGCCAGCGTATTCAGGAGTCTTTAGATTTGGTTGATGACACTTTGCAAAGAGAAATCAGGGAGCACTTTCTCTGGGTTTAGACTTCTCCAGGGAAGAAAGATTACTGAATATTGGTATTTTTTATTAGTTTATTTAAACATAGTGACTTACGAGATTGTGACTAGATTCTTTGGATTTGGATGTAGGTCCTTGAGGTTTTGAAAAGCTAGCCCCAGGCGTGCAGGGAAGCGGGCAGTGTAAGCAGCAGGTATTCTCTAGCTCACCTCATACTGGCAAGGCTGGCTGTGAGGGACGTGTAGGAGCAGGGGAGGCTTCGGCAGCCTTTTTGGGGCAGAGAAGCCCCTTCAAGGCTGCAGCTAAAACAAGTTATCTGACTTGAGAGCACAAATCCTTGATGGTTCAATGGGACTTAAGCTCCCTGTGTGCTCTAAGGGTTTTGAGAACTTCCCCATCTTCCGTGCTTTGCAGATACTTGTAGGAGAGGTGTTGTAGTGTTACTGTAGGTTGGATTAGTGCAGCAGAGTATAATCTTCTTAGTTTTTCCATTTGCAAAATGGTAGTGGAGGCTCTTCTAGCTGAGGATGAGGATGTGCAGAGTAGAGTTGGAAGGCTGTTAGGCCTTGTGGTCATGGGAGTCGAAAGTGCCCCAACAGATGAGCAAAATGTTTTATCTGGTTTCTCCCCAACGGTTGCTGCCAGACTTTATTCTAAGGCTCATCTGTGACCCTGACTCCTGGAGTTTGCTCAGTAACTGCATTTCATAGCTTAATCTTTGCCACTTGATGATTTAGTGAAGATTTTAAAAGTAGTATACTGAAGGTTACTCTGCTTGGAAATGGTTAAAAACTGCAGAGAACTATCTTTCAATTTATACGTATATATTAAATATCTCCTGCATTCTCTCTGTGCTTCCCAATATGGCAGTATTTTGTAAGCAGTCTTAGTGTCTCCTCTGATCATCTCTGCAGTAGCCAAGACCCATCTTTTTACCCTCACATTGTGCAGACCCAGGAGGAAGAGGAAGTGGTCTTTGTCCTAAAAAATTTAAACGCTCTGAAAAATGGTGATGAAATAGAAAAGTGGTGTTAATTTCAAGCTCCATTAGAAGCAAAAGGACAGATATTTATATCCATCTTCTGTGCTATACTTTGGACCCTTTGGTATTTTGTTTTAGTGTGGTGGTTAAATATTGGAATGAGGAGTGCTTCAGGGGTCAAAGAGGAGATGGGGAGTGAGTGCTTGTTAAATAAATGTTGACAGGAATCTCACATTAAACTTAAAAACCCCCAAAGTTCCTATTGCTGTAGCGCCAGCAGTACATTTGAGGGATGCACCTCCCTCCTCTGACCACTTTATGATCAAAATGGTTTGGTTCTGCAAACCGGTTATGCTGACTGGCACCTTACTTGGTTATTCCTGCCCCTGCCTTATGCAAAACGTGTGCTGAACAGGGGAGTAGCAGGACCTGGCCCGTGCCAAGGGCAGCGATGGGGCATGCGGTGCAGCACTCTCGGTGATGCCTTTCTCTACCACAGAATCAGCATGAATCAACTCAGGAGGAGGAGCTGCTGCTGCTTGGGTAACTACACCTCTGAGAGTTTGTACAATGCGGACAACACACCTCCTCAGAGCCCTAAGCAGGTGCCCTGGCCCCTGTGCTGGGGATGCCTGGGCTCCCAGCTGAGTGCTCCACCTCCCTTGGTGTCACAGCGCCTGCTCTTTTTAACACTTCAGACAGCACTGAGCTGAGGCTCCTGACACCACATCTTTCATTTTTTTACAGGATGTTTGTTTTATGTAATGTTTGTCTCCAGCAGCTTGGCTTCTGTTGTTTGTTTAATGCAGTTCTGATTCCCATTCTAACAGTTTTCTAACTTACACCGTGAGTGAGCTAAAAAGGAATATTTAAGAACAGTGCTAAGATGCTTTCTGCTGCTCTGTGCTGTTTTGAAAACCAGCTGTGCAGTGAAGAATATGACCGTTCCTGATGAGTGTATTAGTTTAAATCCAAACATTTAACAGGTCTGTGCTAGCTATCTGATCTGTAATCTAAACTGATGGGGTTTTGCCCTAGGGCCACCTAACCACTATTCTGAAGTGTTTTAATTGTAACATGTCTTGGATAGCTAGCTTGCTATTTCTAGCAGTCTGTAGAAGCAGAGGATTTGGTTCCACTGAAACTAGTAATTTACCAAAGCTGAAAGTTAATCTGATCCTATTTGTAGCTGGCATTCATATAAATCATTTGGACAACTTTGTGCAAGGCCTGCTCTTTATTCCCTATTTATCCAGTGCCTACCCCAGCATAATCCTGATCCATACCTGCTGTCTCCTGATGTTAGTGCCTGACAGTGTTTAATCCTAATGATGGGCCTGACACATTTCACAAGCATACAGGGCAGATCAAGCCTGTGGAGCTGTTACCGTGAACATCTTTGCTGGCAGAGTTGTGTCACCCGACAGTAAAAGAGGTGTTCACCTAGCAAAATACAAGTACTTGTTGAACTTGCACTGTGGAGAACAATAGACCAGCCAAGTAAAGCAAATGCAGGGGAAAGAAACAGTAATTTATGCTATAGTGGAGATGTATAATACAGGTGTATACAAACTTAATTAGTGTTTCCAAATAATACGTTTAAGTGATTTTTTTTTCTTACATAGAATCTAAAAATGCTAATGCAGCTATATAAATTCAATTTTCCCCAATATAATGGTTGTTATAAACAAAAGCATATTTAATCATAAAATGTTTTGCAACAGTGAGTGAATAGTATGCTTTCCATTTTGTGTCTAAGGAAAACAAAGACACAAAGAAATACACATACTGAATCTGGGTTTGTCGCTGTTGTGCTATGAGATACGAGCATGGACATCACAGGTAGTTCTCTTCTGGAGTCTCACTCCATGAAAAGCCCATTTTGATTTCAAGGGGACCAAGGCTGCTACGAGGCGTTGGCAGATTTGTGGCAATGCTGTCTGGCCCTGCTGGATGCAGTTTCAGCTAAAATCACAGCCAGATCCCAAACTGGCTGTTAAAACCACCTTCAGCAGGCCCTTGTTTTCTGCCTCTGTTTTGCTGCCAATGCCTGTCTAAGCGGGCAGCTTCTCTTCACATCACCTTTGCTACCCAGCATGGTGAGTGAGGCCCTGACCTGGAAGTCCCTGATCCTGGAATATGTTGCTGCTGCTGTGTTATGCAAAAGGAGTGACCTGGAGGAGTGCTTTGAGACTGATGCAGTAGCGTCCTGGGGTAGGACATGGAGCTGAGGGCAGCAGGGTTGATGGCTTTAATGTTTGCACATAGTTCAGGTGCAGCCAGAACTGTACGTCCACATTTTTGCAAAGGTCTACCCCCTGATTTTATTTCCAGTCTCTTTTTTTGTGTGTGAAATGTGATAGTGATGTGGTGCTTACCTCACTCAGAAAATGCCTTCAGTTTCATAAATGAAAAGCCTTTTATAGGGCTGTTGTATTTTGTTTTTTTCTGGGAAATCATAACTCAACCATGAAATCTCACTGTCTTCTGTTGCTAGCTTCAATCTCTTGTGCTTTGCTCAACAGGAATTCCCCTTGCTTCCCCATGTAAAATAAACATAATTTAAAGTCACTTTGTCTTTTTGAATTTTGAAGTTAAATCTTACCATAGCAGTGTCATTGCAGCTGTGATTTAGAGATGTGTTTTAAAGATGTAAGAATGGCAGCTTTTACATTTACATTTAGCTCTCAAATTTTGCAGTATACAGAGAAACAGAGATAGTGGCTGTATTTTCCAAGGAAGATGAGCTATGGAATTATTTTTAAGAAAATAATGTTAATAAAATCTGTTTTTTTTTTTAAATATTTGGAGAATACTATATACGGTGGATCTAATATGCCAATAGAGAGAATTTATTTTCCTCTCCCTTCCTCTGTCTTTGGTTTTTAACCTACCTGAGGATGTTCTGTGACACAGCCAGCCATAATGGTACCAGACATTATAGTCTATTGTGTTAATAATCCGTGAATTAAAGCATCCCCCAGCAAGCTCTTAATGTGATAGATGGTATCAATGATGTGTGGCTAAAGGGTCCCCAAGCAGGCACTGCCACCGTAGACCAAAGCAGTTTGGAAGGTCTATTGTTGTCAGTGATCCGCTGATTATAGGGCATACCTGGAGGAAGGGTGGAGCGGAGGCAGAGGGAGGCTGTGAACAGCAGCTTAAGCTCTGTCAGATGTCAGGGCTGCCTGTTACAAATGGAAAGCTGGCAAGAAAAGTGTGTGCTGCCTGGGATGAACTCAACAGCAGGTTCTGGAGAACTTCCGAGGCGGGTGAGGGTGCTCATCAGATTGCCAGGGATGAGGAGTAGGAGACCAGAATACTTAGAATCCTCTTGACGAAGAAAAGCGTAAGTCTCAACATTAAAAATAGATGCTTTTTATCTTGTATATGATACAAAATCTCTTGTGATATGATATTTTTTTATTATACTTGAGCAGCTCTGAGCAGTCTTGGATTAGGCCTGTATCACAACAGTAATACACAGGAGGCTATGTTTTGTCTTGCTACGACACTAGCTACTATTGTTTTTGATCTGCAGCCTCTGAAGAGGGATGCTGCATCTTCTATGGAAGGTGTTATGAGTGCAGATTAGTTAGACAAGTGCTGGAGTGAATGCATAAGTAGTGATTTTGCATAATGAGGTATGTGAAATCCCAGTGGAGGTTGTTAAAACAGATAGACAGCCTGTGGTAAACAACAAGGAAGGTAGGCTTTGAAAACAGATGGCTTTGAAAACCTGGCAAATGACTGTTCCATACTTAAAAATCAGTTTTGTTAGTGGAAAATATCTTATTTAAAAAAAACCAAGAAAACTGAAAAAGCTTAGCCTGCATATTTTCATAAACTGGAATGTGCTAATAAAGTTCTGTGGGTAACCATGTATCATTTGTCTTTCCTGCTGTATGTGTGTCTGAATGGTGGAGGCGGTGGACTGCATGTCTTGAAACGTTCTGCAGCGATCCATCAGGCTGTTGCTTCTACCTGGCAGACGTGTTGGTCTTCATTATCACTTTGACTGTCTCTAGGTGTGCACTTTCCATTGGGAAATTAATCTTGCAATCAAAGGGTTAATTCATCGTGAAAGATAAGAGTCTGTAAGCGAAATGGGAATATAGAGGAATATTCCTGCTGGGTGGAAAGGGCGCAGAGAGGCCTGTTGCCGCCTGAGATACTCTCTAGCTAAGGTAAGAGCTGGCCAGAAGATGAGGGTCTGTTTCGGAGCTTTCAAATGCACCTGTTTTCTGTGGGTTTATGCCTTTGGCATAAGCAGGAGGAGGTGTGACGCTGGGATCAGCCTCTGCTTCCTTTGGTCCCTTGTAGGTCACGTCAGCCGGGAAGGTGCTGGTGAGCTGGCCGTGAGGCACACCACCATTTCTGGTGTAACCTGTCCGGGGCTGGCGCTCTGGATTCTCCTGCAGAATAGCTGCAACCTAATTTCTGTAGTATGAACTCCAAATGCAATAGTTTTTGCAGTATTTCCAGAAGCTCAGCTTGGGGCGCTCGCTCTCGGAGCACTGACACTGACGCACTCAAGGTGACTGTTAAAGATCTTCCCCCATGGCCTGAACTGAGGATATAAGGCTATTTTAGTAGAATAATGGTTTTCGTTCTTTTCCAGTGTAACCTCTAAAAGCATTCCTGTGTAGGTGCAAGTTACTCTACAGCCTGTGGGTAAAGAAAATGTCCTTTTCTTAGTTATTTTAGTGGCTTCCTTGGAACAAGCCCATAGGTGCCCAGGGCTCTGTGGACTTGATTGGAAGGTAGTGCAAGTGGTCTGATTCCTTTTTGAAAAGGATCACAAATGCAAACAGGGGATTCCTCGGTCCCTATCTGCTGCTGGAAAAAAGGCAAGTGCCTATGACTTGGGAATAAGAGATAGGTCATCCAGCGTCCTAAGAAAAACTGGGGACACGGGGACTTGTTGAGCACTTGCCCTTGCATGCTGGTGCTGCCTTGGCCGATTGATGATGTGCAGTCAGCCAGAGTGATAACCCCAACAACAAAGCTTCAGCTGCAGGGACGGCAGTTCGTGTGCTTAAATCCTGGGAATCTGAGGGAGGAGGACAGCTCTGTACTGATTCTCAATGCATTAAAAATATGCTGTAAATGGGACAGCACCTGGGAGATTGGCACAAACAGTGTTTGGCACATGGTTTGGGCCAGTCTCCCAGGAGTGGGAGCCAAGTGATGCTCTGAACATGGGAAGTGTCCCTGTCCCCTTTGCCCTCTGGTTTGCAGGGCCACTGCTGGGGACAAGCCTGCTGAGACTGGCGATGACAGTGGAGCTGGGGCAGCTGTGGGAGCATGGGCTCTGCTTTCATTTACATTAGGTGGGAGAAATAGGTGTTTAGAAAGTAAGAGAAGCAAATTTTAGCCACTTCATCTTTCTTCTCATAAATTAAATGAAGTACTTGCTGAGTAGCTCATTTCTCAAGATACCAAGTACAGCTGTTGAGAATTTTTGCCATTATGTTATTTTTAATCAAAAACCGCTGATTATAAAACTGGATTTGTAGGCAAGAGAAGGTAGTGGATTTTTTGCAGTAATTTCCTTTTTTGATTAATTTCAGTGTGCCCTTTTTTAACGTTCTCAAAACAATAAAGTGGGCTTCTTTGTTGTCATTTGACATTGTTATTATCACTTAAGGCTAAAAGTATTGGGTTTGGTTGAAAGAAAAATTAAATGATTCACGTGGTCTTTTTCTTAAGTTTTTTTTTTTTTTTTTTTTTGATTCCTTGACTTTATCTGGATTTTTACTTTTAGCTGTGTCTGCAGATGGAGATCACTGGGTGAGCAGCAGCTGAAAAGTCTTGCTTTCTGCTTGGAAAGAAACCTTTGCTACATAGAGATTGATCAGAGCTGAGAGTTTCTGTTGCTTCTGTGGAGAGTTGTACGTTTTCTCTCTTACTGGGTATTTGTGCCCATCACTGAGGCATTTCTAGAGCTGTGCCAGGCTCTGCATGATGCTCAGCATCATGTTTAAAAGCACTTCAGGTAATGTAGTTGAAAACTTTCAACTGTTGATTATTTTTGTACCTAAATAAGAGTTGAACTGTTCTGAAAAAAATCACCCAAGTGTCTCAAGTTCCATTGTTTTCTATGCTGCAACAAGATTGTTAGAAATGTCTGTTCTAGATGTATAAAGTTGTTAGAGAATAAATGAAGAGGGACAGTGCTGTCCTGTCTTTAACAGGTTAAGAAAAAGCCAGACATCCCTGCGCTAAAATATTCACCTGATTTTTTTCATTTCTTTTTTTCAGCTGCAGGGAACCAGGATATTTTATCTCCGACACTCCGCCAGCTCTGTAATAATGAAAACCAAGATAGCATTTCTCAGTCCTAGGGCTGCTGTTAGGAGTGTGTGTTGCACACGGGGGCAGTAGCACACCGTAAAGATCCGCAGTGTGGTAATACTGGCCGGGTTGATTTATGGGTGTGCGATATACAGTGGGATATTCAGTATTTGTTAGCTGGCTGCATGTTTGACAGTTATTGGCAAGAAGTATTAACTTACATCCAAGTTTGTCTTAACTAATAAGTGATGAGCAAAGAGAAGTTTGTATTTGCTGTCTTAAAATGATCTGTGACTCTTTATCCTTCAAAGTTCTTGATTCCAACTTTGACATGTGACTGTTTTCATCTGTTTAAATGTTGCAGGTGCCATCAGAAGCCAAAAGTGAAAAAACTGCTTTTGGGAGCAACATGAAACCGTTCTTCTTGTGACTTGGAATCAGCACTTGTATTAAATTGCCCTATTTAATCTAAGCTTTGTTTTAGGCTTTTTTGAATATATTTTCTGTGATACAGTTAGTGGAAAGGTTGCTCTATTTTTTTAAGGGATAACCAAGTGCTTAAGTGCTTTGCTGGATCTGGGCCAGAGCCAGCATCTTGCAGAATAGAGCCCGTGACAACTCATCTCATCCTAGAATCTCAGTTTTCTTCACAAACTCCAGTAAACAGAGTGTCCTGATAAGCTGTGAGTACTGTAGCAGCAGCAATGTCCCAGCTTTCCAGATGGCAAAGAGAGTGGTTAAATGACTTGCTCAAGGGAGTTGGGAGATGAGTGAGGCTGGGCAGATGTAGGAGGCGGACTCTGGGGATGATTTTGTTGGCTGGGTTTATTACATGTTTGTTATATTTATGCTGCTGCCTGGGTGGTGTGATTGGGACATAATTGCCTGAGTCCGTCTGTTCTGTGAGGTGTTTTCTGAGAGTGTATCTAGAGCTCTCGGGGTGGTGATGGAGTGGCTCTGGTTGCTCTGTAATGGGGTAATTTGGATGACACCGGCTTGCTCCCAGACCGAGGGGTAGGACTGCTGCGGGTGACAAGTTGCAGAATGGTAGTGCTGATGCCTTGGTGCACCCAGTTACCCTTGACTCTTGATGTGTGAAAGGAAATAATGGAAAAAAGAATAAAAGCAAGAAAATGAAATACAGAAATGCTGAGTAACACCTGGGGTTTTTATCCTTGCATTTGCAGTTTATGTCAGTATTAGTAACTCCACTCCAGAACTCACCTGAAGCAATTATCCAGGGACTTCCTAATAGTATTCCATCATAACACAGGGAGTTACACAGGGTATTATTTGAAGGTAATACGTTCTGTGTATTAATCATTGGTTGTTATTGACTTGGTGACACATTGCTGTTGGTGAAATGAACTGTGATATAATTAGGAGCAAATAATACCCAGGCATGCTGTGCTAATTATTTTTATGTGAACCCAATTCATTGCTAATATAAATAGCAATATTAATCACAGCAAGTATCAATATTTATGCAGCATGCTTCCATTTAAGTGCAGCTGTAGATGACAATGCTCGTATCTACACCGAAGAACAAGGCATATGTGGGGTTAGTCTTTTTAATCACACCATTATGCATTGTGTCCATTACATGACACAAGGCTAATTGTTCTGTGGTTATAGCAAAGAACTGTAAGACATTACTCCAGGCTGCTGCACTGCTGAAGCCCCAGGTCTTCAGTGTAATAAACTGAATTGCACGTAGAAGAAATCTGTATTCGTATCTGTTTGTTTTTTCCTCCTCCCATTTCTAACCATATAGGCTGTTAGCACCTCTTGGAAGAGTGCTGGGCACAGCAGGTGTCTTGAGAGGAATGCAAAGAGCTTTCTGCTCCATTTCCATGGAAGGCTCTCTGAAGATGCAGCTGATTTGGGTGAGTCAGGGTCATCTTTCTGCCTCTCAGTTTCCTCATCTTTAAAAGACAGCTGTCATACCTGTAGGTCAGTGCAGCAAATGGCAAACTCAACTGCCCCAGCTGGATTTTCATTCTGTAAAATAAAGCTAGGAGAGTCTGTGTTCAGGTGCTGGTGTCTGAGGATGTAGGTCCAGGTGCTTTGCGTGTTCCAGTGGCTCCTGCTGGGGTACCATCTTTCCTATTACTTAATGTCTTTCCCAGGATATTGCTTTTAACAAGTGTCATGGATTGTTTTGGGTTCAGCCTTACGCTGATTGTACACCTGCCCTGAAAAAAGCAGTGTTGGCCTGTGCAGGTGAGCGGTGCAGACAGAGCTGGCTGTACACACCATAGCAGTATTGGCACTCAGAGGAGCCCCTGGGCTGGGAAAAGCAAGACTGAAGATTGGCATGTGATCCTGACCCTGGGCAGGGATGTACAGTGCATGCTGCAAAGGTGCACTCAATAAATTAGACAATGATGTATGGCATAGTACATCACATTCTTGAAGGCAAGGCATATATACTCACCAGATAATGTGGAGCATGTGAAGTATTGAATATATCAAAGAAAGATTAATCTTTGTCTGGGAGTAACCCTGCACATTTTCTGTCTAGCTGAGCCAATGCTGTGTAATTTAAAATGTGGAGGGAGTGTGTGTGTTTCTGTATTTGGAGATGGGAGGAATATGGTTGTGTGCATGTTTCGTGTTAGAGGATGTCAGGGTATGCATCTGTTAACTTTTAATATTATGAGATTTCCCTCCAGTATTTTGCAGGAGAAAATGCTTCCTTCACACGTGAGGCCCTTTTCCTAAGTGAGAAACTGTCCCCTGGGTCAAATGTTGCATAAACTGAGAAGGAACAGCGTGTCCTGTCCTAACAAGGCTTGCAGGCAAGTAACTCATTCTTTCCAATCTGACCAAAGGAGGCAGTTGCTGCAGTGCGTGCTGTGTCATTGGTACCTTCTCCAACACATCAACCCCAAAAAATCAAAGAATAGGAACTGACAGAATAACTGTTGTGTGGCGATTTGGCAAGTACCTGCTAAAAAATGGATGTTGTTCTCTGAAGTATTTGTGAGTGAAAGGTTAGCTAAAAATTTCCAATCTCTGGGGTATTTTGTGTTTAAGGACTGATACTGTACAGTTAAAATTGCTACAACTGTTTTCACCTCAACAGTTTGCATCTGCTATATTAATGTGAAAATTTAAAACCTTGGTACAATGTATGAAATGATGATTAATTCACAGCATTTATCTTGGTTTACTAATCATTCTGTTTTTAGCTGATAATTTTATTTGTAATCTCCACAGTTAAATTGCCATAAAATATCATAGTTACAAAGGCATTCATGAGCAGTTGAAAGGATATGACACATTGTAATTTAGGAATTAACGCACACATTAAAAAAGCAAATTCAAGAGAAAGCTACTAATACATGTACATTGTAAGAAAAACAAAGCAGCAGAAAAAAAAAAGCTGCAAACCAGAAGATAAGCACATGAGCATTGCAGCTGTATCACTAAATGACACTTTAAAGATATGGTGAATTCCATCCCACCATCTCTGAACAAAGAGTAACAAAGGGCAGAGAAATGTAACAAAATAATCTAGTGCTGAGCATGAGTGGTACCAGCTGGAAAACATTCACAGTCCATGCCTGATTAAGCTCTGCCTTGCTGTCTCTCATAATGTGGACAGCTAAAAAATGTCCCCCATTTAATGAAACTCAGATGTATCACTTCCACTGCAGAGGCACTGGGGAGCTCCAGGAAAGGCTGGGGACCTGTGTTAACAAGCAATGCAAAGCTGTGAGCAAGGTGCTCTTTGCTTGCAGCGCTGGGTAGTACCTAATTATAAGACATCCAAGTATAGGACAAGACCTTTGAAGACTGCAGTGGTCTCCAAACCGCACACGCTCTGCTGTCTTTTCAGCTTTCTAAGCCCCACTCCATACCCAGGTGAAGCATGGCTGCGGGCTTACACCGATGGATCTGGGCTGCAGTGCACACACAGGGCTCCGCAGTGGTGGTTTGCTCAGGGCCAGGTCTGTAGTGATGGGAAGCTCTACGTTGGTCTGTTGTCTACAAGTGCTTCTCACACACTGTAGTTTAAATCTAGGCTGGGCACGTCCATGGAAGCTGCTGTCTGGGAACACCAGCAGTGTCCTCTTCACCGATGTTCCTCTTTGGGTAATGTCATCACCATCAGAGTGTTGTAGGAAGGAACACGTAGTATCTGCGGTCTGTAAGCAGTACAGACTGAAATTTTTTTCTTCACTACAACAACCAGAAGCTTAAGAAAGGGCGTAGAGGTCGATGAAACAATCAATATAATGATAAGGATTTTGGTACATTTAACATGCACTTAACTAGTTAATTTATTTAAATCTGGCTACTTTATCTCCTGTAATGATTGGTACTGCATAGGTATGATTATGCTTCTTAGATCGCTGTAATTGCATGAAGGAGAAATGTAGAGTTCTATTTCCCTGTTCTTGACTATTAATTGTGTATCTCTGCTTAGGTACACAGGGAGAGATCCATTTCCTTCATGGCACGAGAGGGACTTAAATGACATGAAATTAAGTAAGGTTTTATTCCACTCTGTGCAGACGACCCTTTGTTATGTGTTTGTTCTTCATAGAAAACAGTTAGTCATTAATCTTATGCAATACAGTAGGGAATCTTATGATCAAGAAATCAAGAGTTCAACCATGCTTTCTTTGAAAAAATGTTTTTAAAAGGCACAGAACATCCCATGGCAAAAGTAATCCTTAGTAATAAAGAGAAGAGTTGAAAGTGGTAGAGGCAGAGTAGCAGTAACTCTTTGGTTACTTCGAACTGTCTTGGGAAATTGCAATTTTTACCTACAAAAGAATGGGAAGAGTTTGAAGAATGGTGTGATAATCTGAGATAGAACCTGTATCTAAACAGGTTGCAGCGTTTAATGGGATCCTGGCTTGCAAACAAACTCATTTCCTTTCACAACACTGTTCATGGAAATGCACGTGTCAGTATGGGTCACTGCTGTTACCCTGCTTTCATTCAAACATCCATTCTAAATAATAATGAATGTTTAAGAAATAGCAGAGGGGTTTTTTTTTAATTAGCTCAATCCCTCAGGCACGACTATATTGTGATCTTAAGTTCTTCAATTATCTTATTTTCTGTTCTATCATTACCTTGATAATACGTACGCTGCCATTCATGAAGGATTTATAATGTAGCTGATTTTACCCATGGATTTTAAAGTAGAATACTAAATACATTTTCATTTAATTCTCCATAATGAGAATAACTGGTCACTTTTTCTGATGAGTTACCTTTCCGCAAGCATGTTACCCGTGATAGTACCTGGCCAGGTGATTTCTATGCCATTAACTCTTAGATGATTGAGTTGCTTATAGATAACTGCAAGATAAATAACCCTTGTGTTTCACCAGCCTTTTCTTCAGCCTTCTGCACATTGGTGTGAGTGGGAGAGACGCTGTATAAAATAACATGTTTTTTACCTGCCAACATCAAATTGAGAATGAGTGATCCTCCTGCCTCTAGCTCTTTGCTCAGCATCTGCATACATGTGTGTTCGGTCTCTCCACATCAAGCAGGTTTTCAGCCAGGGAGTATCGGGATTACAGGGTTACAACATAGCGCAGGATCATTGGAATATCTTGCAGGGAGTGCACAGCAAGGAGCACACGGGATTGAATGGGAGAGGCAATGACATTATTTTTTAACATTGGGTGGGTTTTTTTCTAGAGCACAAAAAGCATACCAGTAGCTTCTGGGCAGCTTTTCCATTTGTTTGTAATGTTCTCTCTATTGATGCTGCGTCCCAGTAATCAATAAAACTTGATTAAGGATAATAGTGGAAAGCAGCAGCCTGCAACCTCATTAAATGCAAAATCCAGTACAGAATGTGGTGACTAGAGTCAAATAATCATGACTCAAAGAACAAAGATGTGGCTACAGAATAAAAGAAACCAAAGCTGATATTGCCAGGCTTTTTTTCCTCACTGACTTTGTCCCCCAAGAAGGAAGCTGCCACTTGCGTGAGCTGGACATGGAATTACAGCCGGACAGGAGGATAGACCCTGCACGAATAAGTGTCTTGCTAAAGATTTCTTTTCATTCCAGATCAAACCAGAAGCGTTGGTTTAGAAGGACTGAGAAAACAAAATAATTAAGGGGAAAAAATTGTTTTTGAGGCTGAATGAATGCTTTGCCTAACCTTAAATGAGACATTTTATTTTTGCCTCAAGTAGTTTTAAATATTGTATCCATGATTAAAAACAATAAGCATTTTGGAGTGAAATGCTATTTTAAAAAAATCGAAATTTTTTTTTTCCTTTCTCAGGATATCTTTTCAAAGTGTCAGTGTGATGGAATAGACACATGAATGTGAAGTGTTCTGTTCAAATTTGGATTATTCCACTCCAAGAAAGTCTGAGTGCCACCAGATCTATGTGAAGGTGGTGGAAAGAAACCTGCATCTTGATTTTTCGGACTGGTGAGAGTTCCTCTCTTCAAGTACAATGCTAGAATCATAAAGTTCAGGGCTGCAAACTGCAAATTTTTAAAAACTCCATTAGTGACTTGAAAATAATGAACAATGGCTTTAATGTAATTGTGGATTCTTTTGATGTGCCTTCTGGTTTCTGGATTGTTAGATTACTCACAGTTATTTCTCCATCTTTTTTGTACCATGACAAAGGCATAATACTCACTTTTTCATTAAGTGGGGGTGTTAGCTAAGCACTGGGAGCTGTGAATTTAAACAGTAGAGCAAGACTGGAAATCTGTAGGATAGGAAAGTTTCTCCTAGGTTGTTTGATGCTGGCTGGAAGCTTTGGTATCTGGAGAGAAAGGAGCTGGCATGCCTGGAACTACTGCTGTTCTTTATGTTGAAATACTTTAAGACTGTAGGTATAGTAAGGGGCAAACCTTTGTTTCTGGAGAGAAAACTTTGTGTCTGCCACCTGGCAAGGTAGGCCTGATGGGGCCAGGAGTGCAGGACTCTGGGATGGTCTATAGGTGGGGAAGGCTGGCTGCTGCGCTTCATCCTGGCAGAGCTAGGAAAGTCTGGGGCAGGATTGTCCTTGCTCACGTTCTTCCCCAGTGGTGCCTCTTCTCTCTTAGGTCTCTTCAGCTGCAGCATATTAAGAGGTCAACCACTGCACCAAGCATGAGAGACTCATACTCTGTAAAGTGTTAGTAAGTAAATTTTGGCTCTGAAATTCATCGTAGCATTAAGGCAATGTTCTAATTATCACATTTTAGAAAGAAAAATGTAATGTTAAAGTAGAGGTACCTGGTGGATGGTAACTTAGATGTTGGTTACTGACGATGCAAACTTGCCCTCATACTTTAGCTTGCCTGGTTAATTGAGGCTGTGTTTGAAATGGTTTCTCTTTTTCTTTTCCCCCAAATGGAAAGTTAAATGCAATCCACTTTCTAGAAGTTGTTTTCAATTTTGCCCATCCAGTAACATGCTCCAGTAATGAAACCTATACCTCTATTTAAAGGTCCCTTGTGTAATTTATAGACCCTATTTTCTTTCCTCGTAAATTCCCACCCTACTTTCTAGGGAGGCAAAGTGTACATTAGCCACTCTCCCTGGAGACTTCCATACCGTGCATATAATAACTGTGAGAAAATAACTCAGCCTAGCAGTGCTGAGTGCACTCAGCTTCCAGCCCCATGCAGAATTGGGTCCTTGGCTTGACCCCCATATGAGCCAACAAGGCGCTATTTTTCTTCCAGGCAGTACAATTTTTGGCATGCGATTTTTTTCCAAAGCAGTGACTTGGAGGAGGAGGGGCTGTGGATTTTTCTTTTGCTCTATTTACGTGCAAGTCTCTGACACAAATGCTTCTTTGAAGTGTCTGTAGGATGCTGTAGGGCAACCATATTTCTCATTGTAAAATATCTTTTAAATGACTAAAAACTTCAAATGTAGAGTTACAAAGATACAACTGCTAACATCCATAGAAAGCCAGCTTGGTCAAGCTAAGCCCGCATTGCAATTTCTCTTCAGTCCTGTGGTTGGGGACCTTTTAGATTAAATTCATTAGTTCATGGTAGTTTTGAGATGTAACATAAGCCTCCAAAGGGATCCTAAGCTTCTCTTTTTTATTAAAATGAAATCTTCCCTTGGCATTTCTCTAGGCACTTCTCCAGTCACAAATAAAAGGGACACTGCTGAAGGATATTCTGCTGCACACTTAAATGCCAGCAATCCAATTAAAGGAATGTTTAACCTTTTGTAAATAAAGCTATGGCTTGCGCTGCCTTTTCGCTAAAGGAAAAAAAATAACTAATTTATTATTAAGCTTCTTACTGAAGACTGATATATGTATTCACAATATAGTTTACAGCATTACAAGGCCAGAATACTATTAAAATTATTCTGTTCCAGAAGGTCAGCTGGCTGCTTTCAAGACAGCTTTGCTAAGTGATATCCTTCTCAAAAGGTACCTCCGAGTCTTTTGCAGTTTCTAGTCACAAAAGTCCTGATCCAGATGTTAGATGCTTCACAACATTTTTTTGTATTTCTGGTTTTTGAGTACAGTTTTTGTTAAAATGAGGATAATTTTCCAATTTTAAACAGTACGTGTGGATTTGGATAGGCATGTGTTCAAACTCTGACAATCATTGTTCTAAGCCTTAGTCAAAAGCATTTTCAAAGCTAAACAACTAATTCTAAATCTGGATGCCAGTTTTGTATTAATTATAGAAAATTTCAACAGTATTGAAGGCTGTGTTATAGTTTATCTTTATTGCCTCTTTTGCTGCTACTCAGTGACTTGGTCTGTCAGGATGTTCTGTCCAGGAAGATTTGGCAGAGATGTCAGACCAAGCCTTGCTCCGCTAGGCCTGGTACCAAACCTGATCAAGGCTTACAATGGGCATGGAGAGGAGGGGGGAGAAGTCAGTTTTCCTGCCTTTCACCATCCTGTAACTCTGTAGGACTTTAAACAGATCTCTGTGGTGGTAGGAAACCCCATCTAACAGTTTTGGTGGTCAAGTTGCACTAAGATAAGATATCCAGATAGAGTCTGTATCCTTTGCTCGCCTGGCTGATATGCTGAAGACATGTAAGCCTACTTGAATTCTGAAAAACAAAGACAACTGGAGAGCAATTGCACAGAACAGATTTCAAGTCTGCTGCTTCTGTTTCAGGTCTGAAAAGAAGAGCTTATGTGCCTGAAAGCTTGTGTAAATTTTCCAGGAATAAGAAATCAGTCTAGGATATGGCCTCTGTATATGAGTCCCAGCTTAACTTTTCTGGATATATTTCTTGCTTTCCTGTTGTGGCACCCTTGAGAGAGGCTGCTCCGGATGCTCTGAATGCCTGTGGTGCAGGAGAAGGCGTTTCTGAGGGACAGTGTGACTTGGGCCAGTGGATAGCAGCATCGCGCTTGCTACAAGTCACCTCGGCAGCCCAGGACGGATAAACAAGCGCTGAGGGTACCTGAGTGCCCGCTGGCCTCGTAGCCCATGCAGCGGTGGTGGCAGCCTTTGGGGAGCGGTACAGGTTACATTACACTGCAATTGCCATTTCTCATAGCGCTTTTACTTCTGCGTGCACATTTTATTTGGTCCAAACACTTTGCAAGCAAAGGCTGAAAAATGCAACTATTCATTATACAGAAAGGGAGGTCCTTTCCTCAGTTAATGTATGTGCATTTGTTGTACGGAAAAAGGTTAAATGGTAACAAGAAAGATCGGGCAGGAGTCCAGCACTTTATAGCCTCACTGGGACAGTGCCCGAGTTCTGTATTAACAGTTTATCAAAATTCCTTGTTCTTGAGGCCACAATATGAGTAATAATAGCAGCATAAAGAAGGATGGTGAGTAGCAGAAATGGAGGTCAGCACTGCGCATTACGATCATGTTAACACTGAGTTCATTATTGTTGTGTGGCCAAGACCTGAACAACTCTGAGTGTTGTTCAGTTTGTGATCCACACCTGTAAAGTGTTTTGTGGCTCTGTGAATTAAAAAGGGTTGTATTAGAGATAGGAGTTGTGCATATAATATTCTAAGTCTTTTGTCCCCATTGAAAATCACAGACCAAAAGCAAGCCATGTCTCACCAGCTGCCAAGGTTCAGTAGTGAGGTGCCGTGGAGAACAACACTGCATATAGCAATCAGTGCAGCAGAAGCCTTAAAAAGGCGTAAAATCATGAAGAGAGGTTTGCTCCTTCATGCAATCTCTGGTTCAGAACTGGTTATGCTTTTGTTTCCCTCTTCAGTAATCATCAGCAATAAAACTGAAGAAACGAAGATTTCAGTGAAATTGTGCCACCAATTGGAAGGCAGTGGGTTTGCTTTTGTTTTGTCAAATTTCTCCAAATGGGGCTTTAACTTTGAAAAAATATTAAGTCAAACTTAGGGCTGAATTGCTGTGGGTTGCATTTTGTGTTACCATACAGGTCAGAGAGAACCTGGTTACATTCTTGCATTATTTCACTTTTTTTACAGAATGCACAGCTGACGATGGTTCTCCCTTTGCATAATCTTTCCAATTAGTTGGGTTTTTTTTAAAACTGACACATACATTCTCCTGTCCCCAGTTTCTTCAAAGAACAACAGTGCAGGGGGTTCAGGAAGGACATCTCAGTGTTGATTCTTTTTCCAAAGGAAAAAAATATCTTTCCAGGATCTGAGTGCTGAAAGTGACAAAGGGCCGTTTGGATGGCAGTAAGACATTGCCATCAAGCTGCAATGCTGTCACTGCCTGCGAGCAGGGTAAACCAGGGCTGCTCTTGAGAATTCCCGATGCTAATCTAGGACATTGTCGTACTTAGCCCAGTGTGCTGTAGGTTCCCGGGTGTCTGTAATTGGTGGGAACACAGAGGTCTGTTGTCTGCATGTCTGCGATGTTTGGGGTTTGCCAGCTGGCTTATTCTTTTATGTTTGTGTGTTGTGCCTGCTTGCAACTTGGCATGATGTTTTTGGGGGTTGCGTTTTGGTGGTGGGTTTTTTTGTTGTTGTTGTTGCTTGCAAGGCAGATATATTTTCTTTTCCTTGTAAGCTATGGAAAAACCTAAAGCTTCTTAAAAAAAATTTTTTTTAAGCAATTCGGCTTTTTGAAAGTGCATAATTGAAGAGCTCTGAAATAATTGGCTTATTATAGTGCACCCGTAAAAACGAATTTGCATCTCATTTATGAACTATTAGATTCCCTATTACATGAGACTGATTGTTCTTAATGTGACTTGCATGTAATTTAGCATTCTTTACTCAAACACTTTGCAGCTAAACACTGGGGGAGGGAAGTTCATTCCAAAATTGTGGCACCAAAACTTAGATTATGGAGCATCCACAACTGGATCCTGCACAGCGTGCTCTCAGTACGCTCTGTCTCTGTAAGCCCATCCCAGTCCCATACTGTGGTGCAGAAGCCCAAGATGACCCGACTGATTTTTCCCTTCCCTCTTCACCACTGTTAAGGCCTGGTCACGCTGCAGTGAGAAGTGTGATTGCTAAAGACAAACCTGAGCTGCAAGGACTCAAGTCATTTCCCAGTGCCGTGGACATACTTCTGCAACCCGTGCTGCAGCCTTCACTGTGGTCATCACCCAGGCTCATTACCCCACGGTGACAGGAACGTGCCGCCTGCTGCCAACATGCTGCCAAGTGCAGCACCAGCGTGGTGCTCAGGTCACCTCTGGAGTCCCCACTTTAAGGACTGTTGGGCAGCTCATCCCCAGAGCTCGGCACTGCTGCCCGTGTCCCTCTGTTGCTGGTCGCGGGGAAAGCGGTGGCTATGCTGAGCTGACCCCTCGCACAGAGGGCTAGAGGTGCTGGACGTATCTGCAATGAAGTTACGCTGGTGGTCAAAGCCTTTGTGTGGGCATGTGTGTGAGGATTGCTGAGCAAATGCTTTCCAGCTGCTGGGCCGGGCAATCTGTGTGTATCAAAGTGTCGGAAATGCCCATCTGTGCTGTGCCGAAAGGTGCTCCGTCACACCAGCAACAGGACGCTAACGCAATGAGGAGTCGTTACCTCCCGTGTGCTCTGTCAGCATTTCCTGTGTGTAAGCATTAGTTTAGGTGATTATAAAGCCCAGCCTAGATATCTGTGACTCCCTTTTGAGTCAAAGGAGGGGCAGAGATGACAAGAATAAAAATACAGCAAAATGCAGGGTCACCTTGTGGAATGAGGGAGGATTCTGGGGGGTGGTTGTAGAAATTATGTCGTGGTTGAAGGGAAGGTGGCAGGCAGGCCCCTTGCATGAAATTCTACAGAATTACTGAACTGTAATTTCAGAATATTTTATTTGCTGTAGGTAGCAAATGGCAAAAGAAATTATATACCTAAGTGCTATGTAATAAATACGAAAACTGCCATGGCCTTTGTAAGAGGCTAATGTTAGTCCCTCCTTGGACACAGCCAGTTAAGAAAATATTGATACAAACTGTTCAGCAGGAGCAAGTGGAGCAAGCCCTGGGGTCCTAGGTTTGAATGTCAGTAGTTCCAAAAAAATATATAGATACTCCTGTGTGCAGTTTTGCCAGAAAGCCTGCAGAGAATTCAGTTTTTTATCGACTCTTGTTTAGCTGGTGGAACATGTGGTTTAATCCAGTGCATGATCCTATTGTTTCTTTCAGGGCAGCAGGTATGCAGTACACTGGGTGAGGTAAGGGGAAGGAATTCTGCATCAAAGCATCATAAAGGGACCTCATGCTCCTTCAGACAAAATAAAATATGTATAATTCTGTTAACTTCAGCAGAGTAACTGAGAAATGTTGACAGCAGTTACATCAGAACAGTGCTGAAGTACTCTGTATTTTGTTTGCCTTTCTTCTTGATTGTAAATCCCCTCTGAAATTCTGTTCGGCAGTGCGGTATATACAGCCAGAATTACGCGATACAGCAACAGCCAGGGAAGCAGAAATTATCCCTGCAGTCCTCTAATCGCTCTCTTACACCAGTGTATAGCGGATTAAACTTGGGTTCAGATATGTGGATGTACTGCATCTTTAAGATGTTTTTTGTAGGGAGATTAATCACGTTCTGTATTAGAGCAGATTAGAAGGGTGTCAGTGCCGATCCTGGGTGTTTCTGGGCTGTCCCATGCTGTTGGGGGAGCAATGACCAGTCCGAGCCCAACCTCCCTTTGGGGCTGAGGCTGGTGCAGCAGGGCGCACTGCAGGGCGAGGGGCTCTGCAGGCAGTAGCCCCTTACAGCTCTTACATTAACATCCTTCTTCCATTTCTTCCCTTTAACTGTATGGCAGACTTTGTTACTGTGTTGTTTAGGGGTGGTTTTCCACCTCAGAACCCGTGAAAGGTTGTAATAAGGATTCAGAGTTCAGGGGTTAAGCAGAATTGATCTGTTAGCTTTTCCAAGAGAGGCACTCTGCTGCCCTGGCCTTTGAAGGATAAATGTCTTGTTCAGACAAATCCACGTTGCTTTTCAGAGGGGCTGGCTTTGCTGCACAGCCGCTGCCCGGGAGCACGATGCTGCGGAGGTGGCTCCGTAGGGCAGGGAACAACAAGCTTCTGTTGTCTTTTGAGGGGATGGTGGAAACACGCATTTTCAAAGCAGCTAGTTGTTTTGTAAATGTCTGTTTTTTAGTTCACAAATAAACAAGTTTGCAGTCTGTTTCCATTGCAGAAGGTGAATTCTAGACACAAGTTCAAAGATTCCTTTCAGCTTTCACTAGTTGGCAATCAAAAGCACCCATCAGCCTGGATCAAGCATTTTAGTTATCTGCTTCGGCTTAAACTCGTAGTTGTGAGTAAAGGAAAAGTCTGTATGGAGTTGAGGCTCTAAGATCTATTCCCTCTCTCCCCCTTCTTTCTTGTAATGCCTGTTTTCTGAGGAGAGCTTCCTTTCTCCCACCACAGTTAAAGGTTACGTTGCTGGCGGTTTTTTTCACAGAAAACTCGTTACAGTTGTGCCTCACCATACTAAGCTGCAGGTGCCTGGGGGTTAACTGCTCTGGCTTGTACACCAGTACACATCGAGGCACCTTCTGTCTCAACACTTGCTTGAAATGGAGGGAGGAACGAGGTGGGAAAATGTTTGTCCTCATGCAACAGAGGTGCAGAGAAACCGTGTGGCCTCGCCGGTGTCACAGGGGAAGCCTGTGAGGAGCCAGGAACTGAATCTCCTGGAATCCCGTGTAGCTCTTGCCTCCTGGAAGCAGCATTGCTACTTGTTTGCAAATACTGCTGTTTGTTTTCTAAAACATATATTTAAAGGACACACGACGCTTACTAATAAATGAAATTAAAGGGCAAAAGCTGGAGAGAGACAGTAGAGGGAAATTCCTATACCTGTTATCGTGTTCATTACTCACCACTGTTTGTGTTTTTTCATTGCTACAGATCACCACACAGACATAATGCTAATTATCTGTGCAGGAGGTCGTTTTTGCATGCTAAAGGAAAACACTGGTATGTCTTGCTAATTTGATTTTAATATCTGTGCCATGCTATTGTTTGGCCTAGAAATTAGATTGCTTTTTATTAATATAATTGGCTAATTAAAACATCTTCTGTAGGAGATGGGGAAGATACCCACAGTCCTTATGTGACTTGGGACATAATAAAGTAAACATGAGTCAGTTCTTAATCCAACAAGAGCTCGTTTAGAGCACAAAGAAAGGAGTATCCTCAATAAGATTTTCCTAACAAGTCTTTGAGGTCCAGTAATTTAGGGTCTAGTCCTTCACCTTTGAAGTGGAGATAGAAACACTGGAACTTAGAAGACCCAGCCCTGTAGGACTTCTGTGGCAATACCTAAAAGGTAGTTAACTGTGATCAATTCCATATATTTGCAGTATTTTATATATTTAGTCATTATATGTTCCCTGCCTGGGGCTAGGTGTGAAGATGTAAAGCAACAGAAAAGAGTAAAGTTGCACCAAAACATACCCCCTCTGTCCCAGCAACTAAAACATACTTGGTTTTGCAACCTGAACAGACAGCCTGGATATTTTCTTCCTTCCCTGCTACTGCTTGTTACTTGGGCTGGGTCCCCGGCGGGGAAATTGCGCTGGGCAGAGCCACCGCTTTCCTCTCACCCTCTGTTCAGGAGATGAGTAGACAGGAAAGGACGAGCATTACCTCTGCCCTAACAGTGAAGGTGGAGCAGTGCAGGAAGTAACTTCCAATAAACAGATCGTTCTTGCCTCAGCTCCCAGCTTCAACAGCCACAGCCTCCTTTCCCCAGGATTGGATTCCACCTTAATACATTATCCTTCAGACAGGACTCAAGGAAAAATCCAATCCTAGACAATCTATCTTTGAGCCTGGAAAGAGTCTGAGAGACTTATGCTAATCATATTTAATTTGTATATGCAAATGATTATAACTAAATGTAGGCTTCCCTTAGTATCTTCAATTAAAAGCTCTGGATGTACTCCAAAGTTACAAATTCCTTCACTAAGCCAGTAGGGAATGATAATGAATTATTGCTAATATAGCCATAAAGCTTTTATTTGCATAAGTAATATGAAGCTAATGTGTGGATAAAATTAAACTTTAAAATGAAAAATTATTAAAACAAAACTGTTAATGAATTTGGACACATTACTGAGCAGGTATATTTGGCAGCTGGCTAGAACAGATAACTCTAATAGAAGTCTAGTTGAATCAAAATCAATATTGAACATTACATAACACATTGAAGATAGTTTAGCAAGTTATATGTGCTCATCTTCTCGGTTCTGATGTGCTTCATCATTGTTAGCTTTCACAATCACAACTGAAACAAAAGAAGGTGTCATAATGCAGGCAGGAGAACAAAATCCCCAAATTTGAGTATTTCATTCTCTTTTTTACTGTTACAATTAGATTGGCTTGAGAGAAGATGCCCTGGATTCTCACTAGTATGGAAGAAAAATTGAAGATTGAAAGTCACATTATAAGTAGATGACAGACTTACATGCTGCTTATACCAGCAGTGTTACTGTTGTTACCATATTAAGATTGTTATTACTAAGGCTGGACTTTTTTCTTCTTGAAATGTTTTGCTAATCATCTTTCACTCTTCTTCATATTGCAGAAGTCTTTCTTTAATCCCTTGTGGATACTTTCAGCTGCAACAGTTCAGGGGAGTTACTCCAGACTGAAATAATCTTAAAACCAAAACAGTATTAGGCAAAGGAACTTACTCCCAAATAGTGAATTTTACCTCTGTAAGCAAGCTGTAGAAAGATACAGGGTGCAGTGTTGTGATCCAATTTTTTCTTTCTTCCACTGCCACACGTGAAACAGGATCTAAGCAACATCTCTGTTGGCATGTGGCGTTGTGTACTTTTTATGGTGACTTCCTGACAGAAATGCAGAGTAATTGCTGCAGTTGCCTTTCTTAAATGTGTACATCAGACTTGCCTCCATTTCACTCCTGTACAAGACACACGCTGCTGCCTTTTACACACATCACTCATTTACACAGGCGTAGCTTTACTCCTGATTTACACCCAGCTGCTCCAGTGCAGAAAGGTTCAGTTGCAGTTACATGGCAGTTGCCCTTTTTCTATAAAGCAACGTACACAAAACTGTATAAAGCAACACCTGGATGTTTTATCAAGATATCCCAAGCCCACTCGCTTCTGGGGCAGACACGGACTGCATTGTGAGTGCCTGCCTCTTCTGCCACCAAGATGCCATTGAGACAAGATGGAGTTGTTGAATGTTTGGACTAGCAGAGAAAGGAGCATTTTCAGGGTTACAGGTTTCATTATCGTGACTGAGAAATGAATTCATTTTCTCTTTTGTGCAGGGGGATTCTGTACTTCACCTTTTTGTAGAGGCCAAAACTCTGACACCTGAAAAGATGAAAGCTGTCAGCTCTCAGCTGGTGTTTCATCCCTTGTGGAAAGGCCTGTGTTGACTTTAACTATCTAAGAATTTTTCCATATCTGTGTTCTTTCAGACTAAGTGTTTCAGAAATAACCTAGTGAAGCTGTTGCATTTCTGTGGGGCTTGCATACCTGACCTACATACACAGCTTTGAAAATTCCAGTTCCTGGGAAATAAAATTCAGTGTTGCTTTATGATGCAAAAAAATACATTAGGTTTTCCTTTATTTTTTCTCTATATTCTATATGAATAGTTTTGGTGACAGAAATTAGGAGATATTTCCCTTGGTGTTTCATTTCAGTTACTTGTACTGCAGCATGAAATTAATTCCCTCTCTGTACCAAGAACAGACTTTGAAGCTAAAACCAAGCTAGATCTGGACAGCATGGTAAGTCAGACTGGCTAGCTCCTCATTTATAGTTTGACTCTGACATGTGTGATAACCTTTCTGCTGTGGGATACTGCCATATTTTGTGTCCAAAGAAGAGATTGCTACCTGGAATACCAAGTGTTATCTACTTGCAGATGTCTTTTCCATTTTTGCATGTGTATGTATTATGTTTAGCATTTTTACCTGATTTTATGCATGTAACATGCCAAACTTAGAAGTTAGGCTTTTTCTTACTCAGAATGTAATTGTGTCCTAACTCAGAGATTATGGGGAAAAGCACTAAAAAGCTGGCTGTGTTTGTTGTAAGTATGCTGTCCCCTGGAAGACTAGATGCAAACTTAGCCTTTGCACCCCAGAGGAGACTGCAGAGTTTGCAGGGGGATTATTAATTTCGAGGAGAGCGGTACCCAGTTTCCCCACCTACCTGGAGTGAGTTCCATCAGGTTGTACCAGCTCAAAGGTTTGCAGTGTAGGCATGTGTCTGTGGCGCAGCTCCGTGCCCCTCTCTGGTGCCAGGGCAGCAGGGCCGAGCTGATGCTGGCTTGGCAAGTGAGCTAAGTCCTTGGTGTGGGGGGAGAGGAGGTGACCGAGGCTGCTGATGCTGCCTCTCGCTCTGGGACCCAGCCCTGAGCTGGCATAAGGGGTGCACAGGGACCTTCCCAGCCAGCGTACCCCGTGAGCTCCCTGGGAAGTCCTACATGTCTTATCAGCCTGTTGTAGGCTCTTAATGCAATCAGGTCATGAACGCCATGCACCCTGAATTAATAGCTTGCTTAATTTTGGCATGCTTGCATCAAAACTAAGTAAACAATTTGTTCTGTTCCTTGGAGACTGTGTGAGTAAACAGGGAGCAATGGGAATAACAGGGAGCAATGGGAGTAAGCCCCAAGTTTGTTGGACAGGAGGCATTTCTAACGCCTTCACTGAAACGCACCAGTGCTTGCTTTCGCCAGAGGGAAATTTGGTGTTCGGAGGATAAGTCCTAAACAAAGAGGAAGATGCAGGCCACATTTTTTAGATCTCTGATTCAGCAACAGCCGAGTGGATTTAAATTGTGCTGTTGATAAACAGATAAAGCACAAACTGTGTCTCTGCTGATAACTTGAATGTCAAATTTCAGCCTGGTGCAATTGGAACTGCTGACTTATTAGATCTTGGAAATTGGGCTTGATAATGGAAATAGCAACTCAGTGAACCTTAATTACAGTTGCAGCGCTGGCCATGGCCTACCTTTTCACACACAAGAAGAATTCAATATGAGGTGGTGAGCATGGTAGAAACAATTTGTCATGAATGATATTAGTTGTGAATGTGGGCTTTCTTCACGCTGGCCACCTGTCTTAGTCGACCTGAGAAAAGTTATTGGACTCAGTGGGGGCAGTGTCAGCACTAGGAAAGTGAAATAGAAACTATGATTCACCTTTTTTTGTACCATTTTAAGAGTCAGGCTCAATAGCTTGGTGGAAACGTGCCTGTTGCACTGCTTTGTTATTGAAGAAGCTTGGGAAGATTTGGCAAAGTGGTGCTAAAAACATGAAGTCACACATGAATGTTCAGATGTGAGTTTCCTGAGTTCTCCTTTCATTCGCTACTGTGCCTCAGTTTTAGAAGAACTGGAATACTGAAATGGGTGTCATCATTTTAAATGCTTGGAAGACAAGGCCAATGTTTTATCAATTTATGTTTGTCTCAGATGTTCTTTATATCCAAGGGTGTGCTTGAAACTCTGGATTATAGGCATAAAAAGATGGATAGAATTGTAATGCTTTGCTGTAAAAGAGAGGACTAAGATTTGGGGAGTACGATGAAAGCCCGAGCATTTTTCTTCTGTGTAGTTCTTCAAAGTAGTAAGTGGCAAAATCAAAAGAGATGGCAAGGATATGTTTTGTATTACTATACGTAAGCAAACAGATTGTTTACTTTTTCTCCTCTTTTAAATATGTAGCTGCTACAATTTCATTATATCTCTTGGAATGGTTTCAGATATCAATTTAGTTTGCAAAGCTGGGTTGATTGAATAATAGGTATATCACAATTTCAAATCAATTAGCAATATTGCTTGCCAGAGGAGCTTGTGGTTTACTTGAATGTCAATAATACAAATGTATAAGCCATGAATAACTTTGGACTATTTAACATTATTACATTTCTCTGTAACAGGGACAGTTCTGCTGATCCTAGCTGGCAGGAGCTGCTAGAGATGGGGCAGGCTCGTTTATGACCAGATGTAAAGTAGCTGTCAGGGTCCTTTTTGAGGTAGCTTGTCTCTTGGTGTTTGTGTGAGTGATTCCGTCCCATCAGCTGCTTCCAAACTGTGTATTTTTCCTCCTCTGTATGGCTCAGCACTTGCTGATGGGAGGAGGACAGATGTAGGGTCCTTGCTTTTGGCTTCAGCAAGCTGCCTTCGGTGCATGCTCATTGCTGCTTTATTTTTCCTCTTTTTTTTTTTTTTTTGTATTTGTTATTAACTTGGTGTGCTATTTTCTGCATCAAGAAGTATGAGATACAGATAGACAAGTACTTTTTGTTTATTTTGCTAGCTGTAACTAACTGTTCTGGGCAGAACGGTTTCTTGTAACCTGGTTTGTCTCTCATAATTATGTATTTCATACAAATTCTTCCGAGGGAATAAAACTGTCCCTGAGAATCTAATTTTCTAGAGAAGGGGATTGAATCAGGTGATATATGTGGGTTTTAAAAACCCTGGTGAAGTAAGTGTTATCAGCATCCTTCCTAGAACACTGTTGATTTTTATCATTTAATCTGTTATTAATTCAAAACATGATTGTTTCCTTAATCTGCAGTACGTTGCCCCATTGGGTCCCCTGACACAAAAGCACTTGCTTAAACCTGTTTCTGTTTGATGAAGCAACACTTTGTAGCTAACTCTCACGGAAATCAGTTGAAAAATGTCTACAAAAGGTGTTGCCATTTTGCCGAGGCTGAGTGTGCTTTGGCAGTGTGTTCTGTCTTCCTAATTAATCATAATTTTCAACACAATAGGTCAGTAACAGGGACCCACGTAAGGAAGGGCTGAATGCTCAACAGGGCTCCGTGCGGTTCGTGCCCTGTGTGACGGGCCATGCCCTATGGCCGCGTTGCAGGGTGCGTGGCAGCTGCCTCGGGGGGTTTGAGGCAGAGCCTCCTGCCTCCGTAACAGCAACGAGTGCTGAGGCCGAGGTACGTGGTGGTGCCTGAGAACATCTGCAAACAGAGAGGTAAATACTGCCTTTTTCCCCTCCGGTGGGATCTGACATAGATTGGGGTGTACGAATTGGGGCTACTGGGGGCTGACTGGGGGTGGCACACGGGGGGCAGCCCTCCCGCTGCTGCCCTCCCCCCACTGCTGGAACAGCACAGCAGGTTCAGTGAGCCCGGGAGCAATTTCAGGATTTTTTTGCATTGTGTATTTGCAGTTTGATTTCAGTGGCAGCTGCTGAGGTTGTAGGAGTGCAGATTTTTAAGGTAAGTTTTTCTAACCCCTTTAAGGAACCACCTCCTCTCAGCTCTCTAACAGCAGTAGGAGCAGCACTGAAAAATACAGGTAATTCATCGCCAGTCGAAATCTGTTCAGTGCTACACTTTGCTTCAAGACCCTGAGCCTTGAAACAGGTCTTGCAGACGGGCACCTGGGGTGCTCTGTGGGTGTCCCTGGGTTCCTGGTGCTGAGGTGCTCGCTGCTCGGCTCCACCAGCCCCCCCCGGGCTGCCAGCAGTTGTGGCCGGCTGGAAGTGGGGCTTGAATTGCACCAGATTGTACCGTGTCCTACAGTCGCAGCTGCACGCTTGTGGGTGGATAAGCAAGCTGCACGGTGGCAGCTTTTGTAGTTCTATGTATGTCTGGATGCTGAGATGCACCCAGAGCCTCCTACAAAGACATCCGCAGTTAGAGCAGATCCAGCAGGCTGTGCCATGGTTTGAGTCCTCAGGACACAGACCAAGAGCAGAGGGGCTGAGCTAAGTCTCGTTTCCTACCCGTCGTACAGGTTTTTGTGCTGGGATTTTGTTGGGGTTTTTTTATTATTATTATTTCTGGTTTGTTTTGTTGCTTTTATTTGCTTCTGTTGGCATTGATCTCTGGAAGACAGTAAAAATATTTATTCAGCCTAGGCAGGGTGACAGATATCTCTTGTATGAAGAACTATTTGATGAGCTGTTAGTTTTGAGTGCCTTTCCTATTCATTGAACTAATTAGCTCTACAAATCTTGCTGTCAACCAGTCATATAGCCACTTATTTATTTTCCCATGTGCAGAATTGTTACTTTGCTGCATATACACAGAGCTATAAAATCAAATGCACCAAAAATTGTCTCTTAGTTGGATATAAATGGAAACAAAATACGCTTGGAATTATTATTACATGTGCCATTAATTTTTATTTGAACTGTCTTATAAAAATTCCAGGCTGCTTTCATTGTTTTTCACTGTTGCACTCATGTAGATGTAGGAAAGTTGTTGGGTTTTTTTCATTTCTTTTAAAGTTGTTTTACTGTCTTCAGTGGGAGAGTATGAAAACGACTATGTCTAAGTCAGGGGAGAATGTAGATATTTTTATTATTTCATTAATGCTTGACTTACAATGAATACCTGGAATCTCCTGCTGTCATCGATTGCTACGTCTCTCCAAAGTTATTGCTTGGTTTTAACCTCCGCTTGTGCTTTCTCTCCTTCTGCAAGCTTTGCATTGTGGGTTTGGCAGCTCTTTTAACATCATAGTAAGTGGAGTTAAGTATTTAATGCAATTAAAGCATTTCAAGCTCATGAAAATACAGCCTGCAAGACTGGCCTGAGTTGTGTTTAGTCACAGTGAGTCTGGTTGTTTCTGGCAGTGACAGTGCAGGGGGCATTCTCACAAAAGACATCTAGAAACTGTACTTTGTGGGAGAGAAAAAGAACTATGTGGTTCCTGGCACAAACGCCTCTTGTGATTCGATTGCTGTGGCATTTCTGATTTGGGACAGTATCATGCAGCCCTGGAGACTCAGCAGTATTTGTCAGGAACCAGTGCTGCTCTTACAGAACTATGAAGCGGGGCCTGGGGTGTATGTGATCGCCCTGTGAAGTACGACCAGATGTTTCAGAGCTGCACAGTTGCCTACAAAAGTTGCCAGTAATCCCTGGAAGTTGTGCAATGTGATGGCCAACTGGAACGGTACTGCCTATTGGGAATGGATTTTCCATTTTGTAACCTGATGTCTTCAAAGTCATCACAGCCAAGATTCCTCTTCAACATAGGCCGCATCCTCTGCTCCTGAGCACAGAGTTCATGGAGAGTTTTGCCAGTTGCAAAGCTCTGCCATCTGTGGTCTGGGTTGTAATGGGCCACATGGCATTCATTTCTTCTCTGAAATAAGGAAGATTTATTTATTTTATTTTTTAATGTTGGTGTCTCTCCGTGTTCCTCCTGCCCCCAGTACAAAAATCTTAAGTATGCTTCATTTTGGAACCGGTGTCATGGAGTTGTGTAGGATCTACTACAAGCACAATTTAAACGGTGTTTGAAAGAAAGCAAGCATTTACATTTTGTTTCTTCCCACCAAAGAAAGCCCAGTTCAAATGAAGCGTAGACCAACAGAGTGTGTGCAGCCCAAAGGCAACGAGTGATGAGAGCACTGCTGTAAAATGCAAACCTGCTAAATAGAACTGCTGTAATTAGCTTCAGAGTGTTTTTACTTGACTATTAGAAATGTGTGTCCAGTTTTCATGTGTGAACTTCAGAAAGGATGTTGACAAATTGGAAAGGATTTGGGAAAGGGTTACAGGAAAGATTTGAAAATCATGCCATCTAAAGAGAGACTTAGACCCTTAATCTCTTTATCTTGTTTGAACAGAAGAATAAAAGATTACTTGAGGAAGAGATCTGTGATAATAACGACTCTTTAAGCTGAAGTTAGCACTAGAGCATCCTTGGGCAGCCACAGCTAGACACGGTTAAGCTGTGCGGTTTTGGCTGTGGGTGTAACTGAACACTTGAGCAGCTTCAGGGAGTTGGGCATTGGCTGCTACTGAAATCTGAAGTCAAGGCTCGAATCGCCAAAGCTGTGGGTTGGATGAAGTTGCGAAGCAAGTGCTTTGGTTTGTGTTACGTGAGTCAGATAATCATAGTGATGGGATGGCGAAAACAATGTACCTGATTTTCAGGTGAAATTTGACAAGTTTGAGGATGTAGCGTGACTGCCTCTGATTTCTGTGGAAGGTAGTCCTCAAGGTGGGTGGTGGTAACACAAGACTTGGTAAGCTCAAAATTGCGAGGAAGACTTCAGGCCTGTAGGTTTGGTTTGGTCCATTCTCTGTTGATTTTCTTGATGCATTATTAAATGTTGAGGTGATGTTACAGGGACTAAGAGAAACATAATCTCTTCTCTAAAGTGAGTAATACCTGTCTTTGGGGATAAAGAAGTCTACAGGTGGTGGGAATACATTTAAACCAGCATAGACCCTTGACTTAGAACTCTTCAGCGTCAAGGTCAGCTGAGAGCTCTGATGAAGTGGGGCTACATTGTGGAAATTCTGCTGCAGCCTGTGTATATGTACTTTTGATTGGGGGTGTGGGGGGGGTGGGCAGGAAGAGGCTTCAAAACATTGGCAATGAGAGGCTTCAAGTTTCATATTTCATCGTTTGGCAGGTACTGATTTATCCCGGACAAATGCTCCTTTCTCTCTGTGCCGTTTTTGTTACCATAACGCATCCTTTGCTTTCCATCTCTTCTTGAACTTCCCACCCATCAACCAGACCTCATCCTAAACTGGCTTTCTGTGCAGTGTGCTTTCATTTGGGGAATTCTGTAACATTTCCTTCTGTCATTGTGCAGGGATACACACAAGAACCTGAAGCTTCTTGCCAGTTGTGACTGAAACCAGACAGACTTGACTTCTGCTGGAGCAAACAGGAACAGGACTCGAGCTGTAACATCCAGGCTGTGCTCACCTCGAGGTCAGAGACGTTTAGAACTAGGCTGTAACTTGGCCCCACATCAGATTGTTCACAGCAGCCCTGAAAGAGTACATCTGTCGATATTAACGAACTGACCTTACTCTTCAGGAATCTCCCTTTGGTGCCACAGCCCGTCCTGATCATCGTGAGAACGCGGTACGTTATTTCGATTTGCTTTCTTTAAGCATCTTGTCCACACCATTGTTTCACCTGAAGCTTTCCTTGAAGGAAAACACTGTCATGGTACCAAGCTCATCACAACTTCTGGAGAGGAGAATAATAAACAGCTCATTGAGGTAAATGGAAAGATTTTGCTTGAGCTACGTGGGCTGATCAGAGAGGTTAATCAGAAAGGCATTTAGTCATATGCCTGAGGAATAGAAATTGGCTTTAACGGGAAATACATACTACATTAGAATAAATTACAAGGTAATGTGATTTGGTACAGTGGTGTTTATAACAGTTGAAACTGTAGTGGTCTTTTAATCCATGATGCCTGTTCATTTATTTTAATAGTGAGTTTACAGAACCTACAGTAAAGCAGACTATAAAAGATATAACTTCTTAAAATTGCGCTTTAAATCTGAAACATTTCTCTGTACCCAGTTAAAGGGAAGCATGGCATTATGCTAAAAACATGCATCCTTACAGACTGTTCCTCAGGGTGGCAAATCTCCGTGGTGTCATTTTTCAGATGTGTTTGATTATAAGTCATGCTTGTACCTCAAATTATAGGAAATAGAGTGTTCAGTTTTATGCTTATAAGAGATTTGGAATTTTAATTCAACTTACAGCACATGTAATATTTTCTTTAGTCGTAACACGTTGTTGTCAACTCTGTAGAGTGTATTTCAGTACAATTTTGGAACATTTCTTTGCTAGTAAGCACTTCTGTCTTGGCAACACTAGAAATGCTTTTCCATATCAGCAACAGTGCATGAATGCTGAAAACTCTCACTAGAGAATTGTGCTGTGTGTTGAGAGAGATTCTAACTTGAAAAAGCAAATGTGTAACTGGTAATTGCATTTAGAAAGGTACTATAGTAAAATTAAGAATTAGTCATCTTTGATGCAGAGTTTAAATCTTGTACGCAGAATTTTTCACATCCCACAATTTCCAAATGAAAGTACACACTAGAAGAAATG
The DNA here is from genome assembly GCF_963210335.1 of Falco punctatus. NCBI lineage: Eukaryota > Metazoa > Chordata > Aves > Falconiformes > Falconidae > Falco > Falco punctatus. The sequence goes on along the minus strand of NC_137580.1, from coordinate 103,303,913 downwards.
ATGACAGAACAAAACCCTTTGTGACCTTTGAATCTGTGTCTGTTTCTACATCCTGTAGCCAGGATGCTGTTAGGGAAGATGTAGTTTCTAAAACGGCTTAGCTGCTTGTAGGTACATGTGGCAGCACACAGGTGAGGTGTCTATATGCAGAAGCACCGTTGCAACTGCTCCATGGGGGGCGTCCAGAGTTAGCCCTGAACTGCAAAAGTTTCAAGATCTGTCAGAGGGATCGGAGAGGAGTATTTGCCTAGAAAACAACAAATTACGTTCCATTTGTAACAGTGCATTTACATTTCTGTTGTATTCTTATACTAATTTGCAGCATCTCTGCATTGCCTCCAGGACTAGAGTTCTTCCTATTTCAGCAACATGTGAGCCAGCGTTTGAAAACTGATGTGTTGGTTTTTTTTTTTTTCCAGACAGATTGTCAGAGATCTGCAAGCGTTCCTGTTGTGGGATATAAATACAGTCACAAATTGAATCAACGTTTTATTCTGCTTATCAGAAAAAACTTCTACTGAGGAAAGCGGAGGCCATTTTTAATGTTTATATTCATCATTTAGCATTTAGAAGCTATAATAAAATTTGGAGAAGCAACTGATGTTCTCAGTGAAACATCAGTGCAAATCTCCCTGGAACTTTATTGCCATGCTGGTTAACTGTGCAGGAGGAGGTGGGCAAAACCTCTGGGAGGGCTACATTGAGCACTGTATTTAACAGGAGAGGGTGAAAAAAAGCCTAGTAAAGTTTTTAGTAATCTTGGCTTGAAGGGTAATTTTCTTGTCAACTATATAATTAATGCGCCATACATTACAGTAGCCCATTGTTATTCCAGAATACCGGGATACATTTCAAACTGAATAGCTGTTTAACAAAACACTTGGCAGATTTATTACCCTTAGGTGGTTCTGTCAGTCAGCATTTTCACATGTTTAGCCTGAAGTAGGCAGAATCAATTTTGGTATCTATTTTGTGAAATGCCGAGCTGTTTAAATTAAACCACGCACACATATGCACAACCCTCCGGAAAATCAGGGCTTGTATTGGATCTGCATCTATTAGCAATGAGACAAGAATTACCCTTGCAAGCTCCTTGGTTTTTTCCCTCCACACTCAAGGCATCATCTGCCACTTCCAATATCTACGAAAGGGGTATTTTGTGGTGTTTTTCAAATAATGTCTTGAACGTTGTGTTTGTCTTTTCATTACTTTACAGAACACTTACTTGGCAGCTTCAGAAACTAAGGTTCAGCAATAACTGGGTATGTAATGGAAATCCTTAAACAAGGAGACATCATGTTGGATTTGCAGTTGCCTGATCTGCGAAAGAATTCAAGCTGCGATTGAATACTGGAGGGATATGATGGGTGTAGAATGTTTTTCAAAAAAAGGTTGGTTTTAAGTTTCTTGTTACAAATGATCAGGAGTTCAAGGATGGATATACATGATTTTGATTTTTCAATAGGAGGACATAGAGGTTGCAGGTGGAAGATGTGTATAGTCCAGAAAAAATATGGTAGGTGAGAAAAAGGAAATGTCTATTCCAAGTTTGAAGCAGCGAAATATCACATAATCATGTTCTCATAGTTCCACTGTTGAGACAGCCTAATTTTCCACTCTTTTTAAATACTCTGTGAAGTATTCTTGAAAATTGTTTTGCTTTAAATGAAAAAGAAATACGTTTATTGTATCCAATTTTTCCTCACGGCTAAATTTTTGTCATATTTATTCTTTTGCTACTATGCTTTCCAAATTTTTTTTTTTTTTTTTTTTTTTAGTCTTGAATTTATGAACTGCCAGAGCTGTAATTTCTTTCCTGTTTCACAATAGGTATCTTTGCTAGAGGCTAAAAAGTCAGCAAAGAATAAAGCCAGGATTGGGGTGGGGAGTCATATTTCCCACACCTGACCTTAATTGATCTTCTATTAACAGGATTAAAGGGAGGGAATTATAATTAAAAATATCAGCAATACTTCGTTCCTCAAGTATGCAAATCTTCTAAAAATGCTTGGTTTTCACTTACGACTTCAACAAAAAAAAAAAGAGAAAAGCAATGTTCGTTGCATGGCATAGCCTAGAGAGGAGGAAAAGCATTTGAAATAAAGAGATTCTAGATGAAAAACTTCAGTGAGCTTAAAAAAAAAAGATCCCACGAGCAGGGCACCTAGGTACTGCACCTGCTGAACTGCCTGTAAGATCAAATCCACACGTCGGAGAGACCAAGGTGCATTAAGTAGGCCAGGTTTGTCACTGGGAGATTGTTCCGATGTCAGTCACGGTCACCCCTAACCCCAGCTGGTGGCAGTCCGGGATGGTGGTTACACTCACTCGTGCATTAAGCTGGCACAGGAGTCCACTGTGATCTGACATCCTAGGCCTTCCCACAGGGAGAGGCTTCTCAGATATGGCTAATTTAGATAGCTTTAATTAAAGACCAGCACATACGTATGCGTATGAAGCAGTAACTGGTGAACAGCTACTTTGGGCATTGGTGAGGTGGTAGGAAGGAGGGTCCGGGAGCTGTTCCCCTCTCTCCATGGTGCAGGCGTTGCAGCTCACCCTCTAAGTTCCCTTCTTGTAGCTGAAGGCTGCAGCCGCCCCAGCACTGTGAGCAGAGGGCACTGTGTTTGGTGGCACCGCAGGCCAAGGTCACATCAGCTGGTTTGCAGCGATAGGAGACGGGGAGGTCTGGGGATCAGCGGGAGCTCAGGGTGTTAGCTTCTTCTAATTGATGTCAGACCTTGCTGTGCTGGTGCTGGTGTTAACAAAGGTTCCCTTGGAAATAATTATAATAATTCCCCAGAAAACAATGGTTCATTCTCAGGTTACATGGAGCAGTTGTGTTCAACCTGTAGCAAGCCCAGCCAACCAGCAGTGCTGCCTGTGAAGTACCTGAGCTGGCCCTTTGTTACAGACAGGATGCTCTCCACCTGGTTAGGCTGTTCCTCACCTTAACGAGTGATTTTTTTTGCTATGGTTTTCAGAGCAGCTTTGGGTGTTGGTGCGCTGTACGGAGATGTTGGGGAACGGTGTTCTCCCAGTGCTCCCGGGCGCACGCGCAACGCAAATCTCACTGTGGGTTTGCTATTGCGCAGCTGATGCACAGCATCATGCAAAGGCAGCACCACCACCCAGCTGCTGCGGCGCTGCAGGGAGCTTGAGGTTCACCTGGCAGGGCTGCCACGTGCTGCCCGAACCCCCTGCTGCAGCCCCAGGGCCCCCACCTCACCTCTGCTACCAGCGTCCCGGAGCCTGATCCGCAGCACTGCGGTGTGCAGGGGGAGGTCTGTCCGTGCAGAACTGGGATGAAACAGTCAGCATGGGTTTTGCATCCCACCTGTGATTTAAGCATGTCTTAAAAATCATGGTTTTAAAAAAAAGATCTTGAAGGTGACAGTGGGAGGTTTATTCTCTTCAGCTCTTTGATTGTACTTGTTTGTGTGCGTTGTGTCAACTCCTCAGCCTTCTGCTGGCAGTTGGCTTTACGGCTGCATGCCGGGCACACGTGAAAGTGCTTTGCAGTCCAGAACTGTGATGCTGACAGCTGAGCTAGTAAGTCACAGATTGGTTTTATTTTGTAAATTTTTAAGAAAGCATCCATCCTTGCTAACCTTGAGTAAGCTGAAGTTTGTTATTTTGCTTGCTGTTTGGTCTTTTTCCCTCCTGCTGATTTTTGGTGAAACCAAATAATCTCAGGAAAATAACAGTGTTTACACTTTATCTGACCTTTTTATGAAGTCCATTTTAATTTCTGGTAAAAATAGGAATAAACAGAATGTAGAATTCCCAGTCTGGTGGTTAAAGACCTTTTCCTACCTCATCTGACTTTGAGAGAGGGAGAATAGGTGTCTCTTGACATTCTGGTTTTTTAAAAAACTTCTAAAGAAATGTTTTTTTCCCCCCTAGTAAGTGGTTTCTAGAGTCTCTACTGCTCTCCTGACTGAGTTGTATTTGCAGCCTTGCGCACTATAGGTTGCATCCACTAGAACTTAGTTACAATGTACAACAGTTGGATAAATTAGAGTGCTGGCTTAAGAGTTCTTGCAGATGGAGATGATTTCACGGGACGAATCCCTCCCTGGAGTGAATCGACTTGATTGGAATTACCTTAGAAATTACTTGACCTGCAGTGCTGACACTGCAGAAAATGTGTGTGTGAGGACCAGCTGAGAGCTGGAAGTGAGTGAGCTTTCCCCAGAAGTGCCCCCACAGCTCCCAGCAAGGAGAGGAGTACGGCCTTCCTGAGCCAGAAGCTAGATCTGCACCATTACTTTTTATAGCAATTTATTCTCCACGACGTGTGTCCAATCCCTCTTTGAGTCTGTTTTCTTTAAACTCACAGCATCTTGTGGGAATGATTTCAAAAATTTGAATTGTTCTGCCAGAAAATGTCACTGGTGTCCCAGAGCTCTTGTATATGAAATAGACGTTTTCCTTCCTTGTTCACTTTTTTTGTGCCATTTGTAGTTTCATAGGCTTCTCATGTAGCAGATTCTCTCTTCAGTCCCTGAGTGTGTCTTTTGGCAAAACCAACCTAAATGAGGCAAACCTGTAAGTGTTCCCTCCAGCCTGGCATGAATACGCAGTTTGGGTCCAGTGTGCTGGATGCTTCTGGAGAGGTTTTCAAAGTCTTGGGCCTAATTTGTCTTCTAAGGATGCCCAACCGTCCTTTGAAAACTTCACTCTTGCACTCCTTCTGCCCCAACGCTTACTGTTTGGTTTGGTTTGGTGCTCACCTGCGGAATGGCTGTTGTCTGCCGGTCTGACACTCGGCGTTGCCCAAGGGGTTTTCTAGCCCCTCACAGCTGGTTGTGGTTTGGCATGTTCTTACCAAAGCATACGGTCAGTCCCAACGATTTCACAGGTGGAATTTCAGCCGTACCATTAGGTAAACTGTTCTGGTGCTTAATTATCCCCCAAGTGTCTGCCTTATTTTCCGTTCCAGTGTGCCTACTTTCTGCTCCCAGGCATTGGACCACACTAGAATTTTTGCCTCCGAGATGAAAACACACTATTCCTCAAGGGTCTCTCCCTACATGACGTGTTGTAGCCATTGATCAAGTGACCTCTTAGTGCTCTTTTTTTCAAAGCTAAGTAGACTGAGCTTCCTTCAGGGTATGCCGCACTTCAGTGCAGTGCCAGTGCAGACACCTGGGCAGGGCTGATGCACCTCGGCGGTGGGGTGGTTCTGCCTCCTGTTCAGTGGGTGCTGCTGCCCCGTTCCTTGTTGCCCCCACCGTAACAGCAGGCAGTGCTCCCGGGAGGGCAGCAGGAAGAAACGAGTGCTTGTCCAACATAGTTTCCACTTTGACGAAACGTTAAGCCCTGATGCCGGACTGTGAAGGAACAGCTGAAGCGGAGCTGCATGTTACCTTCTGCCACCTCTCTTTAGGGAGCGGTAAATCCGGGGGGCCAGGAGGGCTGGTGGCTGGCCAGCCACACACAGGCAGGTTTGCCAGAACCCTGAAGTAGCCTGCGAGTAGTGCCACTAAAGCAGCTGTATTGACCCTACGAGCTTTGGTGTCGTGTCATACTCCCTTGTGGGGCAATGTGGACCTCTCTGTAAATGCATCACAAGGTGGAGGCTCTGCAGACTTCACAGAGTTCTTGTAGCCTTTTCACTCGTTCTGGTGTGTCAGCAGCCCTGTTCGGGTGCAGACATAAGGACTGGAGGCAGCACTGCAGCGCCACGCGTACCAACAGTACTGTCCAACAGTACAAGGCCACGAGCAGACTGTTTAAAGTAGACTGTTTTGAGCAGGGTATTGGCCAAGAGATCTCCAGAGCTCCTTGCCACCTTGAAATTATTCTGTGATACCACTAATTTACAAGATTATAGATCTACAGGAAAACCAGTGCAGTGTCCTGGAAATTTTTTCAATGGGGAAAAAAAAATTGATATTTTGTATCTATTTTGATTTACACCCATATTTTCATTACGTGCTGCTGGAATTCTGTAATTATAATGTAGACCTGTTCTGTTGCACTTTTTCCTGAGTGGAAAGGTTTCGTAGAGGCTTCTCAAAAAGGCAACAAAGGTATGGTAGTGTTTGCCAGTCGTCTTTTAAAAAGAATGGATATATTGATCTAAATCTGTTCAGCTTTACCCATGAGAAACGAACCCACTTTGTGTTTATTCAGTTGGCATTGCATAAGTGGATGAGCATTAAGCTTGTTTTCCAGACTGAAGAAAACTCACACCGAGAACTAAGATGGCAAATTTATTTTGACATTGCAATGTATGTGAATGTGAACTAGAAAGAACTTCCATTGCTTTTAGTAAGCAGGATAAATCCTTTTACTTATATTTTATTTTATATGCTTCCACTTGCTCCATACCTCAAGGCATCCATGAGCCGTCCTAAAGTATAAAATGACAGCTAGAAGTAAGGAAATAAAATATCAGCCCCACATTTGCTCTCTGATTATTCCCATGCAGGTGTTGGAATTAAGTCTTCTCTGTTCCTTGAAGAAGATCTCTTTCTTATTCCACAAACACTCTTTGCTGTAGCATTGTCTGAGCTATTTTCATAATTCATAATTATCTTGGTTCTTAAAAATTTAGACATACATTTAAAAGCATGATCCAATCTTGCCTGATTGCCACCACATTGTGTTTGAAGTAATTACCATTCATTTGGCTTTTGAGGCTGTTGAATGAATTTTCCACATGAGATTCCTTAATTTGTACATATTTTATTGCTATAAAATAGGTATTGGCAAGCTGCCTAAACTGTAGTGAAGGCCTTTAATTCCTATCCCTATGTTATGAAACAAATTAAGTGCAAATGAGGAGGCATAAGATAGACTCCTTAAAACGTATTTTGTTGACATTTCAAAATTATCCTTACACAGGTGCAAATGCACAGGTAAAATTAAGGTAGCTTAGTTCTGCACTGAAGAGCCAAAAATGGTTAGTTTTCATACAAGAAAGATAATCTTCCTTTATAGTATAAAAGCTCTCTCTTTCTATCCTTGAGCTATTATCCCCATGAGAAAATGTACTCTGCTTGAAGAGGTTATTAGTGCCTTTGTGCTGGCTTCCTGCATACTAAGGAAAACCTCCAAGAATATTAATCCCCCCTGTTCTGCACATCTATTCTCTAACGGCTGCACAGGCCTGCCCTGCTGGCTGGGTTTTAGCGGCACCGAGGTGCCCAACTGGTTTCAAACAGCCACGATTAGGGGGAGGTGAGACGCCTGCCCTGTCACCCACCCTGCCAGGGACACGGTGAACAGTCTCGGGGGCTTCCTTGAATACGCGGCTCCTTTCCCCCTGTGTTAAATTGACACTGTGCACCCTGCGTGTCTTTATGAAGAGTCTGCTGCTCGATTTGAGTGTGTCTCAGTAGAGGGCACATGCTGTAACCCTCTCAAAGCATGCCAGGTTTCATAGCTGTGTTTTGCTAAACAACATCACAACAAGATTTTGGGAGAAAATCTAATGGTAACAAAGAAAAGGGGAAGAAAGTTCACTGCTTTTGCTTTAAAAGATTTACAAAGGTTCATTTGCTTGAAAGAATTGCTGGAAAGTTGACAGATTTCCCTGTTTCCCTATCGGAGCACTTCAGGTATGGCCTTTAAGGAAAAAAAAATAACAAAATAACAATTCTTGGCATGTGCCCTTGTATAGGCCTAATTGGTACAAAATTCTGCCCAGCACCAAGCAAAAAAAAATCCCTAGTGATCCAGCATCTCAGGTTTATCGTAATCACAAAGCTTTCATAAATTAAACAGCGAGACTGTGCAGGTTTGGATCTTATTAATGAGCACTTGTTGACAATCAGCTATTCCATGTGAAATCAAGCCTGGCTTCGTGCTTCTACTGGGAAAGTACAGGAGCTCCCAAAATGCAGAGCTCGTTAAGAAACCTGGCTAATGGTGTTCATCTGAAGGAAGAGGTTTACAAATTGAGGCTTGTACCACGCAGGAACACCAGGGCTTCCACAGAGGGAATTTTAGGTATTGGTGTAAATGCGAAGTAAGCCTCGTGGTTGTGTTGGGATGAGTGGTTGGGATGCTGGCTGTGAAACAGGTTGGCTTGCTCTGGGACACTCACGCTGCTCTGAGGCCCCACTGAGGTCAGTGCAATAAGGGCAAGTGCTTAAATTAAAGGCTTTGGTGAAATTAAGGACCAGATTTGCAACTTCAAACATAAGAAATACATCCAGAATAAGAAACGTGCCTGACACTGGGCATCACAGGGAGCAGCACATCTTCCTTCCCTCCACCCCTGTTCAGTGTAACCCAGCTGCTAAAGAAACTTCTATCTTAGCCGTGCTGAACCTTGCTTTACCTGCTTAAAACTCTCATGCCCTGGCCTTCTGAGCTCATTTTCACTGTGTGGAGTCTCTGCTGGCCTGGGAGGAGCATCATGGATGCGTTTGGCGTATTCTGGCCCTCTCGGTGCTGAATCGGTCTATCTGTTCATTGATGACAAATTTAAGAACAGGGCTTCATGGGCTGTTACACAGAGGAGGCTCCAGGATGCAGTTTCTGTCAGGGAAGATGTTTCAGTGCTAGCTCTTTCTGTATCGTTCCAAGAAGCCTGCAATTCCTGTGCTTGCAGACAGCAGATACCAGCACCCTGAAAACAACAGGAGGGAAGATGACCTGCATTTTGCGTGAGATTTTGCTTTTGTTCCTCAGGTAACAGCAGGCTGAACTTGGAATCTGGTGCCTCTCTATCAGCTCCAGCCCCAGCACAAGCTGCACAGTGGCTGGTTCCTGGGTTGCTGCACTGGGCTGTCATATGCACAGACGTGCACTGAGCCATGCACCTTCCTGTACCTACATACCGGAATAAATCAAAAGACGGGGTCATGGAGTGTAGAAGGAAACACCGCCATTGGGTTGTTAAGCTAATTGTAATACTCTTAGGACCCTCGTTCCCTGTGATCTCTTCATCTGGGAATATTCATAACCCCTTTGATGATTCTTTACAGAGACAGAATCCCAGCGAGGACAAATGCTCTGTTTTATTATGGTAGTACATAACTTAATTTTGAGGCAGATCACAGATCTGTGTCTGACATTTCTACCTTTCAACTGTTGTAAGTTTTTCAGCAAACAGTGAAGGAAAGGGAAAAAGACAAAGCCACCATGTTAAATGTTAATGTGCTTTTCTTCTCCCTCTGGAGGTAGATCTCAATAAAATGTATAACAGTTTTAAATCTTGTTTCAATACATTTTTATGTGAAAATATATGAAGTACAGTCTGAAAGGACGAAAGAAAATTCTCATTTGTCCTTTAGGCAAAGCTTTTTAAGTGTTCATACATAAAATATGATTGAGAATACCAGTGACATTTCAACTAGAGACAAAAACAAGGTTAAAAATGTTCTGAATTACCCTAAAAGTAGAAGTTTCATTCCTAGGTTCTTTGTGAAAACCTTATAAACAAAGAGGAATATACCATTGGTGTTTCAGGTACAGTTTTGGGATTTCCTGCCTCTCTGGAGATGGTTTTGCTCTGTTGGAGAAGCGCCTCTAGACATTACTGCTGCCTAGATTTGGCCAGTCATGAAATTGTGAAGTGCGGAAGTGAGTAATACTTTGATTTCTGCTTTTTCCTGGGTGGAAGAGGAAGAATCCGCTTGTGTTTCACCCTGTCTGCATATAGGGGCTTGCATTCTAGCTCACACCATTTCTGACTCAGCTGTGGCTGCAATGCTTCAAGTTGGCTGTAGCCTGCAGCAGAAGCCAAGGGGAAAGTTCAGATGAGTTGATTTATCAGAGAATCTCAACAAAAATGTTTCTTTGTATTTATCTGTTACTTGCTTTGCCTTGACCGATCCAGCTGTGTGAGCGATGAGCCCCTGGAGCTGCTAACACAGGAGACACATGGGAGCAAAGGGGATGAAAATACGGGAATCCCTTCAGGCATTGCAAAATACCTTGGCTTTGAGTCTGTCTTTTCTCTCTGCACAGATCTGCATAGTCCCCCGTGGGGTAAAACCACCCCGCCTTGGGGCAGTGCTGGTTAGCAGTGTGAAGAAGTCTTGTGTGCGCACTCTTCAACACTGATACTGGCACAGTGCGTTTGTAGCGAGACTTGCTGTGTTCGAGAGCCCAGTGTAATGACTTTGCAGGCGTTGGGGGGAATTTGCAGGAGCACCTGTAGCTATCCACCAAACCAGCTCTCCGGAGGACGAGACCTTAACCCAGCAGTGCAGGCCACAGCTTGCTGACGGGTTGGACAAAGTAACAACTTGCTGCATAAAGAAACCCCTCTTTTAAAGTCTCCCCTGACTTGACATTCCTACATGGTTAACACCATACATGCCCAGGCTTCTTATTTTAATTTTATTTTGAACAACTTTTATCCTCTTGTCAGCAAGGTATCATCATTTCTGCTCTAAGGCAGTAGCTGTTTATTTTGATGTTTATCTTTTTTTTTTCTTTTTTTATTATTTGCAATCCAAACTGACCTTTTTACTACATAACCACTTGAAAAAAGAGATGTCCTGCTCACATAAGGAGTGCCTCAAGAGAAGGGCAGTCCTGCATAATTTCCTGTCCTCTCACAGAAAGCCTTTATATTGGAAAACTGGGGAATATTACTTTCTGGCCCTGCACACTCTCCTGGGTAGAAAGGTCCTGAAACACAATTTATTGTAAAACACACAGTGGTTACAGAGCTAGCACAGTCAATGATATTCCTTTTATTACCACTCAGATGAGAACACAAAATGACATTGGAAAGCAGTGAACTCACCAGAAGGGCAGAGAAAGCCATTAAATTCAACACGCATCATATTTCATAATCAGAATCCTGCAGTCAGAGCTGACACCACTGAATGAGTTTGTTGCTGTCATGATAATATAAAACCTGCTGCATCTGCTTCCCTTGGCACTTTTCTTTGTAGACCCTTGCAGTGTATGGGCTATTAATCATCAGTAGCCAGGGACACTGCAGACCAATGCACTTTGTATTGCATAAATTGAAAATGCATCACTATTAGAGAGAAAACTGCCTTCTGTACATCTCTATTTAGATAAGCAGTTTCCTAAAGGGCTGCCATGCTATTATGGCTAACCACTTAATTGGAGTTCTTTCCACAGCCTAGTAATTGGGGGTGGGGGTGGGGTAATGCAATCCCTTTTGTAGCGTGGATGAAAACAAGGCAGGGAGAGCGTTCCTTTTCTTACCTGGGAAGCCTGACAAGGCTCAAGCTGGAGGTGAGAAAATGCAGGCAAATATACTGTACCATTTAACCTCACTAAATTAACTTCATAAGCGAGAAGGCTGAGCCTGCCTGTGAGTGGGAGAGGGATGTTGTGCAACCTGTGCATTAATGAATTTTCAGTAGCTGACAGGAGCAACAGCTTGCCAGAGGAGTGGTGTTGACTTTCCTTCCATTAGCTCTGCTCACAGAAGAGGGTGAGCTAAGTTTTAGAAAGAAAAAAAAAAGTTTTAGCAGCAACCTGAGGAAAGGCAATTGCAAATCCAGCACTCAATATTGCACCTTTTAAAGATAACCCGTTTTATTCTGCCATCATTTGTCCAGATTTTATATGTAAAGAGGAAAGATCACTAACTAATGAAAATGGGTGATTTGAAGTAATTTGACGATGAAAGTATATCTTTCAAACTGCATGTGTTTAACTGTAAATTGCCTCATGGTTTCAGTATTTTCTCTTGAAAGGCTCTGGTCAGTGCATGGAACTTCATTGATCTTTGCTCACAGCTGCCCACACTTCATTCTCACCACACCTGCCATACTCTGTGGGTCTTTCTCCCTACTCTGTGCAGCCAGCGATGTGTCGGAAGGATGTGAGTGAGCTGAAATGATGTAAACTTGTGTTGAATCCCACGTCTTCTGATACTTGCCGGCTCAAACACGGGTGTATCGGCTAAAGTGCTCAGGCCAGACCCACAGCAGAACTGCATTTAAACTGGGACCAATACACACAGCCTGTTCAGAACTGTGATCCCCAGCCCTTCCCTCTCCCAGCTGATGCCCAGCTTAGGTGTGCTTACATTTCAGCTAGATTTCTTCACTTGATTTCTTTGGACAAAGTTCTCTAGAAAGTTTCAAGTCTGACCACAACCAAAAAGATTCCTGTCTCGATTGATCCAAACAGCTCAGAGGATCTCTTGTCACTCAGGCACTACGTCAGAGTAACTGGAAGTGCAGAGGTGTTTCCTGAGCGTGTCTGTCAGAGAGGTTATCTAGGCAGAGCTGGGGGATGCGGACAGCCTTGGTTATTAGATAAAATTAGATAAAGTTATTAGATAAAAAGATGGCACTGCATTGACTGAAGGGTGGAGAAAGGCGGGTTGGGCTCTAGCCCACAATCGCAGGCTTCTGCCTGCCTGCACGTTAGTGTACACCACAGGAGTGCTGCCCCGCACCTGAACTGGGCAGGGCTCGCTGGTTTAGCCCATTGGCACTGACCTGCTTCTCAGGGAGGCACCAACTCCCGGACCCGGACAGAGTGACAGAGGAGAGGCCCCATCATGCAGAAAAGGCACAGTAAAGTCATTTGCACACAGCAAGTGTCATCCTCTTTGAAGTCCTACCAGTTTGTGACTTTGGACTCTAGGACATAATCCTGTTACGGGTTAAGCTGATCGAAATCGAGGTGGATGTTGTCCTGCCCTGCCCTGCTCCTGCGTGCTTTGGCGCTGCTCTGTGTGGCTGAAGTTAAAACGTTTTTTGCTGTATTCACTTTCAGCTGAATTAGCTCTCGGAACTGGTGCAGGGGGTATTTGTGTCTGTGATAGTGGTGCCCAAAGGGGAACCAGGAGTAAGGGCTGCACTTCATTCCAGTAAGGAGAATTAATTTGAAAACTCTGATCACTGGTAGCAGGTAACAGGGACAGAGAGTCTCAACTTACTACAGTAGTTATGAAGGAGAACCGCGTCTTTACAAGGGACAAGTTTATTCCTGTGGAGAGAACATTAAGGATAGAACTTTGAAGAAATCTGAAACTAGATATGCTTGGATGAAAAAAATACAACCACTCAGAAGCTGGCTAGTTGCCTTCGTCTTGCAGTTTAATGACAATTTCATTTCATTTTGTTCTAGGTAAAGTAGTGGTGAGTTATAACCAGCACTAATTGTTGGCTGTGTGGTAAAGCAGTCAATTGATCTACGATGAAGAACGTCTTTAACTGGAGGTAACAAGGAATATGTTCTATTTTAAGGTGTGGTCTTTATTTTAATTGTGTGGTCTTCTGTGATGTGTTCAGGGAAAAACTGTATTCACCTGAGTTCAGGACTAGGGCAGGGCTCGTAAGCAGTTTGATTCAGGATTGATGCCTGTGTCTGATACCTGAACATTAATGCTACCTATTAAAAAATTTAGAACTGGACATCGGGAGGTTGTGTATGCTCTTTACTGTCTATCATGGAGGACTCTGGTGCCTTGAGAGCTAACAGATCTGATTTTAAAAAGTAAGTAGTTACAATAACAACATTCAAGTTATGAAAAAGCCCTTTTGAAAAATAAGCAACACTGCTCAGAGTATTGTTGCTGCTTAGATTTGGTTTCTACAGAATTTCCTATTCAAAAATACTGAAAGTTTTTCTTTTAAAAAAACAAACAAACAAAATCCCCAAATCCACACACTCATATTTAAAGCTACTTATGCTTAAATTTTAGCTTTGAATACAGGTCGTTTTGTAAAAAATAACAACATCAAGGTATGGAAATACTTTGTTGAAAGAAATAAATTATGTAGAGTTCTCCTAAATAATTTAACAGATAGAGTAAACAAAAATTATGACTTCTTACAGCACACACTCAACTAGCTGGCATTTTGTTCCTGTGGTAACAGATACAGGTTCTGGGGTTTGAGGCTTTAATTTTAATCACACAGTGTCCTGTCCTTGGTTGGAGCAGTGTTTCAGATGCAGCGTAATGTCCCCAAAGCCCTGTCAAATGTACCAGCATCCTTCCAAGTTTCTTCTGTAAATTAAAGTAGCTGTATGCTAACATCCTAGTCTTTACTTTAAAAGTACTAGTATCACAAAATGCAATAATTTAGTATCAGCCAGTGAGCATGGCTTTAAAAACAAGATCTCATTATATTTGTTAGTTAATATTATCGATGTGGTGAGGGGTTAAAATAGACAACCTATTCAAATAGTCAGTTCAGCTGGCCAGAAAAAATGAAACAAACCCATCACAGATTCATTGTCTGGATCCTCATTTCTTTAGATGAATTCTGTTAGTCTGTACTGTCTTTATTAATGCTTTGATTTCACTTGGGATGTCCCAGCCCCTGGTTCAGTCTGGTGATAGGCTTCTGTCAGTATTATTTTACTCTTAAAATGCCTTTGACGTATTGCCCTTGCGATACATAAAGCTATATTTAATATCAATTTAAGCTCCTCCTTCAGTTGTAAGAGCTGAAAGAAATGCTTCCAAAGCACAGGAAATTTTCATTCATAATGTATATAATTACGTTTCTCTTTCGGTATTGGTAATGGGAATTTTGGAATCACACTTACACTTTGTGTAAGACCTTGCAACAAGTAGAGTAAGTTGCAGCAACAAAGTCAGGTTTTACATTTGTTTGGTCCTTGGGGGAATGCTGGAATTAAGCCTAGAAGAAAAGGAGGCCTCACTGCTTTAGCATGCCATGCCTCATGCGTTAGCCAGTTTATATGATGTATGTGTTTCCTTCCTCACACACATCCTCTATAAAAGAAAATCTAATCAGAATTTAAAGTTATGCTGTATTCATTGCTTTGATTCTGGTGCATTGTTTCAGTTTCTTATAATATGTGAAACAAAAGCCAAGCCAAGCAAATTACAACAAAATATTTCAATTAAAGCTGTATTTGACCCATAATGCACTGCTGTATGTTTCATACCTTGTTTTTCATACTGTTAGCAAAGTTTCAAATTGAGAATATGATCACAGTAACTACTACCTACCAAGAGCTGACACTGTTAGGAGAGAACAGGGAGGAACTTTTGGTTTTATAGTCTGGAAACACAGAAAATGAGCTGAGGAGTCAAACAGTGGGTCAGTGCCAAAGTCAGGAACAGAAATCTGCCAGCCTCGCTCATTCCAAATGCCAAAAAAATCTGACTTGTCACAAATGAGTGGTTTAGGTTAAGTCACTTAAAGGATCACCATCAAAGATATGAGCGAAATAGTTTTCACATGAGTTTGTGGGAGTGTGGCTTCACTATGTTCAATGGCAGTGTTTGCTCTACTACTTACTACACGGGTAGAACACACAAAGAAACATCAAATTAAAAATCAAATGAAAAGTCAGATTAAGAATCGAGTTAAAATTAAGCCAAAAATTATTTACACAGGGATCAAAGACCTAAGGGCTAAGAGAGACCCTGCCGTCGAGTCACGAGGTTTAGAGAGGACCCCCTTGTTCTCTAAACTCTTTGATAAAGCTTAGATGTGGCTAGATCGAATCTTAATCTCAGATTTGGACAATGGTTTATGTCTAAACATACAAGGAGTAGGATAAAAGAGTAAGGAGGGCCCTTCCATGGAGTCACGAGGTTCAGAATGGACTCCCTTGCTTTCTAAACTCGATATAGAGTTCAGGTGTGGCTAGATCCAGCCTAGTCTCAGACTTGGACAATGGTTTATATCTAAAAGAATATAAGGAGTAAAGGAAATTTGTTGAGTTGATGAGGTTCAGAGTGGACCTCCTTGTTTTCTAAACTCTTAATAGAGTTTTGGTGTCGCTAGATCCAGTCACAGTCTCAGGCTTTGACAATGGATTATATCTAAGGGTATATCGAGAGTGTATTGACAGTTTAAGGTTGATCACAAAATTGTAGCAGCACTTAGTCATCAAGGAATTTAACATTTACCGAATGATTCAATACGATTTACTTTGATTATAACAGTGTTTTAATACTGATTTGTAATGATGACACGCTGTATTGGTTATGAGTTATCTACATCAATTTGCACAGACACACATGCATACAAACCAAAAGAGACAGATGTATAGAATTATATATGCACAAATGTGGTACAAAGGGATATGTGTTAAAAAGTTCCCCTCGCGCTCAGTGAAATACACATGTCGAATACCTTTGCGTTTCTCAGTGGGCGAAGGGTCGGACCCTGAGGAGCAGGGCTATCAGCCCAGGTTCCATCGGCAGCTTTCAGTGATGGTTCCCCTGTCCTGCTCAGGGAGGGATGCTGGTGCAGCCAGGAGAGCTCCAAGGGTCTGACTTGGATCGCTGTTTATATTGTTGGAGATGACTGGCTTTAGTCATCCATAAAATTCCATCCTGGCCATTACCGGAGTTGGTCATTTTTCAATGCCAGTGGTACCGTTCCACTCAAGCTATGGTTTGGGTCAGGAATGTCCGAGGGCTGTCAGGGGATGACTGATTATTGTTTTTATTACCACCTTTGCTAGGCAACAGGAATTCCTGGTGTGGGCAGTGCTGCTCCTCACCGCGGTCCTGCAAGAGTTGTTGTTGGTATGATCAAGGGGTGCTTAACCGTGCAACTCATTGCTCAAACACTAAGGCCTCATAGGGATTCCTGAGGTTGTAGGGCAGCCCAGGGAAGGGGGTGAGATGCACCACCACACTCGTATCCAGCCACAGTGAGCGGTGTTTGTCCAGGACGACAACCTCATGCAGCATCCCTCAAGAACCACATCAGAGAAAAGCACTTGCTCCTAGCCGTGCTGCAGGGAAGGGAGGGAGTGGGCAGCACAGCAACTGGTTTTCTTAAGATCACTTGTCAAACTGTCTTTTCCTTGCTTTTCCATCTTTATATCATATTAATTTGTCTTTTTCTTTCTTGGTTGTGCAGAATAACAGTAAATGGGTCCATCTACTTTTGGAGAGCAGGAATGGAAGAGCCTTGGCCTTATCCCTGGGTGAGAGGCAGCACAGAGAGCAGGCAGCCAGCACAGTCACGCTAGATGTCTGCGTCAGCCGTCAGCTGTGGCTGCTCTCTGGGCCTAAAAGGAAGGTAAGAACCGTGCCCTCGGGGTACAGCTGGTTTACATTGTGCTGAGAACAGTACGGTTTGTATAACGCCATTTACCTGCCGGAGGCTGTGGGACACGTAGTGTAGTTCTGTACATGGTGAAACTGCACGTGGGTTCTACTTCACTCTCTGTGTTGCAGTAAATTGAAGAAGAATGAATTCGGAGTGGCACTGCCCTCTTCACGAGGCGGGGGTTTAGCCTGAGCCTCATCTGCTCAGCAGGGAGCGAGAGCAGCAGGAGTAAAGTGTGTCATTAGTGCTCTGTGTGACGCTGCTACTAGCCTGGTATTTTACGCACTGGAGGGATGCCAGTGTGGATTACACAGCAAAATCATCACCACTGCTCTGCCTGGTAATAGTATGTTTTTAGGCTTATGTTCTGGGAATCTTTCTAGTGCCACTGGGCCTCCTGATTTAGTGCAGTTCCCAGCTTAAAGGGACACACAGCGATTTCCTTGCGGACTGTGCATCCTACTGCTTTCGTGAAGGCAGACGGGAATGACAGCTCGCTGGATTTGGCAGTAGCCTGGTATGGGGAAAAGGCAGCTTTAAAATCACCTAGTTATTTTTGTGAAACAACGTGTTCCAGATTGATTACTTACTTCTGGAAGCTGTTGCAGCTGAAAGTGTAGCTGTTTAAAGACTTACAGGTGCAGCAAGTCAGGGTCATTCCACGTAAATCATTACCTTCTGTTGACAGGGAATTTAACAGTTTGGGTTAGTTGTTAGGAGAGCATGCACAATTGGGTACGTTGAAATCTTAACGGTGCTTTTCCTTACTATTTGATGCAGCTAGTGAAAAAAACCCAAACAATAAAAATCCCTCACCACAAGTTTTAATTATTTATGAAGTCAGCAGAAACGTCTCAAGACTTAACATTCTGAAAAAAGCTTCAGCTGATCAAAACCAGATTCCTTCCTCAGTGTATGCACAAATGATTGATTTGCATTCATTTAATATTTTCAACTAGCCATATTTGGAAAAATCATTAGCACAAGCTTACTTGCTGATAGAGGAGCTCAGCAGAACAGGAGGTGGCCAGGAAATCAGAGGAAACACTGCAGGGATATGAAATGAAAGAGATGGCACAGCAAGTTAAGGAAGATGCCTCCAGTGGGAGAACAGAAGGCAAAGTCTGCCTCATTTCCCGGCTTGGCTGTAGGGCGGTTTTCCATACTGCAGACAGACCAGTTCGCTTCCATTCGGCTTTCTAGAGTGAGCCCCAGTAGTCCTGCAGGAAAACATAAACCTGGGTTTAAGGTTAGTTGGTTATGAACTCTGTGCAGATGATGAGGATATATCCAACACTGAGCTGGCTCTTCCACCCAGGAGGGTTCCTTGATAGGACACGGGGTAGTTGTTCACTGTTCAGCTGTGTCATGAGTGTGCGCTCTTTATTGTGCTGTAAACACACCGTGCTGGTAGTCACCGTTATTTTGAACCAAAACCAGAAAGAACAGGGAAGTTCCGTGGCTGTCAGGGCCTTAGAGAGCACAAAGGCCAGACGCTGTGCAGTGCGGATGGGGACAGCCGTGTCTAACTGGTGCTGCTCCTGGGCGTTTCAGATGAGAGGCGTGGGTTTTCGCCCTGATGCAGCCGGTAAGGACAGTACACACAACCTTTTAGCTAATTTAGGTTTCCAAGCACACTTCCTCTTCCTTAGAGTTCCATTTGCATGTTTTCCTACTAAACAGGAGTGTTTTGAAAGAGGAAATGCGATACAAGTCAGACCAGTTTTCTGGTTTTATAATCTGCAGCACTGAATTTTTTTTTGTTTATTGAAGTCATTGTCTGGATTACTGCTTCATGCCATCATTTGTCGCAGCCAGCTCTGTACAGAAGCACAACTAGCTCTCTTCAGCATTAAGGAAAAGTATTTAAAAACTAAATTTAATGAAAGAAAAGTGTCCTTCAACTGAAGATGGAAATATTTGGCAAATTACTCCACTGAAAGTTTTCCATGTCAGCTTCAGTAAGTTCTCATTAATCAAGCAATTTACAGAAGGTAAGAGATTTTTTGTAAGATTTACAGTGTCAGCACTGCCTACAGCTTTTGCATAAAAAGACCCCACCATCACTGATGAGATCTGTAGTCATTAAAGCTGGATGAAAATCAAGATTTACCAAAGTTTGGTACCTCTCTGTTTGAAATCAACAACTTTTGAAAGGTTTCCATGAAAGCAGAAAGATATTCTCTAGACACATTTTGAAAACTTCAAATTTGAAATCCTCTGTCACAAGGCAGGAAATTGTGTTCATGTCGATGGAATGTTAAAATTAGTGATTAAAAACGCTCCCAAAGTACAAGAGTGTTTCTTTTGTAGATTTAATTATCAGTTCATCTCACTGCAGAATGTAAACTTGCACTTTTTAGCGTAATTCAAACGCAGGAATTTATTTTAAAAATATGTATGTGTGGTGCCTGTTGCCAGAAATGAGCAATTCAGAGAGGAGGTTGAGGAAGGGTTGTA
This sequence comes from Falco punctatus, assembly GCF_963210335.1. Classification (NCBI taxonomy): domain Eukaryota; kingdom Metazoa; phylum Chordata; class Aves; order Falconiformes; family Falconidae; genus Falco; species Falco punctatus. The sequence continues at coordinate 103,284,495 of NC_137580.1, read as the reverse complement.
CGTAACACCACCCTTTGCTGGTGTTAGCAGTTCTAGGTTATATTTCTTTGAGGTTTCTGAGATGACTCTTGAGCCCTGGAGATCTCATGCAATTATTTCAGGTTCAGCAGTGCAGAAGTATAGATTACCATATAGACTCACCCATAAGGTATAAGTAAAGCATTGGCCATTGTTTAATACTTGATTTGTATTTTTTCCCCATGCAGTTGTTGAATGCTTTCTTTGGCAAAACTGAAAAACAGCCCCTTAAGAAATAGCTACCCCGAGTGCTGCAAGTTTGGTTTTGAAACAAGACAGTGAAACAGATTCTGTTGCCTCTCTCACTGTAGAAGTATGAAAACAGAAATATTATTTTCTATTATATAATATTATATAATACCTATTATATTGACCTTAGCATTTGTATTTTGCATTTGTATGGTGCCAAAGCCTGATCACACTGAAGTTTAAAGGTTGAATAGTTATCTATAAAAATAAAGAGAGCAGTTAAGGTGGTAAGGCAGAAGTCAGGGTCCTGAAGTTGTGTGATTTAAGGGCTGGGGAGGCACAGAAACAAACCACGAGTGCTCCTTATTAGATAATAACAATAGCAAGCACATGTACCTAAAGCTGTATGATTTTTTCCATTTTTAAACATGTTAGCTATAATAACTAACTTAGTGTCTATTTCAATAAGTAGTAATCTGAAAGCAAATCCAATCCAATAATTGTTTTTCTCCAAACTAATAAACAGATTACTACTGCGGTAGTGGTACTACTACTACTACTACATGTCTTAGGTGAAAAGCATTAAAGCAGCTGAAAGTACTTTATACAAACACCAGACTTTGTTTTTTTCTGTTCCACAATTTTTGTTTCCATCATGGAAGGCATTAGGAAAAGAACATTTAATACTGAAACTATAGTGACTCCTTTGAACTGGTATGAGATAGGCAGCGCGAATGAAGTACCATATTATTTGAAATTCAGGTTGTGGCCGAGTACAATTCCTTTTTCTAGCAATGTCATTTGTCCTCAGGCCCCTAAGACAATAGTGTTGAGTTTGATTTGTGAATTTTAACAACCTGTGGTTTTGCAAATAAAACTGCAACTCGGTATACTAGTTTAGGTTAGATTTATAATGTAGAAGAAATTGCCACTTTCCACGGATTTCTGTTGCAGAAGTTCCAAACACGGCTCTCCTGAAAGACTAAATGCACCCCTTCTTTCTGAAGCATAATGTGTGTTTGCAAAGCAAAACTGGAATTATAACAGCAGTTTTTACTGCTCCAGCTTGTAGTATCACTGCAGAGAATAACAAAAGTCTCATGTTAAACAGGCAGAGAGGGAAGAAAAGGTCAGGATTTCCCACAAAACAAGGGTATAAAGTAACACCCACAATGCAGAACAAAGAGTGTTGTTGGGCATAATCATAGATCAGTGTTTTCTATTAACTGTTTGTAGTAATTCCAGGTAACATAACTATGCTCATTCGAGAAAAATCCCAACATTTGAGCAACAGAGTATTTTGTATTCTGCTTTTTACAGTGTTTTGTCTGGGGCTTTGTCAGCTATTTCTCTGCAGGGTTTGTCTTGAGCTCTTCAAAGTTACATGGCTCTTAAAGTCATAGTAAAACAAAGACTCCATATCACAGTTTAATATTTCAATTAAACTACAGAGCAATAATTTGCATTAATTGTAGCCTAATAGTTGCAAATGACAACATTTTGTTTTGTTGTACTTAAAGATTTTATTAGTAACAGACGCTTTTAGTTAGTGTTTGTTGCCCCAAGAGCTTTAGAGGAACTGATTTTCTGTCAGAAAAGATTGGAATCAATTGCATTCCTCCCTTCCAGATAGTGCTAAAACATTTATTTAAAGGTTTATATGCTCACCCTGCCTTATCTGTATTCCAAGTCACTTGTCCAATGAAATAAAATTCATTCATGCCTTCCTTCACTGTGTTATTGACAAAGTGTAAGCTTTATGTGACTAGAAGCCAGAATTCTGTCTTTTGGGAATACCTCTCTCTAAACTTGTCTGAAAGAATTATTTTATTGCATTTTTCATGCCAATTCAAGTATGTTTGAATGGTAAATCCTAGAAGCTGGGCTGTCTGTGACCATATCAGCCTTTTGAATTAGCAGCATACGCAGCATGATAGAAATATTAGATTGAAAGGAAGGAGTATGTATGCTACATATTTTTTTTTTATTAAGATTTTTTTTTTTTTGCACATAATACACTGCATGTCACTTGGTTCTACAAACCAAAAACTAGGTCAGGTCAGTTTTCTAAATGCCTGGCATTATGCTGATAGAAAGTTTGCCATCACTATATGTCTCTTTAGCCCATTCTCTATGAAAGAGCAGTGTCTGGAGAGCAAGTGCTAAAAACTATTTATGCCATGTTTCATTTGGGGGAAGTTAGAGCCTCACCAGCTGCTTTTCTTATCCATGCAGCCAGTGCTGCATGAGTGACGTTCAGCTCTCTGTCAGCAGCATAATACAAAAATGATGCTATGATCTAGGTGGTTTGTCTTATAAAAAAGATAGAGTAGGTCATCACTGAATTAAATACTTAACGAAACAAAGCAACCTGGCCTTGTAGCCACAATAGTGGTTGAAGAGTCCAGAAGCGAGATATGTACATGACCTAACTGTCATTTCTCTTCACTTCTGCGTTGGGTTAACTCTTGTAAAGCCAAGGAGAGGTAGAGGTAAAAGTAGAATTTAACAGCGCTGTGCTGATTTGAGACTAGAGTGTGGGAGGAGGAAGCAATAAGGTTACCTTTTCCTCTTGTCAGTCAGCAAATTCACAGAGCTGACCCTGGAGGGAACAACGTACGTACAGGCACCGGGGTATTACAGCACATAATTCCGCTGCCTCAACCACAAACTAATTAAAAACCCTCTGATTCTCCCAAACCCCTTCCTCTCTGTTTTCATTTCCTCTCCAAGCAGGACTTCAGTTTAAATTTGACATCCTTTGGGGGCTCTGCAATGAATGAGACTATTTGAGTTGTTCTAGAGCTTTCTTAAGCTTTCCTCAGAGAAACTATCCAAGTATTTGGCAACATGCATGAACTGAGAACTGAAAGCTGAATATATCTGCTTGTCTGAGTTCTCAAAACTGAGGGTAGAGAGGAGGCCTGGGGGGAGTTGAAATCAGTTCGGTTTGCCGTACAGAAGCTGGGATAACTCTTAACGATGCTGTTGAGGTGAGCCAGCTTGGGGGAGCCAAGTTTTTGGGGGAGGTCCCCCTAGCAGCCCACACAAGCCTGAGGTTCCCCATGCAGCCCTTTGCAAAGGGACAGGACGCAGCGGTGCAGGTAGTGGGAGCTCCCAGGTGTGCCGGTGATGCAAAGAGGTTTGTTTTCTATATGCTTTAACTTCTGGTCAGCCCTGACGTGCTCAGGCATTTGGACTAGATCGCCATTGTGAGCCCTTTCCCACTGGAACTATGCTGTTCTATTCTAATTTCTTTCTGTACAGTAGTGCTGTTTTAGGAGTTTGTAGTATTTTCTAATATTGTCAAAAGAAAATTTGGCTTTGAGTAGGCTTAGATTTGGCAGATTTGGGCCTAAAGATAAATGCTTATTTCTGTAACTTTCTTATTGTGATAATGGTATTAGTTAACGTGCTAATTAGGCTGCAGTGTTTAACCTAAAGCTTTTGTGTGGCTGGTTGTGTCTGAACCATCTCCTAGCTGTCATGGCACACAACCACAAATAGGAAGTTCTTGCACCCAGTAGTAAAGCTTTCCGTTTCAGGGCAACAATCCTGCTTCGTTTGCCAAAGAAGATGAATAGCATTGCAGGCTTTGAAGATAGCCCTGAAAGCTACCCCAGCAGAAATACCTGTGGATTTTGTGCTAATTCACTGGTTTTCATTCTGAATTCATCAACAAAGTTGGGTTTGTGACCACCTTTACTTTTTTTGCTGTCAGACAAAATGACAATAGCTGGTTCACAAATTTGGGTAGGCCTATGCTGAGTAATGCTGTGCAACTCTGACTTTCCAGATTCTGGTTCTGTACATTCAAGGAACCTTTCCAAATAGTGTAGTAGTTAGAGATGAGCCAATCTAAATCAAGTCTAAGTCTTTCTAATCTAATGACAGTTCTAAGGCATTCTGGGTTTAACAGCCACCAGCCGCAGCACAGTATAAAGCCTTCTAGTTGTTTAACCTTACACCAAATGTAGGCCGCTGCTATACCATAGAAAGCAGACCTAAAGCAGCTGTTTGAGGACACTTCACGTTGTTTTCCTCCTTTCAGAAAAAGCCCCTACTTCTAGAAATGCCTTATTTAGTCATAGAAATTATCTGAGTGCTAGGCCAATCGATCTCAACTCTAACACTCAAGTTTCTTGTTAATTTTAAGCAGGCCTGTGGAGGATATGCACTCCCCTCCCTTGGCCAGGCTGTTTCTATAACACAGCCCCATGGGAATTTGCCACCTTGAAAAATAAGCTGTGGAACTGGGTCACCTCCAGCTCCTTTCACTGGGAATCTTTCCAGGTAAGCCTTCCAGACTTCATAAAGACAGATGTGAAATCCAGGCTCAGCAGGCCCAGCTGCGAATGACCCTCATGCTCAGCCACATGCAGACCCACCAACCCCCAGCTCCCCAAACAGGATTAGCACATATCTGGGTATTTCTTTTGTTGGTTCCTATACCGGATAGTTCCCGGCTCCTCCTGGAGCTCACAGAGAGTTGTAGCCTAGATACTTAGTTAATAAATTGGCCTCTGTCTCAGTAAGCAATCTTTTTCCTTGGCTGTAAACTACCTGACGTGATCTTGGTCTATCACTGCGCATCCTTGGCCCAGCCCCAACACAAGTGATTAACATTAATAGCCGTAAAATACATTTCTCATGCCATGAGGGAGACGAAATGTTCCACACGATCTTTTCCCTTCAAACAGACAACTAAGAGCACACACTACTGCAAAAGTGCTCTGTGGCGTCAGTGTTAGTAATATTAAGAGGGCTCCCCCTCCTCCCTGCACACACACACACGCAAACCCTGTGTACAATATCCCACAAGGTTAAGTGTTGTGCTGCTCGGGGCACGGCGTTATATCCTGGTTGCCTAGAGGCAGTTGTTGGCTCACTGAACGTGATCTGTCTGCAGGAAATATAATCTCAATGGGAGAACGAGAGCTCCTAACGAAAGTCATGAACTCATTCACAATCCAGACATGCCCCAGGAGTTGGTTTTCAAGTGACCTAGTTTGCCCTCTGTTGTTATACGTTCGTCCCTGCGGCACTATTTCACAGGGAAGAAAAAAAAAAAAAAGAAATTTAGATATGACTAATCGAAGACAAAATGTTGCTTTCAGCTCCCAGTTGGCAGCTTCCACCCTTGTGGTGGGTAGGTGGTTAAAGAAGTAGAAAGCAAATATTTGGATTCTGAAAACACTCTTACTGCACCTTTTTGGTGTGTTTATGTTTAAATAAACTACCAGCAGAATGGGTGATTAATTCTAGAGAACTGGATACACATGAATGTAGAAAGGTCATTTTGTGTTCAAGCCAACTTGCAAACGCAAAGCTGATACTGCACTGATTGGCAAAAGTGATTTTCCTTATTTATATGAAGAGAGTCAAACATCTTTATGCGGAGTGAGCTCTTCGTCGTGTCTTTTTTTAAGGGAGGAAAAAGAAAGATAAACTCTGTAGTGAACTCTCAAATGTTTTTATAATGAAAATAATTATATGACCATTCTCATCCTCATTTTATCATGCCTAAGAATAAGCTGACAACAGAGGGAGGAAAAAAATAATCTATGGAAGAGGTGGAAACATGTCCTGAATCCCAAGTTTGCTGTCTGTGCTCATGCAGGGGAGCACTGTTACAGTCGCTGACTCTGGTTTGTGGCGCCTTCCGACACAGAAGTCAGCCTGGGAAGCGCTCACAAGCTGTTCGTGGATGGCTGTCCTGGTCCTCCCCTGGGCTGAGGTCGCTCCCTCCTGCAGAAGGCGGTCTGACAGCCTCACTCTTTCCACTCTGGCCAGAAATAAGCTATTCCAAAGTCCAAAGAAAATCAGCATACGGAGGTTTTTTTCTCAGCTCCTGAATGCTGAGCTGCACTCCCTGTGTGACTGTCAGCTCACAGGGTGAGCTCTTCTTAATCCTGAAATATTTAAACCCGTGTACAGAAAAAGGACGTTGTTGTGAAGTGTGTAAAATTGCAGAATGTCAAAACTGGGAACACTGAACACTCAGGTTGCTCTCGAGCCAGGCACAAAGTAGAGATACTGAAAACTTGGGATTCAGCTCTCAATTTTAAAAGCTCTCAATTAAAAAGTACTGATGCAGTAAATCATTTGGGCATTGGGCCATACCTAAGAAAGACCTTTTACCCACAATCATTGCTGAATCTAAAGAATATAGATATTTCCACAAAAGTAGTGAGTAAGAGGCAGTTGCTCTTCTTAGGGTCTGAACAAACTTTGCCTTCTTAATCATGAAAAGGTGAAATTCAGCAGGAATCTATGTAGATAAAGGGAAATCTGCATCAAACAGGCGCCCAACAAGAGGATTTCTTCTAAGCCTTGGGGACTCAGAAATACTTTTTTTTTTAACCCTGCTTTATCCTATAGTTTAGAGCTGTGCACAGTAATAAGTAATGTGAGAAGATGAGTGCTCTGAAATTCCTGAATGTCAAGAGTCGTGATCAGAGATTCAGGGTGATTGCTTAGCCTTCAAACCAAATCCTTCACCCTTGTACCAGGCTAGAAGGACTCCCCCACATTCACCAGTATGAAGGGAAAGGGATCTCCCCACTACTGCGCTTAAGACTGCTGGGCTAGGTTTCTGTGGCCTTGTGCACCCTCTTCAAAAAAAAGCAGGCTTGTTTCTTAGAGCAGGAGGCACTCACCAGTCCCAGCACTTTTAAGGTTACTTAATTTAGTTCCCAGTCTGGTTTTCAGATATACTTCTTACAGAAAATGCTTGCCGCTGTGAACAGTGACGTATATAGGAACCATCAAATATACCCTGCAACAGGTACAGCTAACACATACCCCTTGTCTTGTCTTGAATTAATTCGTAATGAAAGACAACCTTTGACAAAATGCAAGGTTTCAGATGGTGTCGTTTGCTAATGAAAAACTACATAGACAGCTAACAGACACCAGGAAAGACCTAAACCCCAGTCAGACCTAAACCCAAGTCTTTCATTAGATGTAATTGCAATAGTACCAGCCAGTTGCTATCTACCTAACCATTTGGCTTCAAATTCTATGTTACATGAGAGAAACTCCTATTTTGACACCATCTTCACTTACACAAACATGCCAGACTCCCATGTGTAAAGTAGACCATGGAGCACAGTAAAACAGCCCTTCCCGTTGAAGTGGTCTCAAACACGATAATGCTAAACACATTTGAAGAACTGAAAATGATAATAACCCCACCCCAAAGACATGATATTTGGCATCCCAGAAAGCCAACAGCTGCTCCTGCATTCCCACAAACAGATTCCCAAGGGATGAGATGGGTGCAAAAAAATCCTTCACAGGAAAAGCAAAAGCCTCACCAACTTTTTATTCATTTTTTTAAAACATCTCACAGACATACCTAACCTCTTAACAGGGGTAATCCTGTATGCTTCAACTGTTTTATAGTATATTTTGTTGAGGTGAAATTTCTTTTAACCTACAATTAAATTGCTTTCATATTGAAGTTCTGTTAGTGTTAATTGTAGTTTTGTTTTGTGATGTTTTGCTTATGGTTTTTTCAGCTAGGAGAAGAAGCACTTGGGAAGTCTGCTAAACTTGCGTACAATTTGCTTTTACAAGAGACTGCAAGCTGAGGTTTTCAAGTATTGACTTGTTAGCTCAGCTTCAGAGAGGACAGTTGGTGTGGCAAAAGACAGTGAGACCAAGCAAAAAGAAAATATTTCCCCAGGTTACCCGGAATTCCCTTGCCCTACTCCTTCCACAAACCCTATGAATTAAACTTTTTTTTTAAAAAACCCAAACATTATTGCCTGATCTCAGCAGAGTAGATAACTACTCAGCAAAAGTCCCAGTTTTTAAGAACAAGTTATTCTGAAAAGAGACTGAGTTAAATCCTGAATAGCTTGTGATAGAATCTCACCAGTAGTGCCAGTGACCTAATATTAACTCATTGCAATATACAGAATGTTAAGTATGTAGTGGAGTTGATCTACATCAGAAAATTTCTTCATTGAAGTTCCTTATTTACTCCTATTCCCAGTAAAAGCAAAAATAGAGTAAGTTTTCCAAATTGCTAACAAGGAAGGACTTCTGCAATGAGGAATAAGCAAGTCTCCCAGCCTTAATCTTCCATAACATTGCCACAAGAAGAGCTGTCCATAAACTAGATTGCCTGGGTTGTTTCTGCTGATTTTATGACAGACTCCTCTGGTGTCTGATTACAACAGAGATCTGAATTTGAGAGACCTGAATGCTCTTTGCTGTGAAAATGCTGAGCCAACCTTGTCTAGCAACCTTTGACATATAAAGAGGGCTGGTAATTGCTACTTTCATTTCTAAATGTTGTAAATGACATAGCAAATTATTACTTGATAGGATCTACTTTTAGATCTCACTGTAAAAGGCAGGCAGTTTCAGAGAATAGATCAATTTTCTTCTCCTGTGTTTGTGGTTACACCCTATCCCCACACTAGATGTCTAATTATGTGAGATGAATGTGTGTAAACACGAGTCTTACCCTCCATAATCCAACTCATACCTTACTTGTTTATACAGAGGTTAATAAGCGCAGTCTATTTACCATACTACTTGAAGTAATGTTTCTAATGCTCTCTGCAACTTCATGTTTTTTTACCAGGAGTAAAAGGCATGGAATTAGGCAATGATCATCTCTGATGGGTCTGGGTTCAATAACAGAGACTTTTAACTGGCGAGTCCATGAGCAGAAATGCCAGTAAACAGATTTACAGAAGTACTTGATTTGTTTTCCAGGAGTATTAATTTTAATTTTTATCCTGTTTATCCTTCTGTGTAATAATTCCTCATTCCTGATTTGGAGAGGAGATTCATGCATTGTCATTCAGGATGCCACAAAATTCAATTAAGGGCTGGCTGCAGCATCCCTTCTTGATTTGTGAATGATTTACCTTCGTTGAGAAAACAGGATGACTTTTTCCATCACAAAGCATGGTTGCTGATTTTAACAGAGCAGACAGCCTGGAGCTATGCCAGCCATCACTAAACCAAAAAGAAACATTAATAAAATGACTGGAGGGGTGGTGTCCTTCTGCTGGGACTGTAACTATTCCTTGTGCATTTCAGGGACCGAGGATGTAAAATAGCGTAACATCCCAGGTTATGTAATTCCACATCCACAGTCTCCAGCCTCTGCAAGTCCCACTCGCTCCTCCAGCCAGATCCAGACGGCCTGACAGCTCGGCTGTCTTTCAGCCAAGTGTGACTACTCTGCTGTCAGCACTTTAGCCACTTTTACCTCTGAGGTATACGGGCACCTGTCAGCTTGATGGAGGCAGTCCCTCTATAGATACAGGATGAAATGTGGATTCTGGTCTTTTGATATCATCTTTCTTACTGGTTTTATATATATGCTTATATATACTGATACATTTTTCAAGATGACTGAAAGCTCCTGAGACAAGCTTTTATTATCTATTTAGAAAAATTAAGATATCTTTAAGCATGTTAGAAAATGCCCTGCTTCTCCCCCCTCCACCCCCCCCCGGCCCCCCAAGTGTTTCATCGGAATTTTCAGGCTTGTACCAGCATAGTGCATAGTCATGTTTTTAATTCTTTACTTCACAACATGAGAGAGTGAGGCACAGATTAAATGTTCTATTTAAAAATGCTTTGACAGATTTTGTTGAAGCCAAGACAATTCTCTTGAAGTATTATCATGATTTACTTGAGTTAAATCAGCAAATAACTCATGTTGCCCCATAGGGCCACTCAGCTAAGTGTGTTTTATATACACAGAGCCCTATAGCTTCAGCAATTGGCACATTTCCTTCAAGTCAATGTCAAGATTACACAATAAGACAGAGATATTTAGAGAGATGCTGCTGGTGGTGTCTGAGCCCCTAGGCTTTGTTCAGGCAGTTCCAATCTGAATGGATCACTTCTATACCGAAAGGAAAAAAAAAAAAAAATCTCTGGAGTGCAATCAGAGTGTTTTCTATTAATGGAAACATGAATGTTATTGCCGAGCTGTGTTGTGCTGGATGATTGTATGCAGCAGAAGGTAATTTAACTCACCAGAATTTTGTTTTGCTTCCCTCCCCCAGGTTAAAAGTCTGATCAGATGCCTGCTTGACACGCAAAATCATCAAGAGACTGCAGCAAACACCTCTTGGAACACAAAGCAGTATCAGGCAGGCAGCAGCTAAAGGAAGCCCCCACCACCAGGGGAAGCAAACAGTGGGGCTGTGGTTCCCCACCGATTTCCTCAGCCCTTTGTTAGCAGGGGGAGGATTATTAAACCCTTCTGTGTTGCTCTGAAGTGCTACAAATAGAACGGTAAATCTAAATAATGAGGTGCATGTTGTTCCCTTCAGTATGTGCCGCAGATGACAAGCAGGGACCAAAAACCAAAAGGAAAACATAAGTACAGCTGGAGGGTATCATGCCCACCATGGAGCCGACTCCTGAAGTGTGTTGAGGTTTATACCTTGTACTTGTGTTGCACTCCTGCAGTTGTGGCTGCCTTGTGTTCCAAGTGAGGCTGTTTAGTCGTGCCAGAATACTCTTTGCACCGGTGACCCCCCATTACATAGCTCAGCACCCTCGCTGACAAGTTCTAGAAAAGGGAGGTTGTCTCCTGAGACTGGAGCAGCAGTTTTCCAACTTTTACCCAGATTTCCCCCTCTTCTGCCTGCTGCTCCTCCCCTAAGGAAGGTGGCAAGTATGATTGCACCAGGACCACTTTGCCCATGATGGTCCCTGTGGGTTATCAAGCCCAGCCCACAAGGACCCTTGGCCACAAAGAGCCTGATGGAGGGTCTTCTGAAGGGGACTACTTCTCAAACCTGCCCCCAGATAAATCCTGCCTGCTCTGGTTTGAGATTTCCCGTGTTAGACAGGGCTTGGTTCAAAAGTTCTGAGACCTGCCGGTGATCACGAGCGAGGCAACACATCTGAGAGCTGCCAGCATTCGACTGCCAGCAAAGGGAGAGTGGACAGGGATCACGCTGAGGCAGACGTTACTTGTCATGTATTGGCCTACACCTGAGGCAAACTATTGCTCTGCTCAGCCACTGCAAACACTTAAACACCTAAAGTTGAGTTTCTGGAAGTAGGAACCTCGGAAAGAGGGTCAGTGCTTACAGAAAGATGCTGAGAGATGGCATCTAGCTTTAGTCCCTAAGACTTATCAGAGTCGTATGTGAGGCCATTGATGCCTCACTCGAATTTCTACTTAACTGGCATGTGGTGAATACACTGGATAAGCTCAACTACCCAGGTCTGAAAGTAGAATTTTTAAGAGCAGGTGTAACTGTTGGTAAGCAAGAGAGAGGTCTGGGTCATTTGCCAGCTTTGTTACTTCAGTGGATTTGAATTAAAGGATAGGTTCCTGTTTTTCCTCAGCGTAGTAAATATTGAGCTAGAAATTCATGGCTACTTTCAGAAGAGATCCAAGTCCTTCATATTCCATGTTGGAATAGATGAACAAATGTGTTTTCACCTGTGAGAAGTTAAAGGCTTAGTGAGGGTCTTCAGCAGCACAGACACACATGCATGCTTCTCTCTCTCTTGATCAGGATCCTCAGCTGGGAATTCAAAGACCACTTGTCAAGCTCTTCCTCTCAAGTGTGTGTCTAAAGCACCATTCCGTGAGTTTTTGAAGTGGATTAATCTCATTGAAACTGATAAAACTTTTCTAATAGAAAGTCGATTTCTGATTTAGACTCGACTCCTGTCTGCGTTATCAAAAACATTTCTGACCATTCCTCCACACTCCTGAAATCTTTCAGTGAGATTCAGTGAATCTCGGTTACTGGCAATCGGTGATCCTGTTAGCTTTGGTTGGGACTCTGGAAACTACTGTTAACATGACGACAGGACATGATCTCAGCATGCCGAATCATTTTTGAAGGGGGACCTGATGATTTCAAAAGAGGCTTTAGCTGCCTGCTGTTTCCCTGGGGTAATTCCTATGTGTGACCTGGCATACCTGGGCTGAGTACATCTGCTTTGGCTAATGCTTCCTAAAATGACAGATTTCAGAATAATTCTGTGTTATATATTTGGATAACTATTTCACAAGCTGTTTGTCTTTGAAAAATTATAACGAAAAGCAAATTATTAAAAAAAAATGAGAAAAAAGAAAGAACAGATGTCTAAGTGAAGATTTTAGTGTTTTGGGGCTCTGGTTTGGGAGTACAGCTGATTGCCAAAGTTACTGGATAACATAAATTCTCTTTCAATTTCTTTGCAATGTTGAAGCTAATACAACTCCAGTGAAAGTTCCTAATGTTATTTTTCCTCTCTTAACCTAATTAACAAACTGAAAATTTATGTAGTCCTAAATGGAATTACTTTCTCCTAAGCACCGCAGAGGGGGTTATTTCTCATGTACCTATTAAAGCATGGATATCGATGCTAATGCTTCACACCAGCTACAGTACCTGAATTCTCTTCACAGGAGTAACACATCGAAACTGCCCTGTCTGAGGCCATGCTAACAGGAACTCAGGACAGTATCAGCCTGCCTTGAGTATTATTATTTTAAATGTTAAATTTGAGTTCTTAATTTTGACATATTTAGCTGCTGAACATTTAGAAAAGCGTGGGTATGGGTCAAATGTCCGTTATATTTTTAAAGAAGAACCAAAAAAGAAAACCAACCCACCTCAGACCCCTTAGTTTTCATTTCATAAAAAGCTCCAAGAACTCTTTAGAGTAAATTATTAAAAACCAAACCAAACCAAAATAAATTGCTTTAAAATATCAAAGAGGAATCACATTTTTTTCTTGAACATGGTTTTTCAATGATGAATTTTTCAACAGGGTTGTATTAAAACATATTATTTGTTAATAAGAACCTGCCATCACTTTTAGAGTGATATTCTAGAGTATTACCAATACTGTGCTAATGGCTTTACATGCAGTTAGTTTCTCAAAACCAGATTTAACCCATTTCCAAACAGCAAATGTGTGTATTATTTTGTGGCTTAAATCTGTTTTATCATGATACCACTTCCAAAATACTGAAGGCATAAAATGGTTTATGGTCCAGAAGATAAACTACCACAAGCCACTATGTTGGAATATAGGGAAGGATCTGAGAAAGTGCTAAAAGCATTATTACAGCTACAGAATAGACTCTTAAATCTTTTATGCAACTTGATCAGTTCCCACTGGAACCACACTGTATTGTTTTCATAAATAAACACCAAAAGTTGCTGTGCACAGTGTTTCTGGACTGTAACAGACTGCTTTTGTGCTTTAACAGGTTTTGTGTTAAATTGTAAACTACAGATGTTCCCATGAAAAATTCTTTTTCCCAGCACACTGCTTGTGAGTGGCATGTCATCTTTCTTGATGATCAACAAAGCAATCACATTTGTATGGCAGTAAACCACCGTCAGTCGCTTCATCCTCCATGGAGGTGCCACAGCTCCCAGGCTGGGAGGAGCCGCCCAGCAGTGCCGTCCTCTCTGAGGGAAGAGACTGGTTTCCTGAACTCAGATTTGCCCACGGCAATGAGATGAAGAGGGTGATTCCTCTCCCATCTTGGTTTTTTTGACAGGAAAAAGCAGGAGAGAATAACCCTCCCATTTTTATCTGCTCAACCATTACAGCACTAAAAGCCTCCATACGTTGAACTGTCTTTTCCATGTAGAGAAGGCGTGGAGATCCCTAGTTTGTTGCTCAGTATTGTCAGCCAAACCTGGCAAATTGTCTGTTTTCAATAGAATAGTTTAAGCTTTTGCTAGCCCATACTCTTCCAGCTCATTTTTCAAATGGAGTGCTCTCCAAAAGAGCAGGCTGTGGCAGAGATCACTGTCCTGCGTTGGCTGCATCTCAGTGATTTGCAAAGCACAAATTTCTCTATTCTGCAGGCTCCAGCCCGCAGGCTGCCCCCTTTGCCCCAACTTCGCACGCGTGGGTCACACTCACCCTCCTCCCCACTTAAGAAGTCTGAAAAAATATCTGCCAGAGAAAAGGCAGTTTGTCCAAACTGTTCTCATGGTTTGGCTGAAGCTTATACTGTCGGCTCTCAAGTAAAATGTAATCCGTTATTTTTAAACGCTTAAGCACTGCTGTTGATATATATATTAAAAAAAAAAGCAGGTGACTTTGTGAAGATGTACTCTGGAGAGCAGAGTGAATGGAAAAAAACAGACAAAAGTGGTTTCAGAAATAAGGGCTTTTGAAAGGAGTTTTTGGAGACTCCGTAGTAGTCCAAGACATGTGAAAAGCATCCAGACCATAAATACTGAAAGAAAACATTTGGTAAGTGAACAAAATATTTTAAGTGCTATACAAGAGAGAATGAAAAACTGTAGTATAATTATGTATTTTACAATTTTGAATTAGTGACAGAGGTAAAAAGGGAGTTGTTTTGGAGGCAGGAATGGGTATTCTGTTAATGTTCTCCCACAAGTCAGTACAACGTGAAACTTTGCTGTGGGTAAGGCAAAAACATAGACAGCTTACCATTGTGTAGAAAGCATTTTTGTCTAGGGGATAAGATAATTCACCCCACCTCTTTTTTTTTTTTTTTTTTTTTTTTTCAGAAGAGAATAAAAATACAGCTGTGTACTATATTCCAGTTCGTATGCACATGGTGGTACTTCAGAGAACAGGAGGTGCACAGGTGGAAGGGTCAGCAATTTCAAGTCGAATGCCTCTGTAATACAGCCTGCCGACCGTGGCGTGGCAATGATCTTGGCCCAGTAGCAGCAAAATGTCTTGTCCCAGAATGGTTACATTTCTTAGCCTAATCCAGAACTAACATTTTAAAATATCCGGTCTCCATCCCTGAAATGCCTGCAGGCTGTTCTCTTGGCCAGAATATGCTGACAGCTTGGAGAGAGATGAAACAAATATCAATGGCCTAGTGCATGAGGATCAGCTAAGATTGAGGTCCTGCTGTGTTAGGATCTAGATGTACATGTAGTAACTGTTCTTCTTTGAGCCTCCTACTGTTTAAATAGAAAGGATCATTACCTGTGTCTTGCAGAGTAATCAAGAGATTTGCTATGAGTCTCAGATGAACTTGTTGCAGAGCCAGAAATTCAATCTGAAGGCCTAAAAATTGAAGTTCAATTGCCTAAAACCCAGAGGTACCCAAAACAGGCCAAGGGATGTAGCACAGGACTTGCAAAAGAGCTACGCTGATCTGAAGTGGCAACTGGAGGAGCATCTAGAGTGACATTTGTGCGGCTGAGTCCCAGCCTTGCATCTTGGCCTTTTACATTTCCCTCAACAGATGGGCGGCAACAGAAGGATACTTTCAAAACTGACTTAATGTGTTAACAAGTTACAGATACAATCCCTATTCCTGCAGGACTAGCATGATTGCTCTGCACCTTCACTGAACACAGCAAAACCTGCAGGAATTTAGACACAAAACCGAGCTGATTTCTGAGCACGCAGAAGACAGCAGAAATGAGCAGCTATTTAAAGCATGTGCTGCTGTTAATGCTCACTAACTCCACGTCACTCATGTAGCTACTATTAAGCATTAGTATAAAGTGGACTTGGAACAGTAACACTGGATGTTTCCTTGCCCCCGCATGCTGCAAAAAGTAAAGTTCATGATGAATTTTTAATTATAAGCCATGCAAAAATGCTTTGCTGCTGTTTCCTGACATACTCGGGAATGATACCTTCATAAGGAAACACAGAGAAATAAAACTCGTTGCCCCACAGCCAAAAGGAGAAGCCATACCCTTTCCTGTGCAAGTGGGAAGCAAGCATTAAGGGAAAAAAGGTGACTATATCACAACTTCCATTGCATGTGTCCACGCACACGGATGAGGCATAATTTAAAGAGCTACAGTGTTGCTGAAGCTGGGGACACTTTTGTTGAAGTCTTTTGAGAATCACTGTTACATAACTCATACCCCAGCACAGAGAAATGTCAGAGAGCATCAGCAAAAATACAGCTTGGAAAGATTTGTCATTACAGATGGTCTAAATTACACTGCACAGCACAGACTGTGTTTTCTCCTATAGCATTTGCAAGTTGTGTATGTAAGAAATCCTATATTCTCTGCTATAGAACTAGGAAATGCATCCCGAAATCATGTCTTAGTGTTCAGTCAGCAGATATAAAACTAATGAATAAGCCTTTACTCAACATGACTTTCGCTGGGTGCCAAACCAGACCTTAAACCAGGACAGGCTAAGATCTAGCAGTTCTGATGTGACATTGCAGACATCACAGGAAAGAAACCAAAACTGAAGGAGTGGGTATTTTGGTCAGTGTTCATCAGGGACAGCTGACAACTTCTTACAGAGACTGATGTGCTGATCTAGGCTAGGTACATTTAGCTGTTGGCTTGTTTTGAAAAGTGGGCCTGCATGGCAGCTGCAGAAAGTGTCACCTAGCCAGCAAAGCCAAAGGAGTTAAAAGGCTTTTTGGGGGGACATCACACATATTGAAAAGTACCTTGCGAAATCTGTGCCACACTCCACGGCCTTCCACAGACTCATTCAGTTTTCCTCATGGACCTTTCTTCTGCTCCCCTGCCACCTTCAGGATTGATGTTTACCTCCTCTGCATTGATTCTGTCCATGCAGGTGCAAGGCTGCCTTCAGCAGACTGTCTCTCTCATCTTCCTTAACTGACTCTGTAGTATGTTCACAGTGATGCCTTATAACTGCTTTGATTGTCTGTTGGTCAGAAGTCGTTTTGTCCACAACCCTGTGAATATAACAGCTCTCACCGGCTTCGAAACAGGCCTTGGAAGATGAAGAACAGAAGTTACTAGTGCCCTTTCAGTAGCCTGTATGGTGTTTAAATGGTAATAGAAAAAATCCCTTTGACTATTTTTTTGGTGTAGCTCCTCCTGAAAAGTGGGGAAGGTGAGAGGAAGTTAGAGCCAGTACATATTCTAGTACAGAAATTAACCTCAGTGGGAAGAATAATGTTGCTTACAAAACCAGGAGGCTGCACTGCATAGGAAATAGAGCATGAAAAGGATTTGTGCTGTGATGTTGAGATTAGAGAGAACAAGCAACATGAATTAGCAAGTGGAATGCAAATATTGTACATTCAAGTGTAACTTCAGTGTAATACCAGAGTTGTGGGTGCGTAAGGAATTGGAGAGTCCCTCAAGTAATATTAAAACTGCTGCTGTCTGCTGACTGCGGCCCATGCACAGTGGCTTAGGTAGCCCCAGCCTCCACTGATCTGGAGCTGATGCTTCCTCCTTACTCTTCTGTAACAGGTTTTATTGCATACAAATAGGAGACTTCGTGTATGCAGATACTTTGCATTTAGGACAGTGACTTGCTGACAAGAACATGCGGAGGTTGGAACGGCTTGGCTGTGGACAGAGGCATCAGTAACTAACCAAAGAGAACAGATAGGTCTTTTAGAGACTGGGGTGGGGGGAAGAAAAGCAGATTTATGAGAAAGGGAATGTACTAGTAAGCACAAGCTAGGCTGCTTTGTTGGCTAGGTGGATCCATCACTAGAGACTGCCGTCTCAGCCTTCTGTGCTTCTCTTTGCACCTGCTTGCGAGATGAAAGAACAGGACACCATTTAATAGAGATTAATTTTTCTAATGCACCATCATTTAGTTTCAAGGCCCCCTTGCCCCTGAATGTGGAGCTCACAGTTGTACATGTAATGCTGCACTTACAAAAAAGCAACTACTACTTTCCTCAATCAGGGCTGCAGTATGCTAAAACCTTTCTGTAGCTGGAAGGGTTGCACTAGGAACCTCCTGAATGCAGAGAAGAAAAATCAGTTTTCTTGTGTAAAAAAAAAACATTTTTAGAGGCTTTACATGCTTTATGGGCTTGAGGGATTAAGTATTTCAAAGTACAAGTAAATGTTAAGCAAGTTTCCTTTAATTCTGCAAGAGTGGAGCCTATGTCTTTAAAGGAAGGGCTCTAGGACTACGCTTGTCTGTGCTATACAGGTTCATTGGTAAATGTAAGGTCGGTTGGATGATCAACGTCACCTCCTTGTTACCAAGCTCTCTGCTTGTCTTGATCTGTGAGCTCCAGACGTGAATACAGAAATGACAGGTTTAGGGCTCAGGCCATTTTATTCCTCCATATTCTTCCTTCATTTACAGGTTTAATGCCATAGAAATTGTCTTCTCTCACTCTAATCATCTGCCCTTCCCCCTGTAAATGGCATAGTTGTGTTGCAGTGACAACGCTTGACTCAACAGCTACCTTCTGCATACATTGCTTTTCCCTGCTTGACCCAAAAATCATCTCAGAACTTCATTTTTGGAGGCATTTCATTGCTTTTCCTTAAGGAAATTAATTCCTTCCTTGTACAAAAGAGCTGACTTCTGTTTTCCACTTGAATACATTTTTAGGCAGAGAGGGGAGGAGGAATGAAGTGAGTGATTTGGGTTTTTAAATCAATAAACTCAAACTCCCAAAACACAGCACTAGTGCAAAGGGGCAAGTATGTAATTTTCTCAGTAGCAAATATAGCTACATGTATCTAAATCCAAGACATTCATCAGCTCTTTTATAGGATAAGACAGGGCTCAGAAATGATTTTCTGTTGAAGTACATAAGATCAAACATGTTTGTCATTTTAGCCTTCTCTTTATTCTATCTGATTTCAAGATCTTGAGACTTTCTTTAGATGTCATTGCTTCAAGCTTCTGCTTTTATCACATTAACCACTCTTCATGAGCTTTTACACATCAAAATGTCTTTAGATACATTGTTGAAGAGGGAGTACTTGTGAAGACTTCAATAAAAAGTTAGAGAATCCGTGCCTGAAACTTTATACAAACACATTTGAGAAAAGAACCACCAAAACCAAAATAAACAGCCAAACAATAATACACAATGCTGCATTCTCATTATGGTTTCTCCAGAAGGAGAAAAAAGGCATTTTCATTATGCTTGAATACAGCTTTGTTAGTGTGCAAAAACCCAGAAGTGGTGAGCCATCTCATGCCTGTCAGATTCTCAAACTTTTGGAGCTTAATACTTTTGCATTTTTGAACTTCCCTCCCTGCTGTACTGAGCAGATGGTTATCCCGAGCTCTGATCGCATCTCCAGGTATGTGTTGGTCCTGCTTCTGGTTAAGTTTTTGGCTATAGAAAATTCTTCCTAGCTAGTAGAAAGGACAGGGCTTTGCTCCAAATGGTTTTAACTAAGGACAGAACTAGCCGTTGCAAGATCGGTGATTTCCTCACCAGTTGCCATCACTTGTGCTTCACTAATATCTTGCAATTAACACTAATGACCACAGGACAACAGTGACAGCCTGTCCATGGTATTAAAGTGCTCTCATCCCTCACACAAGCAGGTTGTGACTCCTCTCTGGCTGAAGGGTTTGTACAGGGAAGGGGACTGTTCCCAGCGCACATCAGCAGCATGGGATCACAGTGGCAGGATAGTTCCATGGTAAGTGTTTCATACTGGCAGTTTCCTTATCAGTTACAGATTCACTTATTTCTGGAGTAAATCTGCTATTTTTGACACAACTGTTTGTAGTCGGACTACAGTGTCAGGACCATTAGAAGCCTCAAAGCATTTTCTGGACATTTTTGTGCATATGCGTCTAGGTAGATTGATGATAAGCTAAATGGCTAGCTAGGCTGTGTTGATATGTGGTGGGGAAGCGTTAGCACCAGGATTTGCCAGAGTATAAATGAGAGCTACCTTTCTTTCATCAGCATCCACGAGGTGCTGGGATCGCACCGAAACACATACTGTAACACTGCGATGTGTCAGAGTGTTAAATATGAAAAATTGCAGCCCCCCCACCTGCATTACCAGGTATGGGAGCCAATTGCTTTCAACTTTCTGAATACATTCTCCTGCATTTCCCTCAGAATAACTGAAGGAGTAAACACTGTTTGAAAAAGATCTAGTTTTAAAAAAAGTAAATAAAAAAAATTATCACACATATGTGATCACCTCCAAGGGGGAGGCCACTTGCAAGTGAATGACTGGAATTTGTGATGACAAAAATAAATGTTAATTGTGGTATGCAAGATGTAAAGCCACAGCCTTACTATGTTGATTGCTTATTGTTATGCTTTGAGAAGCTAACAGTGTGATCAGACAGGGAGGAAGCATTTACGTTACAGTTACCAGAATAAACCATTACCTAGCTAGTCATTCACACAGGCCTTCCTGGTTAGAAAAGAAATATGCATCTCTTGCATCTTTGGCAAAGATTTTCCTCCCTGTTCTGTAGGTGCGTGAAGAGCACACAAACCTCCTGCTCTCAGTGGAGCCTGGTTGCATAGCCCAGGCCTCCCACACATTATTTTGAGAGCACGTTGCCTGGAGGAAGTGTAGAGCAAAGGTGTTATTAATCACTAGGAGCAGTTTTCCCTCAGCCACTTTGAATCTTCCAGTGCAGAATGTCCCATAATGTCTTGGCTGTTAGCAATCAAGTCCCAAATTATTAATTTACAATCCCAATCAGTTCTGAAATTAAACACCGCCCACCCCACCCTCAACATCCCATCCCTTACAAGCAAGACTAAAACCACCCCAGACCATGCTCTCCCAACTCATCCAGTGTGAAGATTGTGAGTGGAGTTGACAGTGTTTGTTGCTAAAATTTTCTAAATACCACCACTGGCCTGTCTGATGCATAAATCATTGTTGGTGAACTGGCAGTTTTTATTGTTGTGTCTCTTTGGACATCAGGAGAGCACTGTAATACAAATGAATTTAAGGAATTAAAGAGGAAAAAAAAAAGAATTCTTAATTTGTTGCATAATTACTGAATTTATAGCTATGCTGCATTGGGTACTGAAGTATGTTACAGTACTCTTGTTTTTCAGAGTTTGATTACTGATGTCCCTTAAATACATCTGCATGGAACAAAAAAATCTTGTATTTAAAATTTTGCCATATATAAAACCCAAAGGAAACATCTTTCTTAATATAACTGCAGGAAAGATTTGAATGAAGAAGACCTATTAAATGGTAAGTTCAATTGTGTTCCATTTTTTTACTATTTAGAGAAGACTTTGAGCTGAGAATATCATAGGTTTTGAACTCTTCTTCCTGTTAATTTGGGAGGTTAATTATGTAACACCTAGGATTAATGATAAATTACTTAGTTTTAAACAGACTCTGGCAACATAGGATAGGGACAGGATTGCAGTTGGAAACAACAAGAAAGACCATTGGATAGCTTCACAGATAAGGATACTCTGCATGCATTTGAAAGCAACAACAGCATATCATTAACTTTGAGAATTGTTTTCTAGCAAGTTTTAAGCCTTGATTTATCAGAATGAAGAATGGTCACTCTAGGCTGTTTAACAGGCAGATTGTTCCTGGTAATCTGGTTCCTTGATTCCTGAAGTGGGGAATGGATGTGTCTGGGATGCAGGCTGGGAGGCAGACTGCTGAGCTAGACCTATGGAAAGACAACTAAATTAGAAGTGCAGGAAGGCCATTTATTTTATTGCTTTTTCTGCTGTATTTGTACCAAATATTTTTTTGTTTGCTAAAAGGTTCTTTGATCTTTTCTGATAGCTGCAGTGTGCAAGTGTGACAGCAGGATGGTCATTGCCTGAGAAAGGGTGAGCAGTGCAGCAGTTGTTAAGAGAGCGCACCTCTTGTTCATCACCATTTCTTATGTATGTTTATAGATGCAAACAAATATAATGCCAAATTGCATCTAGGAAAAAACTCAGAACAGATTCCTAGGAATTTATTGTAAATAGCTGAAGGAAAGACATGTGTAAGTGAAGAAGGAGCAGCATTATGGTGAGCATGCTGTGGTAACACTAGTTGATCTGTCCTTTCAGTAAACCAGCCCACTGCTAACAGTGCACACTATACTCTTCCACTACAGACAATTCCTTGGCTATAAGATGACTTGCAATTTGATTATTTCCACATACCCCACCCCACATTTAAATGTTCTTAAACTCTGGATGGTCTATCTCAGTGATCTGTACTCCCAGTTAGGTTTCTGAGCAGAGTGATGTGTACGTGTGCACCAAAGGTTTTGTCTGTGCTAGCCCAGAAATTACATATTTGCGGTTTGCTTTGATTGCTTCTGACAGCAATACTCTTCTCCAGCTTGCCTCTCCTGCTGCATGCATGCACCATGCTTCAAGCTGTAGGGCCAGCCATGGAACAGAATAAAAAGCAATTAGCACAGAATTGCTTAACTACACCCACCTGACTTTGGTGCATGCATATGGCTTATTGAGACAGCTGATCACCCACCTAGATAGTCCATAACTAGCGGATTACGTGTGCAAGGTGATCCACACTGATCAGCTTGAAGACAGGTCTGTGTGACAGATGAATCCAGACACACAGCAGTGGTAACACACAATTTAGCTCAGTTTGACCAGGTGGCCTCTGGGAATCATTTCAGTGCGTTGCCTGTGGAGTAAGGAAAGGCTAGGGGATGAATCCACAAGCTACCTGAAGGTAGAAGCTTCTTCACAAGCAGCTAAATTGGGTGTTTCTGAGTTAAATCCTCCAGTGCTTGCTCATTGGGTATTTCTCATATATGAATCTATGCGTACTTCAATTTTCATTCTGCAGTTACATTTCCATTTATATCTTCTTACGTGGAGTCATATACCAGTTAAAAAAGGGGAGGGGAAATGAAAATGGAGAGCAAATAACTTGCAATAACATAAGATAAAATTGTTACCTTACAAAGGAAATGTGTGACACTGAGCACACCAAAAGGTATTACTTCATTAAATAAGGCTGGGCTTGAATATCATACACTGAATGTTGTAGCAGATTAAATGCTAATAATCAGATCAAAAGTGGATATATGAGATGGGAGATGAGACTGGGAAATTGCTTGCCAGACGGAACAAAGAGGAGGACAGGAGTAAAGTTATTAGCTCAATTAAGGAGAAAGGTGGTTTGATGAAAACCTGCGCTCACAGAAGTAAATCAAGTATTTAGAATATTAAAAAAAAAAAAAAAAAAAAAACAACCAAAAAAACCAACCAAAACAGAGAGAGAGACTTAATTCTATGGACAGCTTTTCTTTGGCACTCTCTATGCTGATGCATAAAGGTTTCTCTGAACATGAATGGGTATTACAAGAAGTTTTCTGCAAGAAATAAACATAACAACGTTTAGCAGCCTTTCAGTATTTTACAAGGAGTTCCTCGAATGGATCTCACAGATGGGAAATTACTGTTATCCCTGTGTTTTATGGACAGGAAGGGAGAACACTTGTGGTTGCAGCTTTCCCCATCCCTCAGGCTGGGGGTAGTACATGGCTCTCCTGGTGCCTGCCCCCTCGTGGGCCAGCTGCGAGGCCATGAACTCTGCTTTCAAGACAGATTTCAATGATGAAGCATTAAAGAAGTATTTTAGGTACCAGTGATCCCCAGTGCAAGATATTGGTGGATGCTTATGAAGCATTTTCTTATATCCCAGTCTGTTAACTTTTCATTAATTCAGGGATAGTTCTAGAAACATAAAATGTATAACAATAAATTGCCTACACTATAACTAAAAATAAAAATAAAATAACTATCTTAAACCCCAAAGGCCCTCACTAATTGACATGACATGCTAATTAAGCAGTTTTGATCAGAAATAATTAACATAATCCAGCTAGACCAATTAGAGCACAGGGGGGAAAAAAAGAAATTAGAACATTTTAGGAGCTTTAATTTTAAGAGTATCATTTGCAATATGAAATACCAGCTGATTCAGCAAAGTAAGCAGGAGTTCTGAGTTTAGGAAACAAGTTATAACCCACTACACAAGGAAATGGTAGATAAACTGAAAAGCCATGACAAGACATTTTCTTTGTGGCAGTGAGAAGACTAGCAGAAAACCTTTAAAACTTATTATCACCTCTAGAAGAGGCAGGCCGAAGGAGACGGAGCAGTCTAGCTGTTGCAGCAGCACTGAGAGAATGATCTAAATGCTGGTCCCACGCCATCGCCAGCATGGACGGGTGAGAAAAACACAGCCTGTGGGAAGCCTGGGTTTGAAATTTACCCTTGAGAGATGCTGTTAACAATTATTTGTTATTTCCACCGCAGAAGACTGGAAACCTCAAACCTCACTGTCCTAAACGCAAAGGGAGAGAGAAGAAACCTACTAATGAAACGAACAGTGAGTGATATAATTGCAAATAAAGTGAGACAGCTCTGTGTGGAGATGGTGCAAACAGTTGCTTAATTTGTTTTTGGTAAAAAAACATACTAAGACTTGAACCCACTGAGAGGATCAGCAGTATGGAAGCAAGACAGGGTGGAGGAGTTTGACTTGCAACAGCCAGGCACTATGCAAAGCGTAGAGGGGCTGGGAAGGATGCAGCATTCCACAGGATCACACCAAGGATTGCTTCTGAGGCATCTTTCTCTCTTGCAGGCAGGAGCCAGGCACCATGCCTGCCTAATTATTGAGGCAAACTCCCAGATAAGGTCCCCTGCATGCTTTAATTAAACAGTCTCAGTACCTCTGCCAACTATTTTTCATCCCTGTTTTCAGTGGTGGGATGGGGTGTCCTGTCCCAGGCACACTGTCCCTAGGTTCTCATTCCAGCCAGTCCCCAATGATGCGGTGCCGCCGACAGCGTGCCAGCATGCCCTTTCCCTAGACATGCACCTTCATACAGGCTGGGCCATGTGGGAGGGCTAAAGAGCACTTAGATACATTAGCAGGAAGAATACCATGTTGCTATGATGATGCATTGTACAGTTGGTTTTTTTTTCTGGTGGAAAGTTGCCTTGAGAATTTGAGCAGGTGCACAGATAGACTGAGATTTTCAGAACGTACATTTTGGCCTTTAGATCTTAACTGATTTGACCCCAGGTAGAATTCTTGGTAAAACGCTGTATGAAAAACTTTGTGAATAGAAGCTCCCTAGCAGGGAAGATTACATTTATAACTGTCTGTTTAGGTCTTTAACTAATGTTGAGGGGGTTGAAGTTTTTGTTCTTTTGCTTTTTTGCTAAAAAAAACCCCACTCATAGCTATTTTCACGAAGTATACTCTGTGTGCCTAACACAGGAAAATGTCAAATCCTGCAAGAAACTAGCTGCAAATCTCAGCATCTCAAGGTGCTGTCTTGGAACTTCATCTTCTCTTAGTGGCACCAGAACAATAATTCCTTAGGCACAAAATAAACAGCCTGAAGATCACCAAACTGATGTGAAATTTGGACACTACACATGAAATACTGAAGGAAGGTTTTTTTTCTTCTTCAACCATGACACACACTTTGCTTTCTTGCACATCCCCAAAACTCCTGTCATCTCAGGGAACGTGGATTTCAAGGCTCAGATTCAGCTGGACTGACTAATTACTTGTGTTGTAGTGATCAACCTGCTTAATTTATCACTTCTTTGAACATTTAATTAGCCAACAGTGCAAGACAATTAGGTTCTGAATTAGGATAAATTAAAATGCTAGCTTTGCAGCTTTAAGGATATGCAAGCCACCAATTTCTGCTATGAAAATATTCAACAAAGCAGATAAGAATGCAAAGATCTCAGCCAGGTTAATGATTCTGAAGTAACACAGCCTTTGAAAAGCTAACTGTGAAATGCATATGTTTCATCACAAGTCAATCTGTCTATGCTGAAAAAGAAAAACAAGCAGCTGAAAATGGCAATTTCCTCCTCGTCCATGCTAAACTCCAGCTTCCCTCCGGTGAGTAAGGCCCATCAAACAACCCACACTTCCACTCCTACCCCTGGGTAACTGAGGTCCCAGTTCAATCCCTGTATGCATCCATTTGAGGCAAGGTCACATTTTGTTTTCCTATAAGCAAAGCACTAATTCACATTTCTAAGTACTCTAAAACTGCTTTGGAACTGTCCCAGTATCTGGCAGTTAAATGTTCTTGAACAGATAGAGAATAATAAACCTGAATATAGAGCTTTAATAGGAAAAATGAGCAGTGGAGATGGTTTAAGATTAGTAGTCAATGGAGGCGCTTTTGTACAACCAGCAGAAATGCTTTCATTATGTATGCTGTCATTTGGTTTCCATGACTAAGCCATTGTAATAAACTGAAAAGGACCACAGATAATACTTTCAAAAGTGCTAAAGAATCACAGACCCAATTCTTGCTGGTTTTCCAAGACAGCCTCATTCTCAGTCTTGCACCTGCAGTACATATTTAGGTGCCTTATTCATATATTTTCAGGATTACTATGGAAAGGATGAGACTCTTGACATCTTTGTGTGTCTTGATATCTGGGTCAAAGCCATGATAGAAAAAATTGGCTGTTCAAATCCTTGGGCTGATTTGACCTCTGAGAGTCTTTGTTCTTGAGGTATTGGGGACCGGTGCATTTCTTCTTCTTAATGAATATAACTTTACAAATACAGCCTCCAGTGAGATGCAAATGGATTCAGAATCTCTGGAAGAGCTCTGAGAGATGCTCATGCACACCAGTATCAGGCACCTATTGACACAGAAACCAGGGATTGCAAGCAGCAATACCAGTTTAGTTCCAAATAATTCAGACTACACTTTTCAATGGTGTATTTAGTCCTAATTAGTCCATTTTGAATTGTTTGCCCAAACTACACAATAATATCACTTCATTAAAGGGCTTCAATTAAAGAAGAGAGAAAAAAGTTCGCATCAGAAAGCTATCTGCACACTTTATACAAGCATTCTCAAATTAGAGATGAAATTACAGCTTTCTTGTTACCATGAGAACAGCAACATTTCTCACAGCCTGTTAAAATTATTAACTCAAGGAGCATAGATCTTTTTAAACTTCATTATTATTTATCTAGGGTTGTACAAGCTTTGGCTGTGCCCACACTAACCATCATTAATCACGCATCAAGTGAACTACTGCCAGCATGGAGCGAGCCTCCACCATTTTTTGCCAACAGCTATAATTAGCTTTTATCCTTCCGTTGTCTTTTTTGTACAGCAACGTGTGGACATTGTAGCAGAGACTGCCATAATGAAGAAACGAGAAAAGCTTATGTCTCCAGGAATCTTACAGCTTGTGCTCCACAGCAGCTGGCAAGTTCAGTGGTGGTCTGAGTTCAGTGGTGTGGGGAAAAGGAATAGCGGTGAGGGCCTCAAAACACTCTCCTCGCAGCCAGTACAACCTACAGGTTTCACTGATGGCATCAAGTCACCCAAGAGCTTTGAGGTTGCCATAGCAATGTGCGCGGAGGCCAGCCTTGCTCAAGCAGGACAAGGGCTGCATGTTTTCCCTTCTGGTGGTGATTCGATCCTCTGACGCACAGGCTGCCCTGTCCTCTCCTTCTCACCTCAGCAGCAATTGTAACAGTTTGCTTTCAACAGAGAGAGGGTGAGGAAAAGCCACTGTGAGCATTTGGCTCAGGGCAAGAAAGATTAACGGCAGGAGTGAAGGTCTGAACCAGAGCGCCTGCTGTCAGCATGTGCTGTCAGCAAAGCTGGTCTGATTCATGCTGTACTTCATGTGCTTTGCACGTCCGGATGGCTCGAAGGAGATGGAGGGGACATTTGGAAAACGAAGGATTCCAGCTGCCTCGTTACCTGCTGACACTGGAGTCGCAGTGGCTGCCTGGGCAATCCATCACCACTCTGGCTCCTGCCTAGCTGCCAGCTTTCAGGTTATTCCAGGAGAAGGCATCTCGTTTGGCTGGATGTCAAAAGGAAACACAAGGTGAATTCCTGTGGGGGGGTGCACAGCTTAGATGCGTTTCAGTCTTTCTTCATGACATGCTTATTACTAGACTCCTGCTGCCATCCCAGGAAAGGACAGATAAAAGCTTTAGGATTTCACAGTTCGCATTCACAGAATTCCTTGACAATTCTGATTCTCTCCTTTTGTTAAATTGCTACCTAGATACAGTCAAACAGGCTTCAATGCCTTAAGATTAACTGTATTGTCTCCTGTAGGTACCAGCCCGGACTATGGGACCAGCTCAAACAAAGGCGGTGGCAGAAGCCCGTGAATGAGTGTGAGGGAGCGGTACTACACCTTGTGACGAGTGTGACGGTTCCTGTGTACACCTTGGCTCTGCAGGCGGTCAGTGCATCCACTGTATGTGTACAAAGGTTAGGCCACACAATGCAGTCATCTTGCACTCTGCAAGTGCAATACAAATTAAAAACCAGCCTGGATTCTTTCTTTCTTGTTTTTTTGGGGATGAAAATCACTGTAAAGAGGCCCTACTCCCCCATTCTCAGTTTTCAGAATATCAGTGGCTTTGTGCTCCACATCTGTGCAGCAGTGCCCACTACCAGGAGCTGAGTTGTAGGCCACACTCACTTTTCCTGCTCTCAGAACAATTCTTGTACTTGTAAATCACACATGTTAGTACAAACCAGCTTAGAGTTGTTTTCCCGACGAATCTTTGCAGCTGCATCATTTTAGTTTTGCTTAGGTCCTTAAAGGTACAAAGTATTTCCAGAGGGCAGAGCAGCTTATGAACGGAGAGCAGCCCTTTAACCCTCACTGAAACCCATTTTTAAGTAAGCTCAGGCACGAGGCAGCACAGCCAGACTGGTTTCTTCAGTACAGCCAGATCATACTTCGGCTACCTGCAAACCATGTAATGTTTGATGTACGCACTAGACCTGCATTTTGCCAGTATGAAAAGGGCCCCAGCTCAATGTACTGTCTGCAGCATTTGTAAATTTTTGCCGTATTGTAATACAGCAAATTAAGCTGACACTTCTCAATACTACTGGAATTACTGATTTGTATTACCTTGCTATCTATCAGATTTTTGGTTACTTGTAAACCCAGAATTTCTTTAGATTCTTACCCAGTGCTTCCAGTAGTTTTGCTGCTTCATCTTCTTAAAGACCCTAACGCTTTTGTGATCAATAGCTAATTACTGTTTACAAAAACAAAAGTCAGATAATAAAGATATGTTCATACTAACTATGAGGATAAAGATAAGATAAAGGAGGAATATCTCAACAGATGAAAATAGGTTTGAAGATAAGGAATGCCCATGAATGAATTCTGGGGAAAATAATAAGATTCCAGAGATAAAGTAAACCATAACAATCTTTATGGTAATGGGAGAAGAGAACATTAAGAATTTTATTAGCAAGAACTACAAAAATTAGCTTTCTCCATTTTCATTTTAGAATCAGTGAACATTTTGTTTCCATAATAAAAACAGCAATGAAAATAAAATTGGACACAGGGCATTACACTTCTTCCTCTGCAGGCAAAGATGATTTCTCCTCTGTCAGAGGACTAATATGGACAATCAAGGCTTTAACTCTGGGGGGCATGGTGCATGTTACGAATGTGCCATCTAACCCAGAGCTCCCTCTGCTTCAGAGCTCAGAATGCATTTGATGAGCATGACTTTGGGAGAGTCCTGCCTTCTCCTCTAGTCACACTAGGAACAGGAATCATCAGTATACTGATGGACAAAGGGGAAAGGTTTCCTTTATTTCTTTCTGTGCATTGGCTACAAATGAAGCCAGGGCAGGAGTCTGTATCCACATGATGCTACAATGCAGGACCTCCTGGCAGATGCTGACGCTGCCTGGCCTGAGCAGGCAGAGAAGCACCATATAATAACAGAGAGCTCAGTATACTGAGCTTAGGCAGAAAAACAGCTGTGCCATTCTGAAACTGCCATGAGAGGCTTTTTGCGGCCTCCCCTCTGCCTTCTTTAATAATCAGATAAGGACTTTGGGATTCCAAAGAACCTGCTAGTGATAGAAAGATTCCCTGGATGAAGCTCAACAAAGAAAAGTCCTACAGACAGAGCCACTGGTAGACGCACAGGGAGCAGAAATCACCTGGGAACAGCTTCAGATGTGTTCCTGAAGCAGAGTGAAGAAACTGCTCAGCTTGATTGAGTAATAGGTCTAGTCTTATGAACTAGCGTCTTTGGAATTTTAGGTTGTGACTCAGTTACCAGAGCCATTTTATTAATCTCTGGCAGGAAGCGTACATAGTACACAATGTTTGGTGCAAGAACAGCTTCTTCAGTCAGCAGAAACAGAATTTAGAATTAGAACTCAGAATTCAGACTCCTGAGATTTTGCAATATTGCAGCCACTGGACCACCAGGGACTACAAGGCTGTAGCAGTGACATGCTCCAGACTTGAAGTTTTCTGCATCTTTAGCTTTTCTAAGACACTTTTCACCAATCCACCTCAGCCACATCATCCTTTCTTAGCACCATCCTAGAGATATGTTCATGAATGCCTCATTGCCAAAGCCCAAATTGGGTTTGGGTTGGCTACTGAAGCCTCACTCTCTGAGATCTTTACTCCCATCTCAATAAAATGTGCATAGCACTTCAAGAACAAAATACAACCTCATCTTGTAATGATCATTATGCTGCATTTTGAAGCCCATTTGTCACTTCTCAGGAGACATTTCTAATATCATAACTTTGCATGCTCACTCACTGTAAAAAAAAAAAAAAAAAGCTGTTTCCAATGTCCAATCCTGAAAGGGTAGATTGCATTCAGTGATTGCTCCAATTGCATTGCCAATGAGTCAAAACACTTTTTGCCAGGGCCATTAAGCAGACTAGGGGAACATTCATGTATGTTTAATGCTGAGGAAATCAGTACAATTGAATTCCAAGGATCAGACAGAAAACAAGTAAAATTAGAAAGGTTGATGGAATGAGCAGGGGGAAATGCACACACATTGCTAGAGAACCTCAGCTTGATAAACCTGGCTTTGGGATTTTTGGCAAGCTTGTGTTGTAGGAGTCTTACTCAGATCAGTTTAGCTACTCAACTACCTTGGTATAAGCACTAGCTCTAAATCAGAAGACTACATCCCAGAGCCGTTAGCAACTCCTGCAAAGGTGAATCAGCCAATGCAACACATTTAACTCCATTGGATTCACAGCACTAAGAGTTCAACTGAACATGACTACATCTTCACATAGCAGAGACCCAGTCAGTGCCCAGGTTCAGGCAAGATTTAGATTATTAGTTTAGATGTAGAAGCTACTCAGTAAGTTGTAAGTACTCTGAGCCTATATTGGACTAAGTTAGTTGATAAAAACTAGCTTCACGTTCAAAGGTGGACACTGACTTCTGTGGGTTTCTGCAGTGAAGCATGAGACAGGCCGATTGACTTCTAGGCCATTACAGGACCACCCTGCCAATACACCTGCCCTTTCATTAATCTCCCTCCTTTCCAAGCATGAAGAAAGACCCAACATCCATTTTTTCTACATGCAGCTGTGGCAACTTATCCCAGGGAGGGATGTCATCCTTGAAGTGTTCTGGCCAACATCACATTGCTTCAGCCCTGTGCAGTGGGTAAAAGCCAGTGAATTTCTTTTCAGGCCACTCTATGATGTCCATGAGAAGCAGTGCGTACTTGTCCTACTGCTCTGCCTCCAAACCCAGCCCACAGCCCTGGAGGCCGTCTCATGGTAACCAGAAAGCCTTGCATCCCCTCTTTCTCTTGTTGGAGCCTTCTCCATTTTAAAGAAGTGACAGGTTTGACATACATGGCTTCCATCCCTTTGAACTATTAAACTGCTATGGATCTAGTTTATTGCCCTTGATTATGAGTCCTCTCTCTTCACCGAGCTGTAAATAAAGGCTTTTGACTTTAAACACAGCTCAGATATGTCATGATTGAAAACAGCCTGCTGCTCTCTCAACATGTTTATCTAATGTCTGCAGGAGGAAGAACAGGGTGCAGGAGAGCAGATGGTGCAGCTATCTCAGTGCAGAGTACAGTCTATGTATGCAATATGTAGACATCCAGTATTTTCTAATGCAACACTGTAATTATTGTGGAGAGGATTTTATTTTTAAACTGCAGCTTAAATAAAGCGATTGCTTCAGACCACACAGGCTCAAGCGCAGCTGGAATGACAGCAAGCCTTGCCTCCAGACAGGAGGGAGAATCCCAAATATACAGGCATAGGTGAGCAGGAACGTGGGACAAAGCAGCTACTGAAGGGAGAAGGGATTTCCAGTACAACCAGTGACTGAAGAGTCCCCTCAAGAAAAAAATTTCTCCTCTTTAGAAACATACTGTAGTGGTGGGAGAGGGCTGGTGTGCTTTGAGAAAAGTATCAGTTGAAACTGCTCAAAACAGTGAAGAAGTGTAAAGGGAAACTGCGAAACTAATGAGGAAGACAACAACTAAAACCACAAAGTAGGGTCTTTCTGGGGGAAGGAAACTGGTGCAAATCAAGGTCAGCACTTACTCTGACCAGATGGTAAGCAACCAGTAACTAGCTATTCTTCCATCATCCAAATACTTGCCTCTATAGCCTCACATCACATGCATTATTCAGTAGGAGCAGACTTACAAAGACCTAATTAATCCTTTCAATTAGGTTAACATTTTCAGTACTTAATTCTAAGTAAAGTGCAGTATTTTGGACTGGTTCAATAAATAGCCTGTGTCACTTATCTCCCTCTCTTGCACAGAATCTCTGAAAAACTAAATAGAGCATGCTGAAATTGGTTTAATGAAAAGGCTTCCTTCGGAAGTTATCTCAGTAAGAAAGGCAGTAGCACAAGGAGGTGTATATCCCTTTGAAATGGGACTGGGGATTGTTAGTTACTTCAGTATAGAAGGGACAGAGATGGGGAATAAGCGAGGGGAAAAAAAGGCTGGAACATTCTTCAGTCCTCCCAGTTTAAAGAGAGTGAAGGTGCTGGCTGCTGAGTGCAGGCAGGACTGTGCATGGTGCTGTACAGGGAAAGAAACTAGGCTGCTCTTTCTCCAAATGGCTCAGCGCCAAAAGCCACCGCATGTAGTTAGAGCTGCACAGACAGTGCCCCACAACACCCCATGTATTAGTGATCCACCAAAGTGGATCCAAATGCTGGAGCCTGCATTTAGGCAAGAAACAACCAAAACAGCAGCATGAGTAATGGAATTTAAGAACTGTCGCACAACAAAGGAGTCGCAGCGATGCCCTCCAACAGTCACTCCTGCCAGGCAATAAGAAAGCATTTTCCTTCTTCAGTGATCTGAAGCTTTTGAAATGAATATACACTTTCTATTTCTCCCTTCTTCCTGAGATAACAGCAACAGAATACTTAGTGATAATCAGGACTATTGCTAATTTTGCATGGTCTTCAGTAATTTACTTTCCGCATGTCCTCATTTTCCCTATTTGTATAGTGCAGCTTGTACCTACATCATAAGAGCTTTAAAAGGAAAAAGGGATTTATATTAAGCGTGATTCTAATCTCTTTTCCAGCATATATAAATAACTTCTGCACTGAAAATTCAGCCCTGTATTCTGGCATATTTAGATCGATATATTTTTTTAAAGTAAAAAGGTATAAAAAATTACAGAGCACTTGAAAATAAGTGACTGGCTAAAGAATTCTGTTGTCTAACAGAAAATATTCTAAGTACAAATGACTTTACAATCAGTCTGCACATAACGCAGCAGAAATCTGTTGAGAAGTAATCCTAAGGAGGTGCCAAGACTTCACTACTATTTTGTTCCTTGCATGTTCTTGTAATGTTGGAAAGCCAAAGTCCTGGGAACAGGGAGCAGAAGGGGAGCTCTCTGTTGGTACTTGCCAGTGGATAGGGAGAAGAGCCATCCCATGGTAGCAGCCCCACGGGGAAAGGAGTGCAAGTGAGAAAAGGCACTTGGCTGGACCACTCAGGTCTCATCTGCATGAAATTAGATGTTATATCAAAATTATATGTTCTCTGCAACTTTAAAATAGTATTTGCACTGGTGATTGGGAGCGTCTGGACAAGAGAACTTAAGTTTATGTTACCTGGCTAGCATGGCCACTCCATCAGAGATGGCAAACTGCTGACATACTGTGAAAGAGACCCACAGAGAACTAGTTTGTTTTGGTTAGAAAGACTTATGAAGGAACTCTCAGGCTGCTGCACTTTTCCAAAAGAGCTAAACATCAGCAGAAGCTGCAGCAAGAAACATGTCCTCCATCAGTTGTAATCTTGATGCTATCATAGCTTCTGCAGCAGTAACAACCCCCAGCAAGCTGGGCTGAGGATGGTGCTGAATGCAGGAGCTTACTACCCAGCACAAAGCCACAGCTACCTGTGGGAGAGACAGTGCAGTCCCAGAGACTTCAAATCCCTTCAGAAGCAGATGGTGAGTACTAGCTATCTCAGCAGACCTCCACAGCTGTGGAAAGAGACTTAGATCATGTACTTCGTCCTCTTACCCCAGGCTGTAAAATTTCTGTGTATGCTTGATCATTCAGTTATGCTACACTATGGGCTCCCTTCAGTGCGTTACGCTTCTTTAAACCCCATGTGTAAAGTCGCTGTTTGATAGTGAGGAAGAATTACTCATTCCCGAATGTCCTGAAAATATAATTGAAGTTCCCTGGATAATGACTAGCAACTTGAGCTGTTTAAATCCAGTCACCTAGTCTCCTGAAGAAAACAGGCCTTTGTGACCATGTGGTCAATCTACCTCTAAAACAACCAGCCCCCCAGAAATTTATGAACCTGGTAGCCCATCTTCACATAATTTTACTTAGGAATAGACAATTCAAAGGTAACAACATTTCTGCAAATTTTATGGTGATTAGTGTGTAGCTAGAGTAGGAACCCAAATGTGCACCTCTGCCAGGGGAAAGGCAAGTGGATCTCTGTTGTCATATATACTGCTTGGGGGTCACCGTCTACCTTGTATTGCTCAGTGTGACTCTCACAAAGGACACATAAGGAGGCTGCAGTTACTCTGTGTGAAAAGAGAAAGCAAAAAAAGGAACAAAAAGCTCAGCTTCATAGGAAGCTCAACTCCATTAGCTCCATTGTTCACAGAAAAACTTGATGTTTTTAGCTGAGACCACTAAAAAACAGAGCTTTCCTTTTTAGTGCCAGAACAAATGGTTGAAGCAGTTAGAAATTTCTGAAAATATTAATGGTGGTAGTAATAAAGCACAGAAGGTTCACCGTGTGTGTTTGGTTCTTGCTCTAATGAATTCTGAGTAGAAAAGTGTATTTTAATCATGAAGGACTTTTAAAGTAGTTCATAGTGTTGTATTTTTATTATTATTTAGTACAATGGTTCCTCTTCTCTAAATTCTTGAATCGTTCAGGCAAAAGAAAAAAAAATCTACCCAGCATTTCCTCCACTGACTCCAACAATTCAGGGCTGAACTATCACATGCTTTAGAATGAGGCTCAATCTATTTATTAAAAGCCTTTGTACATAGTCAGTGTACATCAACAGCAAGTAAGCTGTTCTGCAGCCAGAATTCCCCATACCACCAAAGGAAGAAGTCCAAGTCATCTGGGTGACCTTGATGACCCCAATTAACAGCGAAGCACTAGTTAAAAGTTCATAGGCTCAACTGAGCTTACACTAACAACACTGTGTTCAAAGAAATACTGAAGATTCCAGATGTTTCAAATTTTCTGTGCATTTATAAAAATAAAATGACCTTTTCCTGACTTTTTGCAGAAAAAATAGGAATTAATCTGGAGGGTTTTTTTAGAGATTTGCTGTCCTTGAATCAAAGAGAAGCATTCTTCCTGTTCATGCCACAGAACAGCCTCTAACACCATTCATGGAGGAACCCTGTAGTCCTCCACTGCTCCATCCACTGCAAGACGGCTGAGGAACCTGCATCAGTGAGGCTGAAAACTGCTCATGCAACACTTCCCTCCTTCAAGTACTTCTGTACTGCACAAACAAGACCACTCAGGTGCAGCCTACTATCAGACCGTTAGCATCTGAACCTGTTGGCTGGTGGTTTTTTGGTGAATTTTGTTTTTTTGTCCCTTCTATTGTGAGTTGTAGACGGGGCACAGCTGGAAGCTTTGAAAGTAGTTCTCTGTTGTATTACTGCTGCAACAAACAAGTGATTTCATTTCTCACACTAAAAGAGAAGAAAAAGTAATCTGTACAAGGTGATGGATGATTGCACTCACCATTTGTAACAAGTTTTAATAAAATTGCAGGAGGGTTTTTCTTCCCTACCGCATTCCAACAGCCGGTAATTTTTTAAAGCCTCTTTCAGAGTCACAGATGTTACATCCTTCTCCTTAGCTTAGAGATACTCTGTCTTTAACGAGTAGTTAAAAGGCACAGAGGTTATTCCTGTGGTCTCTTCATATACTAAGGTTGATAAGTCATTCACACAACTACAAACTGACTTGTTATGAAAAACTACAGCAAACCCACCACACATCCAGGATTTCCCATATGATGCCATCTGTTGTCCTGCAGACGTGTGCATGGGCATGTTTCAAGCACTTGCACCATACTTTGAGGGGAATTTTGGACTCAAGGCTGCCTGGTTGTAATTTTTCTTTTTGTGAGAGCCTGATGCACTGCTGGACTGCAGTGGATGCCAACCCTGTGATCCCCGGACCAAGCACAGGTCTCGCATGCTGCTGTGTGGGAGGCCGACAGCTTCCAGGAGGTACCTGCTCTCCGGTGGATGCACAACCAGGGCTTCTGCACGTGTTTATCTGAGCTGCCAGGGATGGATGTGCAGTGCGAGTCGTGGGCAACCAGTGCTACACAGCTTAAGTCAATATAGGAGCTGCCTTCACCTGTACTGGGGCTGCTTTAGGGTGCGTAGGCACCCCCACAACAGGTGCACAGCTCGGTTCCTGCTGTTAAATCACCTCAGCTGGGGACGGAGCCTTCATGGGCCCCAAACCAAGGGCTCCCGGTGCCCCCACCCACCCCAGTGAGTCTCTCTCGTGGGCTTTAGGGGGCGGAGGTCACTACCGCTCCCAGCTGCACAGCTGTGCCAAGCACCGCGGGTCAGGTGTGCCTCGATAAAACGCGCTGTTACCTAGGGGGTTTGTGGTCTTGCAGGCCTCCTCTCACCTGTATGCGGGCACCACACGGCTCCGCCGCGGGCAGGTCCGGCCGGCAGCGCCTCACGGCTCCCCTCAGGGGCCCAGTAGCGGCGCCTCACGGCTGCCCTCGGGGGCCGGGCCGGCCGGGCCAGGCAGCAGCGCGTCGTCCCGCCAGCACGGGAAGGCGACGAGGGCCGCCGGGCCTCAGGCTGGCCGGAGCAGGTGAGCGCATCCCTTCCGCAGCCGGGCTCTCCCCTCAGCGGCGTGGCGGGGCATGGGCCTGGCGCGCTCTCCCCTCAGCGGCGTGGCGGGGCATGGGCCTGGCGCGCTCTCCCCTCAGCGGCGTGGCGGGGCATGGGCCTGGCGCGCTCTCCCCTCAGCGGCGTGGCGGGGCATGGGCCTGGCGCGCTCTCCCCTCAGCGGCGTGGCGGGGCATGGGCCTGGCGCGCTCTCCCCTCAGCGGGCCTGGCGCTCCCCTGCCGCCGCTGGACGTGCGGGGGGATTCAACGCCCTTCTCCCGCTGTCGCTGGGCGCTTCTCCCTGGCGTGGGCGCGCACCCGAGGGCGGAGAGGGCTCGGGCTGGGGGGGGCTGCGGCGTTCCCGCCATCCACTGACAGGAGGGCGGCTGCCCCGCGGGCGGGAGTGTGGCAGGGGGAGGAAGCCGATAAACCCCATGTTTGTGTAAAAAAAGACAAAAAAGAAGCGTCCACCTCAGAGCATCTCAAAGCAGTGCGATATAAAGTGTCAGAAACTCCAGTCGTTCGTGCAAGGAACGTATTTAACCAACGGCTTTGCCTTGGCCCCGCGGCGGGCGGGGGGGCCTGTCCCAGGGCAGCTGCAGGGTGCCTTTGGGCAGGGGCACAAGAGCAGCCTGAGCATGCGCAGCGCTTCACCACGTTGTAGTCCCCCTCCAGTAAGGTATATTTTTACTGCATGTTAGTCGTAATTAGGTTCAAACATAGCTCTGAGAGAGGTGTGCCAGGCGGTGTGGGTCTCCCTCGTGGGTGGGGAAGGTGGGCTCGCGTCAGGCCTGGGGGGTGCTGGCCAGCCCCTTCGCCACAGGGCTGGTGTGGGACGAGCTGTCAGCAGAGAGTATAACGCAGGCTAGACCGTGCTGAGGTGTTTCCTGGAGAAAAGGTAGCAGTTCTAATTATGTGAAACAACTGCTTCAAACTTCCTGGCGAGGATAAGAGAATAAATTAGGCAGTTTGCACAAAGTGGGGAGGCGGTGGGAAAGGAGCTTTACAAATTCTGTTGCACCACTGACTAAGTGCTGATTTACAGTAATTCCTTTCATTTCTCTTCTAATTAAACATCTCCTGAAGGATCAGGCCTGTCAATGTGATCTGAGGCCTATAGCCTGAAGTGTAAAGTGAGGCAAATTGCCTGACTTACTTGCAATGATAGAGTCATTTTGGAAGGAGATTGAAAATCAATACTTGTCATCCCTGTGCAGTGCTCTTTATTCAGAGGGGCAATTTGTAAGTGTAATCTGTATGAGTGTAGTGGGAGCATACAAAGTTACAGTACTAGTCATGCAGAGTGAAATGACAGAATATAAAATATAGGCTTATTGCCATTTTATTCGTATTAATGTCAAAGAAGCTTATGAATAAGCACAACATTTTAATTCAGTGCTGTGCAGTCAGGCCACTTGCTGCAGTTTTTGGCTTAAGCTGCAGTCAACATTACGGGCACCAGTGTTTGACATAATTTCCTCATTGACAATGTCAGTATCTCTGTGCATCTGCTTTCAGCAGTGGCAAGACAAACAAGGCCTTATTAAAAAAAAAAAAAAAAGAAAATGGATGGAGAATACAGCAAACAAGCTCTTGGTGATCACAGAGCTTAGTCAAACTCCAAGAGGATGGCAGCACTAGAGTGCAGATGCAATCACAGAGGACAAGAGGCACTCAAGATCTTGTGCTTTTCTCAAATGAGAGTACTCAAGAGTAGAAGACTGACAGTTCCAGCTTACTCCAAGCGTAATACAGTCAGGTGCCTTGTTAGCTTCCCCTTGCAATGCTGGCAGCTCACTTTAATCTGCACAATGAACAGTTTTCCTCCTGAATCTCTCCTGAATTTGCCCATTATGACAATTATTGGGACAAATTATTAGGACAAATTAGAGAGGGACAAATGGGCCTCAGTTACAGCAGTAAGGCTGCTCAGCTCATTTTACAGATTCACTGATTCAGAGCTAGAGAAGAGAGCTGTAATTCTGTTGGCATTGCTACCTCTGTGCTGTTATTCATATAAAGTATTCTCTCATGCTGAAAAAAAGCTGTGACAACATAAAATGTAATATGGCATTTCTCTGTCTGGAAAATGAGTTAAAACCCCCAACACAATTATTCAGAAAAAAACTCCTCAGAGCACTACTCCCCTCCCAAAACAGAGATTATAAAATTATAAAGGTTATGAAACTGGCCTTCAGTCTTCCTGTGCGAGGCCTGTGCCCGAGAATTGTCCTATGGAGAATATGGGTTTCCTATGGATGTATATTTTGCTTCTCATCTGGCTCAAAGTCAATTTTAAGTAGCAATGTTTCAACTTTCTTCCTGAGTGTGGGTTCAGTTCATTGCACACTACCCTAGCTCAAGAGGTAGAGTGGACAAACAGAAAACAAACACTTCCCACAACATCACCTGCCAGAGCTCCTAGATCGCATTGTAATAATTTTTAAACAATGAAAAGATTTCATTGCCACTGTCTCAATGTTTAAAGATGGATACTTTAGTAACCAGACCTGTTGACAAAAGTGGGTATTTGGAAACAGTGTGAATTGCTGAAGTTGTTTTAGAGCACAGTCTCACAAGATTCCCAAACCTTATCCACTTGGGCGGGAGGAGCAGGAAAGCTCAGGGACATGCTTCTTGATGGTGCTGCATCCTCCTCCCAGCCCACCCGAAAGCAATTGGCATGTCATGTTTCCTGCAGATGGACCACAAATGGCGCATGTACAGCTGATGTGCTCTGGCACTCGGGGAATGAGATTGCATTTGCCAGTTAGCTTGCCAGCCAGAAGCCAGATTTAATTTGGAAGAGAATGGTCCACAGTTGTTGCAGAAATAGCAAAGAGCAGATTTTTAATCATCCTCTGTTCCTCCCTGTTCAGTCTCATCCCCTAATTGGTAAATGAGAGACCCAATCAGCTCAAATCAGGGGAAAAATGTATCACAAGCAGCCAGTGAGACAGAAAACAGAGGTACCCACTCCTTGATATCATGATCTTGCAGCTGTTTACAAGTCAGATTTAGCTAATCAGAGGGTCCCAGGGAGCAATTAGTCTCTCTTTCTAGGTTCCATGTGTAAATTCTAGTAGAAAAGAGCTTTTTTCCGCTTGCTGCCCTGATTATTTTTGCATGCTGTTAACTATTTGCCGGTTTATCCACCAGAAGGGACATATAATGTCATTTTATGTGTTTGTAGATAAACATAGCTAGACTGATCAGAAATTAAAATGTTTTTAATTGAGTGTAGTAAAGTGCTTGGAAGAAGTAAGTTTCACATTATTTTCTGTGTTTATTAATCATGGAGGTCTTTACCTTCCTGTATTTCTTCTTTGGTAGTATACTTTCCTTCAATCTGAATTAATTCCTTAAGCCATGATCCTTAAAGAATAAAGACTGCCTCAGCCTCTAGACTTTCAGCTGCTCAAGCAGGGCTTGTTTTTAGCTGACAACAGCTCAACAATTGGCCTTTCAAGATACCTGAATCTCAGAAACTTGAAATGACATCTCACTTTAGGAATGTCTGGCTTGATTGTGCATGATTGTTCTTCATAAAGAGATCATCTGCTTTGGATAGTGCCCTTCCGTTTCTGGGACAGGACACCCTGTTCTGGGAAGGATGGGGTGGTAGACTATAGCCCTGAATATGTAACAGAATTTCCATGTTCTTGGACATCAGTGTTTAGATATGTTTCTTGTAGACTGATCTGCTGAAGCTCTTGCTTGCCATCTCACAGCTGAGCCCCAAATGTGTTGCACATGTTGAACCTTTGTGCCCAGCTGCCTGCACATTATTTAAACTGGTTCCTATAAGCTTTAGTCTGTAATGCACTGCCTTCTGCATCTCTGCTACACAGGCTCCTTTCCCATGGGCCTCAATTGTCTCCTTGGTGATGTCTATTACTGCAGGATTATCTGTGGGACTTGGGTAGCTGGAAAATATTAGATCTGTAATCTCAGCTTTCTAAGGACTTTTTTTATATATAGTTGTTGTTGTCTTCACTTATTGTTCTGTTATCTGCCAGCTACACTTACAAACTTGCATTTTACAAGCTGCTGTGTGTTTCTCATGTTTCTTTATGCTGCTTTTTAAGTGAGTTCTCATTGGCTTTAGACTGTCAGGCTCTCTGGAGCTTTAACATTGGATTTGCAGAAGTACAGTGATGCCCTGAAGGCTTTTGAGCATGTCAAATACAGCCCTGGGAGGTCACCAACCTGGGCCTGCGGTGCTGTCCAGTCTTGTGCTTTCTCTTGGAAAATGTCAGATTTATATAAGCCATCAGTAATTATGTGTTAGTTGAAAGCTGGTTCAGCTATAGACAAAATGTCACTACCTCCTGCCAGGCCAGGTTTGAGCCTTGAACATCTGACCTAAAACCTGCAAAAACCCAGTGGGTCCTGTTGAACTCGATGGCAAGAGCCTTCGCTGGCTGTACCCCGGAAGAAGACAGCTCACCCCACTGCAAGACATGCTCAGTAGACCTTTCAACCACCCCTGGGATGCTGCTCAGGAACATCAGTGAGAAGAATTAGGGTTACAGTGGCTGTCCCTGCCATATACTTACTAATCCAAAGGGGGATGATACTTTGGCAACAGCTTGGGAAGTTACCTGGAGCAAATTATGACATAAGTGACTTGAATAGCGCTTTGGAGATGCAGTAACCATGGAAACCTGAGGGAGAAACTGTTTCTCAACTTTCAATGCCAGCCTGACAGTTTAAAAAGTCTTCATTAATACTTTGATGTGATTTGTGTGTGTTAGATTCTGAGCACTGTATACAAGCTCTTTTGGGGGTAAACAAAAGTGCAGAGTATTAATAATAGAGGAGAAGTAAGGGAGTGGGTTTCATGTCAGCAGAGCTGGGTGCAGTGGCTGTGATGAAGCAGTGCCAATTGACTTGTGGTGCTGCTCAAGCCAGTGTTTCTTAGGCAGTGAAATGATAGTTTGGTTTTGGTTGGTCTCTGTACCGGCTTGTGCCTTGCAAAGCGTTTCAGTTTAAAACTGTTGTACAAATGTGATTGAATTAGAGCACCCTCAAGTACAGATATGGTTACACTGGTACAGAAATGTTAGGTCTTTTAAAAGTTACGATGATGTATTGGTAATCACATTAGGAAGTCAAATTGCTCATTTCTGAAGTGGTATAGCTGGACAAAAAGTATGTGCCGCAATTCAAAGTATACTTGAATTCCATGAAAACATCAAGTTCAATGCTCTATAGCTACCAGAAGAGCAAATAATAAAAAAAAATTCAAAAGTTCTTAGAAAAGGAGTAGATGAAAAATAAAAATATATCATTAAAAGTTGAAGCGACTGTGCTCAAGACCCAACAGCAGAAGTGTTAGTAGGTCTGTGAAACCCCTTGCCAAAGACTGTCATACTTGCGAAAAGAATGTGGGACCCAAAAAGCCTGTGCAGCATTTGGAGAAGACGTCTACTGAGTGTTACTAGATAGACAAATAATATTAGAATCAAGAAATTCCTTGAGTTTGAAAATGGTCAGAGACTGTGAGACTACATGGGAAGTGCCACATACATTTGCACAGTTCTTACCTATCTCTGGGTGCCAGCTATGGCCCTTGTTGAAGAGGAGGTACTTGGCTGGATGAACCCAGGTACAGCTGCTTTCATGTTCTTAGCTGACTTAATGAGAGTGTTAATGCATAAGCAAACATGCCAGATAGAAGTGGTCGTTTATGCTCGCTGATGTATACCGTAGGCACTTCTCTGACAAGTGTAGTTCAGTTTTAATTGCTTATAATAATGCTTATTGTGGAAAGTGGTGTCAAATCTTTACTAAGAATTAGTCTAACTTTTTGTTTGCACAAATAATAGGGTATTTGCAAAGTGTGGGACTCTGTAGTAGTGGGTTTTTTTTAAAGTGAAATTGTTTCTCTTCAAAGAGACATGTAGAAGAAGATAAATGAAATTACTCTGCAGATTGTGAATGTATTATAGTATTAATTCTTTCCTGTAAACTGCTGCTAATCTTTTTCTACTTAATTCTTTCCCAAATTCCTGGTGCTGGTTCCTGCTATAATTATTTCTTATACAATTAATTCTGTTTATACAACTTGCATTCAGTAATTTTCAGTTAAAGGTATCAACATAAAGGCAGTTAGAACATTTCCACGTTTGATCTGGTTCAGGGTTTCTGGTACCATGTTACACTGTCGCAGCTAATGCCCGCTGTCAGAGGCACAGCCTGGCTGAACCGTGATGCTCAGCAGCAGCCGCACCGGAGCCCGGGTGAGTGCTCAGAGTGCCATATGCCTGATGCACTGCAGCAGCCCAGAGAGATGGTATGGGGAGGGGGACAGCCCTTCTGGGTTGCCCACCATGTCACAGCACAGGAGAGCAGATATAGCTCAGGCTTGATGTGCTGGAGGCTGTGTTTCTAGACTTGTCTGTGGGCTCAGGTCAGAGTTTAACTTCTGGTGGGGAAGGTTCTCATACAAAACCCAGCACCTAGTTCAAGCTGCTTGGGTCTGAAGCAAAAATAAGACCAAGGTGTACCTGGTGTCTGAAGTGGCCCACTGTCATGGTTTGACCCCGGCAGGCAACCAAGTACCACACAGCTGCTTGCTCACTCCCCCTCACCCAGAGGGATGGGGAGGAGGATTGGAAAGGAATGTAAAACTCAGGGGCTGAGATAAGAACAATTTAACAGGCAAAGCAAAAGCCATGCATGCAAGCAAAGCAAAGCAAGGAATTCATTCACTACTTCCCATGGGCAGGCAGGTGTTTGGCCATCCCCAGGAAACCCGGGCTTCATCACACGTAACGGTTACTTGGGAAGACAAACACCATAATGCCAAATGTCCCTCCCTTCCTTCCTCTTCCCCCAGTTTATATACTCAGCATGTTGTCATATGGTATGGAATACCACTTTGGTTAGCTTGGGTCACCTGTCCTGGCTGTGTCCCCTCCCAATTTCCCATGCCACTCCAGCCCTTTCACTGGCAGGGCCCAAGAAACTGAAAAGTCCTTGATTTAGTCAAATATCACCCAGCAATAACTAGAAACATCAGTGCGTTATCAACAATGTTCTCACATCATAGCCAGACCACAGCACTG
Organism: Falco punctatus; assembly: GCF_963210335.1. Taxonomy (NCBI): domain Eukaryota; kingdom Metazoa; phylum Chordata; class Aves; order Falconiformes; family Falconidae; genus Falco; species Falco punctatus. The sequence goes on along the minus strand of NC_137580.1, from coordinate 103,240,389 downwards.
CACTAGCTACTAAGAACAAAGTCAACTCTATGCCAGCTGAAACCAGGACACCCACACATGCCAGTGACAGTCCAGTCAGCGCAGATGACAGCAGCAGGGGTGTCCCCAAAGCTGGATCTGCAGCCTGTGCTGGTGAAGAAGAGGTGAAGTCTGCACGTGCCCTGCGTGACCCTGCTCTGGTGACTACAGGGTGCTGAGGCTGTGCCTCCCCAGCTTAGCCTCTTGCTGCACTGAGATCTGCTACCGTGTGATTCAGCCACACAGTCCTCTTGGGGTGTGGAGCTTCCCATAAGCACAAGCCAATACTAATCAAGTAGAATGCTTACTTTTCTAATGAATTTATTGTTAAAGGTGAATTATCCCAAATCTGGTGCAACTTCTAATGTGTTTGATATTTTAGAGTCAGTTAAAATAAACAAACACTGAAGATAATGTTCCCAGCAATCTGGAGGGAATTAACAGCACACTGCAAAGGGTGTTTAAATTACTTCAAAAATTCTAATTAGCCCATGAACAGCAGTGAGTGTGGGACAAATTGCCTGGCTTCAAAACAAGACAATCAAAAAACGACCTCAAAGGAAAGCAAAGGGTGGAGGATGGCTGCCATGAAATAAATGAAAATGACCCCATCCATTTGTTTAAGTAATGGCCTGTTTTGAGGCTTATGTTACATTGTCCCACATTAACAATGTTCTGGGAGATCAAGAGGCAGAGGAGGAGCTTCAATGGGATAGAAAAAGAGCTTTTTACTACTAGAAATGATGACAATAAAATCCCAGGTGCTTAGTTGCAATGAAATTAGCTGGAAACTAGTTTGGGGTGGTTGTAGTTGAAATAAAACAATTGTTTTGCCTTAGACTCCACCTTTCCCACAATTATTTCACTTCCCCTATTCATATATAAACCAACAGGAATTTGACTGGAAGCATTTGTGGCTTTATAAATAAACTGTCCCCCTAAAAATTTGGACTCCAAAGGCTTTTCGTACCCTTGATATTTTTCTTTATTGTGACTGTATCAGCGTGTGGTATAATGCTTTACCCTGCGGCATGATCCCTCACCCTGGAATTGTGCCTGGTGTGAAGATCTGAGGACTTGTTAGGAAAAAGTTTCAATGGACAGATTTTGTCTGTCAATATTTATTACTGTTGCTCTTTCAGAGACCATCTGCCTCTTTTGTGTAAAATTGAACCAAAGTAGTGTCAGACTTGTGCCATAAAACTTGGATAAATTGTTGGTTTTTTCAGTCTTTGCAATGACACATGCTTTTCCCTGGTCAGTTTTGCTTATTTCAGCTTTGTTTTGTTGTGTAACTGTGACCCTTCTGTGATGAACAATAGGAAAGCAACAAGTTTTCCTTGGAATTCCTGGGGGTTTCTGTGTACTAACCTGAGTCCCTCTCCTGAATCAGGAGAACTAAGAGTACTACATTCTCTGTGTTTTCTTATACAAAGGCTTTTAAGTTGCCTTTCAATCATGAGGAAGCATCAGGAGATAGTAAAGATAAAAAGAGCTGGCTTTATGCAGCTAACTTCTGTTTAGTTAATAGAAGCCCTCAATTTATTACATCTGACTCATGGCACCACCGGTTTGTTTAGTTCTGAGATTTTGACCCTTCAAGTAAAAAGAAGAAAAATGTAGGCATGGCTGATTCCTGCCTCTTTCTTACATGGTAATTGCTGTCACAGTCAGAGGGCTTCCATCCATCATTCAGCTCTGCATAGGGCCATACTTGGTATGTAGTGTGGTACAAGAGTGAATATTACTAATATATTTGTTTCTCAAATGTGCAAACATTTTATTCCATTCTGAAGTCTGCTTGCTTTGGTAATGCAGCTCATTTTTCCTGCAGACTTTTCAAATCTGAAGATGACAGGAAAATGGCATAAGGTCTTTCTGGGTCCTGTGAGAACATACACTGCATAGATAATACCTTTGTGATAAAACACCGAGTTAAATCTAAGTTGGGGAACCACTTGTTCTCTTTCCAAAATTGTCTTCACTTTAGCCTGTTAGATCTGAGTATCACAGGTCTTGGACTTGGAAACCTTCATTGAGATTTCCAGATATGGGCCTTTAGATCCTGACTACTGGAAGCTCTCACAGGTTGTCAGGAAAGACAATTTCCAGTCCGGCCTATCTCGGACCACTGTAAAGTCTCCCTTTATGTGGCTGGGCTGAATCACTGCATGTTTGTTCAGTGTCCCCATGGTTCCTCTCCAAAACCACACATTCATATTTTTTTGATTCACGTCTTTCAAAGCTCATTCCAAAGAAGTGAGCTATTAGCTTTCCCATTGCATGAGGCAGCATTCTCTTCAAGGAGATGAGATTAAAATGTTCAGTGCGTTGAGTGATTGGACTGTCTGAATGTTTCTAGGTGTCCTGTAATGGTCATTAATGTAAATTAGCTATATATTTCATTAACTAAGCCAAAACTTACACTCTGGCTGAATGCTGAAAAAGAACAAACCTATCTGAATTAGATCAAAGAAATTAAAATAAGAACCATTCAATGGTAGCAGTTAATGAACTGTAACTAACTGAAAAAAAGTCTCCTTCCAGTGGCAAAACAGTAAGAGAGAATCAGTTTGTTTTGTAAATGCTCTGAACACATCATTTGCATTACCCTCCACCATTAAATTGTCTAAACATCCCTAAGGGGCTTGCCTGCATGTTTGCCAGGCTGCATAGCCTGAGTGCATTTCAGCACTGTCCTCAATCTGACGTTGATTTCCAGGTCCTTGAAACATTACCAGGTGAGCCACAGGGGGGAAGACCTCATGTCTGGCTGTAAATATACCTCTGCTCTATTTCACTTGGTGAACCTCCGCGGTTTTGTTGCATTCTGACTACCAGACTCAGCCATTCCCTCAGTGGACACATGTCACCAAAGATTTTGATCTACAGGTTCTTCCCTCCAAGTCCTCTGATTTCATTCAGCCATTGCAGAAGCAGCTCAGGCTGTAACTGGGGTTGAGCAATGAACTTTCTGGGGAAAAACTGCTGAGGTTAAAATACTCACTGTCCTTCAGACTTCTTTCAGAGTTTACAGATCCCATGTTCAGTCTGCAGTATTACCTGTCAGACTTGCCCCACATTTAATCTAAGTACAACTTTGTATGCAGAGTACCACATGTACCCCAGAAACCAAGAACCTCCGAGGACCTAATTGCATTATAGAAAATAGACAGATGCATTGTTATCCTTCCATCACAGACAGTGGGAAATTATCTGTTCAGAATGACTTAGGATATCTTAGGTCTAGCTAGGAGCCACACCCAGCTGAAATGGGGCCTGATTCAGTGCCTCAGTTGGAAGAGTATTTCCACTTCCCTGAGGAGGAGTCCAGATTGAATCCAGGATGTATGTTCAACCCATCGCTTGAGAGAATGTTCAGGCTGTGCTTATCCTTCCAAATCACCAAACATATTTTCACACATAGAACAAAGTGTTCTTAAATTGCCAGTTTCATATGCTATTATTTCTAAAGGACAATGCCCTTCTAAGAATGTTTGCTACTGTTTATTATCCTGAAAAAGTGGGTTTGTTGGGTTTTTTTTGGTAGCTGCAAGAAGGCATTAATTTGTAAGTACTGTCTGGGAAGTATTTTTTATGAAGTGTTTTATATTTCCTAAAAATACCAATATGAAACTATTACAAAAGTACTTAAATTATATAGCTCAAACTGGCTGAAAAAGATATTTATTTAAATGTTCTATATAGTTATCAATGCATACCAAATCTGGGAAGGGTATGTGCAAGAAAGGCTAAGTAGATATGTGTGTCTATTTAAAAAAAAACAAAACCGACAACAAAAACACAACTGTTTTTGTGTGCTGTGGGATAAGATTTAAAAGGATAATGTGTTGCCTGGGAAAGCAAATTCCTTTCAAGCCCTGGTAATAATATTTCTGTAATACTTCTAATCTTCAAAATAGACCTCCTAACAAAGCTAGGGCAGAGTCTCCCATTCTAAATTAAATCTGCAGTGTTGGTATGGAAAGAGATGTGAAGAGACTTACCAAAGACCGTAATGAGTTTTTGGAGGCAGAGGTGCTGCAGTTCAGGTCCTTTCCTTTTACCTGCTGTGTGCTTTGGCAGTGCCTTCCACTGTCTCAACCTGGCAAGAGGAATTTTGGAATTTCTGGTACAGAGAAATGCCAGAACAGCAAATGGTTTCTTCAGTTCACTGTCTAATTTGGGTTCACTCAGTCTTACATAATATATCTTAATTTCTTCAATAGAGAGAAGTTTTAAAGACTACAGAAGGGAGATAGGGGAAAAAAACAAATAAACAAAGAACACTCCCCCCCCTACCCCCCCCCCCCCCCCCCCCCAAACAAACACACAAAGAAAATCTCAAACCAGAAAGTTTGTCTTCATGGAGTTGACTTTACCAATTTTACCAAGGCTTCCATTCCTCCCATGACTCTCCCAGCTGTTATACACTAAAAAAAAAATCTGTATTAACATTCCTGTCATATCAAAATCACAAGTTTTTTTTCTGCTTGCAATAAATATAACTGGAAATATTCAAAATGTGTCCATAATGTAACAGCTTACCAAACCTCCATTGAACAGTGAGAATCATGGATCACACCACATTCTTCCTGTCCACTAAACACTGATTTTATTTTCTTTCCTGACTTCGATTTTTCGTCACCTTCTTGTAGTATCTTTCCCCTTACAACACATCAATAGCAAAACAACTGATACTGGATTTTTCATACCAGAGCAGATTCCCACAATCTTGGCGAGTTGGAAGCTGTGTGGAGATTGAGTCTGAAAGCCTTTGAATTTGGATTTCCCAAGAAGCTGTTGTGGCTTGTTTACATTTCCTATTTCCTGGCAGAGATGTCAGTTGGTGTTTTCTGACTTTCTCTTCAGGAGAAAAACAGGAATGTAAGATGTGAACTAAAAGGTATGGTGAATTGTCAGCTGCTCCCAGGAGGCAGCCTTGTGCTGGTGCCCTGTGCCTGTACACCCAAGTTTCTCCTGCTCTGTGCTATACCTGAAAACACTTGGCTATGCTTGCAGGCGGGGCTTCCTTAAAAATAGATAATTGCTCCTCATGTGCCATACCTAGGGCTCCCCCTCCTCTACCTGCAAGAGTATGTACAAAGTCTTGAAGATGGATGGCCCTTCAGTGTGACACAATAGCTTTTTAATTTGACATTAAACGCATTGAAAGCTGTTAAAGTGCAGGCCAGTGGAGATCTGTATAAGCTGTCCTTCCCAAAAGGTTGCTCAACAACACCAACCTCCTGTCCTAGACCTGTGCACCATCTTGCCTTAGAAAGTATGGAGATGCACTTTTGTCCTGTCTTATCCTTTTGATGTCAATATCCAAAAGCTTTTTTTATCTGTAGATCTTTCCCTTCCCTCTGTAGAAGAGAATAGAAGCAGGAGGAAGCCAAAGCTTAGTGATTTGACTTTGCGTTGTAACAGCAATCTCAATGGGAGCCATTTGATACAAAATTTAACAGCCTCATGTTCCTGTATTTCCAACACAGGTACTGGAAAGACATTGTTAAATAATGGGCCTGCATTTCATATGGTTTCTTCTGCAGTCTTTAATCAATAAATGTTCTTTAGATCAATACAGATGTTATTTCGCTGCTTGGAACCGTTTATAAGTATATGATGGAGGTAGTTACAGCAAAGTCAGTGCATAGTAAGGATAGCTCTTGGGCACAACACAGTTATAGCTCCACTCACACACAGCAGGTATCAATATAAAATTGGATACACTGGCATAAAATCACAACATCCTCTCTACAAAGCAAATCCAGATAAGCTACACTGGGGGAATGAGGGCTGAGTATGTTTAACACTGTGTTTTGTTCCCTATCAACAATGTCAGCATAAGAGTTTTGCAGATTTATGTTGATTATTGTATCAGTAAACTGACACAGTCTCTTGCTGAAAGGATGTTTGTAAAATGTGTGTCTGGTGCCTTGGTGATGGAAAATGTAGAGGATAATTCTAATTCTGCCAGCTCATTTCAAGTAGATGAGTTTTAAGCTGTATGTCATGGGTGGAAAGTTTGGACATTCCTGATGATGTAGTGTGAGAGGCTATTGTCACAATAATGTTGGTGCAAATAACATTTAAAGTGCTGCTGAGTGAAGGCTGGAGAGATCAGAACCCTGTCTGTAATAATGTTTTACACTCTGGGATACAGCTTGTGCCTTCAAACTTACTCTACTAACTGAATAATTAAGCATCTGGATTGGCAAAATTGCTGTTTTGTGAACCAAGCCACAGAGAAGTGAAATGCCAAGGTCATGGACATGTCTAGTGGTTTTCCTTTCCTCCTGTATCCGGTACAGGACTTTGATGGTCTGTTGGCAGAAAATCTGACTTTCTGAAGAGGTCTGTGATGGCATTGAACAAGCCCATGTCTATTTTTGATCTCTGCATTATAAGCCATGCTATAAAATGTTTGCATGCATCAACAGCAAGATAGGGGACTAGCCTGCCACAGCATCATAGAAGTTCTCAAATTTGGCTGCTGCACAGGGGTGTGGTGAGTGAACCCAGTGGGGAGGAATGGGGAGCATCATCTCACAGACGCAAGGGCTGGGTTGGGGAGTGTAGCAGGAAAGAGGTGTCTGGGGCTGGGTCAGGGCTGGCCTGGAAAATGTAGGTGGTTACTGGGGTATTGTTACAACAGTAATTAGGCATGCCAGAGTTATGCAGCAACAATGACTGTCTTCCAAGTACTTAATTTTGCTATCAATTTTAATTTTCATATTAATTGCCATTAGTTAAACTGATGTAATGAGTCTAGAGTGGTAGATAAAAATGACAATAGGGGTGAGTATGGATTCTGATTCCTGCTAGTAAAAGTAGTCAGCTTGTTAGTGGTGGTCTGTAAGGGCTATCTGCAAACTCACAGCTATAAAGGCTCCATTCAGTTTCAGTTCAGTCTCTTCCTATTGTGTTTTGAAACCACTGAATCCCTCAGACAAGTAATTGTTCATTTTGTTGCAAACTCCATGCATTCAGACTCAAATCTCCTGTTTTCAAACCCAATTAGGAGATGGTAATTACCTGCGGGATGTGGGGATTTTGTTTGTCTGCCGGGGCAGTGCAGATATTCTGCTTGTATCTCCCCTTCCAGTTATCAATAAAACACTAGAGCAAAACAGAGTTTTCCTCTCGTTTTTTTTTTCAGGCAGTGTTATGCCAAATGAAGGCAATATTATGAGATTGCATGTCTTTGGGAATAATCATGCAAGCTATTAGTAATCACGCCTCACTGTTCCTCAGCACTGCTCACCCCCAGCTTTTGTATGTTTGACACACAAGTAGCTATTTGATGATTCTCATTGCTACCTTGTAGATGATGAAGCTGAGGTCATCCAGTCAGCCAGTGACGGAGTCAGAAGATGAATGCAAATCTCTTGAGTTTCAGTACAGTAATGTATTTAGCCTTTCTGAAAAACGTATCTATAACATATTGTCTATCCTAGTATAAAATGACCGCTCCAACTCAAGGAAAAGCTGAGTAGAGGAAGCATATTGTTAAGTAGCTGTTCAGTAAAGGAGACCTGCAGAACATGGAGAACAGTTATCTTTTGAAAAGTGCACAGAAGAGTGGGTTGGGGTTCCTCTGTGACATAGCAGTCAGTTGCCAACCACTCTAGCAGGTGATAAGAGATGTTCTCAACTCTTAATGCAATTTCCCATAGGGCAGAAAAGGCAGTGGCAGCTCTTTGGCTCTGGATGAGGGTTTCCTCTTCATGTTCACCTTGGTAATGGTCCTAGCCCTGTTGAGGCTGAGAGTGTTAAGGAATATAATTGCTTCAAATATGAAGGGGTCTTAAAAAGAAAAAGAAAACACTAGCCATCTGGCTACCTATCTGTTTTAAAAAAATCTCTTCCACAGTATACTGATAAACTGCTGAGAGTGTCAGAAAGTATGGTGGCCTTTGTCCTACAAAAAAAATTAAGCACAGAAAATTGGAGCTGCTGCAGTCAAGGAGTTTATAAAATTTATTACTGATAAACACCGTTCGAATTCATTAGTTTTGTTCTTTTCCTTCTCCTGGACTTGCAGAGAGCTTGGACTTTTGATGAGCCTAGGACAAAGTAATCATTACTGGGACAAGAATTAATGTGAATTGAGCAAGAGTGTCACACCACTGGTCCCTGAAACAGGCCTACATGTCTGAATGCCAGTTCACTGTTTTGCTACTGAAATGAAAGAACATAAATAAAAACAAACAGCAAAGGATTTTGTTCAGCTCTGAGATTTCCTGTTGCCCCTGCTTTCAATCATGCTGGAAATCAGAACAGCTGTTCTTGGCTAGCTCCTGCTATAGTCCTAGTAAGAGTCAGATTCTGACTATGGGGAAGAGACAAAATAGTTCAATATTTGGCATGGTGGCTGAGCAGAGATTCATGATGTAGGAAACTGCCCTTGCATCTATTCTATCAGAGCCTGTCTTCCCTGGTTTTGCAAGCCAATATGCAAACAGCACACATGCTTTTGGTACGTTACTGCACAGAGCTGGTATCAACAGAAATTGGAATTGCAGCAGTACCACACTGGAGAGAATTGGTATTGCTGTGGCTCCTCTCCCTCCCTTCACACTTTTCCCAGCCTCAGCTGTGTAGTTCAGATGTGTACTGAAGGACAAAGTAATCTTTGCTGTTCACCTTCTCCCTTGTGTACACCATGTCTAAGAGGAAGGGGAGTTTAATGGCATCTGCACCATTCAGGACAGTGCCCTCCTGATGCAGAAGAGAGCTTCTTATTCCATCCCTCTTTGTGTCTGTAGGTCAGTCATAACCTGATCCATACCATATTAAGGTGTCGTCGTGGTACTGAAAGACTGTGTTTTCATGAATGGGATAAAGAAATGCAGGAAATAGCAGCAAACTCTAATCCCAGACCTGATCTTGTAATGGAGCAGCCGACAGATATACTCTGAGAAAATTCACAGATTTTGCAGCAGAAAATAGAGTGGGAGGAAGTCTTGGTATTTATATAGTGTCCTAACTAGACATGAGATTGGACATGATTGTAGCAAATCCCTGAAATGTTGGGCCCTGTGTGCCATGGTGGTTGACTACAAGGAGAAAAAACCTTGTGCTTACTGTGCTGTTGCAGAATCACAGTGCAGATCCACAGAGGAGATTCTCAGGTTGCCTGAGGTGGGGTGCAATAAATGCGCCCTTGTTGCTTGTTTTGAAAGGAGCACATTGCTTTTGAAGGCAAGTGCTGAGCAGAGCGATACAGATACTTGCCGAAAAGCTTCAGGAAAGAGTGATAGAATTAGGTACCCCATCTTAGATTAAGTGAATTCCTTTAAGCCACAGACTGAGTGTATATGGGTCCAGGAACTTCAAAGGAGCCCTGAACTGGCCAGGCAACCCTCCTGGTATGGAGTATGATCAGCTCCTTCCCTGAGGGAGTTTGGAGAAGTCTTAAGTATTCACATGAATGAGGGGGCACTTCTCAGTTCAGAGTCTTTGCTATCCAGTAGTTGTCAGCCTACTCTTACAATACTGCCATGTTTAAGGCTGAACGGGTGACGTAAATCGATGACAGTAATGAATCAGAGCTCATTTAAATCTGCAGAGGAGTTGGTGTCTCCCTCCCTTAAGACTGGACGGTCATTCTGCAGGAGTGTGTGTGGAAGAAGATAGTGTTCAACAGCCAGGTCTGCGAGAGGATCCAGGTGCTTGAACATGAAGAGAGGTTTTGTTCTTTCACATAGAAAATGCTCGTGGGGACATCAACGTTAGTGAAAAGAGGCCCAAATTCACATAAAAAGTAAGGCACTTAAAATTAAACTGCTTTTCTACTTTTTCAAGTCCATAAGTCAACACCAGATGCTTTTACCTTAGTCAAATGCAAGTTACTGATCTAAGCATTGCAGTTAAATGGATTGAGTGTTATGGTCTGTCACAAAGAAACTGAGACTGGCAAATCTCCTTTTGACTGAAATCTTCAGAACCAGAATTGTGTGGCAACATTGTTGATCCAATAACTGTAAACAAAGAATAATATTAATGTGTTCCTGAACAACGGCCAACTGAAAAAAAGATAAATCCATCATGTCTTATTTGCTACTCCCATAGAAATAAATAACAAAAAGGGGTGATGTATTAGATGTCTTAATGTGAGGCATCTTATTCCTGGAGCTATCTCAGTGAATGCAGTAGGTAACAAAGGCAGGCATCAGTGCATTTTTGGGATGGTCCTTTTTGCTGATACTCAGCTGGCTGCCACTGTGGAGATGCTTTTCAGAAGCAGCCCAGTCTGAAACAGAAACAATGTCTGATTCATATGTTCAAAAGTAAATACAAAAGGTTTTTCCTTTCACCATCAAATGCCTGCTGAACTGTTCAGTGCTCTGTTAGTCTGCTGCTACTTGTCTCTGGCTTTTCCCCCTCAGGGAAAATTTTGTGAAGGTTGGCTTGACTGGCAGCTGAAAAATGCCACAGTAGAGTCAGGAGCAAGTCAGCCTGATGCAGATGTATTTCAGCTGCACCTTACTTTATTAAAAACAGTGGCGTCCCGAAATTCCAAAGCACGGAAGCAGAATGGGATTTCTAGTGTATTTAGAGGAGCTGGGCCTCTGGGACTGTTTCTACTCCTTCATCCCAAAGATGCACATTTTGAATAGCAGGATTCATCCTCTGTAACTTTATACATATGAACCAAAATCATCTACATGATATGGAGACATCTGAAGTTACATAAGTTGGTGTTTGCAAATGAGATGAATAGTCCTGTATTCCATCAGCCATACAGGGAGAGGAGGGTGGCCAGCTAATATCTAGCTGTGTTCAGTATAGGTTTCAGGGTTTGATCTGATCATCCTTACCCTTCATGTTGCCAGTCGTTAAGAAGCAATGCATATTAAGCATTAAAGATTTTCTTGTTTTCACATGTACTTTCAGGCCACGAATAAAAATGCTGTCCAAGAGTTCATTGCAACCATGAAGTCACAGGTGCACTTCAGCAATACATTTCTGTCTAAGAAATTCTAAACACTTGCAAATATGAGGCAGCACTCTTTGTCTCTAGTAAGATTGGGATGATTTTAAAGCACCTCAAAGGACATCTCAGGTGCCAGTTGGGAGTGTGTCATGGATTAACTTCAGCCAGCAGCTAAGTAACATGCAGCCACTCACATCCCTGGTGGGATGGGGAGGACAATCAGAAAAAGGTAAAACCATGAGATAGGAACAGTTTAATAATTGCAATAAAACAACAACAAAAAAACCCCCCAATATTAATTGTAATGAAGAGGAGAGGGAGAGGAAGCAATAAAACCTAAGGGGAAAAAACAAGTGATGCACAATACAGTTGCTCACCACCCACTGATCAATGCCCAGCCAGTACCCGAGCAGTGATCAGCAGCCCCCAGGCAACTCCATTTGTATAGTGAGCATGACATTCTATAGTGTGGAATATCCCTTTGGCTAGTCCTGGCTCTGCTCCCTCCCGGCACCTGCTCACTGGCAGAGCACGGGAAACTGAAAAGTCCTTGGTTTAGAGTAAGCACTACCTAGCAACAACTAAAACATCATGGTTTTCAACATGGTTATCAACATCGTTCTCATGCTAAATCCAAAACACAGCACTGTACCAGCCACTAAGAAGAAAATGAACTCTATCCCAGCTGAAACCAGGACAGAGTGTGGAAGTTGCATGTTGAAACAGGGCAGATCTGAGACACCATGATCAGAAGTGGGAGTATTTGCTGTAGCTTGTCAGCCCTAGACTTAGTCTAGCATCTGTGATATGACAGTTGAGATTTCTGTCCACTTCATATGTCTCAATTTTTGATCTGTGAAATGAGAAGCAGCCTTTTTCTTTCAGTTAAGTGCTTTGACTTTTACAAGGGAGAAATGTTAAACAAACAGACTGAAACCACTACAATCACGGGAATCCCTTTAACTTCAGGGAGACTTGGCTTATGGCCTATACCACATTGTATTGTACTGGCTCAATTAGAAAAAGAATAATGAATTAAAAGGTCACAGCTCTTTCAAATTACAATGCAGGTAAAAGGGTAAAATGTGTGTGGTGGGGTTCCTCTAACTGCCCTGAGCATTTGCCATTAAGTACCAATGGGAACTCTCCATCAACAAGTTCATTAATCTCCTTTTAATCTCATTGAGTTCTGAACATTTTCTGGAAAACATTTTCCAGAAATAATCTGCCCAGGCAGGGTGGGGGAAATGTTAAAACACACAAGAATCTGCGCAACAGGAAATAATGTTAGAAAGCTGTGAAAATCATTTCTCCTTTTGAAGCGTAATGGTTTTTAATTTTCTCATGCCCTGATCTCCCTGGCAACAATTTAAAAGTACATAAGCATTCATGAATCAAAGCTGTTCACGTCTGCATTTTTAATTATGTGTCATTGGATTGAAACTTTCCCTTTGATCTTTGCATTTAAAGGGATTTACGATTTTAATGATTACAATCCCCTCCCCCCTGAGGTCTATGCTTGTTATTGAGCAATGTCACAAAGGGGTCACTGTTGGACAGGGGGAAGACAGTTTTGTTAAGGATATTATAAGCATGTCTGAAACCTGCCTTATGCTCCAAGTCATGGAGAAGATCTCTGTGTGATGATGGGGCTTCCCAATGGTGGTGACTCTAGGCCTTTTGCTCTCGGCAAGACATTTAAAAACAGTGAGATAAAATAGAGAACAAAAATAACCTGCTCGCCCATTAAGCAGCCCTGTGCTCTAGGCAGCTGCCTGTCTTGCCCTGTGTAATGACATCAGAGTGACGTAGCATGGGCACCACGACAAATGGAGGTAGAAACACTCCTAGATGCTTGCTGTGAGGGTGGTTGGAAGCAGCTGATGCCTTTGAGGTGAATGAGGCCGTTCATCCTTGCCAGCAGAAATCAAACAAACAGAAGCACTTGAACGCTTTGATGCAAGCTGGGGGAACACACAGCTATTTCACTGAGCCTGTTTGGGAGAATGAGCTCTGAGGAGGCTGGTCGCAGCAGGGCAGAAAGAAAGCCTTGTGGTTAAAGCACAGGTTGAGGGTAGGGGTGTTAGACAGCCTCGAGGTACAGAGAGAGCTGGTGGTGGGAAGGTGGTGTAGTGGGTTTGGAGTGGGGAACACGTGTGGAGGCCTGGGGAGGGTGACAGCCGTGATGGCTTTTCTGTGTAATGCAGGGCTGCGGAGCAGCAAGGAATGAAATGTGTACAGAGTACGGAGACCCTACAGCTGTGAGTGCCATATAGGTGGATGACCTCAGTGCAGTTGCATGACTTCTTTGTTTTCTCATGAGGCTCATAAATGCCCAACTACATCCTATGTGTGCACAGCAAGATAACCCCCTCACCGCAAAAAAGACTGCCACGCTCACGGCTGGCATTAAAAGATGTCAATGGTTTCCCATTAGCTGTGTGTATGTGTGTGACTTGATGCAATGCGTAGCACATACTAGGTACTCTCTAATGAATCGTTCTTTCAAAGCTTTTTGCTAGATATTTAATTTTCTTGCTGAATAACAGTTTAAAGGTCATGTGGATCGGTGACACATGCAAAATGAATGCGTGTTACTTTTGATGTGCCTGTGCAAAATTAAGGCCTTGTGCAGACTGCTTTATATGCACAATGTTGTTGTATTTTCTGGTAAAAAAAAAATCAATAAAAAGATATTAAACTAAAAACCCTGAGCAGAATATTTTATGTCTTATTAAGCTACTTATGGGTTCAGCTAGGATGGCAAGGGTCCTATTAATCAATGCTTTAAGTTGACTTCATGGTGAGTTGATGAGTTGAAAAATTTGTTAAGATCCCTTTTTGTCTCTCTTTAGAGGGTCTTAATGTGGTAGATTTTGTGAAGTGAGCATACGTTTGTGCCATTAGCAATAAGTTAACATTGCATGATTTAACATTAGAAACATCATTTATTGAGCTTATACTTAAAAAAAAAAAAGCTCCTGTTTTCACTGAAATGTGCTCTATGATGATCCAATTTTACAATCATTTTCTCAGATGAAAAAATTCATGGTTACACTATTGACAGCTGCTGTTAAATTGCTCCAGATGGGATTACACTAGAGGTAGACTACTCATCTGCATAAAAGCTACAGGAAAAGTTCCTAACAATTTCAGTTGTGTTACTCAGGAAACAGTCATGTTTTTTAGAGCACAGGTACCATTTTTAGTCTAGAGAAGTGCTGTAGAGCAAGGATAAACATGAATCAAACTTTGGGAATCAGTAGTGATAGCAAGCAGGTGAGAACCAGGGAGGTAGAGAACCTGCAAAAAAGGAGAAAACTTGGGTCAGAGACTTGCTTGCTTTGTTGCATTTTTTTTTACTGAATGGAAGTATTCATAAGGTATGAGAGAGTAGCAGGAGCAACGGTTGAGTTTTTGAAGCAGCAGCAATCTATAGACTGTTTCTGCCCTAAGATAATTAGTGCCACAGTATAATTAGAGAGGAAAGAACAAAAGGAAGATAAGTATCACTGAGGGCTTCAGTTTAATTTACAAGAAAATCTAGGTAAGCAGCTAAATGTAATATACTCCTTTTAAAACATTATAGGTTGGTATTAGATTTTAGAGATCACTTGTTATCAGTTTGTAAGGGTAGAAACACTGATTCTGAGAAATGCATCGTACCTTTTCAAGTCTCTTCTTCAGATTGAATTTCCTTTTATTGAAATACGTTTTATTTAAGTACTCTGTGATTGAACTATAACTCAATTCTGTATCCTGAATAGGGTGCTGAACACTTTAATTAAGAGTAGGTGGGGAAGATTAGTCCATTGCAGTTCAGTCCCTCCTCTAAGCCCTGCACCCATATGTGGTCTGGTGTGTGGTCATGATTCTGCAGCAGAGAAGTCTCCTGCCACGCCTGTATTTATATTCTCAGGTGCAATTGCCAGCAAGTCCTGTATCTGCAAGGAGCCAGAAAAGGTGGATCTTGTTTCAAGGCTGGGAAAGGTGCTTTGGACCTGACTGATTTGTTCATTGCTTGCACTCATCTGAAGTCCCTCACTCCAGTTGTCTTCTGTGGCACATAGGAAATAAGTTGTTTGGAAAACCTCACTAAATCTGGTACTAAAAGCAGGATGGTCTTTGTTGGCAATGTCACTAGATGGGTTAAGCAAGCAATGAATTTGGTGCCCTGATTTTCCCCTTGCCTGCAGGAGTGGTTCTTCACGTAGCTGGTACAATGTGCCATCATAAGCTGTTGGCAGAATGTCAAATTGTTAGTAAATAGGTTTCAAACATTGTCTGCTCTGCCTTGCTTTGTCCTTTGATATATTATTATGGCATCTCCTTTTCCAGGTTGAAGATGTGAAATATACCGTGAGAAGGCTCAAAGCTGATGTACCTCAGGCTTGGAGCATCCCCTGTGTATGGCTGCTGAACTTCTTCCTACCAGGATTCCTCTAGAACACTCAGGAACTCCAAGTAAGCCATCATCAAGCAGTGGTCATTGGTGGTTCTGCAATACTTTTCTTTCCCACTTGTGCCTTATGAGCTTCCCTGTTTACTGCCTTCTGCTTGTCTCAATCTTTTGTTGTATTTTTACATAAGACTGTGGACTATAGGGGATGTTCAGTGTCTCATTTTCTGCACAGCTCCTATCAGCAAGGTGCTCTGTTCTTGACAGGAATACAAAGAATGATTACAACTGGCTAAAACCAAGTTGATAACACAGAACAATGCACATACTGAAAATCAGTCATATAAATTATTCAGCAAATTATTTTAAATAATTAGCACATTTTGGGAAAATAGTAAATGGGTGTTCAGATTTTGCAGAAAGAAAACACACTAGATTAACAGAAAAAAAATGTTTAGCTCAGGGCAGCACTTGTTTCAGTTAAGGTTGTTGTGGCTGGCATGGTGGCACATCAGAGCATCAGCCGTAAACTGTAAACAAGGATTCCAGGGTCCTCTGTTACACAGATGTAACAAAAAAGCCCACTGCTGCCCCAGAGCCCATGGGAATGGCAAACAGATAGTGAGATGTAGATGCTGAGAGGGATACAGTCCTGGGCTGGTGGGGGAGACGGCTATACACCACCACAAACATGTCACATGCTGGGAGAGTAAGTGTAGCTTTCAGCTGCTTTTAGGGAGGAATAACCCTCCTGCCCTGAGTAGTGTACACCTGCGTTTATGGGGCCGTTTTTTTGGGGGGGGTTGGTGGTTTTTTTTCTGCCTAGATTTGAAGGATTTTGAACAATTATTCAGTCTCCCGAATGTCATTAAACTAGTTTGAAGGAATAGCTTGGGTTGCCGGACATGAAAACCCCAGATATGTTCCCGGCGCAGTTCAACTCTACAGAACATGTGCAGTGAATTCAAAGCTACCAAACCCATGCTGAACACACTGTGGCTGTGCTGTATAATGCCTGTACACACAGGCCTGTTTGGGAAGTCCTGGTCACAAGAATGACATCTCCCTGCCCACTTCTCTTTCCTTGTAAACCCATGACAGGAAGAGAGCCGGTGGGCTCTGTTGCTAGTGGCTTTGGGCCTTGATCCCACACTGGGCTTGGTGCAGGGTTGTAATACTCTGCTCACAGGCAGTTGTCTTACAATACAGATTTCTGAACAAGTACAGAAACATCACTTGAGACCTCTGTGGAGGGTGTTCAGATCTCGTCTTATCTAAGGTTTCCAGTAGCGAAAGTCAAACATCACACTCCAGCCTTGGGTGATGACTTAGATTGATGAAAGAAAATTAAAACTTTCAACTCCCTGCCCTAGAGGGAGAACGTAATGATCCAGACCAATCCCACTTACCTCTTTGAAATTATTGTTATCTTTTCAAAGTAAGTCAATGATTTATGAGATGTTTAGTGGGTAGAAACCTCTGCAAACACTGGGCTGGCTAGGTTATAAATGATCTGTACACAACCTGGGATTTTTCTGGCAATTCATATGCTGTCCTATCTATGACTAGGGCTTCTTTCTCCAAGTTGCAGAGCAGAAATAAAAATGATTTGCTGTGCTTGGGTATAGCTTAGGCAATGGTAATTACTGCATGGAAAGGTACTCCACTTAATCAATGGGCTGATGCACAGCTCATTTGAGGTTTCTTCCTTTGCTCCCACATAAAGAAGAGAAAACTAAAACAGAGGAAACAAAACTGGCCACAAGGAAAAACATCCAAACTCATTACTGAACACTCACTGCACTATGAGTTATACAAATGCAGAAACACAGAAAATACAGAGGGGAAATAAGCCAAACACAACAAAGAATAGAAAAAAGACAGTTTCTGACTTGGAAATGCTCTAATAAGAACAGAAAGCAAAGGCCAGCAGGAAGGCCAGAGAGACAGGGAATGCAAAGAAACAATGAAACATGAAAATCAGTATAATAGGTTTACTTAGTTACAAGTATGTTTGAGATACAAACCAATTCACGGTAGAATAAGCAAGAAAGCAACACAGTATGCAAAGCTGATTTTTTTTTTCCCCCAGGAGAAGGTGGCATAGTATTTAGTTCCAAGAGTGACTTGGTGGGTTTTCTTTTGTGCTCTGATAGGATATAGGCAGTTAGAACTGCACCATGACCTTGGGCTTTTTACCTACATTGTGCAAAGAAGGCTTTCTCCTAGGGGTGATGGGACAAATCTGACAGGAAGCTCTGGGAAAAATGAAGCAGTTTGGTCAAAGACAAACAACTAAGTACACCATTGCTAGGCTACCTCTTTCTCTGGGTTTGGTGGTGGTTTGCTTTCCTCATTTTTCCAGCCTGCATGTTCTTAAAGCTCCTGACTGCTGGGGTCACCATCCCTGAATTCATATCTTTGACTGCAAACACTTGAGGTGCTCAGCCTGTGCCCATCAAGTTAGCATGTTCTTGGTGTTGTTCCTGATCTGTTTATGTGTTCTCTGTTAAGATTATAAGCAGTTTGTATGAAGAGGTGGAGGAGTTAGGCATCATATTCCACGTATGCAGGGATAAATAGAAGTCATGCAGTACATGCATTGCATTTGGGAAAAAAAGGGAAGGGAGACTCAGAAAGCTGCTGAATTTCTGGCTTTTCTGAAAATCAGGCTGCTGGTTAGTAAATCTGGATCATCAAAACAAGAAGTCCTTGTGGGAACTGTAGCTGTGCAGGACTTTGATCAACCCCCCAGTACAAAAATTCTCAAAGCTTTTGGATGGCATGAGTGAAAGTGGTGCGTCCTACTCATGGACATCTTATGAGTGGGTCAATCCAATACATTTTTGCAAAATGCTACTTACCCTTTAATGGAGGAAACAGATTAGTCACTTAGAAGCTGTATGAAATAAATGTGTGCATTATATATCTTAGCCTTATAAAGCTGAGAGACAAGATTCTGCAAATGTTAAACGCAATTGTTTTCTTTTCTGGTTATCCAACTGAAATGTAACAAAAATGTAGCTGGAAGCTGTAAAGACTCACACAGCATCATGATAGTCATGTAGGAGTGTTGTCAGAGGATATGAAAGAGACTAGGACAGTGGTGAGAAGTGTATTTTATTAGACTGATGTTGCTGGGAAAAACAAACACATTTTTCAAGCTCCAAGATGGGCATTTCTGGTAGCAGTTCCGTTTGTGTGTCATACCAATTCAGTCTGGTGCATGAATTCATGCGGAGGATAGGAAAGCAAAGTCCCCTCTCTTCCTCTCTCACTGTGGAATACTTCAAGTAGCCAAAATGAACTGCTGTGCGGGTCCTGACTTTGCCTTTTGGGGATCATCAGATTAAGGATGTTTGGGTGTAGACTCTACCGTATCTGACAACTTGTGTGTGCTCAGTATGTAGCCGTGTTGCATAGAAAATATCCTGATCTGCTTCATTGTTGAATGAAAGGTCAAACTCAAGCTGACATGGCTTTTCTGGGAGTTTGCTTCTCTGTGCAAAAACCACGACAGCATTATGCCTCATCACAGGGGTACTCAAGCTACAGAAATGTGATTGTCTCCTTGTCTAGGCATATAACTCCACGGACAAATGTGTGTGTAGTACACCAACTGTGAAAATGAGAGATCCCTCTGAGGCTTTCAGGGACATGGGTACAGTGTTCCAGCAATGTGCTGTGAAACAGGAAGATTCAGCTCACAGCACCCACAGGGGAAATCGTGTGGAAATTTTTTTCTTTTTTTCTGTTTTTTTCCTTTGCTTTTCTGTTTGAAAATTTTTTTCTTCTGGGCCTCAACACATGTTGAAGGTACCTAACCATAGGTACTCTGATTTGGAATTGTTAGCCTGCATGCCATAAACACTAAACAACAGCTATCCATTACACAGCACAACATAAATAAAATTGTACTTGTAAAAACATTCAGGTTTTAGGTTAGAAGTCTGTATTTTCTTTTTCCTGACTACCCTGGTTTTGAGATCTGCTTGCAGGGAGACGGGAATAGCACCTCATCAGTGATTCATTTCCTAATGAAATGGAAACTGGCATCAGGAAAGGAGGGGAAAAAAAACCCAACCTGGGAAAAAACCCGGCAAGATAAATGGATGGCTTTCTTAAAAGCATGCAGTGAAACAATGGGACTAAATGAGATACATTCCTGACAAAGATCTGTTCTGTTCTCTAAAGGTTTTCATTGTACCTAGAGTTATGTTTTATCTTTAAAAAGTGGTATCCTTTATTTTATGTGAGCTCTCTCCCCCTCACCCTCTTTTCTGCTTGCTGAGATTTAAGTAAGCTCTTGTAGTGCTCTATCTCTGATCAGGCTTAAAGATTTGGAAAGCCCTGAGTTTGCAAGGATAAAAAAGGCCTTAGTATCTAGACACTGATAGATCTGATTCATCACCTCGGGAGGACATTACCACACAGCCTGTGCCACAGATTGTCTTGATAACAAGCTCTGGATTTTTCTTGGCATGCATCTTCATTTAAAGGTCAAAGCTCTTCCAAAGAAAGAGGAATCCCTGGGTTAGGAAAAAAAAGAAGTGGTCACATTATCTCGACAAAGCCATAGTCTTCACTGAGGCCAGGGGATTTAGGGTGAGAACAGCGGGCCTGATTCTAGCTGGTGGTTTTGAGCTGCTCTGAGCTCCGCAGAGAAAGCAGAGCTGGAGCATGACTGGCTGGCAGTCCAGCCTGGGCTGGTTTGAGTGTCTGTCTGGAGCAGGTGGACTCAACTCCTGCTCCTTCCCCACTTGGGAGCAAACAAATGGCAAAACGGGGATGTGTCAGCCCTGGTCCCTGCAAGACCCTGGCCTTATGAGCGAGGAAAGATAGCTTAGTTCCGTGGATCCCCAGCCCTGCCCTGGTTTGATCTTGCAGAAATGAACACCTCCAGCTTTAGACTGAAATACCTTGGTCTTGTATTTCTGGTTTTCCTTTTCTTCCCTTGCCTTTTATATATAAGCAATAACACACTGCCTGAGATGTGCTAAACTTCATCTGCTCTTAATCAGGATACCTCCCTGGGTAGCAGTTAAGTAATGATGGCTGCCACTTAATGGGGATGGTAATTTTCACTTAATTGGGGTGTTTTCCAGTGCCTTAGACTTGTGTGGGTCTCTATGCATTGTCTGTCTCTGGCTACATATGACTTTTTAGCACCGAGGCACACAAACAGTACTTTCCCATCACCTTATCCTGTCGGCTCACTTGACCTTTCTGTAACAGGCAAGGTCAATCAATATTGATTGTTCCTCTACAAATTCCAGTGGTCAGCTAATAATGTAGTGATGCTTTGCTCTCTTTAGGAATTTCTCAGCCCCAGCAGACAATCATCTTCCTTTCCCCCTACATGTTGGCATTAAATTCACTAAGAACAGCAAAACAAAGCCCCTCTTATGATTCAAACCACCGATGGTACTGTGCGACAGAATTGAATTTCACCACCTAGCACCACCAGTGAAGGCCAAGCAAGAGGACCTGAGCTCCAGGAGAATGGGATTAGGAGTAGATCTAATTCGTTTCTCTAGGCTGGCCTGTAATCTGCCCTCTGACACCAGCTTAATCTTTTTATCACTCTGCACTGAAATTTCATGATCTGGAAAATGATTCCGCTGTGGAGCAAGCTGTGTGCGAATAACTGATTTGGTTTTGGTTGTGAGAGTGGATCAAAAGGAATCCAGGTTCACCATTTGACAGAGAATCAAAAAGCTAAAAACCAGTTTGCCATGTCATAAAGCATTAAAAAAATTCTAAACACTGATTTAAAAGTAAATAGAACTGAAGAAGTAATACATGGTTTGGAGCTAGAACAAAAAAGGAAAAAACAAAATATCACATGTTGACAGTTTTAGAATTTTTAAATTTAGATTACTGAAGTGACAATATTGAAAAAGCACTGCTTGCCTCAGCATCGCCTACTAGCCTGTCTGATTTAATTTTGAAGAGAAGAAAACTACCAGCGAATGGAAAACAACGATGTTTTCCCATGTGCTGATTAAATGAAAAGCCTAGAAGGCACTCCCACAATAGACAAATGAGCAAGTATATTTCTTTAATTGACATAATACCTGTAACAGGAAATGGTTATATCTTCACAATGTTTGACAATGCACAAAGGTTTTTAAGGGCTGGAGAGCCTATTGGAGACAGTAGTTGTCATAAGTAGATTCCATCAAGGCTTCTAGATATTTTCCATTTTAATCCCATCTGTAAAACATTGACTTTTCTAATCAATTGGAAAAGTAAATCCTCAGGATTTGCCAGATTATGTGTGAAATGCAATAGGGAGTACTTAAATATATCAGTAAATAAACAACACATAAATCAAAAACTAGAGGGGGAGTAAGCAGCACTCAGTATCCTGGCTACAATCCATGTTTATTATTTAACTTTAAAATGACAAATCAATGGCAAAATGGAATTAAGTAGCTGTGTAAGCACAGAAGTAATTTTATCAGTGTATGAGATGCTCATGTTTTACATTATACAGAACATGGTGTGTTTACTGAGCAAATGCAGAAACATCAGTGAGAGCTGGAATTGGAGCCAAGGCTGAAGGGAACAGGGATGCCATCTGAGAGATGAGACCCTGGGGACAAGTTTCTGATGGTAACAGCATGGACAATAATGGGAAAGTGATGCATTCAGGTTCTTTAGAGAAGATAATGAAACTTGCTTTATGATTTGAAGGTAGAGCTGAGCAAGGAAAGACCTTGTCTAGAGGTCAAGGCTGACACAGTCTCAACTAGGAGGATGTTTAAGCTCAACTGATGTGCTAGTGGATACAGCTGTAACCCTAGGACTGACCTTGATTAACTAATGTGTGTGTTAGAAGGCATTAATATTTTCTGTTATAGGGAAATTGTGTAAAAGTGAGGTTGCTCAAGCAGAGAGCTGGAACACAAGTACCATGTGAATCTGTAAAGATTTGGTGATGTTCTCTTAAGAAGTGCCCCCTTACAGCATAACTTGTAGTAGGTATCAGTTTCAACCATCACAAGCTGATTTTTTGGGGAATTCCTACCTTTGTTGTGGTTTAGTTATATTTTACACTTCATATAAAATCCTTCTTCTCAGGAAAAGCAGTGAAACTGAATTGTCATCTGTGTGTGCAGTCAGGGGAAGTGGTATTAGGAGCAATAACAAGGAATTATTTAAACATGAAAATAAACTTGTTATGTGATAGAGAAAGAAGTCATGAGGGTAGAAGGTAACAGAGATTAATTAAATCAGTAGTTGCTACTCCCAAAACAGTATTCCATGACTAAAAGGCCAGCATACTGTAATGGTGAACTGAGAATACATGAAAATCAAAGGCAAAATTTACAAAACTTGCCAACTTCAAGTTTTGCAGCTTATTAAAGTGATTTTTCTGCAGAGTCAGGTCTAATTCATCTTGACTAGTAGCAGGAAAAATCTCACTATATGTGAACATTTGCTATGAAACAGTCCAAAGCAGTCAACAGATGCTATTCATAGTTCTTAACTTGCCCAGTTTTCCCAGTTGCGTTGTCTGAAGCCCAGCTCAGATTTTTTTAAATTCAGCCTCAGCTTGGAAAGGTCTGTGGGTTGTGTTGTGGTTTCACCCCAGCCAGCAACTCAGCCCCACACAGCCCCTCACTCACACACACACCCTGGTGGGATGGAGGAGAGAATTGGAAGGGCATAAGTGAGAAAACTCATGGGCTGAGATAAAGACAGTTTAATAAGTGAAGCAAACACCACACACGCAAGCAAAGCAAACCACGGAATTCATTCACCACGTCCTATGGGCAGGCAGGTGCGCAGCCATCTCCAGGAGAGCAGGGCTCCATCACCTGTAACGGTGACTTGGGAAGAGAAATGCCATCGCGCCCAACATCCCCCTCCTTCCTCCTGCTTCCCCCAGCTTTATATGCCGAGCATGATGCCATATGGTGTGGGATAACCCCTGGGTCAGTCGGGGTCAGCTGTCCCGGCCATGTCCCCTCCCAGCTCCTGGTGCCCCCCTGCCGGCTCGCTGGTGGGGTGGGGTGAAGAGCAGAAGGGCCCCCATGCTGTGCAGGCGCTGCTCAGCAATAATGAAAACATCCCTGCGTTATCAACATCAACGCCGCTGCCAGCACAAATCCCAAACACAGCCCCATACTGGCTACTGTGATGAAAATTAACTCCATCCCAGCCAAAACCAGCACAGGTTGTTAAGCTATAACACACATTGAGAGTCTCACTGGACCTGCCTGTAACATGAAACTGAATCAAATGCCAGACACTGAAGTAGGCTCAGATGAAAACAGAAATAATAGGGGTGTTTTTATTGCTGCTGTCTGCCCCTGTGCCAGGCCAAACGTGATTTGTCCCTTACCTGAATGTCAGAAGTCTCAAAAGTTCACAGTAAGGAAGCAATACCATCGGGGGAAAAAAAGTGGAAGCCACCAAAAATGATGGCAAATCAGGAAATCCAGATTTCATCCTGAACAGGGGAATTTCTGGGGTCTGTCTTGCAAGAAATACTAAGTGTTCTGATTAACCCCTGAATGTGCAGCTGGAGAGCAGGATGGCAAGAGGGCTGAGGGATTGCCCTCTCCTCACCAGGTCTCCTATGCACTGCTGACAGTCAGATAAATGCTTTTGCTACCTTGTCTCTCTCCCCCACAATGTAAAAGTAAAACTCTACCTGTGACCCATGTTTTACTTTCCCCAAATCTTGCAGCCACTTTTCCCTTCCCCAGACCCTGCAGTCATGCTTGAGCCCGCTCCTGGCGAGCTGCTGGGAAGGGAAGTGTGTAACCGAGGCAGGAAGATGGTGTAGTTCACAGCAGCGAAGGGCACAGAGGGCACAGTTGTTTTAAATGAAGTAGAAAGGAAAAAGAGAACAATGACTCATTTTGCTAAATCAGTGATGGGATCTCAAAACTGTAAAACATCCCACATCATGGAATTTAGGGCTGTTACAGAGTTCTATTCATGTATTTTCGGTATAGGTGCTAGAGAATGGTTTTAGACAAGGAGAAAAGAAAGCTGGAGAGTAATTGAGGATTGACTACTAAATCAACAAACAGGCTTTCAAATGCTAGGGGCCAACAAATCACAAGCGAGTGACTGTTTGCTCTTTTGTTATGCTCTGTAGTAGTGTTTTATACCTTGGTAGTACCAGGAGGCTTCAGCTATGACTAGAATCTCCTTGGGCTGCATTAAGTATGAAATTTGGGATGTTTCTCTTTGCCTTCTAGGTTTTCTTGTTTGATTGCCCTGTAGTTGCATTTTCAGCTTTTCCTCTACAGTGATGAGGACCAGAAACTTTATTTCTTTGCTCAGAAGACCAAACAGCTGAAGCTGTAGAGGAAACACGAATTATCAAAGACTCTTAGTGGAGTCAAGAGAGCTGGCAAGGCTGACCTCCTTTCCTCTGTGTTTTTGTTTCAGTTTTTATTTCAAATCTTTACTTCTGTCTTCAGCAGTCGCTTTGGTTGCTGAAGCTCTTGGGGATGTACTTCAGTAGGTTTTGACCTTGGTTCAAGAGAGATGTGTTTTACTGATAGCTAATACTTGAATGTGGAAGAAATAGCAATGGTGTTACTGATGTGGCTATTTAAGGATATGAGAGATGCAGGGTTTGCAGAAAGGTTTAGTATCTTTTCTTAGCTGGTCTGATAGGGTTGGAAAAGCAGTTTTGGGCACAGCAGCCTTTTGTCAAATCATTCTTTCAGCCTAACAGTTGGATAAAAAGCGTGGACATACGGAGTCCTGTCCCTTGTCCTGGCTCTGCCCCTGCCTGCTCTAGGACCTGGGTCAAGTTCATTCCCCCTCTTCCACAGCTCAGTTTCCCAGTTCTAAGACACATAACACAGCTGAAAGTGTGCAGTAGCAGTGCTTGGTCTAAGGAATAGCACCTTGATAGGTCCTTGGCAGAAGACCTGAAATATCTTTTCTGTATTTCACACGGTCCTACTCAGCGAACGTACACTCTCTGGGCTCTGCTTTTCTAAGCCCATGACTTGATGTGTTCCTGGTGTAACTGATTGCTAAGGGAGGAGCAAAATGCCAAAAAGGTTTGCACCTTCACTGTGGCTTGTAGTTGCCTTGTTTCAGTGCATGCAGGTGTTCAGTGCTTTTATGTGGGTATACATGTAGGTGAATCTACTGCTCAGATCAGGGGTTGAGCTCATACCGCGTTGAAGTCCATCTCATACAATGGCTGTACAGAACGTCTGGCTGCCCTGTTCATTAATCATCTCTGCTGAAAAACCCTTTTAATTACATTATGTTCAGAATCCATAAAATATAATTAAAATATGTAAATCTATTATATTATTTAATGAGTACATTGAGACCTGAAAGTTTAAATTAGATGTAAAACTGATATGGACCTATTGCTATTGATTACTTATATTAATAAATCATTGCAGCTTTGGACAGGGATTTTTTTCCACTACAAGGTGGGAATATCTTTTTTCTTTTTTTTTTTTTTTTTTTCCCATTTCATCCACCAATTCTTATATTTATGCAGTCTTTTAAAACTGCTGTGGCGTGGTAATGAATAACTATATAACTTTTCTGCAACTAATATCCATTCTTTAGCATGATTTCTTCAAGTTCTGTTCCATTCTTTTGCTCCTTCTTGGAAGACACGGCAGATTGCTAGCAATACAAATGCAGTAGCGCAAATAAGCCCCAACCCCTTCTCGCAGCATTTTAGTTACAGATGTTACATCAGACACATATTTTAGGATTAGTATCATTTTCCAGGAGCATGAGATGCCAGTACAGTGGAGTTAGAGCAATAAAACCTGATGATGTAGCAGACTTGAAAGTTACCCTAGCTTTGAGCCTTTTACACTGGGGGAGGAAAATTTAGAACTAAGGGTGTTGCTGGCCCTACTCTGGGAAAGACTTCTTTACTATTTGATTATAGCTTGCTGGGTGTTACTGAACATCTATCGTGGTGTAGAGCCATGCAGGCTCTAAAGTAAGAAGTAAAAGTTTTATTTAGGATATTGTCTTCATATTGACTGCTTTTCCCTCTACTTAAATACATTTTGCATCAGACATACGTTGTTTGTTTCATGGTGGAGGCTTTTCTAGCAGAGTTTGAAAAGGTAAGGGTGCTCCTTTCCCATGGAGACTGAGCACTGGGCCCTGCTGGGCAGCTGCCATGCTGGGCAGGCTCTGCAGGGTGGGCAGCAGGGGATGGGCATACACATACAGCCCCCTCTTGCCTGCCCGGCTACAGACCCCGCAGTCCTGCTGAGCCGCTGACAGTGAAATCCAAAGGATATTTCACAACAGATTATAAGTATTTGAAACCAGAGCAAATGTCAGGCTGCTCGACAGCAAAAGATAGCCCTTTAGCACAGCCACCTGTATTACCTTCCATTTTCTTGATTTGGCAAGATCGCAGGCTTCAACCTCATTTAATACCTTTCCTCTGCATTTCTTTCCTGTAGGGTAGACATACATCTCTCCCTTCACTTGTGCTGCACGGCTCACCAGCTGCATGCCAAAACTTCCAAGGGAAATATTCAGGAGATGAGAAGTCATCAGAAGCAAAGTACCAATTTCATGTCAGGCAGTGTGTCAGTAATAGGAGATAAAACAGCCCTTTCACCTGTTTAAAACCCTGATGCCTACTAGACATTCAGATCAGCACTTTGGGCAAGTTTTGTATTTTCAGATACCAAGGTCATATTCTTAAAGATAGGCATTTAAATTGCATACAAAAATATGCAGGCAGGGGTGCAAAGAGGTAATTGCGCGTATGAAATATGCAGTTGCAAACACCCACTGGGTAATTGTGCACTCACAAGCATTCAGCTGCACCTGCAATTTCCTGATTTCCTTTTGGAATGACTTGTCTCTGCCTGGGTGTGTGTGTTTGGCACATTTCTTCTCTGCGCTTGAAACTGTGGCCCAAAGCACTGTGTTGCTGTTTAGCACAGATTTAAGCTTCTGATTTCAAAGCTGCTGTAATTAGTAACTTGCAGTCAGTGTACTCTACCAATTCTTAGCCTACTGGGATATTACCAGACTTTATTGTTTCTTTCTGTCTTTGTGGAACTTCTGTAAATCTTTTCTTTGATAGCAGCTAGGGTTTCAAAGCTGCCCACGTTTGAGCCAGAGGAAACTAATAATGATCTAATTAATGAAAGATGTTTTTCTCTGCACTGCTGTATTTTATCTCTTCCCCAAAGACTTGTTGGTGCAAGCCAACCTCAGGCACCAGCTAGATCCTTTTTTCTCATCTATTTGAGAAATACAGAGATACATCTGTATATATCTCATGTTGTTCTCACTTGAGTGTGTAAATCTTGAAAAATCTTCCCAAGTGTAACGTGGATTTAGGAAGTAGCTTTGTTATTCCCAGAAGATTTTTCTTCCAGCTAAGATTTGTTTCTTTAGCTCAAACCACAAAGCCACTTTAACTCTCCCTAAAAGACTTAAGTCTGTGTAAGCTGCAGTGTAGGACATACTTCTTATCCCCCAGTGGGTATTCATTGCCCCTCTCCTCCTGCTTTTTCAATTTCACTTTCTTTTTATTAATTAATGAGCTCCTTTAATTATTTATAGAAGCCTTAAAATGCATCAGGGTTGGATTCCACAGTCTTTTCCTTGCCGTATTGCACTGTTTTGCCACAAGAAGGGCACAGATTCCTTCCCAAAGGCACGAAGGGTGTTATCAGCTTTAATTGGCAGTGCAGTAACACAGCATTGTGCACTGGGTGGAAAGAGGGGCGTTCCTACTGTACATTTAAGATCAGTGAATTTTCCTTTACAGCTCTTCGGGGCCAAATAGCACTGGGTAGGGCCTTGACCATCCTCTTGCTTATGTTAGGCTGGTACAGGACAAGTTCAGTGGATTGTAGGTCTGTTCTCTAATCCACCCAGACAGGCCATATCATGCTGCATGAACTGGCTGCATGAGAGGCATTACAGCAGTGTGATTTTTTCCCCCTCTGTACTCCTACCTGATTGCATTCTAGGGTACTCATTTCTTTATCACAGGGTTGATAATGGGATTGCTTTTTTTTAACTACTCCTTTGGCAGACCTGTTTTACACACACTTTGGAACCCAGCCCTTCAGTCCAGCTTTACCATCCTCAAAACCTTCCCTTTTCAGCCTTGGCTCAGAGCTACTGAACTGGCCTCCAAACGTACCTGAAGTGTTAAGTCTGATACCATCCACCCACAGAGATGCTGGGTAGTGTGGGGAGAGGGACAAGGAACATGCCAGCAGAAGAGAAGGGAGCACTTCAGTGGCAGAGATTCAAGCTGGCAGGCAACTTGTGTCACTTTGTGGTGCTTTATGACCTTGAGGCACTGTCTCAATAAATCATGCCAAGTAATTAAAAACATAATTTAGAACTTAACTAGCATGTCAGAACACTGGGTATACACTGATGATGCCTTTCTGTTTTCCTTCCCTTTCCCCCCCATGATTCTGGGCTCCAGTGGAGTGAAACCACCTACTGAAGGCAAAAACTCAAACACAATTAATGGCTTGCTGCCAGCTGCTTAAATACAAAGGAGTTGATCTAGCCCAGCTAGCTATCTGCAGGTGCCCAGGAGGCTCCTGCTGTACATTGAATGGCCTCCTCTGACACTGCAAGCAAAACCACAGGTTCTCCTGCAATATAAATGTTTCCTTACTGGTTTAAATAGAAAGCAGATGTGTCTCATTTACTTGCAACTCTGAACACTGAGACTAGTAGCGAGGCAAAAAAATGGTGGCAAGGTATGGCATACTTCAGAAAAGAAAAAAAAAGGCAATGATAGAACTTGGACAGAAGTTGCCAAGTCAAGGACATAATTTACCTGTTTGTTAGATTCTTAGAAAATAGATTTTCATTGGTGACAATGGGCAAAGAATTGCTGGGTTTTGGGTACCATTTGTCCCCATCCTCTGGCTCAGCACAAAGTGCAACACAGCTGAATTGCCTTGTCAGCATTAGGAGTCCCAGCTCTCATGTTGGTCTTTTTAGCAGTGTTATGGTAGTGGGGTCAGGGTGTAAGAATGAGAGGACTTGCTGCCCCTAAGAGAAACATTTGCAGAAGGAAGAGCAGAAAGTAAGAGCTGCTTCATTAGACTCTGAGGTGTGAGAGAGTGACTTAATCTGGGACAGTGCTGAACCATGCCTGTGTTTCTGGCAGGTTCAGTCCACACCATCCTTTTACCACAAGAGACAAAACAAATGCAGTAACAGAATAACCCAGATGTTGGAACTCTGGTCTGGACTCCAGCTGTTTGGTACGTGAGCAGTCTGCCTGATCTCTGGGGGAAGGCTGATGCAGAGCTCAGTTGCAGGCAGAGACACCAGATCTGTGGAGCAGGTATAGGACCGAAACAGCATTTAGCAGTGCCTTATTGTCAGGATATGGCTGTGTATGTCTGTGCAAAAGAAGCTGTGAAATAAAGCAAACTAAGCTATATTCCTCAGTGGGCAGTGTCTGATGGATGAGCATGCTTCTGTATTACTCTTGCACTTGTTTGTAAGGGAAAAAAAGTACAGAACATAGTGTCTCTCTCTCTCACACACAGTTCAGTTACTTTGGCAGAAGGTCTCACTGGTTTTCTTTTACAAATTAGGCAAGTCAGAGAGGATATTCTCACCTTTCTTTAAGCTGTGCTGGAGCCTCTCGCCACCAGCTGTTTCTGTATTGTTACCGATCCCTGCCATTTTGTGGGGCTGCAGCAGAGCTTATTTCTGCTGGTCGCCACCCTGCTGGCAGTTAATCGCCTGAGCACAAAACCAATCACACAACAAAAAACCCAAAGAGCTAATTAATTTTTAATTTGTGTAATTTAAAAATCCGTTGCATCTTCTTGCAGTTGGATTCTAAAGTGTGTCATTTCCTCAGGCAGGGGAGCAGCCTTTCCTGGTTTTGGGCAGAAGACCCCGCTCTCTTATCAAACCAGTACCATGCTGGGTAAAACCTGGTGCAGCCCATCTGGATCAGATTAAGTTTGACTTAATTCTTTTTTCCTCTCTTTTTGGCAAGAGCTTTGGTACTTCATTTATTAAAACACAAACTTGACTCCATGCTGTAATTGCCCAGCTTGACAATGATAAATCTTATAAGCAGGTTTGCTGTTTGCATGCTTGAAGTAATGATTTACATTCATTCACTCAAAATTTTAAGGCCGTAGTTTGTTTTTACAGCTATGTATTTGGAAGCCAGTGCAACAAACTGAGGAAGTGTGGTGTTCCCCTCTGGTGCCTGTTCCAGTGGGAGGAAACAGCCTATACCACCTGCCAGAGAACAGGGTTGCCTTTCAGTTGAGGAGCAGAGGTCCGTGCTGTGCTACTGGATGCAGCTGGAGGCAGCAGGCATTATGCGAACCTTCAAGGGATGTCTGCGGTATGGTTTTCTTTGTACTGTTCTGTGACCATAAATTTCACAAATGTTTATGGTTTGAGCTGATATCTCTCATGCCTGGTTGATGATCAACGAGTTGTTAATTTGGAAAGTTAAAGCAGAATCTATTTAGTTTGTGTTGCGAGCAAATAATTGCCTGCATGGTTTGAAGTAAAATCAAGCCCTTATTTTGGATGGCACTTAGACCAGCAAAGTGCACCAGGATATTAATGTAGCGTACTTTTTCAGCTTCATGCAAATATGACAATTAGGCTATGGCTATACTACTTTTTTTTTTTGACTATACTACTTTCTAGTGTAGTTGTCTGCACTACGCAGCCTGGGGTGTTATGTCAATAATTCCTGTAGTATTGGGTTTGAATTCAGGCCTGTTCCAACTGCTGAGCGCTGGTTTCCCTGCCAGCTGATACAGCTTGCCTGGCTCTGGGGATATCTAAACAGGGAGCCTGGAGCTACCATGCTCATATGGACATCCTTGTAGTGCCTGGCTGTGACACAAACAGCATAAATATGGAAACAAATCTCAGTGAGGACTAGCTGCTTGGCCTAGCTTGGGGAGAAAAGAAGAAAGGCCTTTGCTGTGCCACTAGGAACAAGTCAAAACTCCAGGGGTACAGAGCTATCTTCTAAATTTGGAACTGCCAGTTCTGCCTATTCGGGAACCCTGTCATCTGCAGGGTCTTAAATAGAGGATAGGGGAGCCTGAGTGGAAGCAGGCACAGAGCCATGGGAGCGCTGGGGACACACTGATTCATTCCTGTCTGCTCCTGTGACCAAAGGTGCTGTAGACCTCGCCTTTGGATTTCTTTCTGCTTATTACAAAGGTATAGTAATCATGGTGAAGACAATGCAGCTCCCAAACAGAGGCTCCATTGGCAATTTTCTGGCAATTCTCAGTGGCACAGCAGGGCAGCTAGTCCACCATCGTGCCTGATAACCAGCAGCAACCGCCTGACTGTCTGTATGGCTGGGTGAGATCATTAGGGATGCTCTTCAAGTGTTCATAAGCACAGAGCCACCGCTGTGGGGAAGCCTTGAGCCTGAGAGCTGCAAATCTGTTACTGTATGCGCCTGACGGCTGTCTCAGCCTCTCTTACTGCTGTGTTTGTAATGCTAGATGTGAAAAATTAGCAAGCCTCCCTTCATGCAAACAGTGGGAGGAAGTCTGCCCCTCCTGATTTATGCAATATGAGGAGCAAAGGCAGAATGTCAGATTATCAACAGGACAAGGTTTTCTTGTGCTTTCTGCCTGACTCAATGCATTTCACTGATGTCACAGATTTGTATCTG
Organism: Falco punctatus; assembly: GCF_963210335.1. NCBI lineage: Eukaryota > Metazoa > Chordata > Aves > Falconiformes > Falconidae > Falco > Falco punctatus. Next base: position 103,208,373 of record NC_137580.1, on the reverse strand, counting down.
AGAGGGTTTGATCTGTTTGGGTTTGCAGACGGGTCCTCCAGTCATACTTCCAAGGTGAAATATTGAGTGACTTAGCTCTGGATTTTATTGATCCTATCTCCTTTGGATAATTTTTTACATAGTGCTGATTCAGACCAGTGGAGTCCTGAGCATGGTAGGTGCTCTGGACAGAGCAGTGTTTGGTGTTTTACTGTCAAAATCCTAGCCAAAGGCATGCTGGACTCGGCGTATGGCAGAGGCGTTTGCTGGCTGTTCCCCAGCCTTGTCTGGAGGTGGCCAACACTGGAGCAGCACTTTACAGCTGATGTCTTTTGTTCAGGAAGACAGGATATTTGTTTAAAGAGGAGCTACCATGATAATACTTCAAAGTCAAGCAATTCATTTCAATGGGGAACAGGAATATGACACTGACAGCAGCAATGTGAGGCTCCCACAGCAACCACAGCAATATGCCTCAAAATCTGAGCAGCTGACATTCATCTCCTGTAGGCTGAAAGGAGGGGTTGCCCGAACCCACCCTCTTCAGCCTATTTTCCTCTCCCATCTGTGGACCCCAAAGATGCTAGTTACATTTCCTGCAGAGCCTTAGTTATCACTCAGATCTTCAAGTCAGATGGAAAAAAAAATAATAATTGTGCTTCACTGAGCCAAGGGAAGAAGAAAAATACGAGATATTCAGAAGTATCAAATGCAAATATTGGCTTGCCCCATCCCCCCAACATTGGTTGTTACTGAAAAATCAGGGAAGTTTGAAATGCACTTTGTACACAGACTCAGCATAAATAATGCTACTTTGCATTTCATCAGCCTTATTTTCCCCATGGGTTCACTGTCATCTCTCATTTAGGCACCACAGGGATGATCAGCTTCAGAAAGAAGTTGAGATGAAAGGCACCAAAATATGAGTGGGTAAAAAAATTCCTGACACTCAAGAGCAATCCAGAAAATTTTCCACTCCACAGGTGCATGAGCACTGGGGAATCAAGTCAATCTTTTTTTTTAAAGGAAAACTTTTTATGTATCAATAGTATAGAGATTTTATGAAGTCACATTTTGCTTTTAGAGTGTTTACTGACAATGCTTGGTGTTGTCTGTGACACTAGATGCAGTACTTTTGTGATCACTGTGAAACTGGGGATTCCTGTGCACTGGAGGGAGAGACACAGGCAATATATTAATAATTTTATATTTATTTAATTTTTATTTTATAGCATGTTTAATGCTATAAACTAATAACAGCTATGACCAACAAGGAAAAAAAAGGTAAATATAATGGCATTCAGATTAAAAGAGATGCAGTAAGACAGAAGGATACTTGTGTGGCTGTGATATCTCAGGTGGGGTTCAAATCTGGGTTCACCTTCTATCTTCCAGTTTGGCCCAGTGCAAGTCAATCTCTTGTGCCCCAGTTTCTCCGTTGCCAAACAGTCATTGAAATATCCCTTTCTGTCAGGCATTGTCTGCAGTGACCACCTGGACAATGAACTCTTCAGAAGTGTATGCACTCCTGAGAGGCACTTTGCAAATCCTGCCTGGTAGAAGAGGAGGAGAAAAAGGCAGATGTAAGTGTAGGGCAACAGCAGAGGTGGGAGCAGAGAGGCAGGTGTAGCCTGAAAGCCAAATCAGTGACTTCAGGGGAAGACCCACAAGCCTGAATAAGACCAGGACCTGCTGACCACAGAATGCAGTGACAGTGGCCGGCGGCTGTTCCACATGCAGAGTGAGGATAACCTGAGGGGTGCCTGAGGAGGGAACAGGCCCACTCACACACGTGGAGCACAAAGAAGCCTTGACTTTGAATGGGGCTTACAAGAGAAAATACAATGACTAATAATACTAGACAAGTGATTAAAAGTACCCTGACAGCAACAAAAAAGGGATAAGGTGAGATCAATTCGTATCTTTTCAATAGAGTCTGGTACATGTAGATGTGCACAGAATAATTTTGGGAAAGGTGAACAATACTGCAGCAGCTAAATATCTCCACTTCTATTTGTTTTATATGCAGTGATCTTCCAGAAGGGGATTCATTCAAGACATCTGAGTAATATAGCAAAGCTAATCCACGCATGGTTCAGTAAAAGGTCACTATACTGCATCCTCCAGAAGAGATTTATATACCTCAGTATATGTACGTTTTTCTTCTTATTTGGCTGTGTGTTTATTCTTTCAGGGAATGGTGTGTTGTAGGTCAATATGAGGTGCCTCTGGAAACTTCTAGATGCAGAGAATTACTCAGGCTGCCAGTAGCAAGTTTTTATACAGTATGGCTTCCTTCTGTATTGAAATGGCTTAGGAGCAGCTTTCAGACACCCATCATGCATAATGCTTTCAAATATATCATCCAGGCTGTGTTCTGTGTCCACTTTTATAGCTATAGATGGTGCTTAGTCAGGCAGTTTGCACAAGGTCATGAAGTTAAGTGGCTAAGTGAACATCTTCAGACCAGCATCCTTATTAGTTCCCAGCCCTGCCTTAAACACATATGGCCAAAAAGGGTCAGGTTTTCCTGGTGGCATCCAGCAGATCAGCAGTTGCTTCCCTTCCTTCCTGCTGTCTCCTGTAGCAGTGAGTATCTGCCTTGTACAGGGGAGCGCGGGAGGAGCTGCACCCTTTCACATACCTGCCCCAACTCAACCTTCAGCTGTGCTGAGCATCCCAGTCTTAGGCAAAGCCAAGCAGAAACCCTTGGTGCTTCTTTCTGCTTTCGCAGTGCTGCACATCAGGCTCTTAAGATCTCATAAAACCCCTACTAAAGCATTCTTTATAGGATTGTCTGTTAAAATGTTTAATTTAGGGACTATCTGAGAATAATTTAGCAGCTGATTAAGAGATATACCAGTTCTGCTCTTCCAGGATTGATAATCCATAATGTGCATATGTTATTGTAGCAGGGTTATGTTGTGGGTATGGAGTAGCAGCAGCATCTTCTTCTGAGCCTGGACTATTTGCAACCTCGATTTTGTCAGCCTAATGATAAAATTAAGTACTATTTTAAGGACCTTGCTGGTGAGTTGTCTTTCTGTCAGAATGAAACTGCCTTATGCTAAAGATATTCCAGGGAAGTAGAAGTCGTATCCCTGATGGAGACTAACTCTGAGGTAGATGGGAAGACATCAAGAAGAGAGCATCAGATTAATTTTTTAGCCACTAAAAATAATTGTTGCCCTGCTGTTCACCTGGAGGAGCCAGTTCCATTGCTGAAGCACAGGGGAAATTATGAGATGTGCTGGTTACTGTTATCATGGCATAAAACAAAACTGTGCTTCCTTTCTGGAGCAGTTTCCCCTGTGTGTGATCAAAGTGTGATACAGCCAGACTGTGCCCAGACTGTGAACTTTATATCCTGACCTTGAGATGACTCAGGGCTACAGAAGCAAATACCTCTGTCACCAAATGTGCCCCATATCCATTGACTCCAGCGGTTTTGTTCTGTGTCTTTTCACAAACATCTTTTTGATTATGATAGTGCTATTTACAAGGTTATTCTTCTCATGACTTTGTCCCCCCTATCAGGCAATATCTTTGTCCTCAAAGGTCCAGAGGTTGGAGCTTTCATATTTTAGGAGCTCTCATTCTTTCTCATCTACTCTCTGAAAAACAACTTCTGATCAGTCATTTGAAATCATCGATTTCAAATCTCATTCTGCTACTTGTGCCCATTACATTACTACTACTAATAGCCCCTGGGTCTTGCAGAGCGCAAGATCTTTAAATCAGACATCAGTTTCAATATCTTTATCCCTGTTTATGTATTGGGTAAACTGAAGTATAAAAAAGAAACTTGCTTTAAGATGTTAATGGTCATCTGTGGTACAGACAGCTTTTAAAGAGTTGAAATATCCAGGTGCCTTTCTGATCGGCTGTCCAGTCAGTACTAGTTTTGGGAATTCTGGGGGGGGTGGGGGCAGGAAGTCCAGGTGCAGATATATACCAGATACAAAACAGATCCCTGTTATTTCTACAGATTAAAATAATAAAGGAAAATACTGGGAAAAGAACTGATCAGTCCAAAGTTACTACAACATTGTCATCTTCATGTGAGCTAACTGTTCAAATTCCCTTTGAAGCCTGCAGAGAACAATGGACTTTTAAGGCACGATTCCACTTCTACAGTGGGAGTCTAAACGCAGGATGAATCAGCTGCTCTGGGAGTGCATGTGCTTCTCCTTTGGCTGAAACCAGGGTGAGGTGTTGACACGCGCACAGGAGCTGTTGTTAGAGGAGAGAGCCTCCCTCTCCCCTGGTCTGAGGGCCGGCTTGCTGTTGTCCACAGGCACAGGTCATGTAGAATTGGAAGCAGGGCTTACTCTGCAGTTCTGCCCTGTCCCTTGTCCCCTTCATCTCCTTTGAACATACAGCAGCAAACGATTACTGGAACCCAAACAGCCTGGGAGAAACCAGAGAGCTAGATACTTTCCATTTAGCCAAGTATACGATTTGAAAACAAACAAATGCTTTCTTTAAAACAAATCCAGTACAGCAATTTATTTGCAAAATTCCTGGAGTGGAGCAGAAGCCACATAAAAGCTTTGAGGCTGTGGACTGAACCAAGGGTATGTTGTATTTAGCAGATGTGAATAGATAAGCCACAGGGGGAGTATAAGGGAAGGAAAAAATACATTGCTATGGTTGGGAAGACAGCACGTTTATGTCCATGACGTTTCACCGACTTCTCCTTTTCTGAACATAACACTGATCACATTAGTAAAGGATGCCTCACATTTAGTGATTATTGCATTAGCCAAATGTAGAATAATATTGAATCCCTTTCATCAGTGGCCCCTTGCAGACCAAAAGAGCACGGGTTATAGAGCAGAGCCTGTGGGGTAGCTGTGCTGTGGTTTGGGTATGTTCAGGGGAATGTTGTCACCAGAATCAAAGTGCCACTGTTTCTATGTTTGTTCTTGTTGTTTGCAGAGCTGTTGTGATTAATTATTGTTTCAGGAATATCCCATGGGCTGTGGCACAGAGCAGGCCTCCACAGTGCTAGACGTTGTGCAAACACAGAAGAAAATGTTGTGCCAGTTGTTTCGAGGTTGCAGTTTGCACTGTGGTTTGGTTACTTGGAGCTACGAGCTTTTTAACCACATCAAAAGCATTTCCTGTCATTGAGAAGCACTGGTTCTGTGGGAAACCTTTGTCCAAAGCAGCTGTAAAGACAGCATGACTTTGGGAAAATCAAGCCTAAGCCCATCATTTTGAAGTGGTCTAAACCAATACAGCAATGATCTTTCATGTGAGCTGCAATTTTGGACCTAAATATTTGACCTTGGAAACTTAATGACTGAATATCAAAGTGAAGAAAAGAAGTTTTCATCATGAAGAGTGTATGAAAAATTAGCAACTCTTTATTCACACTCTTCTTGCAGGACTCCTCCCCATACTTAGAAATATTTCACATCATCTTTGGATAGACATCAATTTTTTATAATATCCCAGGTACGCACTTGAGTCAGCTAACTAATGGAGAATAGTCTGGCTGCTAATGGACTGAGCAGATGACCAGGAACTATTCATTTACTAAGATAAAACCTCTGTCCTCTTTTTCAGGAAAATTCCTACCACAGAGGTGGTTAGATTTATTAGGGGAAGATGTATTGGCCTCAGTTTGCTGTCGTGTTTTTAGAGTAGGGTAAAGGGTGTGTGAGGATGAATTCAGGTGCTGTTTTGTTTTATCTGATAGAATCTGCTACTGCAATGAGGGAATTAGATTTTCTGTCTCCTCCAAAGTTTGTTTGTGGATTTGTGGGACAAGAACAGTCTGATGCAGGAAGCATGATGGAACCTGAGAGCACCTTGGGGAAGACAAGATGTCAGAGGGTGCTTGCTTTCTAGGCTAGTTATTTCTCTCCCACTTGGTGCTGCACACATTTTAACTGAATTGCAGCAATTCAGACATCTACAGAACAGAGTTTGTCATAACTGAGGAAGTAAGTCCCATCAAGAGAAATACAAACAGAAGGAAACTCCGTTCCTGAGTTCACTCATCATCATAAACACTTCGCACTTTCCTGGACTCTCGGAGCTCTCTAACAGTGTAAATGCAGTGGGAATCTTTTGCTTGTTGCTGACATGTGGGTGTTTCTATCATGGAACCAAGCAGCTGCTCACTGATTGCAGTCTTTTACTGCAGTGTTTCTCCATGCAAAAAGAGGTGAGGAAGAATCCGGCTCCAACTAAGTAGGGAAATGGAGAGATGCTGGAACTTGCAGTGGGTTAGATCTGTGCCATGATAGCATTAATTTGCCCTGATGTGTCTATACTGATAGGCTACAACTACTGGGGTGGAAGAGAGTTTTGCATATATATGGTAGCCAGCATCTGTATTTCAGGAGAAATGTAGGCATCTGTGTCTATCAGCAGGACACTTAGTTCACTACTAGTCCGGATATTTTGTTGTTAACAGAGGCCAATTTATTGACTGAGAAAGGAAATGCATCAGGAACTGGTACTGAATATAAATTGAACTCTCTGCTTTTTAGGCATCTGCTTGGTTTCATTCTTATGAAGGAACAAGTATGAGTGAAAGAATTTATATTAAAATTTATATTTCAGATTATTAAAGCCTACTTCACAGACTGCAGATATTACTATCTAGACCATGGTACCAGATAATCTCCCAACAGGGAGTGGTGTTTGAACCATGAAATGTCAGTGTTCAGTTGTAGGAAGAATGAACTCAGGGCTTTGCAGGTCTGTGTTGGAAAGTTTAAGTTCTTACTTGTGAATAAATATAAAATATTAATTATTGAAGGATATTTTTGAGGGGATGTAGTCCAACAGTGGATGGTTGTAAAGCAGCTGCCTCATGCCTTCAGAGGAAACACCATTATAAAGGAATTGTAGTAGGTAAAGAAAAAAATACATTCTTTGAAATAAAAATAAATCCTTAGAAATTAGATATGGCTGTCAATACTCTGAGAAAATCTCTAACCAAATTAATGCCATGATAAGTATATTTGTTGTGGTTTTAGTGGATTTTGCTAGGGAGGCATGCCTAAGAATTTGTAAACACTATTTATTAAATCTGATGGAGGGGAAAATTTAACCATATGTTGGTAAAGCATGGAGTGAGCATGCTCTGGCTTGCAGAGTATTTCATTATCGAAGTTACTGCTCTTCCAGAACACACTCATCTCCAAGACTGAGGTCAGGGAGAAAGTAATTCCTCTCGTAGATGGCTTGATAAAGTTAGAAAACGGGTCAGTAGCTGAGATTGAAAAGGATGTGGTAACTGAAGGTTCCCTGAGGGGCAGGAGGTGAGGGGAGGCGGAGGGCAGCCCTGGGCAGCCCCTGGACGTGGTGGGCCTCGCTCAGCATGGTGCTCTGCAGATGCCTGGCATGGGCTCTCTGCAAAGCGAGGTGAGTATTAGCTTTATCTGAATGGTCTGTGTCACACTTCTGTGTGTGCTGGCCCGTTGGTGTTGCTGGCAGCTACCCTGAAGAGGGAGGGGTTGGTTGGAGAGGATAAGCTGGAGAAGCTTTGTCTCCCCTCCACAGGCCGTTAGGAGCATTCCCTGGCTTAACCCAATCCAGCAAGAACGTGCTCGTAATCACAAGGCCAACCTTTTAGGTTACCGTTTCAAGACAAGGAGCTCCTAAATTGTTTTTAGCTACTTCTCACCTCTCCCATAGGCCTGTCCTGGCATTTTCTGTCTTGTGCATTTACAAAAAGAACATTTACAAAGGACGAACTTCTTTACCCTGAGGGTGGCAGAGCCCTGGCAGAGGCTGCCCAGGGAGGCTGTGGGGTCTCCTTCCCTGGAGGCAGTCACAACCCAACTAGATGTGACTCTGTGCACCCTGCATGAGGTGACCCTGCTTTAGCGGGGGTTGGACTGGATGGTCTCCAGAGGTCCCTTCCAGCCCCCACCATGCTGTGGTTCTGTGAAAAGCCTGCAGTACTTTTCCATAGATGCCATGGACATGTACAGCACTACCAAGTGCACAGGGCCTTTCTGTGGATGTAAAAGAAAGGGAGAAAGAATCCAGCGGAGAGGTTTCTCTCAGGACATGCACATGCATAGACACACTGTTACTGCTTAACACTTCTGTTTCCTCCAGGATTCAGCCTCTGGTTCATGCCTTTCTAATGTTTTATTTAACCTCCACTTAACCTTCCTCTTTAACCATCTGCTTATTTACTGACTCCTACTTCCTTACCCTCAGTATTCCCTTCAGCAATCACTGCTCCTTATTAAACCTTTCTTCTTCCTGCCCCAGAACCCCATTCCTTTCCAAAAGCAAAGAGCAGTTTCTCAGTTGAGGAGGTTTTTGTATTGTATAAGGACAGGTTTCCAGAGCTGTCGGTGTGATTCCCAAGACCCATGTCCAACTAGTTTCCAGTCTATTATTAGCCGTGGAGCCCTTTTTAAACACAAGGTAACACACATAGACACGCTTGAATTGTATTAGCTGAATTACTTGAGGAAGCTTGCAGCACTACATCTCATTTTTTATGTAGAGGATACGTAGGGGAATGTATAGCATCTCTATAACTGATACCATAAACTTCCATTAGCAAGTGCATTACTTGTTCTTGTACAAAAGTCTTCAGGGAAGGCCTTGGTCACCTTGGGTCCATGAGCAGTGACTACACTGGCATTTGACTGCTGATTTTTTTTATATATTTATGTTTTCTCCTGAGTTTTCTGTGCCTGTGCTAAATGACAGGGCAAGGATATGTTTCTAATTGCACTCTGTAGTTTTGAATTCACCATTTCGGTGGTAAAGGTAAAAGAGAGAAAAACTGAAATGGAGAGGAGCACAGCTTTGCCTAAGGCAGTCTGCTGAAGATGGAGAAGAACAAGGCACTGAAGAAGAGAGAAAAAAAATTGCAGGTATTAGAAAATTGGTCAATGAACAGGTCTTGAATTCCTGTTGTAAAAGAAAGGAAAGAGCTTTCATTCTTTCCCAGTTTCAGTGTGCTATCCTGCAGACGAACTCTGTGTATTATGGCATATTATCAAGTTTCAACAGTAATTCTACATGATTGTTCCTTAAAAATTGCTATTGATGCTTTTGGTTAACTTACCTTTCCACAGCTCTCCTGCTACGTAGCATGTGGCTGTGAGGAGAATACTGAATTGTTCTCAGGTTTGCTACTGATTTGAAAACTGTCTCTGTGAATCTGAAGAGATAGCAGGAGATGACCCTTCACTGAAATACTTTGTAGAGACCCTGGAAATACATTACAAGTTGTAATACAATTCCTGAAAAGAGAAGATGTAAAAATCTAAAAGTAGGTTGTTTTTCACACTAGAGCAAAGCTTTGGGGATTTTTCTGATTGTGCCTAGGACGCTCTGTGTCAGGCACTAATCTGAAATGACAAGGGAGGCTCCTTTGGTGTTCTGGGTAGGAGATAGGCTCAAAATCATTGCTGGTGTTGGAAGGAGAAGACAACATAAGCTTGTTTACTGGAAATGAGACTTTTGTTACAGTGTTTGTTCCCACCAGCAGGTCAAGCCCAACCTTTGGGTGATTAAGACTACATGGGTCAAGCTAGTTTCTGCATTTCTGGGATTTTTTGGAGCTTACACCTTTATTATAAAAACACCCAAGCACAGGCTGACCATATAAAACATGATTATATCCTTTTCAAATTCAGATTGGGGAAGTATGAAGTGCTTAATCTCATACTTTCTTCATTAATTGCAAATTTAATTTGTAAACAGCTGCATGCGTTAGAAATTCCATCTCCTGTGATGAATACAGACCAATTAAGGTTATAAGTAGAAATAATTTATGGGATGTGTCAAAAGCAAAAATAGATTTACATAGAGCTGTATTGATTGAAATGCAATCTCATCAATCTGGAGGATGTTCTGGACAGTATTCAAGGAACTCAGAGATGAAAAAGATGGGAAGACAACACAATAAACCGAACATCTTCATTTGTAAGGCAACTAAAATGTATCACTGAATCCCAGCTGCTATAATAATTCCCTCTCTTCTCACACAGCTCTGCAATACTGACAAATCTAAATACGAAGAAGAAAAATGTCTCTAGAAGGCTGTTATTTTGCTGCCTGAATTGTGTCAAGGAAGTGTAAATATAATCACATTTTATCCTCTGATCTGAAATGGATTTCAGTGGCACAGATCACAATGTAGCTTGCCTTGATTGATAATAACTCCCTTGTTACCATCAGTAATAGGGTGAGGTGGGGAGGAAGGAGAAAGCAGTTCAGTTCATGACAGAATTACTAAGCAATTCTCTCAGAATCTTGTATCGTTTATTTGTGCCAGGAAGGGAGAGTAGACCCCCAAAGGTTTGCTGTGAGAAACAGACCTCCTAAAGAAATTCTTTCTACTATTACTTGGATGCAGAGGCCCAAGTGGTATTATATGACAAATGCTGCCACGTTATCTTTCTTTGAGTGATCCATAAGAAGCTCACAGTTTTCTTGGTTTTGTTACTCATAAACTAATTCTGGCTGATGCTTCTTGGTGCTTTCAGAAACAGTCAGCAGCAGGTTGGTAGACATTCAAAGTGCAAGCTGCCTTGGTCCGTTCTGGAGAGAATTCTTGCTCCTTCTGGTCCACAGGAACAACTCTGCTCCCAGAGTGGAAGTGACTCTTCTGAATCCGGTAGGGTCAGCTGGATACTTTGCTGCTCTCAGCAGCTCATCCCTTCTCCCCAGTTGGAGACCATCAGCCCCGTTCCTCCCACACACACGTCTGTGCCAGCAGTGCTTGTGTGAGCGTTCCCAGCCTGCCGCAGGCAAAGGCAGCCCGTCGCTGCTGGCTGCCAGGCTCACTGGCTGGCTCTGCCAGGGCATCAGCAAGGCACTGCTGCTGTCAGCTGTTTCACTAGCAGGGCTCGGAGAGCATGATCACCAGTGGAGGGGGACCAGGCTGCTCCTCTCCCAGCACTACAGTGGCATGTCAAGCAAAGCACAGCCCATGGTCTCAGCACTCAAGGCCTTGGACAAGTGCTACAGTGGAAAGGCTGTTGCTCTCCAGGCTGGTCCTTTTCTCTAGAGATTATTGTCCTCCCAGCTCTGACTGCTGAGCAGAACACATGGGCACTTCTGTGGTTGTGCAGAACCTCGGCAGCAGTGAAACTGCTCTGGCCTCCTTTGGTCACTTGATTTATTTGGTAGCTGGAAACAGTGTGAGTGATAGCTCAGGAAAGCAGTGGAGGGAAGATGGGAAGAGAAATAGCTGGTGCTGTCTCTAGTCTTGTCTGGGATTCCCTATCCATGGCCATATCATAGGGTCAGCATTTGATGAAGGAATGGCTGATGTTTGACATGTCTGCAGCTTTAGAGACTTAGGTGAGTCCATACAGTGCCTTATAGATTGTAAATGAAATCCCAGACTGGAGCTAGTCTCCCATTTTTCTCTCATCCCAGTTCTTCAGCAAATGAATTCCTAACCTGTTCACCTGGCCAAGCAACTTAATTTTATCTTGAATTTACTGCTCACACAGCTCCATCCGTTTCCTCTCCCTTCCCCAAGCGTCACTATGCAGTAGCTGGCAGAGCTGTATGAGGGAGCACAGTGTGTCTGAGGCTCTGCTAGCTTGGTAGCCAGCCAAAAATGACGCATGTGGAGACCCCCCTCCACAGCTGTATCCTTTTCAAAGTGATGTTTGTAGCAGAGAGCTACAAAAGTGCTATTATGTTGTCTTGAGTGGCTATGCGGGTTGCATTCTAAGAGCAGGGATTAAATTTTGCCATCACTGCCCATGAGCAATTTGCCATTGTGCAGTGAGCAGCTTTCAGAGCAGGTTATTATTGCTGTCTGCCTGTACCATTCTTATTATACAAAACCTGAAACAGGACTCCCAACCTTGGAAGAAAAAAGATAATCCCTTTTCCTCTATTGTTGGCAATACCGTCCTAGAAGCCAGAGAAATGCAGCCCCCCTTCTCCCTTAATGATCCTGGGTTTTCCGCTCAGTGTTATTTCTGTGTTTGCTTCTGCTGCATTTGGAATAATGCTGGGGCTGATATGGCTGTTCCCGCTGAACGGTTCCAGCTGACGGAAGGCCATGTCTGTGCACACATGAGCAATGACAGCCACTTCTGGGGACAGGAAGTTAACCAGCAGGTTACAGTGAACAAAGCAAGTGGCAAAAGCTCTTGAGGTGTATTTATTTTTATTTTATTAGGGGTCAGACGTATTAGTGACAGAGAATGGCTTTTTGGAATTGAAATTTCTAAAGAAAAGAGATACTTATCGCCAAGGTGTGGCGATTTCCAATTTCTTCCATTATTGTTATCTAGACAGGGCCAAAAATTTTAACAGGTCAAGATGCTTTGAATTAAAGCAAAATCCTACTCCTTTTCTTTTCTCATCCCACTATATCTCTCCCTCCAGTTACAATCCAGATCACAGAAATGCCCACCACTGCCTCTCAAACTGTTTTTTCTCTTTCAGACAGGAAAAAAAATGTCACACTTGACTGCACACTATATTGAAGAGATGCTATCATGTGTTTGCACTTTTCTGTTTTTCCATTTTTCTCTAACTATACTTAATAGTCCTAATTAACCCCAAATTTCAGCCCTTTCCCATATTATATAAGAACCCAGTTGCTATTCAGCTTACTCCCATAGAATAACTGTGTATCTGTCTTAAATACCAGCTTGATACCAAAGTAAATTTACCATTAAAATGAGTTCCAGTAATTTCTTCTTTGCCTCGGCTTCATAGCGAAGGAGGACCTGGCTCTTTGCAAAAGAAGTGCTGATGGAAATCAGGTGGCAGCAGTAAGTCTCCTATCTTGTCTCAGATGAACCCTGTCCTCTCAGGCCTCCTGTATGAAGATGAAGACCCCAGACCCCCGAGGAGATCCTGGGAAGATCTGAAGAAGGCCATCTGCGTGGGTGAAGTTGCCCCAGGAATCACAGTGGCTTTTATTCACTTTTTCTCAGGATCCATATTCATTCTACCTGATAAAAAGTCTTCTTTGAGAGAAACACTGTTATCACTTTTTACTCTAAGGACCCATACCAATCTTCTTTTCAAAAGAAAAGGCTAAAAATTCAAGGCCTAGGGTCAAAATCAGCTTCTTCGAAGCTGAAGAAAATGTTGAGACACAGAAAGTGAAAAACTTTTTATTGCTTCTGATTTTACATGCAGTTGAACCTATGGTGCTGGGAGCAGTGAAAGAATCAAAGTAGTGATTATATCTGTGAGCATCACAGGGATGAGGTTCAAGGCATCACTCTGCCCAAGGAAACGTCAGGGCATCTGGACTGTGGTCCTGGTTCTGGGCTTGGTTTGCATGAGCTGGTGGAAGGCCCTTTGCTAACGTAGTCCGTCTTCCTCTGGTCCGTAATTTTTTTATTTATTTTTTTTTCATGAGCCAGAATGTCCCAAGTCCAGTTTCCTCCGAATCTCTCTCTCTCAGTGCACTAAGTGAGCACAGGCTTTGACTGAAGCTTTTCCATGGCTGAAACATTTTCTACTTGCATTGCTTGATGAACTCACACAACAGCCTTTCTGTGCTGCACCTTGAAGTGATGCTGGTCAGGGCCACAAAAAATTTGGGAGATTAATTTTGTCTGGGAGTTCTACCTCTCTGTCAAATCTTTAAATAGGCCAGTGGTTCCAGCACCTGTTGGGGGGAGAGCATGCAGATGCACACCCAGACTGCCAGCATGGGCACCTCTGCATCATTTCCATAGGAAACAAAGCTGCAGTGATGCTGGAATGGATTGACCTGCTGTTTGAGGAGGTTGTGAAATTTAATTAGCACTCAAAGAAACACTCAGCGATCTTGGGACACAAAAGTGCGATTGAAGTATCTTTGTTTCCACGCTAGTAAAAACTGCCTGAAAATGAAATAACCACATGGCTTTTCCGGTCAACATTTGTTGGAGCAGAATGATAATGGGAGGAGGAGGGAAATACATTTGTGCCATTCCCTTTCTGCTCAGGCTCGGGGCTGTCAGTCTAGTGCTATGCCCTGTCAGCTTCACAACGGGGAAGCAGTACCAACCCGACAAGCAGGGGCATTCAAATCAAGCACAGTGATCACACAGTAAGTGCTTAGGAAGGAGCTTTGTGTTGCAGTTTCACATGCAGGAACGAAAGAAACACCCTCCCCTCACTCCCCCACGGCCCCTCATTTCCGACAGGCTTGGAGCCTCTAATTACGCTATTGCGCAGCTCCTGGCAATTGCAAGGACTTTTAATGCTGCTGCCTGCTTTGGAGGAGAGAAGCTGGAATAATCTGCTTTGTGTAGTGTCCCTTGCTGGAGATAAGAGACGGAAGTGAGTTGCAGGGAATGTAAATTGAATGAACATATTGCAGTTGCTGGACACAGCCCTGGTAGGTCTGCTCTGGCTCTGCTTCTGATTGACACGGCCCATCTTGCCCAGTGCCACCGTACCACATGTCCCTCCCGCTTGTCCCAGAGTACAGCCGTGAAGCAGGCTGTGGCTTCACAGTATGGCACAGGTGCTTTCAGTGGGTTTTCCATCATAAATTTTTCTTTCTTTACCTTTTTCCCCCTCTTCCTTTCCTGTGAGCAGATGAAACATGCACTTAATTTTCAGGAAAGTGACTGCTATGGTAGCAGCTGTGGGAAATCAAATGCACAGCAGGCCCCCATAATTCACAATAATTTTGTGTAGCAGTTTCTGATGATGTGATATCAGGTGAAAATTATCCCTGCTACTTTCTCATGTGCCACATCTTTGAACTCCAGCCTGCTTTTCCATTGGCATGTGTGCCTAGGGCTACCACATTATTGACAGGGGAGAAGAAGTAATATCATAGATTTAGTTTTTAAATCATCCTTTTAAATGTATTGCTGGGGATGCACACAGGGTGCTGCTGGAGCCTCAGCAGCAAAGACCATTGTTGTTAGTCCTTTAATCTCCACTGTTTGTATTTATACAGATTCCTTTGCTAAGAAGCATCCATTTTGATCTATTGTATTTACCCACAAATGTGATAGTTACTTCTGATGAGATAAAAATGATAATGATGTTTCTGTGTCACAGGATTTTATTTCAAATGAAAGATCTAACGGAGCATATCATGTTTTATTATTGCTGTAAGTTCAGTTATTAATATCTGTGGAGAAGCATCCTTCTCTTCTGTGTCTCCGTTCAAGCCTCAGGACTACAGCTTGGCTCAGGGCACAGGAAAGGATGCACATGGGCTCCAGTTGAATATACCGTCCAGCACAGGCTGTGCAGCCCCTCCTTTTAAAAAATTCTGGGAAACATGCTTGGAAAAGTGGGTCCAAGATGCCTATTCCACATCAGTCAGTGTACAGCTTAAAAGACAGGGGAGCCACAGCTTCACATCTCCTCCAGCAAGAAGGAGAAGGCCTCCAGGAAGCGCTTAGCCCAGGAGAAGCTTTGGAGCATGTTGTGATCGAGCAGAGAAGCCCTAAGTCAAGAGGTCAAATGGATGTGTAGTTTCTTGACATCACATCAAGGGGTCTTTTGCCTTCTGTTAGCAGGACAGCGGGTCTCTGGGATTAGAGTAGGTGTGTGGACTGTAACGTCAGATTCCTTAGTGAAGTGGGCTCAGGAGGAGAAAGAAAACGGGATTGTAGTTACAGAAGATATTGGTGAAAGGGTGAAACCTATTGCAATCTGATACATTATTTCCATTGCTACGTATCAAATAGGGCTGTTCCCAGCTTGATATGAAAGTACATTTAAATATTGATGATGAGTCTGCTCAGCGGAGCATTGCAGGACCCTGTGAATCTGGAATATTTAATGTAATCAGCTGGAATGTAAAGCACAATATGTACAGCCTTGTTCAACCTGTGCATTTAATCACTGCACTTGAAAGGCTATAACCTGCAATAATGCAATGCCAAGTCTAAAGTGGGGAACAAAACCAATATTTCCCAAGGGAACAGTGCAGAAGCTCCTTACATGATTTTGGTTCTGTTTTCAGAGAACACCTTGCAGAGGTGTCATCAGAAATAAAGCTGTCCTAATAATACAGACTAATTTGCAAATAAAAACAACAAATAATGTTTATCTGTAGCTACTGCTTTAGTTACTGTTGGTGAGCCGTCATATGTATTGACTTAGGAACTAACAAAAAAGGTCACTAATTTGGAGAAATTTGAGAATTCTGACTCCATTTACACTTAATTCAAAATACTGGTCAAAAATTTCCCCATTAATATATTTTTTTCCTACTTTTCTCCTGTTAAAGGAACTCCGTTCCTACCAGGAGCTTTGCACAACCCTAGAAGACCACATCATGCTATTATGAGCAAAGTTAATGGTGAGCAAAAAATAGGCCAAATTAGAGAAAATAGTTCATTTGAAGTTTTAAGCTGAAGATCAATGATTAATGGATTCAAGCAAGAAAGACAGCATCAGTGCACTAATGATCTGTTACTCAAAAAGAGAGATATGTTTCTGACACATTAGATGTGTCAATAGCTCCTGCTGTGATGGGTTTATAATAGCTGATGTATCCTGTTAGTAGAGATGTGAATGATAAACAGAATGATACCAAGTGCATAGTTCACCCAGCAATGATAAAATTAGCACAACCTCAGTATACAGAAATCTCTGAAGTTGTGACTTGCTGTATGCAGATGGCAATAGATACAGGTCCAATGGTCAGACTCAGCTATTCCACGTGGATTCTGGCCCCTGGCATATTTATCTCGGGACTCGGTCGTGCTCAGTCAGTGCAAGGCAGAGGAATAATCCCCAGGAGCACCCATAAGCTCAAGCCAGTGTAGAGGGGTATAAGCCCATTCGTAGAGCAGAGAGAAACATGTGAGAGGTCAGCTCTGCTCCTGTGATGGCTTTTGTATTGGTATATGAATAAGTGACTCCTGGATGTGTGTTTTCCAAGGGTGGATGCCTGGCAGTAGAACTTTTCCCTTTTACCAGAACAAGGCCTTGAACAAGTGTTCAACGCATCTTTAAAACCATTTTTTTATCCCAGATTTGTTGCGAGAAGTTGGACTGAGTGTTGAGTGGTTGCAGCATGTATTTCTGTATTTAAGCAAGGCTTGTTTATAGTTTGCTACTTGCCTAACTCACTGACTGGCTTTCCATTTACTAGCATCTGGTCACCTTTTAGGAAAGGGACTCGCAGTGTTCTTAAGAGTGCTTCTTAGACATTTTGTTGTGTCTTGTAACTCCATAACCTGAAAATAAAGGACACTCAATCACTAAGCAATGCAAACACCACAGCTACCCAGGCTGCTTTCCCTGGTTTATGGGAAAGGATGGGCTTGGAGAGAGATGCAGAGAAGACCATAGTGATATCTTTCTCTGCTAATTAGAAACAACCCAAACAACCTCATCAGCTGACTAAGCAACAGCCCCTGTCTGCCCCCCATCCCATATCATCTGGGAGTGTGACCTGGAGCCTGTTTCCACTTACTCCGTGATTAATAAAGACAAGAATGAGGAGGGGGGTGGCCACACTACTATAATGAAAACTCAGGGATCCCCAAAGAGCTACACCAACTGCATTTTCATTTCCACTGATGCTGCTGAACACCCCACAGTGGAAGAAGCAGAGACAACCAGAAAACTACAGTCCCGTCGTTCTGAAAATAAAGCCTATCAAATAATACTGAGTGTACCTGCACTTAACTGCCATGGCCCTATTTTTTTATATGCAGGCAGTCACCTTAAAGCATGGCTCAGCACTGACTCATCACATCAGATTCCTTGTACCATGCAAAGATGTTAAATGAAATTGAAAGTCCACCCATTTTTTATTTCTGCTAAGAGTATGGCACTGGGCATGTAAAGGTTTATAACCAGCCTCTGGACTGGAACCAGTCTCTAAAGGGAAGTTTTTGGAGAGCTGAGCCAGTATGTTCATCCAGAGCTAAATGCAAATGGAAGCACTACATCACTACTACATGAGGAAATGAGTTTGCAGGGAGGTGAGACAGCTCTCCCACAAACCACTGATCCCCAACCCCTTTTCCAGATGTGCTGAAAGGAGTCTTTCACATTCGCAAGCAGAAAACCTGAACAACAGCGAGTAACTTGATCCAAATGCAGGTCATTCTTACACTGATTTTGGGCCTGGTGATTTGTGAGCAGTTGAACCTGGCTCTGCTGTTGGAGAAGTGCCCGTGCCAGCACCTGTGTTGTTCACCTCCTGGTACAGAACATTTTTTTTCAGCCCTGTAAACACCTACCCACAGACCTCCTAACACCATTCCAAAAGCATAAGCCCTTTTAGAATGCTGTTTCACTGTTTGAGATAAAATACCTTCCTCCTTTCACCAACAGACTTCCTTCACCTAAGTGTGCCCAGAGCACAAAGAGCCAGGACCGAACCAGTGCAGGGGGTGCTGGGACCCCTGTTTATGGTGGGGCTGGGGTAGTGGGAGGGAGGTTTCCCTGCCCACCCCTGGGGATGGGGTATGAAAGGTAGGAGCGGACAGAGCTCTGTTTTCTTTCTAGGCAAAATTAAAGAGGGAGAAGAGGCTCTAGGATAGAAAGCACATAATCCAGAATTGAGGGGGGGGCGGGGGGGGGGGAAGGAATATAACATACTCCAGTTTTAATCAGGAAAAGCAATTTAGTTGCAGTTTTCTGCATAATTCTGTTGAAGAAATAAATTATGCAGAAGAATGTGCTTTTCTCCTGAGGCTAAAAAAAGAACAAGTGGGACTCAGGGAAATGCCTGAGACGTACATGTGTTTGCTATTTAGCTGCATTTTTTGACAATTCCTTGTAGGTTGAATGGTTTACACTGTAAGCTTCAGCTCTGAAATGGACTCCTGACAAGAGCGTGCAGCAGGAGTGTCCTCTCATGTGGGAGAAATTAATTTTCTCTTCTGTGGCATGGGACCACCTCAGAAAGGCCTCTCCTGGCATCTCTGGTGGGGGAGCTCTGCCCCACGGGCCACACTGAGCCCCAGCTGGGGCAGCCTGGGGGGGACCTGCCCGGTGCAGGCTCTGCTCCATCCCCAACCTGTTCACTTGGGTAGATGTGACTGTTCCTTGGGATTAACTTGCAGGATGTGGGAACCCTGTCAGAAACAGATGAAGATTTAGGCAAGGTTGTTTTTCCATTGCTCTGCTAAAGAAAAACAAATGCAACAGTTTTTATTTCTTTAATGTTTTGTGCAGCAGTTTCCAAGCCCATGAAATGAAGCAGCACTCTTCCTGAAGAAGAAACAAATCCAGGCCCAGGATATTGAAATTTTAGACTCTTTAATGGGAAGAGACTCATGTTTAAAATTACTTGTTTTCCACTGAAATGCTTAGGTTTGGGACTTAGGAGCTCAAAGCACTTAGATATATTGGAAAGCTTTTATTCTAAGCTTTAAAATATTAATTTAGAAATCCTTGAGTGGAGGAGGCTCATCATAAACCATCCTAGCAAAGTTGTCCATTTTTGGGTTTAGTTGATTAAACATAACTACAGAACTTGGCTTGTGCATACAGTGGGCTTTGCAGGAAAGAAGAACATATTGAGAGGCAAAACACAATCTTTATCCTCCAAACTTTGGCTTTTCTCAGTATAGATCGAGCTTCAGACAATTACTAAGTCCCTCCTGCTTAGTCTCAAGTGGTCTTTAGGAATCAGAAACAGCATCTGTTAGTTTTTAGCAGTGGACTCTTCAGTGGCTTGGCTTGGGCTTTTCAGCCAGCTGTTACTACCGCACAGGCTGTGGCTTCGGCAGGGATGGGTGGCATTGGTGACTTGGTGACCTGGAGATGAGGACAGGAACAGAGACGAGCCCTGAGGCTCTGGAGTTGCAAGGGTGTCTGGCTGAGGAGAAACTGGAGTTCCTGTAAGGAGTTTCTTCGCATGTGGCATTCCTGCCCTGGAGCTTGTCTGGGAGCCTGAAAAATTGTCTGGGGCTCTATTACCACCCTGCAGAGGACATGTCCCCCTACCCTGCTCACAAGGTTTGTTCCCAATCTCCTCCTTTGTGCCACCATCTCACCAGTAGCTCTCTGTGGCTGGCATTGCTTTGGAGGTTGGTAAGGGAATCATCCCTCAGTACACTGGAGAGGAGAAATGTTCCTGAGGCTGGAAACTTAAGTCCTGGCTAAAGCCTTCAGAGAAAAGCAGGAGTTTCTCAGAGAGAGGTTTGCTGCTGCTGTCTCCTGCAGTGTGTGGAGAAGAGGGAGGTATGGCAAGACAAGGATGGGAGGACGGGAAGCAATTCAATTCAGATCCCATTTCCAGTTAATTCAAAACTTTAGGCATGTCTTTCCATTTTTGGGAAGGATGCAATGTTGCTCTGAAACAGTAATAGTCCCAAGGAGGTTCAATACTGCCAAGTTAATTAACATTTATAACACATGTCCTCAAGCCATAGGTGGTGTGGAAGCTCCTAAATCTCGGTTTATGTTTGTGGTGACACTGGTGATATTTTCTGTGGGTCAGGGGCTTATTTAAATGACTCTGTGACTGTGTGGAAATACATAATTTAATTTAATCCCCTGTTTACTGTGAGTTTGATTTGATGATGCCTCACAACTGCTTGATGACGAAGAAGACATGCATGATTACAGTTCATAGACATCTCACAGCTGGAGAAGTGAATAGTTTTTCTTAGTGATATTACTGTGGCAACCATAATGTACAAGCTGCCTTCCTGCCCTGATGGCTGCAGTTTTGCAAATAGCTGTGTTCTGCAGTAAACCCCCACTATTTCATACCAGGGAAAGATCTGTATTTTCTGTAGCAGATGAATCCAATTTTTCTTTTCTATTCTATATGTGTGTGTAGTGACTGATCCTGGAAGACATATAAGGTACAACCAGGACAAATGGCAATATATTGGAGACTGGCCTCTCCCTGAAATAATGGCCTGTTTTGTGAGCATGGTAAATGAAAACAATAAGAGGTAGAAACCTTTTCTGCTTAAAACTGGACCTCTGTTCTGTGGAGAATAGTTTACACTCCTTCTTCATATACAAAATGATGAAATGCATGTGAAATCACTGATGGAAAATCAGTATTTTCTAAAGGAAAAGTGAAAAATAGATTGAGAAAATTCCTTTTTTTTTTTTTAAGCTGAGATTTTGAAATGTCAAATCCAATGCTCCATGTCCAGAGAGTCTGTTCTTATTCTTGGGAAAGTCTTCTGTTTTGCAGGCTCGCGTGTCTTCAGTGCAAGTAATGAAGATCACTTTTACACATCAATTACAACACGGAAATGAGTTCCATGACAGGTGAACACGCTGAAGGTCATTTGCTTTGTCAGAGCATTGAAAGCTGTTGCTGTTAGCCGTGCCCATCTCTGCGGATCTGACAGAAAACGGTGTTTCATGTCCTGGTACAGGGGAAGCGCAGGAGGCTCTGAAAGGACTCGTTTATGGGACAGCGCCTCAGCCGAGTAATTTTTGGTAGTCGGTACATGCACAAAGACATTATTGGTGCTGAATCAGCTTACTTTTGGGGCAATTTTCCCCTTGTCCTTCCCCCATCCCCAACCCTGTTGATTTGCCTAATGGAAGCTGACAGTAAACCTCAGCCCTGATTGTCAGATTTCTCTAGAAACCTCAAGGGAAAGAGAGGAAGGCAGACATTTGAGGAACAAAAATAGCACACATAATGAGCTCCCTTATTTAGCCAAACTGCTTTTTTTAATAACCTTCCTTCTTCTTTCTCTCTCGTGCACAGGCAGACACACCAAACATGTGGCATCTTCAAACAATAGGAGGTGCTTTGGGCGTTGGTGTTGACAGAAAATAGATGGATGTGACTGCTGCCCCCCTGGGTTATTGCTTGGTCCCTCTGTGGAGATGCAGCTTGGGAAAGCCATTTGGGAACAGTCTAAAAATTGATCTCTTCCTTCTCAGTACTTCTAACTCATCTAAATTCTCATCTCAGACATGGGAGTCTCACTGGATTCAGACTGTGTGCTAATGTGTCCCTTTGGCATGTGCTTAGGTTGGCATTCTGATGGTGAGCTTTGGGCAATAGTGACAACTCAGGATAGTCTGTGCTTTTTATGTCCAGCTGGGGAAAATGTTTTTTCCTCAAGTAAACCTGAAAACCATCTTTAAAGCAGGAAAAGAAAGAGAGTCAGACAAAGCATGTAAAGGAAGTTATCCTTCATACACTCTTTAGAAGTTGGACATGACAGTCTTCTGCCTTTGTGCCCGGGAGAGTCTGTGTATGATGTTATAGTCTATGAAATAGTCTTCTTGAAGCGGGCTGTGGTTTTGTTTAACTGCTCCAGAAGTGTAGCTGACAATCAAAGGAAGAAAAGTTTATTTATTGACTTTCCATGGAAAAATATAACAAAAAGGTAAGGTGGAAAATATGACAGTCATAGAGATAGAAGATATGATGGAAGATACAGGAGTTTGATATATTTCAAAGATATATCTGTTCTACCTCTAGGTCCCCAAAGAGGACAGAACTTTTACAAATAACCCAACACTGGAGATGACAAGCCGTACTTTTAGCATCACCCCCCTATTAAGCAGGCTTTCTTTACCTTACTCCTCACTTGCTCTGGAGTCTTATTTTATGGAAACCAGTTGACAGTGAGATGAATTACTGAGGACAAGACATGGCACATCTTTTATAGCATTGTTTGTCCAGAGAGGTCTCAAAACTATAAAGTACTTGAGCTGTATATTATTTTGCCCAGTGGAGAAATGCAGCTTCTTCAGGGGTGGCGCAGAGCAGCTGTCCATCCAGACTAACTCGCACCAGACAAGTATTTAGGTTCACATGCTGGTGCAGCAACTGAAATGTGCCAAGGGTATGGAACAGTGTTTCCAGTTATTATTTTGCTATTACTACAAGTAGGCTTAATTTCATTGTCAGTTTTACTTACAACAAAGAACTTAAAAGGAGGAGTAAACTCGTCTATTAATTATCTAAGTACTTTTAAATGAGGCTGATCTTAAGAAGCAACTGGGCTTTTATCCCTTGGTTGCTCAGCTCCTAAATAACACTGCCAACTCTGGCAGTGCATCAGGAGATAAATGATGTCTGAATGTCATCAAAACGTTAGACAGCTCCAAATAAATCCCAATAAGTTGTCTGGGTAAAGGGAACACAGAGGTGAGATATTTTGTGTTGCCTCAGAAATTTAAATCCATTTACAGTATATGTCTTATATTTATCTATATTCCAGAACTGTATTATCTTTATTTTGTGGATTCCTATTGCTTTCCAGTGCTTTTAGTCTGTAAATTTAACCCCAGATGGATGTTTTGTCTTAGATATATCAACTCAGCTTCTTCTGAATCAGGACTGGAGCCTGAGTTTCTTTTCAGGCATGTATCTAGGGTAATATACCCAGCTCAAAACCAGGCTGAGGTGAAGCAAAACACCAGTTTCAGAGTATTTAGATGACTGTATTAGAGAAAGCGATTTACCAATCTCACAAGAGCTGTTCTTATTAGCTAGGAAGTAGGAGGAGTGAGCGCAGATGCTGTAGAATTTTCTGCTGCATTGGGCCTGTGCTGCTGTGTGCTTTGGGAGGCTTGACTGTCTTATTCATTCACCAGCCCAGGCTTGGCAGGGATGTCCAAAAAAGAGCAGGACAAGATTTTTACAGCCCATTTTATATCGCCCTTCTTTGCAACGTTTTTTTTTAAAAGCAGATTTCCCATCTGTCCTTTTCTGCATATTCTTCTTCCTTGCCCTCTCCACTGTCCTCCCATACAGTCAGTTCTGCACATAGGGAACTATAAAATGGCTCCTGAACTACTTCACTAGACAGGTTCTGCCTTATTTCCATCGAAACAAAACTTTGTTCTTGCAGCGATATGGAAAAAAAGACCTGACCATCCCCCCATCTCCAAACCCCAGGTGAGCAGAGTGCACATTAGATCTTCTCATCATTTTGCACTGCTGTAGCTCCTGCTGTTTTTATTGACAAGTCTTGCAAGTTTGTTATTGAAAGTGGAAGAATGTAGTCTTTATTTGCCTAGCTGACATGAAGAGGAAGCTCTTCTCATCTTCTTAGCTTGTGTTAGCCCCTCTCATCCTCTTTGCCTGGGTGTCACTTCAGTGCTGTTAAATCTATTAAACCCTGGGAGATGCTCCATTTTAAAGGGTCTGAATGCGTTGCTCTCTACTGATCTAGGAGATATAATTACTAGAACAAATGTCACTCATGTAATCTTCTTTAAAGAGCAGAAAAGTATCTGTAAGTCCCTAATGTGACCCAAAAGGGATGATTTTACTGCAGAGCATTAGGAGGAAAAAGCCCTCTCTGAAATCCAGAAAACAAATAAATATCAAATTTGATTGTTATATGCTTTCAGAAGTTGACACAAAGATTGATGGTTAATAAGCATGTGTTCTTAATTTGCATTGCAAAATTTTTAATGTGAACTACAGGCAACTATCAAAATAGTCAGTTCATTATTTTGTTAGCCTTCCTTTTTCCTATGGTGTACCCATGGGTAAGAAACTATATATCAATAAAGGAATACTGAGAAACTGCTGAAGAAAAGCAAGATAACAGATTGCAGTAGGTATCCTTGGTTCCCTGGATTGGTGCCAGGGTTAGTGCCTCACACTAGCTCAGAAAGTCAATGGACAATTTATTCTGTACTAAAAATATTTTCCCCTTGTTTCTGTATTTTTTTAGCAGTATATATACATGTACACAAAGTGAATTTCAAATGCAACAGATGGATGAGATTATAAAGAAAAGAGAGGCTGGTAAAGAAAGCAAAAAAGCGATTGTCTTTGATTTATGGATTTGTTCCAGTCCAAGAAACTCTGAGCGTTCTTTGATAAGGGCCATAAGTGATTAGAAAGTAATGAACTATGGAAAAGGGTCAGAAGATGTTGAGATTAGATCTTCATGACTGAACAGGAGCTAGTGATGAACCAATCTGCATGAAATGCTGCCTCAGTGTCAGCTTCTCAAAACTGTTGATTTATTCCTGTTATCTTTACATTTTGCTTCCAGAGAGCAAGATGTGAGGAATTAAGTAGCCAAGGATAGGGACATTTTCACTTAATGTTTCATTAGCTTCTGTATGTTTCTGGTTTACTTAAAGCCTGTGCAGATGACCATCTTTTCCTTGTTCACCTTCTCAGAGATTCATGTTTAAAAGAGGATTCATAAAATGTTTCCATGTGGGGAAAAATTTCTTATATTAAATTCAGAGTCTCTTTTGATCTCCCTGAGATTTAATCATTGTGAACTCTGTGAAAGGGAAAACCTTTTTACCTACATTAGACCAAAGAAATAGTATTGCAGGTCAAAAGTCTTCAGAATTTTTTCCTTGTTCAAGTATGGAAGATCTCATATTAAAATCTGTTTCTGTTTATTTCAATACCTGCACAGTTGAAAGTTTCTTATTCCACTTGTAATTCTGTCAAGAGGGTTTCAAGCAAAGGTGGTTGTTAGTAGCAGTAACACTCTTATCGCTGTGGTGATCTTGGAAGAGAAGTGAGGCAGGATTTAGAAGCATCGCCTTTCCGTTAATCATCTGTTGCGCTTGTCTAACAAAAGGTAATGCCAAGCAGCCTGTGATGTCTCGGATTATCATCCTCTGTGATTAATATATGGAATCCCTAACAGTATCCTTGCGGTATGGAGTTAAATGTTACATACTGACATCGGAAGACACTGTCCAAGTCCTCATTACATTTCTTTTATTTTTAATCAAGAATAGATGGAGAAAAATTATTATCCCTATATTATATTGGGGACACAGTTATGTACTGCAGTGTACTTGCTGTTTACTCGGAAATTTGTACAAGAGAGAGCAGTTGCATCTAGATTGCCTGAATCTCAGTGCTGTTGCCACAAGGCCATCTTCTGGTGGTTTTATTTCTGGTATTATTTTAAGCACAATTTATAAAAAATTACTTAGGATATCTGAACACCTAATTTTGGCAACTTTGGTGCAATTAGGATGTCAGATTCTGCAGGCAGCTTTGACAGCCTCAGTGTATCTGCAGGACTACATATTAATATAATGGGTTTTTGTAGGAGTTCAGTGAAGGACAGTATAGAATATTAATGAATATTTCACAGATCCTCTGTGATATTGAGCCATATGCTACCTCTGTAAAATCCTTAGACTAGTAAAACTTCGCAATTTTTCAGTGTCATTCGGTCAAATACCAACTTTTATTACATGATAAACTCATTGACCCCCTGGTAACTGTATATTCAGTGAGTCATTTAGAAGATTTTGATCCTGAACAGCCAGATCAGATCCTAATGGATGTACTAGAAGCGCTGTGTTTGCTGTATTGAGGAGCCTTCAAATTGATAGTCTTTGAAATGTTTTGTAAGAAAGCCTTCCCCTCTTTCTCCTCTTCTAGACCCAAACCCAGGACTCTTAGAACTATCACTTGTTTTCTTTGCCCCGTAATACTTTGTGCTCAGCAGGTCTTATTTCATCCATTCAACTTTACTTTGATTCAGCTACAAAGGACAGTGCATGTTCTTTCCAGGTAGGAGTGGTATCCATCTGTTTAAATAAGAAAAGACTATCTGTATTCTTTATTGAAAAAGCTGTGAAGTGAGAGCTTATAGTTTTCTTGTCTTGCACCTGAAAAGTGAAACTGCTCAATTTCTCTGGCCATATCCAGCCATGTAGATCTGATTTCACTCTGTCATGCAATCATTCAGATGAGCTGAACACAAACACAGGTTTTGCTGTTTGCCAGTCCAGGTTGTGCTCTCAGAAGATAGCCATCTGGATGGAATATGCATTTTGAAGCTCAGTCAGGTGTCACAGGACCTATTTGTGTTTGTTCTTCCTGTAGGCAGCTTTGTTCCATCAGATTAAGCTGGGATTCTTTCCAGTTGAGGCACCTTGGTGCAAGCAGCTATTATTATTATTTGTCTAATGCTAGCGGTGTTCTGGGAACTTTAATTCAGAACAGAGCTCTCTGTGTTCTTCTCATATGGCTGTAAAATGATCATGTGGTTTTATGGGTCATTTTTGCTTACCAGACTCCAGTAGTGCTGGTAAAGAGGGAATTACTCAGGAGCACTGGATATTGGCCAATGGATGAAACAGGACATTGGACTAGATGCATAAAATTTCCCCTAACTCTTGGCCAAAGATCTGTCGCACAGATCTGGAGGGAACTTGTAGGAAATTCAACAGTCCAAGCATATTAAATCCCAATGGATTGATCTGGGTGTTCTGTTTTGTAATGGATCCTTGAAGACATTAAAAATAGCTTCAGGTATGAGTTGCAAATGGGTTGATAAAGAAAGAGGCCAGTTTGCATAATCATGAAGTTATTTCAAGCCCAAACCAAAGAGCCCAACAATCCTCTGCGCCCACCAGACTGTTGTTAATGATCTTCTGTCCAGACTGATGACTGGATTAAGTTGAAAAGGTTCTTTGGAATCACAGTTTTAGTTCCCACCCTCAGAGGAGAACTTGGCCAGATTTGGAGTTTGTTTTCTGTAAAACACTGAGTATACTTGGATTTGGTCTCTAGTGACTGGGAACCACTGTATGATGGAATTGTTCTTCCATGAGCCACCAGGCTGTAAGGACACCACAGGTATTCTGTGAACTGTGTATCTCTTGACACAATTAAAATAGCTGAAACTTCAGCTTTAAAAGCAATGCAAAGCAAACACCTTAGAATTTGAGGTGACTAAAGAGTGTTTCCCTAATAGAAGAAAACACTTACATTAAAATGTTGTATGCTGATCTCAGCACCTGACTGCGGTGAATTCTGACTTCACCACCACCCCAGACAGCTGACAATGACTTGCAAGCCACAAGGCAGGCCAGCCATGCCATCGGCTGCGGAGAGCTGCAGAGGAGGAGAGGACTCGCTGCACGCAAGCGAGGATCTGCCTGAGCGGACTGTGAAACACAGCAACAACCTTGTAACTAGCAACCATTCCCTGCCTGATAGGTAGGGCCACATCTACCACCACAATAAACCATGCAGTAAAAAACTGGGCAACCTTCCCATCCAGCTACCTCAGAAGGCCACAAGGGCATTGGCAGGGTCCTGGGACACTGGGTGCAGGGGTGCTTAAGTCAAGCACTGCCTCCAAAATGCCCTAAGGTATCCTGCCATATAGGGCAAGACTATCATTATTTACTGTTATTTGCTTTACTTCAGGCTCTGATGGGACAAATTAACAACATCACAGTCCCAAATCAGCTATCTTTAATCTTTCAAGGCTACCCTTCCCCCAATGGCACAATGCAAAAAGCTTTGGTAATTATGCAGCAGCCCATCTTCAGCTGCACAGCTCTGCCTCCCCAACCAGTGCTGCCAGGCTTTCTCCTCCCTTGTTACTCAGCCAAGTTTCCTTTATAAGTCCTCTTAATTGGCTTGTTAGTGTAACCTGAGGCTACCTGTCCTGCTTGGCTGATTCACTAATGAGGCTCAGCTGCCTTTACTCAGACCCAGACAGGCTGGAGAGGGATCTGTAAAACCTGGTGGTGGGGATTTCAGAGCTGTTTCCTTCAGTCCCCTGGTGGTTGAGCCTCTCTGGCAGCAATGTCACTGGTGGCTTTTGCACAGGCAGATCTCTCATTTGCTTCTGGAGGACATTACTTGCTTTTTAGACAGGGACTTTGTCCCTAAAAACTCATCTGTTGTTGGTGCATCCTAATACATAGATGCTGTCAGTGGTTACTGCTGCTGGGCCTGTAAAACCGAAGAAAGGGCCTTTATGCTACTTCACAGGATACGAATACTGCCTGGAAGATGTTTCCCTGGATATCAGCAAGAACAGAAGTAAGTTTAAAGTAATTGTATATTGGGGTTTCTAGGACTTGAGTTACTGAGACCAGCATTAGGCCTATCAAACCTTTTGGTACCTCCTCATGAATGCTTTGGCTCTAGGCCTTGTGTACAGAACTCATCTCCTCCAGAGGGTAATTGGGTGGCCCAGGCTGCTGAGGAACCCTAAGGAGATCAGCCTAGCTGAGCTTGTTGCCCAGAAAAGCAGGGATGGTGTCTTTGGGGGAAGCAGAACCTTCCAGAGTGCCTGATGGACAGTTACACTCTGCAGTTCTGGCAGGACAATGGTTTAACCTTTCCCTTCATAAGCTACGTGCAAATTGGGCTCTGTAGCTCTCTCTGCTGCTGTGTTTTATGTGCTCCCTGGAGTCCTGAGGGCTTCATAGTGAGGAGCTCACTTGAGATGGGCTAAGCCATGGCTCCACATCTCCTTCTCTTCTGCAGCTGGTCTTCCAGAGCACTTTTCTGGTAACTTGCTGCTGTGTAAGCCAAATGTGTAGGAAGAATCTGAGCAATCAGGCTCCTGCCCCGCGCGCCCCCCCCGTTTTTTGCTGGAAAAAGTGGCTTTGTTACACCAATACAGTCTTAAATAACTTGCAACGTTAATTGCTACAACTTAAAAATGCGAAGTGAGAGGTGTGTGCTTGCCTGAACTAAAAGCAAGATTTTTTCATAGCAGATTAACAGACGTCAGTTAGAAACAAATGGGGCAAATTTCCTTTTGTGCTAGTTGATCATGGAAAGCACCTGTGTGCCGCAGCTATGGAAATGGCAATGTGATGTTGGGTTTGTCAGATGAAGGCCATCTTCAAAGGGAAAGGAAGCATCTGTGCAAGCTGTCTGCGTCGGAGGCAATACCACTCCAGCGAGTCATATTCAGGAAAGGGGGGTTCGAACCCGGCAGTTAAGGGAAGGTGGGATGTACTGTGTGAGGGGGGACTTAAAGAGTTTGGCTTGTTTAGTCTAGCAAATCGCAAACCAAGAGACAGTCTGCTTGCTGTCTAAAAAAATCGTACAGGTATTTTTAAAGCTATTTTAAAGAGCGGAGTGAGAGGAACACACTGGTTAAGAGCAAGAGGCGTATGTTAACCATGCATTAGTTTAGGCTGGAAATAAGACATAATTTAGCCATTAAAGCAAGAAGAATCTAGAACAGAGCAGCGTTTGTGTCAGAATAACAGGACAAAAATACTGTCTAAAGATGCAGCTTGAAGTGTGTATGAACATTATGTGATGTAGTGGGCTCTGCTACCAGGGCATGGGACTCAGTAATCCGTTCAGTCTCTGCTGGCCCAGTGATCTTATGTTCCCACGTAGCCATCACTATCATCATCCAAGAGGAAATGTTCACTGGCTGAAAAGTTGTTTCTCTGAAGATGCCTTCTGGTTACTCACTGACCTGTGACCAGACACACCTTTGAACCAGAGGGCAAAGAGCGCTTGCTAGAGAAAGGAAGTTTTTTCAAAGCCTTCATGTGTCTGTAATATAAATTGGCAGTTCCTACAAAGGACCGGAATTTAGGGAGGTGCAAAGAGGCATTGAATGTTTCAATGCAGAATTAAGCTACTTAATAAAAAGGCTTGGAAGCTGTATAAATTCTCATGCTCAAGTATATGGATGGAACTCTGCTAAATGGGGATTAGGCTGAAGCCTTGAGTAGATTTTGTGGGGTAACATTATCCCTTGTTTACCTCCTGTAAGGCTTAGTGCATCTTCACCGAAGCACCTGATACTGGGCATTGGCAGAGAGAAGGTTTTGGATTAGATTTCTTGAGCAGCATCAAAGTCCCCAGGGTCCTGTTATTTCCACATTTTTCACCCTTTAGCAACCTGGAAGTTATACAGGGCAGGAATTTCATCAGTTTTTGAGTTCCAAGGGATGGTCCTGTATTGCTCTTAAGGAAGCTAGAGCCTATCATTTGACAAAAAGTAATTCTTTCTTTTCCCATCTGCCCTCTGGGGCAGTGACTTTGGTTCTCGCTGTTAGAGAAATATACACCAGCCAGATCTGCCTGATTCAACAAAGCTGTCCAGACAGAAGACCCGTCATGCCACAGCTCACAGAAAGGGGAGTAGGGGTCAGCCTGACTATTGACACCAGAAATGATCTGACCGTGGCCTTCAAATGTACAGCTAATAAAAGTCTGACCCTGTGTTCCCAGAAGCAAGTAACAAACCCCTCGGTGACATTAGCGGTGTAGGGGCAAGCTCCCAGCGTGCTCTTGGGACGGCTTTTACAGTGCTGCTGGCATTACCGCCCTGGTCACCGAGGTGTGGCTCTGCCACCACTGCTGTGGGTCCCTGCTGCATCAACCACCGTGCAGGGCAGCTGCCTGCCATCCATCATTCGGAAGAGCTGCTCTGCTAAATGGTGTGAAGAGCTGGGCTAGAGGCATGTTTGTTTCCCTTGGACTTTATTTTTGGAATGTCGGAGTAGATCCAGTGCCCCAAAGGCTAAAAAAGCTGCTGCTGCCTTTTGGGAGACTCTGGTGAAAAGTAATACTTCATCTCCAGGAGAAGACAAGAGTCACACAGTGCAGCACATCAAGCAGTGGCTTTCATCATTTCAGCAAACACCACTGAATCACACAGCACATCATTTAAAACAAACATTGTATAAGGGCTTGTAAAATAACAATGCAAAGCAGCTCTTAAATTTCCCTGGTGTCAAACCAAGCCCGTTGTACTGGCAAGACTCCAGCTTCGAAGGTGCACATGGTGTGAAAGTGTCTCATTGCAGACAAGCCTGGAAGTACGTTCCCAGCATTTCATTCCATCTACAACATAAGGGGATACGTTTTCCATGGACAAGAGGGACCATTGTAGACAAGAGTCACACTGATATCATGAAACGATTAACTGCATGGGCAGGTCCCAGTTTCAAGCTAAATGGCATGGTCTTCTCCTCTACCAATCTCTCCGGTCAATTTTCTGTAAAGTCTGTGTAACAGGGAAGGTGGAAATCCATAAGGAAATTGCATGAGTGATTCACAGCAGTTGGTGTTGCCTTTTCTTTTCAGGAAGTATTGAACTCCAATATTATTGTTTGGCTGTAGAGACGAGTGCTGTTGGCTGAAAATTCTGTGTTTTGGATAGAAACCTGTCTGCCTCGCCTAGTTTCTAACATGGATTAATTGCAGTCATTTTCAGCTGGATAAAATATCGTACATTGCTATTCTAATCTTTTCTCCAGTATTGCTCTTAGATCTTGTGTGACTGACACCTTTGTCTGATAGATGAAGCGCTTAGTCCACACATAGAAATCACTTCACCTGCCACCTGAGACCAAAGGAATAATGACATTATTAAATCCAACAAATTTACTGCCCTTGTGACTATATATGGTAACATTTCCTTTGAATTAAGTGAGAGTGCTCTTAGGATGTCCCTGTATGTTTTGAAAACTGCTGTCCCATGCTCCAGTTTAATGTGTCCCAGCCTCAGACAGGTCTCAGTCATTTTCTTCTACTTACTTTCTACTGCCACTGTTAAGACTTTGGGGATCTTGCTAAGGGGGGGTTAATGCTTTTGTGAACACCTGCTGCTGAAGAGGGGGCAGATGGTGATCTGCAAGTATCAGAGCATACACATCCCTAGTTACACTACCAGATTTGGTAGTTTGCATTATTACTGTTAGAAAGTTCATCTTTCTGGAAGGATGCTGAACAGTTTACTGTTCCAGAGCAGTTCTGTTGTCTAAGCTGTATCTAGTCATTATACTGCTTTTCTCATGTTGAAGTGGATTTTGCCATTGACGTGCTGGCATATTGGATGGGCACAGACTGCTCTGGAATAGCAGCATTTGAAAAATCCTCTTGTGTGTGTATTACTTGATGGCATTTTTTATTCATTCTTGTCCTTTGTAGGTGACGGAGTTGCACTGAGTAGCCTCAGGCATGGGTGAGGGGTATGTGGGAACAGATCCTGAAAAGTCTGAATGGAAAAGCATCCCTACCCAAAACAGCATGACTTGGGAATTCTGCTTTTCTCAGTAAACATGTGATTCCTAGTCTGTTTACCTAGGCAGTTGGTCTTGTATTAAGGTGATTAAGATTAATCACTTCTTCTTGGTGACTCTTAAGTAAGTTTTGTTATTTTCCAGTGCAGTTTGATAGGTGGAATGGACTTATCCCATGTTAATCAAGGAGGAGAACCGTCATGGTGCAGTCACTGATAAGCAATTATAATGTAAAATAACAGCAATGAACTCAAATTGCCCCTTACTGCCCATCACTGCTCTGCTTTTTATAGTAATAATATAGTCCATTAAAACCTACAATCACTGTAATGTTTATGCATTATTGGGGAGATAAATTGCATAATTCTCATTTTACAATTTAAATGTAATTATGAGCTTACTAATGACTAAAACCTGAATTTGCTAGACTATCAGTTTTTCTAACACTTGCCAAAATTATAGGTAATTACTTAGAGCTTACAATAATTATAAGTCCATCTTTTAAATAATTAATGTGCACTTTCATGGTACAAAACAGCTAGTAATCAAACGACCTCTGGCTTTTACAGCAAGCCCATGCAATTAGTCTCATTGTGTAGGTCTATAGAAATGTACCCATTACAAGAGTCTGTTAAGTTGGCAGGCTTGATATTGATGGCTGTTGCATTTTATGGTACCAGACAATGATTAACACACAACAGCTTTTAGAAATGTGGGTAAGGACAAAATCTGAGTGCATTTTCTGAGCCATGACATGCAAATCCAGAAAAGTAAATACAGGTGAGAGGAGTTTGAAGTTACATTCTGTTGGCTTTTGGATTGTCAGATATTCTGCCAGGGGGGTTTCTCAAGTCTATTTAACTGCATCCTGTGGCTCAGATCATTAGCCCAAGAAAGAACCAACAACCTATCCTGGGGGTGGGGGTTACATTGTTTTAGACCAATTACTTTTACTGTGGTAGCACCTTTCAGGTTGCCTCGCTGCTGCCCTGGGGTAGGTACTGCCCAAGCACAGTATAAATGTTCCTTCCTCCAGAGTCTCAAAATTTAATGGGATGTCAGTGGGAAATAGATGCCTAACTTGTGAAGCCCATAGGTGTCTGCTTGTCAGAAGCATCCAGGCCAAATTGCCTTAATTTCTGTGCTTTAACTGGTGGTGAAGCTTTCTTGAGAGCCTGAAACCTATGTGCAGAAACCAGAATGCACAGGACTGACTTGGTTGGCTTAATCTGAACCCCTGTGCCAAAAACTTTTGCAAATTCAGCCCTGTTTCCCAGCAATGCACCATATCCTCTCACCAAATAAAAGGTCTTTATTAGATAAAGCCAAAGCTGGTTACAGCAGTGATCCTGGTGTTTGCTGTTTTCTCTGCAAACCTGTCTCCTAGACAAAGTTTTACGACATCATTTTCTTTGAAGGAACAAAATAAAACAACTCTACGTAAGGCAAAATCAAACCTTAAAATCAGTGTCAACCATTTCAGGGTCAATGCATGGATATCAGCAGTGGAACTACTGCAGTGTGGTGTGCTGTAAATGTAGTGCTGTCTTTGTAGTATAAATGAAGTGGTTTTGTCAGACTTGTTCCTCAGATGAAGAATTGCCCTTTGCCTGCCCCATCTCCATATAGTGCAGCCTCTCCTCCCTTAGCCCCGACACCTGTAGCCAGGGAGTGGTGTGTGATGGCTGCCCTCTGCCCAGACATCACCATTCATTCTGATCCCACCTGCGGCACCGAAATGTGACGATGAACAAATCACTTAGCCTCTTTGAACCCCAGTTTACCTGTCTGAGAATTATAGTAACAGTTCCCTAGCACACCAGGGTGATGGGAGGATTAATTAATGTTTATAAAGACTTTGAGGTCTTCAGACGAAAATTGCTACAGTATATAAGTGCAAAGTAATTATGATTATCATTACTTTCATTTGCATGTATAGACTGTAATTAGCTGTGGATTGTATTGCATTGACTGAATAATTTAAAAGGTCTCTTCATGAAGGTGTCACTTTAAATGTTTTTACATTTTGCGTTTAATACCACCAAGGTTTATCTTCTTTTTCTCTTTCCTTACCCTCTGATAGTGACACATTCTGCAGTGTTGGTTTATTGGAGCCCTGAATGTAAAGTACTCTATTTCTTGTCCTGTTTTCCTTCATTATAGAATAGAATAGAATTCTGTGCTGATTAAAGAGCTTATTTAACACTGCAGGATGTTGCCCTGGTAGGTCCCTCCTGTGCAAACCACAGGAGGGAGCCTCAGGCTCAGCACCCCATTGGTACTCAGGCTGTTCTTAGGGCACCTCCAAACTGCCCTGGGCACAGCGTTGCTGTGGATCTGATGAGGGTTATGTGTATACATAGCTCTTGTGACAGTTCTCTTGAGTACCCACTCCATATTTACTTTGTGATTACACTTGTTATTGAACGTCATAGAAGGATCTTCATTTTCTACTCTTCTCTGCATGCCTTGCAGCATAAAGGAGTAAGGAAGAAACAACAATGGCCAGACGCTCATTCTCTGGGCTGGTGTCCTTTCAAATGCTTCCCAAGTGCCTCCTTTAAGCCTTCTTTTGCAAACCCATGTATCATGTGACAGCTGCTCTCAAGGTGAATGCAATAAATAGTCTGTGTAGTAATTTCTGTTCCCTTGTAAATGAATGGATTTGGGAAAAAGAGAGGCATCCTCCAGGTTGCTTCAAGACTCAGCTACAATTACAGCCAAGTTTATCCAACTCAGAACTGAAGCAGTGAAATTAGGAACGTGGCTACCCTGGAGATCCCTCTGTAGTCTGGGGAAGGAGGAGGACAGGTCAGACCTTAACAAGTACTGCTTACTTGCATAGGTTATATGGGGAGCCATGCTACTCGAATTTAAGTGCCCCACTTAAGTTATTAAAAAAAAAGTGGAGCCATCCATTTTCTTGCTCTGCACCTTCTGGAAACACGGACATGTAAATTTCTTAAGTGTCTAAAATCTTGTTTGGTCTGATCTGTGCATATATCAACTTACTGCTGGGGATGGGAGCAGGAGCTAAAATAGTGTTTAGTAGATACTCCCCTGAGACTCGATAATTTGTCTTCTAAGAACGTAACAAGCAGTAGATTTGTACGATCCCTGAATCCCGGGAAGTCAAAGCCAGTTTGTTTGTTTAGTAACCCCCAAACCCAAGGCCCTGTCTTTGGAACGTATTTGAGAATCTTACTTTATGCTGTGAAAACAGAAGTAATTGTGCTTCTTTAAGCAAACACTGGAAACCACACTTAAATTAACATGTCTTAATTAGGCAAAGGAGAAATTGTTGTTTGTATTGCATGTCAGAATTATGCACCTGTTGATAGAAGGCAGGAGCTGGAGCTCCTCTGTTACTTGAGCCTGGTTCAGCACACGCGCTGTGCTGTCCATGCAGTGGGAGCTGAAACAGAACAAGGTCTTAAACTCATCCTGACTATTTTTTTTTTTTGGTACAATGCTCTGGGTGATGCTCTGTTTGTGTTGAGAAAGGAATGTACTCTGAATAATTAGAAAAGATAAGGTGGGCACCTGAAGAAGATAAGGAGAGCATCAAGTCAGGAAACCACTGAACAGAGAAAATGGAAAGGTCTATCCCACCTAGATCCCACCTATTATGAATGGAATTATTGGGTGTCCAAATCAAATGAATATGTATGTAAAGATGTTGTGTAACCTCTCATGAAAACTGTATAAAACACCTGACTTTTCACTGAAAACTTTGGAGCTAGCTTGTCTGGTGCGAATTGCCTAGCTCCCCAGTGTTGCACGAAATAAATACCTTTGCTGCTTAAAGACAAAACTGATCTCTGAGCAGTTACTCTGTGCCATTTTGGCATCAGAGCCCCCTCATTTGGTCATCCTGCATCCAGTGGAGCCTCATGCACAAGGCATGCCTCCTGCTCAGTCCTCTCAACAGAGCAGCTAAGAACCAGTAGAGCATGTCCGGGCAAGTGACATATTCTCAGAGAAGT
Source organism: Falco punctatus (assembly GCF_963210335.1). Lineage (NCBI taxonomy): Eukaryota > Metazoa > Chordata > Aves > Falconiformes > Falconidae > Falco > Falco punctatus. The sequence goes on along the minus strand of NC_137580.1, from coordinate 103,171,813 downwards.
TTCCTATTACTTAGTTTCAGAGTCTGGCCTCCTGACTTTAGCTGGAGATGGTGGAACGCTGCAGTAGTCACTTAGCACACTGCAGCGTGTTTTTCTGTGATGACCTTGGGGTGATACAGAAGACCACTTGAATTTGTTGTAGGGGAAATGCTCTTGTTTTCCGATGCTTGAGCTAAATTTACAGTTGACAATGCTATCCATCACTTCAAAGTACCTTGAAAAAACCCCTACTGCCTACAGTAGTATCTGAAACTCATCATCTTCTAAATGTGTTTGTCCCTCTGAGGAAGGGAGGCACAGTGCTCCCATCCCATCATTCCCAGTGGAGAACAGAAGCATGAGGAGCCTGTGGAAGAGCACGTACTTAAGACAGAGCAGGGTTAAGGGGAGAGGAAGCATCTTTAAAACACTTAAAAATGGGAAGAGAGTAATCTGTCCTTGTTACCTGTGGTAGATAGAACAAGGATATTTAGGCTTTATACTGCAGCCAAGGAGATTCAGATGGCCTGCTCCGGAAATCTTTTCGTGAAATATTTGGTGAGGATTGGAACAGATGGCCCTGGGAGGCCCTGCAGTTGGGGCGAGTGAGAGTCTCTGATACATAACACCGGGACAGCCAGATAAGTAAGGGGATAGATTATATGTTGTCTTGAAGACCCTTCTGGCCCTGTAATACAAGACTGACTGGATCACTCATGCTTTGGGTCCCAGGTTAGCTTCTAAGCCCAGGACTTGCCCTTTTCACATGCTGAAAATTGCATAATTTTTGTATCAGGTCTGGGTAAAGATTTATCATAGGATGATTCATACAGGCTGAATTCAGGCATCTAAATGAAATGAGAATGGAGCACAGCGGTTTGGGCCAGGTAGCTTAGAAGTGCTTGAAGAATTTTTTTTCTTTTTATGTTTTGAAGAGCAGTTTGGGGGTTAGAATTCTCCATCTAGTTCTGCTGCTGTCAACGTGAGCTACTACTGAGCACAGCAGTGAGCTCCCCAACAGCAAAATTAGCTGGGGTCAAGATGGGGACTGTTATAACAGCAGTCTGGGTTCCCCATATCTTTTAACCTCCAATGAAAGAGAGGATCCACAATGAAAAGCATTTCTGCTTCTTTAGCTTTTCCTGGAGCTATGAGTCAGCTTTACAACGCGATAACTGAAACGCAAATCTTGTTCATTTATCTGAAATCAAGTTATCCTGCAGGTCTGTTCATACCAATATGCTCTTGGTTTCTCTTCCTCTGTGACAAATTGCACAATGATAACTTTGTAGGAAAGTTTTGGGTATCCCCCAGTAGTAAGGTGGGAATGTGTCCAGTGTGCAGCATTGACTAAAACTATTTAGCACTCTCAAGTGTACAGATTGAATGAAATCAAGAGTTGTTTACTGTATCCATAAATGTGAATCAATAGCTTGTTAGTCCATGCCAGCCTCATTAAAATTAACTGTATCTGAAAGAATGAATGATTTTATGGTGATGCATAATCCACCTAAAGTACATTATTAGAGAAGATGTAGAACCTGGAAATGCAGTGAAAATAGTTCATTTGAGAAGGCTGTTGTCAGCAGAATGCTTTTGCAAGTAATTATGCATGTTGAATTACTGCGGAAAGAAAGGGCAGGAACATCAGCTGACCTAACCCCGCATAGTTCTGGTGACTTCAGTGGAGGTGCAGGAATTTACATGTGAGGAGGATCAGGTTCTCATCCAAAGCCAGAGACAGTCCATGAAGACACTTCTGGTGGTTTCAGTGGGTCAAGATTGCTAGTCTATGAAGTCACACTGCTCAGCCACCTAAGGCAATACTGTTTGTGTGGTGAGGCTTAAGTGTGAATATTGCTCTTCTGAACAGTTAAGGCTGCAGTGAACATCTTAGAACAGCTGAGGACCTCATCTTCACACATGTGTTTTATTCACAACATGTTCTGTCTTAATCCTACTGTTACTGCATTGACATTTAGGTAAATCAGAGCCAAAAGAACTAGAATAAAAGGTAGGGCCAAGATCTTCCTTGGTTCCCTCTATTAGAGTTCCTCATTGGCTCATCCCATGGAGAAGTTAAGATTCCCCTCATGAAATTAATTGTGTAAGAATGGCCACACCAGACTAAATATTGTCCTCTCCAAAACCATGGATGACCTGGTTTGAGGAGTGAGACATGAGTACACTTGGACTTTCTTTTTCCCTGTGCTTTTTATCAGTGGGGTTTCAGGACACTGGTTTGGGGATATGGTTGTGAAGACGGTGCAGTGCCACTCCGGACCAGTCCCATTTCTTGCTATACAGCAGGAGACATGTTGCTCCATTATATTTTGTAAAGGGAGGCTGGAAGACGTCTCTCAGAGTTCCTTGCATTAGATATGAGATAAGAAGAATATATACAAGCAGGTTTTTTTAATTTGCACTCTCCTGAGCAGACTGAGTACTACTTTGAGTCATCAGTATTCAGATCACATCTTCTGGCAAACAGGTCTGTTGTTGCTGTAATTAGGCTTAGTTTACAAAATCCTTCACTAGCATTTTACAAACTGGCTGGTGATTTTTTTAAGTGCCCAGTTACCTTGAAAACAAAATCATTACATTCTCTCATTTTAGAGGCTTGAGCAATTGTAACTTAAAAACCTTAGATAAGAGTGGTTGGCCTCAGTCAGACCCAAAATCTAATCAGACAGCTGTGATTTATTATCTGACAGATAATAAAGGATTCTTAAGAAGGAGTGTAGGAGAGGAGTCAATTTAGGATGACCCTTTCCTTGGTACAGCCTCTCACCTCCAGAGAATTGGTGGTTTAAAGTCATTCTGGCTGCTGGAACAGGTGGTGCAGCTTCAGCAGCCCCATGCTGGACCTGAACTGGTTCCTGCAGACAAGAGAGTTCAATGTGACATCCCCATTGATACAGCTGCCCTGCTCTGTGCACGTAAATTAGTATCTCCACTCACTAGTTGCAGTCTGAGAAGAAATATAGGTACAAGTGTGGTTTGTAATTAGAAGTGACAACCCGTGGCTCTCTTCTCCACCTCCAAAACCCGCTACAACCCCTTCACCGAAAGCCACTGGAAGGATGGAAGTGTCCCTTTAATTAGAAGTGTATTAATAAATCCATCTTGCTCTCTAATCCCCACACACATAGTACAGTGATTCATTAGCACAGGAAGAGGCAATTTAGATTTCCTCAGATAATAGCAGCTGTCACTAATCAAATTAAAGGAGGAAGTGCAAATCTGAAGTTGGGCAAACTGGTCTGGCAGGGAGGAAGGCACAGGTTGGTGTGAAAGATCTTCATCCCAGCTGAAAGGAGGACTGGGGGCTGGTGGCAGAGGTAGCTCCCAAGGGCATCAGCAACTTCTCACCAGAAGAACTGCCCCCAGTGCAGGGGCAGACAGTAGCCCCACTGCAGTCCCCATGTCTAGAGCCTGAGAGGGTGCTGTTGCTGGTACGTAGAACTTCACTGGGGCTTTGAAATGTGCAGAAATAGCTAGTGCACACAGTGCTTTGTGCAAAACCTCCTCTGTTAACACAGAAACATTGCTTTTTGAACCATGAATATATTTTTCAGAAATGATCAGGCTTCACTTGCGAAGGGGTGTGCTCACATCTTCAACATCCTCAGTGGAAGCCCCTCAGGATGCCACAGTACCTGGGCAACCAGAAAAAAAAGGAGGAAAAAAAGTTGTACTTAGCTTTTCTGAGTGAAGAATGCAGTGTTTCTCTCTCTCTCTTTTTTTTTTTTTTTTTAATATATTTTGATGGTTCAGCTGGTACTTGTGCTAACCAGCGTGAGCTGTTACTGATGTCAGTACTTACCAGCCACAGAGGACCATCCAGGCTGGGTGCTCCAGCAGCAGCTCTAGCTCCGGGTCTTCCCTCTGACAGGCATCAGAAGCAGATACATTTGACTGTAAGTGTTGAAACCCCCAACAGACAGATGAGGAACAAACGCCTCACAGGAGCCCACACTGAAAGAAAATATTAAGATCCCTTCCCCCATTTTGACAGCCATCAACTTTAGACAGCCATGATAGGCATATGTATTTCCAACGCCTTTTCAAATCTCTTTTGCTTTTCCTTCAGGAACATCCCATGGCAATGAGTGCTGTAGGCTAATCACAGTATAAAAATATTTCTTTTTGCTGGTTTTGAATTTTTCCTCCTTTCAACTTCTTTGAAAGCTCCTCAGTGGTGTGCTGTGGCAAGAACAAAAGGTCTCATGGTCCCTTCCCCAACCTACTTGTGATGTTATCTAAATTTATCGCAGCTGCTCTTGTTTGTCCCCTTTGTAAAGCAGTAGCTTACTGACTGGTCTCTGTATATGAAGAGTTATTTTTGGAATTGTTTTGGTATTTAGCTTCGTGTGATGGTTTGGAGACTCAGGGCTGTGGCCACCCGTTGCAAGGGGCGGCGGGACAGGTTGCATTGTAGACTGTGTGCAGGGCACTGACCTTGGTGCGGAAATTTGCAAGCTTGCTGCAACAAAAGGATTCTCTGACTATCTTCCTGGTTCACATTTTGATAAAATTGATGAAGTGTCTCTTGTTTTGGTAGTGGTGAAAGCAATTAAATGTATGGGGTAACAGGGGAAACATGAAGCAGCCTGTCCCCAGGCCTTGTTGCCACTCATGCTGTGTGATTTCAGCCATTCCACACTTGTGCCATGTGCTCTCCCTGAAGCAAAGCAATTTTGTAGGTTTGCCTAACGTCCAACCTTGCCCGTGTGTAGTGAAAGCAGGAGATCAAAGGAATGAAAGTGCTCCCTTCGCTAGCACTTCAATCGGTGATATGAGCAATTAAAATATGAATTAATCTAAGGAAGATGAAAATGCAGATTTTGAATAGGAACCATTGGAGTCACCTTGAACTTGTGCTTAGTACTGTTTAGCCTGGGTGATTAAAGACATTTACACTCTATTAAATACCTTGCTGTTCTAATGTGAGAAATACCTTGTCAGCTGGGTATCCTGCATGCCTGCCATAAGGAACAACCTTGCTGTTGACTGGCTTGTCTATTAATTCTGAATAATGTAATAGTGTCAATGTGAAGAAGAACAAACAGCCCAATTTTATGTGGCGAGGAAAGGCAGTGGCAGCCTGTTTCTTCCCAGCATGGCTATGATGATAGGGAAGGCAATAGCAATTATCTTTGCCTTTGTCCTGAGCTGGTTGTCTCAGGCTCAGACACTATTGTCAGGCTGTTGGGCTGCTATAGTTTGTGCTTTAGGAATGAGGAATGTGAACACAGCAGGTGGGAATTGATTTCTTGGGGTCACCTCTGGACTTGTGAAACCATCTGGGCAACTGTCCACCTAGCACTGGTGACGCTGCCTGTGCAATGGCAGGTGTTCCCTCGTGGGTCTGGAAATGTGGGACCATGAGCTGTGGTCCCACGTCAGGGACAGGAGGAGCCACCATCCCCCCCTGCCCATGCCCGCAGCTTCCCTTGTGGGGAGCCCAAGGAAACCTTCCACATTGCTTTCCCCATCCCTAGTGAGCACACAGATGATCGCCTGTTTGGAGAGCACTGCAGGATGTTCAGATGAAAAATGGATGTGAAAAACGCAGGCAGAGCTGCTGGGGGCTTCCACCGCCCTGCAAAGCAGGGACCCCTCCTGTGGCACTGCACAGGACACCCTTCCCATCAGGAAGACCCAGTGGGATTCCTGGCATTGGGCTGACAGGTCAAGTAAGACCATCGGTGAATTTATCACAACTTTATCTGGAGACAGATACTGCAGTACCCCCGGGATAGCATTCACAAACCAAGCCCTGGCTCTGTTTGCAGATGGAAAAGCAAGACGGACTATGTGGAAATCCCTGCTGGGTTTTTCATCTCTGAATGTCAAGCCTATTTCTGGGTCAGACTCCTAAGGGGAAGTGTGGTTGAGTTATTCAGAGAAAGGAAAGGGGGTAGTAGGAAATGAGGAATGTCTGATTGTGGTGGATAGTGTTTATATGTCCTTGTCTGTAATAATCTGCCTTCAAAAAGGGAACTACTGAATCAGGTCCAGCTCTTGGGAAGGATGGGAGACTTCCTTCCCAGAGTGGGCTGGGGCTGTTTGCGAGAGACCTTTGGGCCAGGACCGCAGAGCCGAGCATGGGGAGAGCCCAGAGTGCAAGCTGCTGAGCACCACGCTGAGGGCAAGCCTTAAGGAAAGGGACCTGTCCCCCAGGAACACAGTGGGGACCTTTATCTAATCCACACAGTCCCGAGTATTGTAAAAAAAGAAAAGCCGTTAGTTCTGTTCCCTGTCTAAAGAAAACCTCTCTGGGGTTGTTAAAGCCCTTCCGTGATGTCCTGGAGAGTAGGTCTGGGCTGATCTACCTGACAGGTCTGACTGCCTCGGTTTCTGTCACAGCAATATTTCTCAGCTAGTTTACAATACAAATTTGAAGAAATTTTCATTATTGCAGAAAATTTCCTCCAACACTGGTAATTTCAAATTGTACATGGTATTCCGAACATAAATAGCTTATAAATACAGTCTATGTTTACTATACATGATTGTCAGCTTTGCCAGGCACCAAATCCCCAAGGTCTTTTTTTTTTTCCTTAGCCCGAGAACCTCAGACAGTAACTGATCTAAAAGATGTTCTAAAACAGCTTCACCGAGAACTGTTATTCCTTTCTGGGCCAGTCAGTAAATACTCCCAGTGGAAGCACTCGGGCCTGCGGGGATGATAACTTCTCCCCCCTGCAGGACAGCAAAATTCATGAGTGCTCAATTGGACTGGGAAAAATAGGATATTCTGTAAATTGAGGTAAACTTTAGTATTTTTATCCCCTCACAAACCAAGTATGGCCATGCTAGGTGGCCTTGTGGGCAGAGGTCTTGTTACTGCTGCTGCTTGACCGTACTAATGCGGGTGAAAATGTTTCTAATAGCTGTTGGGAACTCCCAGCGCCGGAATGCCAAACCAAACTTTTGGCAGAAGGAAAGGTATTCACAGAGCAGCCGTGGAGGTTTGGTGTTTCCCACCTATCCTATAAGAAAACTTAGTGGAAACAGTAATGCGCTGCGAGAAGTAACATCGTTTATGCCAATAAGCCGCACGTAAAAATGTTTAATCGCTTTCCCTCAGCTCTATTACTGATTATTTTTTACTATAACGTCCAGTAAAGATCCAATGCAGTTTCCACTGACATGTGAAAGCTGCTTTTTAACTGCAGTTGGTGCTGAATTAGTTCCCAAATAGACCTCTAGTCATCACTTGAAAGGGCTGTGCTAAGTATATTGTAATGGAACTTGTAATAAACACATTTTTCTGAGCTAATGTAGTAGGATAAAATACATCAGATTTCTGTGTTAACCACCCAGCCAGGAGAGGTAAATGGAATTGAAACATTGCTTCTGTCATTTGTACGTGGGAGTGAGAGAGACACTTTCTCATTACAAGTACTTTAGGGCTATGTTTAAACACCTTCTGTTGGCTTGCCCTTGAACTCTGTCCCCTTCGTCCAATTAAGCAGAACTCTGTGAAAGAGAAATGTAGCTCAGAGCTCGCCCTGCAAACTGTAGGGCACTGTAAAGACTCAGATCTAATCCTACTATCATGAGGGGTTTGAAAAGTTTAAATCAATTGTCTGTAGAAAATCAATTATGAAGCAGACCAGTTTGCCTTTGTGGCGAATGGAACTGATTAATCTGTGGAGTGCTTTCCTGTTCTGAAAGAATGATATTTGAGGTCTATGGCAGCAAATATTGGGAGAGAAACCGAACAACTTCCTACTTAATGGTAAGCAAAGTACCAGCCAGAGCTGCTTTCAGACCATGAAGCTCAATGCTTCAGCTGGTGATAGCAGTTCTTATACTGTCATGTCTCTTGTGCTGACATGCTTCAGGCATTCTAGTAAATTCACTGATCCTTCTTCACCCTGCTATTTTTGTGAAAACATGGATTTGGTTGACAGTGCAAGTTACTGCAGCATATACAATAGCCCAGCAAAATCCCAGCTAGTAGTGATTTCACTGGAGTCCTTATTTAATAATTTAGAAATGTAGTTGAGCATTTGCAAATTGTCACTGACATCAAGGGATGTTAGGTATCACTAACGGGAGAGCTCTCATTAACTTTAGTAAGCTCAGAGTTAGACCTTAGATCCAGGTAAGAGTTAACACATCTCCAGATATGAGCACAGGACCTGCTTATTACAGAATATTGTAAGATACTGATGCTGTCAAAGGTTTCCACACAGCTTGATTCTAGCTTTACCTCTGCTAGAAGAAGAGGTAACTAATACAGTGTTTGGTGCAGGAAATTGCAGTGACATAAGGGAAAAGGAACAAGGAAACATTTTCAGATATATAACCCTTTTGGATATGCCTTTCCAATATAAAGAAACCAATTTCATTATGAGAGTGATTGGACGCAAGCAGAGGACCAGAGAGGTTATGGGATCTCTACCAGGGGAGATACTTAAAACAGACAGGGTCCTTGGCAATCTGATCTAGTTGGCACAGCTTTGAGCAGGAGGTTGGCCTAAAGACCTCCAAAGGTCCCTCCGAACTTAAATTATTCAGTGATTCTGTTTCTTGCATGGTCCCATCCTGCACACATCCAGTGGTGAGAGCATGTAGGACAAATAACTATCACTAGAAATATTTTCTGGTTGGTGTTGCACATTTAACACATTCCAGTGCTTGAAGATCATTCAGAGCAAATAAGAATCCTCAGTGAAACAAATCAGTGTTAACAGTAAGTAATTTGGTTTTCCTGTCCATCACATCTCTCCAAGGGAGCAGTGGCAGTACAGCACTTCAAATTATTAAATCGCTAGTTTGAATTGTGTATTTTTTTTTCTCTGAATATGCAGAGTTGACCCAGTGTCTGACGATAGCTTAGTGTGATGGCATTACAAATAAAAGATGGAAATGTGAATTGCTGTGAAAGACCAGCTTCACTCTAAGAATCTACCAATCACCTCATCAGCTGCATTGAGCTGTGCCCACTCTTAGAGAAGAGACAAACGGAGTGATCACAACAACAGAGAGCAGATTCTGGTCTCTTCTTTCAGTACTTTTGCTTCCTTCCTCCATCATTTATTTCTTTTTCCTTCTTCTGGGGATATTTTTCAAAATTGTGTGATACTTGATATGACACAAGTGAGCAATAAAGCAAAAATCGTTGCAGAGTCATTTTAGTTATGGAGTGCCATTAAAATTGTCATTTATTTGCTGTCATTTAATTGATAGAGCTTGAATTAAGAGAAATTGTCAATGGATTTCTACTGCTGGGGGTGGGATATGGAATTTAGCATCATACAGTAACAGGGAAAAAGAAGCCCTTTATCATGTCTGCATTGCACAGGAAATGTTGTCTTGCCTTAATATTACACTGAGGCTGCAAACACTCTTTGGCTGTAACAAAGTGCCAAGATGGGGAAGAAAACAGTCTTATTGGGTTAAATCAGGCACAGACTGTGCAAGTTGAGGTACTGGTCGAACAGCAACTGAAAGTAACTCTTCAGTAATCCTTGTAATAAAAAAGCAGTTCAGAAGGGAATGGTGGATATCGAACTGAAGAACTTGATTGCATTTCTTGTCCTCATTACAGCCTGAATAGTGATGGAGAAAGAGGAAAAGCAGAAGAGGATGAAAGTCCAGTTTTAAATAGTCAAGCAGCAGCAGTAATGAGAGGTCTGCTCACAGAAACACCTAATGCAGGTAAACAAGCAGCCAGAATGAAAAGCAGAGAAAACAGGTCATCATCTAAGTAACATGGTCAGGCAGCGGGAGGAGTGGAATAAGTGGCGATTCATAGAGAATATTACAGTTTTTACTTGCCCACATCTTCCATTTTATTGTTGTATAAAGTAGTACTGAGGTGATTTTAAAACAGTGCAGTTCTCATACTAAAACTTATCACAAGTGATTTGCTCTAAGGTTCTTCAGGGCAGCACCACAAAATTCCCACAGAAGCCCTTCCTCCCTTGCCACCTTTATTTGTAGAGCTGTAAAGCAAACGTTGTAATTACAAGTTGGTGCAAGCCAAATTGATTGCCCACTGGTCTGTTTTTAATTAAAATCAGGCAAGCTTGGTAATCTTCTAACATGTCCAGGAAAGCTGGATGAGTGTGTAAATGCACCCATGCATTTTATTGATTTGAGTTAGAAATTCAACCAACTCCTGAAATGAATCCCATAAAAACCAAAGCACGTTCTGGGATCTGAGATTCACTTTCACATGTGGAGTACCTATGTTTCTAAACTTCTTGTCTGCTGGATACAGAAGACAGACAAGAATATTTAATAGTTAATACCCAGTATCTTACTGATTTTAGAGAAAGTTATTTTAGAATAGAGTGAGAGACAAGGTTTTATAATTGCATATTTCGTACAGGGGTGTAACAGTCACCATCGTAAAAGCATCTCTGAGACAGAGAGTAAAATCCATCCCTCCTCCAGCTAAGAACACAATCTGTCCCACTGAATTTGAACCCAGCACAGGGATAAATGTCATCCTGTGGCTTCAGTGGCATTTGCAATATATCTCATACTTTCTGTCATAGTTACTGGAAAATACCAACATATCTCAGAAATCCTGGCATAGTATTGATTGGAAAATGCTGGAGGAGGGTTGAGTTTAAATGCAAGCAGTGTGTCAGAGAAGTTGTTGATTGTTATAGCGCATGCTGATAGCGTGGAAGGGGCTTCCGTGCAGGGCACTACCTCTGAGGAAATAACTCCCAGTGCTCTCTGTGAGAGCTGCGACAGAGCCACAGCGTTACGTGTGCAGGGCGAGAGTTTCCATTAAGGCATGCTTTAAACCAGCCCCAGTCTGGGCTTGATCCTGACCTCTCTCCAGAGGATGCTGTGAGGGACATCAGGCAAGGCTGGGCCTGATTCACATGCAGGTGTACGAGATCACAGCTATGAGAAGCGTCAAGTCATACCTAGCTTGAAGTTCCTCAGAGTCAAGCTTTCTGCTGTCACGCCCCAAAATACTTCGCTGAGACATGTAAGTACCTACATATGGATTTAGATGCCTATCCTTTAAGTATCTAAGATAAGAAAACAGGCTGCAGGTTTGGTCTCCTGTGACTTGTGTTTCCTTGATGCTATGATGAGTGAAACCTCTCTCTGTAGCTTGCTGTGGTCCCTGGAGGGGAAGCTGTCTTCTTCATCTCTAAAACTCAATTGAGGTAGAGCCAGACATGGCCAGCAGCAGCGCTCAGGGCCTTGCAGGGTTAAACTTTTTAGTGAGGGGTAAGAGATAGGAAATTCAGGCTGGTGTGGGCATCTCATTCACTTGGCTTTTCTGAGACCAAATGACCCTTAACCGCCAGGGTTGAGGACAGATTGCTGATGGCTTCGTGATGTGATAGCGTAAAGGAGGGTGCAAGAGAGCAGTTCTTAGAGGGTAGTATTAGCAGGACAGCTGTGTTCTGCTGGTGGCCCCTTGGCTTGGAGGGCCTTTCCGCAGTGTGCAGAGCCCCCGATCGAGGCCCTGGCTCCACAGTCCTGGCACTGTGCCTCCTCATGCCAGCATTGCAAGTCCACTCCCAGCACCACTGTCATTTTCTCAATACAAAGTAACATGCCATTAACCATTAGTACTGCTTTCTCCTCCCCTGCTCCTGGGGAAAGCTTAACATAATCTCCCCTGTACATGCTTCATGTTCCCAGCTTCTCAGCAGAGGATTTCATCTGTTTCTGTGTTGTATCTGCTTGGAGGAAGCGATTTGTTCTTGCCCACTTTTCTTGTGCCTTCTTGTAAGTGCGCTTCCCACACTGCTCTGTCGTACTGCGTATTGCTCCTGCCGGGTTGGCTTTCTTCTTCCCTTTTCATACTGCAGAAGTGCCTTATCCTCTTAACCTCCTGGTTGGTAAAATAAGAGCCACAGCACAGGGACGTTTATATGAAGCTGACTTATTATCCAAGGTGGGAATAACAAGTGTTTCTATGGGATGAGACCATGATAAGAAGCATGAGGGACAGGCACTAATTGCTCTTTAAGCAACTCGAGCCTAATACTCTCCTGCTGTTAATTCTTCATTTTCCTGAGCTCCACAGTCATGGTGGTACCGTGGTTTGGGGTGGTCGGGGCTATATTGGCTTAAAAATGGTAAACGCTTTAGTAAACCTATCTGTACAGCTGGTGTGGAAGTGCAACAAAGCAGAGACAGGCAGATGGTCGTGTTGGGACAAAGGGCTGCTGTTCGGTTGGGGAGGCAGCTCTGTTTCATCTGCAAGCTAAAGTCCCTGTTGCTCAGGTATCTCCTCTTGCCTAATTAAATTGTCTGTGTGCTTAGGTGGAGAGAGATGCAAAGTGCAGAAGCAGTGTACAGTGCTTACATAACCTAAGTGATTTCTGCAGCAATCGTTGTAGGAGTTAGCTAATGGCAGGGTACGGGGGCCTCCCGCTGAGTTTCCATTACCTTGTAATTTTCAGCTTGTTCACTGTTGCAAGAAAGCCCCTCTGTCTTGTAATTCCTCCAGCATTCATGTCTCATCTTCTCCAGGCTTGAAGTACATAAGATGCTTTCTGCTGGGGGATTTATTGAGATAAGTTATTGAAGTCAAGCAGTGAGGCAAGCATCCAATATTATGCTATTCATCTCTGAATTTATGTTCCCACTTTCTTTTGAAGGTCTAATGTAATCGCAAACAATTTGTTTTGTATATGTTTAAAAATTCATAATTTTCTTGTACAATGGAAAAAGCAGCACTTGTAGCTCATTAGTGGTGGGATTCACAAAACATCTGGCTTTTCCTTTTGATGTAATTTCTGTGTGACTAAAATTCTGCCTTCATTTTAAGCAGTTCAAATGAGGAGGTACAGTCACTTCGCCAGAAACCCATTAAATGTGCCCACGAGTCAGCCTGTGTAATCTTCCAAGTGTGTTTAGGAGAATTATAATCTTTTTTTTTTTTCCTCTGGTGTGTTCTGATCAGCTTCCCAGGGTGTGGGAGAACCCCTTCTGCTGACCCCTCATAGGGAAGGTCTCTGCTCCTTGACTCTTTCTTTTTGCTGCTCTGTTAAACTCACTGGAGCTTGCGTGCTCGGTGCTGTACAAGCAGTTCAAAGAACAGTGCCTGTTAATGGCCTTCCGGCTTACAAAAAGTGAGAGGAAGGCAGTAGGATTGTTGTAGTAACTATCCTACAGCTGTTGATGTTAGCAGAGATGTGAAGGGCCTGATTTACAAGTATGCTGAGCACATAAAAGTTCCACTAGGTAGCAACTCTGTTCAGGGGAGTTGAGTGCTTCTGGAATAAACCAGACTGTGAGCAATCTGGCCAGTCTCACTTGGGATTTCTGTGGTCGAGCTGGGAATTAAACAAGCCTTCTTCTTCCCATTCCTTAACCACGAGCCAACCACATATCTTTAAGGAGCTGACATTTGACTGTAAGCTGAATGTTCGGAAAGAATAAAAAGACCCCAGGAGCCACAGCAGCTGAAGTGTCAAGTGCTGATCACAAGCAACACTACTGGTGTAAAAAGCATGGGCAAGGTCTTTAGGGCTTACTCCAAAGCACACTGGAGTCAGAAAGAGTCTCTTCTAAATGTCAGGTCAGGAACTTACTACTGCTGTGTCAGATGTTAGAACTGTTGCTGGTGTGTACTGTTAACATAAATAGTGATTTTCTTCCAGGGCAACAAATCACGCTGCCCAGGTTGATAGGGAGGAAAATGTGACCAGACAGAAAAATTGCCGAATTTACAGAAATGGTGAAATCCTGGGTCTGCAAAATCATACATTAAGCAGGATGTATTTTCCTTTTCACAGGGTTAAAAATATTCATGAGTTGTTCAGGTGTTCCTGAGAAGAAAGGTGAGAAAGCATCCATAAGCTCGATGAAGCCACACTTAAAACTTCAGAGGAGGGCTGTCTGCCTAAGTGACTCAGCAGCAGCTCATAGCCCCCTGTTCCACCTCCTGCCACGTCAGTCAGTCAGTCTGTACAGGTTTGTGCATTTATTGAGTTTAATCCACTTCCCGCCTAGTGGAAACTTCAGAAATTCAGTGAAGATCTGCACCTGTCTGGGATGACTGTTAACAGCTCTCAGGCTGCAACTGATCTCTTTACATAAGGTTTCTGTTTCCAAATAAATGTGCAAAACATTCTGGGGGCTGTCCTGGCACTAGGAGATGCTCACACTCCCCCTGAGATTCTCTTCATCCTGCAACCATATCACTTTGATTTACATTACAGTTCATCTATCTTTGGATGTGTAAAAGTACTACTGCTGAGGCACAGCCATGTACTGGTGGTGGTGGATCTTCTCTGCCTCCAGTTTACACCTATTTCTCTCATTCCTTATTGGCCTGCTATATATATCTTGTTAGTCTGGCAGGCTTCAGTTTACATTCCTGAGGGGAAAAATGGGATTTCCAAGGTGCATCCACTGGTTAGAGTATCCTGAAAATGGGTTTCACTGGCATGGCCCGTCACTTGCACAGTCTCCAGCTCTTTGACATCCCAACCTGGTCTAGTGGAAGGTGTCCATGCCTATGGCAGAGGGATTGGATCTAAATGATCTTTAAAGGTCTCTTCCAACCCAAACCATTCTATGATTCTGTGTCAGACAGAAAAAATTACTTTCCCAGAGGATTCTGTCTTTGCTGCAGAGCAAAAGGGATTTAAAAAGTAGAAAGTAAAAAGTCAAGCTGAAATCCAGCTGAGCATAGGCTGCTGGTGGGGGCTGGCACACGGGGTCAAGCACCGGGACCGCAGAGCCATTCAGGTCAAGTACAGTGTGGACACAGTTAATAAGACTTGGGTTCCTGGCTCCTATGGTCACTTTTTAATGTCTCTCTTGAAATATTCCAAGTTGTCAAGGGGCATCTCTTGCCATCCTATGTTTGGGCTGGCTGCCTGTCCGTGCTCTGTATTTCAAATTGTGATCAAGGGGTTGTGTTAGAAGTAAGTGCTGCAGAGAAGCCAAGGCCATTTCTCCCAGCTGCTCACAGCTTCCCCAGCCAAATCAGGAGAAGGTCGGTTCAGATGACCATGCAGCAAGGCTAGTAAAAGCCTGAGAGCTTGGTTAACTTTAGTCCAGCCATGGTTGTAGACACAGCTGAGGGTGGGTCTCCTCATCCCCCAGGCAGTTCCCAGCATTTGGGAGGTTACATTTTGCTGTATTTGGATGTGGTTGAAAGGGTACCAACTGCAAAGCTAAGAAACAACTTGAGCTGTGAACTTGGACCATAACTTGGGAGCTGAGTTTATTCTCTTATCGTTAAATATGCAGGAGGAGGCTAATTATTCTATTTAAAAGATTTCTATGCGCATATCACACTCATGTGCTCTAGTAAATCTTCCCTAATCTTTCTTTCCTTTGCTGTTAGTCACCAGCTACTCATGCACTCAAAATTTTTCCAAAAACTTTAAATATCTGTATAATGTAGAGTTATCTGATAATGAGTCCAGTCAGTTAAATCTCTTAGAGGCGTTTGTGAGGCCACAACAAAATTCTCCCAGTAGTGGAGGTTGCAGACGTGCACCAGAAACTGCCATGCACTGTAATATTGCCTGCATGGAGACAACAATTACAAGTGGATTCAATGGCATACGATTAACCTGTTGTTAATATTTGTGTATAAAAAAATACGAGGAGATATTGTAATCGTTTTGCCAGTGAAAAATTAACTTTTATTAAAAATCCAGGCTATGTTGTGTTTATACTAACCTGGCAATTTAAAAATAACTCCTGCTTTAAAAAAAAAACACCACCCTGTGTTTTGGTGTAAAATTTTGCTTTTCATAATTTATTTTTGATGAGAGATGGTATAGTTGACTCTTGTTACTTAGTAAACCTTCCCTTCTGAAGTAGTGTCTTTCTGCCTACCCCTGGAATTTGTACTCTGGAATTTTCCTGAAAGTTCAGGAATGCAGAAGTTCTATCAAAAGAGGACGTTGAGAACAGTAAAAATGTGTGCACCAAGTTTAATTCTGAGGTAAACAGATGTCCCAGCTGTACTGAGAGCAACAGAGTTGTTTCACTTGTGTTTACTCAGAACTTTATTCAGGTTTTGGTGGGTTTTTTTGATCAAAAGTATTCGAAGAATATGATGAAACATCTGATCTGAAAGTTCATCTAGTTATTTCTGTCTTATGTTATGCATATTTTGGGATTCTCTGAATGCACTATGCTTTTATTAGCCAAAATCTGTCATGCTTTAAACAAAGTATAGCTTGGAAAACTTCTGCTTCTATGTCAAGGGCTTCTAGTATCGGTGAGATCATACTTTGACATCATTTAGAAAATCCTTGTTGGTGACTTGAGACAGGGGAGGTCGCATGCCCCCGTAAGTCCTTTGATTTGAATGTAGCCAGTACGTCCTTCAGCCTGTGTGTATTTGTCATACTGGAGTCCTAGTCAGTCTTTGCTGCAAAAACTTGTGGAATCTGAAATGCAAACTCATTTCCCTCCCAAGTCCGCATCTCATCATGATGCCGCAGCACTCCCCTGCCTCCTCTGTCAACAGCAAAAATCATGCTTCTTGCAGTGGTTGCTGCAGGTACAGGCACAGGACAAACCACATGCGGACAGGCATGCAAAATCTCATGTACATCTTCTCCTGGAAGGGGGAGTGGAGAGAGATTTCCATGCAGCAGATGGTGAGGACATTGCATCGTGTATCACCGGGGAGAGCAAACGACAGCTAGCTGTGGAATATAACAGCCCTAAAAGGCAGAGAAATAAGAAAACTACGAGCATACTACATTCTCCGTGTGTGGTATACTTCAGATATCATTGTTTAATATTGAGGGCTTCGTTATTTTGCTCCAACATGTCATAAATATTCATACGCCCTCTCGCAGACAGCGGACTCCTAGGATACACAGAGCTGTTAGGTTCAAGCCTCCAGAAGTCCTGTGCAGTATATAATACATCTGTGAAATGTTTACAGCATATGGTGTGTGTGGAGTCAGGCTGGATGCTCACCACAGTCTCTTCTGGCCCTAAGGCCTATCAATCCCTGTCCACTCACGGCATGGTAGCCGCTCGGTGCTTGGCACAGCTCGCGGCGTGGGAAGGGGAGGCCAGGGCTGGCTTAGCAGTTGAATTAGCAGTTGAGCACAGGTCGCTTTCCAGAGGCTCGGTTCAGCACTAAATACAAGGGTGAGGATATTGCGCCGTGTAGCTCACACATTAAGTGACGGGAGGGTTTGGACCTGCGCATCCTTCTCCCAGGGACAGTCCTGAAGCAGAGATTCTCCATGGTGAGATGTTTTTCAGTGCTGTGTTCTCACATGTGCAGCTCAGGCTGTTTGTAAAACAAGCCTTCTGTCTCTCACACAACCCACCTGCTTCATCTCCCCACTTTTGCTGCTGGTTTTGTCTGGGGGTTACCCGAGGACTTGGTTTAAAGGATCAGTATTTGTCAAGGAAGGCAAATTGCCTGAGGTGTTATTGAATCTATGTCAAATGTTTAACAGAAGGATTTTCATTCATTTGTTTATTTATCCACTTATTTTTTGCACCTTCCTGTAAACACATGGCCGTAATCACTACGAGGCATGCTGCTGTTTGAAGAACCACCCTGGTAAAACATGACAGCTTTTGTCTTTCCCCAGTGCTTTCAGAGCTTCAGATGGAAGAAGATGGAGAATTAAAAAGTGATCTCATTATCCTCTATTGTGCATTAACAAAACCCTGGCACTAACAGTGAATACAGACGGACATGAAAATAATTGCTCAGTGCAAGTCGGATTTGGATTTTTCCTGTCACTTTATTGTCTGGATGCTGAGGGAAATATTAGTGAATTACAGCATGGGAAAGTAGGTCAACATCAAACCTGGAATGGGGGGGGGGGGGAAATACGGTTGAAAAGTACAAGACTGACCTGCTTGTAGATGGGCAATTGAAAGACGTACTGAAATTACAACCAGAATGATCCAACATCTCTCCTCTGTTTGCACTTTTGAAGAGCTTGGCAGTGAAGCAGTTGTGTAGACGTGTCCTGTTAAAAAAAAAAAAAAAAAAGAAAAAAAAAAGAGGAAGAAACCCTGTATTGATTTAGACAGAAAAGTCAAGTCTTTCTGTTGCTGCAACTGTGACGATACATTTGAAAATATTTCAGGAGCTTCTGGCTCTCAACACGACAGGCCAAGGGGATATTCGTCCTGGAGGAGAACCTCCCCCAGGGGTGGCAGGGCGTAGTGGGAGAGGATTAATGACTGCACTGCTGAACCATGCACAATGCACAACATTAGGAGGGCTTTGCTATAATGAAACCTTCAGCCTTCCGCTGCCTTGCAGACTCTCTGAATAGCGGCTGCCAGCACTGTGGAGAAGCTCAACACAATAGAAAAAGGGTCAGACCGAAAAAGTGGAGCTGGAGTTAAAAAGTAATAAAGGGATAAGGGGAAAACAAGTGTGTAAGAGAAAAAGTTGGGTTTTTTTCCTTTGGTAACAGCTGACTGCAGTGTTCCTCGTGGGGAAAGGCATGGTTCTGGGAGATGAGGTCTGCATGCAGGAATTTCAGTGATTTCTCCCAGGGACTGGCCAGCTGGTTCTGCAGCCTGCCTTTAACAACTGCAGGGAAGTGCCACAGCTAATCCAGCTTACTTTTTGTCTTATCTTTATTTCTGGGCCTGCACTGATGAAGCGGAGCCTCATCGTGCAAGGTGCCATGCCACCACAGACTGAACACGCTCCTCCTGCTCCAGGATGGTTACAGTTTCAGCGCAGGAGAAGAGGCAAAGATTATGTAAAGGAAAGCACGAGGAAGAAATGAAGTACTAGTGTACCACCTGTCCTCTTTAATGTCAAGAGCTATGGGAACACTAGATTTAAAACACATCAAACTCAACACTTTCTCCAAGCTCTACTGTTCTACAATTAAAATGGATTTAAAAAGGACAAAAGTGTCATTTCTTCTCACAGGTGATGTAAGGAGTGTTGACTCAGTTGACTCTGCAATTTGGAACAGCGTTGGTCTGATTTAGCTCTGGGGAACAACTAAATACCAGTGAGCACACGAGGGGAAGTTTTGAACTAAGCTACTATGAACCTCTTAAGCCTAGTCAGGAAACTGGAAAAGAATTTTCCCATGGCTAACCTGATAAGTGATCTGATGCTCAGATGGAGCCATAGTCTTTACGATCCGAAGTCTGTTTCATTAGAAGTGCATCGATGTGCAAAACTCCAGAGAGATTAGAATTTTTTGAACAAAAGAAGAAACAAGAATTAAAAATAAAAGGAGACATAGCTGTTCCATTTGCTAATCACATCTTGTTTAACTTTTTTAACAATTGTCACAAATATCTCCAGCTCTGTGGCAAGGACATTGTGTAACTTACAAAAAACTGGGGAAAATGTTGCACAGAGACTTCTCTGAAAAGAGAGGTGAAGCTTGGGAAGCCTTTGGTTTCACGGCTGGATGCAATCAGGGAACATAAAACTTTTCCTTACTTAAATGCAGTGGCTTTCATTGGTCTGATAGTTAAGGAAATAACCTTTAACACAACACGGTTGCTGCAGTGCCCTGGTAATATGTCTACCTGTAGAATCTCCTTGCGTTTTAGGTACATACATATTTTGCTTTGTAAGAGTCACAGTTTTGTCTGCCTTTTAAATGCCAGTGTGCTTGTCCCCTTGAGCAGGCACTGCGGTAGCGCCTCTGAGCCAGAACCCCTCTGCTACCCTGGAGATACCTCTTACCTTCTTCATCCCCTTAGCTCCTTGTCCTATGCGATGGGATCACACCATACATCTAGAAGGTGTTGGCACGTTCTGTGGATTTGGCTACACACAGCTTGTAGCGCAGCCAGCTGAAGGGCAGGTTACCCATGTGGTGTTCAAGTGTTACTTTAATGTTAGTGCTCTATTTCTTCATATGGATAATTGATGCTAGAACAAGCATGAATCTGAAATGAGGTGATACAAACCTGGGACGGCTTTCTGGATAGCAGCAGTGAGGCTTCAGCTTTCCCCTTACACATCTGAGACCAGGGTATGACTTGCTCCATGCTCTGAAGAGTAGAGCGATCAGATGAAGAGCGCCTTGCATTCGTTTACTTTGGTTTGGATCGGATCAGATGGGTTTTCCTCCCAGCTGTTTCTGACAAAGGCTGCTCTATACACTCATGTTGCATGGCAAGTTGGAATTTGATTTTATGGGCTTGACACGGATTTCATTCAACACATGGATTTGCATGAAATGGCTAATGGTTTATGCTGTGATAATACAAAAATCAATAACAATGTCAGGGGGAAAAAAGGACAGATCAGTGTAGAATGAGAATGCCAACCAGGAATCTCATGACCTAGAGTGATGAGGCTGGGAGAAAGCCAGTGCACTCCAATAAGAGTCCCTCGCTGCTGGCACAGAGCAGAAACGCAGATAGCATGGTAGGAAGGTGCTACCTGCAAGGCAAGCAGTGGCTGCACGTCACCCTGGGGAAGGGGCATGACACATGGGGGGACAGGGAACCGTTTACACAAGAAAAGAAAGATGTTTTATCTGAATAATAAGGCAGAAAGCTTCAGCTTATTTATCTGCTTTTGAATTTTAATGATCAGTTCGAGTGATAATTACAGAATTTCTATATTTATATAAAACCAGCACATAAAATAGCACAATTTGATATTTATGAAGTGCCAGTTTTCCATAAATACAGAGATTTGTTAATGAGCACTGGGAACTATTCATTAAAATTCAGAAGTAGATAAATAATGAATAGGAATTGCTGTTTATTCATTAAAATTCTAAAAAAAAAAAAAAAGAAAAAAAAGAAAAATACCTCCTCACTTATTGTTGATGAATCCAGCCTGTTTTATAAGCGATTTGTTTTAATTAATGCCATTTGACACTATTAGTGCCAGAATAGTAGAGTCATTCGCACATTGCGGGCTGTAAGTAGGACTGCATTAAAGCTATCCAAGGCCTTAGGATTAAACAAATTTGGAAGCAATAGGAGCATCCCTGACTGCCACGGCCATAGGTACATCCCCACCGGGGTAAGAAAGGTCAGCCAGTCCATGCCTGCATGATGCCGGGTCCCGTATAGACCTACTGCCTCTCCATGGGGATTCTGCACGGCTTCTGAAGGAGGATATATCCTCCTGTGAAGGAGGGCTTTGCTGATGAAATTTCAACAGAACGGTAGACTTCAAAGGGGAGGCAGAGTTTGAATTTGGTACAGGTCATAGATGTTGTATCAAGCTATCTGCAGACTCAGCCCAAGGTAAATACTGTCTATATTTGGGTCCTTAGTTTTCAGACCACTTATGAATGGACAGCTGGTCTTCTCAGGAGATGAGATCTTGGACCAGTTTTGAGCTCCTGGGCATGGCATTGCTCTTTAGGCCCCTTTTCTGGGCTTTTGAAGGGTGGGGAACGTCTGTGCTGTGGATCCCTTGATGTTGGGATCACACAGTTGGTCAGGGACACTACTGGGGCCAAGGGGTTCAGCACCTTTCTGGCATGGGCCCTGGGTGCCTTGGCTTGCCCAGGGGCATGTGTGTTGGAATGGTGTCGGTAAGAAAAAGGGCATATGTGTGAAACCTCCCTTCACACCACATGCATGCGCCTCTGGAGTAGCTACTTGTCAGCGAGGTTAACTTAAGTTTTCTGTGATTGCTGGAGGAGGGATGGTTTTGCTGTGTCTGGAAACCTGGAGGTTTATAGTCTATGGCTGTCTGCTGGCTTCGCATTCAGACCACTGAAAAATCCAGAGCAACATCATGTTCCAACCTGGCCATAGGAAGCAAACTGTCAGACAAAACCATTTGGGTTATAGCATTGTCCTTTTCTTCCTCCCTACCCACAACCACCTATTTTGTTCCCTTTCATTGCTTTGTTCCATATATTCTTCCGCTTTTACACTTTTTGAAGTGTCCTCCACACCATGGAGGCACCTGCTCTGAATGCTGATGAGCGGCTCTGGAAGCCTGGGCAGCATTTTGTTGGTTTGGGGCTCTTTGGGAGAGCTCACCCGCTTCACCACAGCCGGTGCAGGAGCGTGGGGTTGGAACCAAGTGGGTTTTCCCCATTGGCTTCAGGAACGCTGGATCAGGCCCCGCGGGGAGCTGGCTATCTTGTTTCTGCCTCTTGCTGCAGAGTGTAAGGGGAAAAGTAATGCTGTCAGTTGTGTAACTGTCAAGAACACAAGGTAAAGGGTTGTCAGGGAGAACGTGGAATTGGAAATGAGAATTCAGGGGCCCCTTTAAAAGAGCTCTCGTCTCTTTTTGAAACCAAGACAGACAAAATGGAGCTTAGTATGTTTAAAAGGGTCTTAACAGCATTTGGATTGTAAAAGGTCCCCTCTCCACCTTTCATTCCTTCTGTCTCCCCTTGACCTCTTGCCTTTCTCTGGAAGTTGGATTTAAAACAATAAAATGGGGGGTTTTATGTAGAATACCGAATGGGCTCCTGTGGGGAACAGAATTAATTCTACTCAGGAGCAGAAAACGAAACCCAGAAGCATCAAAGCGTAGACATAAATTCAATATCCCACTGAGCCCATCACTTAGGATACTTCACCCTTTCCTGCATGTCTATCTTTCAATCAAATGTAGATGTAGGGAAAGGGTTTATTTTGGTTTAGCCTGGTGTTACAAAAGCAGAAGGGAAAGAGCAGCAGCCGTTGCTGTCTGTTTGCTATGTGAGGTTTATAATTTCACAAATGCCAAATGCATTAATCCAACCTGTCATGTTGCAGCTCTGTTTGTAGATCAAATGGGATTAAAAGATTTAGTTGAAGCTTTCCTGATACATTTAAATAATATGACTAGAAATGTAATATTCAGGAAAATGAATATTTTAGATGTACAATTTGAAGCACCTGATATATTAACACCTGCTATATTAAAAAGAAACAGAAAAGACGTGATCCAAATCCTGCAAAATATGTCAATAATGCACTGTGTTTTAGCACCGGGAAACTGGCCTGACTCCTTCTGTAGCATCACAGGGTTGGTTCACCTAGGGAAATGCAAACAAGATGCTTTAGTGCAATTACTCATATGCAGGGCTCAACATTAAGCATATGCTTACCCACTTTGCTGGATAGGACCTTTAAAAATTGCTACAATACTGTGCCTGGCTTTCCCCTTTGTTTTTCCCGGCATACCCGCTACTTGATGGCCCTGTATGTGGCGGACCTGGTCTCATCGATTGTCTCTTTTTACCCCATGATATCCCTTCAAAAAGAAAGTGAAATGCCTCTTCTTAGTGGTGTAATTTCCCAGAGGTGGGAAGTCTGGTGCACAAGTTTTGTTGAGCAGGAGCAGTAGTGACTGCGTGACTGAATAAAGAGCTGTTACACAGCACCTGTTCAGGACTGACTTATTCTGCACCCGGGGCATCTGGGTGCTGTGTGGATAGACGTAGCCAGAGCTGCTCTGGTTTTAGTCTTCTGTGCATTGAGTGGGACGGCAGTGACTAGACTTCTGCTGTGTGGATTGCGGGCAGCCCGCAATGGTTCACTGCAATGAATTGCACCATCTTGTTGGTTTGAAACTAAAATGGAAGCAAAATAATTTCAAGCATATTTTGCAGGAAATCAGGTTAAGGAGAGAAAGAAAAAAATGTGACATGGCTTTACCTGTAGTAGATACACTGGCTTTCAGTAGTACTTTCAGGTTAGACAGCTGCAAAGGGATGAACCCATGCTGGAACAGCTTCAGAGATGGGCTGTTAAGAGTGATCAAGAAGATGAAGAGCTTCTGTCAAACAGAAAGCTTTGGTAGAGCGGCTGAGCAGAGATATGGTTGCTCTTTCTAAGCCCACAGGGAGGAAGGGAGTTTATGCTGCGATGGCAAAGAGCTGTTGAAGAGAACAAATAGGCATAGACTGGCCATCAATAAACTGCAAACCTCCAGCTATCACAGGAAGGAAGGTCTGGAGCAGCCTCTGTACAGCAGGACTGCGGGAATTGAGCTTACCCAGTCTTATAACAAAGCTTCTCTGTTTCTGGAAGGGTTTGTCGGGCAGCGTTGCTTCCTGCAATCACGGGAGACTGCACCCACAGGCCCATGATGCTGAAAGCAATAACACTAAAGTTAATTATCCCCAAGTCTAGTCAACTCCCACTCTGGCCAGCTGAAGGTTGTTCGCCTTGCCTGGGGCACCAGTTTACTAGAAGTGGCTGGAGGGTTGAGTCGAGGTGAGCTGTAGGATGGGGGAGGTTTCTTCAGAGATAAGCACCATGCTGGGAGTGGGGAGCAAAAAACAGGTTTATATGGTCTTTCTGGGTATTGTGGGAGCAGCAGTTATATACTGGGCTGAGAAAAGAACTGCTGGCACCGTCGTATTCATGGCTGTAGATTATTCTTTAGTGTTGTCACAAACATCTAAGGTGTCAGCACAGTCCTCACCAGGGACTGGGTGCAAGTGCTGCCAATTTAATGTCAGTACTAATGTCCTTGACAGAACCTTCCTATTTTGGCTTTCATGCTGCCAGTCTGCCTGTTTGAGATGGTCCGGCAGAGAATGAACAACAGTTAAAATGCTTGCTGGCTTTCATTTGAAGAAATAATGTATGAAGCTTTGGGCGGAAAATCATTGCTATTTTTACATCTGCTTTTTCTGTTTTCAGAGTGCTGTGTGGTAGTTGATAGGAACATAGCATATATATTTTCCAAGTCAACAGCTAGATTAGCAGGGGCCCTGATTCTCAGTCATTTTGAGGTTTGGGTGATGTTTTTGCCCCCTTTCCCAAACTGTACCAACCTGTCTCCCTAAGCACAGGCATTCGTTATGTCATTTCATGTCTCATTGTGCTGTCTAATACTTGATAAACCTCCTGTCTTTTAAAGTATATCATACATATGCAATGGAAAGTCTCTTCTTGCTTCTGTTCTTAACAAAACAGGGATAATAAATCAGAAGCAAACTTACAGGCACTATATCTTGTGTGGAACAAAATAGTTCCATGTTGTATCTTCTGCTTTTTTCCCACCTCTCTGAAATTCTCTTACCTACTGACATAGTGAGAACTACATGCTGTGAAAAATCACAGTGTCTATGTTATATATTTCTGACAAGCCCTGGTATTATCCAGGGAACAATCCATTACTTATATATCGAGAGGTGAGAGCATGTGCTTTTAACTCATGTTAACTCACCATGATTTCAAATATAAACACTTCTCAGCAGTGCGTAAGTAAAATTGAAGGCATTAGGATTCTGTCATGTCCGGTTACAGTCAACCTTCACATTGTAGCCTACTTCTGTAAATAAAAAGCAGTGGTTTTTTGATCTAGTCATTTTGGCTGAGCTAAGCAGCTGTTTTGTTGCTGAAATGTTTCAAAGAAATGGCTCTTTTGTAAAATATATTCTAGGAGAAAAATATCCTTCCAGATCTTTTAAGAAATGACTAGACCTAAAGTTAGGTCCAATTATAATAGTGTCTGTGTACCTGGGGCCAGATTTGGTAAGCATTTAGAACAGAAGCTGGAAGTGTCTAGAAGCATTTCTGGACACTCATATGTCCAGTTCTCTGGTGACACTAGAGCCTGTTTTCTCAAGATGTGTTGATGTGTGATGGAGTGGGATTTCCAAGACTTAATTTTAGACACCAAAATCAGCAAGTCTGAAGTGACAGAAGTACTGAGGGCCATATCTGCCCCTGGCAAGGGTTGCAGTGAGGGTCTGGATGTGTACCCAGAGCCAACAGCAGCAGCCCTGCCTGGAGCCGGAGCTGCAGCTGGGGTCCCCTCCTCTGCCAGAGCCCACCTGGGGCAGCTGCTCACTCCTGAGGGTGAGTGGTCTCAGCTGCAAGCATTAACCTCTCCTGTATCCAACCCTTGCAGCACTTTAAAGATCATGTTCCCTGTGCGCTGCTGTGGGGTCAAAGGCATGGACTGATAGGATCCCCTTAGACCTCATCAACCAGCCAGGTTGTGTTTTGAAGACTAGTCACCCTTAACTCCTGTTACCACGAAAGGAGAAGATTGCAAACTGAAACATTCAGCTGTGAACAGAGCTATCCTAAGGCCACTGGGCTCCTAAGCCCAGCATTCTGGTCGGATTTTGAAAGCAAGGCAGATGAGTCCTCCCTGCTGTTGCGTCTGTGGATGTCAGGCTAAGCACCATCATTGTTTTGAAAATCCATCTAGCATCTTTACCATCTAGTCCTTACATCTCTGATCACAGAAACAGTATTTGAGGAGAAATTGAATGCTTTGGGCCAGCGAGCCCTGTACCTGCCTATCTCTACTCAAAATCCTGCAGGGTCTGATGAACTGCTCACACAGAGGAAGTTCCTGATATGTGTATGTGCTTGCAAGAGTAAGACCCAAAGCAAATCAAGTTATGCATGACATCAAGACACACTTGCAAAAACAATTTTAATCAATTACAACTACAATTGCATGCTGTACAAGCCGCAACTGGATTGTCTTATGTACCAGCCGATCACATTGGGCATGTAAGATTAAATTAAAGTTTTCTAATTGCATTTAGGAACATACAAAATACTACAGTCTAAAGTGTAGCAAATTAATTCTTCAGGCGTAGCCTAATTGGATGGAAATTGATTTATCATGTTTGGACCAAATGAGCCAGGAAGGCATGACTAGTAACAGTGAGGTAAGGAGAACCACGTCTCTGTGCCAGTAACACTTAGAGAAAAGAGTACGTCCAAAAGAAATGAAGGGTGTTATGTTGAAAAGTCTCTCTGAAGAGGGAAGAAGTGATACATTCAGTCTCCATCGTTCATACATACAAAGTGACTGAAAAGCCTTTGATTATTTCTAAAACTCCAGGATATAGTTAGGTCAGCAAGGGATGGAAGGAATTATTTTTTTAGGCTCTGTAAATATTGCTCTGTAAAAGGAGAATTTCCGCCAATCAAGCCATTATACTAATGCCTTGTAGAAATGGGTATAAAATTGCTCCTTTGTAACAGTCATGCAGAATTTTTAGATAACCAGGCAGTAGGGCCAGGGTGGAAGGCACTCACAGAAAAGGTCTCATTCTCTATAGGACCCAGCCTTTTTTAGACTAGTTTCTGTATCTCTTTAAGTTCTCTCTAGACCTGATTAAACTCTGTAGCACTTTCCTATAGTAATGGCACAGAAAGCTTTAGAATTTATCTCCCTGATTCACCTTTTGCATAAGGTGAATATTTCCTTTCATTAACATACGTTCAGCCTCATTTTGGCTGCCAGCCTGGGGAGTGCACTGGCTGATGATATACAGGTACGATAGCCCAGAAAGCACTTGCCAGGAAAAAAAACTGTGCTGGAGACTGGCTGGGTAGCAGGTATAACATCTGTGGGTTAGCTGGGCAGAGCGAAGGTGGAGCTAGAATGCTTCTGGTTGGATATATGATGTTCTGCTCCTGTCTAGCTTAGCCCCATGCCTTACTGAATGCCTTGCAGTGTGCAAAAGCACAAAACATTGTGGCTTAACAGCAAAAGCATCATATTGTCAAGTTTAATATTGCAGTGATCTTTGGGAAAAGTGTTGCAACCGAAGCCTGGATCCAGGCTGTGGAAGGGTGGGCATGTGGGCTTTGAGGTGACCTCTCCCTAGCTTAGGCAGAGGCAGAAGTGCTTGAAAATAACCTTTGTGAATTCAAGACAGTAGCCTTCTTTATTCAGTGGTTGCCTTTTTGGAGGCAAGGGGAACATCAGCCATACCCTTAGAAATGAGTGGGCCTATATTGGCCCCTTCCCGAGGGTCAGGATTACCTGCCATGTGTGTCTTCATTCTGCCTTAACACCCATTTGTGAGAGACTGAATGTTTTCCATTTACCCAAATATTATATCAGAAAAGAGGATTTTCATACTGAACAAACTGATTCAAATTGCCTACTATACATGTTCAAGAGATGCTTAATATTATTAATACGAGTAAAATTAAATTTGCTTATCACAATGAGAGGAAGAAGAATAAAGTTTATTAAATCTCCCCACCAAAAGTGCTGACTTACTGAAAATAACAAGTCTTCATTAAGAAGAAGCTAATTTGCCATAAAGAATCGCTTTACTTATGTAAAGGGACCAATTGCTCTGATTGTGGGCAGCACACAAAATGTCTCCCAGAGAAAAGAAGAGCTGCACTTTCTTGAATTTTAACTGCACAGATTCTTGTAGTTCTGGTTTCCCCAAAGTGAAATGAAAGCTTTAACCATCTGGAAGATTAGAGGATGGCATTTGGGGTATAGACACAAAACCTGAGAGGAGATGCTGCTCGCTTCCCAGGGAAGGTCCAGCCTTCAGATTAAAGGATAAGGGGGTATTTCTCTCATGACTTACAGGGTGAACCTGCTTCAAAACTCAGAACTGGTTGGTATCTGTAATTATTAATTTGGAGGCCAAACAACTGGAGACAGCAAAATCCTCAGTCTGTAAAGGATGCATCCATGTTTTCACAGAGCTTTGCGGTTAGTTACAGCTGGGCAGCCCATCCAAAAGCCAGTAAGGGAGTGAATGGCAGGATGACTTTCTGTTTGCTCCTTTTCTGCAAAACAGGACACAACAGATCCAAGGCAAGGACTCTGGTTTCCTGGACAGGTTATTCTCACTATAAATATTAAACAGCTGTAGAAAATTCACCTACTCCAAAGCTGTCTCTGATCTTGCAGCTCATGGTAGATTCACCTTGTGAACCTGTCAAGTGAAGATTGTGCAGCAAGGCAGAGGAAGGGGATGGATTGGCTTTACTTTCATTTCTTTTTGGTTTTCCCCCTATGTGTGGGTTTCCAGAGGAATTTTAGGCAAAGCAAGTCTTTTCTTCTGGCTTCATGGGGCACGCAAATATAGTGTAAAGCAGGATGCAGTAAGATCTGATGTGTCTCATGTGAAATACCTTTACAGAATAGTAGCACCTGTGTGCTGATGTCCTTGAAGTCTGGTTGGAACATTGATATTCCAAACTGTTCACACTTCCTCAAAGAAAAAATGTAGGATATGCCCCCCTCTAACTGTGTAACCTAATGGCCCTCTGCGTGCATGACATTTTTCCATCTACTGCAGGGAAAGCCTGGCTGCTGAACGCAGCCAGATAAAACCTGAAGCCTAGAGCACACGGTAGTGCTGGTGGCTGGTAGATGTGATGACATACTCTGACAAAATTTCAGTGATTGTATATACAGTTTCACATCCAATTTTTTTTTTTTTTAAATCATCTTTAGGTATTCAATGTGCTGTTTTCCTTTGCTTGCAGAATAACAACACTTAGCTACAGTATAGATTTGAACAATTGAACATGCATTTAAAATTTTCAGTCAGTGCTGTCAAACACACAGTGTCAATTGGTGACATTGATTTATATTTTAGCTATTTGTGGCTAGGGCCCAAAACAGAACTAAGCCATGCCATGGCTTGGAAATGGGATATCTCCTGTCCAGCCAAAGCTGTGCTTTGCGTTTTTTGGGAAAGTGGTGTCAGTGCCAGTTTGCAAGCTAAAGACCCAGCATTGGTGTGACTGTGCATGGCTTCATTGAAGCCACCAGATCTGCTCTGCTTAATACAAGTTGTGGATCATCCTCAGAGCCTTAAAATGTTCGTCTGAGTGACTGTGTGTATCTTCTCCTCTGGTGGAGGCAGGCCAGAATGGAAACTGAAAAGCAGGAGGAAAGGGCCAGAGGCAGGCTCACCCCTAAGCAATCCAGTGCTGTAAAAGTAAATCCCTGTGGAGGCTTCTGGGATTATTTAAAGGAGGTGGTAAATGACTCAGAATAAAAATATAACATATTCCAGAATCACCAGCTGTGTTTTTCTTTGTACGGTCTAACAGTGATTGTGTGCTGTGTCTGACAAAGAAAACAGAGTAAAACTCTTCTGCTGGAGTTCACAGATTGCCAGTTTTCTGGGCAATGAGACACTCTTGAAAGGGAAGCTAGAGGAGAGACCTCCTGCCTGATTTCTCCTAAGTACCCTGTTTCGGGGTCAGTGAGTCGCAGTCTCATGGATTAACTGACTTTGTAAGGAGATTCACATTAGTGATGTTTTTATAAATGCTCAGTAATAGCTATCAAATGGTTATATGCGTATCTGTAGTTGATATTGTAAAGCATTCATAAGCAACCTATGCATCTGCTGGTCTCATAATAATCTGTGCAAATTGATTAACTACTTATCTACACACCCTTTAACTAACCCTTTAGAAGCTGTTTATAAATACATGTCTAATACAAAACACTCTCACTCATCTGCTTTCCTGACCTTGGGCACAGTGCAGGAGGAATCAAGTGCATTAATTCCTCAGAAGTCCAGCTAATGATAACCATAAGACTGGATTTGTGTGTGGATCTGTGCATGTTTCAGTAGGGTTCCTCTGGGACCGGTAGCTGGCTGTATGTGCGATTGCTGCTGGCCCACACACATCGCTGCACACCAGTGCAGGGCTGCTCTGGTGCAGAAAATAGGGCAGGATGCTCCCAGTAGCACAGTGTTTCTCCCGGGAGCTTTTTTGTCTTCTCGCCAATTCCCTTTGTACGGAGACGCACCAACACGTTTGCTCTATCAGCTCGGCTTCCCCCTCATTCTCCTGCCCCTATTTCTAGGGGGGCCCCAGTGCGCTCTGGCTGTCAGCCCTGTTTCTCAGCCCCTCAGGCAGGCTTCAGCCTTATTTGCTTCCACTGCCTAGGTTTTCCTGGCCTCAACACTGCCTCTCCTGCTGCCCCCAGTGAGAGCTGCCATGTCCAAACCAACACCATGGTGCCAGTGGTGAAGGCAAAGGCTGAATTCAGGCAAATTATAGCGGTGATGGCCCATAGTCACTCCTCAGGTGGATAAGCATCACTTCCCCGGGTGCTTCTGCAGAGATAGTGCAGTCCCCTGTATTTTACAATGATCTGTTTTGATACCTGATTCAGGCTAAGCAGGAATAAGCTTGGAGCATGTGCATTTAAGTCTGAAGGAAGCATATGCAGGGCTAAATCTTCCACTTGTGTCAATCAGTCCAGCTCCACTGCTTCTTTGAGCTGCAGGAACTCCCCTTGTTCACATCAACTGAAAATCTGTTCTGGCAGCTAACCTGAAGGCTCTTGAAGGTGTGTTTTCTATTCACAGTTTACTTTTCTCTTGGCTGAGACAGCAAAATGTTCCACTTTTCCATAGGATGGTGTTCGTGCCTAGTACAGATACTGAGCCGCAGGCTCTGGTGTGAGCACGGAGCTCATTTCTTCTAGATATCATCAACTGTGCAGCAATAATGGCTGGGATTTGCCAAAATATGCAGCATAAATATGGGGACTGTATCGTGAAAAAAATACATGGTGAAAGAAAAAGGAAGGGAACTTTTTTTCATTACAAACGATGCTATTTAAAAAAAAAGCCACACCTTAATTAAAAGAAGACTCTCCACAAATTTTAGCCATCTCTATAAATTAATCCTTGCAACACAGCAGGAGGATTTCCCTGACAAGAAATTATTTTCATCAAAGACACACCGAAATTTTATCATTTCAGGTTTTTAATAGCTCTGCTGATGCAGGTGGTTCATTTAAAAACAGACCATAACAAAGCTGTTTCCAAAACATTTGAAATCATTTTAATAGTGATTAATGCAAGAAATTACATTTGTTAGTCACTTCAAGTCTTTTCAGAAATCTGTCCGTGTTTTCTGGTGAGATGCTTCAGTAGTGTGAATGGAGTAGTCTCCGTGCTGTCAGTTGTACCTCTTGCCTGTCAAGGAGAATTTTGCCTCACTGCTCTTTTCCCTCTTACATGTGATCTCAAACAAGGCCTTACACAGGTATCGATTCCTCCTTTTTACTCTCAGGACTTAACTAAATAAACCGGGTTTTTCTTGACTGCTTGACATCTGTTTCCCCTCTTGCAAGAATATCTACACAGTGGCAAACCTTCCGTGATCAGTCAAGATTTATTGTTTCGCTGATTCCTGGAACTGAAAATATTAATGATGTAAAATATTGATTTGAAAAAACAAACCTCCGAGTTGTTCAATGAGCTTCTCATTCAGGCACAATGCTGAGATGTCCATCCATTTTCCATTTTCATATTTATTGGTAAGTGAAAAATCAGGCATGTCAAGCTGTTCTATTTCTAAAGTGAAGTACTTCTCTCCCTCAGATGCACATGAATAATTCTCATTAACCTTCAAGGGATTAATGCAGTTTCTTGCAAATGGCTGCAATATACAGTATTTAATATTTATGCTTTCCATATGGCTAGTGCTGTCATACATTCTTGTCAAACATGCTGCACAGTTAATGATATTTTAACTAAATGTGGTCCGGAAGACCTGGATGTTTGAGGGACAGTTGTGCCCATCTCAGTTTTTATGGATGCTATTGGAGCCTCATAACAAAATTCCTAACGAGATTAAACCAGCCGCTCTACTGAAACATAATGTTCAGCTGCCCTTAAAGCAGAGCTAAATGTGATGCTGTCAGGTGGCACACTGAAGCTTAGCCAGCGATACGCTATCCGTGCAGACCTCAAAGTGCCTAAAAGGCGTGGGATAGAAGATGAGCTGGGAACAGTTTCCAGGTTGGAAAACAGAACAACAGAAGGGAAAAGTAACCTGGTTAGGGGGCCAGCAAACCAGTGCCAGAGACTGGGAGAAAACTGGTCCGATCTGCCCTCGGGTTAGACCATGGTGTCCACAGGACACCCGTGCAGTACGCCGTCAGTGTCTCTGACCCACCTGAACTGGTGTTACTGGTCTGATGAAGGGGTGAAGGTGGCCATGGGGCCATGTCCATCACTGGGACTGGGGGAGGCTTGCTGTGCACTCATACCCAGCCCGGGAGCTGAGGCTGTTGGTCTCTACTCAGCATGTTAGACCAGACCAACTGGTGCCAAATGCAATACATATGTATCAGTGATGAAACAGTTTTGAACATTTTCTTAGCATTTTTTCCTCTAAAATTAGGTTTGATACTTAAAATTGTAAAAAATACACAGACATATATTACACAGACATAGATACATGAAAAATGTAGACATAGATTTTATCTGAACAAGTTTCTTGGAACTATTAAAAATAAACTAGGAACTTTACTGCAATTTTCCCATTTCAGGTTTTCTGGTAATCTGCTGCATGCTTCCTCTTCCTTCCCTTCTTTGCCACCCCTTACCCCAGAAATGAACATGTTCAGAATTTCTAGTCAATTTCAAGGCAAATGGTAAGATTTTCACTGTTGATTTTGAGTAGGTCTGCTCAGAAGCCTTGCACATCAGCATTTCACTGAAGAAACCATTCACAGCTGGGAAACATTCTTTGGCTACTTCCTTTATTTACATGTCCATGCCTTGGTAAGTAAGGAGAGATGGTCACAGGCTGCAGGCAGGAAACTCCTACTCCTGGGATCTCAGCCCAAACACTTCTGCCCGGTTCCCATGAACAGTTCTGCCCGATAGCTCAGTCTGGTGAAGCGATCAAAAGAGAAAGCAAACAGTTCCTACGGCTTCCTACTTAATGGACTAAAAATCCTGTATCAGTCAGAACTGTAGTGTTTCTTCTAAACTAAAACCTTACTGTCACGCTAAAGGGAAAGGATCTGTAAGATGTTGATGGTGCTTCTGCCGTGGCAGTGGTTTGCAGACCAGGGTCATGGATTGCGACAACACATTACAGCACAAATAGGACAACCTGCTGCAAAGAGTTAAGTGCAAACAGGCACAGGAGGATGGTCATCACAAGTGTGGATGTCTCCTGTTCTATAACAACTAACCCATTCATCTTTCAAGTCTAAAGTAGAGGAGAAAACAAATAGATGGCAGTAGGCAAGAGGGTGAGGAGCTATCTTGAGATGACATCTTTAAGATGCTGAAGCGTGAGTGAGAGTCAGGGCCATGGAGTTGTATTGCTGACAGAAGTGGATGCTGATGTTTTCTGCCCCACTCAAAGCATCCAGAGGGGGGGGGTTCTTAGTTACAGTTATAGACACACTTATGTTTTAAGGTCATCCAGTGCCAAGCAGGGTCATCACAGCTCAT
Source organism: Falco punctatus (assembly GCF_963210335.1). Taxonomy (NCBI): domain Eukaryota; kingdom Metazoa; phylum Chordata; class Aves; order Falconiformes; family Falconidae; genus Falco; species Falco punctatus. The sequence continues at coordinate 103,138,001 of NC_137580.1, read as the reverse complement.
TAAAGTAAAATTAGCTTCCCCATATTTGCCCTTCTTGCACCAAACAAAAAATCCTGCCTGTAATGGTACAGTATGTGGCCTATGAGTGTGCCCATAATTAAAAGGTTGAGCTACTCTTGTAAACAAATTACCATGAACAAAGGGGTTTACAAATGCCGGCTAATTGGTTTGGATTCCCTAAAGCTTTTAGCTGTTTTTTAATTCAATAACACAGTGTAAATTCTCTAGCCTGAAAAGTCTAATAGGAATTGGCAGAAAACTAAATAATTGATATTGTCAGCGATTGCAGCAGCAAGTCCTCAAATGTTATTGTCTGCCAGTAAGCAGGACTGCCGTGATTTCCTGAGAGGATAAAGAACTGGTTTTAATGAATTAACAATATAAATGGTAGACAGCTGGCTTTCAACAGCAGCTCAGGAGGCAACGTTTCAAGTTGAGGCTGTGGACCAGTGAAAAACCCCCAAGATAGGGAGTTGATGAGAGATGTGCTGGTCACCCCTCTGAGCTGAGGGCCAAAATCCCTTTTACTTTATTCTCCAAAGACACCCCATTGAAGTCTTCAGGCTTATTCCCAAGGTTGGAGGGAACAGCCAGCTCTGCATCTGAGCAGGTATCAGAAGGCACCTGTGGGGAAGGGGGAGGATGCCTCAACCCACAGGAGCTGCAGCTGCTGAGAGCATGTCGGAGGAGCAGGTTTAATGGGGAGCAGCACTGTGCTAACAAGCAGCCCAGCATACTGTGTGTGTTCCAGCAGCTCCCCAGGCTTACCTAGTGTGAATGTCGTGTGAGTGCGACAGAGGAACCCTTACCATCACACCATGCCAGGCTGCTTGCTGGATAAACTGGTTTGAGCAAGCAGGCTGGGCTGCCCCCTCGGCAAGGAGTGATGGCTTTTGGGGTCTGTCCATGTTCCTGCTGCTTGGCTCCTGGCTCAGGTATTCCTCCTGGTTTGTTTGTGTTTGTTTTGGTTTGGGTTTTTTTATGCTTGCTTTAAAGCACCATGAACTGATTATATCCCTGAGGGTGTAACTAGGTCACATCATGTGCTTATATGTGATTTAATTCATGTTGACCACCTATATCTTGATTGTGTTGGAAACCAGGAATTTGTATGACTGTACATCAAAGCAACAAAATATAGCATTGTGGCAACGGTTGTGTCATATGTAGATTTTTAAGGATTTTTTTTTTCTTGCAAAAGTGAAGCAGTTAGTTTCTGAAGCAATGTTTGTATTGGATCAGTTCCTGTGGGAAACGGAGGGTTGCCTGTGTGCTCTCTGTGATCAGCTCCATGATCTCTTTCATCAGCACTCTCCTGTTTGTCACCAAAGCAGTCTGTCTGCCTTGAGTAGAAGGTGTAAAGACCCATTCTCAACCCACTCCTCCCACCTATCCCCAAAGAAGAGCTGAGAGCAGATTAGTTTGGTCTCCACCAAAAGCTATTGTTTTAAAGCTATCAGTTAGTAGCAGCTGGATCTTGACCTTGCTTCTTACTTTGATGTGAAGGAAACTATTGGCTTTCAAGGAGGCAAGCTGTTATCCCTTCCAAAGAAGGTCAGGGAGATGAAACACACAAAAAAAATCAGAGCAAACAGTGATATGGGCCACAGCTCAGCAGAGTCAAGAGCAAGTGAGAATGTGGAGAGAGCTGAAGCGGCTTGAATATACAGGGCCAAATCCCAAGCTGGCATAAGCTAGTTAGGCTTTGAAGGCAACGACCTGATCCTGTGTACAGAGTCTGAGGATCCAGCCTGGAGCAGGCTGGTCAGAGAGTTAGAAGTCCTTGTCATTGCTAGCAACAATGGCAGAAAGAAAAGAGAAATCTTTTTCCTTTTTTTTTTTTTCTTTTCCCCCTCTTTTTTTTTTTCTTTATTTGTTGAAAAGGCATTGGTTTCCTCTGAAGAAAACTAGAATAGCTTCATACAACGAATTGGCAGCCTGGAATATATCTCTTAATAGCCAGTATGAAGCACAGCAGAAGAGCATCTGATTCTTCATAGATCATGATGCACAGTAATGCCACTCAGAGAGCACTTAACAAGTTGTGAAACTCACTACTTTTTTTGAAGCACACAAACTTTTCTGCTTTAATACCCATTTCGCTGCAGTATTCCCATCTCGTACATGGCCTGAGACCAGTCCTCTCCTCTGGCCTTTACACAAGGCGTAGTGGGAAGCTTTCCTTCCTCCTTGGGAGAGGAGGACAGTAACTCCTTGTCGCTGCGGATCTCTCCCTACTGTCCCACTCTCCTGGTTTCACCCCAGGCTGCTTTACTAGTGCAGGGCTGTAGTCAGCTGGCTTGCAGATAAGTGATTAATACGAGGCCAGTTTGTTACTTAACTTGAAATTTAGACAAAATACGTGAATATCTGTAGTGAAGAACAGGAGGGTCTGAAAAACAGAGGATGTTACAGCCAGTCGGCGGAACATGGCCTTGGCAGAGGGGATAGACACCATAAATATGTCAAGCTGCGGCGTAACAGGATAAGCTCAAGGAGAATGAAATGGTTAATGAGACCAAACAGAAAATTACTTGAACTATGTGTGAACTATCCTAATTAGCATACTAAAAGATCCACCCTCCAGCAAAGAAATCCCCCTCCTAACAAAGCCCCCTCCCCACAGAACATGCACAATGGAAAAAAACCCCAAGAACACTGCACCTTTAAATGTAGACAAGGCTTGTAAGAGCTAATGGGAAATAAGTGTGACTAAGTGTAATTGTAAACAATTGTTCAGCAGGTATAAAGTATTTTAATCTCTGTTAAGAGATGTGCTAGCTTTGTGGATTCACCATCTTCTGTGCAGCCGGGCAATAAATGACATCTCGGCTGTGCCTGTGAGATTGGCTCAGGAGAAGGAACAAAGCCACGCAGGTTGCTCAGCTTGCAGGTGATGGCACATCTCCCTTGCCAGCTTTTTTCCCCCCAAAATCCAAAAGAGTGATCAAACTAACGAGTTCATTTGCTAGCAATAGGAGCACCTAAAATGCATTTAGATCCCTGAGGTTGCTGTCATTGTCGGTGCCACCACTGTTGCTCTGAAGTATGCGTGGCTTAGCCCAGGAGCTATTTTCAGGGATATGACATTGTGTTACCTCTCATGCAAGGCACAGTTAGGACAAAATAAATATCTTGAAGTGGGCTCAGCGAGTAACTTATTAATTTGAGGTTATGGATGTTTGTGCTTCCCATGCACAGTAAATGGAAGGAGAAGCTGGGACTGGGAGAATTTGCATGACTTGGGTGTGCATGGTTAATCGGAGAAGAAGCAGGAAGATTGACTGAGAGCTGCACGTGGGCAGAAAGCTAGGACAAACCTTGAGTGTTAGTGGTGTTGAAACCTGAATCTTCTATGACCATCCCACTCCCTGGGAGCCCCTTATCACTGCAGCCATGGGTTTAACGCAGAGCAGAGACAGCATGGCACCTGGACTAGATTTATGATAGAAATGGGGCAAATTGTCATTCAGAATGAAGGCTCAAGAGCTGAATTCTAAAGGTTCTCTAGTTCAGAAAAAAAAAAAAAAAAAAGTGGCTTCTCAATTAGGAAGCTCAGCTTCCAGTCAGATAAGGTTTGCACAGAACACTGGGTTTTTGTTAATTCATGCAAAAGTACAGCTTTGGGGCCTGCTGGGTACCCTCCGCTCCCATTGCAAGAATTTGCTACACTGCAGAATTGCAGCCTCCTGGAACAAAGGTTAAACTGAACTTTATTCATTCAGAAAACAAATATGCCTTTTTTCCTTACCAGCTTGACAAGCTGTAGATTTATTCACCTTGTCTAGACTTAGGGGCTTTGGTTCCCCACTAATGCTCCTGAGCCGCCCCAAACACTGAAGAACATAAATACTTTCTCTACCCTGGGATGGAAGATGTTTTTTTACAGGTTTTAGTGATTTGAGCTGTTTTTGTCCTTGTTGTTAGATCCCATCCAAATGTTATGAGCTGAGAGTAGAAAAATGCTGGTCTGATTCAGATTCTCAGCTGATGTAAACTGAAGTAACTCCGTTGTATTCAGTGGAAACGTGCAAGTTCCTGCAGCTGCGAGTGTGTCTAGGGACAGGTCCAACGGCTTTCCCAGCTCATTTGGAGGGGTCCTCATGTCCCATCTGTCTAGTCTGAAACGGGCATTACCAGTTCAAAATGACACTGGAAGCACCTCATGTTTTCTCACAGAAATAAAGTTTGCTGGGTATGGCAGCGTGACGATAGATGGCATAAGCAAGAGTGTAATTTAACACTCTCGTGGAACTAAATCTTGGCTGATGAAGCCTGGCGCTTTTGCTGTGGACAAACGCTTTCATTTTTATCCTCCCTTATTCATCTTGTGGTACAGTTCTGAGCTTTCCCTGGCCAATATCTAGGTTTTGTGCACGTAGCTGCTTTAATAGTGAGTGAAATGATTCAGCCAGGGTCAAAGGACTCAACCTCTGAGGCTAAACTGCCTTCCATTCCCCATGTGCAAGCTTCTCTTACACTCCACTGATCAGCATGGGTGGATTAGCAGATCCTCCAGGCTAGAGCTCCACATGATAGGCAGGCTGTAGACTCCCTGAAGACCTAGTTATAATGCTAGGTGACCATAACTAATACTCTTGTTCTTGCAATAGGTCTCACAGGGGAAAGCATGGCACAGGAGGTCTAGACATCAGAGAAAACAGCAGCACTGGGCTGTCAGCCTGTTCCCGTGGTTTTAGATTGCAGTTAGGGATAGCTTAATGGGTTTGCTTGGATGTATTAGCAAGGCAGGATGTTCTTTCTGCTGGCTTTTATGTAGACTGTAAAAGATACTGTGGAAATTGTGAGCCTACAGGCAAGTGTACAAAGTGTTTAGGCTAAACGGTGGCTGGATGGACTATAACATCTATTTTATGCCCCCAAAGAATAATGTTCAGTTGTATGGCAGTAATATTTAGAGGGTCACGCTGTTATTTACTTGGTGTATGCACATCTGTTCCGTGTGTGTCCAGCCCTGTCCCATCTCTGGGTCACTGAGCTGACGACGGTCTGAACAGATAGAGCAGCGTGCTCCCGGTTCTGCAGGAGGGGAACTGGAGTTCACTGGTATTTAATCTCCTGCCCGAGGTTATGCAGAAAGACTGCTTCAGGACCAGAACAGAATGCAGACCTTGGATTCCCAAAGCTGTCCTTTAAACAGAATGGATGTATCGTTAAGGTGGTGGATCTAATCATACGGCAGGATAGAGCCTCCGTGGTCCTAGGTGGCACTGAGCAGAATCTGAGAAGCGCTTGTGAGAGCAGAGGGACCCAGGAGACTTTCGGTGAGAGTCGGCCTGAGCCCAGCAGCCGGCTCAGTAGTACTTGCACAGTCATCCTGGGGATTTTTCCTGAGAAAAAACAGCAGGAATCAGCCTGGCTGTAAGCAAGCCTTCTAGCAGCACTCCTTCTGCTCCAGAGATTATATTACTTTTATGGGTGCACTGGTGCGCTTTCAACTAAGAAAGACAACAGCTCACAACTAAGATGTCTCTTCAGACACCCTATTAACATTTCTATGTATTGGGTTGCAAGCAAAATACTGCTGCCGCAGTGAGCCTGCAACTGCAAATAGCCCACCCTGGCCCAGGGGGGGTGATTTGGAAATGAACTGCGTTTTGGGGGGACTGCACCTCCAGGCAGCTCTTAAACCACCAGGCTCTGCACAGCCTGGAGGTGGCAAGCCGAGACATCTCCCCATCCTGGGATCTCCTCCCATCCTGTCCAGCCATCCCTCTTCTCACTCTCGACATTCATGGGTGGTACTGAGGGTGTGCACAGGGTGCTCAGGTAACAGGAAAACATCTGGGGGGGTGGTCTCTCTTAATTTTGGTATGTGGTCTGGGGAGGGAGCATCTGCCTGCTGAAAAGGAAATGATGGGGTTTGACCACATCTCTCCAGCCTCTTCCCTGACCTGTTGGGCCCTTGCATTTGGAGAAGGGGAATTGGTAAGGGGGAGGGCATACTGGGAATGTGAACAGTACAGATTTGGAGGTGGCAGAGGAAGGTTTAGGGAAGGATGAGTGGGACAACTACATATGTAATATTATGTAGGGGAGGGTGCAAGGAATGCTGCAAGGGGCTGAACTACTCCAGGCAGCAGCTCCACAGGCCAAAGCTGCTGCTTTGTCATGCTAAACTGCTCTAGGGACCAAATCTGTCCAGTCGTCCGTCCCGTCCCGTCCCCCCCCCCCCCGTACATCATGGGGAGTCACATCTTGTTCCAAAAGACAAATCAGCCCACATTCTCTTGGCCTTTGTTTCATTCAAGTGAAATGGGCAGGGAGGAGCAAGAGACCTTTGTTATAGTTCAGGAGACTCCCTTGACTCTTGCTTATGCCAAACATACAAATTTACAAATTATTTAGTAAATTGAGTAATCTTTTCTTTCAGGAAGCTGCTTCTGACACATCCTGATATGTGAGATCATCTGGAGACTTGTTAATTTTTTTTCTCAAGACATTAGGGGTTCTGGTTGTTCTCTCTCCGAGATGTGGGCTTACTGCTTTGCCTGAGAACTTAGACTCCAAATCAAAACACGTTTTCAGTAATAGTTGCATGCAAAAAGGAAGAAAGATTTTCCTATAGATGGACTCAGAATGACATCTGAGTTTGGTAGGATAATTTGCATGTGGAATTCAAGGAAAACTAATTAATAGAAGTGAAACACAGGCTTTTTCTATGAATAATTCTGGAGGTCTTGTGGGTTTTTTTCAGGGAGGTAAAGAATTACAGTATTCCTTCAGATGAACACTGTGTTTTACCAAAAATACAATTTTCTGTTAATTTTGCAGCAGAACATCAAAAAGAAATGTTTAGGTTTGTTTTTGTGCGTATTTTTTTATCTTTGAGAGTCAAACTGAAAACTCCATCTCTAGTATGGAAAAGTGCCCTCTTGGCCTTGAAATCATTTCTTCTGGTACCTCAACTGGAAGAGGGTGGGAGCCTGATGCTATCACAGGTTGTTGTGGTCCATTGTTCTACTCCAGATGACTGATGTGCCGGCAAGGATGGTGGTTATGAGTATGCGTAGCAAGAGATGTAGCTGTTCCAAGGAGCTCATAGCCAAAGTCAAAATGTCAGCCAGGTTTAAATAAACAAAAGCAAAGAACAAACTCACCCACCAAAATAAAAAGCCAACCCCTCCACCTTGTTCCTGTTCTTGGCAAAGGGGGCACAGAGAAGGAACAGAAGCCTGCGTTCGTTAGAGGGCAATACATCCAGGTCTCTGCTCGGTAGAGACCAGCCCTGCTCTGGGGTGGGAGCTCTCTGTATGGTTAATGTCACCACCTGCATCCCAGTCTGCATCCTACAAACACCATTATGAGGGGATTGTCTCTAACTCTGTGTTGGGATTCATTTGGACCTAGACATTTGACTTCAATCAGGAGATCACCTTGTTCATTTGTATGTGGGGTGTTTCCTAGCTGTGATGAGTAACCTTCACAAGCGGGAGATGCTACTGTTCACCCCAAATATAAGCAGCTGCGTTGCTCTGCTTTGTGGGATCCTCTCTGAGACTTTGTCCTGGGAGGGAATGGAGCAATGAAGAGCACCCATGTTTGCATTTGGCAACTCATTGGGAAAGCTGGCGTCAGCTTCATGTTCAAGGGACAGAGTGAAGAGCCTCTGGGGTGTAGGCTGGCCATTGTGGAGGAGCCAGCTTCGTTCTCTGCCATGAAAAACCCATTTCCAGTCCAAATACCCAGAAAATATGGGTTAAAAAGGCAGTTTCTCTGTGGGGAAAAAGCTCTCGTAGTAAGAAGTTGAGTGAGTGGAAAATTCCTCTGGAAGTCTAATGTGGGGCAAATACCCAGAATGATGTGCAGTTATTTTTTCAAAGAAATAGGCTGATTGTTTTTGCCTGCTGATTTTCCAAGGGACTGTGCCTGTGTTCTGGAGAACTATTGTATCTCCCAGTGAGCTTTATCAGAAAGGACACGAGAAGCACTCATAATGAGAATTAATAAGTTTCTGCCGATTAGCAAGAGATATTCAGCACTTGTCTAACACTGGAATTAGTAACATGTTAATCCATCAAATCTGAGGCTAGCACCAGTAGCTGACTTTTCCAGATGGGGACACAGAAAGATTAAGAATAATTTGCTGAAGGCCATGGAAAAGTCAGGAGCAGAGCTGGGATTCTCCCATAGGAGTCAGAGGATCCTGAAATTTCTTCCATTAGCTATAAACCAGGAATAATCCCTGGGACAGCCCCTGAACCTACACCATGGAGAAGGGGTGCTCTAAAACATGTCCCCCAGCCTTTGTGCTCTGACTCGGAGCGTGCTGGTGCTCTGCGTGCTTGGGAGACAGCTTTTCTTCCGCAGTACACCCCTGCCCAGGGGGGCTGGCTCCCCGGGAAGGGCCCGCTGTGCCTGTGGATGCCAGGAGAGCAGAGACCAGCCCCCAGGAGCTGCTGTCTCCTCTTGGGAGGCACGGCTGCTGGGGCATTTGCCACAACTTGGGGCTCTGGATGAGGTGTCAGTATGCAGCTCCCAGTGTTGGGAAGTCTGGATGAGCCCTGCCAGGCGTATGGTTTTTTTCTGGGTATTTCAGAGCTCCACTACAACTGATTTCCAAGGGCATTAGGTGCTCAAGTACCTTTTGAGAATATGAGGCTATGTCTCTCTTTCCTCATATGTGAAATGGAAGTAAGAGCACTTCATCACACTCCTGTGTGCAGACTGCATTAAAGACATCAAATGCTACAGGAATAAAGGGCAATAAATAACAACTTTGCCTTTTTGTTATGACACCAGCAGGGACCAGCAGCAACGACTGGCTCTGCATTTCAGACATCCCTTGGGGTCAGGATTTCTGGCTTAGTTCCAGTTTTTAGCAATAATTATTTGGTCAGTTTTACCTGTTTGGCCTCTTGTGTGTGTTTGATGGGAAACACAGAGGACTCTCACTCCTCTTTTGATGTGAGCATGTGGGTAAGCTGTGTTTGATCAATGCAGCATCACTGTGCATGCACTCCTGCCCTTTTAAACCAAATCCAAGAACTTCTGTCACTCCACGCTGCTACTGTGGTCATATATTGTCTAAGCAAGGAACAGAAGCAAAGCTTTTCAGTTCTTGTATTTACTGCTCTGCTCTTTTTGAAGATAGCAGGCGTCCTTTGGCTATGCCCGATTTGAGACAACATCAGATTGGATATATAGCCAGGAGTTACAAAGAAGTGCATGCAAAACAATTACAATATAATGACATGATAAAATCAGAAGACATCTAGTTAGGGAGCAAACCGTGACAAGTACAGGTGGAATCAGAGCAGAGTCTCCATGGTTGAAGAGGTTTGGTTTCCTTGCAGAGGATACATGAATGTTTCTACTCGCATTAAAGTAATATCCAGAACAATTGCTCACTGGGGTAGGTATGTGTGGAGATGTCCAGGGGAATTCCTGCCTGTAACCACAGCAAGTGACTCCACTCTCAGCTGACAGAGAAAAGCCCTGGAATAGGGCTGCAGCTGGGGAGGGGCAGGTCCCTCTGCGTTTCTCACTGAAGCTATAGCACTGCGCTGGGGTTGCCTGACATGCAGTGTTGCAGCAAGGAAGCACGAAAGAGCATCTGTTAAGAAGAGGGGCAGAAAACCCTCTTTGTCCCTTGGTAAATCTGCTCTGGACGCCAGCTTGATATCCAAGGCAAGAAAATTTCCAAAAATGGAAGTTAGCAAAAGAGGCAGAAAGGAAGAAAAAAGAAGCATTATTGTTAAAGCTGGCCTTAATTTGCATTTGCAATTTAGTCTCATAAATGGCTCCTGGGGGTAATGAGTTACCTGAATCAAAACCCTATTGAGGATAGAAATTGTTTTTAATTATAATGCAGAATAGACTGAATGGCTTGAAGGAGGTGCCCTTTTACTTTGTGTCTGCTGGAAGCAAAGCAGAATTCCTGGTGGCATCTCTATAAATATTGTGATGTGCAGTAATGATGTGAGGCTGTCAGGAAGTTCCTTCCATTCAAGAGCAGCAACAGTCAGTCTTAATTTGATACTGCCTCACCTGTAGCCCTCTTCTCCCCCTCCCTGCTTTCCTATGGAGGAGATTCTTCATGATACTCAAAATAGCTGATGCTATTTAACATCTATGCAAAGGAGATGCAGGAACAAGAAAACATAACCTTGGAGAGCCAGAGAATGAGCCAGGTTTAGCACCAGTGGTAAAGATTGTGATCCTTTGAAGATGTTCATAATTTGGACATAAAGCACAGCCTTTTGTTGGAGAAGCTATCCCCCCTCAGAGGGTGGATGGAGGTTCTCTGCTCACCTGGGCAAAAGAGGCATGAAAGCGCCCCATTTTCTGAGCAAGGAAATGAAGTTTCATCACCGTGAAGCAGTGACATTCAGATCCTTACAGATGTTTGAGCTTTCTGGGGAAAATGCAGTCCTTAAATGCTGAGGGATTGCTCTTCTGGCCCTGGAGCTCAGACACAGGTCCCGAGGGTCGCAAGGGCAATGGGCTGGTCAGTGGTGACTAGTGCCATGAACACACAAACTGAACTAACTCAGCATGGCCCTGCAGTCCTGTTTAGAAAGACTTTAAGAACAACATTCAGTCAGAGAAAAGGAAACAACCAAAGACAATGTGTAATAGGAATCCTCCTTTCTACTTAAACCATGGCAGGTAATTAATTTCTACTGTCTTTTTTTCCCAGAGCCTGGCAGATTTATAGAGAGGGCTCCCATGCTCCAAGTCTCTCATTCTCCTGAGGGGACTGAATGCTTGGGAATGTTTCTGTTGCCTGAAGATGGGTGTCTAGTGCCATTAGGAATGCGCTGGTGTGTCCTGCCTGGCTCCCAGGCTGCTACTTCAGAAGGTGCAGGTCTCCATATGGTCTATGTCACACCTATCAAACCTGACAGTAGACTTGTATATTTAGGATCTTAAATCTCTCCCCTTGTGTAGCTATCATTTCCCCTTTCACTTTAGCTCCCAGGACTTTGTGACCCCATCAGGTCTGTACTGTGGAAGTTTTCAGGAAAACTTTGCTGACTGAGTGCTTGTAAGTAAGTTTCCAGCCTGAGCAGTTGCACTGGTGTTTGGGAGAGCCACATTTTCCCTGTCCACAAAGAAAAGAAGAACCAGTGGGAGCTGCTGTCCTGGAATAATGGTGGAGAGGAGTTCTCCACATGCACAGCATCAGAGGATTTTGTAATCTTCCATAACCACATGCAGCAAATGAAACATTTCATTGAGGTATTTTAATTCATTAGCAATGGATTTCAGGAAAACACCAGTAATGTATGTAATGTGCACCCAGGAGAAACAACAAATGGTTAGTTAGAGAATTTAGATTTTAATTAAGTAGATAACGTATGCTTGCATTTAGTCTTGTAAATGAAAATGTATTCACTGTAGAGTAGCTGGGTTCTATTAGGTCTCCCTGAACATAAAGAGAAGGGTTGATGATTACCGATTACTGAACTGTTAGAGGGTTGTGCCTTGAGCTGCTTGATTGTAGCTGTTTGCTTCTGTTGCTAAAAGGGCTCTTGTCTGCTACCCAGATATATGTGAAACAGGCAGTGTTTGGACTCAATTTGAAAATTAATTCTAGGTTACAAACCTCAGCAAATGATACAAATAATAGTGCTGGTTACTTCTTTCTGGGCATAACAGCAGGTTTTCATGGCTTGTGGAAGCTTGTAGCGGGGATGCTGCACATCACTCCCACTCACAAGAGGCCAAGGTGAATCCGCTGCTAAAAGAAGGGGTCATTGCAAGAAAAGAGCTCCTGGAAGTAAAAAGCAGACTTGGAGGTCTCCCAGGATATTTCCATGCTCTGTGATATCTCCTTTGCATGGCAACATCAAAAGATAACAAGCCATACAATACACTTACGAATCTACTTTATCTCTGGATGCCTTGTGAATATGAATTAGATAAGCCCAGCAACATCTTAGGAGGCAGCCAAACGTTATAGTGATTTAGCAGTAGGGAGACTGAGGCACAGGGTTGTTAAGTGATTTACCTTTGAAGAAAGCTATGGGAGATCCCATCATGGGATGCAGATCCCCCACCTCCAGCCACTAGCTCTGCCCCTTTGAGGTGTTGTTTATCCATGCGTGTGTATTTGCCAGCGTGCTGCGGAATGCTGCTCTTCTCCCTATTTCTAAAGTGATATTGAAGCATTAAAGAAAATGCAAGATTCCAGGGGTTTCTGTAACGTCGAGGACCCAGGTTTCAGAACTGTCCCAGCCACTTTCTCACTGCAAAGCAGCCAGAAAGCCAGAGGTTCTGCTTCACACCTGAAGTGATCTCTTTTGATGGGTAATTGCCTGGGGAGAGGGTTTGCCCAGAAGGCAGTACAGCCAGATGATACCCAGCTGTCCAAACGGCTCCCTGGGCTGTATCAGATGGAAATAAGTTCGGATAGTTTCACACTGCCCTGATTTCCTAGAGACCAGACAGTGGCTGCTGGCTTCAGGAGGAGGGGAACAAAAATACAGCTTAAACCTTGCTTTCCTGTCTTTGGTGTAGTGCAGCATTGCTTAGCCAGACCAGAGTTTTCTGTTTTCACACACATATTTGGCCTTTCTTGAGCTCTTGTCATTTATCCCCATCATCTTGAAATGCTTCCCAGCATTCGGAGTTCTGTCTTGGCTGTGCTTCCCTGGCCACTCAGGGAGGATGTCCGTTCCAGCCATCACCCTGAAGGATGTAGTTACCCCATAAAATGCATTACCAAAACTGTTATCTCAAGCAGCGGACTACGTACATGTTTAGAGAGATTTGTCTTCCAAGGAAAGCTGATTCAGGTTTTGTCTGATGGCAAAACCTGAAGGAAATGACCAAGGAAAAGTGGAAAGAGTCCAAGACCTCTTGCATCCGTGGTCCTGGAAATATATCTGAATATCTGGAAGAACAACTTTTTAACAATTTCCGTTAATGGAAAGCAAGCTGCTTAAACTGCTTTCATTTCTGATAGAACTCCGTTAACTTAGTTATGTTTCAGTGAAGTTACCTTTGGAGAGGAATAACCCGTTTGGAGCTACAGATGTTAAGGGACTTGGGAGAGCTGGGTCTGATCCCTTGGTCTATAACAGCCTTAGTGTGTGTTTGTGGAATGTCTGCCCCCCACCTCCTGGTAAAGGCTGAGGCTACAACCAACAGAGCCGCGTGGTTTTTTATTTTGTTGGTTTGGCATCTATAAAACTGAAGATGGCCACCTGTACATCCCCAGCAGTAAATAAGTAACTGATAGGCGTTCATTAGACACTTGCATCCTAAGATGAGGGCTTCTATGGAAAATTAATACATATAAGATGCATTGGAAAAGATTTTGCCTTCTGTTGTCTATTCGTGCTGAGTGTGTAGGTGAAAGAAAAGATGACCTTTCCTGGGCCCCTCATTCAGCGTGTTTCACCTTCTCTTGCATTTGTGCTTCATGGCAAAAGTAGGGGGGGGGGAACTGAAGGAATTGGGGGAATTCTGGTTTTTTTTTTTTTCTCCTTTGTGTATTTAGGACAGTGGAGAGTGAATGAAATTGTTAAAAGGCTGATAGTCTTGTGAGGGGCTGCCTTTCATGAAGGGAAGGAAAACATTGTGCAGGACAAAGGCAGTGTCTAAGCCTCTAGCTGAGAAGAGAACAAAGCCTCCGCTTCTGTTACTGTGTGGCTGCGCCAGGCACCATCCCTTAATAAAGTGATATAATGCCTAAAATGGACAAAACCCACAGTGGAGTCCTGACAGCTCCTCCGAAGGCAGCAGTACTGTGGCTGCATTGTCCATGTGGAGCAGGTTATTGGGTGCTGGCAGGCTGGGCCTTTTGCAATGAGATGCTGCGGTAATAATCCATGTGCAAGTTTGCAGCCATTCACAGTAACGATAATGGGGTGTATTATTCGGGCTTTTTAGCTTCTCATAACAATGAAACCTTCCTTCTACCCCTCTCGTTCCTTCCATGCTGGCCCATGTGTCCGATCCACTTAAATAAGCCAGGAAAGTAACCATTAATGTCAAAGTTCCGTAATTAAATGCTGACTGACTCACCGCTCATGCTTGCAACATTGTACTGTAATTTTTAAAGAATATCCAAGTTGACATTAGACTTTTAAAACAGATTAATTAGTCACATTTCATTTTAAGTGGCGCTGACTTAATAGGTACTGCTAATGTACAGTATGTATTTACTTAAAGCCATTATAACATAATATTTACAGGATACTAACATGTATTAATTACTGTATAATGAACCTCATGACTACAATATTGCCATTCTTGCATGGCTGTAAAAGTTTTATCATCTTATGAGGGGGGAGGGAAATTAAAATAAATTGCATGCACATTGAATGCTTATTTTTCATAGGAAACGTGCAAATTATAAGAAAATGTAAAACAGGGGGCCCAGTAAATCACAAACAGCTAACAAATGCTCTGAGACATGCTATAATGTTTTTATGAGCATGTTTTACAACCCATTCATTACGCTGTCTGTCCTTCTGAAAGCTGGTTATTAGACTGACTGTGCAAAGTAACATGTGAATATCTGTGCAACTAGCCATGAAATCACAACTAAGTTGATCACTTTTATTTTCCCCTTTTTGTCCTGGAAGATGTCCTGAAAAATTTGCCCTCCTACTGTAGTTCCACGACACGTGGCAACAGAGTTTGTGTGGCAGGAGGGGTTGTGCTGAGGGGCAGCATGGAGCTGGTGCAGAGGTACGCATTCCTGGGAACAGTGTATGCCTAGCTCAGTCTCTTGTTCCTGGGAACAAATAGTTTTGGATGCTGCAGTCAGAGATGAACCATGGCCTCAAGTGTTGCTCAGATCTCCTGGGCCCCTGAGCCTGTGTTTCGGAGCATCCAGCCCGTGGTTAGATGTCATCAGTTGGTGCAATGAAGGGTTTTCTGTGGGTCACTTCTGCAGAGGGGTCGGGAGCCCGCAAGGTTGCAGGCGGCGAGGTGGCTTCGTGTCTCCCCTTCGGGAGTGTCCATGTGGGATTTGCCTGCTGGAAACGAGGATAATATCATTGCTCAAGGCAAAGGGTCGCAGAAGTTTGTCAGCTGACAGAGAGAGAATATTTGCTCTGCGCTGCATGTCAGCTGTCTGGGGGACGGCTGCAGGTTGGGCTGTCTGTCAGGGAGAGGTTAAAGGTGTACTTAAACTTGGATGCTGGAGGAAGTAAATGCTCAAGGACCTCTCTGCCTGCTCCTTTTTCATTATGTGTCTGATGTGCAAAATAATGGAAGCAGATAACCCTGGAGACCCCACTGTCAACCCCGCAGACTCTTGTAAAGTGAGCACACAACATGCCATAATAGGCACAAAGGGAAAAGCACAGGCGTTTGACAGCCAAGCAACGCTGGCATTCTGTAATTTCCCTTCCACTGCGACATTACAAACAGCTTCATATTCAAATGGCTGCCTGTCTATGATTGTCCAATTATTCACTGCATTCTTTCTTTGATGGCACAGATGTTCTCAATTTCTTGGAGTAGAGGGTTTTTTTTTCATCTCAAAAGTCGTTCCGCCTCAGAAATGCAAAATTCTCCACAGTTCACCAGGTTCTCTGATGGGTTTGCATAATTGGTCTTCAATTTGCCTATTGTTTTGTAATAGAAAGCCTATGTTTCATTTCATTTTTGTAAACCTGTAGAAAGAGCAGAACATTCTGCCATTTAAGGCATTCTCCTCATTAGGATCCAAGTGGATTGTGAACATTTAGACTTGATTATAAGGCACAGATTGTGCTGAAAGGAACACATGCTTTCCTCTTCCATTGTTTTAAACACATTATGAGGCTGATCCAGCAAGATGTTAAACACGCTGGGCTCTCTTTGTACCTTTGTAAGAGGTGCTTATCTCCTGGCAAGGCCAGGCTGGTCCTTTCTGGGTGTGCTGGCATGCTGGAGAAGGCAGCTCAGGTCTATTGCAAGCAGGAATTGTTCCAACTGTGGACATCAGTGACTGTATAATTTCCTGGGAAAGGACATTTTGATCACTCCCGAGTGACAGCTGTGAGCTGCCCGTTCAAGAAGGGTGTCACACTTTCCCAGTGCCCAAGTTTTCCTTTTGTGGGAAGGGATGTAATTATAAACTTATCTGTGTGATTAAGCATTCGTGAAATAATTTGGGCTTCTCATTTATTTATCATTCTTAGGTGCTCTTTTATATATTATTGTTGCATGGTAAGGCAAGGTACACAACCTGTGTGATACAAATACCAAAAGTGCTATGGAACAGAGAAAAGCATTTCTAAAACTTCATGGGAACAAGATCAAGAAAACTCCAGCAAAACCTTACACCAGCTAATGGGGAGCTCTGGGGGTGAAACTTAGTAAAACAAATCCTGGGAAATAAAAGAAGAAATTGCAAGATTGGAGGCTTGCTAGGATAATTCAAAAGAAAGCAAAGGAAGACCCAGGGAATTACAGCCTCACAGCAACCCTGTATGAAAGGATTAGGTTAGGGGGCGAGCATTGAAGGGTGCTGGCTACTCCAGGCCCAGGCCAGGTATGTTGGTACCCTTCCCTGTTGATGTTTGCGTGTTGTTTTCCCAAAGGCATTTTGTGCAGTCATAAAAGGTTGTTGCAAAACCTACTGATGTCTCTCTGGTGTGAACAGAAATGCAGTAACGGTGTGGAAAAGACCTGCCACCTACCACTGATGCTGGCATGGCCATGCTGCATGCTGCTCAACCAGGGTGCCTTAATCCTCCTGAGAGGCTCATGACAGTGTGCCAAAACAGCTTCAGGGAGGCTCAGCTTCCTGAAGTTATAGAAGAAAATGTCCAGTGTGGATGTCCTCTTGCACAGCAAAGAGGGAGACTGGCAGAGGCTGAGGAAAACCTATTGCAATTTAATGCTGGTAGAAAAGTAACCAGTCTCATCCCGTAATGGCTAGATTGGAGCATGGAGGGGCACTGGCAATGGGAACATGTCCATCCCCCAATAGGAATGTGTCAGCCTGTGCTGATGGGCAGTAGTCCTGGAGGGAGACATGCCATTCCCACTGTTGCCAGTACATATTCCTGATCCAGGAGAACTGTCTTCTAACACCCTTGATGTGCTAGACAGAAATAAAATTAGAGTTTACATGAAGGGAACCAGCTTTCTAGCATAGTGTACCTAGAAGAAACCAGTGGAGGGCCTTGGAGTGACATGTCAAGCTAACACTTTGGAGGTCTCTACATTTGTCTCCAGCCTTGTTCCCTGTATCAGATAAACTGATGCCTCAGAAACAACCCTTGTATTAGCTGTCTTAGAAAGCAGACAAGAAATAGATTTACCAAGCTACATGGATGTTCTCTGAGAAGATAACAAATACCTTACTCAACAATACATCAAATGTGTGTTCTGAGATGGGAAGGCATAGACACTACCAAAATCTCTGTATCAAAGCCCAGCAGATTTCCCTCTCAACACTGGGATTTCCAGTCAAAGTCACAATGAACTGACAACTACTTTGTGTTAGATCTCAGGTACGCTGCCCAGAGACATCGCTGAAAAGCAGGCAAGCTGTCTCGTGGGTCAAAAAGCTGAGCTCGCTGACGGCACATGTTTCTTTTACGGTATTATCAATACCAAAGCCCCTTACTTCTTTTGTGTTGGTTTTAAAATGAAGGGCGCTGCTGCTGCTTTGTTTCACTTCCTTCTACCTTCAAATAAGAAATTTCCATTCGAGACCCGTCTCCTGTTTGGAGAAGAAATTTGATATTTTTCAGTCTCTGGCTCAATGGACGGTTTTGAAAGTAAGCTCATAGTAATTCCAGGTTTGTCTCTGTAAAACACTGCATTGGGATCCATTTTTTCCTCAGCATTATTCCCTTCCAAGCTTGCAGGGAGCTGGAAAGAGCAGGAAAGGAGAGGACTGGAATCCAAGTCCCTATTTCAGAAGCTGAAATCTGCAGTTTGGACCTATTTTCAAGTCGCACTGTCTTGTAGCTGCCCCTTCCTCCAGGGATGCCTGCCTTTGCTCTCTGTATAGCACCTGCGAGCATGGAAGGTCTGAATTTGCCATCACACCCCTGTTACCAGCTCTGGTTCTGGAGCAGAGTGCTGCAGCACAGCCTTGGCTTTGTTAGCAAAATTCTGATTGCTGGATTGGGTTGCCCAAACTCAGAAAAATCAGGCTTTGATTTTCCGTGAGGGCTGTGCCTAGGTGGGAGTTCTGCTGGGAGCAGTGGGAAGCGCTGGCTCGGGGTCCTGCTAGAGCCACCTCTGACCATCGGGACTGAGCCAGCATCCTCAGGAGGCCAAAGTGGGCCACTGGCCTATGAATCCACGCAGAAGTGGGTGTTTGCCCTGGAAGGCAGGTGCTTGGGAAGCACAGTCCCTAGAAGGCAGGTCTGGTATTTTGGCTATCACAGCTGCTTCTTTCTCCTCACTAAAAACTTGTCATCAGATGACTGGAAACACGGAGTGTGGGCTTCACGCATCTGATGGGACAGCGAAGCCCTGGCCAAGCGACCCTGCAGCTTTCCAGGGCAGGAGTGGCAGAGCCGGGCTGCTACCCCATAATTTCCCCTTTCCTTGGCTGTGGCACAGCTCCACCTCCCCTCCCCTACTGCAGGACCCTCCTGGGTGCAGTGTACCCAGCCCCTGGCAGCAGCATCTCTGGAGGGTGATGGCCGGTGCTGCAGGGGTGTCTGCGGCCAGGGCTGCGACCAGGCGGTGGAGGAGCAGAGCTGGTGGGGCTCGCACCCCACACGGCCAGACCTGCCCTGCCTGCTGAGAGCTGCAGGTTTACCACCCCCTGCCACGTTGTGGAGAGGTCTTGCTCAGTGGACAGGGGCTTGTTGTCTAAATAGGACAGCTTAAGGTTTCCTTTCCAACTGCAAAGCCAATATCAAAGCAGGTTGGAGCCCGGTTTACTGTTACAGTCATTTCCACTGGAGTCTTTGTGTCCCTAAGGGTAGAAAGATGACAGCAATTTTCCATCTGATGACAATCCTCAGCACCAGTCTCAAAAATGCCAACTGTAATTAAAATTTGTGTATGTTTTCAAGGGTAATATTCCTTATTCTCTTGTTGACAATGGCTGCTTCAAGCTCCTAAGCTTAACTAAATAGAAGCAGTTTGTCTTTAAATGGCCAGTTTCCTCTTTCCCTAGTCACTGATTTGTGGCTACGTTTAGGAATGGCACAGTTTTAATTGCATGCTCCTTTCCCCCCCCCCCCCCCAAGTGTTTTTCTAGGCCCCTTTAATAACCAGCATTTACTAAAAATTCTGGGAGCTCAGGGGAAAAAAAAAATCCATTCACTCTATTATTCTTGTAGCAGACACAGTCCAAAAGCCCTTTTCTGTGACAGTGTCAATAATTGTTTAATCCATGTAAAACAAGCTGCTTGCCACACTCACTCCGTTGAGAAAACAGCAGTCTCTGTTCTCTGGTCATTAAAGACAACACAACCCTCCTGGGTCCGTGGTCACAGCTCAGCGACTGTTTGGTGACGCTGTGCAAACAGGACACAGCCGTGCCTGCTGTGCTGGGTACCGTCAGCCTGCGCTGGCGGTGGCTGACACGGGCACTGGGCACTGAGCTTTGATTGTAGCCAATAATCCAGAAAAAAAAAAAAAAAAAAACACCAAAAAACAAAACCCCATAAAAACCAGGATGAACAAGTTGTATTGAATATTCTGGAGCATTTCTTTTGGGTGGCTGGGGAGAAATGACTGCTGTAAGTATGGTGGGCATATTTGCAGCATATTGGCAGATCCCGCTGCTCCTTTTAAGGTGAGGGATGTGTAGGTAGGTGATGGGTGGGCTTGTGCCAGCTGTCTGGCTTTGGATCAGGTATCACACCCGCAGAGTAAACCCGTACTAAGCCATTGAAGACAGTTTTCCTTGTGAGGTGGATAACCCAGCCTGGACACGGCCAGCTAAGTGGGAAGTAAGAGGGTTTTAGAGGCATCTTGGGCAAAAGACACTTAGTGCAGAGTCATTCTGGAATATGCACTGTAATTAAGTCTGACTTAACTGCTACTTCTACGGCTTGTGCAGTGGCACATGAGCACTTGGTGAGTGTGTGAGTGTCACCACAGGGAAGCTAGGGCTTTGCCTAGCTTGCGTCCTCCCTTCCAGAGCTATCTGGATTTTAGTAGAATTTTTTTCTCAGAAACGTTTCCTTACAAAATCATTGGAATTTTCCATAATAATTAGTATCAATGTGATTTAGTTAATAATCATATTAAATGAGTCAGTAGGCAAAGCTCTGCTCTGGACTGAGCTTTGGCACTGCTCGGTGCTCGGCTTGCAGAGCTCACCAGACCCAGACTGTAGCCCACGTATAACATCACGCTCTGTGCCACACTTGAGAAGACTCTGGGTCAGTGCTCTGTTGAGGCCTGTTTTCTATCACTAAATTTGCATCTCATAATTGGTTAGAACATTTTATGTTTAAGGAAATTAGTTTACAAACCACTGGACAGCCTGTTTTCCAAACAGAGATGTTTCTTAAACATCTTGAGGAGGAACAGACTCGTTTAATGAAGCAAAGAAACCCTCTAGGTTCAGGGGCTCTGGGGTGAGAGTGATCTGAGGGCAAATGGGATGAGCTGGGATTTGGAGACCCAGGTACTAGACTTGCAGGACCCCATGGAGAATGTCCCTATAGAGCAATTGTTTCCATAGATGAAATCTTCAACATGCTGCTTCTGCCTTTCCCCCTCAGCTGGATGAACCAGGCCCAGTCCACACTAAAATTTGTTCCTTATTTTGGGATATTCCTAACACAAGCCTGTGCACAGCAGTGTGATGGGTAAACTCATTTGGGAGCTTGGATTTGCTTCAGCAGTCACCTACTGAGCAAGGGAATCTCAGTCCCTCTGCTTTGGTTAACTGAGCCATCTTCAGCAAACGCCAGATACAGGGCGACTGGCCTGTCTGATTTGAGATTTTATATATTTTTTATGAGCCCTAAGCCTTGCCGACCAGCCTGGCATGGTTGGAGTTGGAAGAGTGGCCAAATGTATGTACATCCGTGTGGCTGCCAGCTGAAAAAAAAACAACACAACAGCTGGATTTTCTTTGGCCTTCTTGAAGCCAAGCTTGAGCAGATCAGAGCCTGTGAAGGGACAGAGCAGCGCATGTGGTGAGGTGGGATTACAAATCCTCCTGCTTGCACCAGAAAGCCTGGGCAGTTGTGATTTTGGTGGCACACAAGTGTGTCCATCACTCCCCACACTGGCCGGCTGTTGAAATTCTTTAGAGCAAAGTGACCTTCGCATCAGCTCTGCTGAGGGACAGCACATGTTTTGCACAGATTTTGTGTGGGTGAGATGCTGCGGTTTGTTCTCTTTCTGGTTCCTGTGTAATCTTGGCCAAATCCCTTCACCTCCTGAGCCTGTTTGCCATTTATAGTCAGGATTAGCAGTACTTCCCTTTCCCACTCTGGCTGTAGGCTCAAAATAAGAAATTACTCTTATTTTGCATGCAGTCCCTGGTACAGTCAGGCCTTATCTTACACGAGACATCTGATGTATCACATTATAAATGATAAATACTCATAACCACAAGGACATACTTCCTTGAAGTCTGTGCATACTGATGTGGGTAGCAGGGCTGCTCAACACTTTCCAAAAGTTCATTACAGTGGTTTCCAGTGGCTTCCAGATCTTTTTCTTCTCTGTCTCACTGCACAGCATGGGGTATCAAGCATGAAAAATATGCAGCCTAAACTGAATAACCTTATTTCTGCTGATTTCATGTGGTCAAGGGGTGCCACACTTCCAATTCAGGAGTAAATGAGGGAGTCTGTTTTTCTTTGTAAGTGTATTGTGAGCTTTATTGTTTAATATTAAAGCTGCGTTGTGAAAAGTGGCCCATAAATGGCTAATAAAAGCAGCATTTACAGCTTGTAAAGTGCATCAGGACTTTACCCGGGTTTGCCTAGGGAGATTTATATTTGTGTTCACTGTCTAAGGTTTAAGAACTGCACTTGGTTTTTCTTTTTGGACTCATTAAAAATAATGGTGTGGACAAACATCTTTCCTGATTAACTCTGTTGGATCATGCTGAAATGTTGACAGGAGGTGGAAGAGCCCTGCAGCAGTGCTCCTTCCTCAGCATCAGGGTGAGGGCACAGGGCAGCTGAGGGAGGCACTGCACTGCGCTCCCTGCTAGCTGCAGACCACTTTGCAACAGTTTTATCCCCCCGCTGCTGCACAGCATGGGTAACTCGGTGATGATCCACCTAACACTGGGAAGCCCTGAGAGTAAAATGAACTGCTCTTCATACTCCTGAGTGTGGACAGCAGAAATACCAGCTTTATCCATGGATCTTCCCATTGCCTCCACCTCCCTCCATTCTGTCTTTCGTGACTTCACTGATGTTATGCAGATTTTTTGCCTTTTCCCTGCTGAGGGATTAAAGGAAAAAGGCTGAGCCTGCAGTCTCCTTGTTATCTGGTGATGATACTGGAGCTGCAGTTATCTGTTTCAATCACCACCTGCAATTGTGGACAATTCCAACTAGAAAACTAGATAAAAACATGGGTTATTTCTACTGACCAACAGTACCTGTGAAATATTACTCTTGATTTCCTTATAACCTCAGAGAAAAGTGTTAAGCTTGTAGGTAGCTTACGTCTTGGATGTAGCAGTTCAAACTTCCAAAGGAAAACCTGGCTCAAGTGTGGAGTTCAAGGATTTGTGAGACAGATCTGGTCAAGAGTTCTCATAAGAGATCCTCTAGATGTAGAAAATGCAAGCAGTGTTTACTGCCGTAAAAAGTGATTCGCTGACAAGCTATTCTCAAGGTATGTGGAAATAAACAGCTTTTCTATCTGCCAAAAAAAACCCTCACATGAACATATTCAGTGGTTGGAAGCAGAAACTAAACGTGTCCAAGTCCCTGAAACTGCTTGCCTATTAGACAGTGGATTCCCTCTCAAAGATAATGATGACTGTCCCTGCTGCCAAACATGCACACACACACCCATTTGAAGTCAACCTGAAGCTGGGGGGAGAGTTCATAGCTGAGGATCTTTGGTTTGTTTTCACACAGGACCTTACTGACTCTTGTAGCCATCAAAACCCTTCAATGTAAAATTCTCAAGCACTTGTGCACTGTGACTTTGGGCTTTCATGAAAGTTTTGACTGCTGTGGACGTTTGCAGCTTGTAATTTCTCCGTTCTCAGTCTCTGATGCAGACCTGTAGGATGCTCATTGCAAGTGAAGCAATGGGCAAGGCATTGCCCTTGCAGATACTTTTTTAGCAGGAGAATTTTTGAATTAAATGGTAGGTGTGACGTTATACCCTAGATTGCTACCAAGTCCGTTGTATTTAGCAGCATGTAAAGCTGTAATATAGTGATACGCTTTGAACTAATGCATGCTCTTTAATTACAAAATCTGCCGTAAGGTTTCTGTTTCTTTCTTGCCTTTTTGAGACGTACATAAAGCTGTGTAGGTCCAAGCACACAGCCTAAGTGTGTACGCTGCTAGCTCGTAAGAGGTGACCCTGTCCACTGTCTTTGCCCTCGTAACAGTTCATTATATTGTCCAGCATTTTTGAGCCAGAGTAAGTGAGATTTATAGGTTGCCTGGGGATAATCATTTCAAGAAGAAAGATCAATGATATGCAAGTCGGTGGAAAGAGCAGCAAGTTCCAATAGCTGCCTTGTTAGAAGGCTTCAAACATCTTCATAAACTATTTAAAGGTAGAAATGATCAT
The DNA here is from genome assembly GCF_963210335.1 of Falco punctatus. Lineage (NCBI taxonomy): Eukaryota > Metazoa > Chordata > Aves > Falconiformes > Falconidae > Falco > Falco punctatus. The sequence goes on along the minus strand of NC_137580.1, from coordinate 103,114,376 downwards.
TAACCTTTGCTGTAGCCAATTACATTCAGAGCAGTCAATGCCATTTAACACGAGTCAGGGTGACACCCTGTCAGGGTGTGCAGGAACACGGGTATGTTCGTGCTTTGAAGTAATTTTCACACTGGGTCCGGCTTGGAGGGAGCACTGGACAAGCAACCTGAACAAACCAGCAGCTCCTGGCTCACCTCGAATGAGCTCTCTGGCCTTGCTCTGAATCCAGCTGTGGTTATATCGCTTTGCATCCCCCTCAAACAAACAGCCATGGATTCTTTTTCTACCTCCTTTAGTTAATTATTACTATTTCTAATATGGTGTGCAAGCATTTCGTTTTTCCTGTGGGAGAAATCATGACCCAGATTCTTCCTCACAGAGCTGGGAGAAGAGCAGCATGTTCAGGCTCGGCTCGTTTCTTTGAAACCACCTTCAGGAGCTGACGTCAGAGCCCCTGTTTGAGACGTTTGCAGCTCTCTGACAATACATTCCTCAGCTGCTTTTGCTTTAAATGGTTGTAGCGGTTGCTGCTGTGTTTTGAGTGTGATCTGTTGTTGACAATCCCAATCCCGCCTCTTCTCCTCCCGGCCTCTCTGATGCTGAATCAATGACATTTTTCCTAAGCTGCCTACATTTGGTGTTTTACTGCCGACTGCATGTGGCCCTCTCACTTTAATTACTTCTGCTGTGTCTAGCACTATATGCTCTATAATGTTTCAGAGACTGCTTGCAATTAAAATAAAAAATAAGTAATACATTACAGGTTACAACCCAGTCAATCTCTGTGTATTGTAATTCATGCAGCTTTATACGCTGCGCCTTCCAAGTGGCTTATAGCCCACATAATAGTAACGAAACGCTGAGGCACAGAGGAAAGCCCAGGGAGGAATATTGTCTTTCTAGGTTCCTGAAAGGCATCGTTTCCTGATGGTTGCTTTATTTTTCCAATTCCTTTGCTCTTGAAAGAAAATGTCAACATACTTAACTTTTCATCTCCTGCTTTCCAGGGGACTAAATATAATCAGTCTCCTTGTTGAGGGCTGTGGTTGCACCGAGTGATTTCAACTGATGTTTGGGGCACTTTAGCACATTTTAGGCATTATAAAGTTTTGTAACCAGTTTAATGGGCTTTGGACCAGGTTGGGAGAGACTAATCAGACACAGTTTTGAGTATTCTGGCTTCAGATCAACAAAACACTTAAGCCTGTGCTTAATTTTAAGCACTGCAATAGTTCTCCTCACCAAAAGAGGGACAAAATGTCGTCCAGCCATCCTGCTGAGTAATCTTAACAATTATTTGTTGTTCTTGTTTTTGCTCAGTCCTTCTTTGCCCCCACAGACTCTTTTAGACAGTCTCCAAGAGAGAACACAGAAAACCTTAAATGAAACAGCTCATGCAGAGAAGCACAAGCAACATGGGGAATTGTTGTTTAGAAATCCAAGCAGCAGATTTCTGTTATTATAAATACTGGCTGAATTCACTTGTGAAAATATACAACATTTAATTTACATGGAAAATGACAAATTAAAATTTGAAATTCCCCGTTTTGTTCTTTGAGTGGAATATAACATGACAACCTTTGAAAAATGCCTCAGCTCTGCCCCAGTGGCACCACGAGTCTGGTTGTGCTGCAGCCTTCACGTTTACTCTGAATGTGATGGAGCTTTTAGCAGCACATGGAAACAACTCGACTCAAACACTCAAAGGTGTTCAGGTGCCTAAATCTCATTTCTGTTAGGTGCTTTTATTTATTTACTTACTTACGTACTTATTTATTTATTTATCTATTTATCTATTTATTTATTTATTTTTCTGGCCCATAGATCTTGGGAAGTAGGCTGATATACAGCCAGTCTTTGCATGGAGATCAGAAAAATTACTTGTATCAGTAAGGGGAAGAAATATTTGCCATTCCCATATGGTGTAATGCCATATGAGTAACTGCATTTAGTTTAGGTTAAAAGTCAGGCAGGACCTGTCTGTGGCAATGGCCAGTTATTCAAAGAACGAGTGCACAAACAGCATGTGAACAGAGCAGCCCTTCCCAGCTTCTCCCTCCCAGCTTGCAGGAGGGAGGGATTTGAACACATCCTGAACTGGAGGTTGTTTCTGCATCTTTGTGTTTGTGTTCCTGATAGTGCTGCTTTTGTAAAGCTGATCCATACCTTTCACTGTCCTTGCAGCCTTTCTTGGTGTCTTTTCCAGTTCTATTATCTCTTTTTTTTACTTGGGGCGGTCATAGTGGCACAGGGTGTTCAAGACAGTCATGAGTGGTAGCATCGGAATTTTGTGGTAGCTGAAGAGGTATACCTGTCTGTTCAGCAATGAAACTCGTGTAGGAAACTCAGCAACTCATCTCTGTATCTGATGTGCTATGTGTTGGCACTTCACTGGTATGGACATCTCAGAGCAGGTTGTAGAAGTTTCCCTGGTTCCCTGTTTGGTCCAGGCTTTTAGTTCATAGCCAGCCTTACTGCTAACCCTCTGATTGTTGTAACTGCAGAGAATCCTCTCATGCTGCAGATGAAAAATAACCAAAACACGGGAATGCTTATACCTGCACCCACCTTGTACCCTGGAATCATCTCTCTCTTCTGCTTGCTTGTTTTACAGTTTGTGGTGTGGAGGCACATGCGAATACCCCGTCATCGCTGTAGCAGTTCAGTTTTGTCTGTGGCAAGTTCAGGGCACGGATAGGTGCCAGTGTTCATTTGTTACAGTGGCAAACAGCATCAGCTCAGCTGACACTTGCATCCGTGAGCACTTTCCTCTGTAGAAATTCACTTAATCTTTTCTGACACTCTTTTGGTGTTTAAACAAAGAACTACTGCCTTATTCCATTCCCAGACACTGTGATGACCTGGAGAATTGATGTGTTGATGAACTCCTTTGTTTTAAATGATTGCAGTAGAACATAACAGAGTAGTTTTAACTAGGCTAAATGAAACCTAAGTTTTTTGAGTGAAACTGGTGTCTTTTTAGAGAGACATCTGCAGCAGCTGCTTGCTGCCCTCCAAGGCAAGCCAGACTGGACTGCTCACAACGGCAGAAAATACAGGTGCTCTTTCTGTTGAACTAAAATCTGTCTTCTGTGGGCTGAGCTCCTTCTACCGATCCTTGGCCCACTGAATTCCCTAGGGAATCTTCCCATGACATGGGGCAGGATATCCTGAACATCCTTTGGAGCAGGAAGAGCTGAGAAACATCAACACTGGTGTTGGGACCCTTGTGGGTCAGATCAGCTTGAGAAGGGAGACAACCCCTACCATTCCCAAACACAGAGCACAGATACAATTGCAGGTCTCAATGTACCTGGTTTCCCTCAAAACAGACTTTTTTAAAACGCTCAGCAGAAATCATGCCGTATGCCAAGTGTCAGGAGCCACGAAGAGTTATGTTCCAGGCTGAGGATCCCCAGATTCCCCGGTAAATCAGGGAGGCACACGCTGTGCTGCCTCTGCCCAGCCCTGTGCCTGGAGATCACCATTTCTCAGGGCAATAGTGTCAGCAAGAGGCAGCGTGACAGTGTGTCCCAGGAGTGCAAACCCTTGTCTCTCACGCTGCACGGCAGGCTTTAGGGCGAAAGGTGGATGGGAACTGTGCCAGTTATCTGATGACCTGTATGTTAAACTGTGTTCACATTCACAACCCTCAGACTCGGGCTAAGTGAACCAAACTCTGCTCCCCAGAGCCGTGTGTTGTGCCACACTCCCACTGCAGCCATCTTGGAAAGCAAATATGTTTTTGGTTTGTTTTGTTGTGATTAATTCCCGCTGAAACCAAATGCCAGCACTAGGCATAGGGAGTGCTGCAGGGGGAAGCCAACAGCTAATGCTGAAGGAAGGATTTTGGAGGTAGCGCGCTCACAAAAAGATAGTTAATAACATTTTGCAGAAAAAAAGATCTCTAGCGCACAGTGCCCAGCGTGGAAGTGATTTTTCCAGAGCTGGCAGGGTGGGACGAGTAGCAGTGGTATAAAGGAGGGCATTTGAGCTCTTATTCGGTGTGCAGCAGAATTTCTTGATTCCTGAACAGAGAGCAATGTAGAGGTTACTTCCCAATGTAATGGAGCATGATACAGTGCGGGGAAGGGATAGAGTTGCAGAAGGTGCACCTCACTGCTAGCAGCAAGAGGGGAAATCACTGCAGGCCACTGAAGACATGAGGCTGTGCAAAGTGGATTAGGACCAGCTTGGCTCAGAGCTTGCCGTACTGCTGCTCCTGCCAGAGTCAGCGGAAAAACACCCATTGATTGCAGGTGGGGGAGAATCAGACAGATGCCGAGGCCTTTTGAAAATCCCATCAATTCTCTCAGGACTCTTTTCCAGCATTGCTTTGTCAAAGGTTTCTATTTGCTCTCTGTTTCTCTTTGCGCTACTGTAAGCAGTCCTGGTGGGGCAGGTCTTTCAACAACCCCTGCAGTCTGTGCTGCAGCTTTTCAGAAGGAGCCCATGGGCTGTAGGCATCTCAGGAGCCTTTTTCACCCCCTGACCTTCCTCTGCTTTCCACTCAGCCCTTCATTTCCCATCCTCCCCAGGGCTTTCCCTGCTCCACAACAGTGCAGGAAGCCATGAACTGGCAAAGTCACAGCAGGGACATCAACTTTATACACGTGAGTACACATCCACACAACACACAACGCCCTGTTCTCATCTGTCTCAAAAGTACAAGGGTCACAGGCTGGGACAACCCCTTCAGCAGCACAGTTAGGTTCTGATCTGAGGAAAAGGAGATGATATTTCCCTATGAGAAACCTAAAGGAAAGATGTTAGGAACAACCACAAAACCCAGAAGCTGCCACCCCCCAAAAGAGCAAGATGCTCCAGCCCCCCGTGCCCGGGATGGTTCACCTGGCTGTTGCAGGTGCCCTCCCTTCAGGCTGAGCCCTTGTTGCACCGACTCGCTGCTGCGGACCCAGCAAATCTCCCCCACACAGTGATTAATTAACGCTCACGGTGCCCACTCAATGCGAGACATTGAGAGCTCCTGAAAGAAAGATGTTTTGCTGGTGACATCCATTTATAATCGTGGTGTGGAGATGAGGAAGAGCCCCTTGCAGCAGAGCTGGAGGGGGCTGCCTGGCAGGGGAGCCCACGGGGGCTGCAGGAGAGCAGCAGCCAAGCAGCTCTGAGTCCGTGGTCCTGCTGGGCAGCTGTTTTTAAAATCTGAGTTGATGATTCAGATTAGCATCCTAGGGCTTTACCTCTGCTGAAGGATTTCCCCTGCATGGAAAAGGAGCCTGGGTTTTCTCTGCATTACAAGGAGTTGCCTGCCTTGTAGAGCAAGGATGTGTTTGTTTAAGAAGGAGGTTGGTGTTCTGGAAGGGAGAGGTTGAGCAAGGAAGGTGTGTAGGTAAGAAAGAGCAAGCACTACCCACTCTACTGCCGATCAACCTGTGTAGTGCCTACTATTTCAGCCTTTGTTCAAAGAGGAATTATTATCCATAGAGGAATGGTGGGATTTTTAGGCAAGGTGAGGGGCCTGGATTCAACCTCACAGCAGCCCCTCTGCACCGGCGGGTTACAGAAGTGCTCGAGGGAAACTGCGGTATGTTAAAGCACTTTCCCAGGTTACCAAATACCTGCTGGGCTCTGCAGGGTCCTGCTGCATGGCCGGAGGGGCTGCGAGGTGCAGCGCAGGGTCTCCTTCCTGGCCTGGCTGTAGCACAGACCACAGGGGTTGCTGGTGGTCTCCACGTGCTTTGGCAGCACTGCCTGGCAGCAGACCCACTTGAATTAGCAATTATTGAAACCGCTGCTGTATTGGTACAAGATATTATTAGCCTACACAAGCCCTGTTGCAGTGCGTATGTAGATGATACAAAACGCTGGGATAAAGCTGTGTTAATCAGGGATATTCAGAGAGCTAACACATCCCTCCTAGCGCGGGTGGTGATGTTGGATGTGTTACCCTCTGAGGTTCATAGAATAGCAGCAGTAGCAACGTGCTGTTCCTGCTTTGCTGAAAGGCTGTGGATTTAATTTCTGCTGCTAAGTAGTGCTATTTGCAAATCCACAGAGGGTACAGAGCAGATTTCTAGGACATGGGGCTTGTATATATTCATCCTTTTCATCCAGTGTTCTTGACCTTGGGGTGTAATGTATTCTTGTGTACCTTTGTACCGTACCCTTTGCTAGACAAGGGAGGCGAGAAGATGAGCCAAAGGTTGTGGTACTGATCTGGATTTGGGAGACATGGGTTTAATTCTCTGTCTTTACACAGACTTCTTGTGACAAAATCTCGCATAATAAAAACCTTCAGGAAGCGAAGTTCGGTAAGAATGACATAGAAACTGCCAAAAAAAAAGCATTTGCAAAAGGTACAGCATCCTAAGGCACTTGGTTGTTAAACTTCAAGTGTTGTGTCTTGCCCAGAGGCCTGCAGGGCTTGTGTGTGTGTCCGCATGGCCTGCTAGTCTGCTCAGCTGCAAACAGGCTGAGTAATGAAACCGGACATCTTTGGCTGCATGGATCAAATAGCGATGGTTATGACTGCAAATTAACAAAAAAGGGGGAAAGTAAGAACACAAAAGGCTGTTTTTCAAGAGCTGGCTGCCAGAATCTCTTCACAGGGCAAAGGTGGGTCAGGCAGGGCAGTGGTGGGGTCAGGGTAAATCCTCCTGGCATGCCTCTGTTCCTGTCCCGTTACAGAAGAGTTCACACGATGGCTGCACCCAGGGGATGGTGGGAACCCCAGGCAGATGCATCCTGACGATCCATTTATTTATTTATTTCACCAAACTCCAGAGACACTTTAAAAGAATTCCCTAACGTGGCTGTAGTCATTGCTACAAGGCAGCCTGCTCTAACAATTTTCAAGGGTGTTCTCCTCTTCAGAGGTGGCCGAAGGATTATTTTAAAAAGGCGTATGCAGGTGGCAGGCTGAATGCATTTGTTGCAAGCCCAGTGTAGAAGCTGGCACAGCTGAGGCAGGCTGGACTCTTTGGTTATCTCTGAAGAGAAACAAAGAACTGAGAGAGTCAAAGAGACTGAAGTTTGTATTTGGGGGAGAGCAAGATTCCTTTCCACAGCAGAAATCACCCACTCCAGCTCTTCAGGTCCTTGCTCCCTGGAGAAGAATATAGGCAGGACAAGGCAGGAGTATCATTACTATCAATGAGAAGTATTTGCTTTCTTCCTTGCCAAGGGTCCATCCAACCCTGGCCACCATCCCAGCACGTGTATGATCAGATCCTGCCACAGGAGGGGGACAAAGATGCACTTGGTGAGAAAGTTTTATCATCTTAAGAGATTTAATTTAACCACCAACTACCGGGCAGTGGGACTTACTTCCCTCCTGTAGGCAGAGGATCAAAGTCCATGCTTTTCAGGTCCTGTGTGTTTCAGTCTTGCTGTGCAGACAAGCACCTCCTCGGGTAAGGATTGCAAAGGTCTTCAGATAATATTATCATCGCAGGAAACAAGGATGAATAATAATCCAATAGTTACAACAGAGAGTAGGGAATGGTTTGGGAGGGAGGTTTTTGCCAGCAGGAGATGTTCGCCCTGCCCTCGGCACTGGCAGGTAGGGAGGACTCCTGTGTCAGCTGCTCTGTCTGAGTCTCCCCACTTCCAGCTCAGCATGAGCTGCGGTTGCCCCTGCCCCTAGACCCTAAGCCTGGGCAGGACGTTGGTGGAGCAGCACCTACTCCATCTCCACTCAATCTCACCAGCGCTGACCAGTCTGGTGTGATGCCTACACCAGCCCATCCATACGACCAGGGTTCCCGGAGGGAGACAGCGAACGTTGCCCAGTCTGTAATGCATCAGGTGAAAGATGCCCGTGATGTGCATGAACTACCTCTTTGCCCCATGGATATGCAGCAGACACAGCGCTGCTGGCTGAAGCGAAGGCAGCCTCTTGCAGCAGGCAGCTGGGGTTGGAGATGGAGCTCGCTAAGCAGTAGGGAGAGCAGGTGGCCGAGCAGCAGGGAGGAAGGCTTGCCAACCACACACATCACTAGGATCCTGAAAGGAAACAATTTGTTTAACTAGTTTGACAAATAATATCTATATTATGAATGCACCAAACGGTGCTTAGTCCTCCTTGCTGGAGGGTTCTTGCTTCCAGGATGAACACATCGTTTTCTCCAGTTCATAGCTGGGGAAACACTGGGAAGAGCTGCCAAAGCCCGAGCGGCTGCCCTGTTAGAAGCAAGCAGGTCTTTGCTGCGAGTCAGTGAAGGTGGGAGGTGGATTCGCACTCCTGTGTATCACCCCAGCTTTCTCTAGGGCCAAGTTTGCTCAGTGTTTCCGTGAATCTTCATCTTCTCTCAGCTTTCAGTTGGTACCTGCTTGTCTCTGTTTTGGGGAGTTCTGGGGTGCATGGCTAACACCTGGGGAAGTGCTGCTTCCCACCTGGTCCCTGTGGCTACCATTCCAGCCTGATGTCCTCCTAAAAGGCCTCAAGGATGCATTTTGAAGTGCTTACAACCCACATCTAAGGCCAGCATTTTGAAAGAGTCAGTTTAGGGTCCTAAATTACCAAAATTCCTCGTTCTTTTTCTGGAGCCATTCAATATAGGTCATGTCCATGCTCAGAGCTTTCTATCTAACATTAATCAGTGTGTGTGTGGTGGGGGAAAGCTGTCTGAACTGGGGCCTCAGTACATCAAAGGAGCAGTGAACATCTAGAAAACTGCAGAGGAAGGGTGACAGTAGGTGTGCAAAGGTGTGCGAGTACTTCAGTATCAAAACCTTGCACTGCAGTAACTGAGCATCTGCACTCCAAATCCTGAATAAAACTGAAAAGCGAACTGTCCAAAACCAGATAATGTTCAAGCTGCAACCAACTTCTCTGATTTTCCCTAAGTGACAGGGTTTAAAAGGAAAATTGATGGGGAAATGGATGTGACATATGACTTACAGGGCATTAGTGTGACTCTAGGAAAACATTCATAGAAGCATAAGATAAATAAACACAGTGGAAAAGTATTTATGGATCTATACTGACTTAAACGGTCACCAAAACAATTTCCTTTTCTGTCTCCCACAGGAAAAAAAATGAAACAAGGAAACATAATAAAACCAGAAACTTCAGCACTGCCTCTTGCCTGGTATTTACAGGCTTTCTGGAGCTTGAGCCACACTGGATGCGCCTGAATATAGATAGTGCCAAGCAGATGTGTGCTTGCTAATCTTCACAGGAGCTGAGGTGTGCTCCCTGCTCTGTCAAAATGCACTTGGGGTCAGTGGTTTGCAGGTGGGCAGGGCAGGAAGGTGGCAGAGAGAAGAGCTGGAGGGTTTGGAAGTGGCATAACCAGGTAGGCAGCTTCCCCTCCTCCCAGTTGCCCTTTCCCATCGCGACTGCAGAGATATTTTCCTCTAATGCTTCAGCTTCACTTAACTCGCTCTTTGATCAGTGTTTATAGTAATGGAGCTTGGTATAAGCTCTAATATCCCTAAATGCTGTAAATATATATCTATAAACACTAAACAAAACATTCCCTATATAATAAACAGAGACCAGAACTGTGAATTAAGGCCCCAGACAAGGCAGATGCGCAGCAACAATTCTCAAGGACTTTGAAGTTAAAAGCCTTGCTGTGTAAATGTAAGAGCTTTTGTAAGTCAAACTAAAAGTCTCATTAACGCAAAACTTCCATGATCAGAAACCTGACTAGTTCAGTGAGAATCCCCAAGGACACGAGTATTTAGCACACTTTCTAATTAAAAGAAGAGAATTATGGTACAGCAGTTAAAATAAATGTTTTATTCTTGTCTAGGAAATACTCAGTAGATTGCGTATGCGGAGATGTACTGCCAGGGCTCTTTACAAATAGGACACAAGCAAACCTTGGTACAAACAGGGAGAAATGAGTACCTGAGAGTCTCCTGTGGTTTTCTTTGTGTTGGGATGTTGTCCTCTTGGGTAAGAAAGCAGGATCAAGCCTGATCTTTTTTGGGTTCTGCAGAAAGCCCATCTCTTCTGGACTCCCCTGTCCAGACCTGAACTGCAAGGAAACATTGCTTGGACAGTACCGAGGTCCTGCATGTAGAGTGTGCCCACCTTTCTTTTAGGAAGTTTATTTCCTACCTTGTGCACTGTGTCTGAAGGATCTCTGCCCATTGTCACTCCTGGCCTGAAGGAAGGCGCTGGGGACGGCTGGGCTGCCTGAGTGAGGTCTGTGCATCCCTTCCTGCTAAGTAGAGGCTGTTAAAAATCAACAGGTATTAATAAAACTGTCCACGGGGGCTTCACTAAAACTGTTTCGCCATAGGAAGCACTTTAGGTTTCTGGTTTAATGAGCTGATGCTCCCTCCCATACCGCTGCCGGGGAAGACTAGCCCCGCACCAGGATTAGTCCTGTGCACAGGGAGGCGTTGGGAAAGGGCTGCGTGGTTATGGAAGCCAAGGTTCTCCAGTTCTGGGGTGTCGGTTATCTTCTGGTCAATTTGTGTTAATCAGAGCTAGGAGAACATTTCTGAACAAAGGAAATAACTGAACATTTAATAAAATAATTTCTTTATTGGGGGGCAGTGAGAGGGAGGAATAAATTAAAACCATAGTCCATTTCAGTATTTATTCTAATAATTCGGTTCTCTTAAAAAGTGCTTTGGTTTCAGTTTCCTGCAGTTTTTGGAAGCTGAGAAGAAGGTGAGAACTTCAACTAAAAAGAAATGTTTTACTTAATGCCAAAAGAAATTATACATTCAAAATGCTATGGATTTTTTTATTAAATGGATTAAAAATATTTGTCCAACATAAAATAATAATAATAATTTCATTTTGTTACCAAATGAAAACCCATCCCTGTTTTCACATGTGCCAGCAGACTGAAACATCATTTATTGCATGGTTCTGGTGTCAGGGCTAGTGACCTGGCTGAATTCCTGTTTGATAGCTCATCTGAATTCAAAAGCAAGGCTCCTGATGAGTTCATTAAGCTAAATATTCTGCTTTTTGTCACTCTTTGCTGTTTCCTTAGGGCATGATGGTCTCTCTTTCTGCCCTAAGCTCTTGTATACTCTTTTCCTGGCTGCTTAACTCCCTGCGCCCTGCTTGAGACCAGCCAGCGTGGGCGGGTGGTGAGCCCATAGGTAGCTGTAGGCTTCTGTCAGGAGAGGAATCGTGAAGCCTGGGTGTGGAACCTGTTCGTCTTCCTGCAGTTCTCTACAGGGCAGATGTACTCGCTTTCATACTGGTATATAAACCTGATGTTCTGGAGTGCTGCTCTGACTTACCATCATACCTCCAGGAAACACCACAATAACCCAGTATGTAAAGGACCAGAGTTATGAAGGGCCTCTTTATAGCTCTTGAAAACTGAATGCTTGAGTACAGTTTTGGGGTTTAGAATGAACTGAAAATCCTACAGTTAATGTAAATATGTTTCAAGAATGCTTTGTGTTCAGAGCCAAGTCCTGAAGTCCTCCCTTCCTCAGGCAAAGCCTCACTGGCTCCAGCCACAGCTGAGCCTGTATCTTTGCTTAGTCAAACCTTGAGGGGCGAGTTGATTGAAACTCATTTAAGTTTTGCAGGTACACGGCCTTGAGTGGATTGTCAGTACACCCAGGATTACAAATATTCATGCTTGCTTCATTTTCCTGGTGCTAATATAGCACCCATTTTTGGAAACAGGAGGTTAAATATTTCACTAACCCTTAAATAAAGAATATCACATTCACTTGAAGCGTGGCGTTTTCAAGAAAAAAAATTATCCAAAGCACTGAGATGAACAGGAAAAGGGAAGGGTGGGCAGAGACAAAACTTCAGGGTTTAGGGGGGAAAAAAAAAGAGTTTGGGTGGCTTTAGTTGAAAGGGCTGATTAATTTATTTTAATTAATTAATTAAAAAGTGGAAAAACAGGTGAAGCCAGTAGGATACAGGAGTGTGAGCTGGGGTGTTCTTGGAATGAAAGGTCAGCTGGGTGGTGGGTGCTCACTGCCTTCCCAACTTGGCTGCCTCTGCAGCCTCAGATGCCTTGTCTAACCTCCTGTGGGCAAGTAGAATTATGTAAAAGAGGTTTTCATTATTCTTTTAGTGATAGCAGTATTATTATTTTAATGAGCAGTTTATTCATTATTATTACTGCTCTGTTTTATTAGCTTGTGCTACCATTTGTTTAAGGAATTGCCTCGTGATCTGTAAGAGAATTACACTTAATCCAACTGACTTCAGTTTACACTGGTTGGGAGTCAAAAAAGAATTGACTGGTTTTATGACCTGGATGAAATTGGCACAGATGCTGCTTTTTAAAAATGTAGAAGCTGCCTACATGGTATGAAAGGTGTTTCTGTGGTGTATTCCCCTCTAATTTGGCAGAAAATGGGTTTTTATGCTATCAGTTTGACTGGGTCTCTTAATGAACAGCTGTTCCTCATTGGCAGCCACCAGTTTCTTGTGGATTATTTCTGAAACAGCAAGAGACATCAGCAATCATTTCTGTTACCCTTGACTAAAGGCTGCCTGTCAAAATGTTGCTTCAGTCTCTTACAGTGAGGATTAGGATTTTCTTTCCTAACTCATGAGAAGTTGGGTGATTTGAAAGGATTTCTCATCCTGCTCCAGGATTCCTCCCAAAAATCTGATTTGTAAATTTTATGAATGAAGAAAGAAAAAGTCGTTCAGACCAACAGAAACCTTTCCTTCAGGTAAGACAAAATGCTTTGCCTTACCTTCGACGTCCTTTAAACGGCTTCTTTTTTTTGGTATAAAATGAAGACTTTTTAAAAAAATGTTATTTCAAAGCAGAAAGTTAAGTCTGAAACTTTCATTTTGAGAATGCGGGATTGAGATGCTTCTGCAACTTTGAAACTCTTTGAGACATATTAAGTGAATATCAGACTAGACCTTTCTAGGGCTAGCTTTGACAGACTGCAAGCAGATTTAGTTTAAACCTGTTTTTTTAATGGTAGCAATGCAAAAGCAGTGCTATTTTGGGAAGTTCCCCTCTGTGAGAGCTGCTGCTGAAATGAGTAGCTTCTGATGTCTGCCATGTGACAGTACTTTTAATATAGGTAACCCTGAGTCAAGGTTGGAGACTGATGTCCCATTTAGTTTCTCACCAGTGAGCTGTTGCGACTTGCCTTTTTTTCCTTCTGCTCTGGATGTCCTTAATCCAGGCTAGTAACTGAAGCGAGAAGGGAGGAGAACAGACTCCTCAAGACTGTTGGGTGAAATATAAACACAAGAGGCACCCCTTCACTTCAGGCTCACGTGGGAGGGAGGGAGGAAGGAGAGGAAGGCAATTGCACACCTGGATCAAACCAGAAGCTTCCCAGGCATTTCTTGGGGTAAATAATGGCAGGTTTTTAGCAGCATTTCCATTTTTTCTACCTGATGCTGAGGAAGGTGTTTGTACCACACCTGTGTGGTGCTGGCAGGGGTTTATCGGCTGGTATCCTCCCCACCCTGGGTAATACTCCAGGAAGCATTAGTGCTATTTGGGAAGTTGAAGCTCCTGCTACAGGTTACATCTGTTCTTCATTTGGTCCCTTCCAAGCTCCTGAATGCCTTCAGCAGCCAGGATCATCTTCAGCCTCCTCTTTAAGTCTTTTTCTGCATTCCTTTTCCCCAGTATACTCTACGTCTGGCTAAGTTTTCTTCCTGCTAGCATTTTCACAATATATATGAAAATTCCAACATAATTAAATAAACCGGTGCTGAAACCCCCCAAAGAACAATTATCTTTTCTGTGAAATACTCCCGGCAGAAATCTTGGAAAACTTACATGTAATTAGTACATTGAGCCCCACCGCAGCATTAAATACTGTGCATTAGGGCTCATAATGCTGACTTCTCCGGGATTCCAATTGACCAGAGATAGCGAATTTGTGAGCGCTGTGCAGACTGACTGGTTTTATACATTTACACACTGTTAGTCTAATGATTTTAAAAGCTATTTAAAGTTTACGCTGCCCCAGTCTCCACGGGAGCATGCCTCATCCTTTACACAGCTTTTCTCTGTCGTCTGCGTTACCAGGGAGAAGGAATGGTCTTGGAAGTTAGAGCACCAGACCAAAAGTGGGTACAAGTGGGTTAATTGCACGGCTAAGCTATCTGCTTCCAGTGGATGAATCACTCAGGGCCAGATCTTAAAAGGTACCTGGGCCCCTAAAACGACCGGCAGGGTTATTCCAAAATACTTGTACATCCAACCCTCATCGATTCCAGTTGTCTTAGGTGCCTGCACACATCAAAAGCTGGCTGACAAGATAGGGGCCTGACCTATGATATGATGAAGTCAACAGGCAGACGAAGGAAAATCAGGGGCTTTGTATTAGGTGCTTATTGAACACGGAGCCATCTCATTTGTCATGGAGGCTCAGGTGCAAACCTAGAAGCGCTGCTTTAAAGCGGTATTAATGATGGAGGATGCTGAGCTGGCAGCTCTCTTACATCCTAAAGGGAAAGATTTGCCAAGAGGGATCATAGCCTCAGAATTTGTTAGTTCTTCTAACAGCGGGTTGGGTTGTCTTATGTTTTTCCAAATGCGTATATACGTGCCTTCACACCGAAGAAAAATGGCCTAGAGGAATAATCCTGTAGGTCTGATTCAGAATGGCTAGTATGCCAAGTTACTAGGCAGATGTCTCCTTGAAAAAAACCACCACCTAATAGAAAGGGAAATTTCATACTTAGATACTTGGAGTCTCTTTTATCATAGAAGAGGAGGAACAAGCCATGCATGACAGATATTAGGCGTTACTTAATTCGCCACTGGAAGTTACGCAAGTGCTAAACCAGAATATTAACAGCAGAATATGAGCACTACTTTATCTTGAAAGCGCCCCTCATAAATATTTTCAAAGGTAAAAGATGATGTGAATCCACAAGGTATTAAAACCTGGGGAGGTGGGAATCTCGTCTGAAAACAGGCTTTGCAAGGAAGACGCTCCCCAGGGCCAGCGGCAAGGCTCGGGATGTGCTGCTACCCTTCCCCGCAGGTGAGCTGCCCGGTGCCTTGTGCTGCCTTCCAGCTCCCCAGCACCACAACCTGCTCCAGACTTGTTTCTTGTAACCTATGTTGGATGACTCCTTATGGCAGAGTTCTTGGGTTTGGTTTGGCCTGGCACTGATTTCTGCCAACCTTTGGGCGTTATCCTGTGGGAACATCAGAGGAAACGGGGGTTTGATGCTGCAGTTTGTGTAAGGGCTGTTCCTCACCTAGATGGCTTGCCATTGCTAGAAAACCCATCAGGAGCAAAAATGATAATGTATTCACTGTTGGGGTGGAGGTTAGAAGCCCTTTGCTGGAAAAAAGGTGTAAGGGCCTTTTAAAGAGAGCTGTGTAACAGCCTGCATTATCCTACAACATGGCTTTGTGATGGAGGAAACAGGAGGGTGGCAAGGTCAGTACAGTGCAGACCCAGTGAAGTGAAAGCTCGGAGAAAGCCTTGGTGTGGACGGTCTCCGCTGGTCAGCACGGGGACAGGGGCAGAGCCCAGGGCTACCACCACCACAGCCACTCCAAGCCAGCAAGGCTGAAAGAAGAGCAATGTCAAAGCTGGGGGGAAGCTGCAGCCGAATCTGGCAGGAGCTGCAGCAGAGCTCAGACCTGCAGGTAGCATGGGGCTGCGGGGCTGCGGGGCCACCGGTCCCTCAGCTGGGAAACAGGGCACCTATAGGAGGCATCACAGGTGGGGTTTTGTCATTGGAAAGCCTAGAAGAGATGGGGAGCACTGCTGCCAGCAAACTGAGAGCTAATTAAAGGACTGATTACAGCATGGAAAATGTTAATGAGAAGTTAAACAAAGCCACCTAACAGTAGGTCGTAATTTAGTAGTGACATGTACCTTCTCAACCTGCTGCCTATGAGGTGAGAGCCTTGCCAGGGCTATGTTAAAGGAAATACCAAGTCCTGCAGATAAAACCATGTATTCTGAGTGGTTGAGTTCCACCTCTGTCTCCTGTCTTTAACAAAGAGTGACCCCTACTCCAGGACCTCCAGTATCCACCAGCGGACAGAGGATGAGGTTACTGTGCCGTGCTTGCCAGGTGCAAGCTGGCTGCCAGCACCTGCTACACTTACGAGTAATTCTGGGTATGGCCCAGGGCTTCGGCACCACTGCAGCGTTCCCGAGCGGGAGAGCCCTGGCTAAGCCTCCGTGTGAGCAGCTGGATCGTCCCCCGGGCTCTCTTTGGCCCTCTGATGTGTGAACACAGAGCGACAGCGAGGATCCGGCTCTTCCAACCTGTTAAAGTTGTGGATGAAAATACACATTGCTGCCCTTGAAGAAGTGGAATCAGAAGAGTCTGTGATGGGGGAGCGTGGCATGGATGAAAGAAGAATGTGAAGGACTTTGAACATGTAAGAGAATGTGAACAGGGGTGATCCCAGAAGAGAAATTCTTCAGGGAATTAGAAGGAAAATAGATGTTAGGGAGGCAGGATTAAAACTGTTTGAAGTCAGGGGGGGAAGCTGGATCTTAGTTTTGATCATGAAAAGGCTGAGAGGAGGGCGAGTAATCTGAAATCAAAGTACAGAAGGAAATCAAACCTGAACATTAAACAACCTGCAAATCTCTCCCTTGAAGAGATGAGATCCAAGGACCCAATAAAGCGAGGTGAGGGGTTTTCTTAGATCCTTGCAGTGGCACAGCCTCCACCTGGAGAAGGGTCCAAAATTCCCCCGGGTCTGACAGAGAGGGGGAGAGGGAGAGTGCTTGACGTGACCGAGAAAATCTCGCTATAAGCCTTGAAGGAAGACCCAGCAGGTTAGCACCCATATCCCCACCAGGGCAAAAGGGAGCCGTGCAGTAAACAGGGCTTTTGTTTTACTTTTAATTTCCTACCAGGAATCATGTTTTCTCCCCTGTAAGTGCCCAGTTCTGGCACTTTTCAAATGGCTGAATGTTTTCTTTTCCGCCGAGGCCCTCAGATGATGTCCCTGAGCCAGGGGAAGAGCTGTGGGCTCTTCAGTGAGGTTCCTGTTCAAGCTGCTGCCGAGCTGTGCGTGTACGTGTGTGCGCGTGTGCTTCACGTGTCCTGCCAAGTTGATGGGCTGGAGCTTCGGAATTAACAATGTTGACTCAGGCCTGAAGACTTTAAAAGAATTTATATCAACAGATTTTAAATAACTTAAAAAATACAGCTTTACTAGCCTTAGGTTTCGCAGGCAGCTGCCAAATCAAACTGAATAATAAAATAAAACTGAATAATGAAGTGATCACACAGTGTAAGATCAAGACAGGGCCGAGTTAGAGGCACCTCCAGTAATTGCTGGATTGGGAGCAGCCTCCTGACAAGCCTTGAGTTTTCTGCTGACATGCTGAGAACCAAAAACAGCCCAAATGAAAACAGCGCTTCCCTCACCTCCCGGCTTACTCCCTGTTTACTCCTTTTGCTCTTTGCTGTCAGCGAGACCCAGGTAGAAGAGCTGCCAGGTGGGTCAGATGAGCCCAAGGATGAGATGTTGCTGGCCCAGAGCAATAGCAGCAGGGAGGAGAAGAGCGGGAGTGACCCAGGGCCAGATGGAGCCTGCGGGAAGGGGGATGTCAAAGGAGGACCAGATCCCGAAGAGGACGATGCTGATGGAGATGTGAACCTGGCACCAAAAAGCACCGATCCCTGCTTTTAAACTGCTGCCCACACCTAGGAGGTCTGTGTCCTCTTGCCCTATCCCCAAGGGCTGCCAGTGCAAGGCTTATAGAAGCCCATGTCCCCTGTCACAGCCCAGCCGTGGACAGCTGCCTGTGCCCCGCTGGCCCAGCATCTCCCACCCACCTCGCGTGGAGCCAGATCACCTTCTGTCCTTTCTCCACTTTTTATTACTGCTTTTGCTTAAAAGCCAGGAAAAATCAATCTTGAAAGCCCAGTGAGGGGGTTAAAAAAAAATTAAATTGTCTTGAGATGCTCGTTCTTCATGATTTGTATTGCAATAATGCTACAATACCCTAAAAGGCCCAAATAGGAACCTTCCGTTTGCTTTAAAGCTACATATGTTTTGTTTGGGGGCCTAGGGGGTTTTGATGAAAAGATTGCATTTTTTGATAAAAACTTTCTGGCAAAAATGAAGCTGTTGAGAAAGGGGAACCAATTTTTATTCCTTTTTGGTGACATTTTTCATGAGATAAAATGTAATTCCTGAGAAGCTCTAACTCTGGTCCTTTTTCATTCTTAAAATGTTTCTTTCTCTCTAGGCTCTCCGCATCTATTTCCCATTGTCCTTTCAGAGTGCCAGGGCAAATATATCTTTCTATTTTGGTATTGTCAAGAGGTAAGCTTTGTAGGGAAAGGTAATATCTTTTCTTAGAGCAACTGATGGAACTTGGGAAAAAATAGGACTTTTTTGGGGGGGCATAGAAGCCCTTTCTGGCTCTTTTGTTTATAAATTACCCTTCTCTTCTCCTGGAGACCTTCCTGGCTCTACACTGAACTCTTCTAACTCTAGCATATATACTCAAAAAGCATGCTCATCATTTATCTTTACTGCTACTGCAATCTTCTCGTCACCTCTGCTTTCTTTCCTTCTTCAGATACTTACTCTTCTCTGTTTTGCAATCTTCTCAAGTGGCGTCTGTAGCTGGTATTTTATTACTTGTGTATGCCTTTTTCTAATCCTCAGTTATTTGGGGCATATCCTTTGTTATCTGTGTTAGTCTTTTCTGTGTCCTGGGGATATTTTATCGCTAATTGATTCACATAAATGGGAAGGTAAACATTCATTTCTCTTAGAATACACATCTTACTTGCAGTGGGACAACCCCTAAAGCTTTTGTTTTGCCTGCCCGCCTGCCTTCCGTCCTTCCGTCCTTCCTTTGTGGTGTTCTGCGTAGCGGGTTGGAGCTAGAATGAAGTAAAGCACACCTCTGGTAAGGCCTGCAGCGCACTGAGCAGCGTGTTCAGGGTTTGTGTTGCCACCTTGGAGGCTGGCTGACCACTCTGGGAGATGTACCAGTTCACAAGGAGTCGGTCAGAGGTACTGGCAGCTCTGCGGGGGAAATAGCCCCTGGAAGCCCTCAGGAGGGACAGACAGACTGATGCTCAGGGAGGAGGGAGGCAATCGCTTCTGTTCAACATTTCCATTAACAACGTGGATGCTGGAATAGATACTATGGTTATTACATTTACAGATGGCACCAAGCTAGGAGGGACTGCAAATATATTGGACAACAGGATGAGAATTCAAATTAGTTCAACAAATTGCAGAAATGGTTTGGGGGTGAAAAAAAAGAGTGAATTAAATTAGAGACAAGTGCAAGGCATGAAACTTGGGCTGGAATAATCAATGCACAGAGGATGAGGAAGAGGCAGCGGTTCTGCAGAAAGGGAACTGATGAGTAGAGGAAATTAAAGACTGGACCAGAAGTTCAGCAAGTCTCACTGTCATGTTGATGGGAATAAAAGGCAAATATAGGTAGGACATCAAGTAACAGGCTCCTTTTACAGCAAAAGCGATGCAGGCTAGGTGTTAGAAAGGCTTTTTGATGGCCAGCAGCATTCAACACGGGTTGAGAATGCTGAGGAAGAGCATTTCCCCGGGATGAGACATGCAGAGATGATATCGCTGTGGGGCAGGGGGGATGAAGCAGCATCTCCTCAAGATCCTTGAGCCCTGTAGCCCCATGGCTGCGCTTCTTGCCCTTGTAGCCCACGCTTCCACCGCAGGACCCCTGAGGTGTGTGGGGACCGCTGGCTCGTGTGGGATGCCATGGGCGCTGTGCACAGCCCACTCTCTCCCCATGGCCCAGGAGGCAGCGGCAGCTCCATGGTCTCTCCCCACTCCCGGCGCGCTCGGCACAGCTGCCCGGGGCTATGACCCTCACTGACATCTTGCTGTAGGACCTGTTGGTTTGCCTGGGATGGAGCAGTCTGTAGAGAGACCAGGAAAACTGGATTTTCTTTCTTTCTTTTTTTTTTCTTTTCTTTTTCTTCTCGCTTTACTAGACATAACACTTCTGGTAAGAGGAGGATATGAGTTTAACTCTGCTGTTGGCCTTGAGGCTTTAGGTATCAAGGAGAGATTATTTCAGAGATCAAACTGAATGCTGATTCGAGGGAGTTGCTCATCCCTTTGGAGTGCTCCAGAAGGAGAAGGGAACATTGTCAGTTCAATCTACTGTGGAATTTATAGTATTAATGATCTGAAGAACACTTCAGGGATTTCTGTCAGATGTCTATTTTAATTTAAACTCTTGGGTGTTTAACTACCCAAAATATTGAGTTCTAGTCATTATAAAAACTAATAACTGGCTTATTTTGCTGCTAATTCAGAAACTGAGGTTAATTATCTATAGTGAAGGGATGTGGTACTAATCTAAAGTCTACCTGAATAAGACACTGTGGTTAATTGATTCCCCATGAAATGACAAAAGATTGCTTCAGAGGAAAAAGATGTTTAGTATTCTGGGCTTTCTTGAAGGTGCTAGCTTTTGCTTCTCATAAAAGGGGTTTTTGTTTGGCTTTGTCAGCTGTACCTTATCCTTTTCTTATTGTTATTACTGGTTTGGTTTGGTTTATTTTCTTAAATTTGGATGGTTATAAATTTTCCAGGTGTGCGCCCATCTGTCGCATCCCTTTGATACACAATACACCTTGTATGCCAGGTGCTTACAACAATACATTACCCCACAGAAGCGGTGGGACTTGTTTGATGCCCAATCCACAGATGGGGGATTGTACCTATGAACTTGGCATCCGTGTTTGATCCAAATACGTGGGGGCTTCAGCAGAGCTACATGCTTGTGGCTGAGCATCATCAGGATTTGGCCCAGCTGACCTCCAAAATTGCAGAGCACACTAATCTCAGAGCTGAAATTGCTTCCTTGCTCTGTCCTGTGTTCTCTCTGCTCTGCCATTCCCTTTCTCAAGGGCTCTGAATCTGCCCACTCTCCCACTAGTTTATTTAATAAAAATTACTTTCTAAGCCAACTGCAAGCAGCTAAAAAAATTAATTTAAACTTCCCCTAAAGTGTATTTGTCAATGTCCACTGTTGTAATTCATTACGTTGTATCCTGGCATACCCTGAACATGGCAGTGTCAGAACTCTGATGATGTAGTGCGGTCTCCATGTATAATATATCATGAGAGCAGTTTCAACTTGGATGATATATGAAGCCAGCCTGGGAGGATTTTGAAAATAGAACTAAATTTCAAGATTTTTGTGTGTAACTTCAAGTGGTTGAAGGCTTCACCTGAAGCATTTACTGAAGATCTAAATATTTTTTTCCCTGGCCAAGCGAGAGTTAGCAATGTCAATTAGCCTGCTGGGGCTTTGTAGGCTGGCTGACCAAATTGCAAAGCTTATGTGTGCGTCACATCTAGTTAGCTAGCTTATTTTGCAATATGCCTTGACCTGGTGGTGTTCAAAATGAAATATTAAATGTGATTGCAGTCTAAATTGGACAACATGCAGTTTCAGATGGGCTTGTGAGTGATGGGATTATGTGTGTAGGTGTGATGAGCACGGTTGTCCTTTACTGCACGGGACCAGACGCTCCCATCTGAATGTTGAACTTCTGAGTAGAAGGCATCAGGCTTTTCTAATAAAAAGAGCTGGATTGTAAAGAATGTGTTGAGTGGTGTAGCTGGATGTAACTGAATGCTGAGAGGGCAGGAAAGCAGGAAAGAGCTGAGAACAAAAGCTGGAATGTGTAAACCAAAAGCAGATAAATAGGAGGGCAAAAACAGCAGGAAGAAGGAGGAAGAAGTGGGAAAGAAAATGGGAACAACCATTGATCTTTGCTTATGGTCAAATAGCTTGTTACCAGGTCAGGTCAGGGTTTTCTCTTGAAACTGGTTTTCAGCGCAAACTTTAGAAAAATAGAATAGTAACATGAGCAGAGAGCATCTAGCTCCTCTTCCTCCCACTTCACATAAAAATGGAACCCCTCTCTTCTTCCTCTCTTTCCAAGTTTTCTGTTCTTTTTTTGACAAAGAAGCTGCATATTCCGACCAGATCTCTTTTTACACGAGTTGGGGTCTGAATGAGCTTGTGCAGTGGTGTAAAGTGAGTGTGAAATGGACTTTGCACTGCTGTGCTGTTCCTCATCAATGGGGAGTAATTCCTGGGCTTTTCAGAGTAACTACCTTCGATTGTCAGGGCTGTGGTAGTGAAAAAAGTATCTGACTGTGGGGGAGCATTTAAAGTGTTATCTCACAGCAGTAAGCATTTAGCCCGTCTCAATGCTCGAACTTAATTACCAGGAAAATGCTATACATTATGAAGATTTAAATCATTGAACAAGCCTTGTGTGAGTCTTAATGCTTTTTTATTACTGCCTTTTTCATATGCTTTTTATTTGACAGGACAAAAGCAATAGTTGGCATAGACTCCCGACACAGGGATCACCTCTTGTTTTGCACGAGATGCGGTACACTTTTCATTAGGAGAAAAAATGATGGAGTACTTCGCTCTGTTGATGACTAAATCTGGGGGAAGGAAGGACAGAAGCCCCTTTGTAGCCAGCCTGTTTCTGTACAAACTTCCACAGGGTTCGGCATGGGGCTGATGCTCAGCACCCAAGGAGTTGGCCGTGGTGTGCGTTGAAGTTAGCAGCTGCTTGTGATGATTTATATTTAGATGTCATGCTCTAGCCACACCTGAAGAGACAGCTGTAAGAGGGAAAGAAAGGGGAAATATTTCAGGCTGAAAGAGCAAATTGAACAGAGGTAAATGCTGGGCTAGTGCTTGTTCACCCTGTGTCTAAACTGCACCCCTTACGAGGGCCATGGTTTGATGGAAAAGTAAATCTGACTTTAGGACCTGAAATACCCAACCCTGCGGGGTAACACGGCACGTAGCACTAATGCAGCACACACTCTGCTCATCCAAAACCCACGAGGAGCTGGAGTACTGACCAGAGTCTGGCTCCCACTGTGCCCCATCCCTGGGTTTTTTCCCTGCTGTCTTCCCAGCCCCTTCTCCTGCCTGCAAGGCAGCCCAAGGGATCTGTGGCACAAACTGCCGGAGAAGGCTGCACGTCGGGCACTGCCAGCTGACCCCCCTCGTTCAGTAGGTGGTGGCACCCCCCAGGAGTGCCAGCCTGCCCGAGCTGTGGCTGGGCTGGGATGTGCTGGAAATAAAACTGCCCAGCGGCTCTGCCACCGCTCAGTGCTTTGGCTGGTTTATGGGTCACCAGATGTTCCTGCCAGAGGGATGCAATGTGTGCGCTCCATAATGGGTTCAGAGCAATCACTCCACTGAGTAACAACCCTGCACAAATTCTCTGTGTTAAGCATGGATCAAAGGTATAATATATGTGGCTCCCTAGGCACTAAAGTCCTAATTCCACCTTCTGCTGAAATAGCCTAATTTAGTGTATAAGCTTTACTGTATGACCGACCTCTGTACAGCAAGCTGGGACATGGACCTACTGAATTTACACATTTGGTGATAGGGGCTCTTTTCTTCTTTTGCCCTTCTAATTAGATACTGTCTCAGCACTTGCACTTTGGTGTTTAACATCTTTTGGGGAGCAGTTTTTAATTTTTTGTTCTTGTAAACCCTAATATTTTCAATATCCTGACAAATACTCAATCCTCCTGTGACTCCTCTGTGAGATGGACGCTTCCGATGCCTCCTGTGCTGGGCAGTTCTGTAGATTACATGGTGTGTAAGACTGATTTCCTCAAATCAGTTGTAAATTCTTGATTTCTCATTCTTGTCCGCGTGCCCCCAGCAGGTAGCCATTACAGTGGTGCTGGTTAAATTGGCCCCGGTGCTACACCCGGTGCAGGTCTGCAAACCTGTGGTTGCAAGTCAGCAAACCCATGGCTGAAGCACCACTGCAACAGAACAAAGAAGCAGCAGAAGTGCATCGGCAGTGAATTCATTAAGCATTTGCATTTTCATGGAAATCTGATGCTATTTCTTCTAATCAAAGATTGTACTTTTCCCCCAAAGTCTTATGTCTCAATCTATAACTGACACACTGTGAAATATCTGAAATCCACTTGAAAGCCCATGGGATCATTGCTGAATTCCACAGCCTTTTAGCATACGCAATTACACTAAGATACACAGAAATTACTGTCTTTTTTTTCACGGACTTTTCTGCTGGTTCTGTAGAAGGCGTATTTGCACCAAGTGGAGAATTTTAATTCTCACCCGTAAGACTCTCTGTTCATTTTTGCCAATAACTTTTATGATTGTCTGCAGTTTCACAGGCTATGTATACATCCAATACTGTGGCTTAACTGTTTCCAGATTTTCTAGTTCCTTTTTTTTTTAAAAAAAAAAAAAAGGTAAAAAATTAATATGAACAATTTGTTACAGTTGCTTCTAACTTTTTTAGTTAGCATAAATCTCCAGAATCTGACTTGTGAAATATGCATCTCTTAGAAGCTCTAAGCATTGGAAATAGCCCTCCCCATTGAACTCTAGTGTCGTCTAGTTTCTAAAGCTCAGCATCTGCATTTGCATTTGCAGACAGACCTGGCACTGAGCTTGCTCTCCTTGCCCTATTGTTCCTCCTTTGTTCTCTGCATCACCTTCATTTATTGGCAATATGGGCTGGTAATTACGGGGCTGCTTTCTGGCCCATCAGCTTTCAGCTATGTCCCCCAGGTGAAATGAGCCCAAACAAGTTGGGAGAGACTGTTCAAATCTGTTCCATGCAGAAAAGGAAAGCCAGCATTCATCACTCAAAAGATAAACATTTGACAGCACAGCTTGACTATGTCAGGAACACTTCTGTTTTAATAGTACGCCTGCAAGCTTTCAAAACAAGTGTTTACCTGTCACAATAAACATTTATGAGTGAAGTACACAAAACACACTAAACTTGGAGCTGGCAAGCTTCCAGAAATGCCATGTGCAGTTAAACTCTTGAGCTTGTCATTCCATCCAACATAAATCTCTTCAGTTGTCTTCTTTCTTCTTCACTGTATACTGTGGGACGTTTCTGATTGCCTTGGAGACATCTGTCTCAGATGCATATGAAATCCTGGGAAGTGTAGCAACTGCCTGGAGTTGACAAGCATGTTAAGACCTACATCTTAAACAGCTGCAATTAAGTCGCTAAACGCTTCTGGTGAGACTGGGGGTCTTATTTTGCTCCCCTGAAAATGAACGGGTATTGACATGAAGTACAAATCTCTGCTTGTAATTGCATTGGCAAATAGGTGCTCTTGGTGGGAGTGTGGAGAGGAGCGATGGGGACAGATGGCTTCACTTGGGTGATGCCGCTCGGTGACCCCTGAATTTGGATCTTCTGGTGACTTCAGAGGAATGAAGAGTCTGATCTAGTGGCTGGCCTGGCCTGGGCTTGAGTCTGACATGAGAGAAGGTCATAAGTTTGCTTGGCTGGAGTTTTCTTTGACCATGCCAAACAATGAGAATTCCCACTTTTTTCAGAGATGTTATTTCACTTTGTAGGACTTCCTGCCAAGTCTAACGCTGTGCAGCATACTGGAAAAATAGCTAAAGTCAATAAATACAGCCCATAAAAATAAAGTCTGGCACAACATTTGCACAGGAAACAATTACGTCGTTCTTTTTTTCTTTTTTTTTTTTTTTAAAGCCATTTCAATAGCTTAAAGAAAGGCTAGGAGAGCAAGAGGCATTTCCTTCTGTATATACGCTTTAATGTGATGTTTCACTTTTTTGTTGTAGAGTGAAGTCTAGGTCAGCCTCAGCTTGCCAGGTCCTGTGGTCTGACCAGGATGCACTGGTTAACGAGTCCACCTTCTGCTGGGGAGCAACAGCTGAACTGGCACTTGGGCATCTCAGACCTAGGGTTTCTGCCTTTGGGTTTGGGCTCTTGTATTGCATCAAACACTTGCAAATCAAGATAATACTGGTTGTACAGGAAACAGTTCTCAAGATAGCGCAGTCAGTTCTATAAGGCTTTTCAAGTCTGCATGGGGTATGTTTCTTGGGCTTTAGTGAGGCTTCTTCGCAGGAAATCCCTGGCATGTTGTGGAACCGCTGGTCTAAAACAGAGACTCACCATCTCCCACCTGGGCACTCACTTGGGACCTCAGTGCAAGTCGTCACGTCTCCTGAATTCCAGGTGAGCACTGTAGGTCCCAGACAGTTGGTTTTCTCCCTTGCCCTGTGTGGCTTCTTGCAATAGCAGTCCTCCCTTCCCTAACGTTAGTCCTTGGACGCTCTCTCGATTCAAAGGCGACACACTTGGGGCTGCTGCCACGCAGACCCTTGCTTTTGCCTCTCCCATAATCAGCGTGGGTGGCCTTCTCCCTTGACTCCCATGCAACATTTCAAAAGGCCTCATTTTTGTTCCAATGCAGAATGTAAAAGGCTTTCAAAATAACAAAAATTCCAGCGTTTGTGCTCCCCATTTTTCTTCCAAGAGCACAGTGAGGAAAGGGAAGGTCTGCCCTTGTTCAGTCCTGGCAAGTCAAATCTAGAGCTGTGTAAAAATGCATCTAAAAAAAGGACCTTTCTTCCAATAAATGGCCATTTAATGAATAAAAGAGAAACAATTGAAGTCTGCAGTAATAGAACAATTATGTGCTGTTGTGCATTCCAGCTGGCTACACATTGAACAGTTCCTACAAATTGCCGGAAACGCAGCAGCACACGGATCCGATACGTTTCAGGACAGTCATTATTAAGAAGAAATACCATGTGTCAATCTGCCGAAGCCCTCTGAGGGCATTACCCTCCTAAAATCCCTTAATTACTGCTCTGGAGCTCATGTGTGTCCCTGGCCCGCAGTGTGCACAAGAGGGAGAGCGCTGGAAGCAGTGTTCCCGGTGTGATGTTCATTAACTTTCTTAGTCTCCACTCTTTCCTCTGCTGAGCAGCAGAGGGAAGAAAGCTGGTTAGGAAGGCTAGAAAGAGGCAAAGAGACCCAGGCTGAAAAGG
The DNA here is from genome assembly GCF_963210335.1 of Falco punctatus. Taxonomy (NCBI): domain Eukaryota; kingdom Metazoa; phylum Chordata; class Aves; order Falconiformes; family Falconidae; genus Falco; species Falco punctatus. Next base: position 103,087,667 of record NC_137580.1, on the reverse strand, counting down.
TCTGAACAGCTATGGTGGAAGAGGTAAGGAAATCAGAGTTGCAGAAGTGCAGATCTGAGGTAGGAGGGGAAATGTGGGCACACAGAAAGTGTGTGTGTGTGGGGTGGGGGGGGGGTGGGGGGAAAGGCAAGGAAAGCAACATAGCCAGTGGATGCTGTGCCTATGAGCCCCACATGCTTGGTCCTCGCACACATTTCTTTGATATTTTCTTATATTGGTACTCAAATGGCAATGGGGAGGATGAAAATGGCACTGGAAGGCAGCTCTGTGTGTGCAGACCACATTAACAAAGCAGATCACCCATCAGTGTCATCGGTCAGAGGGCTGGGGTCAGGGTTGGCCCCTTTGGAGCCTCCAGACCAAGGAGTAACTGGATCAGGTTTGCACCCCGCAGTGGGTTGTGCTGCCCTAAAACAACATGGTGCTGAGCAAGTCGCTGCCAGTCTGCTTGTCCTTGAGATTCAGGATTTTAATCAATGTTTCAATGATAATTGAACCACTTGAATAGGCAGTTTTGGATGCAAAAATAGGAGAAAATGTGTCGAGGGGAGTGTGGTTTGGTAGCAGCACAAGGGCTTCAGGCTCTGGCAAGGTCTCCACCATCGTACTTGGCTGATTTCGTAATGATCTTTGGTCACTCAAAAGCCAGTAAGGTCATGAGGGGCGACCAGAGCTGGGGAGTGCTGATTAAACATGATATAAACACCTCTGCCCTGCTAGGTCTGCCGAAGGAATTTAAATGTCTGAAGAGCAGAGGAGTGGGGATTAACGAGCTGTGAAGGAAGGAGATGTATTTAAGGTGTTTGTGAATAGGGAGAGGATGAAGTTCCTGCTCCTTATTTAAGATATTAAAGCTACTTTGCAGGTCTCTTTTCTTTCAAAAGAAAGCCTGAAAGCCCCTGCAGTTCTGAGTACTTGTCAGGGATGTAATGATGGAAATTTTGTCAGCCTCACTTTGCATAATAAGGATCATTATGTGATGGTAAATTTCTCTGTATGTTCTGTACATTCCTAATGTGGGAGGAATAAAATATTCCTGAGGTTTCTTTTGCAGAGCTTGTCAACGAACACGCTGGGTCAGATTGTCTTCTCATTTATTAACAGGATAAGCTAAGCTGACTTTAGGTAAGCACAACAGTAGGAAATCACTGTGCCAGGGGAATCAGGCTTATTGTTTCAAGTCCTACCAGCCTGACAGGTACTTCTTTGTGCATCAGCTGTATTTTAAGTCGGTGTTGGGAAGCTCGGCTTCCTCCCGGAGCTCCTGAAGTGCTGCTGGGACACCACGGGGGCAGCTGTAGCCAGGCGGGCAGCTGCATGGCACTGGTGGGTGAGTGCCGGCTGTGATGCCTTAGTGGGAGGTAAAAGCAGATATTGTTTCCCTGGAAGGGAAACATTCGTTGCTGTGGACAATGGCCTCTCCAGATATACTGACTTGGCTTGGAGGGCATATTTACAAGACAGGGCAGAAAGAGAGACCATCATGCCCTAAGGAAACAGCAAAGAGCAACAAAAAGCAGAATATTTAGCCTAACAAACTCATCAGGAGCTTTGCTTTTGAATTCAGGTGAGCTATCAAACAGGAATTCAGCCAAGTCACCGGCCCTGACACCAGAACCATGCAGTAAATGATGTTTCAGTCTGCTGGCACATGTGAAAATGGGGATGGGTTTTCATTTGATAACTGTTCCGAGAGGATGCAGAGGCCCATAGCTCTTTGTTTCAATGCTGCTGCTTTACAAGTTTCTAAACACTGCAGAAATCCTTCCTGGAAATATAAGCCCTGGGTTGTTGTTGGTTTTGGTTTGTTGTGTTTTTTCAGAGGCTCCTCCAAGGCTTTTTGAGGTTCAGGAGTGTCCCACATGCCTGTGAAGAGCAGAGCACCAAGTCCTAACTTGGACTCACACAAACCACAACTGCCTGCTTGAGTAAATTTATGTCATATCTGGCTAATAATAGCAGCTAGGAATTCCAGAGGAGCTTATCTGATTTTAACAGCTGGCTCCCTTCTGCTCTTTTGTAAATCTCAGTGAGAAATACGCAGGGAGGAGCATTAGCCCTTAGTACTTAGCAGAGGAGGGTTAAGCTGTGGCAATCTGCAGTCTGCAGAGGGCAAATAGATGCCCAAAGTGGCTGCATGGCTCACCTGGAGCCACAGAGGGACAAGGGAACATCCCGAACATCCCGGTCCTGCCCACGGAGTCCTGCCACACTCTTGCTTTCAACCAAGTTGTTTGACTTCAAGAACTGCTGCTGTCTGATAACACTGCATGTGGCTTCCCTGGCATCCCTAAGGATGCTTGGGTACCAGGAGCTGAGAACAGAGCTAAATGCTAAACGGCATTTAACAGTAAAGTTAGTAGTTGTTGGAATAAATTATACTTTCCAACAGGCAAGGCAACGTGTCCTTTCACATGCGGTAAGTAGGTATTTGTTCAAAACAATTAGACTCCATAGCCTAGTTTGGTACTTAATCAATTTATGTGGTTAGCTAAAGTACCTGCATATGCCCTTAATACGTAGTGACACCCTTTTCCTAGAGCACTGCTATGTGCTTACAGAGAAATTACATTTTTAATTATGCCACACAAGCCGAATGGAAAATCTAATTATGACAGTGGTATTTTTCAACTTTTGTACAAGCAGTGTGTTTTCTGAAATACCGTTGCAGGAGTTGCTGTGCAGTAGAACTTCAGGAGAAGAAATGGATTCACCTCAGAGTTTGTACCATGCTTCACTTTATTATTTATTAATCACTGCTATGTATTATTTGTATGCTGTCATAAATGTCCTGGTAGTTAGTGCAGTAAAACAGGCAAATGGGACACTTCTGTAAGCATTGGAAATATTGAAGCTGCTTCTCAGGGATTTGTCTCAGGGATTTGTGCCTCGTCTTGATTCTCTGATGTCTAATGTGGTGTGAACTCTGATTGAAATGTTTTGCACGGATTAGGATGTTCACAGGTTTCTTTCATGCCTAATTAGGGTTCAGCTCATGTCGGAGCATTTTTCTCTATGGGGATGGTGTACAAATCATTTAGACTGGGACTTTGCTCCTTCCTTCTCTTCCCTCCCAGGCGACTAGGTGCTCACTAGCCTTATGTGGTCATGGTTTCTTTAGTAGCTCCAACCCACCGGAGTGTTTGTAAGGAGATTTTGTGGACCAAAAGGCACTACTTTACTCAGTTTTTCCCCTTCATGAGCTCCAGAGAGTCCTAGTGATTTCTGTGAGAGCTGGCTATTACTTTTTGCAAACTCAGCAATATTTATAGTGCTTTGAAATGAGCTCTCTTAGTTTGACTATTGTTTATTCAAAGAGAAAAGATGGAATTGTCAATGCTATTCAGGGCTGATCTAAGCCTGCCTCTACTCAGTACCCAGCATGAGCATCATCAGGGATGGAGTTAGGACAACTGAGCCATTCTGCACATCTTATCCCTTCTACAGGTGGACTCGCCTTGGGAAGAGGAGCCCTACAGCTGCTCCCTGAGCCCCAGCAGCTCGCTGGCAGTGGCCCAGATTTGCGGTGAGTAGCTATCAATTTAATTGATTTCAACAAACCAAACCCCTGAGCTTTTCAAAAGACTTCAGCGTCTAAAAAGTCAGTCAGGTTCTTAATTACCATCCAGTTCATATCCAAAGGGTTACAGCCAACCTTTTGTTCATAAAATGAGGGCAAGCTGTCTCTGTTCACTATATCTCCCCAGCTTGAAATGTCTGGCAGGCAGGAATTTTCCCAGTGCCTGCATGCAACACCGGGCACTGGAGTTGCTCTTCTGAGTTATTACAGCACTACTGGGCATTAACAGATGCACTGGTACAGCAGAGAGGAGATGTATGGATGCCACACACACAGGTTGAAATTTATCCCAGGGCATGTCCCTGAAAGCCTGCCAGAGCTGCAGGGACATGGAGCACCCTGACAACGGGAGCAGAGCTCTCCGGCATGGGGACAAGCTGAGCTTCTCAGGCCAGATCCTTGGCTGGTTTGAATTCCTCCCAGGGAAGTGCCTGGACTAGGAATTTGCAGCACTGTAAAGGTGATCTGCTACTGACAATCCCTTTCAGAGCAGAGCTAGAGCACCAGGATATTTTGAGGTAAAGTTTTTACTTGTCAGTGGAACAGGTAACTTCCTGAAACCAGATTTGGTCAGATGTGTGCCTCCCCCTGCTCCATGTGCCACTAGGATGATGATCTATTTAACAGGGCTCACCTCACATTTCTGGTCTACCGTGTGATGGATCAGAAGCAAAATGTGTTGCTCTGAGCCCGTATTTTTTCTCGGTTCCTTTAAAACCATTTGTTCTGCTTGGGTGCTTTGTGGCTACTAATAGATAATGTTATGAGAAGGACTGTAAAACCTTATCACTGGAGAGTGCTGAAAATATGAATGTCTATTAGTGTGTGGAGTCTTTTTCTGCAAACTTTAAAGCATATTGCACAACTGCAACCTCTCTTGCCATCACAAGTACTCTGCCTAGACCAGATATGATCACCTTGTGTTATGTGTTTCCTTATGAGCTGGGAAGCAGCTAAAAGCATCCTGTAGTCTCCCCTTCTTCCTCATCGCCTTACTCACAGACATCTACATTTTCCCCAGATATTCCCAGCAGTCCAAGGGTGGTTATTAAAAATGAATGAAAGGCAGCAAGGTAAGAGGGATAGTGCCAAGCTAAAGCTGACCATCTGTCCTCCATCCCTGAAAATGAAAAGCCAATTTCGGGAGGGAAGTAAGGGGACGTTTGTAGCTAGCGTGGCTTCAGAGCTAATGGCAGTGCCCGCTGCCCTTGCAGATTGTCAGGCAGAAATTTAGTTGGAAATTATTTTAGTATTTCCCAGGCTATTTTGGTTTGCCTCGGCTTAATCCACCTTCTGTATTTTTATTCTTTGGCTCATGGAGGTAACTACAGCCCTGCATTGTCTTGCTGAAAGTGCTGGTGCCAGGATGAGGCAATTTTCTTTCAGCAGATACATCCCCAAAGCTTTCAAAGTGCCTGAGATTATGGAAGATACCCTGCCTGTGCAACTTAATTGGACTACTGGGCTAAGACTGTTGCAAAGATATCCCTGTTAAGATATTAACTGATAGCAACGCACACAGATTAAATTTTATTTGTTGAATTATGATGATCAGAGCAGTCCCATCAGGTAAAACTGCAGAGAACAGGTTTACTAATAAATAGCACAGAGTAATCCTTCATTTCTCGTGTCTGTGAGAAGCCTGGAGCACAGCAGATTGCTGCTGGAGGGTCCTGCCTGAGAGGCTACCAAATAGCAGCCTGCCATTACATTTTGCCGTCACATTTGTTAAGCTGCAGGACGGCATTAGACTGGCCTGCCATTTACATCAGTTAGAGGTTAAAATACCACAGAGCGCTTCAAAGACGTGCTGGGGAAGGACTAGAAAATGCCTCGGAAATAATGGCTTCCCCTACAACCCTCATTTTCGCAGTGGTGGCAGGGTAAAGCTCTCTTTGCTGGCCCCGGTCTGGTGTGTGCTCAGAAGTGCCGATTCATACCCAGCCTCTCACAAAATTCACTAATACCTTTTAGCTGAATATTATCCCAATTTTAAGCCCATTAGGTGACAAGAGGATTCAGAACTGAGCAAATGAAATGGTTGAGGCACCTGGGAGGTTGCTCAGACGGCAGGTAGAGAGGGGGAACGGGAGACACGAGGCCGTGGCCGGGATCACAGATGCTTTTCAAACTCCTGGCACCTGTAGCTCAAAGTTCAGGCCTTTCTGTTTCTCTTCCAAAACCCTGTCCGCTTCCCCCCGAAGCACAGGTTGTTTCAAGTAAAAAGAAGAAGAAACCCAAAGGTAGACAAAACTTTTTAACTCTCTGGCATGTTAGGAATTCATGTTGCCACCCTTGGGGTAAGAGCACCATTGGCATGGACACGAGCAGAATCAGCTCAAGGGAAGACTCCCGAAGCTGGGGACTGGGCAGGGGCAGCCTGCCTGGGAGAGCTGGGAGCATCTCTGTGCCGACCCCTTCTGATGGCCATGGAGCCCTTTAGCCACTGACAGCTTCTCAGCAATTCCTTTGCTCTCCCTGGGTTATCAGGAGGAAGAGAAACCACCCTGTCATGGCAGGGGTGGCGCAGGGTGTGTTACATCTGCAGGACGTTGCCCGTTTGTGTGCAGCGAGGCCAGCCCATGCCCTGACAGGTCAGCAAAAGCTCTTTGGGACCCCATCGTGGCTGCCTGTCCTTTTCCGCAAGTACGGGGCAGGTATCAACAACAGCAGCATCCTGAACGCTGCTTCTAGCGAAGTGTTGAGGGGGTTAAGCCAGGTAACACCATACCTCTCTCCTGCAGCACAGAAATCTGGTGGGTCCCTAATAACTCTAATAACGCCTATGGGTATGTGCTATAGTTGGAAAATTCAGCACAGTTTGGAGTGAGCATACATGCAGTCAGGCTGGGAATGAGAGGCAGGTTTGAGTAGGGCCACAACACCTACCTGGAGGGAAAAACGGGGGGGTGAAATTGCCATTCCTTTTCATACCATTACAGCTTTTTTTCTTATTCTTGGTGACACGTGCGGAGCAAAGGGATCACTGTGGATCTGCTAAGTCAGCCTGAGCAAGCAGCCCTGTTCATGGGAGAAATCCCATGAACAGGGAGCGAGCAAGGCTTCATACACCACGTAGCATCCCTTCATGTCAGGCTCAAGAGCTGTATCTCTCCGGCTTGGTGGGCAGCAGCGTGTGCTGAGCCAGCGGGGCAGGACCGTCAGAGGGGCAGGAGCATCGGCAGTGCCACGCTCCGGGCATCCCCTGCTCCCGAGAGGCTGTGTGGAGCAGAGGGCTGCTCCCCACTGAAGGGAGACAACGGGAATCCACCCCAGTTTTGTTAAAGGAAACCAATTGAGTTTATAGGCAATCGATGATACTCTGCATCGGCCTATTTATGAAAAGTGCCTGTTACATGTTAGCGCAGTCCTAGCTGAAAATGGGGCAGAAATCCTACAGGAGGGGGTTTGCAGGAGAAAGGGGGAGTACACCAAAAACCTTGGATGAAGTCCAATATTCAAGCAGTAAGACCTTAAGAAGCAGGCATCATTATAAGATAATTGACTGTGGAGAGCAGTCAGACATCCCAAGGTGAAGCATAGGGCACTTAACATATCAATAAGGTCAATTATCTGATTATGTCAGCTGCCTTAGTGCTGTTATTAACCTATATTGCTCTTATTAACCTTTCTGATGAAGAATCTTTCAAAAATAATTATATTAAAGTACAAATCTCTCAAGTTTAAAATATGTGAATGTTCCATTTCAGTAGTCGTGTGTCATAGGATAATGAACATCTGATTGCCTGGCTGACACAATGAGGTTTTTAATCAGGCTCCCTTTCCTAGGATCAGCATGTTAGCTCTGACAGCCTTCTCTGGGCCCCAGCAGCCTCATGAAAGCGCTGCTGTCATGTTACAAATGGCGGGATTTAAAATTGAAATGTGAGCAAATAAGACAAGAAATGTAACGGATACGCTGAGGAGAGGGGTCCTGGGAAAATACCCACTGAAAGCCTCTGCAGTCAATTCCAATTATTAAAGCATACAGCTGATTCAATTAGTGGCTATGTACTTGTGCATATAGTATTTACTACCTAGCAGAGCTGATCAAAGGGGAGCACACTGCTCTTGAAAATTTGTTCATATTCATTTTCTCCCTTTTTTTTCCCCATACTGCAGAGCATTTTGAAGTAGGAAAGCATTTTGCCACAACTTTCAGCCATTCTTTCATCTATCGGGGAATATGAGTGTTCTAATTTCTACTGGGGATTACTAATTCATTACATGCTTTTGGCAAAGCCAGTGCAAATTCTGCTCATTACAAGTTTTGATCACTGTTATATTTCTGTGTGTGTATCTGTAGAATAGGTGAAGTCTCATTTCATACAATGTGGCTATTTGATGAGCAAAACCAAGGGCCTTATTTTTACCTGTGACTTATCGTCATGCTTACACTTTGATGTGATTTGATTTTTAGATGACCACAGTGAGCATCCTTTAAAGACAGTTTTTTTTACTCCTGGAATTCATCACCAGTTTGAAATCACTAGGCATTTTGAAAGGTTTACGTTAGGATATCATATGCCCATTTTGGACAGACATGTTTCTCCGGGTAGAAGTATGACTAGTCTCCCTCTTCGAAGTGCAAATGAATTCCTTTGCTCACAGAAAACTGAGTGGGAGCATCACATAGAGAGCTAAAGCCAAAAATTTCTCATTCCATGAAACTCCCATTCATGATCTTCCCCAGTTTGCTCCCTTTGCCAAGATCACCACTGTCAGCACACTACATCTGGTGCTTGGGAAGGACAAGTATTTCTGTAGTCACTCCACATCTTCCCTTCCCCCTTCTATAAAAAAAAACAGATGAGGAAAGCTTGTTTCCTTTTTTTTAACTCCTACTCAGGAGACCCTGATTTACTTCTTGTGTGTCGGGAATACTAAAGATGAGTCTTGTTATTCGGGATGAGTCCCTATAAAGTCACCTCCCTGCTCCACCCCTGGCAGAATATGGCCCTCTGCCAGACCCCAGAGCCCTGCAAAATCCAGGCACTTTTGTGACCATCATGAGCCCCAGCTCCTGTCTCAGGTAGCGATGTTTTGGTGCTGATGAATATTTCTTTTCTCGTGCACACCTTTTGTATTTCTTCTGGTGGGATTAGGTGCGTCTATCTGTGCCACACACAGATATGTTCTTAGTCATCCTCCTGTTTGTAATTCTGCTGGAGACAGTTGAGAAGCAAATGTTTGTGCCAAGAGTATTACTTATGGCTCTGCTGATTTTTTGCAAAACTCTTCTAAAGTCTGCAGTGAGCAATGCGCCTCTGCAATGTTCTGGGAGTAACGTGAACTATTAGAACTGCATTGGAAATCAAAGCCTTCTGGGAATATTTCAGGGGTAAACAGAGAGCAATTATCTGAAATAAGGACTCGAGGAACACTATGTCTTGTAAATATGGCCTCCAAGCCAAGTCAGTATATCTGGAGAGGCCATTGTCCACAGTAACAAATATTTCCCTTCCAGGGAAACAATATCTGCTTTTACCTCCCACGAAGGCATCACAGCTGCAGTGAGAGTAAATGTTTGGGTGGCTTTGCCCTCATCAGCCTTCCACTGGGGCTGGAATTGGGTTAGCCAGGCCACACACAATTTATTGTACCTGTGATCTGCATTTGCTTCTGCCTCATGGAGAGTATTTCTTTCTGAGGTGCTCTGAAGGTCAGAGTGTATCATGGTTTCAGAAGTGGGTTCTCCACCCTGGGAAGGCCTTGTCAGTCCTCACAGCCTGGTAATATCGGCTGGAAGGTGACACCACCAGCCCACATGCTGGCAAAGTCTCGCCCTTTTTCATCTCCCATTTTCTGAAGACAACTGGAAGATGCTGGGGTTACTGTCAGGACAAGTTTGCCATCAACTGTAATATTTATTTCTAAAGATTTTTCTTCTTTTAATCGTTGGTTTGGGCAACATTTATATTTAGGTGCTCTCTCTAGTTTGTAAATAATGTCTGAAGAAAGCTGTATCAGATGAGAGGTGAAAACTTTGATTACAAGACAGATACCCAGTGGCCTGGAACTGGCTAACGCTGCTGAGCGATTGAGTTTGCTTCTAAGGTAAGATCCAAGTGAAGCAATTTGCAGGCCTGAAAGCTTAGTGGAGTTCATTTTCCACATAATACTTCTTGTTTTCTGGTGGGTGAGAGGCATCTGCCTAAAATCTGCTGCTGCTCATCGTTTTGAGGGTATTGGATAGTCAAGGACCACTGGGTACGTATGAACTGGTGACTGGCCAGTTGGAGGAAATCTGTGTAGAGGAATTGTTAAGCCCTAGAAGATCTGACAGAGGTAGATCTGGATATTGCCACATTTGTGTAGCAGTGTATGTTTTCCTGTTTCTGGAGAGTATCTTCCAAACATTTCTTCTTTTGTGTTTACCAGCAAGGACTGAAGCAGAGGAAGATGCTGAAAGTCAGATTTTATTTCATACGATCCTAGTCCAGTGAAAATCTGTCTATCTATCTAAATGCTCTTTTTCTTTTTTCCTTTTTTTCCCCTCCACTGCTGAACTTCACTGTACCAACAGCTTTTAATCTTTCATCTTCGTATTATGCATTATTTGTTGGAAACCTCCCTGTTACATCTTCAGTTTTTCAGGGCTCTAACCATCACCTTGCAGCGCCGTATGACTAGCTCTCGGGGAATCTTACCTGGTCTTTAGAGATTTCTAGCCTGCTTCTCATTACAGTCTGTAATACTGCTTCTTGCTCACAACATTTTATGCTTCAGCCATTTAGATTTGTGTTTTTGAATCAAGGCATCACTCGTTCCCCTGAGGCCCTGAGACCTCCATGTGTGAACTTCCCTGATGACACCACAGGACCGTTGAGTGCTCCCTAATACGTGCCTGGGGTTATGCTGCAGCTGATACCCTCCGATATCCTCCAGCCCCTTAGTGAAGAATAAAAGGAAGTGTATGATAAGCTCATATATGAAAGAATCTCGGTGCTCCTGTAGAAAGCAGGGGGAACATTGTATATGAAAGGCCCTAATTTGATAAGAGACACTGGGAGAAAGACAGAAATAGAAAGCATTTAGGATCACTTAGATTTCTGGTTCCTTCAAGATCAGCTTCCCGAGTTACCAAATTCAGCTGCTTCACATTGCCCCTGCTAGCTGTGGGTAGCTGTGCCACAGCTTCCATCACTGTACAGAGATGGAGATTTGCCATTTTCCTGCAGTCTGAGGGTGGGGGGAAGGGATATTTCCCTTTCCCCTTCCCTTTTCCCTTCCCCTTCATCTTTCCTTTTCCCTTTTCCTTCTCCTTTCCTTTTCCCTTTCGCCCTTGCCTTTCCCCCTTGCTTTTCCCTCTCCCTTTCCCTCTCCTCATTTTCCTTCCCTTTCTTTTCTTTTTATTTCTTATTTTTCTTTTTTTTCTGTCTCTTTGCCATCCCCTTTAGGAGCTGAGGACCAGGAACACTGTAATGGCTTCACATGGTGACCCGTCATTCCTGTTTGCAGTGGACATTGTCTGCATGGACTCAGTAGTCTGTAAAATTCCCACAAGACAGGCACAGCTGAATAGACATAAAAATTGTTTTAAACAAACAGATATTAAACAAAAATGGAAATTCAAGACAGCGATTTGAAATTATAAGGAAATGTTGGATTTTTACCTGAACAAGTAAAGTAAATCAGCAGTAATTATATTTGTTTTATCAGAGGAGTGAGGGGGTTTTGGGGGTGGAAAACTCTGATACTTGAAACCTCTTGTAGACATTGAGCTTGGCTGGTTGCCATGGCTTGGAGAATCTGCAAGCAATTGTCCACACTATTAATTAAATAGTAGTATACAAATTTTATTCTACTGGGATTTTTCTACAAAAATAATGTTTTGAGGCTTTGTAATTATGTCCCAGTTGGACATTGCTTTCATGAGACACATTACTCATGAGAAAATGAAATCCTATCTAGTTCAAGGGAATGTAGAAACGAAGAGCCCTCATCAGCAGAAGCAGCCGAGCAGCAGAAAGATTGAATTTGTCCCAATGGTCACAGAGGCGTTCAGTAAACGGCTGCATCTGTTCGGTATTGTTTGCTCTGATTTATGTGGGTTTGTCCTGGCTACTGGAGATGCTGCCATGACTGCAGACAGCGATGGGCAGTGGCAGATGAGCCTTGAAGGAGCTGTTGAAAAAGATCTCGGTTTAGCTGTCCCTTCCCTTGGATGTGGGTGTTTCTCAGGCACTTCTCCAGGAGCAGGCTTATCTCTGGGTATTTCTGCTCCCAGTCACAACCAGGAAATGCAAAGGCACGTGGAAATGAAAGCCAATTAGAGAGAAATTGTAACATCTGGGTTTGCTTTGGAGTCGGTTCTTACTTTATCTGACATTCCCAGTTGTCTTGTGCTAATACAAGAGGCCTTGTGCTTTGCTGTGCCATGTAAGCAATGTCAAAATAATGCTTGGAGTTGCTCTTTGGCTATCGAGAGCCCCATTCAGTGGCCAGCATTAGCCTGAGTCCAAAGCCTGATACATCCCGTGTTGACGAAGCTGGAGTGGGACGCTCTGGTTCAGGACGTGGTGGGATGGGGGCTTCAGAGAGCCACTGCGCAGCCACGTGATGTGCTGTAGCATCCAGCTCCTGGGCCAGGGAGCTTGGGGAGCTGATGCTGGGCAATAGGAAATGCTGGAGAGCAGGATTTTATGCAAAACTGCGGCCTGCAGTGGTACACAGTGAGGGTGGAGCAACGTAAAAAGGTGGTATAAAAACTTTTGAGTTTAACAGAACTGTACTCTGGGAAGGTTCTCGTGCGGAAAGGGATTTTCCAGCATCAGCCCATCTCTAGCAATGACTCAGCTGTCACGGCCACATTATGTATTCGGTAAAGAGTTAGGTGAAAAATACACGAATTGTGAGCTGCACAAATATTTGGAGCTGCTAACATTCACACACTGTTATTTTTTCATAATAACAAGGACCCCAGGGAGGCCAAATGCTGGCTATGGGTAACCTTGACAGAAAGTTCACAGCTTGGAGTTGTGGGTTAGTTGTTTTTTTTTTTCCCCACCACTGCAATGCAAACAATTGATCTGCTGGCTAAAAGGCAGGAACATGGCTAGAGCTGCTGCTTACAACTTCTTTAGAGCAAACAACAGCTTCCAGCACCGATCCTGCCCTGATCCTCGTCTGTCCCTGCGGCAACCGAGCTGCTGCTTGGGTTTTCCTTTCTCCTTGGGGAGCAAGAGGGAGCCAGCCTTTGGGCACATGGGTGAACAGATGAATTGGAGCAGGCAGCTCATCCCTCCTCCTCTTGCCGCGCGGAGCAGCGTGCCAGGCTGGATCGTGTGTCTGTGTGCTAAAACCCGCATGCGTTAGAGCAGTGGCAGGTGTTAAATAGTAACAGATGTTAATATTGACAAACTGAAGTGGCTAAATGTGGAAATACAGCACTGCTGAGACGTGTGAAGTGAGGCAATGACCTTCACACATTACAGATCTAGTCAATAAAAAGGAGTTTGACATGAATGAAATGATGCTGCATGCACGGGGCGGGGGTGGGGGGGGGACGATGCTGGGCAGCTTCGGGGCTGTGTGGGACAATTTTGTGTCTTCCAGGGCACAGGGCTGAGGGGAGGGTCTGTACAAAAGAGGTGACAAATGCCAAAGCCCAGACTTCAGCAAACCTGTTTCCAGCGCCCAGTGACCATGTGGACTTTGTGCTTGTCCTCCAGTGCCATTTCAGCAACACAAAAGAAGAGGCAGCCCTGTTAAACACTGGGTCCTTCTGTGGCTTTAGCCCCTTTTATCCACAATTTCTCTTTTGTTTGTACAGATCAAGGATCCCGGTGTAGGCTCTGGTCATGCTGCCGTAGAAGCTTTTCTGCTAACTTCTTTTATATCAGCCCCCAAGGTGTTTGGGGTCAGAGCCTGCTTTTCGAGTTTTTAGCCAGGAGCTTCAGTGGGACAGGGTTTGATCTCTTTTGTTCCAGAGAATGACAGCAATTTCTGCTGCTTCAGTTGACATTATTCTGAAATTTGGGAAAGAAGAACAAGATACTTGCTGCATTAAAGGGAGATGGATCTTATTTTGAAGCGCCTGCGTATCCAGTCCACGGTCTATGTGAGCAGACGTTTCATCCCTTGAATGTCTCCCCATCCTCAGGCTGAGCCACAAGAGACTCCACCAGCTTGTGGCCATCTGACATCTGGGGAGGCAATGGAGTGACAAAACCCCCTTCGTGCACCGCGCATCCACATCACAGACCCAAACCAACCGTGGTCAAGAGGGAATGATTTCCTGACTGCAAGGAAGGGATGCTCCGTATGCCAGGTTTTTCCTAATATATGCCTATGACTGGGATCCGGTTTTAAACCAGACATTGAAGGTGTCGGTGTGAACATGCTGGCTTTGTTCCTCTGTTATCGGGACTCGGCAAGCTTTGCACCAAGCCAGGATGGGGCAGTGCTGTGTCAGGGAGCTCATAACTTGAGGCACCCATTGGGGCCAAGCAGCCTGACATGTTTTTCAGTGGCATCAGCTCCCAGCGGCAGTAGCCTGCATATAGATCACAGCCAGGAGACATTGCAGTGATGTTCAGTGACAATATTAGTGGTGGAAATCAGCTTTAATTTTTCACTTCTCATTTCTCGGCAGATCAAAAGTGAATATGCACCGTCTTCATTAGCAAGGCAAATAGCTCAGCACGGAGGAAGCGAACCAGTGCCATTCCCTTTCCTTCCAAAGTGCAGAGCAGTAGATAAGCATGTGTTGGTGGGGTAACTAGTGATCTTTATGAAAGGATCCCAGTCTGAACCAGGGCCCAATCCCACCTGACGTGTGGGATTTTTGCTGTTGTTTGCTGATGAGTTTTACTGGCGTTTGCTGATTTTGATGGGATTCTTTCTATTAGTATTGCTCAGGGAAGGGCCCCACAACAGACCCAACAATTGCATTTTTGATTTGAGGATGAAATAATAACTATGGTAACTGGAGTTCAGCTCTAGCCTACATAATTCAACTCTTCTCAAAATCAGGCATCCCAGCTCCCTTGAGAAGGCTTGGCAGGCTCAGAGCGTGACTCATCTGCTCCCAAAATACATGACTGATGGGATGAATCACCCATTGACTGGGGAGGGCTTCTGAGCAGGTAACTCGGGCAGGATGCTCGTTGTTGAGATGCCAGTGGTAGGCGACCTCGAGAATGGCGTTTGGTGCTTGCTCCTTAGTGAGCGGGGCTTTTTGCAGGACATCGTTAAGGTTTCCTTTCCTAAATCAGTGCCAGATCAATTTGATATAGGGAGCAGCAAACTGCAGTGTTTTGGGAGGCTGACAGAGCCTGCGGGCAGACGCTGCTGTGAGGGCAGGAGACTTGCAGCCATCCTGTCCCCGCTTGGGAGTCACAGCCCTTCACCCACTTTGAAGCAAACTGAGGCCAGTTAGGCTCCGCTGGTGCTGGGAGATGGAAGTGCCCCTGGGCAGGGGCTGCAGCTGGGGACAGTAATTAACAGACAGGGGTGATGGTTTCTAAAACCTTTCTGGTTTTAAAAGCACATCTATCTGAAACTTTCATTCCTGCCATAGGCAAGGGAAATTGTATTTGCAGTCATGCTAACCGGAGCTGGTCAACTATTTGTTTTCCTTTCCTGAGATCATCTAACACATACTTTAAAAAATGCCTCAGCCTGTTTGAAACTATGTAAGCTACAGCATGTTAACGCGTTTTCCAACATACCCTTTTCTCTGATGTTAGATATGGGTAAGGCACGGGGTGGCTGGCACTTATTTTCCAACACATCACCTTTTCTAAAAGAGGCTGTGGGGAGATCAAGAGGTTTGCATGAGGTCAGAAGTACCAGCAGCCCCCAGGTGCTCCATACCAAGTTTCCAAGACAAGGTGTCCCGTCCTGTGTCCCTGTCCCCCCCCCCCCCCCCATTTGCTCTGTTTGAACCCTCAGAATTTCCAAGATTGCTGGAAATTAAAAGACCTCTAAAGGATGAAAGCCTGTGGACCTCAGGACAGATAGGAGCTCAAACTGGATGCAGTTTTTTTCAAGAATTATGCAGAATCTGAGCTTTTGTTAGCTGACCTTCTATTTCCAGAGCAATAGAAACAAGTGATTTCTGGCTTGGTATTTTTTAAGCTTATTCGTTCTCATCAGAGTGTTTTAGCATTAATGTGTTAGCATTGCAACTTTTTAATGTGATGGCACAGAGGGCTTCAAGTTGGCAGAGGTCAGTTCTCAAGGATTTTAGCCTACAGGAACCTACTAATGGGAGTCACACTGCTAAATCCCTGCATATGGTTTTGAAATTTATTCCATAAAGCCAAAGTCTTTCCAAGCCTTTGTTTCAACTAACATCATTATAAATACTTGAATGACTTTTGGAGATCATATAGGATATATCACCAGTCAAAATCAGTTAGAAACAAATTGACATGTTCTTGCATCTGGGAAGTACTAGCTTTCCTTGAGTTTTGTTGTTTTCTTTCATTTATAATTAAATTATTTGCTCTAAAAGTTGATTGGTATTGACAAAGAGTACATTTTCTCTACACTGAATGCAATTTTTCCTTTACTTTGTAAGTCAGATGTTATGAAAAATTTACCCCTCTGATACTAAGGTGAATTAAGATACGTGCTTAATGCTGGTGAGCCCGTATCTGTTAAAGAGCACAGAGCTGCAGTCGACCCCTCTGTACCTGACATAGAAGCCAGAGTTCCAGGGAAAGCTTGACTTCCAGAGAAGACCCTAAATAAAAGGTGTTAATGGGGAACTTTTCATAGGAAGGCCTCAAGTGCATTGAAGACAGCAGTGTATAAAATCCATCTCACTCGTAGATGTAGAATAACATATTCAAAGCTCCTAAGTGACCAAGGAGCCCAAGATCTATTAGCTGAAAATCTGAAACTGTTACCCAGCTTTATTGCCAAAATGTAGGGCATTCGTTTTCCTGGATCACTGAGCTAAATGATTTTTCTTAACTCAGACCTAGGGGCAGAAACACAGGCTCTTGACTCCCAGTCCAACGCTCTAATATTTCTCCTTTCTTAGGAAGACAAGTGCTGCAAATAAATTCACGCAAGCCCTTGACACGAAGAGCATGTGTGGAGGGGGGGAGGTATTCGCACTGCCAAATATTACATACTTAATTCAATTAAGGAGTTAGTGTCTATTTATAGTCAGCAGGGATTTAAGGTCACATTCTTCAAATGTGCTCTGAATTCCCCCTGGAGAAGCCCTTCCCTCTCCTAATCTGGGGCTGAGGTGTCTAAAACCTTGTCCATCTTCCCGGAGCCCATGGATCAGCCTGGCCAGTCTCTATCAGTCTTGCTTCTCTTCTCTGGTGAGGTTATCTGTGCCTGAGCAAACTATTGAATTGACGTCTTTCACCAAAGGGGTCACAGATTACTTCCAGATGTAGATACATCCTTCTGCTAAAATCGCCACCTACTCCTAGCAAGGAGGAGACCTGGTTGCCATCTTTCACTACTGACATCTGCTAGAAGACAACCTTTGGGGGCTGCCCCCGAGCTCGATGTGCTTAAGGAGCTCTCCCAAGTACAGCTAGGCTGGAATTCTCCTTTCACCCAGTGAAATCATCCACGTTGTAACTATGCTTCAGCTGGGGGTGTGGGGGGGTGGAGGAGAAGAGCCGAAAGGGGGTTCAGGTTTGTCTTGCCACAGTGGATGGGGCTTGGGAGGGAGTGGGTTTTGGGGGGGGTGGGGGGGGGTGTTGTGCCCTTCCTAGGTAGGGGCTGTACACGCTGAGGCTGTAAAGTTGGGGGCTAACTTTTGGCTAGTACGATATTAATGGTGTGTTTATCTTTATTCCTCTTCATTTGAAAAATAAGTTCACACGTACGGATGGGAAGTGCCATCTTTTTGCTAAGCTGAGCGTCGTTTCCCCTCGGTGTTTCTCCCTTTCTGAAGGCTGCAGGTCCGGGCTCGCTGCCGGGGCTGTGCAGGAGGTTTGTTTCTTGCCTGACACCCGGCTTTCGTGAGCATGTCACCCCGAGTTAGCACAGTGCTCTCCTCTGCTCTCGGCTCGGTGCTGGAGAGTTACGCTGCTCAGCTGTGTGCCCTGGTTTCTGTGTCGCTCGATGCTAATGTCGTTCTAATTAACTGGAGTTTGGGGAGTTTGTGTTGTGGGTGCTGCTCCCGTGGGGTTTGGTGGTGGTGGGCAGGCATTTGCACAACAGGGGTGGCAGCAGCTGACTCGTCCCCCGGCTCTTCTGTGGCTGTGCCCTGGAGATGTACCAAGTAGCCCTTTGATGTTCTGCATCACCTGCACCAAGGCCCTGCTGTTACTTTTCCAAGCAAGGTTTTTTAGGATGAAGGATTTTTTTTATTATTATTATTTTTCCCCCAAGAAATTGACCTTTTCCATGAAGAAAGAAAATACTACTTTAGAAGGTCTGTTTTTCAGCTCTTGAATTTTTTATATCTATTCACATAACAGCTGAGCCATTCCTCTGCATCAATGTGCCTGGTTCTCAGGGGCAGCAGATCTGTCTTACATTAAACTCTAGTCCTTGTGTTATTTTAACTTAGCCTTTTGGAAGGCGGTTCATTTCTAGTGGCAGGTGTAACAAATCTGTGTTTCCATGCCAGCTCCAGCCCACAATTCCTGATGATCCTGAGCTGGGCAGAATCAGGCTCTGCTCCTTCCTTCCTTATGGCTGGTACTACCCATTCCTCCGCTGTGAGAACCGACGGTTTCTCATGTTCGTTTCAAAGTGACCCTCCTGAGGATCACCAGACAGCAGCCACTGCGGCAGCGCTGCGCCGTGACATTGATAAACCACAACATATTGTTTAACATATTGTTCCCAGTCCAACATATTGTTCGCATTCATCATGGAAGCAATCAGTACAGACCATTTTATTGCAAACCTGTTTCCTGGTGCTCATCATTAGGTCATTAACCTTAACAATGTCAACATGTTCTCGGTATGCAGTTTAATTGGAGAGCGGTACAGAGCAGTTGCACGGGCTGTACCCCATAGGGGGCATACAGTTTAAGAGTAATAGAAATGCTGTGCCAGCGTGGCACGGACGCTAGCTAAAGCCTAGTCTGGACAGGAGATGCAAATTAAAGAAAAAAGTAGCTGTACCTAAGGGGACCCAAAGAATTTCTCAGCAGAAGCATCATTTCCTGTGAGCATCTGTGCCAGCTGGAGGTATTAATTTTATGGTATCAAATTCCAGGTAGAGTTTTTGTAGGTTTTTTCCCTTGGTGACTTCACCAAGTTCCAAGGAAAAGAGGTGGGCTGTCCAGCGACTTTTGCTACTCTAACTGCACTGATCCTGGCAAGGTTTTCCTCTGAAAGGGCTTATGAAAGAAGCAAAACTTGTGTCTCCTGGGGCTAATTGCTCCCAGGCTACGTGATACCAAGATAGAAATTCAACAAACAACTTGCTTGTGGAGAAGGCTGGTAGGAGCAAGTAAATTCTTCAGGAAGATGTCCTTGTTTGTGGACTAAACTTTGAGGGTAGATCTCTTCTCTTACAAGGCTTGCTTAGTCAGTTATAAAGTATTGTTTCTTTATATGAACTCTGCTTGGTTATTACGGAGATTATCATGACACCACCACCTTTGTTAGTGTAGATCATAGAATGATTTGGGTTGGAAGGGACCTTAAAAATTGTCAAGTTCCAACCCCCCACCGTGGGCAGGGACATCGCCCACCAGCCCAGGCTGCTCCCAGCCCTGTCCAGCCTGGCCTTGGCCACTGCCAGGGATGGGGCACCCACAGCTGCTCTGGGCAGCCTGGGCCAGCGCCTCACCACCCTCACAGTGCATAATTTCTTGCTAATATCTAACCTAAATCTATACTCTAGATGGTCAGACTTTTCAGAGAAAGTCCTGTCTCTTCACGTGTGCTGGTGAACAACCACACAACTGGGGCCAGGTCTTGGCAGTGACATTTAGATCTTCTTATAATGCTATTGAACTGTGATAACCTGTGGTTTTGGTGTTAAGTTTGAAATTTAAGGTATCTGTGGGATGTCAGCTACCATTTCTTGTTAATTTTTATTAGCAATTAGGTAGATGTGAACATTTCAGCCTTAAGTTCTGCTGGGTTTTGATTGCCCTGCAGCAGTACGTAGGTGGCGTCTAATTACCTGCTGTGCATATGACTAAAGAAAGCATAACTCTCCTCACTGCTCCAGGTGAAACCACAAATTGCTCATAACTGCGAATCCAATGGCCATGTTTGCTGAGCTACAGGAAAGGAAAAGATGTGGCAGGGAAAGCACAAAGGAGTGGCAGGTTTTCAGGAGGATCTCAGGATGGGCAGCGTTTCTGCTTGATGCTTCCATTTCTCTTCCCTTGCTGCCTCCTTTCCTATAAAACATAGGTCCCTTTTCCTCCCAGCCTGGCCAATTTCTGCTGTCTCATATTTTTGTACTTTAGTGTGGAGCACTGCACTGCCTTGACAGGAAAGTCCAAAGGTCTGATTGACACCCTGTTTCTTCCCCATTACAAAATAAACTAATTTCTTTAGCTTTGCACAATATTCTTCTGAAAACAGATATTGATCTATGCAAGTCTGTAGACTGGGTAATCAATATCCACCAGTTTAGGAAAAATAAATAAATAAAGGGACAGAAAATGATGGATGAGACTACCATTGAGTGCTTTTTGAACTGATGCTGTGTTCGGATTGCTCAGCTGTTAAAAAGGTGGGCTGGGTTTATTTTGTAGCAGCAAACTGATGGGAAAGCTTTCAGATTCCCAACTTCAAATTAACGCAGTTGTTAGGTGTTACGGAATCATTTTAAACCAGTGCTGCTTTCCAGTTTGACTTATATCCAGTTAAGGGCTCATGAAGAGGGAGAGGCTTCCCTTTCTGCCACTGTGGCATTTATAAAGTGTAATCAAGCTTAGTGGCTTGACGTTTGTGTATATCTGAGCCTGCCTGCCTGGATCAGTCAGAGCCAACTTGGAGGGCAAGAGGAAAGACTTCATCAGCAGGGAAGCACTGGAGTGTTTCAGTCCTAGAAATCCAGAGAAGCCGCTACCTAAATCTTTCTCCAACTTCACCTCACACTGGACATTGCACAAAGCATGTTCAACCCCTAAAATACCGCGTAAAAGGGAGGCAAGTGGGGTGTGGGTGTTCTGGGTGGTTTCTGCATGGGGAAGCATCCAGCTGTAGGGCTGCGTGAATAATACGCAGCGGTTACAGATCAGGAATCTCCCCTTTCACTTGTAAATGCCAGAGTTGGCAATCTTCCTCCAGATATCTATTGTCCCATCCCATCTTGTGTTCTTTGCTGGCTGGATCTGGTCCCAGAGCAGACCTGGCTAGTCCTGCCTCACTGAGCACTGAGAGTCTGGGATCTGAAAGCCTCTGGAGGAGGGTGAGAGCCACTCCAACCCATGGTGCAGCAAGTTCTTTTCAGCCTCAGCCCACTCTTCTACACCTTTGGGACACTAAGACCTGCTAGGGAGCCAATTACTGTTCTTTAAACCAGTAATCAAAAGGCCAGATAACCAGTTAACGGTCTTACTATAGAGGACGAGGCTAGTCTGAGCTGCCTAAGCCTCCTCGGGAGCAGCAGACGCAGGGAAGCAGTGGTCCACTCTGATAGATACAGGTCTTGCAGATGAAGAAGAAACAGGTGCAGTTCAGATGCAGTTTCAAGCAAATGAGAACAGACCAGGAGAGGTGGTGAGGAGGGACAGTTGTATTGATCAGGCTGCAGAGCCTACTGAAATCAAACACAGCTTATTCAAGGAGGTGACCTTATTTCGAAAACTGGTGAAATAGTAGAAGAGTTTGGAGAACTCCGTTTGATGGAAAAGGAGAGGAAATCAGGCCATGCTTTCAAAGCGATGTGTTTTTTCTCTCCCCGTTCATTGAATTTAATTTCTTGAATAGACTTGAGCTGTCATTTCCTGAATGCTCAGGGAGCAGCTGGTCTGAGATTTTGTATGTATTAACAGGGATCAAATAGGATGAGTGTAGCGATGGTATAGCTGGGGGAAGAGAGAAGGGGCTTGAACATGCCACATGCTGCGGAAGGGACACACCAGCCTCCTTGTCCGCCTCAGTCAGTCCATGTAGTTCCCAAACCTGGGTGAATGCCCCGCGGTGCTGTGTGAGCGGTGTGTGCCTTTCCCGTGGGGGAGAGGAGGGGTGTGCAGAGCCAGGCTGTTATCTCACTTGCAGAGGGTCCCCTCCCTGGGAAGGTCAACGTATGGGGCATCCAGCTCCCATGCGTGTTTCATTGCTTTGGGGTGGGAAAGAGCATCTCTACAAGATCATCTAGTGAAAGGCTGTTATCTGTAGGATCTACTACTTTTTACAGTAACTGGTTTCTCTGTTAAGAAGTTGTGGTGTAACTTTGCAGAACTGCTCTGGTTTTTCTGCATTAATTCCTATTTGGATCCTTTGAGATGAATCTTTTAGGTTCCCAGAAATTCTTCATCTCTTTGTTATAATTAAACAACTCTCAATGGTCAGAGTAGATCTGTGAGCATGAGGAAGCCTGTCAAATCAATACGAATCATTGCCAGACATAAGCTTAACAAGCCTGACCGGGAAGTACAAAGGGGCCCTCTGTCATTTAAAGAAATAAACAGGAGGCAGAGAACTTAATTGAGCTAAATCAGCTGCTAAGCCTGGCCTGACAACCAGCCTTCTGAGACACCTTCCCATGGCTCCAGCGTTTAGCTGAATCAGCACTTTTCCCTTTCCCCTACCAGAAGCCTGGCTTCCCACGGACATCAGCAGAGGAACAGAAAAGACAGACACGCTGCCATCCGGGAGCAACCTTGGCTTGAGGACGCGGTGTAGAAGCGATCTGGGTACTTGCAACCACCTGATGGGCAGGCACATGTTTCCGCTGAAGACTGAATCTTGGCAAAGGCATGTCTGTGTGTTTGAACTGACATCAGCTGCCCAAGATTGATGTTTTGAAAGAAAATAGCAGTTGTAAGTGAAAAAGAGTTGGCCAGCTGGCTGATGCCAACTGTGATAAAGAGAAGGGATTGGGAGGGAGATGGAAGTTGAGAAGGTGAATGGGGGAAACTACAGGGCAGAAACCAGGGACTCAGGTTCTGCCTCTGGCTCCTTCCCTGCCCTTGCCAGGGTGATCAAGCTGAATAAATGTTTGTGAGTTTAACAAACAAAGGAGTGTTTTAGGCACTGAGTTATAAAAAATGAAGTCTTGCACCATCCAGGTCTTCTGAGAGAAAGCATGTTGTCAGTCTCATCCCTACACTGTTTCTCATCCTGACGTGGCAATAACACTTTCTGACTATTGAGTTTCTATCAAGCGATGCCAAAAGTATACTTGTAACAAGAAAGACTCTTAAGTCTTTCAGATAAGTCCTGGGCCAACTGTTTTAACCAATGTCTTTTAGAGGAACTGTAGTGGGGTCCTGACGAACAGTAGACAGGCATCGCAGGGAGTCTGATAGTTTGGTTATTTCTGAGTGCCTCGGCGTGCCTAGCTGTGTGCTGAGCAGCTACGCAAAGTCTCACAGTTTTGGGATTGGGGATACATACCAGATCTCGCTTCAGGTTGTGCATTCCAGACACCTGACCTGATCCCACTTCGGGGTGGCTGGTTATGTAGACCTGGAATTAGATGAAGTATCTATACATTGCAGGTTCAGGAAGAGCACAGCTGGCCATTTTGATTTGTATATGTTTATGTAAATGCCTCATAAAATATGCCCCGTTGGGACAAGCCAACGTCACGCATCATAAAGATGAGCTCCTGTAATGGCTTCTTTACAACTACATTTGCCAAGGTAGTGCAAAAAATATGCCTGTGTTTATAGGAAATTAATTTCTACCCCTTCAGTGATCAGACCTGAGCAAGCAAAAGAGCTGAGTTATCCCAGTTGCTTCAGTCTGGCAGAGAACTGCTCTTCGGAGCCTCCTGCAGTGTAATCCGGTGGGGATGTTTAATCAGAAAACCTTAAAGCAGCGAGGTCCCCATCCAGCAAGTCCCGTGCTCATGCAGCAAGCAGTCCTTCCTCAGCAAAGCACTAAATCACACCCTTAATTTTACACCTGTGCCAGACTCACAATACTGGACTGGATTCAAGGAGGTGTATACATCTTTTGCTGAAGAAGAATGCATTTTTGCCTTTGGGCTTAAATTAGCATACAAAGAATGAAATGCCTTATGAGGCAGATCAGCAAGGTTATTTAAAACATAAAACAAACCAGGCATGACAGGACCTACCAAAGGAGGAAGAGTTAGTGCCTATAGATGGTGCCCTGCAAGCTCCCTTTATGGGTGAAGTTCATGCTGATCCCAGTTTTGTGCAGCACCCCGAAATCCTTATGGCTCAGTGCTGCTCCTGTTGCAGAGGAGGACTTCATGGCTTTGCTAGGAGTGAACCTAGGGGAGTTCTGCAGAAAGCAGTTGGATTTTGGAGGAGTCTTTCACTGAGTCTTGGCCTTCAGGTAAGATTTTTGTAGCAGGAATGTAACTGCTGAATGCTGTGGGTGATCAAAGCCTGAGCTATCTGATTCTGTAGGGCTTCTTCTTGAGAGCTGGAAAAAGTAGGTGGAATCCTTGTTTAAACTGAAGCCAGCTGGAAATCTGTCTATAAATTCATTAAACATAGGCTTTTCTCCTGAAATCTATTGTAAAACACAATCAATACATTTTTATTATTTTAAGATTCTGGCAGAGGGGAGTGTGGCTGCAAGGGGCAGATCCGCTCCCCAGCCACACCAGTTCATCTTAGCTCGGTCCTAACCGAGGCACTTCTGCAGCTGGGCTGCCCTGCTTCGGGGGTTGTGTGCACATGAAATCTGTTTTGCAACAGAAGCAAACCCCTGTGTAGTTCTTGCCAATGAAAGTATGGCTTGCATCTGTGCCCTTGTAGCCAAAGATTAATCCTGCAAGAGATAAAGAGCGGCAGATATGGGCAGCTGTTCAAATTAAGTGTTTTGTCTATATGTATCCACCCTACCGTGTGTGTTAAATCTAGCCTTGGCCATTGCAGCTCATCTAGCCGAGTCAATGAAAGAGAAGTCTGTTTTCTTGTACGTATGTCCCCCTTAAAATTTGAGGAGTTTCCCTGACAGAGTGATGCATAGTTATAGGCTCAGTAAAAGGTAGAATGATTTATGGCATACACGCTGTAAATCAATAAAAAGAATCAGAGACATTGACAGCATGTTCACAGCCCATTTCTTTAAATGGAAGGCACTTTTCTATCCTTCCCATTTCAGACTGGTTGGCACGCGGGGAGTTTTCTGCCACTAACAAGTGCTAAGAGAGTCTTTATAAAGCTTGTAAAACCTACATCTTACACAATACTTCTCCTTATGTGCCCTTTCTTGCTGTATCATCATCTCCAGTCTTAGGAAGTACCATGTCCTCCACCCTGGCTCATGTGATACCTTCTCCTGTGGGGTGTATGAACAAAATAAATAAAAAATCTGCTGGTTTTTAAGCCACTCCATACCAGTTCTCTGACTCTAACTAAACTCTGTTTGGCTAGCATGACCCTTGGTGTGAGGTAGGGGATGTGCTGCAAGTCCTGGGAGTAGCAGGTAAGGGCATCTCCCCGGCCAGCGAGGCTGTGCTGCTGCCCGTGAGGTTCAGGGGGTGCAGCACGGATTTGGCAGGGAAAGGGGGTGCTGTGTATGCAGAGCTCTGTCACACGGGTGCTGGTCCCCAGCCCTGGTGCCCCAAGCCTGGCTGAGTGGCTGTAGGGCTTGGGGCTGTGCAGGCCAGCTTGCCCGCGGGGGAAGGTGGGAATGGGGAGCTGGGTGCCAGCCAAGTACAACTTCCTTTATTTACATATAGATACTAGTCCTGGAACATGTTTAACTGCTTTGTTGAAATGGGCCATAAATGGGCTATAAAAGTTAGCCATTTAAGTCTGAACAAGCATTAAGAGACTCTTCAGTGGTAGATGGGTTATAAATAGTGCACAGTCGAGCCACACTTCAACAAATGCCGGGTTACTGGCTGCTGAAGGAGCCCTCTCCAAACATCCACCATCTGCTCTTCCCAAGGGCAGCCGCATAACAAACCAGGACAATTGCGTAGGGTTTCTTCAGCCAGCTTCCTAAGGCTTGTCTAAGCTCTTAAGCAGCAGTCAACAAGGTGTTAAAAGTTACAGGCTAAAAGGCAGTGTCTTACAGAAAATCAGATTTTTCATTAAAACCCCCATTTGCCTTTAAAGGCGACCTGTATTACAGGTGTGCCTATCCCTCGGGAGCACAGCCTGCGCTGAGATATTCCTGGGATAAGCTGGTGACTTTCCTGAGTCAGGCCAAAATGGCAATTTCAGCAGCTTAAGGCAGTTTAATGTCTCCCTCCTTTCTTTTGATGGGAGAACAGGAGACATGCCTTGCACAATCAGCATTATCTATAGGTTTGCAACCCTGCATACTGCAACCAACACCTCATCTGGTGTGCAAAAGTAAATGAAAAAGCAGCAGTGATTCTAATTATTGTATGCTAATTGGGCTGCATTCAGGCTTCATTGGTGATGCTATTATGCTGCAAGAAAACAATGGCAGCATATGTACTTACCTTGCTCTACTTATCCTATGATTATTCTCTGTTAGTAGAGAAATGTACTGAAAGTATCAGCCTGCACACAAATTAGTCCATGAAATGGACCGCTGGAAGTTCAGCCCTTGAGCACATTTATTCTCTCTTGTTTTGCAGTGAATGCAGCATCGTGGATGCCACAGCAGCCTAAAGCTCTTGTATCTTGTGTTGGGTGACGTGCGGAATCGAACTGTACAACTGGAGGAGTTACAAAGCAGGTCTGTTTATTGAGGCGCTGGGTGTGAGGGGGGGTCGCTCCTCCTAACTTGCACACCATTGCAACAAGCGGCCTGATATTTGTTACACAAAGTCATTTACATACATAAGGTTTCTGAACATTCAGAATCTCCTCCCTCTGGCACCTCTTCAAGATGTCCTTTTCATCTTCCTGGTACCTGAAGTCCCTGTTTATCTTTGCATTCATTAGCAGTCTTTATTATTTAGTTTCTGTTATCTTAAAACATCTGCTTGCTAACTATTAGTCCTTATTGTCCACTCTAAACATGTCAAGCTAATACATGCCCACTGGGCTGGTTTTAATCTATATCAGCATGATCCCCGGGTGGGGATCTTTGGGGTGGGGGCCATTTGAGTAGGAGGTCGCTGATCTATTACTACCACAGTTATTTTACCCCAGTTTGTGTTCTTTTAGCAGTTAGCCTGTCCTCATCAGAAGGCTCCTTATTTACATTCTTGTTGACCTCATCTACCAACTGTACCAACTGTCCCTTCTCCAAGTGCCAAGTGCTGAGTTCCTGCCCTTCCTTCTTTCTGTTGTCTATGCAGCTTCTGTCTGCAGCAGTTTTAGGGTTTTTTTTTCACTATATCACAAGCATTGCTTATAATAGCATTTCCAATCTTGTATTTCCTCCCAAGAAAATGCTTTTGTATTCCCACCCAATCCATCCTGATGTCCTTACCTGATAGGATCTCCAGAGCAAAGTTTGGCCCTGGCAGCCTGGGGGAGCATCACCCTTGCAAGGTGCACCCCACGCACTCGGTGCCAGCGCTTGCTTGCCGATTAGCTCGAGGCTGATTTTGATAAGGGAGAGGGGTGCATGCTGTGCTGTGTTACTCACTGACTGCTACTTTGGTTACAAGAGCATAACTTGGTTTTTACTGTAAACTGGACCGAGACATTTGCATGTTGTTTTTTACAGTAGTAGCTAATATGCTGAAAGCTGCCGGAGTCATTACAAAATCATCAGTGCTCGTTCCAGTGTGATACATCCTGTTTGTCTAGCTGGCTGTTTTGCTACCCTATGTATTGAAGCTGGCTGAGTATCTTATTCAGTGATGTTTTGCTTATTTATTCAAGAACAAGTTCATCAAAATTCAGCCAAGCTCTCTGTCCTCAGCATACACAAATCTAATCTCGTGTTTTGAACACACCCATCACAATAGCAACTGAATGCAAAATTGAACGCGATTCAAAAACTGAATGCAAACTTGATAGGAGCGATGGAAAATTCTGCCTCCCTGCCAATCCATCCCAGGTATTACTCTGCAGTATTGCCATGGCCTCTGAGAGGTGAAGGCACCATTTTTCCCTTTAAGCCACCAACTTTGCCTAGTAAGTCAAACTAAGCTCAAACGCTAGTCCCCGAGGAGTTTCTAGCAGGTGCCTGTCTCAGGGCCCATCAACAAGTGAAGTGGTCATGATGTCATGTACAATATTGTGGTCTCATCAGGGAGACTGATTTGTGTTGCATTAAGCAAGACAGAGTTGCTAATCTCCACTGAGGTTTACATGGGAAAATTTAAAGCCTATTCCAGTATATTAAATGAGGCTGAAAAGCTTCGATCAATAATTTCCCTTGTATGAAAAATAAGAGATGAAAATGATGGTAGATTGATTCAAAATACTTAATGCCAGATACTAGCTGATGGAAGTACCTTGTAAATAGCATTTTGTACAGTTGCCAATGAATTAGTCTAAATTGTGAGGGTGATTGAAATGTATTTTATAATGTTCATCTCCACTTTAGTGGCCATTTACAAAATTTAGAAGAATATGAAATCCCCAAAGAGTAAGTGAGCAGCCAGCAAAAAACCAGAGTAGCTAGTAGTGGTAGTTTGCAAATGAGATCTTGGAGTACTTTATAAGACAAAAAGCCAGAGTTCTTTACAAGGAAGAAGAATCAGTGCTAGTAGCATTTTAAATTTTAAAATGTGTTTTCTAAGTACCTCTTTTTTCATCAACCCTCTCTTTTACATGGAGATTATGATCTTTGATGTGGAAGGTGAAATGGATGTTTTTTTTTAAAAAGAAGTTAATTTGGTAATAAAAGAACACTGCCTTCCCTGAACAGCCCTACGCTTAACTGGGGCATTTTGTAGGGCCACGTTGTGTCTCATTGCACTGATTTCTGCAGGGAATTAGGAGAACTGTGTGGCTTAGCTGGTCACTGGGGCAGGTGGTGACCCTGGACAGTGGTTTGATGGCTCCTGGGGACAGCCCAAGGTCACAGCTAGAAGAGGGTGCCCAGAGACCTTTGGGATTGAGACCAGCCACATAGTCTGTCGCAGCCTGCCTCTCCCTGTCCATTCGGAATTGCGCTGCAGCCCTTCCCTCCTTCCTCTGAAGTTTCTTCTGGTTCCCAGTTGCTCTGTGAGTCATCCCAGGGCTGGTCCCACCAGTGCTTGAGAAGGCCACAGTGCAGGTCTACCACGGCCATGCTTCTTCCATGTCGTCAGAGATAACAAACAGCAGGAGAATCCAGCAGGAGTTGCTCCAGAAAGATCCATCCATGTTGCAACCACTCGGGAACTTGGCTTTCATTCCAAAGTGAGAGAGAGCACCCATTCTTGCTTGTGTGCTTTACTTAGTGGGTACGGAGTCATTAGGGAAAGGGCTCTGCGCCCTGCAAATCTGGGCCCTAACCATGCTGAGAACTTTATTTTGTGATGATTTTTGGCTGCTTTAATGCATCGTGGCACTGTGGTACTGATATTGGAGCTGATTCTCTGAAGCCAAGACTTTCTGCAGACAGATCCCACCCAAGCTGTTCAGATGGCACGTGAGTGGCGGCCAGGCTGCCTTTACGGCGTTCGCTCCCCCTTTTTGTCCCCAGGCTGTGGACCCTGAGGTTCCCACCTCTGTGTGGGGCTCTGCCAAAGTCTGCTTGGGCTGGGAGCTGCTTTTTGATCTTCGTAATGAATTTGTTGGGAAAGTCGCTGATTCAAAGACATCTCGGGTGGCGCTGGTATTTTTAGCAAAGCATTTTAGGTGCACTCCCACCTTCCTGTCCGTGATTGTATAATCTGGAAGTGAAGGACAGCGTGCAGCTACTGTGCTGTAACAGGAATGGCGAGTGATGAATTTTGTCCTTTCCCTTGCTGTGTTTTATTGGAACAGGAAGGAAATGCAACAGCGAGGGGCTGTGGAGCACCCACAGGGTTATGCTGATCACTAGTGCCAAAGAAAAAGTGCTAGAGAAGTAACACCTTCCTGCGGGTAACAGGAAAACAGCATTTTTCCTCGTGATTCAGTACTCAGTCCACAGGATTTTTGCCAGAAATAGGTCTTTCTATTTATAAATTGTTGTTCTACCAAGTCACAATTTTTAATTTGTGGCCTCGAGGATTTTAATTTTCCCCTTATGAGGCGAGTCTTAACTAAACCGTATTCCACCAGCACTACCCAAGCTGCTGCCAAACCTGCTCCCAGTGCCTCAGCCTCAGTCTTTGCAGGGCAGAGGGGAGTTGGGGCAGCACTGAGCCCCTCGGAGGGCCCGTGGTAGCTGGAAGTGACGACCAGCAGTGGTCCTTTCTTCACTTGTGGGCTTTTCTGCTGCACTCGGAGCCTGTCATGCTGACCTGTGTGGCCAGGACATGCTGCCATTGCTTTCGCTCGGTTCCTGTTCCGTGTGCGCCCGTGGGAGACGGCGGCTCAGTTCTCATTCTGCCTCTCCCACCAGAGACTCATTAACGACCTGGCAATCAGCAAAACCCATACAAGCCCCCAAATGACTGGCAGCTCCCCACAGGTGAAGTCTGAGCTATTAATATAGATGGAGGTGAGCAGGACAAACAGATTTATCTTGGATCCCAGACCTTTGGTTGCAAAAGCACAATCTCCTGCCTCCCACCCAAATGTGTTTAATCTAAAGCTCTTACCTGAGCCCTTTGTCTCCCGCTTTGGAACCTGTTGGGTGGAGTGGAGGGGATGCAAACCCATATGTGTAAATACTGTGAGTGGAGGGGATGCAAACCCATATGCATAAATACTGTGCGGTTCTGAGTGGGGGACTGAGGAGACTTGACATTGGGTACCCTCTGGGTCCTGAGCAATCAGTACCCTTTCCCTCACGGAGTTGGTTTTTGCTATGTCCAGGCATCTTGCCTACCCAGCTGCTTGCTTTCATGAAATTCATAAATGTATCTATACACACGAACACTTCTTTGGGGCTTTCATTCTTCGGTCAGGCATCTCTGAAATCGGCTGTGGGGTTCAAAATGTGCCTGGGGAAAAGGGAACGTTTCTGCCATTCCTGAGGCAGCATCAGGTTGGAGGGGACTTTTTTCTTTAAAAGCTGAATTAAAAAGAAAAAGGACTGAAAGGTTTAAAAAACCCCAAGTCCTCTCGCCAAAAGAGAGCCAGCAAGTGTAGGGTTAACTGTTGTATCCATTAAATTTCTTTTTTTTCCCCATATTGCCAGGTTTTTTGGGAAAAGTCAGGGACAGAATTAAACATAAGAATGGATCTTGAAGTCAGGATCTATATTTTAAATCCCTTCCAGGTTTGGGCTGTTGTGGGGGTTTTCATTTTAACTCAATATAAACGAGTGGCAAGCTTTTTTTTAGCCAGTGTTGATGCCGTAAGTACAGAGATTCAAAGGGGATATTTCTTCAAAAATCTCACTTTGAGTTAAAAAACACAGTAAGGTTCTACGTAAGTTCTCCATATGTTTTCTTGATGTAAGAAACTTGTGATGAAAGTGAAGAGACTCGTGTTTTCTCTCTGGCACTGCTTGCTATGTTTCAAAATCCTGTTTGGTATTTGCAACTGCACACTTAAAATAGGCTCTTTGTGTTCATTTGTAATTTTTCTTGCAGGTTATTAAAGGTAATAAAGTATTGTGGAACGCATTTCTAAAAGCTAGGTGCACTGTAGGAGCTTTTGAAATATTTATTAACGTTTCTGCATGTTCCTTGCAGAGGAGAAGCAGGTGAGGATTAATGTACATCACTTGGGACGTCTGGCCTGACTGAACACATTTAGTTCATCTGAATGCTGAGCTGCATCCTTGGTATTTCCCAGGACTTGGGATCCTGATTCAAAGTTTACTGAAGACATTTGCCCAGCAATTGAGGTCTTGATGTAAATCCACACGGCTCCGACCTCGGACGGGACCGCCAGAGCGTTGCTGGTTCAGCAGACAAGGCTGGGATGGTGAACGTTGCCCTCTCTGCTGCGCAGAGCTGGGCAGTGTCTTTGCAAATAAAAACCCGGTGCAGTGGGTGTGCAGCAGGAGAAGTGGAAGATGGTGTTTCTGTGGGCATCAAGCAATGACCCCTTTGAAACGTAACAAACGTCTGGCCCTGCATCCCAGCACTGGGAAGAAATAAGTGGATAGCTGCAGATGTTGCTGCGGCAGAGGAAGAGGGGCAGAAGCAGGAGGAGTAAGAGGTATACTTCACTGCCGTTGCTCTAAACAGCAAACAAATAAGCACTAATCCGTAAATCAGCCCATAACATTTTCCCCCAGACACTGTCCTCAGATAGCCTGTTTGTGCTAATCCTCTTCAG
Organism: Falco punctatus; assembly: GCF_963210335.1. NCBI lineage: Eukaryota > Metazoa > Chordata > Aves > Falconiformes > Falconidae > Falco > Falco punctatus. The sequence goes on along the minus strand of NC_137580.1, from coordinate 103,055,843 downwards.
CACTGAATCCCATGCAAAGCAAAAAAAAAAAAAAAAAAAAAAAAAAAAGCAAAAAAACCCCAAACCTCTGAACAAGAGATTTTAAACTTATACTGTCTAGGAGCAAACTTCTCACCAGGGCTGGTTTATAGATTGTAACAAATAATACCAGGCCCCGGGCTGAATGCTCAGGCTGTGGCTGCATGTGGAATCTGCTGCTAATTCATAAACATCACAAGCAGTTGATTTCAGCAGAACCCCTTGATTTAATTACACTCTTGTATACAATGGGGACCTTGCATTTTCCTATATGTAATGAATATTAAGCTGATAGCCCTGTAATTTCCTGAGCCAGGCTTGCTCTCATTTTTTGCATATTGATACCACATTTGGTTTGTTATTTTCCAATTTTCCAGTCTTCTAGACTTGTGCTCAGCGAGTTCTCCATAGTAATTGCTGTTGGCACACACATTTCCTTCCTCAAATCTGCTCTAACACCCTGGAATGAATTTTGTCTCATCCTAGAGATTTGCTTGGGTTTGGATTTCTCTTATTTATTCATTGCCTTTAACTCAGCAACCCTAGAATCGTGTAGGACACTGGATATAATTTCGTATTCCACAGTTTTAATTTCCTCCTTTATCCCGGCAGCCCCCCTTCCCCTCCATGTGCGCCTGTGGATGGTTTTTATCTGACCCTGTGACTTTCTGCTGTTCATAAACCACTTTCCAGTGGTACTTCCTCAGAAACTCCGTGCAAACCTGAACGCCGAAAGGGATTTAAATGTGGCAGCACCAAACCCAAGGCTGGTATTTACTAAACTTTCCTGGCCTCTTGGTGGTTTTGGTGTTCGTTCAACTTGCTTTTTCTGTCTGTCTCTGGGGTGGCTCATCCGGGTGTGTCCTACCTTGCCTCTGGGGTGGGAAGGGAAGGAATAAATCTCTTTTTTTGTGAGATGTAGTCATTGGAAGAGGTGCAGGGTGAGGTCTGTGTGCCAGGGAGGCAGCAGTGTGAGGCTGCTTTTCGTTTGAGGGATTCTGTAGACTGGTATGGAATTAAACCAAAAAGGAGTTGACAACGTACTTGAACTTTTATTTGAACTAGAAAACAGACCTTCTTAATTGTTAATCATGCAAGATATGTCAGCTAAGTGTCTATAAATGCCATCCCCAGCCTGCTGCACTGGAGTGCTGGGGAGACACGCTTGGCCCTGAAACGGTGAGTGTTCCATGCCTTTGACTTAGAAAATGCAGCAACTTAGGAGGGGGAAAAGAAAAGGACAGAGAAGGGAAAAAGGGAAAGAAAAACACATTAAGTGAGTTCTCTCCATTTCCCAAGGTGCTTTGTGAAAACGTGCCCTAAGGAGGGCACCCACTTACTGAAGCCCTTCAGCTTATGGTTTGTGTTCAGAAAGTAGTTAAACAGACTGTGTTGCCTGCGGTAACACCAGGCAGGCTGTGCACGCTGCCGGTGCCTCGGGCTTTTCCGACTTTTGGGCCCATTTCAGTCCCTGAGATGCTCATGTCCTGAAAAAGCAGGTACACCCTGGCACCCGGCACGGCTCTCACAGCCGCGATGCTGAGTCGAGGTGCTCTTCCACTGGGAGTTCATGGCACCATTTTCCATCCTGGATATAATTTCTCTGGCTGCAAAAGGAAAGCCAGATGCCTTCTCTCTATTTCTTTGTGATTTCTTTCCAGGAATATTTACCAACAGCTGTATTCCCATGGTGAATAATCATCTCTGCCAGAACAAACAGCAAAAAGAGGCATGCCCGTATCACAAACCTGACCTTCACCCATCGCACCCTCATGCCTGACTGTACCGCTGGCAGGGAGGTGGTAAGCTGGCTGGCTGTGCTTGTCTCAGGTAAGCACCTACCTTTTTCCTAAATATATCCCAGCCTTGCTAGCTGATTTTTTAATCTGAAGTTGTATGAAGGCCATGTTCTTTCTCAGGATGTAGTGTATGATGTTTTTATCTCATGTTCTTGTGTTCTCCACCCATCCCTCAGAGGACTGAGCAACCCTGCAGATCCACCTGTTTTAACAAGGATATTTTGGCTAAATTTTGTACAGTAGTTTTCCAGTCTTTGAAATCTCTTTCCAGTTTGGTCATCACTGTAGCGCCCAAGAGGAGCAGCCAGGGCCTGAGGCAGGGACCAGTGTGGATGAAGCAGTCACATTGCTGGTGGTGTTGCCATGTGATGATGCAAATTTTTCTATTTTTGTCAGAAATGAGAGTCTTGGTGAACTGGAGTCTAGATCAAAGATACTGTAGTTGGAATTCTGCTTATTTTGTCACCTCTTTCTGCAGAGTAACCTACTTCCTGGTACTACCTGATGTAATCAGAAGCAATCTGAGCAATTAAGAGTCTGAGAGACATCTTTGGATGGAAAAACTGTCAGGTTACTGTCTTTCCCAGTTGAGTTTTATTTTCCTTAGTGCTCTTGAGGTCTTTTAGTTCTTTCAAGAGACAAATCGTACTCGCAGGCTCAGCAATTATTGATGGCTTCCTGTATCAGACAGAGTATGTGAACATTTGTGTATCACTCACAAGGTACATACCACTGTCCTAAATGCATCGTTGAACATCTTACAATTAGAAGTGAAACTAAAATTCCTTACTGAAGACACCATTTTTCTAAAGCAGTTAATTTCACCAGCTCCTCAGCCGCGTGTATAGAAAAGGAAAATGCTACATTTCTTTTTCTCCCTGTGTGGATTGCTCTTATTCCTGTTGGCACAGCTGATGAGGAAGGATGTGTGTGTTCAGTTCTTGTTGTATGATGGTCCTGAGGGCTTAGCGGTGAGATTGGAGGTAAGCGCATGCTGGAGTGCCTGTGGTGAGGTCGGATGAGCTGAAACATGTGCTTGTGGGCTTTGCTCCATCTGACCCAAGTGGCTGTGTTCATGGTTGTGTTCACGTGGCTGGTGATGCTGGAGCCAGAACATGAGGTGTGAAGAGCTGGGCCCCTTTCCTCCCACTCAGCGCTCCCCTTGATGGCTGTCACCACCTCCTCCGATCTGCCGGTGCAGTGCTGCTGCCATCCCTCCCCTCTCAATCTACTCACATTGAGCTGAGTTAACCTAAAATCCTGCAGATAGATGGGGTTCTTTTGCTAGTTTTCCCTGGCTCGCTGACTCTGGACCAATTGCACCCATGGTCACGCTGGCAGATAGGAGCAGGGTCAACCATCTGATGTGTGCAGGCATTGCTCACAGCTCAGCACCAAGCCCCAGCAAACCAGAATTAAATGAGCTCTTTCTTGTCTGGGCTGCCTTGCACAGGGGGGAGGCTGATCACTTGGTGACTCCTTTCCTGAGAGGCTGGTTGAGTATCACAGCAGGGCATCCCAGGCACCATTAGCTGTAGAGGTACCAGTGGCAGACAGCTTTGGTTGAGGAAAAGAGGAGATTTTCCTGAGACAGCTTTGTGATGAGTAGGCATTTTGTGTTCTATAGATTTCTAAGTGTATTTTGAATGGTGGGACTTGCTGGGACTGCGTGATCCTGGCTCAGATTCAGTTTGATACCTCGGAGATGAATTGATGGTTTGTATTTTACATTCATACAGGGCCCAAATCATCCTTCTGGCTGTGGCTGATTTAAATAATGGCTGTTTCTGCAGCAGGAAAGGGCAAAACTGGTTCTCATGCACTTCCCTTTCTAAGAAGAGAGCAGGCTGAGCAAGCGGCACATATGGTGGTAATAGTCTTGGAGCAGGAGTTTTAGAGTTATTCGTAACAGTCGAGCACGTAATTGTGCATGATGCAGCAGAAACATTTCTCTTCTTGTGATTGAAAGGCATTTGCTTTTGACTGGTGTGTAACTGTTCTACCTGGGAATGTCTGGGGGCTGTGGATCTGAAACATTTCAGGCAGGAGTGCTTATCAGTCACATCTGAAAACACCAGAGCAAAGTGGCCTCGTGACAAACACAAGCAGGGCAAATAACCTTTACAAGACAGTTTTATAGAGCAGGATAAACAACAGGGGCTGGAACCTCAGCTGTAGTAAACTATTCTGTCTGTGCTGATGCTGCCAGTTGAGGTGCCGATCCGCTGAGATCTATAGAAACATCACGCAGGAGCTGTTACGAGCGGGCCCGGGAGCTGGGCTTCCAGCGTGGTTGGGACATCGATGGCATCTGCCTCTGTGCATGGGAGCTGGTGAGAAATGCTTCCTCCCCACAAACCTCTCTTTATCTAGAACCGCTGTGGAGCAGGCAAAGCAGGTGAGCTTGGGCACTGCGCAAGGGATGCTGCCAGCGGCTGTTTGCCATCACTGCAAACCCAGGGGCTGCTTCTTCCCTGGAATTCTCCCCTTGGACCAAATATTGACCAGCAGGCTGGGAATACCCACTCTTGTGGGTCAGTGGGACAAAAGCATCTGAAAGGGCTGTGCAGTGCACTTGGGAACGATGGCATGGTCCTAGTGGGCAGCAGACTGCAGACGCAGTGAGTCCTTAACTTGTACACCTTGTCCATTCTCCCAGTATAACACTCGAGATCTGAGTTGGTGTAGGGGGCAAATTACCTTCAGCTGAGCTCAGATTTCAGCCACAGAGGGAACCTATGTTGCTCCTTTTACCAGGCTTGTATTCGGGTGAGGAGTCTAGTCCACAGAGCTGCTGCTGCTTCAAGACTTTTAGCTGTGTGAAATTCACTTTGGAAGAGTAATATCATTAAAAAGAGAAGCTGGCTGGATCTCCTAAATTAAGCAATTACTCTTAGACACAGCCCTCTCTGTGAAGTAGTTGGAAGTTCATCCTCAGGCTGAGATGGAAGGTGGTTTAACAAGGTTTTTTACAAAGTGTAGGTGGATACATTTCTGAAGCATGTCTATATAAACCTTCTGTAAAGGCTGCACAGAGGTTAAGCAGATAGATAACTTTATAGAAGCTGAATAATCACACTATTACTCTATATAATCTTGCTGGAAAGCATATTTTTCTACAGAGCAATGATACAGAAGATATTTGTGTGTAGTGATTACAGCAGCAGAAATCAATTGCACACAGCAAATAATTTGTTAGCACAGGGATGCACATTATATCATCAATAAAGGGATTATTTTGTTGAACTATAATGGGGGTGAGAGGAAAGCAAACTTCACACTGGTATAACTAGTCCAGTCGTAATATTGGCAACAAACACACCTAGTATGCATATGTCCCTCTGAAGATTAATATGGTCTTGTGAGGTTTCCTTAATACCCACTAGCTCTGTATGTTCTTTGCATCTTCAGTATATGCCACAAGTATCTACTCATTAGCTCCCTAAAAAATAATACTTAACCTGATTTTAAGGAATAGAATCGAGTACACTGCTACAAAAGAAAAAATGATCACCCTAATGTTACTGATACCTTCTGTTAAGATACAGGTAGGGTAATCGGTTTCTTTTTTCTGTTCATTAGGTGCCCTGTCATCTTGGATTAGATATTCCCAAAGGCAGGCATGGTCCTTTATCCTTCGCTGGGATGGGGCCCTGGAGGTGCTAAATCTCAGCTGAGCTTTTCTTACACAAATCCTACTCCCTCACTGCACGTATGCTGTGCTATGACAGTCACAAATCACCATGGAGGAGAAGCCTCCCCAACACCTGTGAGGTGGGTCGGTTTAATTATCCTCACTGCAGAGTGGATTTTCCAAGTGTGCTGCTGATGGCACATGCTCAAGGTCACCTGAAGAGAGCATGACTGCTTGGCTGAGAAACAGATGTTAGGCTCTGCCTCTGCTCCCAGCTCCTCATTAGCCACCCATCCCCACACCTCTTCTGAGCTGCAGGAGAAAATCCCCCCTTGAATCCCTCCAAAAGGTGTCCATAAAAGGTGCCTGCAGCTCCCTGGTGCTGAGGGGACGGGCTGGTGCATAGAGCTCCTTCATGGAGAAGGTGTGATATCTTCTCCTACAGAGTCCCTTTGGCCAGGACCAACTCCAGCATGATGCTCTGCAGGGACTGGGAGTGCTGAAGGCTGAGATCTGTCTTGCTACAAATCCTACACACTAGGTAGGAATGACTACTTACTCCAGGTTTGAGGGTATTTTTGAGTTTAAAATGACCACTTTGGAGGAGAGCCAGAAAATGAGGAGGCAGCTGAAAAGGCAAGTTGGCCATCAGCAGGGGGAAATAATCCCTCCTGATTCCTGCAGGTAGCTAGAAGTCCCAAAGTGTGGGATTAATGTCTATGTAAGTAAGGTGTAAACACACTCAGTGGCAGTAGAATGCCTGAATTCCTTTAGCCCTCTTACAAATCCAACCTGTTCTGGAAGGATTCAATTATTTCTGAGATCTCACCTTAGCTAGGGATTAAGTGACACCAAGATCAGGAAACCTATTATATTTGAATCTGTGTATGTACTTGCTGGGCTGTTTTTGCTGCAGGCGGCATAAGGAAGATGCAAAGCCTTAATACATTAGCTGTCGGGGTTACCATGAGGCCCATTCAGTTTTTATAGCCAGTCACTGGTCCCTTTAGATTCTGCTGAAGCAGCTGGAAGTTGTAGTTTCTTGGCCAAGAAAAAAAGGGAATGTGACACAACCCAGCATGTACAGGGAACTGGAAGAGTAACGAAAAATATCTGATGTTGCCTTGCATTGTATGGAGATGTTTGCTGCAAGCTCATCAATTATCTTCAGGATCAGTCAGAAGATACTGCTAATTCCTTGGCCCATTTCTGTGACGGTTGAAGAAAAAAGCCCGATTGTCAAGGCTGGTCTGGGAACTGTTCTGCTTCTGATGTCCTGCACTGTGCCTCCCCCCATCGTGGGCATGTCAAAACCTGAGGACGAGTCCCCCCAGTTGCGGAGTGTGTGACGTGGGGTGGGAAGGCAGGAGAGTGGTAACAGCAAAGTCTCTGACCTAAACATAAGGAAAGGGAAAATAGCAGCTGAGTTATTACTGAAAACAGAAACACATGTAAATTCTACCTCGGCTGGCCTATGCTGGGTAGCTTCCAGACATTTAATTGGCTAAGACAGATATATAGCGCTATCACTATCTGCTGGGGACCCATATAAATCGTCAGTGATGGTTTCTTTTGCCATTTCGTGTAGCCATGTTTGGTGGCTTGAGTGTTACAGAAAGGAAGCAAAAATACAACTCATCCTGTCGAGAGCTGCTCTGTATTGTAATTGCCGTATCTATAAGGAGTGTCAGGGTTGGATTATTGGAGATGTCAGAAACAAAATGGGAGAGATTAAACAGCCACAAAGAGCTGCAAAATGAGGAGGTAATTGCACTTCATGAGAGTGCAAAGATAACACCGGGAATGTAGATCTCAACCAGCGGTGTGTGGAGCTGAGGGTGCATGCTTTGTGTCTCCTAGTCTGTAAGTGCACTCCTGGCAGCTCGCTGCGCTGCCTGGCCTGGGGGAGCTGCGTGCTCAGCGAGCACGGCCCTGCTGAACGTGCCAAGGAAGACACTGTGCTCCTCTTGCAAGAGCCGGCACGGAAGAAAGGTGAACTCTGCTGCGTCACGAATGCACTTCAGCAGCAGCGTGGTACCCAGCCTTTTAAATGAAGAAAACCGCTCCCTGCTGAATACTAAAGCAGAGAAGATGCACAAGTGATTCTGCAAGGAAGGGTTTGGACAGGCACAGTACCTCCAGATGTAATGGCAAGTGTGCTGCCTGGTGTGCCATGCTACACCCCTCGGCACGGGGCCGGTTCTGGGCTTATCCACCACTTTCATCAGCCTCTCAAATGCTGCCCCAGATGAACCAACCTGAGCTAAATGAGGTCGGGAGGAAGCCGTAAGATCTTTGAGGAGAGAGGCAGAGCATGAGCTTTTTGTCTTCCTGCAGATGCCAGCTACCATCCATAAACCACTCAGGCAGCAGGAGAGCTCTTCTGGCTGTCATTTATCTGCGGTTGCTTCTCATTACTGAAAGCCTCTATCTGCAGAAAGGCTTCTGAACACCGCTGTACTGATACTGGACAGATGTATTTGTTTTGTCTCAGCTCCTGTTTTCTCCATTGTGTCTGCATGGCACTTTGGGGGGATCTCTAGACAGGCTGCAGAGCAAGGCTCGCGGCCTGTGCAGAGCTGCCTGTGCAGCCAGAGGATGTCTGTAATGACTTATCTACTGCAAGGGGCCATTTAATGTCCCTTTATAACTGATGGAGAAAAACAAGCCCCTCCAGGGTTCAGGTTACTCTGTGGCTGTAAGGTGAGTTGAACTGCCCTGTGAGGCTTCCCTGGGCTCTGCTGGCTGTGAAGGGAGCCAAAGCGTCTCACTTGCACTTCAATAACTACGAGCAGTGAGATGAATTTGACCCTAGTGTATGCCAAGCTGTACGATGGAGTTGTTGAGCGATCTCTACTCTAGCAAACCAGACAGTGCAGCTGCCCTCCCAATTCCTATGTGAACCACCTGCTAGCCCTTTAAGGAGCTGCTCCCAGGACCATTCTCTAAGAGTTATATAGGCTTACTCTTCTCCCTGTCTGAGATAAACCACTTTTTCTGTTTAGCGTTTGGTCCTGTTATTGTGATACTTGAGCCCTTGAGCATTAGTCTCCAGTGAAGCCGCTTGTGTGATGCTGCAGCAAGGTTGAGGGGTGGCATCATCTCTGCTGTCCTGGTAAGGAGGTGGGAGTAGCCTCCAGGTCAGGAGTAAAAGTGTGAACAAGGGAATTCAGGCATTTGATAATCACTGAAATCATCTTTCCTGTAAGAAGTCAGGGACTATGTGACATGGCAAAAGTCAAATGGAGAATACAGAGCAAAGGAAGGTCTTGCTCCTCCCTGTAAAGAGTTAGCAGAGTCAGCATGACCTGGTCTCCTGCTTGGCCGTGCTGTGCACTTGGGTACTGCCAAGCCAAAGATGAACTTCGGTGTCTCTCTTCCCACGGAGCACAGGTGTAAGAGTTGGAGTGGAGCAAATGGCTATTTCTAGCAGCCTACCATCTTGCTTTCCTCTGAAAGTTTAAGGGAGGTTTTTTTCTTTCCCTGGAGGAAAGAGGTCAGCATGGCTTTTCTACACGTGGAGGAGGATGTGCACTGGCTTTATGAAATATAGTTTGTTTGTTTGTTTGTTTTCCCAGGAAGCTTTGTGTTTGATGGAGTAGAAGTGTGTTACCTCAGGTGAGATTGTTTACTGGCAGTTAATTGGTATCTGCCTGGGTCCAATAACTGCCTTTTCATGGTGTCTGATTAACCGTTAACGTAAACTCGGGATACCTCCCCTGGCATAAGTAGAATGGGCTAACTGAGGATCCAGCCCAATTAGTGTAAGTGGCATGGGTTCTCCTTTGCATCACTGTTCAAATCCTGTAGAGCTGAGCTTTGCAGGAGAGCAGGAATTTGGCCACACGCCTTTCCTGTGTTGTCAATTTGAACGAATTGATGTTTGATGTACGTAGGTAGCACTACCAAGTCAGCTGAAGTGGACAAAGGTTAAGTGTGCACTGCAGGCAATTATCCATTAGTTTAAAAGCTCCTTCGTATAATATTTACACATTGAAATGCCAAAAATACTGGACATGATGACAGCTTTTGCAACACTGTATAATTCATACATTATAGCTCTGCTTTTCATGTTTAATATTTCAGAAATAATGGAACACATTTCATCAAGAAATGCAACATGTGAAATAAGTGGGTATAAATAAACACTGAACTGAAGCAGAGGTCTCCATTCCTTGCTATGAATCTCTCCATAACTTTATAAATGTTCTGGGATATGTGATGGAAGAAAGTCTTTGAAATGGTAAGCCTGAGATGACTTGTTGGTAGAATTCTCTGCAGCTCACATGGAGAGGTGAAATCATGTTCCCATGAGAGGGACAGCGTTGCCCTGCACTGCTGTGACAGCAGCATTTCTCCTGCAATCTCTAGTGTCTTCAGTGACTTCCCTGTCAGCGATGTCTTGTAGTACCTAGAAAATCCAATTTACGGTTGAAAGGATTAATAACTGGCTATTATCACACATTACCTGAGAAAATAAGTCTGTCTTGTGTGTATTAAACGAGTGATTCTTGGGCATCAGTGTGCTTGGTGCTTGTGAAACGCTCCTTGAGGAGTCATTGGTGCTTGTGGTCAATATGGTATCTTCCAGCAGAGGCAGTAATTTGGGACACAGTGACCTAGAAGACCATACGTTCAGGTGCTCCTCACCTTCAGAAGCTCTGAGTCTTTGGGACTTTAACCTCCACCTGCAATTTCCTCGAAACCAGTTGTTTACAACGTCAGGATGATATTGCAAAGGTTCATCGTCATCTCACGTCTTGGTCCGTGGACAGACTTGGGGGGGAGGAATCCAAATTTTAAATGTACGCATCTCTTAATCCACCTTAGAGCTGTGGGCTTGTGCTTGGCTGATTTATCTTACGTGGAATGTGTCCTAGTTGCCTTAAGAACCACTGTTGAAACATTTGAATAATCGTAACAGTTCAGGAGGCCCAGCTTCATGAACAAGGAAGGCAAGAAAGGCGTGCTAAGGCCAGGTCACGGGGCCACCTGGGACCTGCACGTCCTACCCCACTGCCATGGTGTAGCTGTTGGGACAGTTGTCATCTCAGGTGGGATTCACCTTCTCTAACCTAGAAGTCTGATACTGGTATTTCTCATTAAAGCTCAGTCCTGAAGTTATCTGAGCACATCGGAATATCAGATTTCACTTCTCCCTGCAAAAGTAGTAGTTTGCATGAAGAAGTTGCAAATAGTAAATCCTAAAGGGTCAGGAAACACCACAAAAATGCAGTAATTCTGGGAATGTTTATTTAAATCACGTCTGCTCTTCAAGCCAGTTTCAGGACTGTTGGGGACTGTGGGGCTCGGTAATGCTGCAGTCAGAAATTGTGGATGCTGAGGCTTATTTTCACCACTCTGGGAGTATAAAAAAAAGGGTAGTCTAAGTGAGAATTAACTTTTCCAGGCTTTAATAGCTCTCAGTGTATTTACTGTCTATCTATGATCCTTCCATAATCTTTGGAAAGTTAAGGACCCTGATAAAATACCCAGTAAAATCAATGCGTTGTTTGTACACCTCTCCGGGCACTGGGTGAGATCCAACCTAAATACCCAATCTGCATTTTCATGAGTCATTGCAGGAGCAGGGAACATACCAAGACAGGTATAATTTTCAGTTTCAGTGTGAATTTTGCTGCCTCCACTCTGACTCTAGCCCAGTCGATCTACGTTTCCATTACGGACAACGTTGATCTGATATACCTATGGCACATTGCTCAAATTATATGTGCGCACAGTAGTCATAAACCATTTTCCAATGACTCAGGCCTTGATGTTAAAGCATGTATGGTTCACGCATCTGCCTTATTGTAAATCTGCTGGTGCTTCCACACAGACTGCTCAAGGAGCAGGAAAGACACAGAAACATCTGTTTAGAGTTTTAAGCAGTTTGTTAGATGAATTCAGCACCTGGGTTTCCTGCGGTGAATCAGCTATGCTCTCCTTGCTATGTGTGAGGAGCGAAGAAACACAATACTCCTGGGGACCCACGCTCCTCGCTTCGTGCTGGATTGCGCTGGGAAATTCTGCTGGTGCCAGTGGGAACCACCTGTGCAAAACCTCCGAAAGTAAATAGGGGAATAGCCCCGTGAGAGGGGAAGGTTTACTCTGCTGAATGCCAATAAACCAGACTCTTATCTATGGAATTGAGCCAGCGGAGAACCTGGCCTTTTTAACTATTATGGGTTATATTGGCAGGCAGTGCCTGCAGCCTGCACGCAGTGTGCCAGGGGTCCGGCTCAGCCCGCGTCAGTCGGTGCAGCTGCTTGCACTGCTGCATGGTGCCGTCCTGTGATGGGGGGGCTGCTCCCGGGGTATCAGCAGTAATAGTGTGCTGCTGCTACACACAGGCTGTGGTGGTGTCTGTCTTACCACCATCCCAGTTGCCTCCATGATAGTACCCACTAATGTGCAGTAATTCTGAAAAAATCACTGTATCTGATTAAAAGGTCCCAGTCCTGAAACAGTTTGCTTCCCAAGCCCTTTTCTCCCTTCCCCCACAGCTGAAAGGGACCTCTTTGGTCTTGGTGATCATTGCACAACCAAATGGAAATCTCATTTTGGGAGTTCCTAGCCATGCTGTGAAACCGGTATGAGGGGCTCAGCTCCGGAAAGAAGATGCAAAGCAGCTGCACGGTGACAGGTTACTTCTGTTCTGACAATCCTTTCTTTTCCTGCCTGTGTATAACATGTTAGATATGAGTCGATGTCAAGGGCTAATTTGCCACAGCGAGGAGATTTTCCATTTAAGTAAATTCATTTTTAACCTACCCAGGGAACCCAAGATCACATCCTCTCTGCCTGCTGAAAGGGTCTGGTGTATGTGGAACAGAAGAAATGGGCTCATGAGACAAACAGTTGGGTTGCAATAACATGTTTTGTTCCTTGCTAAGTCTAGGGTCAGACTGTCTAAACAGTGTGCTAGTGCACTTGTGCAGCAACCCCGTTGTGGTTTAACCCCAGCCGGCCACTAGGCACCACGCAGCCGCTGGCTCACTCCCCTGCTTCCAATGGGGAAAAAAGGTAAAACTCGAGGGTTGAGGTAAGAACAGTTTAATAGCTGAAATAAAATAAAATAAAGAACAATAATGAAAAGGAGATAAAAAAGGGGGAGGAATAAAATCCAAAGGGAAGGAACAAAACCCCCAAGTGATGCAGAATACGGTTGCTCACCACCATCAGCCAGCTAACTCCCCCCGGTTTATATAGTGAGGGTGACGTTCAGTGGCATGGGGTAGCCCTTTGGCTAGTTCATGTTAGCTGTCCCAGCTGTGTCCCCTCCCAATTCCCCATGTCCCTCCAGCCTTCTCGCTGTCAGGGCCTGAGAAACTGAGAAGTCCTGGACTTAGTAAAAATATGACCCAGCGACAACCAAACCCATCAGTGTGCTGTCAGCGCTGTTCTCCACCAGATCCAGAACACAACGCTGCACCAGCTACCAGAGGAAAATTAACTCCATCCCAGCCGAAACCAGGACAGACCCATGTACAGAAATACAGAACCAGAATAATTTCAGCTGTGCTTAAACATGCTGTACCTCACCCTAAAGCCAGCGTACAACGAACTGGCCTGTGGAGTCACTGGGAGCCCCCAATTTTTGTCCTTTTAGGGCTGGAGTCCTTGGATCCCTTTGGGCTCATCCCTTCAGCTAGCAGCAGCGTGCAGGGGGAAGCAGGGCTGTGACCGTCCGGTGCCTGCCCACCCTGCTGCGAGCGACACGGACCTGCCGTGACCTGGGCATCGTGTGTTTTGTCTCACGTTGTTACAATAATCACTAAGCTATTTCTCTCCCTTTTCAGAGTGATTTTGATTATTATGTATAACAGCACGTGGTCTCCAGTGGATAAAAGCTTCTAATTCTATTTTATCCAACTCACAGAGCAATCTCAGCAACTGGCTGTTGCCTGTATTATTCAGTAGCAGCTATGGCATGTATTATTGCATATGATATGAAGGACTTTGTAATAAATATTTAGTGTTCCTTTAATCTGTCTGTTCTTATATCATGTTCTCCAGATAATCCCCTACTCCACCATGTACTATTTAATAATTCTTTTTCTGCCAGTCTGTTCTTCTCTTTCATACAGGCGCACGTGCCCACCTGCCCTGGGACGTGCTTTCCATCGTCTCTCTTCCTCCGCAGTCTTCAAAGTCTCAGGTTTCCATGACTGTGTTGTTAAAAGGAAGAACATTTGCTGCTTGTGTGAATTTGTGAGTAACAATAAACTGTGTTCTGCTTAGATCCCGGCCTTTGGGCGCACAATAATGACTGTTTTCCCGGGCGAAGGCCAGGAGGCAGCCAGGTCTGGCACAGCAGGCACTAGCAGGGGGCTGGTGGTGGCTCTGGCTTGCTGCTGATGGGGTTGTCTGACCCCAGTGGCTTTGTGCCTCTTCTTTCTTCTCAGCCGTTGCACGGGTGGGTTGTAGCCCTTCAGGGAAGGGGCTCTCCTGGGGGGATGAGCTTTGGGCAGCAGGGGTCTGTGGTGTGCAGGTACCGGGGAGGGCAGCTCTCCCAGGGGTCTGTCTTTGGTAGTGGCTGCTCTGCTGGGGCTGAGCAGGAGCAGAGTAGTGGAGCTGGGAGCTGGGGGGTGTTTCATGCCAGGGCCAAGGGGAGGGGGACACGGGACTGAGCACAGCACTCTGAGCCTGCCCCACTTCAGGCGCGGTGGGCACCTGGTTGCGGTGGCTCAGGCAGGGCCACCACTTGTGTGCTTCTGCACAGCACCCCTCTCCCAGCACACACCCGCTACCTCCGAGCAGCACCTTAGGGCCAGGTAAACCACAAGGTGTGTCCAGACCATCGTGGTGAACCTGCAGCTAAAACCCTGGTAATTGACCTTTTCCTTCTCTGAGTCCACATACATAACCACTGGCTTTCCGATACCTGTGGCAGTGAGGTCTGCATTTGTGACAGCCCAGGGCTTCTCATTTGTGCCTTCCTTGGAGCAAAGACCACATAAAGAAGCAGGTGATCATAAATCAGGACATGGGTTTTTCTGGAGTACTCCTTCTCTAGCCGGGCCTGACTTGCAACAAGCCAGCCGTACCCATCACACGCTTTCTCTGCTGCTGTGAATTGGGGCTGTTAAGTTACCCCCCCGCCCCCCCCGAACAGAACACGAGAGATGCGAAGGCGAATGTCACGTGAAAGGAGCAGTGGAAGAACATAAATGGGAAAGCAGCATGTCTGTAATGGTACCATGCTTCACTGCTCGAACGTTGCTTACTTATACTGCAAGTCATGTTTTCCTGTAACTAACTATTCTACAAAACCTACTAATGAAATCATGCCGGTATTTCTTAAAGCAGGCAATAACGCTGAACCAAAGAAGACATGAAAAGAGTTCTGATCATCTATTAATAGTGTAGCAGTCCTATTTTGAAAAGATCCCCAAATTCATGTGTGGTGGCATTAAACACTAACCTCCTTAAAGAACACTTAGTGCACCTTAGTAGTATCTATTATAGTGTATGGGATTTTAATTGCTTTATTATAAAAGAAAGCAATATTCACCCTTTTATGAATTTTGATTTAATGACTTTAGCACATTCATTATTAGTTCATTATGGTTCTGTGGAATTGAGGCCTCCTGAGTTAAAAGGATGTCCCCACACTAAGCTGGCCTCAATTAAAATGTAATCATATTGTGGTTAATCTCAAGGACTTGCTCTGTGAATGCAGGGGTAGGCAAGAGCAAGAGGCAGTGGGGGGCACAAGGAGGAAACACGAATGCAGAGGCAGGGTTTGCACTGGCGGAGAGCTCTGTAAGTCCACTTTGGAAAATGTCCTGGGCTCAAATCTGAAATCTCTTGCTTAGCTCAACACATCACATCACATCACATGCTTAAAGCCACAACTAGAACTTCTTAAGGTAAATAAAACACCACTGATCTTTAGCAATAGAGGAAATTTATGGTACTTTGGCCGGTTCCTCATCAAGGCCTGGAGCCAGCCAAGGTCCACAGCAGAAGGAGCATTGACAGTCCCGCAGGTATTGGTGCAGCTCGGGGTGGGGGCTGGAGGTAGTTGAAAGTTGAAAATGCTACAGGACATGCTGATATGTGGCTATGAGTGGAATAGCAGGATTTCTGGGGAAGGGCAGCTGTGTAATTAATGGTTCTGCTTCCGTCCCCATGTTGCCGAGGCTGGAGGCACAAGACAGCCCTCTCCTGTTGAGCACTACGCTTCCATGTTTGACCACAGGGCCCCGTTAAGAAAACCAGCAAGTTGTGATGATCTGGAAGAAGATGAGAAATTCAGCTCACAAGTAATTTGGTTGAAATATTCCCTCTTTGATGTTTTGCCATACTGAACAGTATAATAACTCTTCCAGAAGAACGCTCCAAACAGAGCTATTTTGGGATCACTTTTCTCCTTTAGCTTTTATCCTGTGGTTTTCCTGTATCTTCTTTTTATCTCCCACATCTCATTGAAAATGTCTCAAGCTCTCACCAACTACTTCTGATGTTTCAAGATCCCTTCAAGCTTAGATCCTGGGTATAAATAATAGCTCTTGTTAGTAAAGCTGGAGTGCTTTGCAATGACTGTTTGAAAGGCTTTATGTTGTATTTTTTTACTCTACAGTGGAGCCAAACCTGGAATCCACAAGGCCCAAAACTGAGGAGGATGGGGAGAGGCCAGATTCTTCTGTTGCAAAGCAAGTGTTTGCAATGTAGGGGTCAGGGAGGATTTCCACAATAGCTTCCCATTTGGAAAAACATCCTCAATGAGTATAAAATTGAGCACAGTCTTTGGTTTCAGTTCATATTTTGATGTAATCTGAGCTAAATAAATAGTTAAAAGAAAAAAAGCTTAAGGCCCGGAGAAACTAGAATCCTGCTTTCACATAATGTCCTTGTTAATATAAAGTCCAGTAAACATTTGGGAGAATGGCAATTTTTAGACTCTGAAAGGAGATGTTTGTTTCTGTAGAAGAAAGTAAATTAGGTCTAAAAGGTCAGTTATCAGGAGCAACCCTCACCAGATACCATGCCATGTTGTTTAATTATTATGAAAGATAATTACCATGGGAATATCAGTAATGCCAGTAATGTCAATATTTCATAAAGCTTCTATAGATTACAGGAATAAACTGGAAAGTGTTGTATTTCATGAAGTAACAAAAGCTGTCTGGGGGAAACGATGTTTTTATGACAGTGACTTAG
Organism: Falco punctatus; assembly: GCF_963210335.1. Taxonomy (NCBI): domain Eukaryota; kingdom Metazoa; phylum Chordata; class Aves; order Falconiformes; family Falconidae; genus Falco; species Falco punctatus. The sequence goes on along the minus strand of NC_137580.1, from coordinate 103,039,223 downwards.
GCGTAGAGTTTTACACCATCTTTTCAGTCTGTAGTGGTCTCTTCATCAGCTTACAGCTGCAGTGAGTCTTTCGTTTCCCAAAATTCACAAGTCTCTTTAAATCACTATTATATGCTGCTGATGAGCAAAGGCCAGATCAGACCCATTAGCTTTGCCAAAGGAAACTCCATGCTCAGCAACACTGGCTCTGTACTCGGGAGCTGTGGAGTTTGCTAAATTGAGGCACATCCCTTTGCCCTGAGAAGTTATCTTTTTCTTTCTTAGGCCATTTAGGGCATTATCTTGCAAATGGTTAATCACAAAAGACCCAGCCACTGTGTTCTTGCGTAGAAAATACTCAGCACTTGAAATACAAGGTCCAGACAGAAAAAAGCTTAAGAAATGTCTTCATTACTCTGAAAATATGTCCATGTTTCTGAGAGGAGCCAGCTCTGGCACCCCTGCAGAGCTCCCAGCTGTGAAAGCTGTAACCTTTGGAGCAGTTCAGTGGCCAGTCATGTTCAGCACGGGCACAAAACTGTTGCTACTGACAGAAAATAAGAACAGCCCCAAGAAATTAATGGGGAGTGCTGTGTGATGTACAACACATCAGAAACACTTCGGTTCCTTGTCCCAGCGCCCTGCTAGAGGGGCTTTTGGGGTAAGTTCAACCTGTCACTTGTGAGACCAATCCAAAAGCAAACCTGCAGAGATGTAACTCACTGCTGCTCCCCTGTCAGTACAACAGTAATTTATCATACACATCAAGACAACCTCGTTGTCAGCAATGTGTTTGGTTGCTGAACTGATTTAGAGAAAGAGACGTACCTCAGAGTACAAGTCTGTTCAAGTGGCTTGAATATTTCTTTCACTTGTCCAGCTTCTGCATGATGATGTTCCTACCTCTGGACGTAGTGGTTGCCAGTCTTGTGGCTTCTGAGATGTCTGTTCCAGACCCTCATGGTGTGCGTAGTAAGGTGGATGCTTCTTCCTACTGAGATGTACGTGCAAGTAAGTGCATGACTCTTCCCTCCCCCCGCACCCCCACCCCCACCCCGCAAATACTCTTGCAGAGGAAATTTGTATTACATATATTCCACGTGCACCTTCCACGTGCCACTGAGCAACAGCTGAAGTCATCCAAAGAGAAATCAGTATCTTACACTGCGTATGTGAGGTACACAGGGAGCTCCCTGTGTTTGATGGGCTTAGAGGAGCAGGTAGGGAAGAAGGTGCTGGTGAGAGGCAAATGCTGTCAAGCACTGCCTGCTTTTGATTACTTTGCAAAGATGAGTAATCAAATCCCAACAACCTTTCCGCACTGTAGTCATCTTTGTCTTTTGTCTTTCCCCAGCATCCCTCACCAAGCACACACATACCTGCACTTTGGTCAGTAGAGTGCAGCCTGTAAAGCAATTTCTATAGAGAGATTGTGCTGCCTTCTCAGTAAGTTTGAGAAAGGTAAAAATGATCATATTATGGGTGCTTTGGTCATGAAGAGAAAATGATGCTAGATATGAACAGAAGAAATTCCTCTTATCCCTGGGAATTTTTAAGCATTAAGTTAATTCCCCTATCTCTTGGCGTGTTAATGGGAAGGCTTTCAGCTCTGTGTTAGGCAGAGGTCCACATTTGCATTTAGATGGAGCTATTTTAAGGATTGTAGTATATACATAGGGTCCTGTGTCCCATTTACAATAGAACCTGTAAGATAAAATTAATATCTAGTAAGTGGTTGTTTTTCCAGTTTTGTTATAATCTGAACCAGTAACTGAAGTGGTATAATCTGACATAATAAATACTAGAGTAATTCACTTGAGAGATATCTTATCTACCCACAAGGAGGAATACACTCCTTAACCAGTGAAATGGGTTTTATTTTTTTCCCTTTCACAAGATAGCCATGAAGTACTGCATCCAGGGCCATGTCTACCAGCGATACCCAAAAGACTATTTTTTTTTTTTTTTTAACTGGTGTAAACCAACCTGCTGCCTCAGGGAGAAAAATGTTTTTTCCCCTCCATACAGGGAACCACAGCAGGGTGGTGGGACCTCAGATCCTTCCACTTACCTCTGCCCTGCAGACGGGCTCTCGTGGACATTTCCCACGCGTGCAGGGGTCCGTGTTGTCATTGCTGCTGGTTTTACTTGTGGCTGATTTCTAGAAACACCCCGAAAGGCTGGTTCCCGTAGGACTTAGGCAAATGCTTGATGCTTCTCTGGGCTGCTGCCCAAGGGGGTTGCTGTCTGCGGCAGGGTGATGTGTGAAGACCAGGTTTGGGGGTTTGGCTGGGTGTGCACCGCCCTAAGTGTTATTTCTCTGGCAGCTGCCAGGGGGATGAAGGGGAGCCCCGGCATACGGGGGGTGATGGGGTTCCATGAGAGGAGCGAGGAGCCACAGTTTCATCTGCCGTGCATTAATTCTGGTGGCAGGGCTAGGGTGAAGTGGTGATGTAAAATCAATGGATTTTGTTTCAAATCCAGTCCACTTTCACTGACATAAATCAGTCATCAGTGTAAAGCCTCTGCATCCAGTGACACAGGGAAGCCCTGAAATAATTCATTCCTGCCGCTGAAGCCATGCAAAACCACTGGTCATTTGATGGAGCAAGCACCCCCAGGTGAGAGGAGCTGCTCAAGTGCCACTAAAGGGGCTTTTAAGTGATACTTCATAAAATTGTCCTGTTGAGCTAAAAGAAAAATTTTGCTGATTTTACTGCCTCTGTTTTTAGGCAAAACTCAGCCAGGATTTCGCACTAAATGTGCTTTACCTTGCAGCTCCCTGTCAAAGATGGAAATGAGATTGGTCACTTAAGTTTACTTCCAAGGCTTGTAGTAAATGGATTCTTTTACTCTATAGGGAATTCTTAAAAGCCACTTTTATCCTCATGCCAAAAAATTAGAACGTTTGAACAAAAATTTCCTGAAAAATTACAGTCCCAAACCCTCTAAACTCAAACCATGTTTCAAGTTGATTAAACCCTTTTCTTTGCAAAGTTGGAATGTTTCGTATTGGTGTGACTCTTGTGTTTCTTGTAAGTTATATCTTACGATGGCTATGCAACGAGACTATTTTTAAGGAAGTTGCTACGATATCGGAAATTAACATGTTTCTATAATATCAAAGGTTGTTTTGGCTTTTCTCTAAGAATGAACGTCAGTTAAAATTGCAAAGTTGGTGCAAGAAAATTCCCATGCAGCAAGTGAGTGCTGCCTAATGGAAAATCCTTGTGGGAAGGATTTGGAGTGTCGTGGGGCTCTGTGCTCTGTCTCACCAGAGATTACTCAGATGATGGGGGGAATTAAAAATTTATCTCCCAAGAACACATTATCAGCATTCCCAGGAGCTGCACCTAGCAGAGGCTTGTTTGCCAACTCCTGTTGTTACCTTTCGTGCTGACAGCTATGAGAGCACTTCTATTTTAGGGGACGAACAAATTCATCTGTTTCCCAGTCTTTCTGAGTGCCCCGTGCCTTCCTGCTGCCTGCCCAGACCCAGCTGAAGCAGTGCTGCTGCTGGATTGTGTCTGCAACCCCAGAGACCAGGTCCCAGGCTGAAACCTTGATCAAATGGGTTTTTTTGTTGTTGTTGTTTTTTTTTTTTAAAGTGACCCCCCCCACACCTATTAAGAATCGGACTAGTGAGTACCAGTCTTACATCAAAGATCAAATGAGTGGATGGGAAAAGATAGATAACAGGGGAAAGGCTTGTTTTGGACTAGTTTCCCTAACAAGAATGGAAGAATAGTGAGACATGTCAAACTGACTTTTACAGAGCAGGTTAATACCAGGTACTTGTTTATCCTTGGAGAATCCTCAAATCCAACAGATTTCAGCATTGCCTAACGAAAGCATAGGGAAGAGCAGGAAATGGAGCATGTACAGTTCAGAGGAGGGGAAGATGCAGATGAAAACAAATGAAAAGCCTCTCTCCTTCATGTTTCAAGTGCCAAATTATGCTTGACATTTCAATTTCCCCAAGGCGTGCTTCCATAAAATTGTCTTGAACTCTCCTCAAAGTGTTAAAGCCTCCTTCAGCTCCTCCAGTGGCATCAAACAGGTCTGATGCAGTTCTGTCTGGGGTGTGAAATGTAATCATTGTTATAGCATGGCACAACCGGCATTCTGTGGAAGCACTGAATGTCTCTAATATTTTCATGGATGGGCTTCGCAATCGGCTTTGCAATGGGGCACGATGTAAACGCCGTGCCCAACACATTGCTGCTGAGGTGGGAGATGATGGTGTCTGGTGACTGGTGTGTGGCTTGTTTAGTACCGTTTCTGGGAATTTGGGATGTGTACTGCTTGCGTGTGGCTTGTTTCACACAAGGATCTCCGTGTTATGTGTCTGTAGCCAGGAGGTCTCGAGTCCTTTGGAGTTCTGTAGGAGAAATCTGTAACCACTAAAATTTTCATTAGTTCCCAATGTTCCAACATTTTTAGGAAGTTTGAAAGCCTGAATTTTTCAAGTGTTTTGACCATGTCCCTGGTGAAAAATACCAAGAGTAGGGAAATGGCAGAAAAGCTGTGCTTTTCCCAATCTGTTCCATTGACATGTTTTGTTTTTCTTTAGTTTGTTTTCTTCTAAAGGTCAGTGAAATTTTCAGTTGCATGAATTTTATTGACTTTACTCATTGCAGTCAGGCTTTTGAGGGAGATGCTGAGCTTACTTGCACTGTCAGTGCCAGGCAGGCAGGAGCAGCCCTCCTCCCATGCGAACGGGAAGACTGGTGACCCAGCTTTTGAGAGACCTCACTGAATTGAATTCTTTGAAAAATATACCCTTAGGCTGTGGTTGCTGAGCACTTGAGAAGGCCTGTGATTGATGACATGGTCATTACGAACATGATTAAGAGCAGCCAGGATTTACATTTACCACCTTGGCCTTTTCCAGTGTCTGCTAAACTGTGGTCTCGAGACCACCACAGATGCACACAACGTGACTGTGTGTGTGGAGCGGGGAATGGGGGAGCTGTGATTAATTTGGCTGGCAACATGATGCTGGCTCCCTTCTTTGATTGCAGCTGATGAATAGTATTTTAAAAGCTAAGAATACATTAAACACTTTGCTATAGCTCCTATACAGTATGAGGGCCAGAACCACAGCTGTGCTCAGTTTACAATGGGTGCAGCTGAAGAAAGAAGAGGAAGGAAAAGAGACAGCTTTGAGCTTAACTTGAGCTATAGATTCTGCTTATCTTGGGAAAGCGGCTGGGGGCACCGGCATTGGTCCCCCCGGTGCTGGGAGACAGCGGGGGGAGTTGCTGATGGGGTTTCAGGCAGGAGCAGGACTCGAATTCTCCAGTTTGGGCTGCTTTGTCGTGTTAAAATAACAAGTTGTCACATGAGCAAGGGATTTGTGTTCCCTACCCTGCCTCCAACATTGCAATTGCCCCTATGACTGGAAAGTCTTCTCCTCTTTGCAAAGCTCGAATCTCTCCCTATGCCATGAACATCCCGCTCCCATGGCAGCGCATCCCTGCAGGACTTTGCGGGGTGCCAGCCCCTGCAAGGGTGGGCAGTGTGTGTGCGCTCCCTGCCCCCCTACCCAGCAGGCGCCCCCCGGACTGATCACCGTGCTGCTTCCCTTCTGTGGGATCCTCTGGGGATCTCACCATTACCGTGATTCCCCCAAAACCTGCACGGGCTTCATATTTACCCCCTGCCTCTACCAGATTTGGGTGAGACTGGGTGTCTGGCAGAAGCTGTTGGGGGAAGGGGCGGTGGGGAGGCAGCTGGATGGAAAGCTCAGGCTCACCAGCCCCATTTCTTCCAGGAGCTGGGGTCCTGCTGGGGTGGGGAAGCAGCAGCTCCACAGATCAGGAGCAGAGCAGGCTCCTTCCCTGCACTTTGTGGCCAACGTCCATGACATCACCTGGCTTGAGGAGTGAGCTACAAGTGCGCCTTTTTCTGTATAACACAGCAGCTCTTCTCTAACGTCTGTTTTTCGATTCTTCATAGTACTGGCTGTTAACAAGTACAACTTTCATCGCAGGACCCTTGACTCAATGTTTGTGCCAGGACGTTCATTGCAGTCGCCCTGATTTGATGGCAGCCCTTGAAGGAAACAAAAATGATGGTTTTGGAGCAGTCTCTTCATACGTCACGATGACTTTTGGCAGCAGGAGACCCATTCACCCCCCTGAAGAACAGTTCTTCAGACACAGGGTCTCAGCAGGCAAGGTACCAAAGAGCTCTGGGTTTCCTGCCTGTCAGGGCGAGCAGAAGGACTGCCGGGGCCTCGTGGAGGGGTGACTGTAGGTGGGAGATACTCCAGCGTCACGGCAGTTCTTCACTGGTGTGGCTGCCCACTGGGTGCCAGCCAAGTCCCAAGTGGGCCCTGCTTGCTCATTTCCATGATAAAATCAGAGGAAGATTTGGGGGTGTTCCCCACAATGTGGGAGATGGGGAATTTGCTCCTTGCGGGAAAGCATGGAGTATCGCTTCTACTGCTTCCCGCCTACCTACTCGCCATTACTTGTTAACCTCAATACCCTTCTGTCTCTCCAGCCAATCCTTCTGCCCCCAGAAGGTTACTCTAGACAGGTTGGCTTGGCACGGGGCAGCCATGACAACTCTTTAAACCATAATGATAAATTATGCTCCATTGCCCAGTCCTTCTGGAAAGAGATTTTAATGTGGATTAAAATAAAAGAGGTTTGATAGATGCTGGAAATGTCTCCCTTTGGCTGTTAAAAAAAAATATCTGAATGCCTGTAATATTTCTGCCGAGAATTACAATAATTGGTATTTAAATAGTATTCTGAGCAGAGCTCCGATTGCCTAGGAAAGCCAACCCCAGGAGCAAGATCTCTTGTCTTTAAGAGCTCAGCCAGGCTTGGGAACTTAAAAAGAAACTCAAATTACTGGGAATTTAAAACATGCCCTTGCTTTGGCTTGAATGCAGCATCAAAGCAGGAGCTTGTGTGTTCCTGAAAAAAATGCCTCCTTCCCCTCCCAGCCGCTAAATGCTGTTTCTCCACTGATTTTATTAGCTTTACCATCCCAGCATCACCTCCATCCACAAATGCTTTTTCAGCGTGCTCACAGGAAGGAGTCAATTTTTCCCTCTCCTAGGAGGAATTACGCGCAACCCAAACAACTAGTGCCAGGAGGTAAAGAAGGCTGGTGATCTTACAGACACCACTGTTTCCTTTTGGAGCAGTGGGCACAGCGATGCTCTGTGTTGAGAGGGCCTCTTGCATCAAAGGATGTGTTAAATCCATCGCCCATCTTGTGGTTACACTAGATCCCATCACCATGGTGGTACTTGTATTCAGGAGCCACTGGCCAAATTCTGTCTCACTTCCCCAGGACCCAGCAGTTTCAGGTGGGCACTGTGTTCTCCTCAACCTCCTGCTCTCACATCTGTGATCTCCATCCAAGAAAGGCCGAATCACTGTTTCATAGTAAGTAGCACAAAACTCATTTTATAATGACTCATTTTATAATTTACATAAAATATAAATTTTATAAAGTTTCTTTGAGATGAGCTCTGCTATCTTTGTACTTGTCAGGTAACTGCTGCCATCTTTCCTGCTCCATCCCAAATCCAACATCTTTTAGGTGCACACCATCCCACCTGTTTCCCACATAGTATTTAAGTCTCTGCAAATCAAACCTCTTAGAATACTGCCATTTCCACACTTGGCCTTTTCTCTATAATCATTCAGCTCTCCTAGCATGCATTTGTGACCCCAGTAGATGACTCCACTAAGGGGAACACACTGGTGTCAAATGCCACCAAAATGTTCTGCTTCAGGTAAGCTTGGAGCTCTGAGGGCATTGCTCATAAGGCTCAGACCTTCAACACAGTTCACTGTTGAACTGAATGTCCTCTGTTTTAATTCTCCTACTAAAGCCTCCGTTACCTGTGCAGGATTTGTGATTGAATAGGACTAGCCAGGTCTGTGAGTGTCACACAACACATGGCCGTGTGGGCATAGCCAGCCGAACGCGGGAGGAACCGGTGCAGGCACGAGAGCTCTCACACTGTGCCAGGTTGCTGGACCAGTACTGCTGTGTAACTCCTGGTAGCAGAGCTACATTGTGCTGGACCAGCACTGCTGTGTAACTCCTGGTAGCAGAGCTACGTTGTGCATCTGCATGCAGCCCTGGATATGGCGTATGGACGTGGCTGATGTTTCTAGTGTCACCAATAACTACTGTGAAATGTCTTCCTTCGCCTTGAAATCGTTACAGTTTTATGTGACAGCAGCAGCTCTAGTCTCCAGCTGAGTCTAGAAGTCCATTAAGTGCCTGAAATTGTGTGAATGCATAGTATGAGGACATGCGCTCCTGACCAGCTCCGTACTGTCGGGTGCTGAGCTAATCCGGGTAACCCTGCCCCACGCAGACACCTGTCCATCTATAGGTACCCACCTATACTGACAGAGATCGTGCCAGTAGGTGTCTGCTCAGGGTAGTAGATTGTAGTAGTAGATGTCATCTTCAGGTTGTGTTTGCATCCTCTGATTTTAAAGAACGTTGAAAGTGAGAGGAAAAGTCCTTAACCTCATAGAGCTGCTAGTTGAATTTATAGATTAAACCCAGGAATTACAAGTTCAATTCATTATTAGTTCAAATGGGAAATAATTCCACTGAAGACAGTGGAAATTATTAACTCGGGGAAGCAGTTAGTTATCTAACATTTCCCCTCTAAGGAAATAAAGAAAGAAACCTTGTTTCTCATGTGACATCTGTTGCTTTTTTCCCCAGTGTAATTCTAGTGATTTCTGCAGGGTTATTTCTGGGACTGAAAAACGGGAAATGCACAAATACTCCATTCACAGTGAAGTGCCTTGTATAAACTCAGCCTGGAGTCAAGTGAACACACAGAGGGGAAAAAAGGAGTGTGTCAGATAAATAGTCCTGAAGAGGAAATGTCAATGAAGAGGTTTGTGAAAGTAGAAGCACAAGACTTAGCAGCCCATTGAATTGTAGGAGATACTTTAGTTTCTGAGTAGTGAATCAAGGAGAAGCAGTGGCTGCTGGTGCCTGGGGAAGTTACTCACTGCACGGTGAAGGTTGAGCACCCATTGAGCTTTTTGCTGGTCACAGCAAATTAAAAAAAGGAAGAAGAGAAATGCTTCCTGGGACTGTTCAGCAGCTCAAGTGGAGATGGGATTGTCATGCAAGAATGGCGATATCTGTGCTTAAAAATATGGACAGATCTCTCTTTGAATCTTAAAGATCACAACAAGTATTTCCCTGTTGCGTCAGGGGATTAATTGATCCACACCTGACCGAGAACTCTAGTTCACACTTAGGGGTAATGACTTTGTATGTCTATGGGATTCCCAATTCTAGTTCTTAATAACTAAAAATACCATATTTAAAAATTTTTGGTAGTCCTCAGGCAGTCAAGTCTCTGTAGCTGCATTAACATGCTTGGAAAATTGAATTCCAGAGCCTCAGTGAGGTTGTTGCACATTGTCATATCAGCCAGCCAAAGTGGGGCTGTAGACCTGCAGCAACCCCCTTACCAGCCCCAGCTTTCACCTACAGCAGATCACAGAAAATCTGGATAATTACTTGGAACTCCAGAAGTGTTGACATGACCTTTCTCATGGGGGTGGCATCCCATGCTCCGGTGGCCATGGGCTCTTATTAACTCAGATCTCTCCCATCTTCGGTGGCCATGGGCTTTTACTAACTCAGATCTCTCCCATCTTCAGTGGCCGTGGGCTCTTACTAACTCAGTCTCTCCCATCTTTGGTGTAGTGGATCCTTGACCCCAGGATACCTAGCAGAACCAAACAGCAGCCCCACTGCCACCAGCCATGCTGCGTTTTCCTGGGTGCCTTGCCCTGCCCCGGAGCCAAAAGCTGTGACCATGAGAGGCTTCAGATGCTGATGGAGCAGCAGGGATCATTACAACTGAATAGAGCCATATATAAAGGTGGAAAGATCCTCTTAGCACTCATTAATTGTAATTTTCAGGATTAATGCAAAAGATTTGGCAGCTTGACAGAGGAGAGTTTTCACACAGATAATTCACTGTGGATGGCCAGAGCTGAGGGGAGGGTCAGTGGCTCCCCCAGACCCCCAGCAACAGGTAAAGAGAAGACCAGAAGTAGCTGGACAGGGAACAGGGATATAAAGCACCTGACTGATAGGTCAAAAGATGTATTTTACACAAGTCAGTGTAAATATTCATGTGATTTATTAGAACAGCAGACTTTTCATTCATGACTGTATTGAACTGAGGGTTATTTAGAAGCCGAGGGGATCAATACAGCAGCTGCCAGCCAAAACCTCCAAAAGCAGCTGAAGCAGAAGTGCGTTTTGGAGCGCCTGACTTCTGCGTGAAGTCCTTTAAGTGCCCCCTAAACCTTGGAGTGACCTTCCCCACGGAAGTGTATCTGTGTGTGTATTTTAGTGCTGGAGCAGTGGACCCTACCAGGGGAGCCTGCTCCTGAGAAGCCGTGGAGCCGCCTGGTTCCTGACGTGCAGGATGAAGCCCAGCCCAGCCCCCTGGATGTCCCCTCAGAGGTCCAGTGCTGGATCATGGCTTCAGGCTCAAGTCGGCACCTTCCCTGCCACCCTCAGCAGCCAGGGGAGCAGAGGGCAGCGGGGGGGCTGCAAACCACCCTTTGGTAGCTGGGCTGAGCTCTCTGGCCCAGCTAACCCACCCTGGTGGCAGTGGGGACCGTACGTCGCTCCCCTGACCCACTGCATCCCTGCCTGCACCTCGGAGCCAGGGGAAGCTCTGTGGCAAGGCCCTTATAAATGTGATGTCTTTGCGATGGGGAGCAAAACCCCCAAGGAAGATGTCTCTGTGTAAACCAGGTTATTCTGAAGTACGTCCAGAACTTCTCACCACTGTTGATGTTGTGTGTGTTTCTAAGTATTGGGTTGTACTCCCTATCACTTTTTATTACATTTATTCCTTCAGAAGAAAAATAACTCAAATGTCCCTAATCTTTTTTAGCGTGGAATTTTAGATTTTAATGGGCTTGTTTTAATTTGCACATATTCTTGTTAATAATGAAATCTGTTTAACGAGAGTTAAACCAAAAAGCCTATAATGCTAATTCAAAACATAAAACTCTAGTGCATTTCTGTAAGAATTCCCTGTTAATATTCTTAAGGCTTTTTAATGGATATTTTAAGTAGGCATTGGTATTAGCAGAAACATCACACAAATTAAAATTAGGCTCTTGGTGACTATTTTAAAATGAATATTCACAGACTCTTCAGCATGAAATTAAATCTAGTTACATTTGATGCTGCTGGTATATTTTAAAGAAGTATACTTTACTGAAAAAAGATACTGTTGCCTGTGAGCTTATTATTGATAGTTAATTTAATTTATCACAACCCGTTGAATGTAACAACCAGATTTTATATAGCATAGCCTAGAAGCCTGTGTCAGGCTTTAAATCTGTGGAGATGGAGCCTGAGCCAGTAGTTAAATGATGGAATTAGAAACGGGGAATTCCACCTCTGGCCAAGACTCTTGGGCAGGTTATAGAAACATGCCCTGCTTACTCCGCTCGTCGTGATGCTCTAAAATGGAAAATCTGACTTTGGGGGTTTGGAGTTGCCCTATAATTGGGCCATCTCAGAAATCTTAGAATTTAATTTTTTTTTCTTCCCTTGTTTAAACCCAGGACTTTACATTGTAGTCATCTGTTTCACAAGCACTTTTGGACCTTACAAGGCACACGACTTCTTGCAGCTCCCTCCTTGCATGTTGGCCCCAGCTGTTGAGGACCAGTGGAACCTCCTCTACAGCTTCAAGCTTCTTGTTTGACGTTAGCTCCTCTGATGCCGGTGGGATGCACAAAAATATCAGTGAGCGGGCAATCGTGTCCGTTCTTCACAAATATTTGCTGCTCTTTGCTGAATTATTTCCCTATTCTCCTTTTCTTGTTCTAAGTATACAGAGCTAAGCTCAGCATTATAAAATCCAGATTACCATCCCTAAGTAGCATGGCAACAAAACCTGTGCTGCAAATTAAATGTGTGCAAATCCACTGAAAGTCCAGGGGATTGAAGCATATGGTAAAAATCAAGCAAAAGGTAAATCCTGAAGGCATAGCTTTAGGAACACACATCTGGGCTGAGCTGATGGAGGGGTGAGGAAACATCCCTACCTACCGTAAGAAGACGCTTCCATGACCCCCCTGCCTATTGCTATTGTCATGGGATAGTCAGATTCAAAATCTACCCCAGTTTTTCTGGTTTATTTTGGCGATAACACCTTGTGACTGCCTTCAGGTTTCTGGAATCAGGCAGCACTTTCCACGATATATCTTGGAGCTGTTAAAACACAAAAGCAGAGTGGCATCTTACTGCTGATGTCCACCACAAGGACCTGCCATTCCTGTGATACAGTACAGCATGAGACTGGTCTCCCTTCGAAGTACCTCACTGGGGCAAGGGTGTTTTGAGTTATGTGGTGTGAGGATGGCAAGTGTTTGAACCACTCACAAATGTAGACAAGACAGGGTCAAAGCACATGTTTCGTTTTCACGTGGGCAGCCGGACTGTCTGAAGTGATAAAAATTGATTTAAAGTCATTATCGTTTAATGGGCAGCAATGAAGTGATGCTGAATTAAAGCACTTTGGTGGTTTGGGTTCCTAATTCCCATTTGCAGAAGTCACCATCGGATACAGAGTGGCTGGGGAGGGCACAGGCTGCCCACCCCTGCCTGGGGCTGTGCCGGGAGCTCCCTGGCACAGTAGGATGCGTGCGTGTGCCCCAGGGTGCTGTAGCACAAGTCTGCTGGAGGGTGAAACCCACGGGGAAGGCAGTTGTGTCCCTGTGCAAATCCCACTGCCTACTTTTTCTGCTGTTAGACTCGGGAACCTGCCCCCTGCCCCTCTCCCCTGCCTGGGCATTGGGGACACGCTGCCTGTGCCACCTGTTCCCATGTTATTAAAAAACAAACGGTGAATGTGTTTGCTCTGTAAACCCTCAGCTTCAAAACTGCTGTATCCCCTGGCTCCCTGCACTGCTGGGAGCGGTCTCGCTGGTGCCAATAACACCGCCTGTAACAGCAACAGTGTGCAGTGCTTAAATATTTGCAGGATCACTGACTGAATTGGCATTCTTTGCCAAAATGATCTGGGCTCCGTGAAGAACTTGTGGAATAAACATGCTAATGCAAGGCCAGCTCTTCAGCTAGCACGGGTTAGTGTGGTTCTGTGGAAGCGAAGTTGAGGATCCGCTTTTCCTTGGGGTCTGCATGGGATATGCAAGGAAAATGAAGAATGCCAGCAACTGTATGTGCAATTCCATGATGAATTGGTGCATCTTTTCATCTATTGTTTTGATTTTGCTGTTTTCTACTGCTGGGAAATTATGCAAATTCTTCTCGCACAGGAAAAGAATACTGATAATTAAGAAATGTGCAGCTTGGATTTAAAATAATCTCATAAATCCACACTGGTGTTGCCACACAGGAGCACATTAATTTCTGTGGCAACTGCTCTCTGACCCCCAGGATGGGTTCTCAGCCCTCCAGAAGGTCACTGTGCACATTTCTCAGGGAACACTTGAGATGGGAGTGGGGCACTTGCACAAGAAAAACAAATCAGCAGAAACAGAGGGCAGGACAACAAGGCAGAAGGGCCTGGCCACGTTTCAGGCCAGGTTCCGCAGGTGTAGTTGAACAGCCTTGTGGATTTAGGGGAAGGGAAGGAGACTAAGTGCCTTCAGTGGTGTGCGGGCTTAGAGCAGAGCTGCCCCTTTGCTGCCTTCGGGGGACAGGCACTAACTGGCGGGAGTGGCAAACCAACCTTTTTTTGCAGGTAACCTCCTTAAAAGGCCAAAAGAGATCCCAGCCTTTAGAGCCTGGGCCATTTCTAGCTACAACTCAGAGCTGCTGAGATAGACTGCCATCTTTTCTGAGAGGTTTGGGCTGCACAGTAAAGGTGTCTGTGCCCCGGGGGTGAGGGACAGGGATCTCAGCAGTATTTGAGGCCATCGCCAACTCTCATGCACAAGTCTACTCCAGGGGGACAAGTCTCACCCAGATGGACATTGTCACTAAGAGAAAAATGCTTCTCTGGTGCTGAGCTTCTCGGGTGGCAGTAAGGGCTTGGCAACTACCTTCATGAACAGCTTGAGGACCTCAGTCTGCTTCTTTTTAATAGTGGTATTGGAAAAAACTCATGTTTCAGCACAGCTGCTTGACCATAGAGTGCATCTGTCTTAAAATCCTCAAAGAGAGATGGTAGCAAAGACAGGTGAGAAGCTGTACTCTTGCAGCATGACAGAAGCTGTCTTGGAAGGAGGTCCATGCTCCGCTAAGGACCCTAACTGGAGGCCAGTCTGGTGCATGGAGGGGACAAAGAAAGTCCAGAGGGTTTCTCAGTTTGCATTCTTGCTGCGGTATCCCACATGGGTGCAAAGTCCCAAGTTCCTCAGCCCTTCCCATGCTGAGTGTTACGACAGGGTGCCAGGCTGAGCTTGGGGGCCACAAGGAGCCACAGGCAACACGGACCTCAGCTGCAACGCTGGTTGGTTGAGTCTCCACACAGTTATTCTGATTTCCAGGTATTGCAATTTCTACCCAAGGTAAAAAGAAAAAGTTGCTTGTTAAGAGGAATAAAAGAAAAGAGATTTACTGATTGGGCTTTAGAACCAGCATTTTGAGGGCTGATGATCAGAATCGGGTGGCCAGTGAAGTTCCTCCTCCATGCGCTGTGCTGCCAAAAGCCCAGCCGTGCTGGTCTACAGGGCTTCTGAAAATCCAGCTGTTAATGCCAGGTGAAAGTCTAGCCCTAGTTATGGAAGTGGAGTAGGTCAAAGCTTAGCCCTAGATATAATTAGCACAACGGTAACAAGGGCAGGTTATTTCCAACTACAGCAGACCGTCGTATTTGCATAGTCTCCGTACAATTTATTGAAATTTGCAAGAATCTCAAGCAGGGAGTCACATTAGCGGAATGAATGTTAACCTGGGAACCTCCACAAAAAACTTTACCTTGACTTTCTGCTATATATATTTTTCACTCAATAGACACTGTCACTGAGTAATATAATTCTCTTCTGGGCACAACTGTCAACCTGGTTTCCAGAAGGGACACATGTCGCAGGATTTATTTTATTCCATTTAAGTAACTATGACCAGTTGTCATAAATTGAGGAGTTGAAATTGCCCGTTCCCTAAGGCTCTCTAACAAATGAGATCAGAAGTCCAATGAATACATGTTCCGCAAAGCTTTTCAGTTCAATTACATGTATCCATGTGCAACTGGTAACGCCGCAATCAGTTCAAATGGTGTCTTTGCAGGTGTGAAAGACCGCAAATTGAAGTCTGTATCACATCAGTATCCAACGTGTTACTGGAAAGATTAAAAGGAAAATTTTCAAGGGACAAAGGATGAACAATTAATGAGCCCTGGAGTGACTCTGAAACAGGTAGCAAAGAAAAACAACTGTAAAAGGAGAAACCATCAGAAGTGAGCAGTTTGGTGCCAAGTTTCAGAAGGAGATTAGTGGAGAGTTTCACTAGGTCCATTAGTGTTTGCAAAGTACTTGTGGAGTGGATCAATGAGCATCACAGAAACTCCCAGGAGGAAGTGAATTAAAAGCTGCTTTTTTTTTTTTTTTTTAATAGTGGGAAGCAAATAAAGGAGAGCTCTCACACTAGCTGATGAGACTAAACCAAGGCATTGTATGGACATCTGACCAAATAGTTCTGTCTATCCCTACTAGACTTAGGGTAAGGTCACTTGGAAAAATACGTGGCCATGAGAAAACTTGGAGATGATGGCCAGCAGAGGCCAAACCAGTGGTTTTTAAGTGACCTTAAATCAATCTCTTTTGAGCTTTGCATTTTTGATCTTAGATTCTGAGCATTTGGGAGGGGTGGCTATTTCTATGAGGGCAATAAAGTCTGTGACTTGGTTTTAGGAGAAGCAGTAAGAAGGTACTAAAATCCTGAGAGCCACCTTAAAAACGCAGCGCCAGAGCTTCAAATGATTACGCCAGCACAGCACCACTGAAGCTTCCCGAGTGCTATTGATTTACACCAGTTGAACATCTGGCCCATATGCTTTGTATTATTAAATACTTCTGTGATTATTATGTGAACAATTAAGATTCATGGAAATGAAAAAGCAGTCTATGAATTGTGCCTTCAGTGCAATTCAGGAGGAGGAATTGCTCAGGGAATGTGCTGCCTTTTACTGTAGCTGTGCAGTTCATCTCTGTGTTTTTCTAGAAACCAGAAAATGAATGGGACCTCAAGAGGTTTACCAGGCCATCTTCTTCCTCCAGGGAAGAGTCGGCTTCAGCCCTGTCATATTTCCTTAATACATTCTTAAAACTCTGACACTTGAGACCCCAAGTGTATCCCGGCACTCAGTGCTGGTGCTGAAGCACTGCAAGAATCTTTCCCCCCGGCCAAGCCACCACTCTCCCCGGCTGCTCCCGAGCTCCCACCTTCTCGTCTCTCCAACGCTGCCCTAGGGAAGGGCTCAGCCCCTTCCTCTGCCTCTCTCCCTTCCTTCTACACAAAGCCTGTTGTTCCGTTTGTCTCTTCTGCGTAACATTCAGTCTGGTCAGTCATGTTGGAATTCAACGCCGAGGAAGTTCAGGCAAACCTGAGTAAATGTTAACACTGCAAATTCTCCTTTTTATTTTTTTCCTGTCCTTAAGCCTGATTCCCTTTCATGGTTTGCTGCTGAAGTATAGAAGTACATCCAGCCGTAAGAGAAAAAGATCCATCTTTCAGCATCAGGAGATTAAAGGAATAGAGTGAGATAACATTTTGCAAACCTGAAAGGATTTGAAAATCCCTCTTCTGCTATTTCTGGAAAAAAGTCAATGGCAGGGCAAGATTATCTTCATTAATGGTATGAGAATGAGCGTTGGCTGCAAGTTTTGTTTAACCTGAAAAGCAGCATTCAGCAGCTGGGTTTCCACATCTAAAATAATATCCAGAGAATCAAAAAATTCTTTGCCACACATAAAATCATCCTCCGGTTGTGTGTAATGGAGCTCGGAAGCGTAATGGGTGGGAGAGAAGGATAACCTTTTAACATCTCCACAATCCCCGGGGACGGGCACGTTGCTGATTAACAGATGCTTGGTGACTTGAAGTTCCCGAAGTTAAAGCTTTGCATGTATCGCACAAGTCACTGGTTTTATTGAGGACTGGGGAGAGACGTATTTTTTGGGGGCTTTTATCCCACTTTTCAGACGTAGCATGATGTAAGTGACTGCTCTGAAGTGAAGGCAACTGTTCTTCGGAGCTTGCTTGCTCCGGCAGCACAGTGGCAGCGGCTCCGCTGGGGCTGACCCGTGGTACCTGCCTCTGCTGGGGGCCAGCAGCATCTTCCTCGGGAGGAATCTGGGGGCTCACATCGGCAGCAAGAGGCACGAGCAGGCATGGCCTTGCCAAAATACCTCCCTCTCTTTAGGTATTCGGCATGGCTGGAGGAGAGGGCTGTTACTTGGGGGTGTTTTTGCTGATTCCACCCAGGCTTTGGTGTCTGCGCAGAGCTGTGGTGGAGCTGCTGCCAGCCCTGCCTCCCACACAGCCTCCTGTCAGGGGAGCCGAGGACATTGCCTTGGGAGCAAGGCTCGCCAAGACGTCTCTCTACATTGGGAAAATGGTCTTGGCGTGCAGCTCCGGTGTAGGACCATGTTGCCTGCAGCCAAGCCTGCATTGCCCACCCACCAGACACTGCTCTTCAGTTCCCTGACCAGTGCAAAACCTTGCCAGGCCAGGAAATTGGTGTGCAAACCTCAGCTGCTTTGTCCTCACTGAGATTTCATGTGAAATCTCGAGCTCAAGTGAAAAAAACATACCTTTCTGTGCTAAAGATGAGGCTGCAGGTAACTCAACTGACCAGAGTAACGTGGGTCAGCAGCAAAATTGGGAAAGGACCCAGAAGCTGCCAGGGACACACATCACAAAGATCTAGACCTTCACTTGAGGCCATGCAAGTTTTTTTTTTCCTACTGACTTGGGGTTAGACAGGTCTTTCTGGAGGACTTTCATTTATATGTCTTGAAGTCAGGCAGCTGTTATCTGTTCTCCTGCTGAAAACATCCAGCACATGGTTGATCATTGCGTCTCCGCCGCAGGAGCTGCACGGAGAGCCGGGGCTGTGTGCAGGAAGAAGGTCTAATTAACAAAATCTACACTCCAAGAATTTGCTGTTTTCAGGGCACTTCTCCACCTGCCAAGCTGTGCTAATGTTAGCGGCGCACGGCGAGAGGAGTTTTTCAAACAAGTGCTGGAAAAATCCCAACCCCTGTCCCTGAACAAAATGCTGCCAGCTCCTGAAAGACTTGTATGACAGACTGAGAGCCCTGTAGCTGTCAGTTCTTCATGCCCTTTGGGCTCTGCTTATTATTTTTGAATACTTTACCTCTCTGGTGGTTCTTCTGGCAGTGTGTCTCCTTTACAAGCAAAAAATAAGGGTCTTACCATGGCTGCCTTTAAGTCTTGATTTAAATAGGCTAACTATGACTTCTGATGTCATTATAATGATGATAATCTGCGTCGGATTTACATTTTTCAGGAATGTAAGAGGTACATCTTAAGTTGTGTTGCCGGTCTCGTGGCGTACGCCAGCAAGGTGAACAGATGCAGGTTGGTGCCTTTTCCAAAGCCCTGTAATGAAGCAAGGGAGAGGTGAAAGTATTAAAAAAGACCCAGAGGTGGAGCAAGGGCTGCAGTGCAGACCTTCCCTTCCCCGTTTCATCACTCACACTCACATCAGTGACATTTCATCTGCGAAGGGCAAATAAACACAGGAAAATGATTTGGAGATGGAAGTTCAGAGAGGTGTGGAGAAGGAAGGATTTGGTGAGTGAAGGTTTTGTGAAGAGAATCACTGGCTGGGATTACTTGACAGAATTATACTTCATTACTGATGCTTCACAGCCTTGATTTTCATATTTATTTGTGACTCTTCTTTTTTAAACCACGGGCTCTTTTGACATGAGAGTCATGCTGTGTAAAGCGCTATTGATTAGAGTTTCTAATTTCATGCCATTACAGCATGACCATTGGGGAATGAAATCTATTTTATTTTTTCCACCAGGGCCATGCCAGCAGTGCTTGGGATGCAGCCATCGCACAGGCTGTCATCAGCAGGCATTTCCAGCTAAAGATCTTTGCTGTTTCAGCCAAAAGGCGAATTTGCCCAAGGTCTAAGCCTCAGCTCAGTGTGTTGTTCCTGGAATTAGGACAGATCAGTGGCAAAGTGTATTTTGAGGCCAGAGGTTTCCAGAAGGATGGCTGACTTGGGAACTTTCCATTTTTCACTCAGGCCTGCAAAAGGCCATTTCTTTTCCCTTTCCAGAGAGATGGTTGCCATTTGCAGTAATACCTCCTGTCTTTCCACCATCTCTGGTTTGGTGCTCAAAGAAGTGAAGAAAGTCACTAAAGGTGTAGGAGAATCCCAGATGGCATCTGCTGCAACCGTGTCACGTGCGTAATCCCAGGTATGTACAAGCTGCAAGAACCGATTGTAAACCGGACAAAGATCTGTCCCAGCCTTATTAGAAATAGGATTTTTTCCTCTCACATGCTGGATTTGGCCCCTTCTGGGGTTTCCCAAGGAAGAGGTTTGTGGTATGACAGGGGAGCTGGTGGGTTAATAGCATTTCAGCCTGTTGGTGCTGCCTAGGGGCATCTTCCCTCTCCCTCCAGGATGCCTTGGCTATTTTGGTGTGTCCCAAAATAATCTGTAAGAGGTTTCTGTAGCCTCTTGCAAAAAAATTTTTTTTTTTTTTTTTTTTTTTGCCTGTGTAACAAAGGCTTGCTATCCTAAGGTAAAGACACTGGGAAGGTAAAGTCAGCCTAAGTCTGCAGCTGAGCCTGACTCTAATGAGTTTCCCTCACGGTAGAACTAATGTGGCTTGTCTTACACGCTGGTTTTACCTCTGAACAGTAGACACGCACTAGCTGTCCTGGACTAATGAAGCTTTCCAGCAGTGAAGACAAGCTCTAACAGAGCGGCTATAGACATGTGAACCCCTTACAAATAGCCAGATGAGAGAAGAGTGAATGCTTTAAATCTGTCAAAGGGGAACCAGCCGAGAAAGTTCTCCGACTTCTGCTTTATTCCAGGAGCTACTGACACCCGCCGGCGGGTGATGAATTAGTGCAGCACAGCTGGAGCTACTCAAGGGCTGCAGATGCAAATCCCAGGGCTGCTTCTACGTGTTCTTCAACACCAGAGGTAGCGTGGCCAGTCTGGGGTTTCCCTTGCAAAAAGGCATCAATGTACTGGACTGGGCTGAGAAAAATGGGGAGGCTGAGGAGGCAAAAGGGACCTCTTATTGCTGTCTATAACTCTTAATAGGAGAGCGTGCAGAAGACAGAGCCAGGCTGTCCTCAGACATGTAGAGCGACAAGACAAGAGGCAACAGACACAAATTGAAGCATGGGAAATTCTGATTAGATACGGTGTAAAAAGTGTCCACCCTAAAGATGGCCAAATGGCAGATACGGGGCCCGGAGAGGCTGTAGGATCTCCAGGCTTTGAGATGTTCAAAACTCAGCTGGACAAGGCAACCCGGTAAGTTGACGCTGCTTGGTCTGGGGGTCGTGGGTTTAACTGTGGCTGGTGTGACTTGTGTGTGACACCGGGGATGAGACTGCTGGTTCAGTCTGCAGTGATGCATTAGGTTCAAGCTTTCAAGCAGAAGCCCAGTCCTGCCCTAGCTAAATCTGCCAGGTCAGGCCACTCACTTCTGAATGCCGTGGCTCTGATTCAGCATTGCAGGATGCGTCTTGCTGGCGCTGTCCTTGCTCTCGCTGGTGTTACAAGTGCAACGCTTCAAAACAGGAATCAGGAGTGGGGTGCTGGGTACGGCGCCCTACCAAAAAGCCGTTCCCAAAGCCAGCAGGAAAAGAGAAAACTCTGTCACCACCCTTTAAGCCACCTGCTTCCCAATGGCAGCTCCACCCTGGGGAACAGGTTGGTGATGTCTCTTGACTTCACTGTCGGATGTGGTGAGATGTTCAGTCTCCCTTACCTGCAGAGGGTGATTAGCCAGCACCCTGCAGGTGCGGGGCACAGCAGCCCCTGGGAACAGGTGTGGGACAGCCAGGCTGGGCAGTTCAGTGCCATGCTAGCCTTGCCCTTTTGTTCCTGGAATGTGCCCCAACTGGCAGATGTATTTTAAAATTCAAAAAGCCATTTGCCTTCATGGAGTGAGCAAAAGGTTTTTTGGCCTCAGCTGGAGCACAGCCTGGCCAGTAACATCCCAGAGCCCCAACGCAAAGGAAGCATCTTCATGCTGTTCTCATCACTTCACATGAATGTCCCCACTCCAGTTGCCACAGCAGTGCAGAGGCTTCAGACAAGGGTCTGTCTTCATCTCCTGCATAGTTTTGGCTTCGCCCATCACCTGCACACATCAGATCGGCCCTGCTGGAGGTAATGGTGAGATGCGATGCCCATCACTCACAATCCATCTGCTGCTGCCCAGTGTCAGCTTCCCTTAGGACTTCCCTCTGGCAACCTGCAAAGTTTTGGGGGTTTGCCTCTGCTGGGAGGGGAACGTCAGCCCCTTCCCCAGTACTGGGGTTTCAGTGTAATGCAGTCCCGATGAACTCCATACCTACTTGCTGCCTGCAGAGTCCTGTGGGCTTTTGCTGGCTTGCTGACATTTATATACATTTCTAAATATCACGGAAGTATTGCTGGGAGAGGGAAATGTGGAATGAATGACATGGACTTGCAAGCAGCAAAGGGAAAAAGGTAGTGGGGAGTTTGCTTGTAGTAACCGTGCCAATGCACCCCGAGGAGCGAAGGCTCCTGCAGGCACGGTGCCTTTCCCAGGAGATGAAATGAACTTCTTCAGGTTTAGCCCTAAGTAAACGGCAGTCCAGCTCATAAAACATCCTGAAGTGCAGAACTGTTTACAGACTTTATTTGTCTTGAGCCTTGCGCTTTGTGAGATCAGAGGCAATTTTATTACCCAACTTGGTGCAATGTCATTCCAGAAATGATCACAAATGCCATGTGAATGTTTACCGTAATGAGGAAATACATTACAGCCCGGAAGGATGGCAGTGTCTAATAGAAATATACTTCTAGAGCAGCTGAGGGCCAGTCCCAGGTATAGGCTTTTGCTTCTTTTTACTCTGGTTTCTACCTTGCTCTTAGCTAGAGCTGAACAAGGGGACATATCCAGACCCCGGTGTTCCCTGACTCCCTCTCCCTGCAGCTGGACACAGGGCAAAGCCAGAGGGGCAGGACTGTGCCTTCCCTCCCAGGTAAGGGCATTGGTTTTGGGGAGCAGCTCCCCATGGTGAATTAGAGCCACGGCTGCCCGGCAGAGCGGGGAGCAGCCATAGCTGGCTGGCTTGGATTGCACACAAAGTGGAACTTGGTCAGCTTCCAGTACTGGAATCTAGCCTTTTATTTTCCAAGGAAGATGCAAGCAATTTGTCTTTAGGATGCTATAAAGGTGCCTTCAAGAATATCATATAGTCTGCTAATGCTACAGAGAACCTCTTAAAAACTTAATTGCCTGTGTCACCAAATGAGAAGAGAGTAGTCCCTTGAAAGATCCTGTGTTTTGAAAACACACAGTTGGTTCTAAATACTTTCAAATGGTACATGCTTCTTTACTCCTGCTGACAATAAGAGTAATTGCTGAGCACAGGATAAAGGAGATTGTCTGAAATGTTTCAGCACTATTTTCTTGTTCCGTATTTTTTTCACAATGCAAAAAAGACAGCAGCATTCTTGGTCTGTGACCAAACAAAAGGAGAGGTTTGCTGCTCATGCCAAGAGGCAAGCAAGACTGAGAGAACTCAATAACAAAGTGACACTTTGAGAACATCTCAGCTCCCGCCCCCACTTCCGTGTGCCCCTTTCCTCACCAGCCATTCACGATCCTCTGATATTTTACGGATCACTAAAAGACAGATGAACAAACCCAATTAATCACAATTACAGCCGTGTTTTGCTATGGGCACAGGGCAGCAGGACCTGAGAGCCCTGGAGGCACCGGGGCTGCGTGGCTCCTGCACCATGTCCAGCACAGAGAGGCAGGGTACAGCCCTGGCTGCCAGGACCAGACCTTGAGCACTGGGGATGAACAATGTGAGTGAACCCCAAGAGCCACTGGGGCGCCAAAATCCAGGTCTCATTGCCACCAGAGCACACAGCTCTTCTGAAGAAGAAAAAACTTTTAAGAAACAGCCTGCTGCCCATGCTTTAGAAGAAAATGGGCTTCATCAAGCACAGCTTCCATGGAAGAGAGGTCCTCAAGGTGAGAAACCTGCTGGAGCCAAGGTGGTTTTGGCTCAGCAATGCCTTCCAGTTTTGGCCCCCTGCATGCGTGGCAAGATGCAGCCTCGGTTCCTGCTACAAGTCTGCTGCCCACAAGGATGGCAGACAGGGATGTTTCCTCCCATCACTTACTCACTGCACTGACTCACCAACATCTCTGTTAATTCTGGGGAACAGGGAACCTCGAGCATTTCGGTTTGGTCACTCACCCATTGCTTTTATTTTATTTTGGCCATGGTGTTTAGCATAGGGGATCCTTTCATTTCAGCCTGGTCGGAGCTAATGGAGGTGTCTCCTAGCACTGCATTTGTCCGTGAAGGACTTGTTTTGCTCTCTGCACTTCCCTGTATGGCCTGTGATGCAGCATAGTACATCACAAAGCAATATCCACTGCAACATGATGTGACATCAGAAACCTCAAAGGAGACACAGGCTTACGCTGCCTGCACTGCTGATATGTTTTCTTTGCATCTGCTCTGAAAGCAGGGGAAAATGGGTGTGAGCTATAGCTTTAGTGATTTTTTAAAAATATATATATATATTTAAGTGTTCACTGGTTTTTTTGTGCAAGTAGATATGCAAAGCACAGCAGATGTCTCAGACTTCAAGAGACAAGGGAACATTTCTCCTTAGTCCTTAGATGAAATGGACTGGGCTTTGCTCCAGAAAACAGGAACGATTAATCCATCACTGAACATGAACTTAAATGAGCTAATATTGGGTATTTTAGTTCTGATGTATGTGCTAAATGAAGTAATCATTCAGGGCGCAAAAGTAATGTCTTTGGGAGAGTGCTATAAACCATGGTGGCTGTGGCACGCGGGGCTGGAGCGGGCACTGGCATGGCTATCGTTCTTGCACCAGGTGTGTCCCAGAGCAGCAGGAAGGAGCGCATACTGGGACCGAGCTGCACAAGACTATGCTGAGTATCCTCTGAGCACAAGATGAGTAAATGCTGCTTAGCTGAGACAGTCTGCAAAGCAGTTTTGGTGTCTGGACACCTGTCACCTGCTCTGGCCCCTTGCTTTAGTGGCTTTGTGCTGAAGATGCCTCTGCATTGTGCTTTACATGCCAGGGTGAGTCCTTCCTCACATTATCTGCCATCCTATATGCTCTGCACTGCGCTGCAAGTACCACTAACCACAATTACATCCTTAAGCAAGAGAGAGCAATTGATATTTTATCATTGCGATTTTTTGCCGTGACTTTTGTACCCACCTGGAGTGAACAAACTATTACAAGTTTCATCCAATTATGTTAAGTGCAGTTGGACATACTGTGCCGAACACAATGTCTTTTCAGTGGGAGAGAGGGGCAGTCCGTTATCAGCTCGAGGCACCATCATTCATTAAGACATCATTTGCCTTTCACCAGCAGAGCCGAAGCAGCAAATCTATAGGATGTCATAATAAGGTGTGCTAATGAAAGATAGGCAGAACAGGATTAACAAAAGGGTCCTCTCCACATTATACCTTCCTCTGACTACTTTGCTCAGTCCCTGTCTTTTATGATCTCCTGAGGGAACGTTTCAAAGGGGTGCGTGGAAGTGAGGCCCACAAATCCAATTAATTGCTGGTTGGTTTGTGCCTAGAATCACTATGTGCCACTTAAAAAAAAAAAAAAAGCCAAAAAAAAAAAGCCCTAGTGCAGCAAACTATAAAAAGGGAAATATTGGGCATACAGTGCTGTAAATAAGCGTCTCATCCAGCCCTGCCTGTTGTTCTTTCCCTGGGCTAGGAAAATCTTGGATAACTAGTTCAGGACCTTTGCTCTCATGGACCACCACTGCCCTTCTGAGCCAGTACAGTTAGGATCTTATTTTGACTGGAATTACTTGGTTGATGTGCCAGAAGCTAAGTGGGAGAAAGATCCCACTTGCTTCCTAGGGTCACAGCTCCTTGATCTCCGGCAGGCAGGACTCACTGGCTGCTCAGAGAGGTCATCATTCTTGGAGCAAGCGCTGGGGAAGCGATGGCACATGTCCTCCATCCCTTCCTCTCCCCCAACTCCATGTTGGCCATCATGAGCACATCTGGGGAGGAAACACAGAGTTAAAGGTTGTGGTTAGCCTCTTGGTCTAATCAAGGTGCCACCAGGATTAAACAACGTGTCTTCATGACACGATATTTCTCCGGCTAGTTGTCCAAGGGCTGCGCCTTATGTTTTGCCCACCTACAAAGCAGACCTTTTGTGACCTTCATAACTGGACTGTGTGTGGGCAGCTCAAAGATTTGCTAAGCATAAAAAGAAGATGCTCCAGAGTTTATTGATTTTGCATTTTATATGCTGCTACAGATCTCAGGCAGGGGGAGGAAAGAAGAACATGCTTTTACCAATGTAGTTCTACATACACGCATGTGTCCCAATACGTAACACTAGTGAACATACTGTGACTGTGATTCAGACCTAGTGATACTGGTACAAAGATGCTTTTCTCAGCATTATTCACTCGGTGGGGGTAAGCTGGAGTGTCTCTGAAACCAGTGTGTGGAGCCAGGATGGACTCACGCAGTGCTACATAAACTCTCCCTGAGGCACAAGGCACCAGAGGAACCGACGGGTGGCTTCAGAAGTCCCATCACTAAGGCAGGAGTTGGGGGTTAGGGCACTGACACTGATCTTGTGTTTCTGCCAACACTTCCCACATAATTCTGTCTACAATAAGGCTCTTGGTGGTATAAGAATGTCATAAAAATCCACATCTTAAATCACTTTGCTGTGATCTGGCTGTGGTCTGCCCTGTGAGCTACTTGTAGGATATGATGACCAAGACCCATGGTCCTGAAGGAGTGTAGTACATGGTGCTGCGGAAGGGCTGAGCCAGATGTCTCCTTGCACCATTACAGCCAGCCCCAAATCTGGCAGCAGAGGAACTCTGGGAGGGGCACGGAGGGACACTCCTCGTGTCTGTCCCACTGTGAGTCTGGACACAAGTGAACCATGTGGACCCCCACCCCCACCTTACCAGCGTGGCAGCAGCCAGGGCACACTGCTGGCAGGCAGAGACCTGGCTGGTAATCTGCTTAAACGTAGACCATAATAACATGAACTTAGAACTTTTGCAAATTATTAATAATGCAGGCTTCCCCCCTGCCTTGTGAGTGTGTAGTACAGAAAGGTGTACATTAAATTTAGCTTGTTCCTTGCAATTTGTGCTTCCCAGAGAGCAGCTACTACCTGTGGCACTTGGGACCCGAGATGCAGCCGAGAATCAGCTAGTCCAATAATTCACCTACACAATCCTACACAATCCGTCCCTGGAGGGAACGAAGCAGGCGCCTGAAGGCATGGGGGAATCTTCTATCTGTCTTCTGCACTGTTACGGCTTTTATCCAATTGCCTGACTTTTTACCACCCATAATGTGTTTTTCTTCCCAGCATGCCTAGAAGAAGCACTACATCTAGTTGCCCAAAGGGGAGTTGCTGTGGAGGCAGATGAAGTGACATGACCAAGGTCACCCAGGGCCTGTGTCAGAGAGAGGAGCTGAGCCTGGGGCTCTCCCGGCAGGGACTGAGTGTTACAACGTAGGCTTTGGATGTAATGCCAGGAGAAGGATTTCACGGTTGAAGAAGAGCCCGCTGTAAGTTCTGCCCTACCTCTGAAGCCACGGAGAACAGCAGGCCACCAGGAAACATATTTTATTTCCCAGGGCTTACCAGGAGAGGTATGGCATGCCCACAGCTGGACCAGATGTGCAGCTGATTCCTTCATTTGCCTTTTTGATTCCCATTCTCATTATCAGACCAGCCCTGCAAAATTGAGTTTTCTTGTTACTTCCCAGAAATGCCATTTTCCGATGATTGTTCTACTTCTAGCGTGGGTCAGACTGTCACAGTCAGGGGCTCCATTGCGGTCTGTAGGTGGATGAGGGAGGTGACGCAGGGCTGCAGCAGGGTGGCATGGCCAGGCACTGCCACCAGCACAGCAACAAGGCAGAAACTTTCAGGGTGTTCCCCAGAGAGTACTTCAGGAGCCATGAACCGAGGCAACTGCTTAAGCATGCGTTTCCACCAAGAAACTCTTCTAGAAAATCTGAAACTGAGCTTGAGCCAAAAGCACGGGAGATGATCTTGCCTCAAACGCTGTTAGAAGGAAACCTCTTTGCCCAAAATTTCTCTAGCTGTTTTTCTGCACTCCAGTAAACCTGGCTGTGGTCTCCACCCTGGAGATGACTTCATTTTGTTAGGTTTCTCAGCACAGGCTCTCTGTGCCTCAAAACCAATTGTTTGTGCTGCAGTTGGAAAATGTGTATCATCACAGTTGCCTTTTTTTTCCACTGCAGAGTAATTAATCGATATTTCTCATGGAGGGCAGTCAATTCTCATTACACTGGGCTTTCACAAAGCGGGTTTGGTTTTTTCACTGAAGTGGAATATCCAAGAGACACTTCATGCTCAGGCTGATGTCTTTGCTTCACACCCTTGCTTGCCCTGGGCTGTGAGAGTGCGAAGGCAGCACAGCAAATTCCACATTGCGGGAGGCAGCCACGGCTGCACAACTCTCTGCCAGTGTAAAAGGCATGAAGGTTTTCCTGCAAAGTTTTCCGTGCAGCTCTGTGCCATCTGCTGTGTGCCTGTGACACAGTGCCAAGGGCCAGGGAAGGAGCAAGGCAGAGTGCAGGCTGCAAGCCGCCAGCCTTTTGCTAATGCAAGACCACAACCCCGTGCCAGCTGTGGAATTGGGGTGGCACCTTCATCCCACTACGGGGTGGCTGAGGAGCACCATCCTGGCAGCGCTTACTGCGGTGCAGCGGCATAGGTAGAGTCTGCCCCTATAAATATATGATCCATCGTAATCTGATGGAGTGGGGGGAAGCGATGTGCACGCATGAGAACCAAGCGCTGAGTAGCACCAACAAAGCTGTGTCTGAGTCTTCCATTGGGCTCGTGAGTTCCTTCCTGACTCCGTGTATTTTACTCTACAATACAGTCCTGGAAGTCATTATTATTACAAAGAATCACTAATTCAATAACGCCACTATCCTGCATGAATAACATCCATACAATATTAATGCATTTCCCCACCCCCCTGTATTCATTGCAGAACACAAAAGGTTAAGAACACAAGGAGTCTTAAGGCAAGGACGCCGTTAACACGACAGTGACTGTTACCCATGCCTTGCTAACACTGAATTGAAGCTCTGGAAATTACGATTGCGATGCACAGTTTTGGATGCCATTCACAATAAAAAAAAAAAATGGCTAAAAGTTAAAACTTCAAACAGAAGTAGGAAAGCTGCCTGGCATTACATGATAACATGGCACTTTATTATCCCTCTTCAATTGTTTGACGTTTATGCCTCTGTTTAGCAAGTCTGTTCATTATCGTTCTCCAATTAACAGAGACTTTTTTCAGATTATTTTTATGAAATTCTCATTTAATTAGCAATACAGTTGAGCCTCAAATGGCAGTTTTAAAAATATCCTTCTACCAATCAAGCAGCCAAATGGTCTTTCTGAGATATTTGCAGAATTGTAAACCTTCGTTTCTCTGCTAATTATCCCCCTGCTTAGATGATGGGAATGTGAACACCTGACAATCGGGGGTTATTCACTGGACGCTTTCATTGCACACGGTGTGGAAAAATACAAATTTCACTTATTAAAACCATCTTGTGGGCTTTTTTTTTAAATAGAGAATGGGATTTATCAGACAATTTTCGGATTCTGCACAATAGACGGGGAATTAAAATAATGGATGACAAATAATAGAAAACAGGTGTGATAGGAGATGTCAGGCATTCTACAGGCACAGAGCAAAATGGGAGGAAATGCATTTATAGTACAATAAGAAAAGCAAAAAAATTTTTTAAAAATAAAATCAACAGTAAAATTTCAGTGAGTGGGTTTTCCTGCTATACAGCTGGAGACCATTATGGTATTTAGCAATAAATACACAAATAAGCTTAAAATGCATTTTTGCTGTATGTTCACAGGTATATGTAGTTTGGGTAGAAAAAAACCCCAGCCCTTAATCTGCCACTGAACGCCTTCCACATTCGCAAGGGAAGGTGGCAGCTTTCCAGGTCTCTGCTGCTCAGCCCTCTTGTTGCGCCGCGCTCTGTGCGATGCTGCTGCTCTCCAGCGCCTTGGGGTGGGTAAGCACATGCACCCATTGCAACGCGCCTGCTGCCCGTGGCCAGCGCCGCTGGCTCAGCAGGGGAGGGGTGGTTGTTGGCTGGGATCGCGGAAAACTAATGTTGCTATAGCAGAGGGTCATGGGGCAAAATACTACATTTCAGAAGGAAGGAAACATCTTCTGTTTCAGGTTTTATCACTGTTTCTAGCAGGAGATAACAAGACTTCTGCCCATGCCAGAGGTAGATTTTAGATGCTGTTGGTGCTACGCGCAATGCGAGGGGACAGCTGATTCAGCGGCTGTGAGTTTCCAGGGCTCCTGCTCTCATGGATGGATATCCAAGCAGTCCTCAGAAGCCCAGACAGGAAGGAAGAGGGGAACTGAGATACCAACACGGCCCTTTCCAATGGCTGAGACACTTCAGGTTTGCAAGACCCCACCAACTCCTCACCAGCTCTGAGAAGTGCTTCCAAGTCAGCATTTGGGGAGCAGGGAGAGAAGGCACTGATGCCTGCACCCCGGCTCTAAGGGGGAGTCACGAAATAGTCTGCTGCTGCAGCCAGATAAGTGGAGAGGATTCCTCCGAGAGTCACTTTGGATCTCCAGCTGCAGTACTACGTTGTTCGGAATCTCTATCAGTGCACTCGTAGTGCAACTGGAGAGTATGTCTGACATTGCCTCCAGTGACCTTTTCAATATAGTCCAAGTGCTGCGGAGCTGGTGTTTCAAGAGGAATTCAAATCGAATTTACTCAGGCAGAAAGGATTGGCCTGAGGATAGCCCTGCCACTTGCTTCGCATTTCTCCTTGTCATTCTCATGGAAATTGCAATTCTTTATGCATGATGCTTCTTCCCGTGCCACTGCAAATGTCTCCCTTCAAACAACAGGAACAGCCACGCTGTTTTGAACAGCGGGTCCCAGGTGGCCTGGCAGTGGCTGCGGGTGAAGGGGGTTTGCAGGTGCTGCTGGCGGCTACAGGAGTGGGAGGATGAAGGTGTGACCTTGAATGCACCCCGCTGAAAGGTCACAGCGTGGCCATGTGCACCGGCACCCCAAATCAGCTGCTGCGTGTCAAGGACCCACCATGGTGTTAAAAGATGCAGCTCCTTGGTCATGGGATATGGGAACAGCTGAAATCTGTGTAAGCTTCAGGTCCAGATAGAGAAATATATGGGAGAGAAATTAATTGAGGGCTCCGCAAGGCAAGAGCAGCCAAGGAGCAACGTCTTGGTGCGTAACACCAACGGCTCTGGCATGAGGTCTCTGCCCTTCTCGGGGCAAAGTGCATGTGGTTGGGAGGGGGAAACGTTGGGGTTTTTTCATGGGCTTTCCTGGCACAGTATGATTATTGCATACATGTTTGTATGAGGTGCTTTAAAATGTAATTTCTTTGATTAATTTGGTGTCTGTGTTTTCACTGTTTTGTTCTCTCCAATTTATGACAAAATTGAACAAAGTGGGTAACAAAATATAGCCCTGTCAGGCTCCTGTCTTCACGGATATAAAGAAAAATGTGAAACTGTCAGGCACACAAATGTGCCAAACCCCAAGGAAAATTATTACATTCTGCTTGACATTTACTTTAATTTTACAAAATTCTGTAATACCATTATAAATAATAATAATAAAAGGCGGCATGGAAATATTGTTAAGTGTATTTATTTTCATTTGCTGGCTTTGTGATTTATGGGTTTGTTTTATTTTATTTTTTCCCTCTCTCCACATCAGAAGAGAGAGTGAGCACCTTGAGCTCCAGCGCTGCCGCCTGCCTGTCTGCGGGCCAGGGGGACAGAGCAGCTGAAGTTGGGTCATCCATGGAAACGAGCCCTGCTCGTAAGGATGTGGGGAAGTGACGGGATGTCTCTGCTTTCAAAAACTCTACAAGTCTTTTGTTGAACCCCTGTGAAGTGCTCTGTAAGGGGACAGGTAACTGGGTCAGGTCCATAACTGCTAATACCAAGCCAAGAAAGTTGGTTTATACCAGCTAAGGGTCTAACTGGGGGTGATCTGGTGGTGCTGGGTGGGAATGGGAGACAGACACCCAAAATAAGTGTGGGAAGTAGGCGGTCTAACCCAAAGACTCATAGTGAAAGTAGAGAGTTGAGCCTGGAGAAAAAACCACAAGAGGGTGGAAGCTGGCAGCACTCCACTTCCAAGAATGGGATGGATGAGCAAAGGCTTTTTGAAAAAAATACACATGGGTGATGCTGAGGGCCCAATCCTGCCTACCCTGCTGGTGTGAGCATTGCCATTCGACCCTTTCCATGAGGTCAGGGCCACCTCATCCTTGAAGCTTCTACGAAGAAACCCCGTAGCACACAGTTTTTAATCGAGAGCTCTTCAGTCTTGCTTACTAGAGCTCCAAAGGCCATTAGGGCTTGTTCTCCCAACTCACTTAATTGGTTCTGAAAATCCCATGGTCTCCTCCCTGCCAAGTCTCAAAGTAGAGTCACACACAAAAGGAAATGGGAGAAGAAAACCACTTCAAGGCATCAAGGTGACTTCTCCTCTGACAGATGAAGGCAAAGAAAAGTGTATGAAAATAATTGATGGGATTTAGCAAATGGAGCTGGCATCATTTACATACTGAACTGACAGCATGCGCCATTTACAGGCCCTTTGCACTATAAATAATGCCTTATAGTGACACAAAAAAGCCCTATTTATCTTGGAAGTTAAAAAGGCACCATCCGAGTGGACAAACCGCTTCTGGAGTCCCCAAGAAATTGTTTATCTAGGAGACTGTGCTTTAGATAAAGTTGTATAACCTGGCTGATACAGGCATGGCTCCGTAGCCAGTGAACTGTGGCACTCCAGTGATTTCCAGCCCCCGTTCCTGATCCCTGCGGAGGGTCCCCCAGGGGCTGGTGCACCGCCTGGGACACAGCTCTAACCCATGGGCCCCTGCAGTCTAGAAACCTCAGAGGGCTTTGAGTGGCCAATATCTGCCACCTTTCCCCTCGGCATCCCTGTTATTTCTCATTTCCAAGGTGTTTGGGTCTCCTTAACAGCCTCCAGCTGGGCTGGGCTGGGGGGTGAGTGCTCCCAGCTGCTCCCCACCACCATCCCCCTGCTCACAACCCCCACCCTCACTTTGGTTAAAACAAGCTCGCTATCAGTAGCTGCACTGTGGTGACCTGGCTTGTTTGGCCAAGTGGGTTAGGGGGTGCTCTGTGCAGCTGCGATGTCCAGGGGAGGTGCCTCTGAACAGGTGAGGCTGGTGACCTCTGCAGCCAAGCAAGGATGCAGGGACAAGTTCTGGTACAGCTCCTGCACAGCTGGTACCCGATGGAAGGTGCACAATGGCCATTGCAGCACACAGGAGTTTGTCACAGTGTCAGTGCTCTAAGTCCCAGGTAAGCCCTGATGTCCTTGGATCACTGAGCTGGTGGGAACAGGCCTTGTTGAGGGGTTGGATGCTCCTAGAGGGAAAAGCTTTTCTGTTTTGTGAGAGGTTTTGGAGAGCTTGAGTCTTCCTTCTAGCTTGCAAGGCTCAATTTGTTCCACCCGTGAGGGATGGCCGAGGTGGGCACTAAACCCCACAGCAACATGGAGGCTGTAGTCACCCAAACCAGGTAAGGAGGGTCATCCCTGGGGTCTCCAGGAGCACGGCTGTGCTGCCAAGGGCCATGCCAGTTCAACGGCCACCAAACCGGGACCCCTCAGTGCATGTACTCGAGTGAGCAGTGCTGCTCCCGCACACAGCCCTCATCCATCTCCTGGCCTCTGTGGCCACCTCGGCCTCTCGGCTCCCTGCTCCGCCAGCATGCAGCCTTCCGCGCAGGCCGCTCTGCTGCAAGGCCCTTCTGGGAAGCGAAACCTGCCGCCTGCTCAGGAAAAGGCGTTATAATGGGCAGCTACCTAGGGAGGAAGATGGATCACCGAGTCAGAAATCAATCGAGAGGTTGTGATGGCATCATAAATCAGGGGATGCTGAGCGTTAAAAGAAACCCAACGCTTGATTTATAACTTGGCACAAGCCATTTGTCGCCAGCCAAGATTTTCGGAAAGAGAAACATTTTTGTAAGCTTAATTTAACATTATTTTTTTCCACTGTAATAAGCATTTCTGTAGGCTTTATTTTTCTTCCCCCACAGATAAAATTCAATGTGCAGATAAAAGCAGCCAAAGGGCATCCGAAGATTTTGTTTCACTTTGAAACACTTGATGGGTTTGAGCTCTCTTTTCCCTAATCCAGGCTCATTCCTCTCTGAGCCTCGACTCCTTCCCAATGTCTTTTAATATCAAGTCTCACTGGGAGTCAGAGGCTTTTGCTGGTAGATGGCTGGTGCAAATCCAACTCATGCTGCTGAAAAGTATTATCAGTCAATCACTACTCTGTTGCTTATGTGAAGCTCGTTTTGGTACCAACAGCAGGTAGACAGCTGCTTCACCTAAACCTGCCTCTGCCCTCCCCATTAGCTGTGGGGCTGGAGGTGGCTGCAGGAGAGACTGAGCAATTAGCTGCAATAGGAAGTGTGATGGGATTTTACGCCCGAGCCGCAGTGACTCAATGGAAGAGATGGGTTTGTGCTGCTGCTGCCCAGTGCTGTGCCTGGGAGCCTGCAGTCCCTAATGCACTGGACTGGCTCATCTGTCCCTGCATCCCAGCATCTCCTCTGTTATGCTGCCAGACGGTGCGTAAGCAGCCATTAACATTTTTTTTTTTTTTTTTTTTTTTTTTTAATGAAGGGAAGTATTATTCTGGTGTGTGATTTTTTTGATAATTTAAAACTAAGCATCTGCTTAATTCTAGAGTGCTCTGAGCAACAGTGAAACTTGGTGAAACATCAACAATGCTGTTCCCAAAGTACTTACCTTTTTACCATAATTTTTTAATTAGTTGGATTTTGGAACGGATCGCTTTGGGTGCTTTAAACCAAGGTGGGCAGGCACAAGAGATGGGGGCTGCTCTAGAGTTTTCTGTTTGCACTGGTGATGTTGTGCTTATACAGGTCATATGTTGGGTGTGTGCTCCTGGCTGAAGTGACCAGACATGTCCCCTGCTGCTTGTCGGTATTTCTGGGAGGCCGTGAGAGGCTGAGGACTGCCCATGGTGGCAATGGGGGCTCCGAGAGGTGTGCTGGTTGCTGCCAGTGCTGCTGGGAAGGGCTCGTGGGAAGCTGCAAGGAGCCCACCAGCACCACCGCTGCTGACGTGCAGAACCAGTATTAACATGGTTACACGACCTACAACAGGAATGCCCAGGACCAGCAGGTGCTGGTCCTGGGCGTTCCCGTTGTAGGTCATGTATCCATGTTATTACTATCAAAAGGTGCTTGCAGAAGCTCAGCCCTGACAGAAAAGCACCATTTTCAGCTCCTCGAGGAAGAGCTGAGCTGAGGAGGCCATGACAAGGGGGTTGGGTTTGAAGTAGGAGAAAGCTCTTGCTCTGGGTCCCCCTCTGAGTGTTTTCTCCATCATTTTGACTTTCTCTAATTCAGTCCAGACTTGCTGAGAAATCTGCAGACCTCAGGGAAGGTCTTTGGCAAAGCTGATGTGCATTTTGCCTGGTTTCAGTTTTCACATGAAAAAACACCTAGCCCCCTAATCTACGTGGTTCTCCTTTCAGCTAAGTTAAAGTAACAACCAATTTGTACAGGCCAGGGCCACAGGATCGCTCCACAGCACTTTTGTTGGCACTGTTTGTCCATTTGACAAGCATATAATTGTGCTTCTTAAT
This sequence comes from Falco punctatus, assembly GCF_963210335.1. Taxonomy (NCBI): domain Eukaryota; kingdom Metazoa; phylum Chordata; class Aves; order Falconiformes; family Falconidae; genus Falco; species Falco punctatus. Next base: position 103,004,251 of record NC_137580.1, on the reverse strand, counting down.
TAGAAGTATTTGTCAGTGCAAAGCATCATACCTGAGGCTGTGGTAGGCACAGACCCAGCCGTGTGACTTGTCACAGCCCAGGATCCACCCCAGGCCATGAAAAGATAAAAAGCAACAGCCTTTTTATCTGCGAAAGGGTTAAAAAGTGGCGCTCACCTGGTCCCCTTCTCTCCATGGGAGGGTCTGGTTAATATTAATAATAATAGCAATAATAATAACAGCAATAATAATAATATGCTTATGGTGATGCATAAGGCCAAGGAGGTCTCCCATGTGCTTGGCAATTGCTGTCACATTCCCGGTGAAGGTAGATTTAGCAGAGGTCTGTGGTGATGGTGTTCAGAGCTCCTCTGGCAGCAGAGGCCTGAAGCAAGATCAGGACAACCAGAGCATCCAACACAGGCTTGCAAAGAGGTTCTGAATGCAGGGTTTAGCCATGCACCACTGCCTGCTCCACTGAGACGGTCTGTGGCAAACTCCTTGCCTGCTGGGTATGTAGGGCGAGGTGCTCTCGCTCTGGCAGCTGCAAGCTGCCCGTTCCTGTGTGGGATGAGTAAGGCTGACCCAGAGCAGGTCATGTGAGACCCCCCCAGGAGCTGGTGGGGGTCCCCAGTCCCAGCTCCCTGCACACATCTCCCATGCCTTGGTCCCCTCTGCCTCTGGGGATGCCCTTTCCCAGCAGCACAGGGCTTTCATTTCTGCTGATACCGATCGAAGGTCAAAGGGCTTCTGTGTCCCTCCCAAACCCAAGTCCTTCCCTTCTCCAGAAAAAGCCTTTTGAAGAAAAAGGTGGTTTCTTGGTGCTGCAGAGGAGCATTGTCCCACACCGGAGAAGCGGTCCACCCAGAGCCGGTGCCTTGCTTCCCTCCCATTTTGTGACCTCCCCAGGCCAGCGGGAAGGAGTTGCGCACAATGGCAGCCTGACTTGCTGCGATGGCGCTTGGCAGCTTCGGACTTGGTGGGCTCCGATTTCATTGTAAAGACCCCTTCTGCCACCCCTTGTAATTGAAAGGCAAGCTTGTAGTACAGCAAGGATCCTAAATGGGTCAGACCAGCAGGCGGGCTCCAAAACAAACATCATTAACGCCAAACCGCTGAACCATACAGCGCAAGCTGACAGTGCCTCTTTTGCCTGCTGACTTGACCACACAGATGCCATCGTCTTAAAGAAACAGCCGGGGCTGCTTGTGCGGGGGCTGCCGGCAGCTACAGGGGAGGGCAGGGGGCGATGGCAGTGGACAGGCAAAGGCAAAGGTCCCCGCTGGGCACGACGGAGGGCTGAGGGGCAGGGAACCCTCTGCAGAGCTGCAGTGGGGGGCTCAGCGCGGCCGGCGTTGCTCCAGTTGGGAGCAGAGGAGGTTGAGGGGTGAACTCCTTGTGCTCTGCAGCTTCCCAAGGAGGGGACGTACAGAGGGAGGTGCTGAGCTCTTCTCCTGGTACCCAGTGACAGGACACATGGGAATGGTTCAAAGCTGCACCAGGGAGGTTTAGACTGGATGTAAGGAAGCATTTCTTTACCAAGAGGGGGGTCAAACACTGGAACGGGCTTCCTAGAGAGATGGTCGATGCCCCCAGCCTGTCAGTGCTTAAGAGACATTTGAACGATGCCCTTAATGTGCTTTAACCTTTGGCCAGCCCTGAAGTGGTCAGGCAGTTGGACTAGATGATCACTGCAGGTCCCTGTCAACTGAAAATGTCTGCTCTCCTCGGTTCTCTCTGCGGCTGAGCTTCCCTCTGTGCCACTCTGAGTGCTGCAGTAGTTGACCCTGCTTTAGGCTTTGGGTTTTGGGGTAATTTATTTTTTTTTTCTTTAGCTAGACCAAAAAGAAGAGCATGGCAGAGCCACACCAGCTGCTTTACTCCCCATTTTTTTGGTGCATCTACATGACTTTGCATTTGGTTGTTCTGGTTGGCCTCTCCCGGAGGGATGTGCACCTGGGTCCTCCTGCTCCACAGCCTGGGCTGTGGGTGCAGCGCTGTGCCAGCGAGTATGTCCATCCCCCAGCAAGAAGAAATAAAAAAAATATGAAACTCAAATATCCTCCACTTACAAATGGTGCCTATGGTCCATTTAGTTTCATATACACAAAGTAATATCGTTCATAGGCAAAATCCCGGGAGCCTCCCAGAATACAGAGAGGATCGGTGTTGCTTAGTTACCAGCGGTACACTGGCATGCTGAGATAAATCAATACAGCTCCAAATATTAAAGCCTTTAAAATAAAATCAAAGCCGTGTCCATAATCCCCAATGCTTCCCCTTTACCTTCGAACAAACATGGCATCGTGCTGGAGCTGTGCAGGAGGCAGCCAAGGAGCTGGTTACTGCGCAGGCTGCTGCTTCTCCTTTTCTTTCATTCTTTTTCCTTTCTCTCAATTAAAAGCAGAGAACAGGCTGTGCCATCCCAAAGGAGAGAGTGGGATGGAGGGGAGGGGATGGTCCACCAGAGCTGTGTAGCAGACATGGAGGTGAGAGCGACTTCTTGCTTCTCCCCAGCTGCGTATCATGTTTATTTACTGCTCCAAGCTGTGACACTCGTGAATCCCTTTGAAAGCCCGGCTTTCCTGCCAGAGCGTGTGGTCACCCTTGGACAGATGCGTAGCAGTAGCAGCTCTTGCCTTCTGGGGCCTTGCAAGGTTGACCCTCGGCAAGATGCTCCGGGCTAGACTTGAAAGAAAGGACCACAGAGCCCTGAGCAGAGTCACAGCATGTCCTGATAGTCGGTGCTACCTCTGCTGAGAAATGGGGGGCAGAAATGGCTATAAAGGGTACCAGAGCAGGTGCTGCCCCCCCCCCCCCCCCCAGCGAAGCGTCCTGGCTGCCAGGACCACAGGTCCCTGTTGGCCCTGGGGCGGGCGGGCGAGTGCTGGGGTGGCAGATGCTGCCAGGTGTCAGTGTGGGTGGGAATGTGTCGTCCTTGGGGAGGCAGGTATGGAAGTTGGTAACTTCAAGTGTTTAAGTCCTGCTCTTAATTAAGTAGGAAAATAATAAAGTCATGTCCCAAAGATTGAAAGAGAACAAGTAAAGCACAGGAAAGAAATAACCCTCTTTGGCTCATTTACTAGAATGAATAAAATCGGTAGGAAATGGTGATTGACCTAACTTGTTTATATAAATTAATTTGCTGAGGCTGATTTTTCTCACGGACACGGAATGGCATGGGAAGGTCCTGCTCCGGAGTCAAATGTTGGCAATGGCTTACACCCACAGGAGTGGGGTAGGCTGCCAGGATCAGGTCTCTGGGCTTGGTAATCCTGCAGAACTGGAGCTGAGGTTCTGAAATGCAAATTTAAAGCAAACTGGAGACCTTGGTGCATGGGCACAGTGCTGAGATAAGTCACTTACTGGCACCTGAGAGTGGGTTAAGCTGTCTATATAGACACAACCCTCAGAATTTGTATGACAGTAATACCTAGAGAAATCTGCCAGGATTAGATCACTTATATTAGATTTGGTAGACGTGCACGTACAGCCTCCTCTCCCAAAAGATTGTAATGTAAGTAGACAAGTCAAAATAGTGGTGAGAAAAAAGGCTGTAACCTTACTCCAGCTTGTAGAAGGCAAACTAGAGCACAGCGAGGTTTACTTGCTTGCCCACAGGGACAAAAAAAACATGTAGCGGAGCTGGGGATTTTCTAAATTCCAGCCCCAGAGTGTGGTGGAAGTGCCAGCACTGTTTGGGGATGCTGAGTTATCATTTGCTGGCACTGATTCTGTGCTCCCAGGAGCTCTGGGCTGAGCCAGCTCAGGACACAGTGCCAGCCCTCGCAGGCAGCGTGGTGGTACTGGTGCTCACGGGACCTGCCGGAGCCGGTGCCATTCTCCAGCAGCTTCACGGCTCTGGTGAGAACATGTTGGTGCTCCCCAATGGAGGTGGGGCTGTGAATCCTGCCCCCTCCGTGGGCTCCCTGCCTGCAGCAGCTCGCAGATCAAATGTTCACCAGGGCTTGTGGTAATGCGGTGGGGCAAGTGTCCCTGATGGGGGAAGAGGCATGTCTGGAGGGTGATTTGGAGGTGTCTGCTGTGGTTCATGTTCCAATCTGCCCACACCCAGGAGGCAATCTCACCCCACCGCTGGGAACAGAGAGCTGGGATGCTCGATCTCCCCGGGCTCACTGTCAGGGGTGAACCGCCACCACTGTGCCTTGGTGGCCCAGCTGTGATGGGCAATGGCCGGGCCTCGTGGGGTGCTCCTACATGAGCCACACTCCTGATGAGCTGCTAGAAGTTGAGCTCTGGCAGGTTTCCAGGCTCACGAGGAAAAGCTCATGCTTTCATCGCGCCTCTCTTCCTCCCAGGGCTCTGGGAGATCACAGGCAATCAGGAGAGTCTTAGCAGGAGGGAAATAGCACTGAATGAGGGTTTTTTTTCCCTACTGTGCCTCAGCATCTCCCTGTACTTTACTTGGAGCAAACAGCCCAGCAGCACCTCCAGCCACGAGGTATCTCTGTCTTTCTGAAGGGGATGCTGGGACGTTCCTCAGCCATCCCGAAGGATTTGTATTATCGAGCCACCAAGAGGAGAGGGAGGGATGAGACCCCGAAAAGCCTTGGTTCAGTGGGGTAGTCCCCTCCTGCGTGATATCCCTGTCCTTCCTTTGTTTCCCCTCTGTGAAATGGGATATGCAGAGTTGCCAGATTCTTGTGGTTTTCACCAGCCCTATGGCTGCTTGGAAAGCATGGGAGGGGGTGGGGTTCAAGAGGTTCTCAAAAACAATCTCCCCTTTGTTTTCCTTTCTACTAAAAAATACTAGAAAGTCAGAAAATTGGCAGTCCCTGGCTATAATCCACACCAGCTGACTTTTGGCGGATAAACTTTGCCCTTCCACCTTTTCCCCACGTCGAACAGAGCAGCACACACCTCTTAGAAGAAACCAGATCATTACAATACATAGCTTGTGCGGCACTAAAAGGAAAGGAGAAGCAATAAAATGCACAGGCGTGCACAGCCCGCCACGTTATGATCCTTGTTCCAAGGGAAGGATATCATGTACATTTTAATTGATTTGGTTGAGTTATTGTTAAGTCTCAAGAGGCCTTTTCTTTTTCCTTTTTACCTGCTCCATGAAAAGCCACTCCGGCGGAGGCCTCTTTGGAGAGGATCGCCAGGCAGAAGAACTCAGAGGATGGTTGTCCAAACCGAGGTGAGAAAACACATTTGCACCGAGAGCAGCCAGCTTACATTCACAGGCAGCAGCGTGGGATGCAACAGAGAAACGATTACAGGCTGATAAAGACAGATGTAAGACATAAACAGCTGAAATTTGACTTAAATATTTATAAGAACCCAGGGCTCTTTTACAAATGTTATGTTTGGGAAGGAGATAGAGTGATTTATAGCTGCTGCTCGCACCACTCGCTCTGCTTTTGTCGCTCTCTGCTCTGAACTAACCTGGTTGTTCTGCAGGCAAGGTGCAACTTTCAGGTCATGTAAACATTGCACAGCGGCGTGGTGCTGTCCCGGGGCGGCCATGGTGTGAGCATCTCCAAGCCCCTCCGCTCTCCCAGCACAGGATGGTCCTGTGGCGTACCAGCACCGCGGGGCTGGGCCTGTGCTGGGGCTGGGGAAGGTTTGCGCTGTGTTCCACCAGGAGCCTTGGCTGTTTGCCAGCAGCATGCTGAGCTCCGTGCTGCTGCCACTGTGGTGGGGCTGTTGCTGGAGGTCGGGAAGGTACCTCCATCCCACCCAAACCACCCTCTCCTTGTGCATCCTGCTAAAACCTGGGGCAGCTGTGGTGTAAGCGTTACAATTTAGCTTTCCACGGCTCATTTCTTCCAGCCGGTGTAAGAAGAGTCTTGACCCTGATGCTGCAGATGGGGCAGGAGCCGAGGAGGTGGAGCTGGTGGCACCAGGACCGAGCGGCGTGGTGGGAATGGGTGGTTTTGGCAGAAGGGAGCAAAGGGTTGGTGGGGGGCAAAAAAGCTGGGGGGGACAGGATTGGGCTCTGCAAGCTGGGCATGAGGAGCAGAGCCAGGTGGGGTGAGGGGGCTGGTGGGGACCAGGACTTGCTCATTCCTGCAGCCCTGCGCCTGTTCGCCTCGCATGACATTGCCACCGATGGCAAAGCCAGCGAAACCCCGTGGGCAGAGACTGGGGCACCAGGGTTTGTCCTCGGGGGCTGCAGAGTCCCCACGCCTCGGGCTGAGCAAGGCTGTATCCCCACGGCCCTGCCGGGGGTGACCTCCAAAGACAAAAGCTCCCACTTGCTAAACAGAGGAGAAAGAGCTGCTGTGATTAATTATTAATGAAATCTCACACACAGCATTAAAGACACGGGCAATTCTTTTTGGCAAGTGTAATGAAAAAATTAATTGAATAATCATTCCATGTAAATAGATTTAGATAAGCTTCCTTTTTTTTTTTTTTTAACTCCCCTCCCTCCTTCTCTCCCCCTCCTCACACCTTCCACTTTTCAGTAGAGGAAACACTGTGATTTATTGCTTGGAATATTGTTATAATTCAGAGCATTCTGTGGTGAGCGGTGGCCGTACTGGCTGGGGCCACCAAGTCCCTTGGTTGCAGAGAGTCTTATTTAGGGGATGCATAGTGGCATGAGGAAAAAAACCCCAACAACCCACCAAAACCCAACACTGTTAAAATCTACTGCTATTAAAAACACTTTAAAAGAAACTGAAATGAATGATTTACAGGGTGTCAGTTTATTCATGGTTTGGAGGACCTGATCCTGTTAATGTCCGTGAGTCCTTCCAGTCTTTAGGGAGGTGTTCCCTGGTGGGGGTCCCCAGCAGCGTTAGGAGCCCAGGCCCTGGCTGAGTCAGGGACCGTGTGGCTGAGGAACAACCCCTGCCCTGTCGCAATGATTTGGCATTTGCTAGATGCATTTCTTGCAGTTACTGTTCTTTGATGCTGCTCAGGTGCCTGCAGCTTCACGTCTGGAACACTCATGCCGGGGGGGAAGCGTGCAAGCCTCCCAGGTTTTCTTTTCTCTCTTTCTTTTAGGGAGGTTTAATTTTTTTGCAAGGAGCGAGCCTGTATGTGACTCTCAGACAGGGCTGGGCATCCCCGTGAGTTCCTTGGGAGCTCCACTGCTGAGAGCCGTGGGGAGGGATGTGGGGCAGCCAGGGTCAGTGCAGCCCCCCCAGTGGGGACCCAAGACCCAGGCAGAGGGCAGGACCAGGACACTGACCTCCTCCCGACCGCCAGCCATCTGCTGCGGAACTGGTGAAGACCCCCAGTTCTGTGCCGTGCTCTGGTTCCCACCCTGCCCCGCTGCCAGGCTGGGCGCTAGCAGCATCACTCCGGCTTTTTCCCTCTTCTGTGCTTCAGTGAAAAAACATCTTCCATCAAATTTAATCTTGGAGTTTCTTCTTTGGGGTCTACAGCTCTCACTGCCCAACATGAAGTATTTATAAAGGTAGAAACCTTTTTTTGCCTGTACCCATGAAACTTCAGTTCCCATTACTCTGCCAAGTGACATCACTTAAGAAAGAACCAGGAGGGAATATCTTTTCATAGGAATTTCCTATGGCTTTTACAATTAACAATCAAAAATACACACCAAAATAGCCAACTCCCCAACCCACCATTCTTCCCTCCCCTGTAGGGTCCTGAGCGCTCACAGATGCCAGCAGGATCGCAGCCGAACCGCAGGGAAGGGAAAGGATTTGGAACCAGCCTGTGCTGAGCCTGTTCAGCACCACCACCGGTTCAGCAGGACACATCCACCTTCTGTACTTTGAGGTTTTAAATGGCCCCATTCTTTGAGCCGTTCTCTGCCCTGTATTTAAGATGATGTGGACCAGTTTTAACTCTAACTCTGCAGACTTCCCAGGAGTGGTATCATGATATGTATTCCCAGGAGTCTTATCACAGTTTGACCCTGTGTCAGTTTTGGCTCCCCGTCTCGCCTGACAGTGAGTTTCCAGCTTTCTTGTTGTTCCCTGCAGTTACAATTAACTTCAAACAGTGCCTTATCATTAAATCAACCTACATTGAACCAGGAACCAGGCAGTTGCCTTAAAGAGAGACTGCTCTTACTCTTCTTCTGCACTTGCTGCTGCATTGCTCCGTCTGGACAAAAAAAAAAAAAAAAAAAAGAGAAAAAGAGGGAAAACCACAAATTATCTGTTGAAATGAAGCGAGTGCCTTGTTGCTGCTTGCCATGCCTGGAGTTGCTGAGTTTCTTTGGCTTTAAATGACATCTGAGTATGTACCTGTCCCCTGAAATGACAGAAGTGCTCAGCTTATGGTTACCTTGGGATCTGACTGAGCTACATTTTGCAGCCTGTGGACCTGCGGCAGCTCTGTTGGGTGTCCGAGATCAGCAACAGGAGCTGGTTGTTTCCCAAGCTTGATTTACAGGTCTGGCAAAATACCTATAACTCTCCTCTGGGGTATTGATTTCAATTGCCAGATACACATACAATTGTAACATTCATAACCTTAGTCAAATGGCAATATTTAAGATTGAAACTCATTTGTGCTAAAATGCATGCGTGCACCCCTGCCCCCCCCCAAAAAAAAAAAAGCGATCTGCTGAGTTGTAAAAGAAGTTGCTTTGAGAGTTTGTGCAGCCCCATCGCTCAGCCGGAGTTAATGAGTGGTTGCCATCTTCCTCATCAACTTCATTTTTCACAGGTTTATAACCTGGGTCTTCTATTTGCAGTGGGCTGAAGCCAGACCTGTCCTTCCCTCATCTTACATGATCCAGTCTAAAACCAGCAGAACTTGGTTGCTGGGGGTCCGTCCCCTGCCTCAAACACTGCCGGTGTCCCCTCCTTACCTCGGCAGTCCCAGGCTCGTCACCTGCTGGAATTTGGCTCGGATGCCTGTGGCAGGGGGTAAGAGGTCCTTGGCCCACAACAAACCCACTTTGTCTGCTGGGGCTGGTGCTCACTGGTGCCCAAGGGCGATCCCCTTCCCACGAGCAAAGTCCTGGGGTTTTGTTCCAGTTATACCAGTAACTCCAGATGAAAACCAGCAGAAACAAACCAGTATAAGACAGGGTCAAAGGCAAGATGACAGTCTACTCCTAACAGATACTGCTGGGTTTTTCCACTGATGTTTTTTTATTGCCCTCTCTTATAAATCAGGTCTTTCATGGTTTTTAAGGTTCTGTTCCATGTGGTTACCCTCTGTTGAAGTGTTCATTATCAAGTTTCAGGGCTCTATTTAAACTTTTAATTAAAAAAAAAAAAGAGAGAAGTAAGCTATAAACAATATAACATTGTTCTTCTTTCTTTTTTCTTTCTTTCCTTCTTTTTTCTTTCTTTCCTTCTTTTTTCTTCCTTTCTTTCTTTCCTTCTTTTTTCTTTCTTTCTTTCTTTCTTTCTTTCTTTCTTTCTTTCTTTCTTTCTTTCTTTCTTTCTTTCTTTCTTTTTCTTTTTTCTTTCCTTTCTTTCCTTCCCTTCTTTCCCTTCTTTCCTTTTTTTCTTTCCTTTCTTTCCTTCACTTCTTTCCCTTCTTTCCTTTTTTTCTTTCTTTCCTTTCTTTCCTTCCCTTCTTTCCTTTCTTTCTTTCCTTTCTTTCCTTTTCCACTCCCCCACCCCACCTCCCCTCTGCAAAAGAGCCAGCTGAGCCTAATACCTGTCTTCTGTATGGCCTGGCAGTAGTTCAGGGCTGCTCTTATTTGGTTTATAGGGAATTTGGCCACCTCCCAACTTTTTATATTGGCCACCTTCAGCTTCAGCCCACCCAAGCCTTCCAGCACGTGCAGCGCAGGCGCGGGCAGGCCAAGCTGGGTACACGTGCATCCCCGCAGCAGACAGATGCCTTCGAGGCTCGAGTCTTGCACATCCCCATGAAAGGATCATGGGAAAGGAGCGTTATGTGGGGAAATGGAAAGCTTTGAAGGGTATCTGCTGCACAAAGCCTTTTTCTCATGGCAGGGATGACCCTCTCCATGTCAGTGTTGTTCCTAGCTCCTTTTCCTGAATGGCCCTTACAGACAACACCCAAAATCTTGGCAATCCTTTCAAAAGCTCTCCACTCCCACCTGCACCACCGAAAAGAGCTTTTTGGTTTGGAAAGAGGTTAGAGCTGCCATCATCATCTAGACATGGCTGGAAGGGCTTGGGGGTTCTTCTCACATCCAGGTTTCAAATGGTCAGGTCCTGCCAAGTGAGCTCACGGGCTGGTTACAAAATGCCAGAGGGGGATTAGATCAACTTCTTTCTATGAATCTGGGCCAGGTGGATTTTGCTTTCTCCCAGTATCGCCAGGCCTCAAGCTTTGGATCTGTGGCACACATTGTGTCTCTAAATGCATGTTGTTAAATGGGTTACTTGAGTTTCTGTGTTTCTATTTTCTCTGTCATAAAATAAGTATATTGGCCCATCTCGCAGGGTTGTGCTGTGGAAGATTGATTAAAATCTTCACATAAAAAGCACTAGACTTGCACAAAGTGTTTTTGCGAAGGCAGTAAGAACTGGCTCCTTACCTGGCCAAAAGCTCTTTTGCTTTGTTGGAGTCAGTGGATTTGTCATTTAAAAAATAAAAACACCAAAAAATGCTGAGTCTGAGGTGAGTGTGTGAAACTCCTTGGGATGAGCGGGGGGAAGCGGGGCTGCAGGCGCGTCTCCCCGCCTCAGTCCTTCCCGAAGCCCTGCGCCGTGAGCCACGCGCTTTCCTGAGAGCCTGCAAGGTGAGGCAAAGGATGCCGCGTCTGAAATGCTGTGTCATTTTTCAAAGGTTGTTTATTTAGCAGACATCTGCCTCCGATATAATTAATGTCACCCTCTGCCAGCGCTTCTGCAGAGGACAGGGCACCGTGGCGTGCTGGGGAGGCGGTGAGTTGGGAGTGTCAGGACATGGGAGTGAATAACGAAACGAGTGGGTCATTCTTCATCCCGCATGGGGTCTGCGGGAGGTGCTGAGCTCCACCAGCAGCACCGTGCCCCATGTGTGTGGCTGTCATTGCCTTCTCACAGCGTTCTCCCAAAGAAGAACAACAGTTCAGGATGGGAGATGAAGCGCAGACACTGCTCCAAGGGAAAAGCTGGAAAAGTCCATCCCAGTAAGGGTGAGGAGGACCTTGGATCATCTCACATTGGCTCTCCTGTAGCTCCAGTCATTTCCAGAGTCCCTCCAGCTCTGCAGCCCTCTGCTGCTTCATGTGAGAGAAACCAGGATGGGCTCAGTACACCAATGTGAAGCGTTGGTGCTGCAGACATGGGCAACTTGAGCTGCCGCTGCTGTTGACCTTGACCAAATAACAGTGCTCTGCTCTGGTGAGCTGGCAGGAGGTGCTGCAGGGCTCACGGCTCCGCAGCCTGCTCCCAAGGAGCCTTACGAGATCTGGGGGAAGCGTTGGTGTGTTTTGTGCCATAGAAGTGGAACTTGACAGCCAAAGGTGGCTGAGGTGGTTCTGGCAGTGGGCAAAGCTCAGGTCACCTTTACGGGCTGACAGACAGGTGAGGGAGAAGTAAAAACATCAAAGCTGTGGTTGCATGATGCATCCCTGTCCTCTCTCTGTGTCATTTCTTTGTTTGTAGTGTTTAGCAGCTCTATACTGAATTTGGCAGAACTTCCCTCATCCATCTCTGCAGGCTCTGTTGGGCAGTTTGGCAACTTATTTTCTGTTTTCCTTTGGGGTTTTCTATTTTGTCTTGGGCTTCCCAAGGTCTGTAATTCTTTGCAGGAAAGTAGAGTGGTTGGTACCTTGCAAACACAGCTCAGAGGGGTCTCACAGGTGTCTCTGTGCAGAGCTGCCGGGTGCAGCAAGAGGGACACAATATTCCATCTCCATTGATTCCTGAAGGGCCGTCTTCACTGATGGGAGAAGTTCAGCTTCAAATTAGTCCAGACTTAGATCAATGGGGTAAGATCAACAAGTTCAGGATAAACCATCCTGAAACAACGACAGACTGGTTCATTGTACAACAAGATGAGCTTGTTTTGGCTGCCAGAGGTGTGGGAGTAAGGGAGGTGCTGTGGGTTTTGGGATGGACATGGTGGGATGCCCCTGGATTTGGCCAGGAATGTTGGACCAAAGAGCTGTCATGGATGGGACAGGCTGGTTTTGGATGGGGTCTCATGCCAAGGCTCCGCATCTTGGCTTCAGGTGCCCAAGAGTGTATCTACAGTATGAATGTCCTTCCTGGAGGTATTTCTGTGGATGTGGGAGAAGGACCAATCGAGTTCATTATGGGGGATTATAGCTATTAATGTAGGTTGCCATGGTGAGTAATTAAAATCTTCCCACACGTCCCATTCCTGCACCACAGCAGGTGCCCTGCACAGCAGATGTTTTGCACACCGCATGCACAGGAGCAGCTTTTGTGCACAGGAGAAACCCACAACATGATTTCACCTCTAGCTGTCTTGGTCAATGAAAATGGTCCCTGGCTAGAGCTTAAGTAACACTTTTAGTGCTATTTTGCACAAAACAGAGGTGCCGTAGGGTACGGGTTGTAATCTGTGGGCACTTACGGTCTTGGAGAATGCCATATATTGTTCACAACTCTTGTAAAATGCATCATGTAATTGCATTAACAAAAAAAAAACAACAACAAAAAACCCAAACCCCAAGGAAGGCTGTGTGCCCTGCCTGGCACCAAAGAGCGGTCAGGCAGCTGCCTGTGCTGCGGGCGCAGGCTCTGTCACCTGCAGGAGGTGTTTCACAGATGGCAGCTCCCAGGTCCCGCAGCCTTTCAGTCTCAGCGCCAAAGCTGGGTCTCTCCCTTAACAGGGGAGCAGAAAGGGCGGTCAGGTTTCCTTCCTCTGCTTCAGGATGCCTGTGGGAAGCCCGGTGATCTGGGGCATCACGGTCAGAGCTCTGCGTGCTGGAGCAAAGATCTGCTCTTGGGTCCATCCCCCGAGAGGGTCGGTCTGGCACAGTTTGTACAGGTACCAGCCGGCAGCTGAAAGATGATCAGTTCAGCCCCAGATAGAAAACACAAGATCTGTCATGTCCCAGTTCTGGCTTCACAGTGACTCACCAGACTGCTTCTTGCTGGGCTTCTCCATTTCAACCCTGGAAAAAACCAGTGCCTGACTTGGCTTTTCTTCTCCGTGGATTTCTTTGCAGTGCCTCTATTTCAATGGTGTAAAGAGGTTAGGAGGAAACAGGGACAAGGGCTCCTGTGTTTCTCTTTGACCCGAAGCTCATGCAGCCTCTCCTCCTCCCTTGTGGCTCTCTGAGGAGCAGGGCGGTGAGCTCAGGCTGGGTCAGGGAGCTAGAGATCCAGCGGGCGAGCGCTGTGCATGGTGGGCTGGTTACCTGGGCAGCAGCCAGTGCTTCAGCCTTTTGGAGGGGAAGGAGCTGGTGGGATGAACAGAAGCAAACCCATCACCCTGGAGGCAAACCCACCAACCCACCACCCCGCTGTACCCCTCGTGCTGGGCTGTGGCTCGGATAAGTCCTTGCAAGGTATCGATCGTCAAAAGAACAAAAGCAAAGCACAAGTAAAGTGCAATAATCATCTGAGAGGAGAGAAACTAGAGAAGTACACCACAGGTTCACTTAACTCCTACTTGGTCGATAAGCTGCTTATTGAAACACATTATTCTTCTGTTCCTGATTCCCAGAAGTGTCTGAGCTGCCTGGAAGGCCATAACAGAGCAGGCTGCCTCCTATGCCTGCCATTGATTTTAATGGAGAAAGACAGAGCTCTGTGTAATAAAGTGTAAAAAGATGATTCCCCCAAAATGAATAGTGCAATGGCATAACAAAGATGGTGATTATCATGGAGTTGTTTCATATTCTTGTCTTCGCACAACGAGTGTCTGGCTGGCTTCTTGACATCACCATCCTTTTCCATGGCTGTGAGGCTAATTTAGGGCTGTAACTGAAGCAACCGCACTGGAAGGTGGGCTGGTACCCATACACAGAGAAAAATAAGATCATTTAATTTTTGTTTCATTACTCTGATATTCTACTACTTAGACAATTCACAATTTAAGAGCAGGTTTTTCCTTTTTCACTCTGTTATTTAAAATAAGAGCTCCCATTAAAACTGCGTGAAATACAGATTTCTTTTGGATTTACTGGCTAAACAAAATGTAATGGTTTGGATGAACCTTCTTTTTTTCCCCTGGATGAATGAAAAAAAACAACAACAAAAAAAAAAAAAAAAACAAAAAAACAAAAAAAAACAAAAAACAAAAACCAAAAAAGTAGTTACAGAGTTACCAAAAATGTCTCATTCAATAACAAATTAAGTGTTTTGGTTTGGGGAATGGAAGGGAACAGCAGTGAGAACAGCTATGCCGTTAAGTTAGGTTTAGGTAAATATAAAAGAAGAACATCTAAACACATTGTGCCTAGAAAACATTTTAACTGAACAATAGTTTGAGAGTAATGCTCGTGTTGATGTTGGCATAAATTTTTAGATTTCAGCATTACCCAGCTTGGATTTATTTTTTTGGCAAATAGCTCTTTTACCCAAGAGCATTTGCATGACCTTAGCCATAATATAAAAAACACTAAAACCAGATTTTAAAAAACAAGGATACTTTTAAAAAGTAAGACCTCAAGTATATACGTAGACCAGATGGATTCTGTTTTCAGTGATAGTTGGGGGTCTCTTTTTCTTTTTTTTTTTTTTTTTTTTTTTGACATGTTATTTCAAAATGAGCTTGAATAGAAAGAAAAATGCCTAATTCAGCCCAAAGGAATGCAGCAGCAGTAAAAACAAAAAAGCATTTTCTTTTAACTCCGTGGTTCCCCTAGCCCAGTCACAGATGGCTGATATTTGCCATAGGGCTGGTGAGATTGGCCATAAACCAGGGCAAACAGGACTGGGGCACTCGGACGTGCACGAGCCCTGCATTGCGTGGGGATGGTCGTGGCGCCGAAGCCCGTCGTGCTGTGCCAGTGGGTTAGAAATCCCCTGTTACAGGACCCGGAGCTGCGCCTGCCTTTAGAAAATCCAGGAGGTTTTTATATAAACTATCACTGAAAATCCAGGAGGAATTTATAACGTCCCCTTGTAAGACCAGGTTAGATTTTGCTACGGCCCCGACACTGAGCACGGCAGGGCTGGGGGAAGTGCCCCATCCTCGAGCAGGCATGGGTGATGCCGTGTCTGGCATTTCACCTGCGCCGGCTGTGCCGATGCTGTGCCGGTGGGCGCTGCCGGGGCGTGGGGGAGAGCGCTGCGTGCCCTGGGCCTGCCGCAGCTCCTTCAGCAACAGCCGCCACCATCAACCTGCCCGGGCTTGTCAGCAACACATCGATCACACCCCAGAGGGCAGGTCCTCCTGCCAACAGGCAGCCCTGAGACAGTCACAAGGGTGGCTTTTTTTCTTTTTATTTTTTTTCCACATTACTGTATTTAGCCAGAGGTTGATGCCAGTAATGCCATCGTTAAAACCTTCCTGGATGTTTGCACAGTTCCTTGCTCCCCCAGCCATTTAAAATCGGGTATGCCCTGTCCACACCAGCCAGGACGGCTGTTATTTGAATCTCTTCCCAAGGACGCTTCTTACAAACCATTTCACGATGCTGGTACTTTGCCAGTGTTGATGGATGCAACGTCCTGGCTTACTGGAAACTCAGTGAGTCAAGGCGCAGAGATGGAGCAGCAAAAGGCAGAGCAGTTGGCTCGAGCGCCTGCCGCTGCCTGCAGCAGCGCTGTGAGCACCTCCGAGCCCCACCAGCCCCTGGATTTCTAGCTGGCTTAAATCAGAAGACCAAGGTGGAGGGTTCTCAGCTTCTGGTCCTGCATGGGGTGAGAGCCTGAGGGATGAGGGCTGGGGTCACCACCCCGCCCCCTCCCTGCACCCACAGATGTTTCCAAGAGAAGCTGGATGACCTGAGGTCTTGGTGGTGGTGAGGGCATCAGATGGGCTTTGATCTCTGGCTGCCAGGGGTGGGCACGGGTGCCTATGGAGAGCTTTGGACAGTCCATCATGTGTCTATAAACTTTTGGAGAGTTTAAACCTGCGTGGAGGCAGCCAAATCTGGGAAGTGCTGTGCACTGCGTTAGGGCCGTGGCTCTCACCCCTCATGGCCACCTCCATTGTGCAAAGGGTCAGAGCTGCCACAGGGTCCTTCATCCCGAGAAGCCCCAAGGCAGCAGGGCACACATACATCACATCTTATGTTTGGCAAGAGCTGGACATCCACAGTCCCTCCTCCTCCCAGCCGGGACTCTGAGTGGAGCTGATGATCAAACACTGGGCAACCTCTTCTTTCACCTGGGTTTCTAATTTCTTGGAAACTCTTCAGGCTTTCCTTTTCCCATGGCTTACCACCAATGCAACCAGTCAGATGATATTTTTACATCCCAAAACCTCACAGCTCACAGACGGGGCTGGGCTGCCTGCGGCCGAGCACAAGGTGTCAGCTGAAAAAAGACACACAGGAGTGTGGGCAGGCAGAGGGGCCAAGACAAAATCACCGTGAATTGAACTTTTTTCCTCCTCTCTATCTCTCACCAGGTTTGTGTCCCACCACCCCCACCTCCCTGGAGACTGGTGTCACCCACATAGCGTAGTTTTGAAAAGAAGGTGGATAGGTAAAGGAGAGAAGGTATAATTATGGGTGGAATCTGGGATTTTTTTTTAATAGATTGTGACACTGTCGAATGTTTTTTGCACAAAGTATACTGTTGAAAAGGCAGCGATTGTGCCTTTCCCACCACCATTATCAAAGCTCCAGTCAGTCAAATCCTCCCTGTTATTAAATGCTGCTCTGCAAGTCTGCATTGTGAAGCTGAAGGATATAATCACAGGTGCCAGACATGGGGAGAGAGCTGATCCAAAGGTGTGAAAAAAAGAAAACACAAAGATGAGCTGAATAAAAACACATAAATGAGGTGTAAAAAATCAGATTACAGGGGGCAGAGAAGGTGGGAGTAAAATGAACCAGAAAAAAAATCCATTACTTAGGCTTCTCCCCTTCCCCCCTCTTGTTAATCAAGAAGAAACGGGAAAAAAATGCAAGCCAGCACACCAGTATTTGTCAGAATTTGTCAGCCCTGTTTGAGACATACAGTGCTTGAGATAATTCTGGCACTGCTTGGCTGCTGCTGTTGGTGCCACAGGGCCATCAGCATCAGCCATGGGGACCCCGGTGTCCCACCCGCAGCGGGGTCTGCGGCAGCTTTGGCAAAGCGTGGAACCAGCAGCATCCCTCTGGATGGTCGGTGTGGGGTTCAGGGGATTGGGTTGACCAGACGGTGCCAGAATTTGGAACTGCATCCAAATGTTTGAAATTAAAGATATTAACATGGACTTAGGCTCTAGGTAAGATATTTTCAAGTTTTTCTGCCAGAGTGAATTAGAAAGGGGATTAGGTCTACCAGAACTTCTGTTTCAAGGGGCCCGAAGGGCTGCACGTTCCTTTCAATGATAAAAAAGCACACTCTGGTTGTGGAGCCAAAAAAATAATTTGGAAACTAACTCCGACTGCTCCAGTCCGGTGATGTCAAGCTGGAAGGGTCTGCTGCCGCTGAAAGCTTTTTGTTTCAGGGTGTTTTCAGACTCAACCCTCGTTGAAGCAGGCACATTCCTGCAGAAAATTTCCATTTTGATGAACTTGCATTTATAGAAAACTTTCAAGCAGCTCTGTCCTTTGAAAGCAACTAATACACCAAGAAGCCCAATTGCCCTGATTTCCCTTAAACGTGGGTATCTCCAGCTGCTTACTCACAGTCCCTCCTGCGTCCCTCCGTGCTGCCTTTGTGCATTTTACAAAATCCTCTGTCTTTTAACGGGGAACTCGACCACAGCAAAACTGGAACCAGTCTCCCTGCACACCGCCAGCCTTGTTTGTGCCTAGCCTCCCCCGGCATAAGGGTACTTACTGTGGCTTACACTAAGCCTGTTTGTAGTCGATGTCAATTAAGACAAAACTGATAGAAGTACATCACGCAGCTGTTCTGCAATAGGTTTGCAAAATCCTTTGGAAAATAACACTCTGAGGTCAACTGGTGCAACTCGGAACAGAGAAAGCTGGCTAACTTTTTAGCTGGTTTATAGAAACATTCCCCGGCAGAAGAGGCAAAGCAATAGGTTACCTTTTCCGTGCGTAAAATGCCGATAGCATATTAATGGAGCTCACACAACTGACCAGCCCCTGCTTGCCAGGCAGGGGGCAGGGATGCAGTTACACTTGCAACACAGAAAAACATGGATTTTTTTGTTCTGCCCCTAGGCACCTTGGAACTTTGGCCCTATTGAGGTCAATAGGATTTTTTTTTTCGCCCCTGGATTTTGTTCTGACTCTTCTCAGAGGTAAACTGAGCTCAGGGAAGTATGTATGATCTCAGCAGAGGAATTTCACAGCGATGTTTGCTGGCCTGTTTTACTTGTGAGGCTAGGTGCCATGATCATACTGATACCTTCGTATCCACCAGTCCACCCTCCTCTCTTGCAAACATTTCTCTTTCTGTTACTCTGAATATCAGGGGTTCAGAGCACCGCTTGTAAACCGAGCAGCACATGCATCGGCCGAGGTTAATTTTGAGCACGGCAGGTCATCTCTCAAGCTAGAGCGACCTTGGTTCGAATTCTACTATATTTCAATTGTTATGGATTTTCACTGCCTCTTTTCTGAATGGGAACCTCTGAAATGAAATAATATGAGGTGCTATAGATCTGTGTGCCGGCAAGGTTATCGCAAAGGCAGGCAGGACAGCTTGCCTCCGAGAGGATGCACTATAAAGCCTCCAAGGTCTTCCCATAAAGCCTGTGAAATACTACCACTATAGACATGCGTCATTGATGTTTAGGGTCAAGTTTTCAACCTGACCCTCAGACCAGCTGAAATATGCAGCTTTATTACTGGGTGATCACTCTATCGCTCAGGCGAGCGGTGCATGAAAGCCCAAGCAGCCCATGCGCAGGGGGCTGGCATGCGGGGGGGACGAAGCTCTGCCTAAGATGCATTTCAAGGACACGCTAAAGACTGACTTGCCCACATACAATTTACCACTGATTTTCTGCTCTCGGCTGCAGAGAGGCAACTACGGACTCAGGGTAGGAGAGGGCAGAGGTGTTCTGGGCCAGAAAGCAGGTGCCTGGGCACGGTGAGGGAGGTGGGAGCGAGCGGCTCATGCTGTGAGCACCATGGAACAGCGTGGAGAACCTGCAAACCTGCAAAGCCTGAGTCACAATCAAATAATATTCATAGCTCTGCTGGTTTTGTATTTTTCAAGTGCCAAATGGGATCATATCCAAGTTCGCAATGGAACAACATAAACCATACGCTCACTACTGATGGAGCAAAATGATTGATTTCTTTGTCCAGTTCCAAAATATGTTGCTTTGGGGACATTTTCTTGATGTTATTTGCAGATTCAGCAGGTTGGCTGATGAGGTGAAAAGAATTGTCCAGCTAGTGCTTGCTTGGCAAGATTTACCTGACCTCCTGGGAGACACAGCCAGAGGAACCAGCAGCATCGACATTTGTTGGTGAACGTCTGCAGCTACATGGTCAAACTACGTGGCACAGCTCTTGGTATAACCAGGGAGAAAAATAGGATAGAGCTTTTGGTCCAGATGCAGACTTTTGCTGTTTAAAACTGAAACCTTAATTTGCTACAAGCAATAAATACAGAGCCCATTTCCAACCTTTAGGTCTGACTGTGTCTAGTGGAGATCAGAAATACTCGTGCAAGGAACTTTTTTTCTCCCAGGGTGTTCACGCTCATATGCAGAAGACAGAAGTAGCCAAGATTTATACATTTCCTTTCAGGTGTTTACAGCTGCAGATTTCAATGAGAAAGCTCTTTACCAGCTTTAAAAAGAACAATGAAATAGTGTAGTGAGGGGCTGATTGCTGCTCCGTGGGGAACTCCTGCACACATTATAGACTATCTGCCTCACACAATAATGACAGACAAGTAGATGACCTTTCTATGCTAATGATTTGGCTCCTTGCTGAATTCATCCTATGTGATACAGGCAACTTGTCTTTACTCAGTGATGGATCATGTCATGGGATCCCAGAGCTTTCGTGTGTTAGTTAATGTTCTGTCAACACAAGCCCCTGAGAGATCGTCCCAGATGTCCTGGATGACAATTAAGCTCTCTTGAATAAAAGAGATGGTGCCTAGCGAGTCTCCAGGAGCTGACGCACTTCCTGGTCACATCCCAGCAGAAATCTTTCCCATGTCTGCTAGTTTACCTGCTGCTCAGAGCCTGGAGCTCAAGTGCAACAGCAGGGTTAAAAATCTACAGTAAAATGAACTGGAAAATATTGATCCGATTTAAAACAGCATTACAAATGCCCAAATCATTGCATCCTAGCATTAACTAATTTTTAAATAACTAATGGTTTTATCTGCTCTGCTGCACTCCATAATGACAAGTAAATGTGTTAACGCACACAGCTACTCCATCTCAGACATTTTGCTTCCCTATAGCAGATACAGACCCTGTATCTGCCCTATCTCACACATCACAGCTCTGCAATTAAGAGCAATCTGAGGGAGAGTGGGAGCGGGGTACAGAGGTTATTTCCAACAGGATTTGGGTGCCCCAACTTTGTACCTGTCCTAGCCAAGGGCCAGCCTGGCTGCTGTAAATCAGGGCAGCACCACGCACCTCCCTGAAGGGAAGCTGATTTAAAGCAAGTTGAACCTCAGCCCAGATATTACAGATTGCGCTCATGTTGTTATTCAACATACTAGTTGAAGATGAAAATCAGAATGAGAGTGGCAGAAGATGTGACAAAAAATGTTTGATGGATAAAGACTTTCAACCTGGCATGTAACTCCTTTGCAAATGCTGCAGAGAAACCTTGTGTTTACGACCTGCGGAGGAGGCTCCACTGGCACCGCGCTCATGGCAGGAACTGGTGTCACCACCTTTCTCCCATGCACGGGGCTTTTAATACAACCTCAGAACCGTGAACAAAACCAATGGGCACATTGCCCCATTTTAAATCAACACAGTCCTGCAAACTGCTTTCCCTCAGCCCAGTTCTGCAATTTTTTGTATGTCCTTTTTTTAGTTTAGAGGGCTGATTTGTTTTGGTAGCTGCTAAACTCCACCTTGACTTCATAGAATCATGGGATACCAGGTTGGAAGGGATGTCAAGGTGGCCTGGTCCAACCTTTCTTGGTGAAAGCACAGTCCAGACAAGATGCCCCAGCACCCTGCCCAGCTGAATCTGAAAAGTGTCCCGTGCTGGGGAATCCACCCCTTCCCTGAGGAGATTATTCCAATGGCTGATGGTTCTCATTGTGGAAAATTTTCTTCTTGTGTCCAATTGGAATCTCCCCAGGAGTAACTTGTAACTGTTACCTCTCACCTCTCATCTTTTCCGTGTGACCCCTTGTAAAATGGGAGTCCCCATCTTCTTCGTAGCCACCCTTTAAGTGCTGGAACATGGTGCCAAGGTCTCCCCTAAGCCGCCTTTTCTCAAGGCTGAACAAACCCAGTTCTCTCAGCCTTTGCTCACACGGCAGAGCTTCCCAGTCCTTTGAGCATCACCTTTGTGGCCCTTCTGGACCCTCTCCAGCCTGGCCACATCTTTTTTGCCTAGCGGGGACCAAAACTGAACGCAGTATTCCAGGCGTGGCCTGACAAGCACTGAGTAGCGGGGGATAATGACTTCTTTCTCTCTGCTGGCGATGCCCTGCTGATGGCTTTACTGTTCACTCACACTGAGTTTGTCCAGCAACACCCCCAGGTCCCTTTCCACCGAGCTGCTCTCCAGCTCGGTAGTTCCCAGCCTGCGCTGCCCTCCTGGATTATGTTTTCCCAGGTGCAAAACCTTACACTTTGTCCTTGTTGAACTTCACAAGGTTCTTGTTAGCCCACTCTCCCAGCCTGCCCAGTCCCTCCTGCAGGGTGTCTCTCCCTTACAAAGCACCCACTTGGCCACTCTATTTAGTATCATCAGCAAACTTCACCAGGGTACACTTGACCCCATCATCCTGATCACTTATGAAGATATTAAACAACATTGGGCCCGATATTGATCCCTGGCGGACCCCACTTGGGACAGGTTGCCTGTTTAAAAGGAGCTGCTCACCATCCCCCACCGGGTGCAGGACCGGGTGACTGCTGATGAGCTGGTGTTGATCAAACCTCATTTCACTTTCCCATAGCCAGAACCTGTAATCTTCATGGGATCGCTAACGAACAAACGGCTGTAGATACCTGAGGGGTCAGGTCATTTATCAGCACACAGCATCAGACCACATCATGAATTCTTAAAGAATCACAAGCACTTCTGCAGCAAAGAGCCTTAATTTGGTGGTCACCCGTCAGCCCTTGTTACCAGTCCTCACAGCAGTTTTAGCGTTTTGACCCCATGGAAAATGAAAGCTGCTGCTGTCATCATGTCCCATGGCACGGACAGAGCACGTGGCACCTGGGCTGACTGGCTTGTGCGCTGCCTGGGAGGTGTTGAGGGACCTCCACTTTTGTGGCTCCTTTATGCTCCTTGACTCATTTCTGTGGACAAGCGGCTGGTCCTGAGCCTTATAATCACATCTATCCTTTTCCCATGGACTCCAAGAACCTCCCAGCTTTCCATGATTCTCTAAACTTGCCTCTCACAACCCGCCCCCACCTCGTCCCTGTGGCTCCCTTAGCATTGACCTCTTGCATTGAGCCCAGCTGTCTCGCCCTGTTTCTGGGTCCCCAAGACTCATTCCACCTTCCCAAATTCCTACCCATCTCTTCACCTTCTTGCCCCACAACACGTCCCACAGCGTCCCCTGGGGTGGGTGTCACGTAGAGGGTGGTGGGGAAGATGGGCTCACTCCGCAGAGCCCAGCAGGGAGGGTGGGAGAGCAGCTTGGCTGACATCCCACCCGTAATGCGCTCCTTCCCGGTGCCCTTTCACTGCAAGAAATCAGCATCCACAGAATTATTGTCTTTTTTTTTTTTATTGCTCTCACACTGCATTTTGAAGAGGTTGTAATGAGATTAGCCCCCCTCATTGCTTTACAATATACATTTTTATCTGGGTGTATATATAGAACAGGCTTTTTAACTGCATAAAGGTGTCACAGTGAGGTTCAGGCCCTAATGTATGACATTATCTCTTCTCATGATTGCAGGCAGTGCCAGGCTATGCATAGAAAAGGCTGTTAACTGGCGTGCAGCGGTTGCTTGCCAAAATGAGATGCACTCACCTGGTAAATGCAAGCAGCAGCCTGCTCCCTGAGGTCAGGTCCTGGGGTGATGCAAACCAGCGTAGATCTGCTAAAACCAGTGGAGCAGTGCCAACGTACACCAGCTGGAAACCCAGCCCAGGCACGGGCTACAGCGATGCTGAATGGATGGGATTCCTCCTGCAGCCAAAGCTACAAAACCTGATGGCTCTTTTTTATATACACTCAGCAGATTTAAATGAGGCACTAGTGAAAATTGTGGAAGCAGCTGGAGTTTATGCTGGATGACTTCTAGCTCTAGCATTTCCGAAACTCTGGTTTCAACGTAGTCATTCATAACATGGCTGCAAATGTTTTTCTTTGATAGGGTGATGTGGACAAGGAGAAAAGCTCCAGGCTTGTTCTCAGGACACTGATGGGTTCAGGCTTACAGGCAGATCTCAGGGCCTGCAGCATCCCCCTGCCCTGGGGACCAGAAGGGTTCGGTCCCCCAGCCCAGACCTGAGCCCCTCGTCTTGCCGAGGCTGCTGGTGGTCCACCCTCCCCACCACCCCACTGGATCTGAGGTCTCAGCATCTCCCTGCACCAACATCCCCAGTGGCTGTACAAGGCCACTCACCGGCAGTGTGAGCTCTCTGGTGTGCCTTATCAAAATAACCCATCATGGTTTAACCCCAGCTGCAGCTCAGTACCACGCAGCCGCTCGCTCACCCCCCACCTCAGCAGGATGGGGAGGAGAATCAGAAAAAGGTAAAACTCACGGGCTGACAGAAGAACAATATAATAATTGAAATAAAATAATAATAACATCAACAATCATAATGAAAAGGAGAGACAAAGACAGAGGAATAAAACCCCAAACCAAAAACCCCAAGTGATGCAGAATACAGCTGCTCATCACCCACTGCCCAGTGCCCAGCCAGTCCCTGAGCAGCAATTGGCGACCCCCAGGCAACTCCCCCCGGTTTTTATACCGAGAATGACATTCCGTGGTATGGAATATCCCTTTGGCTAGTCCTGGCTCCGCTCCCTCCCGGCACCTGCTCACTGGCAGAGCACGGGAAACTGAAAAGTCCTTGGTTTAGTGTAAGCACTACTTAGCAACAACTAAAACATCGGGGGTTATCAACATCATTCTCATGCTAAATTCGAAACACAGCACTGTACCAGGTATCAAGAAGAAAATGAACTCTATCCCAGCCAAAACCAGGACAACACCCTCCGAAGGCTGATTATTGTCACGTAATTAAGAACTAAACCTAAGCCCAGCAGTCACTAGTGGGATGGTGAGGATGGACGATCCCACTGGCTCTCACAATGGCTGCAAGACTCACCGCCCACAGAAAGGATTCAGGTCACCCCAACCCTCTTCAGCTATTAGATCTAAAATTTACAGAGAGTTTCTTTTTCGGCTTTATAGACAAGGAAAATTCAGACGATGGGGGTTTTTTTCCTCCCAAACACGGTACGTTCTATGAAACCCTGGCTTCCCTTGTAGATAAATAACAAGTCTTTGCTCTGTTCCTGGGGGCTTCACACAGTTTAAAGAGAAAGAAGCATTACACAGCAAAAGCGATGCTTCAGAGAGGTTGGGGTGAGCACTAGGGAGTGTTGGGCTTGGGAGACGAACAGTCACTCATTGCAGCTGTTTGCAAATACTGTAAATATTTGCAATACAAGTAACTAATGTTACTGGAATATCACCTGAGAGAAGTGAATATTTGCACCTCTCAGGAGCTAAAAAACTCCTGCCCCCAAACCCTGAGGTAGGAAGGGCTCAAGAGCAGAGTTCAGAATGGTCAAAAAATGAGTTTACTGCTTCAGGTTGTGTTTAGAGCTCACCCAAGCCATGGTGGGACAGGTGGGAAAATCTACTCAAGATTCAGTCTCTTCAGCCCAAAGCTGAAAGTCTACATTGTTAAAAAATATTGTCATTAAAACAGGGAAATACAGCCGTTTGTTTCCTGTGAGAACAGATTCAACTGCTCTGGAAGAATCAAAATTACTAAACATGCCAGAAGAGTTTTCTAGGGTTTTTTTCCCAGAATTTTGGAGAGAATATTTTAAAAATCAAGGAAATCATGTGTATTAGATTGAGAATTTCATTTCTTCAAACAAACATTGCAGTCCAAATGAAACCCTACCCAATTTCTAGAAGGATGTGGCATGCAAAATATTTATGAGCCCCCCCCTAATTTTTGTGCAGCCCTTGTTAGTGTTGTCAGCATGGGCCCAGGAGCGAAGAATATGGGAACTGCTTCTTTTTCAGATTTAGGGCACAACAGAGGGGCTTTTGTCCCCAGTAGCTTGTCTGCTTCCTCCAGTTCCACTAGCAGGTCTGAAAACCCAAGAATTCACCTTTCTGATGGAAACTGCGGCATTTTCTAAATTATGCTGCACCTGTTTAGTGAAGGGTGTGATATTTGAACCAATTCATTCAATCTACGGAGGAAACCGTGCCCTTATTCCTCTTTGAAATAGCTTGTTTTGATTTGATTAAGACTAAGTCCTTATTAATACATTTATTACAGGTTGTGACTGCCTGTGCAACAGCAGCCAGGTCACTTCAGCCAGCTGCCCCATGGAGCCCAGCGGGAGCTGCGGCCAGGCTGGGCAGGGCTCGAGCCACCTCGTCCCTAAACTTGTCTGACTCCATGGAACTTAAACTTCCAGTCTCTCATTCCCCCCTTTTCCTTTCTCTGATTAACTGGTGAGGGTCCAAGTGAAGATTGCCATGGAGCAGCGCCTGGAGCCAGCTGTGCTGTAATCACACTGTCACGCAGCACAGCTGGATGTGGGGCAGAGCCCTTAAATAGGGGCTGCAGCATCTTGCCTTGGTGCTGGGAGCAGCTTGGAGTGGAGATGCAGTAGCCTCTGGAGCTTTGAAGCAGTAGCCACGCAGGAGTCTGATGGTCTCTCCTGGACCAGCACGAGCCAAGGTACCGCCTGGGAAGCTTGTGTCCCGGCAGGCTCACTGGAGCTTGCTTTTTCACTGCTGCAGAGCAACCTGGGAAGATGGGCTTCCTTCAGTTTGCACTTCTGCAGGATATTTTACAAAGGGTTTCCAATTGTTGGCTCCCTTAGGCAGTGTCCTCTCCACTCACTGAGACCTGCCATGCCCTTGCAGCGGAGCAGTGACCTACCCGGGCTATACTCAGCTCCTTGGGACCTCTGTCTGTATATCAAATATGGAATTGTGTCCCTGGTGAGTGAGTCGGATTTGATGGCTATGGTCTGTCTTTGAGTCTTAATGGGTGAAAAAATCACTCCCAGCAAAGTAATTGTTGCAAATATTTGTTATTTATATTACAGTGTAGCTATTGTGTTTCACTGTTGGGGAAACTGAGGCATGGAGAGCTTTACAGAAAAAAACATGATGCTGTTTTCCAGGTTTGTTATTAATTAACTGTTCCTTAAAATGCCTCTTGGAGCTTGTAAGTAGCCTCAGGAGTGAGGGAGCTGTAAAAAAAATACTCATATGTTTTCTCAGAGTTGTTGTCCAAAGCTAGAGTATTCTTCAGGCCCTGTAACCGTGAGTGCTGAAGCACAACTGAGATAGCGTGGCAAGCTTCTTGGAGGATGAAACAATGCAAACCTGTAATCCATGTTATGGGGTCATCTAAAGGACCAGTCATACCGAATATGATCAAAATTTAGATTTCTCTGGTGGAAAAAATTTGATCTGGCATTTTTCACAGTCTTGGTGTGTCTCCTTTGAAAGACTCCTTTGTTCTGCAGGTCTTGGGATGGAATTAAATCATGGCTCATGTAAATACTGATTTTTATGACTGGCTGGGAGCCAATCCTATATCCTGTAGGTATTTATGCCCCCTTCCCCTGCGTATGTATGCCGTGTTAAACTTCTTCTCACCCTCCAAACTGAGGAAGATCAGGGGCATTTGTTACTTCTCCAGAAACCTTGTGAGAGATATTAGAAGGTGTGAAGGGCATCCTTAGAGCTCTGGCATGGGGGGACCCCATGCTTTATAAATACAGCCACAACTTACAGACCCTGGGGGTTTGGGTATTGCTGCAGCTGCTGGAGTGAGCTCATGTGCAGTTTCTGCCTCTGTGAATTGTCCAGGAACTGTTTCTGACTCAGGGTTTTTAGTTGTAATTATTCGTCAGATGCTTTGCCTGGAAAGACGCTATGAGCGGGTGGTTTGTGGCGTGTCCTCCGTGGGCGTTTGGCATTTGCGATTCAGTTTTATATGGTCTGCGACAGGTCACCAGACTTGTACAGTATTGCGCTTCTTCCATGTTGTTTTAAATTAAGGAGCAATGAATAATAGACTATGAAACTTGGGGTGAACACTAATTTGTGCTGACTTGCATGAAGCTTTTGGGAATTGCAAACATTTCCCAAATGCCCTGTGGTTTTCCAAATGCTTGTGGGTCACAGCCAACCACTTTCATTCACAAAAATATTTACAAGATTGGTTTTTTGAAACTATTTAATCAGCTCTGTGAGGGCTGGCATTCTGTTTTCTTACTGAAGTTGCTGGAAATATTCACACTAATTTCACTGGGATGTGGATCTGGCCTAAGTCACTATAACAGCATGTAATTATACACAAATACAAAAAAAAATGCAAAGTGCATTAACTTGGAATCCTCCAAAATTAAAAGCAAATGCTCAATTAAGATGAAAAAAGACCTGGCCTGAAAATTGCCTGTGAGACCCTCAAGCCAATGTAGTTCTGGCTATGGATGTATTGCTTTCCTGAGATGGAGGAACATTTTATGTTGGGTTCCCACCCCCCATCCCCGGTAGGATCTGCTGGAAATTGTTCAAAGGATGGGGACTTGGGAATAAGTCTCAGGGGAGATGGATTAGCAGGCAATGAGTTGGTGAGAAGGTCAAAAAGACAATGTTATTGCATTCCTTTATGCACGCTGCCGTTCTCAGCTGCGCACCTACACATATATCTAGTATACAGCAGCATATTATATATATGCATTTTTGCTTTAGGAAAACTCCTCTCTTGTGTGATTATACTCACCTTTTATCAGCCTCTGTCTATGAACCGCTATAACTGCAGGCAATCAGTAAGATTGACTGATATTGAATATCTGGGATTTTTTTTTTCCCCAAAGACAGCGTGCTCAAACGCTGCAGCTGAGTGCTGGTGAGACAGATGGGAGAAGTAACCAGTAACCAGTGCCACCTCTGTGCCAGCCCCGGTGCCGGGGTCCCTGCGTGAGTGATGCTGCCTGCAGGGCTTGGGCAGTGGAGGGACCGCACTGCCTGCCCAGTGCTGGCTCTGGTGCCTTAAATCCCCGGGGTAGTCAAGGCCCAACACACAATTGCAGGCAGCTTAGGGAAAGTGCCTGGCTTGTCACTACAAGGCACTTCATTGTCACCCTGTCAGGCTGTGCAGGGGCTGCTGTCCTCTCTCCAAATCCTTGCCCGGTGCTGCAGCAGAAAAGCTCATCCTGCTCGGGCAAACAGCAAGCTCGTGGGCTTTGTTTTATTGAAACCATCAGGCTTGGCTAAAATCTCTGGTCTCACAGCAAAGCCAGTGACTTCATCCTTGGAGCTGCCTGCACATAACCTTTGCTTTCACAGATCTATTAGGAAGCTCCCTGGGAGGGAAAGCCCAGCTGCCAAATAAATCACACCTTCCCGGCAGAGAGGTGTGAGATGCTCAACAGGAAGCTGAGCTGCCTGGAAGGGGAGAGACAGGGGATCTTCTGTAGAGATTTCTTTTTTTAAGCTTGTCAAGGTGCCAGCAGGGCCAGATCCTCTGCTGGAGCCCGTTGATGTAAGCGCACCAGTTCCTGTGGATCTTGTTGCTCTGTCCCTAGTGAGGATTTGGCCAGAGCCTGCATGTGTGGTAGGTAGGAAGGAGCATGTAGTCAGCTGTGGGACTTTTTATTTTTCTTTCTAATTAAAAGCAGATATATATTTTTAAAACATTTGCAGTGGGAAACTATAATTTAGTTTTAGAATTTCCTATTTAATAATCCCCTAATGCCTGTGAAAAGCTTTGAGTTGCAATTCATTATTTGAATTTTTATAGGCGATTAACTGGAGAAGGACCGGGAGAAACACAGGTATAGATTTGCAGAGCTTGGGGTAGGATGATGTAGGGAAGAGAAAACATACGGATTGAGGAACTTTGCCACAAGGCAGGGTGGAGAAAAGCCTCTTATCTCACTTCCTCAAAGATGCTTGAGCATCAATGTTACGTTATCCAGGTGTCTTGTCAGCAACCCATAATTCAGACTTGGTTGGACAAGAAGCCAGATTTCCACATGTGTATCTTTATAGTGTGCATCTCCTTGTGTCCTCTGTGTTTCATCTGCTGGATCTCACAGAGCTGACACTGAGAAAAAGGACCTGAGAGGCCTCTCTGAGCCGTGCCTTTGTGGTCCAGCCTCAGCCAGGGCAGAACTGTTCGTGAGGGTAATGTCATCCCTCTGAAGGGGTGGTTCAGGGGTCTCTTTTTCTGAAAGACAGGGCTGGGCTGTTGCTGTGGCTGCAAAAGAGCAAGGGCTTGGCTGGGATTACAGGGGTTTTACATCTGTCTTCTGAGGTGAGACTGGGGGAAGAAAAATGAGACGTGGAGCTTATTTCTGCATCATTCAGGACTATTTCAGGATGGGTTTGGACAGTGGGATGAGACTTTCAGTCTTGGACCTCTAAACTAGACTAGTTTTTTTGCATAAGAATATAGTTGTTAGATCAGGTTTCTGGTCCAGGCTTTTTCCTTGAAGACTTGCAACCTCCAGCTAATTCAGAAGAATACAGAAAAATTAAATCTGATTCCATTAATTATTGGTTTTTACATTCCTCACCTCAGATCCAGTGAACACTTCACTGCTTTTGTATCAAAAAGAACAGCTTCTGGCTCCCACAATTTTCACGGGCTCATATGCTTCATCTTCGCAAACTGTCAGACCTAAAAACCTTTTTATCCTTTGGGCTTTTTCCGTGCCTGGTTTTGCCCACTTCTCTGTGAGCCCTTTCTGCTGCCACAGCAGAAAATGAACTGGGGGCTTGTGTTTAATCCTTCAGAAGTTACCTTCAGGGAACGTATTTCAGTCTACCTAGCTGTGATCCAAAAGTGCTTATAGTGCCTAAAGACTGCAAATGAGAGGTGAAGGGGGAAGAAAGGGTTATCTGTGCTGTTGAACAGAGGTAAATCTAGTAGGTGGTTGCGCAGGTCAACATAATGTTTGTCTTGACATTAAAGATTTGATGCTGAAGCTACAACCATCTCCAGTGATTTTGTGTGCAAGTCCTGTCAGGGGTGGGAGGTTGGGATGCCCCCAGTGCTGCAGCAGATGCTTGCTGATTAATGGCACCCAGGTGAAATCTAGACTACCCGAGATGGCCCATATGCTCTTCATCAACCTGCAGCTGTTTTGCAATGAATGTCTTGCAGCAACAGTAGGAGCAACATGGATGTACAGCTGAAATGGTGACTGGTCCTGCTGTTCCTAGGTCTTCCTTGCAAGTCTGCTGTACAAAGCTCCCCATTTCTGTGCTGCAGTCATGCTGTCAAAGTATAAGTAATCGCTTTCATACTTGCTGAGCTTCATGGTCACCAAGGTGTAATATCTGATGGGCAACAGATGTCTGCTTTCTTGCAGGGTTTACAGCATTGTATTATTGCTATTATTTGCTCTGGCTCCATGCTGCCAGGGGGTGGAGGAGGGGCAGGTACTAATGCTGCCTGCTGAATGAATTGCACCTACAGTCTTCCTTCTGCTTTGGGGGTGGGGTGGGGTTTGGTGTCTATTTTATGTGTTTGAATAATACTCAGTGCTCACAGATCCAGCATGCCTCCTCAGAAATTAAATTGTGCTTCCCACAGTGGAAATTTCTGGCTTATTCAGATAGCCTTTATCCAAACACAGCGGCGTTCAGCTAAGGGAGACTTGTTGTGCTCCCTCAAATGTCCCTGTGCCTGCACAGTGCTACAGAAGATAAAACAACCTGTGAGTAAGATGAGGACCATGTCTTCTGAGGAAGTCTTTCATGAATATGACGTGCTTTAGCTTTGCATTAGCTGTCTGTGCTCGGGGACCAGGCAGGGAGTCATGCCTCCCATGGTGTTCCGCAGGAGTTCACACACAGAGTTAGCTGGTTTGATAGAGAGAGTGAGATGGTGCCTCTGACTCTGCTCCAGTGCTGCTGCATCCTTTTTGCTTTTGAAAAAGTGCTGTGCAGCCTTAAACTTCCACTTCGATACCCTCCAGGAAGCGTGGTTTAGTGCCTCATCTGAAGGACATGATATGAGTCATTAAAAACATTTTTTAGAAGTCTGGAGGTGACCTATGGGGCTCCAGGAGACTGATTCCCGTGTAGCAGCAAGCAGCCAGTTTGTACCCACCACCTCTGAGCTGACGAGCCCCTTGAAACAGTGGCTCTGCCCTCTGTGGAGGACTTTACTAATCCTGAGCTGCCCTGGGGAGCTCCCAGGGATGCTGCTGGGAAGGGAGCTATGGGGACAGTCATGGCTCCGACAGCCTAAATGCATCCAGGCCCTGAGCCAGACTTTTCCTGCTGGCTGCTCTTCAGTCAGAAAGCCCCCAGTCAGCGCTTTCAGCTCTTTGCCCTGCATTTCAGAAGGGCTGAACTCTGCTCTGTGATGTCTCTCTGTGCATGGGAAGCATTTGGACTGTCTACAGCAGGACCCGTGGTCTGCGAACTGGAGACCCATGGCCTGGCCTCCCTCACCCCAGGCAGGTCACAGACCTGATCCACTGGTGCAGATGGCCATCTGAGCGCTCCTTGCACTGGTGTCACCAAGGCACATCCAGGTGTTCTCAGCAAAGGTGATCTGCAGGCAGCTTGGTCCCTCTATGTGTAAGTTCTTGCTGGGATCACAGCTACCAGACCAGCTTTAAAAACTCCTCTGCCCTTCACTGTGGGTGCTGTGACACCTGGGAGCTGAGCACCCATCAGTGGCTCAGCTGGTGGCTCCCCATCTCCCCCTTGCAGTGCCCAGACCCACACCTGGAAGTCTCTGTCCCCTGCCCAGCCCTACCACCCACCCACAGGGTCATCAGCATGGCCCTGATGCAAGGGATGAGTCAACATTCCCTGCTACTTTGCTACATGGTGAGCCACAAACAGTTTATTTCAGCAGGAATTTGGGCTTTAAAACCTCCAGGAGACTGGGACTATCATAAAAGATGTATCCCCCTTGATGAGTGCATGATTCGGTCATTAGAGCTAGAGGATGGAAAAAGAAATGCCAGCTCAGGGATATAATTTGGCTCCATGGAGATACCTAAGCCTTGTCTGTGCTAATACTTGTAGTAATAGGTATTAAATTGGCTCATGTAGACATGGCCCTGAAGGGCAGGAAAACAACTTCACATCTCCTTTTTAACCTCTCTCTTTTCAAGTCAACCTTTTTTCAGACTTCAGGCGCAGTGTGTCTTTACTGCTGTTTATGTTATGCTGTTGCCTGGAGGTCCTTGCTCTCATGGCAGCCTGCTGTGCCAAGAGCTGTGTGAACGTTCGGGGAGGGAGACCCACAGGGAAGAGTTTAAAATTTATGCAGACACAACAGGAAAAGGAAGCATTTCTCCATTTTACAAAGCAAGGGGCTGGCTCAGGGTTGCAAGGGATTAAATTCAGATGGGAAGTGGCTGTGATCCCCAGTGCTCCCCTCTGGGGAGAGCTCTGTTTGGTAGTGGGCATGAGAAGTGGCCCCCAAACCACTTAGTAATATGTGACTGATGTCTGCATCTACCTCCCCACCAGTACTAGGGTACTTCAACATACCTGGCTATAAAACGCCCGACTTAATCCACCTGTTGTCTTGGAGTAGCATCCCAGGGAGAAAGAAAAAGCTTGCCTGCGTGATGAACCTGCCTCACCTGAAGCAAAATCTGGTGTTTTGCTAGAAAAACCTCCAACAGCTTTTCCAATCCTGTGCACTCATCTCTGCTGCAGTCTGTTCTGAGAGAGGCATCCATAGCTTCTGCCTGGTAGGTGGGTTTCATCCTGCTACAGAGCAGCAATGCCTGGGTTTCATTAGTTTTTGAGATGAAAGACTCTTAATGCAGTCTGTCTGAATAACAAGTTGCCATGCCACAAACTCATGTCATCATTCAAGTTAGCCTTTGAAAAGCCAAACACTTTGCCCATGGTCTTTGTAGGTAAAACAGAAGCGGCATCCTTCTACAATCCCGGGAAGGAAAGCCTCTGTGAGTTGCTGAGGCGCTCAAGTGGCGTCTCAGATGAGAGCTTTCTTGCAAGCCTGGCTCCCCAGCGGTTTGGGAGCTGTGCATCAGATCAAGCTCTCTGCAGCAGCAGATTAATACTGTCAAACGTAATGAAGGGAGGAAAAATATCACTCAGTCAATAGTGGTGAGCTGGATCAAACTGAGTCCAATTCAGAAGATGAGTGTGCTTGTCCCATGGTGGTATTTTTGCATTTCGTGTCACTTAAAAAAGCACTATTCAAATCCTGTTTCTTCCACAGTTCTCTCTTAGCAGGAAAAATGGGCCCCAGCTCCTTTGGTCACATCCAGGGCTGAATGTGCATCCGTGTTACAAAGGCATTTGCATCTGGAGTCCCGTCGTGCCCAGATCAGGAGGTCTCCAAAGCATGAAAGTCTCTTGGTCCCTCTTCTAGGTTGGGCCCATTTCCAAGGTAAATGCAAGTATTTGCAGACAAGCTGTGGAAATGAATGCCTTGCCACTCTGGGGAAGAGGAGAGAGGGGTCTGGAGAAATATTATTACAAATTCCTGGCT
Organism: Falco punctatus; assembly: GCF_963210335.1. NCBI lineage: Eukaryota > Metazoa > Chordata > Aves > Falconiformes > Falconidae > Falco > Falco punctatus. The sequence goes on along the minus strand of NC_137580.1, from coordinate 102,970,551 downwards.
TGAATGACTGTTCTTGTCTTTTCTAGTGCCTGTACTCCTAGCAGGACAGCACTGAGCGATTTCAGTGGTGCGTTAACGGTGAGACTAGTATGTCAGCTATTCTTCTCAGCAGGACTTTATTCTGAAGGATCTTTCTTTTTAATTGCTGCCCTTCCATTTTTTGGTGACAGCTCCTGGAGAGCACAATGGTTTCCCAGTCTCTACCGTATGTCAGCTGGAAAGAAAACTTGCCCACCTGGCCTCCCCCTGCCTAACAGCACAGCTGGGAAAAAGCTGTTTGCTCCTTGTTGGGACAGCAGAGCTCTCCTGATGGCTCAGAGCAAGGATTAAGGATCCCAGAAAAGGTGCAATCATAATCTGTGCTTCGTCAACACAACTAAGGTACGCTTTTATCACCTTTACCTAGGCTACTGGACCTACCTTGCAATAAAGGAGACAGTCCCACAAGCTCTCCCAAAATGCCAGTAAGCCTGCACATGAGAAACCTGGAGCAAGGTCCTCGTAGTTTGTCTGCTAAGAGCTCAGAAGCAGTGCAGAAAGTCCCTTAGAAATACCAAGAGGAAGGCAAAGAGGGAGCAGGTGTTGGTTTGGTACCTGTCAAGGCTTGGAGCAACTCCTGCCCAGCTCAGATCAATGTGTGTCCTGAACTTGGGGGCACCCCCAGGAGCTGAACTCCGGGTCCTCAGGAGGTTGTAAGGCATTGGGGCTGCAGACCTGGGGCCGCTAACGTGGTGGGCCAGCCCTTCAGCTGGTGGACATGGCCTTGCCTTCATTGAAGCTGTGTGATCTGGGGGGGTTAGGGCACGAGGTGCACCAGTGAGCTCTGGTTGTACATCTGGGTATTACAGTGCTCCTTGCTGGGTGGCCCCAACCCGTTCTGCTTGGCAGATGTGGGCTGGAGTCCAGCAAGCAGAGCAGCTCTGATGACTGAGCAGGAGATACCAGCTTTGGTGGGTAACAGGGGTCGCACAACCCCCTGGTGACTTTGCTCAGTCCTTTCTGTGGGATGGCAAGTGCCACCCCCAGCTCCATGCGTGGGCTTTCTGCTGTGCCAGGCGACTGCTGCCTCGGTGCTGCTCTGGGCATCCATCACCCACTGGGGTCTGACAGAGGTTGTTCCCAAAACCAGGATATAGAGTCCTAAATAGCTTGGGAGATAACAATTGCTTTAGGAGATTATTGCTTTCATTTATTGTTTTTTAATCCTTTAACTCAAGTTGCTTAGGTCTGAATTTTCTCAAGTCAATCCCCTTTTCAACCCCCATGTGCAGCCAGCTCTCGTGGAGACATGGGCAAGCACATCCTTTGCTCCCTAAATCTGCAAGACAAATCTTTAATAGCGATGAACATGCCATACGTATTGCCTTCCTATCTCTCAGCCCTCCGTGCCTTGGAATCACTACATAATCTTGGATAAGCCTTTGTTTGAAAAGTTTTTCTCACACTCTACCCATTAAAAAAAAATAAAAAAAAGTTACCAGGATTTTTTGGCAACTGTTAAATGTTTTTAGGTTATCGTGAGAGATCCTGGAAATGGCTCCAACAGCAGTAGGTTTGGTCCCATCTTCTGCAACAAATTCTGAATAAATAATCTCTGATGTTGGTGCATATGGCATATCAAAGCGATTTGGCCTGGTCTGTGAAATATATTCCGTATTAATCTCCCCCTTACCTGTAAACTAGGTGAAAAAGCATGCATAAGCACACAAACTATTTGATGTTATTCCTTCAAATCAAAAAAGCTGTCTCCATGGTCCTATTATCTCCTCTTATTAAGTATGTTTTCATGCTGTGCTTTTTTTTGTGCCCACAGTCAATAACAATTTAAATGATACTCTTTGATGACCTTTGTTCACATCATTTATTTCCATCTCTTTATCTGATTTTGCCAACAGGACCTAATTTGAGAGAGGCTGCAGTTCAGCGGCAGGAGGGATTTAAACACTGTTAAGACTGACATTTTCCCTCATCTCACATCCCGTGGGGTACCTGATTGCAAATTTATAATACACCAGAGGTCTTGCCATCAGAAGATACAGACTTACAGTAACAGCAACTAATTTAAAAAAGATCTCCAGCGCATCAGTGTCTGGGGCTGGTTTACACAGACTAATTAATCCTTATTTGACCTGAATTAACTCTTAATCTGTGTGAAATGAAAGAGCTTTACTGGGATACAGAAAATTTTAAAAGATGGAAAATCCTTTCAGAATAGGAGCTTTCTGCAGCTGAGTGACTTGTGGATTAAAATACTTGTTGGTTGCTGCTGTGGAAAATTAGCCATTTTATTTTTTTCTGTTCCTACCCCCCTGTTACTAACCAGAAAATATAGGAGAGGGGCAGATTTTTTTTTAATTCTTTTTTTGCCACCAACAATTGCTTTCCCTTGGTAAGCAATGTAGAGCAAAACAGTCATCCCTGCTGTTTCCTGCTGGTATCTTGGGTTTATCAAAGGAATCTGCAGGATGGCTCAAGGGAGGAAGTTCACTTTGGAGTGGATCTTCCCCTGGTGTCCCTGGATTGCACAGTCTCCAGGTGAGAGGTGGCTTCTCTACTTCTTGGGAGAAGTAGAGAGTCTTGCCTTAGCAAGAACTAGGTAAATGCAGAAGGACCACAGCAGACACTTCCTCCATAGGCCATCAAAAGCAGGGAGGTGTCGTCCCCCCATATTTTTGTGACGGGGGACTTGTACAGTTGGAAAAACCCCAAACTTTCAGGTTCAAAAGTTGCTCTGTCACATTTGATAAAAGTCAAGCTCAATGAGATGTCCTTCTGTGCCTCAGAGGACTCTACCAGAGTGCTGGATGAGCAAAGGCTTGTAAGAGATGATCTCCAGAACGTGGAGGGGTGAAGACACCCCTGGCCACAGCACACCCTGGTGCAGGGCTAACTGGGATGTGCTGGGTTGAAAGTGGGGTTTGGAGACTGGAGCTGGAGCCAGGATAAGTTAAGGCCACCCTGAATGTGAGCGAACTTTACTTTCCCTGCTGAGTGCTGGGGGGGATCTTGTTCGGCATTCATGGACTTGTTGAGGGCTAGCTGAGATGTTGGGAAGCTGTGGGGAAAACCAAATGGCTGGAGAAGGCAGAGCCCCCACATGTAACCTGGTGTTTTGGTTTGATTTTGTGGGATGCTGTGCTGAGTGCTCCTGCTCGGGGAGACAGAGGGTCCCTCAGAGCTCATCCCTGCTTTGCTCTTGTCTGTATTGCACTGTGCAAAGATGGTCAAGAGATGCCTGGAGGAGAACAGAAGACTGTCTGTACTGTGGTGATAAGCCGGTGGGGCATCTCTCCCAGTGCCAGGAGAGCAGCAACTTGCCTTTGTTCTTTGCACACGCTTATTTTTTGTTTGTGTGGGTTTTTTTCTTTCCTTTCCAGCCCTGCTTACCTATTATTTACTTTGAGACTCCAGCCGATATAACACCACTGCATTCTATCTAAACACCTAAACCAAAGGGCAGGATCCTTATCTCCAGCCCCTGAGGTGTGAACCTGTCCAAGGTCCCCCAGGATAGCTGAGGCAGCAGCATGGTGTGAGCCCCAGCCCCCCCAGACAGGGGGACCTTCCCTGCCATCCCAGTAACATCGCTGTGAATGCCATCATTATTGCATTAAATGTCCCCTGCCCCAGCCACAGCAGAGAGGCGTTCCAAAAGATGCTACCACATTACACAGAATAAATGTCACCCTCTCAAATCAGCCAGCTGTCGAAGGCTTGAGGTAACCATTTAAAGGTTACCCAGTGCTGCTTGTATCTCTATTTTCAATTACCCCCACTTGTTGGCTTTGAAGTCTTTAGTATGGAAAATAAATCATAGCTCAATGTGCTGTTCCATCATTCCGTAATGCCTGACGTGACAGTCACAGAAGATCACAAGATTATAGTGATAAGGGTCTAGTTTTAAAATGTTTACCATTTCCCAGTTGGATCTTTGACCTCACGCTGCATTAATGTTGTGCCATTTTTAGGTCTAATGCCAATCTCTGCCTTGCAACATATCATCATTTTAATGCCTGATTTATACTCTGAATTATGGTAATTTATTGTAATAGTGTGATTTGACCTTTTCAGTATTTCCTATTTTTATTGGCTAGATTTTTCGTCCCTTTCCCCAGAGGTTAGTGGGACTTTGGGGGTAGCAGGAGGAGGGGAGCAAGCCTATCAAAGCACATAATGCTGAAAAGGGCAAAATGCAAGAGCATCCTGCTAATTCAGGGACTGGGGAACGTATGGAAATTTAAAGGTGATGCTTGTGACAAATGTCACGCCAAGAACACAGATGACATGTTGGCAGCCTTAGAGATGAAAGGGCATCTTCAGGAATGGCTGGAGCGATGTCCGTGAGCCTCCACGTGGAAGCAGGGCTCTGGAAAGGAATGTGGTGCCTTCTCAGTGCCAGCCTGTGCCTTGCCAGCGTGGAGGATGCCGGCACAGCTTGAAACCAGTAACAGTCCCAGCACAGTGAAATGCCCTTGAGAGCAGGGGTCTGTTTTTAGAGGAAAGCAGCTCTGGGAATTAGAACATGCCCTGATGAGGGAGCAGAAATATAAAAGGCCAAGATGGAGAGTGAAAATATAATCCTAATTGTTTCTCTTTTTACTGCCCTCTGCCCAGAAATGCTACTTCTCTAAGGTAGGATTTGCAGCCATACAATAAGAAAAGAAAGTGATAGCTTACTATTAAAAAAAAAAAAAAAAAAAGAGAAAGAAAACCCAGAAACACTACAATAATCCGCTACAACAAAAAGCTTTGATAAAAGCAAAGCTGAGCCTGAAGGCAATGCTGCTTCTTCACCCTGTTCTTCAGCATCGACTTTGTTCCAGAGGACCCAGCCTTTCTATTTTGGAGTGGGTTGGTTGTTTTTCGGTTGGGTTTTTTTTTGTTTGTTTTTTTAAGGACTGCCCTTTGGCAATCCTTCTGGAGTAAATATTTGTGCCTGGCTCTGGAAAGGAACAGCAAAAGCAAGCAGTCAGCTCTTCTAATGGCCATATTGCCTTTCTGGGAGCAGCACCTTTGGACTTTGCCGTCAAGGAGGAGGAAAGCGCTGCGGAGCTGGGCTGGGACTCAAACCCTCCAAGAGGCATTTTGGACCTTTTGCTAATAAAGGCTCAGACAAACATGGATCTAATCCTACCCAGAGGGGTGGTGGTTGCTGATACAAAGCTTTGATGGGGAACAAGTACAGAAAAACAAAGAGGCAAAGCAGGTGCTGGGAATCTTTTGCCCTGAAAATGATAGAAAGGTGTTACTGAAGGTACTGCAAGCATAATAAGTTGGAAACACAATGGGTCTGGACTCATCTCCTTGGGATTGTAGAACTCACAGCATCATTAGGATCTGGTACCTCCCTTGGGCGCTTTTGCCACATCAGTCACAAATTATAGAAGCATGAATTTTGTCCAAAACCAGAAGCAAAGCTAATAAATGTGCCTGGAGAAGGCATGATGCCACCTTGGTCCCGCTTAAATGTGCGGATGGAGGGAGTGCAACAGCCAGGACTGCAGCCAGTGCACGGAGTGTGCCGGTGCTGCTGCCTGCTGTGGTGCAGCACAACTGACGCCCAGGCAGCAGGTGTAGTCCGATGTGATGGATTAACAGTGACATTAAAGGAGACCATAAAATATATATTTTGCATATATGAAATTGTATTCTAAGATGATTTGTTTTCTCTTGAGCCACCCAACTCATCTCTACCAAAGAGTTCATTTATGGTGTTTACCCACAGTGACCGGTCCAGGGCAGGAAATGGGGTGTAGTTTCCTAGTAAAAGGTCTCCTTTCATCTTTGTCAGGCGTACATGCAATTCTTCTTGCTTTGTGTCTGCACCAGGTGTTTTCTAACAGGCAAGCATCCATCCTTTCCAATTCATCCCAAAGGCCATTTCCATTCCCATTGGTTGGGCTGGCAAGAGATAACAAAGCTTCCCAGTGCTGGGCTTCAGTAAAATACTCTGAGTATCTCATACGAGATGACTTCTAATGCTCATGGGTGCTTCGTACCTCACATTTTTTTGTTTCATTGTCTCTAATGGGATTGTACTCCCCAAGGCTGAATTTGTCCCATGGCTTTCCCCAGCAAGCCTGCTCTTGACAGTTACACAGCGCCTGGGCTTTAGCTGATACTTTCCAGCAAGTCTTGCCCCGAGTTACAACATTGGTAGGAGTTTAATGCCTCTGAGGCTTCTGCCCCTCTGTCAAATTGGTTAAAATTTCAGGCAGCTCATCTCTCCTAATGAGTGCTGGTAACTACAGGCTGTTCCCTTCAGCACACCTGTATGCATCTGTCTTTTTACCAGAGAAAACCAACTCAAAACCAGTCTTAATTCTGGCCACACTGAAGCCATTGAAGAAGCTGGTTTTTATCTGACCCCATCGAGAAAGACTGTTTCTGCCCTACAAAGTGCATTTTGGACTTGTGCTGCGTAACAGCGTGTCTCAGAGTGCGGGCAGCCAAGCGGGGCTGCTGGAGCTTGGGACCCCAGCTATTTTCACGGATCACCTGGATGATTTGAGACAACTTTCCTTCATTTTGATGTTTGTTTGCCTTAACTGTAACCAGGCCAGCCACAGCCACCTGGGATTTGATAAGGTCACTCGTGTTTGTATAGGTCCCATGGGGTCCTGATTAGGGACTTCAGGAGTAATTTGCCGGTTAAAAAAGAAAAGAAAAGGCAACTGGGAGTTTTCAATGCAGACAGCTGTTATGTAGATCTTTATCTCTGTCCTCACAGCTGGTCAGGCCATATCTAAAGGATGACTAATTAAAATACAGTAGATGTATACTGTAATTGTGGGCTGAAAAAATAATTTCCCGTTGGAAGGGAAATAAAACAGAGGTGGGTATTCCTGAGTTGCCAGCCTTCTAAACAGCCTTTAAAAAAATTTACATGAAGTGTGATTTTATTGTACATTTTCATTACGTTCAGCCAATTTTACAGCGATACAGGCAGAAGTGCACACGCATTAGATGCCCGCTTTGTACGTAAGATCCCCTTCATTAGTTTGATGTGCAAATGGCTACTTAGAAATACTAATATCTGCAGTGAGTGGTTTCAAACAGCTACACACCCCACGTACAGCTCTATGAACATGCTGTGTACGCTGGGGCCTTTGAAAACGGCTCCTTTTAAATTTCCACTTGCATCCTGTTACTGAACTGGGATTTTGCACAAATATTTTAAAATAATTGTTTTAAAATTTTCATGCTTGCTTTTAAAGTAGAACATCCTCTGTGATCACAGACAATGGAAAAGATTGTTCAGTGGTCTCTTACTCTAATCGAGTCAATTTGCTTTGCTGGGATTTCCCTCTCCCCTGTATTCAGCGCTTAGAGTGGTAGGACCAAACAGAGTGAAGCGGATCTAATTAACTTCTCTCAAGGGTATTGACTGTCTGCAAAGGAAGAGGAAAGCAATGAGGAATACATTATGAGAGCCTGTTCATTGCCAACTCACACACAGTAGCACATCTTCCTCTTGCAAAGCCAGGGTTTACATAAATTTCCTTATTTGATTGCATTTCCTGTTGCATAAAGGCACCAGAGGCTACGCGAGCTCCTATGGTTTCTGAAGACAGAAAGTCAAAAGGAAATAAAGCAAAAGTGCTTTGTATAAACAGTGGAAATTAGAAATTCATAATTAGCCTTCGTTCATTAAGAGGATGAAATGTGAAATGTAAAGTAGGTTGGTGTATTATCTTCTCTCATTTAGGGCATACTCATGTGCAGATACATAAAACGAGCCTGACTGAAGATCAGATGCTCCCTTCACCTCCCTTGAACACCTACGGAAATAGCAAGGACTTCACACCCAGGCAAGGCAAGCCCAAGGTTTGGGAAATCATGTAAACACAAGAAGCTGGGCAGGGAGCTCCCGCAGCAATAATGCTGATGGGAGTGGGTGCAAGGAGGGTGGGCTGGCTGCCAGGGAGCCACTCAGCTGGAGGTGGGGACATGGGGACAGGAGGCAGTCTCCTGTGATCCCATCCACTTGGCTTCAGTGTTACTAAAGACCAAAAGCATTAGCATAACTTAAGAAATAACAGCCCAACGGCTGCGTGCCTTGGTTTCCCCAGTGGAAAGTGTGGAGTGAGTAACAACATGTGGATGCTCAAGGGTTTACCCCGTGGCTGTTGACTTACAGCATCTCACAGTGAACTGCTCCCTAGAAACTGATGTCAGCTGGACACAGGGTAGGTGTAACCGTGCCTGTTCATGTGCCATGGTGCTAAGAACATCGCTGGACAGATGGATGGCACCTGTGGTGAGGCATGCAGCCTACCTGTGAGATGGCAATAGCATCCATCTCTAAGGGAGTGTGTACCAGAGAATTTCTTGTGAGCATGGCCAGGAAGGTGCTTTGCCACCTGGGGCTACTAAGAATCCACCTTTGTAATTGAAAAGTCATTGTCACCCATTGACACCCACTCAAAAGGACTTTCCTGGTAGCCTTGGAGTTCTCACAGGAATATTTGCATGCAGGACATGAGTTTCCTCCAGCTTTGGGTCACCTTTGCTTTGGCAGCCTGGACCTCTCGGGGCAGGGAGGAATGGAGGGAAGTTGAAATATGGTGACTTTTTACTCTACAAAGTACAAAGGAGCCTTTACACCTCTCTCTTCTAAAGCATTAAGCAGTTAGTAAGTCCTTCTGAGCATCATACTAAGCTGATGTCAATGAAGATGCTGTGCCAGGCTGGCCAAGGTAGCCCACGAGCATCTGGGAGCGATTTCCAGGTGTCAGAAGTTAACCAGGTGCTGGCTTTTCTGCTAAATTGAAATGCTTTCTGAACACCCTGCTTCTGACACAATCTGTTGATTGTCATCTTTATTACACCGTGTGCAAATAAATACATAATAGCATCTTGCCAAAATGTATTGCCATTCAAACTGCACCTGTAATCTGTATGTCTAACGCCATCCCAGTGTTTCCTAATGAATACATTTCCCTACCAATTTCTGCCGGGCTAGAGCCCTGGTCTTGCGTTGTGTTCTGCAGCAGGGCTGCAGATGTGTGTGTGCCTTTCGGAGGGGGAGAGGATCAGGGGTGGGGAAGGAAGGAGGAAGGGACATTGTCAGCGCCTGCGTCAGCACAACATCAAATCAGATTACAAGAGACATTAAAGGTATAACCTGAGCAGAACCACTCTCTTCTGGATGCAGCTGTGAGCAGCTTCAACGCTCTCGATATATTTTGCTGGTGCAGCATAACCTGTTAAACAACAGGATGTTTTACAAGCCTTTAAACTCCTTTGTGTCTTAACACCTTTCAGGATGGCCAGGCTGGGTACTAGTGAGCTTCAGCTGTTGCATTGCTATACATGTTATACCAAGCTCGCGTGGGCTGTTGGTGCCTCCTGTCTGCTCCGCTCTGTTGGGTCACGTCCTGCTCTGCAGCCCCATCGGGCTATTGCAAAGATAAATAACGGCTGTTTGCTTGGGTAGTAGAAAAGTAGGAATCACTCACGCTGGGATATAGAGAGGAGTGATGAATTGAGGCGGCTGCCTGGTGTTAGTGCAGCAGAGCATTTCACTGGAGGGTGCTTCAGCAAGGTGATTGAAGGCAGCTGCCCTGCCCCGTGCCAGTTCTCCTGGCTCCAGAGGCTGGGGCTGGAAGCCCTTGACACCATCTGCCTCCCAGAGCCTCTACCACCACCACCATTGCATGGGAAACCACTCAGAACAAGGATTTTCTCAAAGGACAAAGGTAAATAGCAACAGATCATCCCTCATTACCTTTCCTAAACAAATGCAAAACATATTTGCTATCAGCAAAGTGTTTTATGGTTCCCACCTCACTCTTGTGTGATAGCTTTTGCAGCTCAGCCTGCACAGCCAGCTGTAGGGGACAGCCCTGCGAGCCAGGGACCATAAAGGCTGAGTTGTGACCCTGGGAGGATGCAGCAGCAGCGACTGGTGCTGGGTGGAAGCATTGGCATATAATGATGGGCAAGCATGAAGCAGCTGCTGTGTGCCCTTCTTCTCTACTGGGGTAAAGGGATTCCTGTGCCTTTGTAGGAGCAGCTGCTCGCACCTGTGTGTGTTTACACCCCACTCTGCCTCCCTCCGTGTGAGTGGTGCAAAATTCATCTAAGATACCTATAGCAGCAATAGTTATTAAATGCAATAATTACCTGTATGCTAAAGAATGCCCTATTTACATTCAAATATATTCAGTTCAATATGTTGTGCCACTGCACTTAATAGAGCAAGAGGTGGTTTATAGGCCAGGGCTGTGCTTTTATCAGCTTTCCGCTGTGGTCATCAATTAAATCATTAAATAATGAATGGATTGGCTCAGCTCTATTAAATAATCATCTTCAGTCCCATACATTCTGTAATTTCTGCCACGTGTGCTGGGAGCGTGTGTGTTCCTCTCTTTACAGGCGTCAGAGCTGGGTGAGGTGCTGAGTGAAGCTGGAATCTGCTCCATGGCAGAGCAGGGGCTTGGCATTTCCATGTGGCAGCAGGCAGAGCTGCAGCCCCACTCTTCAGATGCTGTTTTAATAAGAGTTTTGCCCCCAGCAACTCTTTAGATGCCTTTTTGCCCTATAGGAATTTAAATCCTAACACCAGAAAAAGCACACTTGGTGAATCAGATTTCTTCCTTTGTTGCCACTAATGCAATGAGGTTTTGGGAGACCAGCACAGCGTGGGTATTTGTTGTGAATGTCTTATAAGATGCTTGGCCTTTCCTTGCCTCAGCTGCCCCTTTGTGTGAAGCAAGGTGAGCAGGACTTCACAGAAGGGTTATTGTAGAGGAGTTATAGAGGACTATATGAAAAACTCATTTGTAAAAAGGTTGGAATGATTGTTAAAAACATAAAAAAGAAAAAAAAAAAGGGGGGAAAGTGTAGTGGAATGAAGCCGGGTTAATTAGCATTGATGGTATACAACTGTGGGTTGGCTTCAGGGGTGGGCGGGGGTTGGCCGATGTAGATAAGGTGCGGGTGTGGCTGGTTAAGTGAAGCGGTTGAGAGCCAGTGAAGGGAGAGCAGCCGAGGAAGAAGTGGGGAGAGGAAGAAGCAAGAGGAGAGAGAACGCATGCTCAGGATGAGATGAGGAGAAGGCAGCAGAGGGACTGGCATGAAGAGTATGTTGGTATGTGGTGGTAAGTAGACCTTTTTGCAGCTTGATAGTTTGGAGAGTGCTGCAACAGGTTATAAAGAGAAATCAGTGTTTCCAAGATACTGCTGCTGGGTACCGCTGCGCTTGGCTGGAAGGAGGTATGTGGCACTGAGGCTAACAAACTAAATCTGTGTCCAGGGCTGTCCTGGGGCACAAAAGCTCACATGCCAGGGCCCACGTGTGTGCATGTCTGCAGCTTGTGAAATGGGGTGGTAGGTGCAGGATGCCTGGTGGGAGCAAGTCCTACCAAGGCACCAGGAGCACAGCAGGTGCTATGGCTGCATCAGGCACCACTCAGCAGCTTAACCACAGACACAGGCTGAACCTGTTTGGGTGCTCAGGGACGTTCCCATCCCCACCCACTACTGTGAAAGGGCCCCAGGGGCACAGACTGATGGAAATCTGGGTACCGAACTCCCTCTCATCCCTTAGGCTTACCCAGCTTTGCAGCTACTATCAGACCAGCATCCTTTTGGCTTTGGCCATTATCAGTACAAGATGGATACAGCAAAACCTGCCTGGGAGGACACTAGTGCACCAAAGGTAAATTTAGAGAGCAAAACATTAAGTTTTAGGACAATGGTCCTCCTCAGGAATCCTGTCATCTCCTGCTGGGTGAGTGAGAGCAATACCTGGTGCTTGCTGGGCTGGCTGGCTTGGACATCGCACTACTGCTATCGTCCTTCAGTGCTGTGTGAAGCACTTGGGGATGACTTGGCAGGGGGAAAGGTGTTTCTTAAAATGGAAGTCTCCTGATCCTACACCTTAGAAAAGCTTTGCTAATTAAATTGTAGTCGCCAACAGAGTGGGTATTTTTCCTGGCTGTTAAATGGCTGGAGAATCTGAGGGCCCCAGGCAAAGCCAAAGGTATTCAATCCAGCAAGATGTTAACTGCCAGGAAATATCCCAACAAGACAGTGTTACTGCTGTAATATGTTTAATAAAACATTCTGGTTTTCCTCTGGCTCTGGGAAGGCATGGAGATAACATACAACTGTTTCCACGTTGAATTCAGCTCAGCAGGCAAGGAGAGCAGGAGGTGCAGGGCACTGTACCCCTTAGTCCGTCAGGTCAGGCACGCTGTATAAACCAGTGCATTCCCATCCAGAGCAGCAGGGAGGCAGGCCAGAGGAAACCAGTGTTTACTCGGCCTCTTAACACCTGTAAGTCCATGAGTGTCTTGTTTCTGATGCCAAAACCAGGATGCACTTGAGCAGAAAAGGCTCTGCTATTGCAACTGGTGTTCTTTCTTGCATTTTGCTGTCTACCCACTGTTTCTACTGTGATAGTACCAGGGTGTTTTGGTCTTGCTAATTATAGAGAGCAAACAAAAAAAGTATTCTGCAATCCATCGTGGATTAATGCTGTGAAATGGGCTGGGACTATAATCTGTTTTGTAATGGGGAAACTGAGCCAGGGCTTAGGGAATTGGGCTATGACCACATGGCAAGTGAGTGCCCTGAATTAGCTCAGCCTTGCAAAGAAACTGCCGCTTTGTGAGGAAAGAGGACTGTGGGGTTCAGCTGGATTCACGCTTTTCCCAAATATCCTCTATAACCCTCAGACGTCCCCATTCCCCCTAAGAAAACAAAGTTAAAAAACCCAGGTTACTTCTCCAAGCTCTGCTCCCTGGCTCTCGCCAGTGTGCAGACCCCCAAGGAGGAGCCTGGGTCTCGGAGCGCAGCGCAGCCCTGACCTCTCCCTGTATCCCACACCTTGCAGGCTGGAGCCAAACCGGCATTGCCCTGGGACAGCTTCAGACAACAGCAGTGCTCATGTGAGACCGGGCTTTATCAACCCACAGCATGCCGGAATTAACAGCTCCCTTAATAAAAGCGAGTGAGATCATCACTCTTGGCTTAATTTTTCCTTTTTATTGCCTTTTACATGTACAAGTAATGATCAGCTGCTTAAATATCTCTAAAGCCAACACTTAAGGACATGCTCAAATCTCTCACTCTCCAATGAATGGCAGTGTCATTTCAGAGGGAGTTTTAGCGCGTTCCTGGATCACAAGGCTCCAGGAGAGGCTCCCTGCAGGACTGGCCCCAGCCTTGTACCCCATCCTTCAAGACCCCTGAAACAGGGCAAGTCCCATTAAAACAGCGAGATGCCTGGGTCCTGCAGCTGAGTGCTCAGGCCAGTGCTCATGTGCAGGCCTGCAGAAGAAGGTGAAGGTCTCCATGCCCATCTATGTGGTCCACGTTAAAACAGGACCTTCACAAAGTTCCAGGCACAGCTTAAGAGATTCCTTGGATTTCCAAATAATCTTTCAAGAGAAGTCAGATTAAGGACCAAAGGTTTTGTTTCCCAGAAGGATTTCTAGACACCGTGGACTCTACATTTGCCCATTCCTTTCTATAATGAGCATCCAAATCAGCTTCAAATGTTATTGAGATGTTACTTAGATATACAAGAATCTAAGTGCAAATGAGGCTCAATGTGATTTTAATTCCTGAATGCCTGTATCACTTAAAACACTGAATTGTGGGCTCACTTCTCAAAACCCTATCTCTCCCTCATAGTATTGCTCATGTGCAGAAGAAAAAAAAAAAAAAAAAAAAAAAAGTTCCCGGTGCCCAGCTGCGTTTCTACTGAACTCACCAGCAAAATTACAGTTTAAGGGGAGAGAAAAGATTTATCCCTGCACTTGGCCCCTCTATTTTTCATAAAATATATGCCATGTACAGGATGTGCAGACCCTGAACCTGCTGTCCTCAGTTGACCTCCAGCTCACGGCTCCATCCCAGCGCCCGGAGGAGGCAGCGAGAGCTGCTGTAGGAATCCCCAGAGCCAATGCTGCTCCAAGCTCGCGTGGAGAAGCGCTGAAAGGTTTGAGGCATTATTGTCAGTGCATTGACTTCTTCCTCCTGCTGTATGAAAAATTGATTTAGTGTAGCTGTAAAGAATTTGCAATGTACTTACATACGTGTAATTGGTTAGAGTGCTCGTGGAGAGAGAGAGCAGCCTGCCTCGCGCTGCCCTGCCACGTGCCCGCATTTGCAGCGGCGGATGCAGGGGAGGAGATGGCTCCAGTAGGGCTGAGATGGAAGAGTCTGCCCATTGCTGTGCGGCAGCACAGATAAAAAAAATAAATAGTTTTCCTTTTTCCACCTACTATTAATCTGTGCATGAATTGTAATTAAGCTCATTTAGAGCAGGGTGTTGTATGCAAAACACTAATATCAGCAATACAGTCATCCCGATTAGCTCCATTTCTCAAAATAATGGTTTTGAGGAAAAGCGTGTCCTAGCACAGCTCTTGGTGTGAACGAGCAGTGCAGAGGTGAGATGCTCCTTTGAGGTGGAATTCCAGGGTATAGCACTTCTCCAAACCTCTGGAGAAGGCCTGGAACCTTGTAGTAGTTTCAATGAAGCACATCTTCCTGGGAGTCCTTACAGAAAATCTCACTTGGGTTAATGAGGTTAATGAGACCATTGCCTGGCATAGCATTAGTGTTGGCGTGGGATGCTCTGGGAATGCTTAGGGGTGCAAGCAGACTCCAGGTCAGCCAAGGGCTAGGACCTGAGGCCGCAGAGCCGAAGCTCATCCTGCCTGGAGGGCAAGTAACACCAAAAAAAGTGGATGCTGAACATTTGTGCCATCTTAAACCTTCCTGCAGAGCTTTTCTGCTGGAGAGGGAGCTGCTTGACTCCAGCCCCATCGGGTCAGCTACACCAGCTCATGGTAAAACCTCTTGTGTTCAGGTGATGGGGCCTCGAACAGAAATCAAGGGCAAGCTTCACACCAGGGGAAGCTAATTAGTTGTTGATTGCCTGGGCTCTGCAGGCAGGGATGGAGGAAAAAACTGAGACCAGAAGCTCTGAGTTCACTGTGTTGGCAGGAAAAGTGAGGAAGGCAATGGTTTTCCATGAACATCTACCAGGCAGCTACTTACAATGACGAGTACCTTGAGTTGTTTGTTTATTATTTATGGAATGGCTTGATATGGAAGTGGTAGGTGCCTTATCCCTGGAAATACTCAAGGTCAGGTTGGACGGGGCTCGAAGCAACTATATTGAGTTGAAGATGTCCCTGGTCATAGTAGGGGAGTTGGACTAGATAGCCTTTAAAGGTCCCTTCCAACCAAACCGTTTATACTTCTTTGGGAAGGTAAATGAGGGGCTGAAATCTCCCCTTCCTTCCCTCCTTCCTTCCCGTGAACTCCCTGCACATCAGCCAGCTTCTGCTGTTCATACCACACTGCTCCTGGTCTCCAAGTTGTGCCAAACCTCTGTAACATGCCCCAGTTCACCCGGCTGCCCTGGTGCAGGCAGAAGTTTCATTCCTTGGCTTCCACAACTCACTGCACAAGAAGGGAATGGGGGCTGCTGGCTCGGGGGGCTGCCCACATCTGCCCTGCTAGGCTGATGCATCCCATCTGGGTCATTGCGCAATGCCAAGTTGCTCTGTGCGTGCAGGGGCTGTGGGGTTGGGAATTTGGGACATCTGGCAGCCCAGGCTGTGCAACATCTGGAAAACCAAGAGTTTGCCACCCAAAGTGGGGCTCAGCAGGTCTGGGATTTGACTCCTTGTCTGCGACCTTTCAGGGCGAGGGCTGGGAGGGAGTAATCTTTCCCTCCTCTGCTTTTGTAATTGCGTTGGTGTGTTTGCTGGGACTGTGCTGGCTGAAGTGCTGACAATTTGGGAAGGCTGCATTCTTCTAGGAGGAAAAACTGGGAAAGTAGTTACATCTGTGAAGTCTCCAGCCTATCTCGGCTGCCAGAAGTGCTCAGTAACAAAACCAAAACGCTCTCTGTTTTCAGAGGCTGTGGACTTCACCATCTCGAGAAGGGGCCTTTTCCCACCGAGACTTGTGCGACAACTTCTGTGCAAATAGGAAAAGCCAGGGTGCAAGGCCGGTTCTTGCTGGCACTCCTGTTTATTTTGTTGTAAAATACCACATCAGGTGTTGGCTGAGAGAGAGGAACTGGGTGACGGGGAATTTTTGGGGCTGTGGGGATGCTCTGCTCCACAGGAGCCCCCAGGGCAGCCCTGCCAGTCTGGGGCATCTGAGCTTTGGTCTCCAGCAGTGATGCGGATATTCCACATATTTAGCCTGTAATCCATTGAAGTTCCTTTCACACTGCCTCACTTCCCATCCTTTCCTTTCTCTGTCAGGCAATGCATGCCCCGACCCTTGTTAGTGAACAGGAGACCTCTAGGGCTATTTATTATTTAATGCACTGTTTCTTGGCTTTCTTTTTTCCTATTTATCTTTCTGCCACTTTGTGCCCTGTGTTGAAGAAGTCCTTGATGTGTTGTCAAATCCCTCCATGAGATATTTGATTGAAATGTGTATCACCTGTCTGACAGGGTAAGGCTGTCTTGCTCTGCAAAGAAATACAACAGCTGCCTTTTTCCACTCTCTATGTTTCCAGCAGAACTCAAACGAATTGCCTAATTTCAAGCAAATTTGATAATAAGGTTGAGGTGTCAAAAGTGATTACGTTCCAGAGCTTCATAGCACTTTATTTATTTAAGTAGAGAGATCATGTTTGTTCGGAGATTTTTTCCCAATTTCCCTAAAAAAGACAAAAGCATTTGCTCCTTGCTGGCTGCCAGGATGCCTGGGAACGAGGTTGCAGTTGATCTTCTCCTCACAGACCTTCTCAGGGGGCTGTCTGTCCCCTGTGTCAGGTCAGGACCAGCATCAAGCAGGTCCAGGATGCAGAGAAACTTCCACAAAAATCATTACCTGGATCCCATTTTTTTTTTCCTCTGAGCATAAGCATTGAGGTGCTGTTCTGCAAATGACCTTTGCAACCTGCCTGTGTGCCTTTAAGTTGCTTTAACCACGTGTGAAGCAGTGGTATTAATAATAATACTATTCACACCAGAGTCTCCTGGGCAGCTGAATGACAGTATGAATGTGGATTAATATTCCTTAGCCACAAGGGACTAGGAAGGAGCTGATGGAAGCATAGCTTGTGAAATTAATAATCACCACCCACTTGGAGGAAAAGGAATTGGATTATAGGGACTCCAAAATTAATAGTATCCTGGGCAGGCAGCGACTATTGAAATATTCATGGGGTTCAGCTAACCTAAGACAGTAAGAAGCAGGCGAGGTGTGATGCGTTATGTAGCCACAGGCCATGCTGAGCCGCCTCTCCTGGCTGTGGGGCCGGTACCTGGGAGCTGCCTCCTTTCTGTGCACCGGCAGCGTGGCACTAATTGGGCAGTGGGACGTGGTTTAGTGATGGAAACGGGTATACCCACTGACGAGCGCTGCCAGGCGTTTTTATGCGCAGCATAAATCAAGCAGCCAAGGGATGCTCTTGGGCTGGAGCATGGGAAAACTGGGGAAGAGGGATTCCGGGGGTTTTCATGCAAAGGGTTTTCAGCAGGACACCTGCCCACCTTCTGGGGACTGCCTGTGCAGGAACATCTTGATTTGAGCATTTCTGTACTGCTGTGCAAGGCTCCGGCTGCCCTAGGGTATCACTGCTGCAGGACAGGGCAGGAGCTTGGGTGGGTGCACAGGCTCCGCTCCCCAGAGCCATGCCCTGCCTGTGTCAGCAGGACAAAACAACTGACCTTGCTCCAAGCACATGAAATTGGTGAGAAAAACAGTGAACCCACTAGTGTGTCTCAAAGGGTGTCCCCAAAAGTGGCCTCCCAGGACCTGCTAAATCCTGCAGCACTGGAGACCTGAGGGAGGGCAACTTCCAACAAGCCCTTTGCAGGGGGTGGGCAGTGCCTGCTGCGGACTGGGAGGGAGCTGGGTGCAGTTTAACGGGATGAATGGCCTCCAAAAAAGCTCCTTTCAGGAGTTCTGCTGACAGCCAGGCCTTGCACATGCCTCCTAAACCCACTGGCATCTGACACGTGCGTCCCTGAGGTGTGCTGTGAGCAAGGGAAAGGGGCACTGTGCATCCCAAATGCGGCCCTGGGCAAAAATACATAAATGCATCTTACAAACCAAGCTTGGCATGGTTATGAATCATGGTCTGAGAAAACTGCCTTCACCAGTAAAGAAAAATCAAGTTCTGCTTATGCCTCTGCAGGAAGACTTGTGCTGGGCATGGGAAAGCTCAGAGCCGAGTGTGCCAGAGAGTGTCCCTGCCCTCTGCCTCCCCAGGGGCTTCGGGGAGGCTGCAGACCAGGAACCAAAGTACAGCAGCGTTTTTCCTCCCTTTAATGCCCAATCTGCCTCCTTTGGCCTCAGTGGCCAGTGTGCAGCAAGTGGGGACACAGGAAGCAGAGCAAATCTGATGCGTTGGGTCTTTGTGGAGCTGCCTCCTTTGCCTCTGGGAAACGCTGCCTCCCTCACAGATGGAAATGCCCTCTCCTAATGGAGCCAGAGATGGAGAGAACGTTTCCATCCAAACAAATGTTCCTCTTCCTTGCCCCCCAAATCCTAATTTCTGGAACATTTTCATCAATGTGTGACCAGCAAGCTCCAGGGAGAGGGACCTGAGCTCCCTTTAAGAAGCACATCTCTGGCAAACCTGCATCTGGTGGTAAGATGCCATCCTGAGCTCTGAGGAGGCTCAGCAGGTTGTGTTGATTTGGGATGCAGCTGTCTGTGAAGCACCACGTGCGCATGCATGCGGCAGATGGGCTGGTGATGGACTGCCTGCGGGTGCAGTGTGGCCTCCATCCGTCCCCATTGCAGCCCTTCCTCCCAACACTCGGACGAGGGTGATAGTGGCTCCCATGGACTCTGCTGCCAGGAAAATGAGATATATCTCTGCTCCTCAGAGGCTGATGGAACTCCCTGGGAAGCAGCTGTGGGCCAGATGCCACCAAACATCATGGAGGCAGCAAGCCTGAGCACGGAAAGCGTATCTGGGGCTCAAACCTACCACTGAAGTTGGTTGTGCTGTTGAAGAGGGAGGCATCGCCACTAGGAGAATCTGTCAAAGTCCTGCAAGTTCCTGTAAGATGTGCAGTGAGCCTGTTGTGCTGCCAGCGTGCTGAATTACTCCTTGAGTGGGTATTTGAAAGGGTAGATCACTACAGGAGATCATTATTTAATCAGTTTGAATTAAAGATTCCCCAGAAATACAATATTGTGCATTTAAAAAAAAAATAATTCCTAACTGTAAGTGTGTTTTCCACAGCTCTGCTTTCCTTCAAGAAAACTAGTTGGTTTTTATTTAATTCTGCCTAAGGGTAACCAAAGCATCTCAGTTAAAAACCTGACCTCACAATGGCCAGGGGTCAGCCCACCTTCCTTTCCCCGTGGAGGGAGCTCCTCGTGGTGGCACATCCAGAAAGGCTGCCATTGCCATTGGACGTGTAAGAGCTGGTCTGAACTTCAGAACACATCTCCTGTTCACCCACCTGGATGTGAAGCCCAGACAGGGTTGCCAGTGCAGAGCTCTCGCTGGCCACAAGCTGGTGAGTGGGTTTGTTCTGTTGTGTTTACAGTGGGGAAGCAAACTCTGGGTGTGGCCCGATGCACATTTTACATCTGCAGAAGCCTTTCTAACGAAGCAAGGTGTGTGTGCTAGTGCTGCTGGAGGCATCTCGGGAGGCAGCGTGAAACGTCTCAGTGGGAAGTGTACAACAAGCTCCTGCTGAGAGCTTTGGTGAGCAGAGTCCTAAGGGACCTGGAGTGGGGTCCAGAGGGGGCCTGTTCCTGGTTTGGTTTTTTTTGCATTGGTGACTTCTTTTGAGGCATCCTGATGCAATTTATGAGGCTGGTTTAAAACAGAGAAGTTGCCTTGCCAACAAGACACATGCCTGCTACATAAAAAATATGATGATGAAGGGATAAGATGACAGCTTTGTATCCGTAATGCTTTCATCCCAAGGTGCCTTTATGCAACTGCTAAATATTTAATTTCTTTTAACTTCCAGCCTTGGATATTTTTAGCAGGTGAAGATGCAAAAAGCCCTCTGCCCCATCTGGGTGGGGTGGGAGCCCATCAGCACGGGGCAGACACAAACCACAGCCACCGTGGCCGTCTGCTCCCCAGCTCCTCTAACACTTTCCGCTCCTATGACGCCGGCCAGCTGAAAAGTGTTTTGTGGATTTAGGGTCTGGTTTAAACTCAGAGTTTACCTTTGTAGCTGTCTTTGATTAGGAGTTGAACTTGATCTGGAGAAAATACTTTGTGGCTCCTTTTAACTAGAAGAGCTGTGATTTCCTTGGGGTAGGATTTGGGCTGTTTTCCAGACTGAAGCAGTGCAGGTCCTGGGTGTGGGGAGATCATCAGCATCAAGGCAGAGACACAGCCTACCCTCTTGTCCTCTCCTGAACAGGAGGATGGCCCAAGCAGGGAAATTGGGAGATTCATCTGTTGTCCCTGTCCAATTTTCCACCCTGTAAGCCCTGTCCCAGAGAGCACATGCATGACTTGACCTATAAACTGCAGCTGGTGGGAAAGGTTCGTCCATTTGAATTTTGCTGGAAGCGGAGCAGGAGAGCCTTGCTTTTTCTCTGGCTTCCCTTCTTTCAAGCTTCTGCAAAAGGGAGTTGAAATGTCAAACTAGAAAGTGCTGTTGATGTGGCAGATATATTTTCTTCTTCAAAAGTGGAAATTCTCCTCAAACTTCCTTCTTCAGCTTGAATACTGCAAGTAATGATATTTTGCTTTTCCTTTTTGCTGGTGGACCAAAGGCTGGGGCTGAGGTTGGCAAAGAGACCCTGTGGGATGGGATCCTCTGCCAGGGCTGTCCTGCAGCCCCTGTAGTGCTGGGGAGGAACCGGCCATGTGGCATGGGAGTCCTCCTGTCCAATGTGACATGCCCCTGTTAGGTGAGGGGGGTCACGTCCTGGGAGCACCCACTCTCCCCCAGGCACGCACAGGTGAGCTCTGATGTAACTAAACGAGATATGGATACTCGAAATAAATCCCACAGCTGGAGTGATGTTGTGGATGCCTTGGACCCCTCCGAAGGAGCCCAGCCCCCCCTTGCCCTCCTTGGGTGCACCAGCAAAACATCAGCGCTTCTCCAGTCCCTCCAGCTGCACACCCTGAAACCACCAATCCCTGAACTAAAGTACTTAACCACTTCTGGCTCTTGAGTTTAATTCCAATTCTAGATAGCCAAAATTATTCCCGGTTGCCTGTTGTGCCCAAGGGTGTTGTCTTGCCCCAAACCAACAGCAGCTGGAGGTTCGTCCCTTTCAGCACAGGTTTCCTGCACTGGGGCTGCACTGTGCCAGCCTATGGTGATGGGTGTCCTGGGCACGCAGGAGCAAGGTGGGCTGCACGAGCTGACTGGAGCCTTCCTCCCGGGATGGAGGTCCCTGCGTTCGTGGAGCTGGAGCGGGATGGCCGTGCTGCAATCCTGCACCCGCAGCCTCTCTGGCCCTCTCCAGAGGGGGATGCTGCCTTGTAGGTGATGTCCAATACCCAGGTGAGAGGCTGGCGAGGAGCTGACAGCTCCTCTCTCTTGGGAGGCCAGTGTGGTCCCTGCGAGCCCGCTTGTGACACTTGGCCAACTTTTGTTGAAGCTCTAAGAAAATCCAGCCACCTTTTTCAGCATCTGAAAGGATGGGGAAGGAGAGACTTTTTTTGCAGGAGCAACAGTTCTTTCTGGCTTGCACAGCCTCTTGTGTTGTGATTTCTGACTCTTGCTGTTCCCTAAAGGAAAATCTCTGGGTGAAACCCTCTGCAACCAGCCAGAAAAGAGCATTCAACTCTGACGTGTCTCCTCAATGTGAGCTTGTAACTAAATCTTTAATACACTTGCTAGGTTAGTATGTGTAGGTGAAAAGAAATTCTGACAGGTGTCTAAAAGGCTTCTACAAACGGCCTTGAAGAGCAGCATGCCAGGGAGCATTGCCCCCATCCCATTTCTCCTTCGGGGATGATGCTGGTACCTCTGTTTCACCATGCGCCCAAGAATTACAGGAACCCTGGCCACAGCAAAACCAGTTTTAAACCACTTAAAACTGTAAAACAAAGCCAAGAGCCAAGCCAAAAGTCAGAAAGGCAAAACTTACACAACTAATTAACATCAAGTACATCCTCGTTATGCCAGGGACTGTGGGTTAAGGACTTGCTCATGACCATCCTGTGCTCCACCAGCTGAGCTGGGCTCTGGCTGCCCAGGGCAGTGATGCTGCAGGACAGGCACGCAGGACTCTGTTCATTTTGCTCTTATTCTTTAGAAAGCACATTTGGGATCAGGATGACCCACCAGGTAAAGGGTAATGGCCGTGGGGTGCTTCAAAAGGGCACGGTAAGGGCCTGTAGTCACCCAAGGACAGCAAAATTGATGGGTCCTGGGGCTCAGCAGGGCACTGTGGGTGCTCTTGGTGCAAAATCAGAGCTTAAGCTGAGCCGTGATGTTCGCTGAGTGTCACGCAATGTCAGCCTGCTTAGTGCATCCTAAACACCCCTTTTTTCTCTAATCCTTTTTCACTTTTTCTGCTGTGTTTTGCATAGCTGCTATGTGCATCTCTGATGCAAACCCC
The DNA here is from genome assembly GCF_963210335.1 of Falco punctatus. Lineage (NCBI taxonomy): Eukaryota > Metazoa > Chordata > Aves > Falconiformes > Falconidae > Falco > Falco punctatus. The sequence continues at coordinate 102,948,048 of NC_137580.1, read as the reverse complement.
TGCCATCAGTGGGCCAGCCCCAGCGCACGTGGCTGCAGGTAGGAGCTGGTCCTCGCCTCCGCAGGCGAGGACCAGCTCCTACCTGCAGCCATGTGCGCTGGGGCTGGCCCATTGGCTTTGACATCCCTGAGCTGACCATCCTGGCCAAGGACCTGCCCTTCATCCTTGGGGGCTCTCCCAGCTAGCACGTGAATGGTTAAGCAGCTCCAACTGCCTGCTGGGGAAAGCACTTTGTTTGCCCTGAAGGGGGGTGAGAAAAAAAATCTGGAAAAAAGGACCTCTGGGAGACCTTGTAAGATTAAGCCAACATACCAAGCTGCTGAACAATGGTTGACATAGCAGGGCTCCCCTCCCCATCCCTCCCCCGGCTCCTATAGATCACAAACATATGCTCCGTGCATGCAGACTCGCAGCCTTTTATTTCGCTATGTTTCAGTTCCTGTCTATCGTCTCTTTTTATTCCGCATGTGACACAGAAGTTAATTTGAGAAAAAGGATAAAGTGTCACATTCTCTTGAGAAACGAACATGTAAATGGCCTGGAAGTAACATCATTTTTCTCTCTTTTTCTTTTTTTTCCCCCCCTTCCTTACCACGAAAGCAGCATTAAATCTGCTCTCCTGATCTGCCGCTTCAATAGCTGCTCCCCTGGTGTCAGGGACGATGGATGGGCCGGTGGTGGAGCAAAGCTTGGGGCAGGGGGGTGGGAGTTGTCCCACTCCCATCCTGATGCGTTGGCATGGCTGAGAGAGAGGTGCTGGGGCTGGGATGTGGTGTCTGGTCTGGCACAGCACCGCTTGCCAGTGCTGGGGGATGCGCTGGACCCGGCTGGCTGGAAGCTCCCACTGCCGGTCCATCAGGGATGGGCAGTGGGAGCACGTCCATACCCATCCCAGCACAACAGATGTGTTGGTGGGTGCAGATGCACCAAAATGAGCAGAGGGGCACAGCTCTGGCTTTTGGCAGCCCTCAGTTTTTGGGCTTGTTGAGGATGCAGGACTTGATGGTGAACTTACTGCAAAGGGTTTATTGTGGGTGTCCTTTGCATGTGCCTCCTACCAGCAAGAATAACAGTGAAGACAAAAAATGAAGGATTTTTATTGATTACTTTGGAAGGAGGGTTGTATTTTGCAGTGACTTTTGGAAACAGAGGGTACAGCCACATATCAGAGGGTCCAATTATGCAGAGAAAAATACACAGCTCTAAAAAATAACCTTCCCTTAGAAAGACTTCAGCACTATAACAAAATATTAATGTTTAAAGATATTCCTTCTTAATATTTCAGGAAGCAATTGGAAGTCCCATAGTATAGTTCATTCTACTTTTAAAATGGAAATATTTAACTTGGAGCAACAGGGCTCACATTGGCTCCAAGATAAACTTTCCTTGGCAGTCGCAGCTCATGTATAATGCTAAAAGCAGCTCCATCTTTGGGGTGGCATTTTTTTTTTTTTTTTAGCTCATCCTGGAGAGCCAAGGTCTGAATTAAAGGGAGGGCTTGAGCAGCTGCTATTTTGCCGAGTCCAGAAGCTCATCTGCAGCTGGGGAGGGGGAGGAAGGCTGTCTGGAGCAGGAGGCAGGATCCGTGCAGAAGGTCGGGCTAATTAAATCTGGAGAAGTCACCAGAGAGCCCGGTGTTTCTGCGTATTAGATCTTCAAAGCTTTCCCTTGTGCGGGGTGTGATAAGGAGAGGGTCATCTTGACACGTTCATCTTCTCCTGAAAGGGCGAGTGTTGAGCTAAATAAAGAAATAAATACATGTTGATTACATGGGGAAGGAGGGACAAAAATATCTGCCTGTCAAACAGCTAATGTGTCTCCCAGGGCTCCATGTGCTCCTTCTGCTTATTAATAGTGGGATTTCTGTTGTTGTTGTTGACATTATTATTATTACGATTATTATTATTATTAATTTAATCTGCCAATCAAGTGCTGTATTGGGTGAACTCCTCTTTTCCCTCCCGCCCCCTGGCCTCTGACGCCTCCGCCGGCACTTACACATCTCCCCACCTTCTGCAGAAACTTGAAGTGGAAAAGGCTGTGCAAGGTGTGTGTCCTGTCCTGTTCCCCGAGGTGTGCTGAAGGGAGGGCAGGAGCAGGCTGTCCCAGCTCACGAGCATCTCCGCTTCAGTGTCACGGTTTGTGGGTGTCTCAGTTCTGCCCTTGGAAATGCTCAGCTCCAGCAAGCAGCAAGTTTCTTTAACTGGGAGCACTTAGCGTGCTGGAAAGTCAAACTTACAGTGCATGAAACTACAGATTGTAAGAGTTATAGAAGAAAAACCTACCAGGCTGCCTTGGGATCCCTCAGTGCCGTGTCTGTGCAGTAGAGCCAGGGTGCAGGCTCAGCACCCTGGCGCAGCTCCTGGAAAGCTGCTCCACGCTGTGGCAGCATGAGGCTGGTGGCATCCCTAAAGCTCCAGAAAACTAGATGGAAGTTTCTAGTGGAGGTGCTTTTTTTTTTTTTTTTCTCTTGCAGATCTTCTAGTGAGTGTTTTTTTTCCTAAGAGCTGCAATTGGCAATGGAGATTTTGAAGTGGACCCTGAGGGTGAAGGTTCATCTGGTGTCCTGGCAGGGTGGGTAGGGTAGTGGCTGGGGAAGGGCAAAGTGGGGACCCCAGGGCGTGGATTTTGCATTTAATCACACTGGAATTACCCACCCACCCCTGAAGCCCGTGGATTGCTGTTCATGCTTTGATGGCCTGAGGAACAAACTGTAGTTGCTCTTGTTATTTACCATAGTAAAAGAAAAAAGAAGACACAGTGGTCTGCGGATTAACCCATGGTATGAGCAGATCTTTCCCAACACTTTTCTGGACCCCAAATCTTCTGAAAGAGATGAATTTGCCTTTTTGAGGGCTAATACAGCATATGAGCCTTCAGCCTGAGGGGATTACACCAGGTGGTTACTCGACGAGGCTCCACGAGGAGTCGTGGCAAGGCAGGAGGTGGTTTCTTCAGCTCCTCCACTGCCTCCTCGGTGGAGACGCAGACCTGCCGGGCAGCTGCGAGTCCCCACAAAATGACTAAATTCCTCTTCTTCAGCTCAGACACATAAACTTGGGAGTGGAAAATGAGCGTACGTCTGGGGAAAGCCAGGCATGCAGAAGCCACGGTCAGCTTTCTGTGCTGCTCCAGGTGGGAACGGCAGCAGCGGCCGCAGCTTTGAGGGTGCACCCGGCTGGTGTGGGTGCCCTGGGGGGCGGTGGGGGAGCATGGCTGCAGGCCTGCCCGCTCCTTAGCCCTGTCCCAAGGCACCCACAACTGCCCGCTGCAGGACGTTATGTGAGGCTAGATGGTAATTATAGAGTGAAATGTCAGCCTCATTCACAGGAGCATCGTTGCCCATTAGCTAATTAGGCATTAGCCATTCCAGCACTGCTGTTAGCTGCTTTTTAAAAAGCTGCTGGATATTAGGAGAGAGAAACACTTTTGAAAATGCACTTATGATAGTAGGTTTGAGAGAGCAGGGAGTCCTCTGATGCTTTCAGCATGTTAGAAAGCAATAGCTGATTCACAAATACCACTTTTTTTCCCAGCTCAGAGGTGAGGAAAAGAGGAAACATGTGCACGTTTCTGAATGTGTCCTGTAGAAAACGACATGATCTCACATGGGCAAGGATGTGAACTGACAGTGACTTGGGGTCTTATTCAGTTGTGGTAATGGGAACAGTGAAAAGTTTGGCAGGGATGCTGCACTTGACAGAGATCCACATTTCAACTTCAGGTTTTGTATTTGGGTGTGGGAAAGTCTGCTTTCTGGGGATAACTTTGAGTTTTAACTTAAAAACCTGAAACTGTGAAGACTGAAATGGCTTTTGGCCTTTGCTCTAAACCTTCTCCTAACACTTCTGGGACAATGATTTGCCCAGGGATGCTCCCACCTACGTGGCAGCTCGGCAGGACCCCCATCCCGGCATGGGTGAGCCTTCGCTTTTGGTAGCTTCGCAGTAAAACTCTGTGTTTCCACTTCCCTCTGAGTGGCCCAAACATGACAGTTCACAGGAGACTTTGTGGTTTCCTGCCTGTCTTGTACTGCACGGAAACCTCTGCGGGCTCACTCTGAAAGTCCCTAAAAGGAAAACTAGCAAAGATGGATGGGAGTGGAGAGCTCTGGGGAGGGCAGGTTTTGGCTGGGTTTCAGTCCCAGACTGCAGACTAGCTAACCTATTCCCATCAATGTCAGACGCCTCTGAAAGAGAGCAACCTGTGACTGCTCTCGCTGCTTTTTTTGCTTCAAACATCAGCTGCTGAAGCTTGTAGCCTCCAAAGGACGCTGCCGTATCCTTGTGCTCTCCATTCACAGTAAGAACATAGGGCAGGAGGGAGACTCTCCTTCAAGCGTCTAGAGCAGAGAATAGATGTGGTAGAAGGTGGCTTTTCTCACAACAGAACAGGGAAAAGAAGCGGATCCATATTTATATGATCTGTCATCTATATGTAAACCTGGGGAATAAAGAGTGATTTTATGTACATTAGATAAGGGAGCCATGTTCTCCTTTTAAATGAAGCAAAGATTAAATTGGTCCCAATAGGATGACTCTTAATTCCTTCCATTTATATATTCTTGTTTTATTATGCTTATGTGGTAGCGGCGCTTTGTAAGGAAGACTGAACAGGTAATGTAATCAAAGAAGGTCCATAGGAGTGATTTGCCTGAGTTATCAATATTTCTAATGCTACTTCCTGGGTTATTTTCTTTATATTTCTCCATCACCTCTTGGCATTTCAGCTCTGTGTTCAACAAGAGCTTGGGAGAAGCCTCTGCTCCTCTGCCTGCCAACCTCACGGCGAACGAACGCTCTCCTGGCTGCCTCCTGACAGCCCCATTCACTCCAGTCTCAGCGCATTACATTTCCATTCAGTGTATCTTTGTACCTCTCAGTCTGCAATTAAGAAGGAAATACGGCCCAGGCACCCTCTCCACATTACAGCAGGGAGAAGGCTTTTTTATGGTAGGCAGTAAAAGCATTGCAGCAGCCAGGTTTGCCAGTGATGCTGAGCGCTAACAAAAGCGGCGAGCTGCTCGGAGCTCACCGACGCTCAAAATCCAGAATGTCCCACACTGTCTGCTACTGATGGTCCTGGTCCCAAGGCACTGGCAACCTCCAGCTGCCCTTGGGCCACTATATAGCAGATATTTATGCATGTGTGGGGCAGAGGAGAGTTAAAAATGGAAAGCCCTGGACAAATATGTCTAGCTGAAGTCAAGGTTCGAGTCTGGAAATTCAGGGAGATGCTGTGTGAGTGGGATGTGTGCTGGCTTGGTGGTTGTGTGAGGCTTGTCCAGCTCCTTCGGCGTGCAACAGCCGAGGCTTTGGAGGGAGAAATGAGGGATGCGAGTCCTCATTCCCAGCTTGCTAGCTACGATTGCTTTGGTTTGAAAATTATGTATTTAAACCTAGGAGGTGTCTGAAACTACCATTGAGGCAGAATTCACAGTAACTGAGGGAGATAACGTACAGAAAAAGGTCTGCAGTAGGTATTAGAAGAGTGCTGTACGCCTGCACAGTGCAAAGGTGCTCCAGAATAACCATGATGAAGGGGCAGGGGTGAGAACCGGCTGTAAATAGGGATGTTGGTGTGGCTGTACCGCCCTGGGAGGGCAGGGCAGGGAGGTGATGTGGAGCACACGCGTGGGTGAGCAATGCGTTGGTGCCACACAAATCCCTAGGAGAGTGGTGCACCGTGTGGAAATGGCTCCTGTGGCTGGGGGTTGTTCCCAGCAGACGGCGAGGTCAGGAGGAGAAGGACAAGGCGGCGGCGGCAGCTCCCGGATGTGTCAGAGAGCCCGGAGCGGTGGCGGCGGCACGGCCACGGTCATTGCTCAGAGACCCCGGAGCGAGCTGGCGTGAAGATTGAATTACAGCGGGGCCGTGTCCCTGTCCCTGTCCCCACGGGCAGCGGCTTGCACCGCTGGGCCAAGGTGGTGTCAGGCTGTTCTGCACGAGGTTTCTGTACCTGGGCACCAACTATGAGGGTTCAGCTTTTGCAGCAAAAGCCCAACCGAGAAACTGCCAGGTTTTGATTTCAAACACCAGCTTCCCTCCTCCTTTGCCACTGAAGCCCGGGGTGTTTGGTTTTTTGGTGGGTGAAAATCTCTGCGGTTTCTCCACGGATGGGCTTTCCTGACCTAGATATGGCATGGAAGAGGAGCGAAACCTCCTGTTCCCTGTGGATTTGTCCAGGGGTGCTGCAGAGGGGTGCAGCCCGCGGGCAGTGCCGATGCAGGTGCCGGTGGTGGGTTTGAGCACTGGGTCAGGCTGGCTCTGCCCCAGCCCAGTCCCACGGCTTCCAGGCATGAAACACAGAGCCAGGAACATTTCCTCGGCTCTGAAGGAAATTCAGAATAACATACAAAGGGCAATTTTATGTTTGCCTGGTTTAGCTCCTGCAATGCTCCTGCTGTGCTAGGAGAGGTGCCTGGTCCTGCGTGTTGCGGTGCTAATCGGGGCGGGCTGTTTCGCTTGTCCATACAGAGGCACTTACCCTCTCTGCACAGCAGTAAATTTTACTGAGACTGTGTCTATATGTGTGTGTGTGTGTTAAATACTTCCCTCAACAAATGTGCACATGGGGGTGTATATATACAGTTTAATAGTTATCACTCTATACTTAATAGGATTACAGAGATCTGCAGACAAATGAACATATTGCGGCATAGCCTTATCATCAGCTGATAAGTAAAAGCCTAAAGATTGTTGAGACAATTATGTTTTGATATTCATCTTAATACTTGTTCAGGAGACAAAATGAATAAATCGCTCTTCCGTGCCACAGCCTGAGCCGAGAGGCAGGCGCGAGAAAGGGTTCACTGGCACCCGCAGCTTGGATCCAGCCCTGCAGCATCTGCGCCCCCACCACGGGGTCGGGCTGGAGCCTTGCTCATCTCCCCAGGACACAACCCGAATAAGGCCCCACTGAGCTCCTTGCAATAGCAGCTCTCAGAGGTCTTCCCAAACTGTTGTCGTCACCCCAATTTCCATGAGGAAGCTGAGGCACTAGGCAGGATTGCAGCTTGCTGGTCCTTGACCAGCTCGTGGAGAAGCAGAATCAAAACCTGTCTCCCTCAAGTTTGGGGTTGATAGCTCCATGTCTCGGTTCAAGTTGCCCCCTCCATGCTCCCTTGCTCCATCCTGCCCCAAGGCTGAGCTCAGCCTCTGCTCCTCCCAGCCCCCCATGTGTGCGTGACGTGATGGTGACAGGAGCACCCATCCGCAGCCAAAACCCCATCCTGACATGTAGCCCCGACCCAGCGGCGATGCTGAGGGCAAGCTCTTGGGCACGCCTCTAGCCGTTCTGGTGCTTCATGACACAAAGGCAGCCAATTTCCCCTTCCCTGGATCTGCTTCTTTCCCTCCTGGATCCCAGGCAGGCAGCTCTGGGGTAGCAGCAGCAATGCAGACCCAGATGGGCACTGGGTCTCTGAGGATCTTCTGCAGAGCCTGAAGGGGCTGACCAGTTCAGTACTGGTCATCAGCCTGCACCAACGCTCCCCCATGGCCTCACTGCTGCACTGCAACCACAGTGCTTTTTCTGTAGCTTCTCTGTCAGTATGGAGCTGGGGGATGGGGAATTGGAGCACATGGAAGCGCCTTGCTCGGAGGGAATATTCCCACCCTCTGGTGTCCTGTGCTTTTTGGCCATATTCTTGTGTTAATCTGGAAAAGCTTTCTGGAGATATTGAAAACAGCTGCCCTTCTAATTAGAGTTGGGAATGTTTGTATTACCAAAAGTGTCAAATTGCTTCATTACAACAAAAACAGGAGACACTTTGATCCAGAAAACTAGATGACTTCAACTTCGTATGAAGCTGGAGCTCTCCTTAGCATTTGAGAAACAAAGCAAAGGAAAATCAAGTGGGAGATGCTCTCAGCTATTACATGCGGGCAGGCGTTCAGGAGTGAGCTGTGCAGTGTTAGTCAGCGTGGTGCTTCAGACCGTGAGTGAAGGTCTCAGGTTATGCCAAGCAGTATGGCTAAAGCGGAAAATTTACGACCAAGGAAATTGTAAAACAATAGCATGCATTGGAAACAACATCAACGTTTTTCAAAAATAATTGATTTTGTCATAAGTCCTTCTCTGTATACGTGAAACGCCACTGAAATCTCTCCAATTTTCTTTGAGCAATTTCAGTTTCATCCAAAACCGTGTTTTTCTAGTGGGAAGCGTTTCAGGACTACGTGATGGTTTAAAGCAGCTTCCCCTGACGGCAGCCTGCAGCCCAAACCACGCCTGGCTCTGCTGGACCCATCTCCTTGAGGAGAAGAAAGAGTTTACTGCGTGTTGTTATGGAGCTCGGGCCAGGATTTGCAGCTAGGGCTCAGGCTGGGGATGTGCACGGATCCTTCCTTTTTGAGGGGAACATCCCCCAAAGCCAGGAGGTGCATCCGCAGCCGCTCCGGGGCGTTGCATGCCGAAGGGCTGCCCATGGGAGCAGAGCTGGGCTCAGCTGGGCTCTCTCCATGTGAGCAAGCCACCCTGAGCTTCAATCTCTAATCTCTTCTTATCTCTGCATCCTTATTCCAGACAGGCTTTTCCTCCTAACAGGGAGTAAAGAAAGCAGGGGGATCTACTTGCCATTACCTGCATTGAAATAACACTGGAGGGTTGTCATCTTTAAATCCCACCAGGCAGATGCTTTTGTAGCATCTTAAACCTAACCAATGAACCCAGAATCAACCTCCCTAATAGAAAAGGGAGATAAAAGATTCATCCTTTCACATACTTTAACAGTAGGAGAGCAGTGATATTTCAAAGGCAAGACAGACATCCTGGAGGTGAAGGCAAAGGACGCGTGGGAAGCGCAGAAAGGATGCAGACTTTAAAGGTGAATAGGGGGGCACCTGTGCTCAGCACTCTGAACGCTTTGGTCGCAAGATGAGACCTCTTGATCCCACACTGAAGTGAAATTGCACATTTCTGGCTCTTATTTACTCTGCAAACAGAAAGCAAAAACTCCAGCCCCGCTCACTTCCAGGGAGAGCAGCTGCTACTGCCACGGCGCGCTGCTGCGGAGGGCTCCGGGTGCCCGGGCTGACCAGCACGTGCCCTGCTCATACCCACCTTCACAAGGCAGCTTCAGTGGGCTCAACAGCTGTGCATGGGCAAACGTTTTCATAAAATAAGTAGTCACTGATGTACCAGAAGCTGAGGTGGCTTTAGCCTCCAACAGCTCCAAGTGCAGCCATATAGCCCGGCACTGTGTGGGGTGGGACTGGCCAGGTAAAACAAGTCCCAGCCTTTAAAAAGCAATCCCATGGTCAGAAAGCTTGGGAATGTCATGTAAATACAGCAAATGTGGCGCCTTCCATCCTGAGAACCCCACCTCCCCCTGCCGTGTGTGTGTATACCTGTGTTTATATGGAAATTACATGTAAATCAGCAAAACTGAGAAGCAGCTAGGGTGGTTGTGAAAAGTGGTATTTTCCTTCTAGGAAATCTGCTTGGGTTTCCTCTCTCTTTTGTTTTTTTTTTTTTCCCATCAACTCATGAGTGTCTTACCCAGCTCTCCGGAGAAGTGGAGAAGCTGGTCCGTGTGCTACCACAGGCTTCAGTGGAAGCAAGGATGGTTCTCAGTTCCCTCCAAGCCAAGCAAAACAGCATAGAAAGGACAGTGAATTCATTTCTGTAAGGCACTAGAGAAGGTACTCGCTAGGTGTAGAAGACTTTTTTTAATTTTAATTGTAAATGAGGTAAAGCAGTGAGCGCAGTGAGTCTGGCAAGGATAAGCAGTGGAAGCTGCATGGAAAAAGGAGTGAGGTACAAGGTGATGTCCTGGGACATGAGTTTAGTGTTACTTTGGTGCCTGAGAGCCATTTCATTTTTTAAAAGTCTAAAAAAATCATCTTTAGCATGATGCCCAGGGGACATCCCTCCACTCAGTCATCTTTTCGAAGGCGTGGGCTTGGAGCCACCAAACAAGGCTGGGCCAAAGTCCTGCTGAAGGAGGTACTGCTGCACCTTGTGCACCGTGGAGCTGCAGCTGCTCTCACAGAACACCTCAGGTACGAAATATTGACACAACTTTATCCAATTATGATTTGAACCTGTGGGACAAAAATCTGTCGACGGCTGTTAAACGTGATGGCATTATTTGTGTCCCTGGAGGTGTGAAGCTGTGGATCACCAGATGTGGAGAGACTATGCAGGGAATCTGTCCATATGGGCTTGCCCTGGATTTACAGTCTTTTTTTAGATGCTTGCTCTCAGTCAGTGCCCCAAACTGGATATTATACGGACCTTTGGTCCTCCCCATTGTGCTGAAGGCAGGAGGAAATGGCACACGCAACAGCCACCTCCTCATCTCCCCCTTAGCAAGGCAGCTTGGGTGAGGACGGAGCAAAAATAGCCTTGATCGGAGCAAAAATAGCCCTGATTAGAGCAAGGCAGAAGGTAAATCATCCAGCCCTTGAGGGCAGTCGCAGGAGCTTAGCTAAGCAGGATACCTGCGCGGGCTGGCGTGGGGCACCTTCTGCCATAAGCACAGGGTGAGTTTTAACGGCGAAGGGGGCCGAGCCCTCCTGCTCCCCTCTGAAAAAGGTGTTTCACGTGAACCGGGCCAATTCCCACCGTGCAGAGCTGTGGCCACGGTGCAGGGGCAGAGGCAGCTCCTCTAAGTGCTGGTTTCTCGGCTTGGCCTCTCGCCGTGCTGGTTACAGCCGTGTTTTGGCTTGGCCGGTGGCAACGTGCGACGCAGCCGTCCGCGGTCAGGGGAGGACAGCAAGTGGCGGTGTCCCACCAGGGCACGGGCGAGGACATCTCCCACCTCACGGCACTCCTTAGCTTGTCCTGCTCCTTCAGAAGAGGGAAAAGCAAAGACAGCGTTGCAAGCAGGGAATTCCTGCGGTGTTCCTAGCGAGCAAGAGCGTTTGTGCTGGAGCCCAGCGGAGGGGAGCTGGTGGGTCAGGGGCAGCCCAGCCTTTCGTCTGCACTCTTGGTCCCACTTTGGTGAGTGGCACTTGAAGCCTGAGGAAGCAGAACTCTGCTCCTCCATGACCACGAATTCCCAGGGAGATGACATGCATTACTAAGGAACAAACTGATGTGCAAGTCGTCTCGTTGTCTTTTGTTTTTCTTTCCCCCCCCCCTTTTTTTTTTTTTTTTTTTTTAAGCAATGCATCTAGTTCTGTACAAGAGGCAATTTAAAAAATAGCTATTGAAGGTTTTTAATTCAAGTACGAATGTGTCTTCAGCTGGGGCAAGTGATTGCCTCTTCCCTAAGGGAATAAAGCACCATTCACTGCTATAATGGCCTGCTCCCTTTGGGGCAAAACACTCCATTTTAACTAAAAGGGTTTTGTATATAAACAAGACTTAATGCATCCCAACCAGAAATGCCCCTTCTCCCTGCTCCATCAGCATGTGCTTCCAGGACCCCGACCTGCAGCCTGGCGGGTCCCCTGGCATGGTCTGCGCGGGTTCAAAATTGGGATGCGAGGATGCTGGAGGGGCCAGGCCTGGGCATGCTCCAAGCCACACAAAGGCAGGGAAATACCAACACCAGCACGCCTGGCCAAATTAAAACTGGGATGACTGAAAGGCAGTGGAATTGAATCCCCTCCCTCTCTCCCAGCAGGGGGGCAAGGGCTGCTACCTCTGCACAAAAAGGCAGAATAACAGACAATTAATTAGCAGCAGGACTGGTTGCATGGAAAAGACACACCGTGCCACCGTTGATTTGCATGTAAATATCCTGTGGGTAGGGAGTATTTGAGGGGGCTGGCAGGGAAGGATGGCTGGGAGGGTTTAACCTTGGATATCGCAAAAGGCATTGCTTCTGCTTATTTTGACACATGTGTGGGTCAGCCAGACCATGGACGAGAATAATTAGGGAGAGAAAGGAATGCAAACTCTTATTATTGAAGATACCTGGGGGCTAACGGCATGAATACATTTGTTATAATTGACCCGTGGCCCAGTGATGATAATTCCTCTGTAGAGATAGCCACTTAATCTATTCCGTGTGCCAACATGGATGTGGGAAATAATTGCAACCTTGGCTCAATCTCGTTCCCTCTCTCCTGGAGAATAGCTAATTTATGACAGAAAATAATGACTAATGTTAGAATAAACAATATTATGATTCAAGTGACTTATGAGTGCTGCAGATATGATGCACATTTAATGGGACATGACTTATCCAGACATGTAATTCTTTTTCTGAACAGAGTAAAGTAAGTGTGGCAGAAATGCCAGAAACAGCTTTGCAATTGGAATATGCAATTTAAAATAAGTAAAGATTACTCCCAGGTAGTTTATTGCTTTAACTACATCAAGGCAGGTCCCTGTAGCAGACTGCATAATGACTCTCATTTCATTTTTGGTTTGTGTCAAATATCTTCAGTTAGTTTTGCTTTATTGGCTTCATGCAATTTATTGCAGCACTAGAATGTGATTGTAATGCAACTAGTATTTTAGTTTTATCTTCCACTGGTAATTTTTCTTCTTTATGGAGCCTATACTGTCCGCATTAATAAAAGCCATAGAAATTATACAGCGTGGAACCACGTTTTAGTAAGTGCCAGTTCACTACAGAAAAACCAAGCTAGAATCGCCGTTGTCCAGCCCAAAAGAAGACAGCCCACCACTGGCTGTCGCAGGGTACCGGGATGCTTCGTGGCACCTCCTACATATGATGCTACTGGTTTTAAAGATTACTCAAACACTCACGTTTGTCAGAAGGGAGTGCAGAGTGAATTCATCTCACTAAATAGCAGCTGTTTCTGCAATATGTCAATGGCTCAAAGGCTCAAAACTGTCAGGCTGAGCCCAGTCTTGAGGGGGTTTTATGGTAAGTTGGGGCCACAGTGCCCGAGCAGGAACAGCTCTGGTGCAAGGAGACCCAAAATGCAGGATGAGTGCTCTGGTTTCGTTAGCTTCAGTGTGCCTACTGACGCCTCTGCTGCTGTGGAACGGGGAGAGTCAGTGGGCAGAACAGCAAGGGGGGGTCAAAGGCAGGAGGTTTATGGAAGATGCCTCATCCAAGGCAGGCAGGGACCTGGTGCTTGCCTGAGGAGCCTTGCAGCCCTGGCGCTCAGCAACCAGCCCTCCTACTGTGGTATTTAAACCTGAGGGTGTCCTGACTTCTTTAATCTCCCTAGTTCTTCTTTAAAACCTCCTACTTTACGAAGGAGTAAGAACAAATGAATGCATTAACAGAAAAACTTGTGAGGTGCTCAGGTCTGTAGAGCGAGACATCTCCCATCAGCTACATCCCAAGATAATTAAAGATCTGTCATTGGCACCAGCGGTGCTCTAGCTCCACAGGAGACACGCCTCCCTGCCCAGCTCGGTTTGCTTTGGCCACAGTGGTGAGGGTGCCCTGGGGGGGATCTCTGCAGCTGCAGCACCCACATGGTGCTCCCTGGGACCCCAGCTTGCCCCCCCAGCAGCTTTTTTTTTTTTTTTTTTTTTTTTATGGTAGTAAAATGTAATACAAAAGGTCAACTAGTGAAAAGGTTTTATGCGTATCTTAGGGAGCCCAAGGTGCCTCCTCTGCGAGGGCAGCCAGGGATGCAGAGCCTGATGGCTGAGGGTTGCAGAAGAAGCATTTCTAAGAACCCCACCGACTTCCCAACCCCACCGACTTCGAGTGGGAGCTGGGTACCTAATTCTCTTAGGCTCTCTTAAATTTGCGGGCAAAAAAAACACCCAACATGTACAGGGGGTGGGGTTTTGAAAGACCGATTGTGCTTGCTGTGAAATGAATTTCCTTTAAAGCTGCATTTACTGCACTCCGTGGCCCCCATTAATCAGAAAGTTATATCTGGCCTTCACATTATGGTGAAAGAAGTATGTGAAATATTCCTAAGCTGCAAAATTACTCAGGACTGGTGGTTTGGTTTGTTGGGGTTTTTTTATTGTTTTTTTGGGTTTTTTTTTCCTTTGCATTTGATTTCAGCATGGAAAATAAGTCATTTTTGTTAATGTCTGTCTAAGGGTCAGCAGTGAACGTGGCTCGGCGCAGGGGCAGCCCCGCTCCCGCCTGGGCCAGCACAGCCTCCCTGATGTCCAGCGGGGGGATAATTCATGGTCCCTTGCTGGGGGAGTGGGTGGGGGGCTGTCTCAGAGAAGCATGGGAGGGCTTGTCAAGGTGGGATTATTCCTAAAGAAGGCTGACTTTACAGACTTTGCTTGTCCCAGAATCTCTTTTGTGGGAACTGGGACTTGGTTTGACCCTCAAACTCTTGGCTATAATGAGACCTCAAAGCTTAAAAAAAATGAAAATCTGCAAGAAGGCTGAAATAACATCTATTTTCTCACTCAGTCGGTTTCAACATAATTTTTCTGAGACTGAAGGTATGAACCTAGACAGAAGAAAAAGGAGAGGGGAGGTTTTGGTTTGTTTTTTTTTTACACAAACCAGTGACCTACACTTCACAGGAGCAGGAAAATGCTTTCCGTTAGAACATTTCTGCTCGAGGTGCTCAGTGTAAGGCTTTGGGGGCCAGACTTGTTTCTTCAGTGAATATATGTTCACAGCGAGGTCTGATCTCAGCAGGGCCCGTAATGGCAACAACAATACAGACTATCAATAATACATCCCTCTAAAAACACGCGGCTGCTCTGTGCTGCCCCTGAGGCCTGCCCACAGCCTGGGCATGGCTGGCCAGTCTATTTTAAAGTTGTTAAATCCTGTATACACAAACATAATGTTAACCACCGTTTCATGGGAAGGGTGAAGAAAAAAAAAATCCATGGAAACGCTCTACTGAACAACTTCACCTTTGTGAGCGCATTCCCATGGCTAAGTGGGCTCCTGCAGCGTTCCACGGGGGTTTAAGTCGGAGTAGGAGCAAGTTTCCACTATGAGGTATCTATATCCCACTATAAAGCAGTGACAGGGCATCCATCAGTGTGCCTAACCCCACTTCACCTTTCTTCCAGTAAAGAAATTATTTTGGTAAAACTACTGTGGGTAAATAAGAATTCACTTTTGTAAAGCCTCTTTTTGATGATGCTAAATGAATTCCCGGAGGGTGTATAAACTTTCTCACAAGGATGACCATTTGCAGAACAAAGAGGCAATTTTTTTCTCATTTCAGTGTTTTCTGACATTTTCCCCCTGGGGGAATAAATGGGGCCATTATTCTGCCGGCTTCCCTGGCATTTGCAGAGCCTGCGTGGGGCTGGTCGGGTGCCTTCCCAGGCTTTGCTCAAAGCCTGGGTGCTTTGTGGTGACACCCAGCTGGTCTTCTGAGCGCACCTGCCTCTAGTTTGGGAGCAGCTTCCCAAATTCCTGAGCCACGGAGCTGAAGCTACCAAGCTGGGAAGGTATTTAGGTATCTCGTTCCTATCGCAGTCACAGGGAGCTGGGGGCTAAATGCCACCAAAAGGTATCGAGGCAGGAGGAGCCTGATGGGGTTTTCGCTGGGGGATGGACCTGGCACCTGCAGGTGGGTGACAAACAAAATTCACAGAAGAGGGTTTATGTTATGGATCACTCCAGGAAAAAACCTTCTGATTTTTAGCCTGATGATGCCAATCTACCTGTCACTGTCCAAACCCGGCAATGCCTGTCCTGATGAATTATTCCCACCCACCGATGGGAAGTGTGGATAAGGAACCCCGGAAGGAAAGAGGGCACGCGTGTCCCCGGGCTGGCATTGTAGGGAGACAGCTACAGCCCGTGGCCCCCACTCATGCAGCAGTTGCCAGCACGAGTCCCACCCCAGCTGCAGCTTGTCATGTTGCATAAATCTCCTCTGGCGTGCTCACGGTTTCTGTCGGGTCTCGGAACAGCAGAGATTAGGAAGGCAGACGGAGGGGGTTGGAAAGGAAACAGTGAATAAGAATAATGTTTTGGGGAATACTTGGTATGGAAAGAAATTTTTTTAAAAAATTTCCTTTTCAATATCATCTGCTGTACAAGTGCTTCTAGCGAGGCTAAAATCTCACTGCAGACAGGTTATAATCCTTATCAATACAGTAAATGGAACTATCAAACTGGAAAAGATCACATGGCAGTTAAGATAAAGGTTTGGCTTGTCCCAGCACCAGGCTTATCAGGGTTTAGCAGTAAGTGAGTTTTGTTGCTTAGACTGCATTTAAAAAGTTCATTGATTTGCAGCTAATACCAAGTTGTCATAGTTTCATGAGTAAGAGCTTGCGGTCTGCAGAATCAAAGCCTTTTCCTAAATCAATAAGAACAGATTCAGTGAGATTGCTTGAGCCCACTGAGGCAGACAGAGAGAGGCAACCAGCAAATTCACCCACGCCGCGACATGGGAGAACAAATGTCCCGGGCCCCAGATCCCCTCGATGTCTGCGCTAAAGGCTTCATGTGAAAGCCTGAAGCTCAGCCCGCAGCAGATGGGCTGCTGAAAGGGTAACGTCAGTGACCATCAGGCTGCCTAGTGTAAACCTCGTTATGAAGTAATTAGTAGATTGATTGGGTCTCTGTTGCGCTGAGATGATGTATTTCCTGCATTGCTCTAGTCAATACCGCTGGAATTTCGCACCACTGGATGCAGCAGCGCATATGTACGGCCGCAGCGTGGCTGGAACAGGCAGTGCCCACCAGGATCCCACCACAGCTTCCCGGGCCGACAGCTCCTCCCTGGGCACCTGAAGAAGGCTTCCAACTCAAGAGAAAGGAGCCTCTCAGCCAGCAGGTTCCTCCTGCTTTTCCTGCACCTTCACCATTATTGCATAGAGGAGCTCAGGGCTCTAAGCTCGGCAGCTGGCTCTCCATCGTGCCCATGGGCTAGCTCCAGGTCTGCCCCAAAGACCCTGCTCCTTCCCACCAGCATCGCCGCCACCCCAGCAAACCAAACCACCCCTGCTCCTCCACCTGGGGCTGCCCATCTGCTAGCCTGGCTCCCGGCCGGTGACATCTTCTGCCTATCGTTAGCCCAATTCCTTGAGAAAACAGGCCTGGAGATGCCACACATTGTGTCTGTCTGCCTCAAAAACCGCTGGCCAATTTCAACTGAGTGTGACAGCGAGATGGGGACACTCACACACGTTAGTTTCTTGCATCACGAAAATAAGCAGACAGGCAGGGGAGGGAGGTGGCATTAACGTTCTCAGCGAGGGAAAGGCTGCCAACTTCCACTTTTATTAAACTTCAAAGAGTCCCCACAGGAAAAGGTGAGGGGTCACCAGGCTCCATGCGTTTTGCGGCTCATGTAACAGTTTATTTCTAAATGAAACGGTGCAGAATGCTAGAAAGCGATACTCTGGTATTTGATGTCTCTACTTGAAGCCATCCGTAAGCACAAAAATACAATACACGCACAAAGAAGAGCTCAGTGAGGAAGACCGGGGAAGATGGCACATGCAGCTAACTCTCCCACTTGGCAAACTCCGGTGAGGAAGGCTGATGTCTCTGTGACACAGTCGAAATATGTTTAAATGTGAATTTTATGTCTGCGGTAAAAGTTATTACAAGATGAGCCTATTAGAAGTTCTCATGTATTAATTACCTAAGGCGTTAGAAGCTTATAGACAGGAAAATGCAAAGTAAACCAGGCTTAAGCTTCAGAAAGGGCAAAAGATGGTCTGAATCAGCTTCAAGCATAGTTGTCGAGAGAGGAGGTTTTTCCAAGAGGGATTAAACGTGTTGGATAGCAGAGCTTCCTGCCGAGCTTTTGCGTTCAGCATCCTCTGGCTAGAGCTGCTACCCTGACCCGCTCCCCTTGAGCCTCCTGCCGGGCTGGCTGCTAGTTGCCTGCTATCTGCCGGTCTTGTCTGAAGATATAGTGTCTCTTGCTGCCCTGTAATATCAAACCAAGACCTTGATTTCAGCGAGTAACTTGAGCACATGCTTAATTTGAAGCACGTGGCCAATTCCGTTTCCTGCTCTGCAAAGCCTTTTGACATAAGCTTACAATCAAGCAACTGCATAAATCTCTGTCAAATCTTTCCAGTTATCAGCGCACGTGCTAATCTCCCTTAAGTCAAGGGAGCGTAAGCGTGTGCTTGATGTGGTAGTCCTGATGCTAAGCATATGCTTAAGTGCTTTGCTGAATTGGAAGCCTTGAACACTAGGGTTGCTATGAGGCTGTAAATAGTATCACGTTCATCCTGAGCACAGAGCAAAATAAGGATTATAAATCTAGGAGGGAACCCAACTGTACTAAGCTCCATGGCACAGAGTCTTTCCTTGCCTGAAACTAAATGGCAAATGAATCACAATCCTTTTGAGATCAAGACAGTCCCAAGATTTGCATGCTTATGGTTGTGTTTAAAAGTGTTATCATACATGGACAGAAAAGCACTTGCTCTTTGGAGACCTAAGCCATAAAGGGAGCAGGTCTAAGCACAAGGCATTCTGACCTGTGTCCCACTCAGACTCCTAGAAGACAAGCAAACCTGAAGATTCCCACCTTAACCCTGACACAATGCAGAATGATGGGTTTCACAGGGTAACTGCCTGTCTTTTGCAAGAGACTTTATTCTGGGATACCAGTTCTGCATGATAAAACTCCCTTGTGCTTCCTTTCTGCTCTGTTTTTCCTACTCCTCTCCCTGAGCCGCCCTCTCCTTCCACCTCCCCTCCGAGTGAGACGGCTCCAACATCTCTGACAAAGTATTTTAAGAATCCCTCCCTGCAAGGCTTTCTATTTTGAGTGCTGGTACAACAAGTTGCATTTGAATCCCCTTAGCCCAGCACAACTGCACACTGCATGGCACACATAGAGGGATGATTCTTTCCTCGACTTCTCTCCCTCCCCTGAGGGGCAGCGGGGTGACAAAGGCGCCTGGCCTGCGCGCCCGCGCTCCCTGCCAGCTCCACAATGCTCTCTCTTGTGGCTCGGGCTGCTGATCCTCCTCCTCCTCTATCTGGATTTATATTTTCAGCAGCTCTGTGGTGATGGGGCCAGCTCTCCAGCTCCTGGCTGTGGCCAGCCCAAGGTGCATCTGGCAGCAAGGCTTTCTGTGCTGTGATGTATTCCTTTGGCAACGGGTATCATCTTTTTTTGGCTTCTTCCAGGGCCCGCTGGGTCAGCTTTCACTGCCAAAGCTGTTACGGTAGATAGCTTGAAACCTGCCTGCAAGTTCAGTGGGTTAGTCTGGAGCTTGCCTTTTGACCATGACATATATCATCCATCAGGGGGAATTAGCCAGCATCTGGATCAGCACAGTGCTGGGACTTACACGCTGCTGGGAGAAGGAAATTCCTTCAAATATTGCTTAATGCAGCTCCAGCCTCATCTTCTCTTGCAGTTTATTTGCACTGTGACATCTTCCAATACGTTTTCTTAGTTTCAGTGCCTGCAGTCATGTTATTCCTTGACTGTATCAACTATTGTAGAGGAAAGCCCACTGCCAGCTCTCACAGTTGCAGTGAAAATTTTAACCCATCACTGGACTGCACTTGGAAAAAACCCACAAAATCTCATCAACCTCATCTAAACCTTGGTGCCTGCAGGAGAAAAGAGGTTGGAAGTGATGAGGAAGGTGGCCCCAGCCATGTTTTTTCAGCGCTGGTGAGATGACTTCATGGTGATCTCTGACCTAGGGAATAAATTCCCACTGCAGCCCAAGCTCTGAGTGACACAGGCATCCTCTCGGGGTGCGTGGCTGGGAAGCCCTTGGCACAGCAGAGCCCAGCTCTCACCTGGATTTTCTGAGAGCAGCTGAAGGACGACTCGCTATCGATGATACCCGTCGAAGCTGGCAAAGCCACAGAACCCTTTGATGAAGCCGACAGTGATGTGTGGTCAATGCTGCCTTCCTCTGGTCTAAGCCAGCCAAAAACAGGGCCCTGTAAGAAGTCACCAGAGGGGCTGTGCAGGCCAGTCCCATGAAGCCACGGTGCCCAGGGCTGACACACAACATCTGAAGAACACCAGGTCAAACAGCCGGTGCTCATGGCCAAGGCTGCAGCGCATCCAAACACCCTCTGCTCCCCAGCGAACTGCTCTGTTTTGCTTCACCAGACAAGCGTATTCCCAGCAAACAAAGCCGGTCAGCCCGTATTTAGAGCATTTTTTGTGTCTGAAAAAAGCAAAATCAATTCTGAAGCTAGCCCAAAGGCTTCCTAACTGTGCCAATGTCTCCCAGACTCCTTTAGGGGCAACATCCCTCAGCAGTTCTCCCTTTCCACTCTTCTTCTTTTTCATAAAAGAACATTTTCCTCGTGACGGAGAAAAGAATGTAACCTATAGATTTACAATCACAAGGGGAAAAAAATACACTTTCCCTTACCAAAACACCAGCCTATATACCCAGAAGTGTTTCCACTTCTGCAGGAGCCACAGTGCTTCTGCACTAAGTGCTCTGCTGACATACAGCCTGAGGACAAGGTGGGGGCTGGCACTGTCCTGTGCCCAGCATCCCTTGGCAAGGTTTGGGATGTGCTGGCAGGAGGAGGGAGCACTCAGGCTCTGCTGGGTCTCACTGAGTTTGCATTTTCCCAGTCTGACCCAGAAACCCAGCATCAGAACGATGGGGAAGGTTTGCCAGCTATGAAAGCAAAACTTGGGAAAATCTGCGTCTTTTTTTCTAAAGCTTCTTGGTTGGCCCAACGAATTGATTGCAAGAGATAAAACTTGATGAAGAGGCAATGTTTTCCCAGCATAGCGCTTGACTCCAAAAAGCAGAAGATGCAATAGATTTTGTTTATGTGCACGCCATTGCTTTTTATTTATACACACATTGCTTTGAACTAATTGCACATCGCCAGGCATCACAAAAGAGCTGCATTCTCCTGCATTTTCCATCGGTTTGCACAGAATGCGGGAAGGGCTCACTGCTCATGGCATCGCAGAGAGCTCTCAGGGCTAACAGCAGTTCTGTCCCATGAAGAAAGCCAGAGGTGAGAGCTGCATGGCAATTAATAATAGGAAATCGGCTGTACCATGGCTGAGACCTGCTTTATGGCAAGCAAGAAGCACCAAAGTTCTGCATTTTAAATTCCCAGACTGCAAATGGGGGAGAGAGGAAACCTTGGGGAACACTGCTGCTGCAGGAGGAGGGGGTTGCACAGGACTGGGGAAGAAAGGAGAAAACTCACGCTGGGCAAGTGGGCCATGTTGGGGATGTCCTGGGACATCTTTGTTGCTCCCACGCAGGGTCAGCCACCAGAAAGTTGTGCTGGTAACACATGAAAGGGCCTCTCGTTTGCAGAGCTTAACATGGATCCTCCGTGTGCATGTGCATGTGAGTTTGGGTGAGTATGCATATCCCTAGATACCCCTGAGAATCCCCCTTAAACCCTTGTGCTGACCTGAGAACCACAGCGTTCTTAGAGCCATTTTCCCAGTGCCAGCGAGCAGAGGATTCATCCCAGACATCAGCAACCACTACCGATTTCCTCCGAACTAAATTTTAAAGCACGTCACAGGCTGTTGGAGCGGAGTGGGTCTGGCAGCCACCCCTCGTGCCGCGAAGCCACTCAATAACACGGTGGCACTAAGCGAGCTGTGCCCGTCACACTGTGCCATGGCTTCCTCTCCGCACGCAGGCACCCGCTGCAGCACGCAGGGAGGTGGCAGGCACTCATTCAGAAAAGGCAGCTTCACTGGGGGGGGTGGGGGGGGAGAAAAAGATTTACTGACAAATAATTGTCATTTGCTAACCTTGTCATGGCAATCTTTATTTTTTTTTTCTTTTTTTTTCCGGAGGCACTCTGAATGTTGAATGCCAGCATCTGTTACAGACCAGAAAACAAGTAAACAGTGATATTCCTGGTGGCTTTGAAAAAGCATTTAACGCTTAGCTTTCTACACTTGCCTTTACTAGGAAAATCACTTCAGGATGTGCTTAGCATGCGTATGATGATGAGTGTCTGGGAAAAACCAAAATATAGAAGGCAGCCCCTTGCTACAGACAGGTTGAAAAATAATCCACAAGTCCTCCTGCCAGATGTTGACATTTTGATTTGCATAAAGGTAAACTTTTGAGTCAACAGCGTGTTTAATTTTCTAAAACATCCCCGAGAAATAGAGCATGTTCACAGATAATGAGTTTGCATCATAAGCAGTTTTTATCAGACCTGTATCCTGACAAACTGGCTCAGAGCATCTTTACTTCTGCTGTCTCTGAGCATCTCCCCATGCACGGGCAAGGAGGGAAGGCAGCCAAGGGGGTGACCAGGACGTAACAGAGGAGCAGCTGCGAGTCAGGGAGAGTACTGAGACATTTCTTCATGGCTTGTGGAGGAACTTGCAACTCCCATCTGACATGGGGATAGCAGCAGGAACAGCCCTAGCCCCAGCTCCAGCACCCTCCATCCCAAGTATGCCCTCCCACCCTTCATCCTCCGCAGAAAATTCCAGCTGGCTTTGCCCTTCAGATAAAATCTTGTACTTAAAACCCCACGACAAAGCTGCAAGACCTGTGAGGGCATCCTTGGGAATAAAAGCAAGGACATATTCATCCCTCAGCTGGGGGAACCAAGGCCCAGACAAATCATCCCCCACAGGGGAAAGCAGCCAAGCCCAGAGCAGACAGCACAGGTCCACCTCCCCATGCCCCAGCTGGGGACACTCATTCCTGGGTCTCCTCTCTCAGCTAAAACAAGCTGTAGCAAGTTGCCAAAAATGAGGGAGAAAATAAGTTCCTAAGACAGGCAGATAACTCTTTCCAAGCCACCTGTAAATCCACAGAGAGGAAATGCTGTAGGTGATGGTGTTTGGGGGATCTCTCTGTCCTGCAGCGCTCAGCTCACTCTAGGATATAAACTACGCCCAGAGCCAAGAAGTCCTGCTGTATTTCACTAGACTTTGGGTTTCTGTCTCTGGAGAGGCCAGGAGAGCTTGATTTCTTTTGAGTGTGGGCTCAGCAGTGCCCACAGATACAACGAGGCTCCAGCTGAGGACCCAGGCAGCAGGGACACATTACAAGTGCCACACAAGGACCTGCCAGCTCCACTCTGGCTCACGCAGCCAGCACAGCCATAGGGATGCTGGCCTTCACCCTTCCGGCCCAAGTCAGGAGCAACCCACCTGCTCCCGGGAAGAAATGAGCTTGTTATTCATAAATATGCTTATTCCTATTGGAAAAGCATCTAAAACCAGCAGCTGAGGGACAACCAGACTCCCCTGTGTCTATCAGGCAATGAGATGGCCAAGCTCCCTGACCCAGCTCTTGTGGACAGCAGAGCCCAACCTTCAGGTATCCTTCTAACAGGGCTGGCTCCGAGCGTGGGTGCTGGTATGGGTGGTGTGGACACATGCCCGGTGGCACCCCAGGGAGCTCCTTGCTGCTGGACCCAGCGTGGCCTTACAAAGCTCTCCAAGAGCTGAAGGGAAGACGCGACCGAAATGCAAAGCACTATCATCGCCGTATGAGCCTCCGCTGAAATGCGCTACATAAGTGCAAATTGCTGTTATAAATCATAAACATCAAAAGGCCATAAGTGCCTAATAATGGCCTAAGTGGCTAATTTGTTTTATGTGCTACTGGAAGAAGCACCGTAAAGATATGGAACAAAAAAAATCCCCCCATTGTGGTTTGGCGTCTGGTACCAAGAAAGGCTGGAAGGGGGTGGGAGGGAAATGCTGCCCTGGTACATACACAGGAGCATCTCGTATCAAAGCCTGTAATTAAAAACAGCAGAAACCCGGTAAGAGCCCACTCGCCATGGAAGGCAAACAGGGCCGGTGCTGGGGATGCCTGGGTCGGAGCTGGTGCGTGGGGCAGCTGCTGGTGAGCAGGACAGAGAGCCTCCAACGGGGAGCAAGACCCTGTGCAAAGAGATGAGGCGGTGGCATGGCAAATGGAGCTGCTGGGCTCTGCTTCTGTCCCTGGCGAGGTGCAATGCCCACTGCGGTCCTCCGCTCCAGGCTGTGCCTCTGCAGGCACCTGGCAGGGTGGGAAACAGCAGCTGAACAGGGCTGAGGGGCACCCCCAGCCTGCCCCCGCTCCTCCATGCCTCCCTTTCAAAGCGGCAGGCTCCTTTTCCCACCCGAGCAACAACTGTGTGCCCTCCATCCAGCTTTTAATTGCTTTGGGCCTTTTGGGGTTACACAGTGCTTTAAAGGCTCTTTCTGGCTGGCTGGCTCTGCTTGTGAAATTAGCCTTGGAGAATCACAAATACCCTAATCCAGCCCTTCTGTACCCTGCAGATATGTTCCTCATGCAATTCTTATGCTCTTCAGGTCAGAGGTGCCTTTCTGCTCTGCTTGGCCTGGGATAAGCTTGGTTTGTTTCACCGCACGGCGCAGCTGATGCAGTTCTGATGGTGGAGCAGAGGAGGCTGCTGCGTGGAACTGCTCAGTGTGGTGCTGAGCCCCGCGCAGGCCAAGCCCTGGTTTAGGATGCAGCACATTCAACTTATCTCCTCTTTGTCCAGAGACCTGGCCACAGCCCAGTGCACCCCAGTGGGTCCCCTTCAGTGCACTGGATTGGTTTGAAACCCCTCAGTGCCCAGGCACCCCCCAACGGGCACCTCGTAGCCACCTGGGTCACATTTATTAGGGGTGAGCAAAACCAGGCGTTAATGTTAACCTACCTGAGCACTCCCATCTCTTTTTGCCTTGATGTATTCCACTCTCTGTAGATATTTTGGCTTTAATTTACAGTAAAACAGTGGTGTCCCTCTGTAAGTACCACGGAATAATTCCCCCAGGTGTATTTAGTGGATGCTGGTGGAGGAACGTGATCAGAATAACTCGCTGTGCTGCGATGCCACAGCGAAGATGTGTGATGGCAGGAGAGAAACATGAGGCCACGGTAAGGACCAGGAGCAGCATACTCAGGGTCCCTCAGCATGCTCTCGTATCCCAGATGGATCATGTGGGGACTGTTACCAGCACAAGGAATTAATTCAGTAATATTTCAACATAGGTACAAATGATTTAGACTACAAACGGGGCTGCTTTCATGTAGTACATTGCCCTGCACAAAACCCTTGAGGGAATGGTCCAGGGAATAGTCCTAATTGGCCCGTTCCTCTCCTGATATCTGTTATAACATGGAGGAAAAAACCTACTTTGTCCTGAAATCGCACACCAATAATCAACATTTTAAAAAAGAATTTCTTTGATGCTTATCATTTCCATAACACCTGTTCAGCATGCTTTACAAATAGAAACCAAAGACTGTGGCTGACCTCTGCACGCCCAACAAGAGGGGCAGTGTTTTATTTGTGAGCTTGGTGGGGAGGCAGGAAAAAAACAAATCCAGCTTTTCCAGCTGTGGATGAAGGTAAAGGGCACAGCAGCACACCGGCGAAAACACCTCTCTGAGCTTTGGAAGTGACTGAGAGCGCAGAGCCGGACTCGGCAGCTTTGGTGGAGGTGGCACAGAGTGACTGGACACCGAGCTGTCCTCCCCCCAGGCAGGTGAGCCGTGCCACCACTGTCTCACAGCTCGGCCTGCAAGCAGATGTAATCTTGGAAAATGAATGGAAAATGTGTTTTCCTCCACTACCCCACTCAACATAGGGGAAAACCAGGAGATGCAGTGTGGCTTCAGCTTGCTGAGTGGAAACCACACCAGGTTTACGATACTGTCCTGCACCAGCTCTGGTGGTCCTCAGCCCCAATCTGAGCCATCTTAAGGCATTGATCAAAAGAAGTCACTCACTTTTTAGTTTCTGGGCTGCTTTTTTTACTCTTGTAGCAAAATCAGTCAGGCTGCAGAATGAGTCTGTTGACCAGAGAACGAGCATGAAGTGAGCAGGAGGAGATGGAGACAGTGGTGGATGGAGAAGGTGGGACCTTGCTTGTGGATGAAGCAAATCTCTCCTTTACGAGCAGAGGAAACAAAGATATTTTCTGGCATTTGAATGTAATGCAGCACAGGTGTCTGAGCAAGGAGAAGACTGTTTGGGAAAGGTGGTGAGAGCCTTCCTCTGCTCTTGGGGAAGGCCAGCCCTGGCTGCGATTCAGTTCCTTTGGCTGCTCCTTGCCTCCCTGCAACAAAGCAGCTCAGTTTAGCTCTCTACAAAACCAAACCTACAGGCAGGTAATCTGTGCCTTGCAAAACGTGCTGCTCCACCACTAGCTGCAGCTAAGCATCACGGGCAGCTTGCCAGCATGCTCCGGCCATGGGGTGGCCTGGGGCAAGGGCAGCTCATGAGGCCCACGGACACTCAAAGACCAAAGTGTCTTCTCCCACTCCTTGAAGCACTTTGGTGTGCAAAGTGGATTCTTCTCTGTGCGATCTCAGCTCCCAAAACCTTTACACCATTAGTTGATGTTATTTTAATTTTATTATATTACAAACTGTAAGTAATAAAACAGAAATAATGTACTTTATTACTGCTTTTAAGCAGTAATAGCTAACTATTGATCTATTTGTTTAAATGAGAGCGTAGGTGCGGTGTGCTGACAGCAGGAACAAGGCAAGGGTCACTCCACGGACCTAAGAGAAGTGGTTCTTCCTCCTCTGCGCTGGAAGCATCTCTCTTACGGTTAGTCCCAGCTGCGAGGCGCCCAGGGGAATCCTCTCTCAGACCTCCTGCAGCCTTGCTGGGAGCCCTGCAGGGATGGAGGGGAGTCTGGCCACCCCTAGGTGTCTGCACCAGCTCTCACCAGGGCACAGATGCTCCCGGTTTGGGTTTTAGCGAGGCCAGAGGTATCCTGCTGGGGGGTGCCAGTGCTTTCTGCTCATCTTCTTTCTGCCTGCCATCTGCACTGATGCTACATGCTGAAGCACCAAAAAATGGGCTCTCATGTCCGAAAATGGGCAGTGACCTGCTATAGGGCTGTTTATAAGGTCTTTATCAAGGTGTATATATTCAACTCTATGGAACTGAAAGCTCTGTAGAGTCAAATATAAAAAGCTGACTATATTTGATGAAACTCTCATGTAAATAAATGCGACAGAATAAAAATGACTAACTGTGTGGTACTAGGCAGGGCATTTGCCTGCGGTTAGGTGGAGGCAGTAGGTGCCCATGGGGAGCCAGCCCCCGTCCAGCTGAGCTGCAGGCACCAAGGGCAAGCAAAGACCCTGCACAAAATCCCTTCCTTCCACTGGCTATCACAGTGGGGCAACCAAACCTGCCCTGCTGTTGCCCACTCTTCCCTTTCCTCTCTTTGTGCTCTTCTGTGCCTCTGCTCTGGGTGACAGTTGCCCTTTCTCCCTCCCCAGGCCTCTCCATCGGTGGCGGTGCTGGCTGCCCTTGCCTCCCTGGGCTCCTGCTCCCACTGCTGCTCTCTCCCTGCTCCTCACTGCCCACACCCTGGTGACATTTGCTTCTGCAGTTATTTACTTTTAGGTTAGTAAGTACCATGAAAACACCATCCAACCTGCCCAGCCCTTTGAGCAGTCACAGGAATAAGCTGTCACTAATAAAATTTCATATCAAATGAGATTACCCTTCTCCCCCATTAGGCACACTTCTCATCTAGGGATGGCGGCAACGCAGGGACACAGCAATTGCTTCAACCAAAGCCTACGTTAGGAACGGGCTTCTGAGGATGATAGTTAACTTCCAGGCTGTAGCTGATAGTGGTGCTTTGAATTCAAAGTATTGAATGGCACGATTTGGCTCTGGGTTCTGCTGGATTGATGACAGCCGCCTGCCTGTTTCACATGCAATTGCCCACAAACAGCTGTACCTCCCGTTTGCCACAGGCTGCTGTTATTTATGAGTGCTGTCCCTGGCAGGTGTGACAGCCCCTCTTGTTCTGGTGACCTCTGAAGAATCGTGATGGACACATCTGGGTGGGTCTGCCCTGCTGAGTCATTCTGTGCCCTCGTTTGCTTATCAGCGTGGGTCCCCCAATTATCTGTGCTCTGCACGTTAGTTCTCATGCATTGGCTCTCCTCTGGAGACCCGAGCTCCTTCACTGGAGACAAACCTGTGTGCAATTCAGGGAGTAATTTGCTGGTAAGCAGCACAGGCAGGGCTGTACCAGGACAGGCTCTTCCCACACTGCTGAGCCCTCCTGCATGAGGCCAGCAGGCAACAAATTCATCCAGTGTCATGCCAGATGCTGCGGCACTAACCTCCCCTTACCTTAGGAAGCAAAAATCATGCAGGAAAAATTGCTTTAAGGCCACAAAGACACTCCATAGGGCTGATGGAGGATCCAATGCATATGCTATGCAGCACGGCTTGGTAACACCCAGGACAACTGGTTTTGCACAGAGCTGCTGTTGGTGTATTTTGACCAGAGAGCCCAGGTACTGCTCCTTGGGGTAGGCGGAAGCTCCTTTGCTGGCAGAAGGCTCGGAGGATCTCATTTCAAGTCCTTTCTGCTTCTGCCAGGCTTCACCGCTGCTGAGGACAGGTGGAGGTTGGTTTTTCATACTCACATCATGAAGCTGCGAAGCTCCTGCCTTTCTCAGAGAGGTAAGAAACGTTCAGTGCCCCATTAGCTGCTGCAGAAGATGCGCAGCATCTGGCCGAGGGGAGCTGATGCCTGGGGGGTACAAGGAGAAGGGCCCGCACTGACCTTCCCCTTGCTGCTCTTGCTCTGCTCTCAGCGTCTGCCACTCAGCATGCTCGCAGGCAGGATCCCAAGCATTTAGCACACCCCGTGGGGCAATCCTGGCAAGGTCCTGTTCATTTGGATTGCGCAGTGATGGATTTGGTGTTCAGACTTTTGTATGTTTTACAAATGATCCAGACCAAAGTTGCTAGTGGCATCGGAGCTGTCAGAAGAAACGGCTTATCTGCCTGCCTGTGCTTTCTGTTGGGACAGGGCATAGATCTGTTTTTCTTTCTCCAACTAATGGGTAAAAATCAGAATTCTCATGATCGGTGAACTGTAAGAGGAAAACAGACATCGTGACCATGGCCCGAAGCCGTGCCCCTGCAGGCTGCAGCCCCAGTCAGCTCCATCAGCCGGACTGAGCGGCTGGAGCCTCGGCACTGCTCAGCTGGCTGACCTGCGGGGACGAGCCCCGTGACCTGAAGGAGCTGCTCAAGGCATGGCATCTTTCCCTCTGAGTCATTTATTATTTTTTTTTTTAGCCATGGATTCAGCACGGGGCTGGAGGGTCACTTTGCATTAGTGATCGATGGATGGATCCCACCTGACCCTTGATGACTTTCCTTAATTGCTGGGTGTGGCTCATCCCCTGATCTGCTGGCCTCCTGGCAGAACTCCAGCTGAGTACATTATCCTGCTTACCTTGAAAAAGGAAAATAATCCCATGGATTTGCTCTTGCCTTCCTGGTGATTATGGGGTGTTAGGCTGTGAACTGGCTGAAGGGGGTTCCTGTTGTACCTGGAGCTCAAGGGGTATGGATATGTCAGGAGGCTGACAGCTCCTGCCTCCCACTGCAAGCTGACTCGTGTAAGACGCTGCCATAGCACCTCTCGTGGCCTTTGCTGTGGGTCAGGCAAAAAATCAGGCAAAAATCGCAAAATCAGAACTTTGCTTCTCAAACAGTCCCTCGCAGTCTCGGGGGAAGCTCACAAGGACCCTGTCCTCTGAGCCATGCCAGTGGAAACTAGCCCTGTGCTGAGCAGTGAGAATATCCCATCTTCACCGGCCACGAGATGCTCAGCGCATCAGCTCCTTGCTGCTGTAGGAAAGAAGGGTTAAAAATGTGGGAGCAGGGAAGGGAAAGGTCAAATATGTAAAGCCACTTTCATGTACTTAGGAGAAAAGTGGTAACAGGAGAGCTGTTAAAGAATTTTATAGCTGGCACCTAACAACACTGGTGTTAAGAATCGTGAAACTGTTTAATAGCGAGTGGAGGTGTACATTAGTTAATTAGAGGCATGCTAACAGTGCAGCCAATTGAGAGATATTATGTTAGTATTTTTTCCAGAGGGCATATCAAGCCTATTCACGAATTAATAAACAGATTGTAAAGTCTAAGCAAGCATATTAGGGAAGTGTGTGTGTATATACTGGGGCTATATACTGGGGCTACGCACACTTGTTTGTTTGTTACCATTGCATTGGAAATATGTTCCTTGTTTTCCATGTAGACCTCAGTGGAAGAATTACAGCATATTGGGTTTTTCCAAAGACTCTAATTAAGATCTTCAGAGTTGATGTGTGTTTACTGAAAAAATACGGCGTAAATGAGACCTAAACCACCAGCATTCAAATTAACCCACGAACGCAAAGGCTTTCACCGCGAAATGGCTGTCCTCTCAGAGCCTGCCTTTGGTGCACGCTGAGAGAAATGAAATCACAGTATTCACTCCATTTATTTGACCTCTTGAGTTAAGTTCTCATTGAAAAGGCATTTTAAGAACTATTAAAAGCTTTCTACAGTTAAGCACGTACCTTTGGCCTCTCTTCCAGATCTCTTAGCTGCTGTTAAAGGCAGTTACATTGTGAGTAAGTGTCCTCTTCTCAGCTCACACAAAACCCTGAGGTGGTCAGTAGCAGAGCAGACAGCGGCCGTTCGGCGAGGCAGGGACCATCCCAGCTGTAAAATGACGTTTCCCCATAACAGGAGCTGGCGAGAAGTGGATTTGCTCCGACGGCAGGAGGACAGCACCAGCCTTCTAAGCCTACACTTCATTAAGCATTCTCCTAACCTGATTTGGTTTTGCCCCTAACACTGGTGTGATTCCTTTTTCAGACCCACTCGTGCACCTACCTGAATTCACAGTTGCCACTTTGCTTTCTGTGGGAAGACAAGCTGTCCAATTTAATCCGTTCCTGAGCTCTGCATTACAAAAACCGCATGGTGTTTCATGCCTCATTAGCAGGCAGGGAGCTTCCAGGCTGGAGTCGCTGCATGTCTCCAGCTCTCCTGACTTCCTTCCTCGACTCCGCTTTCCTATTTTACATTTTAATAGCAACAGCGAGGACGAATTATGGCAAAAATGTCTGCCCTTAGTGAGTATCTTCGTGCACTTGTTTTCCCCCAGCAAGCCCGGGCTTGCACCCTTGCCCAGCGCTCCCGTCTCTGCCAAGCCGTGCTCCCTCCTCGGCCAGGGCGCACCTCCATCCTGCAGAGCTCGTTCCCAGCACAAACCCGTCTGCTCCTCGCACCACCGTCCCACCCAGGCTGGAGGGAAAGAGCAAATGGATTGCAACCTGGAGGAGAGACAAGACGGATGGCAGCCTGCATCTCTTTCGCTTGGCTCAGGGCAGCCTCGCAAACAAGACAAGTAATGAAGATAATGATGAATGAAGGATGCAAAACTGAAAATACTTCTATTGATCTTCCAGCAAAGGCCGGGTTCTTGACATTTAAAATAGAGAGATTGTTTTAATGCAGTGGCCCTCGCTGGGCTACAGTTAAGCAATTTAGCTCATAGAGATTCACCACGACACTTTCTGCAGCCTCAGCCCGAACAGTTTCAATACCAAACACCCGCTGGCCAAATGCTCTTGCAGAGGTGCTGCCCAGGGCCAGCAGGAGCCATGGGGCACCCTCAACCATGGCCTGTTTGCCACCCCACGAGGCAAGCGGTGCTGAGCTACCGACAGGAGGGACTTCTCGGTGCATCACTGGGAGAAGATCCAGCGATCCAGAGAGGAAGGAGATCACAGCCCTATCTGGATCTTCCCAAAGCTTCCCATCTGGGGACACATGGACATAACCTCTGACCACACACCCAAGCAGACCTTTACTCTGTAACTGGGGTCTTTCAGAAGAGCTTCAAAGGGCCAGAGCCCCGACACCTTGCCTGGGCCTGGGGGGGGGGGGGGGGGGGGGCGGGAGGGGGGGCAGGTGGCTGAGCTCAGCGCAGAGCTCTGCTACGGCTGGGGAGCCTGATGCCCGCCCCGGGACCCACGGGTGGACGCAGCTTCTGGCCTTTGGCTTTGTGAGAGACACGAAGAAGCCTGGGGTTTGGTTACGTGTTGGGATTACTTTAATAACTGCAATTTTTCTTTTAGAAGAGAAGTATTTTATTACTTTCAACCTAAAACCTGGAACTAATTATACATGTGTGGTCTGATTAACCATTAATTTGCCTCCATTAACTGCTGACACGTACTTATGTGTTTACTTTGTATCACACACACTTGTGTTCCCAGATACTAAGCCTAAGAAGTTTGTCAGGAGACTATGAATTAAAGCGATATAAAGATGTTAACAGTTACCTATCTTAGCAACAGCCTCAGGAAGCCCTGGAAAAGAATGCATCACAATAATGGAAATTGTTTTTATGCACAGTAACAGAGGTATCCTTTTTTTTTTTTCCTTAAATAACAAAATCTCCAATTAATTCAAGAAGCTCTGATCTTCCCACCACTTCCCACTGGAGGACTGATCAGGGTAAAACCCATTTGCTTTTCAAAGGCAGCAGGACCGGCGTCTGGAGATCTGGGCGAACCCACTCTTGGAACACTTCTTCACCCTACAGGTTTCCAGCCCTGTATGTATAAGCACAGCACCATTACCTTAAGGCCTTTTTTTCATGAAGCTGTGCAGGGAATAACTTCTCAATACCACGTCCAATTTGATTAAGCCTCTGTCTTGGCACACCAGGTGAGCAGCTCTTAGCCTCAGCTGTTCGACGCCAGGACGCTGGCTCCAGGTCTCTCCCCGGCTTTGTGCCTGTTCAGCCCTATGGACATCAGGAGACAGACTCGTTGCTGATGCTAGAGAAGTGCCTCGGTTCCTCCCTCTGCAAACGGAAACAGTACTTGCCTGTCTTTGGAGATGATCCTGGTGCTCTTGCATAAAATTTGCTTTGCAAATGCCGCCTGCGCTCCGCCGGCTGGGTGTGCTTCCCGTAGCTGCTCCGCAGGTACGGCTCTGCAGAGCATCACCCTCACCTGACCCTTCTCTGAACGTGGCACTTAGGGACATGGTTTAGTGGTGGACTTGGCAAGGTTGGGTTTATGGTTGGACTTGATCTTAAAGGTGCTTTCCAATCTAAATGATCCTAGGATTCTATATGCACAGGCAGTGCTATACAAACATCTGTAACAATGCTCCTGGACAAGAGAAGGTTATTTTGTAATTACAATGAAGGAAAGATTTAACCAGAAAATAAAGAATAGCTATAGCATGTACAGACAGGAATAGAATGAAAACAGAAGGGTAAAACACCCCATGTGAAATTCTGGGATTTCTGTTCTGCCAAAGGTCAGCTGAGGTTATTGCAATGCTCCCTGCCAGCCAGAAATCAGGTGAAGTACAGCCTCCTCCACAAATCTGTGCCTTAAAATACACACACCTCAGCTATTTATGTATGTCTGGTATCCACCTGCCTATAAGTTTTGCCTGACAGCTCATTTAGCAACATATGGCATAATATTAAAATGTGCTCCTTCATTTGAACATACCTTTGGGTAACTCTCAGTGTCACTTAGTTGCTTACTGATGTTGCTATAGTGTGCGGTGGAGTATGTGAAAAAATAAACTGGTCCTTGATGTTACTGCCAAAGCTGGTGACACCGTACCAGCTAGCACTAGTCCTCGCTGCCATACCAGTTTCATGCTGGTGCAGCTCAGCTAAGGTAAACTAATTTGCTCCACTGGCTTTACATTGACTCATACTAGCATGGAAGGGGTCTAAAGGAGGGAAAATCAAGTCCACTTAAAGAAAAAACCAGAACAGATATTTCTTTAGGACACGAACTGTTCATAATCCAATAGACATCTTTTATCCTATGTATGGATCTTTTTCTTGTGAGAACTAACATGTGGTTAATTTCTGAATTGCCTGACCTCAAGCAATTAAGATATTACAATCTAAAAAGTCACAATTCAACTAATAAATCAATAGTGATCAAAATATTTGATCTGTGTATTACATTTCCCTTACATGAATGTGACCTCATGGAGAATCCAGCATGAGGGACAAAGTACTCACTGGAGGAGAGGTACGTGATGTCCCTGCAGCACGGCAGAGCATGTCTCCTCCAGCACTGTACTGGTGGTAAACCAGCGGTGTCATTATCCTGGTTTTTTTTGAGAACAAAGGAAGGAAGATAGGGACTCTGGGTGACAGCACTCAACCCCTGCCCGGCAGAAACAGAGAGGTTGGCAGGGAAGCCAACAGTGACAAGAGAACTTAGAAGATGGAACTGCAACACGTGCAGCGAGCAAAGGCTTCGAGGAGCCCCTGTCCTGTGATTCAGGGCAGAGCACAATCCCGCTGTACCAGATTTGCAGACACCGCTGTGACAATAAAGACATCTCATGAGGCACCTTCATCCTGCAATGAGTTTCCAAACCAGCCCGATTTCCCCAGGAATTTTTGGCAAACAAAGATGATGTCCACGCCCAAGAAAAAAAAATCAATAAAGATGAGGGGGGTTTGCTAGAAATTTTAAGAGAGAAACATGACCCCTCTTCCAGCTGTCAGGGCTGATATTACTGTGTGTAGTAGCAGCTTGCACGCAGCATCTCTTTACAATGGTAGCGGGGAAGCTGGAATGTTGTTATATCAGACTATCAAGTTGTTATGTTGGATTACATATAATGCTATCACAAATGACAGAATGCTTGCCTCCCATCAAAAATTTAAAGAGCAATAGACCTCTTTTCAGCTGTCATTGCTGATAACATTTTATGCACAAGTTTATTCAAGCTCAAATAGAGATGCAGCCTGTCAATAAAGAAGCCCTGGCAGATTAGGCATCGAGTATATTAAAGCTAACGGTACTAATGTGCCTACGAAGCCTAATCTGACATTTTAAAACTGCGACAAAATGAACCCTTTAAGTTCTCACCAATCGTCTCACCACGGCATGTTCGCTGCTGGATTTTATGGAGTGGAAAACAGAGTACATGTACGAGAAATGAAACAAGCTGAAAACTGTAGAAAGGTCGACACAGGCTTGCTCCCCAGGAAACGGAGCGGATGGCTTCCCTTCTTCTGGCTCTTATCTTGCCTGCTCTGCTTCTCTCTTCCAGGAAAGTGGGTAGGGCAACAAATAATGGCCCTAAATTGCCGCAGAGGTGACACAGATTATACGTTAGAAAAAGCACTCCAAGGGCAGGAAGGGTTCAGCACTGGAAG
Source organism: Falco punctatus (assembly GCF_963210335.1). Classification (NCBI taxonomy): domain Eukaryota; kingdom Metazoa; phylum Chordata; class Aves; order Falconiformes; family Falconidae; genus Falco; species Falco punctatus. Next base: position 102,913,303 of record NC_137580.1, on the reverse strand, counting down.
AGATTGCTGGAGAGGGCGTAACACCTCTGTCATTACAGCTCTTTAAGAAGGGGTTAGGAAAACATCTGCCAGGAACGAGGAAGGGTGGCTGGTTTCGCTTTGGAGACCCAACACTATTTTCTGCAGTTCACCTTCTTGTTCTCAATAACATCTACTGCTTCCTACTGCCAGCAGAAAGGGTATGTCAGTGCTTGTGCGTTGGGAAATGGTTTGGGCCAAAAATAGTCTGTTGAGAACAGTAACAACTTGTGGTTTTACAACGGATGGGCCGGTTACACTCCCCTTTCCCCCCTCCTAATCTCTTAAGAGGGCTCAGTGGCTGTTGTTGCTCTTTTGAGGAATGCAAAGTCAGGAGAAAGTCTTTCCCAGGTCTGGGAAAGTGAAGCATCTGAAAATCTGGATCTGGCCTTTGCCTCTGGCAAATATTCCCACGGACAACCTGATCTTCAGGAAAGACAGTCTGTTACTTGCGCCTCTACATTGCAACTGCAAGAGGACAGCCTCCACCACTTTGGTAGCTGTAGCTAGTTATTTTGCTTAAACTCCAAATCCATACTCAATGCTTCCTTGGGGGAGGGAAGGGGAAGGCAAACAGCTGCTGAGAGGCTGGAGCCAGCAGGGGGGGGACACGGACACTCACCGATTCACCGCTGCGGTGACCCCCAGTGAAATGTGCCATGTGGGTTTGTGAGAGCGGCTGGCGGGGCTGGCACTGAGGCAGGGGAGAGCTGCTCCGAGTGTGGATGGAAGGGACGGCCACGCAGGTACCGAGGGGCTGTAAGGTAGCCCCCAAGCAGCACCCTTCCTTTAGTCACAGCAGAGACACACAGCAAGACGTGAGCTTGCTTACTGGCATTGGAAAGAGAAGGGAGGGCACTTCCAAGGTGATGCCCGCTAACGAACATTGCAGCGGTGGGGTATTTGTAGCATCCTCAAAAGCACTGGGCTGTTGGAAGCGAATGCTTCATCCAGACAAGTGAAGGATCACCGAAAACAGGGATCCCCGAAGATGTGCCTCCCTGCACCAGAGGGGAAAAAAAAATGCTTGACAATATTAACATAATCCTTAGAAAGATTAAAGGCAGCTCAATGACAGTAATTGAAAGAGAGAAAAAACGTTTTGCCTGGCTAAGCAAAAGCTTGAGCAAGAAATAAGGACAAAAGAAGGGCTAAATACTCTAAGGGCACCTGAGAGATTTAAGCATGTGGAGTCTTTACTCCCCCTCGAAAACATACGGCTGCGTCCCATCCCACTGCAGTGCTTGCACTGAAAGCTGGCAGCAGGGCGAAGGGCCACGGACCCAGTACCTGTTGCGGTTATCCCTGCTGCCCCCAGGGAAGGCATCCTCATCACTGCCCCTTCAAAACCTGGGGATTCCAGGTGTAAAGTCCCCAACTTATTTCTGCTGAAAAAATCTTGGTGTTTTAAATAATAACTATCACTATGGTGGAATGAGGTGTTTGGTTTCTGTAATGACTCTCTCTGCACATTTCTCTGGTTATTCTCTGTCTGTATTCTAGGGGGAAAAAAATACTTTGAAAAATAATGACAATGTCTCTCAGAAAATAATGAGTTCCTTCCAGTTAGCTGTTGAATTGTTTACTGCCATAGCTGAATAATAACAGCACATCAAAGACGACTGCTGTAATTAAAAGATTTGTGAACATAGGTTAACAAATTAGTGCATCATAATGTGTAATTGTCTAATTAGGACAAAAATGCTAGTTCCACGTAAAAGACCAACAAGAAGAAATTATAAGGGAGAAAATAAGATAGACAACAGCATTGATACTACAGAACATTGGCAAAGATGCTACCCATAACTTTATGTTGTATCTGTAAGTCCCCAGGGGTACTAGCATTTTTGTGGATTAATTTACAGGCAAATTAATTCTGCCATGTAAATCCCGTGAGCTGGTTGAGGACTCCCCTGAAAAGACTTTAGATTTGTCATTAAATGTATTTTTCACCCCTTCAGCGCCCAGCAGACCTGAGAGCAGCAGACACCATTGCCGCGCACACCCATGAGAGCTCAGAAACCAGGTGTAATGGAAGGAGAAGCGTGACGTTTCCACTTTTACTGGTGGGCTTTAAGGTAGAAGAAATCCTGCTATTAGGTCAAAGCTAAAGGCAAAAGTCCTGCTGAGTTTGGTGGGTTGAGAATTTCATCCAGAGAGCTGAAGGCCAGTTTTTCCCTACACTGAGGGACAGATGGCAGAAAGAGTTTGGCTTTGATTCAAGTGCCAGGGGAAACTCCCATGGTTTCCAGAGAGTTCAGTGCATAGATGCTGAGCTCTCACATCAGCATGGATATTACCGAGTGCTGAGGTCTCCTAAGGATCTGCCTTAACGTGAGCTGAACTTCTGGGAATCAGTGCTCTGTGCAGGGTCTGGGTTTGAAAACAACCCCTGCGTTTCTGGGCCCTCCACATGCTTTGCTGATGGTCCATCAGGGAGCTTGTGGCAGAGCACAGGATCAGAGCCAGATGCTGAGCGCTCCTCTTCAGTGGTTTCACCCGAACCAGAGAAAGGGCCCCTGCACGATCACTGATGCGCATGTACACTCAGGGGAGGATCAAACCCGTCCTGATGGGGGGATTCACACCACCATAGTGCTCCTCAGCCGAGGCAGGGAGGTGCAGAACTGCAGATCACTGAGCATGCACGGAAACATGTGCTCTCATCCAAGAGCAAATGTTTTCTAGTGGCTTGATAAAACGCATGAGGACAAAAAACCTGGAGTGGTAGCTGCCCCAAGTGGATCTCAGAAGCAACTTGAGTCTGAGAAAAGAAAAGGGAACAATAAAGCCTTGAGCCTGAGCGAAAAGAAAGGATGCACATGGTTAGAAAAGCAACTGTCATTCATCATCTTTATTCCCAGTAATGATGCTGCAAGCCTCCACTCTCTTCAGGAAAAAATACACAGCCAACTTTTGCATGAGTTAATAGTAGGGTTTGAACATGCAATCTTCTGCATTACACCTCTTCTACCTAATGTACCAGATGAGCTTCATTAGCTCATCACTGTAGCCGGCTGCCTCCCTTTACTCTGACAGCTGCCAGAGAGAGAAACATGAAAAACACTCCAGCAGTGATTGACCTTGACTGAGCGAGCAGAATGCTTCACCTCCTTGAGGTTCAGATGTCTGGGGAAGTCAGAAATCAGAGCACAACCCAACCCCCTGTGAAACTTTTCTTCAAAAGGGGCTATTCCTGGTCTTTCCTTTCTCTGCTCCAGGCTCTTTGAAGGAGCCCGGGCACTCTGTCACCCTTCTGCAGGACGGGGTTAAACAGCCTCACCTGCGAGCGAGAGCAAGCTGAGCATCAGGATCTCTGCAGAGGGCCCTGCAGCTGCTCTTAGCATCTGTCAGAGCAGCAAAGATCCTTCATGTGTGTTTTCAAGGTAAGTTTGTCTTGAAGGCAGTAGTGTTTAGAAAATACACACATTAATAATCAAGGATTTTTTAAGTGTTTTGTTTATGTCTCTTTGTATTTACAGGTGTATATGTATGAGCTGTAGCATGTTTTGTTATGCTTCGAGAAATCCAATTCTAAACTGCTGGTAGGGTATTTTCCTTAAAGCTATTTTAAATGGAAAAGCACACCTTCCTGAGAAAACCAGAGTATTTTTGTGAGCTTCCTCTTTCTACCAGTAAAGCCCGAATGGGACAAGGCTGGGGGAACATGCAAATTTGTCAGAAGGCATACAGCTTTGTGTTGTCTCAATAGAGCTTTTTTGTTCCCTCTTGATTTGGGAAATAGTTGTTAATCAGTGCCTAATTTTAATTTTAAATAGGCCATATTCCTAGGACTCAATTCCATAAGAAAGAAAAAAAACACAGCAATTGAACTTTGTGCAACAGTTTTGTGCAACAATTGAAACCATAGCAATAAACACAAACACATGAGTGTTTACAAGATCAGAGCCTTAAAAAAACCCTAATGAGCAATAAATTAATTAGAACTCTAATTATCTGACTAAACTCAGATCTGGTGGAGGAGAAAACCCAATGGTTCATGAGATTTTTTTTTTCTGCTGGTCAGCCTTATGCATGGAGCCTTGTGTCTTCTGCAATAAAGCTCGGTCTCTCTAGTGCCTAAGTTACTCGCTGTTGGTTTTGCTGTTCCTCTGAACTCGGCACCCTTCTGATGCATCCTCTGCCCACAGGGAGCATACGTAGGTGCTGGGGTCACAGACATTGCATCTGCTAAAGGGAATACTCGGCGCTGTTTACAAATACTTGAGTCATAATCCAGTGGAATAATGTTTGTTTATGTCCCACCTGATATGAAGGGTTACATCCTTTGTGAATTGATTCTGGTATGTTAGTAAACAAGGAAACTTGCAAAAAAAATCAGAAGACAAAAAATAATCTTCATGCCATAGCTAACCAGTTTATGTTGGGTTTGGGTTTTTTTGCCATGTGCTACCAATTAAAGGTGACATCTTCCCTCTCTACCCTGCAGCTTTTAAAACGTTTCATGAAAATTCTCAGTAAAGCAAACTGCAGAATATGGTATATGTATCACCACAAATCTGCTTCCTGTAAATTGAGAGACTGCTTAAACAGCAAAGGGATTGACAGAACAAGATTCAAACAACTCTCTGTAGCATACACACAGCCTTAGAAAGGGTTCTGCTTAGTAAAAATCCTGTAATAAATTAGAGAAGCTGCAAACTTATAAACAACACATTCTGCCTGTATCACTATGTGGTTTATATAACCTTTACTATGACAGGATCCCCAAATCCTTGAGCATACTTCCAAATAATCGAGTCGATGCTTGAAAATGTGAGCTGACTCTAACCACCCTTGAAGAAGACATTTAAAGTTATGCAAGGTTTATGAAAATGAGGGGATTATAAAGGAGACGGACCTTGTTATAAGTCCCTCCTTATAGGTATCAGGAAACTCAAGTGGAAAAAGAAATGTTGGAAATGGTATTTCATTAGTTGTGCTGCTCAGGCTTCTGGGTTTTCTATATAGGTCAAAGCTCTTCATAATCTGAAAGTTGATTCTTAAATGTTTCTTTAGGCTGGATCTGAAGGGGGTGGAGGGGGGAGTGCTCTCTGACCAAGACCCTTTGCAGCAGTTCAGGGGCAACTCAGCACAGAAATCTCTGCCTCAAACGTGTGACCTGATTTCCAGAGGGTTTGTGAGCCCATATGTTTTGATGGGTGCTCAGTACTTTTGGTGCCTTTCAATTTCTAAATATGGACTTGGGAAGCCTAATTTTAACCACGCACTTTTGGAAAGTGTTGGCAATAGTTTAAAGAGACTGTCTAGACCAGCGCGCCTTGCTGCAGCAGATTGCTCCGAGTGATTTATATATTCCTGGTGCTCGCAGTCTCTGATGCCTTTTCAGTGTCTTACAGCTGTTGCATTTATGCAGCACTCTTTATCTTGACCTTAGCCCCTGGATTTCTTAGCTATTCTACTCTCTTAACATCTGGGCCTGAAAGGTCACTAATTTACCCTATGTTTCCCTGCTGTGGGTGCCATTGGGTTGAGTGGGTACATTTTGAAAAATAACACTCTGTTGGTGGGCTGCATTTGCAAAGGTCTTTCTCCCCTCGGCATCATTGTGTTACCTTCTCCCACTGCAGCAGCTCTAAGTCATCAAACATCTGCCCTCGAGAGCATTGGAGTGTACTTGTTGGCTCCTTATGTGTTAAAGCAGCACGCCAGGTATCCAGTGTGCTGATATTAAATTGCTTTTGCAGCTTGCCTGGAGAATAAGGAAGGGAGCTTATTTGTACTAACACCCTTTTAATGCATCTCAAAAGACCATAATAAACATCTCCTAGACTGTAAAAGGAAAATATATTTCTAGGGGTTGTGGTAAATTATGAAATACTGGCATACCTAATAAAAATTCTATCTCAATCGTTTAACATTTAGTGAAATGTTAGATGATGTGAAACCAGACCTGGCTTCACTTCAAGCCCAGGTCAGTAATGTCACTTGGGGAAATTATGAGAACTTCCATTAACTTTGTACTGGCAGATCTCCCAATCTATTTCACATCTATACATTTTTAGCACCCCACGAGCAATACGAAGTGTCATTTCTCACATCCGAGAGCCAGACGATATTGCAGAGCCTCTCTGCATACAGGAGGCTACTTCAGAAATTAACAGGTCAGATCTCTCATTGATTTTAATAAAGAGCTGTTTGTGGCAAATTTCTTGATTATAGAAACTGATGACTGCTTTGGGCTTCCTGTCAAAGCCAGCACAGCAGGACAGAGCTTTAAAGCGTGGGAAAAGAGTGCAAGAGTATTAAATCAAACAGATTTTAGGCATCTAGGACTGAATTCAGACTCAGTTTTGAAGTCCCCGAGACTCTGGTTCACCACACTAGCCCTGAACTGGGAGCCTCAGACAGAACCAAGATAGTTAAAAGGTTTTGGGAGGGGGATGCTTGCAGAATTTTTAAGCCATTATCTCAGATAATCTCTTTTCCCTATTTTCCCCCTTTAAAAAAAACCTTTTCCTCCTGCCCATTCCCCTTTCCAAACTCACAGGCAGACAACTTGTTTTGGAACTTGAACCAGTTTGTCTGGAAAGGACTTTCCATTAGAGCCTGAGAATTGGAGCAGACTTTAAAGTGGCTGGTAGTATTTTCAGAAAAGAGGTATTTGGCAAGTCTTTAATGTCATGCTTGCCTGGAACTGCTCTCATCTTTAATTAACTCAGTAAAAATCCTCTGGTTACTTCATTTTATTTGCTTAAACCACTACAGAAAAATAAATGCATACAAAAGCGATTAATAAATCCATAGAAATGTACTGTTGTTTACTGCGATGCAGCAGAGCGCCAAGTTCCCTGTACATAATTCAAGCCCCTGGCAACAAAGGCGTTTGTGAAAGTCCCCTGTTTTGACACAAACATAAAGGTGGAGTATCCTCCGAGTGAAACACAGACTGTGGTTTTCTGCTCATCTTCTCGAGGAAGCCTTAAGGTGGGTATTAATAATTTAAGTTCAAAGCAGTGTCCAGGATTTCTCAGGCTCTACACATGTACAGCCTCCTGGGATGTATGTAGTACAGAGCCTAACCCATGACTGCTGCGCTGGGAATACAACTCCCTGCAGCCGAGGTGGGAAGCTGCAGCTGAGCTTTTAACTCTGAAGGCCCCAGTGCTCCAGCCAAAATGGATATATTTGGATATATCCAGCAAAGGATAACAACAGCGACCATTTCATTACAGGCAGGTTTTCACCCCTAAGTCTCAACAAGCAAGTGACTACGTCAATCGTATTTAAACGTGAGTGCTCATGCTGATTGATGCCAAAAAACTGCTGAGGAAGACCCTCCCTGTGGCAGCAGCCCCTCCGTGGCCACAGAACAGAGCAGGGGCAGTGGTGGCATCTCCCAGCCCTGCCGCGCCATTCTGGAGGCCCGTAATGCACAAAGAGGGAAATATTTCCTTAGTTCGCTAAACTGATGTTCTGGCATTTAGCTTTAAGTATCTTCTATTTCCCTCAGTATCTGACCTTTCCCTTTCTCATATGGCTATTGCTCTACTCTGCTAGCAAAAAAAGCAACAAGCAGCCATTATCAGCCTCATCTCGATGGTCCCGGCCATTAGCGTTAATCATCTCCTCCTCTAGCCCTCCTCTCTCCTGGTCCAGCTCCCCTGCATCTTCTCTTAGCAATGAACAGTCGACACGCAATGGGAGCCAACACGCGGTGAAATAAGCGATGATACAGCAACGCCGTGATAAAAGGCCAGTCATTTCCAGCTGCTAGTGTGACTGCGCTTCTCTCCAGCAGGATGCAAAAGAGCCAGGATTAAAACAGGAGGCCTAGTGCTGTAGATCATCTTGCTGTAATTTCCCCCAGGACTGATGTGACGACTGCAGTGAGATGCACTAGTGGTGGCACATTAGCACTGCCACAGGCTTCCATCTCACAGAACATTTCTAATGCTGGCCATTTATCCAGCGGTGCATGCAAAGGCTGCGCGCCGCTGCTCCGTCAGTGAGGGGAGGCACACCGAGGCCAGCCAGCGCGCGGGACTGGGAACGGCGGCAGTGCCGTGATGGAGTGGGCTTAGTGGTGCATGAAGAGTTCACTTAAAAATGGACAGAAAAAGGAGAGGGGGAGGAAAAGGGGAAGATAAAAGATGCTAAGCCAAAGGTAGTAGATAAGAAGTGTGATAAGACGGGGAAGGAAGTTGAATCTAAGTATGGAAAGGCATGCGCTGGGAATGTAAATGAGGGGCTGGACAGGGTAGAAAACCAATGGGGCTTTATCTGGAGATTAATAAAAGGGAGATTAAAACAAAAGTTTGAAGGTAAATGTGTATTGTAGAAAAATGGGGAGCTGTAGGGAGAGAAGATGGCACTCTGGCATACCAACTTTGCCCTCAGCAATGTAAATTTTCCATGTTGTCCTGGCCAAGAGAAGGAGAGGAGCAAAGATGGGGGATGTAATGGGGCTGGAAATGACAAAGAAGAATGGGTGTGAGAGCAGCAACGGAAAACAGGCGGGGACAGCACTGTTGGAAAGCAAAGGCAATTTTGTCTTGTAACCGTGCACTCACTCAAGCTTGACAGAGAAAGAAGAGGAAAAATACATTCCTGTTATAAAAATTCATATGTACGTAAATCACGCAGCAAACTTCATAGTGCGTGGTTCAGTGCGCCCAGGCGCAGCTGCCAGCTTTCCTGCAGGCTCCTTGCTGAGCTTGGGCTAATTATTTCTGCCTCTCTGGTAAACCACGGGTGATGCCGCTTCGCTCCCAGCCTTCTCCTTTCTTCCCTTTGGGAATGGTCATCTCTTGGGGCTATGTTGCTGCATCTGTAGGTAATGTGCAAATAGTCCCTCTGTATTGGCAGTATCAGGAAGGTAAGTGAAGATTGGAGATGCCAGTGGTGTTTTGTGTAAGTCTGGCCCTGGTCCAGCGAAGCTAAGATGGCTTTTGTACTTTTTAAAGTAATGTTACCCCTGTGTAATGTGTCACAGATATGAAGCTTTCTTGGGAGATGAGGTAATGAACTCATGTGGGAGCTAATGAAGGTCATCATGAGAGAGCAGTAAGAATAATGCTTACCGCTGGGAGCTCTCAGACTTCAGCACTTTCCAGTCTAAATAAGATGTATACTTCCCTGACCTTGTCTTCTCCAATGTAAACGCAGAGCAGGATGTACTTAGAATTAAGATAAATAAGGCCTTACCCAAATAAAATACTACCCTGCAGAAACAAATCTCCTCCAAGAAAGAGGGTGAGTGGAAGCAGAAACTGATGCTACTCTACTGGGAAAATCTTAAATGCTGTAAGCATGAGGGCAATGTAATACCTGGTGTGGAGTACAGTGGTAGTAAATGCAACTGAAGGTGGAAGATGCTGTTGCAAAATCTTGTGGGTTTTCTAAGTTACAGAAGAAATAGCATTTAATTTCTCTACCCAAACTTTATCTTTGGTACTGTGGGTGATCTTTTCCCTTAGATGTACAGTAGACTAGTGCAGCTAATCTTTGGGGGAAAAGATGTAAACCCACGACATTCTGAAAAAAAACCCAACTAGAAACCTGCATCAATTGACACAAAGTGGAAGAGCGAGGGAGGTTACTGCACTTGCGCCAATATTCCCAGTTCAGCTGCTTGCAGCTATAGCCCTTCTGTGCCTGATGGCAGGGTGGTGGGTGACCAGGAGGAGGTCAGTGTGCTTCTCCCAGCTGTCCTGTGCAGCACGGCTGGGGGGTTGGGGCTGCTGGCACCGGGCTGGAGGAAGGATCATGGCAGAACCCCCTGTTTTCAATGTAACATCCCCGTGAAGAAGCTGAGAGGCAGCAGGGAACTGGGGGAAGCAAGGGGAAATAATTTGTATTACAAATAATGACGTGACAAGGGGTGGAGGAGTCCTGTCAAAATGTAAATGTGCAATGTGCATAATTGGGCAGCCAAGATTAAACGAAGCACAGAGAAGGATAAGGATTACATGGAGGGACAGAGACGGGAAATGAGAGCAGCAGAGAGAAAACACTGCAGATAGATGTAAAATCTGAGATAAGCAAAAGGAGAAGTTGCAATACTCAAAGGAAGCCAGAGGAGAGGGAGGCTGAGAGGAGCAGCGGTGTGTGTTACTAATCCAGGGTGTATCTGAGCTAGCATAGGAAGCGTACCAATGAATTTTAAAAGGAGCTTGAAATCAAAGGGGAGTGTCAGCTGGGCATTAGACATCCCCTTTAGTGGTGACCTTGAGCACCCGGACCACCGCTCCCTAACAACCAAACACAGCACTCCTGAACGGTTCCTTCAAATCTCATCCATAATTAATTTTGCCTTTGATGAATGGGTCATTCTCCACCACCAGGATATTTGTCAGCTGTCAAAATCACCCGAGTGGTGTCCTCTGACAGCTTTCTTGCTGTCTCCTGCCCTGGGGCAAGCATGGCAGTGATGGTTGCTTACTGCTTCTGCTCAGCTTTTCCCAGGAGCTGTGCTTTCTGTGGCCAGCTGAAGCTGGTGAGGTCCCAGGTGCTCACGCTGCTCAGCGGTGGCCAGCTTTGCAAGCGCCCAGTCATCCAACATCCCTTGGTGCCAAAATTCCTCAAGCCATGCCAGGTCAAGGGGCCTTCCAGCGCTCCGTGCAACCACCCTGCAGGCCTTCTCCTTACCCAGCTCCTAAAACTCTCATGGACCTGCTTCCCTCTAGCTTGTTTGTTCAGAGAAGGTGGTTGTGGCCAAGCCAAGTCTGGAGCCATGTTCAACACAAAGTCATATGTAGAGGCTTTGTACCTATGTAATACTCCTTTTTAAGACTTGTCTTGTGCTAATGCATAAGGGCAGGAATTGCATTGTACTTGTTACTGTGCAAATGTAAAAGATAAAGAGGGTTTGCGGCCCCGGAAAGCTTACAGATGAGAAGGAGGGGGTGTGGGAGTAAATGCAGGAAGGGGAGCGTGAAGAACAAGTCAGGATGGGGCTGGAGTACGGTAGTCTGATGGGGGCACCTACTCCTTCACTGCAGGGGGAGTCTCCGCTAGATTCTGGCAGCTGGAATGGAGAGTCAGATGGTGCTTTATTAACATCATGTAGAATATGAATATTGTTTTATTTTTCTTATTGACAGAACAGAACTTGCTCAAGTGACTCTCAGCTCAGAGAAATGCAGGAGCGAGAAAAGATGGTGGTGGATACAAGTGTTCAGAGATTTGTTTGCTTGGGCATTGTGCTGAAAATGCGAAGGAGTCTTTCTCTTAAATGCATCCCCGGTTGGTTTGTTCCCTAACACCCTACATTTGGATTCAGCAAAAATAAACCTGCTACTTGACAGCTCTTTAAAGGGTGATGGGAGGAGAAGATAGGCAAGGGAACCACTTTTTTTTAAATGTTTTTAAAACCTTAAAAAATATGGGGTACAGATCAGTTCTGCTTTTACTAGAAGTGTAACGGCATCTTCACTGGGAGCTGCGAGTAAATTCAATGAGTGGGAAACATTCCAGGTGGGACACGAGGACAATTTGCCCTTACTTAATGTTGCAGTTACTTTCCAGTAGGTTAATGCAATCCTTCACCTGGGTGATTACAGCTTCTCATCGCTGGGGTTTCTGTCCCCAGACTTTTCCCCTGGGCCCCAGTAATTCAGCCAAACCCCTCAAATTTTAAGCCTTCAGGACATCTCAGGCAATGCACTTGGTCAGCCCTCCCAGTGTACCTGAAGGGAGAAGAAGCTGGGTGAAAGTTTAATATGGGAAAATGTGAGTCCAGCCACAGAAGTGAAATTAAGTGTGAACCAACCCCAACACCACGAAGCTCCACACGCTCAGATTGTAAAGCTCTTCCTATCGCAGTTACTCAGGTCTCTTATTTTATGTAGTGTCACATTTGACTTATTCTCCAGCCATCACAGAATGTCTCAGACACAGTAGGAACTGAACTTTCAATAAAATAGTAATAATAATAAAAAAAACCCAACAACCACAGCCCAGACAGGCCTTCATCAACCACTAGTGAGAGGCAGAGCCGGGGGGGGGGGGGGGGGGGGGGGGGGAAGGGCAGATGAGAGAAAGGGGAGATGAGGACAAAATGCAACCCTGTCCAACACAAGTATCCTTTGGGAGCCACTTGCTTTTTTGCCTTATTCCTTTTTTTTTTTTTTTTTTTTTTGTCTACACGCAGGCTGTATGGCTGATTAAGTAAAGCAAGTGGAGAGCCTGAGGATGCAGATCTGTAAATCTGAAACAGCAGGTATTCCTGAATTTTGTGTCATTTTACTACTCAGGATTCTTCTATCATCTCACTCGATTTTGAAAGTACTGTCTTCTGCCACAGTTTAATGAATATTGTACTCTCAGGGATTGTAATTTTGATTGTCTAAAATGTACACTACTGTGCCTGGAAATTATTTCAGGGGTTGTTATGTTGCCACTGTCTCTTGATTTTTTACACTGTCATTGTTTATTACATAAGTAAAAGTCCAGTCTTGGCTTTCCCTGAATTTTGGTTGCTCCAAGGTTGGCCATTTTCTCTGCAATGTCTTTTATTTATCTCCATTGCTATAGCACTCCCAAGCTCTGCAAAGGTCAGCTTGGCTCCTCAGGAGCATCCAGCTCTTTAGAGGAACAAAATTCTTGTACTGAAACACACTACAGGTGTATTGTGAGCTGCCGAGGCAATGGCAGTTGTCCCAGTGTCTTCCACATACTGACAAAATGGGGCATTCTACTATATTCTTGCTAGTGAGGTTTCTTGGATTTTCTTCAGGATAAAATTGGGCAGGAAAATCTTTCCTGCTCTGCAGAGAATGATAAATTCTTGTCACAGAGTAAGCTCTTGTCACAGCTTTATTGTTGTATAACCTTAGTCTAGCTATGATACCAAAAATGGAGCCTCACTATTGGAGAATCACTCCTGGAAAACCATAGCTCTTTACCCGGAAAGCAATGTCTGAAGTGTTTCTGAAAGAGCTTCCTCGTAAAATGCAACATCTGACGTTGCCTGTGAGGGTTTGAATAATGAAAATGAAAAAAATGCAGAATAATTCAGGCTGTTTGACCCAATCCTCTTCATCTGTGTAATATGGATCTTCAGCACCTTTCGCAGCTCCATGCTGTAGATTGGGATGCATGCAGTGCTCAAACCAGCTACTAACTCTCATTTGCATGACAAACACAGCATACCTTTCTCAAACTTGCAACTTACTCTGTGAATACAGAATTAAGTTTCTGAAACTCAACCTAGGTAAATTAATTTCATATCAATTTCAAAAATCAGTGCTTAAAAAAAAGAAGATTCTCAGTAATTACAAAGAGAGATATTTCATACTCTCAAAACTGTGAAGTCCAAATTTTCTAAAAGCAAAGCATTACCCAGCAAGATTACAGGGCTGATTTGTGAAAAACATGTTGAACAACTCATTGTGAAAGGATGTGATTCATATACTCTATGCTATGCTATAGACTTTAAAAACTATTTTTCACAACGCTGAAAGCTAATGTCTTTTTTAGTTATTATTCAAAAGCTGAGATTACTGAACAGCTGCTTGTCTTCAGCTGCTGACACTAGAAATACTGTCGGACAACAGAAGTTTTGCGTAAGAGTAGATCATCTCCTACTCTACAAAGCCAAGAGGTCACTGAAACTGGGTGCTACTTTTTCAGTTAAAGGTATCAGAAAGACTAAATTAAGCTGTTTAACGAAAGCAACAACTTATGATCATAAAAGGATCAAAATCAGACTGGATAAGCACTCACGCTGCTCCTGAGGTCGTGGCAAAATAAGAAATACATCGGCCAGTCACAGTCTTTCATCCTCAGCAACGTGTGCGCTGTGATGCTTCTGATGGTGATCGCTGCAGCGAGGGGATCCAACCTGCTGAACTGTAACGTCCTGGTCCTGCCCACAACTGTTCATACACTTACAGTTTTGCTTCAGATTAATCAGATCGATTTAAATGGGACTACCCATGGCAGGCAGTAAAGTTAAACAGATGTACGTTTGCTTTTATCATAACCTAGTTTTTATATGGTTGGTACTACATGCCATGCAGCATGTAGCAGCATCTTAAAGGCAATATTGGGCGATGGAGGAGGAACAACAACATTTTTACCCTCCAGCTATGGCTCTGTGTACAAGCTGTACTGGAGGAGAACTACAAATGCCATTTAGCTCATTGGGCAAAGCCATGATGCCTCCCCTTCCACGCTGCAATTGATACCAGTGGCCAAGGGCAAGATGGAGTGCAGAAGGGTGGGCAAACAGTCCCACAGTCATGGAAACTGTCCCTGAAGCTGAGATTGCTTGCAAAGCACCTGGAGAGCAGCTTGTAGCCTGTTGTGCAGAAAGACCTGTTTAAGTGGCATTGCCCAGCTGCTCTGTGTTAAACCTGAGACCTGAAGACAGTTACAACCTCTCTTTTTTGAGCTGCACCCATGAATATTGCATCCATTGGAAATACCGAGCCCAGTGACAATCATACGTCATGCTTCTGCCATGTGTATTTCTCTTTACATTAATGTTAATAATAAATAAGGGAATAAGACTTTCTGCTAAAATCCTAACATTTGTCTGGCAATGCTAAATTATGGTGGTAATATCTGGGCCTGTGAACTTGCTTAAAGAGGAGTTATCAGAGGAACCCCTGACTCTATTTTTCTGTTTTGTTTTATTTAGTTGTAAACAGGTCCCAGTACTCAGCTGCCAGAACACCATTAGCGTGACCCAAGTGAAAACAAAAGAAGAAAAGTCTTCATGGGAGTTCTGAGAAGCTGATAAGACATCGAAACTCCAAATGTTTAAGCATGGAGACAAATGCACATATTAAATACGAACACAGGAAGAAAAGAAGTGAAATCACTGAAATCTAAGTGTGTGAAATGTGAAAAGCAGAAAGCAAAATGGAAAAATCAATATAAAGAGAAATGAAAAGGAAATTAAGGATAAACCAACAGCAAATAGAAAACAGTAGGAAAAAGACCACCCCTCCAACAATCAAAAAATTGGGTTCTTGACAAGATAATGTTGTCAGGCTAGTGAGCCATGTTCTGATTTTACAGTTGGCTGAAATAATAAATCCTGATTAAGTTAAGATGTTCAGAAAAGGTATTTACTACTTGAAGTGTGCCTAGCATTTCCAGGCTGTGGTTTGGTGTGGCATTCCCAGAGAAATTCAGTGCATGTATCGTCGTGCAGCCATCGGTTTATAACGAAGCTGGCAGGACGGTGGCGGGGCTGGGGGACAACTCCGCAGCAGCTCTGCCAAAGGGTCCCACGGAAGCTGGCCCTCCATCAACCCACCCTCGGAATTTTCTACGGTGTGCTGGAAAAAGCTATAGTGAGAAAGGATGAAGGAATGAGGAGCAGTATGAATGCTGGCTCCTGAGTATGTCTTAGGGCAACAGGCTTTCCTGGTGTTACTGGGAGAGAGGTGAGACACCTTACCTGCCGTTACTGGCAGCAGCTGGGTCTGAAGGCAGCGTGTTCTGCATCACCGCCCACACCATGGGGAGGTCGCTCTTTGAAAGCGTCGCTGGATCATTGCATACTTTTTTGAAAAAAACCAAAATCTATAGAAATGATCCAAATAAGGGCTGAAATATGGCCTCTCCCCTAGGACAGTGTTTGTTTGCTCAGCATATCACAAGCAGGATGCAGCAGTCCCCGCAGAGCTGCCACAGTGCCAAGGGGAAGGGGAGAGCCTTGGCTCTGCACAGCACATCCCCACGGTGCTGTAGCTGGCCTTGATATCCCTGTGGTACCAATTTTTCAGTATCTAATAGTCTGTACTTGTTTGTTATGACGTTACTGCTGCCGTCATTTGTTTGGGCACAGGCCACAGAAGTAATGGTCACAAGCAAGACCCCCTGTCTGCACAGTGCCCAGCAGTGAGAAGACAAAGGTTATGCCCACCTGAGGGTGGTCAGGATCCCACCCTCTGCTGTTGGAGAGACCTGGCCAACCCTTAAAGCTGAAACTTTCTCTTTTCCTTTATTAGCTCAACTGTGCCCTGTACAAGCGACAACCCTCCCTATCCTATTTTCCTCCCCTTCCCCACTTCAATAATCTGTGGCAGTTGTTTTTTAATAAGGAGAATTTTTCCTGAGAAAGTACAAATAAATTTCAGTCTGAGGAAAAAAAAAAGAAGAAGATTTTAAAAAGATATAAATAATTATGTGTTTAAAAGCTGCATGGGGAAGTGGAAGAACTGTAATTATAGCAAGTGGCATGGAGAACAGGAGAAAATGTCAAATCAAAAGATTAAATTTTAAATGGCAAGAACACTCGGAGAGGGAAAGAAGATGAAAATAAGGTGCATCAGATCAGTAAAATCATAAACCAGTTTCTGTCTAACCAAAGCCTTCCTCCAATGGACCCTGATGCTGCTTATGTATTTAATTATTTGGTGGCTTGCCTCATTTGACAGTAGGTTACACTCCTGGAAGTTTTAAGGCTGCAAGGTCTTTGCCCAGAAAGAGGCAGGGAGAATACAAAGCAGTAACAGCTAACTGGGTACACAGGAGAAAATGACTGCGGCAAAAAGCTGGAGCAATTATGGCTAGCAATGCTTAAAGACGATGTTTTAAATCCGCCTTGGCGCTCTGGACACCTGTTAAAATTTCCGTAACTCGTATCCAAATTCGCTAGCTGACTTTGGGAACCTCGGTTCTCCATGGCATTTGGTGCCCAAGGCAGTGTGTCCTCAGACCACAGCAACCTTGGCTCATGGCTGCTGTTGTGAGCAGCATCGAGGCACTTTGCAAACAGGGAAATTAATTCCATCCCCATTCCCATGGACAGTCTGAGTGAAGAACAAATGACCGAGGTAATTTGCACACCACTATTCACAACACATGTCAGAACCAGAGCCAGAAAATGGATCACAAATCTCCTGATGTGGCTTTTGATCTGGACCTTACTGTGCTGCTATGAATGAAAGGCAGAGGGGGTCTTGCATTTGAATTTGGGAGGAGCAGACCCAGGCTTTTAGTAAGGATTCTGTGAAAGAAGGGAGAGGTTGTTTCTTGGAAAACACTGAGCACTGACAGCATGAGGTTCCTGCACGGTGCAGGGCTCTGTCCCAGAACTGGGAGGAGGGTGATCATGACCAGATTTGAAATCTGTTAAGATGGCGGGGATTTCTTCCCTGACTTCCCTGGGTTGGTCTTCAGTGTGCTAAAAGAATCGCTACATAAACAAGATGTGTATGGAGATCATGGAAATGGTGAACAAAAGACAGGATATTATAGACCAGTTTCTCTACTGAAAGGCAGTGTCTGAACTCAGCCTTTTCTCATGAATGAATAATGAAGTGGCCATGTTTTATTAGCTTTACTTAAAATTGTCTACTAGTTGAACAACCTTTTGAGCCTTTTAACACTTCTGCAATTTGCTGCAGCAATGATTTCTTTTCTTTTTTGTTCTTTTCAAGATACAGTAGCTAATCTGATCTTCGTGTTTCAGTAATTGTCTCAGTTAATGTGTATGAGGAATAATTCCATTCTGTGAAATGAATACTAGGTGAATATTTAATTCATATGAGTTTGCTGCATGAAGAACTTATGGGGTAGGCACATGCATTAATTGCTAAGCTGCTGATTTATTAAGTAATTTTTTTTTTCTTAGCTTTGTTTACTCACTACCCATTTCTGTGGTCAGATTTGACAGTGGGGAACCTCAGAGTCAGGAGGAGCTCATCAGCTCACAAAGGGGCTTTATGCATATGGTAAGTCTTGTGCTGGTAAACCAACGTCGGACGGGCAGCTTAACCAAAAGATACATCGTTCTGTCACCACCACAGCTTTGTGTGAGCCCAGCAGCTTCTTCTGCTAAAAAGAGTAGCACATTCACTAATGATACTGGTATGTTTCTTATTTAGCCCTTAGGGGCTTTATCCAAGCAGACCCAGCGCCTCACTGGGAACCTTGCCTGCAGTACGACCATAAAGCTCATTGCAGGCAGAAATGATTTCTGAAATAACGATGTTTTTAGTAAAACTCTGAGTTGACCAATGCTGACACTAATCACTTGCCTGCAATGGCATTTGTTCCGGCACTGTTGCAACCCTGACTCTTTGGGGCAGAGCAGAATTTAAAACAACCTGCAAAAACTGGTTAGAACTGTTATTTAAAGCCAAGCAGTGTTATGGTTTTATTGTTAATATCAGGGGGGAATGTTACTTGCAAGACTATGCTTTGATTTTTCTTCATCTCCTGAAGCAACATGCTCACAGAAGAATTCACAGCCCTCTCAAATTACATATTACAACGATGACTTATTTCACAATCCATTTTGAGCATAGCAGAAAAGTGTATTTAATATTGCTGCTGTTGTTTCTATCTCTTTCTGTATAAAGTTACTGCTTGATTTTATGTGTCATCCTCAGCTAGTATATATTTGCATAGCTCTGTTGACATCAGTCATGCTATATTGATTTATACTGCTTCTGTCTGCCTCATTATTATTTTTATTTTTTGTTTGAGAAGCTTGGTGTATTTTAAGATTCACAGAAGATAAAAAGGCATTGCGTTCTCAGAACAAAACGCATACAGTGGCTGCTGATGGGATATTTTAGACTGGGGCAAGCAAATAGGTAAGCAAGATGTATCAGTGAGGTTCTGTAAATACCGGGGCTGCTTGTATACCATACGCAGAACATATCGGATGTATAAGCTGGGATTTTTAAAGGCGCATTAGATTTGCAGCTATCACTAATAGTTAGAAGGATTTGGTGTCCCACAAAACAAGGCTGCCAGTTGTGAATGTATTGTTTACAAAGAAACAAAATTGCTTTTCCAGAGATGTCTGAAGTCTCCATCTCTCTAGACTAAAGCGTGAAGTGCAGAGCTCAGGAACAAGATGCAAGAGGGCACAGGTAGAAGGTGGAAAGACTGGCCAAAAATGAAATAAACACCCAAGGGATGGGTGGCCAGGAAAATGTGTTCATTCTTCTCTGGAGAGGATATTCTAAACACGTGAAGGAGACAATGCTGCATCACTGTACAAGCAGCAGCCATACCGTGTCTTGCAGGACTGTGAGAAAATGCTTCCATGCCTTATCTCACCCATTTGCTTATTAGCAGGCCCTTGGGTCTGAGTGCAAGAAGAGGTACAAATGGCTGGAAATATACAACAGAAATCACATAGGGAGGGATTTTACTAGCCTTTACATCTACAGAATACACCAAACCTGCTGAGGATGGCCAAAATCCTTTGCCCAAATCTCAGGGCATTCCTGTAAAGAGAAGCTCTTCCTGAGCACTTTCACAGATCTACGATCATGTGTTCACTGTTACAGAGATTATACTACAAGCAAGATGACCCCACCTTATCACCTTTCAGATGAAATATCGATGTGTCAGTACTCTACCCAGCCTGGAAAGGACCATCCTCCGCCCAGGTTTCTCCACAGGTAAGCACACTGGGCAGGGGTCTCCCCCAGCCCCCACCATGCTGTACTCCACTCAGGAACCTTTAAACTACTTCCCAAACTCAGTGCATGAAGTATTAATGGGAGAGAAATTGCAGACTTCTCTCTCTGCTTTCAGGGACGTTCCATCAATTTTCCTTCTCCCTTTTTCTTTTCTCTGCACTGCACTTCAGTTGGAAGCATATGGATCGAAGAGAATTATCTCTTAACAACAACTTGGGTTGTAGTATGTTTCAAAGACTCAGGCTTTATTAGTCACAGAAGACCTTGTAAAAGTTTGCTTGGGATCATTTTTAACAGCAACCAATAATCCTTCCCCCATCAGCCAAAGCAAACCAGTGTGAGCCTCTCCCAGCTCCTGCACAGATGTGTCTTACAGAAATACAGCTATTTGGGACAAGCAAAAGTGACATTTTTGCCAAGCTGGAGGTTTCATCCACAGTAGCTTACACTAATATGGACCTAATTTCCTTCTGAAAGCTACCTGAACACTAAGCATGCTTGATGCTCAGTTGGCGTAATACTGTTTGGAGTGGTCAATAATTGCATTTGACTTCACGTTGTACCTTTCTGGCCTCAGACTACTTAAAGCCAGAGGAGACCTAGTTATGCGGTGAGCCCAGCCTCTGCTCCTGCATGTTCCATGTCAGATGCCTGTTTTCATAAAAACGTATTTTCATAAAAGCATATTAATACAATACGTTAAATAGCAAGCCCGGAAAATTCTCTCACCCCTTCCATCTGCAGCAGCTGAAAAAACAGGTAGATTATAAAGCAGCATTCCCTGCACCCTTAACTGCTTTAGTATCCAGTGTCATGTTGGGTCTGCTAAACCAAAAGTTACCTCCAGCAGTTTGTTAGTAATAAGGAAGGATAATATATGGGGGAAAAGAGGCAGAAGATGAGAAATTGATTCCAGGGATGTGGTGTCCCATAATTCTCATAAAACTAAAATGAAAGCTGAGCACATCCAACAGCTTTAAAAATCAAGACGCTCCTGTAAGTGCCTAAGTGCAGAGGTAGGTACTTCAGGTCCCTGGGTATGGAGATACGGAGCAGTTAGCCCAATTCTGCTCTCTGCAGATTAACTTCAACAGAAAACTTTATTGTTTTAATCAGTAGAATTATGCTGATAAATGTGAGTAAACTACAGTATGTCTCCTAGTCCATTTCTGACAAACAAAGACATTGTAGCTGTCCTACTCTAGTGCCAACACAAAAATAGTGTCAAGGTATGAACTTCAGAAATGTAAACCTGAGCTGTCATTAAAAATCAAATATCATGATAAATTTAATTCACATTTCATAGAAAGCTGCATAATATCAATAAAAATCCTTTAATAATTGCTATGCTGGCACAGTACAGTGTAAGACATAAAGAGACATGATTTTTTTGTAATTTAGAGGAGGTGGAACTAAACACTGTTTTTTAAAAGAAACTGTTTCTCAGGGAGAAAAATGAATGTTGGAGGAGGATGTAATTTATTAGGAATTCTACTCCACCCTCGTTTACAAAGACTGCTCTGAAATTAAAACTTTGAGAGATCAGGTTTCTAATTTATTCATAGAGTTAAAGGCCAGAAAGAACCAGGATCAGGTAGTCTGACCTCCTGGGTAACACAGGCTATTAAATTTCCCAGTTCTTCCTATATCATAACCTGTGTCAGGCTAAAACATAGTTTCTCTTAAACAATGATTTTAAAAGCTGGGAAAACATTCTTACGTTTCTTTCATGTGCTTTTTGGTGAAGGTGAGAGAGAAAGAAAAACTCAAATCAATTGGATTGCTGTGACATAGCAGTAGAATCGGTATAGCACGTGACAGTGCAATCTGAACTGGGCATCACTGAGATGTAAACAGTTGGTCTTTTCTGGTAATAAAAGCTGACCAGTTTTCAGGGCAGATACATATGCTACCAATTGAGCAATGTGCTTTTGTGAACTATTTTCAAAGGGACCAAAAGGCAGGCATATGCTTCTAAATCTCTTGGTCATATTGGAAAATCCCATTCTCAAACTGAAAAAACGGCTGAGAGCTGAATGCTGGACTTCCTGAAGTCAACAGTAGTTTTCTCATTTACATGTAATTGAGGTCAGAATTTCGTCCAAGAAGATCAGTTAACTTTTTATGATGCTAACTGAAGAATTGTAATAGTATTTGCTGTTTGTGCTTTGCTTCCACAGCGGATATAATTCATTACCTTTTATTCCTTGGTTTTTTCCCCTCCACCAGCATGAATATATGAATATTTAAGATTCTTCAAAATCTAATGTAGTCTCCAAATTTCATTAATGTATTATTTACTTGATATTTTAGATATTAGATATTCAGTAAAACGGGATTGCATCAGCAAACCTTCCGGGACCCTCCATCCACAACGACACAAATTCTGATATTGCCATTTATCACCAAGCTTTACATTTTCACAATCCATACAGCATTTGTTCTGTCCACATAATTTGGGATCATGTTTTCAAATGAAACTTCCCGAAACCCACTGCCACCTGCTTTACTCCCTGTATTTGGAAGGGCTGCCATTCACCAATGTTCACGCTGCCGGCTAAGGAATCTCAGGCAATTAGAAGCACAAGTTTAGTCAGCTTCCACTAGGTGTTTATTAACAAATCCCGTGTAACTATCAAGATCCAAAAACTCTTGAGTTTGTTTGGCCATATGTGACAAACATGCACAGCTTTATTGCTTGTGACTCCCCTGTCCTCCATGGACCAAGTTTTCCCCTGGTGTAATTTAGCGTAGATCTACTGGAGTCAATAGATCTCAAGACTCTGAAGTTCTTATCTCCCTGCTGCTCTGATTTTTTTTTTCCTCCTGATAAAATTACTTATATTTATACTTCATAGTTTTATTATCATGAAGTAGGAAAATAAGAAACACAGATAAATTGGTTTTCCATCGTTTCTGGGAAAACTTGCACTTCTGCTGATGCCACCCAGCTTCTTTTTTGAATTCTCACATTTCCTAAACTCTAAAATGTTTTTAAGAAAGAGCTATCAATTACACAATGACTTCCAGCAGCTACAAAAATCCAAACTTAAACTTTTCTGGGCCAGCTCATCTACCAACACTTTTACATACCCCATGATCTCCTGTTATTGATAAGGATAGTTATATCATTGTTCTTAAACACAAGAGACTTGGAAGGCAGGCCCAGATGTGTGCCTGCCTTGACCATTACTGTCAGGAGGATGCAGACTGGATCAGACTGGAGGTCCATCCAGTCCAGTCTCCTGACCCCTACTTTGTTTCAGAAATTGTTTTAGGTTCTGAGCCATTAAAATGTACGTCTTCTCCAGCCACTTTGTAACCAATATTATGGTTACTCTGAAAGTTCTCATTATTCTTGACCTTAGGGCTGCCTTGCAGCAGTGAGTTCCACCGATTGGGTTAGTTCGTTTGCTTGTGAAAGGAATGACTTTCTCTTCTCTATATATATTCCCTTGATGTTGTTCTGGAAACCTGTCTTCTGCTGTGTTTCAACTAACTACTTTTAGTACTGCCTTTATCCTTATTCTTGAAGCATTTCCTTTTTTAAAGGTCATGGCTTTCTGTTTTTCATTGATGGTTCACTTCGAGCGCTCCTTCTTCCTTAACTGTTTCTGTTTCAAACCACCCTCTAGGAGCACACCTTTGAAAACAACCAGTCCAGCCCTTTTGCTATGAAGCTAGTCAATCTTCTCTGATAAGCAATGCAATTTGTATAAGCAATGTGATTTGGAGAAAATTGTTTTAGTTTCATGGAATTGTTTTAAATTCCTCTGCCATTCACACAATTGTCCTGGCTTCTATTTTGTATTAGAATTTTGGTTCTCGTTATTTGCTATTCTTATAAATGCACTGTATGAGCAAAGTTGAAACAATAACAAAAAGGCTCTTTTCCCCATTTCTCTTGTTTTTTTCATTCCCAGATCATACTCCTTCTAAAACAAAAATAATAGTCCGCAAGATTTTGATTCTGCTACTTTAAACTACCCATCTCCTAAAAAGATGCTAACCCCAGAAAGATACATTTGCTATTGCTGGGCATCTTATGTGGACTAAAGTCTTGAAAATTCCATCTTTAAAGCTTAATGCTAAAACACAGTGCAAATTACTCTTGCTAGAAGCAAGGTTCTTGCCATTTCCTCAAGCAACGAATTACCTCTTGATTTTCAAGTTATTTCCAAATAGCCTTTTCAGATAGCTATGCCAGGGGCTAATCCTAAGAAAACCCCTTTTAGTGTTTTTACAGTTGCAAATTTTATTTTGCTCCAATGCCTAACAGTGGTATGGAAATTGCAATTGTTGCTTTTGGTCTGTGTTAACCTTTCTCTCTTCATTATTTAGGAACAGAAAGCTTTTGTTATCTGTCTCAAATCAGAAGATTATAGGTCTGTTAGTACACGTTCCAGAAGTACCCTTTCTGTGGGTGTTAATAACAAAGAGTATCCAATTGAGTACACTAGTCATTAACCTCAAAAACAGTGACTCAGCAAGGTACCAGAGCATATTAGTGCCTGTAAGGAGAAAAAAAAAAAAAAAAAAAGGGCAAAGGAAAAAAAAAAGGCAAAAGAAAAAAGAGCTATTTTCTCACACCAGATGCCAGGCAAGATGTATTTCTAGAGGAAAAGCTAACAGGCAGCCTAAGAACAAATGTCTGTGGTATCCTTCCCGGTAAGATGACTTGAAATACTCAGCTGGAGGCAGGAACACACTGGAGGGAGAACTTCCTGAGTACGTCTGAGGTTTTGCGTTGACAGTAAGGCCCACCTGCCTCCCTTGCAAATCAGTTAAGGTTGGTGGAAATGCTTCTGCTGGATCAGACCCAGAAAAGGGGTAAGTCACCTGTATTGCGCCCAAGGTGGTGACCAGTGATTTCTAATGCTTGATACAAATATTCTGCAGAAGGAAAACGTTCTGCAGTGGAGGATGATTTAGATGGATGGGTTTTAATCTTATTTTTTTCAGTAGACATGCAAATCTAGGGATTTGTTTCTACAAAGAAAGTAAAATAAATCACGTATCATTTCCGTTTTCCACATACGTGCATTCAAGAAGAAAACAGACAGAGCAGACTTTCAGCCATGCAGTGAGTGTCTGCAGAAACGTATCTGACTACAGGTCTCTTAAGTCACTTTAATGGTGATGGATGTGCAGGAAACTATAATCAATTACATCGCCCTGAAAATTACATAGTTATTTTCCAAAAAACCCAACAGGTAACAGTTGTTTGATACAGTACAGCTTAATATTTCTCAGAAGACAGACCTTGTAATATTTGAGCTTGCCTGTACACACAAATTGTATCACTTCAACAATACTTGTACAGCTGCTTCTGTATAGTAAGATTATATAGATCTGGCAGGCAACTATAATTGAGACAGAAGAACCTGAAGCAAGATAGAGAAACACATTTGTTAAACAGACAAAAAAAAAATCTGAACACAGAGATCTAAGGTCAGATCTAGGAGGTGATGTTCTCTAGCTCAGTATTTGAGAATGTTTAAAAACTAACCATGCCCCTCTGCAATGAGCAGTGCGGCCCTTCTGTAAGGTACATGCTCTCACACTATCGGATTACTGACAGCTTTGTGCTTCCTCCTCTTCTGGTTCACACCCATATGCACCAGCTTAAAAGTCACTGCATGCTGCCCAGGAGATGTGGCGTGGAGAGAGGCGGTGAAGATGTCACTTGCCTTCCAGATAGACAGGGTGTATCTGATTCCCAGTATTTCATGTCATTGCTTAATAGTCATAGAAGATATATTAAGAATATTACTTAATCAGTGGCCAAAGTTAAGGTATGGAGTAAACAACATATTACACCGTCAAGCAGAGCATCATCCCTGGAGAATCAGACCAGCCTAGAGGGAGCCTGTTGGAAAAATACACACTGATGCTCTCAGCCCGCGTTCACTCCCCTTGCTGCTGCCCTTCTTGGCACCTCAATGGAGAATAATTAGCAGCTACAGGAGGCAGCAAAAGGCAGGTTTGGTTCTGGTACAGATGGAGTATTAAATGATTTCCTTTATCTTTTTCCCCTCCAACCTCCCCCACTACGTGTCAAACCGTGCAGTGGGCTGATCACCTGGCAGACAGAGGGAAACCAGTGCTTGTGGGTCCAGAGCCCCTCTTCTGCACCCTGAGCGTCAGGGTGCCACAGGTTTGGTTCTCTTCCCCACCTTGCTCCTCCCCTTCCTTCTTCCTTCCCAGCGCATGTCCTAACCCTCCCAGGTCTCTGCTCCTACCGCTTTCCCGCCAAAGCCAGTCAAGCAGCTTCCCCCAGCTGCTCCCACCAGGCAGGTGACAGAAGCACCAGGTGAGAGGGGTGGCCATAAGAACAGGCCAAGGAAGTAGATTTGTTAGTGCCAGGGACTTTTTGGTCCTGAGGTGGCACGGGCAATATGCTCTAACACAGCCCCTGCGCACAACTGCGGTGGGGAACCTGAAGAGAAGGGTGAGAAAGGCAAATGGCCACATGCCCCACAGGAAGGGCAGGGTAAGGGCCATGCGAGGGGCTGGTGGGGGCCAGGTGAGGGGCTGCTGAGGGCCAGGCGGCCAAGCCCCGGCTGGGGGAAGCCCCAGCCTGCTGCCCCTGCGGGCCCACCACCTGTGTGGTGGCAGCCATGTTGGGGTGCTGCCATGTTGGCAGCCCTGCTTTCCCGGGGGTGTGTGTGCGCGGAGTCCCCTCAGGGGGCAGCGGGAAGAAGGCGAAAGCCCACCGTGCCCGCGGGCAGGAGGCAGGCCTGGACACCGAGGCTGAGCAAGGGCTCAGCACGGCGGTGGCCGAGGCAGTGAGAGGAGCACCTGAGGGGGCTGCCGGCCACGAGGGAAGGAGGCGGTGGGGTGCGGGAGCGGGACGGGCGAAACTGAGGAGAAAGTTGGCGGGACGCGGGCGGCAGAGGGGCGTGAGGCGGGCGGGGACGGGGATGGGGGGGGGGGGGGGCAGCGCGGCCCGCCCTCCCGCCGCCGAGTGCGCAGGCCCTGCGCGCATGCCCGCAACTTATTTCGCGCGGCCGGGGCGCCGCATTTCACGCGGCGCCGAGCGGAGAAGCGGGCGGGGCGGCGGCCACGTGACCGGCGCGGGCGCGGGGCCGGCGGCCGCTGGGGGCCAGCACCGCCATCCGCCCCGCGCCGGCTGCGCGGCCGCTGCGCTCGCGCCGGGTGCCCCGCGCCGGCTGCCCCGTGCCAGGCCGGGCCGCCCCGCCCCCTCCCTCCCCCCCTCCCCGGCGGGCAGCGGGCCGCGGGGGCACGGCGGCGGCAGCGCGCAGCGGGGCCGGCCCCGCCGGAGCGGACCCGGGCCGCGGCACCACCTCTGCCTTTTTTGTAATTATCGTTGTTGTTGTTGCCGGTTTTGGGGAGGGGGCAGCCTCCCCCCCCGCTCGGATCTATTGTCACCACCACCAGCACCCCCCGCCTCGCCACAATTAATCCGATGAATTTGCCATGATTGATCCGTATTAATAGCTGGGGTGGGTGGGCGTGTTTTGAGGCTTTTTTCCCCTTCCTTCTTTTTTCCCCCTCTTTTTTTTCTTTCCTTTTTTTTTTCTTTTTTCTTCTTTTATTGTTTGGTTTTGTTTTTGGAGGGACCGGGCTGGGATCCGATCTCCACTCCACAGTCCATCCCTGGTCGGTGCCTGAGAAAATTGCATCTGGATGCATCGTTATTATTATTATTGTGTTTGATCCAGGGAGATAAAGGAGGAGGGGGAGAGGAGTGCGTGTTCGTGGGGAGGGGAAGGCTGCACCCTTCCTGCACACACACGCACACACACGCAGAGAGAAAGAGAGCTCCATACATCTATACATATATATCTATTTTTTTTCCCCCCACCTGGAACTTCTTTTAGTTGGGGAGGAAAGGAAGAAAGAAAATAAATTTTGTGCAAGGAAATACTCTCAGCTCCCTCCTTCCAGCGGGTCTCTCTCCTTCTTTCTTTATTCCCCCCCTTCTTCTCTGCTTTTTTTCCTCTTTCGAAGATCCTCGCCCTCCCAGCCCCTTGATCAAAGCATTCCGCTATTCTGATTTATTGCCTGCTTGGTGAGGTTTTTTTTTTTTTTCCTCTTTTTTTTTCTTTTTCCTTTCTCTCTCTCTCTCTCTCTCTCTCTCTCTCTCTCTTTTTACAAAGGCGACCTGAGATCAGCCATTACTTTCCTTGGCTCGCTTATAGGAATCTCTTACATTTGGTGCTTGCTGCTGGTGGTGGTGGAACCGCACTCGGATTCTTTCATCCCCCCCCACCCCCTTGCTGTCCTCTCCTCCCTCCCTTTCTCCTTCCCTCTCTCCCTCCCTCCCTCCCCCGTTATTCCGCCGGGGGAGCCGGATTTGTGGCTGCGGTGGGGCGGGGGGGGACGAGAGCGAGAGGGAGAGCCGGCGAGAGACATGGATGGCCCGGCGCGATGCAACGGGCTTCGGAAGAAGCGGCGATCGCGGTCCCAGCGCGACCGGGAGCGGCGAGCCAAAGGCGGGCGGCGCGGCTCAGCCGCCGGCGGGGCCGCCAGCCCCGGGGCCGCCGCAGCGCTCTCCTCCTCGGGCTCGGAGAAGGAAGACAATGGGCCCCCGCCGCCGTCCCGGCCGCGGCCCCCCCGGAGGAAGCGGCGGGAGTCCTCCTCGGCCGAAGAGGACATTATCGACGGTTTCGCGATGTCCAGCTTCGTCACTTTCGAGGCGCTGGAGGTAGGAGCGGCGGCGCTTTGTGTGCGCCTCATTGTGTGGGGGCAGCGGCGGGGGGAGCCCCCCGCAACGACGACCCGGACACCCCCCCCTCACCCCCCCGCCCCCCCCCCCTGCTCCAGACACCCCCCCGGGCCGGCGCCGCCGGGGGTGCCCGCGGGGGCGGTCCCACCGCCCCTTCCCCGTCCCCGGGGTGCCCCGCTCCCCTCCCTTCTCTCCCTGCCTGCCGCCGACACCTGCAGCCTGGCGCGCCGCTCCCGGCGGGCGGCGGGGGGCTCCGGCGCGGCGGCGGCGGCGGCGGCGGGGACCGGGGCGACCACCCCCCGGGGCGCCTTCGGTAGGGCAGCGGGGAGTTGCGAGCGCTCCCCCCGCGGGGCTCCCGCCGGCGTTTCCCTTCCCCTCCCACGGAGCAAACTTTTCTCGCGTCGCCGTGTCCCACTCGTGTCCGCGGGGCGGCGTGGGCCGGGGGGTCGGGGAGAGTGGGGGGGGGGATGTCGATGCGTGGGTTTGTCTGGCGGCTGGGTGGGGGTCGCCCGTCCTGCCGCGCTCCCTGCCGGCCTCACGAGTGGGCTCGACGGTCTCTCACCCCACGGGGGGCCCTGAACATCCCCCCCCTCCAAATGCTGGAAGAAGAGGTGCGGGTAAGGTGAGGCTGGGTCGGGGGGAGGGTGGCACCGCCCGGGAAGGGGCTTCCCGGGCGGTGCCACCCTCCCCCCGACCCAGCCTCACCCCCCCCCAGTGCCTCCTCAACCCACCCACCCGAGACCGTGGAAGCGCTGTCAGCGCATCCAGGGTCATGGTGGGGATGCGGCCGCCCATGGGAAGCTCCAGCCTGTTTGTTTGAAGGGCTTTGTTGTTTATAACTTCTGCTCCGGAGAAGTTTGCTGTGGTGAAAAAGCAGATTTATTTGGGTTTACGTGCGCTGGAGTCACAACTGGAACGATTAGGAACTGTCAAAATAAATGCGGAGATGAAGCTGATTGTTTAAGAAAAAAAAAAAAAAAATCTGTGTAGCTCTTAAGCTGTTTGAATATTTAGCCGGGAATATTTAGCGGCATTTTCAGGGGGTTTTGTGTCTTTTTTTCCCTCTGGATTTGGAGCCACATTTTGACCTTGGTTACACCTGTATCCATCCAGACTGAATGCCTCCAAGAGAACTTGCTCTGCTGTGGCTGAAGGGAGGATTTTTTCACTCCAGCAAACCTCCACATGGTTGGTGTTGGGCTCATGGAAGCAGTAACAAGCAAACGCCGAGCTAATGACGAGCCTGGATTTTACCACCATTTCTCACCTGGGGAGCCCAGCCACAAGTGCCCTGCTCCAGGCAGGGAGGGCAGGAGTGCGAGGATGTGTTTGTCAGTGGGAGCAAGCTTTGCATGCTGCTGTTTGGGACCAAATTCTGCTCTTCCTCAAACAAAGCCCCCGGTTTGTGTCGTCAGGGGGTTTATGGGAATACGGGCTTCAGGATTTGACTGTAGTCCTTTCTGGAGGGGAAGTGAAGAGCAAGTTTTATGGTCAGAACTTGGTAGGGTGTTTTAGAAAATTTCTTTATTCCGTTTCACTTCTTGTTTATTTTCCACTTGAAATGAAAATAATTACTGTGCTCTTTTCTCTTTGCAAAGCCAAGAATGGCTACTACTTGCATCCTGTCGTAATCTTATATCACTAAAAAGGAGCGCAGAAACATTACCCAGTTCTGCCAGCTAATATCACATTCAGATAAAACAATAGCTCGCACACTGAGACTTGACATACTTTTAATGTTCATGTGATAGGTGGCACATTTTGACCTAACGATTTCATGCTGCGTTGAGAAATAATGTCACAAAATCATTGTTAGGTGCTTTTTCCTGCAGCTTGGTATGTATGTTGAGAAACTTGTTTCTGAGGATCAGAGGGAGATGAAGGTGTCTCAGGCAGGATCCCAACGCGGCAGGAATTACCACGTACATTGCGTGTCACAGCCTGAAGTTTTTATTGTGATTTTAGTGTTGGCGAGGAGGTTGCAAGTGACTGGTGGGGCGAGATATCTCAGCCTTGGTGAGATGTTGAGGTGTTAACGTGTTTGAGTGTAGAGGAGAAGCCTTGGGGGCCATGGAGAGGTGCCCCGGTGTTTATACCTCTCATGCTCTGGGTCTGCCCCCGGCTCATTGGGGGCCCTGCAGGTTTCTCCCCAGGTTCCAGAAGACACTTGTGCCTGGCATGTGACAAGGCTGCCCCAGCCCAGGCTTTGTACTTGAATGTCAGTTTTTTCTCAGGCTTGGCTCAGGTGGAAGCCTGCAGAGACAGAGTGTGTTTTGTCTGTTCCATGCGAAAAACAGGGAGGACCAAAGTGTGGAATGTACTCGCCGCTGGAAGGTGGAGACCCGTGGTCCAGGCAAGGGGAGGGTGGCTCACGTGGGGGGAGGGACAGCTACCACGGTGGGAGGCTGAGCTCTTGGCTTACAGGAACGCCTTTGTGGCAGTAGGTGTGTGAGTTGGGTGGATGTGAGCTGTCACCCTAGCGTCTTCATGTGAATTCTGTGTGTAAAGCTGGGATGAAGAGCAAGAATTTCCATCTAGCTTTGTTTTACCTGTCCTTTAGTAAATGCTTTTTGTTGAGGTGACTGAAAAAGCCCGAACTGCAAAATGCCAGGTTGTGTGAGGCTCGTAGGTGGCAAGGGGACACAAGACGGGCACGTGTCCCAAGGCCGCTGCAGCTTCGGTAGGAGTCACCTGTGCCTATTATGGTTATGTTGATAAAAATTCCCATCTCTTGAAGCAAAACTGTCTTTTCAGCCAGCTCCCACCCTCGGAGCTGTTTTTCTGTCCAGGTATCGGTAGCTTTCTCATGCTTCTCAGGTGTAAATTGTTCGGTGTAGAAATAGAGGCCATCTGCTTCTAGTTACCTGTCTGGTTTATGGTTTATGGCGCTCCACACCTTCATCTCCCTGATGTTTGTGTGGGGAATAGAGGGGAAGAGGGAGCTGAATGAAGATGGTGGGTTCTCATAGTTGATTTTTTTAATTCCCACCCCCCCCCCTGAAGTTATGGTCAAGCAAATCCAGTGTGATTGCAGCTGTGTCCACGCTGATCCTTGCCTGGCTGGGCTCTGGTGGAGCGATGTGCAGTGTGGGCCTGCCACCTACACACTGGACAGCATCTTGGCGCTTTGACCTTCAGAAACCACCGCTTACTCTGTAGTTAAGCAGCTGAGATGTGCTCCTACTGTTTGACCTGGTTCACCAGATCCTCCTGCGCGTGGCCTTGCTGGGACTG
The DNA here is from genome assembly GCF_963210335.1 of Falco punctatus. Classification (NCBI taxonomy): domain Eukaryota; kingdom Metazoa; phylum Chordata; class Aves; order Falconiformes; family Falconidae; genus Falco; species Falco punctatus. The sequence continues at coordinate 102,881,995 of NC_137580.1, read as the reverse complement.
ACAGCAGGGAGCTCTGCAGCTCGCTCCGGAGCAGTGACTCGCACATCACTTCCCTGACCTCTCGAGTCTCCCAGCTGTAAAAAGAGAAAGGCACGGGGACTCGGTGCCTGTCTTGGTGTCGCTGGTGGCTTGTCAAGCTGACCACCTTCCTCGGCTTGGTGTAGCCCGTGCTGCGCTGCTGGCATCTTCCTTACTGACAGTAATAGCACGAGGTTCTCCAGACCCAGGTGGGCATTTTAGACACCAGTTTGACAGCGAAAGGACGTTTCTCAAGACATGCTAAATCAATCTGTTGGAGTGACTTTCTCCGCGACGTGCTCTGGCAGTGCTGGCGAGAAGGTGTCTGCGGAGCGCTGTGGCGAGGCGAGATTTCAGGAAGATATCTCCCTCCTCTACCCCCTGGTGCGTAGGACTCCGGGCAGCAGACCGACGTGACATGGCTGTTGACGTGCCGTGGCAAAGATGGTTTGCTGTGATGAGAAATGAAATCTGACCTGAATGTTAAGATAGCTTAAAGCCTGGGAAGTGCTTTAGGTTTCCTGAGTCAGCTCTGACCATCCCTACGGAGTAAGCAGTTGGTTTCAGGTTTTCTGAACACTGAGTAATGTAATGAGTTTTTTCTGCAGATGTTTGTTTAGCTTCAACTCGGGCAGTTCGTCTGACAAGCCTGAAATGGGACGCAGATATTTATAAAGCACAGCTAGAAGTGATGTGGGGCGGGAAGGGGGGGGACACTTGCATTTAAATGGGGATTCTTGTTTCAAAAAACTGGCACAATTTCTCACCCTGCCTTTCCTGAGCTAATTTCTGTTCCACACACCAGCCTTAGTCTGTTTTGCCACCATGCTAAATTATTGCCAGGTAAAGCCCAATATAATTAATTACAAATGAGAAATGCTGACAAATATTTGTCAAGGAGCTGTTTAATGAGCTTCAAATTCTGTGTCAGATGATTCCATCCAGCTAGTGTAAATAATTTTTAAGCAATTGTTCCACCGTGTTTACGTGATTTAGGCAGATGTTAGCTACGGCAGTTTTATATGTTGGACAGATAATATGAGACTAGATGGAGTAAAGCGTCGCAGCTGATGTGGCCTTTAAAATAGAGACACTACTGTTAGCACAAGCAAACTGTGGAAGTAACAGGAAGGCTCTGAAGATACTGTGGTCTCAGTTGTGTGTCTGTGCGCGCTGACAGTGTAGCTCTGTGTATGCATCTGAATGCAGGAATTTGCTTTAATAACTGTTGTGTGATACCCATCGCTAGGCACGGCCCACTGAAAATAGAAATTGTTTGGCTGTGTGACAGCAGAAGCTTCGAGCTGGACACCAGAATGACTGGCTTGCAGTGTGGCTTTCCTCCCCAAATCATGCTTTTCTCACCAGCCTTTTAGCTGGCCTGATTAGCCTGTTTACTTACATTCTCTGAGATTTCAAGCAAGTTTGTTCTGCCTTGCCTCTATCCCTTCATATTTCAAAAGGAATTTGATCTTCCTGCCTTACCGCAGCAGCATCATAACATCAGGTGTTTGTTCAGTGCTGTCAGCAAATCTTGGTAGTCCTTCTTGTGTTTATTGACTGCTTAGATGCTTAGGTGTTTGTCCTAGTTTCTGTTTGCACATGCAAGTCTGCAGATTTAGACCACAGAGAAAAGAAGGGAGTAACTAAATTAAGGTATCTGTGGACGGTGAGTGGCATGAGGTTTTGTCTGACATGGGGATATCATACGAAGCGATGTGCTTATTATTTTCCTTGTGTATTTAGAGGAAACAGTAAATTGACCTGAGATCAAATTTCGAGATAACCTTGACAGAGCAACTGAATCTCTTGACGAAAACCCTCAGCCACCAGACTTGGAAAAACAGCAACCCGAACTGAAAGCGGGACTGAAAAAAGCGCGATGCATATTCCGCGAAATGAACCGCTTGGGCAATTTTTGAAACCTCTTGTTACTATCCTTTAGGCACCTGAATGCTTTAAATATAATACTACTTTAAATTTAAATAATTTAAATTAAAAAATACTTTAAAATTACTTATAAAATCCTGATACCTTTCTGGGAGGTGGGGCACCCACAACTCCTGCTGACTTCGGTAGCTGTTGAAGAGCTGAAACTGTGTCTTTGGGCAGATAACGGCCAAGGGTTGTGATTGTTGCATAAATGTTTGCTTAAACTCCTGAAGGGAACGGTGTAAGGAAGGTGGGGATCTTTGCCATTCCCATAGGTGGTGGCAGGAGGCACAGTGCCCTCGAGTTGAAGCCGGGAAGGGTTTAAATTATAAGGACAAGTCCTTTAGGTAAATATGATTCAATCAGTCTCCACTGGCCCCACTTGTAAGATTAACATTAATGGGAATTATGACACATATCAGTAGGCAAAAGACACCCTTATCCTCCTTTTGGCATGTTTTTATTTTTTTTTCTGCTTTGTGCTGTTTGGGTGAGGAACTAAGCCCTTTCTCATTAAATATCTGGGGCCTCTGCTGGGATGAGGGAGTGTAAAGAAACAGATTTATAAAATAAGGGGAAAGGATCAGGAACTTGGAAGGAAAATGATCACTAGGGAAAGGCAAAAAAAAATCAGCAGAAAGACATCAAGGGGCTGAGTAATTGAAAGATTGAGTTACAACACTGAGATCAATAGAGAAATATCAGGGACTGCATGGGAACACTGAGAACTAGAGAGGGATGTTGTTACCAAAAGTAGAAGTTTCAGGAAAGATCCATTGCTGTGTATGTAAATGCTCCTTGGTGAGAGCCCTGCTGCTGGTACCAAGGGGGAATACTCAACAAAATGTGTCCCCACTTAAAAAGTCGTTAAACCTGGTAACTCTGGGAGAAAGGCAGAATCATTATTTACTCGGTGAGACGGCCCCCTGTTTCCCCCCTTGTTTCCCCCCGTCTTTGCTACTTTTTTTTTTTTTTTTTTTTTAAGGACTCTTTCTATCAGTTTGACTGGAAGACCCTACCACATTACACTGGGGGTCTGACCTGCAGCCTTGTAATTATCTGCAGCTAAATTAGAACTTTAATCTTTGTTCTGAGCAACAATAAGTTGAGTCAGACTGGTTTTAAAAATAGACGAAGCTCAAGTTTAGTGAAGTCTCAGATGCAATTAATAAAAAGGTAATGGAGTTAGGAAGTTGCGGGCTGAAATGGGGAAATGTTTAACTCTCAGTTTTCATTTGCTTGAGCTGCAGGGCTTTGCCGAGGCAATGTCGCCTTGGTTCCGCGAGGGAAAATTGCTTCAAACGTTTCCCTGGGTTCTTGCGCATCATCCTTGTGATTTATCTGTTTGGTGTCTGTGTTCTCGCTGGGGTTTGGCGTGGTGCATGCCACAAATTACCGGCTGTATGCGTTTTTTGTAGAGTCAGTTTGTTGTCATTTTGACTCGATGCCAAGTCATGGTGAAGACCACTTCAGAACGTCATAGTCCTCTCAACTCCTCTGTAAGTAACGAGAAATGGCTAATGCAGGTAGGGATTTGTTTTGCTGTAGCAGCAGAACAGTCAGTGGCAATTTGTCACATCCCCGGCTCGGCTCTGCTGTACTATTTGCCTTTAAATAGTGTGTTACCTTATTATCTTGAGATTCTCCTCTTTGTATCTTGGCAACACCGCTGCTGAAGTTCACACGCTCATGCAGTGTAGAGAGAAGGTTTCAACCTAAAGGGTATGTCTTTAGTTAGGCAAATATTACAGGCAGTAGTTTTGGTTTTGTCCTCCCCCGTGCAGGAGTGGTGGGATAAAAGTCAACAAAAGAAACAGTTTATTCCTTGGCACTGCAGATATTTTTCAGTTTGTGAGGTTTTGGCTATCAGGTTTAATTCGATCACGTTGCATGACGTATGCTCCATGTGGATTTACTTTGGGGTGCGTCTTGGTCTTGCTGGTTTTAAAATCTCTTGAGACAAAGACATGGGAGAGACGTGCAGAGGTGTATTGATATCTGATGCGCCCAAGTTCCTGGCTGTCTGAACCTGAGGTTGTGTAACGCTGGCTGATGCATGTATTACAGATATGATTAACATCCCAAGTCCAAATGGGAATAGTTACTCCACAGCCACGCAGGAGATCAGTTTGGCGTTCTCTCCAGAAATGCTTGCCCTTTAATCTGTCTCACATGTGTTTGCCAGCTTCCCAAAGTGGAAGTTGCTTCTACTCCAGAATCAGGGCTTTTATAAATCACTTCTTTTCATACTTTTATTTGGTAGCAGAGGGGACTTACTGGCTTGGGAATAAAGCCACCACCAATCTCTGTCTTCCCCATCCACAAGCCTAGGCTTGTCCTTTGCTGCATGAGCTCATCAAAACAAGCAAACATCTTCAACCTTTGAGACATGCCCTGCGCTGAGCATCATTTGAACGAAGCCATCTGGGGAGGTCTGTGGGTGCTGCAGGATGGCGGTGCACACCTCAGTCGGAGGGGGAGGTAGAGGCAGGCACCAGGAGGTTCCAGGTTAAATTAACTTTTAGGTGGCTGATGTTCTGCAGAGGTACTCCTTGTGTTGCAGAGTAATTGTAACGACATTGTATCAGACGTCAAAACATGTTTTACAGTCCTGCGCGATCAAACAGTGGTCAGATCCAGAACCAAATCGATGAAAGTTTGGGAGGAGCTTTGGTCCATAATAGGCTGACTGTTTTTCAGAGGGTATATAACAATGATGATACCTGGTGTTATGACCCCCTTAGCTGCTGGCGAGATCCACAAGCCACTGTCACCCTTTTCCCTGCGTGTGGGTACAAGTTACCACGTCCCAGGTGACCCAGCATCGGGGCTCAGGGTGACCCAGCCTGCAGGCTGCTGTGGAGCATCCTACACCTGCCGTTAACTCACCCTCCCCATGTTGCAAAGGCATTTTCATTTCTTTGCCTGTGAAGTGGAACCGATGAGACACAAGTGCTTGCCCCTGGCTTCTCCTGGACCACACGCAGGTGTCTGCGGCGTGGGAGAGTGGTGGCTGTGGGTGCGGAGCCCGCGTGGTCTAACTTCTCCCTTCTGGCAAGCTTGGACAGCCGGTATTTTGCTCTTTGCACAGAATTTCCTGTTGCTGAAACTTAGATACAAGGTGATAATTGCTCAAGGCATTGATTTTTATTTACTTTTGCTCTGGAAGTTGTAAGTGACCTGAGACCTTTCAGTCTGAGAATCTGCTTCATTTTTTTTGAGCCTTCTTTCTTACACAGATGGTGGGGATGGAGGAGAAGTGGCCAAAGGACCCGGCTTGTTGCCATGAAATAGGGATAGCTGCCTGGGAGGTGGCAGCTCTGGTCTTCACCTGGCCTCTGACCACTGTTGTCACTTTCTCCTTGGTTTCTGCACATCCAGGTGCTTAGCACTGTGCGTCTCTGGAGGGTGCCACGAGTGTCCTTCAGGGGTCCTCCAGAAACTGGCATCTGGTCCCAGCTTCCAGAAGGCACAGGGGAAGGAGCTGGGAGGTGCCGCTGTCGCAAGAGCTGGGTAACACACACTCTCCAGCTTGCTCCGGAGCTGGCCAGATGTGTTGAAGGGCTCGGTGGGATGTGACATCCATCAGAGCGGGCACCGATGGAGGGCTGAGGCAGCGAAAGTAGCTTTGACCTCTGAGGAGTCTGTGTGGTAAGGAGGCAAGCGAAGAAGTGCTGCTGTTGGGGACGATTTATGTTGCAACTCCGTTAGTGTTGTGGCTTTTAATGCACGTCAAGGGCGCTTTGACCTTTGAATGGAATCTTTTGGTGTGAAATTGTGTCTTTTCTCTTCTCTTTTCTTCCCTTAAAGAAAATTCAAAATAAATACTGAAAATCAAAACCGTCTGTTTTGAGGGGACCAAATTGCTTTTCTGAATTTTATGTGATTTGGATATTACTGAATGATTAAAAGTCCTAGTAATTTTTACTGGCTGGCTGTTGTGCTTGTAGGCAGTGACTCTTCTAGCATTAGTCATTTTAACTATGGAAAAAAATAATAAAAATGCAATTAATGTGGCTCAACAGCTGAGTCTGTTGGACTTGGAAAAAAAAAAGAAAAGAAAAAAAGTAAATTTTAATGAGTTCTGGGATCAGAAAGATACATCTGGTGGATGGATTTGCCAAGTTTTCAACCTCAGAATGTGTGTTGAAAAACTCAGTGAATTATGTAGCTACAAAAGTGGATCTTTGCATGTTTATAAGGCCTCAGTGCAATCTCCTTCTATTTGCCTAATGACAAACAGACCTTCTCATTGAGGCGCAGCCCAGAAGGACACACATGGGCTGAAGCGGCTCTGTAAGCTGATAGTATTTGTATCAGAATGCCGCTACTAGTGAAGGAATTTTAGAGGATCCGTTAAATATAGGGGGAAAAAATGTCTTGGATGAAAGAACAGAGAAGGGGAAAGGGGAGGGGTGGAGGGAGAGGAAGGGGAGCACTGAAACTTTAAATGTACATGATGTGTGGGCTAAGATACTGTGCCTCCACTGCTGAACCAGAAGATTTATAACAACTGTTTGTCATGTGTATATATTTATAGCCATTCACATAATGAAGAAGTTTCATGAGGTTGTAATAACATATCAAGATGGATGTAATTAAAACAGAAGCAAATTGACACCTCTAGATTAAAGGCAAACTCTAAACTAATACACCTGTACGCTGTCACTTATGTATTATTTGTCTGGGGCAGTCTGCCAGATATGCAAATAAAAAGACATTGGCAAATTTCCTTGGATGTGCGGTTGTGAAAAACCCAACTATTTAATCTTTTACCTAGCCCTCCCTGTTCGGGTTTTTAGCAACAGTAGAATTTATTAATTTGGTGTCACTGAGGCTTTGTGATGGGAACAGGCTGGATGATCTTGAGGGGCAGGGGAGGAGCAAGAAATACAGAGCAGGTGACTGCTGGAGGATCGCGTTCTTCATGGGGGACCCTTCCCTTAGAAAAGAGGCATCAACTGGACCGTTTCAGATCTGTCCCAGCTCTCCTTAAACTAGAGGGCTGAAGCGTCCTTGACATTGACTTTCTGTAGCGTTTGAGCTCAGTTAAATGCTTTTGAAAACTGCACTGTAACAACAGGTCTTGGTTCTGCCGTGCTGCACGTGATGGAGGTTGCCAGTAAGGAAACTTCTCTTAAAATTTATACATTTCAGATAGGTTGGCACAATTCAGATCTGATGTAAATCATTACTGAGTCTGTGAAATGGCTATAAAGTATCTTAGCAATTTTATGTAATAGTATTTTTCAACTTGTTTCAATTTGCAGAAGCCTAACGTTTTTCCAGGGGAGTTGTGGACGCCTGTGCAGTGAATTTAGGCCTGCAGTCAGTAGGTGTGCGCTCTGAATTAACGCTCTTGGGGTTCTTGGAAGCAGTCTGCAAACTACTGATGTAAAATAGTCTATTGGTATGGAGCAGGAAGGGAGTTATATGCCTTGTTAGTTCCAGGCAGTTCTGCTGTGAATGGAAGTACCAGTCTTGCTGCTGAGTACGTGGCATCCTGGATAACCTGCTTTCCCTAATGGAAGGACCCCTTCCAGGGATGGAAATAGATCCTCATGTGGCTTGTGTATAACCCCCACGGCTGGTGATAAGTTTTTCTGTTGAACAGCTGATGCTGGTACATCCAGCTCCTCTTCCCTGAGTATGAAGCATCTTACCTTTTGTGGGTTTGGTGGCATTCCCTCCGGGAGTGGCTGTCCTAGAGACCTGCATCCCTCTGCTGCTTTCAGTAACCTCCTCGGCTGGTTGCAGGCATGTGGGTTAGTAATGTCAACTGCAAAGTAGGTCGATAGGACTGCAGGTCAATGAAACCCCAGATTCTTGAATTCTGTTTTGAATTTGGGCTTGAGGTTCTTTGCCTGGGTGAGGGACGAACCAGAAGGAGACGGGCCATCTGTGGAGTGTGCCGGCTTCCAGGGAGCTGTCTGCCTGACAGTGCCAATGGGCATGTGTTGTTAGACATTTCCTGAATTAAAAAGGCTCCTTTTTAAATACATCTGGACATTAAGGATCATTCAAACGTGGTACATGGCTTCAAAGTGCTTTGGAATGGTAGGATTTTTGTCTTCAATGCTTCAACAACTTTTCTTCCACCTTTAATCTTTCATGAGCGGAAGCTTCAAAAGATAATTAGTAAAACATGCTTTTATCTGCATTTATCTCAAAACATGATTAATTTTTTAACTGCAATTACAGCAATCATTTCAAGTTTTCTCTATATTAATGAGTAAAGGGATTTTTTTTTGGTTTTGTGTTGTTTTTTTTTTCTGAGAGTGAGCCTAAATGTGGCTGTGTTGGCCGAGCTGAAAGGTACGTTTATGAGTGTGCTTTTTGTTTTCCTTGCTAGGGATTGAATTTCCGGTTCCAGGAAGCAATATTTCACATGGATTAAAGTCTTTGAAATGTTCTTGCCCAGCTTCACTGGATCTTTTTGAGGAGCTGACAACGATAGGAACTGCATCATGCACTTCGCAAGACCTGGCTACCGAATACCCAGTTACACATTCACTTGTACGCTGGTGTGACTGGCAGGATATCCTCTGTGTGCTGCTCTTGGCATCGAAATGTGGGATGTACGATGCAGCCACTTTGTTGTTAACGAATTGGCAATGAACTTGCAAATTTTCACCTTTACCATTTCTGTCTTTGTTACAGGCAGCTTAAGGCATCTTTTATTACTATTTCACTTCAGGGAGAAAGATGTTGGTGTCTGTTCCTGCCTTTATTGCTGATACTGATGTAGATGGGAGTGTGGAGCTGGTGTCCTGTGGCTGGATCCCGCCTGTGGATCGGGTTTGTGGCCCTGCGGGACTGTGAGCACCTCCTGTCTGTTTGGTGGTTTGTCCTCTGTGGCTCACCCCAGCACCACTAGAAAACCGTACCACCGGCACAGAGATATCCCAGGACAGGCAGCCAGCCCAGAGCCTCCGAAGCAATGAACCGCTGTGGGCGATTAATGAAAAGAAACACAATTAAACCCCCTTTTCAGCAGAGTACAGCTTTTCTGCAATTTTGCGTCTTGAAAGCTGCTCGTCAGCCCTGGGTCCTGCTTCTCCGTGAAGAGGAGGGAGAGATTTTTGGTTGGAGCTGGAGTTTCACGGTTCTGTGCCTTCAGCGTAGCCCTGAGGCTGCTGGCAGTGATGCTGGGGTAATGGCATGGCCTCGGTGGCCCCAGCGGTGAGGGCGACAGAGCAGGCGTTTGCAGCTATAAGCATAAGGACCCAATTTTTCTGTTTTACTTTTTTTCCCCCAGTTCCCTTCAGTTAGGCCCTAGTCCTGGGTGCCAGAGGTGATTCAGAGTAAGCCTGCATGGCCTCGGTTCACATCTGATGTTGCTGTAAATGGGGATCGCAGTTACCCTGCCCTGCCGTCTCTGGGGAGGTGGATGGGGTGGCGACTGCAGCAGTGAATTGGGCAGCTGCATAGGAAAGCATGCGAGTGTATAATCAGATTTCTGGTAAAACCAGGTCTCTAAGTCCCTTGAATGGGTAGCTTTGCTGTGAATAGCCTCGTAAGGTCTGCTGTGGCTGTTCTCTTTGTTTGGTACTCTGACAAAAAATTGCTCTGCTATCCTTGTTGGCATATTTTTACATCTGTTATCCATGTTTTGGATTTGTTCTGGCTGCAGTCTTATTTTGTTTTGCAAAATCTACCTGGGATTGGGACGGAGATATATGTTTGCTAAGGCAGATTTGGAAATTGCATTGTTGAAATACAGCCCATATGGGCCATTGTAAAATGGTTACTGCAGCATATAATTGCCTTCACAATGATGTGCTTTGTCATTTTACTTCCATCTTCAAAGAGCCTCTCCTGTAGTCTGCTGACAGCAGTGGTGGTATTAGAAAACATATGGATTTGTAAAGGCATTAAACTGTCTTTAGTTCAAGGTTTAGATTACAGTGTTAGAGTATGGGTCACCACGTTTTCGCATGGACAGGCTGCACTTGACTGTGTTGGTTTATGTGATAGGGTAGGGAAGGGTTTGTTTATTTATTGGAGATGGCTCACATAACACCCTTCCCAACACGTGGGGAGGGGGGCAGCTCTCCTGCTGCAGGGTACGAGCGAGCTGCACCCCTGTGCCGGGGCCATGGTTTCATCTCGCCCTGTGTCGCTCGCGGGGCTTGTTTGGGGCTTGCCGACGACACTGGCAAGAATTTCCAGAAGTCTTGGAGGGAAGTGCCAAAGTACACAGAATGTAAAACCCACAAAATTGGCTTTGAAATGTTAAGAGTTTTTTTTTTTTTTTTTCCCCAGCCCTCTGTGCTGGGCTGATAACTCTGAATATTTTGGGTATTTGTTTACACTGTAGAGCTCCACACATTTCGGAATATAGGGCAATCTGTTCAGCTTTTACCTCCCCCCCCCCCCCCCCCCTCAGTTTCAAGTGTGGATTTTCTGGGGCAGGGCTGAGGTCTGCAGTACCTCTCTCAGCAAAGGCCAGTGCAGCATTTGCATCGTGGGATGCATGGTCATAGGACGTGGTGTGCAGCCTCCCTCCAGACTGGAGTGATGCTCATGTTCTTTACATCATCAAAAGGGGATGAGAGGGGATAATACACATAAAGAAGATCCTTCTTTTCCAGTTTTGTTATTATTTTTGTCATACTTTTTGCAGCCTGCTCAGTTTAGCACTGCCCAGCTGGGACGTTGAGGCAGGCTGAGGGGGGTCTTGCTTAGCCCGTGGCCACCTTGACCTTTGGCCACATGTGCTTGCTGTTGCATTGGGTTTGTGTAAGTCCTTCCCAAAACAACTCCTCCGATAGCTCTTGTCCTTCAAGCACGCTCTTTAATTAAGATGCTGAGCTGGTCCTTGGGAGCCATGGGCTTGTTTCCATGTAAGCACAGCCATCTTTCATAACCTTGAAGCAGTCGCTCCCCTCCTGGTTCAGCACGTCCGCGTGAGCACCTGCTTTGTGGATGTGCTGAATCAGGAGGGATTTGGGCTCGGATCCATGCCTATGCTCATGGGAGGTGCTGTGGATTTGGGTTTCTTGACTGAGAAGAGCAGGCCTATGGGGATAATGCCGATGTATGAGCTGGTGTGTGGTGTGAAGTCAAATACGTGCTTAGGTGTCACCTTGAGCTACTGTGTTAGTTTTGCCGTAGCTGAGTTTTCCTTTCCGCGAAATGGGCTTAATGATACTTTCCCTCTTTAGAGATTGCCCGGCTATTTAATTAGCATCTGCAGGATGCTCAAATAGTAGGTGGTTAACATAAAATATCTACATAATTTTATTGTAGGACATCAAAACACCAGTGCTTATACATGTTTAGCAGGGATGTGGCTGGATCACGTATTTCAGTAACTGAAGGCTTTTTTTCAATTTATTATTGTCAACCACCTTTTAAAATAAAGCTACAATTCGGCCTTAAAATTGTTGACAGCAATCACTTTAAGGAAATCTGATGTGGAGGGGTAACCCGGTGAAATTCTGATTAGTGCTTTATCTTTCTTTATGCTGTTATGATTAAGGATGTAAAAGTTAGTGTTGCTTCATTATGGCTTGCTTCAGTTTTAAATCACTTACAACGTTGTCTGTCCCTGCTGTGGTGGATATCAAGGCTAGCTTATGGTAATATATTTCCTTAAATCCATTGCAGAATAGAGAAGAAACTCTTCATTCTACCTATGAGCAACGCTAAAGGATATATTACTAACTGGCAGCTGTGACAGTGATAAACAAATTAGGTCTGTCATTAATGCCAGGTCTGCAGGTGTAATATGTCATAAAACTGGTATATCTCTGTTACTGACTGGCCTATAAAAAATAAATACATGCATGGGTGTTTTTTTTAATCCTTGTGTAACAAATTTAAGAGCAAAGCTGCTTCGTGATAAGGTTTGTGTAAGATCACATATACAGCAAATGGTGCAGAAATGAGAAAGAAAGAAACTTAGACTGGTGAGAAGCTCCCATTGAGATCCTCGGGTTTTGCAATAGGTTTTTGTCAGGGCTTTATTTAAGGACAGTATTTATGCAGATGTTTAAACCAGTCCCTTATTAAGGCGGTGCTTGAATATGTTGCTAAAAATCATAGCGCAGCATGCTTGAGGTGAGTATATGCTTAAGTGCCGTCAGGGACAGGTTGATATTAGGTATATACATAAATATAACCTTAATGAGAGGCTTAGTAACAGTAACTTTTAAAAAATAAGTTTATTTTGAAGGAAACTTTGGGGTTTTTTTTTTGTTTTGTTTTGGGGCCTGCAGGCAGTCGAGGCTGGTGGCAGGAGGGCCAAGGTGTGTTCCCAGCCCTGGCTGCTGCTGCAGCTCAGCATCTGCCAGCGGGATACAGGATGTGGCCGCGCGCTAGAGCACAGCTGGGGGTGCTGGAGGAGCCCCGGCAGCTTGGCTGGGTGGCTACCGGGAATGGTGGCATGCACTGGGCAGCCCAGCCACGCTGCAGGCTGATGCCAGCCTTTGTTTGAAGCTTTCATGTTGTACCATGTCCCTCGCCGTTTGCCTGACCACCGGCATGGCGAGGGTGCCGGGTAAATCTGGATTCAAGCGCGGGTTGGGGGCTGGGTGTCACACGCAGTGTCGGTGCAAAGCGACAGGCTGAAGTCTCTGCTGGATGGGATTGAATTTTATTTCTCAGAAGAGAAATGGTGAGCTTTGCAGCTTTGCTTGCAGCGAGTCCTGTTAATGACGAGTCATCAAGATTTCCCTGGCAAGCAGCATTACTTTGGGTAATGACTCTGGGAAGCTACCAGGGGGTGCTTCCTCCTCCCCCACCGGTGCAGACACCTTCCCATCCAGCCACATATTGTTGCTTTCTCCGACACCGGCTAAACAGGTGGCAGGATTCAAATCGCCACTCTCTGAATGGAGTTCACTCTCCACAATAGCTCACCAGAGGCCTGTTTTGTTACAGAACATTGATTAAATAAATATTCCTATGCATACAAAAGAGGAGAAATCTGTTACAGCACTCTGCAGTTATTTTTCCATTAATGGCAAGGAGCTCTCTCTAATTTTCCTGCCCCTTTCAATCTGTTTCCCTGTCTCCCTCCCTTCCCATCACTACTAATGCCTTCAAGTGCATGAGTAACATACAAACAACTCACGTTCCCTCCAGTTCAGCTCTGTGAATGCCTTAGCTGCAGCTCGGTGTGCTTTAGGAAATCCCGCTAGCTGGTGCAGGGCGTAATTGATTGCTCCATGCACGTGTTTTTGATTAACTTGATATTTCATGTTCAGCACCAGGATTCCTTGTGCTAACTGACTTTCATTGCATTAATTTATATAGCAGCAGTTAAAAAGACAATGTTGCAGTACCAGCATCTTGTGTAATATTGACAATTGGGGCAGCATGTTTGACTTAGGAAAAATGTCTTTTTTTCTTGTGTTCTGCTGCGACCCCTGCTCTTTTAAAACCTTTGAGGCAAAAGTTACTGTGCTGATGGAGGTGCATGTGTGTGTTTTGGATGAAAAGCATCTCTTGCTCAAAGATCCTGGCAGCCAAAGGCAACTCCACTGCAAGCAGCAAATCTGATTTGGTATAAAATGGTGGTAACTGGAAATAAATGAATGGTAAAGGAGTCCTTCAGGGGGGGGAAATAGCTTTACTAGCTTGAAGTTCAGCAGATACTTGTCTTGAGGAAAAACTTTTGGTTGAGTAAATGTCTGGTTACAATAAATGCAAAGTATGAGGAGATGCCGTGGCATTACTTTGGCTCTGTGCTGATGTAACTGAGATCAAAATCCACTCTAAAGAAAGTAATGTTAATTTAGCGCGTGTCCGTGTGTCCCCCCCCCCCCCCCCCCCCCCGGCAATAATATCTCTACTTTGGAAAAAAACAGAAGTCAGCATTTTTATACCATCATTTTTCTTAAACAAATTTAAAGCTGTTAAATCACAGAGCTGTTACACTAGAGAAGTAAATTGTGTAATATATTTTTTGATGTTTAAAGACCATAAATGAAGCCTCCTTCCATTATATGAGTTTGTCTTAAAATACCACCGTTGGCTTGTTTTAGGATCAGTGTGGAAGAAGTACCCATCTGGTTACAAAGCTGCTCACCTAGGTGCTCTTGCAAGGAGAGCTCTCGCCCTCTTGCCTAAGCTACGGTACGATTGCCGTGGCCATGTCGGCACGCTCTGCTCTGCCGCTGCTTTCTGTGGCCATGGGTGAGCAAGGGCTGGCCATGGAAGGCTGTTGCAGGAGCCCGGTGTGGGTCTTCCCTTGCTTACTGTGGGCAGTTAGTTGGAAGTGACACTAACCCAAGTTTAATTCTAGTTTGACGTTGCAACAACATGCCAGCTGTTCCCTGTATTCTTCTGCGATGCTGCAATGTAATTATTTTTCGTTATCTTTCAAGATGTAATTTTATGTTGGTGTGCTTTCCCACTAACCCTTTGGCACAGAAAATGTATAGCTAATTCATTTTTCCTGTAACGTGAAGAAGCAAAGGAGAAAAATCTCAAATCCTAGGGCCAAGCGGCTGTGTTAAAGACAGCTGAGGAGTGATGTGCGGAGAGGAAAGGCCCTCTCGGAGCCTGAAAGCCACTGGGACGTGTGTAGTGATTAATGGTATCGTTGCTTTTTAGCTTCATCAAAAGGTTTCAGCGTAAGAATTTCTAAGGAATGCTGATAGTCACAGGAACCTATCAAAGGGTACAGAAAATATCAAATGAGCAAGCAGGAATGGGAGTTAATTACTGAACAGTGATTACTCTGATATAACCAATTATTGGATCATTAAATGTTTATTACCTTTTTTATGCTCCTTTCCCCCGTAAGTGCAGTTTTGTCCTCATAGTATTAAAAAAAGGGTGGATCTAATGCATAAAAAGCCTTTTCAAAACCTGGAAGGTATTAAAAGAGCATCTCATCCGAACACCTGACACGCTGGCCTAGCGCTCTGCTTTCCCTTGCTCTGCGGATTTGGGGTCAAGTGCTGTGAACCCTATTTAAAGGCCAGATTATCTCACTTCTAGGAAGGGGCTGGAGCAGAGCTCCACGGGAGGAGCAGGGGAGAGGCGCAAGCGGTGGTTTCACGGCTCCTCGGCCAGAGACGTGGGCTTGGGTTCCTGCCTTCTGCTGCCACTGCAAGCGGTCGGTGGCTTTTGCATCCCCCACCCAGAGGCTCTTCCTAGGGCTTCCTGGTTCCGTAAGGATGGAGTGGTGTGGACTTCATTTTCCTTGGGCTCAGAGCATCTCTTCCTCTCCGTTCACTAAACCTCCCTGAAGAAAGAAGTTTCCATTGCAAGGCAAAAATGATGCCATTTGAAAGCGAGACATAAACCCTGCACAGGTCTTCCAGTGGACATCTGCAAAGTGAAAAATACTATTTTTTCAAGCTGACTGCAGTTATTTTGGATGACATTTGAGGGTTTAAAATGTTAAAGCAATTTTTTAAAATATAGCTATTTGTGACTTTCGTTGATGATCCTTAAATGTTGAGTTGTTTAAGCTTTATGTCTCGGGAGAAGTAAGGGTCAGGGTAAAAAAAGTAAAAGCAAAAAAAATCTCCTTCCCTGTCATCGCAGTGTTTCCTGGCGGCGGCACATGCTGATGTGTGTGTACAGGGGGACCAGGAGGGGTCTGCATCTGCCTCCCCTTGGGTGGGAGTCTGGGGGCAGGTGGAGAGATGCTGGAGCTTGTCACAGCGCTGGTGGTGTATCTCTGGTGTGGGCAGGGTGAAGCCGGGGAGGCAGTTGGCGTGCTCTGCCTGGTGCTGTACGTGTGTGACCATCACCAGATCTGCCTACGAACACCAATTCATGCATTTGGTGTGTCTCATCCTCAGCTACCATTGCCACCACCTCTCAGTAACCACGTTGGTTTTGCCTTGGTGTGCTTGTACAGTAGAGGAAGTTCTCATGAAACAAATTTTTCCATGCCCTTATTTGTGAGTTTAGCTTAATCATTGCTTTTATGAACTTTCTGAGGTGATCATTATTTTTTTATAAATACCTCCCTCTGCCAAGTTGGAAGCTTCAACCAGTTTTGAGCTAAACCTTTAGTCTGGGTTTTTTTCTGTTCATCTTTGGGTTTACTTTTTTTTTTTTTTTCCTCCTAACATAACCCAGCCAGCCAAAAATCTGCTTCTGGACCTTCCCTTGCAAATGTGATTGCAAATGATGTTTTCATCTCTGACGTCTAAACCCCCATGAAAGTCGATGGGGAGGGTTATAGAGAACGCACAGCAGAGATTGAAACTAGGATGCTGGTTGCAGACTTATGTTATTCCTGTAGTGGAAAGGGAGGAATCTCTGTTAAACCATGCTCCCTATGCTCCTGGGAATTTAAATTGCTGTCTTTACTGCACTGCTGTGTCAAACCAGTTGTGTGGCAGTTGGGACTTTGCCCTCTTTGGAAGGACTCCTCTGCCTCCTGATGGGTTTTTCTCTGTAATCCTTCAAAGGAGAACTTTATTCTGAGTTCATTTCTCTTTTTTCTTTTTTTTTCTCTCTTTTCTTTTTTTAATACGGAGCGTGTTTACTTTGCAGAACAAATATTATGCAGGTCACAGCTTCCTCCTGTGCATGAAGATGACTCTGTCCCCGCAGTGCAAGTCTGTGGAGTCAGGACTTGTCAGAGATGCTTAAGGATGTGTTGCTCGCAGGAGCCTGGGTTCCCACACAGGCATCTGCGCTAAACACCATCACTCTGAATACCCAGCAGTGAACTGCTTCCTCCAGCAGTGAATCACAGCCGTAAAAGGCCCCTTTAATCTGCTGCAATCACAGTTTTGGGGATGCAGGCTGGTTGGGGGGGCTCGGGGCCCTGGCTGCTGTGAGGCCGAGAGGCACAGCCAGGGTGCTCGGTGCTGCTGCTCGGAGGCTGCACATGATTATCCCTTTTTGACAGCCTCTGCATAAAATAATAATAATAATAATGAAACATCCCTCAGGATTTCCTCTTAATAACAGAACATGCAGCAGCAGTTGTAAACTGTCTTGGTAATGTCATAGCCTCTCTGGAAGGCGAAGGGCAGGGACCTCCGACGGCAGGCGAGGATCCCAGTAACAAGACGAAAACAAGGCGTCCTGTGTTTTAGATCCTGTAGAAAAATGCAGCGTGGCTGCAAGGCGGTGGGAGATGAGCCAGCCTCCAGGACTGCTACAAATGTTAGATTTCAAGGAAAGGTCAGCCAGGAACAAGGTCAGAACAAGCCTGATACGCATAGCAAACAGCGAAGCTGCGAGGCACAGATAAAGGTTAATGCGTGAGGGCTATTGGCATTAGTGCAGCATGTGGTCAGCTTGCTGCGGAGCAGCGTCTGAACCAGGAGATAATGAGGAGGGTTTACTCTAATTCTATTATAATATATGATTAACTAGCATAATTGATAGCAATTTTCCCTGTGTGTCTGTGTGTGTGTGCACATGTACATAAAGTCTCATTTTCAGCTTTTGTGCGATTGCACCATGTGCCTTGAGCTGATGGAAACCGCCTGGTGGCTCCCTGGGGCTCGGGCTCGCTGCCTTGCTCAGCCCGTGGATGCGGAGGGGGAGCAGTGTTTTCAAGTGCCTGTATTTTTCTCTGCCTCTGAAATTAGACATAGTATCTAGGTGGTGCCCTGGATAAGGCAGACCTGCTGCTGATAAAACAGTCTGTTGTGCTGAGCACCACAGATGAAGTTGGTGTTTGGAGAGGGAGTCAGGGACAGGTCAGCCCCGTTCCCTTCTGGTTTGTTTGTGCCTTTTCTTCTCAGTGTCCCTGTAAAAACAGAGAGCTGGAACTAAATTTTGCCTTTGTGATCATCTTTTGTACAGTATGAAGTTTATACTTTGTTACTGTGCAGAGGCACTGGCATGCTTATGTTTTGAAGGCACTGGGGGTTTTAATTTTCATGGTGCACAAAGAAAACCCATCCTGATTCCTCTGGCCTTCCTCAGCAAGGCACAGAGCAAATAAGCAAAATCTTCCTCTGCCTTAACTCAACCCAGAACCAGGCTGCAGTGCTGTCCTGATGTGGTGATGTTTGGAATTTTGCTGGGTTTTGGACAGGTGGGGAACTCTGCTGTGGCATGGGTGCTGGGTGCCTTGCAGTAACCTGGCCCGCCAAATGTAAAACCGGGTGTCATTCAGGTGGTTGATGCGGTTGGGTTGCAGGGAGCCCGGTTGTGCCTACTGTTAGATCCTTGATGTGATGTGAAAGCATCGAGGTAGGAAATTTGGGATTGTTGCTTTTTCTTTTTAAATCTGGCCCCAACGGTAGAGAGGTCTACCCAAAATCTTGAATTGTAAAGTAATGGAAGCGGGCTGACAAGTGCAACTGTTGAATGATTTACCTTGGCAGCTGTTTTGCTTGTCCACTCTTGATTTTTGTGGGCTAAAATTAAGGGAGGGCAGTGGTATTTACTCATTTTTTCTTTCAGTCTCTGGCAACACGCATTTTTTGAGTGTAAATGCAAATAACCCGCTTCTCCATTCTTAATCCTTTGGGATGGGAAATCTAAAGGCCATATTCTTGCTTGAGAGGGGGGGGATTTAGCCTTCCAGCTACATTAAATGTTAGCTGGAAACATGGATAAAGGCTTCCGAATACTGAGCTGAGACTCTTCCCTTGAGGTTCTGGTTTATTTGGAAATTTAATTTGTAATTATTTTTTCTTTTTTTTTTATTTCAAAGGTTATGCAACACTTTAAGCCTCAGATTTTAGGTCACTCTTCCTTTTATAGCCAGATCCACCTCATCAGTGAGAAGGCTCCCCGAGGACTGCAAAAGACTCAGGCTTAGTGTTATCCAGGAAAAATGTGTATAATAGGTGTATTATAAAGTAGTAGGTAATGTAACCGCTGTCTGTTAGCCCGACGAGTGTGATGTGAACAATGTTACGGAACGGTCGCATGGACTTAAAGTCCTTTTTTACAAAATAATGCTAATTGCCCTGGGCTGAATGATGCCAGGGTCTTACAAATACCTGCCAGTACTCATAGAGGGAGCCAAGAAGAGTCAGGTGGAGAAATCAGTGAGATGGGCTCTCATGCAGAGTTTTAGTGTCTGAGGTACTGCTAAATCTAGCAAAGGATTAATACCAAAATAATCCTGCTTGTCCAGGAAACCTGTGACAACATGAAGGTTTGAGATCAGTGGGATATGCTTTAGGAGGAGTGTAATAATAAATTCGCAAGTCACCAGAGATAGAAACCAATTGCTATTCATCCTACGTCACATTGGAGCTTTCCTACGGTTTGTTTCCTGTTCCAGTGATAGGAGCGATCCCGTTCCGCTTGATGTCCAGCATCATTTCAGTGCCAGCTTTCACCAGAACTCCTAAAAATACTCTAAATCCTGCAAAAATCCACCTATTGCTGAAAATCAATTCCTCTGACTATTTGAGGAGTTTCGTCGTAGACTCTAGGTGGTCTGTGCCATTCTCTAGTGCTGTTAGTATTCTGGCTGCAGAAGTTACATTGAAATAGGAATGAAAATAAGGTAATGATTGGGAGGACAGAGGTGTTATAGGTGGTAGTCTGTGAATTTTTTTTTTTTTTTTTTAAAGAGCACTGGTGCCTGCTTAATACTCAGATCTCACTGATCTTGTGCTGTGGCATGTGGGTGTTAGAAAATCTCACCTGTATTTTTGCTGCTTTGTTTGTTTGTTCGCTTGTTTGTTATCAGACATACCAAGACAGTGCCGGTGCTTTGCCTTGCGTTCGGATGTGATACCCAAGCCATGTGTAACGGCACGTGGGTTGGTGTAGAGCAGTGACGACTTCTGCCCATGACCTTGTTCAGTGCTGTGTCTGGAGCTGCTCGGGCTGGCCCTGACACCCACAGCCAGCCTCATCACTGGTGTGAGCGGGACTGGAGTTTTCTGAGCATTTTGCAAGATGCCAAGCAGCTGAAGTACACACAGGGACAGGACATCTCTCTTTAAAGCCTGTTTCCCTGATTTATCCTTGAGTGGTCTCCATGTGGGTTGGTCCACATCCCTGGTAGATGATGCCTGTCAGTCATGACTGTTTGGGTTTTGGGTAAAGCTGTGGCTCCAGGGGTGCTCTTTTTATCGTGCCAGCAGGGACCATGGGCATGGTGTGTTCGCCATCCATGAGGCCACCTTGCCTATAGCTGATGGTGCCCAGCACATCTGCAGAGAGAAGCAGGTGTGGGCAGGGTCCCTTGTGATCCCCCAGTGCGGGCAGGGTCCCTTGTGTCCCCTGGTGCAGGCAGCATCCCTTGCATCTCCCGGTGTGCATTGAGGAGTCCCGCAGGTGCCCAAGGGGCTGGGTGGGATCTGGAGCACTGGGGCATCGCCTCCTGCCTAGGCTCCATGGTGGGGGTGCTGGGCTGCCGCCCCCGCGCGGTGCCAAGGGCACCTGCGGTGGGTCAGCATCCAGTCAGCTTCAGCTCCTCCAGCAGCGAAGAGCTTGCTTTCCCGAAAAACACTTGTGTTTTTAAGCCGTTTATTTTCTGTTGCACTGAGTCATTAAACATCGCTGTTTGTGTTGCGGTGTGCTTACCCTCTGTAGGAGCTGAGGGAATTTATTCCGTGGCTCAGTCCAGTGATGGAGGGGGCTGAGGAGGTGCTTGACTGTCTGACTCTGCAGGCAGAGGCACGGATCTCGCTGCGTGTGACATCTTTCTAGTGAAGTGGGATGTCAAGATCTGAGATCCTTTTCCACTTAGTGTACAAGAGCATTAGAACAAAAGGAAACAAAAAGCAGCCCTGCACCACAAAAGAAACCAAACTAAAACCCCTCTGGCTAAAGGTGCATTTTTAATGTTAGGAGCGATTTCAGACAGAAATTGGATGAAACACTTCACCTGAGTGTTAATGGATCTGCTGGGCGGTCAGAGGAACTAAAGCTGGTTTATACCAGCCTTGCGTGTGATCCTTTTTCTTTTTTTTTTTTTTTTCTTCATTCCAACTGTGTTCACAACAGATGGTGATTATTGTGTTTGCTCAGATCAATGAATATTAAAAAATAAAAAAAAAAGGCAAGACAAAATAACACAAAAATGCCCTTCAACTCAACAGTCACCCGGGGTTCAGTTGTAGCCCCTGGGTTTTCATTTGGACAATGTTAAGTTATAGTAACTTAAATGGAATTTTTATGAGCAATTGTTTTGCCGTGAAACAGGATCTCCCGTGGCATTGACCCAGGCAGATATCTGCCCGTCGGACATGCCAGTCGGCTCTTCTAGCAATCCCTGCTCTCGTGGGGCACGCTTCTGAGGTGGCAAGATGCTCGATGGGCAGGTGTTCCTCACCTTGCTTTCCTGGAAAAGACACTTGTTCACAAAGCAAATATTTTAGTAGCGTATAAAATTTAGAAGCACATAAAAATAAGTTATTTGAGACAGAATCTAACGTAATCTGTAGGAGGAAATGGGACTACCATGAATGAGCAACTGGGGACGAGACTTGTGGAGATGGACATGGGTGGTGGTGGGAGTAGGAGAGCTGCGTTTCCCCCTACGGGCAGGTGTAAGTGCCATGCTCC
The DNA here is from genome assembly GCF_963210335.1 of Falco punctatus. NCBI lineage: Eukaryota > Metazoa > Chordata > Aves > Falconiformes > Falconidae > Falco > Falco punctatus. The sequence goes on along the minus strand of NC_137580.1, from coordinate 102,860,629 downwards.
AGGTGTAAATGCCATGCTCCAGCATTTCCTCCTGAGGTGTTCAGTCCTGGACTTTATTTCCTGGTTCTGCCTCAGCAATGTCTCCTGTGCAAGGTTTCTTGGGTGTGCTGGGGTGTGAGGACATGCAGCCGCTCGCTGCTGAGACCCCTCCAGAGCTGCCCTTGGTGTTTTCACCCCGATGGAGCAGAGCATGGCAAGTCCCGGAGGGCGAGGGGTCCTTTCTGGGGCCGTAACCTTTGCTGCTCTGGTACAGGCTACAGCGTAGCCCTTTGTGGTATCTGGGAGAGGGGCCAGTCGTTTGTGCCCGTTGCATTCACGGAGAGGCGGGGGGCTGCCTCCCCCACTGTGTGGTGAGTCCCCCTCATCCTCCCCTCCAAGGCGCACCAGTGGGCCAGTGGGACGAGAAGCTGCGGTGCCCGGGAGCACTGCTGGCTGCTCCCACCTGCGCTCCGAGTGTCCGCAAAGGGTCCTGGTGGGAAGGGCAGGCTGTGGGGGTGCTTGGAATTGAAGGGATTTAAGGAATAATAATAATGATTGTGATAATAGTAATAATAGTAATAAAACCCTCGTAGCCTCTCTCTTGCAAATGGGCTGGAGGAAAACGTGAATTAATGTCTGGGCTCTTCTCCGCTGAGATTTTGCAGGGGTTCCCCCAGCTTGAGTCCCCAAATGAAGAGACACAGAGGGAGAAAATCGTGCCATGCGCCTGCGGAGGGGCTTTGGGAAGGGGCAGGAGGGCTGCTGCAGATCCCCAGGGTGAGCCCATCTGCCATGCATCGGTGCTGGCTGCATGGCAGGGAGGGATGGCGAGCTTTTATGAGGTGGCAGAACAGCACCAAAGCCTGTTTGCCCATGGCTTGGCTTGACTCCCAATCCCTTTTACCCCCAGATGTTTCCATGCAGGAATGGGAGCTCTTCCCTTGCTGTGCAGTCGTTTCTCTGCATAGTTTGCTTGCAGCCAGCGCAGGTAGGATCTCTCCCTCAAATTCTGTGATGTTTTTTTTTTTTAAATGTTTTTGATCAAGTCTGATTGCCGTGGCCTGCTCAGACAGCAGAATGATTTACTGTTGTCTTTGGAGGAGGCTGAAGGCTGCCTCCTGCTATGGGCAGCCTAATTTGTCCTTTCCAGGCAGTAAAGATGAATATTCTTTGCATTCTGGTATGGAGGAGCAGAAAGGAAGTGTGACTAAATGTATTGGGAGAAGGGGGAAACAGGGAGCAAGATGAGACCAAACATCAGTGACAAGCAGTTTAGGGTTGGGGTTTTTTTTCCCCCCTCTGTTATGTAGTTTCCTGATTTGTAGAAAATAGGCGACTTTTTCCTAACACATACAAGACGAGCCCAGTGCAAATGGCTGCTCAGAACAGAAGGCAGGAAGACCCTCTTCTGTTGACAATGTTTAAGCAATTAATATTTTTAAAAGTGCACGTGTGATTACATGCTATTAGGTAGACTCTCTGTAGATGGCAAGTTTTAACATCCCTATAGGTGTGCAGAACTGGTGGCTGGTGGCTGCAGGTGACTCTTGGCTGGGAGTTTCCCTGGAGTGGGACCTCGATGCTCAGTTCCTAGCGTTTGCCTTAGGTCCAGCCCATGCCAGCTGCAGGTCCTGGTGTGCTCTCTGTACCCAAATCCATACGTACCCAGCTGCTGCGGACGTGATGGGGCACGCAGCGGTGAGTGCAGAGTTTGTTGATGGATGCAGTCTATGCGCTGATTTTTATATGCTGGTGGGATGATCCCATGCCCTGATGAGCTAAACCTCTTCCTTGGCTTTAGAGCCATTTTCACAACAGCGCTGGGAGGAGCGCAGGAGAGAAACACAAACAGCTGTGCATTGCCAACCCCTGCCTTTTTTTTTTGGAGAGGCAAGTTCGGGTACTTACACCATGTGAGGACTAGCTGGAGTTAGTTCTCTATGTTCTCACTTGAGTACTGGATGTGTTCAATATTCACAATAGCATGTTTTTTATCTTTGCATTTTTGGAAATTACTAGAACTGAGGTTAAAACAAGCTGTTCTCCTGTGGAAGCTGTTGTGTTGTACTAGAATAGAGTATTGCACCTTCAGGGGTGTGTGGTATTTCGCAATACATGCCTCCATTGTGTTAAGCATTGTAATAAAATACGTCCAGATTGTTCTTATTTTATGCCCTGCAACATTTTTCTATTTGCGTCAAGCATTAAGATCTACTGAAAGAAATCTGAATGGGGCAGGGCAGAGTGTGAGAGGGGATGGGATTGTGGGGACGGGATTTTCTGCTGGAAGGAGCATGGCAGAGAAGGGTTGTTGAAAGATAAACCTTGTACGAGGACAGCCATTATTTCAGAAGCTTTCCCTTTGCTTTCCAGGGAGAATGGTTACAGGAGCTTTGCACGGGCTGGAGTACTCATAGGTTAAGATCTATAGGAGACTCGTGCTTCTGGAGGCCCAGGTGCCAATACAGTCATTTCACATGTGGAAACCAGTCAGTGCTGTGTACTGGGTTGCTGGCGTGTAATTGCCCGTGTCGCAGCGAGATCGTGCTGCTCCCTTGTGTTGGTGACCTTTGTTCCCAGGGGCCCAGGGACGCCTGCAGGAGCAGCAAGGCATGTTGCAAGGTGAAGGCGTGGAGCTATGGAGAGTTTATTTGAGCAGCAACTGTGCTGTCTATGACTTGAGAAGTTACTAGTGGTGATGACTGATTTTCGTGAAAGCTGGAGTGCATTTGGCAGTTAAAATGACATTATTTCAGGTCTTTGGCATTTGTAAAAGCTGCTTGTGCTTCTCCCTTTTATCTCCTTTTCTCTCGTGCTTTCTCCCTTTCTCCCTCCTGCTTCTCTAACCTGCATAACTATCATAAATTGCCTACAATGGGTTTTTCTTTAAGATAAACTTGTTATTCTCTAAGATAAACTCATTCACATAGCCTACTCATTGCTTTTGTAGCCTCCTCTCGATGGTATCAAAGACTGAATCTTATTCTGACATTTAAGCCGAGTATTATTATTATTATAATGAGTATTATAGTTCTGGGGTTTGCAGCCTGGACCAGAGACTTTGCCAGTGCCTGCAGTCACCAAGTTTTTGGATATCCCTTGAGCATGTTCTTTGTGGATCTTGAGTAACATCATTAGGATATCTCTTTGTGCTTCATCATGCTTCATGTCTTAACCCACGTTGGTCAAGGCTCAAGCGCGGTGCGGGATGGATCCCAGCCCTGCTGGGGTATGTGCCTCCAGCCTTGCTCTGTCTCACCTACGTGTAGATGTTGGGCCATGAGGCTGTGGGCTGTGGGTGGGCAGAGGAAGGGCGCTGCCTTGGTTTGATACATAAGAAACACCAGTTCAGGGCTCAAGGGATGGGCTATTAGGACTTGTTGAGCAGAAATGGAGAAGAAAATTTCATCGTATTGCTGTATGCATCCATGGATTGCTGTGTTTTAAATGTGTCCCTCCTCTCCAAAGGGTCTATTAAAACTGGAAGGGGTACAAAGAAGATGGGCTGTGAGGTGATGATCAGAGAGAGAGAAAATAGCTTCAGTGTAGGGAAGGGGTGAACAGAGTAGAGCTCTTAGCGGTGGAAAAGGGATGATTAAGCAGGAACGTGATAAATGTTGATACAGCCATGAATAAGGTTGATGGAGAGTGACTGTTCAAGCGCCTCTTCATCCAAGACCTAGGGATGTCAGATGAAGTGTGGAGGCTCAGAACAGGCAGAAGAAGGTATTTCTTCCTGTGAGCAGGCAGTGAGCTCTGGAAATCACGTCTGGGTGGGTGTGAGAAGCTGATGTGGGTTTGGAAATCTGCTGGAAGTATTTGTGGAAGAGGCACAGATCGAGGCTGTTCGAAAGCATGACTCAGGAGGTCCCTAGTCACCACATGTGCAGGTGGCTGATTATTCTGGGTAGACTCATTATGCACCGAGCTTGTTTAGATCTTCCTTAGCCCTTCAGTGCAGGCTGCTGGCCGAGCACCCGGCGAGGTGGATGCTCCCACTGGGTCAGTGTGCCGTCTTACGTTTTTCTGGGAAAAAGGCAGAGGCAGCTGGAAGCATCTGGCAGAGCCACTTGCTGGAGCCTGATGGTCTGGGGAGAAGGGAGCCCTTCAGCCCTGGGTTGAATCCTGATTTAATTTTTTTTTGTTGTTGTTGTTAATTGGTTAGAAACTTCTTTACCATGTGGGGAATTTTTAAGGAGCTCTTGCCCCTCGTTCTCTGCAAGTAAATAATGTTTTTGTTTGCTCCCTCTCCCAAATTTGGCTTTAAGTTACTGAAATAAGAGGTTTTGTGCGGTGTCGCTGAACACAGGGGGATCCCTCTGACAGTTAGTTGAAAGAACGAGTCTGGAAGGATGGCTAATTCAAATATTTCTTTTCTGTAGTCGGAGTGCCTCTCTGGAGCCTGATTCCTGTCTTGCACTGGTGAAAATTGTGAGAAACCTTAGTGTTTAACTGAGGTGACGTGTGGGGAGAAGTGAGAGCTTCACCAGAGGAAGCATATGCTGTTGTTCCATTGCTCTGGGGCTCTGGAGGAACGTGGTTCACCTAGTGGTGAGCTCAATAAAGATGCAAATTTTATACCTTCATCTGCTCTGAATATCAAAAAAAGATACGGCGTTTGTAGGAGGACAGTGACTGTTGCAGCGTGAGGTCGTTTGTCCTTGTTCCTGCTTTTCCAGTCCTCGCAGGCACAACTTCCAGTGACCCCTTCTTGGGCTGTCTGGTGTCAGAGGATGTCTGTGGTTTTCCCTACCCCTTCCAGGAAAAGAGGTGTCTTTGGCACATGTCATCCGCGTAACGAGCATAAATTGCCTACAGTGGGCTTTTTTTTTTTATGTCCATAGAAAGCAAGCACCCTTTTCCCTCTTTCTTTCATAAAAAAAGAATTAAATAAATAAATAAACCCCTTAGACAAAACCCATTACAATCTCCCTTCTACCTGCAGTTTCCCAATTAGCTAATTATAATACAAATTTGCACACACACACATGCAGGCTTTTTTAAAGCAGACTGTTGCTATTCCCTTTCTGTACAAGGGTTTTAGTCACTGTACATCTTGTGTCTTTAAATAATGTATTAGGAACATTTTGGAGTCTGTAAGTGCTTTTTTAATGAGTGTGAAGATTTTAATGGGACTAGATTGCTTTTCATGACATTTCAGAGTGACTTAATTGTAACAATGTTGAGAGGCTGTATTTTAAAGTTTGCTAAGTATGTCTGATGCGGATTGTAGTCAAATGCTTTAAAGACGGAATGGCTGATGAGATCAGATATAGCTTCTCTCTCTCTTCTTTTCTTTTTCTTTTTTTTTTTTTTTTTTTAATGTCAGCTTTGTTAAAGAGCGACGTTTCCAAAGTTGACATGGAAGTCTGAGCTGAGAAGAAAATGATCATATTTAAGGTCTAAACTAGCAGTGGGTCATCCGTTCTGTTTAGACCTATTCTCAGTGATTTTTCAAAGATTATTTCCTTTAGTGCTGTGCTTCTGCTCGGAGCTTCTGTACTCAGTGATGGGGCTTTGTGGGGTTTGCACGATTTTTAAATTTTATTTTATTTTTCAAAGCAGCAGCTGGATTGGATACAGGAGTTACTTTCAGCATTTGGTTCATTTAGGCAACTTTGCATAAGTGTTACGGACTGTTTTGGGATGGCTTTTAATTTGCAGCCAAATGGCAGGTTAAGGAATTGGTGTTACTCTCCATCCAAATGGGGGCTCTGTACTGAGCATCTCCCCCTTGCAGGTCCTTCCCGGCCAAGCCAGAGTGGCTCCCTGGAAGAGGGAAATGTTAAACAGGAGAGAGTCCAAAGGAATCAAGGCATAACCTATGGCAGCTTGTATTGCTTTCATTACACAAACACCCTTGGCGCAGGAAGGGAGAAAGGGAAAAAAAATAGCAGTATAAAAACACTGAGGCAGAAATGAATATTAGACTGCGGCAGTGTGAAAGAACGTGAAACTGTTTGCATTTCTTCAGTTTTTTCTTTGCAGGCAGTGGGTTTTTTGTGTGTCAGTCTTTTCTTCCCAAAGACTTAAAAGTATTCACTGAGCATAAAAGAAATAGCTTTGAGAGCTCTCCTGTGGCACGGGGCAGTCCTGGGACCGCTAAGTGACTTGCTCAAGATCACCTGCAGCATCTGTGGCAGAGCCAGGCGTGCATCTGCACGACTTGACTCTGTGGATTTAATTAGGCAGCAGGGCTGCTTGTTTCTGGCAGGGCTGGTAGAAGTGGCAAAACTTTTTGCTGAAGAAAAACAAACCTATAATTTAGTTTGACTTAGCACCAACCTACGTCCAAAGTACCCTCCTGAATGCAGATTTAATTCTCATTTGAAAGCAAATGCAGTGTTTGAGCATTTTGAGGGAATTTGAGAGCTAAACCTGTCTTTTCCCATGAATGCAACAGGGAGGAGAGCTGGAATGAGTCAGTCCATTTGCATATGAAGTTATTAGCATGTACTAGTGATAGATTTCACTTGACTGGCTCTGTGGTTGTGATGGTCTCCTGTGCCTTAGCATGGGATTAGGGAACATTTGGTACTGGGCAACGTGCACTGGGCCAGGAATTGGTTGTTGTTGCACCTGTGTGTAAAGCCGTTGAAATCAGTGAAGCTCCTCAGCATTACAGAGCTGAGCATCTGCCTTCTTGCATCCATCTTGAGTTTGTTTTGGTGTCTCCTGAAATGCTGGTTCTGTAACCTCCACTAGCTGTTTGCAGCCACAAATTGCTATATATGAGCCAGCCCCTGAAACAAAAATCTACCACGTGCTGTGCTTGTGGTACATTTTGATTTTACACCAGCATGATGGGACGAGCGATAGTATTTGTTCTGCAGCACAGGCAAGCCAGCAGGGCCAGGCTGCTGACAGTGGGGTTTCTGCAGGGGCAGAACATTGTGCTTTGGAGTTTTCAGTAACATACATTGGGCTTTTTAGCCTTGATTCTAAAAAATAATTGTTTCCACTGGAAAATAATAGGGAAAATACTCGTTTAAGAACAAGGTTAGGCACGTGAGAAGGTGCTTGGGGAATGAGGAATCCCTTGCTCACAGCCTGGTAAGTCAGGATCAGCTGAAATGGTTCACATTTCCTGGTGTGCCCATAGCTCTCAAGTTTTGGTCTGTTGGGAGGGCTGAATTACAGGGTTGGACAAATCCTGCCCAGAGGCTGCTACAGGCTTTCATCTTTGCTTCTTTCTTCTGATGAATATCACTGAGGAAGAGATGCCTAAACTAGTCCTCGAAAATAAACATAAAGGAGGGCTGAATAGATTTGCAGCATTGCTGAGCTAGCCCAGTTCAGATTAAAATCTGTCGGTGCTAGAGCTGCTCCTTCTGTGCTTAAAATGCCACGGATGGATGTCTGACAGCTAGGGTGACCAGCAGGTTCACCTCAAGGGGTGGTCAGGACCTGGGCTTGCGAGGACAGAGGTGGCAGATCAGCAGATACCTGCAAAAGCCACACCTGGATGCTCCAGATGTTGCTGCAGCCCCTCTCACTGCAGATGCGCTCTGTCCTTGGTGGACGCTGTGTGTGCACAGTTGATAGCCTGTTGATGCATGTAGGCTTTTGGGGGTGTCAGACACCTTCCCTACTTCTCCATCAGCCAAGGACGCTTGAGTTTGTCTCCAGGCTGGGATTTAAGGAATGTATTTTGAGGATCTCTGTTTAACCTGTAGAGAAGGGAAATGTTTTTGTTCGCGGCTAAAAGCCCCTGAGGATATGGTAACTCCTGCACTTGCTCATCCCTCACAGGGGCTTTGCTCACTTCCAGAGGGTAAGTGCTCATCAGTGCGATTTATAGTATCATCTTTGCTTATCAAATGAGATGTCTGTAGAGAGGCCCCCTCCATTTCCCTTCCCAGCCACGCTCTCCCATTATGTGCTGGCCTGCGGCTGCCTCCGGTTATGTGTGTTTGCACAGCAAGAGGCTGGGATGAGAATGTTTTTATTCCCTTTTGATCCACAGCGCTGCTGATCTGTACAGCACCGGGCACCCAGGGCACTGAGAGTGCCTCCTAAGAAAGAATGGCAAATAACGACGGGGTGAAATGGTTTATAAGGTAAAATAAAGGGAAGTGGGGACATTGAGTGTCCCTTCAGCAGCGCTTAGAGGAGTGCCTCATACCATGCAGGATTAGACTGTAACCAGCTGTAAACCCAGGCTTTAATAATTAGTGGCTATTATAATTGAAGATTAGCCTCAGATGCGTCTGCATGTTTGTACACGATGGAACTTGGATGAAAGTTGTCTATTGAGATGTAACACAAAAATGACAGAAACATCCACTGACAAAATACACCTAGGCAGCCTTGATTAGATTAAATCAAGTGGTTACAGCATCTGGAGCCTTCCACATGTACGGGGCATCCTAATGGCCCTGAAAGCTTCCCCAAATCCTATTAGATAGGTTAATCTTGTTGGAGAATACATTCCAGGTCTACATAAACTGCATTGCTACAATACTTTCTGTGGTTGCCTAATCCTTTAAGGTGAACTGTCATAGCCTAGCTCTGTGGAGTGCATAGTAATGCGGTGTCCCAGCAAAGTTCACTTAAACGTTGCAATTAAAAAAAAAAAGGGAGGGTGGGGAGCAAAAGAAATCCCCAGATGCTCCAGTTCAAAACTTTCCCCCTCCCAGGGGAAATAGTAATGTTTTTGGCAAAACTGAGCCTTCGTGTCCTAGAATACACAGGATGCCCCACTGAGGTAGTGTAGCCTTTAAACTGTCTCTGCTTCGAGTGCTGGAGTCAGCCGGGGTGCCTGAAGGCTGAAGCCACTGCCCCTCTGTGCTGTACCCGCTGGGATGCAGGGAAGTGGGATGTGGCATGCAGCATCTCCGAATGGGCATGAGGATAAGCTGTGACCTAAGGAGCTTTGGAATGACTTACTCTGCCCGGAGCAGCGCTGCTGTGGCTCGGTCCTTGTGTCTGTCTGGGCTGGTGGAGCACGGGGCTGCTCTTCGGTCCCCACTTTGTGCCTGTTGGGGTTTTTTTACATCACTGACCTGAACTCTTGAAAATAACTTAGAAGTTGGCAGGGTAAAGTGGAGCTGCAGATCAGGGATGATAGCTGCATTGCCAATGAATAATAATGGCTTTATCATGCTGTATTTTATTAGTGCCACTTGGGAAAAATGCTTCGTTCATTCCCGTGGGTCTTCCACGTGCCCTGTCCTGCCGCCTCCTGCCGTCTCTGGAGCAGTGGTCCCGTAGACCTGAGATCCTCCCGCTTGTGACCGGGGATGCTCTGGGGAACGGGGGCCTGGAGAAAAGCTGAAGACTCAGGTTAGGCTCGCAGGTCTGGCGCTGACCTCCCTGCTTTGCTGAGGGATCAGCGTGGGCAGCCTGCCCCAGGACAGGGGGAACCAGTACTGGCTTTTTCCAGGGAGCACGTGCAGAGATGGAGCAGAGCCCTCTCTGGACCAGCTACTTGACTCTTAGCAGCATCCAGTCCCTGTCTGCTTGCAGGCACTCCTGAGAGCGCAGCGCCGTGGTGCTTTGGCTCTGGGTGCTCTGCTCGGCAGGAGGCAGTGGGTAAATTCTTTCACTGGGTGCTACTCCCTTGCCCCAGCCGGGTGCTGTCTGTGAATGGGCCCAGCAATTGCAGTGAAGCTGCTGGCCCCTGATTTGCTTTATCTCGTCCTCCCTGTTCTTGTTCCTGGCTTTATCACCTGGCTTTTTAACACAGCAGTCCATGCTGGTGTGACAGGTGAGGTGGCAGCTGTCCCAGCCTCTGCTCCCTCCATGTCCATCCCTGCTGTGCAGGTGGGATCTGTTTCCCTCTGAAGTAATACACTGACCCTCATGCTCCTGCATTGCTAGGGGCTTTTAGGTGGATGATGTGGTTCCCCAGCACCGCTGTTCCAGGAGGTGTGTAGCCCGGTTACCTCTGCACCATCGCCGGCTCTCATGCCCTTTCCAGCCTGCTGCAGCAAGGAGCCAGTTCCCATACCCTGCTGCAGGGCAGGGGCCGTCTTCTGGCATTACAAGGGATACAGCCTTCGTTGGAGTCAGCTGTTCTGCACTGAACGGATGTCTCCTGCGGCATCTAAAGAAACACAGAATATTCCAGGGAGACCTTTATTGCAGCCCTTCAATATGTAAAACGGGGCTTATAAGATGGAGACGCGCTCTTGGCATGTTGTGATGGGACAAGGGGTGATGGTTTTAAACTAAAAGGGGGTAGATTCAGACTGGATAGAAGGAAGACATTTTTTACGATGAGTGTGGTGAAACTGGTACAGGTTGCCCAGAGCAGTGGTGATGCCACATCCCTGGAAGCATGCAAGGTCAGGCTGGATGGGGCTCTGAGCAACCTGATCTAGTTGAAGATGTCCCTGCCCCTGGCACAGGGGTTGGACTAGATGGACTAGACCTTTAAAGGTCCCTTCCAACCCAAACCATTCTATAGTTCTATGGTTCTATATTCTGCCTCCTGCTACTCCGTTCCTGCAATCAGGAGCCCGAGGCAGAGGAGACTCTTTCTCAGCTGCCTTGACGTGCCTTGTGGCAGCGTGTCCAAATGCGCGGCTGGGAGATGTGGTGCTTGTCTTCGCTTTCCTATACGTGCTTCCACATGCAAGCAGCAGTGTACTAAATGTACATATGTGCATTGTGAGTGCATCCACAACCTGGCTGGCTGCAGTTAAATGACAATTAGATTTGCTTGTTGACCATTTGGCACTTAGCAGTCTCATAATTAGTAACTGTAAACCAGTAGAGACAATGAAGCAAATCTCCAATTTTTATAATACTGCCCGGCTTTATGACTATCTGCAAAATCATAACCTCCTGCTTGTACGACAAAGCAAACACTTAAGTATTTTGACAGATGTTTTAGATAAAAAAGAGCCAAGCTTGTGTATTAATTTGCTGTTCCTCGCATTGTCTTTTTTTTTTTTTTTTATTGAATACATCCATGCCTGGTGTTATCTGCTTTTGATTAATTTGCTACTATGTTTACTTTTGTTTTTTCCATATGTTGCTGTGGGTGGAGGAGTGGGTCCCCCCACGCTGAAGCAGGGCCCCAGGGAGCGAGAGAGTTGCCTCCGCAGTGGCGAGGCTCCTCCGGGAGCGGTGGCAATTCCCAAGTGCTCGCGAGCGGATGGGCGAGTGTCTGTTGTTCTTTCACGTCTCCCACTGATTTTGGGGGAGTTATGTAGCCCCAGCAGGTGCTTGCCAGCTACTGGGCTTTGGGAAGTAAGCATGATTGTTACCAAGACAAAGGAAAACATGGCAGTTATTTTGCAAGGAAGCATCATGGAATTGCTTTGAAGGAGCATGTTTTGGGTCAGTATCTCCAGGGACTGGAGAAAAAAAAAATCCTGTTCTTGTGAAAATGGAAGAAATTACAGTATGAGTTACCTGGGGACTGTGCATGGCAAATGCAACAGTATTGTCATCTCTGCAGAGCACAGCAGAAGGTGCGTTGTTTGGCTGGGAGCTTCCCTGTGTTAGCGTTATGCTGGGAGCGGGGCTGCTGTCCTTGCTTGCTGTTCTGGCACCCTGCAGTGATTTCCAGCGTGCTCACCGCAGCACGAAGGCAGGAGGCTCTGCCCAAGGCTCAGTCCCAGCAGGAGATGTCCACAACACCCCACGGCCAGCTTCCTCCTGGCTGCGGAGGAACTAGACCCAGGGAACACAAGGAGATGCTCCCACGTTTAGTTAGCATTACCCTCAGTTAATTTGCTTGCTTGCTGAAGCACTTCACTTTCTTGATCACTGTTCATTTTAGATGAGTTTAAAAACCCCTTTGGGAGCAGCAGCTTGGGTATACTCATTGATTTTAAGCGTGAAATCGTACTTGCTCCTTTGTAGTAGCTGGGACTGCAATTGCTCCACCGAGATGGGGGTCATCATTTGCACTTGGGTGGGCAAAGAATGGGAGCCTGGATGTGAGCTGGTCACCCAGGGCTCTCCTTGTAGCTGGGGGTAAGAAACAGGCACCTCAGGGGGGCTTTGGCTGAGTTTCCAGTTATTTCTCTCCATTAAGTCTGGAGCCCCTGTTAATTCCAGTTCTTCGTGAGCGAAGCCAAATGCAAACAGAAAAGCAGATCTCTACTTTAATTAATATTGGAGCAGGTTCTCTCTCACGCATTTGTCATCTCTCCTCTCACCACTCCCTTGAAATAATTTATTTTCTCTGCTTAAAACATTCCTGTATTGTTATTGCTCTCACAGTGGTGTGCACTGCACTTGCTAAATCAAATTTATAATGCTGGAATTAATTTAGTAGGTTTCTTCCATTTTCTCTCCACGTACACTTAAAAAAGAGAAGTTCTTTAAATTAACCTAATGTAACTGGATTTGTTTTCACTTTATTAGCTTTGGAGGGGGTTCTCTTGGGGACCTCAGTGTCATTATATTATCTGAGGAGCAGATCTGCTTCAGTCTGATGGGAATTTTTAACAAGACCGATGTTTTCCCATTTCAGAGTGAGTAAATACTTCACTGAAATCCAGGGGGCTGCTGCTTGGCTGCATTACCAGTAAACATGAGGCGAAAAACAGCTGGCAGAGTGGAAAGGAGACAGAAAACACACACTGCTGTTGTTCCTACAGATCTGCAGAAGGGCTTGCACTCGGGTGTGTTTTTATGAGTGATTTTATCTGTCCAGATGTTAGCTTTCAGCCAGCTCTGGAGCAGTCTTGGTTTCGGTATTTATTAAGCTGGGTGGCTGACCTTCACCCCGTAGCACTTACCGGTGGTGTGGGAGCTGCGGTGACTCCAGCCACGGGACGCGTGGTGCCCAGGAATAGATGCTCTGTGGCCGCTGCAGCCCCCCACCCGCAGCCAGCTTGGCAGGGCTGGGGGCCAGGCAGGGGCTGATCGGGAGGCGGCAGGAGCAGGGTGCTGGGTGCTGGGCGAGGACAGCTAAACCCAACGTGCAGCAGGTGAGGCGGCCGGGTGGTGCAGTGTCCTGTCCTTTAGAGACGGGCTCTGCCCACTGCTTGTGCTGTGCAAGGAAAACATCCAAATACGAGCCTTGTCACGAAACTCATTTTCAACTATTTGATTATCCAGAACCTTTTTGGTCCAGATAAATATTTCCGACCCTGGTCGGTACATTATTGCTTTGACCTTTCACCCCTGACAAACCTCCGTCTGAATCCTCCCAGGCTAGATGGCTTGAAAACTATTATCAGTGACAAGTAAAAGACTGCAGAGAAATAAACAACGGAGACCTATGAGCTTGCCCTTGTAAACCACGGTCAGGCATCACCCGAAAAGCGCCCAGAATACAGACAGATCAATGCTCTGTACAATCCTCTGCAGACACACTTGCTCGCAGAGGGCTTTCACAAGCTATAATGCATGTTTTGATAATGTCTTAGCGCTGCATTTTTTTTAATGTACTTCCTTTGTTTGTTAAGGTGCCTTTCAAGCCGAGTCAGTGCTGGCTTTCCATAAAGATTATCTGGTGCTTCCATCCTATACGTTGGAAGTGGTGTGCGCAGAAGCGAGTCTGTCAATAGGATATTTTTATGTATTATTCAGCTCCTGTTGTTTGTGTTCGCCAAGGAAGTTTGCGTGCGATCTGCCAGATTAGTTTCTTAAAAGCTTGGATGCCGAGTTTCAGTTTTCATCTACCTCTTCCCCCTGTATAGGAGGGAGCTGTCAGGAGTTGGTGGTATTTTTTTGTTCAGTGCTGTGCAAGTCCTGGATGTCCAAATAGGAACGTGACAGGCGGAAAAAGCAAGAATGTACATATATATATGTTTTTTTCTTTTTTAGTTTAAAAAGAATTTGTAAGTCCTTGAAGTAGTTTTTTTGCTTAGCAATGCTGTTGTCAGAGCAAAGTACTCCGTGGTGCTGCACTGGGGTAGCTGAAATTTGAATAAGCTCCTGGGTTTTATCAGTCATCACTTTGGAATCGAGATGAGCTGTCAGGCCTTTCGTGTGGCATCTTCTGTTTCACTGAATTAGTGCCACTGAAGGCAGCGGCGCTGGGGCGAGAGGATTACGGTAAGAATGAACACCCAGAACTAATCTGCTTCCATGATTTGCTGGGTGCGGTTGGGAAGAAAGCTAATGCTTTTTCTTAAACCTTTTCCCCCCGTGTAGGCTGGAGATCACTTTGTGCTGAATGACCCCACTTTCCTCTTACGCTGCTGTGATACAAACTGCCGCAAAAAATGTATCCGTGGAGATGCTGCCTTGCTTTTAGGGTGTTCCTAATCCCATTGTCATGAAGGTCCTGGTGAAACATCACACTTGCTTTGCTGGTTTCTCGCTGCTCCGTAATGAAATCCCAAGAGAAGAGTAAAATTTAAGTTAAGTTTACAGATTTCATCTCTAAACGGCATTTTTACTTCGGTGGTGGTACACTGCTTTTGTAGTTCTTGGGGTTAAAATCCCAGCAATACATTTGCTGATATCATTTTGACCATGTCAACGTTTTTTATTTTATTTTTTCACCACTTGTAAAATATCAGGGATTGATGTAATGGTTTTCTGGTGGAGGGGGATGTGTAATAAGCAGGAGCGGTTGGGGGACTTGGGTTCGGTTTCGCTTCTGGCAGGGGACTTGGTCCCGTGCAGTGAAGCAGAGAACAGCTGAATCTGGGCTAAGTCCTCATTCCTGAGGTTCCTCATGGCAAAGCACCTCTGGAGATCTCCAGCCAAAGTATAATAAAGACCGCATGTGGTGTTGGGAGGAGAATTTAGACCCAGAAATCTGATCCCCTGCTTTCTTAGCACTGCTCTAAAACGAGTAGCCCTTCCCTGCTTCACTTATACGTGGTGATGAAACATGCATTAAGGTTTTAGGTGCTTGGAGAGTCTGATAATAGGTAGAATACCCAGAATCAGAAGTCTGCTCTGAGGGCTTAATGTTGACCTGTTGGAAGTCTGACTGATAGATCCTCGAGCACAGAATGAGAGGTTTGCTCTTCCTTTTAGACACTCTTGGCTGTAGCTCCTGTGTTCGTATAGACACTCGTGCATGTGGGCTTGGCCAGAGTCCGGAGACACGAGGCAGACAGAGCCCGGTGCGAGAGTTGGTTCAGGGACAGCATTTCTTCCCTTTGTTTTAGAATTCCCCCAAATCCTGGTTTGGGGCATCAGTCTCGAGCCAGGCTGAGCAAGCAGCCTGCGTTTTCTTCCCTACATTTCCCTTTCCCTCCGTTTGACTCTTTTTACCTGCTTTGCTTATATTCCTGGTGTGCTTTCCAAGAGCTGCCATTAGTCATGTTCATAAGAGTCACGGGGCTGTTTCATTTCTGGCCGTGATACATGGCTTCACCATAGGTTTTCTGTTTATTTAAAAATCTGCTGCAGCAACATAGGAGTTTTTCCCCCTGCGTACCTTTCCGAACCACAATCACTAGGCTATTCATTATTTTCGAT
This sequence comes from Falco punctatus, assembly GCF_963210335.1. Classification (NCBI taxonomy): domain Eukaryota; kingdom Metazoa; phylum Chordata; class Aves; order Falconiformes; family Falconidae; genus Falco; species Falco punctatus. The sequence continues at coordinate 102,845,302 of NC_137580.1, read as the reverse complement.
AAATAAGCAGTCATTTTGCTAATCCATCTCAAAAAGTATGATCACCCACAGGTGGAGTGCTTTTTTATTGCTGTTATTTCATTCCACCTCGTAGATCATTTTCGCAGAGCTGCATCTCTTGGCAGCGCTGTCCGGCTGCCGTAGGGGGTGCAGTAGGTTGGTGGCTCATGGGGTGCTCCCCAGCGGGTTTGGGGCACTCTCCCAGGGGCAGGTCTCTGGGGGGATCTCGTACGGAATGGGGAAGTTTCTCTCCACCTTTCTCTGCCTCCCGTGATGGCAGAATCCTGCTTCTTGCCTTACCCGTCAGGTTGCTCCGTCAGCAGTCAGATCCCCGAGTCCAGGTTTCTTAAGAACTTGTGGCAGCAGTTGCACAAGACAGGGAGGAAACAATAACACGGATGCTCTGTTTAAATATTTGCCCAGACCAGCAGGTCCTGTTATTGGACTGGAATTAGGATGGCTTGATTCTGTACCATTGATCTCAAAGTCGTCAAGATAAATCCATCATTTACACTGGAGTAAATTAGTATTTCTGCTTCTGCCTTTGGAATGACATCAGGCATAAGTGAGATAAAGATCAAGGCTCTCGCTATGGTGTAATTCCAAATGGGAAATCAGAGGATGATTTTTTAGAAATGCTTGTACCTAGCTGAAGTTTGCACTTGGTGAATTATGCCCTTAATTTCAAAGCAGAGCAAAATAAAACCACTGACGTCAAAACCCTATCTGTACCTTTCAAAAAGCACATATATGGATGTGTAGGCACACACTATTGCTTTAAAAATAACAAACCGATAAAACTCAGTTATTTATGCTGCAGGTAACACTCATTTGGCAGTGTCTGGATTTTGCTTGCCTCACATTGTAAAAAAAACCCTGGCCATGATGTTTTCTGTTCAGTGCGAGCTTGTAGTAGGGCTTCCACCAGCCTGGCTGTGCGGGGCTGCTGGGGGCGGGCTGTGCCAATGGGCAGCCTTAGGAGAGGCACCAGCTCGAGAGGAGGATGTGAAACATGTTTAAAGCTACTGGCTGGGAAGCTTCGAGAGGTGAACAGGAAGGTTGAAGTCTATATTTAAACGCAACTGGAATAAGGTGGGAGGAACACAAGCATGTCAAGACAGATTGGATCCAAACTGGTGTCATGGACCAGTGAAGAGAGCCATGTTCTGGGGCAAGACAAAGCTACAAAGGCAATGCTCTCAGGAGCTGAGAGCTGATTTCAGACTGGCAGCGTTCTTGTTTGCATCCTGCAGAGGTAAACAGGGAACGCATTTATGTGTTTGTTTTAAATTAGTTTGCTTTTTTTTGGGTTTGGGGGCCCTGAGCCTGTTCTTTTGCTGGGAGATGGCATTATCAAGTGCGTGTGTGCTGAGCATATGTGAGAGGGGAATTGAATTGCTTGGAGAGAAGCTTGTGAGCTCTAGGTACCAGCAAAGAGATGAGAAAAGACAGACGTTTTGGGACTGCTTCAGCTAATTTTATGTGAAAGAGTAAAATGCATTGAGTTCAGCTAGGAGGGAGGACGTGGTACATGAGGCACTGAGGTGATGCCTCTTTGCACGGTAGAGAGCAGCCTATAAAAGCAAGAGCAGAAATGGGAACAGATGGTATGATTTTGGTCGAGGGGAGGTAGTTATTGGTTCTTCAAGTTTGTTTTTAAGAGGCGACTAAGGAAGGCAAGACCTATAATGGAGACAAAAACTAAGAAGAAACAGCCTTGCCAACAAAACATTGCAGTCATTGCAACTTTTCCACTGTTTTCTTCAACATCAGACCCAAAAGATCAGATTGCAAGATGTGTTCCCGTTCTCTTCCCCTACCCTTGCATCATTCCAGCCCTTTCTGAGAGCACATCTGTTTGCACAGGTGAATCTTCTCCTTTGCTTGCTGTGGATGGAGCTGGATAACCACCCTGCCATGTACCTGGTCCAAGGCAGTGGGCGCAGGGGGTATGAGATAGGCTTTTAAATAGCTACCGTATCTTCTGCCTACACTGTTGTCACTGGCAGGCGTTGCTGGTCCTCACCTGCAGTTGTTTTGTTTTCCCATTGAGGTCCGTAATCCATGTAGCTGAGTGTTTGCCATCATCTGTTCAGGGACCCTCCAACAGAGGGAGACAGCCACAGGCATTAAATATTGCACACCAAACACAATAAACTGGAAAAGAGTAGGGGTGGTGTAAACACATCCAAGCGGCTGTGTGGACCCCCCCCCATCTGCTGCCGTGTTCTGATGGGTGCATTTGCATGCCTTACCAGTGCCATTATGGGGACGCGTTTCCCTCACGGGCTTTTTGCTGGTGTGGGTGGGATGCTGGTACCGCTGAGCAAAGGTGCCCTGATGCTTGGGTAGCCTCTGTGGTGGACTTGCGCTTTGCGGCTTTGGGTCGCGGGTTCTCTGAAGTCCCATGCACTGAAGTGGTAAGCAGCAAATTGAGACTGTTGCCATTATTGCTGAAGTGAGATGCTGCTGCCAAAAAATCCCAACCAGCCAAACAAGATGAAGGATGCTTGTAGGATTGAGCAGGGAGGATTTGCTGGGGAGCTTTGTGATTTCTGCATTTATTTTTCCAGGCTAGTAATGTTCTCCTGCATTTGTCACAGCTCTCCCTATAGCTCTGATCTTTTTGTCTGTATTTAAAGATCTTTCTATTTTCTATTTAACAACAGGAGGTTTTAGGTTTAAATGGCACAATAGTGTATGTAATTTATATATACAAAAAAGATAAATTGCTGCTTCTCGAGACACAAAATGCAAGTATTGCTTTGTTGGCTGAATTAACTTTTGTGCTATGTCAGGCGTGGAGGGTATTGTTAGAGATATGATTTTAGTATAGAGCAGTACTAAATATTTTATCTTGTTGGCAAGTGGTGTTGTTGCAGGAGGTTTAAACTTCAAAGCGAGCTTTGCTAAAATGCCTTTAAAATAAAATAATAACAAAAAGAAAAGGTGAGGAGGGAGATGTAAGAGTGACTTGATTCCTGCTGGAATGATTTCACAGAAGGATTGTTATCCACTGAGACACAAGGTTTCTATTTGACCTCCTGCTGACTTTCCTAAACAGTGTTTGTAGGATGTTTAAACACTTGGGGGGGGGGGGGGGGGGGGGGGGGGAGGGTTGGAAGGCAAAAAAAAAAGCTGCTCTGCCGGAGTGTCTCAGTGTAGAAGAGCCACATCTGTAATTTTCTAAGTGACACATAGAGAAGGTATTTAGCACTTACAAAGGGCTTGTTGGCATGCTCTCAGTTCCAGGGAAGTAGAGTCAAACCAGGCTCTCTATTTAATTTCGTTTTTGGTGCTGGAGCTCACTTTCTGCTCAGGCTTTGCCCAGAATCAGCGCGTGGGTCTGGCATTAGCATCAGCACCGCAGGTGTCTCCCCTGCCGCACCATGCTGGACGCACACAGGAGGTGCTGCAGCGCTGCTGCTGCCTGATAGCTTCATCTCCTGGGGCTTTTTTGGTACCTGTTCAAGCATCACCCCAAGCAGGAGTCCCAGCTCCGCCGCCTGCTGCAGCACGAGCATGGGCTCTAGCAGCGTGTGCATGATTTGTAAGCTATTTTGGGATCCTTCTGGCAGAAAAATGCAATGTCATCATTGAAAAGACTGCTGGGGGATAAACTATGACTAAGATCTGAGCTGGCAAACAGTGTGGAGATCTCCCAAGCATGGGGATCTGCAGTGGCGTGTAGGCAAAGGGGGGTTCAGCTGCTCCTCTTGCTGCCCAGGGTGCTGTGTGTGGGGTTTAACCAGGCTGACAACTTCATGGGCTCCGAGCCCTGGTGGCTTCGTGCTGTCCTTCCCCAGGTGCTGCAGGTATGCTGGCCTCTTAGAAGACTTCACTTGAAGCATGAGTTTCCCAATTTTTCTCAGTAACAGTGAGCAAGTTCATTTTATGGTGGTTGTTCATCTGCCTGAAGCAGTTCCCATTTGTTTCATCGCCTCCTTGTCTTTCCTTTGTGCTCCCTGCGCTCCTGCTTCCTGAGCTGGCCTTTGTGGCGAGCAGCTGGCAATCTGACGTGGGCTGAGGTTGCCCAGGTCTTGTTGCCTTCACATCATCTGTGACTATAAACACTGCAGGACAGGTGTGGGACGAGTGTGGAGGGTGGACTGTTGCCCTGGTGCAGGTGTGCACCCTAATGTCCTTCCTGTGGTGGGCAGAGCGTCCTTCCTGTGGGAAGCAGCAGGAGACATTTCGCTGGGGCAGGAGAAACATGACTCAAAAATTGTAGATCAAGGTGAGCCCAAGGGTGGCTGATAAACCAATTACCAGGTTAAGCAGATAATGCCGATGGTTGATGCTCAGATTCATTGTCATGTTTGCAGTTCCGAGGTGCTAAGAGAAAGTCAGGGTTTCCCTTTGTCACCTTGTGAGGGTAGGGTGAGGGTCCTGGTAGTCAGTGGGTGGTCAGTGGTGCTCTGCCCCTCTCCCCTCTCTTAGCTGCACTTTTCAGGACACGCACACACAATTCCCTTCCTCCTGCTCATTCCAATGTGACTGCATTTGGGACACCATTCCCCTGGGAACAGAACTAGTTTTTGAGCCCTCGTAGGCTCCCTGTTGTCGCTGTTTGGGACATCTCAGCAGCAGGGATGGGGAGGAAGGAGCCGTGGGCAGCTGAGGATGGGGCAGCTCTGCCTCCTGCTGTGTCACTCTGGTGTTGGGGGGGGATGTGCCTAGAACCCATCCAGACCCCGGTGGTAGTAATGGAAGGACCCTCGTGGACTGCGAAGGGTGGGATCTTCTGAAAGGACCACAGAGAGTGTGCTGGGGTGGTGGTGTCTGGGGATCTAGAGCCTCCATGGAGGCCACTTTCCGTGTGGTAGATCGCATCATGTGTGTTCTCATAGTGACATGAGTTGTGTTACGTGGGTTTTATGCCAAGAGGAGCCCATTTTTCATTGTTGGCGTGTCCTTGGGAGAAAGGGGGCTTTTCTCAGGGCACGCTGAGCTGCAGGCAAATGAGTTCAGCTGTGCAGAGCCTTTGCAAGTGGCTTTCAGATGGCAAGGTGGAGTGGTTGTGCCTGACAGTGGTGGTCCTCAGCGTTATTTGAAGTAACATGGCTATGGAACTCAAACGTTAAGTGCTAAAAAGGTAAAAATTTTTGGCGTACATTAAATATTCAACAAAGAACTTGAGCTCTGCTTGCTTTGGCAAACAAATACATCCCCAAATGGATAAAACAAGTTGTAATGCAGAACAAATTGAAGTAGTAGAGGATTTGTCTCAGGCGCTTAAAATCATATTTTATCCTCTGCGTTTTTATTACCATCTATTGAAGGAAAAAAAAAAACCTTTTGAAATACTGATGGGAAAAAAAGGCTGAGCAAGTGTTGTTCCTTTCTTCAGTGCGTGGTGCTGCTCAGTGCAGTCTTGTATTTCTGTCCTATGCTCTTCTCCAACCTTGGAATAGCCAAAAACGTAGCTGTCTGATGTACTGTACTGAATTGCTGTCTTTTTTCCCCCAAAGGTTTGCAAAAATTATTTTAAATTAAGCAGGGTACAAAGTTCTTCTAATTTCTAGCACGGAGAACTCATTTTCAATTTCTCTATCAAAGTAAAATGACAAATACAAAATGCAAGTGAAACCAGATGGACTAACTATATTAGGAGCGCTGCATGCATATTTTGTGTCACTTATTAGCATTCATTAAGTCAAACGGGGAGAAATAAGCTTTGCCTACATGTATTAAACCAATAAGGCTGGCAGGGATCCAAGCCTGCTCTCGTGGATTAATTGTTTTATAACTGCTTTAATTAAAATTGTTCAGTATATGATTAACCTAAAAGTTTTAATTTCCACAAAATTGTTGAACAAATGAGACATTAATATTTTACATTAACCGTGGAGAGTGTGCTTCGGTTCCCTGAATAGCTTGCTTATTGTAAACCTGTAGCAAGCGGCGCTGTGGAAGGAGCTGGGTGGCTGGCTGCCCCCGTTTGGGTGATGCTCTTGACCGGGCAGTGTGTTACGGGAGGCTGTGCGTGCGTCGCTCTGTTGTGATGCCAGGTGGGCTCATAGTGGGGTGCTCTGCTCCCACTGACTGCTTCGGCCAGGGCCAGTGGCGTGGGGTTTGTCCCACAGGGAGGTCGGCAGCGCAGCAGCGAGGCAGAGGGTTTGTCCTGGCGGCTTCGCTCCTGCCTCGGCTGATGCTGAGTTTTGGGCTGCGCTGGAGGAGCATGTGGAGCTTTACGAGCCTGGATCTGCAGCGCTCTGGGAGCTGCCCCAGTATCGGGGCTGGACAGGGCAAAGAAGCCATGGCCGCAGTGGTGGACAGAGCAAAGAAGCCATGGCTGCAGAGCAGTGGCAGCAAGCAGGTACCAGGAGTGTGGGCACCTTCACTGTGCGTGTCACCCTGTGTCAGGACCACCTGCAGCCTCTCCTCCCTCTTCTCCAGTCGAGGGTGCTGACTGGCTGATGTATGCAGCTACTTAGGAGCTTTTACCCCTGTTTGATCACCGAGTTTATCCTACAGACTGACGGGAGTTTTCAGAGGTGTTCCTGCAAAATCGCCAGCAAATGCCACAAGAGAAATGGAGGTTTGGGGCCAGCTGCTGTTGGCACCTCCTGCAGCTGTGCCAGGCATGAGTGACCTCCTCATGGTGTTTGCTCCACGGTAGCTCTTCTGCAAAGCTGGAAGCTGTTATATCTCCGAAGTGCCCAGCTTCTGTGGGGATGGACCACTGGGAGCTGTTGGATTTAGGCGGATGAAAAGCTGATTACCTGTGCTGGAACCTCATGGGGGTCAAGCCACCTCCAAGAAAACCTGCCGTATGACTTTTGGAAACACGAGAAGTCATGAATTGTGTTTTCTGTGTCTTTTCAGGAAAACTGAACTTTTCCCATTTATGTTGTGTAGTGCCTTTCTGGGGTGTTAGGTTAGCAGAGTGGGGGGCAAGCATTGCAGGAGCCATCAGCGCTGTTCTTGTGGTGTGGGGATGCATCTGGGAGATGTGCAGTGTGCTCGGACACAGACCTGAGCTCCTGCCGCTCTTAGACCTGGTGGGATCTCATCAGGTGGTGATACGGCTTCGGGGTGCAGAGGGGCTCACCTGCTGATGGTTTACCTGGTCTACTGGAAATACTTTGACCTGTGATGTTGCAGGCAGAAGGACATGGGTGTTGAAGTGACTGCAGAGCCGGGCTGCACCTCAGCGTCCTTTTAAAAATCAGCCAAGTCATGGACGAAGCTCTGACTTGCACCGATGACAAAATTGTCACTGACTTAAGTGGGACTGAGAGTCCATCTCCTCCATCTAACTCCTTAGGGACCCACTTTTGAAGTGGCTGGTGCTTACAGCATGGGCAGCCTGGGTGTCAGGCCCCAGTCCGTGGGTCTTCTCCGGGGGGAGAGGGTCCTTGGCTGACGCGGGAGAGCTCGACGGGCTCTTGGTGGTAGCTCATGTCTTCTTCTCCTTTATGAACCAGCACTGGGAAAAACAGTCTTTATGTTGATGGCCTCTGTGGTCTCGCAGCGTGCCAAAAAGTAGACTTAAGTAAAGTACTGGCTGTGCACGGTCCAAAACCTCAGCTTATTTTGCTGGAAATGTTATGCACAGGCGTGAAATCTCCTGCTATTGGGTCCCCTTAGAAGTACCTTTGTTCAAATGCAGTTGCCTCCAGTTCAACAATATTATCTGGGCTCTGAATGTCCCATCAAGTATTTTGCTTTCTGATTCTTGACGAGCCTCTGTGCTTTCCAGAGTGGAACACGTGGGGTGTCTGCCATTGCTTCGGAACATGAGAATTTCTCCTGGTGGGAGGGCGGTTGCGGAGGGCTGGCTCTGTTAGCCTTCGGCATGTACTCCCGGCATCGCTGCTAAAACCTCATCTGGCCCTGACGTACTGAGAGCTGGGGTAAATCGAGCAACTGGCCACACTTTGCTGGGTCAGAGAGTGTAAGGAAATCCTACTAGTGTCGGTAATACATTTAGAAATGCTCCGTAATGTCTTGATTAGGTAGAGTCAGGGCAGAATCATTGGTGTCTGTGTGTATTTCACTTTTGGGATATTTGGATAAGCTTGCAACATCGAGGAATTGAAAAATGGAAGGATTTCCAAGAAAGTCTGTGAGGGTTATCCAGCTGAAATGGAGATGGATTTTGATTCCTGTAGGCTTCCTAGGAAAACGTACGGAGGGTGTGTGCGCACACACATGCACATGCACGGACATATGCGGTACGTGCTACTCTATGTAAATACAGCAGTTTTCCTTTCTGTCACATCCCATGAAAGACTTTGTGTAGCTGAATCACATAATACAGCATTATAAAAAGATAATGACCAGTGTTTTCCACTTCAGTGCTCGGCGTTGTCTGTTGTTTCCTGCTGTTGAACACGCTGGGCATCGCTGGAAACTGGGCCATGGCTCTCACTTGCTAAAGCCTGAGATTAGTGCCTTTGGGCCTTGGATCAATCTGTAAAAGTCAATGTGAGAAAGCAGCTCATAGGTATTTGCTTGTGAAAACATTGCGGCAATCGACCTTTCAGGGTGCGCACGGGGGGTTTGTGGGTGTTTGCCAGCCCTGGAGGAGCCCAGCTCTGCTTTCCTGCCCCCTCTCTGGGGCAGATGATGCAAAATGCAAACCCCGGTGAGGTGTCCTCGCTGCTCAGGGCTCATGTGGGGCTGCTGTGGGGGGCTGCTCGCTGGGGTCTCCTCCCGTTCCAGGCTCCGGGAATGGCTCAGCAGCAGCCTCAGGCTGGCTGTGCTGCACCAGTGGTGCCCACCCTGGGAACCAGGCAGGGGTCCTCTGCCTTTTAAGGGTGAAAATCACTTACCTGTAGCCCTGCCTTGTCATGCCAAGAGCCAAAGCAAAAATGGCTATGTGTACCGAGCACTGAATTATCACAGGGTGAGCGCTGCATGCCCCCCCCGGGACATCTGTAAGGGCTGAAGCCAGGTGTAAAGCCAGCATGGGAGATCCTGGAGAAAAAAAAAAAAAAAAAATCAATGGGAAGTGCTGCATTAAGCGTGAGGCAGGTGGCCTGAAGGTGTTGTGGAGGGCTGTGCCCTGGGGGGCAAAGCCTGTGTGTTGGGCTCATGCACTGTGTTACCCCTGAGTGCAACTGGTGTTGCCTGTCCGCAGAGGGGAAAAGGGTGTGAATTCCTTCTGCCGGAGCCAGTATCTCTGGGGATGTCCGCTGGGATTCCTTCAGTTACTGATTTGGATGCTAGTTAGGGTTGGAGGGATTTACTGTGCTCTCAGGGCTAAGAGGCACTGAGAAATTTCTGTTGCGAGATGCTGCCCAGCTCGCAGAGCTGCCCCGAGGTGACTGGCTTATCTGCTGGCTGCCGCACGGTAAATGCAGGCGGTTTTCTGCCTTCGCCCCGAATAATGGGGTTTTGTATTGTCCTCCTCCTCCTCCAGTGTTATGCCTGGCGATGGGCAAAGAGTGAGGCAGGGCCGCCGAAAGCCACAGCTGTGATTTCTGGGGATGCGCTTTGGGAAGTGGTCAGAGACAGCCGTGCCCCCTCCTGCTGCCGGCATTCCCCGGCAGAACCCGGCCATCGGCTACCGGTGCAGCCAAGGATCTGTTGAAATCTCAAGATGATGAAAAGCAAATAACAGGAGTACCTGAGCATTGCCTTTTATACAGCAAGAGATGTTTAAGTGCATCTGTGGAGATTTTCATCCTGCCTTTCGTGTACGATGAAAAAGCCTGTGCTATTTTCCTGTTATGCCCTTTCCCTTCTGTTGATGTACGACAGAAGTAACTGCAGGCTGTTGTGAGGAAGATGCAAAACCAGTGCATGTCAGCGAGTTGTGGGTTGTTTTTTTTTTTAAAGCATCTTTTCAGATTTCAGACCACCACTTCTCATTAATGCACAACTTAACCTCTGCTGATCCCATCTGAAATAAAAGTCTTTCTGTGTTGAGAGAGCTGAAATGGACTCCAGGCTACTGTAATCCAGGCTGTGCTCCATGGTATCCTGTGGGAGTTCAGCACAGCACAGACTTCCTGGCTGTAGACGAGTGCCTGAGCAGGGGAGGGAAGCCAGCCGCTCTGGAAAGCTTCGGTCGGTAGAAAATGCCTGATGGTGTCTCCTGACATCTGCCACGGGCATGTCCCACGTCTGCCCTTTGCGTGCAGGTACTGGGAAATGGGGCAGGGGCAGAGGCTGGGTGAGGTTGATGTTATGTGCTGGGGATGCTCTTGCCTTCTCTGGCACTCAGGCTCTCCCCTGTGACGTGCTTGCCGGGGGGAGGAGGTGCCCTTGCCGGCTGCACAAGTCTTGCCACACTTGGGCTTCCTCCGGGGGATGCGTTCCAGCAGACAGCTCCCGTTAGCTTGCAGGGACCAGGGGGAGAAGGAGCATTATTGCTCTTCACAGTGCTAATTCTTTGGACCTATTTGAGTGACTGCACTGATGAACCATCTGAGCAAGGAAAGTTTCAAGAGATAAAGACCTTTCAGCTTTCTTCTGAGCATGACTTTAACTTTGCGTGGTTACACGGTTTCTGTTCCCCTCCTGGATTTAAGGGGAGTCCAGGTGGGATGATGAATATGCCGCTTTATTGAGAATTCTCCTTTCTGATGGCAGTGACTTAAATGTCGTACAGCTAACACATAGGTAGCCTTCACTTCAAGACTGTTGACATTATCCTCTGGCAAAATATAATGTGTGGTTAATCCTATTTCCTGCAATCAATATGTTAATAGTAATTAAGTATCTGAATTATGAAATACTTATGTTGTTTATTTTTGAAATCACACAAACTTCCTGCAATTAGAAACATAAAGCTAAATTATTTAATATCAGATCAGTTCTTGAATCCAAGTCATCTGCACAGTAAAAAGCCTTGTTTCTATCAAGAAAGCAGTACTTGGGTTTATAATAGTTGTGGTTTATTTGAGTATTCATGAATACTTAGGTTCCTCAGTGATTTTTTACAGGTAATGCTTTAAAGATTTAGGAGTACAATGGGCCAGCTCTTCCAGTTGAAGAGTTAGGATCCAGGCCAGTCCATACAATTGGTCTTTTGGCCCATGGGCACATTTTCCTACTAGAAGTTTCCTACCTCTGAATCCCGATGGCAGTATCTTCTCTTGTGGCCTGCGAGCTGCTGCCTGCCCTTGCAGCTGCCTCCTCCTCTTCCTTCTGCCCCAAGGCTGCTGCAGCCACAGACGCCCAGGCACTGGCGGGCTGGGAGAGGGATGGGGCCATAAACTCAGCATGTGGAAGCCAGACCTCGTGTTTGTGCATACCTCTGTGTGCCCAGATGATCGGATCTCTTGAACTCCTGCTCTGCAGAGGTGGGTAGCAGGCGGTGGCAGCATCCTGAGCACCAAACTGCCCGTGCACCCGCCCGCGGAGCCACAGGCGTTCCTGCACCCCGCCTGCCCCTGGGTTGGGGATGCACAGAAGATGCTCCAGTTGGTTCAGTGTTTTGTCCTGTGAACAAGGTATTTGCTGACCTTGCACGGGGCTCCGTTCCCTGTCTGCAGATTTCCAGGAGAAGGGAGTGGTTGGGGACTTCTGTCTGTCTTGTACCCATATGGGTCGTATGTGCCTTCAGAGCCCTCTTTCCAGGGATGCAGGATATGCTGTATTTTCCACCCTGGTGGCGTTTTTGGTTCTTGCTTCTCTTTATTCAGCCCAAGCTCTGTTATTCAGTTCATTTTGTTCCTGACAGGTTTTCATTTCCTTTATAAATATATAGCATTTTCGCTGGCCTCTTGGCTGTGAAAAGGATTTAATACATTGTTTTCTCCACACTTGCTTTTTTTTTGTTACCATCAAAGGCTATTCTTTCTTTTCCTTGTCCCTTGAATAATCACTGGAGACAGTAAGGGAGTCTTTCTACATTGCTGCATGCTTGCAATACATGGTAATAAATATTAAGCTCCTTACGAATTGTAGCAACTTGTGTTTTTAAGTTTTAGCAATTGGAGATGGCTTTTGACTTGTAGACAGAACACTCTGCACTGAATTTTCCAAAGATCTGCCTAGCGAATATGCAGATACTTGTACACACAGGCGCTTACTAACTCGGCTCCTCACTTTGCAATGCAAATGCATGATCTGCAAGTACAATATGGGCTCTTCTGTGCACTAGGAGAGTGAGGCAGGATCTGAGCAGAGGCTCTGAATTCCAGTCCCTGTTGTTGCACTTACTTCTGTGGCCAGAGGCAAAAGTTGCTTAACATACTCCATACCTCAGCACAATGCTCTGCAAAATGGGGGTGACAATAGCATTAACATCACGCAGTGCTGCACCGAGCTGAAAGAGAGAGGCTGAAACCGGTTCTGACACACTGAATAGTACCTTTCCTTACGGAAAAGTGGTCCCGTTCCTTATGAGTGAGGTATCCTGTAAGTCAGTGTGGGAAAGAGAGATGCTGACATTAATTTGGAACCAGTTCATTTCCTAAAGGATGCTGAGTTGGGTTTGGCTCCAAATACAAACCTGGTGATTACAAACAGGACACCAAAAGCCAACAGAAGAAGTTTCCATCCCTTTGGAAAACTAGGGTGGAAATACTTGACACCAACCAAATAAATGGCCTCACATGGGGTTTGCACCTGGTGCTGCAGCACAGGGAGCCTCAGGAGCCTCCTGGCAGGCAACGGCTGCATGGGCATCCCGGGAATCCTGACTGTCCAAGCCAAGGGCCCTGCGGAAAAAAAAATAATGAGGGGGGAGAGAAGCAGTAGAGAAATGTAACGTGACCTCTAAGTGTTCACTGGCTTTAATATTTTGAGGTAAATTTAGTAGAAGAGAAGGGGATTTCTGTTTGCATGCACTGTGATTTGTATTTTAAGGTGAACTGCATCTCTCTCATACTAGAAGACAAATGTGCTCTATCTTCAGCTGGTGTTATCTATTACTTTTTTCTCTCTAGCTCATGTAGAAGAGGTGTCTGTGTGCCTGATCTGGGAGCTGTATTTCCTGAGGGATCTGTGGCATGGACCCCTGTGTCCCCAAAGTCCCGCAGTCATTACTGCATCTCCATTTTCCTGGAACATTCAGCATATTTTTCATGTCACCTTCCTTGGAGTGTTCCTCTTATTATTTTCTCTGCTGGTTTAAACAGTCCACAGCATCTGTTCTTAATTCTATAAACGTATGAAATTCCATTCCTGGATCTGTTTGAAGCACAGGGATCAAATACACACACACACACACACACCCCCTGCTATGGAACAAAGCATCTTTTTGCCATTAAAATACACTATGCCTAAATAAATGCTTGGGAACAAAAATAAATCAGTATCACATTTAAATTGCCGACTGGAGAGCAGATAGGTGCACGTCACCCATCCTGGTTGCTAGAAAGGTTTGTCTGGAATCATGTGCTGTGTCCCATCGGCTGGGGTGCTGCGAGCAGGCAGCTGTGTGCGTGGGGTCCAGACAGTGCCACGGAGGCAGGGATGTCCTGCCACCCTGCGTGGCTGTGCCTGGGGCTGGCAGGGCATCTGTGTGGGTAATTACTTCATGTGGTTGGTGTTAGGCTGGAGCGAGACCTGAAGGAGCTGTCATTGCTGGCTGAGGGCCAGGGCTCTGGGCAGAGCTCGCAGAAGGGATCGGAATGGCTGGATAGAGAGCAACCACTCTGACCTCAGGCACTGAGCGGGTGGACGAAGAGGAGAAAAGGTGATGGCTAAGAAGCTAGTCGTTGTAGAAGAGAGCTTGGCTTACCTGAGGAGAGGAATGAGGTGGAAATGATTTTTACAGTCTGTCTACCACTCCAGCAGAGGTTGGGTCGCTTGAAGGATCTGTACTTGGACAGCAGGGTAGCAGATGTCGAGAGACGGCTTGGGGTGATGGATGCTGTCTGCTGAAAAGTTAAACTGGATGGTGCAGCCAGGGACCTTCTCTGGGTTGCTTATGTCCAAGGAGGCCTGGCAAATACGAAGCTGCCCTTTCAAAGCATCTTTAGATAGCTGCCTGTTGCTCTCACATGATTTATGCTGGAGAGCAGCAACAAGTGCAGGAGGCTTTTCGTTCCCTTGAGATGCCAGGCTGGTACTTTGCTCCTGCAGTGACTTGGGCTGGTCTGAAGCCAGCCACTCTCCAAATCTGGGAGGGGTGCATACGGAAGGAGAACAAGTTGCAGCTTTATCAAAATGTGGCCTGCATGAATTGCCTTTCCCTCTCTGCTTCTGTTCAGACGGGACTTCTGACACCGAGACCGCCTGTGAGCGAAGGGCAGCATGTGTGCTGGTCTGAGAGGCTGGTGTGCTGCCTGAGCTGCCTTCACACTTGTGCTGTGTTAAAAGGAGCAACTCAATCCGTGTTGGGCTTACTGGAAGTCTTGGCTGAGAAACCAGAAGTGAGTGTCTGTGATGAAAGCATTGAGCTTTGCTTGTGTTCCTGTCGTTACATCTCAGACCCAGCGTCCAGCCGAGGCTGGGACTCTGGAGCAGGAGGTACGTAGTTCTGCTACGCAGATGGGTCTCAGTCCCTACTTTGAAGTTTATCTGAGGTTCCCGTGTAGCATCCCATCTCAGTACCATCTCAGCATCAGTGGATGTTTTACCTTTTACCTTTTATGTACGTGATGAGGTTTCTCATCTGGTGATCTCAATTAACTAAGCCTTGTAGTACTGCTTTGAGTTATATGAAAGCTGGCTGGATACCCTTGCTACTCTTGCTCCCACCTGATGTTAAACTTGCTGAAGCAGTAGGTAACAGACTCAAACCAGTTTAAAGCTTTATCATTCACATAGATGTTAATCATGAGCAGGGATTCTTTGCACGCTGCAAAACTCCACATATCTTGCTGGGCTTTGAAGGAAGAGCGAGGCTAAAAATAAAGGGGATGAGTTATTACAATGTCCTCTTTCAGGCAGCGGATTAGCTGTATTTTTGAAGAACTGGAACGAGCACTGTTCATAGAAAACTCATCTTGGTTTTCAGCACACTCTCCCTGTGCATTAGGTTGGATGGGGGTACGTCTTATGCAAATACAGATCTCGGGTCAGAAGCAGATCTTACTGAATTGGCTAGAAGAAGTGGTTGCTTCAGAAAATGAAATAATTTGACTTCTGTAGCCTAGTCTGCTCTGTGCTAGGTGCTCTGGGTTTGCCTCTGTAGCGCTCTTGTACATCCGATTATCTCGAAGCACACGAGTAGTATGACTGCTTTAGGATTATTGCTTGGGCAGAAGGCATTCTTAGAGCATGCATCATCTTCAAAATCCCTTCCAAACAGATTTGCTATAATAGGATGCATTGGAGAGAACATAAACACAGGAAAATAATGGCAGGAAGTACCTCAGATCAGCAATCTTTTACTCTCACTTAGAAAAAAATACTCAAAGACACGTCATTCATGTCATAGTTTTCCTCTGAGAAATTTGCCTAGTAATAAAACTTTTAAAAGTGCCCCAAACCTGAAGCTAAATGCCACTTCATTCTGGATTCTTTCCTGCCTCTGGTAAATGTATTGAGTTACGGCTGTTGCAATGGTTACATTACAGAAATACTAATGAAAGTATTGGAGAGAAAAGGCTAATCACCAGGAGAAGTCGGAACCCAGACATATTTCTTATCAGTGGCTTCTGTTAATATGGATTTCCTCCCTCATTTAATGCTTACGAGCTATTACAGGACTTCCGTGGTGAAAGGTGGGCAATTGGATTGAATTTCTTGTTTGACTTGTCCAGCAATGGGTAGAAATGCTGGAGTGCTTCTCTCCTCCTGTATGGCAAATCTGAAGCCCCAGTTTGCCTGTTACTGGGCTATAGGAAGGTGGTGGTGGCTGTTCTTCACAGCTGCACATATATTAGTATTTGTATCTGTTGTGGCTCTTCCTATTCCATCAGTAACTTGCAGTTGGCCTCCTGCACGGCTGCATGGGTTCAGGCCCTGGCCAAAGGGCCACGGGAGCTGCCTGGGGTGTCTCTGCCACTGCTCCGTCTTCCCGTCAGTCACCGTCACTTCTCCCTCTTTGCTAAGTTCATGCCATCAAGTAAATTCCAACTTTGCTGGGAGATTGCCGGTTGTTGTGATGGGTGTTGGTAGCGCCAGCATTTCCTGTTCTGTCTCCGAAGGAAATCCCTTCCTGGCTCTCCGAGCGGCTCATGTGGGGCTTCATTCCCCTGGCATCTTCCCATCCCACAGTCTCCGACACATTGTGATGTCCTCGGCATTATGTCTGAGGATCTGAAACTCAAAGGAACCGGTGGCCTGCTCAAAACCTTGCAGTGCAGCAGGACTTTGAGCTGAGGCTTGTTGCGTGCCGGCCGTGGTGCTGCCCGCTGGGTGGGCGACCATCCCTCCTTCCCACCGCTGGTGTGTCCGGTGTGTCCAGCAAGTTGGTTCACATTTCCTCAGTGTGTTTAAATCAGGTTAAGAACAACACTTCAAGGTTTGGCCATCCCGTTTTGAGAACCTGCTTTAATCTGAACCTGGATAACTGGATTCAGGACAGATCCTCTAAACCAGGAGACTGGGTGTAGGCTCTCCTTAAATTCCTGAAAGCCTCGTTAACATTACCTCTGGCCTCCAGACCCTTTCTCTTTCTTCACGGGACAGTATACTGCTTCACAGTAGCATGCTGGGGTATGGTATATGTTAGGATGTATGGGGTATTCTACTCTTCAGAAGAATTTCCCTGTTTGCTTTGCCACCCCTGTGGAGCATGTGGTGATGCACCACTGGCGGAGCTTTGGTAAAAACCAGTCCTGCAAAAGTCCTGGTTATCTTGGATGTCCTTTGTTGTTGTGTTGTAGGTTTTGGTTTTGTGTAATTAATTGCTGGAAGCAGGAAAACTTCTGTTTCTCGGAGCAGCAGGGGCAGATCTCCCAATCTCAGTGGTCAAGAGTGAAGGAGGCTGCCAACAATACTCCAGCCTCTTTGGAATCTGATTATATGTTTCAAGCCTAGCCCTGTGAAATGTAATAAAAGCCAGCAGGAGACTATAGCAAGGCTGAAATATCATGCTACCACCTGCTTTTACCAGTTCATACCGCCTTTTGGGGAGTTGTTAGCTTGGTGAGAGATTGGCCAGCAGCCTGGTACGGCAAGGCCAAGGCAAGGAGAGGTCTGGGGTCCTGGAAATGGTTACACCTTGCAAACATCTGTCCTGGGGGCACAGGAGATATCCAGCCTGGGTCAACAGCGGTGAGAACGGAGAATCAGTGCGGAAGGGTGAGAATCAATGTGTGTTTGCAGTTTACTTTTAGACTCCATGTGGATGTGTTTTCTTCTCCTGCGAGCCGTTTGGCGAGCAAGCAAGCGGGGCCGAGGGCTGCGGATCCAGCTTTGCGCAGCGGCAGAGGTGATAGCCGGGTGTATTATATAGGCAGAGGATTTGCTTGCATTTCCAGGCTTCCTTAATCCAAGCTAAGGCAAAGGAGGAGTGGGCACGCTGGCACCAGCAGCCCCGTGTCGGTGGCCTGGGAGTGCAGGAGCCAAGAAGATGCGGCTCCCTGGGCTGCAGCTGGACGCGCTGTGTTCGTTGCAGCCGTCGCTCCTGCAGGGCTCCAGGAGAGCTACTTGGCCAGTCGCTTTTCATTGCACTGCCGTCTCTCTTACTACAGCCTCTTGCCTTCAGGGTTACTTTTGTGCGTCGCTTCCAGCCTGGGAGCGCTGTGTTCCCGAAGTTTCCTCTCGCCCCACGCCTGCCAGCTTGCCCTCCTTGCCTCCCCCCCTGCACCCTGCCTGTCTGCTCCACACCAGTGCTGTGTTTGGCTCCCAGTATGTTTCCCGAATCTGGTGCAATTCCAGTTTACCCAGATGAGGTTTGGCATACCAGAAACACATATAACCTATTTCCTTAGGCTGGCTGTAAAGAACAGAGAGGGTATTTCCCCATCTCCCTCCCTGCAGTTGCTTGAGTTACGGCGCTTGAGGGTCTCCCCCCGCGAGCGGCTGCGGGGTGAGGCTGTGATGGATTGACTCTGCCTGCTGTTTACACCAGCGCTGCCTTTCATGCCCTGTTGCTACTTGTGTTTTTTGATGAATGATTAATTAGAAAAATAATCATTTGTAAATTGTGAGTGAACCAGACGTTTGGCCTTTCCTGTAGGGAAATTGAGTCTCCAAGCTCCGCTGCAGTGTGCTGCCTGCTCACGAATGCAGGAGTATTCCCAGGCTAGTGATGAATTTACATGAAGTTCCCTTTCAGCATTTTAATGACTGTTACAGCTGAGTAACTAATGAAAGATATTAACAAACAGAAGAAGTAAATATTTAATTTTTCTGTAGCATTTTTTCAGCTTGTGGCAGCTGGTATTTTTTAATGTATATACAGGAGAATTTCTGCCCCGGTCTCGTCATCTCTGCCCTGCGTACAAAGCCCGCTGTGTGTGTTGGACATGATGAATACCTCTGTGGAGACGTTTTGCTGTGAAATGTGCTGTTCCTCTGCCCTGTCGTGACAGGCTGCAGTCAGCGCTGGATGACTGTGAGCCAGCACAGCCCGACAGGCATCTCCCGGCACCAGGGGTTGTTGCAGCTTGTGGTCTCCTGAAGATGAGATGGACACAACAAGGTCATTCGGTAAACTACAGTGATTAGTGACTCCATCAAGAAAAACTGCTGAACGCAGCAGGGAACAGTCATTTGAAATGTCTTAACTCTGGTAATTTACTTTCTTCCACCCTTTAGTATTTTGCCTCCTTCCTTTGCCTGGGAAAGCCTGCTGGGGAAGATTTTCTGCAGGGTCTTGTTATTTCCCAGCGGATTCTCTTGGCTGTTTTTCTTTTGTGTTCCTCCATGGCTCACCGGAGTGTGATGATCTGGTGTTTCTGGGATTTGGGGTCAAGCTGAGGAACGCTTTCTAGCTGAAAAGGTGGGCTGCTGTCCTGGCCACCGTATGTTCGGATATGCAGAGAACTGGGGGCAGGAGTTGCCTGGGAGGAAGGCTTGGCGGAGGGAGGATTTTGCCTTAGGGGTCTTTGTTATTAAGCGGGCGTGGAGCCGGCTGTGTGTTAGGCCTGCGGTTCCCTTGGGTGCAGGGTGAGCCCAAGCTGTGTGCAGGAGGTGGCCCTGGGAATGTGGCTGGTCCAAGGGTTGCGTCATGTCACGGGTGCAGTGCCAGGCACGGGGACATGCTGTGTTCATCCCCACCTCGCTTCCTGGCTCGTGCCTGCTTTGCCGCCCAGTCTCGTAGCAGCAGACCCGGCGAGAGGTCCCATCCTGCTCTGGAACGGAACTCTGTGCAGCTATGAAGAGCTGGGGGAATTTTTTGTGGGTACAGTCTGTGAACGAGTGAGCCAGCTGAGATCTCCATCCCTTAGGCATTACGTGCTTTGGAGCGGGAAGGAATAAATCTTTGCTCAAAGCTTGCAGGAACTTCATCAAGCACTTACTTAGGAAATTTGGCCAATGTTGCCTACCCGCTATGTCATTGTGGTTCTCTGTGCAGGGCCCCACGTGATGTAAATCTCTCAGGGTTGTCTCTGGCTTTGTCCTTGTTTTTGACGGAGCCTGTCCAGGCTCCGCACGACTGGGATCCAAGGCTCTTCCCCACTCTCATTTAGTCTCCCCAGCCTGCCATCTTTTACAGCCAAGAAAAACTTATGCTAAGTGATCAAAAGCATTCATCTGGATGGAGAGAGATATATATAGCCAGAGTGTGTGTGTGTGTTTTTTAAAGAGCTCATCAGAGTAAATCATAAAGCCAGAGTGAAATACAATGAAATTCCCCATTAGAGACAGTGTTTCTTAAACTGTTTCCCACGGGACCCCCTTTCTACCTGCATCTCGACTTAATTGCCTCTCCTGCTTCTGTGAGCTTTGATATATATTAGAAAATGTGAGAACAGGGCCTTCAGGGGCCGGAGCCAGGTTGGGAACCGTCAGGGTCCAACCCACCGCTCCCGGGAGGGAGGATTGAGTGGGAAACGGAGGCTGGCATGCCTCAGGATGTAGCACGTCATGCCTACGTGTGCAGATGGACATGGATGCCCTGTTCACCGCTGGGTCTGCCTTGTCCCCTCTTCTGCTTCCCCGTGCAAACACCCTGTCTGTACGTACCTCTGCGTGCTGCTGCGGGTGCCCTTGCAGAGCTCCCTGTCCCCCGCAAAGGCCCTGGCACCTCCTTGGGTTCCTCAAACACCAGCGGAGCCCACCTTGCCCAGCCGCCCCTGCTGTTCCCTCCCTCCACCTCCTCCTCACCGTCCTGTGGGCTGTCCCTCTGCCTGCCTTGTGCTCACACACCTCTCCTGTGCCGCTCTGTGTCCTTGCTGAGCAGGGTGGGTGGGGGGGTGATCCCTGCTTGCCGGGGTGGTGGTGGCGTGGGGGTTCCTGCTCCCCCCAGGGAGTGCCGAGTTGCAGGTGCATGCCCTGTGCCTGGTGGGCAGCAGAGCTTTGCAGAGCTGCAGGTCAGGGTCACCTGCCCTGTGTCCCTGCTAGGGCTGGGGGCGGGGCTTCGTTAGGTGTCACCTGCCAGTTCCTTTCCTTGAGCGTGAGCCCAGGGGTAGAAAGGCTTGGAAGGGCGGTTATCAGCCTGGAATGGCGCAGGGTAAGGGTGGAGGCCGTCTCGGAGAAAAGCAGGAGCTCGTTTTTCTCTGCTGCCGTCAGGTCGGTGCCGCAGCAGGGATGCTCCCCGCAGGGCTGGACGCTGCTGGGCTCTTTGGCAGAAGGGCTGACTGACCTCTGTGGTGCTGGACCAGCTTCCCTCAGGACTGGGCTTTGTGCTTAACCAAAGTATGTTACGTGTAGAGTTTAACTGGCCTCTGCCTTGCTGATATTTCTCCTGTGAACAACCCCCCAGACCTTTGCTGTTGCCCTGGATAAGCAGGTTCTGCATAAATCAGTCCTACTTAAAAAGAAGCGGAAAGCAAAACCTTTTCCTTCTTGTAGAGAGCAGGCACCTAGCAAGGTTGTTCCCCTTCCTAAACAACCTTAGGAAGGTTGTTTCTTTCTTTCTAAAATGCTGAAGGGGATTAGATCATATAATGGAGTATTCAGCTGTCAGGTGATTTACAGCAAAGATGCAGTTGAGTTATGGGAGCTGTTAAAATGCCTGTTAAAGTACTAAATGTTTTTAAAAACGCGTATTGTTTGGCTGATAGAATGTAAAGGTCTAATGGAGCTATTACTGTGCTCTGTATAAATACACATTTGGGCAAGGGTTATTTATGTGCGCTCTCACTGGTGTGGGTTGCAGTGACCCAGAGCCATTGCCACCAAAGGGTTGTACGTCACCCCGGGCAAGGCAGGCAGTGGTTTCATCCCTGGTGGATGGTCAGACCAGAAGTCCTTGCTCACCCTGTGGCAGCTCAGCCTCCTCTCGGCAGTGCCAGCGTGATTTGAGGAGTAGCACTGAGGCAGGTCTGTGTCTGTAGGGGATGGTTTTCTCTGAAGGGTTTCAGTGCCTTTACTCGCCAGCTTTGTAGACGGTTTTGGCCAAAAAAGCAGCAGGTCTGTGGTCTCAGACAGCACAGATGCATCTTTCCTCGGCAGTGATGTTTCTCATGTCCTGGACTTGAAATACAGATGGACGTGCCTAAGGCCACGCAAGCCTAAATAAACACTTTCAGTGTTTATACTTCAAAGGGAACAGGGTAGCTATGTGGCCTGTGAACTTTGCTAGTTTTTGATGTGGAATATTATCTTTATTTTTAAGACTCAGTTTCGCCCCTGCTTTTGAACATGTTGCCCAGGAGAAGCGGTGGGAAGTCAGTTGGTTTGCCACAGAGATCTGTGACCGAGTGTCAGACCTCTCCTCCTCCTGGGACCTTTGCACCCCAGCAGAGTCACCATGATCTCCTGGTTACGTGGCACTGTAACCACCAGCAGCAGTAAAAGTCTGAGAAATAAATGTAGGAGACTTCGGCCAAGCACCCATGATGTCCTCTGCTATACAGTGTTTCTGGGTCAGCTGTAGCCATCTGGTGAGGGTGCCCTCATATAATACATCTGAGTTCGGGTGCTGCTAGGTTTGGTGATCAGCAGATGTCCACCCTGGTCCACCTTCTCTGCACTGACAGCCCATGGCTGATACAGAGGAAAAAGTTCACACCAGCTTCTCATCCGATGTATGAAAAAGTAACTCTTCTGGCTTTCTGGACTGTTGTGTACCTACAAAGGGTTGCAGCGTTGCACTGTGTAAATTTGTGGTGGTGTACAGTAAATATTATGCTTTAGCGGTCGCAGGTCTGACATTTCTGTTGAGTTATGTACCATAATGTTTGAACACCATGGGTTGAATTTTGATCTTAAGTACGTGGGTGCAATTTAGTGCACGCTTGAAGAAAATTGGCCACTAAACTTGCAGGAGCGTGTGCACAGTCAGTGATTGTTCGAGGCATCTGGTGATGCCCCAAAAGCTATGAAATTAATTTTCAGGTACAATAAACAATATTTCAGCCCTGACTGGCTTGGCGGAAGCTTCATCTTCCAGTGCTAGATATTGAAATGGGTTGCAGGATTGCATTTAAGAAGGGATTTGTTCTGCCTGTTTCTTCAGTGCAAGGGAAGCTCACCAAGTTGTGCCCAAGCAGTGGTGATCCAGCAGCATGCTGCTTCGCCTGAGTGATGCCTCAAATCCTACGCTGCAGCTGGAGGCTCGGAGTCGTCATTAACTGTCTTACAAGTTCTTCATCATGTAGATCAGAGATAATTTTTTCTTCCTGTTTGCCTTTGTACAAGCTGGATGTGGCCCTGTGTAAATGCATTTATCACCAGCTCTTTTGGGTAGGGGAACTCTGCACAGTTTTTTCCTCTGCACGTGCAGGGTGTTGTCCAAAAAAAAGATGCATGGCCGGGTGTGCAGCAAGTCAGTTTTCACACGCTCAGGGTGGCATCGCTTATTTATTTCAGGTTTATGCAAAGCTGGGTGCTAGGTGCTATTCTGCAAAGCAAGCCCACCAAACGGGACCTCCCATGATGTATTTGTACACAAAGACTATATCGTTAGTAACTTTCCATGTCCATCCTCTTTGTAATGATCAGGTAGTAATTTACATATAATTACAATAGGGTTACACAGCTTTTTCTGCTATCGTGCGTGCTCAGGGGAGGGGTCTTCACCTTTTTGACCTAGGGATGGATTTTTACTATTATAATAATGCGGGTAGATCAGTTAAGGACACATGGACCTTGAGTCTTCTTGCCAAGTCGGCAGTGCGCACAGAACATCCTCGAAGTATCTTTATTAAGTGTCTCTTCAAGGCCTAATTGTTCCAGAATGTTGTTGCTCCAGGAATGGCTAACGACATTTGTGACTACAGCCTAAACTGGTAACGTGTACAAAGTACATTCTGCACAGAACAATCAGACCGTCCTACATTCCAGGGTTATCCTTCAGCAGGGGCTCTGCAGGGGGTTGCAGGGAGCCAGGATGTTCCTCTTTTGGAAGGAGAGCAAGCCTGTGGCTAGTTTAGTACCTGACCCATGGAAATGGCACAGAGAGGTCATCTTTTCAGTTCTGTTTAGATCTGGCCTTAAAAAACGTAGCGAGTTTTGGCTTGGATCCCTTTCCTGGGAGGGGGATGCTGGCTGGTAGCAAGTGCCAGGAAGCTCAGGAGGGGTGTGTGGCTGCCCCTTCGGTGTTTTAATTACAGTGCAAGGGTGGCCAGTGACTGGGAGCTGCTCAGTGCAGGGAAACCTCGGCAGAGGTGGCAGCAGAAGGTGGCCGCTGTGGGACACATGGTCTGGGGTGAGCTGCCATGGGAGTCCAGCAGCGACAGCCTTAAGGACGTGTTGGCAGAAGGTGCTGGACCCTTCGGACAGGGTCGTCAAGGCTGTACCCACAGCAGCTAGTCTGCTCTCTGCGCCTCTATTTTTAGCATATTGGCACACTTGCCCCCATATTATATCAAGTCTGCCTTGGAAGAGTGTGAAGTAGAAGCACAGCAGGAGCAAACCCGCTTGATCCACAGCATGAAGCAGCCTGTGGTATTAATCACTCCATGCAATTAGCTCTGTAGGTCTCATTCAAGCCAGGCTCTAGAGAAGAAAAGTCTGTGCCAGAGCCATCCTCGCCCTTCTTGCTTGGCTTTCAGAGACTGGGAAATTATAAGTAATGTATTACACAAATGTAGCTCTCCTTTTTACTCTCCTGTTTATAATTGTCAAAGGTTTGAGCCTTCTGAAATAATAAGGTTAAGTGGCCCTCTCTGACCTTAGGTGAATAGGAAAAAATATAGCTGTGTGAGACTCGGGCCATTACACCTCAACAGTGAAGAATCAGAGCCCTTTGAAAAGCCTGCTAAATTATCCTGCTTAATGCCGGACACTCGCAAGGTGACTTACGGTGCCGAAAAAGCATAAACATCCATAACTGTGACTCTGCTGCAACCCAGAAGTGGCCTTGCCACATGCCTGTGCGGGTTAGTGGCAGTGGTGGCCGGTGATCCTGGCTGCGTGCTGCACAGCTGGGGCCGAGCCGGGTGCCACCGCTGCCCCGACTCCTGCGCAGATCCTGGGCGGCTGAGCTGTGCTCACACCTCTGGTTTGGGTGCATTTAATGTGTTTAATGCAGGAGCCCGGCCAGGCTGCAGTGTGCCCTGCTGTGTGGCAGGTGCCCATCACCTCTCCAGGCAGCGAGGTGCTCTGCCTCTGGGTGCCCCATCTCGGGGGCAGCAGGGCTGGAGGGCTCTCCGCAGCTGTGCCCCTTGGACTTGGTAGGTGCTGCTCCTTTGCTCGACAGTGTAAGGAGGGAAAAGTTTATTTTCATCTGTGTGTTGCTTTTTAGTTGCTGCCTGTCTGACATGATTGAGCAAGAGACGAACAACAGGGTAACTGGCTGACGTGAGGTTTGAGTAAGGACTTGGTAGCCAAGATGTTCTTTTGGTGGAAGGAGAGCGAGCCTGTGGCTCGTTTAGTACCTGATCCAAAGAACCATGGAAATGGCACGGAGAAGTCGTCCTTTCAATTCTGTTTAGATCTGGCCTTAAAAAACAAGGCGAGTTTTGGCTTGGATAGCCATCTGTCTGCTCCAGGTAGGGGCTTGGGAAAAGAAACATCCTTTTGTCCTTGAGTCCAGAGTCTTGGAGAAGAGCAGGCTGCCCCCACTGCCAGGCATGAACAGCCTGTGCACCTCGGAGTAGCAACCATCAATGCCAGAGCTGATTTACGTTAGGTGAGACTGTGGTTCAGGGTATTTCCAATGGGATGCCTTTTCTGTGCACTCTTCTGTTATCTGAATTATCTGCAATTACAGAAATTCCTGCTCGCAGACGTATTTGCTAGAACATTGGGGGAAAGAAGGTTCAGGGCTGGACTGAAATAGACTTGTTGGAGCGGTGCTCTGTCGTAACCGCTCCCCCATGCTAAAGAAAAGCTTCTTCGGCAAGCTCATGAAATAAATTGGCATCGTTACTCAGAAGCCAGATGGAGCAGAAATCCAGATTAAATAGAACAAAGTCAAATTCAAAGGAATTTAGAGTGAAGGCACAGCGCGAGTTAAGGCAACTCCACGTTGCCCTTAAACTGAACAATCATTGTTCCCCCACGTTCCCCCGCCCACCCCGAGTGCTGATCACTCCGGTGGGAGTTTTGGTATTGGGTTCGTTACAGTGGTGTAAATGAACTCCTCCTACAGAACTGAAGATTCAACTCCCAAAGCCAATCAGCAACATAGGGATCTAATTTCCCCTCTGCTGTCTAAATAAAATGCTGCTGCAGATGGAAGGCTCCCTAGAAGCTGCTTCTGGACCGCTTCCACCTTTTTATGAAAGCTCCCCTCAGACATGGTACAGTATGCAGTAACATAACCCATTGAGTGCTGTGATCCCTGGAAAAAATGTTGGGGGTAAACAAGCTTGGAGCTTCAGGGTCGGGAATAATGACAGAAAAGCAAAGTATTAATATTGCAGAGCACAATCTGCTTTGCAGAATACGAGGGGGCTTGAGGGGGGCAGCAGATGGAGGGAGCTGGGTGTGTGTATCCCAAGGAGGTGGCGTTGTGTCTGGTGCTTTGTTAGCGGGGGTTCTAAATACTGAAACAAAAGCACAGAGAAGAAAGAGGTTGAAATTCAAATCTGACAGTTTGCACTTGCTTCTGAGTTTGGCATTAAGCTGGAGCTGATGTCTCTCAGTCCGGGCAGGTGTTTTGGGTGTGTGTGTTGTGTTGCACCTCTGTGCACGGGTGCATGTGCGCTCCTGCAGCCCACCATCAGCGCAGACCCAGCGCCATCCCCATCCCTGGGGCTCATCCCATCGCAGTTCCCAGCACGGAATCCAGCCCGGCGTTAGCACGTAGCAAGGTCAGGACGGCTCAGCAGATGGCACGGCAGGTACCTGCGCAGAGTGCACTTGGTTTCTAAACTTGGCTGAAGGTCTGGTTGGTGCCCTTGGATGCGTGCGGGCAGCCGGCAAGGCTCCTGGGCAGCAGTTCCCTCCCTCGGTGCGTTCTGCCATGTCCAGTCTGCAGGCGCTGGTGTGCAGCAGGACTCCTGCGGGCAGCCTGGCCCTCCAGGTTCATTACGGCTTGCAGATTGTGGCACTTTCTGACCTGAGCAGAGATTCAACTGGACCTCCAACTCATATTCTCTGTCCAGTGAACATGATTAAGTTGTGCCTTGAGTTGGCTCTTCAAGTTGTTGGTGCTGTGTTTTGGTCCATAGGTACCAATGGCTATCTAGGAAGGAATACTATTTTCTTTTAGGATGGTCATGAAGAGCTGCTAGGAGTTGTTTCTTAACATGGAGAGACTGGGAAGTGGGTGTGAAGAAGGGCCTGGCTCAAGGTTCACCCCAAACCAGTAGAATTGTTCCTGGTAGACCTCCTGGATCCTGGAATGGGTCAGTGTTGGGGTGTGTGTGATGGTTTGAGTTGTAACTGCACATTTAAAGCTCAGAATGTGAATCCCTCTTCAGTGATCAAGTTGTTTGAACTGGAGTCACCCTGGTTTTTAGAAGTGGTCTTGGAGATGTTAATTACCCCCCTGCAGTTAGTCCAGGTCTGCTATGGGCCACCGTGCAAGAGGAGGACTTCAGGGTTTTTGAAATGTCTTTCAATGGCACAGAAGGGAGACAAATGGTTGCGGCCGCAGTGCTGCCCTCAGGGCCCGACCTGGTCACTGCGTCTGACAACTCCCAACTGGGCTCTCCATGGAGAAGGTCCTTCTGGTGTCCAGCTTCTGGGCAGTGATGGCTGTGCTCTTCCTTGGTGAAACGATACATAAACATATACACTCTTTAGCTCAGCCCTGGGACTGTTCCCTGGGACTGTTTGCTGTAAACATTGCGTTGTCCCACAATTTACATTAATGAGAATGATTTACATTTATATA
Organism: Falco punctatus; assembly: GCF_963210335.1. NCBI lineage: Eukaryota > Metazoa > Chordata > Aves > Falconiformes > Falconidae > Falco > Falco punctatus. The sequence goes on along the minus strand of NC_137580.1, from coordinate 102,818,163 downwards.
GCTCCTTTCATCCCGAAGGATCTCAGAGTGCCTTGCAGACAAAAATACCCATGGCTTCATCACAGCAGCGCAAGCCGGTTGTGGTCTGATTCCGTCAGGCAGGAAAAACGCACGTGAACATCGCCTTGTTGTCTTGTGCAAGTGGCTTTTTTGGAAAGTTGTTCAAGTATTTCATCCCATGCAGACCTGGACCCCATAACCCAGATCGGGTCTGAAAGACCAGGTATGCGGAGAACTTCGTGGTCGTCTTGTGCTTTATCTGCTCCCGTGGCAGGAGGGACTGAGATGACCTCATGGTGGTTTCCAAGTGTCTCACAGAAGGTCGGGTGACCAAGGAAGGTTGTTCCTAACCAGTGAAGTGCTTCCACTGCCCAGAAGAGAAGTTTCTATTAGTGATCCCTGGCTCTAAGGTGCCCAGTGCATCTCCAGACCCTTAGCAGAGGGAGGCAAGTGCTATCCACAGGGATGAGATGGGGGTGGAACTTGTCCCCTAAAGGGCAGCACCATGTGCAGGGAGAGCTTGGGTCTGTGGAGGTCCCCCCCCACTGTGAGCGTCTCTTTGGGCTCCCTGTTCACCACCGCACGCTGCTGCTCGCTGTGCCGAACGCCACTGTGCACGCGGTCTTCCTCCTCCAGGCTGTTTCCAAAAGAGAGTTTTAAATATTCATTTGCTTATTTTTAAGTGTATATTTTAAATACTACCAACATTTCCAGGGAGCATTTGTAAACGAGGACTCTATTAAAGTTATTTTAGTGCATTAATTCATGAGGCAGCTTCAAAAATTCATGAGGTAAATAGCACTTTCTGCCAGGAGGGATTGGGGCATATTCGCTGCACCTCCCGAGTGGAGCAGACATTTTGTTACGTGGCAGTAACTCTTAAATGGAGTCTCCTGATCTCAGCTGCACTGATTAAGATCCTAAGACAAGCTGCAGAGGTGCTTTATATGTCTTTAAGATGTCCTCGTTTCACCAGCCTTCACTGTGATCTTGCTTCAGTAGGGATTAAGCGACATGCAAAAATATCCTTGCGTGGCCGAGGAAGCAGCGGTCCCTCTGGCTCGGCTCCCCGGGGCTGTCCCGGAGGTCCGTAGGGCTCGTTTTGGCTGCTGGAGCAGGACTGGCACGGCTGCACCCCGGCTTGCAGCCACAGTCCCTCGTAGCGGGGTGATTTTAAACGTGGGCGGCTGCTGACATCCACCAGCCGCTGTGGGCTGGTGCTGGGGCGGCCGAAGGGTGACCTCAGCTTCACTGGGGGACGAGTATTTCTGTTGTCTGGAAGCAGCGGTGGCAGAGGTGGAGCGTGCGGTGCCGGGGACTCCGCTGGTGCTTGTGCCGGTGTGGCTAGAGATCAGCCAGCGGAGTTGGTTTGGGTTTAATGAGTAACTGTACAGCCACCAAAGTGATGTGAGTAGAAAACACATGCGAAAAAAGAGGAGAATGAGGTCCCTCACCTCCAGGATGGGTTAAGCTAAACCAGAACAAGGCGGTTTTGCTCTGCAATGAGCATTATCCACATGTAGAATAATTTATAAACAGCTCTTTGGAATAAATTCATATGTAGACAATTTTCCTTCCTTCTTACCCTGTAATAGGACTTTCGCCTAAACATTAAGCTGCGTGTTTGACCGAAGTAGGGAAGAGCAGAGTGTTTCAGGTTAGATGAAGGGCCAGACGGAACCTCCTCCTGATCCTTCAGGCGGAGCGACGTGCGTTCATGCCGGCTCCTGTCCCCGCTGTCTGCCTCGCTCTTGACGCCGAGCAAGTTGTGAGCGTGCTGCTGCTCCTGGTTGTGCGATATGTTTCAGGCTGGATGGACAAGCCCTGTTCATTCTGTTTTCCACAAAAGTTGCTTTTCTGAGCGCTTGATGCAGGTCTTGAAAAGAGAAGGGAAAAACCAAAAGCTCTCCCGACCCTCTTGGAGTTATTTTTTTCCAGGTAACTCCTGACCTTGAACGCTATTCAGTGTTTTTCCATCAATACCAGTGGGGCTCAGTCTTGTGTAAGATTCAGGAGTACTCCCCCCACTGAACCTTGCGGTTATTGTCCATTAATGAAAAATCAGAAATTTCTAAAAGGAGGAGGATGGCTTTCATTCTTCCACAGCCGGTGGGATCTGTGCAGCTTTACAGTTTGCAGACAGCTATAAAGGATAATGGAAAGCACGTTAAAATCCTGTCTCTGTAGCACAGCGCTAATTGCTGTTGATTTGCTGCTTGATGTTGTGGAAGATGCTAGGCCAGGGCTCTCAAATGTGTCCGCTAATGAGTACCCAGTCTCCACTAAAGTGCGGACTCGGCGCACGCTGTGCTGTTTGTGTTGTCACGCTGTCAATAAACCTCCCATTAGAGATGGTCCCTTCCCTCCGCACTTACAATCTCTAACAGCCCCAGTGCACGCGGCAGAGGCAGTGTATGGCTGTATTTCCTTTGCAGAAATGTGAAGAAGGAGGCAGCTTCCTTAAGACCTTCCAGTAAGCCCGTAACACATCTGAGAAATTACTTTCTAACCTCCTAAGTCTTTCTTTAATCTAATACTACCCTTTCTGTTGTGGTAAAGCCTAACTTCTTGACTCGCTGGGCATCCTTGTGCAGTGCATGTGCATAACCCGGGAGATGGAGAGCCCCGATTTCACCGCAGCGTTGACTCAAGGGGTTATGCTGTTAGGACCTGCCCGAGGGACACTTATGGTGGCACCAGGTACAATGCAAGGCTCTTGGCTGCCCAGCTCAGAAGCTGTGCTTGCAAAAATTATCTTGTGCAGCAGAGAGAATTCAGGAGCATCTGCATTGCATAGGAAAGTCAGCTGGGGTCTCACCTAAAAAATGGATGTGTTCGGTTCAGAGGGCGTATTTTGAGGAATGTGAGAATTGCCTTTCCTGTAGTGTGTTTTCTGGGTTTGTTAAACCCTCTGAAGTTAGAGGAGCAGGAGAGGTACTGAATTACTTGGTCCATTGAGCTGATGTGCTGTGAAGACTCGCTTGTATTTATAACATGCTACAACTTCATCAAAGGTGCAGAGCCCAGCACGGCGTTCAAGAGGGAACGTTGCAGGTATTCGGTTCCACGTCACCACCAGGGATGCAGGAGAAAGAAGAAAACTGTGATACTCTTTATGCATCAACAAAGGAGTCTTACTATCTGGAGGGGCCTTGTGGTGATCTCCAGAGCTGAGGTGCCTCCTGTTTAGTCTTCCCATAACGTCTCGCCTATTGAGCCATTTGTCGTGGCAACTGGCTGGTGAGAATCCACCACTTCCCAGGTCAGGAGGAAAGCCCGCACAAAAGGCACTGGCTGTAGAGCTTCAGTAGTTCAGATGATTACAGACTGCAGCGGATTACTTGGCTACTTTGTGTGTGTCAGTAGATCTGTCTCTACAGAAAATATGCTGCAGTATTTTAGATCAGTTTTTTTCTGGTTTGGGGGGCCCCTTTGTGTTTTGTTTCTTAAAAAGGGGGTGGAGTGCTACCTATAATAAATAGAGAAGTGTAACCAACAGTTTTATTATCCTCCTGGTGCTGGCCTCTTCTGCCTTTACAAATGCTCTGAAGCCACAACTCTGCATAAGAAAAATGGATTTGTCACTGAATTTTCATGCTTCATCCTCGCAGAAATGTAAATGTTGTCCTGGGCTTTAGTACTGTGCCTTCAAGCTTGGATTTAATGCTGATCATTATACTTTTAGAGCAGGTTACATAGAAAAATAGAGGCACGGAGCAGATCCAAAAGCCAGCAGTCTTGCTTTCACTCCCATTTTGTTCTGGTGAGGATGCTGAATATTTATTAAGAAAATCCCACAATCCCACTTTTTAAAAGGAAGAAAAAATAATGACCTCTGTATTTTAGAAAGGAACAGCTGTAAACTGCAGCTGTTGAGCTTAATTGTGTCGCTTCCAGGCCAGTGCTGGAGGAAGAGGGAGCTGTGCCCGCAGAGGAGGGCTTGCGTGCCCTTGCAGCACCCCGCGCCGCGTCTGCGCTGCGTGGGGGTGGGTTTGGTGCTCCTCAGTGGAAGGAGCATCCAGCTTGTTTGGGAAGTAAAAGCATTGCTGGTGGTACCTGTGCTCAGCTGAATAACAGGGGATGGGTCGCTGGTGCAGGTGGGTTCAGCTGGATGTTGTGTGACTTGCAGTGATTCTTCTTTGCCCTGTGAGATCCATGCTGATGCTTGTTCTCACCGCAATGTCTTTGCGTGCTTTGGAGAGGGGTGTTAGCAGTGGGAGTTGCTGTGCATCTTTTGGTTCCTTCTGCATTCTTCTGCTACCATGGCGGGAGTCTCCAGATGGCTCCTTTTGCAGTTTCCCAAGCTATTTTTATTTATGTGTTAGCACAATTCTGTTTGTTTGTTTGTTTTTTGTGTTTGGTGTTTTTTTTTTTTTTTTCTTTTTAAAAAGGAGGTTGCACTAATGTTGGGATGTGTTTTATGTTTCAGTTGTTGCAAGTAGCAGAAGAGTTTATTTGTTGTTTTGACCAAAGCAAATTTGACCCTACAATCAAAGCATTGCTGCTTTGGGCTGACCTTTCTGAAAGGTTTTTCTTTTTGAACACCTTTGGGAATTATCTTTATCATGCAAAAAGGATAGTTGGCCCCAAAAAACCCCCAGTGTGACATCTGAGTGGTGATTTCCCATGCCATGAGCTTCCAGCTTACAAGTCTTCACAACACTGACTGCTCGGTAGCAAGGTGATGTGACATTACATCTGCTGCACCAAGGGTGTTTGGTTTAGGATGCAAGATCAGAAAATGTGTGTTACATGCCTTACTTCTGCCGCTGTTGCGTGCTCAACGCTGCCTCCCAGCACTGAATTCCAAGAGGGGAAGAGCAGAGAGGCCGAGAACCACCCTGCTCGTGCGTGGTCCCCTTGGGTAATTCAGCCCTGGGTGGCAGAGCCAGCTCCAAGCCTCTGCGGTTGGGTCCCATTTTCTTTTCATCTTGGCCCAAGTGAGCAAAAAATCAAGTGGAACGGCAAATAAATGCAATGTATTAATTGCATTTCGGTCTGCTCAGTCTCTCCTAAATTCTAGATACAATGTCCTTTCTTCTTGCTTTGCCTTGCTTCCCGGCAACTGCATGTTTTAGAAATCGGTGTTCCTGGCACATTTTCAAGCTATCTTTCAGAATAAACACCTTTCTCAAGAGGTGAAGGCAACCCGAGGCACTGTTTGCATGAAGTGTCGTTAGCCAAATGGCACCAGAGACAAAGGTGATTAATATACACACTTAGAGCTTTGCAGTGAAACTTAATGGCATGATCTTGAAGCAAATGATGTACAACCTTTGGAGACCCAGCTGAAACCCAGCCACAAGCCTTTGTGCATTTTGCTGTGGATTTCTAGGGTTGTTTTCAACAGTCAAATGAGTATGAACTGAGACACTGACAGACTGAGCTGAAGGGAGAGTGACACAGGCACTAAATCATCGCTGTCTTTGGGAAACCTGGGTCATCCTGGTCAGTTGAACTCATTTGAAAGATAACGTAAGGGAGATTCATACTGCATAGGACCTGTATGTCTGGAAAAGTTTTGAGAAGCCTTAATATCGACCGCATAGCAGCTATGGAATGGATGCGTGTCATAGCTTTTGTGGTACTGTTACTTAAAAAGGTGGGGGAAGATGGCGTGGCTGGAGCTGGAGCACAAGCACTGCTGCCTCACCGGGCACAGCTCGCCTGTCCCAGCTTTCCCCAGGTCTCACTCCTGTCCCAGCTTTCCCCGGGTCTCACTCCTGTCCCAGCTTTCCCCGGGTCTCACAGTGACAGGGCAGCATCCTGTGGGACCTGTGTTGCCCCCCATGCCTCATACCACGGGGGTGCTGCCTGCTGCCCCATTTCAGCTGCCCAGAGAGGTTTTGCCCGGGTGTTTCAGTTCTGATTTTCCCTCCCATTATTTTTCTCTGTTTCCACGCAGCGTCGGCTGCCACCTGGGAATCAGCGTAGTCAGACACCATGTGCCTCTGCTGGGGCTGTTGCCCTGCTCCGGTGAGGGCACTCCACGCGGCTCTCCATGGCTCTTGCTGCTCTGGAGTTTGCGGGACTCATCAACCAACAAGGAGTACTTTGAATCGTTGGAGGAGGGTTTGCCGTGGGGGGTACCTTGGTGGTTCAGCTCATAACGCTCCCTCCTCAGGCCAGTTCACTGTTTCTTCTGGCAGGTGGGCTGCCCTCATCTCCCAGCTGTTGTCGGGGCGTGAGCAGAGTCGTCCCCTTGTTCCAGGTAGGAGCCATGGTGTGAAGAGTGGTAGCATCCCTTCTTCAGATGCTTTAGGGCTAGGAATTGTATTTCCTTTGAGGACTGTTCAACTTCAGGCTTTTTGCTTGCATGTGCTGGGGAGCGCTGCCTTTCTCCAGGGTCTCCTGAACCCACCCCTTGCAAATGGGGGGGGGCTATGTTTGCACCCCTGGAGTAATCACTTCCAGGAGTACTGGTGTCCTTCCCAGGCAAAGCAAACTGTGGGAATGGAAAAGCAGGCATTTGTAGTATCGGGGGCTGCAAGCTGTTTTGCGGGTCTTCTGGTTCGTACAGCACCTGGAGCACAGCCAGGATGGCAGCAGCCAGAGGGAGGTCACTTTGTTTCGGGCTCGTTAACCCATCGCCACCCCCATTTGCCCTTTTTGCAGGCTGTACGGGACCGGTGCAGGCAGTTGGGTGTGTTATGGACCCGAGGTGGTGTGGGGGTGCCCCTGGCATCTCCTCCCAGCACCGCAGGTGCCAGGTGCTCCCTCCTGCCCGGCTGCTCTGGTCCTGGAGCCAGCACGGAGCTGGCATCAGGGGGAAGCTCCATGGGAACAGCGTGGTGGCCTCGTCCCAGCTGCTGGCCACGTGCCTTGGTCAGTCCCTTGCGTGGGGCGTGTGTGCTGGATCCTCCTTTTGGAGGGGACGAGGCAGCGGTGGGAGCAGCTCCTCCTGCTCAGGGGTGGCAGAGCACACGTCCCCATCCCAGTGCTCAGGATCCCGGGTGGCAGCCCTTGCTGGTGTGGTGTAGGAACTGAGCTCCTGGCCCTTTTTGGTGGTGGCAGTCCTGCTGCCCGTCGCCCTGCGTCTTCCCCCATTACATCCTGACGGTGCCGGGCAGTTCTGGGACCCCCTCCAGACAGCCCATCACTGTGCCCCAACGCTCTCCCTTTGTTTTCCAAATATTCCTGCTTTTCGTACTGCTAATATGGTTCCCAACCACGTCTAACCTAAGCGCTGCCGCAGGGAGCCCTTTGAGATCCGCATTATTTCTGTGATGGCAGCTCTGCAAATGCCTTTAAACCTGCATCTGGGAAGCTGCATTTCGTTGCAGTGCCCCGTGTCAGGCCAGGGCTGCTGCCGAGGAGGCGGTGGGAGGTGATGCTTCAGGATCACAAAGGCATTTTGCTCTGACATGTGTCTGTGCAGCCAGAAGTGAGCGAGGAATCTGGGAAAGCCGGGTGAAGGCCTTCAGGTTAAAAAATCCCAAAGCCAAACTGTTCAGTGACTTGACTTGATGGGGCAGGCGGCACTTAAAATAGAAAACACTTATCTTTGTTTCCTTTTAAAATGTGTCCTGTATCCTTGGGAGGCTTCTTACCAGCCTTTGGATCAGTGCCCTGCATATTCAAAGCGCTCTTACTTTCAGCAAAGGACTACAATTTGCAGCTTGTTTGGAGTGTTTTTTACTGCATGATGCAGGATTGTGCTCCTTGCTCAGGCTCGGCGGCCTTCAGGGCCTCCCCGGGTACACCGGCAAAACGAGCTCCTCAAGTGGCCCCCCTGGCCAGGCTGGCATTTAGGGGACGTTGGGAGAGGGCTACATCCTGGCAGGAGCAGGTTGGTGCTGGGGCATGGCTGGACTGGTGCCAAAGCACCCGGTGCTGGGGTCCCCAGCTGCCCTGTTGCTGTGAGCCCCACGCCGCACTCGCGCTCCTCTGGGTGCCCTGGCTAACCACCATGGGAGCCGTGTTGTAATTAAGCATCCGATTAGGAATGAGCCCTTCCCGTCAGCTCCCTCTCCACCAGCGTATTCTCTCTTGCTGTCTCTTTTTCTAGTAGAAAGCTTTTCCTACAAGTGGTACTTGTGTAACTTGGCAAGGATGTTTTGATGGGCTGGCCGCATTGTTCATTGAATTACTGTCTGGCTGGAAAGCCAAGGGCTGCAATCTTCTGTGCATTATTATTCTTGGGATTCAGCCTCTTAGAAATGCAAAGTGGGACAGTTTGCTGCTAGAAACGTTTCCCAACAGTTCAGAGCCTGGCAAGAGATGGAGGGATCTCTTGGGCTTCAGTAACCTTCACGTTTTCACATGCTTTGACATGCATTTTGAGCAAGTCCTTTTATTTATTTCAATAGTTCTGTCAAACAATCCTCCTCCCTTGTATTAGCTATGGCTTCACTGCCCTAAAATAACCCAGCAGGGTTAGGAATATTTGCCACGGGAATCTTGTAAATGGCTTACACATAATTATGTTCTTATTCCAAGGCAATGGAGATATAACTCTTCAAAATGGATAAAAATCTTGAAATGAACATCTGGACATACAAATTAAATTGCTCTTAGTGTAAGGACAGTACAGTGCTTTATTCTCGCTGGCAGGCTTCAGCACACTTGCAGACTCGACACTAATCCACAGGATCAGAGCCATCTTGTAAACTTAATGTCTCTAAATGTTTTCACATATTTTTATTGCAAATCTATCCTTTCAGGACATTAGAGATCAAACCGAGCCTTGGTAAGGCACACATAACCCCTCTGCATTGACTGAGAGCTTTATATACTTAGATCGAGATAGCATTGGGTCTCAGGAGCAAATCACTCTTCTGACAACAAACCCTCACCTACCCTACCCGAGCTGTGGCCCTCGCCATCAGTGAAATTATAGATTAGTTTATTGATTATTTTCCCTTTTTTCCCCTCACTTACTCTCTAACTGTCATGGAAATTCAAGACGTTTCATATTTTCCTATTGACAAGAGCAACAACTAAATCAGATTACACAATTCCCCTAATTCCCAAAAGTAATTTCCAAATTGTTCTTAGGTACTTTGCCTGTCTGTTGCTTGCTGTTCGAGAGCATGCTGAGATACTTGCAGCTTGTCATGGTTTAAATCTTAATTAGTTCATGGGAGTGCATCCTTTTGAAATGCTATACTTGAACTTTCTCTAGGCTAGTCTTTTTCTTCCGGAAGGAATTAAAATACTCGGTATTGTAATTAAGCACTTCTGCTCATTTACGTTAGAACTTTTTGAAGAGTATTTAAAGAAAGCCATGTCAACGTACTAATGTTACAGGGGGACAGAATGTCCTTTGTCCTCATACTTATGTTGGAATTATTTAGGTGCGCCAAGATTTCACATTAAGTTAGTAAAGTGTCTGAAGAACCTCGCCAGAAGAGAGCAGTGCAGGATGTGCAGTACACGCAGGAGCCGGGGCCATGGGGAATGGCTAGCTTTCGTGGCGGGACGAGCAGCAAATCTTAGATCCGCTCTTCACCTCACCAAGCAGGGTGAGCACACGCTGCCTGTGGCCGTCCTCCTCCTCTGTCTGTCGGTGCCTGTCCTGCTGCCGGAGGGCAGGAGCCCTGCGCTGCGGGGTGCGGTGGCAGCGGTGCTGGCGGTGAAGCCGTGCCAGCTGCTGGCAGCATTGGTCCTTCCTCCTGTATTTGAAGAGCGTGAGATTTGATGCAGCTCCTCTGCTGCTTCTAGGCAGGCTGGGTGAGCTTGAACTGGCTGAACAAATAATTCTTAATATAGATGCAGAAAGCTGATCATTTTGGGCACTTTTTATTTAAAGGGAAAAAGACCAGGGCACCAGTAAATACAAAACATATCACTCTACCGAGCCAGTAACATCAGCGCTTCAGTCAAGTTTCCAGGGAGAGATTTATGACTAGTGAGATGATGCTTGTATAAAACTTGTTTGGCTGTGATTTTCGAAGCCTGCAGCATGGCGGAATTGCTGGAGTGGATGATTGTGTGTGCTGAATGCCGAGGAACTTGTCAGGAGGTGAGGCTGGAGAGAGGAGAGGGGGGCACGTAGCACAGGCTCTGCTGAGGGATTTGAGGTTGCATTGGCTCTAGAAAACCTGCCGGGTGGTGAATGCCCCACGACTGAACGTGACAAAGACGTGCATCAGACAAAGGGGATGGGTACGGTGTCTGTCAGGGTCATAGTGATGCCTTGTCCATGTTAAACACCCTCATAAATGCAAAGAATAAAACCCATAAATCCTGTTGATCTGTTCGATAGTTACATTTTATATGACTGGACACTTGAAAATAAAAAAAGGATTTGTTCTCCCATGCTCTGCTTTGCACTGCGGCTGCTGTCCGGCCTCCATCAGGATAAATGATCACGACGAAGACAGCCTTCCCTAAAAGGTGTGAAGGAGTGCTTAGGTGAGCACCGGGACACTCCATCCAGTGAAGACTAGTCCCTCGGCCGTTGTTGCTGTGCAGTGCGCTCTTGGGTTAGATTTCTGCAGAAACACACATGATGACTGGTCCCCTCGTTACTCCCAAAGGGACTGGTCTCTTTATTTCCATACCCTCTGATGTATTTCAGTGACTGAGGTACAGTAAAGTGCGTGTGTACACCCTCAGAAGCGAAGAGGTGTCTTGCTTTAAAACGCTATCTGCTGGATCTGCCGATATTTTCAGCGCTTGGGTGGAAACATGGCTGTTTTAAATAAAAATTGAGCTTAATGTGCTTTTAAATTGGAGGCAAGTGCACTAGCTATGCAATTAACTGCAAATATTGAGTTCGAGAAAGGGCAATGCAAGTACTTCCAAAATAATCAGAAGTGTTTTTAAATGGATGGCTAATGGAGAACAGACACTGCAGTGTGAGCTGCCTGTGTTCCCTAACAAAGCATTCTTTACCCAGGCTCTGCATAAGCTTCTTTTCAGCGTGTACATTAGAGCAGGAGTCTGGCAGGCTGTCTCGTCATGTGTCTTGTCCTGTAGAGCCACTTATTGGATTTCATCTGCTTACCCTTGTGTGATCATCAGGGCAGTGCTTAAAGGCAGCTCTTGTATGGAAACAAATGCAGCAGATTATGCAGCCGTAGTCTCTTGGTGGAAGAGAGGAGGGGAGAGATGGGGAAGGGAGGAAGCCTCCATTCCTGACCTTTAACTCAGCAGTAAACATAAATCTCCTCTAATGCTCTGCATTGTCTGAAAATAAGTCATGGAAAGGTTATGCTCCTCGAAGGAGAGTGTTTGTTGCCATCAACGTTGTGTCCAAAATTAAAAATAAAGACCTGAAAACACCACCATCAGTTTGCTTTAACTATGGGAGCTACCTGCTCAGAAAATTGCCCCCTGGAAGTGGCTAGAATGGCTTGTAGGTGATGTTAAGTCCTTCGTTCCCTTTCTTTCTTTTAGGGTCACGTAATGTTTGAGCCTGGGGAGGCCTGCTCCATTTCCCTGCTCTCCAGGGCATGATGTGCATGTCCCGCGTCGCAGTTCCCTGCAGTGCCTGCCTTCCCTTGGGAGGGTTCGCTCTGCGGGTTGCTGTGTTTGGCTCCACATTAGAGTGGAGATGTTTTGAACAAGACCAGGCTCTCTGTGGAGTTCAGACTACCTTGTTCAAATTCAGAGATCCTACAAAGTTCAGGGAACCGTAACGCCACGTTAGCCGAAACGGCATGATCTCTTTGGTTTGGTTTTTCCTCCCCCTTTTTGGATTTGTATGTGGTTGGTGTCAAAACCTTTCAGTGGCAGTTGAGGACCTCAACACTTGTGGAAAGACCAGCTGGCTCCTTTCTGAATCTGTTGGCCATACTGGCACCTGTGCACTTTGTCTTGAGAGGTTAGATAATTTTTTTAAAGGCTGTGCAGGGAGCGAGTGGTAGAGCCAGAAATGAATCTTGCGGTCACCTGTGGTCCCATTACACTTCTACGCTGGCATCTGCTGTTTGTTCCCGTTTGGATTGCAACCACACACGGATTATATGGCTGGTGCAGAGCCAGGGTGAGAGGGTCGGCTTGCATTTGGGGTCTCCAGTCGGTTCTTCTGATCCACCAAAATTTGTATGATTTTCCAAAGGTGATGAGGTTGGTTTCTCTGGGTTGAGTCTGTCTTGAAGCAGAAAGATGGTGTCAGTGTATCTGGTATGGCTCAACTGGGGTAGTTTCAGTCCTGACCTTCCTGATTTGCCCTTCAACATATAGAACCTCAAAGAGCATCTCCAGCCCCATGGTACCTCCCCTGCCCTGATGTCTAAGAGACGTTTGCACACTCGCAGATAGAACCTTCTCTGCAGATGTTGACGAGTGGTGGGTGCAGCAGCCTGGCTTGTGTTGGTGGCGCAGTGTGGTACGTACTTTCAGGATTAATCTAATCATCGTTACCAGTATCAGTGAGGAAGAAGCTGCAGTGTAGTCTGGAGATCTGTGAGGCTGGGGGTAACTGATACCCCGCAGCATGACAGTTCCGCTCCTTCGTAGCGGTGCTGGGGTGTTGGAGAGGAAACTCACCCTTCCCTAGGGAAGCGGCAGCCATGATGGTGATTGGGTGGAATCCAGCTAAAGGAAACTGCCACATAAATTGATGATCATGAAGTGACAGAGTTGGAGGAGCCAGGGAAGAGTTCGAGCTAGAGCTGCAGGAAGCAAATGCAGTCATTTTGGCATGCTCATACAGGCAAGTCAACTAGAAATACATTTGTGTTCAGCAGGTACCTGAACAGTGATGAGCATGGGTGGTGGCTGGGCAGAGAAGGCTATAGTCTGATGGCGTGACATCCATGAAGGATGGAGCAAAGGGGTTCAGGAATTAGCCTGCATCTGGAGGGTGCGTCAGTACCATTCATTCAGCATGTGCCCTGCTCGAGCAGAATTCCTCAGGGGAGAAAGCAGTGTAAATTAAAAAGAGAAGTGATGATCGTTCAGAAAAAAAATAGGTGATGGATTGAGAAGCTGTTGTAGAAGAAGGAGCTAGCTAGATGAGATCTGAATATGAAATGTAAATGAAGCTTGGAGGCAATTAAGTGGACATTTCTTATGCCAGGTGTAGAAGGCTGTGCTGATCAGGGGGGAGGAAAAGCAGCACAGCGCACGAGTTTCCCTGTTGATCTTGTAGGCAGAAAATGGGGGCAGCCTGTTCACTGGGGGGCTTGACTGACTGAATCAGTTTCTTCAGATGCAAACCTTGGCCATGGGAGTGTTAAGTCATGCAAAGGGAATCTGCGTTCCCACTGCCCCCCTGCAAAGAAATTAGTAATTCCTTGTGACATGTCATGGCAAAATGATGTTGTAAGATGTAGTGTGGAGGTGGGGAAAGAGGAAATGAGTGAGATGTTTTTAATTCTGGATAATTTGTTTGGTGTGTAGCTGTGAATTAGACACATAAGGAGTCAAAGCTAATGGATGAAGAGTGTATTGAAAAAGACAGAGTAACGTTACCAAGAGAAGAACAGAATTGCTCTCACCAGGCAACATACTTACGCAGAAGAGAGCACTGTCATCTGTTTTTATGACAAAATAGAGGTTAGCCTTTTTTTTTTCTTTATTTTCCTCCCTTAAGCTGACCCTGAGTTATGCAAGATAGGTGTTAGGATTGTGAGGTGTTTTCACAGTGAACACATTTTTCCTGAAAATTGCAGTGTTGCAAAGAAGAAAAATTCCAATGGTAACATAATGAGGGTTTCTTGCATGAGAATGCACGTTGGATTTGCATTTCTTAAATGTTTGGGATTGAAAGAGCAGTTCTGCTTGCAGGGTGAGGGCTTGGATGACATTAGTCTTACCTTTATAGACGGCCACAAATTGTCCTTGGGCAAATAAATACTTGGAAATTTGCTCAGAGTATCAAACAGCAGATTTTATTTTTAAGCTTGGGGCAAGGAGTCAAATTATAGATCTCCTTAGCGCAATTCTGAAGCTACGTCGCTCCTTGCACACTGGAAGAAGTATCCTGAATTCCCAAGAACTTTCCCTCTGAGTGACAAGGGTTAGGTCTTGGCTCGTGTAGGCTGTTGATAGTTCTACTTCTCTGAGGCATAATCCAGATCCCAAAGAAAGCTCCTGTTAATCCATTCTGCACGTGAAGGGAACGCCAAAGAATACATTACAGCTATGGCCCTGCTTCAAATCCTGCTGTATCTGTAAGTGACTTCCGTGGCGTGTGCAACAGGCATGGAGAACTCCAAAAAAAGCCTGGCATGTGGCGGTGTAAACTGGCAGAGACCTGGAGCAGTGTTGTTCTCCCTTTTGTTTTTTATTTCAAGGAAATGCTTTTTCCAAAGAGCAAAGGCTTTAATCATTAAAGCTTGTGAGGGAGTTGTCTCTTTAATCTCCTGCACTTTGGTTTTGGCTTCCTTCAAAAAATCTTTGCAGTACTAGTGTCATCGGTGCCTGTATGCTCAGATCAGCCCTTTCATAGGAAAATGAAAGCCTCGTTTCCTCATTTTAAAAAAAAAAGAGATAGAAAGAAAAAAGGCAGAAAAAATTATTGTACCACCACGTTTTAAACGTACTAAGCCTGGCTTGTATCCCTGAGATGAAAAGGGAATTGAATATTGTATTTGCTGGATGTGGATCTATCAGCCAAATATCGAGGCAGAGGCGCAGGGTTCCCTGCTCAAGGCTCCAGCCGGCTGCACGCTTACACTGGGGCTCCATCCTGCTGCTTTTGACATCGGTGCTGATGCTTGGATTTCCACAGTGCAAACCTGCAAGAATCCAATGTTCAGCAGAAGCGAGGGCTCCGCTCTCCTGTTAGAGTGGTCCAGGTTTTTGGGAAACACTGCTTGTCCGATCGAGCACTTGGGTGTGTGCCCAGAAAGATGCACTGTGCCCTCCCGGGCTGGCCGGGAATCGCAGGGACGGGCAGCTCGGCTGTTCACACCAAACGTCCTTTTGGCTTTGGTTGTTGCTGGAGTATTTGGAGCTCTGCTGGCTACACAGAAGACGTAATTTGTCTCCATGCTGAAAGTGTGAAATACAAATTGAAGTCCAAATAAGTTTTAAAACTGAAAAACACCTTCCGTTTTCAACAAGACATTTTATGCATCACTAAATTTCTTTTCCTCCCAATTCTTTTGTTCTCCACTTTGAAAATACTCATGAAACATGCTTGATAATTAACAAGATGGTAGCAGGTTTGGAGGGGAAAAAAAAGTGTGTTAATTCATTTTAAGGCAGTTTTAAAAAATAATTCCAGTGTCTTCCCAGTTTGATTGTTGGGATTTTACCTTCTTTAATTGCATGAAAAGCCCAATACTGTTCTGTGATGATACTAAATTGTGTAATGTGTAAGGTCACAAGGTTCAAGGAAACACACGTTCCTAGAGAAGACAGAAGTGTTTATCTAGTCAAGTGAGTCATTTTCCTAGAGAAACAAGTTTTTTTAACAACTGTAGAAAATTAATTTTCAGTAGGGGATGGCGTACCTTTAATCTCAGCTTCCTTGTTCAGCGTTACGAAAATCTTCACTAGAAAGTGACTGGTATCTGTCTGCCTCAAGATGTTAAAATTTCGGATGAACACCGGGTTTCTGAGTGTTTTTCTGAACGCCACCAGCATGGAAAATCCATCAGTGGCTCAGATTCAGTGGTGAGCAGTCGGGGCAGTGTCTTGCTTGAAAGCAGCGAGCTTTCATGTGTTTATGTTTTTGGGGATTTTTTTCTGGCAATGTTTTTATTGCCTGTGATCGGGGAGCCCTGGAGGATGTCGGAAAGGTGAGTTGCCAATTCAGCTGCATTTCTTCCCAGATCTCTGGGAAGCTGATTTGTTTAGATCTTGAATTAGAAGAGAGTCCTGCCATTTCAGGTTTTTTAGACAATTAAGTTTGTCGCTACATATTTTTGTTTGAAAGCAACAACAAAAAAATCTGAATAATGGTTTGGGTTTTTTTTCTCCCCCCCCCCCCCCCCCCGAAACCAATTAAAGCTGGTTGATAAGAACCAGCTCTCCCAAGACTGGGGTGGGTGATGAGGCTGTGCTGTGCGTGCAGTTGCTTGATACCGTTTATTTTTGCTTTACTTTGCAAAATTGCCGATCTGCAGCAGTGCCCAGCTCTTAGTTGCATAGTGGTGGTTCACCAGAGGACCTCAAACCAGTGGCAGAATGCTTGTATGACACCCCCAAAGCCAGCAGAGGTTAGCTGGAACCGGTCGTTATCCCAGGGTTACAGGTGGAGGGTAGTATAGGCTCTATGGAGATGGAGTTGAAAAGCCGCAAAATAATTTCATTTGTTTGGGGAATCTTCTAGTTTGGGTGGGTTGTGAGCTGAGTTGGAAAAATAGAAAGTGGGAAGTTGTCCTGCAGTGGGACTGACCCGCGTAAGGGATGTGCTTGCCTTGGGCTGCAGAATTAAACCCCTTTCTTTTGCTGAGCTGCATTACACACCGTTCAGCTGGCTGATTAAATGCAACCATACCCAATGAAAATGGGATTTGATGTTCTCTTAAGCAAAATTCATGTATAAAGAAAGGAATTATTAAGCCAGAAATTAAATTCCACTTACTCGGCGCTTTCCAGGCATGCCTCAAGCTGTTCTGCTGGTTAATATATGCTGCTGCACATTGCTAGCTTTTGCTTTAGCCTCTTGCTAAGTTGCCTCCTGGTCTGCCTTTTAATTTTTTGCCTGCTGGAACTCCTGTCCTTGTTTGACAAGTCCGTGCAGCCAACACAAACAGAGGATGATTCATTCACAAAGTATCCCTGAGCGAGGAGCTGGACTGTAACTCTGCTTTTACACACGTTTAACTGACCTGATGGGAAAGAAGTAGCTGTCGCTCCTTGGGATGTGGCTGGAGAGCGGTCACATCTCACTTCGGGGTGAAGTTTGCTCCCATCTTGCTCTGTGTTTGGTTTCAGGTGGGGAAGGGTCACCCGAGAGTAAACCAATCGACGGAGAGGGGCTCTTAGCATCAAGGTTTTCCGCCAGGTTGACCTTGGTGTGTCCCAGCAGAGTGTGCCACCCCAGGATGAGGAGAGCCCGGAGCTCCCCGGGTTGCCTGGCCTGAGGCACCTGGGAGCTTTCCAGCTGCTGGCAAGTTCCCAACTGTATACAGGAGTTTACAAAATGAAAGAAGGATTTGCCAAACTTGTCCTATTCTGATAAACTAATGCCTCATCATGCTCCATTCTCCAAGACAGCTTAGGCTCCTCTCCACCTGCCTCTGCTTTGAAAGACGTGGCAGATGGACTGCACGCTCGCCATCGGGAGTGTAGGTGTTTGCTGTCATTGTCCAGAAATTGCTGGCTATCGGTGGGTTAAACGCTCGGTACGTGACTCAAGTTTCATTTCAAACCATAAAGAATGAACTTGGGTCTGCACAGACTTTTGGGAGAGGGGTGGGAGACCTCGGGGAGGGTTGTGGTGTGGTTGCACCCACGGCCATGAGCACTCTGGTTTGTGCAACGGGATTTTTGGCAGTTTTTTGTATCTCCCAGTGCTTCCCAGGCGCTGGTGCATTTCTACAGCGCCATTCCTGATGGTTGGCCACGGAATGATAGCGATGTTTGTTTACTGCCTTCTCCCAGAGAAGGGGATTTTTTAAAAAGTAAATGAACCTTCTTCAGGCGCCCCTTGCCCGGCGTTTCAGCAGTGCTGAGGATTTATCCTGCACTAGCTGTGAGGCATGCTGGTGGGAGTGCCGGCGCTGGTAATATTCAGAGTCATAAAATTCTGGCTATTGGACGAGGTCCTAATTACCCCTATCTCTCTTGGTCTCACTAAAAGTTGGATGGGTCATACTGGAGCAAGACAGTTGCATTTGCATTAATCTCCATACATAGGTTAATGATTTTAGTTTTTTTTAAAAACCTGCAGAAAAAAACGAGAAAATGAGTTTTCCATTTGTAGCTTTAAAGGAAGGTCATTGCTGTGGGTAGGGTTTGTTTTACCACCCCCCACCCCCCCTTAGTCGATGCTACAGGTGGGTGTCGGTGAATTTGCCCTCTGGCACAACAGGGCAGGGCTGTGCGGTTTTTAGGATGGAAAATACTTAAAAATTCCCATGTGGATGTTGCCCTGGGTTGTTGTCATAAGAGATACCATCAAGTGGAAATAAATAAAACCAATAGAAATTAAATTTTCATGATTCTTTGATTCTTTAAGTTGCATTCTTCCCAAACAAAGTGGTAGCAAGGTATTCCTATGGAATAGAAGTTATTGCATTCATTCATCAGCAAGTTGATCTCTCTGTTGCTGGTGTTCAGTATCTCAAAAATACATTCTCAATATCTGCAAAATGCTGTGCTGCTGAAAACTGCAAAATTATATTCTCTCTTTTTTCCTTTCTGATGAGCTGATCGATAAAGCTGGCATTTCCATAAGGCGGTATTTACTTGCTCTACAGTTGAAATACAATATTTACAGTTGCAAATATTCTTCACAGCTGGTAGCTGGTTTCTCCATCCTTGTTTTATGATAAGTTTACAGTACATTGCTGTCATCAGGCTGGATCCTACATGTTTGTTGGCTGCCTCAGAGAAAAAAAAAAAAAGGCAACTGCTTTTGAAGTCTTGTGTAGTGTTTATGTGTGAGATTTGTGTTTCTTTTGGGTTAAATTTTGAATGTAACCTTCTTGGTGCACAGCTGCACATAACAAGGGTGAATATTCTGGGTTTACAAGACACTGTCTGTGGACCGGTAAGTGCAATCTCAATCAGACATCCCACTGCTCAAGTTAATCAACCTGTACGTGTATTTCTTTAACCTCGTGCACTCAAGCTATTTAGCGGGAGCCCGAACCAAGTGAAAAATGGGCAATAAACTGGAGCTGGCGAGGGAATAAAATTGCTGGAATTTGCAGAAAGACGGTGAGAGTTGTGTGGCTGGCTTCAGTGAGCTCCAGGGAGGGCTGGGCACCTCTTCGTTTCTTCTGCAATTCCCAGTCAG
The DNA here is from genome assembly GCF_963210335.1 of Falco punctatus. Lineage (NCBI taxonomy): Eukaryota > Metazoa > Chordata > Aves > Falconiformes > Falconidae > Falco > Falco punctatus. The sequence continues at coordinate 102,799,352 of NC_137580.1, read as the reverse complement.
GGTGACCAGATGTTTTCTCCTTTCTATGTATTTTTTGGTAGTCTGAGATAAATCACTTACAGTGCAAGAATTATTTGAGACACATACATACATGTATATAAAATTTAGACATTCCCAGCCCTGTCAACTTAACAGCCTTATTAGCATTTTTGTATCATCTTTCCAATTAGTGAATCTCTTTTTTTTTTTTTTTTTTTGCGGTTGATGTACAGCTTGCAAGTAAAAGAGAAAGCTACCTTGGATTAGATTTACATCATGTCATACTCTTTGATGAAAGCACTGATTAGCACGAGTCGTCTGGTGTTGCTACCCCCCATGCCTTTCCCCACGAGCTGTCAACTTTCATCAGCAGCAGGAAATACATGTTTGGAAAAAATGGCTGTTATTAGCAGAATTCAAAATACGGGAACGTTTGATTTGTTGGGTTTTGGTGTTGTTTGCTGTTGGAGATGTGTGAGAGGGGTAGGGAAGTGTGTGGGCAGGTACGCTTTTTGATTTTAATCATATTTCTCCTCTCCATTTTTGGTGATGGTGTTGTTGGAGGACTTACCACAAGTTCTGCTGCCTCTGTGAAAAACAAGTGCTTTGCGATAATGGGTTTTTGTTGATGTTGTTGACTGCTACATTGGGCCCTCTGTTAGCAAACCAGTTAAACGATGAGTCACTCCAGGGAGTAGGAGTGATTGCAGCACGCAAAAAAACAGCATAGGAAATTTTGGATTAATGTAAGCAGAGAAACTATCAATAGAACTGCTGACCGCCGGTTGTTCCCTGAAGTAGAACAATCTGGCTTTGAGGAGGAGAAAATAGATTTATATTGGTGTTAGTAGTGAAATCTTAGGGTTTTCTATGGATGTTTCCCTTCGGCCTTTACAAAGGAGACGGTGTCACCGTTGCTTATAGGTGAGGGGACAGATGGGTGCGGGATGCTGCTCCATGTGCTGGCAGCAGAGCTGGGAGCCATGCCTCTGCCCAGCCCCTGCGACACGTGTGCCCTCGTCCGGATGAGGGGCTGTGTCCCCTTGGAAAGGCGGGAGCCTTCCCAGTCTGTGCCCTGGGTGCAAATAGCACTGGACCCAGCGGGCAAGCGGGGACCGGCTGCCTGAGCTCCCTGGGCCAGCGCAGGGTTGTCCCCTCCTGCTGTGGCGTGCCAGCGGGAGCCCCTTTCCCGGTGGGAGCCCTGTTGCTGGTGGGAGCCCCGTTCTTGGTGGGAGCCCCGCTCCCGGCAGGAGCCCCATCCCTGGCAGGAGCAGCAGCGTGTCACCCGGGCACTCCTACCAGAGTGTCTGCCACTGTCTTCTGCTGTGTGTCACCATCAGCCGGCAAGTGTCAGTTAAAAAACCCCAAACTGGTAGTTGCGAACGTATTTATTTGGAGTATTTGTGAAAGTTCAAGGCTTTGACTAAATTGGTTTTATTGGTTCTGTTAGCTACTAGAAAAAAGTGAGGTTATGTAATGAACACAGTCTTTTTAATGGTAATATAAATGTTTGCTAATTACCATATGGAGATGAAGGTCATATTAATTACAAAACAGTTCTCGCAATGCTACCAAGCAACCATCCTTTTAATTTATTATTATTTTTTTAATGGGATTAATTAGAGATAATATGCATTCAGGACTGACATCTTTTCTTCATAACGTTTTCAAGAAAATCATGTACGGCTCTATTTGCAAATGAGTGCTGCATGCCCTGCACATCTGTGCTGGGCAGTGGGACCCACGTCTTGGCTGCACTTTGGCCAAAAAGGACAATCAGAATAAACAGCTGAAGAACCACCAGCAGCAGAGCAGATTTGGCCTTCTTAAGCATGAATTTAAAATATAGATGAGAGCTTGTGCCAAGAGGCTTCTGAAGAGCATCGGGTCTGTTCTTATTAAAGCCTGTGGGTTAACTCATGTTGCTGGCAGCGTAAATACCATCTGCCCGGAGCGAGCAGGCAGCAGGATGGGCAGGATAACCTGCTGCTGCTCTGACTCATCACCTACGGGGCTCTCCCTGCTGCTGCATCACCTGCAGACCCGGGGCGGGATGCAGAGCTTTCCTCCTGGGCTGAGCTGTGACCATCGATGGCAATGGTGAGCTCTTCCCTTCGCCCCTTTCTGAGCAGTCTCTGTGCTGGAGTCTCAAATTGAGTTTAAAATGGGCAAGATGGGCACTGCCAACGGTGTCCTCCTGGGCATGCTCCTTCGGTACTCTGTCCTCAGCAAGTTGTGCATGACCGCCTGACGCATGGTCTGGTCAGCCTACGGGGGATGCAGTGGTGTGACTTTAGGCATTGCTGGTGGCCGTGAGTAGACCCTTTCCTCCAGTGCAGAGGGGTATGGGATGGCTCGTTCCAGTGTGGCGCTGTCTGGCACCAGTTTTTACCAGCTCATGGTTTGGGTGATGGTACTCTCAGTTGCTCTGGGACATCCCTGGCACGAGGCTGGCTAAGCGCTACGCAGCGTCTCGCCGGCTTTCTAAGGCAGCCGAGCACTCGTGGGGGTGCAGGAGTCTTCTGCTAAGCCTGGGGGAGTGGGAAGTGGTTTCTGCTTTCTGTGGGGCACGGCTGGGGCTCTGGGGCTCTCCAAAATGAGCCGCTGTCATTCCAGCCCTGGAACCAAACCTGCAAACTGCAGGTTGTGATTGAACCTCATCGGCCGTGAGCCTTGAAGCTGGCGCTCGCTGTACTTGCCGGGGTGGGAAGGTGTGCAGGCAGCCTCCAGCCCGCTGCTGACCTCAGGCCAGTGAAGAACAGGAGAGTGATACAAGGACTGAAGATCAGTGATGAGTTTTGGCATTTGGCATCTTCTGGCCAGCATGCACATGTTACATTTGCTCATGCGGGTGTGCATTGGTGCCATGACCTAGGTGAAACGAACCAGTCTCCTGAAAATTACAGCTCTTGTGCCTGGGCATTCTTTGATTGCCTACAAAATGGTCACTAATGATTCTGATTTATATTAATCAGCGGGGGAATAAAAGGACGGGAAATTTGAAAGTCATAGCTTCTGTTCAGTGTACGCTGCAGCGGCGGCTGTGCGCACAAGCGTGGTTTTTCCCCTGCTGCATGGCGGCGTCGGTTGGATGGGTCATGTCACGACTGAGCAGCTTCTTTGCCCTCCTCCTGTCCACGCTTTGGAAGATCACGCTGAAGATAAAAGTCAAGAGGAAAAATAAACCCTTGCCTGTATTTTACCCTGTGGCAGGATTTCGGTTTTAGTCCAAAACTCTTTGCTGTTCAGTTTTACATGTTTAACGTGTCACTCAAGTTGAACGTTGTGATGACAGCGATCAGATTCACTCGACTACTTTTGTGCTGGCACGGTGCTCTCGTTCGGATGCGTGTCAGCAGAGGGGATTTAAAAATACGTATATGCTACACTAAGCCAGGCTTGGAAGGACTGCATGCGTGGAAGGGTGGTCAGTATCTTAGAACAATTACTGTTCAGATAGGGTGGAAAGGATGAAGGAATGCTAATATCTCTGTTTTGTTGATGTGTCTGTGAAGCACTGAAGGTTTTAGACTCGGCTGCTCATAGGTATTTTAGGAGTATGAGCCTAGCTTAGGTGTCCAAGTCCTTACATGCAGAAGTCCCTTTGGAGGCTCTGGAGAGCATGGTGAAGGTCATGGGATAAGGATTAGTAACAAGTCAGTGCTAGAAGCTGAACCCAGAGCACCCTAGTCATAGGGCGCTTAGTTGTATGGTATTTTTCACTTTTATTTTCACTGACATGTACCTGCTGCCTTTATTTTTTGAGCTCCTTGTTGTTTTTCACAAGGTGTATACAGTGAATTTAAGCTTGCTGGCCATAGGCTTTATTTTCTTTGTTACCCTTCAGAGATCTGGAAACTGTCCACAGATTTCAAAGGTCCAGCCTCTTGAAAATCACCGTTAGCACAAATGCTGCTCTGTTTCAGTTCTCAGTGGTTTGGAGGGACGTGTGGGTCTTAATTTCTAAATGTGATGGTGGCTTTTCTTTCAAATAAGAAGAGAATCCATGAAAATATTTTTGTGATTATTCTTGAAGAGGGCTTGTCTTCAACTTATGTATGGGATCTCTAAAGATGTGGTCTTTTAAGACACTCTTTGGATCTTATTGTAGAAGAATCATTTCCTGATGAGAAAATTACTCTGTTATTGATTTTTATTGTTAATCTTATGTGTTGTTACTGATGAGCCTGAAGGTGACTTTCGAAGGGAGGATGCCCTGGACGCTCTGTAGCGATTGCTGTAGCCTGAGCAGCTGGGTCATCGAACAGCTCTGCACTAACCAGTCCTGGTAACATGCGCTTCTTGGGTGGGATGACGTGGGGGAAGAATGCGTGTGCGGACATCATCCCAGTTCTGTGTTGGAGTGGGACCGGGTGTCTCAGGCTGATGCTCAGATCTGGGGGAGGCCCAGGGCTATATCTGATTTGTTTGGGATTTGTCTAAATAGAGAAGCTGTTGCTGTACCAGCTAGGCAGTGACATTAAGAGACCAGATTTCTCCTGTGCTCATCCTTGAGTTTGGACTCTTACCTCTCACTGATTAGTCTTTTTGCGTCTTAGGTTCATGTGCTTTGTGATGCTGCTGCGCTGTCTGAGGGCGCGTTCTGCGCTAAGCGGCTACGTGAGGCGGGGGCTGGCAGCCATCCTTGTCCCCGTGCCATGGAACTCATGGCTCGTGGGGCTCTCCGGAGGCTGGTTTTGGGTCCGATGCTCAGTATCTGCTGTCTGCAAAGTGATGGTTGCTTGCGTGGCCTTCGTGGCATCACTCCACCAAGCGCCGGTGGTGGTTTCTCACCCAGCTTAGGGCTGTGGTTCAGACTTTGGGAGCCTTTGTGTCCACATGAGACGACGTGGCTATGTGGATGGTCAGGGTGGTTGTCCCAAAACGATGATGGTGATGATCAGACCTGCTGCTGCCTGCTGGTGCAGAGGATGAGGTCCTTTGTGCCGAGCTTCCACATGAATCTCAGGAGCTCCCTGGGGTGCAGACGAGGTGGGGTGCCAACAGATTCAGCTGTGGAGGGTGAAGCCATTTGACCCAGTTCCAGGGTGTTTGTTTTTCATCTTCTTGCTGGTTTGAAAAGGCTCCTTTCATGTTAATTGCAGTGATCTCTAGGCCAAATGGTTTATGGGACTGGAAAACACTTCAGCTTAAAAAAATTAAGTCCTCTGAGGTATAACCAGAATAGTGAACGCGAGGATTATTAAACCCTGGTTTTCTTTGTGGCAAAAACATCTTAACGGAAGTCTGGAGCGTGCAATTGAGCTAACAAAGTTTTATAAAGCCAGCAGAAAGTAGGTAGCTGGTAGCAGAGCGACATGCGGCTGACAGCTGGGTAACAACCAGGGGATGCCGTGACAGAGGCACCGAGCGAAGTCTGGAAGGTGCGGGCAGAGCGAGGCTGGCAGCGAAAAATGGGCTGGCGAGAACAAAGTGCTGCCTGTCGTGGGAATGATTGCTCGTCCCTTTTGATCATGGCAAGGAGGGATGCTCGGCAAGTGGCGTTTAGACAGGGAGGGACAAGCCAGGGGGGTGAGAGGCTGCAGCTGAGGCGTGTGGGGCATCGCTGGGGCACCCTGGGGGGCTGCATGGCCCCCTTGCCCCGGGCACGTCGGCCCCTGCCGCAGCCGTGTTCAGCAACAGCACTTTTGGGGACGGGGGCATTCCTCCTCGAGATCAGGGCAGGAACCCTTTAGGTTTCTAACTTTGAGGGCAGTAGTTCGGTGCCGTTTGCCCGGCTGTTAGTCAGGGCTTGGCCACGCCTGCGAGATCCCAAGTGATAATTTGAAGGGCTGAAATACGAGGTGTGTAATCTGCTCAGGCTCTGCCCTGGCTTTGGTTTCCTTCCAGCCCTGAAGTGTGGAAGTGTGTGGCCGGGAGGAGATGGAAGCTGTCCAGTGACGCTCTGCAGCAGGTTTTGACCTCGGGAAGGACAGAACGGGGATTGTAATGGGCCACGTTTACTGTCTTGTGAGGTCCGGGGCAGGCTTTCGTGTGATGTCGGATTTAGGGATTTCTTCAGTGCTGGCGGTGCCAGTGGCTCCGGCATGGAGCAGGCAGCCAAGGAGCCCTGTCCTGCTTGTTCATCTTCCTTGTGCAATTGCAGTTCTCATTAGCAGTGCCCGAATTATTCATCGTGAGCGCATGGTTCTGACAGGGACACACGCTACTCAGCAAAGGCAGAGTTACCAGTGAAGTATTTAATCTAATAAGGAAAAGGCAGCAATGCCCAGTGAGAAGATAGCCCTGCCTGTCCATCTTCCCGTTTGAGGGGCAGAGGCTGGAAATAGGATGAGATTTTTACCAGTGGTTTCGTGTTGAGCCTTTCCAGCCAGCAGCTTGCTGTAGAGCTTTATTAGCATTGATTTTTTTTTTTTTTCATTTTTTTTTTGACTGCTTGCATTGGCCAGCTCTGGCCGCACAGTGCTGGATGACATGGTGTGCTGGCCGGTTTGTGTAGCATCCCTGCTATCAGTATGTGCAGTTCGTATCCCTGCTCTGTAACAACTGCATCAAAGCCTTTTAATCAGCTTGGTTCCACTGAAGTGTACAAATTCTCCTCTCATTACATCTACTCGCTCTCAAGTTTACAGGCACGATCTTCTCGGATAGACTAATATTCCTTGGCCACCCTAGCGTGCAAATTTAACATTTAATACCTGGGTGCAGGTCTGTTCATTTTAATGCAAATTCTAATGTAAGATTATATATTGCAGTTGTACATCAGAAATTAAAGTTAGTTGTGCAGGGGAGGGATATGTGGAAAATGGCAATCTGGGATTTATATTTTTTTAAATGAGGTAATCCTAGTCATTTGAGTAATACAGAGATGCACATCCTCTAAAAAGGAGAAGACTTGTGAATGGCAAACACGGTTTAAAATGGTACTTAGTGCTGTAGCTGTTAATGAAGAAGTGATTGCTACAAGACTGTCTCCTTCAGTCTCCTGACTTCTCTGACTGCATTTGGAGCCAAAAACCAGGTTAATTACTGTGGTGTAGGGAAAAGAAAAAACGTAAAAAAGACCCAGACCACTCACACTTGTTTTCTAGTAGACCTGCTGCCCAGAGGAGGGAGGTGGGCTAGTGACAATGCAGCAGATGGGTGGCTGGGGTTGGTGGTTCCCTGGGGGATAGCACCTCTGGACACAGCTCTTTACTCCTGGTTTCTGTTGAGCAAATCTGTAACCTCTGGCAGCTGCCAGGATAGCTGGATCTGGCTGGCTGTTGTTCCAGCTGTCTGGACCTTTATGGGGCAACTTCACTTGGCCCGTTCCCGCCGTGCATGGCTGCCACCAGTTGTGTGCACAGCCTGGCCGTCTGGCGAGCAGCTTCTGCGGTGCCACATCGACAAATGCACAGAAATAAGTAACAGCACAGGGAAGGAAAGTGCAGAAGCTGAATTAAATAATTTTGCTTCTGGGGTGCTGCTCACATTTGTTCTAGAAGCAGCCAGAGCATTACAAGAAGACAAATTCACTGAGTCCCTCTATTCACACGACACAGGCGGCACTGAAAGATTTGCCTCCAAGGCTGACCCTTAGCAGCACAAAATTTGCCCGTGAGATAGATTAGAGGAGAAGAGGACTCTATAAAAGAATCCTTTTCTCTATAACTGAAGAGTTTCGGAACACTATCAATATTTAGATTTGCTTTTTAGAAATCAATTCCACTTTTAGAGCACCTAAGGGAGCAACGGGCTTTAGTGCTACAACAGCTACACCCAGCATATTTAAAAAAAAACTAAACCCCAAAGTACTTCACAATGCTATTAATTGCTACGGGTAAAATTTTGCAAAGCAATTAGGATTCTGTCTCACTCATTGACTTTCAGCAGCGCCGAAGCTGTCGTGCTTCAAAGCAGCTTTTGAAAAGGGAGTTTCAAGGGTTGAGCTCTGTATATGCTTTTGAAATTATTCCTCAACTCTGAAATACTTGGTATTTTTTCTAGATTGCCTGCTGACAGGGTAGCTGTTCCCTTCCCATAATGTCTCGGCAGGAAATAATGGGATGGAGCCCTTGGAGCTTGGCCCGTGGGATGCCCGGTCCCAGAGCGGTCAGGCATGGTCTGGGCTTGCTGCCCCTGGTCTCGACAGCCCTGACCCACCCGGCGGGGCTTGCAGGAATGCCTTCCTCTCCCTAGCTGGAAAGCCCTGAAGAAAAACAGGGATATTATGAGCTGCTCAGTTCATTTCTTTGCAAATCTGCAATGGCTGACATCTGTTTGCTTTTCTTTGTGGTTTTGGAAAAGAAGAGAGGGTTTGGATCCAAAATAGCTATAAGATGGCTTGACATGGAGTAGCATGAATAGGCTTGTTTTGTCTCCTCCTGTTATGAATCACTTTCCATATTAATTTCAGACTTCGAGTCGATGTGTGTTCAGCCTCGCGGAGCTGCACACCACTTTGAGTCGGTCTGTTCTTTGAAAAAGAAATACCTCACGTTCGTTCGCTTCATACCCAGGACCCAGGGTCCCACGGGGGGGCTCGCAGAGGTGGGTCAGTGGGAAGCTCGGGCTGCCGGGGCGAAGCCGAGCTGGTTCGAAGGCTCTCCCCTAGCTGGGCAACAGCAGGCGCTCCCCAGCCCTCCAGTCAAAATTTTAGACGGGCTAATTAGCCCTATTGTGCGGTTTCTTCATCCGCTACCTCAAGTTTTGCTTTCTGTCGTGTCCCTGCAGCCCGCCCACGGTGCCACCCGCTCTCTGCCTGGCCAGGGAGGTTTTTGGTGCTGTGGTGGGGACAGCCCCGTGTCCCGGCCTGAAACGTGCATCCCGAGGCTGCCAGGGTCTCCCGCCTGCCGCAGTTGCTTGTGGAACCAACAGCCAGAGGCTTTGTGCCCCCCTTTTTTGGATAAAGTATCAGTCAACTTGCAGCGAAGGTCCTTCCCTACTCTTTTGCCAGATGTCATGGATTACTGCCTCGGAACGGCTTTCCCATGAAAAGCATAAATAAATAGAAGTCTTCAAGCTCTGGGCATGAAGTCAAGACCCACCCCCCCCCACCCCCTCCCCGGTTGGTTGAGCTTTTTTTTCCTTTCCTTTTTTTCCCTTCCCCCCCCCTTCTTTTTCTCAGACAGATCAGTGTCTTGTCTTTAATGGCCTGTTTTGCTCAAACATCAAGCCCCCCATCCTCCGGTGCGCGTGTGGAGGAGAACGTGGCCATTCCAGGCATGAGGAGGACAGCATGGTAGGAAGCAGCAGGTCCAGCGTTGTCTTCTGACATTTACTTCTGCCTTTTGCGTTGGTCCCAGGATGAGCTGGGGACAGCAGAGCCGTGGCCGTGCAAAGGCTGTGTGGTGTGATCCACGGAATTCGTCTCTGTCGTATGGACGGGGTCGGGGACTGCCTGCAGGCTGCAGGTATAACGTCGCAAATGGAGAAAGGAAAAACTTACGGATCTTTCCAGGGCAAATGATAAAGCAGCGCTACTCCTTGTTCTGTATTTCTGCATGGTCGTGGCACCGCGCTCGCCCCTGCAGCAGGGGGTTTCTCTGCCTGGGCTGGGGGAGGACAGGCTGTAAGACACGCGATCAGTTCGTTGGCTTTTACAGCATCGCTAGCCCTGTAATATAAAACTCCGGAGGTAGACCCTCACGTAAAGCTGTGGTACCACTTTAAAAATCATCAGCATGGGAAGGAAGGAGAGGGCTTTAAATCTGTCACTGGGTCATACTTTCAAGTCCTCCTCTGATATTTAGAAATTCTCTTTATTGGAAGCTCAGAATCCTGAACCACGCGATTCCTGGAAGGGTAGCTTAAAAGAGAGCAGCCAGAGTAAAAAAAAAGTAGTTGTGGAAACCTTTGCAATAAAATCGCAGGCTTTACCAGCACCGCACTAAATGAATATGCTGATTAAAGCTGGGAGGAGCCGGTTCCATTTCCTTACATTTCCCTGGGAACAGCGGTGTCTCATCCAAGCACGGCGCCCTGCAGCCAGATGGAGTTTGCTGTCGTCGCGGAACCTTCGCGTAGGGAATGTCGGGCTGCATTTCCAGGGCAAACCGCAAACCTGTGAGCTTTGCTGGCCACACCAGTCACGCGATGAGAGACCAGTAAATTAGAGCACTGGGATACATGTAGAAATAAGAAAGGGCTATATCGGTTTGCTGTATGCCGGCACTCATCCGAACGATAGCTGTGGCCGCTGTTTTGTTCTCAGCTGCCATGCTTGCGGTGCTGCTGTGCTGGCTCTGCTCCCCTCCCAATTCTTTTGTGATTTGTGAATGATGAAGATGGAGTCAGACAGAAAGCAGAGTTGGCACAGCCAGGCTGTTACCCTATTAGAAGGTCCAGATGTACCGAATCAGGGCTCCTCGTGGCTTCTGATGAGGAAGAAACAAAACAGGGCTCTAGTTAGGTTTAAAGGATTTGGTAAGCGCACATGTGTCATGGGTCTAACTGCCTTTGATGGGTACCAGATGGCAAACAGAAAGGGGAGGCTGGAGCCAGGGGGAGGGCACAGCAAGGAGGCATGGGGAGGCAGGAGGATGGAGATGTCCTTTGTGAGCCTCTGTAGGGAAATGTCGTTTGTGAAAGGTGCTTATATACATGTGTGTATTGAGGCTTATGTAGAGATAGGTACGTGTATATGTATAAAAACATTTTTCTGTCCATTGGGACATTTAGATACAAGCCTGTTGCTTACTATGAGCCTCTATTCTTTGAAATGATTAATTGTGCTGTGGAAGTATCTCACAGCTCTGTATGGGTTTGCAGCCCGTCCTCATTTCCAGGGGAAGGTGAGACGCTGCAGTTCCAGCCCAGAGCTGGGAAGTTTTGCCAGGGGTGCTGGCCTAGCCTGGGTAACGCATCTCCCTGGTCTTTGCTGGAGTTATATCCAGTGCTGAATCTCCACCTCAGAAGAGAATGAGATGTCACGTGGCCCCAGAGAGCAGGGATGCTCTGGTGCTGGCCTGCCAGGTGCTGGCTTTGGAAGAAATAAACATTGGGTCAGTTCTTACTATTTCAAATTGTAATTGGTTTCTAATTCACTGAATCCTCGGGCTGATGAGATTTTCTCTAAAAAAAAAAATAAATTACATTTGTATATAATGAGCTGGGAAAGAGAAGACAGCCCAGTGATTTATTTGCATGCAGTGATCTAAACGCTGTGATTTTTCTCAGTCACTCGGTCTTAGAAAAGCCAAACAAACTGGAAACAGGTGAAAGGATTATATACGGCAAAAGTGCTGGAAGAGTAGATCTTTGTTGATGTGTCACTGTTTCAATTTGCAACCTGTAGGATACTGCATCTATAACCAGGAACTTCTGTTACTCAGGTAATTTGGAAAATAGTGAGATATTAGGATTAGACATACAGGCTAAATGCCTCATTAGTGTAAACCGACGTCGTGGTTTGGCTTCCAGGGAAACTTGGAGATTTATACCACCTTCAGGTCTGACACGGTGTGTTTTCCACTATTGTTATAATTCAGTACAGCTTATACAATAATATAGACTAACTGTTGGCAGGGAAGCGGAGTAGATAAATCTTTTATGAGTGAAACCAGTGTCCCTGGGCTGTGCTCAGCTCCCTGGGGAGCTTCCCAGCAGCGAGGGTGGCTCTGGCCATGCTCTGGTGCCTGCCAAGGGTGTGGGGGGGAGGCAGGAGCATCACGGCTGGTACATACAACGGCGTCCCTGAAGGTCTCCTTCTGCTGGGGTAGCGATTGGTCAGCATGGAGTTATCCTGTATATGTGGGACAAGCACATCCCAAGTATTTCTCTTGCAGTGGCAAACTGGCAGCTATCAAAGTCCAGAGCATTTCCCTTTCTCTGTTGTTCACAGGATCAGGTAAGGTATTACACAGAAAAATGTTTTGCCAGAACCTTTTTGATTAAAAGAAAACAAAATATTTTTTATAAATTGAGGTGTTTGGAAAAATATGTTAATTTCAATGTAATTTCCATGGAAAAACATTTTGGAAATAAAAAGGATGTAGCTCCAGAAAACGTCAGAATTTAACTGGGGAATTTTGGAGGGTAGTTCTATATGTGTGCCTTTCTCTGATCATTTTTTTTGCATTTCATAGTACATTGAGTTATCATATTATTGAGCTAGCATAATATGGTGTGGTTTGGTGTGTAGCTAATGCATTTCTTTACAGTTATAAAATATTTGTATTTAGATACACATGATTATTTTTTTAATCATTAAGAGCAGCTGCTATTTAGTGTAGTCTGAAACCCCTGCTTTCCTGCTTCAAAGTGTTTCTTTACCGAAGAATAAATGTTGATATTTTTGAGGTGTCTGAGGTTGAGCTGAAGCATCATTTGAACAGCTGAGTCACGGAGGTGGGAAGGGCCTGCTGGAGGGTCTTTGCTCCGGTCCCCTCCTCAGAGAAGGCCATCCTCAAGGTTAGATCAGGGTGCTCAGTCATGCTCTGCTGAGTTTAGAAGACATCCGAGGGTGCCGGTTGCTCAGCCTCCTGGTGTTGGATCGCTGTTTTGGTGAAAATAGTTCTCTGATGTTGCAGTGTCTCATGCTGCCGCCTTCTTGTCCTTGCGGTCAGCTCCTGGAGAGCCTGGCTCCATCTGCTGCACAACCCGCCGTGGGGTGGTTGAAGTGAGCAAGAAGGTCCCCCCCTGCCTCCTTTCAAACAAACATGTCTCCCTCAGACTCTCCTCCATCACGTGCTCCAGCCCCAGGGGTTGCAGCCAAACGCTGGAATCTCCATCTGACATTGATCTGTCTAAATTGGGTGCCAGTGGTAATGAAGATGCATGGGCACAGCTTCAGTCTGGGTGGCTGCTCAGGTACACAGCAACGTGTGCCCTCGCTGGGCTTTCGGCTGCATTGCCCTGGCCTCTGCTACCTTCTGCTTCTGATTAAAGCCACTTCAGATATGTTAATTCACATTGTCATCGCATTTCCAGAGCGTGATAGAGACGTGGCCTTTGTGCCAGCGTGGGTGACGCTCTCCCCACAACGCAAATCACAGGTATTTGCGTCTAGACAAAAAATGTTTCTAGTAATAAACAACAGCTGTCATGGAGGAATTAAAAAAAAAAAAAAAGTTGCTCAACTTGCATGTTGCGGTGCATCATGCAGAAGTTATTTGGGGCAACAAGAAAACATTCCTAATAAAATTCTAAGAATTTTTATTGTATGATGTTTACTCAAACTGAAACCAAGCCCTGGCACTGGGGCTCTGGACGCTGGAGAGGTCTAGTGAGAAGATGTGTAAGAGGCAGCAGCTCTTCACACTGTACAGCTAGTGCCCTTACACACCTCGTAGCATCTTCCACGTGAGGATTTCCACTGCTTCACCGCCAGACCTGCATTCAGCTCAGCGGCAGTCCCTAGCCCAGCCCCCGTTTTGGGTCCCTGCAGGCTCCTGGTGCAGATTAGTTGGCACTTGTGGCCTCGTATTTGGCAGAAGCGCTCCCTGCCCTGGCAGCGTGTGTGGGGGCTGGCGCGTGGCCACGGTGTCACTACGGAGTGTGTTGCAGAGCGTGCAAAGAGGGGACGAAACCCCACTTCTGCAGGCTAGCTGTGGTGTAGCTACACGTTCCCGAGGATGGGTGGCTTACGTGCAGTCCTCCTGTCTTTGTGCCAGCAGATGCAGGGATGCAAGCAGATCTAACATGGGCAGCTGAAACCAGGAAACAAAGGAAGCTGGTGTGCATGAGCCTTGGGAATACTTGGCTCATCCTGCCATCAGCAGGCTAAATATTTGTAATTTCTGTCATAAAAAATTCACCAGCTGCAGAAGTCAATAGAGGGGAAGTAGTAAACATGACATGACATTGCTTTTGTAGCATTGCTCAGAACAAGAAATCTCTTCTTTCAAACAAAAGCCAGACGTTGCTGCCTGGATGGACTTGAATACTTTCAGGATCTTGTCAGAAAAATGTCTGCCCCAATTCAGTCATTTGGAAGAGGATCCCAGGTCTCTTCTGAGTAATGAGGCTTGAGTGTAATCTCGAGCAGAGTGATTTAAAGTGCAAGGGATGTGTCTTTACCCTGCCTGTTTATAGGGTGATGCATATTTAATATTGAATGATCCAAAAGTCAGTTCAGGAAGGATATACAATCAAAGGAAGGAAATAGGTCATCATTTCTCACAAGGGACTGCATGAAACCTTCAGTCATCTTAAATTCCCCATCCAGTCCATTTCCCTGAATGTTAGATGGTGCCAAAAAGGGGGGCTGCTCTTTCTCCTGGTGATGTGCCATGGAGCAGCAGCGTGTGCTCAACATCTCGGCTGGGGTTTTCGGGGCCAGAAAGGTAAAACTCTGCCCCGTGATGAAAACAGATGAGCCGGTTTATCTTGGCTTGTGGGAATAAGAGACATGCCATTACCGTAGAGGAGGAGCAATAGCCACCCCTTTTAACTGGAAACTTCTCTGGCTCTGTCATTGAGGTCCCAAAGCCCTTATAGCTTCAATGAGAAATGAAATTATCTCTCTTATTTATATCCAGCAATAATTGCTTCTTCTAATTGCCCTAGTTTGTGGGTTTCTTCCCAGCAGGTTAGGCTGAAATTTCGATTTCAGCTTGATTTGTGTAGTCACTGGAGCCTCTTTCCCTCGCTCTCTTCTTTTGCTTGAGACGACGATCTTCCTATCTGGTCCTGCAGGTGTGTGTCACAGCAGGAGCGGGTTAAACTCAGTCTCCTGGTCAAGCAAGTCTTTCAGTGTGACCTCCGAAGTTATGTTTGTTTTGCCTAACGTGCACGGTGCTCCTCGGTAGCTAACCGTGGCTGGGCCACAGTTATGTGTTACCGGGCATCACGTTGTGGGTTGAGGTGCGGGTGTGAAGGGTGTATGTTGCTCTTCTTTCTGGTTTTGGTTTTTTTTTTGTTTCTTTTCTGAAATGATAGTATTGTAGGCTTTGCTGTGGGTCCTTCTTGGGATGCAGCCACGTGTGTGCTGCGACGTCTGCAAGGGGTCTGCAGGCGCTTCTGGCTCAGGCTTCAGTCAGGGGCTGCGCTTGGCTCCACGGCCCAACTGCAGGGATTAAATCAGCACAGAAAGGGCACTCGGCCCTTTTAAGAAACATTTTGGCATTGCAGATGGCGAGGTAACTTCTGAAGTAGGTTTCTAGGGCTGGAGAAGGAAAGGTCTTGGGCCAGGGTCGCAGGGGCAGCCTTCCAGCTGCAGCCCCCCGTGCTGCCCCTCTGACACTGGCTTCCCCAGGTTTGACAGTGAAATGAGAGCATCCTCATGGCTCCTTGTCTGTCCATCCAGGATTAGCCTTTAATATGCCTGTGAGTATTTAATGACACACAAAAGAGGAGCCAAGGCACATCATTGTCCTGACATCCACTGGTCTCCCCTGATGCTCCCTCCTGCCGGGGGACGTTGGTACCACCAGGGTGGTTTGGTGCTGTAAGGACAGGTGGAGCGTGGCTCAGCGGTGGGGGCTGGGGCTGACCCCCGGGCTCGGCAGACACGCCGGTGCTGTGGTGCAGCGTTGCCCCACGGATTGCTTGTGACTTGCCTGTGGGCGCAGGTTGGGTTTGCAGTGGCTCCCTGATGCTTGCAAAGGGAGCGTGGGCCAGAAGGCTTGAAGCTGCCTTGAAGACAAAAGTCCTGCCTGCTTGTAGATCACACGTTGCCGTCTAACAGATTTCTTTGGGTAAAGAGCCTATTTTTCTCACTTCCATCACAATCTTTCAAGGTGTGAAGAGCCTTTAGTCAAGCTGGAGGGAAAGAGAAAGGTTTCTGGTGAAGGGACTCGGTTAATCAAGAGTTTATTTTCAAACCACGTCACGAATTCTCTTTTTGACTGTGTTTCTCAGTTCACAGATTGTGATCTGCAAAAATTTTTGGAAGGTGCTAGTGTTCTCCCCAATTCCCGCAAATGGGTGCCGATCATCAGATCCATTTGAATTCCTGGGGGCGGTTTGCAAAGTTTACTGGAGTCGGTGAGAGCGAAGGGTGACACGTGGTGTTTGCATTGCCCGAATTAACCCAAATGGCTTCAGAATGTGCCGTGGTCCTCAGTGGATATTGTATCCTCCGCTCAGCGGAGGGGAAAGGATATCGCCAGTCTGTGAGTAACCACCGCCTGCGTGCGCTGCGTATGGTGTGCTTGGGGGAAGGTGGGAATGGGGAACCACGGGCAACAGTAACGTTTTGTTACTAACGTAGCATCTGAGCATGCAGACATCCATTTTTTATGGATGTGGGTTTATTGGTTTATTACTGGTTGCTTTTTTTTAATGTTTCCTCTAACCCTGTAGCTCTTAGATGTGGTTCTGTATTCTAGCGTTAAGAAAGCAAAAGGACTCTTAGATTAAAAAATAAACTCTGCAGGGAAGAGGCAACATATATATTTTGCTGTTTGGTTTCTGAGCTGTTTTATTTATGTGTGTAAATGAAGAAGGATACCTATATATGTGTGTTGGCTTATGTAAAATATATGCAGCTCCTCTGCCAGATGAACGTGGCAGCCTCACCAGCTTACAAGACCACATTATAAACTTCTGAACACTGTAAGCACGTGGAAATTAAAATACTCAGGAAACCTTTCTGTTGCTGAGATGACTCTTGGGCCTGGTTTTTATCTTTCAGGAGATCTTCCTTTGCTCTTCTAAACTAATTTGGAGGGGAGCAGAGGGAGATGACCGTGTCCTGCTGCCCGCACTGTGACCCTTAGTGGTGCGGTGGTGGATGTGTTTCAGGGGAAGCCACCTGGCCTCTTTGGTCACCTTGGGTGGTGCAAACGCTCTTTAAAAGCTGTTAATGATTGAGCAGGAAGGAATCCATGCTGTCACTAGCTGATGCACACGCTGCCATAACCCCATGTATAAAGAAAGATGAAATCCACATCCAGGGCATTCAGGAGTATGATAAAGCTTGGCTTTACGTACCCCAGCTTTTGCCAGTACTAGATGGGACAGCCCTTTGCCACCACTCACTGGCAGTAATTGGGGCTCTGATGAGTGTTTGCCAATGGCATTGGCATGGGCAGCTGACCACTGCCTATTGCAGTTTGGATGTGGTGAGCAATATGGTAGGAGAACAAATAAAAATAATTAGTTAAGCTTCAGGAATTGCTTCTTAGCCAGGCTGGTCCTGCTGTTGAAGCCTGGCAGTATTTCGTCCTAAGTGATGGCTGCATGTGGGCTCCTTGTTTCCTCAAACATCAGATTCGATTCTTTCCTCCACCAAGGGAGAAACGTTTTTTGAAAAAGCAGAGTTGTGGTGCTCATTGGGAAGCCAGGATGTGTCCCCTGGGAAGAAGGGGGACAGCTTAGCTTGTGTGGATATGGAGGAACGACAGCACGCGTATACAGACAGCACGGTGGGTATATGGACGTGTGTGGGATGCTTCTTGGTTTGCAAACCAAGGGAATGGTGGTGAGTTTAAGGTACCATTTTGAACAACTGAAAAAGATTAAGATGCTGCTTGGGAAAAATCACAGCTCTGTGTCCCACCTCCCTTCCCTCCTCCCAGCATCCCCATCCCCACATACTTGTCTTGTGATGAGCAGGAACCCCAAATGGCTTGTGTAAGCTTCAGGAGTGGCATGAGCCCGTGCTCTCTGGCTTGGTAGCAAACTGACTTTTAACAGCTGCGCTGCTGTCCCTTGATGTTGCTAGTGTAATAACAAGGAATTAAATACAGCCATGTTCATTTCAAATTCCATTTGAAATACAAATAGGTAAACCCTTGTTCATTAAATGCAAAAGAGCCAATGGAGAAAGGAAGTTCAGTGAACATTTTTTTTGTTTTAAATCTTTTGAGAAATGCTACAAAGGGCACTGGGTAAAACAAGGCGAAGTAACAAGAGAGGAGTTCTTGCTGCCTTTTGATCCAGAGGAAGCACACAGGCATGTTTAATCCTGTGCTTGCTCCTGTGACGGGAATGGGAGCATCCTGAGGTTCTCAGGCAAATGAAAGAAGGGGCATTGCTGAATTTGCCCAACACTGCTGGCCACCTACTCAGTCACCTTGGGCAACTTGATTTAATCTTTCTGGCCTTCTGAAGCACAGTAAAATAATATCTGTTGGGATATTGTGGGTGCCACATAGACTCCCAGGGCATACGGGGTTTGCTCTTCGATACCTCTGACAGCATAGTTCCACGCTTGGTTTGCACCTGTAATTACTTACGTTATTATTGATCTGTTTGTCTAACAGCTGACCCCAAACCAATTAGTGCAAAGCAAAAGCATCATATTGACTTTGTTGGACTTGAGAGGAGACCCCGTGTCCTCGCCCCTGTCAGCAGGTGCTTATGGGTGCAAATGTCAGCACAGAACCTGCCATGGCTGCACATGCTGTCTGCGCCGGCAGTTCTGCTGGCTTGGGAGGCCAGGCAGCCATCGCCCGTGATGCTGGCGAGTGGAGGAGGGTTGGCTTGTGCGATGGGGTGATGAGGGGCCCCGGGGTGCAGTGGGAGTGTGGTGGCTCTGAGTGGCCGTCACAAGATGGGTCAAGTGAGGGTGACAGTTTCCAGCCACAGGAATTCCTATGGAGAGAAGGAGACAGGAGAAGGCTTACGACTTAGCACAAATTTGTAACACAAGGTTACACCTGCATCTGAGGGAAGTTTTAGAAGTACTTGGTGTGCACTTCAATTCAGAGACTGGTATGTAGGTAGTGGGTTTATTCCCAAGGAGACCGTACCCTCGGTGCAACGTGCCACTGAGTGGATTCCACTTTAACAGTCAGCCAAATTGTGTTCCCATGTTCGCTGGGGAGAGAAAAATACATATTTGTCTGAGGCAAACGTGCTTGTTGTTAGTGGAGGCGGGGAAGGGTTAAGATGTGCTGGCTTTGAAGCAGCCTTTCTGTTCATGTGCATTGCAGCAATCCTTGCAAAATCAGCCACAACTGTGCTCAGACGTGCAAGCGTATAGAGCTCTGCCTCTTGCACAGTGCAAACCACATTATCGTCATTCAGCAAATAGTTGATAACCATGACAGAGTCACAGTATCTCATGTTTCTTCAAAGTTATGTGCAACAGTAGCTGGGCGAGCCAGTGGGTTTCCTTTTGTTTGGCGTCCAGGCGCTCGGGTGGTATTGTTGCAGCATGTGGTGCAGAGCTGATCCCGAAATGTGGCTCTGAGATACCGCTTGATGGTGTAGGGGGAGAGTCTAAAGGGCGATTTAGTAAAACTGGCAAAACCTTGTGAGAGTTGCTGATAACAGTTTGGGATTTGGCTTTGACTGAGCAGTCCGTAAGAATAAAGCTGTCAGAGTAAAGCCTCAGGGCTGGTGTTTTTAGAAGTATCTCCGTTTTGAACTGTCCACTATGAGCACTGGCGGTTGAACTCAAATCTCACAATGTTGGTGCTCAACATTTTCCAAGAATTGAGGTTTTTTAAAGGTGATTCAAATTGAGCTCCCCTCCTCCCACCACGATTTTGGAAAATCATGACAGAGGCTACACAATTAAAATGTAAGTTATTTTTTCTCATCTGAGATCTGGTCCTGTTTGTTCATGTTGTTGGTTTATTCCCAGAAATAGCCTTGTGGCGTTCCCTGATACTCTAAATTCCCTCTGAGACCAAGTTGTTGGAAAGCCTGGGCATCTGCAGGAACAAAGCAGCAGCTCCTAGTTAGCTTTCCAAATGCGATCATTCTGCTCCATTTTTGCTGGACTCACAGATTTTTGCTGGAGTGGGTTGTTAGGGAAAGTGCTGTTTGGGTTGCAGCGTGTGGGAAAATTAATTTGTGTATTCAGTGAACATTTGAAAACCAGATGTCAGGGCAATGGATGTGCTGATTATTGGAATTAGGGAAGAAAACATGCAACCCCCAAAATCCATCTGACTGCTTTCCTGGCTCTTTTACCCCAGCAGGTACCCTACATTCCAGACCTACAGCAGTAAATAAAATCATTAATTTTAAAAATTAATGTGTTTCTGATAATTGACGCTCTCTGCTTTGGCTTTTCAGGTACATTCAGATAATGCATCCGAATTTTGATTTCATTTGGTGATAGGGGCAGGTGTCTATTTGTTTCTGTAGAACTATCAGCAGCCTAAACAAAGCAGACCATGGTAGGTGAGTTTTAAGAAGCCACTGACAATATTTTAAGCCCAAGTTAACTGCAAGTGCTTCATACGATCTGTCATCAACCCAAAGAGAGTCTCATGATGGATAGACCATGTGTTGGCTTGTCTGACACTTCTCAAAGATACTGACAGTGACATGTATCAAACAGGACTGTTTTTCAGCTGCTTTGTCTTCAACTTCCTTTTGCCAGTTTGTTTAACTTAAATTATAATTGTTTGTGTGATGGGCCCGATTTGGAGTATCTGGTTCAAAATGGTGATTATATTTGCATCCAGACACCAGTTGCTGAGCGCTGGGTGACTGGATCCCTTGTGCTTACAGCTCTGAATCTGTTCCCACATCTTGAATTTTGATAGAATAGGGATGGGAACACAGGCCTGATTTAGCTTTGTCATGATGACATTAATAAGAGTCATGTCAATAGATGAAATCAGTGTCATTTAAAATAGAGTCAGCCCACTGGAGACTTTTAACTTGGAGGTGGGAGAAATATTGTCACCCCATCACACTGCTCTCGGGATGTACACCGCATGTGGTTCGGGTTCACGTGGGAAATGGTTGCGCTGTAATTAAAGTCCACAGAGAACTGGAATTGGTTTGGTGCAATTAGAATAGCCCCCTAAATTAACACTTCACAACTTCCAGGAGTGGGTCAGAGGATTTTTCATGCTGGTCATCCCTTATTTCTAGGACCAGTGTACTTAAAAGACTTGTTTTGGGGGATACCATCACTTAACTTCACTCAGTGCTCTGCCTAATACGCGCTTCTGGCAATTGTGTGGAGCTGGGAAGGGGGAAGATTCCCTCCAGCCCCTGTGTTTAATGATGCATTTTGAACACTGAAGGATGGGCTTGCTGAGCTCTGTACAAGGGCTGAAGGTCTCCTTCCCTTTGCCCCTGACTTGTGTAGATAGTGGAGTTCACAGGCTGACTAAATTATGGTTTAAGTTCAGATAATTCACACTGTATAATGCCAAAGCCCTGTGGGTTGTTTAATCACATTTTTTGGTAGCTGAATGATGTTGGAGAACCATCAGAGTGATTTTTAACAGCTCCTTGGAAGCTGGAGCTGGGCTTTCTAGATGCCGTGTGCTGCTGGAACGTAGGTAAGGAGAGAATACCTGATCTTCAGTGACAATGAATGTCACACCGTGTCCTCTGATTTGCCTAAACATCCAATATTGCAATTAGATAGAGCAGCGTACACGCAGATGACAAAACAATTAAACAGCAGTGAAACATAAAGGGAAAAAATTAACAAGTAACCAAATTCATTTGACACAGAGATCAAAACATATCGACGATGTCTCGCAACTCTGATAATTCTATTGAGCTGTGCAGAGCTTAACGTTGATGCTCACACGCAACCTCTGATTAACATTAAGTGGGGCTGTCATTTTGACATAGCTGGATAAACCAATATTGAAAAATCTATTAAATATATCAGACTCAAACAGGGAGCACAAATCTTATTATTTCAGCTGTAATTAGGTGGGAGATAAAATCATAAACAGGGAAGCTTAGTAAATTTTTATCTGAAGATGCAGAGACACCTGGGTGTTTGCCGTTTTGGGGAGGCGGGTGCTGAGGGCTCGCCGCTGCCCAGGATATGTCAGGCTGAGAGGTGACTTCTGTAATATGCACCAAACAAGTTTATAAGTTCAACGATGGCTACAATCCTCCTTGAGATAATGACAGTTATAATGAATGTCCTTGCATTTAACTGGAAATAGTAGTTCAGTGGTTTTACAACCCGGAGCCTGCCTAATTGGTTCTTTGAATAGATAAACATGGCTATTTAGAAGGTTTGCTTTAGGATGTTTTGCATTCTGTTCCTATTAATAACGGAGGTCATGCCACCAAAAACTTTCTCATGCTAAAAGTGTGATTTTAAAATCAATTCTCTCAAGGAAACAAAAATAAAGACACCTTTTCTATTTTCAGGAGTACTGAGGATGCAAAGCCAGGCCCTCCAGAGCGAGGAGGGGGAAGCTGAGGTTTCCTCTTCAACTAGAGCTGCTTGCACATGGGTCACGAGCTTAGTTTTATGGTGTGGCCTCATCTTGTTGTTTCCACACGAAGTCTGTGACTTGCTCCGAGGAGCTCGGTGCTGCAACCTGAGCCAACAGCCACGTAGGCAGTTTTGGTGGCTTTGAACGCATCTGCTTGTATTTGCTAGGTTAGAGACCAGAAAGCTCTTCCTTTGCTGCTGGTTATTTAAAGTGGGATTTATCTTACCTAACTTCAGCTGTTGAAAGGCTGACATCCACTAAGCACTTGCGGAGGGGAGCTGAACACCT
Source organism: Falco punctatus (assembly GCF_963210335.1). NCBI lineage: Eukaryota > Metazoa > Chordata > Aves > Falconiformes > Falconidae > Falco > Falco punctatus. Next base: position 102,777,096 of record NC_137580.1, on the reverse strand, counting down.
CCTGAAGACCCCTCTCTCCGTTGGCAATGGAATCTGGCTTACATGGCTAGACTTAAGCGAAATAAATTCCACCAGTAATGTCTAGTCCCCACCATGATTTAATTTCATTCTGCTGGTTGTCAGGCTTTGATGACTCACCACCACGGCGCTGCTGTGCATGAGGACAACTTTCTTTCGTAAGCATTTCACAAGTACAAACGCAGGGAAGAAGGCATTAAGTTAAGTGAGCTTCCCAAGTTTACACAGGGAGTTTGCATCAGGCAGGGAGCATGTCTTTCCTGAATGGGAATGTAACGCCATGACCAAGAAAATATTTCTTGTCTTCTGTTAAAGCCTCTCCTTTCGTGAACGCTTTGTGGTGACTGAGCGCTGAGCGCCAGGGTACTCGTAGCACACAACACAGCATCCCCAGGCAGGAGCTCTTCAGTTTTTGCTGCAATTCAAGGAGCTATCGAGCTCCCTGGAAGCCAATGGGCGTGTTGCCATTAGCTTCAGCAAAGCCAGGATTTTATCTTCGTGATACAGCTCTGCCTCATTCTCTGTCCAATGTTTGACCTAACAGAGGCGTAAATTTAGTTCTGATGCTGGTTGGTAAGAAGTGAAAAATGAATTTCTGCCAAACCGTCATATATTTTCAACTATATTTAATAGGGTCTGTATCCCATCCCAAGAGGTCAGGACCTCTTTCTAACAAAGTTTATGATAATAGATTTAACTTCTATTAGTGTATTTGCCTTAGTATTTGCAGGGAAAGGAACAGAGGTGTTTTAAGAAATAGAAATGATTTATGTCAGGTATAGAATGGTTTGCTCTTTCTCATGTACTTTACTGTTGGAGGAATGAACAAATAGTCTGTGAATAAATAAGGGAATATTTATATTCTTTCTTGGTCTCAACTGCCCGATGCCTTTCCTTCTGGAATGGCAAAGAGTGCTGAATAATTCATGTAAGCAGTCATTAATCCTTCCTTCTCCTTCTCCCTTGCTCTGGGGGACACCTAGCTCAGACACTATAAAACTTGTGGCCATTGAGTGTATATTGGAGCTCCCCAAGTTGAAGTCGAGGAGCTTGCCTGCAGTCTAAAATGTCACTAATGAGAGCAAGCTTGTTAGTATGCAAAGTACCATGGGCACCCCTGCATTTTGACAGGGGCATGTGCAGCTGAGAGGCAGAGAGCTTGTCTGGGGCCTTTGTGCTGGGGGACTCGTACTGGCAGGTTTTCGTGAGAGTTTAGGAGGACAAGAAACAAGGAAAATGGGACACTGATTTCTCTGGCACACAAATCTGTTAGCAGTCTGTACAAGCAGAACCTCGTCCTGGTCCTGGATAAATACTTGTGGGATAAACAGAAGATGTAATCTTATTATAATCATGAAGTGTATTCCCAGATGGAGAGAGGTTGTTTGACCACCACCTTCCTCTGTAATGTCAGGAGATAGTAGAGCAGGAAGAGTTGTATAGATAATTACATGCTTTTGGAACGCGGCTTTATTTCAGAGTAGCTCTGGTTGGATGACCTGGTGGCGTAGGAGCCGCTGCCTTCTCTTGCTCTGCCATGAAACGTGCGCAGCCGAGGTTGGTGTCGCTGGATGGGCACCTCGAGGTGATGGTGACACATCTCATGGTGGCTTTGTCTCTGGCACTGCTTATCAGTCTGTCCTCTGCAGTTGCTGTTAGTGTGTCTCCACATAAGGGGTGCACACTAGAAACATTTAACAAACAGAAGTGCAGTACTGAGTAAGAAAGTGCAGCATGGAAGGCAGCACTGAGCTGATAGCATTATGAATAATGCGTCTCCAACTTCTGAATATGCGAATATAATCTTACTTGCTGAAACGCACCAACAGAAATGTAAACACAAGCAATCATTAATTTTATTGCAGGGGTTTTTTTTTGCCTTTTATGGAAGCTTGGAAGTGCTGTAAATTTGGATTTGAACCATCAGTGACTTGAATTCAAAATGTAGGCTTGACTCTTAAAAAGATTTATGTGTGTACTTAATGATTCTCTTGAAAGAGTTCCCAACTGGAGCCTTCCTGTCAGAGAGTCTTTGCGTAAGAGGACTGTGGTTAGATTTGAAGCATGTGTTAGGGTACACATTAAGTACATGTATGAGGGCTCCTAACACCCATTAATGCCGAATGAAGAACTGCATGGACTATTACAGAGAAATGTCTCTGGCTGTATGAACTGCACATGTCATGGAGACTACTGGACATGCAGCAAGACCCAATCTTTGCCTTTTCTTGTTTCCAGATTAATTAAACACAACCAGTAGGATTGGCCAGCGTCATAAAAATCCACAAAAAAACCCCTGTCGTTTTGGAAAGAGTTACTGAGTAACTTTGCAAGAGCCATGGCAGAAGTCTGCAGGGCTTGAAGTCTCTGTGCAAGGAGCAGGATGGCCGAGAGCACCAGCTCAGCTGTGAGGTGCAGCGGCAGGACATGTAAACCACTGTAATGTCCCTGCCTGGTGGGGGTCCTACATAGCATCACAAATTCTCCTAAGACTACTCATTTTGAAAACAGTGAATTTATTTATTGCTTTCAGATATTATTAGGCTCAGAAGAACTGTAATGCTTTAAACAATGAACTATCCCTGTTTGGATGGAAGGCAGAGATGTGCTGTTTCAAGTCCTGTTCAGCTGGGAGAGCTGCTTGGAAAGATGGGAGTTGTTGCAGGGAGAGTGAGGAACAGCTCAGGGAGAGAAAAAAAGAGGCCTGAGCCCATAAATGGGAAATGTTGGTGTTTGTGTGCTGAGGATTAACAGCAGGGCATATTGCATGTAACTGCAGTCAGGGATGACATTTCCAGATACTTTATGTATTTGTTCTTTTGGAGGGTAGATGAAATTGCAACTTTAGTTGGAATCCAGCGCACTCTTCCCAAAGCCAGTTACTACTCCACAGCTGATGAAGTGCTGAAGAACAGCTATACCTCCTGAAGCAAGAAGATACATCAACAAGCAAACAGAAGTTACCCTGGAGATTTGCTGAGGGTATCAGACAAAAGTTAAGCTGTCAGTTTTTGACCCCTCCAGATAAAAACCTTGCCCTCCTCCCAGCAGCTTAGAGTCTACCAGCAGTATTCAGGCTTTCCCCAAAGGAGGTTGTCTCTGACATTACTGTTGGAGGGGACTGTATGAGGAGACAGTGTAGATACCTGCTAGAAGGATGAGTTTATTGCTGCAGACTGCTGAAGGCTCCGTGAACATGTGTTTTGCAAGAGAAAACACCTGGGTCATGAAAGTTCTTCTGGGATCCTGTTGTGTAGGGCTGTGGTGGTTTGATTTGTCTCCTTGAAAGCGCTGAGGCCCTGGGCGCTGGCACTGTGCAGGAGGTGAGTCTCTGCCCATGTGCTTTGCTCATGGTTGTGTCTGGCTCTGAAGCCAGATCATTTCCAGTGAAATTCCCACACCTCTGTGCTGCACACAAAGAGCGTTTGCTGTGGACTCCCACTCCGTCCTTCGGGTAAAGAATTGTTCAGTCGTTCAGTCATCGCAATGACACAAGCGATGCAGGCGCTGTGCTTACTCAGTCTCAGAGCAGCCTATTTATTTATATAGCTACTGCCTCCTCCAACAAGTCTAAAAATAAAAATCTTGCTCTGAGTAAGCAGATCGCCCGCCTTGCCTTCCCTGTGAGATTGCGGTGATGTAACTTCTTTTTTTTTTCTTCTTTTTTTTTTTTTTTTTTTTTTTCTTTTCTCCTGCGGGGAGCAGGGATTCAGCCAGAGAAATGACTTGCCATGGAGCAAGGCGTCTCGGGGAGGAGTGTAGCTGAGCTGATGGCTGGCTGTAGCGGAGCTGACAGTGCCGACAAGCGCCACCTCCCACGCTGATGCACTTGTGGCGAGGCCCCGTGGCACAGGGAAAGTTCACACTCATTGATTGCGATGGGTAGCAGCTCAAATCGCGCCCCAAAGCTGACAGAGAAAAGAACATTTCAGTGGAGAGCGGTGTCAGTAAGAGAAGCAGCGCAGAGGCTCAGAGCAAGGCAGCCTGACAAGTGCTAAAAGGGCCTGCAATCTGCATAGTGTCATAATTAAAGTGGCTGCCATTAACTGGTGATGCAAATTAGGAAGTAATACCAGACACATCAAAGCTTTCGCTCCAGTGGCCTCAAATGCTTAGGAAAACCAGGTGGTTTAGAGGAGCCCCTAATCACGTTGTGTTTTGCAGCAATGAAGTTAGACCTGAGTTGGCCGAGTTAAATCAGGGTCTGGGGAACTGCTGTGTCAGGTGCTGTGGAAACGCAGGCTGAAAGGGTTCTCCTCCGCCTGGCTGGTGGAATTCACCGGCCAAACCACCTCCACCACCCCCCAAACAAAAAAACAGTGAAGGAAGGTGAAGCATAGAGTAAACCAAACTGCATGTGCCGGGTGACAACGGCAGAATTAGTGCAGTATTGCCTAGCTCTGCGTCCACTTGGGCACGAAGTTTAGCAAGTCAGCTTTGGTATATGTAATTAAACAAAGTTCCTCCCAGGGCAATTCAGTGGGAATAGAGTTCTTGTTAGCTTCATCTTGAAGTTTTTCAGAAATTCAGAGGCTTTTGGTGATGCTTTATAGGGTGCCTCTTCATTTTCTTTGAGGCCTTGATGTCTCATATTGTCTCATCACTACTTCCAGCACAAATCCCAGGCACAGCCCCATACTGGCTACTGTGAAGAAAATTAACTCTACCCCAGCCAAAACCAGCACAATGAGTTTATCCTGTGATGCTCAGCCTGGTTCTTACAGCTGGAAGTACTGTTCTTTGTCATTCACTGAAAATAGCAGCTGTCCAACTGTTTGCCCTGGTGGGCCCTATGGCAAGAAGTTCCATGAGATAATGTACTTGCCCCAAAAATTTTATGACCTTTGTGATTTCACCAGCTCCTCTTTGCTCTTGCGGAGAAAGGAGGTCTTTTGGAGTCATTTGCTGATGCTTTTAGCAACTGAAGAGATATAATTGATAAGGAAACATCCAGGCTGTAAGGCAGCAGACCTGCCAAGGCATAAGTGGAGATGGCTGTGCAGTTGTGAAAGCACAAAATCTGTGGGTGATGGAAAGTGAGGTGAGTAAGAGAGTGCAGGACAACCTGAGACTGATTCAATTGGGAAGGTGCTGCATTTCTCAGAAATTAACTCCTCTCTGCTAGCAAATGGGGAATCTAGGCTGGAAATCAAAACTCAGCACCGTGCACCAAGGTGAGCAGCTGGGATAGATTCCATCTCTCCCCATTTTCTGCCCAGTTAGAGCAGACAGGGCTTGTCCACAGCTGAGAGCTGCTGTCAGACAGGAGAAGTGTGGATTTGCTCATACCTGGTGCCACACGTCAACTCCTTTTACAGTCCTCACAGCCAGGCCTGCTGCTGGCTCTGGAAGAAGCTTGCAAATCAAGGCATTAAATGGTGCTCTGTGGAAGGGATCTGTGTATCAGAAGATCGGTAAAGAAAATGGATTATTATAGACCTTCTAATAGTATAGAAATCTTTGTAGTTGGCCATGACCTAAGTAGAGCTTTGTCTAATGATGAGAACAGACATTAGTGTCCACCAGGTATTAGATTTTACAATCAATTTTATTATTATTAATTGATTATAAAATAATGGGGGATACATTTAGGGAGCCTCTGCTTAATTTACTATAATTATAATACACTTAATTATTGTAAGTTTGATGGGGCAATAAAGGTATTAAAATAAATAGAAGAGTAGAGGTGCTCATTAAAATTGCATCTGACCTCTATGCATTGAAACTAGTGGAGTGAATGCAGTAAAATTGGCTGCAGTGTGGTAGCACTGGGAGCGATTAATTCCCAATTCACAGGTCTTGGCAAGCATGATGCAAATAAAGTCAAGCTTAACTGTCTATCTCACACGAAAAAGTGTAGAGGACTTTGCTGAAAAAACAGTAGCCTGTGAATTAGTGATAATTTCAGTTGTGCAGCTGCTGCAAACACTGGAATTTTGCACACATGGACTTCATCGCACTTTGCAAAAGACACCCTCATAGGTGTGTCGTACTCTGCTTTGACGCTTGTATTTGATTAGGAGCATGACTTAGACATTCAGATGCTTATCCGGACCCTGAGCAGCTGGACTGGAAATCTTTCAAGGACTGGTGTTTGAAGAGTATTTTCGATCCTTCTTGCCAGACCTGGAGAATATTTTGCAATCTGAAAGCAAGTAATGATTTAGAGCCAAATTTGCAGTTACATTGTTCTTCTCCTTTGGGTGGGGAAGAAGTTCGGTTTGCTTCTGTGTTTTGAAAATTGTCTTGGTGCATTGTTGCCCTCCCATCCCCCCCCCCCCCCCCCCCTATATATCCTTATATATATCCGTGCTGTGAGCACGCATCGGGGAGCAGCGGAGGAACATGAAGCTCTGGGCTGAGTTAGATGTACTGCTGACGTTGCTGCTGGAGTCTTTGGTCTCTCTTCTGAACATTGGTTTCTGCTTCTCTGAATGCCCCTAAGGAATGCTGAAGCCAGTTTGTGTATGTTAGTGCTCTGAAAATGTGGATTTGGGGTTTTGAGGTGTTCAGTGGTCCCACAGAAATCATTGAGCAATTTTTAAAAACAGTTTGCATGTTCCTGAAGAACCAAACTGCATGGGTTGGAAAGGAGGACATTACAATGTTTATAGAGACTCCTGTGTATTGTAGGCTGTCTGTTTCCATTGAGATATACAAAATAGCAAATGCTCCTTTTCTGGGGTGGTTTTTTTCCCTGCTACTGAGGTTTCAGTGCTTGCTTTTTCTGCCCCAGTGCAGGACAGTGATTTATGTGGGTCTATCTGCATCACTCATCCCACTGCAGCAAGGTGGTTGGCATGTCCTTAGTGCAGTCAAGTTCTTCTGTCCAGGCATGGGCTGCCAGAAGCCAGGGTTGACCTCGGGATGTATCTGTGCCCTTAGCAATTGCTGAAAAGAGCCCTTCATTTCTGGCTGCTGCTGGTGCAAAAGCTGCGCTGAGCACACCTGTGTCCTGCGGTGTGTGCCGAGTGTGCAGGCACGGAAGGGTGCTGCCGGCCAGCAGCCCTCTCCAGTGGGTGCAGTGTCCTCTGCCTACTTCAGCCCCTCGAAGCGTGGCAGACGAAGTGGCCACAGCCAGGGAAGCGTGCAGAATTGCTTTGCACTGCCTTAACTGAGGCTTCGCTTCACAGACATGTCATCCTCTGCAGAGCACTCATTTTTATATAGGTGAGCGGTTCTTAAAGTGAGCCTGGCCAGAGGATAGGAGCTGGCACTTAGCTTCCTCCTTTGCTGCGAATGTAGCTGTGGAGCAATGGTAATTTCCACATTAAATGTGGAGGAGGCATTTATCCTATCGCAACGGCACGCTGTTTTGCATTGATTTGGCAAGAGGGCATTCCCACTTTCTGGGAGTGAGGAATGGGTCTCAATAGGATATTCCTGTATCTGAATGCAGAATTCCTATTTCTGCCTGCTATAGGCCATATATTCAAACTCATTTTTGCATAGCAGTTAAACGGACCTAAATATTTCACCAGCTAGCAAGATAACACTACCGTTTGTTTTGTATTTTGTAATCAGTTATTAGGACAGGGCTTTGCTGAAATAAAATATGAGGGCAAAGGAAAGTAACATGCCTGTGGCATTAGAATGCTGTTAGCAAGCTTGAGGCATATCAGAGAGATTGGTCCTGAGAGTAACATTTGCTGCCTTTCTGCTTTTGAACTTTTTTTTAGGTTTTTTTTTCCCTTTTTTTTTTTCCATTTGCCTGTTTCTGAGGTCTGGGATTTATCCTGAATTTAAGAACTGACAGGTTTTGATCATTTGAATAGGTATCACTGTTCAGCAGGGAATACATGTGCCAGCTGAGATGTCTCTTAAAGCCAATTTGTACTACCAGTTATATGAGATGATTTCTCAAGAACGTAATGTATTTCAGTTTCAGATTCTCCACCTGTATTACAGTGTTCATCTCCTGGTCCTCCTAACCTGAATTGCATTACTCTCCTTCTCAGTCCCCCCACCTAGTGCCCCAGACACTTGAGCATGTTCTTTGGTGTGAATACATATTGAACCACAGAAAAATGACATTGTAAGATTAAGAATCTGACTTTGATTTACTAAAGCAGAGTACGTGTAGTGCCACAGTCATTTCTTAATCCAGACCTCATCTTTTTGTGCTGAGGATGTGCAGTTTGCCTTCAGGAAAGCAGATTCACCCCTGCTATTGAATCTCCACCATTTAAGCATGTAGGAACTCCTTGAACTTCTCTGATAAAACTGATGGCCTAATTCTGATGCCTTCACTGTGCTGAAGGGCAGAAGAATTGAGTTCGTAGTTAGTAATGGTTGCACACAAATCAGAACTACTTCTAGGTAATGTGTATCAAGAAGACTTTTCCACTGTAGTAGTGCTTACTCAGGAGGCATTACATCGCAGGAAGGCTGTGAACTGTAAATCTGGGAGGAGATGCCCAAGACTTGAGACTCAGGCTGCTGGTATCCTGAGTTTCACAAACTCGACATCCATCTGCATGAAACTTGGTTGTTTCCTGCTGTGCTTCGAGAAGGATCTCCTTTTGTCCTCAAAAATTTTAGTGGAAAGTTGGGACAGGGATGGTTTCAGGTATGCAGCCTGAAAGATAAAAGAATGATACGCTGATCCCGGAGAAGCTGGTGGGAGTGGAGGCAAATACTGCTGCCTGGCCAGAGAACTTGCCTGCCTCCTTTATTAGAGAAGCCATTTGCCAAATTTTACCTCCCATTCCTCATTGCTCCATAGAAAGTTATAACGACAGTCACTGTTGTCTCCGCAGCTTGTATAGACAGACCCAACTTACCGATAAGGTGTGGAGCTGCCCAGCCCACATTTCCAGTCTGGCCGGACAGCCTTGGGAAGAGCCTAGTTAGTCCCAGCTGCACTGCTCAGTGGTGGAGCATGACAGTCTGCGTTTGTCTGTTTGAACGGCAAGTGCAGTGTCTATTTGAACAGACAGAAAAAAATCAATCTTCAGTCCTGCAGATAACACACAGAATGCATGACATATCAGACATATTTGACTGATCCTTGTGGACCCAATTTTACCCCATTTCCCATGCATCTGTCCATAAAGAAGAACCATGAAGGGAAAGGAATGGTAGGAATGAAACATTTGAAGAATGCCTTCAAAGATCCCATGAAACCATCCTGCTGGAAACTGTAGCCTGGCGTGATAGGTCTGGTTCAGATTTTCCATGTATTTGAAGTCTTTCATTGAAGAATGAGGCCTCTGTTTTAAAGAAACTAGTCTCTTAAGTGGAAAAAGAGCCCAGCTATTAGTAAGGCACTTAAGGTTATTTTGCTTTTTGTTGGTTTTTGTTTTGTTTTAAACCCTTCCCGTAAGTGTAGCTGATACTGCTAGTGGTCGAGTTGCTTAGAGAAATCCGTCATGTCCGAGTGGGAGCTTGCCTCATGGGTGGCAAGGTCAGGGAAACTTAGTCCTCAGCTCTGCGTCTGGGTGTGCAGTGGTCACGCTGCAGTGTCCCTATCTACTACTGCAAAGCCTAGGAGTGCAGACATAAGGATTGATCTTAAGTACGTCTGTGGCATGTGAAGCAATAAAGAAAAGGAGTAAGAGATTAGAACGTCCAGGAAATCTTTGGTGTTTCCAAAGTATTGGTTTGAATGGGTTGAATTTTGCCTGGGGGAGGGGGTGTTCATGCTTACAATTGAGCGTGTGGCTCTAACTCCATCCAGTTACAAAACAAATCATTCAAGTCCATGTGTTCTTGTTGGTACCTGGTGACCATTTCAATGATGCTTTGCCCTTACTCGCTCTCAGTGTAAGGCCACGGTAGAGCGTGCAGGGGTGCGGGAGACAAGGATGTCTTTTGTGAGTCTTGACTTATGTACTCTTCTGCTGCCCAAGGAGGGGCCACGGCAGCCCCTGTTATCAGGCTGTCAGAAGAATTAAGAATCAAGCAGTTGCATGAGCAGCAGGATGATTGAAGGCTGGTTTCCGATGGACTTTTATCTTGTAATTGATTTCCTCTGTGGGTTTGTGCTGTCTAATGAGGTGTGAGCTAACATGCCAGCCTTCCCCGCGGTGGGAGGTGAGAGAAGCCAGGCGCCTCTTCGCTACACGCCTGCGGTCTCCTTGCTGAACTTATGGGAACTTGGTGTTGTTGAGACCTCTGCCCTGCTGTCAAATTTGCTTGAAATTAGTGGGTTTCAAAAGTTACTAGAAAAGGGACAGATAGGCAAATACACACAGGCAGGGTGAACTTCTGTACCCCTTGGTCTTTGAAAATTAAGCTTTAAAAAAAAAAAAAGCAAGCAACTGAGAAATTGCTTTGGTCTTAAAAGCTTCCTTCATCTGTATTAATCCTAGAATGGAGGAGCGGGCAGGGAGGGGTTGGAGAAGGCAGGGCAGGAAAAACTGGTGATTATCATGATTATAATTCCATGCTAAAATATTCTGTCTTGCCTGAAGTGCTCACAAGTGTGTTGGTAACTGCAAAGGTTCCCAAGGACTTAAGCAAATAAACAAAAAATGGAGTCCTGGAGCCACGTTTGGGAGTGATTTAGTTTCTAGCACTGTCTGAAATGAGAGAAAGCTTCCCCATGCCAGTTGTTCAGCTTCCCCAGGGCCAGCTGATCCCTGCCTGCTCTCCTGTTTGCTGGGAAGACTGGAAGTAGGCTGGGCTTTCTGGCCTTGAAGGCAACTGTTGGAATGGGGAAGGGCAGTAGATATTATCTATTAGCATTTGAGAGCCTGGAAAACCATTTTATTCCTTTAACCCCTGAGTAAAAGATGGACATTTATGCAAACTTTGGGTACCTTAAATGCTCTATTAAGCCGTTTCAGATTTAGAAGAGAGTACCTAAATGTTTGGAGACTGTACAAAAGTGTCCTTTCATCCGTTAAGCAGTATGTATCCTCAGGCATCCACACAGTTAATACTGTTAGCCCCAGTGGAAACCCTCTTGAGGCATTGCTGGCTGCAGTAGAGAACGCGGATCATTTAAACATTAACAGCTTTGGTTATTAATTATTGTGGAAAATGTGGGGGTGGAGAATGCTGAACTGGAAATGTTGTCCCACGACGTATTTTTCCCTTGCTGCATTATCAAATCCATTTCTGCTGTAAGCTGAGCAAAACACTTTTAGAGCAGCATGATGGGGAGCAGAAGTTATTTTGCCTGCTGCTTGGCTTACAGGTTTTCTCTTGACAGTGACGATGGTGTCTCTTTTCTGTGGGGTATACAGATGATAGGATTTAACTTCATTTAGTTTAGTGTGAGCTCTTGTTTTCAGCCAGTAGGAAAGTGTCGTGTAAAAACTGTGCCTTGACCACATGCTGTGAGATGGCATGGTGCGGAGATGGTCTGGAAGCTCTTAGGGACTGGAGCTGCGCTTGCTGGCTCAGCCCCGTCTCCGTGGGCTTTTTGGCTAGCTCACGGAGCCAGCTTTGTCACGTCATTTCACCTCCCTGCGTCTCTCTAAACTGGGCTTTATAACACTGATGTGAAGTTCAAGCATGGTGCTTTCTAAAGGTGAGGTGTTTGAGCAAAGAGATGCCCGCTGTGGCCGGTCGGAGGTGTTTTCCCCTCAGGGAACGCAGAAGGGCTCCTAGGATGGCGCGGCCAGAAGCATCACATGCTGGGGACTGAGCGGTGGAAAATCAAACCTGTATGTTAGTGCTGGAAAGGGAGACTTGAGCTCCTACAAAAACCTGGCCTCCACCTTGGTGTTGAGGCCTTGCAAATATGCCCGTACATCAGTACTCACAAGCCTTTAAATCCTTCACGTTGTCAACCGGGATTGCGTTGAGCACTGTTGGTTCTTGAATTTGGCTCAGTCTTCAGCAAAGTCTGTTTGTGCAGCAGGGCTGGGTTGTGTAGGATGGCCACGGTGACTCACCCGCTCAGTGGTAAATAAGCTCTGCCTCTTGCTTAGTTTGCATCCAGCTAATACAGCTGTAATTACTGAATTGTATTTCCTGGACACTTGGAAGTAATTAGTTCAATATAAAACTAATGTGACTTGCCAAATTTAGGCTTAAAATTGTTTCTACGGTTGGGTGCAGTAATCTTCTATTAGATTTAAGGGTTTTTAAAAGATATTTCACTAGTGCCTGGCTTGATTAACTTGTAATGTTGTAAGGCTTATTTGTTGAGGGGGTATGGAGATATTAAGTGACTTTGGAATTAAATAGGTGCTGGCTAAATTTGTGCTTGACTCAAGCCCCAGTGATCCCAGTGATACAGAGTCTGGGCACGCAATATTGTTGCTGGCTTACTGAAGCTGAGTGGAGGTATAAGCTTTGAGAATATGAGAGACTGGATTTTTGAGTGGTTTATTTTTGGTGCTCTTTCAGAAAAGACGAGCCTCATGCGAACAGTTAAAGGAGTCCTTTCCACCCCTGCTTTCATACTAGCTAATGGCGGTACTCAACTGAGCTTAGAACGAGGGATTTGTGACTAGCTGTTTCCCCACCTCGTTAGGAGATAAGATGAGGATTCAGGAGGTTTGGGTAGGAAAGACCACTGGAGATGCAGGGGGATATGCCAAGTACTAAGCAAGTCCTGGCAGAAGTAGTCTATAAGAGAAGAGCTTTGGAGATGTCGGTGCCATAACACAAGGACACATGGTCTCGCCTGTGTGTTACAACTTCCACGTGTTTAGACGGGCAGCCTTAACATAGCTTCTGCCTGACCACTGACACTGGGGGCTGGTTTGGGAGCTCTGTGAATTTAGTTTGCATGGCTACTTTCTGGTTTGTGAATCATAATGAGTAATAATGAGCCCTGAAGACAGAAATGAAAGAGTGCATGGACATGGGTGTCTGCACCACCAAACCCGGCGTGCAGCGGTACAGCTGGACTGCAGAGCAGCCTCATCTGGGCGCTGCCCAGGGGACTGGTGCCATCACCTAGTTTGGCAGGACAGGCCAGGCACTAACAGCAATTCAGGATTGTTGTCAACAGCAGGATTAGGCACAGTATCACTGGTTTGGTATAGGAAGAATTTCTGGGGAAAGCAGATAGGATTTTTTTCAGAAGAGCTCCGTATTGTTTATTGGTAGGGTGCGAGTCCTCCTTGTTTTTCTGTATGCTGAAGGGTTTTCAAGGTTGCCTTCCAGTTTTAGATGTTGAGTGAGGATGGAATTATGTTCTGTTGCATCAGATTTTCATGACTGGAGGGCTGTTTTCTCTTGTTGTTTGTTTGTTTTTTTAGTAGTTTCTGGTGCACCATTTGGTAAATTATCCATATGAAGTAAGATAATGTGTCTTAAATGCTGTAACATGAATAGTCTCATGGGGCTACTTCGTTCACTCAATTGCTGGGTCAGTGTGACTGTATTGTCAATATTGGGAATTGCAAGTGGAGGGGTTATAGATGTTCCTAATCCATACTCGGTTCTCTACTGCAGAAAAAGGCCTCCTGCTATTAATCGATCTATAATTTTTTTTCTGCGGTAAAAATTGACACCTCACTTGAAAAATGTGTATGTTGCATGTGTGCCCACATTTGGAAATTAATTCCTCATTTTTATGTGTGTGCCCACATATGAACATGTGTACAAGCAGTGCATCTGTCCACATGTAAGTATGTAAAACTGCTGAGTATTTTGCCTTATAGTAATTTTTCACAGGAAAGGACACGTTGTAGAAGTGTGTATTGTATTAATACATCTGTTAGGGGATATGAAAAATGTAGTGGTGATGCTTTGTATGGAGTGAAAATTCTGTTGTAAACAACTGAACCTTAAATAGCTCTGCCTGGAAAAGAGCCATTCATCAACTGGACCTCACCTCGTACAAATTCATATAGATCAGAAAGCCTCTGTCACTACTACTGGGTTGTCTCAGCAATCTCTGCTGTATTGCTGTCACCATCAGGAGTGGGACTTGAATTACTCAGAAAATCTGAGTATATCGCCATTTTATTTATTTATTTATTTATCTATCTATCTATTTATTTATTTATTTCCACTGAACACTTTTTGTTTTGAATACTCAGCAAAGTCGGAGTCTTCCCCTGACCTTGCAGGGCTTCAGAAAGGGATGAAGGCACATGTTCTTTTGAGGCAGCTGGGAATTTATGGTGTTCGAAGAAACTCTGGCTCCAGTGTGGGTTGCTGGCAGCAGTGCTGATAATCACAATGTGATAGCAGTTGGGCTCTTTTATTGAAGGTGTGCTTAAATCTTATTTTCTTGCACTGTAAGGTTATGTCTTTGTAGGCTATCAGAGTTCAGAAGGGAGAGAGGAAAAAAATGCCAATGCAGAAGCCTTTGTTTCAAAAGGTTGCAAGCATAAATATTTTTTGTTTTGTTTTTGATCACCTGATATCTTTTCTAGATCTTAGGAAGAATGGCTGAGTTGTTCATAGATTGTACCAATTGCTTGTCTAAAGCCCATTTGTATGAAACAGAGCATTGTTGTCTTGCAGTTGAAGCAATACCTTGCTAATTCCCTGGATTAGTAGACCTCTCGTGTATGCTTGCATTTAAGAGTTAGAAAATCTGGTGAACAAATGTTTCAAAAAAGCCAGGAAAATTCATTGCAAACTGTGTTCCATCTTTTCAATAATCATTTTAATTGCTGACAGTCATATTCCATAGAGGATACAGTAGCATCTCTTGTACACGCAGTAGGAGTGTGGTAGTACATGTCCTGAAGCATTTGTTTCTGAACGACAGCAGAGAGTTAGCAACAGTAGCAAAATGTTCTGCTGATGTATTGTTGATCAAAAAATGTGTAGTAATGGCATCCCTAATATAGTTGCATCAAAGATTTCCTTGGTTATTGAATGTGCAGTCATCCGTTCTCAGTCAGCATCTCTCTAAGGCCTTGCAGCCAAACAGCAGATACATGAGGTCAAATGAAGAGGTGCCCTGAGCTGAAACGTGTAGTCTTCTAGGGCTGCTCACAACACAGCACACATGCGGGTTAATTGTTTCACCTGAACAGACATACTCAATTAGACCTTATCTATGCAGAATCTAATGATTTTCAGCTGCGTATAGCTGTTTATGCTTTATGGTTTGTTGTAGTTTATTTCCACGAGTATATGGGACCGATCCTGACTGATGGGAGCTTGCTTGTCCTGGTGTAAATGTATCCACGTGGGCAGGTTTCACTGATATTTTTTTTTTAACTACAACATTTTTTAAACTAGCTGAATCCGTTTCAGACCTGTGAGGCAGAGTCCATAGCATCTGTGGGAGCAGGGGAGTGCAGGGAGAGCAGACACGCCAGGCAAGAGGAAGGAACAGGTTATCTGTGCTTTTTAAAGAAAATAACAGCAGTGATGCATTTCTTGCAGATGTACTTTTGGAGGAGTTTGTAGGTGCATGATATATACATAAAATACATGTAGCAGAACTTGATTAATAGATATCTCTTAAGCGGTGTTGGTTTGGTTGCTTGGTTGGGGGTTTTTTTGTTTCCTTCTAGCTTGGCTTATTTTTGAGGGAACTGCATACCACAGATTTAGGATTCAGGGAATAGCTGGAGGGGGTTCCCCCTGCCCATTTTCTTGAGTTAGGAATACATAGACTTCATTTTCTTGGTCTGGATTTTGACATGCATGAAATCCACATCAGTGGTCTGGCCCTTGTAGATTTCCTGGGTTGCAAGTGATTTTTACAGCTCAGAGAAATATGGATCTATAAAAAAAGACAAAATATCTGGTGTCAGAAAGCATTGTATTTCATTGTCTATCCATAAAGAAAAAGCTGTGTGGAGTCACACACAAATAAAACATGCTTTTTAATTACATGGACAGCTTAATTACAGTTTTAGAGCATGTATCTATTTACATCTCAAAATATATAACTGGATCGTCGGCAAGAGTCCATGTATATAGCTAAATTTTAAATTCCATGTAAATTATATTAGCATAAAATCTGGGATTCCATGAAAGTACACATAAGTTTTAGCTCCCTTTCAGCTTCACTGGGCTATTCCCCTGCTTTCCCCACCCTGCCAAGCATAAATACGTCTAGCTGCTGTCTCATGAAGTGATCACAAGGACTGTGGTACCCTCATAAAGTGGATTTTAAAGCCTGTTAATTATACAGCATGAAATGGGTCCCTAGCCGCGCATCCCCTTTGCCAGAGGCTGTCGGTGGGACCACAGCTGCCCAGGGGTGAGGGCCTCTCCTTGGCCGCTGGGACCAGGTGCAGGACTCCCTGCTCTGCTAACGAGGGGATGGGCCCTGCTAATGAGGGTAACAGGTCCTGCTAATGAGGGCAGCTGGGTTAATGAAGGCAGCTGGGCTAATGAAGGTGCTGCTGGGCCGGGTCCGTAGGAGGGCAACTCCCAGCCCTTTCCTGTCATGGCAGTGCTGCCGGGCTCGGCAAGGCCTGCTCGGGGAGCATGGAGGCGCCCAGGTATTTCAGCCGGCATCGGGGCGAGGGGCCTTCCCAGTGTGGGCTGTGACCCCCAGTGTGGCAAGGGGGCCCGCAGCCTGTGGGACCCGCTGCCTGTGCCGGGCCTACTCGCAGGTGCCTGCACTTCATGGCTGGCTCCTAATCCTCTTTAGCATAAAGTCTGTGAAAGGGAAGAAGAAAGTTCCTCTGGGGGAAGGGTTGGATCCCTGAGCGATGTGGGCCTGTGAGATTATGAGATTATAATCAATCATATCTGCTGTCCTGATGATGCAAAAGGAAGCTTTTCGTTAGAGCCACTCGGTTGCAATTGGGGTTTGGGAAGGTACTCAAATCCTGCCCTGAAACTGAGCAGGTGAGTAGCAAGTGCTGATGAAATAACTTTGTGTTTGTTGTTATCTAAATCCTTTATAATTTCTGGTGGTGGCCAGAGCACGGCTTTGGCTGGCCTGGCCTCAGCGAGGGGCTTGCTGCAGTGCTTAGTTTGTCATCTTTTCCAGATTTATATTGCATGAAATTTTTGTTACTAAACTTTGGCATTGGAGAGCTACAGGACCATTTTTTGTCTGGTCCCTGCCCTTCCCCCTGCAAGGCCTGTGTGGGCTCCCCAGGAGTTCAAACTGGAACAAATAGGGCTCCGGCAGGCATCGAGGCATGCAAATGGCACACGTCCTCCAGCACTTTATCAGCGCTGCAGTGCGAGGCTGTAGTTGGAGAAGTAACTTGCTGGGAAGGGGTAGAGGTAGTAGCAGGGCCATTTAATTCATTTTAATGAGGCTCCCAGCACGCTTCTCCAGGTGCTGTGGTGTCAGGTCTTTGGAGATGTTGTGCCTTTGTGACAGGAGCGCGGCGTGCTAAAGAGGATCTGTGGAGATAACAATAGGATGTCAAAATGAAGTGAAACAAGGGCAGGGCAGTTTTATGGAGATGACATGACAGGAGGAAAGTATGAGGGGGAGAAAAAAAAAAGAATTTAAACAGTCAGTACAGATTTACTGAAGGCTTTCCAATGTCAACTAGAAGAAATGTCAGCTTGACTGACTTGGCAATGTCAAGGTGATGGCAGAATGAAGTCCGATCAACTTGGGAAGCATCTCATACTCCGGCTGCAGAGACGAGCTGTTGTCAGTAAAGATGATGTCAGGATGGTAATTATTTTGCACATTGTGGTTTAAGTAGGCCACTGTTTCTGTTGAGGTAATTTGAATTTAGCATAAGGTAGGGGAATACTCATTCTAGGATAAAAGTCTCCAAATTGTGGCTGCTCTTTGTGAGAATGCGTGGATTTTCACACCCAGACTGTGAGCTGCTGCTGTGCAGCAGGGCACCTGGCTGCCCAGGGGACTGTATGCTGGCTGTGGTGGGTATAGTTGAGGCCTCAGGTGATCCGAGTTGTGGCCCTGCTTGGCTGCTGCATAATGTGGGAGGCACATTTTAACTTCTTTCTTAAAAACTCTGCCTAGTGAGTAGAGGGCAAATGATGGAGCGGAGGAGAAAACCAGTATCACATGGGAGTGCAGCCATTAATTTAGGGAGGTGGGATGGAGGTATTTGAGGATGAACAAATGTAATTCCTCTAATGAAAATAAATGTGTCTATATGTGATATTGGTGGTAAAAGAGCTAGCTGTGTTGAAAGTCACTGGGTGTTGTAGGTAGCACAATAAAGCCGCGTCAGAGGCTGTTCCCTCCTCTTAGCTCTGTTTTAGGATGTTTTGTAGAGTTGATTGGAGTCCAGAGGAGTAACAAAAAGAAGAATAATACGTTACTGAAATGAAAATTTGGGCTCTTGGCTGTTCTGTAGTTGCAGGGTATGGATTTGGCAGTAAAATGTGCAACATGGTAGGTAGTAGGCCTGGGATGCACAGCTCTCTGTCAGCTTGCTCTGCCTGCCTCTACTCGCTGCTGAGGCACACTCAGATGCTGCCGCATGCGCTTCCCCCACAATGGTATGGTCCAAGTGCTACCCTGTCTGGCACCCTTTCCAAGAAGGGATTTCCCTGTTAGTTAAACAATTGCACTTGCTCTCTGTGTGTCCTTTATCACAAAATAAACAAACAGGAAAAAATGTGCTGGAAGAGAGAATCCAAGGACTAGCAATCCAATAATAAATCCCCTGTCTTTCCACACACACTCAGTGCCAGCTGTAGACTAATTAAACTCAATAGTTCACAGGTGTTCCTGGGAATGACTAACACAAGAGCACTCTCCTCTTTAGGGCTCGTTAACATCTTTTTCAGAGCTCTTTAAATTTCATACACAAGCAACACTGAGCTAAACCAGATGAAAGATAGTAGAAAGGGACTCAAGCTATTACAAGAGTGCTCTCAGTGTTAGCATAGGCTACATCCCCACTCAATTCAACAGCTTATGCAAGGTTTACCAATGGGTGAATCTCTTGGAGACTAGTCTAAGAAGGAAATCTGCTTTCTTGGAAACATTCAGATTTCTGTAGCCAAATGAAATTCTTGTCCCTGGAGCTCATTATGTAATTTTAAATGCTATCAGGATGCCCGTGGTCTGTACACACGTGCAGAAGCAGCAGCAGAAGAAAGTCTGTGGCCAAATGAAACAGATTTAGCTATTTTGTTAAGGCTTATAATACCTTCCCAGGGAGACATAAGCAGAAAGCAAGACTTCCTCCAGACTTCCCTTCTTATTGAGTCTTTCTCTGGGATTTGACTATTCTAATGATAATTTCTTTAGGCTCTAGTAGTGAACTGGACTGCCTACCCAGTCTGGTTTAATATGACAGTTACAGCAACAAGTGCTTCCAGTTGCAACCCGCTTCTACTAACTTTGCTGTGTAGCGAGAGCTCAGATTTTACCAGCTCTCACAGGCTTGCTTAGGTCTGTGGCTGGACTACCTTATCTGTGTGCTCATCCACTCATTTCATTCATGTTCCTTTTGCCTTTTTTTGTGTTTGTCTTACAGAATTAAATTTAAATTTTTTGAGAGCTCTCATAATGGTTAAGAATGGCACAGGGAAGGAGGCTTTTAGTGTTGTTTTCCCAGGTTCCCTAAAAGCCCTCTCTGATGGAGCTGGCCCAGACTCCATGTAAGTCTCATGTGCAGATTTCCTCCTCAAAGAGAAAGCTCCTTGGCCAGACACATGACAGAATTAATGCACTTGGATCAGGCAGCCTGGAGAGAGGAACGACTTTGCCTGTGTAAGCTATATAAAAAATACATGTATCCCATCAACAATACCTTGCTATACCTGATCTCTTCTATGCTTTACTCTCCTGCCTCAGTCACTCACTTTCCTGCAGACTGGGACTAATCACATGTAGATACGCTACAAAACTAGGATGTTTTGCTGCTTTAACAGAGTTACTAATTGACAATAATTTCTAGATTTCATAGCTCTTGTTAGATTCTTCTGTTTCTTCCTAATGATATTTTCAATTGTACTCCTTTACATTCTTTCCTAGACAAGAAAACCACAGTGATTTACATAAATCTTAAATAGATGTATTACTGACTTACACTAAATTGATGTAAGATATCCCAAAATCAAAGTAATACTTCCTACATGAGGGAACTGTACCAATTCAGTGAAATAATTTTTTCAATCAATCCTATCACATCAGTAAAATTTTACTGTATGCATAAAATCTTACTTAAAATGCTATGACTCTTGGTGTGGCTATGAAGTGGAAAGAGCTTTCATTCTTCTAAATGTCAGATCTGTGAAAAAAAATATTGTATTTTCAAATAAAAAAAATATATTCAAGGGTAGTTCAGTCTAACTGTCCTTTCAGTAATTTTTCTGTTTCCTGTGGCACTCTCACTGGTAGGTCTCATAGTGCGTCAGAGGACATGATTATTAGCTTATGTTGTATATTTGGGGAAACTGAGATACAGACTGAAATGAGATTTCAGAGTTTAGTGGCCTGGCTCTGGAAAGCTGAGAGTAGGAGTCTCCCAGTCCCATGCTCTTTCTATCAGAGTTGTAATGCCTCCCTTAAATACTGCTTTGTTTCCAAAACTTAGAGTACTCAGGTGAGGTAAGTCTGAGTGAACTTCCATTGGATTAGTGGTTTGGATTGGGTTTGTATAAATCTGATCAGCTTAGGAAAAGTCTTTCAGTGTGTTTGCATTGAGGTGATTTTTGTACAGAAGCCACTGTTCCAGAGATGCAAAGAAAAACAGCAAGACAGGTACATATTTTTATAAGGTCTCAGAATTTGATTTGTTACCATTTAATGACACTATTTTTTGAGTAAAAAAAGTAAAACACTTAAAGGTGCAGTGTGCAAAGTTGAAAATGTTAAGGAAAAAGTGGGCAGAGTATAAGAAATCCTTCCCTGACCCCAATCCCACACATCCCTGGGTATCGTTGCTTGTGACATTGATTTGAGGGTAATTAATAAAGGAAAAGACTTCATAGTTTCTGTGTTGGAGACTTCTCTGTGGCTGGCATCCAAAAGCTCATTTGCACCTAGTTCTGAAGTTAAATAAATTATGTGACAGTCAGTGTAACACTAAGCTGGAGCATTGATATGGTAGGGAAGTGCTTTACAGAAAGCACTGCCCTAGTTGCTTCTCCTCCCTTCTTGAGATGAGGGAATGGTTAAAAATAGTAATATTCAGTGGCATTTAACTAATGAGGGTGAAAAACTTTGGATCTTGCTATGTGTGGGTTATTCTTCAGTGGCCAATGGTAGAATTCCCATTACTTCAAAACTAAATGAGCAGATCTACTGCTGAGAAAAACACTTGTTAGCAAAGGCGAGTTTAGCTGAGATCACTGGTGTTTTTAATCTGATTTTAAGGTAGTTTTGTATTACCTGTGTGCAGATTACATAGGCGTGTGCAGTAACTCTTATCAAATAAGATTTATTTTAAGATGTGTTTAAAGTAGTTTTCTACATTGATTTTGGGGGGGACAAATTGTTTCTAAGCACTAGAAATGGGCCAGCATGTCAAAAGAAGTTGGCAATATAATCAGTTGTCTTCCTGCTCAACAAAGAAATGGCCTAATGATTTCTTCACCATAACAGAAATAGAAAACATGTAAGAGCAGTGTGGGTTCTCTACACGTACTTTTATATCTTTGGTCCGCAACATGACTTTAGTGTACACCTTGTATGCACGTGATTCTTCTCCCCCCGCCATTACTGGATTATACTAGACGGTGTATTAACATTTTGCATTCAGCAAAAAAACAAGATTGTATTTTACAATTAAGTGTAAAGTTATGTTTCCTAATGCATGGTTCTGGCAGTTGATTACACCTCACAGTTTCATTTTGGAAAAGAGTGGTTAAAAAAATAAAACAATGAGCAATCTAACTTGAGATCCCACTGGGTTTTGTTTTGCAGTCAGGCATCTTTTTCCATTTTAGATGATTAGTGGCACACCATGATCATGGTAGCTTTTAAGTCTCTTTCTGGTAAATTAAAGAATTAGCGCCTCCATCCCAAATGCATATGGACTTCAGATACTTGTCTGCTTGATAAGTGAGCCCTCTCTCTGGTAAGAGACTTCTTTAATAAGATTTGACTAAATGTGTGCAGCACAATCTGCTGGGTGGTTGTGGAGATGTATATGGGTAGGATCTGGGGAAACTTGGGGTTCTGGTGTTAAAGGGGCAGCTGAAAAATGCAAGTGCCCACATGCAAACTCCAAACAGCCACATACAGTATATACAACACTCCCCCCGTACTTTTCTAAGCGTATCCTACAAACTCATCTGAATATAATTTCATTTAGGAAGTAATTATTTTCCCTTAAAATGAAATGCATTAAGTACCACATGATTTAGCACAGCTTCTGATCTCCTTATCTGTGAAGATAAAACCTGATGTTAAGGTGACTCTTTCCTCAGTTGTAGTTTCAAGATTATCTTTTGCCCCTTAGGAGTTAATAGGGAGTGAGAGATCTATGTCTATGTATGTGATAAAATTAATTCCAGCATAAGATGTGAGTAAACCCCAAATTCTTGGAAGTTTAGTCTCTTGATTTTATTTCTTATGAAACTGAACCCTCCTCTTCTTCTGGATTCAAGGAAGTAGTACTGAGATGCAACTTCAGTAGTTTTCTCAAAGGGGAAAGTTGAGCTCTTTGAAGGCCTAATTATTTCTTTCTAACTGTTAAATAAACCCTAAAGCAAATATCAGCAGTGCTGTACCACATCCAAGGCAATACCCCAATCTGGACGAGTAAAATGTTAACTTCTATATAACTTTATGCTTTCAGTTTTGTAGAAAATCACATATTTAATGTCAAAAACCCCACTTCTTACTGCACCTGGTAATTTTTGGACGTTTCAGATTTTGGTTCTGTAGTATGAAGCTGCTGGGTTGGTTGGGCTGGGGTGATCCTTTTTGTGAATCAAAGCCAGCAGGTGTGTTGGTAGTGTTGAAGGCAGTTCTCTTGGTGTGTTTGTGTCCCGCCCCCCGTTCGAGGGGCCTGGCTGTTGCTGCAGGAGCCACTTCTGGCAGAGAAGAACCGTGGTTCAGGGGTCTGCGTGCAGGAGAGGGGACGGCGTCCCGAGGGCCTCATTCAGCTGGTGTTGCCAGGGAGCGCGTCTGTACACCCACAGAATTGCTGACTTGTTTGGAGGCCTTGTCAGCTTGGCAGGTTCATTTGTGTTGTGACTAATAGGAAAATAAGCAAAAGGAGAGGAACAGGGAGAAGACCTTCCCTTTCTTGACTGTGTGTGGGTGTATTTATGTGTGGAAATTTAAGTGCCATTTCTTGACAGGCTTTTTTGTTCCTTCATCAAACAGCGGGCAATATACCTGCTTTGGCTTGCTCTCCTATGTGTGTCTGTGCACAGCTGTGAGCTCCAGATCCCTCAGCCACACCTTCCACAGCTCTGCACACTGCTGTGTAGCTGGTATCCCTTCTGGGAAGCATATTGTGGCTGTGTTATAGCAGAAGCCACTTGTATTTTTCTCCTAAACAAGAGAGACTAATCTGGTTTCTTAGCTGAAACTTGACCAAGAGTAAAGTCCTTCGTAGACTACCTTGTATGGCTTTGACTAGTCTTTTTGCTTTTTTTGTTCTTTGTGGTTGTTTTTTTTTGAGCAATGAAGAATTGATCCAGATAATTTTACAGCTCAACAGACTTTGAATCATGACATGAAAGGAGAATATTTGTTATCATACCATTCAAAACTGTCCTGTGGCTTAATTCATTAATGTTTATAAGACCTATTGACACAGTTGGATGGAAGTTTCTCTGGAACAGGTTAGGCTATAGCTCTGAGATGCAGCAATCTAGGTACATTAGAAATGACAAGGCAAATATGCCCAGAAGGCTTGTTGTGATTATTATTGTTAGCTTCATGTCTGTGGATCAGCACCAAAACTTTGATAAGCAAAAATTCTCAGACACTTTCTGTTCAGGTGAATTCCTGATTCATTCCACTTAGCAGAACTTCAGTAGTTTCTTCTGTGAATAAAAGTCGTCTTTTCCTCCTCTGCCCTGATGAGTCACTGCTAAGGTTTTTGCCTTGTCCTGTCTAGCAGGCAGCTGCACTTCTATTTTGGAAAAACTGTTATTTTGGGGGATCCTTCTGGACGAAAGGCAAGAAAATTACCATCATTAAAAAATAATTCTGTGGAGCCCCAAAATATTATGTATTTTAATGCTGTTGTATAATCTTGGGGATTATAGATGCTTTATGCCTTTCTATAATAGCCTCAAACACATGAGAACGTTGTGAAATAGGAAAGAGGAAAATACTTGACGACACTGCATTTTTAAGCTAAAAATACTTAAAGGAATCTTGCCTGAATTCCCCTGTAGATTAATTAGGATGTTACTTCAAAAATCTTTAAAAATGGCAGACAAAGAACAATGTGATGTTCTGTGCCTGAAGTCAAGTGTTAATGGGGGAAAGCATTATATTGTTTTCCCTTTATTCCTGCTCCTTGCTCTGATGATGCTGTGGAACTGACCTGCAGGTCAGGATGGCAGCTGGGGATAGCGCACTTAGGTTTGCAAGTAGAGAAGGAGTTTGCCTGGCCATGGCTAGTCATGAATTAGTCATCCCACACCACCTCCGATTAGCTTAACCCATTTCAGTGAGCTCTGGTACATTCACTTCTTAATGAATTTGAAGTTGTGATTGTGGCTGACCTCTGTGGGTAGCTGGAATAGTTCTTCCCCACGTGCTTGTACTGTATTTCTGTGATGGGGAGGGATGTTGTAAGTCAGTCCTTGGAGTCGGCTGGCTGGTGGAGAAATATCTGGCATGTCGTGTAATACGAGCGTAGAGAAGGGTGAGGGGTTTATTTTAAATCTGTGCCATTTGTAGATAGATTAATGGAGATGCTGGTCACCATCCTGACAGGAATGTGCTCGCCTAGCACCGCACGTTCAGTTTGAAAGATGTTTCACTGTCTGAGTGCTGCAGCAAGTACAGTTCTCGTTGCATTCAAGGAAAGGAGCACCTCTGTTTCTGCTGAAATTCCTCATTTTGACGGTAGGTTACAAGGCACAAGTTGGAAGCTATCAGTTAAAACTACATTTCCATAGTGCCCTTCATGCCAAGCCTCTCAAGGCGCTTAAGAAAATACTGGAAGCTGTACAGCGTGAAATAGCATTGGCACGTTGCTCAAGAAAAACAAACCTCCTGCCTAGATTTGAAAACTGAAAATTGACGAGACTGATTACTGAGCCTCCAGCCCTGGGAAAGGAGTTAAAAAAAGAACAACATTAGATCAGGACAATTTGGGGTGTTCTTCATTGGTGAGGATGACATTTCCATCAGTGCTGGTAATTTCTCTGCTAGCAGTTTTCTCTGTTTTTTGCCAACATACCACCTTCTCCTAACAACCTAGGCCATAGGATTGGATTTCTATGGAAAAAAATAAAGAAGGAAAACCCTTTTCAGTTTGTTTTTTTTCTTCTTTTTTTCTTTTTCTTTTCTTCTCCTCCCCTAGCTTCTGCTATTGTGATTCTGATCTTGGAGATAGCAGGTCCAAGCTGAGTTGTTACTTGCTGCACAGTATCTTGCCTTGTGATAATTTTGAGAAAGCGGCTCTCTGCCTCCCCAGACTGTAAACAGGGGAAAATGTCTCTTTATTCTCTTTATTTTGTAAAGCAATCTGA
Organism: Falco punctatus; assembly: GCF_963210335.1. Classification (NCBI taxonomy): domain Eukaryota; kingdom Metazoa; phylum Chordata; class Aves; order Falconiformes; family Falconidae; genus Falco; species Falco punctatus. Next base: position 102,751,686 of record NC_137580.1, on the reverse strand, counting down.
CAATCCTGGAAGCCCCATACTGTATGTGTATATTTACAGAAGTTGTTAACCACCTTACAAACATTTCCATTGAAACTTGTGCAGTTATGGTATAGTGGATCACACTAAGGAGACTTCATGTGGCATGAGTAGGTGAGATGATCTTTTCATGATAAACCCTTCCAGCCTGAGTAGACATCACTGAAGGTAGTATGGGTTTCCGATGGGAATGTGGAGAGAGAAATCACAACTAACAGGAGTTGCTCATAATAAGCCTAAAACAGAAATCAAGCAAAGTCTGGTGGAAAAAAGTTAAAGCAGTGAAGATTTCCTGGTTTTACTGCTAAAATTTATCACAATCTCATCTAACGTGCTTTAGCATGTTTTATTTTCTTAAAGGCATGTGGAAAGCAGTCAGGTTTTGGGATTTCATGTTTGGCATCATGTGGGCTTTAGAAGCAGCAAGCTAACTGGGAGAGCTGCTTCTCTTGGTGAAGGGCTGCAGTAGATTATATAGAAATTAGTAGAAAGTGATTCCTCCCTTTCAGTTCGCAAACATGCAGATTTTTCCCAGTGGAGTTGACAAGCCTGATATAAATCCACTGGCAAGAAGTTGTTCTCAGTTGCCTTTGTAAGAATAATCATCTGAGCATCTACAATGACATTTGGACAAAGGGAGGGTCTTTTTTTTTTGGTTGTGGGTTTTTTGGTGTGGTGTTTTCCTTTTTTTGTTGTTGTTCTGGGCGTGTATTTTCAATACTGTTGGAGAGCAAGAGAAAAAATGACTGGTTTGAGTTGTAGGTTGTTTGGAACCAAAAAAACCCCAAACCATCTCTACAAGTGGAAACATGAGAGATTAAAGGAAGAGCAAAAAACAAGGTAGTGGGTGCTGTTAGGTATGTCTGAGAGCAACTATGTATTGAGAGAGATGATAGAAGGTGATAAACCCAGTCACCTATGACAAAACCTCAGTGATCCTGCCATGGACAAGTTACTCTCACTGGAAGTGATCAACTTCTTTCCTCAGCTGCAGTTCAGCAGTTCAGCCATCACTCTGCACAGCACTAGAGCAGCCCCTAGGCAAAAGCCAGAGTTACATCACATGTGGTGCCTTGCGCCTTTGAAGAAGTTAATCACTCCCAAAATAGCCATTTGACCTTCATCTTCTTAAAGTGAACCTCTTGAATGACTGTGGAGCCACTTTCCATATGATGAAACACTGAATAATTAAATCATAAGTTTGGATAAGTCTGATAGGAGTAGGGATTGATAAGCCTTTCTTTTCTTCTTTCTTCTTTTCTTTTTTATTCTTTTAGCAGGGCAAAATGAAATTACAGAACTCATGTGAAAGGATTTTGTGGAAGCCAAAAGTGTAAGTCTAAAGAACAGTACAAAGGGATTAGACCTTTAGGAAGATTAGTGTCTATTGAACATGATGATCTGGATGCAGCTTCCAGCTCTCAAGGTCCATAAATTTTTGTTCTCTGGAACCTGAGAGGGAGGACCAGGGAGAGGGTCACCTTAAACTCCCTGCCAGTTCTTTGCGTAGGTAACTTATCAGGTGTGGAGAACAGGGTAAGGGAAAAGTTGGGCTGTGGTTAAGCGAGTTGCAAAATGTTGATGTTTCAGCAGACTTCACCTTGCCTAAAATTAGTTCTGTGGGTCTTCATTAATTCCCCATCTCATCATCAACATGCACCCAGATTTTACGCATGCTTGTAGCTTCACACAACCCCCGGCCCCAAATGCTGGCCACAGAAATCAGGCATTGATATGGAAAGGGAGAGGCTGAGCAGAGTCAGCGGTGGTGCTGGCGGATGGGCACTTTCCACAGATACTGGGTAATGCCATGTTAGGGGAGGGTCTGGTCGTTTGGGGAAGAAACAGTTTGTGTGTCCTTCTGTCCCTCCAAAAGTTTGGTTGAAGTCCGGGGCCACTGGAAGGGCTGTGGCATGCCAGGAAAGTGTCAGCAAGCCTCATTTTGGCATTTATATATGAGGAGTAAGCACAATCCTCCTACTATTCCAGTGAGCTGCTTTTGCCAAGAAAAATCATTTGTAACTCTTTCTTCCTGCTGTAGTGCTTCTCCAGCAAGCCTGGCTTATATTGCTTTAACCCCTTGAGTGTCAGCATGCACTGCGAGGCAGAGTGGTGCCTTGTGCGAGTCTTGGCAAGTACTCCCACGTGTAAACCAGCTCTGAAGTAGACTGAAACGTTGTCTGGCAGTTAGCTTTTCTTTTTCATCAAGTCTGTTCCTTAGGGCTGCTGCTGCTTTTTTATGTTTTTATTCCATTCCTGAGGCTGTAGCAGTGGAGGAGCTGGAGGCTTGAGAGGAGGCGTGTTTTCTGAGAGCCGCTTACTTTAGTATGTGGAAGGAGAGGGAAAACAGAGCAGGGAAATGGCTAGGTGGTTTGAACCTTGCTCTGTTGTGTTGTCCATCATGATGCTGAATCAACAGCACACAAGGCTGCCAGTGTGATGTGCTGTTAAAGAATTGCTCACCTGCAAGTTCAAAAGCAGTTCTTTCTCTGTTCTCTCAATACAGCCTCAAAGAATAGGAGATGCCGATGCTTTTTATTATGTACACTTCAGCTCTTGCAATGCTGCTTATACGCGCTTTACCTTTGATCATCATTTGGAGAAGTTTGCGAGACAGGCTTAGTTCTGTAAGAAATGGATGAACTGTTCGGAATGAGCAATTTCTCCCCCTCCCTCTAGTTGCTGGCTGAATTTTATCACCATTCCGTGTCCTCTGAGCGGAAAGGCTGTTTCCTTTGTCTGTGTGTTACCTTTACAAGAGAGCATTGCCTTTGCCCTTTTGTAGATACTGGGCAACTGCTTTGCTGTGTCCTTGATGAGACATCCAGCAATTCATGTTTCTCTATATATGAAGTTGAAAAGGACAGTAGCTCATTTTGTCTATCCAGTGTGGCTTTTTTTTTTCCAAAGGAAAAGAAGCAAATTATTTTGGTGTTTTAAAAAAAAAAAAAAAAACAACAAAAATAAAAAAAAAATTTAATAATGTAGTAGTCTAACCTTTATGCTAATCGCCCCAGGCTTTTAATGAAGCAGTGTAAAATTAGTCCTGTGAGTCTTCATTAATCAAATATAAGAGCTGACGGTATAGTATTAAGATGCTGTGCTACCTCTGCTCCCCATGCAACATTGACATTTGCTTATATTCAGAGTAGAAAGCAACTATATTTTTGTGGTAGCTCATTAAAATAATTAGCTATGTTTGGCTTTTTTAAAAAATTTCTTTTCGTAAAACATCCTTTTAATGAGGAAAGATGAAAACAGACAGGATGGAAAAGTCAAAAGAATCAAATTAAGATAGAAAAACTGACTGCTGGAGGCTTCCTTTGAACATAAGATTTATGTATGTTAATGGCAGGAATCTCTGTACAGACACCTTGTTTGTTATTCGCAGAACTTAAAGGAGAAGCAAATAATTTCAAGGATTTTTGTTGTTTTGTTATGTTTCATTTTAGTTTCCAAAGGTGCTCTAAGACTTGTTATACCTCCTTTCTCTCCCGAATCTCATTGCTTGCATTGGTCATGTGCTAGTGCACATTGGCAATGCTCATCTAGGTAAGTTCTGATGTCAAACTTTAGTTGTAAAGCAGATCTCCCCTCTGCAGGCAGCTAGCACAGTCAGTGCCCTGTTGATGTTTTGCTGAAGTTCTCGGAGCAGGATTTAAGAGGCACTTTGGTCTTCTGCTAAGTCCTGCGTTGAGGACAAAGAAGCACTTAAACCCCCAGTTCTCATGTTAGAAGCAACCTCAGCTGCTCAGCCCTTACTAGAAGTACTCAATGTGTTTAGAAAGGGCCAGCTCCTGGAGCTCTGGACCAGAACTGCATCCACATCTGCACTCACTAGAGGGAGGCGTAGGAATCTGGTGTTATGGTCCCATCTCCACTTCAAACGCATTTCAAGCAGTATTTTCTGGTCTGTCTGCTGCCTAAGTAGAAACTTCTGTCTTCTATAAAAATGTTTCTGGGAAAAATGGTAATAAGAGTATGATTTTGTGTTTAAGATGCTGGTGTAGCAGCCTTGAGTTTCTATATGGTAATTATCAAAGCCGCAGTTGGGCGACCACAGCCAAGGAAGAACCAGGATAATGATCCTTTCTGTGGAACTAACGGCAACTGTTGGCCCGCTGTGCTTGGCTCTGTATAAACATGCAGGAGACGGCTCCTCTCTGGAGAGCTTAACTGGCAACACTATTAATATGCCCTTTCAGTTGTTGAGATGATGGCTCTCATTTCAGAGTTCAGGGCTTAGTGGCAGGGCAGTATAGAGATGATTATGCTGCTGTTGCCTGTGTGTCTGTGCGTATGCGCACGCACATGCATATTTGCAGATGAAAAATGATGGTGGCCCGGTGGGGATATGGCTCTTGTCTGGGAATCGGGGAACCTGTGCTCAGTTCCTGTGTTTACCATATGGTATTAGTGGGCCAGCTCTCCTTTTTCTTCCATTTCTCTGTCCCTGTCCTGTGTCTTCCATAGGCAGAGAATGGAGCTGGGGATATCCCTTTTTAATAAAAAAGATTTTGCCTGTCAATTGATGGATGGTTTAAAAATGTGCACTATGTTTCCCACTGCTTAGAAATGGCTGAGAGCTTAACTGTTCAGTCAGAAAGCAAGTTTGATTTCCACCCCTCACACCCCTGGAAAATGCCTCTTTTCTTCCTTCTCCCCATTTCTATCTATCTGCTTGTTTTCAGATAAATCTTATTTTGTTCCTGATCTGTTTTCTAGTGTGGTCCAGCACCTTTCCTGTTGCCAGGTTAACAGCTTTTCTCTCCCAGAAAAGTCTTCCCACTCCTCCTTTCCAGAGAGCTCAATAAAATTTGTTTCCCCAAATGTGTCTTCTGAAAAGTATTAAAGCAGGTAACCCAGCACTTTGACAGCCCATGGTACAGGAGCTATGAAGGTGAGGGAGTAATTCTTAGCAGGAAAAATGCTCCATCTCCTACACTGAAATTCTTCTTAGGAGCCACAGCAACCTAAAATAGCTGCCTATAGAGGGCTCCCACAAAAGTCCCGGTTTATCCTCAGCTTATTTACCTCCCAGTTTTATGCAACCTCTGATTTAAAACTTTCATCTTTCCCAGCCAATGCATTCTCTTCCCTTTCAGTCCTGCTGGAATCCAGTACTGGAAACACAGACTGTGATGGAGTGTAGTCTACAATTATTTGTGAAATTAAAAAACATATAAATAAATCTGAAGGTTAACCGTATGCGGTGGTGCTCTTATTTCAAAACCCATGCAGTAGGCAGACAAAATATGTGCTTGGTTGGATTTCCCCCAGGGTGCAGTGCTTGAAAGCTGAACACAGGAGAAAAACCCCCAAGAAAACCCAAAGGTCTGTGTGTGTTCATCTCCCACATGCCATGCTTGAAAGCTTTTCCTTGTAGAGCGTGTGATTTACATAAGGAGCAGTCATCATTCTTCACCACTGATCGTTCCTTATGTATATGCAAAACCTCACTGATGAGGAGTGTGTGGGATTATATTTCCGTTAATTACAATGTTCTTTCTGATCCTCTGGCCAGTCAGAGGAGATTTGGTGAGGGTTAGATCGCTGTCGAGTGAGAGTCTCTGCCTTGAATTTCTAAGCGCAGGAATAAGCCGTCAGTGGCGATGCGCTGCTGCGGCGCAGGTTCGGGGGGTTCAGCTGATGGACAGATTGCGTACAGCCCTCTGACTGGGGAAAGCTGCAGCGAGCTGTAATAGTACGCAGCTTGTTGGCTTTGGCTTTGATTGACCCAACACTGCGTGAGATTAAAATTAGGCAGCGAATATATGCAAGTTTACAATGAAACAGGCTCCTGGGTGTTGCGCACAAAGACGCAGAGAGGTAGATATGCATGGGGGAAGTGTGATTTAAAGCACTGAAGACAAAGCCTGCAGCAATAGGCCTGGCTTCTAATCCCATCGCTCATACTGAGTTGTTGTAAAATCCTTCGGCAGCACTTAATCTCTGAGCTTTAATTCTGTGTCTGTAGGGTGGGAGTGCAGATGCTTTATCCATACTTTTGTGAAGTGCTTAAAGATCAATAGAAACCAGTTCAAGGTATTATGGTTGTTAATGTAAATAAGTGTTATATCACAATATCTCCAACATGTTTATTCCACGGAATACATTTATCCATAAAATTCAGCTATATTTATATACAGCTCCAAGCACCCTGGAAGCACCTAGGTGTTGACAGAACAGCTGCAATCTTTTACTATGTTCAATAAATACAAATGCATATAAACAGTATCCATCTGTCAGGCTCAGTTAGATGGTTTAAACATAAAGCTATTTTGTTCCTGTAATTGTATTTAGGTCTGAATTGATAGAGGTTTGATTTTTCTTTGCATAGCGATAAGCTAAAAATTCCTTTGAATTGCTTTGACTCATGATTTATTGCAATAAATTAAATAATAATCCATTCTGTCTTGTTTCACCCCTCCTTCAAGAAAAGAAAGATGAAAAAATAACTGCTGAGGCAATGGAGCATACCACTTACAGTGACCCACCCTTCCCGTGCTCGTAAGCACCTGGGCCTGTGACCTCTGTGTTTACAAGATATTTATTGCTGCTTGCACTTTCCACTACTACAGAGTTATCACTTCAGTGCCTTGTAAAATTTGATTGCGTTTAATAAATGTATTCAGTGTTATTGCTGAGCTTGGTGGAGATCGTCTGACAACTTACCCTCATTCTTTTCTTCACACGCACAAACGCACACACCTTCATTACCAACATATTTTCTTACCTACGTATGTTATTGCTTGTGTTGTATTGGAGGCAATTTTGGATGCTTCTCAATTAGATCATTTTTCTAATTAAATAAGTGCTTGTGGTTGTAATGTGAGCGTGTCTCTGAATACTGAGTAAGTGTGATTCACTGCAGTGATTTTTCCAACTTCTGTGTGATGTTTGCTTTGTAAAACTGAGCTTCTGCTGTGGAGGCATCTCATTACCTTCCCCATCCTGATCTCTCAAGCTGATGTTAGCCAGATGTGCTCGGCTCCCTCCTTCGCCACAGGCGTCCTGTGTGACGTCAGGGAAATCATTCAGTCTCACTGTACTAGTTCTCCATCTGTAAAACAGTTAGGGTAACCCTTACCTACTCCACAGAGGTTTTGTGAAGCTTGGGTTGTGAACACATGGTATATTGTGGTAGAGGAATGCTTGAGAACCTGTGGCATCCTTTACCACCACCTCACCACCAAGTACCTGAGCATGGGGTGGTAGTGAAGCAGATGTTGCCTTTCTGGTGACAGAGGTGGCTTTTGATATCTTTCTTTTTTTTGTGACTGAGCGTCTCTGCTTAAGGAAATGGTTTAACAACATAAAAACTCCTGTTTGTGCAGCTGAGAGGGTTTAGGCACCGTCTCCTTGGTGTGGCCTCTCATGGGTCTGTTCCCTGCTAAAGCAAAGTCTTCTCCGCTACCCAGTAGCTGCTGAAATTACATGAGAAAAGGGCATGGAAACAGCTGCACTGAGCTGCAGGGAGGTGTGCAGTGATGCTTCTATTTGCCTATTTTTTAGCTTTATTTTGTGTGTCAGAAAACAGAGACTGAGCTCTCAGGAGTTTTGCTTTTTTAAGACGGATGGAAGCCTCGTTGGTGTGGCTGGAGCATTTATGTGTACCCTGCTGAACTGCAACATAGGGGTTAATGTATCCTCGGATTCTAAGGAAGCTGCAAATGACTGTAAAATCTCATTGGGGACTGAATGTTTTTCATTTATATGTATAAAGAGGAGAAGGGCTTTTCTAATCGTCAGAACTGAGGAGAAAAAAACCCACAAGAATTCTATGAAAAGTTTTGATTAAAAGCGGGGAAGAGATTTTTGTCTCTTCTTTTATGAAAAGTTTTGGTTAAATGCAGGGAAGAGATTTTTGTCTCCTCTTTAATTCCTTTTCTTTAAATGTTCATCAGGTAGATACCAAAGGCTTCATCACATTGTATCTTGCTTTATTAATTATTACTAAAACAAACAGTTGAGTCCATCCAGGCTGGTGTGTGCTCATGGTGTAATTTATAGGCTGTCTGGTTCAGGATGTGTTTGGTAACTGGTGCATAATTGGAGATGTCACTCAATACCAGGACTTTATGGTGAGCTTCATTATGTCAGAGTCATGAATTGGCCTCTGGGACATACGGGAACCACATCTATCAGCAAAGTAACTTGACATTAAACTTATTTTCCTATGCAACAAGGTTAATTGCTCTTGCATTTTATGGAATTTGCATGAGTTCTTAGAAGTCAGGTAGCACTGGTTGTAAGCAAATAGTGGCTTGGAGTAGTGTCACTAAATAAATATTAGTACCAGTGGAGCAGAAGTACAGTGTACTATGCTGTCATTAGTTGTGGTTTTTCCCCCTTGCCAGAGCTGAAGATGCAGATTTCATCATTGGGCCAATTCAGGTGTCTGCTTTGAAAAAAAACTTTCTTCCAAAAAGCACCGGAGTAACAAAGGATAGGAAAGAACTTTGGTATTACAGTGAAGTGCAACCTGCGTTAAAGCCTGTCTTTTGGGAACAGCTTTGCTTCTAGTCATTGCTTCAAACCATCTCTAAGGATTTCAGTGTGGATATGACAAGTATGTAACTGAAGACCACTGCTTAAACTCACAAATGTGCCCAGGTTACGTTTTCTTCATGGAGTCTGGCCTTTAATAATCAAAATTTCACAGACTTCCCAACACATTTGAATGTGAAAATTTCAGAATCACATTTGAAAATAAATGATAGGCCCTCTGAAAGGCTCTCTCCTAGTGACTGGTCATCTCTTGTTGGCTTTCTCTGAAGCTTTATGCTTTTGGAACATAAATATCTCATCTGTTTCTTTTGACAGCAAGTGATTGCCATTGGTTTTCAGGGAATTACTGGCAGCAGCATTTTAGAATAAGGAACTTTCCACAAGGATAGAGGGAATGACTGTCAATTTGGATAAAGTGTCAAAACCAGAGATTGAGGGAAAGAACCAAAACCTACAAAATTAATGCTTGTAGGCCAGGTCATAGAATTCGGTGCTCCTGAAATACAGTCTGTAACAGACCTCTTACTGATGACAGCAGGCGGTTTGTATGGAGATCATGGCCTTTGTGTAGTCACTATGTTCTTATTATTTATTCATAGCTGTATTGTCACATTTGCTCCTTGTTTGACCAGTACCAATTCTGATCTTTTTCTTCTGTTTACTGCGTCTCCTGTTCCCTTTGTATTTTGCTTTGCTTTCTGTTCTAGAACTCCTGTCCTCTGCTGCTTCCCTGCCAGTCTTACCCTGAGGACATGCCTCCTAAACCCTTTCCCATTTTGTCTGCAAAACAAATAATTCCAGTCAGTCCTGCATGATCCAGCCTGGAGAACAGCTTTGTCTCTGCCTTAGAGGCAAGTATCTTAAAGCAGCACCAAAAGGCTTAACAGCCAGGTACCTCTTAAGTGGCTCCATGGATGCTGTAGCGTTCAGAGCTGTGTGTCACCACTGCAGTCTCCCTAGGGAGAATGGGTGGTTTGAGCCTCCTTTCTTGAATTCGTTTAAATTGTACATCTTGTCTTAAGCTGTTTTCAAGCTTTTTGTATCTTTATGGTTCACATGCTGCATCTGATCATTAAAAAAGGTCTGGTTTCTTTAAGGGCATGAAAGGAAAAGGAGTAGTAGATGGAGCCAGATGTTAATATGAAGGTGTGGAGGCTGGAGACAAAAACATAAAGCTGTCATGCTCTGGACTGTGCTGATTAATCTTGCACTTAAAGTAAATATTTCTGAGTAAACAAGAAACTGCACTCTTATGCAAGACAGTCTGTTGTAGCAATTAGCTAAGTAGTACACAGTGAGCCCTTCCTAACCCTTTACCTGAACTGTGCAGGAAGATAGTAGTGCTCGTGCACGTAGCTGTAGTGTAAGCAGCAGTGAGGGATAGCTGGCAGCCTCAGCCTGCAGGGCTGTGTCGTGTTTCTGCAGTAAAAGCTGAGGAGGGGTGGGAAGTGGGGAGAGGATGCAGATATCTTGCCATTGTTTGTGTGCAGCTATACAGAGGCTCTTCCTACACTTGAGGCTGAAACCTGTTCAGGTAGCACTGACCTTATCGAATTGATTCAAGAGAAAAATGTCCCACTTTATATTTTTTCCATCTGACAACCAACAGAAATGCACAAGACATACTGTGAGCTCCTTCAAGGAGGCAGATTTTGTGATTCTTTTTCACTTCCAGCCTAAACTCCACTATTAAGCATGTATTTCCAGTGCCCCTCCCCCCTTTCCCTTCCCAAGCCTACTGGCCTGTTTTCATTTTGTCCTCCTTTTCCCTGTCAGAGAATATTTGGTTTTAGGACCTTTAAGACTGGCAGCACTGGAAAATTAAGTCGTCATTTTATCTGCAAACCTGCCACTGTGTCTATGGACACAGGGCAAGCTCCCTGCCAGTGGCTTCAGCCTCCGTCTCAGAGGATCTTCCTGCTGTAGGTGTGAGAAGTAATTCACATTCAATGCCCGTCTCTCCCCGTTCTCTTGAGCTGCCAATTATACGGCATTGTGTCAAGTTAGATCTGGGGGTATGTATATAAGGACCACAATTAGCTGGCGCTGGGCTCAGAAACGCGGCGGGTACTGACAGTCAAACCTGCCAGTGAGACGAAGCAAGTGGGGAAGGACAAAACAATCTGGATGCAATTAGACTCCTTCCCGCCTTCTCCCACAACCCCTTTCAAACACGGAAATGTGAGTCTTTCTTCAAGGCTGAAAAAGTTTGGGCTCTGTCCCCCACCCTCTCCCTACCTCCCACTCCTTTCTGTGCAAATGCACTTGTGCTTTCCAGCAGGGAAGAAGTGTTCAGTCCCACGGGGAATTGTTCTCTCAGTGTCTCTGGCTCAGAGCATAGCTGGAGGTGGTAGATATCCCAAGGGAAATTTCTTCTCGTGAGGTTTATGGCTCAGTTTTGCAGATTTCAGGGAGGCTGCTTCTGAAAAGCAGACGGAAGTTGAGAAAGCTGTCAGAAATGCACCTCCTGAAAACTTTTTCATGCACCCCCACTGATTAAAATACAGCCTACTTCTTTTTCTTGCTTCCCTCATAAAAGATGCGTTGGGTGGAGCTCATCTGTCTAGAGGAAAGGAAGGCAGGGTAGTGGAGACTAGATTCTTTTTCTGTCTGTCTTTTGATCCTCCTGTGTAAGTTGAAGGTTTTAGAAATTATTAAAAGCTTCATGCGGTGTGAATGCTTTCAGAGGAGACTGAAGCCACAGAACTAAGTTCCAGTTGTACGGCTTTCTCACAGGCTCAGGACTGGGATATTAAATACCATCAACATGGTCAAAAAGAGCAAGATGAGTGTGCAAGTGGGTTGACTTCTGCACGTTTTCAAAGCCTTGTTTTAAACCTGCTTTTACCAGCTTTTTAGGAGATGTTGAAGGGAAGTTGGAGAATATAGTGATGGAAAAAGGCTTTCCGTGATGCAGGGTTTATAGACACACAGTAAGCTTCCCTGATCTGTAACTGGCCAAAAAATGGCTAATACCTGACATGGTGGTATAGTGTATTTATTCCCTCTCAACAGGAAAATGTTATCCTTTAATCTTTCTGATAAGCAGCAATCACCTGTCACTCCTTTTTAGCATATCCCACACATTAAATGAATGCTTCAACTTTGATAGTAATAATGAGAACAACTTTGCACTTAAATGGAGTGTGTGGTTTCCAAAGTGCTCACAGCTAACTGCCACAGTGTATTTAACAGTAATTTTGCATATGTGGAAACCTAAAAACTGATACAGTAAAGCCTGTAGTCATAAATTGTACTTTCAATGAGCAATCCACTCTAAATTGATCAGTCTTTTTTTTTTTTTTTTTTGAATAAATTGATTTTGGGCTGGGATCAAAACTAGTTTCATGAGGAGTGCAGTCTTTTATCCTATCTAGTCTCCCAGCATTACTGCCCCTCCACCCACAAGGTATCACTGGTTCTGTCTCAGTAGCAAGTAGAAAGCCCCAGCAACAAAACTTGTAGGAGGAAGCTCTTTCATCAGTTTCCTTGCTCAAGTATAGGTCGCAGCCAGTTTAAAATAATCAGCCATTTTTATTATCTGCTTTAAATGTTGCATTGCTACATCCTGCAGAACGAGACGATGTCTTGAGAATCTGCCTGTGCTGCCAACATTTCCTCTAAATAGTAGGGAGAAAAGTCTCTTCGTTCTGAAGCAGCATCAAAAGAGCTTTCGTGTGTGTAATGCCCTGTCTTCCAGCCTGCAGTCTCTGAATGTGAAATTCACTTTATCATAATACAGTAAATCATCTGAGAAACACGCACTTGGGGATGAACAGGATTATGTTTTTATTAGTATCTGATTGCCTTTTTCAGCAATCCTTTCTCAGGCATATCTCCCATTAAAGCCACAGCTCCTTGCAAATGCTGTAGTTTGTGTGGCTGTCACGTGGTGGACGGGAAGAAGCTGTGTTGGTTTGTATCTCAAGTCTGTTCAGAATCAGCCTGACCATCTTATGTCACGGTGGTATTAACGCTGTCAACCTCCACTGACAGAAACAGAGACCCAGCACTGAGTTATGTGGGTGTCCTCACTTAGGAGGGCATCAAGACATTGAGTTCAAGTCTGTAGTACTTGCTGCAAGGTTCCTGGGCAGATCTTTTAAACTCTGTACTCCCCTTTCCCCTCTGTAAATCAGGAGTAGCAGTATCTCCACAACATCAGTTCCTGTAGGCTGGAAGAGGAATTGGAGACATTCAGCAAGCTGTGAAATAGGGTTGACCAACCTTTCTGGCTCCACAGACCCCATGTCAAAAGTCTTCGTATGGCCGGAGTGACCCTACATATACCATGTGGTGTGGAGAGCCTCACAAGCAGTCTGTGAGTAGAGATGGCCCTGGCTGCTCAGGGAGGGCTGGGGCAGGCCAGGGCTGCACAAAAGCCTGTGGGCTGGCCTGCTGCTGTCAGCCTCAGCTGCTCCGGCAGGCTGATGTCCCCTGCGCCTGCCTGGGATGACCTGGCGGCTCCAGTGCCAGCACTGACCCCTGGCAGGCCTGCCTCAGGCATGGGAGTTTGCTGGTCACCTGCTGCTCACATCGCAGGCTGCCTGTGGCTGCTGCTGGGCTTGTGGAATGGTGCTGCTGATGCATTTCATGAGGACTGCCTTGTTTTATAGGTTAGGAGAGTCCAAGGCATCTCTTTTGTGCTAAAGCACATCCTACTTAGATGACAGTACACCACTAGAATACAATGGTTTCCAGTGTTCTTTTTTCCTCTGTTTTTTTATTCTTTCCCTCCCCCCTATTTATTAGCCGTATCTGCTTTTTAGTATTTTGGAAAGACGAGGAGAGTGACAAAGACCTGCTGCAGCTGAAGAGGCTAAACTGGAATGATCCTAAATCAGGAGATCAGGAGCTATGCTAGTTAGCTCAAGATTTTCATGTTTTCTCTAACGTCTTCTCTTTTCAAACATTTTTTTCTTCATCGAGACCTAGCAGTTAGATTAACCATCATCGTAGTTTCTCCCAATTAGAGATTGGGGAGAAAGAACTGAAGTAAACTGGTGTTTGTAATTGTGTGGTGAGCAATTACCCCTTGGGAAGGTTCAGGCTAAAGTGGGAGGAAGGGCACAGTGGAGAGAGGCCTGCTGCTAAAAATGTCACTTTAATTGGGTTGCCTGACACAGAAAGATTTTGACATTCAAGAGGTTAGACCATCTGTTATATAGTAGGCCCTGCTTTATGGATGTTTAACTTTTTTTTTTTTTGTTAAGAGTACACTGAAGAAGCATTACTGATTCCCATGCCATGAAGCTGTTAGACATGGAAAGCCTAGTTGAAAACACTTGAGCTGAGGCTCTTGAAAGCAGAAAAGTGGTCTCAAGCAGTTTAACTGCTACTTAGAGTGTGCAGTTTGCTATGGCACGTTCTTCACCTACGCCCAACCCAGCTGGTTTTCTGTGGGGAATTATCTTAACGCTATGTAGAAAGACACATGCATGCCCAAGTGCAAGATTTTGTGTATATGTTCTGAAAGTGTGTGGTTTGTGTATATATGTGTATAACTGTAAATATTTATGAAATATCAATTTAAATATGTAGTGTACAGTATTGGCAAAGTGTTGCAAAAGAGATTAGACTCTCCAAGACTAAAAGTATCCATGAACTGAGCTCTTCTCTGCACCTGGAAAAGTCCCGTGAACTACAGGAGGAGCTGTTTTCCTTCTTTGAAAGTGTTGAAAATGTTTACTCCATCACACATTTTCCCATCAGAAGGTCTGTTTGGGTTTTCCAAAATTATGCAAGTAAGGCAGAAATGCATTCATACTTTGATTTTGGATACTTTGTTATGGTTGTATAACTGTTAGCAGAATTTATATGCATTAATATTTTTAAATATTACAGTTACAGTGAAGCAATGTGCGTGCACACTTAATTGTCTTTTGATATATTTTTTTTTTAAATGCAGGAAGGCTGGAATAGTAGCAGTTACTGCTGAGAGTAGATACTCAGCATTCATCATTCTGTTCCCACGGTTTTCAACAAAGTGGGGGGAAGTGGGGGCCTTGGCTGTACTTGGTGCAGTGAGGCATTGTAGAGAAGAGGAACTTCCTACAGGAAAAAGAATTTAACAGCCAAATCACTGGAGTGTGCAAGGTCTGAGTTAATTGCTGTGTGTTAGGTATAAGAAGCTGTTTAGTGTAACTTTAAAACTGAGCAGCACATTAATGTTGGTCAGGATCATATTAGTCTCCTCTGTAACCTCCTGTTTCACTTCTTGCAGTTACCCTGTGTGACTTTTGTATGATTATGGTTACTTGTGTCTATAGGATTTACAGTAACTGAACCCCCATCTTTGATGGGATTTCTTGGAGCTATTGCAATATGTTTCGTAATGGAGACAGTTATTTGTGGTGGCCTCAATTTTGATAGCTGAAGGATTCTTACAGTTGCGGTTTTGTGTGGTGGTGTGGGACTCCCTGGCTTAGAAAAGTCTTTTCTGCATCTGGAAGTTAAAGGTGAAGTACTCCTGTCTGTCTCTGTTGTGCCATTCTCCTCCATGCTGTCAACAGGATGCTTTCTTGCAGTGTTCTGCTGCTTTTACAAAATTTTCAAGGAAGAGGAGAGCAATCATGTTTAATAATGCAATTACAATCAGGGGAAGATGCTTATCCTGTAAGATTCCAACGGCTGGAAAAGCCATAGGGCATTCTGGGAAATGAGATGCAAATCTTCAGGATTACCTCTTCTTAAAAATACCAGAATCTAACAACAACAACGTTCGTCACTCTGAACAGCGTATTAAATGAGCAGTCCATTCCTGCCAGTCAGGAAGCTTTGGGTTCTTCAGCCAAAGGACCAGTCCAAACGCAACATAACGCTGCGGCATAGTGCAGGTTGCTGACGGGACAGGGATGTGTGGGCGTGTTACAGGCACCCCAGGCCTGCCACACTCTTTGTGCTGCAAAAACATGATTTAAAAGTTTTTGGTAGCCACAGGTGAAGTCTTCACAGGTAAAAGCTCCAAGAAGAAAAGAAATCGCACCTCATTTTTCTCTATAATCCAAAGGCCCTTGGTGTGGTGCTTCGTAAGTGAAGACACATCTTGGTGATGCTTTGTGACTAAATTCATTTCCAGAATCCTATCTCATACACAGAGTTAGCCATGAAAAGTGCTGTTCAAAGAATGAAAATTTTGAAGGTACTTCATTTGTGATATAGCAGCAGCAGTAATACATGCACTTGGTTACTTCCTTAAAAAAAACAACCAACCAACCAAACTTGAGACTGCACCACTTAACTCATCTTTTGTAATGTTGGGTGCTCCCTGTTTCGTTATATTTGCTGGTTATGAAGCAGCATTAAACCTAATGTCAGTTCTAGGATGACATCAGCCTTATTCTTTTAAGATCAAATATTAAACATAACCATTTCAAGATCTAGTCTGAATTTAATTTCAGTAAAATGTTAGTTGTCAAAGCCTTGATGTTGGCTCTACAGATTTAAGGCTTCATAGGATCTGAATGAAGTTACAGATCTAACTGTAGAGCACATGCACCTGGACCAAAATGTAACTTTCAGTCAAATAGATAAAATGTAATTAATGTTGTATGATAATGAGCTGAACTTGTATCTATCCAAACTGAATTTACACATTTGAATCCACTTGCTCTGGAAACAAACGATTCAAAGAGCTAATTAACGAGAGCAGGATCAACTTAATTTCAATTTCATATTCTGGGATTCAAGTGGATATATCAGACAAAATCTTTACTTCCAAGTGGTATTTATTTTAAATAAAATTGAAGTGTTCTAATGGTATTCCTGGACTCATTTGCTAAGAATTTTGGGAGATAACTTCGGAAGATTGAGATCCTTTGTTTCCATAGGCCCCTTTTTTGGGGTGGTGGTGCAATCAGTCGTATTTTATTCAAGTCCATTAGGTATGAGAAGCTGCACTGTGCAAGTTTGCTGTACTCCTTTATCACAGGGGGAGAACACAAGGTTTCTCTCTCTCATGTGTCATTCATCGGCTTTGTTCACTTTCATTTGCTTCATCGCACATTGTCTGGGGAAGGCAGCTTACCATTTACTGCTCAGGTACAGATTTGTGTCAAAACCTCTGTTTTCATTCCTCTGGGGAGTCTGGGATTTCAGCAGCGAAGTGTTTGGCATTGTGTAGACATGTGACTGCCTCGTCACTCACTTGATGAATCGTGGATGCTCAGCTTTACCCCCCTCAACTAGCTGCTGTCTCCTGGGGTTGCTGAGATGATAGCGGTTAGAGAGTGCAAGTGCAGAAAGCCACTTAGGACACTCTGTTGCTCTAGTAACATGCTCTTTGTGTAACATCTTTGTGTAACAGATGCTCTTGTTTCCTTATTGTCAAAAATCCAGAAAGTCAAAGTGACCGGTTTAAGGTCTCTGGCTACCAAAAGGTAATACTGTGGGATTATTTCATAAATTGCTTCTGCTGGTTGAAGGACTCCCATGAGAACAGTCTCCCATTTTGGGAGACAATGTACTTACGCCTTAAAGTGAGAGTTTAAATGAATCATGTGTGGGAGAAGCAGCAGGAGGGGTAAATATTATGGTAGGATTTGTTAGCAAAATATATTGCTGTAGTATGCAAATGGTGTGTAAACTCAGTTATGTGTATATATTTGTGTGTGTGTGTGTGTGTAACTATTTTCTGGATACGAGAGTATGAACAGTGCTGCTGTTTGTCAGAAGACAAAGCAATATCCACTGCAATGGGAAAAAAGATGAGGAGCAGTAATAGAAAGTGAAGCGATAAAGAATAAGAGACAAAAAGCAGTAAGAAGTTAAGGCATCTCTGTGTCTGGAAGGGGCTGTGGCTTGGCTGGGGTAAAGGATGCATGCCAGTGAGGTTTTTCCTCTCTATTCCAGGGATTCCTCCTGTGCTTTTCATCTGAACTGTGCTAAGGAAGAAAGGGAAACTTCCTTTCGGGGCTGCCTTGCCCAGGCATTTTTACATGTAAACCCAACTGTATGTGATCCCTCACTCATTATTCCAGAGACTTTTTAGCACTGATGTGTCGAGCCTTCAGATATCTTCACGGGTTTTCCATCAGTTAGATAGCTTATGTGCCAGAGAGACTCCACACCCCCTGCAAACAAGGTCACCTGCTTGTACTTTAGCCTGTGGTTGAGCTGTGAGTGTGGGCAGAATTTGGTCCTTGAATGAACAACTGAAAATCAGCCCCTGCCTTTAGACACCCACTCCTGGTATAAAGGGAGGAATAAACTTGGCCTTCAAATTTAGATTAAATACAACATACTGTGGTGTGCAGTCACTCAGACCTGCTTTGCTGAGGGATGGATGGTAAAGCAGAGATCAAAGAACCAAGCTGGAATGGAGCAGAGGGGAGCCAAGTGTTTCCCTGCCGTGCTCCCACTGAGCCTGGTGAAGAAGCACTGGCAGGGCAACGAGACTGAAGCTGCCTGTTCCAGGAGCCCTTTCCCAGCCCTGGGGATATCTGAACCTGAGCAGAGTAAATATTTCCCCTGGACCACGTTGCTTGTAGACTTGTCACGAGCTGCTTTTCCAACTGTACCAGGATTAAGGAGCGAGGACAGAAAAGGTGGAAAAAAGCTTGCATAAACATTTTTTGACACTTGGTTTAAACATGCAGGAGAAGTCAATCTTGTCAATATTCCCATAGAGGTCTTTGTGCAGCTGAGGCTTAGTGAAGAGCTTTCCTTGCTGCATGACACTGACTTTAATCTACAGCAGTTTGTGTATTAAAAAGGGAAGGAGATTTTGAGGTAAATACCAGGTGATCATTCTGCCTTATGTAGGATGGAGCTGGGCCAAGACTAATCTTAATTTTTACCACTGGCATAATCAAAGATAGCAGAAAAAACCCCACCCTTGCTGTTCTGTGGCCGGTCAAGTGGGCTGTGTGCTTGCTTATTCCTAGTGTCACAAGTCAGCATCTGCACTGCTAAGTTCAGTCATCAAATGGCTTTTGTTAGGGGAGCCAGCAGTGCAGAGCTGCTAAATTGGAGTTACTGGGTGGGTGAATTGGACTGTTTGGTGGGTTTGAACTGGGTGGGGATAGGGAATTTAAATCTTGATCGCCGTGTTACCCTGTAGGGAAAAACAAGGCAGCTGCGCTTTTCACTGTTGTTGCTAGGCTGCTTTTGGAACTGTGTAGAAATGATCCTGAGTTTTATGTTATTAAAAGAAAGGGGGAGGGGGGAAGGGATCCTACCAATTGACTTGTGTTTTATTAGCTGCTAGCAGTGGGCATAGGATCTATGTTACGTAGCTAAACTGCTCCAGTTCCATCCAGGAGAGGTTACATGTGCTTGCATGGTTAGCAAGATGAGATTAATTTATTCTGTGGCTTTGGCAAGCTCTGGTAAACTGAATTGGTTATAGGGAATTATGGGGGAGAGCATCAGATGCCAAGCTTACTTTGGTCTGAAAACACAAAAGGGATTTGGAGTTGTTTAAAACCCTTCTCACTTCATTTGGTATTTGGGGTCTTATTCCAGTTTGTAAGTGGGAACACAATTCTGCCTTCTGTGTGTATGCAGGCCATGGAAGGTTTTTTTTTTATGTGTTTTTTTTTGTTTTTTTTTGTTTTTTTTTTTTTATACAGAGATGGGGAGCTGCAGATATTGTCTAGCTTTTAGCTGACTTTGCCATCCTTTTAAGAAGGGTGTCAGAGGCTGGTTGTGCAGATAGCCAGCTTTTGAGTCACGGGAATATGCAAAAAGGGATGTTGTTAATGTATTGACCTTTGGATAATTACCTTGATTTGTTGGCATGTGACTTAGTAGTCAAGAAAGTGTTGTTTAAACCAAGCTGATGAATAACACAAATGAAGGGCAGTTCAGTTCTCCTTTGTCAGAGGAAAGGCACAAGCCTAGCTCTAAAGGCAAAACCCCTCATTTGTGAACACAAAAAGGGAACAGTCTCACTAGGTATCAACTAAGAAAAGTAATGGGGCTATTTGGCAGTCTGGAACGTGCATGTGTCACTAAAAAAATACATTTTAATCCACGCTACAGAATTTGGGTGCAGATGTGAGCTGTTCCTTAGGTTGGGGTTATTATTGCCTTGAGTTTTCTCTCTGACTTGTTTGAACCAAAACCATGTGCAAATGCTTGTGACTTCTACACTTTTGCTGTTGGTTTATTATGTAAAGGGGTCACCCTGCTCTGGAGCAAGCTAATTTTTATTGTTCTTGGTTGAAACAGCTTGGAGTGCTCCGATGTGTAGGATACAATGACACTGTCGTGTTTGGTGCCTGCCCAGGGTGTCTCCCTGGTATTCTTTGTTATAGTTGCACAAATACATTCCCATTAAAGGAATTAATTCTTGCTCGATCAGCGTTAAGAGCCAGGAATAAATGAAATCCAGTCTCTTCCATTAAAGTGTTGTGGATTGTGGTGGAGAGAAAGAAGCCCATCCCCTATTCCATCAGGGAACAAAAGTGCCTGCTTTTCCAGACTGGTGGAGTGATTCTGTGGCTACATCCCTAAACCTGGAAATCAGCATTAGAGACCAGACATTTCTAGACAATCCATTTATTTATCAGTGTGATCCCTGCACCTTCTGCTTAGTCATGAGTATCCCAGTCCAGAAACTCTGGGCAGATACAGAAGTATCTGCTGTAATCCTACTGTGGCTGGTAGGTGTCTGGGGTGAGAGAAGTAGTGGTTAGAGCTCCCTTCTGCAAGTCTGTGTACAAGTGGTCTGCAGCAAAGCAAAGACCCTGTGCCATTTCTCCACGCGCTGCTTTGCTCTTTAAATGCTAATCCTCCTTTGGAAGCACAAGAGCTTGATTCTGCTTTTATTTCCCAGAGTATAATTTGGAAGCAACTCCACTACTTACCACTGATGGTATCAAACAGGTGTCACAGAGGGAAGAATTTAGCCCTAAGCTAACAGAAAATTTGTCCTCCTGCATGTTCTTCAACTCCCACTTGTGAAAGCTGCAGAGTAGTTTGGGATAATATCCACTTCCATTATTTAGCTGCATAAAATACCTTGAAGGCAAATAGCGCATCTATAAATTAAGCTTCTGAAGTGTCGGTCAGGTTACTCGGGGGGGTTTTGACAGTGAGATTATTGACGGTGTAAAGTGATAGTTCTGCTCTTGAAAAGCTCATTCTCCTAACACAAATCACAGCACTGCCAGGATTTATTGAACTGCCTGATGGAGAGGTACCGTACAAGCTACTATTAGTCCATTTCCTCAGATTTGCCATCAGGAGGCTTTAAATAATTGTATTTGAAAGAAATGTCAGAGTGACAGAATTGGGTGCAGAAGGCCATAGATATTCCCTCTCTGCTCCACCCCGCCCCTGTTCTTTCTCTTATGCTCTCGCTCTTTGTCATTTGATAATTTCAGAGGGAGAGGGCTTCCCCAGCTGTGTAATCAGAAGGTTTCAAGACATTGCATCTGCTGCTTTAGGCAAAGTTTTGCCTCAGTCATGCTGCAGAAATGGGAAGCTTACCAGCTTCATGCAGTCCTGCAGATTGTTTAGACAGCCAAGGGTGCTCCTACCAGGGTTGGGGATGCCACAGAGGGTTGAAGTAGCAACTGCTAACAGAGCAAAACACGTAACGGGTGCTGCAGCAGTGGCACTGTGAGGCATGGCAGCGTCTAGGGAGCAGAGGTGCAACTCCCTGGAAGGCTGTTGGGAAAGGCAGGGGCTGCTCACCAGTCCCGCTTTATACTGGCTTGTTGTAAAGTCTTCATGTGAGAGGAAAGGCTGCTGGCATGCGTGGAAACCTGAAGCAGGAGGTGCCGCCCTCTTGCAAACAAAGGACAGTAAGTTCACAGAATCACGATGTTTTCAATTGGAGCAGACCTGGCGGTCATCTGGTCCCATAAGCAGGGCTAGTTCAGCAGGTTGCTCACAGCCTTGTCTGGCCAAGACCCCAAAATCTCCAAGGATAGAGCTTCCCCTGCATTGGGGTCAAGGACCTCCGCCCTGGTGGATCTGGGAGGAGAAGGTGGCTGTCCTTGTTATCACCAGTGTTATGCTACTCTAGATGTGTTACCCACAACGTGCTTGTGCGGTACCACATTGTGCTGACATTGCGTAGCAGGAATTTCTGACTGTGTGTGCTGAGCTTGGTTGTTGCCTTTCAATATATCACTGGGGTGAGACAAACGCACCGCTACAGCTCCTGCTAGGACGTGCCTTGTGCCTGTCTCTGACAGTGGTTCTGGCTGAGCTGGCCTTGCTTCAGTTGGATTTTGGTTGTGTACAGGAGAAGCTGAGGTTAATGGTGCTGGATAAACATAATACTAGCCTTTAGTGTGACCTAAGTGACAGCAGGGTCAGAAGTGATTTATCCTCAGTCTTTCTTTGTCCTTCACAACGTTGGCATCGTGCTGACCCATCCCATTAACAGACCAGCAAGGCTGAACTGGCCGCAGCAATAAAGATCCTACCCCACTACAGGGTTGATGTATTAAATGCATTTAAATACAAAGGCAATAATTGATCCTCAAGGACATGAAACTGGGCTTTTAAGATAATTTTTATGGCATTTTGCTGCCCACTGTGCACTGTCCCTTAGAAAATTTTGACACAAAAACTGTTTTAGGATTTCTGGATTTCCCTGTAGGCTGCCATCTATCCCAACTGTCCCTTTCCCTGGAGCAAAAGGAAGGTGGGTACCAAATAGTTCTTCTCCTACTGCAACTTTGAAGGTGTTTGTGAACCTATTAATCTCAAGGTAAGCATGGTTCACAACTCGCTGCAGATGAAGGAACCTAGTTTCTTGAAGCTAAGAGCATGGCACATTGTCCTGTGTATCTGGAGAAACCACTTGAGTCTCGTCTCCCCCCCTCCCCAAGAGTGCTTTGGACTATCGAATTCATACAGAGGCTGCTGCAGTCAGGAGAGAATACCTAGGTATTTGTAACACTATTGCATGTCAGCTCTCTTGTCACAGCAAGAATGATGGCTCTCAGGGTTTGCACCTGAATGTGTTTAGGGGAATAGCATCTCTAATTTGTTATGAGCAGCCAGAAGAGAGGAGAGAGGCATCTTTTTGCTGGTGAAGTATTTTTCAGAATGAAATGGATGCACAACCCTAATAAAACAGGTTCATAGCTTTTAGAAGAAATAAAACTTGCAGAATTCTGCTGATTTTTACAATAAAAATCTGTAGAAAATGAGAGTCATTATCTTGTTTTTACAAATTCTTTTATGGAGGTGAGGTGTAACTGCCTGCTCCACTCCATATGCTGGTTCACACGTTAAGTATTTGTGTGAGTTTGCCAGATTCTTGAAGAAAGTTGTCATTTTAAATAAGAAATGAAAAAGAAAACCAAGGTGTAATGTATGTTAGTCCTTTTCAGGGTGTAGTGAAGAAATGCCTCCCTCCCTTCTTTTCTCAGTGAAATCGGAGTAAAATTGGGCCTTTAGAGGAGTTGGTTTCTCAGAGATGTGGGTGGCTTGCGAGAGCACTCAGCCTTAGTTTCTCCAGTAGCAACTGGGAAAATCTATGCTTTGGTGTTGTCTTTGGGCTCCCTTGGTTAGATGTAGCTTTGAAGAAGGGATCTTTGGTCCCAAATGGGGAAACACTGTTCCTTTCCAGTCACTTCAGTCCCACTCCCTTATACCCAGTCTTGGTCTGAATTGCAAACTGACTTCAGTTTGCAAAACGCATCTGATAAGATTTTGACTCCAAAGTGTTTCTCCCATAGCTTCCTTATTATCTCAGCAAGCCCTGAACAATAATGAGCCTGTAAACACATGGTTTGTAAGCCTATTACAAGCTTCCCAGTATTATAATACGATTAGTCAGCACTGACTCATTTGTTTCATAAAGGCAAACGGAGGGGATTCAGGGATTTGTTTATTTGGATGTACCAATTTGTTGCACAGTCTAACTTACTCGTTACAGAAATCACAGTTACTGCTCATCAGCTGGCTTCCCTTTTGCTGGGAGGCTGCATGCTACATTTGCAAAATCCTTGCTTTCCACCAGTGTTATCCAGCTTGCCTTTGCAAAGGAAATAATGTTAAATGGAGCTTTTTATTTAATACAAACCTTTTCCATTTAACTCCAGAGAGTTGAATGTGGCACAGAATGTAAACTCTGAACCGCTCTCCATAGGATGTCCATCTAGCTTCCATCTTGAGGTAATTATATCAAAATACATGCCACTGCTCCCACGGACTGGTGATCCAGCTAGTACTTAGTGTCTGAATTAATGTTTGGAATTGTTGCTGCTTTCTTTGTAACAGAGACGAGAACCCAGATGGTTTGGGTTATTGGTAATGGATTCCAGTACTCTGAAATCATTCACTCAAATCCAGCTCCAGTCTGTAGTAACCCAAAGTAATTATTATTTGATTGCTAGCCGGTGATGTAAAGCGAGTTGGTCATCTCAGCCTGGGTGGACAGATGTCCAAGTTAAACAGCACCAGCTTAACAAGTGCCAGCAACTCTTTGAAATTCTGTAAAGGATATTGCTGAAGACACTTAGATAAATTGGGTTGGGAGTTTTCTTCTCTTGTTGGTCATTTGAATGGAGAAAGAAATCCAGAATGGAAAGCCGGTAGAGCCTCTGCAGACTCTTACCTGAAGATGGATCCTCTGGGATCACAGCTGCTGAGTGCAGAGTGGGGAGAAAAGGCTGCTTCTTTGTCACTGAATCTCTTCTGTCTCGTATCTTTGTACTGGTGCAGAGTGCCTCTAAGGCAGTGTGTTGAAGCGGTAGCATTGGGTGCTTGTGGATGGGCATAAGTAATGACTCGTGAAAAAGGGTCTCTCTGCCTTCCAACTGGGGGGGGATTGTGTATGGCTTCTTGGAAGTTACATTTCTCTGCTTATCCTGAAGGCTTTTAAAAAGGGGAGATTAAAAAAACCCCATGCATTGCAGTTGTTTGTATTGGGTTGGTGGTGTTTTTTGGTGTTTTTTTTTTTGTTGGTTTTTTTTTTTTTTGTTGTTTTTTTTGTTGTTTTTTTTTTTACTTTTGATAACACAAAAAAATACTGATTGTGAGGCAGGGAGAGATTTTGGCCCTGAAGAGGGCCAGCAAAAGGCTTTTAGACCATCTAAAATCTCATTTTGTGGTGTCTAAGCAGAAGAGTATGTAGATGCATCATAAATGGTCACATAACTTCCACAGTGCTCTTCTGGAGTGATTTTCACCCTTAATTTCCTTCAGAGGTGAGGAGCTTTCCTCTCCCTTTCTAGCTCTTCATCAGCTAAACAGACCAAGTCAAAATACTGCTATGTTTGCCTTCAGTGCACAGGCAAGATGATGTGGACGTGTGAGATGTGAATGTGAGATTCTATTGCCTGCAGATCTATTCATCACACGTGAATATTGCCATCACCTGACAAAAGCAATATGAAATAAATGGGTATTTAAAAGACTGTGGCAGAGTCTTTCATCACATAGCTGGGAGATACAAAATCCTGTGACCTTTTTAGCACTCTTTTGAGGCACCGTCAGGAGATGTGGTTTACTTGACCTGAAGGTTCCTCTTTTCCTGCTACTGGAAGAGAAATCCGATTGCCAGCTGAACTTTTGCCTGTGGCCGAAGGTCTTCCATTACTGTCTTTTATCTCTGAGGCTTGGCTCTGGGCCCTGCAATTGCACTCAGTTTGCTTACTTTGACTGCCAGTTGTCCTCTTTGAATTGTGAGAAATTTAGCAGCAACCTCACAGGAGCCGCTTCTCTATTTCTTGTGCTATAATCAAGAGTATAGAGTGGCCAAAGAGCATTTGCCGGGGCAGTTCTTTGCTGGGGCCTGTTGTGCCCATTTGTGGGTGCTCAGGTCAGTGGGCGCCTACATCTCTTGACTTGGGGAGAGCCCTAAGTGCTCTCTCTTACATGAGCTTGCCAGACCCTGCACCCTGCCTTCACATGGAGGTAGCAGCTGGTGAGAACCCTAATGGAAGTTGTATGTATTCATTGGTGTTTCCTCACTTAGCTGTTTGTATGAGTGATGGTGTAGACAGTTAGGCCGTTTCTCTATGAACTGTAGAATATTAAAAGCTGTGAAGAAAGACTGCTTCAGAAATTATCATACATTAATGCCTTGCTCCAAACTTCAAACGAATTGACTTGACTTGATTGGATGATAAGCTAATGTGAATTAAGACTGTTGTTACACTCCATTTAAAATTTCCAGTTGTATTACTGCTCATTGGTGATGGTGGTGGTAGTATTTAGGCTTATCATTGCTACATGTGTTAGTATAAACTTGAACAGCGATGTGGTCATTCAGAAAAATCTCAGCAGTTGGTGGCATATGAGTCAACTAGCCTGTGAGAAGGGAGTAAAAATCAAGTATTTTACTCCCTGGCCAGTGATCTCTGCTACTGAAATGGGATCTCGGTTCCTTGACCCTGAAAACAGCAGCAACAACAGGAGAAATAAATGCTGTAAACAGCTCTATAATGAAACCTCTCAGACAGCCTGTCAGTATGTGCTGATCTTTTGCCTTCACTTGCTGCTATGACAAATTAGGTTGACCTTTCCTTGCACGTATCTTGAAAAGGGGGGGTGGTGGGGGGAAGGCACAATAGAACTTGAAAAGAGCCTAATGGAATTAGGTGCCCAGTACTTGCTGAAATTTAGCTGGAGCTGGGCATTTAACTCTCATAGCTGCCTTTCAGAATCCCACCCTCTGTAAATTATACCCTGTGCTGGAGGTGGTGAAAGTACCTCTTCTGGTGGCATAGGGCTGTAATTTAGCCAAATGATAAGAGCAATATACTTGAAAAGTCAGGATTGATACTTTCCATGAGTTAGATTAGAGAGGCACTAGCATGAGAATTAACAGCAAAAGCTGGTAAGTAAAGTTTGAGGAATTGTGAATCTCTTTTTTTATGGCTCTCTCCAGAAAGCATTCAGCGCAGGGCAGCACTCAGCAGTGATTGAGAACCCTTCCAGGGTCTCCTTCATCACACGAGATATTTCTTATCTGGCGGTTCCAGGTTCCCAAGGTCTCCGTCCATCCTGGTTTAGATTTTTCAGCTGTCGTGTATCTTTCCATAGTTTACTAGATGATTCTGTCCCCTTCCCCACCACTTCTGCGGTAGCTTTGTGGTGTTACCTAAGACAGGACTCAAAGTGAAAATACCCAGAACAACAACAGGGACTTGAGGATGCTGTGCTGAATACCAGTAGTATTTACCACCTATGTTTTTAGAGTGCATCCTACCATGGTCTTTAAAAGATGGTGTTATTATGTGTTGATGAAACATCTCTCCTGATGCAGCTGTAATTAGGACTGTAGAGCATCCTTGGGGTCCAGCCTGGCGCTCATTTAAATCAGCAGGAGCAGAACTGATCCCCTTTAAACAGTCCCGCATTTGTGCTGCAGCACCGTGATGTATTTTGTTGTTTTCCCTTTTGTTAACGACAAAGGAGGAACAAGAAAGATAATGCTGTGGGGAGGGGGTATGCCTCTTTGAACAATGATGAATATAAAGATGGATAAGCAGGGAAATTTGTGAGTTTTATTCCCTATCCCACTTAATGGGCTGCAGTTATATAAAGAAATGGAGGTCTCAGTTAATTTCTGTACTGCCTCCTTCTTTAGGAACACGGTTACTTCAAATTAAATTAGCCTTTTGCATCTTGAGGGAAATAATATGGTTTCTTTGGTGTCCTTGTTTTCTTTTCATTGATCTAGAGGAATAGAATTTTCCTCACCTTTCTTCTCCTGGGATGTTAAAAATAAAAAAATCACCTTTCTGGTTTCAACTGCCATGGCCTAAAAAACATAGGAATGAGGAATAAATTCACCATGGTTTGAAGAAATCCTCTTCAAAAAATGATGGGGAACATGACAGAGAGTTAGAGAGACCTCTCCCTCAGAAGAAGAGTAATATATATTTTATTCTCTTATTAATATTTCATTGGCAAGAAGGTCAAAATCTACATTTAAATGGAAATATTTTAAAAGCAGAAGCATAATATTTGACTATCTGGAGCTTTTATGGGTTAGAGAAAACCAGAGGCTTGAACACATTGGTTCAAAATTCGTGGGGTAGGCTGGGAATTCCTTGTGAAATTTATACAGCAAAGGAATCCTCTATTTGCCTTCATCGACACCTCTGATAAAGGGTTTATGTTCTTAATACAGAGCTCCCTTTTAATTTAAAAATCCTTTTAAGTATGTCGTGTCAGCTAGAAAAGAGTCTTTAGATGAGATAGTCTGTCACTGCTTAGAATATTATCTTGGTAGATAGAGCGATCCATGCCTTGCGATGAAGTTGTGTTATTTCTTCGAGGGGTGGGGGAGATGAAGCGCTGCTGCGTGCGCTGTCAGCAGAGCCTGGGGTTTCAGGGGAGCTGCCCTCAAAGTACCTGGCACGAGGGATGGGGGGTCACCAGCACTGCCTCTTGTTCCAGCTGGAGTTGTGGTCTCATGGAAGCACCTGATACATGAGTGGGATGTATTATGGGTTTGAGAGTGAGACCCATCTGCGCAGAGAGCATCCTGTAGATCACTTACATCAGGATGTGAAGCGGCATGAATGGGTCCTGCCTGCTACTCGGGGAGCCAATTCCCAATGCACTTTTTTTCCAGTTCTAGTGGTTTTGAATTTAGCGTTAGTGACTTGGGGCTGAGATTCCAGACTGTGGCAGCAATGCCACCAACCTTAGGTACGCCAACTCAAAACAGCGTGAGAAAAGGGAATAAAAAGCCCAGTGGGCTGTATTTTCCTAAGGGGGGGTGGGGTGGGCGGGGGGAATATTTTTTTTCATTTTCTGCCTAATAGAGAATTTGTCCATGCCTGCACCCTGCATTCATTCTTCCGAGAGGAGAGGGCCAGGCACCGCTGTGCCTGTGCCCAGCCCTGCCCAGAGCCCAGAACTGCTGCTGGCCCAGCGAGTGCCTTTCTGTAATGGGCATATCATTCCTTCTCTGTCACGGGGACACCTGAACAAACAGTTTGGGAATCCCTGGCTTAAGGGACACATCAGGCAGCCTAGGAGAGAGCGAGCGAGCTCTGAAAACTGGCAGACTGCAGTCCCAGGGATGATATTGATCCCTGGCTTTTGACACAGCCTGTTTGCAAGTGTGTTGCGTTTGGCTTCAGCAGCTGCTGTAGGAGCAGCATGCTCTGCAGTGGAGCGATAACATTGATTTGTTACTGGTGCGACAATACTTGATCGAGTCCCACTGCTGGGCAGAGGGTTGGGTTGTTTTTTTGTTGTATTTTTGTTTGGCTTCGGTTTGTTTGGTTTTTTTGGTATGTTGAGTTTTTTGGGCTTTTTTTGTTTGGGGTTTGGGGGTTTGTGTGGGGGGGTGGGGTTTTTTTGTGTGGTGGGTTTTTTGTGGTTTTTTTTGGTTTGTTTTTTTTTTTGTTTTTTTTTTTTTTTTTTTGTAAATCAGCATTATATTGACTAGCAGCAAACCGCTGAGTATTTGTGCAATTTGGGAACACTTGCTTGCCTTGCCACCACTGATTTCCTGCACACCTGTGCCTCACAGGCGCGTGGATAATTGTTGGAAATGATGCAGAGGAGCTCAGTGCTACAGCCTGGTGCAATACAGAGATACTCTGCTGCTGCTTGACAGACTTGTAACCAGATTCCAGTTTGTGCTGCATTGCCCCTTCGTGTAACCCTATTAAAGAGCTGTAAATAGTAATATAAATGATGTTACAGTCATTTGTTTTGATGTATCTGAGCCTTTAATAAATCAGCAGCAGCTTGGTTAATAGGAATATGAGAGTGTGGTGTTTGTTGCCAGCAGCTGCTAGTAAATTACAATGCAGTCATCTGTTTTACAAGCAAATTAAATGTTTGTTCTCTTGCTCCCTCTCCCTCTTGCCTTTTTTAAAGCATCAGAATTGTGCACAAGCCCCTGTTCTTTGCTAGGTGTTCTCTTTGCTCTTTTTACACATAGCTGGGGTGACAGGGAAAGCATCCGCAGCAAGATTAGAGTCATTGCAACGTGTCAGCTCCATCTTCCAGCATTGCTGTGTGTGTATCCTTCAAAGCAACGGTGGTTGCATTTGATTTTGCTTGGATAACAATTTCTCTGGTGGGTTGTCAGCAGCATTTGATCTTTGCACCTACAACACAGACCCTGAAGAGCTGAGCTGAAGAAGTAATTTCCTTAGTGGGCAGTTACAAAGGGCTGGGTTTGTGTTTGGACCAGTGACACGCAGTGCCAGCCTGATACAGTTGCTTGGCCGAGGTCTGTTCAGGCTTTGGAACTGTCTGGGGTAGACTTGGGGCTGATTACGTGTCTGGTGTTACAGATGCATCAGGCAAAATGCATTACTCATTTCAGTTTCCTTTATAGGTTGTGAACAGAACAGAGTGTTTATGGCCGCAGTAGGTTAAGAAAATGTGTATGTGTGTGATTGTTTTATCAAGATCTCTCTTAGTAACTGGCTGAGTTGAAAAGCATCAGACCTCGGAGAAGCCTCTTGTTATGGCTTTGAGGCTTTTCATAAGCACTTGTCCACTAAAAGGTTATCATACAGCCACAGCCACCCTCTGTGCTACGTACTTTTGCTCTGTCCTCTTGTGAAGGACTTGTGTGGAACATTTCAGTATAAGAAATTAATCTCATCTTTCAGTTTTGTACTTAGAACTAGATAAACATGTAAAGGCAGTCCAGGGCTTGAAACTTACCTGGATTAGTCAGAACAGGTCCTGGAGTTCTATTAAAAGTTTGCAATTTATTTATTTGGTGAAGGAGGGTTTGGCTGTGCTCTTTATATCATAAAATGTTTCCATATTGCAACATGGTGATTGTTTGTTCTGTCTCTCGCTGCAGCTGTGTAATAATTAGTGTGTCCAGACCTAAAGCAGCATCAGGTTTGCCAGTTACTGCGATTAAAATGCAACATAGAAGCTTCATTCTGTTTTCTGAACTTTTTCCCTGGCTCTCAGCAGCACCCACATTTCCCATCATGACAACTTGTGGTGCTGAGCAGGAAGCAGCTACATCTTTTCGGAGGTGTTTGCATTAACAAAAAACCATCCTCTGGCAAAGAAGGGAAATCTCACCTAGACTTTGCTTTGGAGTTCAAGCAAGTGTTTCCAGTGGCCACACACAGCTGGAGAAAATACTTCAGTGCACAGCTTTAGTTTAACTGGAGCAGCTGGTGTGTCTCAGTTTAAAAGCTCTAGGAAGGAACTGCACTGGGCACGTTTCTGCAGGTGAGCACCAACTTTCCTCTCCTAATCTGTGCACTGGAAAGTGTGTACAATACAAGGGTAACGCCACAGATCTATGCAGTCTTTATTAAAATTTTGAGGGAGGAATAACTGCACTGGTTGACATAGATACTGTTCCTTGGAGACTGATTATTAATACTTTTGTTTATGTCTTGTGGTCTGTCTTAGAACCCCTTTGGTTTCTAAGGGTGATTGTTATGCAAGGTTGCACTTTGTAATATCTTTGAGATCTGATTTGGAGAAATAGGCCTTGTTATATTAGTATGACTAGCTTTTGTCACCTCCCAAACATAGGTTTTGTGGAAGGTGGTATCACCTCACGGGTGGATGACCTGAATGTTTGATCCAGTGACCACTTAAATCCACACTGTGATGGTGGGTTTTGGTGTTTTTTTTTTATTTATGAATAATTTCTACTTGTTACTCAAAATGAAAGTCAAGCGCAAACCAGTAATGCACTTAAGCACATGCTGGTGTTGTATTGAGGACTGTTTTTTTTAAGAATGCATACGTGCCTGTTGTTGACACCTTTTGAAAGCAGAATTCCAACTTGGAAAAATGATTTATTAATAAAATGCAATTGAATTTGAAAGGGGCAAAGACTTCTGGTGTAGCTGTCTGGCAGAGGCCATCTTGGTTTCCCTGCTGAAGCTGATGGCTGAAGTTGTGCACCCATCAGTGCTACAGAATGAATCTCATCACAGAGGTTTGTTTTCTTTTCACTGATCATCTTGGCTCTGCATCACTAAATCTAAAACTGCTTTGCCAAAACCAGACTGGGGGCTTGCTCTTGTAATGAGACTTGCAGTTTGCACGTTGTGGTGAGCTGATACGATTTCCAGCTTTTACTCCACTGTATTATAAAAAGAATATTGTTACACTGAAATCTGTTGGAGGCAGGTTGCAGTATGTTTTAAGTCCAAAACCAAGAGAGATTTTACGGAATGTTTTTCTCAGCGATGTAGTATCAGTTAAATGTTATTGATAACGTAAAGCACATTCCATTTCCTTCTGTAAAATGTGTCATCTCGGCAAGTTATCCATTGGAGTGGGTCACTCTCCCCATGCAAGCTCCCCACATGGTTTGGCTGACTTGCTGACGTTCTCCAGATACACTTTTATGAGCTCTGCCACAAATTTATAAGGGTGAATTAAAATGACTGTATTTCATACTTCCATGGACTGGTGTTTTCTATTTAAAAGCCAAATGAGTGTGGGCTGTGGTTTCTGAGGAGAAAAGCCCCAACTGTGGTTTCTGAGGAGGAAAGCCCAAACTATGGTTTCTAGATTAAATCAGTTTATTGGGACAGTAACAGGCAAAGAGCTGTGTGCTGTGTGTCTGGCAAAATCCGCTCGAGCAGCGAGCCTCAGGGGTATCCTGTGTGCTGGAAGGGGTGCTCCTGCTTGTTTTTTTTTGTTCCTGATAAGTGCTATGAAGAAGCTATGTGTCTGCAGTGCAATTTCTGCTTGTGCACGCTGCGGTAAAGACAGTGGTTGAACCAGGACTGAATATTTGCTTCATTCTGCTACATTAACAGGCACTTTCTCTTTTTGCATTATTCTGTACTTACCCTGGAGTGCCTGCTTGCTTGAGCTGTGAACAAAAGACAGCCTCTGCTGGTTCTTTTCCCCCTCCTGTAAAGAGCTACTACTGAGACAGCCTTGTGAATCTCTTCCAAACTGGTGTCACGGTGAAGTTTTTTCTCTCATTTAAAGTGCGGAGGTTGTTGTTTGCCTTTTCCTGCTGTTGTATTGAGTAAACTGGGGACACTGTGTATGTGCCTAAATGATTTTCTGCGTGCTGGATCGAACACCCAGCAGCATAAGCTTGTTTGCATGAAGGCACATGAGGTAGTAGTCCGTGGTCCTACAGCAGGGCATCCTCTGTCCCACGATTTGAGCATGTTTTTTGTGGATTTAATTTTTTCTCAGTGCTCTGGAAGGAGGGGTCGCAAGTATGGTGCAGAGAGAATAAACACTTAAGTGGGAAGCTATATGTGGATCTGTATTAATAATAACGGTAATCTATAAGTAAGCATTAAATCTCTCAGTAGAGACGTGAAAGTTTTCATCTGTGGCTCCCGGGTGTTTGCAAGGGATTTATAAAGCATCTGGGCAAGGCATGCAAGGGGGAGGTAGAAGCAATTGCTGCATGGGCGCAGCGTGTCTGCTTTATGCCACCTTCAGGACTCTCTGTAGTCACCTAGTGAGACTGTGCTTAGGAGAGGGAGTTTAGGGAAGACATCTAGTGCAGTGCTGTGGCTTTGTGTCTTGTCTTTGCTATGTCCTTGTCATGCTTGGATTTCTCTGCGTAGCTGTTACCCACCACTGCTGACCTGTGCTGATCTGGCTCCATCCACTGATACTCTCGACTGGGCTTTGAGGCCCAGCAGGGAAGTGCCAGGTTGTCACTGGAGCACTGGGTTGTCACTGGTGACCATGAGATATGAGGAACATCAAACTGCAGAGGTTCTTGGAGGTAAGCGCACCTCTGGGCTTCGGTAGTTCTGTCACAGTCTCTGGATTTGGGGGATACGTTTCTCAATGTTTAGGTTTGGCAGCAATGCAGGATGGTCAAGAACTGCCATGGGAAATGCGTGAATGACCAACACACGGGGTGTGTTAATGCACTCTCCAGCCCTGGGAACTGCAGCACTGCGGTCTTCCGTCAGCTGGAGATTATCTGCAAATAGTATCTCTGAGTGATCTGAGTAAAAACTCAATCTTTGTGCTTAGAAGAATAATGTCTCCGTAAACAGGGATGCTCTCTGACAACTGCAATGAACTCTGAGATAACTGACTGATGATCAGTGCTTTACAGATTAATGATGTCAGGTAAATGGGATTGGAATTACATTCTTGGAGTAGTTTAGGTTGTGGCACTTTCAATTTACATTAATTTCAGGTCAAGGTAACTTTTCTCTATCCTGTTGCTGAAGGGCAGAGAAGCAGAAGCCGGTTGCTGGCACCCCAGTTCTTTGTGCATCCTGTGTTCAAGACAGATTGCTGGAAATAGTATTTCCATGAGCTTGAATAAATCAGACTTAATGTATGAAGACTTGAAATGCATTTTCTAGGCGGTAGGAATATATATTTTGTAACAGATGCCATACAAATGCCTTGTGTCCTGTAAAAATATATAGACATTTTGCATGTGATGGGAAATTGCAATTTATAAGAGCATCAAGATTCTTCAAGCCAAAAAGCTACAGACAGTTGTAAGAAAGATTGTCTTGTCTGTCAGTGCAAATGCTATTATACAACTGAATCATAACTGGCTGCACTTGACTAGCTGTATCTGAACTTCTGTCAGCTGTTACAGACAACTCTATTCTCTTCGTAGGGTTTGTTTGGGTTTTTTTTCTTCCCCCTGGGAACTCAGCTGAACTTGTTCATACAGAGATCCCTGCTATGGCTGGAGCATTTTGTTTAGATATTTAAGGTGTTTCTGTTTGCTGCATTAAGACTTAGTGGAAAACTTGTCCAGCATAGTTTCAGATCTGATGGATAGAAATCAGCTGCGCTGGATGGTGGTGGTTTCTGTTCCTTGGCTTTGAGCACAGACGGGACAGTTTTGTTGAAATAGCTGAATCCTGGACCAAAACTTCAGCTAAACCCAAATATTATGGGCTGAGTTTCCAGAAAAGGTGGTTAATGCTCTGATTTTTGTGTAGCTTTGAGGTCAGTTTCCACCAAATGTTGAACACAGGAAGGATGTCTTCTGGTGTCAGAGATTTTTTTCATTAAAAGTGTGAGCTGGAACTAAGAAACTGTTCAATCTAGTGTGGGACGTTTTCTGGCAAGATTCCCAACCCTGTTAAGAGTGACGTGAGTTTGGCATTTTGACTTAAATTCAAAATTCCCACCTGCTTTCAAGAAGCCTAAAAGCAGATTTTGACAATGGCCATCCCTGTTAACACACTCACGCAACTTCAGAACAGGGGATGTGGGTATTCCTTGGGCTTCTTGTCCAAGAAAAGTGAGGTCATTTTAGTTGGTGTTTATTAAAGGGACATTAAGCCTGAAAATCACGTAGAAAAGTTACAAGAGACTTCATGGAGCATCACATGAGCAGAGTAGCTTAGGTGGAGGTGTGAAAACTGGTCCTGTATCCGGGGCCAGCTAACACAACAATACAGCTGGCAGGGCATTGAAATCAATTAAACATCACACCAACCAACTTGACTCCTCTCAAGGTTCTTCCTTGTAATCTTACTTTTTATTGCAATTTTGCCCATCAAAGCTATCTACAAGTAGCTGCAGTGGAGTATACCCGTGCTTTTAAATACATGATAGCCATCTGAACTTCAGTAATTACACTGTAGTAGTTTGGCTGAACAATTTACATTGACAGAAAGATTTATATTTAAAAATGCCGTCTTTCTGCCACCCCAAAATCTACCCTTTTCCCCTCTTCTTTTAAGTAAGTGGTTGCTGTAAAGTCTACTATTGAAGTGCTGAGGTTAGAGGGCTCAGCTGTATGAAAAGCTGGTGGTTAAATGCCAGGATAACATGCTTTCAGAAACATTTTTTGGAAATTTAGTACATGAATAGCATGGTTTAGATTAAAAAAAAATATTGTTGTGGCTAAAAGCAAAGCTTGCCTTGGAAAAGGAATAAATAATGACAAAGAGTCAAAATATTAAAAAAACCTCCAAAACAAAACAACAAAAAAACCCAAACAAAAGTTCCTGTAAATTGTATTTAGAAGTTCACTGACAAAT
The DNA here is from genome assembly GCF_963210335.1 of Falco punctatus. Taxonomy (NCBI): domain Eukaryota; kingdom Metazoa; phylum Chordata; class Aves; order Falconiformes; family Falconidae; genus Falco; species Falco punctatus. Next base: position 102,716,323 of record NC_137580.1, on the reverse strand, counting down.
ATTTAACTTTTGTGCTGTGTCAATATTAGTTGAAACTCTTGGTATGTTTACCTTTGGTAATACTGTTTTTTTTCTCTTAAGTAGGTTATTTATTTATTTTTAATGAAACACTGTAAAATCCATATTTAACTCCCATGAAATACTGCAGACATCTGAGTGCAAGTGTTCTCAGTGTAACAGCACAGCAGTAAAATTACATTGACCTCGTCAACTGTAACAGCTCTCATTTAGCAGCTACTGCTCCACTTAGCATGGTACCATTCTGCAGTGATCATTATACTTTGAACTTTCGGCCTGACTTGTAGAGAAGTGGAGCACCCATTGCTTCTTTTGATGTTGATGGGAAGTGTGGGTGCTCAACAGACTATGAAAATTGAACCGTTATCGTTCAGAGCACCTTTAGCAGAACTTCAGAGCGCTGGGATGAACACCCACGTCAGAGGTCAGACCCTGAGTTGGTGGAGCAGCCCAGACTGATACTGACTCTCTGCCCATCGCTTTAATCAATAAACTGGAATTCAGGACTGCTGCGAGTAATGTGTTTTGGGGGTGGCAGGGACTTGAAGATGAGAAATGGTTGTGGACCAGGAAACCTGGGAGTTAAGAGTGGATCAACACTTCAATTCCATTCCTGGCTCTTTTCCCAATAGCCATATGACACTGGACGTGCCACTTGTTCTCTAGGTGCCTTTGTTGGTTTTCTGTGAAATAGGCTTACGGTCTTTTGTGTGTGGTGTTTTCTGTTGGTTTTTTTTTTTTTTTTTTCTCTCCACCTGTCTGGTGGCAAGCTGTGAAGGCTCCAGGTTATAAAGTTGTCACTGTACCACACAATTAAATGGCAGTTTTGTCCATGGATTTTTAAATCACCTGCAGCTAGGGCACTCACACTCCTGTTTTAGCAATACATAGTACTGCTAATTCGCATGTTGCTTTAATACAAACAATAATAATAATAAATTTTAAAAAAAGCATAAAAATATGGCATACTTATTTAGCCCTTAGCACAGACTGATGTGCTCTGTCAAGCAGTGTTTTGAATTAGCGGACCACAGAAATGCTGTTCATTGTCACAAGGCTTGTTTTAGCTTGATCCTTAATTTAAATAAAACGTCTTAAATGTTCCTATTAAAAGACATATTTTAATTCTGTAGTCATTAAGCATCTAACCCCAAAACGTTTTACTTGGAGTCAATAAGTAAGAATTGTTATGTGATAAATACTATACTTTTGTTAGGAAGACATTCATCAGAGTAGATTTTTATAACCTTATTTTCATCCCCATAACAGAGTTTATTATGCAGATACAGGCAAGTCTTTTGATAACAACAGTGGGAATGGTTCTGGTTTTACTTAAATTTTATTAGACTCTTTTTGAGCAATAATTCAGCAATAATCCCACAGTAGCAAACAGTTATGTAAAGGGCTGTGGTCTCCTGTGGGCTTATTATAGAGAGGGAGGTATTTCTTTACTTGGCATTACCGCATAGTTAGCAGTATTTCATTCACAGAACACTAGAGAGTTTGTTTCTGATTCAAAGGTATCGTTGCATTTAAATTTTGGGAATTGAACAGTTTTGAAAAGATACTGGCTTGAATATGAGGGGGGTGGTTAGCTGACTGTTGGCTGCTGCCAGTGTTTAGTCTCTGTGCGTGTGGTTACCCATTTCCCAATGCACAGAGGTGATAAATGCAAATACCAACATGTGATACTTTCCATTTACTGTGCCAGGTTGTAAACAAAGCTCTCAGTTGCATATGATCCCTTTTCAATAATAAAATATTTAAGAGCTACACAGAGCTTTTCATTTTCCAGGTGAAATCAAGCTAGATCATGCCTGTGAGCGTAGCCTTGGTGTGGGACACACAGACGTTGTCCTGGAAGTTGTCTTCCTTCAGAGTCATTCCCCCATGACAAGCAAAGCTTTTCTTCCTCAGGCCAGGTACAGAACTGAAATGAAGAAGAAATTATTTTGTGCTTCTGCAAACGTTTTTTCTGACATAGCAAATTGTTACTGTTCTGCCTTAAGACAAAAGAAAGATTATTCCCAACAAATTGTGGAAATAGAATTTTTGAAGTCATTCCACATCCCAAAATAGCCATTGCAGAAGCACAAAAAGAGTACAGAAACCCTCAGCTCCAAAACACGTTGGAGCTCTGGGCACCAGCTATCTGAATAAGAGCTGAATAACACAGGGTCAGTGGAGCTTTCTGCCCAACTCGAACCTCATTCGCCTAAATCTTGGACCACAGCCTGTTTTTGTGTTTGTTGGTTGAAGGGTGGTTATAGGAGGCATTAAGTATTTGTCTTTCTCTGGACATTTCTGTACCTAAATTCTCCCAGAATTTCCACATGGGAAGTGGTTGCCTCCAGCCTCATTGCCCACTTACCCTTCATGGGGAAGAGAGATGCATCTTGTGCTTACCTGGAAGAGATTTTTTTAAGTAAATTAGATTTCTCTGAGACATGCAGTCTATGGTGGATATATGTCTTTATACAAAATTGTGTAGAAACAAGGCGTGGTTTGTTTGTGTCCTGTCCCTGGTAGCTGAAGCCAGTCCTGTGCATTCCAGTGAGCTGGACTTTAGCGTGCTCCATCCAGAGGGGCACCTACAGTGGTAGTTATTGATGGTGAACACGGGTTTTCATGTGAAATCCTGCTGAGCTGCAGTACAAACCCAAATTCAGGAAGCCTTGCTGCTGTGCCGGTGAAAGAGTGTTATCTGCTGATTCTGTCTCAAAGAGGAGGTAGCTGAGAATATTACAAAAAAATTATCTGGGCTCATCTGAACAGAGAAATTAGTAGGAATTTAAGAAAGAAAAAAAAAAGCCTTTGAACTTGGAGCGGAGTATTTCATACTGATTTTATCATCTCTTTCTGGGAGTAAGAAAAACTTACTGCATAATAGTTTGGTTCCATTTCTGAAGTGGGGTTAGTTAGCTCAATATAAAGAACTTGCATTTTGGAGTAAAATAGTGTCCTCGGGGAACTAGTTGGGAATAACAATTCAGGAATAAGTGTCTGTATAGACAGCCTCTCTCCCCTTTAGTTAGTTATTTTTTTCTCAGCCTCAATCTGCAGTATCACATCTGCATGCCTATTTAAAACATAATTTCCTTTGCACAGAAGCACTACTATGGCTAAAACTTAATTCTGATATTTAACTGAATGAAATTGCTTGCAGATGACTGACTGAAAGGGAAACAAACCACATCCTTGTGTGCTGCTGCACTTTAGAGGATTTGTGAAATATTATACTAATGCAAAGAATGTGACCCCTCTCTGAAAAATCTGAATAGTTTGAATTTACTAATTCAGATTATACTAGTGCATTTTTCTTCAAAAATCATGTCTTGTTATTGTTGTCTTACCAGCAGAAGCAGAAAGCAGCCAGCAGAAATTGCAGAGAGCAAATTTATCCAGAAGTAATACTGTCTTTTGTTTAGCTTCATACTGAACCTACCACAGCATCTACTCTGACACTGTTTCAAGGGCAGATAAAAATTGCCACGAAGTATTTCAGAAGTAATTGCAATGAAAAGTAAGAATTTTTCATACATTAATGCTGCTTTATGTGGCTGAAAACACCTTACACCTAGGAAGCTGGACTCAAGTAGGAGCTGGAGAATAAGCCACACTGGTCCACTCTGAACTGCACGTAAATCACATTATCAATGTGAATGAGAACAGTTTCCTTTCAGATGGGTGCAAAAGGGAGAAAAAGCATGAAGGGAAGTTGTTCAAGTCACTTGGCAAGCCTTTGGTGATGAGAATGCTTTAATTCCCCAAACATTCAGGTTTTTACATCTTCACTGATACCTGGCACTGATTTTGAAATTATTTGCCTGTAGTTCAGGTTACATGAACTGTCTTTCCCTGCATCTGCCATACTATACAACTTGTATACTCAGAGCTATTCTGTTAACATTCCTATTTTAAAATAAGCAGCAGCTCCATGAACTGGTTTTTGGATAATTTGTGTCTCTGTGCCTGAATTTGCGGTTGACAGTGGAGGGGGCGCAGAGCTGTTACAAGAAACGAGTGGGCTGTTGTACGACGGCTGCTGCGTGCCTTCCTCTGCTCGGTTCACGCAGGACTGGCAGCGGTGTAGGGGCGAAGGTGTCTCTTTCCGAAGCCTAGCAGGGCTTCCAGCCTTGGTGGGAGTTGGCACCGCTTTGCAGTATGCGTGCTTGGCAGGTACGTGCCAGAGGTGCTTATCTGCGAGGGGGTTGCCAGAAAGGACACATATCAGCAGTTCCCTCGTGTGAGGAGGTGCTGTTTTCCTTCCCAGCGTCTCTGTGACAGAATCTGGTGATGTTTTCTGCAGAGCTGAGTGAAGAAAGCCAGAGCAGATGGGTTAAATGGTTTTGCCAATGCTCAGTTTAAACCCTGTTGTAGTCATAACTTCGTCCCCTTTATAGCCGGACAAAGCAGGCACTGATACGATGTTTTGCCATTTTCCACTCTGAGCATCTCCACTACCATCTGCTACTAAAATCAAAGACCTTGCAAGGAAGAGGTGTTGGGTGGTTGCTTTTTTTTCTGGTGATACTCAGTATGTAGTAGTTTTGTATTCTGATCAGATCAACCTGGGACCAAACAGAGTAGTATTTTTTGCTAAAGGTGCTGTGCTCCTGGAAGGACTGATTATTTTTGTTGAACTTCTGCACACTGTGACTCATCTTTGAGTACAGGTTGACATTTTGGTGGTAACCCGTTTTACGTTCCTGTTACAGCATTTGCAAGCTTTATGTAGGGTAATCTTTAAAGACAAAAGAGAGATCGACTACTAATCTTTTTGTATGGTTTTACCCTTCTTTTTCCTTCTATTTATGGTTTGGGGTTTTGGTTGGTTGTCTTTTTTTTTTTTTCTTTTTTTTTTTCTCACGAGATACCTGAGCTTTCTGAGCTGTTTTAATGATTCTTGTTCCATCCTCCCCCATGCAATTCTCTTCTGCTTTTGCTCTTTTGTTTTTCTCTGTTCCCTCGGTGGATTTTTCTTCTCTGCAGCTTATTTTTTCTTCATCATCTTTTGTTCCTCATTATGCTTTTAATTACTCAGTGTCCCTCACATCCAGGTTCCATCCCTGGTTCTCTCCTCACTTCTCAGTCCCTTCTGCTACTTTTCAAACATACAAAGAAACCAAGGTATCAGTTCTCTTCACTCTCTGACTCTGTTGTCCTCCTTTTCTCTCCATTGAAGAGAACAAACCCCTCCCTATTTTCATAGTGCAGTAGTGCTCTGGCATCCATTTAGTTTTTTCTAATTTTATTTTCTTTTAATAGTGAGGTGGGTGGGAAGGTAGACTGTGTGTTGAGATGTGTCCTCCCACCCTCTGAAGCCAGCTTTCTCACGCTGGGTGCAGTGTGTGATACTGGATCCTAAGTCCTGTTTGTGAGGCACGAAGGTGTTTGTGTTCCTGCAGTGAACCCAGAAGAGGTGTCCTGGCTTTCCTGGGCAGGACTTTTTCTCGGTGCTTGCTTTTCCAGCCTGTTTTCCTTCAGATAACATCAATTATAAAGCTTATGGTACAGCACGGAGCTCCAGTAAGGTTTCAGGGCTTGTTTCCAGGATTGATTTCACGAGGGTACTGGGTCTTCACAATTTTCACCAAATCTGTTGTTAAGGGCAGATGTTTCAGAGGGGCACTCAAAGAGAAGCTTCTCTAGCTTTAAGAAATGATCATGCATATCAATTAACATTCTGCTGTAGATGAGGTAATTAGTTAGGCAAAAGAAAACAGTCTTTAGTACTTAGCTCTGAAAATTAATAATGGTAAATTTGCCATTGGTAATTACTACTGTATGTTGGGAACAGAAAATTTCACTTGTTCAGCATCAACCTGTGAGCTTTTTTCTGTTTGCAGGCTTCCCCCCCCCCCCCCCCCCCCCCCCCAATAATCCTTTATCAGCTTGCACTAAGGTGAAGCGCACGAGCATGGAGGCCTTTTTCAAGATGCTTACTTAACCTTTAAAAAACCACTGACATTTACAGGAGGTGCCTCTTTGAAACCAACAGCCGCTTTTACACTACACTACTGTGCATGAAGAGCAGTGTCTCCAAACGCAGTCAGCACAGCATGAACAAAGCCTCGCAGGATGGGTTCCTCGGTGTCATTGTTCTGTGAAGCATTTTGTAGGAGAAAGATCTAAGTGCAGATCATGTTCTTAGTAAAGCCTCAACACTCAATTCCCAGATTGTTTGGCCAATGATCTCCAGAGACCTCTCTTCATTTTGGCCAAATAGAAAGGTGGTGTGTTGTAGTTCCTTGCCTGAAAAGTTGTTTTTTGAGTTCTGAGGCACAGGTTTGTGCTTCTGATGCTGATGTTATCTGTTGATGGTTGAAATCAGGGTCATCTAAACTTCAGAAGGTCACAACAGGGTGTATATATGTCACCAGTACTTAAATCAGTTGTAGTAGTCTGTGATCTCTGAAATCTGACAAGCTGGATATGTGGCTTCTAATGATGTACCAGTTGCAGTAAACTGAATGCAATCTCTGTAGTACATGGTAAATTAGTAAGTCTTAAAAATAAAAAAAAACCCTGAACTGTTTTTAGTAGTTTACATGTGGTATTGTGAAGTAATCGCTCCTGATGAGGCCCCTTCGCTTTTCTGAATGTGCATTATGTAATGATGTGATTCTCTGATACCTTACTCAGTGACTTGTGTGAAAAGTTCGTTTCAGTGCCTTTGTTTTTTCACTGGTAGGCATCGTGATATGAATGAGTGCCAGATTTTATGGCTTATGTGTTAAATATTATATATATAATCTTTTTAATAGTATATTTTCAATGCTGTCTTTCACACGCAGCCCCTCTAAGGACTAAAGAGACCAGGATGACTCAGTGAGGGAAGAAAAAAAGGGGAAAAGACACAGCTGTAAATAAGGTTTTATATGTAGCTCTTTAGAAATTACAGTAAAGGTTTAAATGCTTGATTGTTGAGATATCAGACAGCGTAACAAAATGTAGTGCTTTGTCTTGGAAGGATTCTTTAAAGCTATCTTCTATACATCTCTAGTTGCTATATACTTAAAATTTAATAAAAGTGATGGTGTTTCAAAGTACTGCACATTTCATGGAGTTAAATGCAGAGAAGAAAGAAAATCTGGTAAAGTCTGTCAGTGAGGAATAGCAAACTGAATTTGGAAGCTGGGTCCTTTCTGATATATTGGGTTAGAAGGAAGAGTCTCTTACGAACAGTCATGATGGTACAATAGGGCAATGATAGATACATTTTGCCATACCTGCAAATAGTTTGCCAAGTAAGAACTGGCAGGTGATAGAGCTTAAAAATGCCATTTTTTTTCTCCTTTGGAGTGGCTGAAAGCATAGAAGGAAGCGTGTTAACTGGGTACTTTCCCTTTTATTAAGTCTGTGTGGCAAAAGGGATGGTGAAGTTTTGTACCACTACGAAAAGCAAATCTTTTTCCACTGGACTGACACATCGACCTGTAGTAAGGGAGTGTGTTAGTCACAGCAGTTTCATGGCTGGTAAAATCTAAAAGCAAAGGCTTCCATCGAGAAGTATGTGTGCTTCCATTTGGGATTCACTAAGGAGGAAAGCAAGTAATGACCCACTTCTGGGAAAAGGAAGATGAAAAACCTTGTAGCAATGTTCCAAGGTGTTTGCTCCTTTCACTTAGGGGTGCGAGAGTCACCCGCCTGCGCTGCCTGGCTGTGAGCTGCTGCTAGTGGAAGAGCATCCTTCCTGCTTGTCAAACGGGCAATCAACGTGGAACCTCGCCTCCAACTAAAATTTGTGAAATCTCTCTAGTAACAAGTAGCTGCTCGTATTTCTTCTAGACAGGTGCTAACAAAAAAGACGTAACTTTTTCTGCATGCTGGTGTTTATGCTAGATTTTTGGTTGGTTTACTTACGCAGTTGACTTTGCCCCTGCTGAGGCTGCCCTTGCGAATGAACAAAAGGAAGCAGAAACCCCTCTAGTTTGATGGGCTAACCCCTTAAGCTTGATTTTTTTTAAAAAATATTTTTCAATGACTCTGCTAGAGTATTAGTATGTCAGTGTCCATTAAAGCCTACAGTTGTACTCAATGAGAAGTCACGTAACTAATTAATAAATCTCATTTTGTTTTTTTGACCTTTTACAGGAATCTGTGGCCTTTGCCTGACTGCTGGCTTGTGAAAGTAGTTTAAATGCTGTGTTTTTTCACTAGTATTTATGTCGACAGGGTGGCGATAGGCAGCAGTGCTGAATCAGGACCCCATAGTGGCAGATGGAGTGTGAGTACGCAACAGAGGGACAATTCTTGCATTGAGAAATGGGAGCGTTTTTTCTCTTCCAGGTTACCAGTGAAGCATAGAGAGAAACTGAATTAAATTTTTGTCAAGTTAGGAGACAACCCCATGAGTACTTTGTGCTACAGTATCTTTGCTTACAGTCAATTATCTTGTGTGTATTCTGCTGGGGAGTTCAGTCAGAAAGAAATCCACAGCTGAATCTGAGTCATATGTCAGCCTTGTGTTTGCAAAGAGTATACTGTGCCTTTACAAATGGTAACCCTTAGCTTTAAACAAAGCTTCCTCTTTTAGAATTTTTTTTGTTTCTTGTTTAAAATCGATGGGGAGAAAGGAAATGTGAGACACTGCTGATGACTGGGCTGCACTCCATGCTCAGAGACACGAAGATGCAGTACCTGTCAATCTGACAGAGCGATGCTGTGCTCCCATTTGTTTCCATGAATATTGGCTCTCACTATTAAAAACTTGCAGACATCTCCTTGCGGCAGTGTTTGTGGGTATCTGGAGGTGAACAGCAGCTGAGAGTCAATAAGATATTTCTCTTTCCATGAACTGCTATGGATTACCTAGCAGAACTGCTTAAGAGAACTTTAATTCCTGCTCTGGAAAGCAGCTGGCAGTGATTGCTGTTGGAGGGAAAACAGGGGGTAAGATGGACTTCTTGTCATCACTGCTACAGCAGTCCCTCTGCTTGGTGCTTTTTGCAAACCACTTAGCATCCCTTCTTTCCTGGTCCCTCTCTGTCGTGCAAGCCTTTCAAATGCCCTTTGGCTATTTGCACTTTGTTCCCAAGGGCCACCGGGATTGCATGTCAATCAGTTCTGCCTCTGCATTCATTTGTGTTGTTTCCCTGTTCCTTTCCTCCTCACTATCTTCCTTCCACAGGCTCTTTTGTATCTCCCTGGCTCCCCAGACCCCGTGCTGCCCCAGGGCTTCTCTAGGCTGGTCTGGCTATTTGCTCAAGGGTGTTTAAGGCTTCTCCTAAAGCTCTTTTATGGCAGCCCTAATGCTTAAAGCTTCCTAGAGCTTTGCAGTCCCCCTCTTTCACCTCTTCTGGCCATTTTCAGCCTCTTGAGGTGACTTAAACTTCCTCTTTGTCCATCAGATGTTTTTCTTCATAGGTTTTGTTTCTCCAGTAACTGTTTCCTGCTGGCCTTCCATTCCCTGTGAATCTGTTAGTTGTCCTTGCTTTTACTTTCCCTATTCCCTCAGAGGACTCTAATGTTCAGACTTGATGCCTGGCTCGTGCTTGTTTTCTTTGGTTTTGCAACTCTTCCCTGAGTTCATGACTGAAACCCCCTTATATCCCACTGTGCTTTCTGGTTCAAGGAACCCACCGAGCCTTGCCATCTTGCTCCAGCTGCCTGTACCAGCACTTCTGGATTGAGATGGCATTCATTGCTGCCTCCTGAGGTGATCACAGCAGCTTTTAGTCCTCTCTGTGGAGCTGCATATTTCTGGGAAAAGTCATTTCATGTTAACTCTCCCCCCCCCCCCCCCCCCCTTAATCATCTTTATCATCAGCTGAGTTTTGATACTGCTGGGTTCCCTAAACTAAGCATACTCTTCATGCTTAATGTCATTGAACCCAAAATGTAATTGCATTCCTTTGCCATCTATTCCATGTTAATCCTCCAAAAGAAGTGTTTCACTCATCATCTAAGCCAGTGATTTTAGTATAGACTGTGAAACCCTCAATCTTTAATTTTCTGCATGGAAGCAGAAGGGAGAGGGACTGTGCACTTGATCTGCTTTGTAACAGATACGCACTGAGTTCATGTGCGTTACCAGATCAGTATGTTGTGTTGAGGAATGAAGGAAAGCAGAGAACTATACCAGGATTAAGCTTTCTTTTGAACTGACATGAAAATTGTTTCAGTTGCTAATACTAGATTGCCTTCTGACCATTGCTGAACAGAAGCCTGTATGCTGACTTGTCCCAGCTAACAGGGGTCTGGTTCAAACTGCTGCATGGGGATTACGGAAGGAAAGCTAGACTGATTTCATATTAAAGTCTACTGATACACTCCAGCAATTGTGGTACCACTTTTGTCTCAATAAAGAGAGAGGTTAGAAAATGGACAGCCAGTGATATACTGGAAAGTGGACATAATTCACGGGCAGGACGAATAAGATTGTTTTGCCTGTCATCCCATTTTGAGGTCATTAAAGACTGTTGAGAGGGTTAAGAAAAAAAATATTGAGAAAGAGTAAATGAGAGATTTTCTGCGGAGCAGCCATCCTCAGGATTTCCTAGGATAGCCTGTCACTGTTGTCTTGGTCCTGAAGCAGATCTTGAAGATGCTGGCTGAAGAGGTGGAAGCCCACGCATGCAGCACCTGCAGGGTGAGGCTGGGTCTCTGCTTACTGTCTGTCTCCGGTGCTGTTTTACATTTCTCTTCCTAACTTTGCTGCTTCTTTTTGCTTTCTGTTTAACGAGTGTCTGGCTTCTGGCTCCTGCAGTGGCACTGTGAGCCTGTAACCGGAGAAGCAGTCGGTGTTTTAATCGGTGCTTTAACCAGCCCGATGCAGGTAGGGCATGTGCCCTGTGCCCCAGGGTCTGCGTGCGGCTGGTTAGGGCATGTGCTCTGTGGTAGCATGGATGTCAGCCAGCGGTAGCATAAGAGCAGAAGCCACATTTTCCCTCTTTGCTTTCTTTTTTTAGCCTTAGATCAAGTTTTGATCTTGTCTTGTCTTTAACAGCGTAGGTTCAGACTGGAGCAAGTAGTGTGAGTGCAGCAGTTCCAGCCAGTCTCACGTGACTTCTACCTGTGTCCCCTAAAAATTTACTGTCACATTTTGGTGCAGTTGTGCTTCCTTGTAAAGCCTATTCACAACTAAAGGGAAAGGCAAGAGGTGTCACTTGAGACAAAAGCCTTAAAGCATTGCAAAATGTAATGTACTAACGGGTTTTCCTAAATCTTTAACAAAAGGTTATTTAAAAAGAGTTCGGCTGCTGTTGCCAGGGGACTGTGTAGGCTAGTGTCTGTGTTATGGTAAACCTTTAGCCACATTTGTCTGCTTAATAGCTGTTGATGACAAGGTCATGTTCACACCTTTGAATTTCTGGGCCCTTGGAGCCACTAGAGACCAACCAGACACCTTTCATCATCCATATTGCTCTTAAAAACTAACTTCCCTCTGTTGTGCGCAGAGAGAGCTGATAGGGCTGAATACAAACGAAGCTCAGGTATGTGTACATCCAGTCATTCCCTTCTCTCTTCTTTATGGTGTGTCTCTACTCAGTGGCACTCATAAACTCTAACTATGTACATACCAGCTCTGCCTACATAATAATAACAACAACTACCAGCAATATGTGAATGAGTTTCAGGTAGATTCTAGCTCAGTCATCCAAGGTATTTGGTTCTATTAATTGGGACTTGTAGTCTTGGATTTTCAAGTAAAGGTGATTCTCATGTAACTGAACAACTCTGGGATGTTTTGCATGACTTCTGTAATAATGGTTTGCTTACTCCCTTCTTTTTCTGGATGATCCAAGACTGCAAGCCAGAGTTTAACTATCCCAACGTGATGACGATTGAGCTAGAATCTAACTTGAAGACAATCAGGCATTGCCATTAGTTATTACTATGTACGGAGATCTTCAGTGTTAAGAGGAACGGGTTTGATTTTTTCCCTCTGCCCTGGTCTTAGACACATAGTTCTGCTTTGGAACAAGATTGCCTTAATGTCTCTGTAGAACAAAAATGAATACCAGAGATAGAAGCAATGACAATGTAAAATTGCGCTGGATGGTCGTTGTTCCGTCGTTCCGTCCCCTGTGTGTGTACAGCTTTCTGGGCCAAGGGCTGAAATGATGAACAATCCAGCCAGTTCTCAGACTGTGCAGAGAGAACCAGCCTGAGCAGACAGCTGCTGTGGCCATCAGCTAGGGTGACTGAATTCAGGAGGTGTGCAAAAATCAAAGGGGATTCTTTGTGTGTTGAACTTATTTATTTATTTACTATAAATGTGCAGTTTGTGTAAGAGCAAGGATAGAGCACAGCATGTTTCTTCTATCTGCCCATAGGCCACGGAGAGCCTTGCTTTGATCTCGCCTGCCTATGATTGAAAGATTTGGAGCTGAGGGCTCTCCTCTCAGTCCACCTGGGTTATATAAAGAACTTTGTTTATAGTTGATTTACCGTCCTGTATGGTAAACTAATTCTTTGAAATGTATAGTGCAATCCCATATATGGGGTAGGAGATGGATTTTTTGCTGACGGTATAATATCTTTGTAATCTTTGTTATTCACAGATGTTAATAGCCACTTAGAAGCATTCTGAATTTAGAGAAGTCAAGTGGCTTGTCATAGCAGCGGCTGTTAGCATCAGGGGATGTTTTCTGTGTATCTTGTAAGGTGTCTGGAATGAATTTAGCAGGTGTTAGGTTCCTGAAAATGTTGTATTTGTCTTAGTGGGTTTCAGGTTGCAACAGCAAGAAGCTGCGTAAGGAGTCTTTTTTGCTTTGTAATGATGAATTCCAAGGATGAAGCTCTGCAGTATTATCCTGTTCTTTATATAGCTACACAGGTGACAGGTAAAAATCTGGTAAAATTGCATCTTTATTTTTTTTCGGGAACCTGTCAGTGATGAGCTGACCTCAGTGATACTGCTGAGTGTCACATAACATTACCATACGTAGAACACAACTCGATAAGGAATATGAAAGACTAGAGGGGGCAGGAAGAGAATAGGCCTGACCAGGGTGAAAGCAAGCTGTTGGTAATAATCTGGTCTCGACTCCAAGGAGCTGGAGTCGCACGGGTTTTTGTGGCAGCACAGAGTAAGTGATAAGGCAGACACACAGGTTTTACTGTTGATGTGTGCATATGGTGGGTGTCTTGCTTTCGTAGGGCATGGTCTATATCTAGACATGAATTCATGTGTTTTCCACCTGGAGTACAGAGCAGTGAGATGTGTGATGACCTCTAATTCCAAGAAGTTACAGCATGTAGGCATTTTCTGTTTCTTCAGTGCAGGGAAAGCTAATAGTTTCCAACTCAAGACAAGTTCTGCTCCCTGCATTCTACTCTGCCTGTTTTCCTTGTCCCACGTGGGGAAAAATCCCAACTCAGCCATAAGTGATCTAACTTGTACCAGACATAAAACCCCGGAAAATAAATCGGCATTACCAGTTGAATTAATCAGACTTTATATTGATGGAATGTGCCCTTCAGGTAGGGAAAATCTTAGCATGTTCTTATTGGGGATCAGAGCTGGGAGGAGAGCACTGTGCCTGCAAAATAAGACCAAATGTTTTCAGAGTGGAGTAGAAGGCTTAGAAGCGCTCTCATCCTGGAAAATCCCCAAGGCTGATCGCATTTGCAGACTTTTTCTTTCCTTAATGGGAGTTGAAGCTGAGACATTGGTACAAGTGTATTGGTGCTTGGGAGGCTGAACAAGGGGAAACATAAATAAAAACTCAATAATCTCTCACTGGAGGGAACTGAGGAGCTTATCTGATTGGTTACAGCTTGGAAAACACATCAGAAAAACCCATAAATCCAGAAAGACTGTGGGTTGTTTTCTTAATGTGTTGTTTGGTTTTGTGTGTTTGTTTTGTTTTTGTTTTTTTTTTTTTTTAAATTCAGTTTGAATCTTTTTAAACACTCAAAGGGCAGATAAAATGAGCAACTGTCATTTGAAATGAATAACTGATATGCTTGAAAGGAAAATGTCAATGCCACAAAAATATCATAGCACTGTAGATTAAAGAGAGGCAATTTATAACTTCAGATGACAGCACAGAGCTGTTAAACATAGGGACTTTATAAAAAAACGTGGCTGTTATCAGAGTTTGATAAACTGGCCTGGACGGTGTGGAGTGAAACTGAATTTTTCATATTTTCCTGCAAATGCAAAACAAAGTTTGGGCTTGTATTTCTACAAATGCGGTTATCAGCGGTGAGTACTTTGTTCCATCTGATTAAAACTTGTTTCTCCAAAGCTGGAACATCCATTCCTTCAGTGGCTCTTCCAGCTGGTTTCCATGTAGTCTGTAGAGTGGCGATCAGCGATCTCCTAATTTTTCACTGATAGAAATTGTTACTTTTTTTCTCCATGTCCTGTGTTATGTGTGGCACACATACAGAGGCATACAGGAACAAACCACAACCACCGAATAGAGCACCTGATAAAGAGAAGAAAAGGAAACACATTTACTACATAAAGCCTTATCCTCTTCATTGAGCTGCCTTTCAGTGACATTTGTGTTGTTTGGTCTTTATCATTCAGCTTATCAGTGCTCCAGTAAAAGAGCTGGGGAAGTACCAAAGATGCTTTGAATGTTAGTGTTATGTACTAGGGAGATTTATTCTTTCCCCTACTCAGGAGACAGCTTGCTTTTGACAAGAAAAGAAAATGGAAGTGGAGGGGGAATGTCTGTCTTTGTTCTTCCAGGATTCAGGGGCCTCTTCCCACCAGGTTTTACTGATCCTTAGTTGTTGTTATGTGGCATGTGGGAAAACCAGGCCAGCTTTCAGCCACCCAAGCCTCGCAGAGGGTGTATGTGCCTAGAAGCTTCTCTCTCCTATCAGTGGGTCTCATAATAGTTATCCTTATTTTTCTTGTCTCTTCAGCTTGTCATGGCTAAAAACATTACAGCATGCGTTTACTATTTCAGTAGGAGTTTTATATGTAGTGCATTTAACAAAGAAAAAAAAAAGAAAGTGAACTTGTGGGGGTTTTTTTTTAGTGAGCTGAACAGGCATTTATTGTATTTCAGACTTTTAAAACCAGTAAATGCACCTATTCCTATCTGGTGGCAAAACCAACTCAGTCTGGCTGTGGTGGAGTGTGAGGTTTGGGATCTGCAGCTCTTTGTTACAGAATCCGGGGTGTGAAAAGGGGACTAATTCCAGCTCCCACCACCACAGCTTGGGATGGGTCGCAGCAAAGGGACGCCATAGGGAGATAGCAGCTTGTGTTCTGGTTGTCTTTGTAATTTCACATGACTCTACAGTAAGGAATTTTGCTGCTATCCTAGTCTGGTTTTGTTTCATTCTCTCTGTAGCTCATGTTAAGGTCCAGACTTTATTTAAAAATCTGTTATTTTTGCATGTCCTATTTTTCTCAAGTGGTTTATTTTGTCTAAATACTGTGATTAAACAAATTATTAGCCTGTGAGAGAATTTATGTCTCAAGAAAAAGAAAGAAGTTTACAATGGTAAATTCTGGTTTTCCTTATTTATTTTAGCAGATAAACAGGAAAGGAGGTTTCAAAGCAAATACACAGTAGGTCCATTTTGGATCCTTGTCTAAGTCCCCTAGCTCGCTGCAGTGAGACTTCTCTTTTTTTTCCCCACCTTGAGCATGGTCACAGTGTAGATTCTTTGGGTTTGGGGTATCAATTCAGACTTGATGCAGACACGAGCTTTCTTTCACTCCCCCCATGCCAGCCCCCTCCTTTTTGGATGGCTTTTTGAGGCACTGCTGTTATCTTCTCCCAGGTCCCTCTCGATACTTCCTACTTCATTCCTTTAGGGGATGCTTATCAACGAAGACCTGCCAAATCAATGCAGCCATTAGTCTCTAACTCAAAAGGATAACCAGTTGTAACCATGGCACATTGTCTACTGCAGCTAGCTTTATGGTTTAAAAGAGGTATTGCTATGGTGTGGGCACTGTGGTAATTCATTCTTCCTTATTAGAGATGTATATTTTCCCCTCTCCGTGGATGGATTTCGAGACTTGGTCTCGGTAGTGTGTGGTGTTCTGTGCTGAAAGGGCAGGCGGGTATCTCTCTGGTAGCGTTGGTGGTGACAAGGTGGCTGTCGTTTGCTGAAGGTGTGAAGTCCCTGGTGGGTGAGGACACGTGCTGCTCGGGTATTCTGCATGACACTTCCCTTCAGAAGCTAAGTACATCTTCATGTTTGACTGTCGTGGTTTAACCCTGGCTGGTGACTAAGCCCCACAAAGCCGCTCACTCATCCTCCCCACAGTGGGATGGGGGAGAGGATCGCAAGAGTAAAAGTGAGAGAAGACGTGGGTTGAGATAAAGACTGTTTAATAGGTAAAGCAAAAGCCACACACGCAAGCAAAGCAAACCACGGAATTCATTCACCACGTCCCATGGGCAGGCAGGTGCGCAGCCATCTCCAGGAGAGCAGGGCTCCATCACCTGTAATGGTGACTTGGGAAGAGAAATGCCATCGCGCCCAACATCCCCCTCCTTCCTCCTGCTTCCCCCAGCTTATATACTCAGCATGACATCATGTGGCATGGGGTAGCCCTTTGGCTAGTTCGTGTCAGCTGTCCTGGCCGTGTCCCCTCCCAATTCCCCGTGTCCCTCCAGCCATCTCACTGGCAGGACCTGAGAAACTAAGAAGTCCTGGACTTCACAGAAACATGACCCAGAGACAACCAAACCCATCAGTGTTCTGTCAGCGTTGTTCTCCACCAGATCCAAAACGCAGCACTGCACCAGCTACCAGAGGAAAATTAACTCCATCCCAGCCGAAACCAGGACATCGACATCCTGTGTTTACTCAAACAGCAGAAGAATGTTAAATGCTGTGAGATTGTAATGCTCTGGCTGCGGTCATAGAAAAAAATTAAGGGCCAAGCAGGGAGGTTTGTGTGCAGTTCAAAATCTTGGCAGAAGCTACCTGGCCTCAAGAGTGCTTGTGGAATGACAACTTTTCAGCCAAGAAAAATACCACCACTGCAGACCTTATCACGTCCTCTGTTGAGCATTTTGGTTGCGTTTTAAAAACCTTCAGCTTTTCTGCCCTTCTCCTGTTGCACTGTGTCCCTTAATGGCTGCTCTTGGGATGCTGGTGGGTGGGTTTCCTGTTAACAAAAATAATGCAATCTAGGAAGCCTCTTTAAAAGGAGAGATTTATGATGTCTGTGTGTTCATCCCATTTCTGTAGACAGCTTTTCTAATGATAAAGGTGCATATATCTCAGTGTGATGTAAACAACTTGATGGATGGCTTGCAGTTTATGTGGAGAAAATATTGGAAGCTTTTTATCTATCTGTAAAGCTTCCTAGGAGGCTGCGAACAGGTGGCCCGGTACAGGCACACAGGTATATCATCATTACGTGCAGTCAGGCTGTTCACAGGGACCGATGGAGGCCAACATTTCTATTCTGAAAATAATCAGCTGGTAAAGGCAAATGGGATGGAGCTCAAGGCTGCCAGAGCACTTCTCTCTCCTTTACACTTTAAAGCAGAGTAAGGAAAGATAGAGTATATTAATGTAGTAACTGGCAGCCAGTCTACGAAGTAAAGTTATTCTTTAATCCTTGTTTAGGAAAAAATGTAGATTCAGTGACAGTGATGTTCAGTTGCAGATGCAGGTTTTAATTGTGGAGTAGTAGGAAAAGATTAGGATCTTAGCTATTTATTTTATTAGTGACAGAGATACAGCATATAGAAGTTCTCAAAAAGATATTAATCTTTCCACCTAGGCAATCTATGTGTGCATAGCTCTTGTCTGTAGTTTGGCACCTGCATTCCTAGTGTGGGCACAAGCACTAATTAGCTTTTCAGGTGCAGAAATTCCACTGAAAAAATGAAGCCAAGTTTCAGTTGTCATAAAAAGGTCAACCACGCCAATAAAATGTCTGCCTAAGTTAAGAACACTAGAAGGCTAAAAAAATTAAATATTGAAATACATAACAATTCTTATGTTGAAGTTGATGGGTTTAAAATGATTGCTAACACAAAATGTCACAAGTAGTCTTTTTCTGATCTGTTGTGTACAGGATTGTCTGTGTGAAATGGCCTCTAGGTGAGCAAGTCCGTAAACAGCGAGGGACTTTCCACTGACTTCAGGTCTTGAGAAGCATCGTTCCTTTGTGATAGCAACTCCTGTCACCCTGCAGTAATACCCAGTTCTTTTTTATTTGTTCAGAAGTAACGGTACCCTGGTGATCAGTGGGTGTGGGGGTTTCCTGTTTTGTGTTTTCAGACTGGTATTTTAAAGGGTTGTCCATGAGGGCAGGTTCTCATTCAGTACTGGCTCCACCAGTCTGTTTTAGAGCCAGTGGACATCTAATGGATCTCACGCTCTGTAACAGCTCTTCTGGCTGGGCTTGAAAACATCAAAGATTTACGCAGGTCACCTTGAGATTGATTGTATGAAGCTGGGAAAATAGTTCCTCAGGGATGTCTTGCTGGAACTTTGGTATTGTGTAAGTGTTGATGGTTAACCAATGCTCTGTTGAAGGATATTTAGGCTCTGAACAATGGATTTCTGCATATATGAAGTCGAAATTCCTGACAGACAGGATGAACCATGCACAGTATTGCTGCACAAATAGGTAGTAGCCGGTTTGGATGAGTGATGTATAGAAAACCAAAGCAAGTGAGAGTGTTTTTTTGCTCCAGGATGAAGCCAGGAGGAAGGAGAACAGTTTGCAGGGTTTCAGTCCTGGTGCCCTCCCTGCCTTTACAGGGGACCCGGGAAAGGTACTTTATTTACGTACTGTGTTCAGCCCAGAGCTGAAGGGATAGTTGTTGCCAGCTCCACAGGCTGTATGAGAATTAATTTACTGGAAACCAGCTTGAGACCCTTAGGTAGAGGGCTTTATGATTCATATCCTACCAAAGCAAGGTGCCGAAGTTTTGGAAGCCTGTCCAATGTAGGTTCTTTCTGTGACTGATAGAGAGGAGGTGTACACCTTCGCAGCCTCGGCCAGCTCCTGCACCTAGAAAGGTCTCTCTGGAACTGGTCCTGTCTCTCTAGTGACTACAGAAGAAGCAAGGCATGAGCATCCACCTCAGTTCATGAAGTGAATCAAGGTCTATAAAATGGGGGGTCCCCACATCGTTATTATTAAAGCTTTCTATGTCTTAGGTGTGTCTTCTGTTGCATGGAGTAGATGAACATGCGTCGGATGCAATAAAGACTTCATAATTCTGAGCTTGCAGGCCTCACGCGTTTCTGTTTGCTGCATTTCTACTGGGGCTATTCTTACTGCTTTGCTATCTTGTGCTTCAGTGCAGAGGGGATTTTTCATTGGGGGATGATGATGTTTTTTCCATGTTTTGTTTGTGTTGGTTTTTTTTTCTTTGGCTTTTTTTTTTTTTTTTAAATCATGTTTGAGACTTGTAATATATTAAGTATTACAGTGCTTTTTAATCAGTTTTTCTTTAGATAGGCTCACTTTCTAGTGCATAAGGATAGGAAAAACATGTTTGCACTTAATTGTCAATAGTTTTCATATCTTAGCTGTATACTACGTATTATTATTGAATGCAAACTAGGTCATATTCATTCAACTCCTATGACTTGAAGTTGTAAGTCCAGTTTTTTCATTTTTCTTCTTTTTAGGTTGGCCTAGAAGAGGCTGACAAAAGAGGAGGAATTGTACCTCTTTTGTTTTTTACCTGCAGGCAATTTACAGATCTTTGTTGCTGGATTACAATAGATGGATCTTATTTAAAATCAAAGATGTGCTTCCTGCAGCCCCCCCCCGCCCCCCCCCCCCAAAAGCCACAGCAGTCTTACTAACAGGACGTTCATGTTTTCTTCTGACGAGATAAAGCTTTTACTTGAATGTTAATCACACCATTCATGCCATGATCTCTGCAAAGTAGTACATTTTTAACTAGGAAAAACATTTATTATATATTAGCTATGATACTGACTTCTCCTGAATGGGTTTCTGGTACGGTGTAATATGAACGTTGTGTGATTTGGTGATAGTAATTGGCGTTATGTTTTGGTTCTGAACTGACTGCATGTAGAACACATGCCTTTGAGATTCCACATCCTTAGTTTAATACATATAAAATATGTACTCTTATCTACTGTTTCAGACTACTTATGAATGAGTAAGAAAGAAAAAAAAAAGAGATGTCCTGCCACTAGTTCCTGTGCCTTTTTAGCTGAGAAAATTACTATTCTGGAAAGTTGTATCTATGGGCATTAGGAGGACTGGATCATTAATATTTAACCGTGTTGGAAGTAGAAAGCACTGTAACAATAATAATTTGCACTTGCACAGCACATTTCTCCTGAGGATCTCAAAGCACTTTACAAACCATTTAATTAAGCCTTACTAAATCCCTCTGAGGTTTATTATTAGTCCCATTTTACAGATGGTTAAGCAAGGGCATAAAGAAGTTAAATGGTTTGCCTAAATGACTTAGTGGCAACAATAAGCATGTACTTCAGGAGTCCTGACCACATCTCTAACAGAGAAGGAAGGTATCAAGTGACCGTAGCATCTTGCCAGTAGCAAACAGAAGAGCGTAGCAGCTGAAAACTGGAAGAATGTGAAGTGTTTTGTTTCACAAAAATGTGAAACTGTTCACTGTGAATACTCTCTGGAAATACCATGATACTGTAGATAGTTATACTATCACTTGGTGGCATGGCTGTGGAGGAGATACATGGCACATACTCACCTTGGCTGAGGGACGGAAGGGGCCTGAGAGCCCAAGATGTAGGAGCAAGAAGAAGGGGTGAGTCCTGGCCTTCTGCCTGGCCAAGGATCTGGTTTTCATCCCTTCGTTCATTAGGGACATATACACTGCTCTGTTTCTGCTCTTTTTGGATTTTTTGGGGGGGAGTGAGTGGGTGGGGTTTTCTGTTGTTGGGGTTTTTGGTTGTTTTTTGGTTTTGTTTGGTTGTTAGGTGTGATCTATCTATCTATCTATCTATCTCCATTCTGTAGCTTTGGCTAGGCAGGAGCTTATTTCACCAAGTAAGGAAAGATGTTCTTGCCACTGGACTAAAAAATATTCATATAATTAGCAGCTGCTTCTCCTCAGATGCCCAGCATGAAAGGTTGGTTTATCAAGACATAAAGCGGAAGAATATGGGCAAGGGGAACTCGTGCTTGCTGTTTAGCTGAGAACCACTTAGGAGGGTGTTCGTGTACAAATGCATTAGATTATAGTTAAGCAGCTTATGGACATAAAAACACATTAGAACTTTACAGCATGCTATAAATTACAGTTCTGTGGCATTCACAGCCACATTGTTAGGTAATTACATTCATTAATCTACTACTAAGAGCACATAAAGTTACCTCCCAAATGGTACTGTGTGTGCTTGTGCTCAGCTGGGAATGCGCTGGGAATGGTCTCCCCTCCCCTATGTCTTCCTCCACCACTACTCTGCCGTGCTTGGAAACTTCCTGATTTTATCATGTTTTTTTGGTAGACCAGGCTGTCGAACATATTGGTCTAAACATTTAGGATCCACAGTGGACGAATTTCTGATAGTCTTGCCTCATACAGCTCTAAGCTTTTCCTAATAAGCTGTAAGCAGTGTATGGACTTATTGCAATCATTTAGTTAGGAGAAGTTATTGCTTGTTGTCCCTTAGGTGATCCATTTGTGCCCTGCCACCTGATATTTAGTAGTCCCTGTAATTCTTAACCTCAGCAGCTAATATTCTGTTGACACTTGCCTGGCCTTTGGTTGAGGATCTCGTGCTTCATTTTCTTCTGTGCAGAAATATTTCCTTCAATTAGAGCGGATTCTCAGCTGGTGTAAATTAGAATAATGGCATTTGTGTGTCTCCAGGTTGAATGTCTGTCCCACTGACTGTTCCCTCTCTTTTTCTTTATCTTGCACTGTGGGAAAAGGCTTTCAAACCATTTGTTTGAGATTCAGCCGTATTCTGTACAAGCAGAGTCTTCTACCGATTCCTTCTTGTTTCAAGTTCTTCTTTTGAAAGATCTTTTGTGGTGTCCCCCGATCCTGTCATCCCCCCGCAACAATGGACCAAGTTCTATCTTCAATATTTGCTACCCTAGGATAACCAGAGCTCTTATCTCTGTCATTCAGCCACATTTTCACTGGGAATTGCCATGACTTTTTAGCTGTGAAAATAGGAGAGCAGAGAGTTGTGTACTAACCAGTGTATTCTCTGTTCTTAACCTCTTGGAGTGTGCATTAGGAAGCAGAGTCCACAGAAATTCCCCGGAAAGCTTCCTCGGGTTTCAGTGACTGCTGAGCAGGGTACACATGTGAAAAGCTCTGCTCAGTTAGAAGGCTAAAAGTAACAGAAACAGAACAGTTGACTGGCTTATCACCCCAAATTTTTACAACATCAAGCTACTAACCATAGATTCAGCATCTCGATCCTTGTGAAAACTTAGACATTCTCAACAAATCAAAGAAAAATCCCTCTAGAAAAAGCCCACATGAAGGTATGAGTCTATTCAACACAAACTTCAGTAAGTCAGAAAGCAAATTGGTTTTGTTTGTAGAACTTAGGTTTTTCAATCAGATTCATCTAAGCTTGGACAAGTCAACAGCAGAAGACTTTTAGGAATGACCCACTGCTTGTGTGTCAGTTCATTAATTGAGTTTTCAGTTGTTGATCTCCTTTCGCATCAAGATCATCTTCACATCCCTGTAAAAAAGCACCATGAAAGCTACCTGCGCTGCTGAAGCGGGAGCAGCCGTTATGTGAGACAGTGACAGATGCTTAATCACACGGCAGTCTTCAGTGAAAGGCATTCATCTATTTGCTAAATAGATGTAGTTTCAGTGACACTTGAGCACTCCAGTTTCTAGGGAATTTCTTTGTCATTACTGACAAATTTATTATCCTGACCATTAAATTAATAAAACACAGAGCCCACAGCAACAGCTTTTTGAGGGAAGTGACTATTTTTTTTTTTTTTTTTTTTTTGGTGCCACAGAAACCCCTCCAGCTCCATGTCCCAAGTTGTCATGTGCTTGTTGCCTGGATCTCTGTGCCTGATGACCGGAGCAGGTGGGGAAAAAAGCAAGTTGGAGTCTCTTAACTATGGGGCAGGACAGGAGGAGCATGTCTGGTGGGGATGAGCCTCCTGTTGACGCTGACTTGCTTTCATGCACTGTGCCGGGCTGCAGTTTAGCGCTGTCTGTAGCAGGTTGCTTCTACCCGGGGCAGAAACACGGATCACTTCAGCCCATCTCGAGGGCATGAGCTGCCTCATGTTCAGTGACACGCTTCAGCATCAGCACCAACGTCCTGCTTGCTCATGTAAGCAAGAACTGTAGTAATGGCCTTTGTTTCTGAGAGAAAAGCAGTTGCAGGGAAACAACTACCTGGTACATCACATTGACATGCTCTCTGCTTGTTACCTGCTTGGCTTCAGCCTACCATTTAGGTAGTAGATGAGCTATGAGACTGCATTCATGTGGGCTTTGCTTCCCTTTTTCTGTATGTAAGCATCAAGAAGTGAGAAATTTGTATTTTTAAGGGCGGTGTGCCTCCCCAGCCACCGGGCTGCTCGGCTCGTGGCTCTGCAGCCAGGCCGGCAGCCTGCTCAAATGGAGATAAATTGCTGCAGGAGAGTGTCAAGACAGAAGGATGTTGTCAGAGCTGGATGTTTAATGTCACGTGCAGCTGCTAACCTGGTCCTTGCTCTCCTGACAAAACAGCTGCCATTTTGGGTTAGTGTCTGAGTTGTGGAGCCGAGTGATTGTCAGCACTCGTGTATTACTAATGCCATCTGTGTCCTCTGCAGAGCATCCCATAAAGCATATAGCGAAAGCGATAAACATGGACTTTCTCCTAACACTGAAGCACCGTGGTGGATCTTTGCTTCCCTTGCTCTCACGCACAGTCTCAGAGCTCGCATAACACCAAGTGCTTTACTACTCTGCTCAGGCGTTCAGTGACTTAATTGTGTGATGGTATTGATGTAAAATTTAACAACCACTGTGTGTATTGACTGTAGCTTCATTGGCTGCTGCTAGAACATGCCCTGCTATTCATTTAGCTGTATTGGTCCATTTATTAGATATTACGGAGATTTTTCCTTTTCTGGACAGAACTGGTAGTAATTTCTGCGGTGGAAACCTATTGGGAATGACTCTAATCTAGTTTCTGAGGATTTGTTTGTTGGGGCAGCACATGCTGGGCTAATTTCAGGGTATGTGTTCCATGGTATCTTTTCTATCCAGATGTGAAGTTTTAATGAGGGGCTGTAGGGTTTTTTCCCTCCTTTTTTTCCTTTCCCTTTTATTCCCCACCCCCCCACCTCAGCAGCAAAAGCAAAATTGGCTCAGTCAGTATTTATTGGCAAATTAGTGTTCCTAAAGACTTCCTTTTGGTTGTTCTTTTCTAGAGCTTGGAGAAATAAGATTTCACGTAATGCATCTGGGATTGGATTACTGGATTGAATTTTGCAAAGTACACTAGGGATATCTGAGCCTGTTTTGAAAGCAGCTAAGCCCCTCTTAAGTCAGTAAAAATTCAATTCGTGATAGTCTATGAGGGGTTTTTTTGGTGTTTTTTGTTTTGGGTGGTTTATTTGCTGTTGGATGGCCACGTTCCCTTTGAGCTGTTTTATCAAGGTTTATTAAGCTTTTGGTGGAGCAGATGACAGAGTACAGCCTTTCCCTGAAAAATAAGATGGAAAAAAGCATCCTGGAAGCTGACATCCCTCAGCCTGCTTGCTTTTTTTGAACACAGACATTAATTCTTAAAGGAGTTTTCAGCTGAGTTTGTATGTTGTGACCATTTCGGAAAGGCACAGAAACATGACGATGTTCAAAATTTATCAAAGTTGAAGTTGTGATTGGTTATTACTTTGCATCTTGTCTTTTGTGTACTCATGAGCTCACACTCCTTCCTTCCCTCCCTCCCCTTTCTCTACTGTGAGTTGAGGTTTTGGTCCTCAGAACCAGGCCAACCACATTATTGTAGTGCAGATGGGAATAATCTCTGTGTGTGATTCTGATAACAGATCTCAGGACGCAGCAGGGTTTGGGAAATCCCAGCTCTGTTGCAGGGATGGATCTCGTCCCAGAAGAATAGTGCCTGAATTTAGATTCTGTTTCTCTCTGTAAAATTGGTCTGCATTTTTTTCTCTGGGCTTCCTTTTCTATTTATTAGGCCAGTGGTACTGTGTTGCTGCTGCTTCTGTTTTTTCATGCTTGGAACTGAATTGTTTTGGAAGGGAGCATTAGTGAAGTTTGCACGGTGCTGTGCCAGCCTAATTAAGGAGAGGTCTGAGGGTATGAACATGGGGAGGTAGCTGGGCTAAGCTGGAGGGAAAAAGAGAAGTGGGAAGGCTGGGAAATGTCTCAGGATGTGGAATGAGGTTTAGTACCATCATCATGAATGCAAGAAAGGAGAAAAAAACATTCTGAAATGCAAAGACTGCCATGGCAGGAAACCATAAAATATTTTGTTGAAACGCTGTGTAGTATCTTTTAGAGTCTTATGCATCCTATAATAGTCCTGAGGAGGAGGTTGCAGAAGTGTGGTATGTGCGAGGACTGTATCATCCTCAACCTTAAATAGGAAATGGGCAAAAAAAGCAAAATGCTTTTACTCTTCTAACAGGAAAATATAATGGTTTTCTAGGTGAGGTTTAATGCTCTCAGCAAATCTTTGCAGCTTATGTTTTTACATTATAGTCATTTTCTTGAGTCAGACATCCCTGCTGCCTGTTAAGTAAACACAGAAAGCATAGATTATCAGTTAAGAGTATCGACAGCATTTCAAGTGCTATCAGAGAACATTTAATTCAGTTTAATTTTGTGATAAATCTCATGTTTAATCCTCTGGTTGCTCTGTAATCATGTCTCTATTGATCTTTTCTGAATGACTGCATGCGGTTTAATAAACTTTGCCATTAACCCAAGCTTTCGAAAGGGGGAGATTGATTCCAGTATCAAGTCTGATAGAACCAATAAGCACCTGAACATCATTAAATCTGTCCATTATAAAACATTTGCATTAAGATCAAAGTAAAAGCGTAGAGGTGAATTTGCAGCTTATTAGAGAAAGGGTTTGCAATCGGAAAGTCTCAGTATGTCAAAATCAGCGGCAGTTTTCAGCCTCGCTGATTCAAGCTGACACCTCCTTTCATTTCTTATTTCTCAAATCCGTCTTTCATCCTATTGAGCGACCTCCTTCCCTCTTTTCCTGGCCATAATTATACCCTTTAATTTATTCCATCTTTTTCACTTCAGGCATTTGTTTAGTCCAGGTTTTTGAGGTCATTTTTGCCTCATAATAAACCTACAGAGTTTGGGTGTCTCTTCGAAGCGTTGGTTTGGATTTTCTGTCCTGAATTTCTTCTTATAAGGAGTTGCCCTAGTTACATGAGATGTAAAGTAGGCTAGGGAATGGGGGACAGGTTATAGAATTGAAAAAAAGAGATGACCTTCTCAAATTCCTTCTTCTAAGGCCTGTTCCTACCATTCCTCACAGGGGCTGCCTCACATACTCCAAATGCCAAAGTGCATTTGACAGTTTGGCCCGCATCCATCAGAGATGCAGGAGCACTGCTTGCACGGGGATTTAGTGTCAGCTGAAATGCATTGAAACAAAACACCTGAATGCCTTGTGGCTGAGAGTGTGTTGGTGGCCTCGGGAGCATCTGTGGATCTCCAGAACACTGGGCAGGTGACTGATCCCTCAAACGCAGTGCGTCTGACTCGGGAAGTGCGAGGGAAGAGAGGGCTGGCACAGCCTGCCAAGGTACCTTCTCTTGTGCAGTTTTGCTGTTTGGTGTTTTGTCAAAGCAGCGCTGCTGTTCCAGAACAGCTGGCAGGGGATGCTCAAAGGCTGTGGGGAGCTCAGGAAGGAAGCTCCCTGCAGCCTCTCCTTCCCTTTCCCCTCACTCTTCATTCCCATGCAGGCATCAGAAGTTCTCAACCTGCAGGAGAACAAGGGGCCTTGATTGATTTCAAAGGTTGCAGCTTGTGTGGACAGAATTGTTGGTGGGGGTGAGGATAGGAAAGTGCTCCTGGGGAGGCAGAGAGATGCTCCGGACAGGGGAGGAGGATGCGGGGAGCTGGCGGTGAGGGAGACGGGAGGAGACTGATCCTCGTGGAGTGGGACAGAGATGGAGAGTTGCCTGGATTAGGATGAAGAACAGGAAGGGGAAATGCTACGACCCCTCTGTTTTAGGAAGGGGAACAGAACATGCAGGGAACCTGTAGCTGTGGGAGGGAAAAATGAGAAAGTAAGAACCAAATGCACGCGTGTGCAGCTGAGCATTAGCCCTGAGACTATCCCGAATGGAGGACAAGGAAAGGGAGATGTAGATGCTCTGCTCTTCCAGTAAGGATGATGGAGGAGAAGAGATGAAAGACACGACTTTCCTATCCCACACATCAGTTGGAGGAGAACAGGGAGATTCAAGAAGTACCTGCTTGGGGGAAGCCCCGGGGTCTGGAGGCAAGGAGAGGCAACAGGCAGGGAGGAGGTGCAGGGTGTACCCCAGGAAAACACTGTGGTGGTTTGGCCTGATGAAGTTGAAGGGCTGGAGAGGGCTGGAAAGTGAGAGACTGACTTTGCTACTGTTTCCAAAACAAACTAATGAATAGCGCAAGCCCTGAGATGTTTTATGGTGTGTAGGAGCTGGACACTGTTGTATTTCTTACCCAGAAGATGGCTGCCTTGATCTAGGTCTGACTAGCGGGTGATGTACCAACCGCTCTATGAACCTACATCACCTTTGCAGTGTCTTGTTTGCTTTTCCTAAGCATGTGTGCAGCCCCGTTTCTTTCTGTGGTGCCCGATCCGCTTACCTCTTTAAGTATTTTGCATTACGAGGCACAGATGGAATAGGATATGTTTTTACTTCCATTTTACAGATGAACACTGCTGCATGGAAGGGCTAAAGGCCTAAATTCACAGAGCTGTTTATTTCTTTTGGAAAACAAGTCAATGGGAATTAAATAGTTTTAGGCCCCTGAATACCTGCTTTGTGGATTGGGGCTTAGTTTGCTCCTGGCAGGTCGCAGAGTCAGTGGAAGATCAGGAATTTCAACATATGTCTTCAAGTACCCACATTAATAACTCGCCATCTCAGTCCGGCCAGCTCTAATCCTGTGCCTGGCAGGGTACAAGTTGTGATAAGATCAGACAGGAGAGATTTGGATACCGGCACCAACAAGCAGCTTAGAAAACAAATCTTTAATAGGAAAGGTTTCCTTCCAAGTACAGCCTGATTCCTGCTTATGGTTCTAATGCTCTTCACCATATTCCGTAGCTCTCGAGAGGTGCATTGCAGAGCTTTATCTGCTTTCTGCTCGAGGCAAGTTTTTACAGAGACACAGCAGTTTGGATTCTTTCTACAGAAGAAATGGTTACAAGTTCAGTCGAGACAGCTGGGTATACGATGAAGTGTAGTTTGAACGTAAGTACTGCTCAAGCGGTATGATTCACAGTTTTTGTAACTCCTTGCAAGTTTGCTGGAGGCATTAGCAAAGCTCTTGACTTGAGATCTTCTGTTTTGAAGTTGGATCCCCTGACTGTGCATCCCTACCAAGTTAAATTTGTAGCTTCTAGGTGGCTATAAACAAGAAATATTATAGAAAGTGCTTTTCCAGCCACTGAATAGCCCTGAATATTAGATGACACTTTGGTTTTAAAAGATCTATTCACAGTGCAGCTTAAAGTTGAACATTTGCAGAAGACATCATATTTTCATCCATGATACAACTGTAGAAGAAATATTCTTTTTCTCTGGTGTATGAGCCCTGTAATAAAACTGGAGAAAGTAGTCATCTCTGTTCTTCCCTTTTTATTTATTCATGCTATCTTCCGTACCCTTTTAACTGGAGACTCTGTATTCTAAACACAGGATGGAAAGGAAGAACTGTTTCCTCTCTTAGGAACTGCTGAATATACCTGATGCTTTTTGTGTGATGCCATGTAGACTTTGGAGCATCTACTGGCCTAAAGCTGAAACAAATGCTTTGCCGCAAGGATGCAATGCTTTAGCAGAAGTGAAGAAATAAATATGGAAAACATGTGTGGCAGTTATCCAGTGGGTCTGATTCTCTGCATTTGGTACGGTGGCTTATACCTTTGTAGACTAACAAGAAAATAGCTCGGGTATTTATTTCATCTGTGTATATGAATGAGGACTCTTGAGATAGGAGCAACTTATATCTACTTTGTAAAGTGGTGCGAAGGACAAGGCAATGATAAATCTTGTCTGTTATGCTAAGCTGTGCTTCTGAACTGCAGAGAGGGGGATTTGCCAATGATCAGCACTGTACAAGAATGTAATCCCTCTGGTTTTTTGATCATCAAATTTATCTTCCACTGCATCTGTTTCCTGGGGGAAGAATAAGCCAGCAAATGGAAAGGTTACATATTGCTCTATTTCTTAAACTTTTGTTCTCTACTATTTTTTCAGCCTGAATGCTAGAAGGAGGTTTCTTTTGCAGATGGGAAGTTGAACTGTTGTTTCTTTCCCCCCTTTTAATTGCACAAGGGTTCTGATCCGTTTCCCAATGAAGGACATCACCAAGCTTGTCTTAGAACCAGAGGACTCCACCACTTATCTGAGCTGGGGCTTGTGTGCTGCCCCCGCCCCCATTTTTTAATCACTGTTTTTTCATTTTAAAATCTGCCTTCATTGGTCTTGTGTGAGGTTGTGTACCTCATGCCAAGACAGAGGCAGAGATAAGTGGTTCCCTGATAAAGAGAAAGAAAATGAAGAGGAATATGAGACAGTAGGAGCTTAGAAGACAGAAAAGCGAGTCTGTGAAGTATTTCTTCTTGACCCACAAGATGGAAGAGAGTAGTTTCGAAATAGATTTTTATTTTGCAAAGGTCAATAATTATAACCAATTATTATGTGGAGGTTTTTAGTTTGGTGAAAAAATCTGCCGGTTGGAGCATTTACCAGCTGGCATAATCTATGAGTAGTTCTCATTCTGTCCTTTCCCTTGTTTATTTCTGTTTTGCCTGTCCAAAGAGCTAGGTTACTCCCACTTGCTTACACATGCAGAGGGATGCCTCACATTTCCCTGGGTGCTCACAAGGCTTCATTTGTGATACAGAAATAAATGATGTGGATGTTTCCATCTCTCCTACTTTCTGCCTATGTTGTGCAGTTTCCTAGTTGTTTTTCCTTATGTTGTCTCAAAGTGTGTCTTCATCTTGACTCCTGGAGAACAGATTTTCTGGTCTAGTCTTGAGGCTAACGTGGCAGCAAAGCTAACCTATTCTGTTGTGTCCCAGCTTCATTCCTTTCTGTGGCCATGACATTTAGTGAGCATCGTGAGACCTTTAGAATACATTGGGCTTCCCTGGTGCTGTACCATCTTTCCGCAAGACAAGGAATACAGAGGTGCTTCTGATTTGATTTACAAACCACAATACATTTTTTATGAATGCTGAGTGCTGTGCTAATGAATGGTGCCAGTGTGAGAGCCTGGAGGCTGAAGTCATCTGTTTAGCCCTGGTGCAGGAGTAGCAGGGATGAGAGCCGTCTAAGCCCACATCCATTTATTCTAAACCTACCAGTAAGGAGGGATACCCTTTAAATGTAAGATCTGTTGGCCCACAAACTCCTTGGCCTGCCAGTGAAAGTGCCATTTGAATTATTCAACGAACACCATATGTATCTGGAGAGCAGAGGAGCCCACAGTCAGCTTCGTGCCAAAGACTCTGCTGGAGGGAAATAAGATTTCGTTGCAGAAACCTCCTAGTAAAGTTGGCAGGACACTGGGCAAAAACAAAGGACTGATGCTTTTGCACATGGATTAAACAAGGTTTTAAGGAGGCATATTTTTTATGTAAAACTAAGCAAGTGATATAAATCGGTCCTTAGATGGCATGTACATTGTTGTCAGTATGTGCAGATCTTTTATAACTACAGATACAAACATGAAATTTTTATTTTGGGGAGAAGTTTTAAATTTAAAAGAGTATTTCCATTCCAAATCAGACCAAAAAGTACAAATAAAAAGAAAACCCTATGGGAAAAAAAATGTTCCAGAAGTTTCTGTGTAGAACTGAAGAATTGCACAATTATTTAGACAAATTATTTGGTTTTCATGTTGCTCGGTGTGGTACTTGGTAACTGTTCACTTGGATTCTCTTCACCATGAAAATCCCATTTTCAAGGAGAAAAGTTTTTGGCTTTGCTGTGACAAAGCTGAACCTAGAACTCAGGTGCAGGCATCTGCGTGAAACGTGGCAGCTGCAGCCCGTGCCCGCAGCGAGCGCGTTTCTGCATGGGATCAAGGTGTTGCTGTGCATGGCCTGATATGCTGTGCATGGTGCAGAATAACAGTGCTGTATACAAATGTGGGACCATTACTGTAAATGTGCAACTAGTATGCAGGGAACAAAACAAGTGCACCTTGGTTTTAGGAGGTGGCTTAATGCTCCTCTCTTTCTGCCTAATCTATAATCGCAACTGAGCAGTGCGAGAGCAGCGAAGCCGCCTTTGTTGGCAGGAAGATTTAAAGCGAGCATCCCTAGGGACTCCTTTTCTTTCCACACCCCTTTTCTATTTCTTTTCATTCCTCAAACAAAGAAAATAAACACTTCGTGAGAATGTGGCTGTGCTGCTCACTGGGTATATCAAGCACGTTTATTTAAGGCCCAGCACTGTGAAATAAACCCAGGGCCAGTGGGAATACATTTCCCTTGGCTGCAAGCGCCGCGTCCTGTGTGAGCGGGCTCGGGGATGTAAGTTATGTCAAGCATGTCTGGGATGGAGTGTTTTGTTACCGGTAACACGCCTGTTGTGTTAGAAGCACTTGGAGTCGTGCCCTGAGTTCTGCTGGAGCTCGTGCCCGTGGAGCGGTGCTGGGCCGAAGGGGTGGCCTGCGTGGGCAGGAACAGCCCCGTTCACTGGGAGATCTGCCCCGCGTGCTCCTCCGAGTAATAAAGGTTGTAGGTGTATGAATGACAGGTACCTATCAAAGATGACTGGAAAAGTTTGAAAGACTGTGCGTGGAAGAGTTGGAGAGAACGTGGCTGAGGTGATGCCGGCAGAGGACGCAGATTCCCTGCCTTGCTGGTATTTCAGACGGCGTATGCTCACAAAAAAGCAGAGCCACCAGTGTCGTTAGGTTATTCAGTCAAATCTGCAAGAAAGGGGTAACCTTGGGCTTTGCCAACAACTTGTTTTTTCTAGAGATTTTTCTAGATCTTACATATGCCGGGACTTGCAGGCTGACAGAAGCTGGGTGGAGTTAGACCTTCAGGATCTCCTCCTTTGGGCAGCAGCACACAGGTTTCTGGCTACATCATTGTGAGCAGAATCAGCTGTGTGTGCTGCCCTTCCTCAAAACTGGGCAGCTTCAGGAAAAGCAGGTCAGTGTCTCTGTATCTAAGCTGGCATCGCTCAGGAGAAGGTGTTTTCCTAACTCTGGTTGCATGGACACCAGTAGTTTGGATGGCCGTTCTCCACACCTGCGCTGTGGTATGGCATAATATTTGAGTGACAAGATTGAGATGGGAGGATGAGGCTGAGAATACCATGTCATGTTTGCAAAAGGTGAAATAAATAAAAGGCAATCAATTGCTGTAATAGTCATCGTCAGGTATGATATTGGGTTTTGCCAGCTTTGATTTCATAGAGCCTCTTTACCTCAACAGCTGGCATTATAGTCTTAGGTTTCAGCTCTACATTTATTTTGTGTAGCATCTGTGAATGCTATGAAAAATGTTGTGTAAGACTGACCATCTTGCTTTTCAGCTAAGTTGCTACAGCTGTTTTGTAGAACTGCGTACCTTTGTTGAAGTCTTGAGTAATTACATTCTGCTGTTATCAAAGTTGGTGTGTAGGAGTAAGTTTTAATCTTTTGTACTCAAATACTTGAATAAAATTTATTTTTAAACATGCTTTTTATCATCTCAAGGTAAAATTTGAGTGTATGCTCCTATTCAGCAGTTTCAAACCAGATAAGAACAAGTTTAAGGATTTTGCTGAAATCCCATTGAATGCAGAGAGACTTGGACACACATGTACATGTAATTAAATGTGAGAAAGTTATTCACGTAAGGCACAGAAACAATATTATGTAGTCTGTGTGAATAGTCTCAAGGGAACAATGCAGATCTCATTTGAAGTATCAAGTGTCACAAATTGTTGAGAAATAGTGCCTGCATCCAAACACACAGTATGCTAAAGAAAGGCATGTTCTGTTGGTTGAACTTGGGAACAAGGAAGAACATTTATTTTGCCAAGTAAAGGACTTCTAAATTCCTAACTAGTGTGTTAGTTGCAGTCAGTTACAGTTTACTTGAGCTAAAGAGTGACTGCTATCCCACTGCAACAATAAACAGTGAAGAATCTTAAGTAGAAAAGAGTTGACAGCTATATGTTCCTTAAATAATGCCAGGTAGAACATGATTTTAGTGGATAACCATAGCTGAGTTGAGGAGTAGTATATGTCCAGGATCCCTTGTTTCCATCTGCCTGATGTGTGTATGTAGGCAACTATGTATTTGAGTTCCTCCAAGTTTTTATTCAACTTAGTTTTATTTGGCTCGTGTGTTTTTATGAATTCCGATGCCGCTGTTAACGATATGGCCTATTTTATTTTTTTTAAGATCCTGCAGCCATTTTCTCAAATGGGTTCAACTTATTCTGGAATTGGAGACTCGACTCTTCTTGAGTCCCTTTCCCACCTGTTACTGAAGGTGGAAGGGGCATGGTGAGAGAGCGGATTGCAGGAGGGCTCCTCTTGCTGGTAGGAGCTGAATGCTATTAGAATCCAGTTTGCCTCCATCACACATTTAGTATGTCGCATTGAGGGATGCCATTGCAATACCTATTTAAGAAACAGTCGTTGTCTGTATCCTTATAATATGTGGTGCTTACTAAAGGCTGATTTGCAGGAGTGCTTAGCACTCCCAGTAGCTGCTGAAATCAATGAAGGCTCTGCTTCATTAGATAAAGTGCTCTGTAGAGCTAAGTTCTCTGCAAAATCAAATCTTAGGTGCTTCCTAATGGTTGCATAAAATTAGCAGATGTTTTTGACCTGAACGTGTCGGGACTGTTGTTGCCAACTATGAAATGGGAATCGTGAAATACCTTCGCTGGGCTAAACAGATGTAAAAGAGGTCATTGGTATTTGTTGAGCATCTGATACTATAGTGAGAAGCTGTATAGAAAAGCCCTTGAGGAAATTAATAATTGTGCATTTGGAAGAAGGTGTGAATGGAGTGTAAGTAAACAAGTTTTAGGTCCACATGTTGGACAAAGAGGAGAAAACAAAATCTTGAGTGGCTGCTCATTAGCTGAATACCTTTCATTCTGCACAGGGAAATAAGAGCATGCGATCATGTAATTAAAGATTGTATCATGACGCATATGCACAAGAGGCTGAAATAAGGTTGTGGTTGCAGCCTTAATCTTGGCCTTTCATAACTTCCCAGTCCTTGACTTCGTAACCTCAATAATGTTGCTTTAATGTAGTTTTTTGTGTGTGATTTGAATCAGCAGCACCTGAAAAAGAGCCTTCTGTTTATCAATGATATTGTTAACAAATGATTTTGGGATGAAAAATCAAAGCAATCTCTTTGCTACAGAAGCGCTTTTATAAAACATATCTCAAGCAGACAGCAACTTGCTTTTCTATTGTTTTGCCTTCATCTGTAATCACCACGTAGCATCCTGCAGCCCGGTACAGCATTTCATCTTCAGGCTCTTGCACAACCTTTTTTGCACAACACTGAAGCACTTTGTTTTCAGATTCCAAAGAGATGCAGGAGGCAACAGATTGTAA
Source organism: Falco punctatus (assembly GCF_963210335.1). NCBI lineage: Eukaryota > Metazoa > Chordata > Aves > Falconiformes > Falconidae > Falco > Falco punctatus. Next base: position 102,681,644 of record NC_137580.1, on the reverse strand, counting down.
TTTTATGAAAACAAAGCAAACAAAACTAGATTAAACCTTTCTGCAGAGGTCTTGTGACTGGAAGAAATTGCTGGGATTAGTGGATGGGCTACTGCACCCACGACAGTTGATATCATGGCTTTCTTCATCCATCCCTTGTGTCCTAAAATATTGATTTCTACGCTTTGAGAATCCTTTTCTCTTTTGAATTGCACTTTACACCTGCCTGCCTTTCTCCTTGGTGTTGTTTTAAGAGTGTGTGCAATTCCTTCCCCTAGATAAATGCTTTTGAGGAACTAATTGTGCATTCAGAGGAATATACAGTGCATTTAACTATCTTATCTGGAGGGAAATGAATGACTACTATAAACATCTTGTTTTATTTTCTGATTTTGAATGATTGCAGGGACTAGTCAGTGCATTGTTTTCAGACTTTTATATCTAGTTGTCACTGCCAGAACTAAAATAACGGAATATGAAATGCACGAGAGAGGTATTGCAGTCTTAGGGCATTTTCATCCATCAGCTGTAAAAATTCTTCCCAAATGTAACAGAAAACAGTATGAGTTGATGAAGACTGTCAAGATACGATGGCAAATTTGATACCCTCAGATTTCCTGATTCTGAGGGGGTTTTCATTTGGTTTGTGCAGCTGTTTGGGCATGTTGCTGTACTGGATTCCCAGCTAATGATACCCACTGCGTGATGCTAAAGAAGCTGCAGGATTTCTCTCAGCTGTACTTGGTAGGCATCTTAATTTTTTGCAAGCTAAACTTTTGTAGCAGATTTTCTTAGGGAATACGGAGGTGGTGGTTTTGCCAGTGTTTCCGTTTGTGCGTTTTTTCATTGGAAGCCCTTTGGCTGCTTCTTGCTTCTCCTCATGTAACGTCCCTGGCAAACGAAGCACTTCTGCAGCTGACAGCCTGGCCGAGGTGTTGAGTCCATCTTATGGTTGTGTCCGTAACTCAGAAAGAATTTCAAATCAACTTGTGTAGCTAGTGAAAATGTATTTTATCATTTTTTTTTCTGCACTAGTGTTCGGGATCAAATGTGAGTTCCTTGTACCTTGAAAATAGATGAAAGGCTCCAGGAGTACCTTCTGTACAATTCCATTTGACACAATCTTGGATGTCTGAATAGTGGACAGGGGCAAACTGCTGGATTCAAGCTTGCTTTTCTAACCATTTGTAGTTTAGGTGGAGCAGTACGTTGATATTTCAAGACTGTATAATAATTTTGGGTGTTTAAAAGTATCATTTCTTTATATTTAATTGTATTGTTGGAGTGAAGGATAAATTGTTGGGCTCTGATATGAAGCTTTTGTGGACTTTAGCAAGAACCTGAGGAGCCAATGACTGGAATGTAGTTGTATGCTGATGCAGTTGTTACTTGGTTTTACTAGCCCTGGGCTGTAATCTACTTCTGGTTTTAATAATTGGTTTTTAAAAGTTGTGCTTTACTGGGGTCACCTTCAGTGCGAATTCAGAAAGTTCTTGCAACGCTGGAATCGGAACAATAATCCACAAGGACGATTTGGAAAGATCAAGGCTTGAAATCCCTGAGCAGCACCTGAAATTTTCATCCAGATAAGTGCCTGCAGTGCGTTTGCTACACGGTGCATTTACAGCTTTGCTTTTCATCAAGTGCCCCCGTAGAAAAATCCTGTAATAAGGGGTGGAACGGAGCTCCCGTTGTTTACGTGTAGTTCTTCGGTTGCTGTCAGAGGGAGGGAAGGTGGCTGGAGGGCAAGGGCAGAAGGAAAGGGCAACAGCCATGGACTGGCTCTGGGGTGGGATTCATGGGGGTGAAGTGTGTACCCTGTGAAGCAGTGTGAAGCACTGCTCAGCTGCCACTGAGGATCTGATTTATAATTAATGAGCTATCATTTACGTAGAAAGAAGATGGACTGTCCTGAAATAAATCAGGCATAGCTCTCTGAAAGCTTAACACTTGATGAGAATGCGGTGTGTCCTTCAAGCCTCCTACCCCGAGAAATTGTCTGGTGTAGCTGCAGAGGCTGCTTTTCCTCCCCTCGCCAAATGCAGGGCTTGGGTTGAAACTGTTAATATTAATTGGAGCTGAGATGATTGCAGTGCCACCCCACCAGGCTTCAGCAGCCCTCCTGCTTGCTGATGTCGCGGCAGGAGTCTGTTCAGCATGGGCGGCTCTTCTCCGCTATGGCACGTACAATGGTAGCGGGTTGATTAATGTCCTCAATAGAAATAAAACAAATGGAAATTTTTTTAGATTATACAGTACACTTATAAATATTAATGCACTTTTGCATTGAATTGCATGTAATTACTTATTTATACATTTAAGTCACCTTCCTGATACACTTAAGGCACTTTACTGATGAAAGATATCTCTGAATAAGATGGTTTTAAACCTTGCCTAATATGTTTGTAGGATTTATTTAATAACGTGTGGGCTTGTATGCTGGCAGGAGAGGAGAAAAACCTCCATTAAAGTCTGAATGTGTTGTTCACACGGTCTGCTACTTAGTTTGAATTGACTCCATGGGTAGCTGCTGAAAAATACGTCTCGACATGAAATATTACTACATCTCCTTATCTATGTAGATAAGGTCTGTGCAGTCCTGTCACCTTAGAGTAATTACAGCTTATTACTCTAATCATGATGATGCCTGAAGTCTGTAATTAAGATTGTGCTGGCTAATGTACTAGCACACGGCATGGTACAGCTATTGTCCTATCTAAACAACAGAAAGATAAAAATTGGATGAGGGAGAAAGGGCAGCAAGTGGGGAAGTGATTTATGCAGGGCCATAGTTTCCAGCCAAGCGCTGCCTCCCCCGAACCCAGCGGCTTTCAAAAGAGCAGAATCCGTGCGTGTCCTCCGCAGCCTTGCCCACGCGGCTGTACCGATGGTGCGTCCAAGCCAGTCCCGGGCAGTTCGCACCCTCAGACGTGAGGACTGACACCCCCTGTGATCTCTACTCAAGTGGTTTTAATGCATCCTGTCCACCTGTGTCTAAGCGTTGAGTCGTTTAGCATGTCCTGTTGCAATCCAGTCTGCAGATGAAGAATTTAGTATCTATTTCTATATACATATAGACGATTTGGCCTGAAAATATATCTGTTGAAAGCAATGAGAGGTTCTGCTGTAAGATACAATAATACGAGGTTGTGACCCACAGCACGCTGTAATTTTCTCTGCAGTGATGTCAGCTGGTGAAAAGCAGATGGGCTGTTCTGGAGGAACGTGGTTGTCAAAGCACCAATCTTTATGTTTACATTTCATAGTAAGCCCACCCACCGAACTGGATTTAAGGCCCGCTTTCACAATTTGCGGAATGGCGAGCCGTGTACATGCGGAGCTCCCTTTCGTCTCTTTGATCATGAGCAGAAGAGGCACTTTAATTTTGGAGATTGCTGCAAATTGTTCATTCTTTCTTGGAAGGTACATTCTCGTTGAGTTTGCAGAAGCCTTTGCGATTTTGGTGTCGCTCATCTTTGCTGTAGGTATTTATGCAGGTTCTTTCATCCCAATTCTGACATGAGCTAACTTTCTTTAGGTGTATCTGATGGTTCATGAAACTTTATGCAGTTGGCTAGAACACAGGCTCCTTATGGAGGGGGTTATCCCAGATACGCCCACAGTGATCTGCAAAATTTGACCCATCTTACACCCTCTTTAAAGCTAATGGGAACTAGTAATTTTTTGATGGCAGTGCTAGCCCCATTAGATATTTTATAAGCTTCTGGAAGCTTGCCACTGTTTCATTTAGTTCGCTTATAGCTGGGGAAAAAAAAATAAAATCCCACAAAAGCTATTTAGTCATTAGGATGATTTTTTTTTTTCTCTCCAGAAAGTTTCCCTTTCTTCACTCCTTCAACCTTTCACATTTAGAGTGAATCCTCTTAATAGCATTTCACCTAACTTTCCTGATATGAATAACACTGTGTGAAGAAAAGCTCAGGGTATTTCCCATGGTGCCTTAGGTGAAGAATAGGTAGAAAAAGTGTCTTATAGCTTCTGTTCCATACTCCCTTCTTTAATGCTTGTAAAATTACTCTTTTTACCACGTACCAAATTTGAATATTGACTGTCTTCAGTCTAATTAATCTTCTCATTGGTTTTAGTTATGAATTTTGTGAAGCTCTTGTGTTTTAGATAGGCATTCAGGGAGCATTCTTTAATTAAAGCCAAACTGATTTTTGCCTTTAGGCATGGGTTTTTTTGCATTAAAAGGTGGCATAATTTGTATTATATTCTCCTGAACCTGAACCTTTGTGACACAGGGACCAATAGCCCGATTTCTTTTCTGCTTTGGGTTATAACACTAAGTGACAATAAACAGCAGCATGAGTGCTTACAGGATCACGTAGGACTTCATGGTAGGGCATGGAGACCTTTTGGTCAAAGTAGTCAGGCATGTTAGTAGACTATGCTTAAAATATTACACTGTTTAAGTAATATGCCCCTGTAAAGTGTACTTTACAGGCTACTGTACATTTGGAGTTCTTGGAGTAGATGTGACTTAGCAGATTGTATTTATTAGATGCACAACATGCATTGTAACATGCACCTTTCCAATAGCTTCTGCTTCTCTCCTAATGGCCCTCCAGCCTCCTCCCTTCTCTTCCTCTGCCTTTAATTCTGTGTTGGTGGAAAATTTTTTTTTCAAGTGACATTTATTTGAAACAAAAATATGAATTCTCTGTGTTGCAGGTTATCAGTAAGAAAATAGCTGTAGGCTAAGCCAGAAAACTCATGCTTATGTTACAGGACTTGAGTGGGGGTTTTGAGTATTTTGAACAGACAGACATTGATTCTGGGGTTTAAAGAAGGGTCAGTAACAAAGTTTTCAAATACAAGCTTCCCCCCCACCCACTACTTTTTACCCCCCTGAGATCTGGAAATCTTCTGCCTAAGTCAGACTTGAGGGAAAATGTCCACTGAAGTCGAATGAGATTCATTGTCTGTAATTGGATTTAGGTCAGCTCTTGCCCTGGCTTGTCAGGTAGAAGAAACAATAAAAATAAATGTGAAAAACCAAGTCTTGTTTAAATCATAGACGACTGTTATTTTAAACATTATAAACATAATGCTGCCTTCTAAATGCGTGCTTACTTGATACATGAGATGTTTCTGAGAATTATGAGGTTGATGGTATAAAATCTAAAGGAGTATGCGTCTGCTTCCGCGCACTCACTTAATCTTGTGGATTTTATTTTGCATTTGCCTATCCTTTGTAGACATCAGTGAAGACTTTTTTTTCCTTTTCTGGTGACTGTAGCATCGCTTTGAGAATGCTTTAGTCACCTAGGATTGCTGCTTAAAAAGGTCGACCACATTGGAGCCATATCTCAACCGCTGTGTTTTTCTTTTCTTTCTTCCCCCTTTCCCTCACTCTGCAGAAGGACGTAGCTCTGAAACCTCAGGAACGTGTGGAGAAGCGACAGAATCCTCTAGCAAAGAAGAAACGGGAAGCACTTACCAATGGGCTGTCATATCTTCCGAAAAAGAACAGACTTCACCACCACCAGTACAGCTCCGACCGAGAAAACGATCGTAATCTTTGTCAGCACCTTGGGAAAAGGAAGAAAATACCGAAGGGCCTCAGACAGGTGGGAGAAAAGTTATCTGTTGCGGGGAGGGAGGGCTTTGGCTGTTGGCGTATGGTATGTAGAAGTGGATTTTTCATTTTGTGGAATCACTGATTTTAATCCCTTTGTAGTAGTTGTATCCTTGGGCTCTTGGATGCCACTTGGTACTGTGTCCTGGTACTAGGAGAGATGAACTGAGTAGGAAAGCAAGCTGTGTGCTGATGCTAGAGCTGGGCTGATTAATAAATGTGCAAAGGTTGGAGGAGCTTTGCATAGACTGGCTGTGAGACTGTCAGGGCAAACAAACGTGGTCTCTCTATTACATTGTCAGGCCAACTTTGTACTATAAATATGCCTACTTGTCTTTAGACTTAGTACACAGAAGTGTAAGACCCCCCTCTGATCATCAAGGGCGAGATGAGGTAATTGTGAGAGGGGCAGCTGTTAATCAAGACAAAGCTCTATGACTGATTACGGTGCAGGGAGCTCATTTGTAGGATGTCAGTGGTACCAGTGCATGCTCTTTTGGGTTGCTAATCACCTACCGGTAAGCAGGAACTTCCTGCCTTCCCAGCACTGGTGTCCCCTTACTGGGATGGCTGTGGTGCACGTGTGACAAAAAGGGAGCATGTAAAAGCTGAAAGCTTGAGGCTGGAAATCTCAGTCTCTTCTGCAGGACTGTGAAGTGTTGTGTTATGTTTTTTAGAACAACAAAGCGTGACAAGTGTGATTTCTGTGGTGAGCAGGATGCAGACAAACAAGCCATGTTTTGCTTGTTTTTAATGAATAAATATCCCTTGTGCATTTATTTATACATAGAACACTAAATTAGAGCTGGGTATTTTAAGTGTAGAACGTGCCTATGTGGTCATTTGGCTCAGCGTCTGCAAACCTGAAGTCTAAATAACAGTAAAGCAGTCAGCTTTGACCTAAATTTGAATGATATTAATGACTCACTAACAAAAATTTCTATGTCTAATGGAGATGGTTGATAATCAGTGAATGAGTCTTCACCCTTCTTTAGTGCAAACCAAACATTGCTGTGCAGAGAAACTTACAGAAAATAGTGAGAATTCACTGCTGCTCATTTTGTGAGCTCAGGGAAATGAAAGGAACATTGAGGATAAAAGTATGTTGACTTGTATTCAATTTTGATCTTCAGAGTTATGGAAGTGGGTAAAAAAAAAATGTTTTCCTGATTATTTTTAAGCCTACACTTTATATAGAAATAAATTAAGAGATTATACAGTGCTTCAGCAAAGCAAACAAAGTGTAAAATGCTTATTCTACACTACCACACCCATTAAAGGTATTTCTTCTAATTTAATTTTGCTTTGTGTTTCAAAGGGAGATGGGGAAACTGTTCAAGATAGTTGATGCAATGGTTGATATAAATAGATACTGAAAATTGCTGTGTTTCCTTGACTGTTGGTTGGTGGTTTGGTGTTTTTTGTTTGGGGTTTTTTTTTGGTGCACCTACGTGACCTTTACTGACTCTTTTTAGTATGCCAAATGGTAAATGTATCTGCTTTGTGCAGTGGGAGCTGGTCTTCGTAAAAGCTGACTTTTTGGCACCGTTTGATTCCCCTGGCATTGCCTACTGTCAGGTGAAACCTTTCTGCCTGGTACTTAAACTATGAAGGAATCAACCTGACTGCTGATGGAGGTTATTTGTGAGGTTATGTTTTTAGGAATAAATATACACTGGCTTAGAAGGTATTGAGTTGACAAATATAATGGAAAATGGTTTTTACTTTTAGCTGATAAATCTGGGTACTCTGCTTAATTCCTCAGGGATAAGGCTGAGAGGAAATAAAATATCTTGCTCAATATATATTTAATACATTTGGTAGGGGTATAGCTCCTTAGATAAGAACATTTTAGTCTCATGAACAGTTTAGGTGCTGACAAATCCAAGTGGCTTTGGCACTTAGGCGTGGAAAAAAGATGTCATGGAAAAGACTATAAGGCTTATTTGAAAAGACATGCCCACAACCTTTATATATAGCATTTCTGGTAAGCATTTTCTGTCTTCATTCAAGACAAATGGTGAAGACCTTGAAAAAAGGAAGATAATGATAAGTTCTAAGGATGATTTTCCCTGATCATGTAATAGTTTTCCTCCTAGAGTGACTCTTGGCTGCACACCTTGGGTTTGCTTCCCCCCCCCCGCCCAGCTCCATCCCACTGAATTCCTGGGCTCTTGATGGGAAGTAAAGTTGCTTGTCAACCTTCTCAGATGACAAGCCGAGAACTGGGGCCGCTGTTTTGTGCTTGACGAAGTAGGAGCATCCAAAGCCAATTAAAGTTCAGTATGCTTCTGGACACATATGGTGTCCTTGCTATATTAGGTCTATATACTTTATACATAAACTATGTATCCTACCCCTGTTGTCCCGGGAGGAATCCTGAAGATGTGAGTATTATAATTGGATGGCGGGATGCAATCTCAGTGCTGTCACTTGCGTTCCTGTGCTGGTGTAAGACCTTGGCTGCAGTCTGTCCCTGTTGGGAAATGTTTTATACCTGGAGATCCTGTTCGTTGTTTTACCAGTAGTTAACAGGCCTGTCTGATATGCCTTCCTGTGAAATCTGTTATCTGCTGGAAGTAACTCTCACATGCAGGATTTACAGTATGAAGCTCCCTCGTCAAACAGATTTAGTTGAAGTCAGCTATTGGAAGGACTGCTAATTAGTTTTCAGAGAGAATCCTTGCAGTATTCATGCAGGTATTTATCCAGCTATGCTGAAATGCCTACAGGTTTATTGAAATCCAGAAAATGTGAAACTGTAGGTTAATTAAGGCTCATATTTTACTAGCGAGAAGACTTTTGAACTCTGCTTTGTGAGCTTTTATAAATGTACTTATTAAATGCCTCAAGGAAATTTTAGTTGGTGTTAAGCAAACATAAGACTCATCAGGACATTTCTCCAGCGTTTTAAATTTAATTTCCTTTACGTTAATTGGCGATGGCGTGTTTTTATGTGTTTTCTGTAAAAATCCTTTCGAAATCTTGAAGTGAATGTTTTTAAACGAGTAAAAGGGTAGCAAATTTTTTAAAATAGTTTTTAATGAGTTTTTATTCCTCAAGGTTTGAGCAGAGTGGGGCATACTAGGAAACAGTGTTTTCACTGCAGAAGGACCATTGAGAGTGTTTTGATAGTGAGAGGGAAGGATCATTTTTCTTCATTCAGTGTGTGTTTGTGTGTTTTGGAAAGAGCAAAAGACACTGACTTTTGCTACCTTTACCCATTTCCTTCATTGTATTCTGTATCTGCTGGGAGATTCATACACCTTCTTGCAGTAAAGGATTGTCTTTGGCATATGATTCTGAAACAGCATTTGTGTGCTGGGCGAGTGGTATCACACTTAGCTGGCTTACACGTGCGTAGGAGAGCCAACTGCTGCTGGGCTCTGCCTTAACCAGCCGATTCCAGAGGCACTTGCAGAATATCAAATCCTAATCCCAGATATCGTGTGAGTGCAATGAAGGAGACAAACTGGTAATAAGGGGCACATGATGAATAAAGGGAAGAAAACTCATGATGGAGAAATAAATTAGGAGATAATTTTTTGCGAGATAAAAATGGGAAGAACAGCAAAAGTAATACACTGTTGACTATGGCAGTCATCAACTACAAGCATTACAAACTATTAGCTTTAACAGTGTAGTCCATTACATGAATCAATTGGGGGAGGGAGGGAAGTAGTGAAGCTTTTCCTTCTCAGAATTAAGTCCACGATCCCCTTAATCTTAAATTTGAGACTGCTAAGGCCTTTGATGGCAGATCTGGATGGCCGCTGTCTTCCCCTGTCATCATGGCTTGCTAACATCACGTCATTAATTGTGTTGCAGATTTAGTTCTGGTACAGAGGTGCTTGTGTGCTTCAGTGCAGCAAACCTGTGGTGCAGAGGGTAAAATAACCATTGTGTGAGCTGCATTTAATCATGCTTACAGTCAGAAATGGCTTTTGCACGCTCTTAGACAAGCCTATACATGACAGGTAATGAGAATGGAGCGGGAGGTGGGTGTTAGCTGTATGGTTTGTGGTGACATTGGTCGGGGAGCTGAGCAGATGGGTTTGATTGTCACCGGCAGTGTGATTCCAGTGAGAGCTGACTGTGGTGACAAGCGATTTACAATGTGCTATTTACAGTTTGGGTTTGCAGTCTCTCAATGACATCTGAGTGCTCTTTAGCAACTGCTTTTCTAAGAGCTGTTAATTGAAAATGGAATTGTGGGTGGGCTTTGGGAGTGCAAGAGCAGCTACAAGTATTATGTGCAACCATGGAGAACTGTTTAATCTTTTTGACTCCCAACTTGTAGCTCTGTGCAGCAGCAAGGGAAAAAGGCATATATATTCGTGCAGCGTGAGGTTGGACACCTTGGAAAAGCTGTGTACAGCATGCATGCACCCCATAATGAGTGATAAAGGCTTGAATCTCCTTTTGCATAGCTGCTGTCTGTGATTTGGGATTGCTTTACTGGCAGCCAGTGGATTTCAGTTTCAGTGACTATAAAACTGCTGAAGATTGGGAATGAACCTGGACTATGAAAATAGCTCCTGCAGGACAATAGAGGGGTTTGTAAGCTGTGCTGGGTGTATTTGAGCTCAGTTTGCGCTGTTGGAAGTCTGGCTCTCTCTGACTGAAGTTAAAGGAGCCATTGCTGCTGACTCATGGAGTGTGGGGTGAAGCACCCCTTAGGAGTAGTACCAGCTAGTCATCAGGTCAGCGTGATACGGCCATGCATTAAGAGAAATTGACATAATATTTCTTTCCATTCTGTTTGTAAAAAGAGAGGTGTGGGTGGTTGGTGTGTTGATTTTTTTTTTTGTGTGTGTGTGTAGTTTGTTTGTTTGGATAGGTTTTTTTTTAAATATAATTTCAAAATACTAGCACAACCACTTTGAAATTACTAGATTTGCTCTTTGTGTTGCAACCTACACAGCATGGTTTGATTACGTGCAAGTGTTGCCAAGAGGTTGAAGTCACCTGAAGCAAATGTCACGAGCAACAGGACTTTGCAGGGGGCACTGGCTTAATGAAACTGCTCTGTGTTGGTATCGGGTCACGCGAGGGCATGGTTTATTTGGATTTATTTGCCAGTCCACATTATTAACAACATTTAATGTGAAAAATCAACTATGAAATAATAAAAAATATCAAACCACAGCACTGAAATTATAGAAAGGGCCATGTCCAGGTAACTGTTCTTTGAGGTTACATCCCAGCGTAAGTGGATGTAGTAATGTAGTGGAAGAAGATGCTCATATGAGAAAAAGAGATAGGTTGATCTGGTCGTTGAGGAGCCTTTTTAGGATGGAAAAGGAGGAGCACATCTGTGGGGAAGGGGGAGGAGTGAGGTGATGGGGCATTGTGCAGGTCCGTGCTGGGCAGCATGTTTTTTTTTGGGTGGTACATGTTACACAATGTGTGCATAGGAAGGGACATGCCCAAAGAGGGGGCTCGTGTGAATTCACATCATCTGTGTCTCCCAATGTCCAGCTCAGCGTTATCTAGTCTACCATCGTGCTGTTAGAACGTTGAGTGCTTTGTGCCAGCCTGTCAGTCATTTCATCCTTGAAAGGGAGCCGCACTTTATTTTGCACACACGCACAGTATGTGGATTTCTGTATGTGTGGGAGAACCCGTATCTAAAAGCTGGGCTGCTATTCAGTTGCCCCTCTCGTTTCCCTCTCGGAAACTGCCATTGGTGACAAACAGCGCTTGAATTACAAGCGTTTTGTGATTCTCAACTGCTGTTTCCTCCTGATCAGAGGCCACAGAAATCTCCAGCTGCACTTAACCCACAGTCACCATATCCAGTGCGTCATCTGTGAAGGCACCCAGCTGCTCGAAAGCATCCAAACAACTTCTGGGCCCTGATAATATATAATTGAGCTCAATGGGCACAGAAGAGATTGTTGTTCTCTATAGAAAGGACTGAAAAATGATGTGTTCCTTCGTCTGCCTGTTGTTCTGCACTGCACAACTCCCCCAGGTTTAATGAAATTCCTGAATAGGCACTTTGGATTCCTTGAAAACACACACAAAACCAGGCACGTAATGTGAAATCCAGAGCCATTCACAAAATCGCTCGCGATGACGGGATGCAGCTAACGTTTGCTGAGCACGGCGAGGAGCTGTGCTCCGCGGCACGCCAAAGCAAACACCTGCATTCATTGATCAACCGCTCATAGAAGCTGCCACTTTACTGAAGATTTGCCTGCAGTGACGTGTCACAGGCGTTTCCCCCCCTTATAATCACCAGTTTCACCTGCAATTTTTCAATAAGCTATTGAATTATACCTCTCTAAATGATACACTGCAAATCCAGCGGGTCCTAATTGCTAATGATGGTTCTGAAAGACTTTCATTTGACTGTAATTAGGTTTGCAAGCAATCAGCTGCCCTTATCAGAATTGAAAACACATATAATGTAAAATATGGGCTGGTGGGAATGTAGTGCTTTCTTAAAAGGAAGAGGAAGATGTTTTATTAGCAGAAGCTGTGACATATTTTAACACCTTGAAAACATCATGTGTGAAATTAATTCTGTTCAGTATTATACCATCTGGCAATGTTATTGTTCTCTATATATTGCCTTGTAAAGCACGCTTTTTTCATCTGGGTGTAAGCCTGTGTTTGAAATAGTAATCATGAGTCAAATTGATTACTAAGGATGTTATCCCTGCTAGATGGGTTAAAAATACATGTTGGGAAATCCCATGGACTCAAAATGGCTTCCCCATGGAGAGCTTCGCTTGCAGGGCTGAAGAAATTGGAAGAAAAGGGCCTTGTTTTTGCTGTGCCCCTCCCCTGTGAATAAGTATATATGCTCACAGGTAAAAGAAACTCTATCCAGGTATCGTTTATTGAAGCTGAAGTAGAAAATGCCTGTGTCTTAGACTCAGTGCCATGATAACTGTTTATGTACACTACTATTTTGGTCCTGCCTGAACGCTAATTCCTTAAACACCCAGCCTGGAGCCTCCGGTGTGAGCTAATGGGTATTAGTAGCTGGTGTCTTCAGGCTCCTGTGAAGGCACAGAGGGTCCCTATTCGTAGATGCAGAAGAGTATAAGCTTAAAACCTGGCTGCAGTCTGGTGTTTGTTTGCCCACTCTGGCTAAAATACCGGCTGTGTGGCCGTGTGGGTCGTCTCTTAACTGGGACTCGAATGTGGGCATCAATGATATGGTGACTAGTGTGACTATCATGATAGTGTTACTTCTAGATGTTAAAGCTTCTACAGCCAAGGAAGAGCATGGAAGGACTTGGGTCTTATCTGTAAACAGGAATAAATGGTGGGTTATTAATATCTCTCATGTTTCTCTGAAGCTGATTGTATGAGCTGATTGCACCTAGGATATGGCAGAAGAAGGGTTTTCTCTGCCTCCAGTGCTTTTGCCTGCCATTACTGTTGTTGCGTGTGATCAGGCTTGTAAGAAAATGAGCAATGTTGGCATATTTTTATTTCTAATGCAAATTTTGCCACTGCTTTGTGATCTGCCCTGCTGCATCTCACTTTGTCTTTTGGCTCCAGTTTATGCAGCTGTGAAACGGCGTTGCTGGAGAGATGTCACAGCCCTGGTACCACACCAGGTAACACTGCTGGGAGAAAGTGCCCCTGGGTGTTCCACTGTCACGCTCCATCCGGTGTAACATGAAGTCCCAGAAAATGCCAGACTGAAAAAAAAAAATAAATTAGAAACAGTGGCTTTTGGGTTAACCTAATTATATTAATCAATTAGACATCTTGAGAGTAATAGTAAAAAAAATAAAAATAAATTACTGTGCATGGAACAGTTATTGTCTCTCAGGATTATCTTTTTTCTTTTCAAGTTGGCACCCTACTTTAATTGAAAACTTAAATGATTATTAAAGGTGCCATATTGGGAAGTGAACCGTATTTTAAATGTGCGATGCAATCAATTGCTGTCTTAAAAGTTCCCATGCATGTTACCAATAAGAAATTAAACAAAAAAATAATTTTGACTGTGGCTGCTTGGAGATAAATTAAGCTCTAGCTTAAGTGATATAAGACAGTATAATAAAGTGACCATTTTGAATTAAAAAAAAGAAATCTTCTAGCACTTTTAAAAATATTTTTTTTGTATTCTACAAATAAATTTAAGCCAAGGCTTCTAACCTATAGCTTTGCCTGTGTATTAGTTGGAAGCACAGAAATTCATCCTCAAATTTATTATGAAAACATGGAAGTGCTGAAGCTATGTTACTTGATTCTTTTTTCCTGTGCAAATTCTGTATGCACAAAGGGAGGAGGTGTAGGAGTGATGTATTTACATGTGCTGTAACATCTGGTTTGGTGGGAGCGGCGGGTGCAGGGGGGGGCTGTGGTACCCTGCTGAGAGCTGTAGGAGCGGGAGAGCAGCCTCACAGCCTGTCAGGGTCCTGTGTGATGCTTTAAGTCCTAGTTAGGCATTTGTAACCTGAAGTCCAGCTACTGAGTGCTGTAACTCCGTGGTTTCAGGGGCACAGACCTAGGCTGTGTGCTTGCAAGATGTGTGGGGGGCTTGTAAAGTGTCAGTGAGCATCAGCCAGAGGAACTGCCCCCTTACTAAGGGGCTGGAAGGCTCCCTGGTCTGGCCTGGCCTCTCCCAGGGGGAGACGACAGGCAGAAAAAGAGGCAAGTCCTTGAATACAGTAAGTGGGGTATTTTCCTACCTCTTTGTAAACTAAAGGCAGTACTGCTCTTGTAGCTGACTTGTAACAGCCCCTCTGCAGAGGGGGGCGGCTGCCATTCCCCTAGGCCTGACCAGCTGCATTTTTGGCTGAGATTTATTAGAAATGGAAAGTAAACGGCAGCGTGAGTGGCAGTGGTACCACAGCCTGTGAGCTAAAGCGCTGTGAAATTCAGGTACTGAGCTCGCATGGTTGCTTTCGTGGTTTGCGGTACTTCGTGGTGCTGTTGCGGAGTTCTTGAGCCTTCCCGGGATGTGGCCGGGCAGTGGTGGGGAAGGGCGGCTCTGGCCAGCCCCAGAGGCCACCCGTGTCCCCAGAAGCTGCACGCTGCCCTGCTGTGGCACCCTGTTGCTGAAAGAGATGTGTGTGTGCGTTGCTGAACAGTCGGCTGTTTCATTTTGGCAAAAAAAGGTCCTGTGTATGAAGCTCAGAAAAGTTATCGATGATCTTCCTCAGCCCTGAGGAGGTTATTCTCCACTTTGTGTGGTTGCACAAGTTGGAATGTTGCTATCTCTCTAAAGTCAAGAGATTTTTAATTTTGTGCTCAAACTCACGGAAATGGAACAAATTTTTAAATGTAAGTCCCCATTTCCCATGTTTAACCCTTTTTCGTAGTATATGAACTATATGAAAGCCTCCTTTGTTATCAGCAAAAATGCGACATAGCTTTATTACACTGAGCTTGCTGTACTTGTCAGTAATTCAAAGGGAGATTTTGAATCTGTTCCCTCGCCAGTTGAAGAACACACGTTACTACATAAGGCCATGACTCCTAAAACAGACAAAACAAACTCGTCCTTTTGTCCTGACCTTTCCCTGGAACACTTTTCTCTGCTCAGTATTAAAATACAGTGCTACAGTTATATGAGTGAAAATGAGAGAGTTACCCTTAAGTAAAAGTTCCTGTTGCTAAAAGAAAATAAATATTTTAATAGAAGATAACTGCAAAAGTTACTGTGGTGTTGCCTTTCCAGTGCTGTTGGAAGTTTGCCTCTGCTATCAGCAACACGTTGCAGGCTAAGACAAAATACATCCTCCTGGTGCGTCCAGTTTTCCATTTGTTAATAGTCAGGGTAGGATCAGTTTCAGATTTATGCTTTTTTATTGAATCAGCTATTGGAAAGACCATACAAATGTGTCACTGTACCGTGAATGGACTTGCTTGAGGGAGTCCTAAACTTCGACCAAAGTCCATCCTTATTCGGGAAAGTGCATGAGCATGTTCCAAGCCAGAGCTGCTTCCCTGACGTCTGCTCTCTTACACTGCTGGTCTCTGTGAGCGGTTGCAGTTTTCAAACTGCAATTTTTCAAAAAGCAAACGGAATTCTTCACTTTTTCCAATTAAAAATAATTCTTATTATAGTTTAATCACAGTTCCTCCTAGTATGGAAGACACCAGAAGAATGTTCTCTCTGTAGTCCAACAAAACAAAGGCTTAGAAATAGGGTGACAGCCTTCCTAGGTCTGTCCCGTGTGTAAACATCTGTGAGACACAAGATCTACTTAAGGTAAAGGAAAGGTTTGGCAAAGGATGGCATGGGTGTAAAGTGGTGTAAAGCAGATGCTAGCAGGAAGTTCAGCCCAAAGCCTAGTGAGATCCTGCAAGACATTGTGGGAGGAGGAAGAAGGGAAATAACTGGTTTGCAGTCAGAATTTGATTTAGGTTATATAAAAAGAAAAAGCTATATGCCATTAAAGTCTCTGGACAGCAAAGAGCGGAATCACCGACCCTGAAGTTCCTGTGTACTGTATGCCCGTTTGCTTTCCCAGTTAGCGGAGTTACAAACTGACATAGGAACCCACGTGCTTAAGAAAGAAGAATGGAGTTCCCTCTCATGCAGATCTTTTCTGCATGATCAGAGAAGCAAGAAAGAGAAAACCCCAAGTTTAGTTATAAAATAGTCAGGCTTGAGCCCAGCTTGCCCTGCTAACCCTCCCCCCCAAGTCTCCCAAGGCGAAAGAAGTCCTTAAATTAATGAAAATAATAAAGCTGAGACTGGGTGTAGAACTGGAAACTGAAGACTTTTCATACTTTTTCTTTAAGAGATTTCAGGTTGGCTTTGTCTAAATATTTTAATAAAAATATTTTAATCATAAAGCAGGTGGATTTTATCCTAGCCATATGAAGCAGCAAATGTTTGGTGTGTGAACATTTTCCATGGTACTCTTCTTTTTACCAACTATGCTCACCATCTCCTTCTGAAAAAGTTTTTCTCTGATCTTGTTGAACATAAAAAAAATTCTCATATTTTAAAAAGAAAAATAAAAACCAACTGCCCAAAGTAGGCAGAGGGTTAATAAAACTGGAAATTCTGTTAAAATTACTAATCAATCTGTTTAATGTTTTATAGTCTCCCCTCCCCCTAACACATGTTCTTCTTTTGTAAAGCACCTTATTGCTTCCTGCTTGTTTACCAGCTTTTAGCAAGTCAAGCAGCTTTCAAATTGCTTTGATGTTAATTATAGAACTTGTTCAATAGGGCTTGCTAGGTGAAGGAAAATAGCTCATATGTTTAAGAAAATAAATTAATATACAGACAAGTGCTCTGTGCTTTGGTTCTGAAGAAGGAAATGACAAGATACTGATGACAGTGTTGTGTTGTCAAATAAAAGCTCTGTTTGGGTGGCATGCTGCTCTCAGTTTGCAAGATTTGATATTAGTTGTCTTCGCTTCTCTTAATGATGAAGAGCTATGTGCTGAGGACTGATCCTCATAATTGTAAAAGGGGTTGAGTTTCAATACCTCTTGTGCCAAAAGAGTTGCCTCTGTTAACCAAATTGTTAACCAACTGTTACCTCTGTTAACCAAAAGCTGTTACTATAAAGCAGCCCTTGGGATCGTGGGTTATCCCAGCCGTCCCGTTTCTTCTGCTCTGGTGTCTGGTCCAGCCTGAGCTGCACCTACTCTACTCAATTCAAGTGTAGTTGTGTTAGCGCTTTAGCTGCAGCTCAGTTTGGGGATTTACAAAAAAATGCTCTTGGAATTTGGAAAAGAAACCTCTAGCTGTTTGTGAATAAACCTGCCAAATACTCAGATCTGAATCAATCAGTCAATGTCAAGACATCAACCCCCTGCAAGAGAGCACTGAGTAGCAGTGTCAGGGTGGGAGCTGAGATGGGGACCGCTCCCCGCCGGCCAGGGATGTGCCCTCTGTGTCTCTGGCAAGTCACGGCCTCGTTTCCCCATGTTCATCCTGTATGTAAATTGTGTTTAATCATAATGAACTTGTCTACCTATTCCTAATCAAGGTGTAAAGCTTTAATCAGAGAATTTTTGTGGTGTTTGGAGATCTTCAGATGAAAGGTTCGGTACCTGTGTGATAAATGAATACTAATAATTTCTAGTACAAAGCACCGTAGCCATTACAGCAGCCTGTGGCGTTTGTGAAAAACAGTGCTGTGCTGAAGGACCGGCAAGTACCGAGCAGGAAGCGATTTAAAGCGTTTAGCTTACTGGTGGCATTGTGTTTTAAAATTAGTAACAATAAGAAGAGGAGGATGGTGGAAGATATATTGTGACAAAACGCTTTTGCCAGACTTGAAGTAAAATTTGCATTCTGATGTTTCCTATAAGAATTGCAGTCTTTTTGGTGATGGAAACATACTATTTTCAGTATTAAGGCTTGTGCTTCCAATATTTTAAATGAACCTGTGTTTTAGTATGCAGTAAATACTGAAAATGACGCCCTCAAACTTTCTTCTTTATAATAATGTTACACTGTGATATAATTATGTGATATAATTATTACTGGCGTGCTGTTACTGGCCTACAGGAGGTACCAATGGGTGTGTTGTTTCTGGAAGCAGTAAGTGGCGTGGCATCTTGCATGTTATGTTAGAGCGATCATAAAGCCTTTCCTGGAGTAGAACTGTATGAGAGTGTAACATTGCATTGGGAGAAAGAGACCTTACCTATCAATAGCAATGCAAGGCTTGTAATTTTAAGTCTTTCTAATTTAAATCATGAAAATCTGTTTTTCATGAATAATTCAGAGATCTGATTTAGTAGAATTATTTCCAGCCCATGTATATTAAACAGCCAGCCTGCTATGCCAGTTCTCTTTAAGACACTGTTGATGGGGTTTTTCTCTTTCCTGCAGAAATGATCATCTTTGTTAGAAAATAAAGCTGCTGTGGCATTTTGTCCTTTTGATTGCTTGAGGATTTCTCTTTAAACCTTGTAGGCTAAAATTCAAGCTGAAGAAAAATAAAGCCCTTACTACAGGAGCTCCTAGAATTCAATTTGGAGAGAGTAAACCTTGTACTATATCCATTAGGAAAATGGCAGTATTCTTCCATTTCCTGATGTTATTCAATTACTTACCCCGCTTCCTGCTTTTAGCGTAAACTGTATATTTTAGCTCATGACCTTTGACAGCAAATTGAATCAGAAGTGGAGATGCAATGAAAGTTTCTTTTAAAGATTCTTTAAAAGCATTGATGTGTAGGAAATTTTGGGGTTTGTTTTGTTTTGTTGTCGGCTTATTTTTTATAAGCCTTGCTGTGGATTTTGTAATATAGTGCATTTTCCTTGGCAAAACGGGAATTTGTTAATGTCCTTCCTTCTTTGCTTTGGAGAACAGCACAGTCTGTATAGCTGCTCTTGTTAGTGCATGCCTGCTGAAATTAGCATTGCGTATTTTAGTTAATACTAATAAAAGTGGAGTTTGTTTAATCTAGAATCAAACCCTTGTTTAGATTGGATTAGCACTTTAAGAAAAATATTTAACTTGTAAAATGATGCTATTGACACAAAGTAGTTACAAGTCCAAAGTCATCCTGGGCTTTGTTTCACCACTGTTGTGGCCTTTCTCTTTGTGCCTGCTCCCCACTCACGGGTTTTCATCATTTAAAAATTATATTATGCAGTTTAAAGCCTTATGATGAAATGAAAAAATGTCTTTTTTTTTTTTTTTTTTTTTTGTGGAATGTCAGCAGAACAGTATAAACAGAGTTTTTTAAATGTGAGACAACCTTTTTGTAACGTGTTGCAAACAAAACAGTGCCCCTGAGTGTGTGAAGCTTGCATCTTAGTAAGAACTGAGGAACACTGATCAACACTGCTGATGGTGTATTTGCACGGCATCCTAAGAAACCTCTCCTGTATCAGTAATTCCAACATGCTCAAGCGTATCAGGAAAACTGCAGGAAGTAATTCACCATCAGCCCTCTCATGGCTTTTATCTTGCCCCAGTTTTACTCTCTTGGAAATACAGGCTTCATTTTCTGAAACTTCTCAGCACCACAGTTAAACGAGTCCCAGTGCCAAACTAACTTAAAGTACTTGGGAGGCAATTTTTTAATAAAAGCAGTGGGATTTAATGTCTGAATGCCTCTGTGACTATTGATGTTTAGTGAAAATCTGTTTCCCGTTCACTCCTTTTACACTGCCCTTCAGGAAGGGAAAATCAGCCCAGCCGTGCCGACTGCACTGGAGTTGCAGTTTTGTAGGTGGTAAGACATCTGAGACATCACCTGGACAAACCACGCATTTTCTCATTTATGTAAGATTTTACATTTTCAACACCTCCAGGGCTGCTGCCCCTTAAAAAAAAAAAAAAGAGGGTGGGGAGGGAGCACAGAAGTGTTTCTATTGATGGTGCTGCAAATACCCTCTTGCAATGAGAGACGCAAATCATCACATTCCTTGTTCTAATCTTTAGCTCCTCCTAGTTTGTAGCTCATTTATGAGGTTTTGGTCATACTATTTCCCTTACGCTTGTGAATGCTGTCAACACAGAAGGAAACCCAAACCAGCGCATTTGTCTGAAGCTTTCCAATGTGAGTACCCCGAACCTACCTACAGCTTGGCAGAAAGCGTCGGTAAGAACGTCAGTGCTGCTCACATCGGCCAGCCCAGCCATACCCAGTGCCCTGCTCCCGATGAAGCTTCTCGCCCGTGGCGTTCCCTGGGCTTTTAACAGCTGAACGAGACATTAACGGTTTTTAGCTTTATCTGACCGCAATATCTTCGTGTCATAGTTTTGCCCATTTTATCATTTTTACTAACCATGTGTCTTTATAGAATAATGACATCCTGAGGGGAGTAAGAGCCCGTTAGTGCATTTAGAACTTGCACTTGGACTGAACTTGAACAGAAATTTAATTCAATAAGAAAAAAAACAGGAGATGTCTTAAATTTGTTTCTTCCAATATAAAGTGGACAACCCGCTTCCCTTCCCTGAGTTACCAAGCAGCCTGCCCCTCACCCCAACCCCAGCTGTTGTGCTATCTGCTTGCACTGGAAGTGCCGTCTTTTTTTTTTTTTTTTTTCCCTACATTGAGTTGTGAAATTTTCAGGCCTGTACGCAATGCAAGTTGTATCATGGTCCGCCTTGGGTTCGTGCTAGGGGACTGGCTTCTCAGAGTATGTATTTGTCTACCCTGGTACAAGAGCTTTGTTGCTTCGGGTTGTGTTGTTCTGCAGGCTGTTCCAAGATAACATTTAATTCTTTCTTGTTCTGGCTACAGCAATGCCAAGTATTTGTTGAACATCTGTCAGCGTGTTCAGATTATTAACGTAGCTTCTGCTTATTTATGTTCATAAGAACATTTAAGCCTCATAACAAGTATGTGTAACAGTTCCTTACACTGCTAGTCCCTCTGAAATCCAGCTGAGAGGGTTGACACAACCTCACCCTAGCCGGCAAAGCGTTGGCAATTCCTCCTTCAAAAGCATTCTGTGCTGCCCATGCCTGGAAGGCAGCACAGCTTATAAATGGTTGTGTTTCATTTTCAAACCCTAAAGCTTATATTTTGGGACAGACTAGAAAATACGGGAAGTGGACACCAGAACTGTTTCCAAATTTGGCCTCTGTAATCGGGAAGTTGGGGTCCGTCGTACTGGTGCCTGTTGGCTGTTGCGTTACAGTGCCAACAGAAGCATGTTGAGGAGCACAGAGTAACATAAAGCTGGTAAGATCAGGACTAGCAAGTGCTCCTCTCAGGTCTGCCATGGAGGCAGGTCCCTTCAGTCCAGAGGCTGTGGGATCTGCATCCTTGGAGATTTCCACACCTCCCCTGAGCAGCCTGGTCTCTCCTGAGCTGAATCAGCTTTGCTTGGAGTGGGGCTTGGAGGTCACCCCTGAGGGCCCCTCCAACCAAAGCTGTTGTGCACTGAGCAAGTAATTTCTAGGAGCAAAACCTACTGTTTATTACGGTTATTTGGTGCTATTGGGTTGCTAATGTAGTGTGTGTAGCAAGGAACGCGAAGCCAGCTTGGGAAACGGTCCCTGCCTCTGGGTCTCTAAAGGCCTTCACTTTATTGTTAGCACACAGTTTTTGCAAGTTGAATTAAAGGACAGATCTCCTTCTTGGACTACATGTAGTCTGCTGGGCAGCGAAATGCACTTGGAGCCATTCTCCCAAGTCCTATAATATTTTACTACAGATACTATTAATAAAAGTATTAATTACACTGTTCTGGAATTAGAATTTCGTAATGAAACCTCAAACAGAAAAGTCAAGCCAGGTTGGCCAAATGTCATGAAACACTCAAACTTGAGCTGTGAGTAAAATAAAAGTCTGAGTTGCTTTAAGGTTTATGGTTAAAAGAATGTAAAACTTTTCAGCTTGTCCAAGTTTTGACAGAAAACCTTGCAGTACTTGGCAGGCCTGGCTGGGTTTCCTTAAGTGTGACATGCAAGATAAAACTGGTGACTCGGAGCCAAGCACAACGAAACGAAAAGGTTCTCCTGAAACAAAGAGAAATGGAGATGCACAGAGTTTTCTCACAGCTCTCCTTCAAATCCTAGCCTGGTTCAGTGGGGTGCAGTGGCTGGAGCATCCCCAAGCATGGCATGGGAGCGCTGCGGGAGAGGGTGCGACTGGGAGACGTCTCGGTCTGGTGCCGCGCTGGCGAGTGTGGCTCTGCTAACCTCGGGGCAGCTGGGCTGCCTTGTGCCGGCGGACGATTTTGCCCGTGAAGTTACCGTTCAGTTGTAGAGTGAGCGCAGTGGTGAGATAAACCCATGAAGGCTGTCCCGTTGCCTTGTAGTGGTACAGCAGTACCAGCATACAAGCTGTAATTAAAAGCTGTTTGGAATATATTTCAGATGTTTGACTTGGATGGGACGGGAAAGGCAACTTTCTCTCTGTCCTTCCTTTCACCCTTGAACTGGGACTTCTACAGCCTGTTAGGTGAAATGAAGAACTTTTTTTTGGTTTCTGTCCAGAAAGCCTTTTTTTTAAAAAAAGGAGAGGTTGTTGAAGTATTTGGGAAGATTTTGCTGACAGCAGATAGAGGTTTGTTTGTGCATGTGGGGAGCAGGGGGTGTCAGCCATTTGACGTTGCTGTTCATCAGTACACTCCAGAATTCTAATTATTTAGAAAATTTTTATCTATTTGAATTACTTCAATGCTCTGAGTATTTTTTAGGACTCTTGGATTTGTTGTTGTTGTTGTTTCCCCCCTCCCTGCCCGCCCTTTTTTTTTTTTTTTCATCTCCCCCCCCCCCCTTCTTTTTTTTTACGTCCCAATTGAAGTTGTTTGGTTTCTTACTAACAGGGATGGTTGGAGTCGGAAGAAGTAAATAGCAATTGGTGGGGTTTTATCCAGACCCCTTTCACCTGTGATCGGAAGAGTTTAACTTTTTATTTGTACATAAGACTTCATAACTCTTACAGAAATTGCTGCTGCCTCTTTCACATCGATGTCAGGCATGATTGCGCTGGTGAAGGCAGTTTCCCGGCGCTTCAGTGGACTTTTGGAGCTGGGCAGAGGATGCGCGCTTTCCCAGTGGTACCAGCGTGGGGCAGGAGGCTGCCTTGGCGGAGTGCTGGGTGTGATCTGGGAGGGGGATGCATGCATTCCCAGTGGTACTGGTGCGGGGCAGGTGGCTGCCTTGGCAGAGCCCTGGGTGTGATGAGCCACAGGCTCTCGCCGCTGTGACCTTGGCAGTGACCTTGGCAGTGACCTTGGCAGCCAGACCCGGTGGGTGAGGCCGGGGAACGCTGCGCTCAGCCCGGCCCGTGGAGGACACAGCTCGCACCCTTGAGCTGGGCATGGCCGAATCCTGGGAGCACGGACGGTGCCCGGGATTAACCGAACTGGCGTTGCAGCTCTGGCAGCTCGGCGGGGGGCGGTAGTTTGGGGCAGGGGCTTCGGGCAGAGGCTGCACCCGTGGAGGCGCCGCCCGGGCCCTTGCTGCCGCCCCCAGGCCCAGCCGTGCAGGCAGCGAGGGGGGCTGCGGGCCCAGCCCCGGTCCCTGCGAGGCTCCGCTGTGCCCCGGAGCCTGCGGCTGCCGCCCCCCGCCCCGCCGGGCTGCGCGCTGGAGCGGGGGCGCCGCGGGGGGGGCGGGGGAGCGCGGCGGCGCGGGGCGCTGCGGGGCCGCTCGGCGGGGCTGGGGCTCCCTCTGCGGACCGAAGCGGCAAAGTGCGGGGGCCGCGCTCCGGCCTGCTCGGGCACCCTTCCTTTGCTGCTTCGCCTTACCCGTTTTCTTTTAATTTTTTTTTTTTTTTTTGCCTTCTTTCCCACTATTCTTCTGCCTTTCTCCTTCCTTCCCCCGCTTTTCTTCTCCTTCCTTCCCCCGCTTTTCTTCTCCTTCCTTCCCCCGCTTTTCTTCTCCTTCCTTCCCCCGCTTTTCTTCTCCTTCCTTCCCCCGCTTTTCTTCTCCTTCCTTCCCCCGCTTTTCTTCTCCTTCCTTCCCCCGCTTTTCTTCTCCTTCCTTCCCCCGCTTTTCTTCTCCTTCCTTCCCCCGCTTTTCTTCTCCTTCCTTCCCCCGCTTTTCTTCTCCTTCCTTCCCCCGCTTTTCTTCTCCTTCCTTCCCCCGCTTTTCTTCTCCTTCCTTCCCCCGCTTTTCTTCTCCTTCCTTCCCCCGCTTTTCTTCTCCTTCCTTCCCCCGCTTTTCTTCTCCTTCCTTCCCCCGCTTTTCTTCTCCTTCCTTCCCCCGCTTTTCTTCTCCTTCCTTCCCCCGCTTTTCTTCTCCTTCCTTCCCCCGCTTTTCTTCTCCTTCCTTCCCCCGCTTTACTTCTCCTTCCTTCCCCCGCTTTTCTTCTCCTTCCTTCCCCCGCTTTTCTTCTCCTTCCTTCCCCCGCTTTTCTTCTCCTCCCTTCCCCCGCTTTTCTTCTCCTTCCTTCCCCCGCTTTTCTTCTCCTCCCTTCCCCCGCTTTTCTTCTCCTCCCTTCCCCCGCTTTTCTTCTCCTTCCTTCCCCCGCTTTTCTTCTCCTCCCTTCCCCCGCTTTTCTTCTCCTTCCTTCCCCCGCTTTTCTTCTCCTTCCTTCCCCCGCTTTTCTTCTCCTTCCTTCCCCCGCTTTTCTTCTCCTTCCTTCCCCCGCTTTTCTTCTCCTTCCTTCCCCCGCTTTTCTTCTCCTTCCTTCCCCCGCTTTTCTTCTCCTTCCTTCCCCCGCTTTTCTTCTCCTTCCTTCCCCCGCTTTTCTTCTCCTTCCTTCCCCCGCTTTTCTTCTCCTTCCTTCCCCCGCTTTTCTTCTCCTTCCTTCCCCCGCTTTTCTTCTCCTTCCTTCCCCCGCTTTTCTTCTCCTTCCTTCCCCCGCTTTTCTTCTCCTTCCTTCCCCCGCTTTTCTTCTCCTTCCTTCCCCCGCTTTTCTTCTCCTTCCTTCCCCCGCTTTTCTTCTCCTTCCTTCCCCCGCTTTTCTTCTCCTTCCTTCCCCCGCTTTTCTTCTCCTTCCTTCCCCCGCTTTTCTTCTCCTTCCTTCCCCCGCTTTTCTTCTCCTTCCTTCCCCCGCTTTTCTTCTCCTTCCTTCCCCCGCTTTTCTTCTCCTTCCTTCCCCCGCTTTTCTTCTCCTTCCTTCCCCCGCTTTTCTTCTCCTTCCTTCCCCCGCTTTTCTTCTCCTTCCTTCCCCCGCTTTTCTTCTCCTTCCTTCCCCCGCTTTTCTTCTCCTTCCTTCCCCCGCTTTTCTTCTCCTTCCTTCCCCCGCTTTTCTTCTCCTTCCTTCCCCCGCTTTTCTTCTCCTTCCTTCCCCCGCTTTTCTTCTCCTTCCTTCCCCCGCTTTTCTTCTCCTTCCTTCCCCCGCTTTTCTTCTCCTTCCTTCCCCCGCTTTTCTTCTCCTTCCTTCCCCCGCTTTTCTTCTCCTTCCTTCCCCCGCTTTTCTTCTCCTTCCTTCCCCCGCTTTTCTTCTCCTTCCTTCCCCCGCTTTTCTTCTCCTTCCTTCCCCCGCTTTTCTTCTCCTTCCTTCCCCCGCTTTTCTTCTCCTTCCTTCCCCCGCTTTTCTTCTCCTTCCTTCCCCCGCTTTTCTTCTCCTTCCTTCCCCCGCTTTTCTTCTCCTTCCTTCCCCCGCTTTTCTTCTCCTTCCTTCCCCCGCTTTTCTTCTCCTTCCTTCCCCCGCTTTTCTTCTCCTTCCTTCCCCCGCTTTTCTTCTCCTTCCTTCCCCCGCTTTTCTTCTCCTTCCTTCCCCCGCTTTTCTTCTCCTTCCTTCCCCCGCTTTTCTTCTCCTTCCTTCCCCCGCTTTTCTTCTCCTTCCTTCCCCCGCTTTTCTTCTCCTTCCTTCCCCCGCTTTTCTTCTCCTTCCTTCCCCCGCTTTTCTTCTCCTTCCTTCCCCCGCTTTTCTTCTCCTTCCTTCCCCCGCTTTTCTTCTCCTTCCTTCCCCCGCTTTTCTTCTCCTTCCTTCCCCCGCTTTTCTTCTCCTTCCTTCCCCCGCTTTTCTTCTCCTTCCTTCCCCCGCTTTTCTTCTCCTTCCTTCCCCCGCTTTTCTTCTCCTTCCTTCCCCCGCTTTTCTTCTCCTTCCTTCCCCCGCTTTTCTTCTCCTTCCTTCCCCCGCTTTTCTTCTCCTTCCTTCCCCCGCTTTTCTTCTCCTTCCTTCCCCCGCTTTTCTTCTCCTTCCTTCCCCCGCTTTTCTTCTCCTTCCTTCCCCCGCTTTTCTTCTCCTTCCTTCCCCCGCTTTTCTTCTCCTTCCTTCCCCCGCTTTTCTTCTCCTTCCTTCCCCCGCTTTTCTTCTCCTTCCTTCCCCCGCTTTTCTTCTCCTTCCTTCCCCCGCTTTTCTTCTCCTTCCTTCCCCCGCTTTTCTTCTCCTTCCTTCCCCCGCTTTTCTTCTCCTTCCTTCCCCCGCTTTTCTTCTCCTTCCTTCCCCCGCTTTTCTTCTCCTTCCTTCCCCCGCTTTTCTTCTCCTTCCTTCCCCCGCTTTTCTTCTCCTTCCTTCCCCCGCTTTTCTTCTCCTTCCTTCCCCCGCTTTTCTTCTCCTTCCTTCCCCCGCTTTTCTTCTCCTTCCTTCCCCCGCTTTTCTTCTCCTTCCTTCCCCCGCTTTTCTTCTCCTTCCTTCCCCCGCTTTTCTTCTCCTTCCTTCCCCCGCTTTTCTTCTCCTTCCTTCCCCCGCTTTTCTTCTCCTTCCTTCCCCCGCTTTTCTTCTCCTTCCTTCCCCCGCTTTTCTTCTCCTTCCTTCCCCCGCTTTTCTTCTCCTTCCTTCCCCCGCTTTTCTTCTCCTTCCTTCCCCCGCTTTTCTTCTCCTTCCTTCCCCCGCTTTTCTTCTCCTTCCTTCCCCCGCTTTTCTTCTCCTTCCTTCCCCCGCTTTTCTTCTCCTTCCTTCCCCCGCTTTTCTTCTCCTTCCTTCCCCCGCTTTTCTTCTCCTTCCTTCCCCCGCTTTTCTTCTCCTTCCTTCCCCCGCTTTTCTTCTCCTTCCTTCCCCCGCTTTTCTTCTCCTTCCTTCCCCCGCTTTTCTTCTCCTTCCTTCCCCCGCTTTTCTTCTTCCTTTCTACCCCTTTATTTTCTTCTTTCCTCTCCTACCCACCCCCCCGCCCCTTATTTTTTTCCTTTGCAAAGTGTACTCATTTGGGGAAGGGTTTAGTTTTTCTTTTGCTTTCAGTGGCATTGCAGGAATGCTGCAGGTAGCAGATTCCAGTTTGATCAGACAGATGTTAACTGGTCCCCCAGCTGCCTTCTGCTCCCTGAAGAAGCAAAGAAAAGAAAATGTTCAACCCTGGATCTGCTGCAGGGAGTCAGTCCCACGGTATCCCGGGATAGACCTCACCGGGCAGGACAAAGGCACCACAGCTCTTGCTGTGACATTTATCAGCATCGCTTGTGCAGAGCAGCCACTGGACACCATGCGTGGAAGTTGGTGAGAATCTGATAACATTCAGAGCCTTCGCACAGGTCTGATGACAGGACTGGCGTTGGAGCTGTATTCATTGGCAGGTTGAAGGTATGGCTTGTTAAGCGTCAAAGAGGCTTTACGTTGCTGCTGGAGGACATAAAGCCCGCAGGAGAGCAGCGGAGTTGCCTCTGCCCCTGTTCTGGCTGAGTTTGGTTGTAACTGCCTCAGCGTGAGCGACAGCTCCTGCTTCCACTTCCAGTAAGACTTCACTTAGCACTGATTTTGTACAAGTTCTTGAGATAGTGATAGGAGCCTTTCTCGGAGAACCAGAAATGAATTTCTACACTTGTCACTTGCCCCTTTCTTCCTTCAGGTGGCCGGCAATGGCAGTGTGGACGTCAATACTGGTAATTGCTTTCCCATTCCTGGAAGAGGAAAAGAATGGAGGAAAGGTTTTGCGTTGGAAGATGTGCGTGGTCTGGTGTGAGTGAGTTGTCTCAGCACCCTGAGGGGTCAGTGGCAGGAACTGACAAAACTCACGGAGCAGGGAAGTCTGGGGAAGCTGGCAGAGCCCAGCAAGCTGTTGGGATCCCCCTGCTCCTCCCCTGAAGCTCCTGAGAGCTTTGGTTATTAAGACCTATTTGCAGAAGAGCAAGTGAACTTGCAGTGGGGATGTGATGACATTTAAACATCATCTGTAGTTGTTATTGTATGTGGCTGAAGTCTACGAAAGCAACGTTAGCTCCCCGTTGTCACCACTTCAAGTACCAGCTTTCCCAGTGACTAGCTGAAATTTGGAACTGCAATTTTACTGGGTCTTATACTGTGAAATATTACAGGTTTTGCTGCCTTTACAATGTCATAGCAAATTAATTGCAGGCAAAGTGACAAAGTATATTTTGCCTGTGATCAGCCTTACTAATGTATTATTCAGCCACAATTATTTTTTATACTAAGAAGTGTAAAAACATCTCATTGTGGCTGGATGGGAGTTGTGGATATCACTAATTAAAACATCTTCATTATAAATATGGATGAAGTTGAGGGTTAAGAACAATGTGTCTTTTCTAGTGAACTAACTGGTTATATGAAGTGTAGTAAGAGATGTATATTAATGGTTTTATGTTTTTGGCATTTCTCTAAATGCTTACTGAAAAAGTTGGTAAATGGTACATCTCTTTAGTAAACTTGCTGTAAGTGTGACAGCTAAAGAATAGTTGTTTCACATCTTTCTCGCTCATTTCCCTTTTAATTTTGAGGAGCAGAGTCCTGACGCACATCCAGCACAGCCTGGCTTTCTGTAGACTTTGACCTTCTGATTGGATTCTCTGGTGTCTAGTAAGGGATAAACTTACGCTGCAGTCTGTCATACTGTGCAAGCACTTTATGCTCTTCTCTGCCTAGATGCTACGTTTCAGGATTCGGTAGTCAGCTAGTATCTGAGATCACTACTTATCAGTTAGATGTGATTGCAATTAATTTGACAATGCAAAATCTAAATAACTTGCAATGAGTTTCTTAGGGTAGGTGAGCTGGAAACCTGGAGGTTGACAGTTGATTTCTTAGGCTGAGCGTTTCATCTCAGCTTATCGAAATGAAGGTCTTTCAGGTAGACTGGTAGACTTAAATTGATGTATTCAAATGTGCATCAGTATTTAATTTTACTGTCCTTGAGGACAGGACACCAAAGGGTTGATTCCACTTCTGGAAGCACTGTGGCTTCCGTGTGGTGCATCAGTGACCTGCTGGACTTCACCTGGGCTCACTGCATCCTCCTGGATTTAAATTGCGTCTTGACTCTCCATCAGAAGCACTGTGCCTGCTCCGGTCCTGTTGTGGGGCAAGAAAAGGAGACCACCAGTGGCTTTTGGCTGCCGGTATCGGCCTGACCCATCGAGCTCCTGGGTGTGTTCGGGGTCCAGGGGGCTGCCCTGTTTTGTGCTCAGTCACATTCCCAGGAGCAAGATGGACAGTGGAGTACTCTGCCCTGGGCAGAGGTGATGTAAAGCACTTATACCTGCCTTCTGGTAGCTTTGCCTGGGCAAGGAATATTAAGACAACCATTTCCATCCATTTTTAAGATGCTTGAGTGCAGTAAAGGGCTCTTTGTATAACTGAAAATTGTGGTGTATTACACTGCTGAGCAGGCAAGTGAGTTGTGCTCCGGAGACATCTGCGTTTTATTGATAAAGATTGAAGTGTGAATGGTGCTTTGCTATCCCTCTTGCTTCAAGGCAGTATCATAAGTTATCTTAATATTGAAACATCTTGTTATTTTACTACTTTGAACTGAAGGGTGAGCACAAGACAAAAGGCTCAAAAGGGAAACTCAGACAGTAATGTGTTTACGTGAAAAGTGGGTTTTAAAGCTTTGAAAGGGTTGTAATGCTCTTCTACCTTGAGATGCTAATGCTGAAACTTGAAACATAGCGCAGTATCATTAGCAATTAAATGCGTCTGTGTACTCTTACATCTTGTAAGGCTCTTGCAAATCAAAAGGGAGATGTACACACATCTAATAAAATAATGATTTTGAAAGCAGAGTTCCAAAGCCCTGTTTGTGATTCACAGAGAGCATCTTCATGACTGGCATATTTGTATAAGATTTTAGAATAAATTTAATTGCCCCGGGCTTTGGACTTGTAAAGGATTGGCTTTTGTTCTTTACCTACATGTTGTTGGTACTTTGCCTTTTATGCTGCTACTCCAATGGCTTTTGTGCTGTAGCATTTAGAGACTTTTACTTAATGAATTTTATTTTCTATCTTTGAATTCCTTATACCATTCTTTCGGTAGGAAAAATTATGTGTAAATAGATAGATATATAGCTAACTTGTTGAAGAAGTTAATTATGTATTTGAGGTGGCATATACAAGTTCACATATGTAAATACTTATATTCTACAAAGAGAGGATTTTAGTAATAAAGTGGAAATACTTCCGAATCCTCTCTTTAGAAGCCAATAGCTGAGCAGAAGTGCAATGGAAATACATTTTTGATGAATTTGTGTATCTGAGTTACGAGTTTTAACATTTTTTACACCTGTTTTATGTTTATTTTGCTAAAACAAAATAGTGTGTGTGCATGTATATGTGCACATATGTATGTTTATTATGCACATGATGTATTCGTTACAGAAAATGTAATGTAAACACACAAAAGTTCACATTACTTTAAATACTGAGCTTAACTGTCAACCACAAAACATATTTGCTAACTCTTTCAACATGTGTAACATATACAATCCTAATTAGAAACAGTACAATAGCAGAGATGCCCATATGTTAGTGGTAATTATGTTGAAAGAGTTTGTCTTGTGGCTCAGAATTTAGTTGGGAAGATACAATGTGAACTGTCACATGTTAGGGGTTTGTAACATGCCTTTAAAACGTGTATACAATAATCTGCCATGCCCACATTGTGTTGGATTAATTAAAGATGAGGGGGGTTTAATGCATCGGCATTTGATAGGAGGAGGTAGTGTTTAATGTATATTCCAAACAAAGTTATTCAAGCGTTGTCTTGAAAAGGGCAAGTGTTGCATATTTGTGTATGCATTGGGCCTTTTATATGTGTTATCCTCAGAAAACCATGAGGAAACGTATGTAGGTATGTCATACTACAAGGCAGACGTGAGAAAATCCTACAGTCTGGCACTACAGACTGGCAAGCTACCGTCATTGTAGAGCATGAGCTATGGTGTGTATCCCTCTGGCACGTATATAAATGGATATTTCTGGAAAGCCTGATTTCCAACAGAATAATTAGAAATAGATTTATGAATAGGTCAGGGCTCTCCACGGAAAGAATGTTTAAAAATAATCAGTTATTTCTTTAGCACACTTGTGACCAGCTTGTGCTATACTTTGTAAGTTTAAATATGCTTGCAACAGAGTGTGAGTCTAGCAGAAAATGTGTATGTTTATTTTCCATTGTATATGGGGAAATAATAATAATAAGTATGAAGATAAAGGCAGTGGCTACAGCCGTAGATATTGTGGTTTTGTGATAAATACAACTAGGTTTACAATTTGTTCTACCTTGTATCTCAAAACATGTCCTGTGGTTTCCATATCCTTCAAATCAGTGTGAAACGGAAGCAAGTTGTGCTCTAAAATGAGACAAGTAATTTGTAACACTGAAGTGATGTTTTAGGTGAAGTAATGTAGAACATATTTGTATGCTATGAATAAACAGTCTTTTATTAATAGCACAAACAAATGTAGCACTCTAAGTATGGGATGTGTTGGTATTAATCTCAGTGTTCAGTTTGTAGGTTTAGCATCTTAAATAAGATGGTATAGTGTTTGACTGCTGGCAAACACGAAAATGTTGCTTCGTTTTCAATGTGTCAGTGTGGTAACGTGCGGAAAGATCTCCATGCTGCTTCGTTAGCGTTTGTTTCTGGGAAAATTTATATAGTGGCATTTCACCGCAGGCTACAGTGGATATATGAAGGATCAAGAAGAAAGTCTGTCTCGTTTTGTATTTCAGGAACCAACAATTTTGTGTGAATATACAGATCATGCTCAAAAGAAATGGATGTTGCGAATGTAGCTGCTGTCCCAGGCATTTTATTTACTAAAAGTTGTAACTACTCATTTTAATAATGGTCCAGTATTTCTATTCGCTGCAGAGATGGGAGTGTAAAGTTCAGAGAAAGTTTCTGTAGCGCTTGGTTATGGAACCCATTCCTCCTAGCCTGGACTTGTGCTCAAGGGCAATGCTATGAACATGGTGAATTTATAAAGTCACAATCTCAGCTGACCTTTGGTCTTGGCATCTTTATTTATTTTTTTCGGCTTTGGTCTCTGAAGGTTAGTCACTTGCTGTGATGTGAGAAGGAAGAGAATACAGGGATAAGAACAAGCGTTTTAATCCTTTCCAGGTGGTTGTGGGAGTGTCTTCTAACTTCATATCTGTTTCAGTTATTGACCCCATTTTGGGGAGAAATTGAATGTGTGCATTTTATTGATTGTGCAAATGCTCCTCCGCTTTGAGGAGAGCATCCCTGCAAAGTGGATCAGTCCTCAGTGAAGTAGAGAATTACTTGCTTTGAAATCAGTGGGATGAGGCCAGTTTGTACCCGACTGTTCTTCCAAACCAAGCGTATAAAAACATTTCTGATGATAAGTGGTGTGAGTTTGGGTTTTTTTGCATCAGCTGCATCCTTTATCAGTAACTGATACCTCATGTGGTATGAGTAAGGGTTTCCTTTGTGTATGGCAGTGCATTTAAACAGTTGTTTGCAATTTCATGTGGCAGAGATACATGTAGGAGAAAAAATCCCTGTTGAGTTAAAGAGCTGCCGTAATGTAGTTTAACTTTTTAAACTTACCATACTGGTGGTTCCATCATTTCATTTCTATAGCATGGCTCCGTGCATATATCTGCAGGGTAACTGCTGGCTGGCCTTGGTGCCCAGCGGCTCGGTTCAGTTTGCCGTGTTTCGCTATGAAGAGTTTGGCTGCTCCCCCCGTAGCAATAGGTGTGAGTCAGAGCCATGCTGCTGTGGTTTAGTATGAGACTCCTGCCACCTCCTGCTCTGGTGGAGTGTTTTTATGAGCAGAAAACTTTATTTTGAGGGCATGAAGTGTCTGAGAGCTTTTTTCATTCTACCAACTGTTTCATAGTTTGCAGAGGATATTTGCGCACTGTCCACTTCTTGTGGCAACAGATGCCAGGAAATGTTGGTCCATTTGGAGTACCGGGTTTTTTTCACCCCCCTCTTTCAAAGGAATACCCTATTTGTGGGTTTTGCTCTCCCTGCCACCCTGGCCGCTCTCCCAACAGGTGTCAGTGTAAGGCAGTGATGGTAAAACAGACTGTGAGACAACATGGCATGAAGGGAATTCTCAGCTCAGTCACCTGAACGTCTCTGAGACAGAAATTAGGAAACTCCAGGGGCTTTGTCCCTAGATAAAGATAATATTTTGCATGTACTTACTTCTATAAATCCCAGCATGCCTACTCCCCTCCTCCCGACTGTTCCCTGGAGCCGCTTGCAGAAGGATAACGCGTTGCTGCAGCGTATCAGTAGTGCTGCGGGAGGCTCGGAGTTTGGCACTGGGAGGTTCATTGTTCTGGGACAATGAGTGGGCACAGACATTGCGCTGGAGAAGCAGCAGAGAGCAAGGGCTGCCTCCTTCCTTGCAGCCCCCTCGGCTTTGTGAGCAATTAAAATCGTTAAAAATAGACAGCAGTGATTCCAGCCCTGCCCGTGGGGGGATGAAAGCATGCCTTGTTCGTGTGCCAGCCAGATGCTGGTGCAACGGATTGTATCTCTGCACAGATCCTTGTCCCTGTGTCAGTGTGAGTCCTAACAAGTGCCGTTTTGGATGTCTCAGCAACTCCCCGCAGCACCAATCTGTCACCTGCCGGGCCTTCTGCGGTGCTGCGCGGGGGGTTGTGCACTGGGGGTTGAGCTCTGGACACTTGGAGCGATGGAGGCCCCGCGATTCCCTGTTGCCCTTTGCTTTACATTCCTAACGTGTTGTGGTTATCCTTTTCTCTGTAATGCAGCTTTACTAAAGGCACCAGCAGCTGAAGTTTCTCTCTCATTAATATGTACTGTAAGAGTGATCTACTTCAGACGACGCAGTCATTTTTTGGGCTGGCGACGATTTCAAGCAAATACCATTTTCCTGTTCCTCTCATCATCTTTGCTTGTTTTCCCAGTACAGAATGTCCCTCTGTGAGCCTGGAAAAGAAGAAGAGATGTTTTTTTTCACCCGATGAAAGCTTTTTGTCCTAGAAATACCAGCTACCCAGGAACCACAAATCAGCGCTGTCTCTGCTGGGCTCTGGGTCCTTACGTTAATAGTGTGTCGGTCCCTTCCTTTCTCTCTCTTGCTTGAGCAGCATCAGATTCATGCTTATGCCACATACTCGTACAACCCTGGATCACTGGCTTGTGTAGCAACACCATTGCAGGCTTTGAGAGAGGATGGAGTGATGCCACGAGGCAAACAGCCCTCCGCTCCTCCTTCCTTCGCGTGAGAGAGGAGAAGCTCGTGCAGAAATTCTCGCCGGCACCGTGTGTGCGGTGTGTTTGCAGCCAAGTTTCTGTGGTGTTTCTTAGGGAGCTTTGCAGAGCGGAAGCAGCGCCTCATGTTTGTATGGGACACAGCTTGAAGGGGATCTAAACCAGAGTGAAATCTTGGTGGTGGAAATAGCCACAGGTCTTTTCGACAGGCTTCGGGTGCAAAACCCCAGTCCTGCCAAAGCAGGCGGGCATTCATTCCATCTCAGCTTCACAGGGCAAGAACTCCAGCAGGAATTTATTCAGGATGGTGTTTTCCCCTTAGTTACCCCAGCAATGCTGATGTTTGAACTACAGCCAGAAGCGTGACTGGCGTGGGGGCCTGGATGAAGTCAGGCAGCACCCAGAGCTGCTGAGGACAGCACATCTCTCGGAACACAAGCACAAATTAGTTCCTCTCACCTCTTGGGCCCTCTCACTTTTTCTTCCACTGTTTCTTTGTTAAGGCACGTCCCAGGAGCTGGGGTATTTTTGTATTTGTAGCCCCTTTCTCCAGTGTGGCTGCAGCAGCTTCTCCTGGCCGTGCTGTGCAGGTGCCTCTGCATGGTCGGAGGGTCACCAGGAACCCCGGACACCTCGCAGCCCTCCTCTCACTGCTGACAACGTGGCAAGTTGAAAGAGGGAACGGAGAAGATTTGTTTGGGAATTTGTTTTCTGCAAGTCACTTGTTTCCATTTACAAGCTCTACCAATATTTTAATTAGGGTAATTACCCTTGACCAGGTAAGTGTAATGGCCTGCTGCCTCTCTAATGGCTTTCCCTCTGTGATTTCCCTGCTTGGCTTTGGGATGGCACGGTGAGTGCCGGGAGAGGAACAGCAAAAGGTTGGAGCTGGGAGAAGAAACAGCTGCATTCAAAGCGTCAGGTCCACAGAGGTATTGTATCCTGCCCCAGACTGCCAGGGCTCTCAGGTCATTAAGGATGCTAATTTGCTGCCTTTCCCCCCTTCCCCATGTGGGTTTTTTTTGTTTGGTGTTTTTTGGGGCTTTTTATTTTGGGTTTTTTTGTGTTTTGTTTGTTGTTGTTGTGCTTTTTTTCTTTCATTACAGAAATGGTCTTTGTTCATCAGAGATGCTGTTTTCCATTTGGGAATATGCATGGAGTGCCTGGGCATGGTTGCCCAGTCGGGAAGTTTCCACTCACTTCAAAATAATAGGCAAAGTTTTGGTAAGGGACTGGTGGGACCTTGTGGTGAGACCCTTTGAAAGAGGCTCCAGGAGGAGCAGTTCTCTGTCTGGAAAAAGTTTCCAGTTTGGAATGGGGTGTGTGTGAAGTAGGGAGCCCAGAAAACAGAGACGGCAAAATCAATAGCCACGTTAGTAAAACATGAGCCAGTAACTTTGTGGTGAGGTCGTGTTCTGGGGGTTTTTAATTCAGATTTTCATAGTATTATTGAGGGATCAAATGGTTGAAATACAGAACGCACGTTTGCTTACAGAGTTTTTCCTGCAGGTATATTCTCATATTTTATTGGTGTGTGATCAAGACTTGCCTCCTCATTCAGCCAAGCAATAACCGAGCAGATCTCCTGGCTCGGAGAAGTCTGTCTTGCATGGGTGCTGATAAATAATCACAAATTTGAGGATTTGTTATGCTTTGTGTTGGAGGGACACTCAGCACAATGCTGTTCTGCTCAGTGCCGCTCCTCACTGCCACTGTAGCACAAGTGAAAGATTTCAGTAATTTGGCCCTCGGGTTATTACTTGTGGTGGGACGGCAGCATTTGGCTTTGCTCTGGAGGAAGCAGCATGTGTGAAGTGTGCAGGGCAGGGGCCTGGGCGATCTGGGGAAGCCACATTATCTGACAGCGCTGCCTTTTCCTCATCTGAAAGAAAAGCAAGATTGAGATTTCCTTGCCGTGGGAGGTGTCCTAGAATGCTCAGACGGGGCGGCAGGTGCAGGTACGCATAGTGCGTGCGGTAGCGTGGGCTGATGCTGGCCGAGCCCTGCGCTGCCCACAGAGCCTCCCTTCCGCCGTGGTGTGTGGGGATTTGTTTCCTCGCTGCGTTAAAGCAGTTAGTGGATACTGGGAATGTTGTGAGGTGTGTATCTATCCTGTGGAGGGAAGATCATGGAAGCATATTACCCTGCTTCAGTCCTGCCACCCCCCCTCAGAAGCCAGGTGCTGAGCGGTTTCCAGCTGTGTCCGTCGCTGCTGGGGCTCTGTGCTGCTGGAGGGGGATACCCCCAAACGGCCTGTTGGAAACCCAGGGTGGAGAAGTGCAGGCGACCAACTCTGTAACCACAGAGGGAACTGTGAGCGGCAGTGTTCATTTTATATTATTATCTTACACTTCCATTTGTAAACCCCATTAAAGCCCTAACAGCATTCCTGGAAACAGCCTTTATAAAGTTCTCACTTGATTATTTTTTACCTCCAAAGATGCTCTTTATCTGAAACATGTGGTGCTAGCCATGGTGAGAAATTTGGAACAGATGAAAGTATCTGTGTATTACTATTTTTTTACAGTAACCGTGTCTGTAATCTGTGCTATGGACATTTCCAGAAATTGTCTTGCTGCATTGCAGACTTTTAGAAAGCTCAGCTGAGATTAAATGTTTACAAAGAAGTACGTTTAATCTTTGGTGAAGGTGGTGGATTATTTTGGTTAGGTGGTAGTATTACTGGTGATGAATTAACAATATGGGGAGGACTTCAGAGTTGCATCTTCTGAACCTCAGATTTCAGAGATGGCAGTTCTGGTTTCTGCCTCATTCATGGATTTGGCAAATCAAATTTCTCTAAAGAGCATGAACTCTATTTTTGAAATTTTCCTGCACCGAATACCTTCAAAATAAAGAAAAATGCTCTTCATATACCTTCATTAACATGCAGTGTGCCATGACAGATTTATGAAAGACGTCTCACTGCTAGAGTACCCTGGTGCTTTATACCATTTGGTAAATAGCATGATGATGTGCTGGGCACTCAGGTTTCATTCTCTGTCCCATTCATCATCTTGCTATGTGACTCCAAACAGACTATTTCACTCCTTTGTCTCAGTTTACCTGTGTATAAAATGTTGGTACCATTTCCTGCCGCTATTGTGAAATGTAATTAAGTTAATGCTTGAAAATACTGTTTTAAGTACAAGCTACAGCTGTTATTTGCTGAAGTTTTAAAGTGTGTGAGATAAAAAATGCTTCTTGATCTGCTTCTGTTTGGGGTTTATTTTTGGTTTCTGCCTTTTTTTCCATTCTTTTTTTGTCTCTCTAGCTGTTGCAAGAAAGTCGGGAGAATGTGACATTCAGTGAGTGACACCAGAGCCGGTGGAGGCAGGGAGGGGCTGAAGCTTTCAAGTGTAACCAGTGATGCTGGAGATCATTAACACTGCTATTTATAACTGTAAAAACTAGGTTTCAAGGGGAAACATCTAGGCTTAGCGTGGCTAATTATACAGCTGTTAACTAATCTAACAGTGATCCTAATTCCACCAAACCTTTGCATTGACATTTTATGGCATTGTGTGAAGCAAGCTAATATAGCACAGAGCCTGTCAGGTGGAGACGGGCTCAGCTCCCCAGCTCTGCTCTTCCTCTGCAAATGCGGGATGAGTGGCGAGGGACAGCTAACACCTTCCGCTGCAAACGGCGTCCGTCTTAAATACAGCCTCTTCAAAAGGGATAAGGGCACCTGGATGGGAGGTTTTAAGAAAATCTCCAATTACTACTAAAGTCAAAATGACAGAGCAGGGGTTACTGGAGGATTTGACAGCTGCTGAATCCTTCAGAATGACTCTAGATACACATACAATGTTTGCATTATTAATTTAATGTCTTTGCACTTCGGTGGCGTTTTCTATGGAAGTATTGCCTCAAGGATCTATCTGCATAAATTTAATGGTAAAATCAAGGTCTTTTTTTTCCTTCCATTTAAAGGTGTAAAATAGAAAACAATCTCGCTGAAAAAGCCTGATCAGTAACAGGATCAAATGGATTCATCAGAAGCATATGATGCACTTTCCTGTCATCTCCTCTGCTCCTTTGTTGAGTCCCTTCTGTATTTTTGAAGTTTGAAATCACTGAAGTGTGACCTATTTTGCTGTTTATGTTGTCTGTTTGCATTTCCCACTGTTTGCAGGTAGGAGATGCTTGGAGGGAAGACCAAGGGTTGTTGTCCCTCAGGCACCACTGCCTTCTTGCTCCACTGAGAGGCTCATGAGTAGGCAAACGGGGGCTTAAAGGCACCGAGTGCATTGAATTATTGTCAGAGAGCTGGTCGTGTACACGTTGACCTTATTATAACATTTATAGCTTCAAGGCAAATGCAAAGCAGCAAAGCCTCCAGCAGTCGGGTTTCCATTCGGGACCAGGAACAGGGGAGTTTGCTTTCTGCACTTTCTGGTTTTACTGTTGTTAGTTTTCATGTGTTAGTGATTACCTTTTAGAGTCTGTTTTCTCCAGTATTATTTGATCCTCACTGAGGACAAGAGGAGGCTGCCCAATAAGAGGAAAAAATTGTTTGGGCCAGGGCACGGCACATGTATGAAAAGCTTTTCATGTTTGCTTGCTCGAATGCATGAGTCTGGAGCAAATTGCCTTGCTGAGTGCCTTCTGAAAATGTCTTGTATTTTGGATGTACAGATTTTTTTTTTATTACTAGTTTTTACTTTTTTAAAAGAAAATGATTTACGTGCAGCACTTGTCATCTCCCCATCTTTGATGGTTTTGCTGTTTTGTTACATTGGTTTCCATTCATTCTGCAGGGATTCATTGTCTTCAGTCCATCTGCCAACTGCTCTGCAATCACTGCCCAACAAAAGTGCTCATTTTTCTCCCTTCTTTCCCCCCGCCCTCCATCTCAGCCTCCAGAGCTTCCACAAATCAAAGAAAATCTATAGTTTATTTTTAAATTTGATGCTTATTAAGTAAAAGGCGTAGTGTAATGTCATTATGGATGGCATCCTTTAATACGGCAAAGCACCAGCTGTTGTTAACCTTCTTTGTTTGCAGAGCCCCGGCTGCTCGCAGGCTGCTGGGCAAACAGAATAGCCGTTAGCTGCGTCCTGACTTTCTCACTTGAAGAAAGCACGAGCTGTCTTTAAGAAGCACAAAGGGTTTAAGTCTCCCATGCAGGTTAGCCTGTGTTTTGGGGATAAGTACAGACCGTCCTGCTAGACGTGCGGAACATTGATTTGAATTTGGGTCTGCTCGTTATATTATGGAATGGAGCTATCACTCAACACCACTGTGTTTGTCTGCAGTGTATCTGCAGATGAGAGGAGTAACAGTCTGCCCATGACAAAATGGTGAACCCAGCCTCTCATTTCCTTCATTCCTGGTGTGTGCAGTTAGAGGAGAAGACCAGAGGATGTGCAAGGAAGAAGAGAAAGTGTCTCACACTCGTATTCTGTCAGATCACACAGGGAAAAGAGATGGTGTGTGCTTTGATTTTCTTTTCCTACTATTACCAAAATGCATGTGATACCTCTTTGCTAGAGTAGGCTTTTTGCAAGCCATTACACACGGGTGTGCAACTGCTTGGGTTTTTAGGTACCTTGCTTTGCTCCCTGGTGTATACATTCATAGGAGCTAGAAACAATGTATTTGACTAGTTGCTAGTTTGCTTTGTGGTTTTTTTTGGTTTTGTTTTGTTGGTTCTGGGTTTTTTTTTCCCCCACCCTGCAATGTTTCCTTCCTTCCTTTATGTGCTTCTCCATCTATAGTCTTGTGTTTCCAGATGTACACAGTGAGACATAACTCTGCTTTGTGAACTCTGGGTCTTGACTGTGTTCACGTGTTCCCTACTGCAGCCTTCCCCATCAGCAGGTGTCATTGCAACCTCGTGACTGTGCTTCTGTTCCCTGAATGTTCGAGCCCATATCCACAGTCATTTTGAGGCAGCCATCCAAATCTTCTAGGGAATATGTTACACTTTTCCCAGAGGAAGAGTACTCACAGGAAAATCCGAATGGCACAGATATTGCACAATGCAGAGCTGCAATAGGTAAATCCCCATGCCCTGCTCTGGTCCGTTGGGAGCCACGGCTCAAGCTGCTGGAGGGGAGTGTATGTTAACTTACTTTCCTAATGCAAACAGGAGTCTGAGACATCGGATTCTTCCTGTAGGGCATAAAGAGCTAATGAAAGTGACACATCTGGCCTCCGCCTGCTTTGCCGGGCTGTGTGTCTTCTGCAGGAGATCCAGCTGCTTATACTGGCAACAGCAACTGTGTGCCTTCGTCGTGTGACCGTGGGGAGTGCGAGGAGCAGAAATCAGGCTCTGAGCAACACCGAGTCCTGAAGGTGCTTATTCCTTTTTCCCTGTAAATGGAAACCAAAATCCTGATTCACCAACTATTTGTAGAGACTGTTAGGACAATGTGAAAACTGTGATTGAAGATCCATTAATTTTAAAGCCTGTACGTATATTCTGGTTTTTCGTTCTACAGCTGTGCCCTGGGATGTTATGGGGAAGTAACCTGGTCACCTGTGACAGGTCAATGGGAATCTCCCACTGCCTGAAATAATGCTTTGCTTTGCCATGGAGTTGCTATCTGAGCATTTCAAAGCACAGTGCAAACACTAATGGTCAAAGCAGCCAGACAACTGAATAAAATTAAATGAAAGTGCAGTCTTAAAGCTGTGGAAACTTACTTAAAGCTGTTGAAACTCAGGCTTGACCATGACAGATAGGTTTCTTGAATCCTGGTGTCTCCTACTAGAGTAACTTTGCTCAAGCTAAGGCCTGTAAGACGATAAAGGGGCTCCACAAAACAAGGGGTTAAAAAAAAAAAAAAAAAAAACATCTTCTTCGCTGTGAACCTGGACACATTCCTGAAGATGTGTAGCTATGTACCTTTGCTTGCTGCTGGTACCTGATTAAAATCTGCCAAATTATAACACTAAGGTTGCTGTTTTGTAAAACAGTGTGGTTCTGTTCAAAGAAACGATAGGTGCTCCAGTAGCAGGCTTTTATTCCCAGCTGGGAGTGAAAAGCGGAATTTAATGTGGATTAGGATTTGATTTTATTTCTGCCTCTCCAAAACAGCTCGGTCCTTCAGTGGAAAAAAGGTGGGGAAGCATTGACCTAGATCATCTTTCCTATCTGGGTAAAACCCAGCAGGGCTTGATTGTATAAAAATGAGAGATAAAAGGAGGAAATTATATTGGAAAAGGGTTTTGTTTAATTTAGCTTTAAAGTTAATGTCCAGTAATTCACTTCGCTTCTTTTTTTTTCATTCAACTGTAGCACTACAATCCTGCTAGATAATGTGTAAGAGAGCTTGTTGCTTCTTTCTTACTTTAAAGGGAGCTATAATTTGGTAATTTTCATACTGGACATTGCCACAGATAAATGGCAGAATTCATTTAATTCTTGCCTGGTTTAATGCAATATGTGCTGTGGATCAAGTATGTAGATGTGCCCAAAATATGTTGCCCTTATCAAAGAGCCTGATTATCAAACCCCAATTACTTGATGAATTTGTACGACGTTGCGTGTCATGCAGCCCGAGCTTTCACATACTGCAGTTTCTCTTTCTTGTCTTTTTCCTTGGAAAATGTGACTGGCAAGTGGTAATACTGTTGAATGCTGCTTTCATTAGCAGCAGCTTATGCGGGGATGTTACCCCATCCCTTTGGGTCATCTCTCCCATGTGCTTTGCAACAGTGTTGAAACCAATGAATAAAAACATTCAGGGGGGAAAACAAGAATCATTTGTAAGGAGTTATTAGCCTGCCTGCTTTTCAAGGCTGGGTGGCTGAAGAAGACTCTAATGTCAGTAGCGATGTCGAAACACATCAGTCCTTTTTCTGAAGTCCTTTTTTCTAGATCTAAATGTGTTTTGTTATGGATACAGAATAGACAGCAGAGCTTGCCGCTGCATTGACTGTCCTGGGTGGGAGCTAGGGACTACTAAGAGTTTTGTTTGTTTTGTTTTGTTTTGTTTTTAATATCCATCAGAAGATAGTGCACAAGAATAAAACCTACAGCTGAAGGTTGGTATTTGCTTTGCTACAATAAAGAGGTCGTTTAATTTCTAGGCATGGAGTTTGTGAGGGTGTGGAGGAATACAGTTTGAAGGTCTGCAGCTTTGGAGGCTTCTACACTTGCAGCTCAACAGATATCTTAGAAGTTGTAATTATTGTAGGGTCTAGCTTATCCAAAAATCTTGATTATGATATCCTTCAAAGCCATTCATAAATCAAGTTTGATGTTGAATTTCAGCAATGGGGAGAATGTAAGAAATTTGGAAATCCTGGGGATCAGTAGCAAATCCAGCAGTTGGCTTACTGAGGATGGGGAAAAGCATGTTTTCTATTTCTTACATTCACTGAGAGATACCCAAGCCCTAGCACTGAGCATTTTGGGGTCATGCCCTCGGTGGTGGTGGAGCACTTTGCTTAGGACCTTATTATTTGTGTATGGTACAGTGTGGAGGAGGTCACATGAAGCATGGTGCTCTCTGGGAGACCAGAACCAGGAGAGAGGATGCTGCCTGTCCTCTGCTGCTGCAAGGATGTGTTGGCAGGGGGGGATGGCCTGTGTGTCAAAGACCCAAGTAAATTAATTTTTCTCTGCAGGGGCTTGCAAACCAGTTTTTCTAAGAAATGTGGCCTAGATATCCCCCTAGGAGTGATCTCAGTCTTCTCTGTCGATGGTGTTTAAATTTCAATGAATAGTTAAACATGAACTGGAGCATGGGGGTAGGTGTGGGGTCTGCCCGGCCATGGCACAGCGGGTTGTGCAGCAGCAGGGGGGAGAAGTCCTGCCTGCAGCCCCTCTTACCATGGAGTCGGATATTGGGATCAATAGAAAATTGCTTGAACCTACAAACACTGGGTCGTCCTCAGCATAACTCAGACTTCTAATACAGAGCTCAATTGCACAGCAACAGCTGCCAGGGACAAAATGCTCTAACCCTCTGCGGGGTGCTGCGGGCATCCCTGGCTGCCAGCTGTGTGTGCAGCCGTGTCCCTGTGGGGCCCCACACCACCGGTGGCATCTGGAGGGGGACCCGTGGGGTGAAATGGGGCCTTGTGAGCTACAGCTGGGAGCCAGAACAGCATTTCAGAGCGGTGCGGGGGGGCAGGCAGCGGCTTGCTGACCACAGTCCAAACAGCTGAGTTTGCACCGGGCTGTACTTACCCTCTTGAATCGGCAGCAAATGGCACAAAGTCCCTTTTGACCTGTGTCGGTGATGTTCGGCATTGGCTTTCTCAAATGTGTGTCTCTGGAGTCATCGTTTAATTCTCTTTCTGTTCTACAACAGGGACCTCCTGGCAGTTTGCTGTTGGGCTGTGCCCTGTACCTCAGCAGCGTATTCTGCATTGGCATAGAGACAGATCCTAATCTATTGATTCATATATTATTCAGT
The DNA here is from genome assembly GCF_963210335.1 of Falco punctatus. NCBI lineage: Eukaryota > Metazoa > Chordata > Aves > Falconiformes > Falconidae > Falco > Falco punctatus. Next base: position 102,638,036 of record NC_137580.1, on the reverse strand, counting down.
TTCCTCAGGTTCAGGATTAGCCAGGTTATGCAAAAAAAAATAATATTTTTTTTTTCTTCCCCACTGATTCATTTGCGTATTAACTTTTTTGTGCATTACCGGTTTGGTTCTGGTGAACTTCATCCTGTTGCTAGGAGGGATAAGCCATGAGACACTGAAGAATTATTCAAAATGCCTGCAGACGCAGGAAGTTAATACTGCTCTGGTTTGTATTTGGACAGCTGTCACGTAATTTAAAAAGACTAGGCACTCTGGAAACTCTAGAAGCTTTTCCTTCAAGAAAACTCAGGGTGAGTTTTTTTTAAGCTATATTTTAAAGCCTGAATGGTACCTCTGGTTTCAAATGGCAAAATCCTTCATCACAATGTGGAGCTCCTGTGGGACTTGTACCTGGAAGGGTGCTTTTAGCAGATCTTCCCCTGGAATAGAAATCCATTGGAGAAACTGCATTATCTTACAAATAAGTGGGAATAGGAGTAATTGAGTCAGTGTGGTGAGGAAATGGGTTTCCTTTCCAGGCAAACTGGGACTTTATCTAGAAGCTTTCTTCTGTCTTCTTCAATTAATATGAAGAGACTTCACTGCTTATAAGCATTGATTGCTTTTGGTGCACAGCAAATTTTGCCTTTAAAGGGATTCTTTTAGTCAGCTGTCACCTAATTCCTTTATATCATGTTTATGTAAGAAGGATGTGCTATTTTTAGAAACTTAATGTAGATATCAGTATGCTGGGATAAGAGATTGTACTTGAAGAGAAGGATACACCAGCAAATTTACTTCACAGCATAAATGGGGTGTTTGCGTATGATATGTCCTGAGAATACCATGAGCAAAAGCACTACCCTTGGCAGGGCAGAGGATTTGTCCACCCAGTGCCTCTCTGCCCCTCCAGCCCCTTTAAACATATGTTTTTGCAAATACACAGCTGTTGGCATCACACAGAAATTGCAAAAATTACAGGAGTCCCTCTGTTTCTGGGAGGTTTGGGCGCTTTTTTTGCATTTTTCTTTTTTTTTTTTAATAAAAATAATGAAATCTTAACAATTTTTGGTTCTTTTTGTTCATGGGTTTTGAACTTTAACTATGCTTTCAAACTGTTTTTTAAACTTCTCTGCTGGGAGAGCTGAAACATGCTTTCCGTTGTTGAAGTGAGAACAAGCATTCTTGTATGCTTGCTGACTCTAGGAGTCCTTGAAGAAAAACACTAAATATTTTCAGGAATTACCATCTTGGGAACAGTCTGCTTACATAGTGTTCATGCGTGAGCTACTTACTGTAGAGATACAGCACTTTATTGTCCATGCATGTGCTGCAGTATACCATCTTAGATGTGTCATCTTCCTCATTTGGTAGTATATCTCTAAAACATATTATTATAGAGAAGGCAGTATAGGACATCACAGGTAGTATGTACATAATGTGTCTGGTCTGTGAACAAATATCTTCCAAATGCACTTGCACGTGTGTGTTTGTAAGAACAAAGAGGCTCAGAAAATGTGTTTCATGATTTGGTATATCCCATTCTTTCCCTCCTCCCTCCCCTGCAGTTGTATAAGTACTTTTGATGGCAGCTGCTGGATTAGACCCAGAAGCTTAAAAGATTAAAGAAACCACTAAGAGCAGCTAGGAGGAAGTGAAGGATCCGTTTGTCTGAAGGTTTGTGTTTTCATACTGGTGGTTGAGAAGAAAATTGCAAACAGGCTGTGCCCTGCAGCAGAGGACTCGCAGCCATCTGGGCGTTGCAGAGGTAGGGCACCCAGTCCAGCCACGCTCGCCGGGACCTGCGGGTGCAGGAGCAAAAGCTCAGCCTGTGCCTTGGGACTCACCACATCACGTCCAGGATGCTGCGGGGTGACAGTGTTGGTCCCCATGCCCTTCTCTCCTCGCTGCCGTAGCACACAAGCTCATTTAGTGCTCTGCAGTGTAGATGTGGAAAGCCTTGGCTCTCCGTAGGTTCTTATGGAGCGAGATAAAACTCTGAAATTGAAACACAGTGAGTGGCTCAGTGAGCCACAGATTTTGCATTTTCACCCTGAAGTAAACTGTGCTGCCTGCTGCTGCTTACACTGTCTGTTAAGCTCTAAGTTCTAAGGAACATTATTTTTAATGAATGTGTTTCATGGCCAGCTGGTTCCAGTCGATGGCAGGTAGAGCTGAGCAGGACACAGCACTTTTCCCTGAAGTCTGATTCTTTGCTCTTATTTCCCTTTTTCCCCCATCCACCCTCCTTAGCCCCAAACCTAAGAGCAGCTGTTTCAAGGAGTGATTTATTTATTATTTTTTTCAAACATGGTCTTTTGCTGTGTAAAACATCTGCTGCTTTCTGGCTGATCCCTAAACGTTACTGATGGTGTGTATAATCAAACCGGGGGCCTTGAAGAACGTGAGCCAGTCTTGCTTTTTGTCATTCTAAACAAGCAGGTCTGTGCTGAAAAAAGTATCTGGTGTGGATGCAAAACAAGACCCCGGACACCCAAACTACGTTGCTAGGGTAGAAAGAGTGCTGCTGAGCACGTTAGGATTATTAACATTAATCTAATCTTTCCGTTTGTCAAACAGATTTTTGAGTACATGGAGACAGCTTACCCAGTTCTTAAGACAGTGCTCCCAGATCAGCTTGTAGTTTGTTCTGTAATACTATGTGGATTTGCTGGGATTTTCAAGTAAATACATTATGTATATGGCTTACAGATTGCTTAGGCTGTCTGCATCAATAATTAAAATGAGGGAGGGGACTATTCTGCAGAGTTTCCCTTTCTTTTCTTCATCCTTTTTACATGCCTATTTTTATCTTCCTTCTCTTAGGATCAGGAAGATAAATCTGTAGCAAGGGGGAGAGTGTGTCAGATACAGAGCCGAGTGTTTTTCCAGCAGAGATGGGAGCTTGTGGCACATCACTGCAGTGCCAGCTCTCAGCATCAGCCTGACCTTTGCCATTCTCTTTGCAAACACTTTGATTCAGACTTGTCAAGAGCTGCCAACCCGTTCTCTTCGCTGGTAAAACAAGCACACCTTTTCTGCTGAGACAGGACAAAAAGTAGTGCTTTTGAGTCTGGCGGCAAACGTAATGCTGTGCTGTTTAGTTGCCTGAAGTAGAGGGAACAGGTTTGGTTTGATTTGATGTTGCTGTGGTGAGCATAACATTGCCTAGGTTGGATGGGGCAAGCTCTTGGGCTTTGTTGTTGTGGGTTCTTTAATGGTACTTTGTTAGATCAAGAGCTTTGATACAAGTTAATTCTTAAATTTCAAGTATATCACAAGAATAACTAATTTCTGTTTTATATCTCCATCCGCACCTGTCTTGGAAAGGTAAATGGTGTAATGGAGGTGACATTTCAAAATACACGCTGCCACTGGGATGCAGGCAGACTCTTTTAGTGCAATTTTCTGATGTTTTTCGTGTCCTGGCTGTTGTTGAATTGAAGTGGGAAGTTACGCCCAGTTCATGATAAGATTGTCTCTTTTCTGTCTTGGAAATCTCTGTGCATCCAGTCGCTCCTTGAAGTTCAACATGATAGCCAGCCCTTGCTGGACATGACACAACGTGTCATAGTCACAGGCAGCTTCTGTGGTGAGCACGACATACAGCAGGACTGTACAGAGCCCAAGACTGAATGCTGTGCATTCAAGCGCTTTAAGCTGGGAGCGTGGCAGTCCAATCACTGGCATCGCTGCCGAAGAACTAGCAGAGTTACTTGCCTGTGTTTACTTCCCAGCTTGGTTTAAACTTTACAGCACGTCCAAAGAAACAGAGAAACTGCCAAGGAGGTGCTGATGTGATGAAATGGCTGGATGTCCTTGCTCAGCTTAGCCCATGTACACATCAGGCCGGGCTTTGGGCTGAGCTGCTTTCCCAGCCCGTGTGTGCAGTGCACTGTACGGTGCTCGCTGTTTGCCCTGTGTTGGGACTGCTGAGCCGTTCACTGTGGACGTTTCCATACCGTAGCTGGGAGCGTGAGCATGTGAGCAGCTTCAAATGCACACACAGTGTGCTGATACAGGTAAGAAAGGCAAGTTCCAATTTTGTCACTAGAGATAAAAAAATCACACCGTATGCTGGGCTTAATGTAAAGGCGATTTGGTATTGTATACACCGATACCTGGTACCTGCCATATGTTGGGAACCTGTGTGGAAGGTGTTACAGAGGTAGGTAGAGCAAACTAAAACTTGTCCAACATTGTTATTTTTTTTCCACATCTGGCTGAATAACAAGGATGCAGCATGTTCAGTGTCAAGCCTGTGTAATCTTCGACCACTTTTTGAGATGGCTCATTAGGATGGTTTCTTGGCTGGAAACTTTGGAGTTGGCCTGAGATCACCAAGTCATGAGGTGAAAGAGCCATTAAATAATAACTATCTTATCTCGTCCCTGGCCTGGACCACACTCTGCACAGTAGCCTGGAGAGGAGCTGCTGGCACACGGCGTTGCCGGCTGCAGTCAGTGTGGTGCACGGTGCGTAGTCTCAGGTACTGTTGTGCTACACTGTCTGTACCACTCTATTTCCAGTTTCAGTTTACTTGTTTTAAGGCTCTTTATTATGTACTCTGCCTGGGAAAGTTTAGTTGTGATTGTGAAATTGCCTGTGGAGATGTGACGCCATCAACAGCTTCATTTGTCTGTGTTCCAGGCTATAGGAGCCAAGTACCCATGTTGGCATTGCTCTGGCTGCGTGGCAAAGGGGCAGTTTTGTGCATTCCTGATGTGTGATGACAGCAGCTCTGTGGAAATCCCCAGTGGTCTAAGAAAAGTTTAAGCCTCGATTAACTTCTCCAAATATAACTGAGCTTACGGCAGACACTAAAAGCAAGCCAGTAACCGGTATACACTAACGAAAGTGCTTATTTGCAAAAATTTTACAGTCTGAGTATAAGAAACACCATGAGTTCTGGTACTACAGCTCCTCAATGCACAAAGCTGAAAATTTGAGAAGGTCTTAGGCAGGCATTCATAAGCATTGAGAAAGCACGATGCCTTATTTGCTACTTTAAACTCACTAAGATCCAGAGTAATTTTAGTAACAGTACAGTTACTCTGGTTAGAGTAAGTGCTGTGTTGCTCTCAGTGTTCAGTGCCTAGCATTGTGCAGTCCTGCTCACGGAAGAAAAACTCCAGGTGCTGATGTAATACAGATGTTAATGAGAATTTACAGGACTTGGACTGAGCCTGGAATTTAGCTGAAGGGACTGAAACAGAGCATTAATCAAATGCCGCAATTACTGAGCTGCACTTTCTGCATTAAAATGATGTAGGAGATGCATTACACCCCTAACATCTCAGTATAAAGTAAGCCCTGCTGTGAGACCGTGGTAACAGTAGTCCTTAGACTTTACCTTTGGCTGTCTGAGTCAGGGAAAGGGTTATGCAGATGCAAGTCTGCTCTCAGGAAGAGGATTCAGGGAAAGAAAAAAAGAGGAGAGGGGGAAAAGCTGGCTCTTCTTAATAAACTAGTGTAATTACAGGTCTGTTTAAGTGGAGGCATATGATACGTATGTTTGTGACAATTTTCCAGAGGGATGGTTCGGCTAGTGCTGAATAACCAGGCTCATTTTCCCATAATGCAAATGTTATTCACAAACTATTACCATAATTGATGCACCGAGCCACTGTAGAGTAAATAATGTGTTGTGTGTGGGAAGCAAACTAGAAGTCAATGAATATTAAATAACACAATCTCATTTTTAAAGGGAAACTTCAGAAGAATTAGAATTACTTTAAAAATCAAATGGCAACGCAAGTTCGAATTGACTGGTGGTTTTTTAGTTATGTATACGTGCACATGCATAAACACACGCACGCTTGTGGGCTGTGGTCTCCAGTCTGGTCTGTTGGGGCGTTTTTTTTCTGCTTGGTGAGTACAAAGCATCCTGCTCAGAGCAGCGTGGTGTAGGGGGACCTTCGGGTAGCACCCAGTGTCCTGGGAGCTGCCCAGAAAAGTGGGTTAGGAACACCGTAGACCTCCTGGCAGTCAGAGAACTCAGGACCTTTCAGGGTGTTTTCTGTTGGGGGAAGGGGAGCTGGGACTGGTAACCCCACGTTTGGGGAGGTCTTGGCTCTGCCTTCCTGCGCTGCGGTACTCGTTCTATGTGACGCACGGAGAATTTTCCATCATGCAAAACCCACCTGAGGGATGGCGTTAGGTTTGAGGTGGTTCTGCTCGCGATGCCAGTGTGGGTGAGCTGCCTGGGGGCTGCTGTGGCTGAGCTCCCTGACCTGCCGGTGTGCGGTGTTGCTGGCCACAGCCACACGGACCTCACGGCTAAGGGGGGACGGGGCTTTGCAGTTACTCCTTCCTTAGTCCTTGATCGCTGTCCCTGTACATAGCCTTGTGCCTGGCTAAGTGTTAAGTAGGTTACAGCACTTACTGCTGAGGTGTGAATTACCCCGTACCCATCGCTGAACGCAGGAGCTGTTGGCGCTGCAGGCTTATCTATGCTGGTATGGATTTTTAGAGTAAAGCGTTTTTCTGCGCAGGACTTGATTTAACTGTGGGCATTAATACCCTGCCATTTAAACCCTTTTTATGTTCAAAGGGAACTTGTGTTAGTGCTTAAATGCATATGTGTATGTTGCACATAAAGGTTGTATTTTTTTCAGGCATTGCTTTACTTTTTTTCCCCTGTGGTTATATTGCTCCCTCATTCCTCTTCCATGTATAATTGAGGGAGATATATACAGACAGGTCTATAATGTATTGCAAAGGTGTATTCCACTAGGATGAAGTGGTGGAGTGTCACAGAAATCACTGCTTTCTGCATTTGAGAATTGTGTCATTTCAAAGACTTTTGAGTACTGGTGCGTTCTCAGAAGCGAACTTTTCTCCAGGTAATAAAACCCTTGCCAACTGCTGCTGTAGCTTTAGAAACTGGAAAGCCAGGGAACAAAACGGAGAAGCATTGTGTTAGGATTACAAAAGCATCATTTGATCTTTTAATATCATAAGCTATTTTGTCCAGATGGCAATTATTGTTTGGTTTTGGTGTGTTGGTTCTTTTTTTTAATTACAGATTATAGCACTGCACCTTCTTTCTCACATTTTAAAAAGACATTTTAAGGAACCTTTGCCCCCCTTTGCTTGGCACAGTTACATATATATCATATAACGTCAGTAGCTTTCGTTATTGTAACCTGATATAACTCAAAGTGGCAGAAGTAACATATTGTGAGCCATCGTGCGCCTAGCTCTCGTGCGCCAGGCTTATGGGCTGTCCTTCTTCTGTCTCAGTCTGTCTCTTGCAGATTGTAAACTACTAGCAAATGTCTGTTTCTTGTCCTCTGTGGACTGTATTGAGGTGTCTTTGAATCTTTCAGGCTTCTGTGGTTGTGCCTCCTGGCCATGATTTCACCTAGAAAGCTGAGCGCATGCCCAAGCTGGGCTATCACTCACTGTAACTCGTCACAAATCGGCACTTGGCTGGGGGAGATACAGTTCTTCAAACTGCTTTTCTCAGGTTAATCTGTGCTCTTTTCTCTTTGAATCAGGTAGCCTGACTTCTTAGGTTTTATCCTGGTCCCAGGGAAAAACAGGTCCCTCGGGTCTTACAGCAGACAGCAGAAATGCTACTTGCATCTCTCAGTCGTTGCAAAAAAAACTGTCCATGAAGCACAGCTCTGCCTGCAGGGCCATTGGGCTGGCATTGGTCTCCTGGACCACTTCGTCCTACATCTTGTCTGCCTGAAATGTGCCGGTCCTGGGAACTCGGATACAGCAGACAGCGGATGCAGCTCATTCTTGCCTGCTCTAAGTGGATATTAATGCATAAGAGCTCTCGGATAGTGCCAGCCCACATTGGGTTCAAACCAGTGACCTAGAGAGTTTCTTTTTAAAACGTGCACAGAAGTACGAATTGACAGCAGCATGTTTATGATGAGATTTTTCGGCAGCACTCAAGATGAAAGAGCAGATGGTGTTGATGGGAGAGCAGGGTTATGAGGTACAAGATGGGATTGTTATCATGTTAATAACAAGACAGCAAATCCCACAGTGCTTTTTATTAGCCTGAAAGATGATAGTTCCCTGTTGGGCTTCATGTGAATCAGAAATGTCCAGTAACGGGGGCCTCACGAGGCTGCGGATGTCTTGTTAGCTCATCGTGTTGGCTCTGACGTAGCCATTGATTTCTTTGGGTTTGGTCATTCTGACCCTTTTCCTCACTGCCCGTGCCCTGGGAAGCCTTCTAGGGGCTAAAGGAGTTTGAAGACAGAGCTGGTGTAATTCTGGGTTACTTCTAAAACAGAAACGCTCCTACAGAATATGGGCAATTTGAAGTGAGTCTGGTATTTGCTGCTTTAAAGCTTGGGAAGTGCCGGGTATGTTGGAAGGCAGGCAGATGGAGCTTCAGCACTTGCACTTCATTTAAACTAATCCATATTACTCTGCAGTTCTCTGAACTTGGGGGAAAAAGCTTTCTCTTTTAGTCGGCTTGCAGATCCCACAGGCTTTGCTCTCGGCTTCAGATAATCTTCCAAGGATCACTGCTTTGGCTGGTATATTAGGAGCCATTCTTAACTGTGAAACACATTTCAAAATCCATTTTATTTATACTTATTCCAAATCGCTTATTTTTGCCACAGGCTAATTATAAAAATTGCTGTAAATGTTTTCTGGAGATGGGACCTTCCTATTTATCTAAACTGGGTGCTTGTTGTTTATGTCCTATTTTCTTGAACATCCCCACACTTCACTCTGCTGGTTGGGAAGTGTGAAAGCTATTATGGTAATAGGGAGTGAGATGATTTTCTGCTCTCATAGTGCCAAGGAGATAGGAACGGATGTAATTCATCTTGGATGTAGTCCCTGCTGCAAATACATCATCTTGCTTTAGCCTCCCTGCACACATAGATATACACGCGGAGGTTCGTTTCGCTTGGCATAAGCGTCAGTGCTCTTCAACTTACTCCAGAATCGGCGTCGCTTGCCTCCGCCGTGAGCCCTTGCAAGTGGGTTCTTTGGGGCGTTTAGGCTGTGGCACGGATAAGGTGAAGTAGTTCCCTGTGCGCTCCTTCCCTCCCTCCCACGTAGCACCAAGAAAATGTTAGTCGGACTTGGCAACAAACCTGGAGTCAAAAAGACAAGGAGGAGGGATACTCTGCTTTTAGGTGACTTAAAAATCAAATCGGTGCTACTTGCTGTTTAGTTGGCTTGCGTTAGTGTATGATTAGCTTTGTCACGGGGCATAATTGAAATGAACGTGGATCGATACCTAAATATACATTAGGGTGTATCAAAAGGCTGAGAACAAATGGTCTATTAAAAGGGTGTTTTTTTCAGTTCCTTTGTACACTGTCTCACATTTGAAACGGTATGTTAGAGTATGACAAAACCTGCTGAATAAATCAAGAGATGGTTGTTCTAGGAGAATGGCAAATATTCTATCAAAACACGGTACCCTTTGTGTGGGTGTATAAAATAAAGTCTGGATTTTGGCTGTACAGACTTAGAATCTGTATAGTACATTATTTCATGTTATTGATGGGTATTTGGAAGAGAAAGTGTGGGGTAACAGAGTTCTGGAGGTTGGTGCTGCAGCACGTTTTGGGATTAATTCCTGTCCGAGGTATTGCTTGTCTGGCAGTGTGTCCGTAACAAGTGAGAATGAATTGGAAAACAGGAGTGAAGCTGTGGTGTGATGCACCATATAGACAATAACTCTATAAAATAAGGGACTCTAATATGTTTCAGACAAGCACTGGCACTGTCGATTACGAAGTAAACGGTGTATTTTGCTCAACTGCAAAGGTGAATGCAGTGTTGAAAACTTAAGTTGTTGTGTACTTCATGTACATGTGCAAACCTAAACAGCTATTGGTATTATAAGAAATAACTGGGTTCTGCTGGTGCTGGTTAGGGTCTGTTTGTGGATGCTAATGTTGGGGAGCTCAACAGTGAGCGGTCGGCTCTTCCCTGCCTGGCTGGGGGGCGTAATGGCTGGAAATTCTGCATCTCCATTCCCTGCGCTGCACTTGTCCTTTGATTACAGAAGGACAGCTCTCGAGGGATGTCGTTGTGCATTTTCCTGAGATAAAATAATAGCTCTGTGTTTTGTGACCCTGGAACTTTAGGTCCTGCCAGATGCTAATGAACCAGTGGAAAACATCCAGGGCCTGGTAATTGCTTTGAGCCACAGCTGTTTGTGCTTGGTACGCAGTGTCAGAGCTCGCTTCTTCAGTGGCTGCGCCCTGTGATATTGCCCCAAGGTCCCCTTGGGGACTCCTGGGTCAATGCAGTGAGCAAACTTCCTATAATTGGGTACAAGAGAGCGTGGTGTCCGTGTGGTTCACGTTTGGTGTCTGCAGTAAATCCTGGGCAGTGCTGGCAGGCAATGTGTCCTGCTGCAGGGACTGGAGTACCAGCAGAGCCCTTGGCAGAGCGGCAGCTAGGAAGGAAGCGAGGCTTTTGCACTGACCTGATCTCATTCAAGTGTACAGCTGCATCTGTCCTATTTAGGCATTTGCTACTTCAAAACCCAGCTTTTTAGATGCAGGAAATAGAAGGTGCTAATAAAAATCAGGGGTTTAATTTTCTTTGGATGTGTGTTCCCTGTGGGAGACCTTCTCATTCACTGTTGTCTTAGCAAGACACAATTTTTGATGTTTCCACAGACCTGAAAAAGGCTGGGGCATTTTACCACCTTTTTTACATAGGTTAGTTCACCCACAGAAACACAGAATTGAAGGGAGAGTGGGATTACTTCTCTGTGGCATCAGTGGAAAGTCATTTCTGACAGCTAGGGCTGTGGATGACAGTGGTTGAACCGGCTCAGCGGGTGGCATGGAGGGGGTTAGAAGGGCCTTGGTGGCCTTGGCGGAGCAGGGATGGGCAGGGGCTGAACTGCAGAGTGGTGCTGAGCAACCTCCCCTGGTGCTGCAGCGTGGTATGGACTAGGGCAGAGCCACATGAGAGGGTTAGAGACACGCAGTCAATTAAATGGGGGGACTGTTATCGGTCGGTATTGGCATTTAGATCCTTTGTATGAGTCTCAGTTTATGAAAAATTCCAAAACCCTCTGTCGGCAAGTGAACAGGTAGCCAGGCTCTGCAAGGTACAGCCTTCATGTGATGCACTGACACCACTATCAGTACTGACAGCACCTCTCAGGTGAGTAATCCTGACAAACTAGGTTTCAGGGTCTGTCTCACCCAGTATCTGTCTCTGTATGTAGATAGAGTAGGAGGTGGTAAGTCAGTGGTACATGTATTTATTCCATCTCACTCTGCCTATGAAAAAGGTACCTGGACCTAGAAAAGGTACAGAGAGTGATGAAAAGGATCTGCAGAGACACGCACCGCTTCCTTATGAGGAGAAATATAATAGACTGGGAGCTTGTAGTCCCCAAAAGGTGTGATACATGAGGGAGGCAAGAAAAATCTGTAAAATCGTAACTGATAATAAGCAAGATGATAAGCAAATTATTCTCTTTTTTTTGCAGGATAAGATACTGTGAGGCTCCACTTAGATTACCAGAAAGCTGTTTAAAAACAACAAAATGAGGCAACTTTCTCCTTCTGCGTGTAGTGAAATTCTGAACCTCATTCAGTGTCTCTTGGAAACATAAAGGTTCAACTACCTACCTGACAAATTCAGATCCGTATCTGTTATTAGATGTGTTATGCACATCTTTGGTCTTGAGATTTCTTGCATTGTTTCCTTGTGCGTCTCAAAGTGTTTGGGTGTAGGATGCTGGGCCAGATCGCTCTGCTCCAGTACAGCACTTTCTGCATCCAGCGGAAATACAGTAGGTTGATTATATTCATCCTGTGGTTTGCAACTTGATACTCACTGCTCTGTGGCGTGCTTGGAGCTGGGAGATTTGCAGCGAGCTGCAACCAACTCAATGTGTCTCGTTACACCAGAGACAGGGAACTGGGCAGTGTTTCTGAACAGACAGAGGAACAAATAATCCGATAGGTGTCTTCCATGGATTTTTTTAATGTGTTAGTTTCATATTGATAGTGGTGGGTATTTTGTTGTGGTTTTTTTTTCCCCTTGTTTTTTTTTTTTTTAAAGGGTCTTCACAGATACTATAAAACATCAGCCTGACAGTATCAGAGCTTGACAAGTGGGTATGTGGAGGGGAGGGCTGAGAAAGGGAGGGAGCAGGAAAGAGCTTGACTCCTGATTACTTGCTCTGGTTACATGGTAGCGTTACTGAAGCTGCAGAACTGAAAGGAGATATTTGCGTTATGCTTAAGAGGCTTTATTGTTTCTAAACTATATATAGTTCTGTAATCTTTCTTTAGATGGGGGAGGGCAATGTGGGACAGCCTCCGAAGCATCGCCACCCTGCTTGGTGGGAGAGTGAGGGGTTAACGCGGTGGTGTAGGGTTCTCTGAATGGGGAAGCTCATTGTCAGAATAATGTTTAGCCAGGTGTTAATCTGTGTCTGGAGGGAAGTGCTGGAATTCATTATTCATCCCACTGGGGGAGGTCATGGTCCTGGGAGGCTGCCAGCACTGGAGCCAGCCTCCTGGCTTTACTGACATGTGCCATTTGTGATGAATGCAGCTGAAGTCCATTTGAGGAATTCTCTTGTCAGGCAGCCAAGCTGACAGCGAAACGCGGAGCTAAGGCATTCTGCGAGCTCTGTTGCAGCAAGCGAGATCGCACTCAGCATTGGGAGGGCAGGAGGGGACAAACTGGAACTGCGGAAGGAAAGCATAATTTTTTTCTTTCTGTCATTTTTGTTATTGTTTGCTTCTGCCACCCTTTGCTTCCCCTAAATACCACGCTCCCCCTGGAAAACTGCTGGCTCTGAAGGAAAGAGTGCCTGGACGCTGCTTTCCATCAGCAGGATAGGCTTGGGTTGCTTTTTTGTTTTTTAACGAGGGCAGGGGGTGAGACAATGATCAAGTCGAGTTGGTTCTATGTCAAGTTCAAGTATGCGGAGAAGGTAAGTCCTTACATTTTCTCCTGCAGCCTTGCTCAAGGGATCGCTGCGTGGTCGTCTGCAGCCCCCTGCTCTTGACAGGCGCTCCGGCCACCAGCAGGGCAAATGCCGCTGGGAAGTTTTGCTGGTGAGTTTGTTTTCCTGTGGCTTCATAGATAACGCTGTACCGAAGGCTGGTGCAGCGCTGGGTATGGGCTTGAAATGTGACAGCTGCCACTTCAGCATGGTGCACATGGAAGGGAAGAGAAGAGCTGAGATCTGATTCCTGTGGTGGTGTGTCAGTGACAAAAAAAAAAAAAAAAACCACCCCAAAACAACAACAGTGGTAGAGATGTATTTGTTTTTCTCGTGTGGAGCTTGAAAGGAAGGAATGTTTCTTGTTCTGTAGTTAAGAGAGATGACCTGCTTCTGCAGGGAAGTCAGTTCTTTTCTTCTCCTTTAGTAACAAAGTATTTAATTGTCCTTAATTATTACTAGAAGAAAGAAGTTCTATTGATCAAAAAGTAGTGAAATGTATTCTGAGGCTGTTTGCTGGGGGGTGTACTGTGGCACTTTCTGCATTTTGTGTTGCCCAGAACACAGTGCTTTTTGTTGGCTTCTCCTTTTACACTCAGCTGCCAATTTATCTTGCCTGTCCCTTGGTACCCAGATGCCTGGGGGAGACAGAGGGACAGAGATGGGGAGAGGATGGACCAAGATTTCAGTGGGGACCTGCTTGCCAGTGATGCATTTTCACTGAATATCTCCCCGGAGGGTTTCATGCCCCAGGTTAAAGACTGAGTTTGTTGCCCATAACACTGAGACCCTGTCAGAGTATTTGGATGTAGCTTTGCTGTTTTCTTTAATCCAGGAAAATAAGGAAAAGAGCGAGACAACTTTTTTGGGGAAAATACTAGGATACCTCACTATCTGTGAGTATAATGTAAACTAAATAACTATCACCTAAACATCCTTGAGCAGCTAACTACTTGCTATTCTTAAAACAGGGGGGAAACACATGCGTGTACTATTAGCTTGAAATTTTCTATTCTGGCAAATAGTGAGACATTGATTTATTTCTTGTCTTTGTGCCTTAAGTTATGCTGCACACAGTGAAAGCATATATATTTCATTTAACAAGATTTTCCTATCATTTATCCCAGGCTGCAAATAGCATATTTAACAAAGTCACAGATTTAACTATTCAGTTTTCATTTGTTTTGGGCAGTCTTACAAAGGCAATTTGACTGCAAAATCCATTTTATTAGGCAGTTATATTTTATCTCCTTGATGTTTCTCTGCAATAATTCTATGTTCTTTAAAGTCATATTAGACCTATAAACATCTATATCAAAACAAATAGACTTGCATATTTAGCATTTGAAACTGTTCCTGGAAATAAAAGTCTAATGAAATCAGTAGTTATTTGCCAGTGAGTGAGGTTGGCTATTTAAGATACCGGGGGACTTCCCCCCCCCCCCCCCCCGCCCCATTTACATTTTGTGATGAAATTTCTTCTTTTTTTATTATTTTTCCTGAGACCTCTTGCAGTTCAACCAGAAAGCCCTGGAGTCCCTGCACAAAGCAGATAATGTTCCTACTTTTCTGTCACCGGGTGATTCTCCGTGTGTTACATAACCTGTCATACCAGTTTTGTCACAGACAGATATTTTTGAGATGTACAACCTGGGAAATTTGAACGTGGATGAAATCCAGGAAACCCATTTAATCTGTATTCTTCTTAGAGTTACTGGTGCCTTACAAGATTTTCTCCTGATGCACCAGGGAAGTTGCCAAGGTTCATCTGTTGGGCGGGGAAAAAACCCAAATCCATAATGCCCCCGGCCACAAAAACAAAAACTGGTGTATGCCTGGTGTTTTATTGAATTTTAGGTGTGATAAGAGAGGGTTAGTCCTTTCCATGAAGATGGGGTTTCCCTAGTGAAAGGCACTCCAGAGATTTTTGGCCTTGGCTATGCCATAGGGATGTATCCCCTTGCTAAACACAGGATGCTGTGTCAGTGATCTCACTGCAGTTGGTGCTTATTCTGCATTAGGTTCAGGACTTGTCTGTGTGTAAAAGTTGTGCTAGTGTGACTTAGGTGTTAATTGACATGGGATTTATTAAACTGGTGCAGTTCTCTGGACACTGTGGGTACACGCTCCGTGGAACAAGTGCTTCTGTGTTAGTATAACCACACTGGTTTAAAAAATCAGGTCAAATTCTTTTGCGACTCTTCCATGTTGTCAAGGTTTTAAGAAATTGGGTTTATATTAGCTAAGCTGAAGTACCTTTGAAATTCTCAAATGAGTTTCTTACAGCAGTTTGTTAAATGGATTTAAAGTCTCACTTGGAGAGCAGTTTCTCATTTTCACTTGACATACGTGTGGGCTGCTGCAGGAATGAGTGTTCCCACTCCCAGCTACACGTTGTCAGTGGTAGTGCTTGTGCAGCCACGTGGTGACATGTGTCCGGGAGCTGATCCAACTGGAACTGAATGGGGTTTATTCCTTTTTTGGGACTGGCTTCATTTTCAGGCAGATCAGTGTGTGTCCCAGTTCACCCCCAGTGTGCAGCTGTAAAAGATGTGCCTGAAAATACCTGGTTGAGGTGAGTAGAAAGGACAACGGTGTCTCTTCTGGCAGCAGCCTGTGAAAACTAAATTAAAGTTTACTCTCCTCATTTGGAAGTGTTATATAATCTCAGTTTAAGGGAGGTCATTTTAGGTTGGGAGAAGGTTGGGTCTCTGCCCTCATGTCAGTGCAATATCTTGGTTAAATCAGAACTAGAACTGCTTTTCCTGTGTGTGCCACAATACTGACATTGCACCGCTCCTTCTTAATTCTCTTGTAAAGAAGTTCATTGACATTTTTGTTAGCTGGCTGGCTTCGCTGAAGCTGACATCCTTGCCTCTGGCCATCACAAATACTTTTTTCTTCCTTTTGATTTGCTTTGGAGAATGTTGATGTCTGAAGACCTCTCTGTGATAAAGCATACATATTTATATAAGTGTCACAGGTAACTCTGCAGGCAGCTTATATATTGTAAAATATTCCTTCACATATAGATTGTCAGCCTGTTTTATTCTCTTGGCATCACTGCGCTTTACTGCTATAAACTGTTCTGTTGATTGTGTTTGCACGTCGCTCATCCCATCTGGGTTATCTGCAGCCTCTGCAGAGAGACCTGAACCAAGGTTTGGTGATGTAACTTGCCTGAGCTTCAAGGAGATTCAACCCTCACAGGTCTTCTAGAAGCTTCAAACTCCTCGCATCCTCCTTGAAATCTCTTAGCCAGTCAACACGTGTCATCTGTCTGCTTGTGCAGTGGCTGGTAGGAGAGAAAATCAGTAGCCATGCATCTGTGGCTGCAACGGAAAGCCTGAGAAACACTCTTAAACTGTCTTTGGATGTTCACCTTTTATCCCAAAGGTGTGTTGGAACTGGAAATGAGATAAATGTTGGATAAGCTGATGTACTTGGGTATGTTAGTTTGCTCAAGTAATCCAAACAGGTTTTCTATGTCGTGTTAGACAAGCACTGTAAAACCATTTCACAAGAGCGTATTTTTAATTCTGATTAAAGTAATGTGATAATAAAACTAACTAAAGGGGAAATCCACGCAAATTCATCTTGAGTCTATTATGAAGTTAATTGCATACATTCTATTATATAAACTTCAAGGGATCCTACTGGAAAAAAAAACCACAAAGTTTTTACGTTTACCCTTTTAAAAAATTAATATAAGGTCATTTGGGTGCAAGCCATTTTTACATAATGCCCATATTCAGTCTGAGTGCATTTACACTGTAATTAAAATTCAACAGCTTCATGTGAATAATAGTGCTGACACTAGGAAATCAGTTTGATCTGAGACGGGGGAAAAAATAAAGGCAAGCTCTTGGAAATCTATGAAATTCTAGAAAGTGTGGGAGCTGTGTGGAGAGAGGCGGTGTGCGTGGGCTGTCTGGCTTCACGCATTGCCGCTTGTATCTGAGGGAACTTATGGATGAAGTTAGAGGACTTGAGAGGTTTTGCTTTGTCCTTGAAAAGCTCTGTCCCTTGTTTGAGGTTCATTGATAGATATTGCTGAAGTGAAACTTAATTTTCCTGTTCCCAGCAGTGCCCAAGGGAGATAAGTGCTGTATTCCTAGCTGGAAAATTAGATTAAGACACCCAGTACCGCGGTACAGGGTACATGCATTTCTTCCTCTCTTTTGTAAGACTCCCACTACTCTGAAAGGCAGTTTAGAGTTTTGACAGCTAAAATAAAAAGCCTTAAGGACAAGCAACCACTCTGAATGTTTGAAGGGCTTCATTTCCCGCAGAAAGATTTCAATTACAGTCATTTTCCTTGAGTAAGTACAAAGAGGTAAATGGAACGCCTGTTTCAAATGTTAAACTCGCAGACTACATTATTACCAGTTGTACTTTGAAAGTAAAGGATAACACCGGTCTAAAGCAAAGCCCTGATTTCAAATTACTTTTTAAGAGTATGATGAGGTCTGCACCCGGTAATTCAGCCGCTTGGTGTTGAGCAGCACGTAGCCCATCAAATGTGACTTTCGTTAGATGTGTTGCTCTTCCAGGGGGGGCGAGGCAGGAAGCATCTTTCTCGACAAGCGCCGAGAGTTGCATCTTGAAAGGGCTGCTCTGCAGCTGGAGATTCACATCTTGGCTGTATTTTTAGAGAATTTAAAGTTTTTTCTTTCTTCTCTGACTTTGCTTGTTATTTGTCTTGTGTTTTATAACAGTAATTTGGCAGAATTCGGTTATTCATCTTCTGTGTGGCACAACCCCTCCTCCCTCCCACTCCCCACAAAGGTTTTTCATCTCAGGACCATTTCCTCTCCGTGCTGGAGTAGGGAACACGTTTTCAGGAATCCGTGATTTTTTAGACCAGATACGGAAATGTGCACGGTGTTTGCATAACACAGGTGCTCAAAAGAGCCAGATCGCCAAGGTGATAAATCAGTCCGGTGACCTCAGCTCACTGAAGCATTCATTTTCCTGGAATGATGAACTCTTCCAGAAAGCTGAACCCATGGCTTGATTGAGTCGAGGATAACGGCTTCAGTCAGTGACTTTTTGGGTCAGACCTGCACCCAGAGGCATTGGAGGAAGGGCAGAGAGTTAACCTGGCAGTTCCTAGAGTAACTCCCTGTTCCAGGGAGGCTGGTCCTCTCAGCACTTAAACCACCCTTGCTAGTGCCTGGGAGATGGGAGCCCACCTGCTTTTTTTCCAGAAGTGTTTGCTGGTGGTAATTGTACTAATTTATTTTTGCTACTGCTATTCCTCTTTGCTTTCTAGATGGATTTCTGCAGGTGTGAAATGAAGATGTTACTCCTTAAATTGATGGAGATGATCAGCAAAGGGTTGTGTCTTCCCAAATTACTTGGCATGGACACCTGGTTCAGTATTTTTATCACTTTTAGCTGCTGAAATTTTTCCTTTCCTTCTTATGAATATTAAAAGTTTGCATTTTTTAACATTGTGTTGCAACTGTGACTTCCAGCATTTTAGGGAAATGTGTGAGATTTGTCATTCTATATACTTGTGTACAGATATTTGGCCCACTCAACAAACTCAGGAAAACAGATGTAGGAATTTTCTTTACTTGTAAATATGGGTTACTAAAAATGTGCCCTTGTGCTTCAGGAGCCTGTGCTCACTTGGACCCAGCTGCTCACCCCTGCCTGGTTTTGCTGGGTGACCCCATGGTTGCCATTACAGCTCTGTCACAGAGAATTGCCTTGCTTCGTATTTTGGCTTTGCGTTATTGCATTATAATTTTATCTGGCATCTCTGTGAACACGAAGTCAAAGGACAGGAGGTGTTTGCAGGAGGTGGGTGCAGCCCGTGCTGCTGCTGTGCCTTGCTTGAGGCTGGCAAGCGGGTCTGAGCAACATTTCTCCCTTATTTTCGTGGCCCCAAAGGCTGGGTTTGGCTGGCGTGGCAGCGGTCACTGTAGGCTCGTGTCTCCATGGCCTTGTGTGCCCAATGAAAAGTAAGCAGGGCTGAAACCCTGAGGAAGAACCACCATTGCTGTGCCAGCCCCAGAGGGGTGGGAGGTTGGCTTCTCACAGCAGCCACACGTGCTCGTGTCCGAAACTGCGCCTCGGTTTTCCTCCGCTCCTGGGGCTGCAGAATTGAGTGAAGTTCAGCCAAACCTCGTGCGAGGAATAACCTCCTGCAACATGAGCGATGTGCAGGTCCCTGCTCTGCTCTGGCTCCCTCTCTTTATTTTTGTGCCATGCTGTTTAATTAAAAGTGGCAGTTGGGCCATGGGACTGGCAAACAGGTGCAGGCTGCAAGCTGCTTGATCTCTGTGTGTGTGGTATCTCCACCTGGTCCTTATGCCCATAAAGTTAGCTCAGATTTCTAAGCATTTGGAGGAGGATGCTAAAGATTGTTGGGCTAAGTAACATTAACTTAGTTTGATTTAAAGAGATCTTTCTCAGATACCAACAATTCTTGGTAGCTGGACCAGTTCTTGGGAGAGCTGTGGTGTAGGTTTAGATAAGGGTTTAAGTAAGATGTTAAAGCTTCCTGATTTCTTTCAGTTCTGCAAATTGAATGTTTGCTGTTTGTTTTTTGCTTCAAGTAGTTTTCACTAACCTGTAAGACTTTGACGTGAAGAGTCAGAAGGGTTCTATAGGTTTATTTGGCTTTGCTGGGAATATGGTAGAGATTTAAAGGACTTTTCTTCCGTGGATCTGGGGCAGTTGTTGCATCCTGCATATTGGGACAACTTGAGGGCTGCTCCTGCCTGTGGGAGTCGCAGCCACCAACATGGCCAAGTCATTAGGAAGTCCAAGCACCACCCGTTTTCCTCTGGACATTTCTCACAAAGGGGATCACTGGAGTAGAACTGTTCAAGCCTCTCAGTATCACTTTAGGGTCCTCCCACCTCTAACTGGGAATGAGGGTGGGTTTTTTCCAGCTGGAGCCAGCTTTTGGACGGCTTTATCTTTAATACGGTTTGGGATCTAGAGCTTAAACTTTTCCATCTTTAGTCCTGTTCTTTTGCATGTGTTTGTGAGCCTAAGAATTGCATACTAATGGGAATAGTCAGTGGCAGCCAAAATAGCAAGAAAAAAAAGCCCTGTTACATTCGTGTGATGTAAATTTTTAATCAAATGTATTTTCTTCTGTTTAGCAACTTTTACAGCCCACTGCACAAAACATACAACCAAGAAACTTTGCACAATGAATTGCATGTAATAGGCTAGCAATGCATCCATTACCCATTTTTAGTTAATGCATTTAAATCCATTTTTGTGTGCATGGCAGTGTAGCCTTCAAAAGGTAATTAGAATTTGCACAGTCTTGCTTTCATTGTTCCTTAGGTTTTCTTCAGATTACAATGCTTTGGAGAGCTTCATTAGAAGTAGTTTCTTCTGCAACAAGAAAGAAATACAGTTTTAAATACGTTAGGAAATGCAATTTAAAATACATTAGAAAGCTGGAAATGTATCGGCATTTCTAAAATGGTTGCACAGTGATCGGTATTGGTGAGCACTGTTCTTAAGCTCAGCTGGACTGAAGAGTTGGTAGATGATAGACGAGGTTGTAATAGCAGTAATAATTACATTAAATAACACTTTGCAATCCAAATAATTGGAGGTGAGTTTTGCAGCAGTAACGCGGACCGTGGATGCAGCAGGATCCTTTTGATGGGTGACCAGACTCAGCGGTGTCATCACTGCTTGTGTGTCTTCTACAGGAGGACTCTTGCCTGGGTCCCCATTTGAAACCAAGGCGCTGCCCTTGCCCGAGTGTCCCCGCTGGCCAGCCATCTCTGGGAAGTCAGGGACAACATGTGTTTTCTCTTTCCAAGCTAGAGGCCAAGTTTGCCTGTAGATATCGAGCAACAGACTTGGCGACACTGCCAGTCCAAAAGCCACGATGTTGGTGACCCTACCAGTCTTTTGCCTGAGTTTCAGCATCCCTGTTGTGTATTTCTGCTTCCCAAGCTCCCTCCGTTACAAGGCTCCTGCTCCCATTTTGCACGTGCCCACACACCAGTGGGCTGGACCTTGCTGACCTCCGCGCAGTGATGCAGTGAAACTGCTGGTAATCGTAGCGACACCCTCAGTATTGAAGACATCTGAAAAAGTGATGGTCTTCACGGGTCTGAGGGGCTTTGGCCAAACAGGGTGTGCTTTCACTGCTGTGCCGAGAGCTGGTGCATCCTTTGGGTTGGAGCAGTGTGGGCAGGAGCTCTTTGGGTCTTGCTAATGTGCCGTGCCTGGGGAGGTCCACCCTGCGGTACCTCAGTGCCACTGGAGGACAGAAGATGTTCACCAGCTGCCTTCTCTTGGGCAGTGAACCATGGTAAGACCTGCTGCTGCCCGGGAGGGGCTGCTCTGGGGCTGGCAAAGGAGGAGACTCAAGCGTGGCTGGGCACACATAAATGCAGAGGAATTCTTTTGAGCGGCTGTTTCAGGACACAGCTTTTGACTTGTAAGCCTGCGGTATGTGTAACGCTGTAACCGGTAACATGTAGGTACTTGATAGATTAATATTCAGGACACAGTAGATGAGAGAGGCTGGTTGAGGGGAAGTCACACACAATCTGTTCATCAGGAATTATTTTCTGTTTTGAAGCTAGATTCACCAGTTCTCTAGATGGGAAGAAAAAAAGTCTGTGGGCTTGCTCTGATTTTTAAAGTTTTTGTTTTTTTTTTTTCCCTGGACTTGCCTGAGGGCTAGTTCTGCTCTTTAATTATTTAGGAACTGGGTTTTGTTTACAGTTTGTAATAAAACTGATAAAAGATTAACAAGGTACTTGTGAATCATTTTAAGCAAATTAAAGCTTTGAAAGACTTACAACTGCAAATATTTGAAAATTGTAAAGCAGAAGAATAGGAACAGACCAGATCAGATAATCAAGTTATTGGATTTGTTGGGAGAAAAAATAATCTTGTTTGCAATCAGATGTGAGAGCAGCATTGTCTGCTTCATCAAATATTAATGTGTGCTTTTAGCAAATTTGAAGGTACTGGTTGTATGAAACAGCGCTGGGTATGTTAAAATAATATTTTATTACAGTGTGGGGTAGCTGCACAAGTAGATCATGGGCTGGAGGAGGGATTCAGACTGGAAATACATGTGTCTTGGGTTCACGGTAGTGACAAGCCTGTGCCAAAGAATGTATAGCCTGCTGCTTTTAAGGACTGCGCTGTCTCTCCCCTTGAACAATCCTAATGCCCTATATGAAATGATGGACTGTGAGCTGTTTTCCATGCAAGAGTAAAATTGGGGAGGTTCTAACTCCATTTCTATGCAAGAACAATATCTTGGGGTTGTAACGGGTAGTTCCATCAAAACATCAGCGCGGTTTCACCGTCAATGTGAAACCATTTAACTAACTAACATGTTAAGAAATATACTAAGAATGGAACAGGGAACATTGCTATGATGCAATAGAAATCCCTGATGCTGTGGCCACATTGTACAGCTCTCGTCCTCCCCTCTCCAAAGTCTTGTAGACGCTGGGGATGCTCAGAGGAGAGCTGCAGGGCTATACAGAGGTGTTGGACTGCCTCTGTGTGAGGAGGATCTAAAGGAACTAGAACCCTTTGGCTGGGTAGATAGCTGAAGGAGATGTGGCAGAGGTCTGTGAAATCAAGTGGGACACGGGGAGGATGGTGATCGTTCATTACCTTCCGACACAAGAACTTGGGAGGTCGAGGGAAGGTTGGTAAGAGCCAGGTCGAAGGAGATCAAAGTAGGTGGTTCTTTGTGAAGACGTTGACTAGTGCAGCTGGTTGTGAAAGGGAATTGTGAATGCAAAAAAGTTTGTATCACTTCTGAGAGTGGACAAATTAATGGAAACCAACTGATTGCCACTGAGCAGGCAGAAACCACATCAGGAGCTCAGTGAGCTGGAAGTGACTGGAGGTGGAAGCAAGGGGGAAAGATGTATGTATATTAATAGAGAGACACAGGAGTATTATATATAACTTAGCCTATTTTTGTTCTCTTCCTTTGGACATCCATTTATGGCCACCGTTGGAAAGAGGATGCTGCATGAGCTGAGCCTTTGATCTGGCCCAAGGCAGCCGTTCTCTGTGCTGATGATGCTGGGCAGCTAATTCGGAAACATCTTGTCTTATACGATGACTGTTACATAAAACTGGTGTGCTTTGACACCCACCAAGCTGAGCAGCTGTGGATTTGACTCTGGATCTTACCTTAAAACAAAGGCATATCGTGTAGTGATTACAGCTTAGTATTAATAGCTGGAATCCTGATTTTCTGCTGAAAGTGCTCTGGGACTGGGAGGAAGAATCTCCTTTCTTCTTTTCTACGTGCTTCATTTTCTCTGCCCATAAAATGGTTGTAAATGCACACATTATTTGGATTATTATCTATGCCATGTTTATGGGAGAATTACAATGCATTTCTTGGACAAGATACTTGACATTTTTCTGTTGGGCAAGATACTACACCAAGAGAGGGCAAACAGCATTTTAGTTGCAGTGTCCCCAGAAAAGTTTCAAGATTGGTGAATTATTGCATTGCAGAGCTCTTAAGCACCCCAGTATAAAAATCAGTACAAACCTTTAATCCTAAATAATGTTTACAATTGGGTGAGGTGACAAGAAACTTCTGGGGCAGATGAGGAGAGTTTGAGTCTAATTAAATGGAGTAATTTTATTCCTTTGGGAAAGAGCTGTGAAAGCTAACACAGTAACACAGCAGGCTCAAAGGTCCATGTAGATCTTAATCTGCTTAAAAGATGGGGTAGAATTTCACTGACTGTATCATAAGCTCGAGTTCAGTAACCAAATAGTTCCTTTCTTGAGCATCCAAATATAAACTGTGAAAGAAGACAGAGGAGTTTAAAGGAGATGAATTAAGATCTGCCTGTGTGCAAATGCTACCTATGACTCAGTGATGATGATAGGAATATTCCAAACGCTCTGTAGCTGGTCTTTTTTCCCCACCCTTTTCAGCTGGCATCACTGCATGACTTTGATGGCAGCTCAAACATACCTTGTAAAAGTCACGCTTCAAGGCAAATATCTGATCTGTAGGTCTCAGCAATGTTTTAAAATGTCTCCTTTTGCTTTCCCCTGTAGCTGATTTTTCCATTTTTGCTATACTCTTTTGCAAATGAATTATGACCTGCTTGAGCTGGCAGACGCGGGTAGGGTCGGCCTCCGTGTTGGAAGAGGGCAGCGTGGGGAGCCGGGGAGGTGAATGCTTTACTCCGTAGCTTTATTCATGCAGTATTTGTAGCTTCCAGTGTTCTATGTGATACAGATGTTAGAGATGAATAGATAGTGTTTCTTTTCCCTTGTTTAGAGTTTTGTAATTTTTCAGTGTCGCGATCAGTCCTCGTCCAGCCTTCTTGAAACTTCGCTTCTGTTTAGTGTATTCTCTCTGATTGTCAATGATCTCCTTTAAGAACCTAGGATCCATTCCATCTGGTCCCAGGAACTTGGCAGCTTGCATGGCGAGCAATAGCTGATTTTTTTTTCTGTGAGTGCTAGTACAGAGAAGTCAATTCATGGCTAAAAAGATTAAAATCCCTAAATCAGAAAAGCTGGAAAAATATAACAATTGCAGCTCTGCCAAGGAAGTGCTTCTTGTTGGATTAAAAAATCTTATGACAAGTTGAAAGAGAGAGATTTGGAAGTGTAATTCCATTCTGTTGTCAATCCAGAAGAGTTAAAGCTGAAACTGTGCGAGAATACATTAACAGCACTGCCTGGACAGAGAAAATCAGCTGCCTCGCAGAGACAGTT
This sequence comes from Falco punctatus, assembly GCF_963210335.1. Classification (NCBI taxonomy): domain Eukaryota; kingdom Metazoa; phylum Chordata; class Aves; order Falconiformes; family Falconidae; genus Falco; species Falco punctatus. Next base: position 102,613,411 of record NC_137580.1, on the reverse strand, counting down.
TTGTGCTGGTTTCCATTCCGCCTCAAGTTGTTATGACCTGGTTTGGCTTTCCTAACTCTAATGTCACTGAGGTCCATCATCTACCATGTTCAGAGGAGGTCTCTGCTTCCGTGCCCATGGGTGCCCCTTCTAAAACAAACTGTGTTCTGCAGCAGTAAGGAGATGGGGAGTGGGATGCTGACATGGAAGGGGGTCAACTAGCAAGCCTGGAGAGAGGCAGCCATATGGTGCGTTGGAGGTGTTGGGTATGCCTCCCACGGAGGGAGCGTCCCCTCGTCTTGTCAGGGATTGGCAGGAGCTGGGTACAGTGCTGCGCTTCTTGGTGATGAGGTGTCTGGGTGGTGGGTGGAGAGAACCACTTCTCGGTGTTGGGTATGGCCCTGATGGTGGTTATCGGTGCTTCGGATGCGCTGTTGGGCTTGTGTGCCTGGAGATCGTGTGGAGTCTTGTAGGAAGGGCAGTGCTTTGTGGCAGAGCGGTGCTGTCAGCCCACCCCACGCTGCTGGTTCCCTGCGCCTACTGTTGCACCAGCTTCCCAACCTTTTTTCCTTTTTTTTTTTTTTTCCTTTTATTTTTTTTTTCTCCCCCTTCCATGTAGAAGGGGGAGACTGAAGAGAAACCGAAATCACCTGTCCCCTCGGCTAGAGGTACGGGTTGAAGTTTTGTGTTTGAGCTCAGAAGACGGGCTTGTTCAGTCCTCAGATGTTACTGTGGCATGTTACTGAGAGAAGCTGAGACCACAAAATTCCATTTCTCTTTTGGCATGGACAGAAGATTATAAAAAGAAATGAGGGTCCTTCTGTGGTCAGTAGAAGGAAATTACTGAAAAAGATGCTGTTTTTGTGACCTTGTCTAGTGGTCACCTCTGAGAACAGTAGAAGGTATAAATAAATTTCTAATAAATCTAAAAAGATATTAGATATACCAAAAGGTGTTCCAAAAAGTGCCCTGGCATAGCACTGCATAAACTTTTATATTGCATTCTTCTTGTCATAGGCTTGCGTGGTGTCAGGCCACATCTTAATATAAAAGCTCAGGCCTTTCGAAGTCACCTTTTCGTTAGATTCCCTCTCTCCTGGCTCTAGGCAGTGGACTGATTACACAGATATCTTACAAGATCGTGAGAAATGCTTGAAAGCAATTAGTTATGGGCATTTGATGGGACTGACTGCCTTGGGAGGTACTGAGTAGTAGCTTCATTGGATTGCTGTAGGGTGTGACCCCCGTCTGGTCATGCACCGGGAAGGGGAGGGATGGTGGGAGGTATTTTAAAAGCTCGTGGGTTCAAAAGCAGAGTAAAGTGTCCCGTCTCACTTTGGGTGACTCCGTTAATTTCAGATCCTTCCTCCTCTAACTTCAAGCATGTAAATAGGATGTCTGAATTGGGAATGCCGCCTCTTTAGGGTCCCTGGGTCTGGGAGCAGAGAAATGAGCCCACTTTGAGGCCTGAATGGATTTTGGAAGGTTCCTGATTTTCCTTCATAGTACAACGGCCCTGTCAATGAGACCTAATTTAGTAATTTTGTTTAAAGTCTTGTTTAATAGGTGGGTGAAATCTTGTGCCTCTGTGCTACAGTTTCTCTCTATATAAAAGGAATATTTTTTTATTTCTCCATCTCTGAAAGGCAGTCAGGTTTTCCATGGTAGAGGCTCTGGGATGCTCGGCTACTTGCTGGGGGGGAGGTGGGCTCGTCCTTCTCTGACATGGGGAGGAAATGTCTGTTCAAATATTCAATGTAATCCTTTTTCATGAGAATAGGCAAGGGCCTACACACGTTCTTTGCTCATGAATCTGGCAGCTTTACACTTGTGTATGTTGGTTTTACCCAAAGTAGTACTTGCAGGGCACTGGCACGGTGTGTGGTGCGGCAAGGCCTGCCCTGGGGAGCTGGTCAGCCGCAAGGGCCTTGCAGGACAAGGCTGTTCAAACACTGAACAAATAAAACCCCAGCAAGCCTCTCAGGGGTGTGAGTGGCTTTTGGCAGTGGTTCGGTATCCAAAGCTACGTGGTGGGTGGCAGCGGGCGAATGGGCAGGCTGGCTCTGACAGCAGGTCACCCAGGACCGCCCCGGGACGCTTCCCACCCTCCCTCTCCGCGCTCAGCACGAGCAGCCGTAGATCAACACATCGGTGGGAACTGGCTCACAAAACTGTCTGCTCTGCACCTCTGAGTCCCAAGGTATAATATACAAGGAAACGTGTGTGTTTATCGCTTAAGTGCAGGATATCCTTCGCAGTCACATCAATTCTTTCATCCTCTTCAATTTAAAAAGTCACAGTAGAGCCTATGTCTCCATAAACGTTTCTCTCCAAGGATAAAGGCTGTGTGGAACTGAGCCGGTGGTCGGTACCCACCTGGGAAGAGTCCCTGCACAGTTGCAAACTGAGTTTTATCATAACCATAGTGAAAAGATCTGAAGGACCTGTGTGCAGGTGTCTCTGTGTGCGTATATAGTCGTGTGATACTTCTACGTTTAAACGTAACCAAACGTAGGTACAGCATTGATTGGATCTTTATGATTTAGATATATAGCCTAATATTTTTCCACTTTGTAATTATTTGCTGAGGTATATATAAGAAAATGGCAAGAGCTTTTAATTTCCTTCTATAATCCTGAGGCACATCATCAACTCAATAGAATCCAGCATGCCTAGCTGGAGATGTGCTGACAGATGACTGGGTCGCTCTGTCTAATAAGCATTGAAAATCCTGGAAGACAAGATATCAACGGGTGAATGTCGTGGAGACCTTTTCTGATATATACTTACGTTTTCTGATGGGGAATTCTGTGTAAATCTGTAGATCTTCTTAGATTGGCTTAGGGCTTAGCTAAAATACAGATTGTGGAGCAACTTCATCAGTATGTTAGCTTGTAGACACATCCTTCTTGCAGCTTCACAAGACGGATGAATGAGTTAAGCATTAAGGGATCAGTGAGAAACAGATGCCCAGGTTCCTTCTGTGATACCGAATATTACAGCAAGCATGTATTTGCATCTTTTGATGCCTGACTTGAGATAGTATGGGGTGATTCTGTATAGCTCCACTGTCTTCACTGTAGAAATGCTGCCTAAGGGTTGGTTAATGAACCTAAGCTGGTTTCACCTCGCAGATCTTTCCTGAGTCTGCCGAAGACCTCATCCCAAGACGTCATCATCATTTTATCGGTTTATTGCTGTTGTGATGGCATGCAAGGATGATGTACACTCCCAGCATAATACAGATAGTGGCAGCTGGACAGCTGCAGATCAAAGCCATCGTCCAAGGATGAATTTTAAAGGGAAGAATAATGGTATCTTATCCTGAAAACCCTAGTATGTCATGCAATTATTTTATCTAAAAAATGAAGTAAATAGCTCCTTTTACCTGTAAAAACACCAGTCTAGGAGCCCAAAGAAACATGAACTGAATGAGAGAGCGAGGTTCCGACCCAGTTTAGCCCAGTCAGGTCTGCCTCTCACTTCAGAGGGGTCAGGGGTTTGGCACCGAAACCGAAATCTGGTCTAATACAATTCACCTGCCTGTACAGGGCAGACTCTTCTCTCAAAGGAAACACAAGGGTGAGGTTTCTTTTTCCCCTCCACTAGATCAATGTTTTAGGCAGTGCAGGAACAAATAGCCGGGAGCATAAGGCCCTCTTCTCTTGGAGGAGCTGAGAACATCCCCACAGCTGAGCCTGGCTGCTGGAGATGTTCTGTCCCACCAGCGTGTTTAATGACAGGCAGGGTGAGAGCTCTGCGAAGGGGGTTGGTGCTGGCTAGGCTTCCCTGGCGAGGGTCTGACGAACAGATTTCCATACTGGAAAATGGCATTAAATTGAATAGGTATCAGCGCGATACGCTGAGAGCTGAATGTCAGTGCTAATAAACCAGAGGCTCCATCTTTCCCAAAGGACCTTTGGAATCAATTGAAAGCTGTGTCCTCCATCCCCCTTTCCCAGCGGGTAAATGTTACTCTTCTGCTGTGCCACTTTCTGTACTCGGAGCGAGCAGAGACTACCAGCACGCAGAGCTGATTGACAGCATTGCTCCCAGCGCTGGGAAGGGAGGAAGTGACCTTAAACACTGGGGTTGTGGTTATGTTTTGACTGTAAGAAAAGACTTCTTTTTTTCTTCTTTTTTTTAAATATTGCCCTACCAGCCTGACTTTCTATTCATCTGTGTGTATTCTTTGAGGTCTTAACCCCTTCCTGCCCTGAGGTGGAACTAGATAAGCTTTGAAATCAGTTTAATGTCATTTGTTTTTTTAAAAAGGAAAAAAAAAACTGGAAAAAAGAAGCAAAAAAAAGAAAGAGACTAAAGCAAGAAAGGTGACCTTGCAAAGTTGCCTGTAGAAAAAGATGTCTCTTATCATGAGCCTAAACTCATTAACTTTATTTTTGGTGTTGCCTTATATGAATTGTTCATGCATCTCAGCTGGCTGTGGAGATGCCTAATGACAGACCGAGTGTGCGTTCCAGGCCGGTTGGCCATTGCCTGTGAGCGCCTGTGTCAGTGGTGAGGTTTGCTCTTCCCCATTAAATGTTCACTAAGCACTAGCCCCTGTCCGCAGGTGAGTGTTGTCACCCTCATAGTAAAGCCTCTGCGGTCAGAGAAGAACCTGCGCATCAGTAAGCACAGAAATTCAAGGCTACTAGGCAAGAAATAATAATTAAAAAGTAATATCACTGTTACTATCAATGCAGCAAATTCTCCTTCCCTGTTTTTTTTCCTAGACTGGGAATGAAATGATATTGATGTTACTGCTTCATGTGGCAGATTGGCATAAATGGATCTGGTGGCCAGTTTCTGGGGTTGTTCCTTTCTCTGGGCAGTTGAAATCAGGACTGGCTGAGCGCGGGCGCTGAGCTAAGGGCTGTGGTGGTATGGGCAAAGGCATACAGAGCACGTGTGCGCAGTGTGGCAAAGAAGCGTTCTCCTTACTCGTGTTGAATGTGCCTGAGGAGTTGGTTTCAGTCCTTCAGCTCATGTGCAGGTACCCAAGAGGAGGGGGAACGGTGGCTTGTCTAACATGGGCTGGCTCTTTTTCGCCTGTCTGCTTCTCCTTGCTGCCATCACACCTCAGCTGTTGGGTCAGTGGACTTGGGTCTGTGTCGTGTCTCCACACCTCCTCCAGAACACCAGACCTGCCCCCCCGGCCTCTTTTAACAGCTGACATTTCCACAAGCGCAGAGACCAGCTGCCCTCCAACTAAAGGTGATTAACCGTGGGTGAAGTGCACAGATGGGTGTTGCAAGGAATGCTGCCCGTGTTTGTGCCTTGTCTCTCAATGATGTTGAAATGTCCAAAGAGGATGTGGCTGTTGGTCTCCTTTCCTAATGCTGTAAATTCAGCAATTCCTTTAAGCAATAGTGAAAAACTAAATGCAGATAATCGTCGTGCCGATGTGAACCAAAGCACTTGGCTTTGGTGTGGCTGTGCTGTGTAACCTGTTTCTGGGTGTAATTACCTTCCCTGTGATTGTTGTGGTTGTTAGGGTATAGCAGTAGTCAGGTTTTGGCACGAGATAGCACTTTGTGTCTGAAAACCCTCTGGTCTAATCAGGAAGGAGGATCAAGCTGTAGCAGGTTCATCAGCCGTGGTGTGGGCAGCGGTGGCAGCATGCTTGAACCCACGCAGCAACGGCTGAGATTTCTGAGCCTTCCATTTCGATGTAAGCAAGAATTAGGTGTGATACAGATGCAGTCTGTGGGCCAAAATTAGCTTCGATGTAGGTGGCAGGTAGGATGTGAGATGATAGGGGTCAGTGTCTCAAATCAGCAGTCACGGCATCTGGTCCGTCTTGAGAGTGGCAGTTCTGGAGCCAGCAGAGGGAGGTCTTGGCAGGCAAATGTGGGATCATCTCTTCTCCGCCTTAAATCTTCTCCTGGTTTAAACCCTGAGAACAAGTTTTAATAGCCTTCTTAATGGGTGCAGTTCATTGAATTCTGCTTGGATTATAGCGTGTTCCACTTGGCTTGATTTGGTTCAGCAAGGAATCGGGAACAAACTTCAGAGCAACTAATTATGCATCGGGAATGAGATCAGAACGGGCTTGGATATGTATGACTCTGAAATGAAAAAACAACAAAAAAAAAGTAGTTTTGTTTATTCCCATAGTTGAGTATATGTACTTCACATGCTTTCAGCGGATCCCTTGAATGCCTTAGTTGTGGTAGTCAGCCACGGCAGTTCTGTAGAGCATCTCTTAAAAAGGATATATTTTCTGGCTAGCTGGGCGGGATAAGTGGTATGTCTAAATGCGGATGTGAAACGCCACTGTAGTTATTCCCTTGCTTACGCTGACCTTCAAAATCATTCCTGCTTCTTCCACTTATCTAAAGGCATCAACTGCAATTTCTAACATACAACTTGTGTGGCCCAGTGTTGATTTTTCTTTCCTTTCCCCCTCCTCCTTCCTTCCTTAAACTGAGGCCACTTCTGCCAGAGCATAATCTCTCCTGTAGTGCAGTAATTAAATGCTGGTAGTTGGAGGGCTAGGAAAGTACAGGAATGACTTGTTCCAGAAAGAGCATATTTTTGGTAGACATGTTTTGATTAGTCGCTAGGAGTTGTTCACAGTGCTCTCTGGAAAACTCGGAATGTTTTGGGTAGATCAGAGCAGGTAATAACTGTTCTCCTGGGATCAGCACAATGTGCAATATGAAGCAGGCTGCAGAGTGTGTCATATTTACGTGTGTCGTATGTGTACCCTCTTTCTGCGGCCTCTCCCTCACCGCCTTCAGACTTTCAAAAATGCCTGATCTGAATCAGCTTAAGGGTTTTTATTTTCCCTTTCCTTTGTTTGAAGTTTAAGCCCTGTGAAAATCCATTAGAAAAGATGCATTGTTGGGTAGTTCCCGATAGCATCAGTTGCCAGTTTATCTCTCATGTCGCACAGTGGCTCCCGTTACTCCCCAGGGGCTGCCAGCTTGGATTGTTCCCATAGTTTGGGTGGCTTTTGACCCATGAGAGTCCCGAGCTGGCCTTGGGGCTTCAATAAGCTCTCTGTTATCGGCCTCCCAAATATTGGTATACCTATCAGAGCCTGGCACCGCGTCAAGGCTGTGGGCGTCCTTAAGATTTATCATTGATAGCTCACATGCTTTTTCCTCTTTAGCGAAAACAAGCACTTTTTGTTTAAGTTCACTAATGTTTGGCAAAGAAATATAGTAGTAATTATACACCCAGCCTCCTCCCCCCCCCCAGTTTCATAAAAGCAACTAGCACTGGAACTGAAATAAATGTCATGAATGAATAATAATTTCTTTCATTTACACAGTAATTAAACTTGTTGAATACAGACTTAATGCTTTACTGCACACCGTTTAATTTGAGTGGTAGATCCAGGCTTTTGTTGAATTCAGGAAGGAAAAAAACAAAATCTTTACCTGACTAGCAGTGTGCTTTGTTAGAAACACTTTGGGGTTGTTTTTTTTCTGAAACACTGCTGGGAAAGGGGAGGGCATGCCTTTCAGACTGTTGCTGGAAGTTAGCTAGGTGCATCTTTGCAAATGTACTTGGTGGCCTGCGTTTCAGAAATGTGACAGACCTGTAACTGCCATGCTTCATGGCTGCTAGGACTAATCAGCACTTCTGAAAACTTGAGTATGAGTATAGATGCATCGTCCTTGGGATTTTACTAGCCGCAGCACTTATTTTTTCTTTCTGTACAATCTTTACGTTGTTCCAGTGCATATCCCCCCAACAGTCAGCGTCTCCTCCTTCCAAACCAAATACAGGGCCACAGTTTATGGGGAGATATATATATATATATAGTCTTGTGGTTTGTTGGGAATGTCCTCATCCAACTTGGTGTGCAAAGAACTGGTTGAGTAGTTACAAGGATGGAAAAGGCAGATGTTTCAGACGGAGGAACAGAAAGTAGATGGCAGAGGTCCAGGTCTCCCGGCGTACCCCTCGCCTGCAGAAGTGTAGTCAGGGATTTTTTGAAAGGAATGGGAAAAGCCTACGTTGTACGTGGTGAGGGGAATTCTAGGTAACGTGAGGATAGAAATAGTGGTAGTGTTGATGGGAAATGCTTTGGTCAGGCGTGGGAGGTTTGGGAGGAACCACCAAGTGAGTCACAGGAACCCCTGGGCTCGTGCTGCCATCGGCCTCGGCCTGAGGATTCCTGTGCGTCTGCTTTGGCTGGCTCGAGGCTTTGGGACACCCGTCCAGGAGGAAACACTCGGCCGAGGAGCAGAGGCTGAAGTTAAGTGTGTTTAGTCTGAGCCACCAGTTCACATCTCGATGGTTCAACTTCTGTTTCAAGTTTCATGAATTGTACCTTGTTATTTTTTGAAGTAGAGACTTGTGACAGAGTTGTTTCCTTTTTCTGTGCGTGTATAACCTGCCACACACACACTGAATTTGTGCTTCTGTGCAGTTACTCTTGTGATCAAGGAGCTGTTGCGGCAGGTTGCAGGTGTGGAGTGCAGGAGGTTCTGCAGCAGCTGTGGCAGTGACTCCCTGGGATCTAAGCACATGCCACAAAACACTCCGGAATTTTCGAGGTTTTAAAGCTGGTTTATTGAATTGATTGGGACCATGGCTTGGTCTTGTTTACATATTCTGAAGAAATTATTCCCGTTTAAATGAACTCTTCTCACTGCTGGTAACTATTCCCTGAGCAGGTTTAAGCAGCTCACAGCAGCCCTGTTCTGGTGGACACTGTAGAAGAGAAGAGGAGAGGAGATAAGAGGGACTGCATGAGGTGCTCGTGCCAACGCCTGAGGATGGATTTTTTAACAAGTTTTGCACTTGGGGCTTTCCAAAATGACTAGTTGACACAGGTGAAGGCAACAGTACCCTCAGCTGTTGCTCCTGCCAGCTCCCTGTTTTTGCCAAGCCACCATCTCAAGCCTGGGAGCCCTCCAGGTGTAGACAGTTGCGTGTGCGACGGACGCGATGGGTGCATGTGTCTGAGATTCATTAACGAGGGCTCCCAGGACTCATGGCATTTTAGAGGGGAAAAAACATCAACGGCTAGGGACGCGGCTGTGGGCTGTGCCTGTGGGTTTGAGTCATGAGGCAGCTGTTAACCAGAGCATCACGATCACAGAACTCTTTTGGGAGCTTTCCCAGAACACTCTCCTCAAAAGCGAGATGAAGTATTTTAATTGTCATCCACCCAAGGATTATCCCCCCCCACCCTCCCTTTTCTGTTCTCTGGGGGCTGACATCTACAAATGTGTGTTGGTAACTTCATTTTCTTTCTTAGGGAATGAGAGGCACTCAGGCTGTTTTGTTTATAGCTGTGCTATCAGCCGGCTGCATGTCTGGAGATGAAGGTGACAGCTTGAGATTTGTGAGCCTAATTGGTATACCAAAAAAAAAAAAAAAAAAAAAAAAAATCCACCGGGAAATGAGTTATTTGCAATTATCTGTAGATTTGGCTTTATTTCGTGGAGACAAATATAGTTGCTTGGTGACTTAATTACAACATAATTTTTTTTTAAGATTATGAGATTTTTAAAAGGATATCATTATTAACAAGATCTTGAGTCTATATTTGGTGATTCCATAATTAAAACTATGGCCATATTTGTTAGCTTAGAAAATAATATGTGGAAGCTTTTAATTAAAATCATGAGATCTGTTCTTGCAGATACGCTTTCAAGTACCACCCTTGGATAATGGGACCCTTTATTGTTAGATACAAACTAAAACAAGCTGTACTAGGATAGTATCACAATTAAGGCTGAGACAGATGAACATTAAAATATTCTTCAGCCGCTAGTTACGAGGATGAGAGAATGAGCTGGGTGCAGTAGCTAATTGTCCACACCTCAGCTGATCTCTGCTCACTCAGGCAAGCTTCTCAGAGCCCCACTGGTCGGATCAGAGAGAAAGTGGTTAGAAAGAGTAAAATATTCTACATCCATGTGGTTTTTATTGATGTTAAGGGCATACAAACACATGAGCACAGATCTTAATTTGCTTCTTTCTCAGCTGGTGATTCCCAATCACTGTAATTTACACCAGACTGCGGCTGCCTCAGGCGGTTGCATGCCAGCCTGAGATGAACATTAGGTACGGTGTCCCAGCTGTACCTGGTGTCCCAGCTGTACCTGGTGTCCCAGCTGTACCTTTCCCTGGTGCCACCCCAGCCGTGGGAGCAGCGAGCACCAGCCGGGTGAGCCCCTGGACTGCTTTGTGTCACTGGGAGGTCGCTGGGTGCTGGAGGGATGTTTCCCAGATTGCCAGAAGGGCCAGACTGCCCCAGCGAGAGGTTACACGCAGACTAGTTACGTGGCTCAAGGGTACCCGTCTCCCCTATTGAATAAACAGCTTTGATTAAAGCTGGAACACCCAGAGTGCTGCCCCATGACGCTAGTAGCGCTCCTGTCACTTCCAGCGACTTGTATTGTTTTTTTAGCAAAATCTGTGCACAAGGATTGTGTACTACAGAGTGCGTGTTTCAAAAATTAGTTAGCTTGTGCTATCAGAGGAAAATACTGTTACTACTCTTGCCACTCACTCAGGATAGACTTATTGAAGACACCTGAAGTACCTTCCTGTGCTGAAGGTATTACCCAAGACTCATCAGCAAGGCATCTCCACTGTGGTCACTGTGGTGTTTACCCTTTAACTGATTTAGTTACCCGACCAGACTGGCTTGGCATCATCATTTTCATAGGCAGGGTACTTGTTTTACTGTTCTCCTTCACTGGCGTTAACTTGGTTACTCCTGGGATACAGCAGTGTAGAAAAGCACAATCTGGTGCCCTCTGGAAGCAAAGGAAAGACTTGAGTGGACCCAAGTATACACTGAATCAGACCCTACAGGAGAGAAGAATTAGGCATGCAACATCAAAGAAATACTTCCACATCTGGGAAAGTATTCAGAGAGTCCCCAAAGGTAAGATTAAAAAGAAAAAAAGTCAAGTGTGTTCATTTCTTATTAGTGAAGTTGTTATTGGCAATGAGATATTCTAATTGAATTACTCCTAATTAAAATAATTATGTTTTCTAAGTACTCTGATGTGTAGAGACCATGTAAAGAATCAAGGTAGAAATAAACAGCACCTAGTAAATTCTTGCTAAGCTGGCTTGCTTGATGATGCTTAAAGTGTTTTGGTTTTTTTTGTGATTCCGCTTGCTCTGTGCAGGCTTGTGCTAATGCAATAAGGATGGCTTTCAGACACCTTGCTTCTGGCTCGAAAGGCCAACTGCTACTGTATGAAGGATTAGCTGGAAAAAACTTGAGGCTCAAAGGAGGAAAACAGGGCTGGTTCTCTGCCTTTTCCATAACCATCCTGCCTCGCCTTTGATGTTCTTGAACCTTCTCCACCTCGATTTCCCACTACCAGTTGGGGTGTTACCTCAATTATCTGTGCATTGTTCCATTAGTCTAGACTCTAATACAGCCTTTTTGGCATGGGATGACCAAAAATCTCAGCAGAGATCTCTGATTTCTATCAAGATAGGGGACCAAAAAAAAAAAAAAAAAAAAAAGCTAGGAAGGCAGAATTTTGTTTATGGTGAAGGGTGAAAGGTGAATCCCATTGAGTGGCCTTCCAGGGTGGTTGTAAGATAAAGGTTCCTGCCAGGGTCTGGCATCAGAAGATTGTTTTGCTACGGGTAGGCATGTAGACACCTTTCCTTTTGCTCACTTCTCTCTGGACCAAGTAATCCTAGTTTAGCTCCAAGCTGCAAAGCACTTGGATGAACTAAGGAGTAATCTGTCTGGGGGATGTAGAAATGATTAGTCAGGCTGTCCAGACCCACCCCTGGATCCATGTATCTGTGTTGTCTTCAAGCTGAGCTTTCCCTGAACGTTGTGCTGGGAACGTACACTCCCCGCTCTATCCCGCTTTGGTGTGCAGGACCCCGTACCGTGTGCCTCTGCCCTTGGGTTCCGTCCCATAGCAAGACCGTTTCTTCATGGGGCATTGACTTTTCAGTAGTTTCCTGGCTTAAATTATCTGTCAGTTGTTAATAACACCCAGTTTATAGGGCCGTGTTTGAAAGACAGCTGCCAATATCATTCGCTCGGTGTCAAGCTGTCTGAATCGCCGGGACACCTCCTGTGAAGCTGTGCTTGCTGGATTTTGTGCAGTGCTTTTAGGTGGCTTCTTTGCTTTGACTGTGGAGCTTGGTGTCGCAGCCTTCGCAATACGCTTCCCAGAAACAGGGGAGGATGGGATGTTCAGCCCAGGGGTTGCGTCTAGTGCTTAAACAAACCCTAAAGCCTGAGATGTTTGGAAACCCTGGCACAAGGGATATGTTATCTTGTTCAAAGGAAGGCTGCTACCTTTACAGAACATTTATGGTGAACCTTAGCATTGCCCTGAATCAATCCAAAGGGCTAATCAGTCTCAGAATAAGCTAATATTTATCGTACACCTTTATAAAAGCCAAACACATTGCAATTTCTTCTGAGAAGGAGAAAGTTTCAAAGGTTTCTCACATCAAATACTGCTGATTTTTCTTTTTCTTTTTTTTTCCTGTGATCACGATTAAAATTCATTCAACATCCTCTCGCAAGGAAAAAAAATATATACATTTGATGGCTTTGTGCTTTTTTCCCCTCCCTCTGTAAAAATAGAAAAGCTTTCAGATGTTGCATGAACAAAGATATGGAAATGTGAGAAGAGGGCAGCATCTGGAGGTTTTCAAACACGAGAACACGGGCTGTACGTTTCTTTTGCTGTTAGAAGAGTGAAAAGCTGTTTCCTGTCATTTCCCATCTTGTCACTTGTAAGGCTGGCATCTTGCGGCTTCTTGCACCAGCTGTTGTTTTTTTCTCCACAGACAGATGGTGCAACCTCTTTGATAATTTTTTTTCCATGTTCTGAAGATTTTGCATGTGTACTACCTTTATGTAATGATCATATAACCCTGTCACTCACTTTATCCTGTTAGCAGTGTCATCCCTGTAAGAGGGAGGAGGAGGTGGCAGTGTAAGGAACTCAATCCTTTTCTTGTGTCCTGACGTGCTTTGAAAATATCCTGTGGAGCTAGAGTTACAAATGTTTCTAAAAGCCTTCTGTATTCTTGTCTAAGGGTTTCCAGAATATCAGGGCTGTGATTCTGTAGCATTCCTCAGTTGGTGTGAATTTGATGCAACTTTGCAGTTATTTGCGGCGTTTTATCCCCTTCTACTGTGGTACTGTAAGTACCAAAAAGTACGTTTTTTTGCTTTGCATTCCTGGAATGAAAGCCTGGCCTGTTATAAGTAATTCCAGTGCAGTTACAATTACATCTGGGAAGGCATGGGAATGATTTCTATATCTCATAAAATGGCTGTACTTAAAACTCATAATTACTTTATTCCCTTTGATATCTATCTGCTTTCCAGTGTTGGAAAATGGCCTTTCTGATGGTGCTGTAATGCTCAAGATTAAAAGCTTTCTAGGCTTGCTGAGCATATCTGGAGGTCTCAGAGCTGAAAATGAGCAGATACCATTATATCCCCTTCCTTCCTGGAACGGACTGGCAAACCCCTGCATTAATCAACGAGAAGCAAATTGAAGATGGAACGCTTGGTGTGGGTTCTTTTGGACAGCAAACGTTGCTCTCTGGTTCCAGCTCGCAGAGTTAAAATGTTAGTGTAATGCAACACAAAGGTGGAATGACTAGTAAGATAGATTAATCCTGAACAAGCGTGCTGCTGAAATGGGACTGTGAGTGCTCTGACTGGGGTTTGAGTAGCCTGGTGCAAGTGTGTCCAAATCCGTTTTCACCAGTCTTAGTCAGAGAACAAAATTTCTTCCTTTGTTGTGGAGCATCGTAGAAACTTTGTTGACCAGGAAATAATGCATTAAAACTAATACATTTAAAATTGGAAATGAAATCGTAGAAGCTTGGTTTTGCAGGTATCAATACATACAATTAACATAACGGAGACCATGGCACTGTCCTTTTGATGGTGAGGTCTGTGATTTGTGGGGTTCATGAGTGGTGTTTATTCCATGGTACTTTTCATGCTTCTATACCTCTCTCAGACAACTCTGTTAGTGAATATTTATTTCTTTTATTGGCACCACGCTGCACATTCATTGGTCCCATCGCCTCAAGAGTAACAGGTGTAATTGGAAGTAGACAGGTAGTAATGATCCATCCCGTTTTATGCTCTTTGTTTACCTTTGCGTTCTGTTTGTCTCTGTGTTTGAAAAGAGCATCCTCCTCCCACAACCAAAAAAACATTTGCTCTCAATTGTTTACTCCGAGTGCCATGTATAAAAGCATGGTTGCTGTCAGAAAAGTGACTGTAAAAGTGACACCATGGGGCTCACTGTTCATTTTCTCTTTCTCTCTGTCTTGGAGACCTTCTAGAGCACATTTTCTCAGCTCAGCTACCAGTGCAGTAATCTCCAACTGTCAGCGGGAAAATTAGAGCTTTGTGAACCCTGCAGGGTCAGGTTCATGATGGCATTAGCGAGCTCAAAGCTGGAGCACTCTGAAACATTCCCTTTGCTTCCCACCTCCGGACCACGACTGTGGTTGCCTTCTTAAGAGACCCATGGGGCTCCCTCCTTATGTTTGGCGGGTTTTTTTCCTGTATTTTTGTGATCCAATCCAACTCTTTTTTTTTTTTTTTTTTTTTTTTTTTTTTTTCCCCCCCCTCACCCCCGCTGTGTTGGAAATGTGATAGGGGAGGCAGATTCCAATCCCAGCTGTTTCTGTAAGGACAGACAGGATGGAAATAGTGAGTCGGGCAAGCTGGATCCAGAGGGCAAATGGAAAAAGAAATTTCACCTTGGGCAAATGCAGTATATCTGGTGGGTTGTGTGTCAGTGCCTATCAAGATCTCCTATTGGGGATTCAATGTCTAGATTAAGGCCTATACTGTTACCATAAATCAAACTTCACTCTCAAAGAAATGTGAATCTGTGCTATAAATTATTCTGTACTCGACTTCAAAGGTTTGGCTCCTATTTGCCTTATGCTGTGTAAGATGCATGTGTGTGTATGTGCATATGTTGGCTGTATGTAGGGGGGCAAGGAGGCAGGAATGCAGCTGTAAGCAGGGAGAGCACATGGAATTGTGTGTTCTAAGGTTTGGAGTACAGGGGAGCATTTATTCCACCGGTCTCGGCATTTGAGGAGGTACAGTGTGACTCTAAATACTTAACAAATGAATGTGGACGGGAGATTTGCAGGAGTGACTAAGGAGTTTGGATCTCTTCATTGTCCGAGAATGTCTTTCCAAGACTCAGGGCTTTATCAGTCACCGTGTTCAACAGTGTTCGTTCTTCAGAGGTGTATCCAGCAGGCTTTCCGCTATGGAAGGTGAAACCAAAGCAGACAAGCCATGGGAGATAATGGCCTTTGCCATGGCTGTCGGGAATGAACTGCCCATTTCTCCATGTTCTGCTGCTCCCATTCTCTGCTTTTGTTGATATCCATTTAACACTTCTGTTCATCTCTTTCCCATATCTTTTTTGTAGTTATTTTCCTTCAACTACTTTCCTTTAATTTTCTCCCTCTCAGCTTAATTTTTTTAAAATCCTTTTGCATCAACTAGTATTGCCTTTTTATTTCCCCACCCCCTCTTGCCTCCCTTTGTGTTCCACCTTAGTTTTCCAGGTCTCTGCTGTCTCTCATCTCTTCCATATTACTCCTGGTGCCTGATGAAATGGTATTTTCCTTTCCCCCTGCTCTTGCATTTGTTATTTTGGGATAGAATTGGAGAAAAATATTCACCTTGCGGAGAATTTTTTTTCTAGTATTTCTAGACTTTTCTGGTCTGCAAAGTTAATCAGTGCTAATGGTTTCCATGAAAAGGTGGGAACACTGAATTTGAGTGTTATCCTTGTTCATCAATATCCTTGTTTTTTTCTGTTTTGATCAAAGTCATAAAATACAGTACAGCTCATGCTGTGTTCGATCCCACGATTTCCAGCCATTTCTTATATCAAATAGTTTGGGAATATTAAAACTCTGCAGCATTTATTCAAGTGAGCGCTCAGAGTTTCTTGTAACGCATGTTGCACTAGTTGGTTGTGTTATGAATTTAAGAATAAGCTACCCTGGATTTGGCAAATTCATGCTCGATTCTAAAGAAGCACTTAAAGGGATTATTGAAATTTGTCTTGTAAAACCCCCTGAAGATTTTAGCAGCTTGTGTGGGATTTTGGTTAGCCATCGCAGGACTTGGCAGTCGCAGCAGTCGTACAGAAGGTGCTGTAATCCCTCAGTAATGGCAAGGTGCGGCAAAGGTTTCCAGTGTCGGCAGAGCACCCACCGGCGTTTAGTATGCTGTGAAATTTTCATCTGGTTTTCTGCCTGAGTGCTGGTATGGTGCATCTCTCATCTTTTCCTGTAATTTGGGCCATTGAAGCTTCATCTGTTATCCTGCGAAGTAACCTGATGATTCTTAGAATTCTGTAGTTCAGGCAGAAATGAGTGCTGAACTGCCTTAAAACCAACCAGAGCCAGCCTGTGTACACACGTCCTTGGTAGACACTAGTCATTATGTATCATTTGCCAATATTATGTCAAAAGAATGGAAGGATGTGTGTTTATTGGCTAAAAGAGATGAATACGAATTATGCTTTTGAGAAACCAGCTTTCAGCAGAAAGTAGATTGAATTCCTTGGGGCACCTGAAATAATGGTATTTAGAGTAATGACTGAGTACACTTTGGCCAGGGAGGAGGCTGGATGCTGTACATTACTTGGTCCCTTCTCTCTCTGCCACTGTCATGATCTTCCATCTTATTCCTGTGGACCTGCAATTACCTGCCCTGTTCCTACGTTACCTAAACAGAGTTGTTTCCTCTGCTAGAGTAGAATAAATGATGTACAAGAAGAACAGATTGAATAATTTTAGCCTTTTTTTTTTTTTCTTTTTTCTGTTTAGCTTGAATATTTACAAAGAGATTGTGGTTTCCTGTTCATTGCTTGAATATTCTGGTTTATGTTTATATATATATTTAATCTACGGGTTTATCACAAACATTAAAATTTCACTTGTCATGTTAGGTGTGTTGTCATGTAGGAGCTCTGAAAGACATCTATCAGATTGTGCAGGCATTATACAAGCACAGCGTAAGAGACAGCCCCTGAGGATGCTTATTGTTAGTTTATTTTGGGTGGAAGGGACTCACATACTGCATTAATGGAAGCCAGTGTAATAGCTAAAGACAGGCAGTTGTTGTGCCAAAAATAAATCTGTATTGCGATTAGCTGGGTAGATATGATTTCTTAGCAAAAGTAATTCTGTGAGGATTTAAATAATGATTCTGTTAATACTGTGAGTAACTTTGAAATTCACTTCTCTTGAACATTTGTGCTCATAAAACTGAATTGCTGAAATGTATGCGGAATGCAAACACAAAGCAGACAAATGCTGAGCCCAAGCAGACTTTTCAATTTCAAACAGACTGCTTATTGCGTGGAACTTTTCCCCGCCTTTTTTTCTTTTCTTCTTTTTTGCATTATTTGCTATCTCTGATCACCAGGGTACAGTGAGGGCAATTGGTGTCTCGCCTTGTCTGCAGCTACAGCGAGCAGGGATGCAATTCAGGCTCATGGCAAAGCTACTTGAAAAACCCTTACTTTGTCACTGTTATTAATTAACAGCATTTCTCCTTTCCCACCGTGAAGAACAAACTGTATCTGCGGAGCTGCATGAATACATTCAATTTTTCATGTTGCTACAGTTTCTTCTTTCTCTTTGCCAAAAACCTAGAGGTAAGCAGGTAGGTTCCCTGAACGGTGGCCCAGGGTCTCTCGCAGCTGTCATGAGCACCCCAGTCAGTGTAAGCGAGCGTTGATCTTGACGAGGATTCTTGAGCTTTTCAAAGTCTTTCAAAGGAGAATACCGCTTTCCTGCTACGGCATGCACACAAGCCGTGCGCCTCGCGCTCCCGGTTTTGCCTCTCGCTGAAGAGTGCGCCACCACTTCCGACCGTATTTAGCCAACAAGCCTAATGACAATTGCGGTCATTGAAAATTACAAAAAGGGCAACATTTACCCAAAGGGACTTATTTTCTGCCATGATTGAATAAAGAAGGGAGGCAGCTGCTAAGACTGGAAAAGGTTACTCAGTCACATCGGTTGATGAAAGAATCAGAGAAGCTGTCATCGCCGCCGCAGCATCGCCTGCCAACTGACGGCCGTGCGCAGCCTTGGCAAAACAAAGCTGTCACTCCTTGTCACTCCTGGCATCTGTCACGGCTCCCGGTATGCGGCGTGTGGCTGGGCTGGCCGGGAGGCAGGAGGACACTGACGCCGTCCTCTTCTGGGATCAATTGTTTGTTCAGCAAATGGTGTTAGGAGACTCTGGCTTTTCTCTCCTGCAGTTTGGAAGATCAAGTTAAGCTAAATATTTGAAGCTGTACTAGGCTGGTATTGACAAAACACAGCACTGGAGCGCTGGGGCTGAAAGGGAGGAGGAGGTGATAGGGATCAGGATGTGCCAGGGGTGTTGCAGATCAGATTTCTGTGATGTATTTATAATTTAAAATATTTCTAGTCTGAGGTGAAGGAAGTAACAGTAAAGATGTCTCAGCAGGTTTGTTGTGTGAGGGTTCAGGTTACACTGGCTGCAGGTATCCTTATGCTGTAAAAATCGTGGAGAAAATCCATTTTAGGTTTAGGAAACGATCATTTTCTCCCTTTGGTCCTTTCAGAGAAAAGGCTCATGTGTTTTCCCTTGGCTGTCATTCCTGTGCTTCCCTGAAGAAATTAAGTTCTTCGTAAATTTTGGAAATGACTGTTCAGCAACAAAACTAGAAATTGGCAGGTATACATGTTCCGGTGGCTTCCAGTCATACATGCATTGACCAGAAAAAAATAATCTGTTGATTTCTTTGTACCCTCCTGGATGGGGTGCCTCCCCAGCCCTGCCAAGCTGGCAGCTGTAGATCTTTCAACTTAAAGGTTTGCCCAAGAGGCCTTGAGATCTCTCTTGCAGTCATCCCTAACTTAGGCTGTGATTTTTCGGAACTGATCATGATTTTGATATGATTTGCCTGTTAGTCAATACATACTGCTATGGTTTGTTTTTAATGAGAATTCTCTGTCTGTCTCTTCTTTCTCTATGTGGCTACTGTAATCCTGCTGGAGGAGACCCAGTTACATGCCTGGTCCTGCACTGGCTGCCGGTACACCCCCTCTTGAATCTCCGTGACTTTTTTGAGTCTGCCATACTTTTCTTGTTGTTCAGGACTAGGTCTCTTCAGAGGGATCATGTCCAGCTGGGGAAAAAAACGCAGCATTTTGAAAGAAATGGGCATTATGGGCCTTAGTTTCCCTACCATAGTATGGTTACAGCGGAGTGGCTGTGCTGACCGTGTTCCTGTGTGGCTGATGCTTTAACATAGATTTCGCGTTCGAGAGCTTTGGGAACTGGATATCGTTTATGAAAGGGCAGATGACAGCAAGCCAGGGAAGCAGTGACACGCAGATAGAACTGTCGCATTAGCTTTGTCAAAACATTTCTTAATTGCAGTGTGATCCCTCAAAACACACGTTGTGGAGAAAAAGGAATCTAAATTCAAACCCACGCCGACCAGGGAAGAGCAGAGTCCTCTCCAGTATGTAAATTAGATTTGTAGTTGAGTGGAATTGATTCTGCTGAGACTAAATTAATCACAGTGCTTAATCACTGTAACCTTTAAACATAGCAGTCCTGACCACAGCTGCGGGGTAGCACATTGTTCACGCAGACTTTTGACCTTCCAAAGGCACTGGGGCTCAGGCAGAGGAGTGTGAGTGTAGCAGTGAGTCCAAGCTGCTTCAGCCTGACCTTCTCTTTCTCCCACTGGTTTAGAGGAAGGACGAAAATTGGTACCTTGTGGATACAAACGTGTGGTGAGCAAATTGTGATGCCAGTGGTTGCGTTTGGTGCAGTGCCTCCTCGTATCCCTCATGCTAGGATAGAACATTTCATTATCGAGGGTCATGAGATAACCCTTGGTCCGCCTCCGTTCACAGCAATGGGAAGACTCTTTGCTAGCTGTGTCGTGCATGTTTAGGACCTCGTACTGAAGGGTTAATCTTTTCCCAGGCCTTGCTGTGTCAACATGTAAGCCTCCAGGCAATGCATGTTGCGGGGTTTTTTTATATTAGCAGAGAACGTGAGAATCTCTGGAAGACATGTTTGGGCACAGAGGGGATACTGGTACGTGCATACATTCCCCACCAAGACAATTATTATAGGACACTGAGATCACAGTGGTAGAATATACAGCCCATATATGATCTTGAAAGCCAAACACCAGAAAAGAATTACTCATGCTTCCTCAAATCGGTCTCCTGCAGATCTGTTTTGTACACATGGTAAAAGCTAATGCACGTGCATAACAAAAAAAGCAGGAAATTCACATTTGAAACAAGCTTCCAATGGCAATTCTCAAGAGCTGCTCAGTGCTGTGAATGCAGTCTCCTTCAGATGTTTGCACTGATTTGTAGTGTTGATGCTGAGGTCCATCCTCTAATGAGGTGTACCGAACCCCTGAGAAGTCCAAATTCACTGGCTTCGCTTGAAAACCAAGACCTCCTCCTGCAGCTTGTAGCTCTCTAGAAGACGGGGTGCCAAAAGAAGCCTCTGTGTCAACAGAGGGTGCAAGGGGTGGGTGGGCTTTCCACAACATGTACGCAGCTTTAGGTTAAACGGGCTAGACAGTGTTCAAGCAGCTGTGTTTGTAGCTGATTCATTTAAAATTGCATTTTCCTTTTACTTAGAATTATTTGGGGACATTTTGGTGTGATGCTTTATAAAAATAATGAATCTGTAGAGCTGACGTGAAAACTGCTTTAGATGAGAGCCCACCTGTGAACATAGTCTGTTGTTGGACCTGTTCCCTGTGCTCGTTAGCCAGCAGGCAGACCTAGATACGCTCTCAGCCCTTCCACAGATCTCCTATATTCTTCCTGCTTACTCTTTCCCCCCTAGATTCCGATCTTGTAATCTGGAGATGACATTGTTCCCTTCCCCTACCATTCTTTGTATTTTTTATTTTAATTTTTTACCTTTTGGGAGTGTGTGGTGTGCAGTACATGAATAATGTATAAGCACAGTTTTCAACCCAGTAAGGCTTTGGTCTTGATTGATGACCTTCAGACAATAACAGCAGCAGCTCTCTTTGTACACATTAGGTCGAGTTCTTCTCTAAGGCTATGTCCTATTCTGAAGTAAACTTTTTAACAAACAAACAAACAAAAAAAACCCCCGAAACCCTTTAAAAACCTGAGGATGGTGGCTGAGAAGAATTTGTCATTGCTTTTAAAGCTGATGCTTGCTGTGATTTATTTTCTTTTTAAAATAAGGTATCAAAAAAATTTCTCCAACTGTCTAAGAGGCATAAAAATTCTGGCTTGCTGTAATATAAACTTGTTTCACACATATACTTTCCATTAATCATGAAGTAACTCTGTGACAGGAAGCTGGGTAAATTGTCTGACTCCTTGAAACAGTCTTTGCTATAAACTATTAAAGCAACACAACATCGCTGTGGAGTTAACTAACTGTCCCCCGCTGTGTTAGAAGCAGAGGTAAAGGCTGAATGGTGACAATTTGCCATTGCACTGCCATATGAAGTGCTATTTAGACATTGAAGATGGGTTAAGTGCTGCCAATATGCAAAAAAACTGAACAAAACATGAACAGAATCATTTGAAATGGCTTTAAAAAATCCACTTTGTTCTTTACTGTTCTAAATCTCCATATGTTATTTAGTTATTAATATCCGTATCACAGCTGTATCCTCACAGGGAGGAACTGAAAATATATTGTTAATGGTCATTAGAGTAAGGGAAGTCTGGAATATTTAAGGGAAGCATGGTCTATGAATGGGATTTGAATTTAGGAATTTGTACGTCTGGGTGGAAAAAGATGAAAAGGATCCGAATGGCAATGAGGACTCAGCTACCACTTTATCTTGGTTTGGAGAAAAAGGCATGTAACATTTTTAAATTTTGGTGTGTATTTTGGTTGTTGGTTGGTTTTTTGGTGGGTTTGGGGGGGGGGGGGTGTTGGCTGTTGAGTGTTGATAGATTTTTCACAGAAGAATATCCCATGATCCCATATCCGACATGACACACACTGGAACTGGTCACCATTAACAGAAATGCTCCGTGATGCCATATTTTGCAGCCAGGTCTGCGCAGGAGCGCACAGGTAGATGTCCCAGTGGGAGCAGGTTTGCTGTTGCCTTCAGTGGGACTAACCGTGCAGAATTCACTGCACGCTCTCAGCCTTGCTCTTCTGTTTCTCCTTCAAGCAAACCCACCGACCACATTGCCATAGCATCATTATAACGGAGGTTTGCCCTGATTTCCAAAATAAAAGTGCAGCAATTCTGTTTTCTACTGTTGGCGCAGAGCTGGAATTTTATCAGGAGATTTTGGCTTGCAAGATCTTCCTGATGAACTGAGGGGAACCGTGGGTCCAGCCGTGTGGCATCCTGATGTCTTCCTTGCCTATGCCGAGCTGCAGTCAGGCATGTAAAGCACGCGTGAGCCTTGCAGGAGGAGTGGAGACGGGAGGCCAGAGAACTGAAGGTTTTGCTTTGGCCCCAGCTGCGTTCTCACTTGGGCGTTGTTGCTGTCTGCCTGCTGACACGGAGGCAGCGTGCTGGACACTTGGAAGTTAAGGGCTCACCTAGTAAGGTCAGAAGCTAATTCAGTCCCTGCGGTTTATCCATCCGTGCTCCGTCTCTTGGCTGAGGTGGACCACCAGAGTGCCAGCGAGTGTCAGTTGTGATACCAGTTACAGGATTTGGCTGGTGCCTGCTGACCCGTGTCACAGAGGTTTTCACACCGAGGAGCCAGGTCTGCTGTGCTCGCTCCTTCGGGGGTGTTACTTTGATCCGTGATTATGCACTTGGCTTCCTTGCAGCTTAAGTGAAGTGTCAGAGCAAGGCTTGAGACCAGCTAGGTCTTTAAAATAGATTATTCTGTTTTGCTAGATTTAATTATACATCTTTATTTCAAACACAAATACATATATATATGGTTAAACTTGTGTTTTGTCATTTCCTGCAGCTGAAATTTATTGTGGATTGAAATACACAGGTTTATCTGCCTGACCTTTTGCTAATTATTAGATTGAGATAAGTGTATGTAAGTGACAAATTGCCTTTAATGACATTTAATCTGCACACTGACATTAATGGCAGGTTTAGCAGCCTGGTTATAGTCTTTGTTGCTGAGAGACGAAAAGAGCAAGGACTTTTATCTTAATTTGACCTTATTCAAAAGGTGTTTGTAGTAGTAGTCAATTTCTGATTAACTTAATGACCTGTTTTACATAGAAAGCAGTCAAACATTGATATATGAAAGCGCCTCGAGGTGACAGATGACAGAGGCGGCAGTGCCATTGCCAGATCCTCACTGTTAACGCCTGGGGGAGAGGGAGGTGGGGAGGGGAGCAGCACCAAACCCTTCTCGCTGGCACGAGGATAGGTGCTACACCTAGAAAACAGCATCTCTTGGACGTTGGTGGGAGCAAACAGCCAGCGTTTTACTTTGCTGAATGGTTTTCTGTGCAGTCCAAACTTGTGAAAGACGGATACACGCAGTTGTAGATCTACATTGCAAGAGATCCTTACGCATCTAGGGGGTGCCTGTTGCAAAGTGTGGTTTTCTTGAGTTCTGTGGAGCTGAGCGCCGTGCTGGGCAGCTGGGGGCCTGCCCTTGGGATGGTGCCGTCAGGTGCTGGGAGGGGGTTTCCTCATTAGAATCCCCAGGAAATAATGAAGGTAGTGAAAGTGTTTCCACTGGGGATTAAGGCGCTGAGCTGAATGCGTCTGGGTATTACGCCGCACCATATTGAGGTCAGCCGTGCCCGATTTCTATGACAACAGAGAGCCTGCAGATCCCGAAGGGCAAGCAGAAGAGAGAGACCAAGGTGGAAAACTCAAGTCCTTCTCTCTCATTGCCCTGTGATATATTTACAGAATGATTTAAGAGGAACTTCAGAGACGAGAGCAAAGGTTATAAACTGCTTTTAGTAAAAGTAAACACCTAAGCAAATCATTCAAGAACCCATTAAATGGCTAGACAGCTCCTATAAATACAGTTCATAATGCACTCAGGAATGCTCCACCACCTACCGGCACCAGTGGGCTTTCCTCTTCGAGCTCTTGAAAGTTTCATTTTAATGATAAAAATTGTTCCTCACACATCACCGAAAAAATGTGAAGATGCAGTTCAGAAGATAGCTGGAAGGATAATAATGTACCTTAAGCTTGTAAAACAACTAATTAATTTATAGTTTAATGCCTTTTTTTTTTTTTTTTTTGTGTGAATGCAACAGAAATGCCTTAAAACTAAACCAAACCGGGTGGCAAATTGACACAAATGTTTAGTGAATTGAGATCAACACTTATTACATCAAATTACAGTGAAACTGCAAACAGAATGCCTTGGCATGTTGTTCTAGAGCTTTTCAGCTGTCGCCCGGCTTGGCGGGGAGGTGCTGTAAAGGCATCAATCACTGGGCCATTACGGAGTCTCTAAAAGCCCCAGATGAGCTGGAGAGGATTGTTTGGAATTGAGAAAAAGTTTCAGGTGCTTTGGGTTTAAACTGATTTTGTAGCCTGCAGTTTGCCTGCTGGGTATGTATGTATATGGAGATGCTTCTGTCTGTCCTGCTGCTGTTTGAAAGCTATTTATAAAGTAGTTGTTGTTATTATTTAGTAAAAACAACCAAATGCAGCTATGGTACCTGCTCACCATCATCTTGGAAAGCCGGGTGTCTGCCGCTGCCACCAGGGGATGGAAGGGACAGTAAAGGGGTGATGTTTGTTGCTTCTGTTTTCCTTCCATCTCCCTCTGGCAGAATCGTTCTGGACCTGTTTTATTTCTATCTGCCTCCCTCTCCTCCCTGGATTCTCCAGCATGGGCTCACGACTGTAGTTTGGATATTTGCTGCACTCCTGCTTTTACCCAGTTACACCTTTTCCCAGAAGGTGTAAGTTCTTTGATAATTCCCTGTGTTCCACTGTATGTAAGTGTGATTGGGTCTACAAGTCAAAAACATTCTGGGAGGCGGGAGAAGACTAATAGCTATGTGTGGAAATAGGAAACCAAGGAAAAACCAAAATATGGTAGAAAACCACCCTCCAAACGGCCTTATATGTGTCTTGTATGGTAAAAGTTACTTTATGTGTCTACCTTTTAGAAAAGGAATAAATTTTAAGTTGGTGCTGCCCCATCTGATTTCTGATCTCTATTACTCTAAAGGTGAATTTGAATAGGCTATGTCCAATCGATACATTATTATCCAGGTATGATTTTCATCCTATTGATGCTGATTTGGGATGCTCACCCTTTTGAGAGCAGCGATGCTGTCTCATTGCCAGCACCGGTGCAGTTGTAATTGTATTTCCTTGTGAGTTCCCCCATTTGTTCTGAATTGCTGTTTGGTCTGCTCAGAGACCAGAATGCCAAAAGAAACCATTTGGATCATTTTGAGTGAGCTTCTGTACAACTCGGGCAGCAGGAGTTGATGTAATTAATTCCTGTTGGAGCATTTCTTTAAAATAAATAAATCTGGTCTTCACTTTAAAAATGCCAGTAATTGAGAATCCACTGCAGTCCTTGGGAAGTTGTTCTAATGGTTAATTACCCTCACAGTTAAAAATCAGCATCCTATTTTTAGCCCGATTTTTTTCCTAACTTCTGCTTGCAGCCACTTAATTTGTATAACGTCCTTCTCTGCAAAACAACAGAGCCCAATGTTTGAGTTATTGTTCTTTTTTTCTTAATTTCCATTTTTCTTTTCAATTCCATATAGATGGAACAATACTGCAATAATATGTGTTTTTTTCCCTGAGGTTGGGCTACATTTGAAATGTATTTTAAGATTCTTGGGTGAAAATTGCTACAATTCACAAAATTCAAAAAGATCCATTAATTATCCCTGTTTTCCCAGTGTGAGCTTTTGTACCTCCCGGCGGCGTACACCCAGCAGGGCTTTTCGCATCCTTTTGTCTTCTATTAATATTGATACTGTTTTTCTAGGGCCGACACCTGACAACTCTGCGGGGGAATTAAAACTCCTTCTCTGATAGTTAAGGGTTGAATGTCTGTCATTGTGCATCCTGGGGAATCACAGTCTTATCCCACAGTGAGATTTGCAGGTATCAGCAAAATTATCTCTGTTGTTGCTCTGCATTTCCTCCTCCTTCCTTGGAAACAGGCAGGTACAAATTTAGTAGTTGCACGTTGTACAGCAACAATGACAACTGAGGAAGAAAAAAAGTGATGTCCATCAATAGCCGTTTTGTGGTCTCCTAGTTATTGGGGTGTTACTTGGTGGCTGGCAATTACAGAAACTCCTACGTTAACAACCCTGTTACTAAAATTGCACTCTGTGAAAGAGGAAAGAACCAGATTCCAAACCCCAGATGCTTTAAAAAAAAAGTTTTCATGAGATTTACTTGGTCTGTGTTAAAGAAAGTGTTGACCTTAGCAAAGGTCTGTGCTGTGCTTTATCAGATATGGATGGTGTCTGGATTCCTTGTTCTTCATGACCTGAAATTATCCAGAAATACACTGGCAGATGGATTAGAAAGCATCAGCTCCTTGCTTTCCTCCAGCTTCTTAGGAGCTTTACGGACTTCCCATAAAATGGACATGGTGAAGGCAGTATGCAAGTAAACCCTAAAAACACTAAACTCTTGGTACCCCTTCCAGATGTAGCCGGTTAGCTGAGCTTTTGCAAGCTTTTTGCTTTGGCACCGATGCTCTCCTTGAAGCCGGCGCCCCATGGCACGCCAGCGTGGGTTCAGCCTGCCTTTGGCTTGTCACCTCTTTGCAGAAACACCAGACAGGCTGGGAGGGTTTTGCCGTGAGGAGCTGGAAAGCTTTCTGGACATCAGATGGCAATGTTGACTTTGGAGGGCTTTTGCTCATCAGCAGGTGTAGCTGTTCGGTCAGATGGGCATCTCCGTTCCTGTGTCCATGTGTGCTGGAATTGAGAAAAGGTTGCAGAGATTTTTTTCATGCAAGTTTTCATTGGATTTTTAAACAAACACACTTTCTTAGTGTCAATTCCTGCCACCATTGTCACTTTAACCTTTTAAAGTATCTTTTCTTGATGCGATCTTCCTGATAAATCTGTTGAAAAGAGGAATTATGATATGTGGCAGAATATTCACATTTTAAAGGTATGTGTTGGACTTTTCTAGGCAGTCACAGTTGAAACATGACTGTAGTCAGAAAATAAAAGCCTGTGGACCGGCTGATACACACCGCTGTAGCTGCAAAGCCTGGGGATTTTTCTCTTTGCTTTTTTTGATATATTTGTTTTATTGACAGGAGGAGGATTTGCAGCAGCTACTGCCTGGCCCTGACCCAGGGGCCTTGGCTCCCTCTGCAGCTGTCAGGAGTTGCTGTTGTACTCACCGTTCCTGCTGCAGGACTGGGGGAAATAGGTTGGTGCTGAGCTGGTGCTGAGCACCCAGTGCCCGCGCAGGCTCGGGGCTGAGGGTTTCTTTGTGGACTGCTTCCCTGGCTGGGGAACTGTGGTCCAGATCTACTTTTGGTGAGCGCTGCCTGATACGGGCTTAAAACTCCCACTTAAGCAATTGCAAGCGTCTCCCTGAAACCCCCCAAGACCTGCCTGCAGACAATAGATGGAACCAAGCTTGTGTGAAATCATTTATAAAGTTCTCGGGTCTTTTTTTATCAGTTTGCTTTCATTTCCCCACCCATGAAATAAAAATCCTAACCTTTCCTTTCTTTCAGACTTCCTTGTCTGTGCTAATACAGAGGTGTTTGGGGATGGTTTTGTGCCATATGTCTTCACAGTGGCAAGCAGAGGGAGGCTGTCAGGCTCAGCTGGGGGCCTGTATTACTATTCATTCTGTACTAATACAAATAGAGGATAATATAATAATAATGCAGAAAAGAAAGCAAATGCTCTTTATATGGAATAATTGAATATCACTGTAACGTTGAACAATGGCTCTTAAAAGGATGGGGGGAAGTCATGCTTTTTTCTTCCTTAATTACAGTTGAACTAAAATTACTATATTTAGTTATTTCTAAAGCTCCGTTGTATTTTTGTTTCTGAAAGAACACAATGATTTGGATATGCATGCATTTTCCTCTCCAGATGGTCCTATTGCATCTTGAAAGTGAGTATATATCTTTATATCTGCAATAATGGAAGCTTGGATTTCTTCACCGGTAGCCAGCAACAAGGCCAGTTATGCAGGTCAATATTAAAGAAATATTATAAATGGTCTCTGTAGGTGTAGAATAGCTCTGTCCCACTCTTGCCCGTACTTTGTGTGTGGATAACTGCCCTAGCTTCCTTACCTTTGTGTTTTAGTTGGATTAATGACTAATATATTTTCAAGTCCCTGTCATACAGTCTTTTCTGTCAGAGACTGGAGAATTTCTTGCCCTCTAGGACTGAATTCCCTGTTAATTTTGCAACAGTGGTGCTTTTGTCACCTTTGTGGGCGAGGAAACGGGCATGTGTTCAACCGAGCACAGCGTACTGGATTTGGGGTGAGTTCACGCTGCCAGTCCACGCAGGAAATGCAAGGTGGCCGGTGTGAAATTGTTCTGCAGCTGCCTCTACCTTGTCTGAACTGGGAAAATTCACTTTCAAGATGCAATAGGACCATCTGGAGAGGAAAATGCATGCATGTCGAAATCATTGTGTTCTTTCAGAAACAACAATATTATGGCGAGGATGTGATCACCCTCCCTGCAGCTGGTGCTGGGGACTGAAGCTCTGTGGTTTGGGGGCCGTGTGGCTGTTGGGTGCCACACTCTCCGCTTGAGCTGGGCCTTGGCTGAGCTGACAGTGCTCCCTTCCACTGCTACCCATCGCGCTTCCCAAGATTGAAACACACGCCTTTACAAAGCGACGCACTTCTTGCCCTTTTAAAAACAGATTTTATACAGGCATTTTTGATGATTGTATGGCTTTCCATCAGCTCTTTTCTGCTGGACAGAGGCTGGTGTGCACACCAGAGTTCAAATTCACACTATTTGCAAGGAGAGCTGTTGCACTTGCAGGTAAACAAGATGCTCAGGCTTCTCTTTCCCTGCTTGTCTTGCCACCTAACCTCCCTCGCTTCACGTCTCCCTGCCCAAGGGTCCCTGTCTGCTGAGCATGCGGGATATTTTTCTGCTTCAAAGAAGTGTAACACAATGTAATGGTGGCAATATATTTTGAGATCCTTGCTTACCAGTTTGTCTCACTAAAGCTAAGGAGTTTAATAAGCTGTAAGACATGTTTTTGTCTTGCCAGCCTCTGGTGTCTTATGGCGTCTTATGGCAAACTATATTCATATCAGAGAGTAGCTCATGTTAAGGGTTATATACATGAGAGCACCCTTCATGGGAGGCACGTAGAAATGATAACAAAAGTAATTTGATGCAGAGCTGCCTGAAAAGGGGGAACTCCTCTACAGACATCTTCACTCCTATGTGCATTTCAATTTACACTACATCAAATTGGATTAGAGTCTGTTAATTCAATTAATGACTACATTGAAAGTTTGCCTTCCCTCATAGTGAAAACAGGAGGGCAGCTCCTAATAGCCTATGGATTTAATGACTGCAACTTTGAAGAGTGTTAAGCTAAAGTGAAGTTCAGAATGGCTTGTTAACTGGGTTTATTAGCTGTTGACCTTCTCTTTCAGCATAATAGTAGCAGCCAGACTGAAGAAAGCATTAACGTCCTCATTAGCATTTATCTAAAGATAGTCTGCTGCCCATTCCACAGTAAATTAGCTCAATCAGCCATAAAGAGCCTGAGAAACATTTTCTCACATACCTTTAAATCTCTTTCTTGCTCTCTCCTTTTCTCTCTCTCTTTTTTTTTTTTTTTTTTTTTTTTTTTAAAAAGTTAGGCAAGTTCATTTTATCCACTTTGTTGAGAACGAAGCCTCAGGACAGTTGCATTTGAAGAAAGTGTTTCTACATGCTTAGATAATTAGAGACCTTCTCCTGTGAGACAAAGTCATGGGAGTGGAATTACACCATTCTCAGGGATGTCCTTGGTTTAGCCTTTTGCTGAGGTTACGGATGTCTTGCTTGTTTTCCAATAAGGCGATACAAAGCTTTTCTTCAAGATAGGGTGGCTGTCTCAGGAGTTTTTTCTTGACAAAAGAGTCTCTTTTGTATGTGTGAAAACTCATGTGTTTAGAGGTGCAAAGTGTGCTTGCAAAAGCCGATGTGCAGGTCTGACCCTTGCCAGTAGCTGGTGTTACAAAAAGCATGTTAATACCTGGGAATGCAGCATGCTTGGCCTATGGAGACAACTGTGATTTATGAAATGCCCTGGGTTGACTGAGCTGCAGACAAAAAACTTTTGTTATCTGCCACCCCCCGATGCTGACCAGCAGTGTGCTTCTGGCATGGCTTTAAAGAACAGAGTTGGAGAGGAAAAGAGATTGGAAAGCATCAAACCTTGTGTATATTTGTCACTTCCAACGGTGAAAGCGTTTATGCCTGTAGTGTAGCAGGTTTTGTTCAATGTAAATAATTTACATAAAAGTTATTGTGATCTTCTGTATGTCTAGAGCTAAAATGGCTCACAGTCCCATCCTGTATCCTGCCTGCAAATCTGATGCCCAATTTATGGAAGGAAAAAAAAAATAACCAAACCAAAAAACCTATAACCCCCATAAAAAGAAAATGTTTTCTGGGACCTTTTATTATTCTATCTACTCAATCTGGAAAGATGCTAAGAATGTCAACCCTAGCCTCAAAATACATGGTTTATTCAGGCTTTGATTATTCATATTCAGTAGGCTGGACATCTTTTCTGTTTACAGTTAAGAGTGTAATTACAAGTTTTGCTGTGTCAAATTTTATATTCCCATTTTAAATTTATAAATGAACATGAATATAGGTCAGTGTGATACTGAAATAAAAATGTTAATAACCAGATAGCAGTTTCTTACTTTTTCAGCACACTGGACAAAACCATAGAGGTTAAGAGAAATAAAGAAAAAAACATTTTAAAAGAACGCAAGGAAACCAATGCCGGTTTAATCACCGCTAGTATCTCAGTTGATCCAGGTTGCTTTATGGCAGTTCAGTGTTCTTTCTTCTTCAGCATTTCATAAGAGGTCCTCTCAGATTTTTAGCCCTATTATACAAAGCATCATTTAAACTTCTTTTACAAGATTGTTGCTTCCTCAAAGCTTTTAAAACACATTGTAAGAGAAAAGCAAAAAAATCAGTCTTGGTGCAGAGGAAGAAGGAAGGTGGAAGAGATGAAGGAGGAGGAAAGTATGAAACCATCCTCTTGGCACAATAAGCTTTCTCTATGGTGTCCTAAGTTTGGAGTTGCCTGAGCCTGTCGATTTCCTGGAAGTGACATCCCTTGGTTGTCCTTTGGCCTTGAGCCTGGGCTACTCTTTATATTCTGAGCCCACCGGTACAATTCTGTTAGAGCAGGGGTTTACCAAAGCTCTTGGTCCCCTGCTTCTCCTGTGAAACACTTACCGTGGGCAAGAAGACTCAGAACTTGGGTTTGATATGAAATTTCCATAGTAGTTTGGTTTTTTTTAAAGTGTTTTTATTAAATGTCTGTTTACTATAAAAGGTGTCAGCTTCCAGTACACCCTATCTTTATGTTTTCTAAACCAGTAACTAATCACGATTTGACATCTGATGTAATGTGTCTTTTACAGTAATAATCAGAAGCCAACAGTTTGACAGTCTCAACATGAACAGTTAAACGTCCACTCAGGCTCTAAAATTTAAGAGCTTGATCGTTGTAAGTACTGGTCCAGGTCTAGCAAAGTACTTTAAGCACCTGCTTAATCTTAAACCCGTGGGCAGCACCATTAACTTCAACAAAACTCTCCCTGTACTTAAAGTTAAGCTTGTCCTGGAGGATTGTGGTGAACCAGAGCAGGAATACTTGGCATCTTGCATGATGAAGCTGTAAAAGCAGCCCAGTTTATTAAGGCAGCTCAGCTTCTTCAGCTGTCGTTGGTTTTAAGAGGATTTCTGAATATAGAGATTTTCTTTGCTCCAGGAGAACCCACTGTGTTGGCTGCTGCTGTGGAGGTATGTCAGCTGGGCTTGTGGAACGTGCACTTTGGTTATATACTTTTAAACAAAATGGTGGAGGATTTTCACATACATGTAATGTCAAAATGCTGTAAGTTTGAAGAATTTCTTCCATTCGAGTAGAAACATGCTTTTTTCTTTTTGTTTATGAACATCAGATTTCATGATGAAGTGACGGTTTGGAACTTTGTTCCGAGAGGGGTATTGTAGTGGTGTTTGTGGTTTTACCTTAACACATTTTGGGTTGTGAGTCAGATTCATTAAAAAAGAATGTTGCAATGATGGTGAGGACAAAAATGCAACATTGATCTATGTTACAAAGTTAAAAGACCACCTAAAAACTGATTTAGTAAGGATTAAATCCTGCTTCTAATAGGGAAAGGCACAATGTGAAAAGCTCTAGTTTAGCAGGTGAGCCCTTGTACTGGTGGAGCTTGCAGGGATGCAGGAGGCCGGAGGGATGCTGCGGCCAGCCGGCACGGTGCGGGGGCGCAGCATGGCAGGGGCTGCCCGCTTTTAGCCGGGCCTTTGCGTGGGGGTGGGTTTCTGCCAGCGTGAGGAAAACGCCAACAAGCACCAGTATCATTTGGCCTGCAGCTCCACCAAGGCAGCTGCAGTTCCTACCGTCGTGAAACTGCTTTTGCAAAACTCACCTAATTGCCCTGGACCATTACTGCTGCATCCCAAGCAGCCAGATGCCGCAGCGTGATAGTGTGGTGTACGGAAGGGTTGAGAAAACACGCGATGGAAGTGAGCAGCTCCTTTTGGTGTGCAGGCTATACACGGCTTTTTTTTTTTTTTTTTTTTTTTTCCTT
Organism: Falco punctatus; assembly: GCF_963210335.1. Classification (NCBI taxonomy): domain Eukaryota; kingdom Metazoa; phylum Chordata; class Aves; order Falconiformes; family Falconidae; genus Falco; species Falco punctatus. Next base: position 102,580,661 of record NC_137580.1, on the reverse strand, counting down.
CAATCTAAGGGAAAGAATTTTGGAGCTGGGGAAAAGCTGGTCGGTAGCACCATCTGCAGGCTGCTAACCAGGGCGGGCAGCGCGCTGCAGCGCTGAGCTCCAGCCCCGCACTGCCAGGGGACATGCGGGACAAGCGGCACCTGGGAGGGTGCAGGGCCGGGCAGAGCCGTGCCAGCGCAGGGGTCTGGCCCAGGGCTCGCACTAGGTGCTGTCTCACCCGCAGCAGCACCGTGCCCGGGGCGGGGGGAGCCCATGGGGCTGGTGGCACTTGCCAGGGCTGCAGGTGGGTGCGCGGTGACATGCTGCTGGGCCCCTGCTTTGTGCCTGCAGGGGAGGGTCAGGACAGTGCCTGGAACCTGTCCTTAACCCTCAGACCTGTCCCCCTGCCCTGAGCCAGCATGTCCCTTTGCTGCCCCAGACAGCTGAACTGGCTCTGAGCTGTGCTTTGCTGGAGACTTTTCTTTCTCCGTGTGCTGAGGGAACCCTCTGACGTTTAAACCTTGCTCTTTTAGTGTCTCCTAAGCAAGCATCCTCTGAAGTATCGTGTCATATGCTGGACTAAAAGACTATACGAGTGTGTTCCTATCAGGAGACAAATCTGTGCCATTGCTGCATCCCTGCTTTGCTCCAGTGAGACCGGAGGTAACTCCAGGTACAGGCAGGGCAGCGGGGGCCTGGCCCCAGCGCTGCAGCTCGGTGCATCCCTGTGCAGGGCCACCACCAGCTCCCAAACTCCACAGCCATGCGAGGAACCGGAGTGCAAACACTGTGACGGCCCAGGGAGGCCACTGAAGCTGGCCCTCCCTCGGCGGGCAGCCCCGCGAGCCTGAGGCCACCCTAGCTCCGTGCCACGTCCAGCGCTCAGTGCCACATCCAGCACTCGCCACTGCCCTGGAGTCTCTCTCGCAGGGTTTGAGGTTTCTCCGGCTTTTTGCAGCAGATGGCACTCTTTAGTTCTGTTTCAAGCCCTCTCCTTCTGGAAGTTTCTCTGGGAGAGTCTGTGTTAAAGGAGCCTCACTGATTTCCCAGCCCTGTTCTCCATGAGGCATCATGAAAGCTCGTGCCAGGCTGTTGGCTGGGGGGGTGTCCCGCGGTGGCAGGTGGGTCCCGCAAGGCCTCAGTGAGCCCACCTGATGGGCTGGTCCCACCTGGGAACAAATCCAGCTGGGTTTTCCTTAGACCCCTCCAGGAAGCCCACTTGGGAACCCAGTTCCTCCAGTATGGTTTTGGTTTCTTTAAATCCACAGTGGAGAAGAGGAACCCTTCCACATTCTTGACCCACCTTTATTTTGTCAGTCCCGTCCCACTTTGTGTGTCAGAGGCCCGTCGTGGTGTTTCAGTCCGTTACCTGGGATAATGAGAAGGTGATGATGACAACAAACATCACTACCAGTTTCATAGCATTTCCGTATCATGGAGGGGAGGAAAACAGCAGCTACAAGCTGAATGAGCTGTCACAAAAGCCTGGGGCATTGGTTGCACTTCATCCACCTGAATAAGGCTCGTATTTAAAAGAGATGTGCTGCCAAAGCACCGTGATTGCACGAGATGACATGGATCGTGTTGTGCGATCCGGCAGGGACTCTCTATGCATGTTGCTGTTGTGCATCCCCCCGCCCCCCCCCCAGCTTCTCCCTGAGATGCTGTTGACCATAATTGCAGGAGAGATTGCACAACAGCCGCGCTTCTGCAGCTGTCCTGGTGGCTGGGCTGGGCAGGATGAGGGGAATGGTAATACGTGTCAATAAGGTACTTGGCTGAAGTGGCTGCTGAGCGGAGCAACATGAAAGGGTGGCACGTAGGGCTTGAAGGGCTGGGCTGCCTGGCTGTTAGGTGGAGGGGGTAACGTTGTTCTCCTGTTGGCTTTATACACTGAGCTGTTCTCTTCTGACCTTTGTACCAAAGCCAGTTTCGTCACAAACCTGAACAAAGCGTTGTATGGAAAGCAGGTATCAGCCCCGTGACCAGGAAAAGTTGTACTCCATCCTGCATGGCATGGTGATCCACGGCATGTCAAGCATCGCTGTGCGTCGTTCTTGCCCGTGTTTTTGTTTCAGTCGCTACTTGCAGGGACTGAAATTTTGCATTAAAAATTAGATAAATCTGTGTTTGCATGCATTTACAGAGGTTATTTTTCAGGGTGGATCAAAATGTTCCAGCCCTTACTGTATATATCCGCCTATAAGAAGAAGAGTTTGGCTGATGTAATTGTTTTGCATTATTTATTTATGGTTGCCTTTTATTATTGTCCTCTTTTAGATGGGATGCTCCATTGTTTTTTACTAACGATGACATGGTTGCTCTTCTGAACAGAAACTGCTGTCTATGGAAGTACACTATAAGATGTCTCCCCTCCATAAATCAGTCCCAGAATTTTATTAGACTGTTTACGTAACCTTAGTTTATATGCTATAATTCTTTGCTGTGTTGCCTAGAGTAATTCCCAAAGAGGATATTTGTTCTTCTTGCTTATAAATTCTTTAGTGTGGACTTTTCTTATGACATCTTCGCCCCCCTTCACTTCCCTTTTCCTCTTTTCTGGGTAACGCTTGGTAGCATTATAAACTCCAGTTAGTAAAAGCCTGACTTATATTAGTTACTCACACATCATGAGAGAAAGTTGTCTTGAAAATGGCAAGCAATAGCTTTTTAAATAACCTTATTGTGTTGATTTTCTTTTTAATGCATGTGACAAAATCAAACCCTCATGGTGTTCTTGCACGAGAGGTGTCTTCCTTTTTGGATACCCTTGAGTCGGCCAACTTTGTTTTGGTCAGATCACATCTAGGTAAGATAACAAGTAATAATTCAATAAAATAAAACTCCGGTGATTTCACAAGGCACAAAGCACATGGCGAGTGGGCAGCATAGCACAGGTTTTCCATATGAGGTCTTGTGAAAGCAGTGCATCTGCATGTAACTTCTGAAGTCAACAGGACTTCTTAGGGGCTTTAGCTGAAGCATGTTCCATCTGTTTATAAAACTGTAGCCTAAAACATCTGATAAAAATCAACTGTACTTCTTTTCTGAAATCATTGCATGGCCATATGTAGAGGTTTTTTTGACATAAATCGTCAGAGCCATAATGGAAATGACTGAATTGGTGGTTGGGGGGAGAATGCAGGCATCTCCCCTTCTGCCTGTGCCCCGTGAGCACACTGGGTGAGATGGTTTCACGTCCTTTTGATCTCTGGCCTGCTGCCGAGCCCCAGTTGAGGCAGTGTGCTGGTGTAGCTCCGATGCTGACCCTTGCCCACACATCCCTGGGCCAAGACGTTGCCGGCACCCATCCTGACAAGACACCTCTTTCTGCTGAGTTAACATCGCAGCCCAGGGTTAATGTCATCCAAATTTGCTAGTCAACCAAAATGTCTACTGTGTTATAAATCCTTTGGGATTTTAAAATAGAATATTGTTTCCCATACAAAAACAATTAGCATCCCAATTTCTTTGGAGTTACAAAGTAGCACATGGTTGTTAGCCTCACGTAGCCTCACGTGGCCTCAGTGCCACTTGGCTAAACCACCTCTTCCCCCATACAGCCCTATTATTTAATGTTAATTTTCTTACTGTGCCTACCTCTGTCTCCAGCCACTGCCTCTGATCCGCCTCTCCTTTCTCCGCTTACCTCCCTCTATCCTTTCCCCTCCACAACCTCCCCTGAATACTCTTTTATTTTGTACGTAGGCACCTTTGCCAGAGGCAGCAAGCTCCCATCGTGGTGCCTCTCCACGATCTGCACTATGTGTTACAACTCGCTTTTGTTCTCCTTTTAATTTTTTTCCATGACTAATTTCACCAAATTTAATCAATTGTAAATGAAGCAGGGGAGGAGAACAGTATGTGTCTATTTGATAGTGTTGTCCTGAGGCCGAGCCAGACCCTGTTGTGGAGAAGTGGCAGTCCTTCAGAGAACCATTATGGCTTACAGGAATCTGTAACATATTTCAGGACAGCCTGCTTTCTCTCTCTTTTCTCTCCCCCCACCTCTGTAAACATATGAAAGAAACATGAGAGAGCATTAAACCACAGAAGACAAATCATGGTCAGAATAAATATACTGTTTGCTAGCAAACTTAAAAATACGCTTGTGGATTCTAATAGCTGTAGGCAAGAGCTGGATATTTATTGCAACCAAGGCTTACTGTGGTTTATTATGTTTATAAAACAGTTTAATACTACTTTTCTTTTAAAATGAGTTTTTAATTTAGAATAATTTTTTAGGATTTGTTTCCAGAGTACAGATGGCTGATCGCTGCGGGGGTGCGGGGTGAGAGGGAGAAATGTGCTTGTGGGTGTGTTTTAAAAGCGCTCCCAGATGGAGTGTATTGAATGAAATTTAAACCATTGCCCTGTGAACTACAAGTGTGATAAATATAATCAGTCAATCCACAAAACCGCAGTGGAGCCGGGAAGGGAGCGGACTGATAGGCACGCAGTGGGGAGGGAGGTGGGTCAGCGCGGCCACCGATGTCAGGACATAGCAGCATCTCCATCGTGGACTTCTCTTATGATGGAGGGGTTACCTGATTGATCGGCACCACCGTGCTGATAGCATCCCCCACCTCATCTGTAACCCATTCCAGTCCCTCAAATCCTCCAAGTGAAGTACTCACCTAGAAGGGCTGAAAAAAGGGAAAATCTATGCCAGAAAGGCCTGGCTGTTGGAAGTACCGGGCTCTTGGGGCGTTTTTCATTTACTAAGTCTTAATTACTTTCTAAGTTTAAGAGTTTACACATACCACTGTTCTCTTCCCAAGTTTGGTGTAGTCCGGTGCTCTAAATCCCATGGATTCCTTTGGGAGGATTGGTTTGTACAGCTCCTTTCTGTGTTTAAGTCATTAAGCCACACCAAATAAACCGCGCACAGACCTTTTTGGACAACACAACAGAACAGGTGAAGGAAACAGTGAATTTTAATTGCTCCGAAGTTCTGAGATCTTCCAGGCTCTAGGAAACAATTTGCAGCTAGAAATGATCTATGGGCCTTGAGCTGTATGTCTGTGTCCTGACTAACAAGCAAGCGATGAAATGTTCCCCCTCTGCTAAACTATAGAAGATGGTGTAAGGCAGGTACTTGGTTTCCCTTCTTTCATTACAAACACGTAGCAGCTTGGCCTCCTTGGCTCCCTTCCTGCCAGCTTCCATCAAAAATAAAGTCATCTCTGCCCTGGCCGGGATAGGTGTCTGGACAGCTCGGTTTACAGAAGGATGTGCTTAGAGCAGGGCTTATTAGAAAGGTGACAGTTTGTTTTTTCCTGGCCAATACAAGTTTAAGGCTGTGTCCACACTTGCAAAATTTGTCACGTTTTCTCCTGTGCTGTCCTTCCACCATGCTTTCAGCATGCCTCATGTCTCTATATAAAAATGCCCAGATAGGCTTCCAGCCTTTCTCACTGCCATTTGGATTAGATATGCTTCAAGCAAGACTTGCTAGTGCTCACTTGCACGGTGTCAGCGTGGACAGAAATTGCTGGCACGGTCACTTCAGTCGTACAACCGCTCCTGCCGTTGCGGTTGGGCTGCCCGCTGCCCTGCCGGCGTCTGCGCCACTCCCTGTGCTCCCCTGCCCGGCGGGCAGCTTGGCTGGAAGCCGCCTCGCTGAAGGCGAGCACTGCGTGTGCACGCACCGTGAAGCTCATTTGTGTGCCTCTTTTTCCAGCGACTGCCTTTGTTCTGCTGCTAGCGCTCGTGTGTTTTGGGGAAGGCATGCTTGGAGCGGTGTGCCAGCTGGCCAGAGACAGGCGAGCAGGCACCAGTGGTGCTCTGGAGAGCTGGTACCCCGTGCCAAGCGAGCTCAGTCATTTAGATTGCTTGGTAAGTTTTCAAGAGACCAACAGGGATATGAGCCCCACTTAGGGCAACTAGCACAAGAGATGATACAGGAGATGTACGATCTGGTGTAGCAAGGATCTGCAACAGTGCCAGTGGTTCCTTTTCATGTTGAAATCAACTTTATCTGATGAGATGGCTCACATCTTTGAAGATCCCAGCAGGTCAGGGTGGTGGTAACAGAAGGACACCTCTGGGTGTACACATGGGCAGGATAAAGAGAAGTATGTAGGCTTCCAAGTGATGGCTCGCTTTCTGAACGGAGATGCCAGATGTTTCCAGGGTGTCGTGATCTGTTTGAAAGGCTTCAGCCAAGGGTGGTGCAGCAGCGAGAAGGGAATAGCTGGACTGAAACAGGGGAGTTAGCAAAACGAGAGGGCTTCTGCTTCAAGTACGTATGTTGCTGTTGGTAAATAGAAATGCAGACTCAAAGCCTAGAAAATAGCTTTCCATGTTGTCATGGAGCTGTCATCCGCATTTGTAGAAGGATGCGTATCATATGGGGACAAGGGTGCTCATATGACCGAGAGCATCATCACAGTTGGCATCCTCGTGGGTAATATCATTAATAAGTCTAATTGCATTGTAGAGCTTCCGTTTCTTATGCCAAATGCTATTTTTCAATAGCTCTATCAATTACTGTTGTGTACGAGCACTTGCAGATCTGATGCCTGGTGCAGCCATGTTTGGCAAAAGTGAAGTAGGTATTCTTTAATTACACGCAAGTTTGCTTTGTGGAGAAGCGAGCCTGCCCTCCAGGTGAACATAATCCTTGTGATATTAATGGATTTAAACCTGTAAAGACCTATAAGCAAACTTCAGAAAGGACTTCTTTTGCGTATGTAAAGTGAGCTTAAGCTAGTAGCCATAATTAGAAGCAGCCATTCTTAAAGCCTAATAAGGGATGTTAGGTCATACATAAATGAAAAATGGAATTTAGCCTGAGTCTATTTAACAAATAAAACTGTCTAGAAAGACATGCGATGCAAAACTGATAAACTTGCTGTAACTTAAGTTTCAGCATGCCTTTGGTTTATTTTGGGCTTTAGACAGTTTGTGCACAGAATCTCTGGATTATTATTAGGCCTTATTGGTGATTTCTGTTGCAGCATTCTCGGGTGGAACTTGGTTTTGGTGGTATAAGAAAATAATCACCTATGCTGTTTTTTATTTAATTTATAAAGATGGTCCACTGCATTTAAATTTCCCAAAGAAAGTGTAAACTCTGCTAACCAGCGGTGAAAATTCAAGCTATAGGATTTGTCGCTCTATAGCCGATCAAACTAAAGCACCGGATGGCTGCAGAATTTATCCGTAAAACAACAAGATCGAGAGGAATAGCTCGAAACTGGAAACCTGACTCTCATTTGCTTTATGAGTATGAGTTTTTCCCACGTGTAAAATGGAGGGATCTCTTTGGTGAGCGAAGCTTTGATCAGAGAAACACCTGTATGAGTGACACGCTTGTTCCCCAGCTCTGCATCAAACCGGGCGCTGTGCTCCTGAGACCAAAGATGCAGCTCCGCTTCCCTCCTGCCTCAGATGGAAACAGCAGGATCTCTCATCTGCAAACAGGTAGAGTTCTTAGAGAAAGCAGAGTTGCCATATGGAGAACAAGAAGTCCATGTGTTTTCATAGTAATAGATGCCGCGGTCTGTGCCTGCGCATCTTGAGTTGGCCTTTTCCTTTGTCCTTTCGCGTGTCTCACCCCTTGGGATAAAAATCTTGGTCCACTGTGCTTCCTGCTGTCTCATGTAGCCTTCCTGGATTGGATGTAATAGGCTTTTTTCCTTTTTTACCAATGTCTCTTGATTTGTCTTCATTTTATTTTAAACTCTGAAACACTTGTAATGCAATTGTAGAGCTAAATAAACACTGTATTATGTTTGGGGATATTGCTTTCAGGAAAAATGGTCCAGTGCACAAATTGATAGTGGAGTATATTGCACTTAAGAAAGACAGACTGTGCACTTACTGTTTACTGGAGAACAGACTGCAGGAACCTTTCATTCTTTTTCTTTATTTTTTTTTAAGTTTGGGTTTTTAGTAATCTATTTTTAGAATGAGTGTGGTGTGTAAAATATCAAAATCCGTGGAGACATTGTATTTTTAAAAAAGCATGTCATTTTCCAACCTGCTTCCTGCAGGAAATCCTTGAGAAGCCTAAAGCAATCCCATCTCCTTTATTTTTTCTTCCTCTTTTTAAAGGTTAATGGTATGCCTTTTTTTTTTTTTTTTTTTTTTTTTTTTGGGGGGGGGGGGGGGGGGGAAGAAAACAAACCAAAAAACAACAGGTTTCTTGTGATCTTACTACCAACAAAAATGAATAGTGGGGCTTTTCATTGGCTGCTTTTTATCTTGTCTATGAAGTGGTGTTAGTGGCAAAAGGGAGAAGACGACAGTTTCCTTTCTACCACCGTTGTTTCTCTTTCGTAACTTTTTTTTTTTTTTTTTTTTTTTACCTTGCCACCTGTCTCTCTTTTGATTATAAGGTCCTTAGAAGCAGAGACTGTTCTTCCTTGAATGTCTGGAAATGAGACATCATATTGTGAGTGCTACCACAAAGAAACGACAGAAACAAAACAAAAGCAGAGAAGGGATACATTTACATACTGTGTCACACCAGCCTGCCGTACTCCACTTCCAAGCCAAGGGGGGCTTCGAAGAAAATATGAGGAGAGTGGAAAGATGATGAGAGGGATTTAAAGACACACAGCTATGTAGGCAACAGTTCCCTGGGTGGAGTTGTACCTGGGAAGGTAGTAGAGCCCAGATTGCTAGTTCTTCAAGCATGAGTCTGTACCGCTTGATCAAGGACTGGATGTTGTATTTGAAGTGGTAGCAGGCTTATAAACCTCCATTTTTCTGGTCGCTTTAGGGAGCTGTACTTAAATGGTTCAGCACTTAGGAGCTCACATAGAAAGCAATGTAAAAGCTGGAAGTCATTGCTTAAAGTGCACCCTCCAGAGAAGATGCTCAGTTGAGGGTAAAACAAAAAGAGTATTTCTTATCCATAGCACGTGGTGTTCTAGCATGCTAGCAGTCTCTTTCTTTCTTCTTGCAAACAGCTCCTGGTTGTTAGCAGGCATATACAAACTTGATTCTAATGCATTGGCACCTGAAGAAAAAAAAAAAAAAGAAAAGAAAAGAAACCACCCAAACCCAAGAGTGCTTCCATGAGCTTAGAATGAGCTTTTCATTTATTATTCTGAAAGTTTTTCTTTCGAAAAATACAGAACTGTGGTCCCAGGAGTCCAAGAAGTGTAATTCACTCTACAACTTCACAACATTCTTTGTGGATTTTTAAGGTAGAGGTTTTCATTGTCCCATAGAGGCTCGTGAGCACATATCCCCACGGGCAATTAATAAGACCTTTGCTTCCAGGTTGCATCTTCCTTCCCAAGAATGTCACTGTTTATGTTCCACGATAGTTCTTGGAAAGGAAGCACTGCAAATTCTCAGATAGCAACAGCAAGACGGCTCGAAGAACTTGACTGGTGGTCAAAAGGAGTCTGAAATTCATTTTGCACACACAAAAAAGGGAATTGTCTCTGCCTGCCTACCTGGAACACCAGGGTTCCAAGCATTGCTACACTGCCTGAGGTTGAATAACTCATCACTTTACGGTGGTTTTGAATCCTTCATCCTACTTTCATGATCTAAAAAATAAACTAAAAAAACAGTAATAAAAAATATACCCTTGATACTTGCAGCCTGTCTCCTGCCTTCACTGTCTTCTGTGCTGGCAGCTCTGGTAATCAGCTGGTTTTGTCTCTTTGCCCATCATAGGTAAAGGCACATCAGCCAAGTGCCTGAATGCAGAGCTGGAGTAGTTCTGTTTGAGCCACAGTGGTCCAAGGATATAATGAGGCAAGGGTTGTAAGGAGAGATAATATCTTGTGCTAGAATAATTCAGAGCTGGTTTTTATTATGGTTCTTTTCACTCGTGCTTCTGCCTCGTACAAAGAGTTGCCAAGGAAGGCCAGGCACCACAGCTGAAGAATTGCTGCCTTTCGCCTCTGCCAGTCTTACCGTGAATAAGGAATCGACCCTGAAGCTCCAGAGCCCAACATCAATCAGGGGGGCTTGCTTGAAGCTAAATGCATCTGGATGTTCATCATGCGATGTTCTTAACAAAGTCTGTTTCTTTTGAGTCGGTTCTGTTACAGCTTGTAACGGGTAAGAGAAAACCGCTTAAGTACAAACGCATGTTTTTATCATTAACTTTTGTAGCTACGCATAGTTTACTAGAAGAACTAGATTTGCATCTTACTCTTTCCCTCTCTCATTTTCTGTCAGAATTCACTACGTTCACCCTTACTGTGGCTTTATTATCTTGCTGCCAAAATTAAAATCGTACTGATGATAACTGATTTTCTGGTGGTTGTGATGACAGATCTGTGATGTTTAGAGGTTTGCATTCTTGCCCTCCCTCTGAGTTCCCCCTCCCCTAAGGGGCGTCCGTGCCAAAGAACAAGCTCTTTGCCTGCGGCGCTCATCATTGAACCTTCAGATCAACCAGTTAATATTCAAAACATTTTCTATTTAAATTAAAAACTTACTTCTTCTTAATCTCCCTGTTCCCCACAAAAATCTCAGGCTCAACCTCTTGTGCTCTAACTCTAAACCCAAAGGGTAAATGATCTTTACTGTAAGAAACTAATCAGATGCAGGAATTTACTTAATAGAGAAATTTTTGAAATAGATCTCTGCAATAATAAAAACGGAGAGCCTCAAAACACTTTTGTGCTTTTTGAAGTCTTAGCAGAAGGTATCAATAGACATCTTTTGTGGTAAGGATTTAGCCTAAATTTATTGAAATCCATCTATTAGACCCAAGTCTGTTGACTTCTGGGGGCAGCTGGTCCCTTGTATTATTTATGTCTCTTTGAAAATCTCAAATATAGTCTCAGATTTATGAAAGAGAATTTTATTTTGGCAACTGTCCCATGTTTATGCTGCTCATATGCCGTGTATTTATATACTATAGAACTTGGTAGAAATACTGTCCGCCGAGTTGCTAGGTTAATGAAGTTCAATGTCACTGCATAAAGGTATTTCCTTCATGGATACATTTTAGAAAAACACCAAGCATAGTTTAATGATGGCTCTATATATTTCCTTTAAAAGGCTTTATAAAAGGAGATTGCTTATTGAGCAGTGTTAGGTAAATTGGGAGGGAGAACTGAAAATTTCACTATGTTTAAACTTGGTTTCATACCACAGTGTTGAGAGGCAAATTGCATTTTCTTTTCCTTTTATTTTTTTTCCCCAATACTTCTTCATACCTGCTCTTCCTCACCTGCCCTATGCTCAGTAGCAGCAAAGGAGGACATTAAGGTGGTGAGAATACAGCAGGATGATTAAAAAAAGGAAAATTAGCGGGGGGGATTTTGAATAAAGGAAGGGGAAATCCTGAGAACCAGAATATTTGGTGCATGTTACTGGCTCTTCCTGCTTGTTTAGTAACTCTCCAAAATGAGAAGCGTAGGTGGCCCTTCGTCCAGTACCTAGTCGTGGTGCCATTTGGGGTACCAAAGAGCTGAAAATTCAAATCCTGGAACGTGTCTCCATTGCTGCCTTTCTTAAGGTCTTACTTTATCTTCTGGATGCAAGAGAAGAGTCAGGACATGGTGAATGAAACTGTTGGTTCAGCCAGCTAAGGTGGGCAGGTACCCACGTGAGCTGAAGATGGCCCGTTGGCATCGGTGAACTCACAAGGACGTGACTCGCACGTGTCGGGGTCTCTCCTGAGGCGCCTCAGCTGCCTTCTCCTCTGGGGGGGTCGGGGGGGAGCCTGGCTTTTGGCTAAAGCACAGAGTCAAGGGGTGCCTACAGGCAGTTAATCTCCTTTGCTGTGGATGCAGGTATTAATTCTTGTAAGTACCAGGCTGTAAGGGAATTACAGACTGGGAGGGAGAGGGGAGCAGAGCAGATTAAAGTTATAACATGCTTAAAAGGCCAAATACAGGATTGGCTCTGCTTTGGGGGATTGGGGAGGCGGGGAAGGCAGAATGGAGACAAAATAATGTCTTTTGCTTTCTTTTCATTACTCCTTTTATGGGCTTTTTTCCTCCCTGACCACTTCTCCAATGAAGGAGTGTGTTTTCATTAGGAATTTCTCCATGCCTTCTTTGGGGAATAGCAGTATTTTTCTCCATCCCTCTAATCCACTTCCCCCTCTGCCCATATTTCACACCTCTGAGAAAATCCGAAGGCACTTCGTTCCCTGCCCTTCGTCAGTCGGTTGCAGGTGTTGTCAGGCGCTGTAACCAAAGGCTGCTCAGCACCAGCAGGATGGAGCCGCTCTGCAGCTCTGTTTTGCTCCTGGACTCCCAAAGCAGCCGAGTCCCAGGCTTTCGATTCCCAGCCTGGCTGAGCACTGCGCGCTCTGTCACCAGGAGATTCCGTAACCTGCTCAGGCAATTAACATCCCTCCCTTGCAAGGTTTCCATTAAGACTTTCAGCACTTGAAAGGGCTGTAGTTCACTGTTGGAATGTCAGCATAAGGTTTTAATTTCAGGAAATATGTCTATAGAGCTTTGCCCAGGAAAGGGTTAATGTGACAGACCCAGACTTCTGATAGAGTAAAGCAGGAAAAACTATTTCCATCGTGGTAAATAAAAGTGCATTAAAAAGACATTTAGTCATGGGAATAAAAGCTAAAGAAACACATGCTACATTGGGATGGTTTATATTAGTGTCACTAACTCCTATGTTTTGGAATAACTCCCAGATGAAGGATTATGCTGAAAGTAGGAATTAATGGCACTAATGTAAGCCATTCTGCACAGTGTGTATTTATACCTTTGATTTGAGAGGCATGCAGTGAGCAGTCAGTAACACGGCGAAGCTGTGCGTTGTACAGACCATGATTAAAAGTTGGTATGAACTAGCCGTACTTTGGGCCAGGGGAGCTTTATTCTTTAGACTTAAGGCAGCTGGAAGGAGGTTGGAAAATCCTTAAGTAACCTTGTGTAACCTACCATTAAGGTCTAGAGCTTCTCAGAAACCGGTCATCTTAATGCAGAGAAAAAATCAGTGTAGAGTGCTTTACAGCAGGGTAGCCTGCAGACCATAACAACGACTAAAAAGGCCTCTCCCCAAATCCTTGTAACATTTGCAGCCTAAAATGAGCAAGGTCCTTTGCAGCTTCCTGGGAGACCTTTCAGGCAGAGGAACATGAGTAGCAGCGGTGGAGCCTGGCTGAGCTCCTTGGTTTGTGCAGAGGGAGTGGGAGCAGTTGGCTCCTGTCACTGACAGATCCGCTCCTTTGGGGAGTTTTAGGCCAGTAAATTTTCTGAGTTTTGCTTTCAAAGCTGTTTTGTTCTCTAGATTATGAATTCTACCAGGGAAGTAATGTGTAGAACATAAATAAATGACTCTAGTAGATGCGTATTTTCTTCCGTGAATTATTTCTTTTTTTCAATCGCTTCACTGTCTTCACTGATTAATTGAACAGTGTTTGGGATGGGATGTTTCAAAGTGTGTGAGCAATTTGGAATCATAACTACAAGGAACTTCCTTCCTAGTGGAAATCGCATCTGCAACATTTGTATTGCCATACTGTCCATTATATGTGCCATAGTAAGTTTATAAAACATCATCTCTTGAGCGCAGAGCCTGTAGCCCCACGTAGCGACAGTCCTGCCTTTCCTGGACCTCCCGCAGATGTGCTCCCACCCTCAGTATCCTGGAGGAGATGGGGAAGGTGCCGTCCGGAGCCCTGCAGCAGGGTCCCTGTTCGCCCAGGTGCTCGCAGGAGGCACGTCCAAGGGCTTCGCTCCGCACCCTGCCCTGCCTCGTGCTGCGGAGAGGCGCTGGGACATCCCGGTGTTTGCGCATTCCTGCTGCCTGGCAACACTCCGGCGGATGAACCAGATACTGTGCATCAAAGAGGTTGTAGGTCTTGATAAACTTCAGTGTTTGGAGAGTTACCATTGCCAAGTGGTTCTGCCTTTATCAACTGTTAGTTGCTTAAAATGTGTGATAATTTTTTCCTCCCAATAGTAATTTTATCTTGAGCGTTACTTATTTCTTCGTTTAAAATGGGGTTGTAACTAGTGATTCAGTTGTTTTGGGGGTGTAGAAAAACCACATCAAAACTTTTTTGTTTTAAATCTAGACACAATATCCCAGTACTTTCTGCGAAATTGTGAGAAGTTTAATGTAACAGAAGACATGTGCTCACGCCTGTGTTATTCTTTCAAACGTTGAGGTTTTGATTATAGAAGGGTACACAAAAAAAGCACAGCCTCAATTTTTATGAATGTGCTAACTTTAGCAGTGAATCTGAGACATTTTTGCTTTAAACAACTGTGATATTTCTTGGTTCGTATCCACTTTCAGCCAAATCCAATTTTGGTTCTTTCCCTTATCCCTTTTGAAAACTTGAGGTACGTACAGAAGTTGGAGCTCCATAGGAGTCTCATCTGATTCTGGCATTATCATCTAATGCCTATAGAGACATTAGATATAAATCTTTATAGATCTACTTAGGTCTTTACAAATCACATGGCCTGGGCATTGTGAACCTGTAAAATCTCTCCTGCAACAGTTGCAGGGTCAGCGGTGAGGTTAGGGAGGAATGCATGTGGTAGTACTACCTGCTCCTTTCCTCTACCTTTTTCTCATCCATTTGAAGAAAAGGAAATCATAAAGAATCCTCTCCTGGCATTACAGTTGCTTGTATTTTATTTTTTTGATCTGTCTGCTTGTAAGTGTACCCATATAGGAAACTGCAAAATTACATGTTTTGATTAACTTTAGTTGGTCTAACTAAACTTTGAAATGGAAACTAACTTTGCTGAAAGCAGAAAGCTTCTTAGTTTCTGGACTAATCCTGGAATTACACACTGGATTTGCTTCATGGAAATAAGTGTGCTTAAAAAATTACCTCCGCTAAGTAGGTTTGTATTGTTTGAAGAGACCCAGGAACAATAACTGACTTTAACCCTTTCCATCTGCCAGTACCCTTTGTCTGAGGGAGCAGAGGGCGTTGAGGTCAGCACAGCTCGTGCGTGCTGGGTGGGCGCGCACACCACCCACGTCACCGTCTCTTGGGTCGCTTTCACTCAGAACTAACCATTCTGTGTCAGATGATTTAAAATAATAACGAGCACAAACCAGCTTTGCTAAAAAAAAAAAAAAAAAGAGACCTTTGGAGTGTGTTGGTGTGCTGGTTGCCGTGGGCTTTGTGCCCAGCGATATGGCGTGGGATGGGTTGTGAGATTGTGTTCAAAACTCTGCCCAGTTCTGCAGATTCACGAGGTCGTGCCAGAAGCGTAGGACCCCTAGTGCCCGCGCCACTTGTGGGCATGTTGTGTGTAAGCAGAACATCCCTTTGCTGGGAACTGAATTATGGATGCATGCCTTTGGGAGGAATGTGTCTCCCCAGTGAAAACGGCTGAAGCGCCCCTGGTAAGAAGGTGTCTTGGGCTCAAGGTCCTTCAGGGTGAAGTGGGAAGTGTACCGGAGGTGACGGTGACACACAGCGTCCCGTGGGAGCTGCTGGGGCTGCCACACCCTCTCCTTGCACATTCACATGTTGCCTTACGCTGGTGCATGCGGTAATAATATAAGACTTGCAGAAAGGTCTTAAAAGCCTTTTGCTTCGTGGAAAGGCTAGGACGCGTTTGGGCAGGGGGCTCCTCCTCGACATGGGCACTAAACCCCTGATGAATGACATGAAGGGAATAATAATCTTACACTGAAAGGGTATCGGCTCAGGAGACTTGACTTTGTCTCTGGTTTCGGCTCAGTCTCTCCGCAGAGACCCCCTCTTTTCTCTGCCTCATTATCCCATTTGTGAAGCACCTATAAATTCAGCTGCTTTTCTTTACTGGACTTCGTGCTGTTTAATTCATTTATGCTAGTGATAGCCTCAGATAGGGCAGTGAGGAGTCCATGTAGGTTCAATAAATAAATTATGAATATGATTATTTCTCTTCTGTTTGCATATTCACAAGGCTGTGTTCTTTTGTGCACCATATTTAGTGCAGAATTTGTAATGAATTTTGTTGCAGCAGCTTTTTCAGTGGCTTCAGAAAGGTCAGGGTGAGTTATTTTTTTCGCTGTATCGTTTATGTTTGTTTTGCTCTGACTTTGAGATAGAACTGGCTTTGCTGAGTGGTGTCTAAATGCCAGAAAAAATATGTTCAGTTCTAAGTTCAGCTTCACTTTTCCCCCTTAAACACAGCATTCTTCACAAGTGAATTTGGAGGTGCCTGTTTTATTTTTGGATGATCTTATACTACAGCCTTAGTATGTCCTCCTTCTCAAATGTCCATCATCCTAGAGAAAATGGTTTCACATTTTTTTGTTGTCGTTTTATCAAACCTTTTAACAGTTAAGAGCGTCCTGTCAGAGTTCCTGTGTCAGTGCCTTCCCCCACCATTAGGCACTTGAGAGAGGGTGGGAAGGAGGGAGTATGTATCTATAATTTTAGAATACCTTATGTGCATACTGACATTTACCACTGTACCCTCAAAAAGCAGAGATTCAAGTATTAAGCGGCTCTGCCTGTACAGCTATGCTAGGCATGCTTAGCTCGAGCAATGAAAGATTCTGAACATCTTCAATATTTATGCTTCACAAGGCAGTTATCCTCAGTTATCCTTTTAGCAAGTCCCATTTCTCCGTGTTCTGTCATGGGCTCATTTATACTAGGCTGATTTAGTGCTAACTGGGGAGATTAGATTGCCCTGCTTGATGCTGTCAGCTAAAACTGAGTCAGTGTCTGTATACTGTGGCCCAATTGCTCAAAGAACCTTACCCTTTTCTGTATTGCTCATTCTATTAGATACAAAAGCCATTCTCACCCGCCTTTTGTGCTGGGGTCAATTAGCTCCTGAAATAGCTCATATAACACAAATAATAATGGCAGCGCTAATCCTTTGGGCAAGCTCTATACAATGGCCACTTCTGGCCCGGAGGACAAAGAGGGCTGTTTATCTTCACTGCACACAGTCTCCAGGACTTTGCCCAGTCATTTGCAGAAGAATTTATTATCACAGAGGTCATAGGTGGTTTGCATTGGAGGAGATTTTCTACCTTGCCACCATATGGGATGTCCTTGTCTTATTCCTGTAGGATCAAGCAGTGCTTCAGGTGAATTGGATCACAAATATATATGTTCAAATAATGCTATCTTAGGTAAACACGGACTTGAAAGACGTTTAAAGCGAGGACTAACACAGCACATTTAATGGTCCTTCTTGTGTACGCAGAGAGAATTACGGCAGCAGCAACGCCTCCCGCAAGCTGCCCTCCAGCCTGAAGCTCCCACGGTAACAGTCTCATCAAAGTGGTTCAACAAAGGAGAATGAGCCTCGAGACAGAGGTGGAGGCTGGCTGTGCGGTTACTGTGTCCCAGCTCCAAAACTCAGAATACCTTGATCTGTGTCCTTTTTCCCCTTGTAAATGAGACCTTAAAAGACAGACATGAACTGCTAGACTAAATTAACATTAAGGATTTGCTGTGCGTCCACAGAAGGAAAAAAGTTGCTCCTAGCCTAGGGTCCTGCAGGCTAAAACTGTCTTGGAGTTGCAGTTTTAGATTTGAGTATTGAAATCCTGTGGAAGGGGACAGGAATGGACATGATGACAAGCTTTGCGCTACCGTTAACCTTCCTGGACATAAAAGATACGCACTTGCTGAAGGCATGGTGAGTGCGAGGGAGCAGCTTACCGGACAGGAATGAAGAGGTGTCCACCTCCTTTGTTTTAAATGTTTCTGCTGGCATTTTAGCGCCATAATTAGTGTGCAGAAGTGAATGTCGTATGCACATAATCCATACTGCTCTTCCCTCCACAGGAAGCTGTGAGCGTATTACTGGCGTGCATCTAGGACAGGAGAGGGGTGATTTATAGACTGGAGAGATGAAAACAGCTCTTCCCGCTAAGCACTTTTCCAGGTTCACATATCCACTAATTTCAATTTTTTGATTTTTTTTTTTTTTTAAATGAACTAATTGTTCATTTGCTTTTCCTCGCAGCTGATCTTTTTTCAAAAGAATGACGTGCCTTCTCTTTACAACTCAAGCATAATCTACCATTGTTACTGGGACAGTTTAATGTTTCTCTCTCCTTTTTTGTTGGTTTTTGGCTTTCTGGTTTTTTTAGGTGTTTCATGCCCTAGGAAGCCTCATGCCCTCCAGGCTGTTGTTATTGGTCGTTTTGGGGGGCAGCAGCTCATGAGTTCCCAAGCCCGGAGCCTCCTGTAGGATTTCTATCAAACCCTGCCACTCAAGCCTCCACGGCTGCTCGCCGAGCCTGCCGACCTGGTGTGTGCTGGGGGCCTCTGCAGCCAGAGGCATCAGCGAACTGGGGGGGTCACGAGGAAAGAAATGTGATGGCTTTCTTCCAGTGTTAGCTCGTTATAGATCAGGGACTTGCTGGGACTTTGGATAAGTTACGTGCTGCCTTTCTGTCTCCGCTGTTTCTCTTCCCAGAGTACCATATGAATAGATCCCGATGACTTTTATTTCCATAGTCTTCTCTCCCTGCGCTTTCCCCCGTCAAGTTTTGCCAGATTTTTTTCTCCTCTTGCTGATGAGAAGAAAAATAACAGTAACTTTTTATGCTCGTATAAACATTGGAGATGAAAGTGGATGAGAACAGAACATGGCAAGCAAGTTGTACCCATGGTGTAACAACCATTATACCAATTGCTTTAGTTTAGTTCATTCTTGATAATAAGATCTGCTAAACTTTCAAGGCTCAGCATCAAGGGAACTATCTTTTAAAAGAATAACAAGAAGATATGTTTTAAAATATCTCCTTCAGCCTTGGATAAATCTAAGGGTAGATGACATGTAAGTCTCTTGGGGCGCAACTTTCTGAAGCAAGTTGGATGAGCTTCCCCAGTTACTTTTTCATTAGAGGGGAGTGTGTAGTGCATGTTCAGAGTACATTAATGACTACATCATCAGTAATAAATTAGGTTGTTAAGAGCTGTATGTGATGCTATCAGGTCATTGTAGCCATACCGCTTTCATTCTCTATTTTTAAATGAATCTGGAGTCATATCTTGAAAAAGTCAAAAGCCTCTGAGGCCAGAGGGGAAAAAAAAAAGCTGGATGGCTGACTGGGAGAGAACAGCAATAAACTCCTAGAGAAGATTTTAAGCTTCACATTTTTTATTTCTTTCTCACTGCATTTTTATGTATTGTATTGCATCTAAACTCCAGTACAATGAGGAGCGTATTCCCAAACAGCAGAGGGAATGTGCAGCATTGTGTTAGGCAAACTGATGCAGTGTAGTGTAAAGTGGGCGTTTTAATAACACCAGGAGCAGGAAGGCAGGTGTACAGTAGAACGTGGCTCTCCCTTTGATAACCTGCTGGTAAAGCCCTGTTACAGCTGACCTGCTCCCCAGGCAGCACTTGGCTGGGCATCGGCGCCTGCCAGGAGGCGTTGGGTTCGTCATTGTGTCCCCAATCCGACTTCCCTTCCACTGCAGCCACTCAGTCCTGCTGTCCCTGCGAATGCCGTGGACCATCTCCAGCCTGGTCGTGTGCTTCTCTGCTAGTTCACATCTTAATACAAGTCCTGTCCTACAGCTTTTCCTCGACACTGACATGGGAACAGCCAAGCCTTCATCTAATCGTTTAGAAAATCAGCTGTATTTAGTGACTAAAAAGATTACTTTGGTCTGAAATATATCCTTCCCACATGCTGTTCTCCATTGCTTGTCCAGCTGGTTTAGTTGGCCAGTAGTCAAGTGTGTTGGAGAACCAAATCCTAAATTAGAATGTTGACCTTTTCTTTATTAGACATCTAATTTCATCCCAAGAGTTAGGGCACTTATCCTTTATGAAATGTGCTCCCTCATCTGCTATTGCATATTCCAAAAGATGTTGCCACAGAGTTCCCGTCTCCGTGAATTAGCCTTTCCCGTGAAAAGATCCCAGCTCCTTTTGCACAGACAGTGACTTCTTTGGTAGCCTTTAAAGGATTCTGACATAATCATATAAACTGGCTTATTTTTTCTGTTTCAAGCCATTCTAGATCAGATGCCTCATGCATATATAAAAATATCTGCTGATACATTATTTCGACTCTTGGTGACTTTCCTGGCGAACAACTTGCAGAAGTGCATTTGGTTTCTTTTTTTTTTTTTTAGTTTAGAAAGGTTTTGTAATCGTTATAACTGGCAGAATAAATACAGTTTTAAGTAGAATGAGCCATTTGGTTTGCTTTTTGTAATGAAAGAGGATGAAGATGTGCAAAATACAGATCTTGAGCATTATAGTCTGTTTTCATCCTGGCTTAGATCACTGAGAGTGGTGTGTAAACAGTGCACCAATTATTTCCAAACAGCATATCATCGTCCCACCACCTGTTTAAACAGAATTTTACAGCTGACAGTCATCCCCTAGAAGAGACTCTCTTCCAGAATATGTTTGATGTTCAAAGTTTAAAGTGTGAAATTATGTACCCGCTGGGTTTTGTGTCCAGTTGTGCCTCTGGCTCTTCTTTGTGTCTTAGTTTATTCACCAATAAATTGGTGTATATTGCTTGCCTGTCTCACAGGAATGTGGCGAAACCCAGTGTTTGCAAAGCTGTTTGGTTAAAGAGATTATTCCCAATAAAAACTGGTTCTAAACATCTGAAAAAACTGGACAACATTCAGATCCCAGATGGACATCAATGGCTTGTGTCCATAACGGTTATTGACAGCAAGAATTGGGGCAGGATTTTCATAAGAGCTGAAACATGGGGTTTTTTTTCCTCATCTGCCTTAAATTTGGGTACTGAACTGTAAATCACTGCTTCTTTTTTGTTGTTGTTGTGGTTGGTTTTTTTTTTTTTTTTTTTTTTTGGAAGCCTGAGCTCTTACTTAGCATACAGCTGTATGAGCAAGTTATTTAATGGTAAGCTAGTATGTGGATTTAGAAAAACGGGAGATTGCCTGTGGCTGTGTGCGTGGTCTTACAAGGACAAAGGCAGGCTAGCTGGCCCGGCCTGCACCCGAAGGTGCCTTGCACCACGGCGGGGGTGAGGCGGGCGGTTGTAACGGAGCAGCTCATTCCCTTAAAATCTACATCCTCCTTTCCAATGAGTTATGTTTAGAAAGGACGAGGGATTTTTTTTTTTTCTTTCAGTGAAGAACTGCCTGATCGGTGTTTCTATACTGCTTCAACAGCCTCCATGAACTTCAGTCCCATCAATACTTCCTTCCAATTTACGGCGGAGCAGCCCATCTTTCTTCTCTATTAACACCCTAATGCAGTTTTATGGAGTTGCTTTCAGTAACGCTTCACAGAGAAGAGAGAAAGAAGGGGAAAAAAAGGAAGGTCGTGGGGAATGTCTTTGGAACGCAAGCAACTGGGAGGCTGCTTTCCAGCGGGCAGGTGGCATGGTGCCGCGCGGTCGGCATGCCTGCCTGCCTTGCGTTGCCTTGTTGCTACAGGGCCTGGTGCTGGCAGATTACAGCTCTGTAGCTAGTCATTTTCGATTTATTTGAAGCTGTTTCTCCAGTCTACCGAGCTTTCGCTGGCTAGCATCAATTCAGACACACTGCAATTCCTCAGAACCTCTACCCCATCAGATGGTTCGATCTATGAGAAATTTAGCTAGAGGCGCTTAGACAAAAAAGAAATATTGTGGCTGGGGAAGCATTTAAGTTAGAGGAGGCAGCCAGGGCTGTTTTATTACTTAGACCTCTGTCACCTGTGATGACCCATGAGAGTGGAGAATATTGATCGCTTGTCACTCACGGCATTCAGTAGATTGCATTGACAAAGCTTGTCAGGCCTCTAATAGCAGGGTTAGTGGCCTTGGCTGCAACCCAGGGGAAAACTCTCCAGCGCCTATTACTTGGCGGCCTTTAACTCTTACAGAATTGGGAGTGAGCGTTGACAAAAGTGAGGGAATCGTTTTCTAGTTACAAATGCCCTTTCCTGCTCTGTGCTTTGTTTTGGGTTTAATTTCCTTTACTTTTAGACCTCTTGTCCTCATCAGCCACGGCGCTTTTGCTAAGGCAGGGAAATCAGTTTGAGATGTTTGCCTCTTCCATCAGCATCTCCAGTCTTTGGCAGGAGCACGGACAGTCTTGGAGAAACTGGCTGGTCCCTCAGTCCTATAGCTGCTGTGTATTGCAACGTATATAATTCAGTGTGTTGCAAAGGGAACGAGAAGAGCGATACAGAGCCCAGAGCTGAGCCTGATACCCGCAGCCACTTAAAAATACAGTTCTCGGTCACTGCGGAGTGAAGGTTAGTGAACCACAGCAGATTTGTATTTATCCTCAGATCTCTGTCACTGCCACCAGCTCTTGTTACGAAGATACAGACATAGTGTGGTGGATTTATATTGCCTTGGCTTTATCTTTGCTGTTATTTCAGTGTAGGAGTAGAAGTTGATTATTTCAAATAAATAAATAAATGTATGCATGTGCACACACACATGTATCTACACACACACACTGGGGACAGCGGAAGGAGAAGGCCCATAGCAGTTGGACTAGATCCCTGTTGTAGGTCCCTTTCAAATGAAATATTCTCTCAATTCTGTTCTGTTCTTGAACGTGCAGCTTAGCTGCACACACGGGGTGCTGGAGGCTGCATACATGTCCAGGTCTGCCCGTGGCCGTTCTTGGTATTGCTAACCTCTTTGTAGTTAAATCTGGAGTTTAACAAATTGGCAATGCTGGGACCTCAGAGAGCAGGAAAGCCACTGATTTACTGACACGAGGTCCCCGCCACCCCTTGGTATAAATTGTGTCCCTGACTGCCTGGGAGTGGCATAGTGCGTGCCATTAGTTGCAGATAGTGTGAGACAGCAAAGAATCAAGCTTTATTTGCTAAATCCCTCGGAGAAGTTAAGACCTCATGAAGGGAGTCAGCCTGTGCAAATAATTGGTAAACAGGTACACAGGCATCCTCCGTGTCCCGTCGCACTGTTCCCAGAGCGGCTGGGGCAGAGGTGGCAGGGCTGGCGCGTCGTTACCACCGTGTCCCTCCGTCCCTTCACGACAGCAGCACAAAGTGGAGGTTCTGCACTTGGGGAGGTTGGGGAAGGTTTCTGGTCACCTGTGAGTACAAGTTTAAATGTTCTTTGCTTGTTGAAACTTCTGGTGAGACAGCTTTTGGATTTTGTTGGGTTTTTGTTGTTGTTTTTAACTGTGGTGGGTTTTTTTTCCAATTCAAGTTCTCTTGTCTTTTGTTTGAAGTAGCAGAAGAAGGGTGGCATTCAAAATACATAACTTTCACCAGTCTTTTCAAGGAAGTGTGGTCAGCAGCATGTAAGAAATGCATCCTATGTAGAAACTGAACAAGAGAGCAGCTGATAGTATTGCATATAATTTTTAACTAAGCTGCAGTGTGTATCCATTGAGAAAGTCCCCAGCTGGAGCTTAAGAAGATAGCTGAACTTTTCCAAAGAGGAAGAGAAAATTAGGGCTGTGGGATTTCTCTGTGCCTCCTCTCTAGAATTTTTGACCAAATGTTGTGTTTTGCTTCAAGTAATTTTCTTTGATCGTCACAGAGCGGGTGCGGAGGGACGGTAAATAATCCACTTCTCCCTGCGACACGTTGTTCAAGGAGCTGGCAAGAGGTGTGAAAAGGTAGCTTGTGCTCGTATGGCATCTACTGACCTGTATTGAACTCGGGGGCATTTAAATGGAAAAGCCGGGTCCTATCAAATCCCAGCGTGTATTACTGAACCTCCTCTGGGAACGTCCTGTTTTTTCCCCACAATGGCCAAACCCTCCAACTGCAACAGACTGACAGCAAGTGGGCAAAGCTGATACTCCACGCGTAAGGCACTTGTCGTCCTCCTCAAAAATACCTGATTACACAGCTCCTCATCATTCCTTTCTCCTCTGTAGCAGCAGCACAAGGCACCATGCCATCCTGAAACACCTCAGTACCCTGTTTTTCAGACGTTAAAAGCACTGATAGTTTGGCTTCAAAGATGCCCTGCTTGGCTTTGTAGAAGTTAATTATAATATTTTTGCATCCAAATAGCAAAAAATAAACCTAGCAGGAGAAATAAATGCTGCAGTAATTAGGCAGGTTTCTGAATGTGCAAATCCTCCCTGAGCAAACCATTAAAAAAAGCACATGCTTAAAAGTGAGCATGATTATTAAACTTAAACACGTGCTGGAATGTTTCTCAGTGCACTACTCAGAAATGTTCTGGGTGAGGGGTGAAGCTGGACACCAGGCTTCATGCAGAGTTTGCTGCCAAAATATTTCCCTTCTTGCTATCAACAGGCATCAGGTTCTTCAGCTCTGTCTCAGGATTTAGACTTCAGAGCTTTTTTTCTTTTTTTTTTTTTTTTTTTGCATCTACTGACCAGTTCTCAATTTCTTCCTATCCTCTGTGAGAAAAAGGCCTTTCAACTTTAGTAAAATACGTGATGCATATGACATGCCTTCCTCTGCCTACCTGAGCACGCGGTAGCTGGTAGAAAGAAGAAATTAATTACCTGTGTGACTTTGTCCCAGATTGAAACCTAGCTCTGGAAAACAGATGCCCAGCATATTAATTCACCGTATCATATTGAGCCTCGAGTTTGAGTTCTCTGTGAAAGGTTTTATAATTCATATAACCTGAAATAATTTACACCTAATTAGATTTTGTCAACTGAATAATTCTGTCTCACGCTGCTTCCGCAGGATAATTTAAAGAACTTCATTTTATCCTCAAAATAGTTGTAAATGTCACATTAATTTTGTTGACACAAGCAACTTACGGGAGAGCCACTTGGCAGAATTGTTTGTCGACTGAATGTGTTACGGGCTTTTCACACCGAGTGCGACATAGGGATGGACATCATCTCTGCTGAGATATTGCATAGGCTGTTAGACCAATGTTGTTTTATACGATAGGGTGCAAAACCTGTGACATGAGAGTGTATATGCCTTGGATAATCCAGGCACTGCAGTTCCTTTTGACTGTTGAGGCGTTGATGTGACGGGCGTAGCCTTCGGTTGCCCTTTTCGCCAGCCCGAATGATCAGATCCTGTTTTGCAGCCTGGCTGGAGAGGAAGCCTTTGGCGTGAGCCCAGGTGGAGCCATGGACCTTACCTGTGGGTCTGCACCCAGGGGCTTGAGTGGTCCTGCCCAGTGCCCGGCATGGGCAGAAGGATGAACAACCAGCGGCACATCTCACCGGTGCCGCTATTTCAGACAAAGTGTTTTGCAGAGGCTCTTGAAAACGGGTGTTTGTGCAGTGTTTCAGCTAGGGTCAGCATGGTGGTCTGAACGCCGATAAGAAATACGGGAAGTTAGCAGGGGTGTGAAAATGTGAAATAGCCTGTGGTGCCACCCGTGGGTGGCTTCCTGAAGGCAGCATTCCCATCTCCCAGACCTGGCCTGGTTCCTGTCCGGAGGAGCTTGGTAGGAAGCACTGTCCAGCTGGAGTCTGCGCTAGGGGTGAAGGAGATCGTTCAGTGGGAGCAGGGTAACAGGCTTTGCTGACATGAGACATTAATTTGATGCTTTTCCTACTAAAAAGTAAAATAAAATTAAAAATAGAAAATGACATGCACTCAGATGAGCTTGTTACACAGGAGGTAAGAATTATCTACAGTTATATTTGCTATACAGTTACTTCTTTTATTAAAATAATTGAAAGCTTGTTGCTTGGTATTGAAGGCCACAGGTTAGTCCTACACTGGATTGTTATGTGCTAAATAAATATGGTCTATTAGCCATATTCAAATTAGGGTAGATAACGAGCGTGAAAGTAGAAGACTTTAAGATGTAAGAAAGAGTTGTAATGGCTTTTGGAAAGGAATTAAATGTTTCAAAAAATTAAAGGAAGCTGAGATAAAGAATATCTTTTATGATTTTTGTAAAGTGCTATTCAAAATTCCTTTAGTATCTGTGACATTTGAAATTTGAATCCTATTTTTTTTCCCCCAAATACAGTAAGTAATACGTATTTACAGCTAAATTGCTGATACAGGACATGCGCCAGAAAGCTTCACTGTGCTGCTACCTTGGCCCGTGCTGTTCATGTTGGATTTTTCACATAGTCTGCTGATGGACCAGACTATTTTAGTGATGGTTTACACTTTACAGAATAATGTGCCATAGCATCAGACCAGGAGGATTTACTTATTTTTGAAAAAAAGAATGGAAGTGTTGTAATGAAGGATACAAGGAAATGACAGCTCCCAGGACTAGGCTACCTTCATTTGAAAAGTATCGATGTGTGCTTGGGTGGCCAAACCTAGATCTCATATTACTGAATGACAAAATACCTGTTGTCATCCTCGGAGCCTTGGATTTGGCTCTAGTTTTTAGACATGAGGTATTACCTTTTCTGATTTTAGTTCTTTAATGAAAACCATCGTTAGCCTGGATTCTCAGCTGAGTCAGTTGGTACCGCCACTGTGGGTCTCTCCCCAGCCGCGTGCCGTTGCTGGGACAGCATCCTCTCAGTCCTCTTTCCCTCCCATCTCCTCTGATGTGGTAGGATGGAAAATGTGAAATAACAGCTGTTCCTTGTCTCTTTGGTCATGCTTGGCCACCAAATGTGTTTGAAGAGCTGGAGGATCTGAGGGTAAACCACAGCGCAGGGCAGTGTGGCTGGCGGTCAGTATATGAAGCAGTCCCTTCTTCCATACAATAAATTGTACATCTGTACACTAATCCCCACTCTTTGAAAACATAAATGTACTTCTGAGTGCATTAGAAAATTCAGCCTTGGTGGCCATGCCTAAGTAGGAGAAGAAATCTTTAGACAACCTTCCCCTTATTGTTGAGGCTTGTCTGCAGCTCCTCTGAATGCTGTAATTTAACTGAGCCTGCTGAGCTTTAATCAGCTTTAATGATGAGGATTCATACTGGGTAACATTGTGGTAGTGTATTGGTTTTCCGCTCTACTTCGTCAAATTTCTTTTCTTTGAATAGGTGGCAGATAGACTGTCACGTTAACTATAATTTTTAGCAACTATATTTCCCAGCAGCTTCTGTTGTGATATCGTTTTGATGTATTTTATACTGTTTTTGGCAACTCTGGAAATAGGAGTAGATAGTTACTTTGGGTTAGTGGTGTGCAGGCGAACACAGGGGTACCCATCTGAGGTGGTGCATGGGCTGTAACTGACAGCTGGGGGGGAGCCCATCGGTGTGATGAGCTGGAGGTTCCAGGTCTCCCCAGGCTGGCACTTGAAGCAGCTGTAGCGGTGCGGCCGGGGCTCCGCTTTCTCCAAGGGTTGTTACAAATTGCGTTTGGTATTGGCTTTCACTCTCCCTCTCCTAGTTAAGTCAATGAGAGGTGTTTGGTGTCTCACATATTTATCTCATATTAAATCCTGACACTGCAATGTACGTTCTGTAATGGATCCCAGCTTGGCCATGGTGGGGCCCCGTTTTGGTGCTTGGCTGTGCCCTTAGGGGCTCAGGGCGTCGGCACTGTGGACCAGAGGCATTGGGAGACAAAGGAACCAAACATCTGTAACATTCAGTTTGAAATGGGTGTGTTGCAAATGAATTATGCTAAGGTCCCTCTGATTGTTTTAGCAAGAAAACTGCAAAATAAAAGGCAGTATGTTTGGGGATAACCTAGACTATTGGATAGTAGCAGGAGGAGGTAGAGGATGCTCAAGGTTTGATCCAAACCTGGTTATTTGCCTTCATTCAAAGCAAGTAGACAAAGTATATAAGTTTCAGTGTGTACATACATTAAATTTTTCAAACGGATTTTAACATAGTCTTTATTCAGGCACAATTCCTGCATGCTTTTCTGTAATAGTTCTAGGTTCCCCCTAATTAACTTGCAATACTTAGGTTATGCTGCCTTTATAGAGATGCTGCAAATTATTGTAAGCAATGCATTAGCTGGAAAGCCAGCAAGGCATCGGGGCAGTTGCAGATGCAGGCACCAAACTTTTCTGTCTTCTTGGAAGAACAGCAGAGTTCCATCTCCCTGCGGAGGAGTTTATTTTAGACAGGAAAACAAACTCTCTTTACCAGGGGGGAAAAGCCCACCTTTGATCGTTTAGTCTGATGTTTTACATTCATCGCCTGTAGAGATTTTTGTCCATTAACTTGCATTTGAAATAAAGCCTTTTCTGATAGAAAGGCTGCATTATTGATTTAAAGCCTTCCAAGTAGTGGAAGACTTTCTGTGGCCAGATACAAGCTGGTTTAAGGTTTGATAGATTTATTTCCCCTCTTCTAAAAATTACATTTTATTTTCCTTTAGTGTTTCTTTCATCTCTCATCTGCAGCCACAAGTCCCTTGGAGGTGCCTGGGACATGACTACCAATATCTTGTGCAATTCACATTTTGAGAGTCCAGTCCCCTTGGCAGCAGTCCTGACCTGTGCTGCGGGAGATGCAGATATGATGCTTCGGTGCCATCACTTGAATTGTGGTGGCAGTAGGCACAGACAGACCATGATCAGAGTCATCAGGTCCTACATAATTTCCAGAAGAGCTGAGGAAGATTTAATTTCAGGGCATTTACAATTTGTTGTTGGTAGGTCAGCCCAGCACCCCGAAAGTAGCCGCCAAATCACCCACACTGCGGTATGCTGAACTGGTGGAATTACATTAACATCGCTGATAAAAAATGGGGGTGGGGGGAGGGAGGGAAGATGCAAGCTGTGATGCTGGGGTTTCTTTGTGAGAGAAGTTGGTCTTAACAGATTCAGAGGAACCTATGTTGTAACTCAGGTTTCTCGTGTTCAGCACATTTTAGCTATAAAGCTAATTATCATAAGGATTCTCAAATGCCTCCCTCCTCGTTCTTGTCTGGGTACCAAAGGAGTCCATGTTCTGTTTTTGAGCGGATAAAATCCTCCTCCTGGAAGCATTTGTTTATCATATTACAGCTTCGCATGAGTTGAGCTCAAGCCTGACCCGATGTTAAGTGTCTGTGGTAGATTTCATTACATACATCTACTGGAAGTCCTGCCAATATACTGGCAGCAAAATCCTAGTGGAAAATAAATGGCAATAAAAAAGAGAAATGATAGCCTCTGTGAGTGGTGAGGAGCAGAGCTTTATTGAGACCGGACAACCCTAGAGATGTCACTTGGCATACACACACGAGCTTAAGAGAGTGCGAGTGAAAGCTGATATTGGAATAACGACTCTGTGGCACAGACAGGGGAATAATTTAATTAATTGCACCGAAATTTCTTTGATGAATAGTTATGTGGTGATAAGCATGAGGTCGAACAGTAGAATGAGTTTCAGCTTTTTAATGGGCCAGCACAGCTGCAGTTTTGGAAGTGTTCCCATTTTATTACTTTTTTTTTCCCCCCTCTCAGTCCTCTCGTGCTCGCTGTGCGTGCGCGGCCGCGCTGCACGTGCACACACGTGCTCCTGCATCCAGCCAGGCTCGGCTCCGCACCCCCTGCCCCACGCCTGCCCGGGGAGCAGAGCTGGCCAGAGCCACTTGGCTAAGGTAGCCACTTGGAAATCAATGCCAGATCGAAAGGAAATTGTAGGATGGTTTCTTTATGAATCCTGCATTTTTTTCCTATGATGCTTTTAACAGGGCCTCTGCTGCAACAGTTGTATGAAGATTTTAATAAAACTTTCTGGTCTCCAGAGGAGGAGGCTTGTCTTTGTTGTTGGAGGGCTGGAGGGAAGGGAACAATGCAACGCAGCTGGAATTTGAGCATTAATCCTATGATTCCTGGGCCGTATTTTCAGACAGATCAATTACTCCTGGCTGTAACCGATCTCCAGCCATTTCCTCGCTGTGCAGGGCTCGTTTACAGTCACTTGAATGCTGCAGCTTGACATAACCTCCCGACTTTATAGAACTTCAGCTGTAAATATCGCCCTTTAGAGCTGTGGCCACTGTCAGCTATGGTTTACCATGAGTCATTAACTGAAAAATTAGGGATGAGCGTTGCGGGTGGCAGTGGCTGGCTGGCTGGCAGTTAGATTTAGCACGGCTCTGTCCGACAAGCGGTGCCCGAGGGCTGCAGCCTGGTTTGGTGAGGGGCTGGGTGGGCGCAGGGCTGCGCGGGGGTTGCCTCTGTCGAGGGCCTGGAGGGGAGAAGCTGCCGCGCTCTGCGGTGGGAGGGGGGCAGTCGGGACAGGCCACAGGGAGGGAGGCCGGTGCCTCTCCAGGGATGCATCCCTGAGGATTTGCTCTGCCGGAGAGGAGACCTCTCTTCTGTTATCCCAGGCCGGGGGCCAGTGCATGCTCTGCCAAAGCGGATATGAACTCTTTGAACAGAATGAGAGAAAATATGTAAATATTTTCTGATAAAACCTGTCAACATCAAAACATTTTTTTTCAAATGCAGCAGAGCTGCTCAGACACCCTTGTTTTTGAATTACGTTCTCTTATTGCCTTTTTTTTTCTTTTTTTTTTTTTTTTGAATTGGAGTAATAACACACTCCTCTCCAACACAAGCTTCCTACTGAGGTTTGCATTGTGCCTTGCAAACGTTCATTTATTCAGCTGTGGAAGCGGAGACCCGGAGCCCAGCCCAGCCATCGCACAGGCCTCCCTCCTGGTAAATAACAACTTGGGCTCTCATTGCAAAATCAATAAATATGCAACGACTTCTTTTGGATTCCAGTAGCTTGTAGCGTGGCCTCCATACGGACTTTCCTCCTAGTCTCTTGCTTCTTTCGTTGCTCTGTGAATACATAATACACTGTGAGATACACTGTTATCTTTAGTAGCAGACATTTGCCCAGCTCTCCCTTTCCAGCCTAATTCATGTGACCGTATTTTAATATCTGATTTATTAGGAAGGGTCACTGGTAGTATTGCATGAGAGTCTTGCAGCTTTGGCCTTTGCCAGCAACTCAGAGTATCAGAGGGGGGAACTGCATGGTTAGTTCAGTTAGTTGGTCGGGTTTCTTTTTTCTTTCTTGGAACTTTGCCCATCTTATTATGAGTTCTTTAGAGAAATGAAATGCAGCAGTAGCTTGAAGAAATCATGGACACTTTCCAGCAGTAAAAGAGCTCTGGAGTCAGTATATAAGCTTTCTCCCCTGGTTGCAGTTAGGAAGCCAGTTGACAGTATAATAGGCTTTTGGAGGGGGTGCAATGGTTTGTGTGTTCTGTTTGATGTTGCAAATACTGAGCCCTCGGGGAGATCAGGAAAAAGGATGTTCTGTTCTTTAGGAAAGGAAAAGATTAACCTGAAATGTGAACTGAAACTTAGGAGCTCCGCAAGACTTAGGTGCACCAGAGACGAGTTTGCTTACTTTAATGGAAATATCTTCTGTCTTGTAACAAAGGTGGGCAAGTGTTTTTGCAAGGATTTGGTTAGAAGAGTAACGTGTGTGTGTGTTTGTAGAAGTAAAAGGCGCAGCCAGGGCTCAAGGTTGGTGAATCTTGAAAGCATGGCAGTGCCCTCCAGATGAGTTTCTGACAGTTTGGTGCTCCTCAGAGTAAGAGAGACTTGTAACTGTTGTCAAAGAAACTCTGGAAATCATGTATGCTCCTTGTTTTTCCAGAGGTTTCTGGGAAAAGTGTTTTGGTGCATTTCTTTCTCCCTTCTGCTTCCATTTATATCCATAAGGAGTTCTCAAAGATAGGGCAGAACATCTACTATCACTTTCGATAGAGCTGTAGGGGGAACAGAACACTTTCCTTTGAGCCAGGACCTTTTTGTCAGTTCTGAGAAAATATTGGTGGAGACAATATATGTGGCTTTTTGTCAGCAGAATTTGTATTTTCATATCCTTATCTTTACCTGCAAATTCAAATACACTGGTGGGGTCAGGCTTTTCCATGTAATCTTATGCCAAGCTTACAAAGCTTCACCTTGGCTACGTATGCCCCCGCTGGCTTTCAGGGTTTTGTGGCCATTGGGAACGAGGGCGTATGACAGGCGCTGATACTCCAGCTTGGGATAAATGTGGTTCGGAAAGAGGCACTGTGGAAAATGTGTTTGACTTTGAGTCACGCTTCATCTTTTACATTACTCACAGAACTTATTTTCTTCTTTTTTTCCTCTGCTTACCACAACCCTCAGGGTTTCTTCTCTTTGGGAGCAGATAACAGGAATTTGTGTGCGAGGGCTTCTTATATTATTCAGATATGTGCTGTTCGTTTTCTTTCAATATTGTTTCTTTATCTTAGTTGTATGGCTCTCTTTGTTTCCATAAGACTCTTATTACTGAGTGATAAAGCAGTGGTTAATGCTTGATGCAGGGAGATGCATTTTTAGTGAATATAGATGGGTGGGACATTGGATTTGCTGTGGTAGGCAGAAAAGAAGCATTGTTTTAATCCAATTTATACATACATAGTTAAGTCAAAAGTTCTGCTTCTTAAATAAGTTAGATGGCATTAATTAGGCTTCCAGTCACCCAAAAGGGCTTCAGAGAATTGGAAAAATGTGATCCCTGGGGGGTTCAGCAGTTGTTCCCATCCCATGTTGAGGATTTCTGAGCTTGTAGGAGGAGAACCTGAATCGGGTTTATGGCGCGTGCCTGTAACTGTGGATATGCTAGTCTGTGTGTAATTGTGAAGAAACACAAGAACATTGTCATTCGGTAAGGGGTTTATGGCTGCTTATCCTGTATTTCGTTTCCACTGTACTTAACAGTTACTGCCAGATTCAATTGAACAAGTTCTTATTTAATGTACAATGATACCTGAACAACAAGTTCATCCACTATAACAGCCTATTTTTAGTGGACTGTGGTAACCATAACACCAAAGAATGAAAGTACATGAGCACAGTTGTAGTTACGCAATGAATCTTAATCTGGGGTGATATTGTGAGATATGAATCTATGGCACTTTCAAACTGAAAAATCAATAAATAAAACTTCAAGCACTCTCTGCACTCCAGATAATGGACATATTCCAGGATTTAGCACCAGCTCTTGCATCTCTCTCAAAAATAGGATCCTGAGCTTTTAAAACTTGTCTATGCTGCTGGAATTTCCTATTAGCAGGAAAACTCTGCTGAGCAAAGGCTGATATTCTGATCTTGCAACGTTTTTTTCCTTCAGGGTAAATGGAGTTTCCAGTTCCACAGACTTGTATTTCACAGAAAGGTAATAGGAATTTTTTAGTAAAGTTCAATGTTCTCCTGTGCAGTTGAAGGAGTTTTAGGTTTTCATACCACTGTGTTTACAGAAAATACTGATTATCTTCACCTATACTATGTCTCAGTGCCCTTTTGTTGTAGCTTTGTACTACCCTGAACTTTAGAGCATGTGTAGGCTTTAATCCAGGTGCAATATTCAGATCTCTGGAGGACAGAATCTGCAGCAGCTTTATTCCTTCACTGTTCCTTTCCACTCCACCCCAAATACATTACATCACTAAACATGACCCCAGTGATTCCCCCTATACTTTTGTCATGTTATTCCCATAGCAGAAATCAAGGGAAAGATGGTGAGATATCTTATTAAAGACAAGTCTCTCTTTTATGAGTCTAGTCTCCCCAAGCTCTGTGTAGTCAATGCGGCAAAACCCAAACTTCTGCAAAACTATTACAGCTGTTCAAGTTTGGTGCCTGCTCCCTCTCTGGAGTGATTTCTCCTTTCTATATAGAGGGACCAACATACTTAATTGGATGCCCAAGGTTAGGCGTTGTGGATGCTTTGAAGCCCTAACTAGACACAGCATTGTAACTTCAGTGGGAAAACTGCTCAAGTGTTGCTGGACCCGATGGGGCCGTTATTTAAACGGGCTGAAGCATATTTGCTGTTTGTACCATCACTGGTTTCAGTTTGGCCACTCACAGCACTAAAATGGTAAGGACGACTTCACGTTTAGGGTTTTTCTGCCCAAGTATCATCCATGGTGCTCCAGAGGGTAGACAGTGAGTGCCCGTTGGTGGTAGCGTTTTCTTAAAGGGAGGAGATTGTGTTTTTCCAGTAAGTGCTGACTCCTCCCAAGCCCGAATCCCAGAGCCAGGCTTGTTCATGTTGCTTAAAGTACTTACTATCCTGTGAACTTTTTAAAGAACTGTTAGAAATAAGACTAAGGAGTTCAAGGCACTTCAAAGTATTCACTAATGAAACTTTGGCTAAAGCAACATCATAAAATAGAATGCAGAATCAGTGTGCTGTCTCAAAAAAGATATTTTTTCCCCCCTTAAATCCTGTAGAATTTACTAGGGGGGCGTGAGCAAAAAGGTTGGCTCCAATAAAAAACTAGCTTTGTAATGATTAGCAGGGGCCCAGTATAATTTAAGATATTCTTTACAGTTTATAAATACGGGCTCATAAAAAGCGTAGATATAAGGAAGCTGTGCCTTTAAGTCATTAGAAGCCCAATGGTTTGATAAAATAACAGGAAACAGACAATTTATTATGAGCAATCTCGGTAGCTCTGGATTATCTATAAAACTTTTATGGCCCTCCCCAAGTGGCAAGAGGCCATAAAACTTGCCTGAATGAGGGACTTGTTAATTTACTTGTTAAAGCAAATTAAAAATTTATAAGCGCTTTTAGGTAAATGAGATCTTCTCTCATTGCTGCCCTTGCGGGCTCGGGAGTCCTAGGAGGAAAGAAGTGGTTGCGCTCAAACATCACAGCAGAACAATAAAAGCTATTAAATTGGTTCAGTTTATTACTACAGAGCCAGGCAGCTGTTGCCATGGTTTGCTGTGGGATGCCAGAGGTTGACAGCGTGGCATTTCTGTGGCCTTAAAAAGAACGTAGCAACTGCGCCTTTCACCCACCCCAGCGCCTCCTGCCATGCCTTGCTCTTTCCTCCAGTCTTTGGTAGAGTTCTTGAAGTCAGTCTTTAGCCTGTCGTGGAAGCATCAGCGTCTCCTTTTATCATTCCTTATCTCGGTTGTTGTAAAATAGGTTTATGAACACCAGAAAAACCTGCAGAGTTCCAGCTTGCCTAACCAGGACGCTTAACAGCAAAGTAAGTTTTTATTTAATCCAACGCTTCTGCCGCAACTAAATGCAATAGTGAGGAATAAGGAGCTGGCAAGGAAAACAGGGCTGTTGGGCATCTTTGAGCAATCTTTGAAAGCTGTTAAAATGGATTTGCGAAGTGTTTCTCCAGATCACTTCAACGACGACAACTTACAGAAAATGAGTTCCAGCTGTGGAAGCACCACGAGGAGTTACACTTTGTCCTTGCAGCTCCAACTCGGAAAAAACCTATTAAGAAATAAAGTTTCTATTGAAAAGTCCTAATATTTAGCAGAAGGCCTGCTTCAGGTGAGGTTTTGAATGAGGAGAGATCTAAATCAAGCTGAGTGAACTGAACAAAGCCTCTCCTGAACAGTTCTGTAAGCAGCTTTTCTCTACTTGTAGTTGTTTCTTTTTTGTCAGGAAATCTCTTTTACAGATGTAATATTATTTATACAATGAGTTAACAGCATTTCTATGAGGGAAAGAGTGGCATAAATTGAAAAGGTTTCTGTTGCGAACACTTCAGATACTTTCAGGTGTCTCCTGACTGGCACCCATGAGTGAGCCTGCCTGAACAGTCAGTTGTCTAAACACAGACCGCCGCTTCCAATGCACGGTTAATACACATTGCATCCCAGTATGATTTGTGTGATTATATGATTCCTAATGGGTATTGCAGGTGCGTTCCTTCAGAATAGGAAATAATCAGCGAGAGAAATAATTGTAGTACACGGAGAGTCTAAAAGCTTGGCCTTCAAGATAGGCTGGAAAGAATCGGGGCCATTTAGTTTTAAAAAGAGAAAATAGAGTGGAGCTCCTGATAACAGTCTTCAAACACAAGAAGATCACTGCAGAGAAGAAGGGAAAAATCTGTTCTGCATATCCATGATAGATGGGACAAGGTCACGCTGCAGGTAGGAGATGCAGTTGAGATGTGAAGAGAGCTTTCTAAAGTTAAAGGCAGTGAAACACCGCACTGACTCACCTGCAGCGGTTGCAGAGGTCACCGGGTGCCTTTAGCAACTGTTTGGGCTGGGTTAGCTGGTTGTCTGCATGTCAGGAATGATGCAGGTACAGTTGGTCCTTCCTGGGCCCAGAGGGATGGGCTATGGGACCGTTTGAGTGTGCATCTTTCTTTGGTTTTTGGTGATTTTATAATGCTGAGACTCCTCAGCACTCATAGACTGCAGTAGGTGAGTACTCAAATACTTCAGGCAATGCTGCCCCAAAGTCTTTATTTCCCATGTGGTTCCCCAGTGAGAGACAGATGTTCAGCAGGACGCTTTTCCTTCATGCTGCTAGACCAAACAAAAGCTTACAATCTCCAGGAATTCAAGTATAGCGATAGTAATATTCTGGCACTTCCATCACTCAATAGTTGTATTATAAATATTTCATGGAAAAACTGAATCATAAAAGTATTATTTTTGTAGCGTGCCAAGAGTAGATCCAGGCACTTGGAGCATAAAAAGTATGAAAGTCACATTTTAATATTGTGCTATCCTCACTAAGTACGGTGTTAGTCTGAAACTGTCTGACATATAAAAATAAGGCAATGCCTCCAAGGTATATTAATGGTGGTTATGCGGCTAATGGTTACATGGCAAACTCCCAGTACATTCATTTTAGTGCGCACATTTCTCTGAACCAGATATGACTGGCTGGAAAGGTCTCCTGAAATCCCATCTGGCATCCCCAGGGACACCGCTTCAGCCATATTTCACTGAACCAAAAGTGGATATAAAACGAGCCAAAAGCTCAGTGTCTTTCAGTGGGGTTATGCTCCTGCCTCTGCTAGGCACATCTGAAACTCCCAGCCCTAATCCTTGAAATTCATAGTGATGACAGCGCTCGAAGTCGAATGATTAATCTTTCATGTCCTTTCATATCTAACTACCGTTCTGGTTCCAAATTTTGCAAACCCAAATTCGAAATGGGTTTGTGGGTGTTCTCAGCCTTTCTGGATCTGGCACTTAACCTGTAGGAACCTATTTCAACAAAGGCAAGAACTCAAATTCTGAGGCAAGGAGACTGTGTTGTCCCAGCTGAGCCTTTGGGATGGATACAAGCACACAGAGCAGTGTGCCACGAGGATACGGTGTGTTTTTATCGTAGGTGGTCTGCTGCAGAAACGTCTGTGGAAATACATATAGGTGTTGCTGGGAGTGTGTTGAGGCCAGCGTGTTTTTTCTGGCACAGAGTGAGGCAGATATCTTGGAACAGCTAATGCCCCTTTGGTAGGGCATCAGTTGGCAGGTGGAAGAGCCAGGTTCGTGTCCCTGTTTCTCTGGACTTGAAGCAGTAACTGGAATGTGGGTGTCTCATTCTACATGGTTGCAATACAGACATTTCTCGGTGCACCATGAAATCCCCACTGAACACCACAAAATGAGTCCGAGAGGCGGGGTCCTGCAGCTGTTTCCTTCCCAAAACCTATGTTTTCTCAAGGCTTTTTTCAATGTTTATTAGTTTAGCCTTGCAACTCCCTGTTTTCATAAATTACATGATTAAAAGCAAAACAGGAACCTGGACAGAATGTGGTTCCTGTTAAAATCATTCCAACTTACTTGCTAACTTAATCCTTTTGGAAACCAAAGACACTTATTGAGCTGCCTACATGTTTAATGAATGGCAAGCGTGCTATTCAAACCCATCAGGGAGGGTGTTTGAATTTATTCCCGAAGGTATTTATTTACAGGGTTCATTCGTACAGTAGCTAGGTGATGACAACAAATAGTGAATAACGTCAGCCTTTTGCCATACCCTGGGAGCAATGACAATGGCTTGCCTCGGCTTAATTTAAATCATAACCTGCCAAATTGCTCTAGACCTGAAGAAAATTCATCAGTAGTTCTAAGCTGCATATCTGATTAGGGAAAACATGAATGAGATACCTTGGTGTCTGAGTTGTAACATTTTTTTTTGTAGCAACTGTTTTTTGCATGGGTAGAGCTTTGATGAATACAACCCTATGTTCTTATCACAAACGAGTAAAGGAAATATAAATTAGAAGCTCATAAATATAGGATTCTCCTTCCTTTGAAGAACTTTTATTTCAATACAGTTTGCATGAGAATGCTTTGTTGGTTTCAAAAAATGAATTTGTTTTTGGCTAGACTGTAAGTAATGTATAAGCCATAACATTTTAAGTAGGTGTCCTTTATCTAAAGTGGATAAAATGGGACATGAGATCTGTGAGGGGTTAATTCATATGTTCTAAATGAAAATGGAATTAGAGAATGAATTCCCTTCTAACATCTCCACTCAGTGAGCAGATCAAAGCCATCATAGGAGTAAATTTATGTCTGATAGTGTGGACGGTTTCAATGCACACTGGCGAAATATCATGCTGATTGCTGATTGAAAACAGTTGTTAATTCTCTACTTCACTAAATTCAGAGTGGAAAAACTTTCCTTAATAAAGAACAGATTGAAGAGAACCAAGACCTTACTGTGTGGAAATTAATGGCAGATGCATATACTGGTAGTTAAAATGTTTCATTAGATGTTAATGTCTTGCTGTGTTTTTAATTGTTCAGAAATTAGCCTCTAGAATATTAAAACCATCTGTTTGTTATCATGATGAAACAGAATACTTAAATAGTTATTAATTTTGTGTGGGTTTTTTTTTTCCTTGTCTGCAAAACTTTGATCTGTTGAGATTTCCGTAGATGCTGGATGCAAAAGTGAAAAACAATTTTAAAACACCTTAGTGCCCCAAATATCAGCATTTGCTGCCTACCACCCATATTTTCCATGCCTGCTTTATTTCACAAATTATTATTCACCAAGGAGAAGTTGACGTTTTTTAGTGCATAGAAGGAGTGTGCTGATGCTTGCTGAGCCTGTATAATGGTTGATTTAAACTGTAATATGGTACGTTTTCACATGCTGATACTTAATTTTTAAGTCTTACGGGTCATTTTAAAGCCCAGATATTTCAAAGCATAGAAGGGGCTCCATGTAGATCCATCAGCACTGGGCTTTGTCTTCCTTCATTTTCAATTATTTACAACTATTTTTCTATTTTTCTTTCTTTCTTTTTTTTTTTTTTTTTTTTTTTTAAGGACTGAGTTTTGGCAGTTTTTTGAGGTTTTTCATTTCTGTTAGTTTTTTGTGTCACATAGATGAACAGTAATGAGCTCCTTTCGGGCCCTGGTTTAGGTGAGCATCCTCTTTGTGGGAACGTACATGGAATATACTTCTGGCATAGCAATGAAGATACTCTTATTTTTTTTTCCTCAGCTGAGATGAATTTAAGTAAGTGCTTAAGTGCTGGCTCGTAGGGAGGCTGTAACATGTATGTGTATGCAGCTGTCCGTTGTGAAGAGCACAGTTGCTAATACGTTTCATAATGGTTGTTATATGTGACTTAAGTGTGAAAATTTATTCAATAAGTCTAAACATTACTTAGAGCGCCATTAACATATCTTTCCAAGTGATTTTTGACCTTCCCTGAGTAAGCACTTTACAAATTATTAAATGCCAGAATAAGGATTAATTCAAGTAACCATAATTTGATACTAGTCCTGCATTACAGGGTTTTTGCACTTAATCTTAAACCAATAATAGAATTCCATTTACCTATTATATGATGATATTTTCTAGACTGGTAACTTTAGTACAATTTTAAAGCATATGAAAGAGAAGGTAACTTTATTTTATTGGTATAAGGCACAGAAATTGTCTGCCAAGTAATATCTGGGGACACCTTCTTCTCTAAATGGATTCTGTATCCCTTGAAGTCGATGGAAGTGTTCCCCTTGCTTTAAGTGGGTATTGGATCTCGCCCTGAATCCTTGCCTCTCTGTTGAGGCTGCCAACACAAGGGCTAATAACACTAGCTGGCAGAATGATTTTGTGGAAATGAAGCTGGTTTTGGACTTGGACTGAGGCAACCAACCAGCTCATCAAATCTATCAAACATTAAATCACCTTTGGTCACTGTTGACAAGGGACGGACTCCAATATGTATCAGGAGATTTTTTGACATTTGCAAATAGGAGGACTAATTATTTCAGTTGGCAAAAGTAGTTCAAGGTGAAAGCACAGTGCTGCAATATACTTTACAGTACTTCTGAGGATGAGAGAGGAAGAGAGGTAAGCAGAAAGGAAAATAAAAAATCCAAAAATAATGTAGAGCAAAGCCAGAAAACCAACAACAAGCTGGTACTGTTCAGAGTTTGAAGGCATTCTGATTTTTTCAAACCAGCTGTAGCTCTTACTATG
The DNA here is from genome assembly GCF_963210335.1 of Falco punctatus. NCBI lineage: Eukaryota > Metazoa > Chordata > Aves > Falconiformes > Falconidae > Falco > Falco punctatus. Next base: position 102,540,818 of record NC_137580.1, on the reverse strand, counting down.
TTAGTCCAGGGCAAAAATTCAACAAGATTTAAGACATGAAGTCAAACTGTGGTTTAAGGGTGTCATTCTTCAGCGTTTCTTTTCCTGGTAGTGCCTGAGTCCTTGCCACCCCTTCCCACCATTGCCTCCTTAACCTTGCCAAACTGAAGAGCTTATCTAGGTTAGAAGCCATCCAGGAAATGAAGAAGAAAAAAAATAAAATATAACCTGGTCGTTTCTAATCTGGCTTATTTCCCTGCAAAGCCCTGGCATCAGCTGCAGCCGTACAACCCGGGGAGTCTCAGGGGCCTGGGGGAAAGACCGAGCAAGTGGGTAATGGTGGGGTCAGGCTCCTCGAGCAGGAGATGCTGAGAAACTATGGGCTCAGGTATAGGGAAATTGTGACTTGCTACTGCCAAGCAGGCTGGTGTTACAGAGCAGCACCCAGGGCTGCCAGCAACCTGGGCACAGCCCGACATGCTGAAATACCCTGCTCAAAGAGCTTCTCTCCAAAGAGGCTGGAGCGTGTTACACAAAGGTTTCTCGAAGTGGTAACTTGCCATCTATCAGAAGCTAATCCAGATTTAAACAACTTAAACAACAGTTCCTCCCCTTGCTTTTCTCCTGAGTTATTTGTGATGACTAGCTTCTCTTCATCTCTAAACTCATCTCCACATCAATGACAGCTGCTAATGAATTCAGATGGTTCATTCCCTTCCCTTCTGTGCTTCTTCAAATAGATTTTCTTTGCCAGATACTTCAGCTCCCCTTTTCTGCTAACAAATTGGTACTGAGGTATATTAGTATGTCTTTTGCTTCCATCATTCAAGCAAGGGGAAAATACAATATGTATAGACGTGAGTTATATGTCAAAATGCTTTTACTCCCCCTCCCTCCCTTTCCTTCACATTATTAAATTATAGAGAAATACTATCATAATAGCCTCTTGGCCAGAGAGCAGAGTTATGGTTCCCTTGATAAATTGCAAAACATTATTAAGTTTTGCTCTCTGGACTGAGAGTATTGGCATAAAAGGACATCAACCACAGTCATATTGGTCTTGATTGCTGCTTAATTGCTGCTTGTTTGTGTTAGAGATCATGTGGTTTGATTGATCTTGCCCTGCCTTTGTCATTATAGTTACAACTTCCTAGTTTTCTCCTTGTACAGAGACCACAGGATGACTTTTCAATCTTGAATAATTTATGTGGCTGGCCAGTTAAACGGCTTAAAATAGTATTATATTTTGAAGCCAATAGCTCAACCTTCAAATCATTATTTATGCAACCGAGTTATTAAATATTTATTCTGGGCTTATATCGAACTATGAAATAACAGGGCTCTTTTATGTAAACAGTGGCAAGCATCTTGAGGTCCATCCATGAATACTGATATTTCCTCCGTTAAGACATTCATTTAATCCTGTAATGTTAACTGGGTGTCAGTTAGTGGTCTACATTGAGGGGAAAAGAAGGATGATGGTAGCTGTGTCTTAACTCAAGCGAGCAAATTCTGTCGCTCTGCTCTTTTTCAGGCTTGGTTCATGGCGCTGCTTTACATCTTTAGATGTTCCCAAAAAGGTCTCCTCCCATTTTGCATCTCCTTTGTGCATGAGGAGCAACCATCCTGTAGGCTTGAAACAAGTGAAATTCTACAGAAACTACCCTGGGTTTATGTTTCCCCTCATTAAAACAGATGGAGGCTCTTTAGCTGAATTTGCAGAGAGCTGTAGAGCTACAGGGCTGTTGAGATTTTTCAGCCTGGCCTGTTTGCTTTTTGTTCCATCATGTGATTCATTTTATCTTCTTACTTAAATATTCTTCCAGTAAGTTATACATTTCAAAGTCAACCAGAGGCCAAGCGAAGTCCTTGAGGGGTTGGATGTCAGACACTCTGGGCTAAATGGGATAATATTTCTGTTCTCCTCTTCCCTTTCCAGAGACGCAGGTTAAAGGTAGTGTTTGCCTCCACTTTCCCGCTTCACCTGACCTTTCCCATACAACAGAAACAAGAACTCCTCACAGGTCCAGTGCTGAGAGCAGGCTGGTGTCCCTGGGGCCGCAGGCTGGACCACCCTGTGCCTGTCACCACTGAAGCAAGAGCTGGTAACGGCCGAACCTGAAGGATCTCGAAAGTCATCATTGCCAAGTCTCTGGCTATTCTTACCCAGAATGTCGGGGTGGAGCTGCCAGCTTGGTTCTCCATCTTCTAAATGGGCACACCAAAATGGAACCACAAAAACTAGTCCCTGGTGGAAACTGTTGCGGCAACTATGCATCCACGTCTCTTTGCAGGGCATTCCCAGGGTTTAGGGGGACACACAACTATTAAAAAATGATGTCTGTGGCCATAGAACATAAAATCTTGTCTTTGGGACATGCAGAGCAGAAGCAAGAAGTATAGATGGTGTAAAAAGGCATCGCTCAGCTGCAGGTGGGGCTTGTGCCAGGGATGGATCGGAGTAAATGGCTGTGTATCCATGCAGACAAGGATGGTACACATGGGGCTTGTGCTGGGGATGGATCCGAGTATATGGATGCATATCCATGCGGACAGGGATGGTAGGCTTCTACCAGGCAGGAACAGGCACAAAGCAGCTGTGTTTCAGAGGTGGGTTTTAGCGGTACGAAGGCTGGTTTCCCTGACACGGAGCCCAGGGAGAGCCCTGGAGATCCAGGGTGGGATTCAAACAAGCTCAGCAGCAGGACTAAGTAAATATTGGGAGTGGCAGATCGATTCCACCCTGATTGCCACTGTGCTGGCTTCCTCCGAGCAGGCCGCCCGGACCCTCGCTCCTCATCCTTCTCAGCTGCGTGAGTCTGCGCTGTGGAAGCTGCTCGGAGAGATTGATTGGTACAATGGAGTGCTTTGCAAGGTGTAATTTTAAAGGCCATATTTCTCACTGTGCAACCATCAAAATGCAAAGGGTCAGAAGAAGCCTATATTTTTTTGCAATTCAGCTTTTAAAGTGTGCTGAAATATGCTTCATTTGTTGCAATTGCCAACAGCTTGCTGTTTCATACCGCTCTTAACAGGAGCTGGGGAACAGAGCAAGTCTGTTACACTTTATATGTTGTATAATGTATGTATGATTCTGGGGTGTGATGAGTTTATGCCAAATTTATCTTTGATTTCTGTATAAACAGCACAGAAAAAACGATGGGCTGCATTCTCTGTGTAACTTAGATAAAATAGAGCTATGGAGCTACTTCAGAGTACCTTCTGTGTGCTGTATATCTAAGGTTGCCCAAGCATATAATGAAGAAGAGGATCTGGAAATAAATGCCCGTTCTCTTTATCCCCCACCCCTGCTTTGGCAAGGACGCTATTTATTCTTGGCCTGTGTCTCTTCTGCTGTTGCTACTGTGAGCAGAACAGGATCGCTTGGTGTTTCTGTAATAACAATGCTAAATAACTGAATTCTCCCCAGGAGAAGAGGGGGGTAGCTCTGTTTCTTCCCATCGGTTCCCCCCCATTTAAGGTGGCAGAGGATGAGTTCCTCTGCTCCCGTGTGTTGAGCAAGCGCAGCAGCAGCCTCTGGATCAGCTCAAAGACAGCAGGAAATGACCATCAGTGCTTTAGAATAAGTAAGTTAAGGACACCCTTGTTCTGTATCACAGAGCTAATAAGGTAATTATCATTATTTGTTCAAGTTCTATTAGATTTAGATTTTTTTTGTTTGTCAACAGGAAATTGGGAATATTTATATGTATTCTTGGTTTTCATGAAAATAATTTTGGAACAGGAAAATTACTACTTCTTCTTGGTAGCAGTAGGAAGGAAACAAAAAAGATCTTGTCTTTGTTAGTCTGCCTCATTTTTATGGTACAGGTATGCAAGGTAAAGCTTCGTATTCTGTTTGGGATGTCCGATCCCAGGATGATGGCATGTAGGCCCTGATCCTCAGCAGCTGACAATTTCTTGGAGTGTGTTCATAGGTTGCTGTAAGGTAACCTATCAAGACATACGCAGAGAGCCTCTCCTGGTGTTTTATTGTGTCTCTTGGGTAACAAGATTTTTCTTCCCTGCTGTGAAAAGTGGCTTTGTATTAACAGTGTTCGGAGTCCACACACAGTGTGAATTCTTTTTTTTGTATTTACTACCTAAACTGGTATATTGTAAATATTGTTCCTCCTCATTATCTCACCCCTGATTTGCTTTCCTTGTGCTGCTCATCTGTTTAGCTAGTCAGGCAGATGTCATAGTGGTGAACATGGCTTTGTTAGAAATGCAGTGTAGAGGTCTTGCTCCAGGCCCACAGCTGTTGTGTTGAACCACCTTGAAAGCTTTGGGTGACATCTAAGTGCTATGTGAGCAGTGTTTGTCTAGCTTACGTCAGTAGCATGAAAGTTTTTAAATGACAGCTGTTAATCATGATTTAAATCATAAGGGAGAAGCCTTGATTTACACTGTTGTTTTTTTTCTTGCTGTGCAGTTCTCCTTTTATTTGTTTTCATACAGCCAGATTTGTTCTCAGTCATTGATAAAATATGTTTTCTTTGAAACGAAGTATTCAGTCCTACATGAAATCTGCTGTTGCTCTTTTCTGACTGATGGGAGACACTTTATGGCTGTGTGTGTGCTTGGGTAGGGCAGGGAGCAGCTCCATAGTCTGTGCTTGTGCAGTACTTACAGGGTGGCTGTTCCTGCCATGCCTGTGGGTCTGCGCGCCACTGCGGCACAGGCGCCACTGTAGTTAGTGCTGTTGTGATGTATGCGTGTGAAAGCTCAGCTGACCAGAAAAGTTAAAAGATTTTTCTTACTTATTCTAGATATAATATAAAAAAGCAGCACACTTTAACTGCACAATGTTTTAATTCATCACCCTTTATCCAATGTTATACTTCTGATTTCTATACTTAATTGTTCTGTTGTTTAGAATCAATTATGCTTCAACAGGAATTGTCATCTTTTGAATTCACATTTATCAGATTTTAGGAGACAAATATGTTTCCTTTTAGTGCAAAATGATGCCACGGTACATACTTTAATTCAGTGATGATTTTTCCACCCTAGTGAGAGGCTGGGGGTTAGTGGGAACTGCATTTAGCTTTTTGCCTTTAAGAGCACATCAAAAGCAGCCTCCTCAGAATTCATGTTAGAAAAAATCCAAATGGGCAAAACCAGTCAGGGAGTCGGTTGTGTCAGCTCCACAGCAGGGTGCTGGAGATGGTCCCAGTGCTGAGCTATGCATCAGTTTCAGAGGCACCTGACACTAAGAGGCTTCAGTGGTCCATTCCTGTCCCCCCGCCTCACACCAGCATATGGTGATCCCACTGCTCTGACTCCCTCCCCCATCTATGGCTCATGCATCTTTGCCAGGAGCTGTGAAGACGCAGCCCAGCACAGTACCAACGAGCCCATCTCCCTCCCAGTGATCATGCCAGACAGGACTGGGCTCAGGCTCTCCCACCCCCACGCCCCTGACAGCCCCCCTCCCACTTGAGTGCTGTGAGCCAAACCCCTCCTGTTCCAAGTGATGGATTCATGACAAGTCCTGCTGAGGCAGCCCAGCCTGTTACTAGGATCTCACTGGGTTCAGTTTGCTTTTTCCTCACAGGCTGAACTGGTCGTTGCTCCCTGGACTTTGGCCATCCAAGGCAGCCTGTGGTTGTCAGCAACAGCCTGATTTGCTGGTGCTTCTGTCTAGGTCCATGTGCGCAGCACTTGGGACAAGTGTGTGACTGCTAGTAGTGGCAAAAATTCAGATCAGAGCCTGGCTTGAGGCTGGGCTGCTGGGAAAAAGCCCAGAGAGCAAGTGGAGGCAAACCTCGTATATATGAAGGAGCAGGTAGAAATGTCTTTGTGCTGTATAGGGCTGTCGCCCTGGTCGGGCCGACCTGCTGTCATGGGTTTGGGACTGGGCCATACCTGTTCAGGCTTTCTGCAGTCAGGAAGCATTGCTAATGGCGCAGCTATGAGTCTGTTCACCAGCTGATCTGAGCTAGAGAATGTATTCACCCAGGTAGGAGCTGGATCAGAAGAATTTTGGCCTGTCTTGCCCTTGCAAAAGCTGTATAAATAATGAGAGGCAGAACTGAAAGCCTAAATTCTCCTCCCCACAGTAGGGTTATGCCATCCCTTGGGGAGCAGGTGTCCGCTTCCTCTAGGACTCTGCTAAAGGCTTAGCTTACTGGCTGTGCTGTAATAGGGAGAAGTGTTAGTATTCATAACTTTAAAGTATAATGTAGTGAAATAATCCTTTAATTCCATATGGTGTGGAAACTCAGGCACCTCAAAACTATACCATAGATATTTATTGCTGCCAAATGGTACGGGGTTTTAAATTAAAATATATTTAAGAAAAGAAAAAAAAATAAAAGAGCTCAGATGAGCCACATAAGAGTGTTTTTGACGTGATATATAAGCTCTGTGAAAAGGGCTTTTGCTAAATTCTCAGTAGGTTTATTTATTTCGCTGTTTGTTACATGCTAACCAGGCACCGCTACTATGGAATTATCTAAAGTGGCTTAGGGATGCAGCAAAGCAAACTGCGGTCCTGGGAGGATGATGCTCCCTGTAGTCTGGAGCTCAGCTGCCCTTTCATCCTCCCTTATGCCTCCTGTACGTGATCCACTATCTCTGGCCTTCGTTCTTTTCCTTTCTGAGACAAAAGGCAAGAGAGCCATGTTGTTGTGGGTTATCCTTAGGAGTGTTTTATGGCTTATGCCCCCCATCCTTCCGTTCCACAGAAGTGTCTGACTGATGTAGTAAGTGTAGCGCTGCTCCTGTAGATCTAACCTCCTCCTAAGCCTGTATATTTAGGTCTCCTTTACCCTTTAACTTTGAGTGGCAGAAGAAAGCTGAGCAGAGAGCTGGTTTCCCTGGATGCAGCTGAATATGACACTTTCGCTGTCACAAAATAGGGCTGAGTATTTCCCTGATGCAAAAATAGTTCCATTAGATTTCAGGTCACCTGAAAAATCTCTCCACACCCTGAAAGTAGAGGTACTGCTAGTAGTTACTATTTATTGCAGCAGGTTTCGTGTTGATGCTTTTGCATTTATTTTGGCTTATTCATAATCTTAGCAGTTTCTGACCAGATTGTTTGTGACCTTTGGGTCTGAGCTTATCTTTCTTTTTTGTCTTCATCAAATGGTCACTCGTAGTGTTGCATATCTTATTCGTTTCCTTCTCCCACCGCCATGGTGTCTTGGGAACCCTCTCACTCTTTGTGTGCCTTGTGGCTGTTCCCAGCACAGTGTCTGTTTTGTTATGACTCTGCAGGGCAGCAGAGAGTGGTATGTGTGAAGTTTTTTGACTGTTTCTGAGCGGCAAGTGCTCTTCTGGAAGCCATGGTGTGGTGAGTTAACCTCAGCTGAGGGCCAAACGCCCACCCAGCCGCTTGCTCGCAGCCCCCACCTCAGCAGGGCAGTGCGAGAAGACGTTTGTGAGTTAAAGGCAGCGAGATCACCAGTCACCATCGCAGGCGAAACAGCCTCGGCCTGGGGAAACCCAGTTTAATTTATTGCCAATTAACATAGATTTGGATAGTGTGAAATGGAACAAAAAATGAAACAGCACCTTCCCCCGCCAGCTCAGCTCTGTCGCTTTACCCCCATGTGTCCCTGGCGTGGTGTGGAGGGTCCTGTCAGCCCCCGCCATGCCTTCCCTGCTCCAGCCCAGCTCCCTCCCACGGGCGGTAAGTCCTTGAGGAAAAATCCGCTCTAGCCTGAGCTCCCCAGGGGACACTTCAGGAATTCCTTCAGGGAATACCCACCTGCCCCCGGGTGCCCTGGGGGGCTGCAGGGGGGTCTCTGCGCCGGCTCCTGGGGCACGTCCTGCACCCGTTGCCCCGAGCTGGCTGTCTGTAGGCGCGCTCCGCTTCACCCCTCACCCCTCAGAGCTCGGGCAGTTTTGCCCTTTCTTAGATACACAGAGGCACTGCCAGCCACAGGAGGGCTCGGCTGTGGCGCCAGCTGGAGCCGGCTGGAACCGGCTGGAACTGACTGGAACCGGCTGGAACCGGCAGCCTCTCCTCAGAGGGGCTGCAGCAGTCCTGCTGCCCACACCTGGACAGTGACATCTGAAGCGCACGGGCTTCATAAGACTCATATCTGTATGAAAGGGAAGAATAAAAACCCAGGTGAGTGCAGGTGTTTTCAGGGCTTTTGTCTGGCTTTTTTTAATTCTCTTTGGCGGGAAGCCACCTCACCGCGAGGAACCATTGTCGCTACCATAGTAGCCCCCAGAGCAGTGAGTGGGATTATTGGGTCTGTAGTGTGCGATGTGCTCTGCAATCACCCATGGAGAAACCGTCCCTCTAAAAACCCCTCTAAACAGACCTGTTCTGGCACTCGTACTTCTTGGGGAGGGATCGGCTGAGGTGAAGAATCAGAAACAAAACCCACTGCTCGGTCCCAGCCCTTCGGCCAGCGGCCATCCTTCCACTTCTCTCCCCCCCCCCCCCCCCCCCCCCCCCCCCCGCCTTTTGCTTTTTCAACTTCTAGTAGAAAAGTATAGTTACCTAGTTATCCAGTTCTGCTTGACTTTCAGTATCCTCCAATAGATTTAAAGGGATTACAAAATAATAGGTTGTGTAGCATGATAAAAAAATTCCAGAAATACAATGTGAGGATGCAAGGAATGACCAAAAACTTCGTGAAGTGTTTTGGAGATGTGGGTGCACACCAGAGCCGGTGCCATTCAGCCTGAGCAGACACACCAGAGTCACGGATTATTGCTGATTTTCACTGTTTCTGCACGTACCAGTCTTGTAGTCAGGGCGTCTTCGAGGCTGTGCAAGTTCATGGTGAGTCAGTGACACTCTACACGTTTAGGGTTTTGTGCTTTCAGTCTAGAAAATGTGTGTATCTCCTGTTTGTGAGACCCTTTAGATGGATCCCTGCATGGATAAATGCACTGCCATTGTGCGGTGAAAGTTTGGAATCAAACGTGCTTTTTGCAAACCCTTCGTTCCTCACTCAGTGCAAATCAGAAGAGTAATGGCTGTGTTGATGTGGGAAGGTCCTGAGTGAGACACTGAGTAGACATCATGGGAGCTTCATGCTGGCTTTGCTTTTCACATGGGGTACCCTGAGGAATGATAAGGAACCATAGTTGTCAATGTTGCACCTTTTTCCAAGGACAGTTGCATTTTTTTAGGGTTCCCATGTGCCCCAGAGTAATGCATAAAATGCATGTGGTATAACTAAAGATCCAGTCTTTTATTTGCAGACCTTTTTAGCAGCACTATGTTATTTCAGCGTCGTTTTAATTTTAAGTGGTGGGATCTGTGCGAGTAGATCGAAACGAACCATTGCCTATCCACATTAAGTGTTCTCAAGTGCGTTTGTGTGTAACTTTGGGATCTTGAAAGAAGGCAATGGGCACATTTCCATACTTTATTTTTTTAATTTAACACAGATTGATAGTTTTTGGAATAAAATGTAAACCCTCAACAGTCTGGCACACAGAGAAACTCAACCTGGAAAAAAAGAAAGGAAATATGGAAAGCTTTTAAATCTTGACTTGGACTTACTTCTGAGTTTGCTGTCTAGTCTATGCAGTTCACTTTGTTCCTATAGAGTTTCAGGCTCAGATATCTTGGTCATATTCTGTTATTCCTTGTAAATTGTGTCTAGAAAAATGACACCTGATGGGTTTTTCTACTCTTCTCTGTAAATAGCTGGAATTTGTGATGTGGAAGTAGTATAAAACTGAGCTGTTATGACTAGTTAGCAAATAACTAATGTGTGAGAATTGTGTACAAAATAAATGGAGGCTCTAAAAATAAAATCTGAGACTGTAAAAAATTTTTTAGGCCCCAGTTACAATGAGGTTTTCCATCGAGTGGATTTTGACAGAAGACTGAGTCAGGGAAACTTGATCCATTTTCCTTTGGGTGGTTAAATTTTAAACCTGGGACCATAAAATTACAGCACACAGTGGCCCTAGATAAGATCGGTGAGTTATATATGAAGTATAAGACTTCTTGAATTCGTTATCCACCCCTCTGCCTCTAAAGAATGCTACCTAGATCTATGAGATCTGACTGATAAACCATTCCGATTGAAATAAAAATCTTTTTACTTGATATTTTCTTGCTGAGCTGTGGAATATTTAGTTTATTTATTAAATTGTAAGTGTTTGACAAATAGCTCTAGTTGTTACATTACCTTTTCTTTGAGCTGAGAGTACATCTGTGCCATTTTTTTCAGTTTTGCTCATGCATTAAAACTCAATTGTGTGTCTGAGGCTGTAGTTGTATGTACTTTCTCCTTTCTTTTGACTGACAGGTAGCACCCAAAGCTGCCTTTTACTAATGAGGGGAGTAAGGGATGAGGGTAAAGCAGCACACACATACCAAACTTGTAGATACAATTTGCTCTTCTAGTGGTGGGGAGAAACTGATGGTAACCATTAGGGCGAGGGTGCTTTGTGCACTCCTGTAGTGAAACCTGGGAGAGAACAGCAGTGTGTATAGGTGAACAGTGTGTACAAGTGGGAATGTATATCTGGGCAATAGAGCCAAAGTGTATGTCTTGTTTGCAGGCGCCTATAAAAGAGAATGTGTGTGAATTTTTGTGTGTGCTTGTGCAGCATGTTTCTGGAAGAACTGGGAAAAAAAGAGAAAAGACAGAAAAAAGCCGGGGGAAAGCTGGTGGAGAAAGTTCATGGAGAAGGAACTTTTAGCCTCCAGTTATGAAATATAGATGAATATGATTATCCATTCTTGTACAGTCTGAATAGAAATCACTGTGAATGTATTAATAATTAGAATAAGTTAGGAGGAGTTGTTTGGTATTGGTTATATGAATATTGGTAAGTGTAGCAAGGGTCTCGTGAAATACTGTTAGGTACCTCTGCATTTGCCTCTGCTGCCAGTATTTACATATGTGATTTTAAATCTAAGTTTCTGAAATTGTCTTTTTGCTAGTATTAACCTCAGGAGTAACCAGTCTTCACAGGAAGTTGATTCACACGAAGCATCAACAAGGCTAAAATAAAATTTTAATACATTCAAGCAAAATGTAGGGAAAGATACATTAAAACAAATATATACATCTTCAGCATTGCAGTAGATGTAGTTCGTATCTTCCTCTTGCTGTATATATGTATGTGTGCTTGTGGACCTGTGTGTAATGTATGTATATGGTAAATGTTCATTTCAGTACACTGCTGTCGTAACATATTGACCTGCACAATCTACAGTGTAAGAGAAAGCAGATGTGTTCTCAATTGTATTGAAAATACAGTTTGTAATTTTTTGGTATTTTTTATTTAGTAAAATGCCAGTAAAGTTCATTAAAGCTCGTTTGAAAGGCAAGACCAATCTGATACCTATTAAGTAGATCATCTTGTTTTATGAACGTTGAGGTTAGTCAAGAATGTTTTATAGTAAAAAGCAGTGTTGTTAGGGGCTAGTCCAGCAAACGGCCTCCCCAGAGTGATGACTACTCCTTCCCTTGGGGAGATTGCCATTGATCTCAGATCCTGAATACTTCCATGCTGTAATGAGGGAGGGGTTAATTCTGTGCATGCTTTGATGTGATGGTAACTTTAAAAACCGCATCTGTGGCATAACAAACTTGAGAAGTCTAAAAGTTCCCAAAATGAAGGTCTTAAACTGTGGTTTCCTTGGGATGTGAATGTTGCCTCCTTCTACCTGCAGGGTGGCCTGCACAGGTGCTGTCCCATACGCGAGTTCGCTTTGCTCTCTGCATTCATGGTCTCGCTGAGATGCTGCCTTGGCACCAAGAGTGCACTGTGCTGGAGGCAGTGCTGCAAGCACCATGTAAACGCTGCTTTGTGTAGATGTGGGCTTGGGTTAAAGAGCAGCAGTGGACAAGGGGGCTTACCTGAACCAGGCTAAACTCCTGCTCTCTTTGTTTTTTCTCTTTTCTGCAGCTCAAGCCAGGTCAAAACAGTTGCCGAGACAGTGACAGTGAAAGCGCCAGTGGGGAATCGAAAGGTTTCCATCGAAGTAGCTCTCGGGAAAGACTCAGTGACGTAAGTAATACTCCTGCAGCCAAATACAGCTCTGATTAACCCCTGCTGTAGTTTTCTGAGGGGCATAAGTCATAACAGGATTTAGTTTCTGGGATAGTTTGTTGCTAAAATCCCCTTCCCTTTGTGGGGGGTGGGAGCGGAAGATGTAACTTAGGTCTCCTGCCCCAGTTCAGTAAACTTCCTAAAGTTTGGTCTTTCTTAAAGAAATGTCTGTCTGTGTGAAAACTCTCGTTCATTTTGAGATAGTTGAAGGCCATTTAATGAAGTTAAAATGCTTTGCATAGTTGAGAAGTGGGATGGCTTCTTTTTACCCCAAGTGGGGGAGGAAAAGAATGTATTTCTTTGGGCTAAATACTGTCGTTATGAAAAGTATTAAGAGTGTCTAGAGAGACTCAACTAATTTATATATAATGAATTGATATAACATGGCCAACAATAGCATAAGCTCTGCCTTGATTGCTCTACCTAAACTGCTGTGGAAGGTCCTAAGATGGCAGCTCTATGGAGAATGTTTTTCTCCATTGAAGAATGCTGGCCATTCACTGAATGACGCGCATGAGTTACTTCAACATATGAATGACAACAGAAATCTTTCTGTTATTATTATTTATTATGTGTACCATCACAATCCTTGAGTGTTTTATTCATGGCTGTGGGTCCTCTGTGCTACACGCTTTACAACACAGGATATAAAGACAGCCCTGTCCCAAAAAAGTATCTAAATTGGGGATTTTGTAGGTCAGATCCTTTGCTGGTAAAAGCATGGGTAGCTACATCAGTCAGACCGATTTGTATCAGCCAGCAATATGGCTCTTCTTTTAACTAACCCACATTTTGGAAATGGGGATTTTATCAATAGCATGTCCATGTAGATTTAGATGACAGATAGCAGATGGTGTCCTCGATAGACCAATCCAATAATACTGAATTGAGCAGACATTAAAAGAAATACCTTTGTAAAGGATATGTTTCGTTGTGCAAATGTAAACCTGAAGGCACACAGCTAGCAATTTCTGCTGAATTGTGCATATCACTGGAACAGCCGTCTGATTTTTTTTTATTTTTTATTTTTCCTGTGAAGGTGTGAATTCTGTAGCACTCTCCTCATACCTTTGCCACATTATTTTAGAAGTCCATTCCTCCCCCAGAGCCAACCTTTATGGTTACATTCAGCTAGACACTTCAGAGCCTGCCCTTCATAGCTGTCAGGTGAGGTCAGTCTCAGGACTGTAAGATGTCTTTTGAAGAAAAGAGTGAAACCAGAGGAGATAGTAAGTAAAATGCTCTGTACAGGTAGCGGTGGATGGAAGCTGACCATCAGCCTGTCACCAGTGCCATCCTAGCTTGCTTTGAGCCCTGTGGCAGCTGAGAAGTCACTGCAATGAACTTCACAGTTACATAGCACCTTGCAGCCAAAAATTTCACAGCTCCTTACAAAACACGGTTTTAATTCAGCCTTGTCACTCCCTTGCAATGTGCTGAGTGGAGAGCTCTGAGGCTTATTTGAGCTTCCCAGCAGCTCACAGCATTGCAGTGCCAGACCTGGCAGCGAGAGCAGAGTCCTGGTTCCCCTTGCACCGATCAAATACAGTTTTCCTCTGATGTTTTACAGTACTTCCCCTTTTTCTTGGCACTATGGTGAATTAAAAGGAAGTGGAGAGCAAATACAACTTCCCTAGTGCACCCGAGAGAGGACATAGGGATTCACAGGTTGCTCAAAAGGAACGTTATGTAAATATATGAGAAAATGTATATTTTAAAACGTTATACATAATGTATGTTTTGCTTAATAAGTAAGGTTCCTTTTTGCTTTGATAATTCATTGCAATACAAGCATGTCTCTCTGTGGTCTGGTGTTGCCAGTTCAGCTGAGACTTGAAAAACATGCACAAGAGAACTCTCATCTTGCCCAAGTGTGTGGTGGCCTTTCCCAGACTCTTTCAGTTAAGAATGTAAATACTGTTCTGCTTTTCTCTCTCTCCCAAAGACAAGCAGGTCCTGTTTTTAAGTGACAGGGCCTTACAAAGTGGTAGCGATACTTCCACTTCCAGCTATGGATGAGCCCGCCTTGAACTGTCCTCTTATGCATAAAGATGCATCAAGAGCTTAATAAGGTTATTTTAAATAGTATGTTTTCAAGGAGTGTGTTGTCTAATGATATCTACCAATTACTGCCCAGAAAAAAACCCTACAGACAAAAGAGTAAGTTTCATCCGAAGATTCTTTTCTGGTTTTACAACTATTTTACCAGAAAAAAAATTGTACTCAGCGGAAGATAGAGCAAAAATATAAAATATTGCAGGCACATTAACCCTGAGGTCAGAAAGCAAATTTTGGACATGAAAGGTAATGGATCTCCACTGATGTAGCCTGACAGCATTGTAAGATTAAGCATGGCTGCTGCATGGAAATATGTGTAATGAATGAAGTGCATACACTCTAGGTAGATGATCAGTTTTCAAATCCCTAGTTATAAGTAAGCTGCTGAAACAGAAATGTTAGCTTCATGAGCTTTAATGCGGAGCCTAAGTGATAGCTTAGTGACAGATGCAGAATGAGGGAGATAGTATAATGAATATCCAGTTGCAAACTGACATGTCAGTGACTTCATTCCCTCTCCTGTCAGATATCTTTCAATTCTGCATATTGTAAATGTACCTACAGTCCTTGGATAACGCAGATTGATGCAAAGTGTGTTTACAAGGGATGACTCCTTTCCAGGCTAATGAGATCCAAGCAGGTAATTTGCAGCATTTGCGAGAGAGGTGGTCAAAAATGAAAAGAAGATAATTCAATGAAAAGACCATGTTAAACAGGAGACTTCTGTCATAATGAGGCTTGAAATAGCATCAGACAGTAGGAAGAGGAATATCCTATGTTCTTGTCAGATGCAATGCAGTGAGACTGATTTCCATCAATTCCTTCTTTGTCTTCATCTCGCACACGTGTACACACACGCATACACCCCTCTGTGAGAGAACATAATTAGCAGAGAACTTGACCTCTGCTAGATTAGGGATAATGATTGCTTGAATGCTCCATTGCAAACATTTGATAGTGCCCTTATACATTTCCCCGTTTTAATTTCATAAACCCATTTCTCTCTGCCTTTCTCCCCTATATAGAATTTTTTGGAATGACAACTTGTTTTTTCCTTTATGGGCAGAGGTAGCTCCAGGGCCCTAAAAGAGAAATTGGAGAGCTGCTCCTCCTTTATATATAGGGTGCTCTAGTCAGTTTAATCTCATCAAAATCTTGCCAGTAGTAGAATTCATTTTGTTGAGATTTCGCTTGGAGACAAGATGGCAGTGCTTTCTCTTCTCCTCAGCTTGGAGCTCAGTCAACTTGTTTTCTGTATCTTTCTGTATATATTTATTTTTACTTGAGTCTTCTCACTATGGAATACACAAGATACTTTTTAGCCACATTTTAGAAAGCCGCCAGGAGTTTGTTTGAGGAAAACATGAGAGTTACAGCTGATCTGGATGGCAAACACGTGGAGTATTCAGGGGTTCATTCACCTCTTTGATAATCAAAAACAAATCAAAAAATCCAATTTCTTTGGTACACATTCCTAAATTCCTGATCTGCAACAGAACTGAAACTCACACTGAGCTATAAAGTCATTGCTAGTCCTGTTAAAAACCAGCTGTCTGTGGAGCGAACCTTGCTCATCATTTTGGTAATGATGATGCAGTGGCAGTGCAAGCCTGCACTGGCAGGAGAGGGCTGACAAGTTTACCTGGGCACCCTCAGCCCTGCCTGCTGCCTCTGCTGTTGGTTCCAGGCTTTTAGTGAGGGGATCAATAGGAAAGGAGTCTCATATGGGGTCTTCAGCTGGGAGGCAGCACAGGTTTTCCACTCTCGGTGCACAACAGAAAGGTGGACTGACTGGCTTCTGCTTGCTTTTGCAGAACAAGAAATCGTAGAGTCATGGAATCATTTAGGTTGGAAAAAACCTTTAAGGTCATTGAGTCCAACCAATAACCCAGAACTGCCAAGCCCACCACTAAACCACGTCCCCAAGTGACACATCTACACATCTTCTAAATACTTACAGGGATGGTGACTCAAATCACCTCCCTGGCAGCCTGTTCCAACGCTTGACATGCAGTGCCTCACCTTTCGATGAAGATATTTTCCCTGCTATCCAGTCTAAACCTCCTCTGGCACAACTTGAAGCTCTTTCTTCTTGTCCTGTCACTTGTTACTTGGGAGAAGAGACCGACCCCCCCTCGCTGCACCCTCTTCTCGGGTAGTTGTAGAGAGCGAGAAGGTCCCCCTGAGCCCCCTCCTCTCCAGGCTGAACACCCCCAGCTCCCTCATGACACTTGTGCCCCAGCCCCTTCCCCAGCCCCTGTCCGGCTCTGGACACGCTGCAGCATCTCTGTGTCTGTCTGGGGGTGAGGGGCCCAAAACTGACCCCAGGATTCACGGTGCAGCCTCCCCAGTGCCGAGTACAGGGGGACGATCGCTGCCCTGGTCCTGCTGGCCACACAGTTTCAGATCCAAGCCAGGATGCTCTTGGCCTCCTTGGCCACCTGGGCACTCTGCCGGCTCAAGCTCAGCTGACCATCAACCAGCCCCCCCAGGCCCTTTCCCGCTGGGCAGTTCCCAGCCCCCTGCCCCCAGCCCGCAGCTGCCTGGGGCTGCTGTGACCCACGGGCAGGACCCGGCACGGAGCCCTGTTGAACCTGATACAACTGACCTCAGCCCATCAGCCCAGCCTGCCCAGACCCCTCTGCAGAGCCCCCTGCCCCCCAGCAGGTCAGCACTCCCCCCAGGCTGGTGTCACCTGCAAAGTGACTGAGGGTGGCTCAGCCCCCTCCCCCAGATCGTCGATGAAGACGTTAAACAGGGCTGGCCCCAGCACTGAGCCCTGCGAGCACCGCTTGTGACCTGCACCAGCTGAATGTAGCTCCATTCACCACCACTCTTTGGGCCTGGCCATCCAGCCAGTTTTTACCCAGCACAGAGCACTCCTGTCCAAGCCATGAGCAGCCAGTTTCTCCAGGAGAGAATGCTGTGGGAAACGGTGTCAAAGGCTTTGCTGAAGTCCAGGTAAACATGCACAGCCTTTCCCTCATCCACTTAGTGGGTCATTTTGTCATAGAGGGAGAGCAGGTTAGTCAAGCAGGACCTGCCTTTCATAACACTGTGCTGGCTGGGCCTGATCATCTGGTTGTCCTTTATGTGCCACTTGAAGGGCTTTAGGATGGTCTGCTCCATGGCCTTCCCTGGCACCGAGGTCAGACTGGCAGGCCTGTAGCTCCCCGTATCCTCCTTCCAGCCCTTCCTGTAGGTGGGCATCACATTTCCTAACTTCCAGTCCACTGGGACCTCCGCAGTTAGCCAGGACTGCTGGTAAATGATGGAGAGCGGCTCGGTGAGCTCCCCCCCCAGCTCCCTCAGTAGTCTTGAGCAGATAACATCCAGCCCCAGAGACCTGCATGTGTCTACGTGATGTAGCAGATTGCTGACCATTACAACCTGGGGGAAAGAGTTGGCATCTTTCTGTGTAGAATATCATTCTGGTTCTAGAACAGGGAGTGTGACAGGAATCTTTCCGTTTGTCCCCTACATGAAAGATCTTGTCCTGGGTTCTCATCAGTGCTGACACACTCTTTCATGAGGGCTTCCTTTTCCCCAGTGCTTTGTAGCTGTGTGCTCCTACTGCAGTGTGTGCTTTGCCCTAACAAATAGGTTACAGTGAGGTATCAGTGAGCAGTTAAGGCATGGAGTGCCCTGCCCAGCAGGTCTGTTGCTGTCTGCTTGGGGAAGGAAGGTGTCTGCACCCCCATCAGTGTAATCCTGTGGGCAGCTCATGGTTTTGGCCTTAAATATGGGATACTTTGAATTCTTTGTCTCTCGTTCCTCCCACCTGTGTATGAGTCCAAAGAAAGACCAGTTGAGGAACAGTCTTTGAGCTGTGTGCTTTGAAATCCTTCGTACTTTTCCTTCTCCAGAATATCCCTGCTAATCTTGATTGATCTAAAGCAGAGTAACACCAGCAAAGCTCTGTGTGTGTTTGTGTGTATGTGTGCCAGAAGCTGATCAGCTGCAGTAGCTGCTTCTTTGTGTGTGTGTGTATGCGAGGGTGTGTATGTGTGTGTTTGTGTGTCTGAGGTTGGGTGCTTAAATGCTTTGTTGCATTATGTTAATTCCTCGGCAGTGCAATCAAATTCATGTCGTAATTAAAGCTGTCAGTTGGAAGGCAAGCCAATCGCCAAGAAAACACAGCATAACAAATGAAGTGAAATGATTCTGCGTGTAGCTATACAATGCTTCGCCAGGCATGAAATTAAATAAGTAATTTGATGTTGACATCAGAAATTGAAATGATACCCACTGTTCCTTCATTCAGTCAGACCTGCATAAACAATAGCCAGAACAAATATGTACAACACAGTCCTTCTCCCCACCCAGCTCCCCAAGTAATGCACAATATATATGCAAAATGGGTATAACTGTGCCTTCCAAGACCTCAAGGATGTAATTTTCTTTGGTACACAATAAACTAATGCTTACATGAGGGTTACTACATTTTTGCTCCTGGGCCAAAAGTTCTTCTCTTTAAGGAAGGAAGAAAAAAAAAAAAAAAAAAAAAAGAAAAAAAAAAAAGAGTAAAAAAAAAGCAGAAGAAAAATAACAAAATCAAACCCCCTTTTAATTTTAAGCAAGTGACTTGCGTTTTGCTGATGGGCACATGATGCAGGCTTCTGCTGGTGGTTGTGTGAATATCAAATAGTATATCTAATGTCGAATTTTGCAAAGGGTTTCGGAAAGTGAAACCATTACCTCTATTATAGGCACACTTTATATAAGAGATGTAGAACCATCCAGTACAGGATCACGACTCAGCATGGGCTTGTAAAGATGCTGCATACACAGTATCACATTCATCAGTTGGTACCAAGGCTGGGCACTGGGTAGTAGGATCCTTTCGCTATTGGGAGTTATCAAAAAAGGTGAGAAGCTGTCTTCTTGCATAGCCCTTGCTTCAGCGTATATGCTCTGTCAACACACAGTTCACAACACAGCTAACTTAGTCATTCATGCATGTGCAATACAGTCTTACTTCAATTAAAAAGAGTTTGCAAACCGTACTATCCATATGCAGCATGCAATGTGTGAAGGGCTATATTTCCATCCAGAAAACTCAAGTTCCCTCAAAGTGCACAGTTGTTTCTTTTCAGTAAAAGTCATTTGACTGCTATGTTTCAACTGTCCTCCCATGGCCATTGCAGCATTGCTTTTGAAGGAATGGAAATATTCAGTGGGAAATATTTTGTTTGCTTATTCTTTTTTTTTTTCCTTTTTATTGTTTTGTTTTGATACTTGATCCTTCCAAAACTTGGAATAAAAATTACACACAGATGCAGAATGCAAACTTTGGAGCTTTCAGCCTGTAAAGTAAGTTTTAAAATTTGGGAGTGAAAGAGTGGGACTCGATTGGCATCTGTACATAGCTTAAAAGCAGTTATAATGATTGCGCACGTTGTACTTCGTGGGTAGATCTCTAGCCTAAATTAAAAGAATTTAAATGGCAGGAAGCAGAAAGCAGAATGAGTAAAGTGAAAGGCAGTATATATGATGTACTTTACCAGAAGAGTAAATGCACTAGACGCTAAACTAGAGTATGCTGAAACGCTCTGTCTACCAGGTGTTGCAGAGCTGCAGTCTACGGGCTGTAGTGACTAACAAAACCATTGTATGTGGCCCACGAAGGGAACTTTCTAGCTGGAAGCGGTAGCTGGGCTGTGTCATGTCTGGGGCTGTGGGTACCAGGTTGTTCCTAGGTGCATGGTCACAGCAATGCAGAGGGAAGCAGAGCAGTCGGGCTGAGCCCAGGGGTCTTGCGGCGTGTGTTCCTGTATCCGCGCTGCCCATTCCTCTGCACCACAGTGTGATGCTGTTGAAGAGTTGCTTTCAGGGATGTTGTCACTGGGACCAGGTGGGTCTTGCTGTGGATGATGGTGGCAGAGGGAGCATGAGGCCCCAGAGCAGCAAGAGTGGGGCCAGAAGGACCTAGGAATTTATTTATTTCTGTGGAGCTCCCCTTGCATGCTGATAACAAATCCATAGACTGCAGATCTCGAGTCCTTCAGTAGCCACGACATAGAAGATAGAGAGTATTAGGGGGCAGGAACCACATACCTTCCAAATCTCTGTAGCACTTCTGTTTGTTCATATAAGATGTCCCAAAAGATTTTGTTGGATTTTATGATAGTGGTACCCTTATGACTGCCAAGGTAATTTCCTCTTGCTGAGTCTTCAGCTTCTAATGTCTTAAACCAGAAGGCCTTCCCATATAAGTACATAACCTCTCTAAAGCTCTCTTTTTAGTAGTGCTTTGGTGAGCACGCAGTAATATTCTGATTATTTGCAATGAATTTTGTGGCTAAATTTAGATTTCTTAGCACAATCTATTTCTGTCGTGCCAAGCTCAGTAAAAAGATACTGTAGGACCCTTGTAGGGGGTTTATTTTCTTTTATGTCAGTGCTGCACTCCACAATCAGAAATGGGGAGAATTTGCTGTAAGGATCCCCTGCAACAGTGTCTCAGAACAGGGATGACAACGATGCAAATTCCGCATGTTTCCAATGTTTTGCCAAGGCTGGCTGGGGCCCCTGTGCAGTTCCTGGTAATCACTGAACTGTGTCATTGCTGAGAGTGAGGTTGTGCTAAGGAACAGGAATTGAACTCTGAGGAGTTAAAGACTGGTCATCTGGACTACCCACTGCTCACTAAAGAATTATCCTTCGTGTTTTGCTTCGTTGTTCATTGACTAGCCTGGCTTGAAATGTTTCAGGTGATAGGGCTGTAGCGTTGGGAGCTGTTCACCCTTTAATATAACAGCCAGTGACCTGGATTAGGACTGAGATGTTTAGGTCTCTCACCATGTCTCTAAGAGAACCTGCTGTGTAATCCCCATTGCTTAGATGAAAAACTAATGAAACAAAACCCTTTATCTCCTTAATTCCTGTGAACGTAGATGTTGTGATCGTGTCCCACTTAAACTGAAATTCATGATGCATTTTTTAAAACATTTAAATCTTTTGATTGTTTTTTAGTGGTAGTAATACTGCTTTTAATAATTTTTATGGGTTTGAGTTTTGGAATCTGTTCCGTACTGCAGATATGTGTTGTGTTTTTTTTCTTTTCTTTTTAAATCCTTGGTTTGTCAAACAGTGTGGACATCCAAATGGGAAATTGTAGTGACTGGGTTCTCCAGGAAATGGTACATTGACTGAAGCAGCTTCTCTGTGCCCACGCGTTCTTTACATTTCAGACTACTAATTATGTTTACAAAATGTCTCATTTTAGAAAAGCAGTGTGTGTGTACTAACCGGGGCCTTTCGGGAATAAATTGGCAAACAGGTCATACACTGAAAAAGTCATCCAAACCCACTGGGCTTTTTGTTTTGAAGTCAGCCTAGTTTTTTTCTTTTCCCCCTCCTGCCTGCCCCTTTGTGGCCACAAAGCTGAGTAGCTGGAGTCCAGGGCATTGAATGTCAGCATGTCAGGGAGGCTGGTTGATGAGTGTCTGTTTAGTCTCAGTGCAGGGCGAAATGCCATCATTAATTCATTACCCAGCTGCCTGTCAAATAAATTGGCAATTACGTCCACCGCAGAAGCTTGGAATTCAGTAAATAGCACGTTACCATCTCAGACTCGTTGAGAGATGTAAAGGGAAAAATTAAGCAACACCGTGTTTGTTTCAGTAGCAGATGACAAGGGGCAGCACATTGGTGCTGTGATGTAGTGATGAAAAGCTTGGAAAGGGCTGGTAATGAGCTATGTGGATTGGAACGTGTTAAAAACCATCACTGACTTTCCACTTTGTCTTTGTGTTTTTATTGCAGAGCTCAGCTCCTTCCAGCTTGGGAACAGGCTACTTTGTAAGTGTATCTCAACTTTAACACATGTGCCTCTGAACAGCATAGCATTACTCCTGAAACGGAAGTGCCTTATTATATAGAAACAGGAATAAATAACCAATCTCAGTCTGCTCAATAGGTTAACTTATCTCTTTCTATTTCTTCCTCCACAAATGCATCGTAAATAATATATCAGACATGATGGTCAATGTTTTCCTGAACTAATTAGGTGTTATACTAATTACTACATAAATTCTAGCAGCATTTAATTTACACAATTATAGCAAATAAAATGAACCATGGTCTTACCAGTTCTCTAATCTGAGACGGTAGCATCTTTATTTCCCCTTGTACCAATTCTTACTGAATCATAGACTTTAAAGAGCCCATCATGGTGGTCTTGTCTCATCTGCTGTGTACCACAGTCCAGAGAACACGACAGCAATTTCTGCCT
Organism: Falco punctatus; assembly: GCF_963210335.1. NCBI lineage: Eukaryota > Metazoa > Chordata > Aves > Falconiformes > Falconidae > Falco > Falco punctatus. Next base: position 102,518,551 of record NC_137580.1, on the reverse strand, counting down.
CTTGGTTTAAAAGGCCCATGTCTCACAGATTGTCTTGGAAAACACAGCTGTAATTGTATTTATGCTAGATTCACATTTTATGTCGTGAGAAGAGGATCAGGCCCCAGATGGTTTGATAATTGTTCAGTCTTTTTTTTGGTCATTTATTTGCATGCCTCTTTATTGATTTAGCAGTCTATAATCCTACCTTTCTACCTGTTTATTCCCACATTCATCAGTCTACCTTTTCCTTGCACAGATAAGTTTGGGAGTAAAAAATGCTTTCCAGTCAAGCCAATGCACTGCTTATTTTCCTCCAAGATTTGTATTTAAATTGCTCATGTCCTGTTTCCCTTGTAATTTATGCTGTATTCTTCAAGCATGTCTTTTCTGCATTTATAATATCTGCAGGAGAAATAGAGCATTATGTATGTCCAAAAACAGGTGGGTAAAATGCAGTGAGACTTTCTATAGCATTGCTCTGTATAGTTAATAATATAATCAAAGCCTGCTTCTATCTTTTCATCAAACTCTGGGGGAAATAAAACTATATAGTCTTCGATTACACGATGGAAAAAATTTGTTGCTCTCTTGTCAGATTCCCAGAGAGTAATTTTCTTCCATTAGTACATGGTGAAATTTAGTCTTTTTTCATAGAGGTCTGTGATCGTATAAGAAAGTTATGGGATTAAACTGTGTGCGTGTGACCTCACATTTAAGTGTAAAATGCAAGCACAAAAATTGCTTAATACCTCAAGAAATGCCGTGTCCTGCTGGATTTACACTGGACCTCTGCACAAACTAAGTGTCCGTTCTTCTGCCAGTGGTAAGGTCTCAAAAGAGCATGATCAATTGAAAATATTTTGCCATAGTTTTTCTAATTATACCAAAGCCCAAATCAGTGTAAGGTAAGTTGTGTAACAGGAAAAAAACTGGTTTGTTTTTTCCAACACTTCCTCTGTTTTGTGTCATGTGTATTTTTAAGAGGGAGGGGATGAAGGGAAAAATAACATCAAATGGCTCAACGTTTATTTTGCGTTAAGACTAAAACTTGAAAGTCTTTCCACAGCTCAGAGTGATTTGCTTGCCTTTGGGCATCTAAAATTCAAATCATATGAACGTATACAGACATGCTCAGGAGTGGGACAAATATAATACAGGATGGAAGGCTTTAACATATATAAATAAACCTTGTTCTCCTTATAGCAAGAGCTGAATATGCATGCTTTAAGAACAATGTTCAGCTTCATCTTTAGGAAGCAGAGGTAACAGAAGAAAAGCCATCTGCTGTTCCCTTGCACCATACTGTCTGTGGGTTGGTCCAGTAAAGTGAAAATCTGGAAGGTGTCAACATCCCCTAAGCTCCAGCGAAAAGCTTGAAAGTTTCCAATTCTCCCGAGTTAAGGGTTTAGTAACAAGAAGAAGCTTGACATCTTCTAGTGCCAATGTATTGGTACTTTACATCATACTAATTTGGATCTGTGTAGGTGGAGGAGACATCCCTTACTAGGTTCCATTAATATGATACATTTAACTGCACTGTCTCTTATGTATAGTCATAGTAACAAGATTTCTTTAACTTTCTTTTTCTTTCTTCACTAATAGCTGAGTAGATAGAAAACATCCATCAGTTTCAATCTTAAAGTCATTTTTGCACTTGCATAGTCTTGAATGAAACGTGGCAGGTTTTGTACTCCCTTTCCACTTCAGAAAATTGTTTTCAGGATTATCTTGCTTATTGTTTTTAAAAAGTCCGTACCCTTATTAACTTAACATGGGGCAAATAAAACCCAGATGTGTTTTGCGGTACCAGACAATGAGAAAAATGCTCCAGGATGATCCAATTAGCATGTGTTTCTGATAAATGTAATTATTGTATTATCAAAGTGCAAAAGAATATGCACTTGAATTGACTTCTTCCCAAAGCTTTTAACTAGAAAAGACTGTTAGTTTTTGTGTTTAGCGTTAACCCAGAACATCAAAACAAGGGTCATTGGTTTCAAATAAAACAACACTAGTTCTTAGTTTAATAGATAATAATAAAGCTTTTGCCTGTGGAAATTATTGATCAATATATGTTGTGCTTTGAACTACAAAATATTATATACTGTAGCAGCACCAAAGGCAATGCAGGCAACCAGGTAAGTTAAAATGTACTAATAGTAGATTCACTATCAACCACATATGCTACAGGAAGCAGGAACGCAGATGGAAGCAGGTTTTATTCAGAAATGAATGAATGCTGAGGCATGGATTAATTAGCTTGTATTTGCTGTTGAAATCAAAGCAATAATGGAATCTGGTATGTTTGGTCCATGTTACCTAGCATGTACGTAATGGAGCTAATACTTGTCAGACTTGGAATCTCCTTTAAGAACCGTGTGTGTGCCAGGCACTGGGATTTGATGGGTGGTGGGTCATGTCTCTGCAGTGTTTGTGGATGCTGTGCATGCTACAGCAAAGCAAAAGTTACTTTTGGATCTTTTTATTCTGTAGAGAGCCTCTTGAGTTCACTGAGTGCTTAAGGAAATGTTTATAAACCTGACACTTTGCAGTAATACAAAACCATTTTTCTAATATCTATGTGATAGTTCCATCCCAGTAATTCATTATGCACTTGCAGTAGTAGTGGTGAAGGCTGAAATCTTGCCTGGTTTTATGCCGTAACTAGGTATGTTTCTGAATGGCAGATTTGGAGACTGTATTCTTATGTTCTTGTTGCCTCTGCATTAGTGCTTCTTGGAAAGAAGTACGTGAAGGGAAAACGCACGCGCTTAGGGGAGGACATTCACACTGTTGGCTTTGGCAACCCACCTTTGTTGTGAAGTCCATGGAGAGGGCTGAGAATTTCCATGAAGTGATTCAGGCTAACTCAGACCTAGCCGGGATGATCAGAACTGCCACTGATTAAACAGACTTTCTAATTAGGTACCTTCAGCAGTGTGGGACATGTGTGAGTAACCACTGAATGAGTGTTAATGATGCAAAAGTTGTTGAGCAGTTCTAAGTATCTCTACAAGTTTTTTTCTGGTTAGGAACAACTTACCTTCTGCTTCTTTCACAGGTGCTAGTATGCTCTGCAGATTTTGTTGAAAAGCGATTTTCATTCTTGCTGGAATCTCTTTCACCTGTCTTGGCACTCCTTGTCAGAGTGGATACTTGCCTATCCTTTTTACATATTACTAAATCAATATCCAGCAAAGAGGAGACAGAGGTAAAAAAATCTTTCTAGGTCTGGTATAAGCCTTTTGTACTGGCCTGACTTTATTGTTTTCTATGGGATCAGTCCAGTTTGATTGGTGCATGTGAAAAAAAAGCTTGGGATGCATTGTTAATGTTGGTGCACCCTAAGAAATCCTAACTAAATGCTTCCTGGAAAAACTCCTAGTTTTCTTTGGTTTGGTTTTTTTTTTTTTTTTTTTTTTTAAATAGCAAATTGTCATTGTCTCTCATCAGAGATAGATTATAAGGTAGATTACATCTCACTGAGAAGTCAGATCAGGTAATTGGAACGTAGTTAGGATTTTAGGGGAAAACCCCCACCTTTTTAGTGTTTAAAAAAAAAGTTAGGTGAATTTTAATTATGTGAGTTTTTAACATTGTCCAGCTGTTTATGATTTCAGGAGGTTGGGAGAGAAGTTTTGGAATATGATTGGAAGCTGAATAATAGCAAAACTTTTTCTCTTCTCTGACTACAGATAATGATGTTTGCTAGTTTTCTTTGTCTGTCTCACACCCAGCCAAAGTCACGTTAAAGGATCCAGGTGGTTCATTGGTTTGCAGCACAAACCAAAACAGAATTCAAAACCTAAATAACTGAGTATTTTATTTTTAAATGACAAACCCAATTCCCAAGATTGTCAGGTTCTTTGGCAGCTGTACAGTTTCTCTGTTTATGGCAACTTTTTTCCGTTTCTTGCATTGGTCTGCTTTTCAAGTCTTTGTGGCAATTTCTGAGGGTTTCCTGTTCCTTTTTTTAATGCTTGTTTTTGGTTAGCGGGTTCCCCCCCCCCCAAAAAAAAAAAAAAAAAAAAAAAGGGCAAAAAGCTGAGACAATGCTCTTGCTCCACCTTAAAAAAAAGGAAGAAAAACGAAAAATGTGATTTGCACATGGGCTGGTGACTCAGACAAACATAAATCGTGAGCATATTCCCAAAGGCTCCAGCTAATCAGTTGTGCTATCCAATTTGGCCCTGAGTGGGTTCGGTTCAGCAGATGTTTGCGTAGTTACAGCATGCCACTGGGACACTGTGTTGTGCAATGTTGCATTACATTACTCAGAGCTCTAAAAACTCATCCCAAGGAGAATAAGTGGAGCACCAGTGGTATTAGTATAGAGATGATGGAAAACCAGTATTTGGCCTAGATAAGGCCAGCTATTTCACTATGCAATAGTACTGATTTTCACCCAAGACATTACCTTACAGAAGAAACGTGGAATTAGTTATACCAGCACATTCTCTGGGTTCATATTCTCAGGTAGAGCCCTTAAACCCAGTCTGTTTTCCTTCAGTGCCCGGTCTGTATGCAGTGGCATGATCCTGAGTAGCCTGTGTTTTGTTCTTTGAGGTGGTCAAATGTGTGATGTTGTTGACCCCCTCAGGGGGGAGTGCGTTTAGAGAGTACAGTAAAACCTAATAGTTTCCACAGGAGAGAAACAGATTAGATCAAAAGTATCATTTGAAAGAGGTTTAATAAATTCAGCCAGCTAATGTTACAGGAGGGATATGATACCTTACTCCACATCGTGTACATGGTGAGGTTGGTAAATAAAGACTTACTGTTCTTGCAGGTGGGTTTAGTTGCTCAGCTCAGCTCTTTTTTGTGCTTGACTTTAGAAGCTAAACATTTAAATGTATTTTGCTTATGTAAAAGTGTGTATCTGTCGGAAATACCATGGGGTCTACAAAAGCACTACAGCAGTGGCTTTTTGGATGCTGTCATACAGTAAACTGTCACGTCCCCTGTGAACACAGTTGAAAAGGCAATCCTTGTTACCCTGTGTTTGGCACTGTAAATCATTGTTAACAAATCCTAATTTGCCTAGTAGGGTAATGAATGATCTCCAGTTTTCTCACTCTAATTAGTTTTACCAACTATTATTGTGAAGGGTATACTAAAATCCATTTTAGCTCCACTTCAGAATCTCCATGTGCCCATTCTTTGCAGAAGTGAAGCTGACAACAAAGGTTATGATTCTTCTGATAGTAAATTCAGATTCAAGAAAAGTGGACAAGATCCCCAGTAGGAATCTGTGAGTTGTAATTACTTATTAGTATTTGCAGACCTCATTGAAGCAGATACGGTGTGGACCGGTGAGACCTGGAAACCCTTGTGTTTCTTTATCTGAAATCTTCTAGGTGTTGTCTTTTGTTTTCCAGGAGCCATTGAAAATGCAGTTTATTATAACAGCTGCTGTAAGGGAGGCATCGTCATTGCCAACTAAATGCATTACATGTAATAAAATATACCCCAGGTCTATTAATTTTAGCATTTATAAACTGTAGTGGTGTTCCTAGGGAGAACTGAAACTCATTAAAGAGTTTGCTAATGATATGACCATCAAAGCAAGAACAGCAGCAAAAGCAGGCATGCGTATGTTTCCAGCATCCCACTAATAATGAGAATAACTGGAGCAAAACAACTGGTTTTGGAGAGCGAAACTGTATTTTTCTAGAAGTTAAGAAAAACACATCATATTAACTCAATATTTGAGGAATGTTTAGGCAAGCAGAATAAATTACCTGGGTAGGAATTTGGTCAAGGCAAGTTTCTACCCTGATCATCGCTTTGAATGGGGATGATGAAGGTCTGAGTGATTTTTGCAGCCCTTCTGAATGGTGTTGCCTCGTGCACTGTAGACCTCTGCCCTAACGCCTGCTCGTGCCTTTTGAATAAAATGCTTTGAATTTAGAAAACTAATCCTCACAGTTTTTCTTTTCTTCAGGTGAAACTATATTGTCCAAATCTTAAACAAGGAAAGCTGGGGACAGCAGTAGTCTCTTACCCAAATAAGCAGAACTGAGAGCAGATTTCAGAATATCGGGCGTTTCAGGTTTGCCCCCTCATTGCTGAAAAAGATTTTCATCCTCTGTCTGAACAGTGCAGTGATTCATTTTTTTAGGACAGACCCATATAAATTCAGTGATTCAGGAGACAATGTCCCCAAGGAGTTACCACTTACGATTGAGCAGTGCTGAGCTAGAGTGTGCTTCTTGGCTGCCTTGGAGGCCTTTGCTTTCCTGGCCCAGGCCCACTCCTGCTTTAGTTGCTAGAACTGAGCCATTTTGCGCTGTTTAGTATCTTCAGCTTCTTTTTTTTTTTTTTTTTGAACCTTCGGCTCAAAATACATGAAAGTTTTGCCTTTTCATGTGGTTCCTGTTTTTGGTTTTTTTTCTGGCATGGTGTGTTACATTTACTGCTGTTGGTGTTCACCGAATGCTTTGAGCTTGTTAGTCACTTTTCCTTCTGCTTCTGTGTATGGTTCTCTGCTTACCTTGTTGGAGCCATCTTTTTCTCAAGGATAACGAATGTAGTGAATGGAGGCAATGTAGAGAAAGGAATGAAATATGGAATTTTATGTATTTGAAGGGATGATATGAACATCTCCATTATTTGCCAGAAGTGTCTCTTACCTTTTGTTGTCAGCCGAAGAGAGAAGTATTGCAGGTGGTTGGTAGATAGCTTAATTTACAGTTTAAAAACCTTGAGGCATGCTCAGTACATGTTTTTGATGGTACTTCGGGTGAACTTTCCTAAACATTTTTTCCCAAGAAAAAAAGTTTAGAAAAATCAAGATAGGACCATTTATAAGAAAAATCAAGATAGGATCATTTATAAGAAAAATTTTAATTTTATAATTTCCTCTTCTGGAGATTATAAGACTTACGTAAGTAGCAGAAAGACTTAAGGTTTGCTGTCAGTCTATATTTGGCCCATGTTACATGTAACTCATGTTTTGCTCATCAGCTGTTGCAAAGGAAAAAGATTTTTTGTTGTTGTTCTTCTTTTTCTCTTTCCCGTAACATGTGACACAAATTGCAAATGTGAACCTGAATAATAAAGAATTGCTTCACTAATTGCTAAACACGCATTATGGTGCTTTTAAACTCATTTCAGGTCATCGTACTGCAAATTAGTTTGATTGCAAGCAGTTAAGCTGTCATATACAAAGCCTTCATCTTCCAAGGGTCTCGGTTTCATATCATTAAAAGAGAATGCTCAGTAGCATTGAATGTATTTATTTCATGGTTAATATTTTGGGGGAAAGGTAGTGTTGGGGGTCTCTAGAGGAGATTCTGTATAATTTCATGAAAAGAAAAGGGATATGCAATACTCGAGTATGTTCTTCATTGATAAATTCTGGTTTTGCATCATATTTAGAGGTGGCTGACCATGTATGTTCTGTATGAAACAAGAGCCAGTTTGCTCTTGTAGCTTAAATTTTGAATTCGGTGAATTCTTTTTGTAAGGCAAGTGGAAAGAACAACTCTGGACTGTTTCTGATGCAAACTATCTGCTGGTGTTATTGTTTGTGGTGAGATTTTACTCAGAAAAATATAAAATGGATTTTCTCTTGTGTGCATTTAAAATCAATGGAAAACCTTGCAAGATTTCTGCATCATGTTACTTGAAAATTTGTAGAATAGTACACCTTTGTGCAAAAAGAAAAGGTTATGGTATAAAGGACTTAAAAGTTTAAAATCTGGTGAGTTCCCTTCAAAAAGGGTTAGTGGCGGTGATTGGTTGGGTTGGTGGTGTGGTGGAGGCACGAAAATGTTGAGTGCAGTGCTGAGATGGCATGGAAGTTCATCCTGCTCTTAGGCACGGGAGCTGTGTGCTGTTCAGGTCTGCCCTGCAGAGCTGCTGTGCAAACCTGGCCAGTTTGGAAATCACCGGTACTGTCATTTGAGTAACTGTTAGGATACTCTGGGGAAAGGTAGTGCAAAAGCCTCTAAGGAAATACGAGTATGCAATATGGATAGATTAATTCTAAGAAGCCATGTGATGATCTTATTTCGATGTGAGCTTCCACAGACTTTTAATTTTGCCATTTTCTGAAGAAATACTATCTCTCCCTCACTTTGTCATATTTCGGAAGAATACATTTATGATTTAGACTGCATTATATTGTTTACTCTTTTAAACAATAGATCTTTGTTTTCTTGCAAAACTTACAAGTACGGAAATACTGGTATATTTAAGCAGGAAAATCCCTCCCTTAATTCTGCAGGCACTCAGTTCTAAAACTTGCCCAAAGTAAGACTTGTTCCTATGTGAATGATTAGTGTTATGGCGAATATTAGTATATTCTTCTTCTGAGTCATTTGGAGGGATAGTAGGATTGTTCCTGAAGCAGAGAACACATGTCCTGATTGCAAGAATTAAGGCTGAATATCACAGAAGAGAGTCCAATCCTCTTTCTCAGCCTTTTATGTCAGAACTCAAAATTGCTGTCTGATAAAATGTAGGACACCAGATTGAATTACTTCATTGAACCACTGCTGTCCCCTGTTAATGGTAATTGCACGGATATAGCGGTCTTTCTTGGCAACATCTCAGATATTTACCTCCCACTGTTTTTCAATTCAAACCTTTGATGAAAATATTCCCAGTACTTCTTTAAAGCAGACACCCAACTGTCTTTCTTGACAAAGGCAAGGTCTTTAAATCAGATCCTGACAATTTGTGACACAGCAGTCTATCTAAATCACCTTTTACCTATGTCTCTGTGTCATTTCCTGAAAAAAAAAGTGTCCATCAGAGGAAGGTTGCTGAAGGCTTGGAGCTTGGAGAGTCTGTGTGTGTGGCAGTGTGGAGCTGGAAGATTTGTGTGTTCGTTTCAGTGGAAGTAATTTGATGAAGGCTTGTAAAGTTGCAATGTGTGCTGTAATGGTTTGTGATAAATATTTGGGGGTATTTTGTCCGTAAGAAAAACATTAGGTCATTGCTACTCCCAGACCATTAGGAAGTGAAGTTTTTTTGATGGCTTTTCCTTTTGCAATGGTAAATCTGCTTTTGTTTTTTAAAAAAATACTATCAGGGCAAATGTTTTCTTCTTTGCTACACCTGAGGGTTAATGTGCATTCAGCTGAAGTAGCTTGTTCACCTCTTGTAATCTCATCTTGATGTTCTAACTCTCCCTCCCGCAGAGAGATGTGGATGCCACATCCACCATTTGCTCTAGCAAATGCCATTATTTCAAGCCATCTTGCACCACGATGAGTAGTCCTTTGACATGTGATCAGGTCAGTGCATTTTTCATTACTGAGGAGCTTACTGTCTGGCTTTGCTGCAAGATGGGAGACCGTTCCCTTGTGCTAGAGGGTTTTCCACCATATCTCTTTGCGTTAGTGACTATGCTTTTGCTACAAACTCACGGTTGGCATATAATATTGGTGGAGTTTGCCATATTGTGTAGTTTCACTGCAAGATAATTTCTAGGAAGAATCTGTGAAAATCACTTACTTGTGCATGAAGATAAAGTAATTTATGTGAGTATTTATTATGAATGTTTTAGCTGTTCATTTTATTCAGTGACCTATATAACTGCTCTTCAGCATAGAGTCATTGTCTACCCACGCATTTGTGTAGTACATTGGGTAAATAGATATCTAGATATTACTGGAATAGAACTTCTTAATATTAATGGCATTGATTTATTGCTCCACCTTAGCAGATGAAAATACATTGTTGTTAAATGGCAGAATAGACACTGGCTATAATAAAAAATCATGACATAACTTCATTAACAAAGTGTTAATCTTTGCCAAGGAGGATGTGTCTGTTGGGGATGGTGATGAAAAATGAGCTTGGAGGGGAAAAACTTGACTGTTTTAACCTGCACAAGTGTGTGTGCCAGGCTGGTTCAGAGAGCGAAGTTCATGTTTGAAGTGGCATCACTATAGCACATGAGACTTGTGCCATTTGGAAATGAAAGAAATCCTTCAAACAAAGGGCTGGACTGTTGGATAGATCAGTGAATGCAAGATGAATATGTTGCAGATTCAAGGAATCATTTCTGATGCCAGATGGAAAGGTTTTCATGGTGCACAGTTGAAAGGGTAGAAAGAAAAGAAAGGAATTTAGGATTTTTAAAACACTTTAAAAAATTCTCCTAGAAGAGATGCTCTTGCAATTTTGAGTTCCCTCTTCTGTGATGAGAAATGGAGAAGGGAACTGCTGCCTCTTCTCCTGCTCCCATGCTTGCCTTTTAATTACTCAGATGGCTTCTGAAGATGGAAGTCATTAAGTTCAGACAAACACTTTGGTGGCATGCCACACTTATGGTATTCAGGTTTGACTTTCTTTTCTTTGATGAAATATGACATTAAAGGTAATGATTGAAGCATCTGTACTACCGTGCTTCTGCACATTAGTAACAGCAGCCCCAGAAATTTTCCATCTGCAGCCCCTGTTTCCGTAGACATGCACACACAGAGGTTGGAATCAGCAGGAAAAATGCTGGGAAAAGGACTGTTTGGGGGCTCCCTAAAAGGCTCCAATGCTAGCTAGTCCATCTGCAGAGAGATCACTTGCACCTGGTGGTAAGCCATGCTCTTCTTCTCCCTTCCTGCCTCCTCCGCAATATTAACATCTGGCTTGCAGGATTGTTTCCACCTTGAAGTGGCAGCTGTTTCAGAGGCGATGTGCTCTCACAGCAGAGAACGGAAGCACAAGCAACCTGAACCCCATGCTGGCAAATCCATGCAGGCACCTTCTGAAAGCACTATGTCTTCTGCTGTGTGCTTAGAGTTGCCAGCTTGGAAGAGGCAGCCGTGAAGCTTGGGATGCTGTTAAACACCACTGAGGACTTGTTTGCTCCCTCCCCCTTCCCTTTCCTACTGAACACAAACTGCGAGAAGTCCAAGAATCGCTGCAGTGCCAACAAGAGCAAAATTACTTGCAGCTGGTGAATGCCACCTGCTCCTGCCGAACTTCAGCCAAAACAGTTTCCTCCCCGGAGTGCCCTGGAGTGGGGAATCCAAAAGCTGTTCAGAGCAGGGCGATACTTATGTGGATGGGGAGGAGACATTGCAGTTCTTGCTTGAGAGCAGAGCGTGTTATGCAGGAGGTCTCTAGTACTAATGCCTGTTTCTTCTTTCTGTTTCCAGGCTCCCTCAAAGCACCCCTTCTGTATTCTTCCAGTATGTTACTTATGAATTATGCTTATGAATTAATTCAGCCCTCTCTCCCTTTAGACACTATCCTTTTTCCCTTCCAAGCTAATGCAAATCTAATGTTAAGAAAAACAAAAAAAAAACCCCAAAACACCACTAAAAAAAAGTCCTGCAATGATAGCAATAGCAGTGTCTTCCTGGAAGGCTCTCTGATATATTAATGCACTGACACCTGATGACACTGCATTTTCTTCTGTGGTAGAGGCACTCCTTGACACTGAGAAAGGAAAAGAAACAACCTTCCTTGTGATTCCCACTCTGTTTCCTAAAAAGCCTTCCTCATTCATCACTGGCATCATTTGTTTGCCCAGTGTTTCCCAGTAGTTTGCAGATTATTTTCTGGGTTTGGGTCAGTAAGTACATACTGCTTACTTCAGTTACCTGTGGTATAGGAACAGTCAATGAAAGGACAAGATCATTATGAACTCATAGCAAGAGGCCATTTAGCAGCCCTCTGATCAGCATATTCTTTCTTAAAGTACTTCATCCATTCAAAGGACTTTGTTCTGATTGAATCAGTAGATTAGTTTAGTTGTATTTCACTAGAAAACCATCAGTGTCCAATTGTCCACATTCATTTATTTAAAGGGAGGATTTGAAGAGTGCTGCTGTTGAGTTGACCTGCTAACAATTTTGTCAAGTTTGTGCCTGGCTTTGAGCATAGGGAGCTCAATTAGATGCCTTATACAGCAGGCACTTGCTCCGTACCTCTCAGAGTCAAAACTTAAGTTTATTAATTTTCTTGATTGTATCATTCTTAGTCCTTGATTCTTGCTTTCATTTTTGCAGTTAATTTCTCAGTGTTCTTTTCTTCTTCCCTCTGCTTTGCTATCGTCTGATCTTCATTAACCTGCTATGAATTTGCTCTTCATTCTTTTCTCAGCTCAGTCATAAAGTCCTTTTTCTTGCCTACCTGCAGTACAAAAGCTGGATTGATAATAACTAAGTCCTTTTTATTATTGCTTGAAAATAGCATCTAGGATGTTTATCTGAAGGTAAGTTTGCTGCAGCCTGTTTGGAAAGATAAAGCAAACTTCAGACAGCATATGAGAGAGCTGTGATACTCATGCTGTCATACATTCACTTGCATATATAATTTCAGATATTAAATTAATAATACTATTATTTTGCTATTTGGTAGCCTTGTTTCCTAAAACTTCTCCAGGTCCTCTCTAGGGACCTCTGTGAATGGAGTCCTCCACCTGATGTTAATGGTGAATATCTATGTGAACAATTTAAACACAAGGTTTTTCAAGAAGCGGTAGTCCCTAGAAATACCACTTACAATCTGTTCTGTTTCTTCCATCTTTCTCTTCCTCGTTCCACACTTCCAGGAATTTTTTTGCTTCTGATACAGGATACCCTTTTGGAGGAACTAGTCGTTTCCTTTCTATGCATATCCCAGAGGAATGTGAAATACTTGTTCCCTATAAAAGGATGATTGTGCTGCCTAAAAGTGGATAGAAAGGCAGCATGGTAAAAATGGGTCACAACCATTATGTAGAGGTCATTGCATCAAAACTCCCTTTTGCAGTTTTCCCTTGAAAAACAGCTTCCCTGACCCAGGAGGTCAGTTTCTCTCCCGTGTTTCTGTGGTCATGCTTTCAGCAATGCTTAGGGCCTGAATAGGGATGTGGTTTTCCCTTCTTTTTTCAGTTTTTGTGTCAGCTGACTGTGTTCATATGGCTAGAGAGCAATAAAGTATTTAATCTATTGACTGCTGCATCTAAAATAGATTAAATTAGTGGTTATTTAAGTTTTTACTGCTGACTTACAAAATTACTTTTAGTCTGGTTTGGATATATAACTTTTTCTATTAATTTATTGCCATGCTCTGCTTTGATTGCTTTTTTGCAGTGGTATCAAATTGTATGCTACTTTAATATTTTCTCCAAGACACGCTCCTGATTAAGTCTATGTCAGATATTTATACCACCAAGAGGGATACTACTTAGAAATTCAGTTTCTTAATAGATACCTATTTTTAAAGCTCATACTTCTCTGAATTAAGGTGACTTGATTTAACTTCAGTTAATCACACTTTTGTTTCATGAAGCTTTTGCAAATACACTGGAAGAAAATATTTTCCTGCATCATGAATCACACATATGGCATAGTTGATACAGGATCAAAGGGGGTGTGATTTCGGGATGATATGCAAAGCATATTGGTTTAAATTTCTATATAGTACCAGAATGATTTCTATTTTGGTACTATGGCAAGATCTCAGTAAGTAGCTGAGAGTTCCTTTCATTCATTTCTATATATGTACATTAACAGTCCTTGTCGCAAAAAGCTCATAACTGAAGTTAACTGTGAAGTTTGGCATGAAAAAAAAACCAACCCAACCACTGGAGCAGAAAGGATATCGCACAAGAATACTATGTGTAAATAACTAAGTGATCTTAAAAATTGGGAGACAGTTTTCAGGTGCTGTCCATAGCCATTAGTCAATGTGCTTATGGATGTGAAAAGGCACAGGATTAAAAAGAAAAACTGTACAAGTCTAGTAGCAGAGTTTCAAGGTTTGTGTTGACCAGTCTAGTTCCATTGGCTTCACCAGTGCTGTGTCTGGTTATACCAGCTGATGACCTGGTCTGTCTCATTTAGCAAGTATTATTGCAGTCACTAAACATGTAGGGACTACCATACTTCACAAATCATATTTTTCTGTGTAACTTCCTGGGAAAGTACTTCATTTTTGTTGGTATTGGTTTTTGATTTTTGATTGTTTTGCTCTAAGAGTTTACACTCAGCAGAACTCGTGTTTCATGTGCTCTTAGATTCGTTTCTTAGCCTACCCCATTGCAGCTAACCTTTCTTTTCACCACAGTATGATCCAAATAATTGCAGTTTTTCTTGAGATGCACCATTTTTTGAACTGGCCCTATTTGTCCGGTGCTGATTTTTGAAAAAGAAATCATGATCTATTACAGTAAAGTATGGAGCATGCACATGAATATTGCAGGTGTGTCCTGTAGCTGTGTCTACTGTAGTTGCTTTTGCCATCTGAAGTCTCCTGCCTATACCATGAGTGTTCCTGCACCTCCTTCACCAGTCAGCACTGATTAGAATTAACTAGAAATAACCCTAGTATCTTGCTTTTTCAAGCTAACATGGTTGATGCTGTCTGTGGGGGATGAAGGCGCCCTCACATGATCCCTTCTGCTGGCTGCACTGTACATGTGGTAACTTCCAGCAGGGGAGCAATAACACCCAGTAGGGAGTTTGCAATGTCGTCAAGTGCAACAGCTGTTTATAAAGTTAACATCTGTCCTGGCCTCAGTCTCAAGATTGTCAGTGTTTTCATATTGATGAATTGAGCATTTGTATAATTGTTATTAAAACATCCAATTTTAATGGCTTTTCTTTTGCTTTTTTGACTTACGTCCTTTTGAAGGAAAGAAAAGCACTTGTATGTAGATTTCTTTTTTCCCTCAAAACACCTGGATATGTTCTCTCCTGATGGAAAGGCCTTGTTGCTTAGTGATAAAAGCAGTGTTTCTCACATCAGTTTAAATGTCACTCTCCTCCCTTCACAGTCTCATCTCAGAAAAGCATAGGTTCAAGTTTAAACACATGCTTACACGCCTTTTATTCAGGAGAGCATGTAAGCACACATACATAATTGAAGTCAATGGGATTTAAGTGTGTACTTCACTTTAAAGCATGTGCTTCACTGCTTTCCTGACTACCGGGGGGTTTAATCTAAGTGGTTTGGAAATTACAGTGGCCTTGGACATATTGGTTCTTTCATCCATTTGGAAATAGGGCTACTGTGAATTTAGTAAGTACTATTCACACTTTGAGACTTCTGTGTAAAATGCAGTTGTTTCTTTCATACTGATCTTCCTTGCAGTGTGTTTATTTTACACATAAAAGCACAGTATGAAGATAGTTGGGATTTGTTTCTGTGTATTGGAGTGGGCTGGTGTTGAGACTGCTTGGTGTTAGGTAGGCGTTCAGACTATGGCTATACGCAGCTCTTCTGTCTAAAGAGTCGTGGCACCCAGGACCACAATATTTAATCACTGCAACTGGCACTGGAGTCTTTCCAGTGGCCACTTGTAAGTACTTGACTCACCCAGGGTACCAACATCATTCCACATACTGTGTTAGAATTAACAGCTCCAAGGCAGCTTGAAGAGCAGTCATTCATATCTGTCTGGATGTCTGTGTTACTTGTGTATCTGTTTACGCATGTAATTTTCTTTCAGATGTTGAACTGTAGCTCAGCAGCTGGGCCCCAATGTTTTGAAAATCTTTGAGAACTAATTAGGCTCTCCTCAGAGTATGGCTCATCCAGCCAGTCTGAATAAACAAATGTCACCGTTTGTATTAGGAAATCTCTACAAATGACTGATCCCTGTCATGGGGTAACATTAATCTTTTTAGTATAGATTTCCAATAGTTAACCATCTGGCTCCATGCAGTTTTCCAGAAAACATTCACTACCAGGGCCAGTGGAAAGAAGAAGGTGGGATTAATAACCTGAATACATCGTATGAAGCATTAATCTTTAGGATTGGCCATTTGTTTTTATCAAAACAACTCCCTTAAGATAATATTTCACAGCATGTGGTACTTCCACGGACTTCTTTCAAAATGAGAATATGTTTCGGTATCTGCCATGATCTGCAGTTTGCAAATTCAGTGTGAATGATGAAGGCTGGAAGAATTCTACATTCTCATCTGATTTATATTGTGCTTACAGACCCAACCTGTCTAGTGGAAATGTCTGATCTTTGTGATATTTGTTGTTAAAGCTTTTCATGCAAAATTACACTTCTGTCTGAGAATCTAAAATTACTCCAGTAAACATTAATAATTAATATACAGGCCGGTACAGGCACCACTGTATTCATCCAATGGATGAATTTTGTCAACTGAGCTGGAGGTAAGTCCAGCCTCTTGGTCTAGGTTAAATGATCTCAATCCGGCTGAGCGTTTGGGCACCTGCTTGACTTTAATCACCGGTTGTTCCACCAATTTCATTGGTCCTAAGTGCTTTGTTGAAATCCAGCCATATGACTTAGGTCCTGCCTGAGGTCTCTGACTTGCAAGCTGTGGCAAATTAAAGGCGAAAAACAGCTGAAGAGGTTATGGCCCTCAAGCTGTCTGTCCTGCCCTTGTGATGGAGATTACCTCCTCTGCAAGGCAGATGAATGAATGGCTTCTAAAGCATATTAAGTTAAACTCAAATTGGAGACATAATACTCCAAGCTGAAAGCTTGAGCTCTCCAGAAGCTGCTTCATGAGCCATTCAGTTGTCTCTGCTGTGGCGGGATGACAACTACCATCAGGGGAATGGAGTAGATGGTGTAGGGGCTGGTAAATACTTTGGCTGTCTGATTTTAATCTATCACTGCATGCAAATCAGAGCTCTTAGTCCCTTTCTTGACAGCCTGGCTTGTGAAGCTGACTGCTGTTTGCAAAGCTGGCTGGCTCACACGCTGCTACCTGACCTCCCTTTAGTGCTGTCCAACGCTTGCTGGCTTTGTTGCTTGCCCAGTACAAGAGAAGTAATTTAGACTGTAATCTCCTTGAGAGGAGGGACTACATCTTCCGTGTATTTGGGTGAAGCATATTGTGAATACTATCAGAACAGAACTAATAATTTTCCTAATCTGCATGTGACACCGGTACACTTGAGTAATGTACAGCACTCTCTACATAAACCATGTTTATACCTTCTCACCCAATCATGGCTGTTGCAGTATTTCTAAATAAATGGTGGGTTTCTTACTGATTCTTCCTGATAGAGTGATTTGTAATAATCCTGTCATGCCAAACTCATAATAATACTAAATGAAGACATTTGTTGAAGGAAGTGATTGTAAATTACATGCAAATTCAAGCCTTGCTGGCATTAATCAATACTGAAACACAACTTTTGCATTCCTGATATAATACTGCTGAGTCTAATCCCATGGATTTTACATTTCCATGTGAATTAAGCATTAATTTTGATTTAAAACTTCTTTTAAAAAAAAATCCTACTGGAAAAGGAAAATGCTGGCTGTTTTTCTCTGAGTATTTATACAGTCTTCGAAGACTTGTACTTTCATACACAAACCTGGTAACTTCTGTGCATAGTTAGTTAAACTGTATTACATAACCTGGTTTGTGTTCCTGTCTGGTGGTGAATTTAAGGTGGTCAACCCATCTGACAGAAAGACATTTCATTTTGTGTTGAATAGACTGAAGTGAGCTGGCAGTTGTTTAATCACAGTCATGTGAACATTTTTCTCCAAATGAGCTTCATTATTGCAGTTGTATGTGGTCATGCCTGCTTCTTTTCCTAACCGGTTACAGACTATGGCTTCCTGGTATTGGTCAGCCGCTGAAATATATTCTCAGCACCTATCTTACCTTGCCTTTTTCTGGAGGGTCATGTGCGTATGGGACGTTACTTAAAATACAGCCACAACAACAGAAAACAAGCAGATTAGAAAACAGTCCTGCATGGTGTTGGCAGCAGGTTTGTTCACCTCAGAGGAACTACACAGGATACATTACATCAGGGATGTAAGTAAAGCTTTTCATAGTTAAGTTCTCTAAAAAACATTATTTGGCTTCAGAAACATGCACTTTTTTCATTCTGTGCCAGTGTTTGATCAAGAACCATCTCATGGTGATTATGATATGCATTTATTTTCATTACAGGAGCTCTGTAGTCCCTAATTAAGACTGAAGGGCCAGTGCTCTACTCATAGAATGTAGAATATTAGACCCAATGGGAGTGGATGAAATCAGAGTATTCTGTTAGATGGTTAATTTTTTTTCCAAGATTTGGTAGAACTAGAGTTTATAAACCCCATCAAACCCATTTCAGTGCTGGTTGGTTTGGGTGGGGATTTTGTTTTTGTTAGGCATTTCAATACCAATGTATTTTGGTTCAGCAGCATCAGTGCTCCATACCTAGCAAGGTAGTTTTAATGATATTTTCATAAGTATTTCCATTAAAAATAGAGATATGCTTCCATATCTTCTGAACAGTTTACCATTTAATCTTTCTACTAGTATCATCCACCCATTTTTGTTGAATGTGGAAGCTGCAGTTGATTGTTATTGATAACCACTAACACATTCTGCCAATGATTTCTTTCCACTTGTTATAGTTATACAAGAAGATTAATCGTATTTGATTTTATTTTAAAATATTAGGCATCAATAATACAAAAGCTGACACTTCAGGAAATTTAACCTACTGGATTATTTATGTCACAGACAAAATTTTTATTTAAAGCAATTGCTTCAGAGTGAATGCAGAGAATGTCAACTGTTTATTCACAGACATGTGTATATAGACTGGTGTCTGTGTTTTCTAGGAATAGCACTACTATGGCACATTTTCATTCTGTTAAACTCTAGTGTTTGAAATAATTAAGAGGCTACTTTATTTCAGTCCTACTTATCTCTTATCTTAGGCCTGATTGAAGCATATTGAAGCCAATGCACATTCTATGTTTGCTCTCAGTACATACAATTCGCAGTGGCTTGCAGCTAATAGACCAGATCATCTTCTGTGATACATGTAGTTGATATTTATGTGTACGCACAAATGTGCATCCATGCACATGCTTACATAAAATCTAGCACACAGCCATAGGTTGTTGTGCTACAGAGTTCCTCATCTTTGAATCCAATTTATGTGGGAACTACTATCTTAGTGTAAAATGGACAACAGTGGAAATAGCTGACATGTCTTTCTCAATTCAATTATTTTCAGCAACTAGAGTTCAACGGTCAATCCATTTAGCACTGCAGGGCAGTGCTGCTGTTGGCAACTTGCAGCATCCTTGTTGCTGGGTGTATTAGCTTTAGTTAAAGAGAGAGTAAAGGGTCTGATGTAAAATTCACTGGCTTGAGTAGGCTTTGGCTCAGAACCTAAACACAGTTCTTATATGCTAGATTGTTCATCTATTAAATTTTACAAGTGTATTTGTGTGTTTCTTGCTATATCAAATTTTCATTCATTTTCTGAGGGAAACAATATTTTCCAGAAGAAAATTATTAAAGAAATAGGGTCTGATCTTCTGTTTCTTTAACACCAACTGATGTGGTGTAACTCCTTTGAAATCGATGCAGTTACACCGGAATAAAACTGGTGTTAATGGAGTGCAGAAATTGATGTTAATGGAGTGGAGAAATCTGAGAACTTCTTTATATCAGACTCAATTGACTCTAATTTTGATCACCTCCCTTGAACTGGAATTAGTAAACACTGAAATAGATAGAACTGCACTAGAGTAAAAGTAGTGTAATGACATGGAGAATATGTCCCTTTTCACTCAGTGACTGCTACAGAACCATTGCAACTTGCATTTCCTTAGTGGAAATTATTCTTTAATCAATCCATTTAACTTGAATGGTTTCAGAAATCCAGCCAGCATTTCAGTCACAACTCAGATTCTGTGTTTTATGGAACAGGTTTTTGCCTTCAGAGGATCTTCTCCAAGTGTATCACTGTTGTAACTCAGCTTCCTTCAGATGAAGGAGATGGAGGTAAATTTGGCACACTGATGAAAGCCAGAAAACCACAGTCTTAAGTTTTAATATATTTTCCAGACTGTTATATGCAGACAGTTTTTTCTTTTCAAAATAAAGCACTAGAAATCAGATAGTGAGATTCAAAACACACATAAGCACTAATGAAGGCAGTTTACTTTCCAAGGTCTTCAGTGCTTTGTATTTAGATGTTTGCAATTACACATTTGTCTGTGATAACTATGAAACATTAGGCTCTGTGAGGAAGTTGTTATCTTTCCCTGCCTCCCTGTTGCTGGTATAGTGCCATGTGTTGCACAAGGTCAAAGTCATGCAGTATAGATAAACAGCAGTGAAATCTACTATCTTTAGGAGAGGCTATAAGTCTTTAGTGGTATGTTTTTGTCCTCTCCATCTATGCTATCGGTATGTGCAGAAAAATGACTCTGAAGTAGAGCAGCATCTAGAACATCTTGTCATAGGAGTACACTGAATTATTAGTGTGTATAGCACGCTGTGCCTCCAGCTGCCACAAGAAGAGACGCAGCTTATGTCAAAACTTCTGTGCACAGTGCTGATCTATATATACCTCATTGGTCCTTTTGCACTGCTGGTACGTACTCAAATTAGACTGACCCATCAGCTGATCTAGGGGAGGTTTGGCTGGTACGGAGGTGCCTTGAATCCAGATTCAAAAAGATCTTGAAGATTCCTTGAATCCAGAATCAAAAAAGCTACATCTTTTATGATCACTCCTTCCTGGTTACGTTGCAGTATTTTTACCAGACCTGGGCTAGCAAATTACAGAATGGTTATCTGGAATTTTTGAAACTTGGACCTCCTCCTTGGACTGTGAATTTTGTTGTCACTTCATACCCATCTTTCAGCAAAGTAGAGTAGAAAGATGCTGGGATTGCAGTCAGAGTGCTGAAGGTCTTTCCTGTTGACTCGCGTTGTGATTTTTCAACATCAAAGCTTTCTGTGTATGAGAGCAGACTTTAAAATTGTCTGAGATTAAATTCTTCATATTCACAGAGCAGTGTGAGCCCTTGTTTGAGGTTGTAAAATTGTGGTGGGGAGACAGGGATGGGGACACAATTTTGTTGAGGGGAGTTGACGTTAATGATCAAAATTGCATTGCCATCCAGACTTAATACATTGTTTTGAGCAATGACTGTAGAATACATAACATGCAAATGTCTCAGAAGATTATATTGAACAGACTTTAACAGATCAAAGCTGTGATCCATGATTAGATTCTTATTTTTTAATAAGAAAAGTGACTACACCTGAAGCATTGCTTCTGGGGAGGAGTGGGGTGATGGCTGGCTATTTTAATCAATTTCTCCCAGTATCTGAGTACCAGCCACTGAAATAGAAACCACATGAAACATTAGGGACTCTACAGGTATGACTCAAGGGCAGTAAAGTTTAAAGCTAATGAAAAGAAAATACTGAGGCAATGGCGTAAAAAAGAGAGGCAGAAGTATTTATCATATCCTGTAAAGGTCTCATCTTTACTGTATTCAACCAGAGAACTGGATTTATTTTTTTTTTTTCCTCTGACATAAATCAGTCCTCAAGTGTTGCCTTGGCCGTATCAGTCGTGGTGCTTCAATTTCAAGTGATTTGAGATCTATGGATAAGAAGAGAGATGAAAATGTGTCCTACTAAAGCAAATAGCTGCATACAAAGCAGAGATAGACACAGGACCAAATACAAGGTAAGTGTCATCAGCACCTGACAGGTAAAAGCTGCTACTGGCTTTGCCAGGAGTTTTCCACGGCTGGTTTCCCCTCTTAAAAAGGGTAGTAGTAAGGCTGGCCATGTGTCTCCCTCCTAGGCTTGTTGATGACACAGTGATTTTTAAGCAAGATACTTGTACCTGGAAGCAAGGCTGAATTTCACTCCATGACTATAAACTCTGGCAGTTGCTCCCTTACAAAGGAGCACTCCAGCACCTATAGTTAACTATGCACAGTACGTCATCATTTATTTGTTTCAGTACGGGTTGTGGAGGATGGTTGTATATCTTTTGTAGGTTTCTAGGTTATCCTTCTACTAAACACATACAGCAAATAAAATCACGTAAGTGCTGCATAATGGATTGTGGGGTCAACGTCTTCCTCTTTCTTCATTTTGTAGCTTATTTCAGCCTCTGAGAAATGTGAACAATTATGCGGGTGTAGTCTCTACCAAAAGTAAGAAAGATTGAATTTGCTATTTGTAGCACTATAAAGCAAATACAGAATTCAATAATGTGTATTTTCATTATCCTAATGGAAGATTTCAGTATGTTAAATGTGTTCAGATGTCCTTGGCAGAATTGGGGTCAGTCATGTGAAATGGAGACAAAACGTGTTTCATCATCTTGTGGTTATTATACTACAAGGATTTCATTGTAAAGTGCAACAAGTAATTGCAACCACGTTTCTGATGCTATCGACTGCTTTATCTAATGGAAATTATTTCTTTTTCTTTATTATTTAAAATGAACCTTTTACCATTGTGATGTAAGAAAGTTTTAAGTTTTTTTGAGAAAATACATTACAGCACCACGATTAACAACGACAACAAATTAGGAGTGTGCACTTCTCAAACGGATTTTATCTGAGGATCTAAAGGTGCTTTAGGAAAAAAATCACAATTGAACCTTTTGTGTGCAAGGCAGATAGAGGAGATGATTAGTATAAAACCAAGAAACTGCTATTCATGCTAGGCCTGATTGAAAACTGCGTAAGTCAATAGTAAAACATTCATTAGTGTAACTAGCTTTGGCTCAGATATGCTATCCCCAGGCCTGCCTAAGTCAGTGGGGTGGTTTGTGTTTCTTCAGTGGCTGTGGGAGTAGGCTGTGGATTCATCTGCCTGGAGAGACCCAGTGCAGCAGTCACCCTCCACCTGAGCGCTCTGAGCAGTGTGCAGGACTGGCGGTGTCCTGTATTTGAAGATTTCGCTGCTGCAAGGTTTGTTTTGCAGGAATCGGGCTGATTTCCTTACAGAGCTCTGCAGGAGTGACCAGGTGACCTGGTCTTTTAGTTCAGGACCTTCGTCTGAACTCAGTGCTATCATGCAGTAGACCAGGGATGAGGGTCCTTTTTCAACAACTCTTACATCATCTTCCATTGCTTTTCACATCCCAAGAGACAGCCACTCCACAATGCTTTTTTCCCCCTCATTTATATATGGACGCGCGTATACACACACACTCATACATACACACGTACATTCTATGCTGATAGTCTTAGGCTGCTAACAGAGGTGCAGGTACATTACGTTATTTAATGCATTACAAGATAGTCACAGAAAAATGGAGCAGTTTGTAAAACCTAAAAGGTAGTGGGGACCCAGATTTCTTCCTCATCTAAGATTGCAGTCTATCCCAGTTCATGTAGGATGAACCTCTGGGAGATTGGGTTTTTTCCAGATGGTGTCAGAGTGACAAAATGAATTTTCACGTGACACTAGAGTATGTTGTTTGCTGTCTGAGGTCTGGAATGTCAGTTCCCCCTGTTTTTTCACAATTCAAGATGCGCTTTATAGCTAACAATTTGCAGATTTAGGATGCATTGTAAAAATCTTACTTATGGGATATTTGCCTGGCAGCGAACACGCATTGCTGTGTGCTTCAATTCACTGCAAATCTAATGTTCAAGTGTATCAGTTGAGAATTTCCCAGGTTATCTTTGCCAGGCTTTTCTTTTGCAACCAATAAAACATTCCTCACTTGTTTTGCATTTCTCAGTTGGATGTATAAAAAAAAAATACATACATATATGTTTTTTATCCCAGAAACATCAGAGACCAAATTCCAACACCCATATGCTGTTGGAATAACTGTTGATCTAAATGGGGTTATTCTAGATTTATACCTGTGGAGCTAAGTGGAGCTTCACATGGAGGAAGGCCCAAAACATATGGCAGTACCGATTTTGTTTAGAGCAAGTTTTTAATGATTTCCACCATTTGATCTACTGTATTGTAGATTTTATGGGTCAGTGTGGATAAAAAAATAAAATAAACATCTGGTAATGTACAGCTTTGTTTGTGTATATTTATAGAGCCGGGAAGGGATGCAGCCGGTGTGTGGCTGTGGATCCAATAAACAGATACTGTGGTTATTTCTGCTTTTGGGGGAAGAGTTGATCAACTGCGAACATCCCCACTGCTGAGTTTGCTCAGCAAGCTGCTCAAGAGACCCCAGCCAATAATTATGCTTTCCAGGCACTTGGTGTTTTATGGGCTTGTTTCTGATTTCTCCCCATATGCAAATGTGGGGTTTCAGCCAGGCCAAGGCACTGGGAGCAAAGTGCCAGGATTTAGGAAGGTCCCCTGAAGCACACAGTCAAGGGAGCTTTAGGGCTATTAAGCTGCTCAGCCACAGTGCCATGATGTTTCTGCTTGCCTCTCACACCATTAATTTGCTACCAGTTGTGAATAGTTGTTTCCATGGGGCAGTGAAAATAAACCTATGGAACAGGGTGCCACAACATCTTTTTTGCCATTATGCATGTGTATTATTTTTCTAATTTTCTTCTATTTTTGTTGCTTTCAAGGAGACTCCCTATTATTATTATTATCATCATCATTATTATTATTATTACTACCATTATTATTATTTGCAACATGGTCAACAGACAAAATGATTATGTTAAGGCAGAGACATCACATCACTTACATTTCATAGCTCAGTGCAATTTTCATAAAGTGCGAGGCAACATCCAAAAAAACATGACTCAGAATTAGAGTTTCAGAAGATTATTATATAGACATTATTTCCCCCAGGTCACGGGCTTTAGTCAAATTTGGAAGAGAATGAAATTGCCAACAGTGAAAAGCAGACAGAAAGGTATGAGTTCATGAGCAGAGAAATAACATTTTCATTTGTTCCTTCCCCATGGGAAAGATTCAACATTCCGGTAAATGGAGACGGTTATAAGAAATGAATTTTTGTCAGCAGGGATGTGATTTTAAGGCTCACTTATCCATTGGCAATCTAGATTTCTAACCCCAGGAATCTAGGAAATTGCTACAGAATGTAGTCTTTATTATAAACAAGTTTTTTTTTTTTCCTCCTTTTCCTTTTTTTTTTTTCCACCCTGTGTTTTTTAGTAGTTGAGATTTTTAAGGTGCAGGGCTATGCTTCTCTGAGCATTTCAAGGGGTCATATTGCCATGGAATTGTTCTGTGTGGCTTGCTGTCCCTTTGAACTGTGTCTTCTGTGGCACAGTGATCCCTCTCACCCAGAAATTCCTCTGATCATTGGAACAAGGATGTTTTTGAGAACTAAAAGCACCCCCAGCAATGTGTCATTTGCAGTAGACTTTGCTCCCAAGGATCTAAGTAGCATGCCTTGCTTTGTGCTTTTCTCCCTTACTCATTTTTTAAGCTCTTTTCGCACAGGCAAGGAGAATCGAGTAGCAAAGAGTTTTAGGGGGTGGCTCTTGTTTTTGGTGTGTACAAATAGCCAGGATTTTCAGGCTTTCCATGGCACAATCCCAGGCAGACTACTTTGTAATTGCAGAATTTTCTTCCAAGAGAAATGTTCATTTTTTTCCTTCATCTGACTCTCCTAACCTCACTGTGCATTTAGATTCTGTGAAGATGTTCAAATGCTGTTACTGTGCCTTCTTGAAAGTAGAAGTGATTTTATGCAACCCTAAACCCTTCATTTCTGATGATGTAGATTGGTTCTCTAACATTATTATCTTCATTTTTTTTAAATTAATAACTTTAAAATATGTACATCTAAAACCTCCTTTCCCTAGTGTCTTTTTGTCCATTTTAATATCTTTTCTTATGGCCAAGACCTATTTGTCTTACTGTATTATTATCAAGAAATGTTATTGCCATTGCCTGCCAGCATCTTACCACAAATTGCATTAGTTTTGTTAGCTTCATTATTATTGTGTCTAAACTATAGTATAATGATTATGGAACATCATGATAGAGGCTGATTAATAAATAAGAATTGATTACTCTGACATTGTCCATTGTATTAGGCCCAGCTGATTTATACTGTTGATGGCATTGTCTGAAAAACTGCAAATGCTTAAGAAAGATAGAAAGAGTGGAATATAATTTCATTTTACAAATGCACAATCAAATTGCATTCCTTTGTCTCTACTAGTATATAAGGGCAATCAGAGTAGTAGGATTAAGAGCCTCTGAGTGGATCACTCAGAATATTTCAGTATGAAACTGTTTTTCATTTGCTTTCTCTCAAAATGTGGGTGTCTGTGGAGTATTTTAACGGTGCTGTCTGGCATCAAAGAAAGGGATATAGCTTTTCCTTCATGCAGACATACAACTTTTACTAGTGTTTATTCAGAGACAGTATTTTAAGCATGCTTTACGGAATGAAAAAAAATTGAGCTGAAGTACAAAGTATTACAGCTATACTAGTGAGTCTGCATTTCCTTCTGTTGATCTGATTCTGGGAGCCTAAAAAACTCTACTGGGTTTCAGCCTTCTCATACCTGTGATAGCCACATTCCTAGAATTTCTAAAGGGCACGCTACTTACAAGGGGCCAGGACTGAAGAAATTAGAAACTGAACAGAACTTTGCAAGTTGCTTTTTGCTGGTTTACATACCTTTTTTGGAAACTGAGTGCAAGTGGTCAAGCTTGTAAGCTCCCCTGTGTGCTACAAGAATGCGAGCTGTGACGGGGTCTCTTGGTGGAAATAGTGGGAGATTGCACTGGAGTCATGCTTCGGTGCTGGATGATATTCCCCAGTCCGCTGGGCATGACTGCAGCTTGTGAGCCTGGGGGGGGCTATCATGAGAGAGGCATGCTGCAGGTGGAGCAGACAGTGATCTTACCTACCAGTGACCGACTAATTCCTCTGTAGATGAGAAATACAAACAGGTTGGAAAGGATTGAATCTTACAATTTAAGACAATTTTTATTAGTACTGGAGTTGGAGGTAGGTTTTCCTGGCTTACCCTGAACGGTGCAGTTTCTGTGCCTGATTCAGGACTGTGGTTATTGCTCTGAGCAGGTTTGAATATGGAAGGAGATGGAGCAGGAGGAGTAACATATGACCCCACCTTTCATGATATCACTGATCTCCAAGTCAAAAAATGTAGCAGAGAATGTAGTTCAACAGACTGCCTTGAAGTTATTTGTCCTCTTCTGCCTTTGCAAGAAAAGCATAATTTTCTGCATGTGTTTGGTTTAATTCTGGCTTGCGTCTGTCCCATGAGTGGCTAACTCTCACTGTAGCCAAGACATTTTACAGTAGCAAGATTAATCCTTCTTAGGCTGTGAATTAGCTTTTTTCACCAACACTGTGGCCTTTATCACTGCCAGGGAGTCCGTCAGTGCATGAATAACACAGCCGAACCCTTTGAGAAATTCCAGGCAGCTTCCCATCACCCGTGCGAGGAGGGATTTGGCAGGTATTTGAAATATCTGCGTTTGTTGTGAGCGGGTTGGGTTGGGCTGGCAGGCAAGGGAAGCACAGGTCTCAGGGACCTCCCATTGTTGCATCCTTGCTGGCCTAAGGATGAGTCGCCAAAGGTGAGGAGCCTTCAGAGGCTGTGTGCGGATCTGCCTGGGGTCGGCAGTGAAGCGTGTGCCCTCAGGTCAGGCTAGATGCTGTGACAGAGACTGAGTACTGGAGCGATAGGTAAATGGGAAGTATCTTTACTAGGTGAGTATTTTTCTTAACACTCTTTTCTAAGAAGCAGCATTAAATGCAGCTTTACCAGGTCTGGAGATTTGGGGTTTTTTTGTCTGGGTTTTGTTTTGGGTTGGTGGTTTGTTTTTTTTTCCGCTTTCATTCTCTGTAAGGAAGCAATCCATTTGCCAGTGGACTCCTATGAAAGCATTGCTTGTGTTCCTGCAGTATTTATTGTAATTCTAGAGCTGTCAATCAGGGCTCAGGCCTCATTGTGCAGACAGAGGCTCACATTGCTTACAGTCTATGAGAAATATAATGATCTGCACCTAGTCAAGGGAAGCATTTAATGAAATCTCTTTCAGACATGGGAAACGAAGGTTTTTACTGCTTGTTGATAAAGTCATTCTCTTCTTACTAAGTGTACTGTTGGGAATGGAACAGAAAGCTCTTGTGTCTGATTGTTTCTTTTGCTGGAGCTAATATTTTGAATACATGTTTGGCTCTGGAATAAATGTTTTATGTTATAGTCTGGTTGTTCCTGTGCAAAAGAGGAGCGTAAGATTCATGCTACAAAGCAATTCTGAGAGTCATCAGTTCAGGGGAATTGGAAATTCTGAGTAAAAAAATCCTGAGAAATAACTTGGGTTGCTACAACCTCACCTGACCCTGAGCAATCGTTGGACCAGTGATGTTTTAATGCAGGGCACTGCCCTCGTGTTTTATTTTACTGTGGTGCTCTTGCTACTTTGCCATGTGCCACTGAAGTCGATTAAACCCGCAGAGGAACCGGAGGGCCCCTTGGTTCCAGATCCAGCGTGACTGGTCACATTTAGAGGTTAGAAGCAGCCAATGCTTTTTCTGCTGTTTTGAGCATGCATGACTGGGCAGTGGGTTTAAAACCACTAGGATCCACCTGTGAAACTGCCCTTGGAGATCAGTCTGAATGGAGCAGGAATGAAATGGGAGATTTGCAGTTTATTAGTAGTGGGAGCCCTGAGAAGAAAAACAATGGTTCTTTTCTTTCATAGCTAATGCAAAACTTCAGCAACAAGAGCACAGCAGTGCCTCTGGGAGCTGGCAGTTGCCATCTTGATTTTTCTGGCCTATGCAAGAGAGGCAACAAAACCATTCCTAATACACCATTATAATTTACATTATCATCTACTTCATCTGCACTTAGGGCTGGGCCTCACTTCGGCTTTATGAAGAAGCTAATTCTGAAGTTTGGGGGCTTTGTATTTAACATGTGTATTTGTTTTTTCAGCATCCAAACCCAGCAACCATCTCAAGATTTTTGTTTTTCACTAGAAGCAGTCTTACTGCAGTCATGAAATCAGAGGGTTTCCTCCATCTGCGTGTCTTCCATTGTGTTTCTCCTCCCCTGCCTTTCTTGCAGGCAACATGCAGATAGCGGAAAAGTGAGTATCGCTTCTTCCCTTTGCCAAGGTATGGACTTGCACTGTCCAGCCTTCAGCTGGTAGGGAAAGAATTGTGGCAATTATTGCAGTGGTTCAATGTGAAATCCTCTCAGCCTTTTTCTTACTTGCTTCTCCAGGGAGATTGAAATTTTTTGGGGTTGAAAAAAACAAGGTGGCAGCAAGTTAACATTCTGTAGATTTTTGTAATTTATTCCCCATACAGAGTTGCAAGGGGAAAATATGATGCCTATGTCTTTTGACTCCTATTACTTTGGCTGTAGTTCCACTATTTTTGTCCTGTTCTGTAGTAGAATGAGGTGGGGTTAATTAGCATTGATAATATACAGCTGTGGGTTGGCTTTAGGGGCAGCAGGTTGGCCGATGTAGATAAGGTGCAGGTGTGGCTGGTTAAGTGAAGTGGTTGAGAGCCAGTGAAGGGAGAGCAGCTGAGGAAGAAGAGAGGGATGAAGAAGTAGAGAGAGAGCATGTCCTGGATGAGGCGAAGGCAGGAGAGGCAGTGTATGAAGAGAATGCGGGTATGAGGTGGTGAAAGACCTTGCTGCAGTTTGATAGTCTGGAGAGTGCTGCGGCACTGTTCTGAGCAAAGGACATCATACCCACCTTTGGCAGTAAGTGTTTAATAGGAAGAATTATTTTTTTTTTATATAAGGAAAGACTGCACCTTCTTCACCTTAACTTCCACCATCTTCTACTTTATAATACTGGTTCTTATGGTATTGGTGAAAATACCAAACTGGCAGCCTTGGAGTGTGAAGTCTTTTTTGTGTCCTAAGAGCAGTTCCAGTATGGCAGTGGAAAGGGCTCTTTCAGTGGAAAGTTCTGCTGCCATGACTTTTATTGGACATGGAGGGACAGTCTCAGAGGGACTGTTAATGACATGGTGTGTTCCCATTGTACCCTCGGTCAGTCTGTTGAGGCAACCAACTATTCCAGATATTTTCTGATAATGAGAGAGAAATTCTTGGGTGTTTTGAGGGTGCTTTCTGGTCTGTAGGTGTTTTGGTGGTGATTGTCTTGAGGTTGGTTTTTTGGGTTGGTTGGTCTGGGGTTTTGTTTTTTTTTTTTTTCCTTTTTCAGGGTATTCATAACCTGTTTCTCTGTCAAGTAAGATCATGAGGGCACAGCACTGTTTCAAAAACCCACTGGTAACCTTTCCTCTCTTACACACACATCCACACCACAAAACTTGCTAACCCTCCAGAGCTGGTTAGTGTTTTGGGATATGGCTTTTTCTGAGCATCCAGCCTGAAATATCTTATTTATCTGATGATAGGCTTTATTTCTGATAGTCAGCTTTTTAAATAGCATCTCTGTAAAGAAACCCAAGATCTGGACCATCTAGAGCTGCTAGCCAACTCCAACAACTTTTTGCAAGCTTGGAATGAAGGACAGGAAGGTTGGTGGTAGGTGACGTGTAACAGGAGAACATGCTCTGTATATGTTTCCTGCTCCAAAAGAAATTAGGCTAGTGGTTTGGTAAATTATATGAAAAATAGACCTTGCTTGCTAATGGAGTGTGAAAGAACTGATGTACTGAAGATGATCTATAATATTTCATATTTCTCTGAGGAGGAAAAATGATAAACTTGATGGTGTGTGATTTATTCATGTTTCTGAACATAAAGAATAATCCTAAAGTCAACTGTCTGTTTCACACTCTGAGGCCGATAGCAGGATTTACACTGGGATTTAGCAGTTGGAGTTTGTTATGAGTACTGCAAAGGAGAGAAGTGTTGATTAATGATGGAGTTGGAATTGTCTACATATGGGATAGTTATGCAGAAAATGCAGCCTTTTCCACATATCTGTTTTACTGCTTCACAAAATATGTTAAATTTGTTGAGGTTTGTTTTGATGGCTTGTTAGGTTTTTTTGGTTTGTTTTTTCATCTTACTGTTATTCCTTTCTGCTGCTATCATTCTCTTTGCACATTCAGAGTTCTGCTCTTCGCTGCAATAAAGCACTCCAGTCCTATGACTCTAATAGTTCGATTCATGCTGTATCTTTCTGGTGAACTGTTTTTTCAGCAGGGCCATCAAAACCTTATGTAATTTAAAAATTCAATTGACAGTTCCTTACGACCAGAAGGGTTGCTTTTCTTTGTTCTGCTCCTGAAAGAGTGGTTCTTCATCTGACTCCTGAGAGAGAGCTCCGTGGTTCAGAAAAGAGCACAACTTCTTTTGCTTTTTGGCCTCAGGACCAACTGCTGTGGTACGTGGTCTTGAGGATGGAGTAGATGAAAGAGAAGACCTTTGAAATATGATATATCCTGCAACAGAAGAAATAAAGGGGGGAGAAAAAACTCGAACCCAAAACACAGAGAGTAATATGGAAGGTAGGCCGTACAAGGAGGACATGTGCCTTTTCACAGACAAAGTGGGGGATCACATGTAGGGGGAAATGTGCTCGCAGATGCTTTTGAGTTCTTCAGGTACTTTGCACTGTACTTGTATCCACAAATTTTGACCTTCAAAATACAAGTTAAATTGTAGTCGCTCTCTGAACAATGATGTTGTAGAAAGAATAACATTGTTGGGTAAATCATACATAGGTGAAACAAGGGTATAAAAGAGAAAAACCAAGCCCAACTGTAGACTACAGTGGTTTATGCATTGTAGTAAACTGTCTCCTAAGATGTGAGGAAAGATAACAGATGTTGATAGACTTTCCTCAATTCATGAAGAGGTAGCATGGCAGAAATTGCAAAGGTGCTTGAGAGACAAGATGACACGCAGACTTTCAAAATTGTACACTTTGAGTGTTGACATAATGGCAAGGTATTAGGCAAGTTAGGTGAGCAGTTGGAGTGGGGCATAATAGTACTATAATTTGAAGGTTATGAGAAGTGGGAGCAAACTAAACCAAGTGGTAATGCTGTATGTGTATTTCTCGGTGCCTGAAGCACTGTTCTGAGTGTATTTGAAAAGGGGAAGTTCACAGATGTTAGGGCCAGAGGGCAAGCAGTGGGCTACAAAACCTTTCACCTTTTGGGTCACTAGTTCAAAATTACCCTTCTTCATCTAAAAGTCATTGCCATCTGTTGGGTGGCTGCAGGCCAACACAGAATAAATGAATGGCATTAATCCAAGCACAGCCAGCAGCAAAGGTGGTATCACACATTAGGACCTCTTCTGATGGCCTTGAGGTTAAAGGGGGTAAATGACCCACCATGCCCCAAAAGAAAGCTCAGTGGCTGAGCAGTGAGTGCATGGGAGGCAGCCGTGATACAAAACAAATAAAATGCAGCAGTATGTAAAAGGAGCAATTCTGTGTCTGAAACACGTCTTTTTGTAACACACTTCCCCAGCATTATGTTACGATACTTTTTAACATGGATGTGTGTATGTTTCCAAAAATAAATATTATTTAAAATCAGAAAAATCAAGGAGGAAACAGAATGCTTAGGGCAAATGAAGGAAAATATGTAGGAGTCTTTCACGTGCAATATGCTTTATGGGTGTGTTAGTCAAGCAGGTAAATCTGTTCATTTCTCACATTTCTTTGATCAGTTTTTTTTGCAGGGGGGTGCCCACTAAAGAGACCTTGTCTATAAGCACTCCTAAATGACAGCTGGAAGACATGCAGCCTGAGTTCATTTGTTTATTCTTATCTAGTGGCCTCCAAACAAACTGATGAACAGTTTGATTTGACAAGGTCGTACTGAGGATTTGTGAGGATTAACCTATATGTGGCATTTACTGAGAGATCAGACAGGTCATGAAGATTGGCATTAGGGAGTCTAAGAAGATCCTTTTCCCCTCCTCTCTCCCCTGAAAGCCTCAATCCAACTACTGTCTTATTTTTGACTCAATAAAAGTGAATTGAGGGTGTACCATCCTCCATGTAAGAACTGGATGGTGCTGTGACTTAAAATGAGTATCAGGGTAGGGCTGTCTAATGATCTGCCTTTCTGGACTGCTTACCTGATGCTATTAGATTAGTCACACTGTTGCTGTGGTCATGGCTGTTAACGGCCTTCTCTGTTTCTACCACAACGCCTCCTCTTGGGAAGGGAGAAAAAGTTATCTTTGTGTGTTGAATGAAGCATTGACATAATGGGTATTGTTATTTACACTTGTATGTTCAGAGATAACAGTGGAGTTTGAAAAAATGCCTTTGGAAGTTATTATAAAACCACACTGGCTAATTTTATAAAATGCATCTTTCCTTCTGGGCAAATCAGCATCTCTTTGTGCACAGAGTGCGTAGCTAAACCTTTCAGTGATGCTCACTTTATTCATTACCTTTGCTAACACATGTCTGAAGGAAGGAGCATGCTTTCTTTATCTGCTTGTTCCCAAATATTCAATATCCAGACTATAAAGCAATGTTGAATAGCCATCTATTTTGTATTGTCAGTTCTTTTTCTGTCAGGATGTTTCCTATTTACTGTTTCTTCTTCCTGCTTGCAAGATCACTGAAATGCCTTTTGCTGAATTATCTTTAATACTGCCTATTTTTATTTCAGTAGCACTACAAACGCTGACTGCTTTATTGTGTAAGGTGCTATATATCTCTTCAGCTAGAGCAAGATGTTCCTCTGAAGAACTTCGTAATCTTGCTGGCACAGCCCAGGAAAGGGCGCGTTGCTTTTTTGCCTGTTGAGAGGCACCACGGGTGCAGAGATACATGACATGACATAACTCGGTGCGCGTAAGGAGCTATGACACACCAGGGCATGGAAAACAGATTTTCAGTCCCATAAAAAACCCTCAGAACCTGCCAAAACCCTACACTTTCATTTAAAGTCTGAGTACAAAACTTATTAAATCTCTACCTGTGCCAAGAGCTGTGGAAGAGGTCTTCTGGAAGTGCGTTTCTTCCTGATTTGTGATGCTGATTCACTGCTTGAATGGTGATTTACTCCTAAAGGGCTGTTGGGGGGTGGGGGGTGTGTGGTCATTTGTCAGTGGGGGGTCTGTGTGCAAGGGGATGGGGTGCTTCCTGAGGTTTTCCATCTGAGGTGTAGCTGCAGGAGGATGGATGGATGGATTTATTGAGGTATGCTTAAGCTCTGTGTACCAAACTGGGATTCATGAGCACTGTAAATCATATTATCACTGATGGGGGGGTTAATTATTGATTTATTTTTTAATCAAAACTAATTAAAAATAATTTTGAAGAGTAGGAAGCTGTTCATTAGGACATTGAGAAAGAAAATTACTACATAAAGTGGGCCGGGAGACATCATCTAAACCCAAATGTTTGCTTTATTGATAGTGTTGACTGCGGAAGCTAGTTCAATATACTGCATCTGCTTTACAGCGCTCCTGGCTGGGGGCTCTGGACTCCAGACCCATGAGTGCTGCTGGGGAAAACCCACCGCCTGGTGAGGGGAAGGAGCAAGGTCCCCTTAGTCAGTTCTAGTCTGCTTTTTGGCAGCCCTGATTTACCTTTTTTTGTCTTCTTTTTGCCATTTATCACAGGGTCAGAGCTAGAAAACCAGCAGCAGCCGCCTCTGCCTACAAAGGAGGGTTTGGCTTGTGTGATGTTGCGGTGTGTCCCATAGGAAGTTGCAAGGTTATGCCAGAAGAAACCAGATCTTGGTTAAATTACTTCGCCTTTTTTACTTTCTCAAAATGAAATCTGACAGGTTTTAGCTTGTTTCCAGAGAGCTGCCACATGGTTAGATTTTTGTGTGTTGGCTGGCCTAGCTCACGTTGTGGTGTGTGGTGGAGCTGCATATTCCAATTAACTTTTTATGATCCTGCACAAGGGGGAGATAAGTTAATCTGAACCAAATGTGTGGTTAGCACCGTGATACCTGCTGCTTCTCTCAGGGAATCTAGATAACAATGCTTTTGGCTCCATAGAAAGGAGAGAGTAATTTCAACTCAAGGCCATATAAGAGAAACATTGAATTGGATAGTTTAAGACCGTTTCCAATCTAAAAGAAATTCAGAGCAGATACATGACCCCAAAAAAATCCTGTAAGGTTTCTGAAATGTATTCTGAAAATTTATTAAGGCCATACAGCAGGCTGTTTTGGACAAATCGGGTCTTTTCCCAAGAGTTTTCCTCACCTCAGACATAAGTGCTTGCTCAGAGCCCACCTAGGTGTATGGTGTTTCTTTGTGAAAGTCTCCCATGTCAGACAGATGTATTCTCAGGAAAGGACTGTGCAGTCTGACGTGGGTTAAGGTATGAATCAGAGCATCCTTAACATCACTGATGGTTGAATTCTCTCTGACAGGTGTTTAGTGGGCTGAAAATACTGACTGCATCCTTTGTGTTGTGTTGATTACTTCTGAACATAAATGAATGCCTAGTGGAATGTTTATTTTCTACCTAATAAAAATCACAAGGGGAAAAATGTAGCGGTTTCCTACTTGGTGCCTAGTTCCTGCTCTCACTCACCTGTCTGCTCTTTCTTGTATCATCTTTTTTTTTTTAGTAGTCAAAGATACAGTAATAAGTGGTGATAGGTCTTAAATCAGATTAGCAGAACTTCTAGGTAATGCACTGTAATTTTCATTGAGTGAAGAGGCAGGTTTGAAAGAGTGGCATGAGATGAAACAGGAAGCAAATTACCAATATTAAAATGCCTGTTTATTCTCAGTCCCTACCCCCCAACCCTGTGACAGCTGTTCTTAACTCTTCTAAAAAGTCATAACCATTCTCTTTATGATCTATTCCTTTTTATAACATTTATGTTGCAGGGAAAGTTGTCTAGTTGTTTTAGTGATGCCTGGCTTCTCTTCCAGGCTCTGCTATTGTCTTTGGCCCTGATTCAGCAAAGCACTTAAGCACATGATTATCTTTACTTTTATGGGATGGTACATGTGTTTACAGCTAAGCATGTGCTTAAGTGCATTGCTGAATCAGAGATTTTGTCTGTAACCTTGGATTTATATCTCAACCTACTCACAAGTAAAATGAGCTTAATAGTTATCTCCAGTGATACTATGAAATGCAAGTAAAATACAGAATGGCTTGAGTTTCTTTCACAAACGGCAAAACCCAAATGTCCAATATATTACATATTGCTTTGTTTCATTGTAAATGAGTCTGTAGTAGGTCTCTAGCTGGAGACATCTACTTTCTGACATTATCAGTAATCATTACATTTATAGTTCCCTATAGGTTTGTTGTTTTTGTCTTTACCGTTTATTTGTCAAAACAGCCCTCCCTTACCCTTGGTTGTATCTTTAGACACATAGGTATATATAACTCTGTTTTCAAAGTCTAGGTTTGGAATTACAGCTCCTTTGAGATAAATTATGGTTGTGCATCTAAATCCCATTGGCAGCCTTAAAAAATATCAACCCTCGAGATTTATAATAATCTGCTGGGATTGGATTGTAGTGCTTTGACTGATATTACAAGAGAAGTGACTTCTAAATCCTCACAAAAAAAAAAAATAATTCTTCTTTGGTTGATTTCCGGCATGTCTAGGAGGTACCTGAGCAGTGTTCATAGCACAAGAACAAACAAAGAATAGTCTTCTGTTAGTAGCATCCTCTATTACTTTTGAGGACAGTATTTTAGTTACCTTGTTGTACCTTTTTTTTTTTTCAACTTAGGCATAATGGCACAGAAATGCCATGTAGCATTTTACGTCGTACCTACGTACAATAATGTGACCCACTGCTTCACCAGTGATACAGAACTCCTGCTAAAATAGGAAGATTTTACTTACATATCAGCACTTCCCGTGTCTCATTCCTTAAAGCTGCATGTACAACAAGATGGTTGTATTGCCTTTTATTATTATTTTCTACTCCACCTTCTTAGGCCTTGCTGCCAAGAGCACTTGCAGCTTTTAGTGTTTTGTAATCCTTTTTAAAACCTATTTATTAAAATCATAGTTCCCTTTGAACAAAGGTATAAGTCTACTTCCTTTTCAAAAGCCTTAGAATAAAATTTCCTGTCTTGTTGCACATCCAGTTTCTAGAGTTGAAAATGTTTATAGAAGGTCAGGTTTTGCATTACTGCTTTTTGGAGAAATAGTTATTTTAGCTTACAATCTTCATACACTGTCATTTGCATTTGGGCTTTGCAAATGTTTAGGGGTTTATATATTACTATCTGGATAAAAATAAGTAATTAAATTCTCTCTCTTGGCTAGGTCATAGGTGAAGTGTAACGGCAGTTTGGAATATTCCCTAGAGATAATAAATTTACCAACTATTTTATCAAGTATATTTCACCATATAGAGAGGGCTGTTTGAGATTATTTTTTTTAAATTTTTTTTTCAAAATACATGAGTGCTTGGAAATCATTCAAACAATGGTGAATCTTTTGAGAGAAACAGGTATTCTGTTGAAAGTTTTGGATGTTTTGAATGTTTAAAAAAGTAGAATTTTAAATCCCAGAAATATACAGATGCAAAATAACTTCTAGGTGGAAAGTTAGTGTTTTGGGGAAGTTTGGCACAAAGACTGTTGTTACACCAGAATACCCAGGCTTAGCACTTCAATCTGCCTTGGGGACATAACCCCTCACTTCAATAAAGTTAAATTATTGTACAATAAATAGAGATAAAAAATGAGCAGGCTTAATGCAGAGCTGCAATACTAGCTCTCTGTTGTCCATCAAGAGAACTAAGATTAATTGAACAATACCCTAAAAATAAACTCCCTGGATCCATTGTTTGGATTTCAATAAACAGAGAAACTGGGAGAAGGAAGTGAGATGTTCTGCGTCAGTGTCAGGCAGGTTTGGATCCTCAGTTCATTCTCAACATGAATTTCTCATGTTTTCAAAGCATCATAACACTTAGGACAGGATTCAGTGTGGCCAACTTCACCCTTCTGAGTGTGTGATTTCCTACATGATTGTCTGATCATTTTGTCAAAAGGCAGGGCAGCATACACCAGGTGAGATGACTTTTACTCTTAGGGTATTAAGCTGATTTACTGGCTACTCAGCATGAATTTATAATGCTGAGACTTAAAAACATTAAGCTGGGAGAGGGCCAAGTGTATGCAGTATGTTGGGGTGTTAGAGAGCACTTGGGTGGCAGAAGAAAAAACTTGCATGTGTCATGCAGGAGAGATACATATTTATCTTGTGTAATCGATATTATTTAAAAAGACTTTATTTTCTGTTTTAGCCTTTCCTATTGAACTGAAATTTCGAAGAACTAAGTCAGTACAGTCTTTGTAATTTGCTACATGGCTTCTAGAGATAATTCAGGCTAACAGAATAGTAACAGAGTTTTAGAAGTTTTTAATCTTTTCTCCAGTAATTACCAAGAATTTCAGTTACACACAGGTAAGGACCAGCACAAGTCACCTTCTGCAAGTGACATCTTTCAGATTACAGATTGAACTGGATTGCCTGATGGCTTTTGGTTGTTAGAGGTTTAGTAGTTGGCTACTTGGCCCTGGCTGAGTTTCACGTTGAACTGGAAGTACTGGGAAATCGGTATGCTAGTCTTCAGCTGCTGCCCATAGTATTGGTGCCCCTCTGTCAAGCACTTGGGAGTCCCATTTGCCCTCTTGCTGCAAGCGTAGATGATTCCTGAGCAATGTGAAGGTGTTCCATGATCTGTGAAATTCCAATGGAGAAAGGGCAGGGTTATATTCAGGTTAGGGCTCCATTGTAAAAAGGGTCTTAGGAAGGTACTTGACATTAATTAGAACTCTGAATTTGAAGTGGACTGGCAAAACCACATTAAACTCTTTGGTGAACTCTTAAACAGATTTAGAATAGTGTCAATTCAGTTGTGTTTACATCATAGATCACTTACAAATTCCTCAGATGTTCTCTTGCAGTGGAGTTGGGATCATTTAAGAAATTATTAAGAAATTAGATATTCCCAGCTGGCAGTTGCCAGCTATGAAGCCATTCAAAGTTGTTTCAGGTCCAAGAGCAAACCGTTTCTGCCCCATCTTCACGTCTTGTGTCTCTCCATGCTGATACTTCCAGTGATGCTGCAGTCCGGTAACTTGCAGAAACAGAAGGCAGCCATTTCCTATTTTCTCTAGACCTTTTATTTTCTGGCAGGCCCCAGAAGAGCTGTCTTGCCTAGCTGTCCCTCCCTTGGCCCTGTTTGCCCTATTGCTGAATTGCAAGATTTGACAGCACAAGGGCTTCTTAGCCCCTTTCCGTGTGAAGAGAAACAAGTTACCTTAAACTGCTGCTGAAGGTGATTAATGCTGACCTGTTTTATTTCCCACTGGAACAGACCAGTTGAAGCCGTTGCATCAAATTGGTTACTGTTCAGCTGTAAGAGTGAATAACTTCTTACACTGCTTGAATTACATCCCCAGAACATATCTAACAAAAGGAAGGTGTTCCTGTTCTTAGTAATTGCGTCTGCACAGAGGTTTAGTAGCACTGTTCAATTAGCACTCTTTACAAGTTTATTCAGATTAACTTCCCCATTTGTAAGTGTGAAAAGCAAACCCTTAATGACATTTGGCCGTGCAATTCAGCGGCTATTTTCTTAAAGCCAGTTCTTAGGTAATTGATATGGTTGCATTTTCACTCATCAGTAAGCATTCAGCTACAAGGATCAAGTTAGAACACATTTCTTTGTGCTTTCTAAAGTAGAAGAGAATTTTACACCTTTTTGACTGTCATTCAACTGTGTGTTATAGTTTTCTGGTGATGCCAGCTAGAACTAATTTTAATCTTACCAAGCCTGCCAGAAGATGAGTATTTTGACATAGGAGTTCCACGGAGCCTAAAGGAATTAGGTTCTTTTTAAAGACCTGTTTTCTTCCTGTGTGCACCTGTCTGTTTTGAGAATTGAGTGCCTCAATTCATTTATCAAATTCATAGCATTGTCCAATTAGCATTGCTCAAAACAATCCATGTAAAGGTATGTCAGTCTATAAGAAATGCTATAACTTTAGTTGAGAGAGAGATGTTAAAGAGGAGCCAAAGTGAAAAAGTTGGATTTTTAAGACCTGTCGCAGCCAGGTAGCTAAGACATAAATGTCAGCAAGTCCTGATCAGTCACGTAGTGGAGAGTGACCAAGTTAGTGCAGGAGCTTAGGAGAAGCATGAAACAACAATGTCATTGAACTTAGTTCAGCAGTCTTCCACTATTTACCTCAGTTTTTATTATTTCATATGACTTTCCCTGCCATTCCTTAGAGAATATTATTAAATATAATGAATTCAGTTAGTTACAGGCCCCATATCCAGGCTTAGCCTTAGAAGCTCCAGCTTCTCTTTGATCTTCGACATACCAAAATGTGTGATTATGCTATAAAAAGATAATAGAGAGAACATCAAAGGAAAGTTGAAAAACGCCAATGTGGCTTAGTAACATAACAGCTTAAGAATAGCGGCATAACATGAAGACAACCTTAGTTATGTCTTAATGCATTTTAATATGTACTCTGCAAAAACACTGTAACACTAGTGCCTGCAAAATACGGAAGCTCTCTCTTCTCCATAAAATCTCCTCACAGAGAGGATATATTAGCAAGCTACATATTACAGTCATTGTAAGTTGGGTGGAAGAAATTAGGTTCATGTGAGTGATCACTCCAGAGACTTTCCAGCTTCATCCCTGAGCTCCTGTCATTTTACCTACCAGAGTTAGTCAGGGTTTTAACCTTTGAAGACAACAATAACTGTCTCCCATGGGAACATCAAAGCCAGTTTTGGCCAAAAAGGTGATTTAGGTGTACTTACTGTACCTCAAGCTAAATGTCAAATGTGATTAAACGTTACTATCTTGTCTTGCTATAAGTACCAAAGTACAGGAACTTAAGAGTGACTGCAAGCTCTGTTTTGATTGTCTTTCAGTCTGTACATAGTGCTGTCACTTTTGGACAGCACAGCTGTTCTTCCCTGGGCAAATGGACCATACTCGGGGGAGATGGGATGCAGGCAGATGGGAGTGTTTTGTTAGGTCCTCCAGAGAAGAAGCTTCTTACAAAAAAAAAGAAAGAAAAAAAAAAAAAAAGAGGTTGAAGGCAGCACACACATCTACAGCACTTTTTTAGCTTAGAATAGCATTCATCTTTCATCCAAGGGTTTTACCTGCACTTTACGGGTTATTCAGAGAAGCCCAGTGATGGGTGTCCATGAGCATTAGCCCTGTGTTAAAATGCAAAATCAGAAAGACAGAAGGATACAAGTGATGTTACCAGGGCCTTGTAGAAGCACTAAACACTTTTAGTGTTTAGTCTCCAGGGCCACTGACAGTGCCAAGTATTTACTTCTTCCAAAATCCTTATTGATCACACGGTTTTTTACACGTGGACCCTTGGGCATTCAAAGTGTATCTTGTAGAGTTTTTCTGATGGGATTAGTGATACAGAGCATCTCACTTCTAAGAAAATTGTCCAAAATATCAAATTTGAGACTGCAGGTTTCTGGTTTGTAACAAACACTTGCCACCTAAATATTGTGTGTTGGTAGCTTTTCAAAATCCAACATCTGGTTATGTGGCCACACCTAGAAATTATACAGTTCTGCAGGTTTTACCAGACCGAGGTAACTCGAAGATTCAACTTTTGATGAAGTGTTTCCTATCATCATGACCATTGTTCAGAAATTCGGTGTATGGAGGCATGAGCTAACATGCTTAACTTCTGTGCCGACATTAAGGAAATGTTTTTTCAAAATGAGTGTGAATATGTGAGGTTTATGTATGCTGTAGGTAAAACCTTAATAGCCAAGGCCTTTCACCTTGGGGACAGGGAATTTATTTGGCATAAACCTGTGTTCATATTCATGGCTTGTTTCTGTGGCTGTGCATTGGATATCGTTAAGAACTAATCATTTGTATTTCTAAGGGTGGTATCCCCATTACTTTTTTTTTTCTAACAGTCTTTTGGAAGTCTTTTGAAGGACAGCAGAAAACTGTCCCATATAGGCACAAAGAAGTTAAAAAACATTAACTTGTCTAAAGGGTTTTGGTTTCGATTCAAATCCTTTTTTAGCCACAAAACCTTTCCAAACAACCAAAATAGACTGAAAAGGGCCAAAAAATTATCTGCTGAGGTAGTTTGCTTTAACTGGCAAGAAGCAGGGAGGACACATCCAACCTATGTGCCATTTAGCTGCTTCTCCCCCTTTTATGCTGTCTCCAGCAGTGAGGAGATGGGCCCAATTTCCTACCTCATTTTTCTTCACTAGTAATTCTTTGATCTGAAGAAACATAAGGCCCTACTTTATTCAGTGTTCTTTAAGAAAGAAAATTACTGTACCCAGACAGCTTTACAAGCTAAATAAAATGTGATATTTCATTTTTTTTTGTTACAGGTTAACAGCCATTAGCTAAGGCGTCTGGGGTACGGAGTACTGTGATACTCTTCCAGCTCAACATAGCCACACTTTCAGCTCAATTTTGTCTTTCACTGAGGAGCAAAACATAGGAAATAGATGTTCTAGGTTGAATTAATGAGGTAATTGTTTAGTTTTCTTTATCGTTTCAATTCAAGTTCTTACATTTGCAGAACCTTGTTTATTTGCTCAAATCTTGTATTGTGGTAGACAGCTGTCACAAGATAGTCCTCATTATTTTGAGTGTTTTGCCTGTGTTTT
Source organism: Falco punctatus (assembly GCF_963210335.1). NCBI lineage: Eukaryota > Metazoa > Chordata > Aves > Falconiformes > Falconidae > Falco > Falco punctatus. The sequence continues at coordinate 102,476,380 of NC_137580.1, read as the reverse complement.
ACATAGGAAATGGGGAACTGCGTTTCACTTCCTTTTCACAACAGATAATAAAGTGATAAATTTTAGTAGATGAAAATTCAGTAGATTAAGACAAGCAGTGACCCAGGATGGGTTTTCTACTTGTCATAAAAAACTGTGATATTTACCTCTATAAAATCAATTATTTGTAGTTTTTAAAAATTAGTATGTAATTTAATGCACAAAAAGTACCTTAAACCATCACTGTGGTTAAAGCTTGACCATAAATATATTCCTTACTTTCTTTTAAAATGTTGCATCTTGTCTTGCACTGTTGCAGTGTAGCAGAGCATAGAGGCAGCTGTCAGGCAGCAGCAAATGATGAGCGAGACCCTCTAGAGTCACTGGAGTTTCTGTCCTTGCTTTCAGTGGGAGCAGAATGCTACCTCAACATGTCCTCCTAGCACGGTGACCCTGAAAAATGCAGGGCAGGGGAGGATCAGGCTTTTGCCTTTCATTTCCCCTCAGACCTGCAGTTTTCATAGAGGTTCGTACTTGGGAGCTGATTTTGCAAAATCAAAGCCCTTCATAACAGGGCTTGTCTGTGCCTTTTTAGCCTTTTGTCCCCATACATCCCTGCCACCTCCTCTGAGGCAGCCTTGAAATACTGTTAGTTGTTGTTTTTAAACACGATCAATGCAGTTCTAGTCTGCTGCTTTAATGAATTGTAGAATCATAAAATAATTCAGGTTGAAGGGACCTCAGGCAGTCTGTAGTCCAACCTCCTGCTCAGCCAGGCTGGCTGTGAGTTCAGACTGGGTTTCTCAGGGCTTCATCCTCTCAGGGCATAGAAATCGTTGCTTCCCTCCATCGCCTGGCTGCACCACTGTTCATACAGGCCAGGGTGCAGTTGTCTTCTTTGCAGCCAGGCACACTGTGGGCTCATGTCTGGTCAGTTCGTGTCCCCCTGGGTCTCTGTTGCAGAGCTGTCCCCAGCCTTGAGCCTTGCAAAGGGTTATTCCTTCTCTGTGAAGGCATTTGGAGATCTTGTCCCTCACCTAACTTTTACATGCCAGATAACTCCAGAGTAATTTTTTTTAGGAGGGGAAAAAAAGAGCAAATACTAGGTTTTGCTTTCTGTGGATGACTGTATAGAAGACCTTCAACTGCATCCTCTCTCAGAACAAGGTAATAACTGCCTTCCAGTGACAACTGAAAAAGGCAGATCAGATTCAGCACTGCCTGGACTCCTTAGTGAGCAGTACCCTGTCCCTAGCACCTGTGCAGGTCCTTTTAAATATGATAGTAGTGTTCCCCTTCCCCTCAAAATCCTCCAATATTTTGAAGCTCAATACTTGCAAAGATTGGTGATTTTAGTATTTTGATTCGTATATTTCTTCCAAGATGTTGTGTCCAGAACAGGCACTATGTCACTGGACTTTGGCTGGCTGAGACCATCACTGAAAGTGACTTTACCACTGAGGTGGTAAACAGAAGCAATGGGATTTAGAATACAAGGGAGGCAGAAGATCACATGTTGAAGAACAGTTCATATCATTCTATTTTATGAAGTTGCAGATTTCTTTCTGTTGCTGGAGACCTGGCCTGTTGCGCATGAGTACAAAAATAGCTTGAGATTGAAAGAAGAGTAAAAGTAGACCAGACCATATTAAAATCACCAACATCTTAAAAGAGATCATTTTTTATTAAGCCTTATAACTGAAGGGGTTACAATACTATGTTTTCTCTTTCTCTCTACCTTGTTTTTAAGAAATGAGAAAGGTGAAGCTGGGAGAGGACCTCAGAGATGCTGCAGATGAGGTTGTTGTGGCTTTAAGACCTGCAGTCAGTAGGTGGTAGTGAAGATACGGCAATGGGAGATGGGCAGGCAGTCTCCTAATGCCTTGTTAGCCACTTTGCTTTTATGTGGAGGATGGGCAAGGGGAGTGGGAAGAGCTGGGGTCTATTTGGGGGAAAAAATATCACAGCCTATTAGTTAGGAGCAATGAAATGGAGACAACTTCAGGGACTCCATTAAGTGCAGTGTGTTTAGGCAGACGGAGTCCCCAGGTGAGGAGTGCTATTCCAGAGGATTGTGTACTGCAAAATAATTGGACTTGGGAAATCAACTGGGCTTCAGTGGCCTCGTGTAGCCTGATACCAGGGCAGGAGTAAGGGGGGGAAACGTTTCCTTTTTCTTCCCCTTCCCCTCCGCCCCCTTCCAGTCTAAAGGCTGCAATGAATTCAAAGAGGAAACATCATACTAGATAGATTTACTGTCAATAGTTGTTTGAATAATACAAACAATGGCTATAATTAAATTTCATTTTGGCAGGGGAGTATTCGGAGCATGTCATCACAACACCAGCTTGTAGTATATTATTCTCGTGGTGTCCTGGACTTTTTCTGTTGCATTCACTGAATAAAAATGATCCGGGATTCAATCAGAAAAGGCTGAACCTGCAGGGATGTGTGTTAATGTATTGATATGTCTAGAATCAGATTCTTAAATAAAATATTCCTGCTTATTTTGTTTATTTATTTATTAAAGGAGACAAATTAGAAATGGCAGAACAAGTTGAACTAGAGGAACTTTTTGCGCCCAGAGCAATTGCTAGGTAGAATTATGTTGACAATGTTACTGAAAGGCTCTAGCGCATACATGAATTGCAAATAATGGCTGTGTCATTTCTTTCAGGTGAGCAAAGGCACTGTTTGTAGTGGTAAATGTACCAATCTGAGCCCCAGCACTCCCATCAATGTGTGTGGCAAGGATATCGTGTATTCCCATTGCCTCCAAACAACACCTTGACCAAACAGTGATATTTACGAAATGCAAGTTTTGTCTTCTCATGTGTGTTAAGAAATGTTGTGAGGCAGCAGTGTTATTCAGTAAGCATAAGCCATAAAAAAATTGCATGTTGGGTCTGGTTCTCATTGATGCTGAGTGTGAATGAGAATCAACCTCCAGTGCTTGTGGATCTGTAGATGTGTGGGAGCCCATCACTCAGTGTTAACAATTGCAAAGGTGAAAAGAAAAATAGATCTGTTATAACAATGCTTAAGCCCCTCAATACTCTTAGTAAACATTTTCTCTACTCTGCTCTTGATAGCTGCAGAACCTCAGGTATTAATTTGGTCAGTGTAGGCAAGACTTCAGAAAATAATGCATTATCGAGTTAAAAGGCACAATGTAAGATGCTATTGGATTAAGACTGTGAATGCTGTAGTGTAAGTTAATGGAACAGTAATAGTGAGAAGTGACCTTCTTCCCCTCCAGAAATGGAAAAAAAAAGTAACACTTAGCAGTAGAAAATAAGATGTGAACCTCTGAGAGTAAGGTCACTGCAACTCTCAGCATATGTGGCCCTGCAGTAATAAAATCCTGTCTGTAGCAAACCAATGCATCACTCGTTACTATTAGTGCATCAACAGGATCATATTGTATTGCCCAGTTCCTCTAATAATAGCCAAGTACTTCATATGTGACTTCCTTAAAATATCAGTTGCAAATTAAGAAAACACACAGAATAAAAAAGTAAGAAGGTGATCTTACCCAACAGCAATCTTCCTTTTTCCTCTTAGATGGAACCATTTTTGTGGCATTCCTGTTCAGTCCTGTCTGTTCCACTGAGAATGAGAACAACAACAAAAAAAAAACAGCCCAGAGAAAACAAAACAAACAAACAACAAAAAAGCAAAACTTCAGAAAAATGCAATTCAAGATTGCATTTCCTGGGTGCAGGGTTTTTTTTTAGGCCAGCTAGAAAATGGCAGTAAATTAATGTATGCAGTTCCTCAATAAAATATCATTAGTGAAGGCTTTGTTCTTTCAAGATGTTGCAAACAAGGTTTATTGCATTGTGTTATGTCATTGTAGTTTATCAGTAGCCAGATGTTATATATGAATTTAAAGATGCATAAGCAGAGTTGTCTGAAAACTGGCTCACCTTTATTAGAACAAGAAGCAAGTTGCCCGTCAGATTATCACACAAGTTCAGATAGCATTGACCACTGCCAGGCGTCCGCTTGGCTATGGCTTCTCTTGGAAGACACTTGCTATCGTTGCTCTAAATAAATTAATGCTTCCGTAATCAACTGAGAAATATTACAAGCAATCATATTTGGCTACTTGCATACTGCATAGTGGATTTGACTTCTTAATGTGTATTTAAACACCAGTTTTTGCAAAGTAACAATCAGGAAAACGTGGATTTTTTTTGTAAGAGAAAATAAATCATACTTTAAGGAACCATTACGTGACTTGTGTGAGAACCAAACTGTGTGGGTAACCTCTGTGCAGATTACCATTGCTTTATTCACAGTTTGTCTCACCAGAATATCTACCCCATATTGTTCAATGTACACTTAATGGACATGCTTTTCTACAATAACAATCAGTTGGAGTCACATCTTACACTGTGATATCACTACATTATTTTATTTTAAGAGGAAAAAATTGCATCTTGGATTCGGAGGGTTGAAAATTCATTGGCAACAACTTCATTTTGAAAGATTCCTCAGCTCTGTAAATGTGGTACATGACACTGCTTTAAAAAATCCACGTCAGAGCCATGGTGTGTGTGTTTGGATGTAGGGAGAAGCCAATCCTCAGACACACAAACACAGCAACAATATGTTTTGCTGTACTTAAAACCAAAACCAGTTATTTCATCTGATTCTCAAAAGTTCTCCAAGATATGAGTTTGAGGTTATTCAATGGTTTCGATTTGAGCCAGCCAGTGTCCGAATCTCATGAAGTGTTTAGAGACAAGGTTCTTTGTCATGTGTGCATTCTAGAAAGGAGAGTTACTGACATATGTAATTGCTCTTTTTCTGTTTCCAACAAAAACCAGCTCCTTGAAATCTCAGCTTGTACATGCTGGCTGTGGGAAGTATTGAATCAGTTCTTCCCTCCCTTTCCCCCACCCCAATAGCTCTTCTCGCTGATACAGCAATCTTCCAGGCCAACTTTCTGAGCTACCTTGTTACTCAAATGAAAGTACTTTCCTACTGTGATTAGCATCTATTTATTGGGATGGTTCCTGTTTTTCATAATTAGATCCTGAGCAGAAATGCAAAGTCTGCTGTGTAAAAGGATAATGAATCTTTATTGCACCAGTGCAAATCAGATTTGTGCAAAAGGCCCTTTGAAAACAGCAATAAGCAGACACATGCATTAAGTCACCAAGATAACGCTCTTGCTTTTAAATTTTCCTTTTATAAACTGAAATTGTAACTACCCAGTGGATTTCACGTGACCTTTCCTGCCACTCAAAAAGATTTTAGCCTTGACATTAAGCTTAGTGTATGCCAACCCCACCTTCCTCATGGTCAAGCCTCTAAAAATATATATATTTTAAGGAGCAGAAGTAGGGATGGGCTTTGTCTGCTTTCTTTGTGTGTCTTCAGTAGTGGTGAAAAGTGGGGAGGAAGGGAGCCACTTGAAAATGTCTGAGATACAATCTAATCAGGCATCCCAATGTCCATTTAGCACGCGCTGTAACATTTTAAGCATCTCTTGGCCACTCTCTCAGAAGGGAAGGCTCATGTCATCCCTTGTATTTTCCCATTGTACACATCATTTCCTGGCGAATGCAGGATTTATTCCCCAGCTAAACCCTTCTTGACAGGTTTGTTATCTGTTCACCCGGTCGGCGAGCCCCTGAGAGGCAGAGCATAGCTGTTAGAGAGAGAGAGAGAGGGAGAAGGAGAGGGGGAGGGAGGAAGAAAGAGGACTGGGAAGCAGGGCAAGGAAATGTCAAGCGAGCTGCCAAGGATGGATATTATAGCTCCTGGGGACCTTAGAGAGTATCATGTGTCTTTTGTGTCTATTTTACAGTCAGTGCTTCATGTAAGATGGCAGTCTCGCCTGGACTGTGCTTAGTATTGATTTACTCCCAGGCAAAGCACAGACCATTTTAGGAGTACATGGGAGACTAGGAGGAAAAAAAAAGATAATAAAAAAAATGCTCCTCTGTTCCAGCCTTTAATTTTTTCTATTAATGAACAAGTTTAAAATGGTCTCTGTTAAGTTCACTCTCCCTCTTGTTTTTCTTTTTGTTTTATTCAAATTAGCAAATTTATTAGTCTTTTCAATGAACAATAGATGCCTAGAAAGTAATGTGGCTTATTGTCTTATACACAGGCTTCAAAATCTGTGACCTTTCTGGCTTTTAGAGAAAGAGAAAGGACTCATACAACCCAATACCTGTTCCTGTATCAAAACTACCAAGAAGCAGCAAGCATGCTGAATCGAAGAACTTTTTTTTTTTTTTTTTTAATCTACACATAATATATAGTCCTTATTATTTCCCTTCTGTTGTTTTCTGCAGTTGCTGTTCAGCACTTCGGTGCAGTATGTTCGATGGAAGAGGCAGCCGTATGGCTGTCTAAACAGCCAGCATCTGCTCGGCTGTTTGCGTAAGCTTAGGCTGGGTGTGCTTCCCTCTGGCAGCTTTAGTTCTCCTTCCCCGCTGCTGGGCCAGCGTGGGGGGGTTCAGCATCTCTGCTCTAATTCAGTGGATAGTGCGTTTGGGCATCTGAAGCATCCTGCTTAGGCTCTTGCTTCTACCTCCCTGTGGTTCTGCGCATTGTGCCTGCATCTCATCGGCGTTTGCTCCAGGTAGGGCTGCTCCTGCGCTTGAAGGTTTCAGCGTTAGGTCGGGCTGAGCAAAGTCTGCGCTGCAGGAGCAGAGCCTGAAGTCACTTCTCCTGGCTGGGTTGCAGTGGAGGCATTGTAACACTGATCACCCTAGGGCAGCTGCTGACGCTTTTCCACCAAAACAAGGAGAAGTATTGCTGCCCATATATACAAATTCTATTCACGTGCTCCTTCGGTATTTGGAGATGAAAATAAGTTAAAGGCTTTTAGTTTAAAGGCTTGCCAAGGTTGTCATATTTTTCTGGGTTCTGAATTTAAGGAGGATTATTTTATCAAAGAGGGGCTTGCATGTGGTAATGTTGTTTTTTTTTTTAAGCCTATATTGAACATTGAGGATTCTCAGGGTGCAGCAGACTTAGATGACTCTGCTCTCTGGGAGCAGGGGAGTAGGAGTTTGACAGGCAGCCCAGGGGATATGCACGCCGGGGACAGAGCAAGCCGGGCTGTGAGCTCCATATGCTGTTTTAAAAGTCTGTGTGGAGGAGGATAGTCGTGGGACAAGATGGGGTGTCCAGGGAAATGATGGGAAAAGAATCTGAAAATCTACGTTGTTTCACTGCCTGTGGTGCCAGGGAATCGTGCAAATGCGTAGCTGCCCTGAGGAGACTCGCAGGCTGGATTTCCCACCTTCCGAGATGCCCCTACATGCCGTTTAGCAGGTGGGGTGGCACGTGGCCTTCCAGCCGTGCTGGCAGTGAAATAGTCTGTTTTAAGGTAGAGACCAAGCAAAAATATTCAGTGTTTCAGGTATGTTAATTACTGTAGCAAGCAGTGCTTTTTTTAATGAAGTCATGCAACAAGTTAGTGGCAAACCATGGGAATAAATAGGAGTTCTGAAGTTTTTTCTTATTTTTTTAAGAAACCATAACATATTTCTCGACTCAAAAATTCCTTTGGAGGGGCACAGTATGTGGAGTTAAGTATAGAGATGTTACCAAAACACTCCTATTGCACTGTATTAGAGTACCACGCATCTTTTCTCTTTCCCTTTTTAGAAGTGAGAACAATTTGTTTTAAAGTCTCATTATTTCTAACTGGCTGCCTCATTAAGCAAGTACTGTGACGGCAGCAGAGTCTGTGATTATAAACACCAGGGCAATATGTTACTGTGTTTGTAACTCCACAGATAGAGGAAAAAGAAATGTTTTTCCACCCTTCTGTGTCTAGTCAAGGTTGTTTTTTTTCCTCCTCCCTTCCCTCAATCCCTCCCAAGCTAGTTCTAATAGTAAAGCATGTCACTTATAATCTGCTAATTAAATCATTTCACTCCATTTTATATAATTTTTAATTTAGCATTCATTTTCAACTTAGCTTTTGGCTTCATTTACTGATAATAAACAGCATTGCACACAACACATGTTCCTCAAAACAGTCATTCACACACATACAGATGCCAGTAATTTTGCCAGTATGCCATGCGTATAAATATTAAATATAACATCCCACCCTCATTTTACCCGTGATTGAATGTGCATGTTGCTGTTTCGTTGTACGATACACTGTAATAAGGCAAAACATGACAAATTTGGATGAAGAGTCTTCAGCTCTCCGTTCACTAACCCTGGACCTTAGGAAATTTGCTGGGTGTACCGTGCTACCTACGCTGGCACTGTGGCAGCTCTCCCCATCCTGAATAATAGGATTTGACCTGACTCTCTTGTTGGTCCATTAGTTGTTTTTAACACATCCATCTGCTGATCTTTTTTTGACCGTTATGAGGTGGATTGATGACCCAAAGTGAAAGGATGACATTTATGATACCAGCCTTTGTCTGCTGGAGGCCAGACAGTCAAATTGGAGCTGGCATCCTCGTGACAGTCCAGTGGACTAAACTTTAGCAGTAGGTTCAAATCTAAGGCCTGATCATACCCGTCTCAAATTAAACACAAAATTTTAAAGCTTATGTAATCTTAAAAAAAAAAAAAAAGTTCCAAAGGTTACATGCCTTCATTTGGGGCCTTTCTTAAACCACCACTGATACTTTTAAGTTTCTCTAGAGGTGTGCATATTGAGAATATTTGGAAGTTAAGCCCTTCTATCCAGAGACTAGCACCCACCACTGGGAAACTGGATTTTTATTTTTTTCACTGGAATCATAAAAGTCCTCCTGACATTGAAATGTTTCTCTTAATACTTTACACAATACACACTAAGGTGTTAGACATGCCAGAGTGAGTGCTTCCTTGTTAGTGCTGCGCTACTTTGGTGATCAATATCATTATGTAGTTAATCCTTTATGCTAAAATATGTCTCATAGACTTCCAGTACATTCTGTGCTGCAGCTTATTGCATGCCAGTGCGGTAAGAAAGGGACAGGGCTGCTGTAATGATCAAGACATCAGCCAGCGGGAGATAAAGATAGTGCATTACTTTCTGGGGCTCTGGAATATATGTCAAGGTACCCAGTGTTTACAAGGTATCCAGTTTCCTATTTGTAAAGGTAGACAGAAGAAAAAGAAATCGAGTCAGTAGTGATCGTGTATGGCAGTGCTTTGAAGAGCACTGCAGGGAAGGAAAAAAGGGAAAGCTCCCCCTCATTTATTTGAGCTTGTGAAAATTGCCATTGCTGCTGGATCTGCAGCTCTGAAATGGATTTTCTCAGGCTGCAAGGTCAGCGTGCCTCCCGCCGCCCCCACCCCAGCCACTGTATAACAGCAGAGAAGTAATATCACATACAAGATGTGCTGCTGGTACTTGCCGTTCTGTTAATTAATCACCAAACCACTTTCCATTATTTCCTTTTAATTATAACATTATTTGACCATTCAGATTTGTACTGATTAAACCATCATTTAATTGACAAAGTGTACGGTAATGCTAATGTTTCCTGTCAGTTTAAATTACACACATGGCACCTAGTTTTCTGCTGCCACAGATTAAAGGGAGAGTGGCCTTCGCACCAGTGAGCATCAGCACTAGCAGCAATGTACCACTGCGACCTAGCAATTGCAGTACCCCAGCTTGAAAGTAATAATGATAGGCATAATTAAAAACTATGAAAAAAACCTGTACGTCATAGTAAAACAGCCCTGAATGTCATCATCAGTTACATTAAAATAGCATCTGCTGCAGAGACTTCCTCTGGAAATCAGTGGAAGAAAATCTATTAAGGTTTCCAGGAGTGGTTGGTAGCACGATTCCTTGTTATTTTGCTCATCAAAATATATTATTTTTAACTGAGTAAAACATTAGCCAGTCTTTTCTCAATCTCTCTCTCTTTCCCCTCTCCTTTTTTTTTTTTTTTTTTTTTTTCCTTTCTTTCTTTTAACAGATTTGCTTTCTGCTCAATTAGACTTGTGATCACAAGAACACAAAGTAGTATTTTTCTCCTTCTGGAAAGACTTTTACAGTGTGATGGGCAAATTGTCAGGAATAATTATACCAAATGGCGGAAAAAAAAATTGATGGAAAAGATCTCTCCCTGCTAGTGATACATTTTATTTAAGACACAGTAAACATCAAGCACATTTGTGACAAGGTGAAACTGGCAAGTGGAGCTCTGCCATGGTTTTATTTTTAATTGCTAGTAAACTAATTAGATGGCACAAAATGTTATATAAACCACACATACTTACACACAAAATCTAACAATGCTGATTGTGTTTTTCAATAAAAGAAGAGAACAGATGAGTTAGACATGAGAAAAGAGGTAATATGAGACACTTTAACATACCACCTGTCCTGCCAGAAGGGCTCGAGATTGTTGTTGTCATTGCTGCTGGGTTATTTTGAAGGGATTTAAAGTTTTTCAGTGGTACTCACTCATGGAACAAGTTCCCTTCAGGGCCAGGGGAATTTTTAAGACCTCGTCATTCTGTTTCCCGGTGATCACACCTTGGCACAGTGTAACACAGTGTACAGTGTGTGTGAGTGGACATTTGTAGCTGAAGAAGGGTAGTATAACACTGAATTTTGCCTTTAACTTTCACAATTCAGCTGTGGCTCAGATTTGTAAAAGCAGGAACATAGGAGCCTAAGGCTTTTAACAAAAGGTGGCTAATCTCTTGCAGTCCTAACTTTTATTGGAAGACGGCAAAGGTCAGACTCCTCAGTGGCTGAAATGACTTGTGAAAATAGAAGTTGGGTTTTAAAACACCAGTGTGCATTTGAAATTTTTCCGTGTGTTTTAAATTTTAAGAAAACTTCAGCAAGAAGCGTCAGTGATTCGTTACTTTTAATCTTGCCAAGTATTTTTTTTTTTTTAACATCTGCGTAGTTTTTCAACTCGAGAGTGTAAGAAAAAATATATTCTGGTATAAATCCATGTAAGTTGGTGGAGTTAACAGGAACTGGTTGGAATGGTGGGGTAGTATTTATCCTACCTTTCTCCAAATATAAAAGACCAGATGTTCATCTGTCATAAATGAGTGTAGATTCCCTGAATTCAGTGGAACTAGGTTACATTACACTATCTTGTATTCACAGAAATAGCAGCATCTTCTCTGTGTGGTTTCTATGATGAGCATATCAGTTACGTTGCATTTCCTATTTTTAAGTGACATTAGGTTGATTTTAGATTTCTCAACTTAAAAAGTATTTCCCCCACTTGGACTTACAAAGTAACCACCCAGTTATTGTAACTCGGTTATTTCTGGCCATGGTAATATCTTATTGATAGACATTTGGCATTCCTTCTGCAAATACGACATCTGCCTGTCTGCCTGCGTTAGGAGTACTGATGGGACACTGAACATGTTTCTCTATTTACGTGATGTGGCCCTCCATGGATTGATTGGGTTCGTCTTACTAAAGCAAGATAGCTGTACGTTTTGGGTATCAGCTCTTTGTTTCCTGTAGTTCAAAACAAGATGGGACTTTTTGATTTTTATCTTTTTTAATGTCCAGCTTCTAATAAACTTTTCAGGGTAAATTGGCTTTATGTTAAAAAACAGTGATAGTATTATTCTAGTAAACAGAAGAGGAATGAGGTGTGCACACTATATTCATAACTTTTTAAATGTTAGCATTTATGTAAGCAAAAAACTGGCTTCATACTAGAGACAGAAACCACAAGTACAATTATCTTTCCCTGTTCTATTTGCAGTGACAATTTGAGGGAGCTCTGTAGTTTTTTAAATAAATGAAGAAGAAAGACATGGTGTTTGCATGTAAGCCAGAAAAAGGCTTGGAGTTGTTGATGCAATTCTTAATCCAAAATAAAATATTTATTGAAGTCCTTAAATAAAATTACCAGCTTTTCAGTACCTTTTAAGTAATCATTTTAACAGTAACCCATTACGGCTCCCCAAAATAATTTTTAAATGGCCAAAATACTGTTTTGCCTGGCTTTCTATCAGGCCTTCTATGGAACAGCAGGTACTTTCTTGTATCAATGCTGGAACTCAGTAATTTGTGTGGGTTTCTCTTTTCTCTGTATATGGGGTTTTGGTGGGGTTTATGTGTGTTGTATGGAGGAAGTTTGACAGCAGACATCTGTACCAGCTGAGCACAGAGGCTATGAATGACTTTAATGTGTAAAAACCAGGAAAACTTGCCTGCATTAGGGGAAAATGTATGAATTGGTTCTGTCTATATATTCAATTTCCCTTTTATTTGCTAATTGGGATATATTTGCTATAAATAGGTTCCTTGTTCCCAGCTTCTGTTTGTTGGCAGTGTTAGGTTTACAGTTGCACTCAGTTTTAGAGGTCTTTTCCAATCTAAATGAATCCAGAATTCTCCTCCTTTATATACAAATCACTTGACTCATTTGTTGAGACATGCTAAATGGTAAAAAGGCCAAATTCGATGTATGTGAAATAAAGGGTATTGAATTCCTGCATGCAGGCCCCCATTGAAGAGTGAGTTGCATCGGATGGGTTGGTTGAGTGTCATGACTTCCTGCCAGGAGCTGCTTTAGGCTTACTGGAGTCCTTCTGTGCCTTACTCACATGGTAGAGAATCCCTTGGAGTATTTATCCTAGTGCCATCTTCGTCTAGGTGGAAGAGCAGAGCATACAGGGAATCACGCTACTGACTTTGACCAGGGTGGATGAAGCTTTGTAGGCTTTTTGTAGAGTCACTGGGTAAGCACTGACACCAAATAAAATACCTCTCTAATTGTCCCCCAAAGGAGCCCTGACTCCTCTGGCTGCAGCCAGGCTAAGTTAGCACTGGGGAGTGCTGTCCTTGGAGACAACTCAGACTGGTGGAGGAAGCTGCAGGAGGAAATGGGGCCCTTAGGACTGGATCATCCATCATCATCTGGGCTGAGAGTGTGGTTCTGCCCCACACATGGTCTGTGGGCAGGCAGCAGTGGAGCTGAGGTGGCAGTAGGGGAAGAGCTTTGCGCTTTTGCTTTGTGCTCATGGTGTGAGAGCCTGAATGGGAACAGTGAGCATCTTTCCCAGCTGCACTGGACCAGGGAGATGTGGAAATGCCACCCCCTCCTAGCCTGGCCCTGATGTACAGCTGAATTTTCTTGGGGTTGTTGGTTATGGGTTGGAAGGGAGGCTCTCCCTGTCCTCTGTGAATATTTGTTGGCTCTGTGTTCCTTATTTCTGATTATTTTTTTGTGACACTGAAACAATCACAAAGTTTTCCCATCGATTTCCCTTTTATACAGTCCTGACTAGATTCAGTATATACAATTACACCTCCAAACCAGATTTCATTTTTAGATAAGCACATGGGCATAGACACAGGTTCCCTCTACTTTCAGTATGTCCATCTTTACTTACTTACTTTTATGTGTGCATACTTATTCTGAACACTTGAAGATTCTTCAAGTTACCAAGAAACAGAACTGCATAAGTAGACACCCTTATGTCTGTTCAGTGTGCAGGCTGGCTGTGTTCATGCAGCCCAGCAGAGCTGAGAACTTGTTTCTTGGACATTGTGCTGCACAGGATGAGAAACGCTGCCAGAGTGTCACAAGCCCCTGTTTGCACAATTGTAAGATTGCTGTTGACTTCCATGGAATAGTGTCGGGGCCTCCACCACCTCTGTGAAAAGCAAGGAAATTGCTTGAAGTTGTCTGTAGACAAAGTCACTCTGTAGAGCTGTTTGCCTTGTGGGAGAAGAAAACAGAACTGAGAGCCAAGAAATATAGAAACTATTGTAAAAGAGGCCAATTAAAAACCAAAAGTATTGAATATTTTCAATGGAGAATGGACTTTCCATGTAGTTTCTGTTGCCAGAATCTCAACTGTTGAAAACTAAGGGTCAAATCTGAAGAATGTGAATAGTGTATTTAGACTGCTACAGGCTGCAGCTTCCCAGAGGGCCTGGAATTATATCCAATTGCTTCTGCTTACTACTAGTCTGCTGTAGATGAAAGTAGGTGTTGAGTATGGGTGATATATTAACATTGTGCGAAAACAGTGCTATAGATTCCCAGGAAATAAGAAATATATATAGCCAGAAACCACAAGGAAAAACTGTATTAAATTTTAAGCACTTATGTTAAAAATAGACCTAGAAGTTCTCTGTCTTGCATAAAAGAAATAATAATAATAAAAAAAGTCCAATTCCCTATGTTATATCTTAGGTGATGTGGGAGAGATCACCCAGATGCTAAAGACCCAAGTTACTGAAAAAGTGGGAGGAAGGAGCACACTTGGATCTGTGCTCTGGCTGCGCTCTGGTATGCACTGTCTGAGAGGCTGCCTAAAGAAAAGTCCTATTTTTGTTTTTCAAACAGTTACTTTAAATCTTTTTATGACTGTTGCTGTTCTTGGGTTTTTTTGATAGTGTCTGTGTTGGCTTTTTTGCTCCTTTTCTTCGTATACGTTCTGGCAATAATGTTTACAATCTCATCTTTACTGTCTGGAAGTTTGTCATCATTGCTTTGTCATGATCTTAATATGTCACCCGTATTTGACTACTGCATATATGTACCATCTGCGGAGTAAGTGACGGCCCATCTACAGCGAATTGGGTAAGCTGCAGTTTGGATGGGTTGGATGTAAACTCCATGTGCTCAGTACTTTAGCCATGTCTGTTTAGTGTTAAGGTCCTGACTGTATTTTCATTACTTTGTAAAACCTGTTTTGAGGAGTTGATATGTTGGCCGCAAAAACATTCCCGGCAATGAAAGTTGGCCGAGAACATCCCTGTCTGGGTTATTTTTAATTTTTTTTTTTTTGAAACATACTTGAAAGGAACCTTTTTTCATTCGATGAAAGACAAGTAAGAGTTCCACGAAGTCAGGAGTTTGCTTTTCTGGTCATACCTGCAGCTGTGTTTTAAACGTGAAAAAATGAAATTACTTCAGTTGCCTCACTCAATGCTTAATATAAAGCTCCTCTGCCTTTCGTCAGATATCATCACCAGTGTGGTGGGGTGGCCTGTTCAGCTGCCCGAGCCGCTCGGTCACTGCCCTCCTCAGCGGGACGGGGGTTCGAGGAAATGTACCGAAGGGCTCGTGGGTCGAGGTAAGGATGGGGAGAGATCACTCGCCAGTTACTGTCACGGGCAGAACAGGCTCCGCTTGGGGAAATCAGTTTAATTGATTACCGATCAGGTCAGAGTAGGAGTACGAGAACTAAACCCAAATGTTAAACCCACCTTCCCCCCAGCCCTCCTTTCTTCCCAGGCTTAACCTAATCCCTGATTTCTCTGTCTCCTCCCGGGGAATGGGGCTGGGGTCAGCCCCTCACACGCCGTCTCTGCCGCCCCGTCCCCCGCACGCTGCCCCGCTCCAGCGTGGGGTCCCTGCCCCGGGAGCCAGCCCTGCACCCCCTGCTCCCACGGGAGCCCTTCCCACGGGAGCGTCCCTCAGGAGCTGCCCCGGGGGGTCCCCGTGGGGTCCCCAGCCCTGCCCCAGCCCTGCCCCAGCCCGGGCTCCTCTCCCCATGGGCCACGGGCCCTGCCAGGGGCTGCCCCAGCGCCGCTGCCCGCGGGTCACGGCCTCCGTGGGGCTGGCAGCCGGCTGGCATCGGCTCCGTCGGGCACGGGGGAAGCTTCTGGCAGCTCCTTGCAGAGGCCACCCCTGTAGCCCCCCCCCTACCAAAACCTTGCCACGCAAACCCCATACAAACATGTTTTTCGTAAAATTAAATGCGTTTGCTTTTGACAAAGTATCACTGATTTCATTCATGCCAGTTTTGTTTATTGTAACTGATACATTAATATAAAACTGTTCTATTAAGAAATAACCAAAATATAGGAATGGATTTTACATTTATTTTTCTTAACTGGAAGTCGATTGGTATGAGCCTCCTAACAGGGAACCATTTTCAGAACTCAGTAGTAATTGCTCTTTTTAACAGGTGAATTAATTGGAAAAAATGCAAAATAAATACATAAAAATAAGTTTGCTAAACATTTTCTTTATTCTAATTTTTAATCAAATGGGATGCATGGAAAGTTAGGAATGAAAAATACGCATTGCACGTACCAGATGAACAGCTTCACCAGCCTTTGAGTGGTAGCTGACTGGAAGTTCATTTTTCCTGGGAATTTCATGTATTTTTCCCATCTTGAGACCAAGTCCTGACTTACATTAGTATGTGTATCAGCTAAGACTACCTCTGCAGCACTAGCTTAGGCTTAACATCTTCAGTTTTCTTCCTCTGGATGCTATGAGCAGAAGTCTACTCTGTGATCAGGCATGCTTTTTCAAGCAATGTATTTTTTTATTCAGAACAAGCCATTACTTTAAAGTTTAGTGTCTTACAGTCAGCAACCAAGTACCACGCAGCTGCTTGCTCCCCCCCCCCTCACCACCACCCCCTGGTAGTATGGAGAGGAGAACTGGAAAAAGGTAAAACTCATGGGTTGAAATAAGTAAAGGAAGAATAATCATAACAACAATAATAATTGTAATGAAGAGGGTAGAGGGGAATAAAACCCAAGGCGAAGAGCGGGGGATCAAAAAAGTGATGCACAATCCAGTTTCTCACCACTTGCTGACTGATGCTCAGCCAGTCCCCAAGCAGCAATCAGCAACCCCCAGGCAACTCTCCCCAGTTTATATACTGAGCATAATGCTTTATGGTATGGAATATCTCTTCCACCAGTTTGGGGCAGCCATCCTGGCTATGCTCCCTGCTGGCTTCTGGTGCACCTGCTCACTGGCAGAGCACAGGAAACTGAAAAGTCCTTGGTTTAGTGTAAGCACTACCTAGCAACAACTAAAACATCGGGGGTTATCAACATCGTTCTCATGCTAAATCCAAAACACAGCACTGTACCAGGTATTAAGAAGAAAATCAACTTTATTCCAAATGGAAACAGGACAGTATCCACCCCTTACTCTATACCATTTACATCATGCCACGGTTTCCAATACACCATCACGTTTCCTCTTTTGATAGAAACACAGAGATATCATTGCCTTAGTCTGCGGGCCATCTCTGTAAAAATCTGTGGAGTTCATTTAGTCGATGACTTTAGGCTCTGTCTGTCACAACAGTCTTTCAGGGCAGGGAAGATTGTGTGTGGGGTTGGATTGTTGCATGTTGAAGCCAGTTCTGATTCCATCACCACTGTGCTGGTCTAGTCTCATCAAAATTTGTCCTTCGTTAATGTGGTGATCGGAAGGGAGTAGAGTTCAGATTGATGAAGAAAGGATTAAGAAGAAAATTAGCTCTGTCCCAGCTGAAACCGGGACACTTTAACATCAATATCCTCAGTGCCTTAGCTTCCTATGGTGCTGTGAGACCACATTTTTTTCCTTCAAGCTACAAACTATTTCCATTCCCCAAGAGAGTCTTTTACCTCCATGGTGCATTGGCCCTTAGATACTTCAGTTCCTAACAAGTTCCTAACCTTGGAAAAGAGCTGCATAATGTCAGGCTGATGTGTGGAAGTTGGCCGTTGTCCTGCAAGTGCCCCCAGGGGGTCTGGTCGGAAGTTGTGTAGTCATGATGTCATTTTCCTGCTTGCTTTTCCGACTTAAGTTAAAATAGTGTATTCCTACAGGAAATTCTAATGAGCCAATATAATTATATAGTGATTTTACCTTCCTGACGAGGTCACACAGAGTGCTAATGCAGTTATCAAATATTGGTATTCCTAGATTACACAATAGCACCACACCTAGCTAAAGCCATTTTGATCCTTCTGATTTTCAGTTTGGTTGTTTTTCCCTTTTGTTAGACTCTGCCGTAGATGAAGTAGTTTGATGTTACTACTCAGGAACAAGACAACATAAAGGAGCAGTTATCTTAACATCTGTCTTATTCTTTTGGTTAGCTGTCCGTGAAGGCAGAAATATTAGGCATCAATTTCATCCTTTTTTAAAATGGGATTAGATGTACTGTATTAATTTTAACATGTTAATGAGTATTCAACCATGACAGGACAGAATATTCATGACATCTATTAAATATCTGACAATAGGAAGCATGTTAAAGATTGTTCAGTATCTGAGTGGGACATGAAAGGATATCAATTTTGCCTTCTTTCTGTCTTGCTTTCTTAAGGCACTTCAGCAAAATTAGTAGCTGGTTAAGCGGGTCATGCTGCCGCTTGGATAGCGTTCAGGAGCTGTGTTCTGCATTTCAGAAATGTTCATCTCAGATGTGTTTATTTGCTACATAGGATCATTATTCAATAGAAACGAGAAGTTCAAAGAAATCAGAAGTAGCAAAATTATGAGAAGCGAGGGATTTTTATTAGTCGTTTTTTTAAGCTCAGGGAAAAAAAAATATTCCTCAGGTCAGGCTTGAGAAGGATTTGGTGTTGATTCATATCAACAAGAGTGTCTCCAGCTGTTACAATAAATACTAAAAATAAAAAAGAGTTTTAGGAGGAAACTGTCAAGAATCCAGATTTAAGTGAGGCTATAAATCTTGTGTGACAGAAGGAAAGTTTATTTGGTGGAGGTTTATCCTATGACTTTGAGATATTTCTGTCTATTCCTCTGGAACAGGCTGGAGACAGGAGGTTAGGCTGGATGGACCCTTATCCCAACCTGGTTTGGTTGTTCTTCTGACCCTGAAAGTCTTGAACACATAATTTCATCTGTCCAGGATGATATCAGTAAGGCACATGGAGTGTTAAATAGGAAAGTTGAAGCTTAAGTGTCATCACTGGTATTACACAGATAAGTGTTTCTGCAAAGAGGTTTTTTAATCTGCTGATAAGTATAATATGACATCTGAGCACAGGGGCAGCAGAAGGGCAGGGAGAGAAGGAATTGTGTAAACAGTCCACTGTAACTGAAGCCTGGCTTTCAAATCTTTGAACTCTGCAGCAGCCAACTTCGGGGGTGTAATTACAGTCTGATAAACTTTGCAGGTTTTGACCAAATATTCAGCTTTTCATTAAAACTTTTCCATTCACAAAATGGTGGGTTTTTGGGTTTTGGGGGGTTTTGGGTTGTTTTTTTTTTTTTTTTTACCTGCAAAGAGAGGGATGTTATACTTGCATCTGCATTATTTTTGTTTGTTTTGATGGGTATGCTAATAAAAGTGTAGTAAGTTTTTCTGGAAGGTATTTCTTTCATTCTGAAGGATCTGCAGTTGTAAGGCTGTGTTTTAGCTTGGATAGCAGAGCTATTTAAGGCACATTAAGCTTTTGCTAACTAACCCATGTGTGAAATGCAATTGGAGACCTATATCAGTATGAAAATTGACAACTGCATTGTGTCAGTTCCGTAGATTTGAAACATACGTTGTGTTAGTCCTTCAATAGCTGATTTATTTGGTGATTATGAAGTAAATAATTTCTACAAAAATCAAGGCTTTGTGGCCTTTCTTCCAAAACTTTGTGACCATTATCTTACAAAAGTGAATTTAGATGTTGAATTTCTAGATTTTCAAGCATGAAAAAAACCAAATTTTTGCTGTCACAGTAATAATCTGTGTAATATTTGTACTGAAGTAATAATTAGAAGGTTTGATCAGAGTGGACCTCTGTCTTCTAGATACGGTGCAACTTGTTAAGTTGCTGACTATTTTAAAATTGCTCACAATAAAAATATTTGTCATTCAGAGTTAAATGCTTCAGCAGTCTTAAAGATGTTTTCAGACATAAATTGATCCTGTCAGCATCCCAAGAAATAAAAAAGTAAGAATTAAATAAAACCCAGAGTTCAGAACTGGCCTAATGCTTCGTCCACTGAATGGTAAAATTTTCATTAATTTTCAGAAGCAGAGGTGGCAGAATGATGGATGCTTTTAGAAATCTCCAAGCCTGCCCAGGATCACACAGGGAATGTGTGAAAACATTTATTAACAGGTATTAAAACTTCATCCCTACAGGCAACAGGGTACCTTAAAGGAAAGTTAGTCTTTTCCCTATGAAATAAGAGATTAACATGTTGAAAATGGGTGGTTTTGAAGCTCAAAGCTGTACATCGCTTCAGCATCTCAATCGTTTACAAATTCATTTCATGGAGTTAGGGGTGCCGTTGGCCTCCCTTAGGATGGGTAGTTTGGACTCTGAATAGATCCCCTTTTCTTCTTCTCTCAAGTCACACTGAAGGGAAATGCCTGTGTGTGTCTGCAGTTCTGTTTCCAAACAGCCCCCTGCATCTTGCTTGCTTCTTTATTTTACCCTTTACTTAGTATTTACGGTAGACAAAGATATTAGAAGGTGCCTTTCGTAAAAGTGCGGGTCTGAGGAAAGGAGCAGGGCCACCTCCCTCCGGCTCTGCGGTACCGTGTCAGCGGGACTTGGAGCTGGATAAAGCAGGCATCGCAGTGTAATGCATCTTGGTACGGGGGTTTTGTTGTTGTTTATTGTTTGTTTTAAAAGCCTGAAAAAAACTGATCTGCCCCTTCCATATGCCTTCCTATAGCCGAGTTTTGATTTTTGACACCCTGAAACATTAGTGTACTGAGTTCTGCTGCACCACTGACAACGGTCTCTGTTACTGTCCCTAATACACAGGTGAGGAAATTGAGACCTACTCTAAGTAACATTCTTAACTTCTTAAAAGGCTAAAATGTTCTTTAAATTATAACAGAACTTAACATTGTGACGATGTACATATTGTAGAAGTTTTCTAAAGTTATCTCAGGGATTCAAAGAAAAGAAACACAGTTCTGGTTTGTGCGTGTTAGTACACTCTCAGGCAATACCGTACACAGTCTGGGGGACAGTACATTCCAAGGACTGTTCCTAACAGCCAGCAGGAATGGGCTTCCCCCGTTTTGGGGACAAAGTGTGTTTTGCCGTTGGAGCCCAGGCTGTGCCACGTCACGTGTTGTCTGTGCTAGAGAAGAAGCTGTTGTCCGTATGATTTGCAGGTGTAAACAGAGTATAGTCCCTGCTCAGAGGGATGGAAAAGGAAGTGCTGTACACCTGCTTACCCTGGAAACCTCCTGTAGGGACGTGTACATAACAAATACTTATTGTATATAAAAGGCTGTAAATATCTCTAGTAGAATATATAGTGTCTTTGTATGGCTCAGTGTAGCACTGATTAGAAATCCCTCAGATAGCACTAAGCTAGCTGTTCTTCCTCCTTGAAACAGCAAAACGTAATAATAATTTCAGGTGCTGGAAGCAGTGTGAGCACATTACCAATGTCCTCCATGCAAACTCATCGTAAATCCTGCTTCTTGGTGCTTACACATACATGGTGCTATTGCTAGCTCCACATGTGGTCAGGACAGAAAGGTAGGAGCTGCAGTCACTGAAGTGCCAAGCAGATGCAAGGAGATGGAGAAGCAAAGGGGTGCTCCAAAGAGCAAGGCAGAATGCTGAGGGCAAAATGCAGGTTGGGAGGCCCAGTGCAAAAGTTGGAGCCTGTAAGAAGGAGCAGGCGAGCTAGGACAAGGTCAGGAAGGGTGGTGTTCAGGAGCAACATCAAGGATGGACAGACGGGGAAGTGAAGAAGAAACTTGGATTGAAGGCAGACAACCTTGACATATATGTTCATGTATGATACGTCATTGGGTACCAGTTCCAGAAAAGAAGTAGGGTCATACATCTAGAATAGATGCAAAGAGCAAGAATCAGAAATGTCTAGTGTAATCTGGTTTTCCAGATCTCTCTGTATCCCACCCACAGAGTTGCCTCCAAAGAATAACCCATCTTGTCTTTAGCTATGTATCTATGAAATGAGTTGACATATCTTCTGATGATGTCTGACTCCTTCATTTGTCTATAAAAAATGCTCAGATGACTAGTTTGGATTAGACATTTAAAATTTGGATGACTAAAGGTAGGTAACATGACTCATGCTATTAAGGCTAGATGGGCACGTGTTCATCTGGATTGGAATTGTAGTGTGGCAGTATATTAAAACATTTTTCTTGAGGAAAAGGATGGAATTGAATTGGAACTGTTGATGAAATCGCGGCTGTTTTGGAGATAAATTATAGACAAGCCCTGCCAAAATTGAAGAGTTTTGGAGTTCTCTTGTACATTTCAAAGTTCCCTTCACAGAAAACATATAGTGTTGCAACATGGCATCATGATATTATGTTGTCACCGGAGGGACATAGGGAGAGTCGCTGGTGAGTTTTAAGATCGGACACCATTTTAGTGTATATCCAGGATATGATATAAGTAGTGGAAAAAAAGCAGCCATAATAGCATATTAAAATATGTAGCATTAGATAAGCACAGCATACTGTTGCTGCCAAATATTTCTTTGTTATGCAATTTGTCATACTGGTTACAGCCAACTCATCATCAACGTGCATCAGCATATTCACAACACTTTCCCCAGTGAGGGCCAGGGCCTCTGGATTTCTTTAGAACTAGTTGGAACTCGGTAATCCTGTATCTTGGCTTTGGAGGTGGAGGAAGTAGTAATGAAGTTCAAATTAGCAAAAAATCTTCTGTGGCACATGTTTCTCTCACCTTTTAGTAAGTATATGTATTTCTGTATGTTCACTGATTCCGCTTTAAATCTTATTTGTAATTTACAGCTAAACAAAACTGCATCAGTCCAACAGGGACATTTAATCTTGGAAGCTCTACGTGCCTATTGTCACCTGCAATCATACTGATCCGGGGTCTGACTTAATTTCTGCTGCTGCTTGTAAATGTATACTCACATTTCTAATTTGCCTGTCAAACTGAGTATGACTTCAGACCCAGTCTATGTGTGTGTTTATATATAAACTGAAATTTAACATACTATGATGATTCATAGTCTGTGGGCAATTATGTTAGAAGTAGTTTTTAAAAGGTAAGTACAGTTCCATCATTTAGAAGGACAGTCGTCTTTACAAAAACCCCTCCTTGTAGCTCAGCTTTGTCAGACAGAAGTTGTTGCTGGTTGGCATCCCTGATAACTCAGACATTCAGAAATTCTTGAAACTGACACTACTAACTGTGCTGCTAAAAAGAGGACCCTTGTCTTTGCTCACATGATATGCTGCCTGTGTCCAAAGTGTAATATTTAATTGCATTTTCTTAATCTTTACCACTGTATTGCTAAGCTTTCTAATACCTTCAAAATACCAAATCTCAGGCTTATCCTAATTAAAGAATCTCAATTTAATCCATATTGCATGACAATTCAATTTGTTGATTGCTTTTTCTCCCCCCTCTTTGTGAAATTCCCGTCAAATGTATTAATTCAACATGATGAATCCTGTATTCAACCCACTGGAGTGAATAATTAAAATTAGCTGATAAAACTTTCAGCAGAATTACTTTGTGAAATTGCTGAACAGATGTGTCATTTTAATGAAAATCCACAGACAAGCGCCTTCCCCCCTCGGCAGGATAAAAATATTATCCCCACGGCACATACTTAATTTGGTGGTAAATACACTCCGAGCGATTGCTGGAAGGGAAGAAAAAGCAACTTGTCACACTTAGTAACTTGATTTTTCCCCAGCATGCAGTAACAGCTATCTACAGTAATTCATAGTGCTCTATTGTTGCTGCAAGTCCCAAAGAGAACTTATTAAAATGCAATAATCTCCTATTTAAACAGAAACAATAACCATTAAATTTCCTGTGGATCCAAAATTGAGCACAAGCCCCATCTGGTAAGAGTGATTAGAGGCCTGATGAGGGAATTTAATTTGCAACATTCAAAGACTAAATCTGAGCAGATCTTGTCACCTGGGACTGGAGTGCTGCTTGCTGTCTTCTTAAAAATCTCGACCTAAACTGAAAATGGAATGTAGAAGTGAAAATGTTACCCAGGGGCCAAGCTTGACAGGATTGTATTTCATTATGTGTCTCCATCAGGCTTAGAGAGCTGCGTGGAATTTCAGCTTTGGCTCGGTTGGGATATCTCCTCGACAGGGCATGCACTGAGGCTGTTGCTCCCTGCAATGGTGAACGAGTCATTAAAGGAGACTCCATCCTGCACTTGGACCTCCTACTACCTCATTTTAGTCACTTGCCCAAATTACGCCAGCTTTTCTATCCCATTAGAACGAGCCAAGATAATTTTAGCACTGCCTACAACAAACAGGCATCTCCCAGATATGTTTTTTCTGCTCCTGGGGAAACAACACTGGCATTAGACCTTATTACTGAGTCCACTTAATGGCATGCCACGGATCTCCTGTCATATGGAACTCACTTCCTGCGCAGGCCAGCTGAGATGCAGGGTGTGCAGGTGTATGCTGCAGAAATACAGGATCAAAATCTGGTGGTTGGCTTTTTTTCTGTTTGTTTGGCTGGCATTTTGGGTGGGGTTTTTATTTGTTCTAATTGTTAGATTTTGGTCAGCTAGGTTTGTGCCACAGCTGTCAGCTTATAAATTATTATAAGCTCCTAATTAAGAACCTGTTTCTAATGGCAAAGCTCTAGTTCACTGAAACATATGTTGCTAGGGAGATAGCCGTAACCAGCAGAATAAGGAAAATAGATGCATAATGCTGTTTCAGATTCAAGATTTCCCTCACTCACATTCATAGTCTACATTCCACAGACTGATTTGTGGTGGTGGTGCTGTCCAATACGGGTTTGTTTTTGTTTTTGAAAACTGCAATACTGATGACGCTAAGAAACATTTTTTTAACGTTTGCAGTTTGGTAAATGCAGCAGGGCAAATGTGATGGGTTATGCACAGTGCTGTGTGTACAGCCTTGCCAGTCCTCCTTCCGTCTTGAAGTTGCATAGGATTACTTTTTGACTTAAGGCTTTCTCAGTCTCTGTGTTCTTCTGGCTGCTCAAGCTGCCTGTTTGTTGAAAGTTCTGTTTGCAGTTACAGGCATGTGTATACTTGCCCTGTAGAAAATCTGAAATTATAATTTGGAGAGTAGCTGTCAAATAGGAATAACTACTGACCTTGGTGAGATACAGACCACTGACACTGGGGTTGTTATCAGCCTTCTGAGTAATCCAGTCTGCAAGCCATTAGTTGCCTTAACTATTGCAGATCACATTTGTCTTTTGTTCTTATGTAGAACAAAACCATGCAGTTGTTAAAAAAATAATTGGCTGGTTGCTTTTTTTTGTACTACCCACATTTAGTAACTACAGCATGAGAGTCACCAGGTATCGTGAAGGGAGGAGTCATGCAGGAATTAATAAAAACACCACGTGAACTGCGAAGTTAGCAATGTATTTGCACCTCTACTTGTAGCAGACTATTAAAATCAAAGTTTATATGAGGGGAAGGAGCTGCATGACAGCCTTGTCACTTGACCCTTTGTGCCACTGCACATACATTGACTTGGGGTGGTGATAGTGTTTATCCTAAGCCATTTTGTAATGCAGGTTGTCCAGGTCCTAGGAATATATTCCATTGGGTTCTTTCTGCCTCCTAGTCCTGGACACTTCTACAGGGGATAGAAAAGTTTTCAAGAAAAAAAGAGAATAAGAAATTTTTAGTTTTGTTGACTCTCAAGTTTACATGGGAGTGGGAATAGCACAAGGCTAAAAACAGGATTTTAGCTTCTCTGGTATGGTATATTATTAAATTATCCATGAGGGTATCCGATTCTTTTTTTATGACTCAAGGAAGTGTATAGATCATGCATTGTCTACAAGCAGAATTGACCCCTGTTAAACAGCGAGCAGCTTTTCCATCAGTGCCTTTTCTAAAGGTTTCCAATAGCAATGCAAGGTATGTCCTTTTCCTGGCCTGAAGTGTTCCTTCTCAAAAGTGTTCCTATGTAACCTTGTGCCTCAAGCTCTGAAAACCAGCCTACACCACTGATGAACTTGGCCCGTTGTCACCTGTCATCTTGGAGCTGATTTTTCTTTTCCAGAATATGAGGTCGACAGGGAGACAAAACTTTCCATCTGTGTGCTTCACTTGCATGTAATTGCTCCAAAGAAGGGAGGAGGTTCCCTAGATAAAAGTACTCACTACTTTGCTTGAAACTGTTTTCTGTAAATAAAACTCTTTCATCTTTGAACTTAAATATATTTCAACCCCAATTTAGGTTCTTTTACCTCTTAGTTCTGGACTGCTCTAAGTTATTAGGAAAAAAAAAGACAAAAAAAAAAAAAAAAAAAAAAAAAAAAGACTTTCTTAATAAGCCCCAAAGGTAATCAGAAAGAAGACAGCAAAATGAAACAACTCGTAAAATATTCCTCAACATCTTTAGGGAATACTTAATGCACACAAGGTCAGGGCTTTGTAATGGTAATTTAAGAGTTGTAGGAAGTGATCCATCATTTTAAAGAGCAACGTTGCCATCCTTGACAAAAAGTTTATGTTTCGGAATCAACTTGAGTCCCTGCTCACCTCAGGAAAACAAATGCTGGCAGATCTCCTTGCAGGACATAATGAAGGAGATTTTCTATAATGTTATGCAAATATCATGCTAAATTGTATGTAGGCATTGAGAAGTGACAGGCAGTTGCGGCCATCCAGTTTTCTGGAGAGTACTAACGCTGTTCTGGATTAATTTTTCTTTCTGGAGCAGACGTTATATGGAAATTACCCTTGACTGTACTCCACCGTTGGAAAGGTCACAGCGGTAGATACAAAATCCATAGGCAGTCGATTGCCTTCCACGTATTCAGCATTACTGCTCTTGCCTATTTTACCCTTAGGCATCTTTTATTTCTTGCACAGATGGTCTCACTCAGCCCTAACAAAATGTTTTAAGCTGTTGCATAAATTAAAATAAGAGGCCCCGAAGTACAAAAGTGCAACTCTTTGGTAAGAAGTTGGGAGCGAGGGGAGGAAATAGGCAAGGAGAGAAAACAATGCAGGGCTCTGCTTCCCTTGCTGGCACCTTCTTGATTTGGCTGCAGCTTGCGTGTTAGTCCCAGGTATTTCCAACAGGACAAGCTGGAAGTCGTGGGGTGTGAAGGAACAAATGTGTAAGGTTTCAGAGGAGTGGGTGTATTTGCCATTTGCATAGCACATCATATATGTGCACCAAAGTAATGAGTAAAGATGGTCAATATTTTCTGACATATTTTCTGTATTGGAAAGGCTGATTTGATCAAGCTCAGTGGATTGGGAAGGGAACTGGAATGGATTGATTTAATTTATGCTTTTATTGAAAGATTGTATAATGATAATCAGCCTTCAACCTTGTCATTTGCCTTTGTTAAAATGAAGCTCCTCAGAAGCATTTCACAGATTATTTTGAAATACTTATTTTTATTTCCAACATGGGAAGGAAAGAGGCACTGAAATGTCAGAACATCCTGCTAAGTACAAATTCCACGTGCCGATCCTCTTGAATAGCAACCAAAAGCATCAGCATCAGTGGCCAAGCTGCAATGTCTTACGTGTACAGACTTCTGTAAGATGCTGAGACCTGCTGAAACCAGGCTGGATATGGGCTACCTCACATGTGGATGCTGAAAAACAGTGAAATACTGACTATTAATTTATTTTGAAAGTCTTACACCTCACCTGTGGTGTAACCAGCTGCATATCGCTGAGCAAGCCATTGGTTATTTCTTTTGTTCCTTACTGGATATATTTTTATTATTTTTTAATTTAGCTTACTATCTATGGTAAAAAACTTCTATTGCAGTTCCTAGGTTGTGTACTGATTTGCAAGTAAATTAAGCTGACTGGAGTAGAAGTGAGTCCTGGGGCCTCAAGGCTTCCCCTTGGCTATGAAGCCTATTGTCATGCAGAGCCAGCTGGAGAGCCCGCTTCCTCCACAGCACCTCTGCAGCTGCTTGTCCCTGTGGTTCGGTTTTGATGCCTTGGGCTTCCACCAAAGTTTATCCCTACCGATTTCTTCAAGTCTCTCAGAAGGTGTAAGCCTTCTGACTTGCAGTTAAAATCTTCAGAAGGTATTTGATATTGTGTAACAGAGGTGAAAATGCATGTGGGTTTTATATGGTGTTTATGATCATGTTGGTATCTTACCTGAAGATGAACTGCAAGAATTTGCAGCTCCCTTGTGGGGGGAACTCCCTCTAAACGTATAAGACTTCTTAAATTCAGTGCCCTCACCTTACTTCGCCTTTTCTTGGCATTCTGGGGTGTAGGGTCACCTTGAATTCAGGAAGGCAGCTACCTTCTGCTTCACTGAACTTCAGGTTGATCTGTCATGCTCACATTCTGTCTCATACCCACTGCAGTAGGATTCTATAATCAGCCATTAGCAGGTTCAAGCTTAATCATGTTTCCAAGACTTTGACAATGCATGAGGATCTTCCCTTAGTGGAAGTTAGCAACAGATAATATTTAAATGATGTAGCTATTAGGTCAGTGATCCTTTCTTGAGGCCTGTGCCAATATCCTGGGAGTTTCATTTGAAAGACCAACCTGGCAACTCAAGCACAGCCTGATATGCAGAGGATTCATCATCTCGAATGGGGACTCATAGGTTTGCCAGTTTCTTGTAGCCCTTGGGTGTGGGATACGAGGGAGACATAGTTAATGGTACTGAACAGCACCAGGAAATGCAGTGCAGCAGATGAGATCTCTTTCTCCTGTCAAGGCTTTGTCCATCAGTGCAACTTGTACTGATTTTATGCCTTTCTGAGCACGCACTCTGCAGCTGTGCTCAGGAGTGTGGCAGCTGGGGTGCGCTACGCTGGGCAGATGTACTTGTTTCCTAACCCCAGGAACCTTTCCTCTTTAGTGCTTCCAGTTCTTCTCACCCCGTGAAGAACTGGGACTGAAGGCAGCCTGTAGTAGCTTCCTGCACTGGGGATGGGAACTGGGGGAGCAGATGGTGCTGATAACCTGTGTTCTTCTCCTGAGACTTGAACACAACGTGCAGTCCCAGGGGAGAAGGAGAAGCGGAGGTAGCACTTGATAGCAAATCTGGAAGTATTTTACAGACGTGACTGTCCAGTCTGGCTAGAAGTAACTCCTTGAGTACAGCAACATTTTGTCCTATGTTGCAAACAGCAATGTACCCAGAATGTCCCCAGCACGCATGCTGGGGACTTGTCCTGCTCCTGCAATGCCCATCCACCTCTAGTGCCTGTGCTCTCATCTGTACCCTGAACCCTCCTGCTAATAGGGCTTACGAGAAGCTGAAGATAGCCTTCAACAGTCCCTTTTCAGCCACGTCTAGGACTTCTATGCTATTACGAACTTTCTGTTCACCATAGAAGTACCAGAATAGGTATCACAGAATCACAGCATGGTGGGGGCTGGAAGGGACCTCTGGAGACCATCCAGTCCAACCCCCGCTAAAGCAGGGTCACCTCATGCAGGGTGCACAGAGTCACATCTAGTTGGGTTGTGACTGCCTCCAGGGAAGGAGACCCCACAGCCTCCCTGGGCAGCCTCTGCCAGGGCTCTGCCACCCTCAGGGTAACAAAGTTTTTCCTTGTATTCAAATGGAACTAATTGTGTTGCAGTTCGTGCCCGTTGCCCCTTGTCCTGTCGATGGGCACCACTGAAAAGAGCCCGGCCCCGTCCTCTTGACCCTCACCCCTAAGCTTTCTGTAGCCTTGGATTTGATGAGCTTCCCTCTCAGCCTTCTCCTCTCCAGGTGGAACTGGCCCAGCTCTCGCAGCCTTTCCCCATCAGGGAGATGCTCCAGTCCCCTCATCATCTTTGTAACCCTCCACTGGACCCTCTCCAGTAGGTCTCTCTTGCACTGGGGAGCCCAGCACTGGATGCAGCACTCCAGGTGTAGCCCCACCTGGGCAGAGTAGGGGGAAGAGGGTCACCTCCCTTGACCTGCTAGCCATGCTTCTCCTCATGCCCACGGGCTCATGGGCAAGCCCACTGGTGGCTTATGGCTCGTGGCTCATGATACTGTCATCTTCTCTCTAAAGCAGCTGAGCACAATTAGTTGTGTGTTCTCTGTAATGCTGAGGGGAAAGGGCTAGCGTGCCGGGGGGGGGGGGGGGGGGCAGCTGGAGAGTGCCGGAACACGGTGATGTGACATTGTTCTCGACCAGATGGTGGTTTGTCTGTGGAGGTACCCAGAGTGGTGCTGCACAGGGTCCTGCCCAGTTCCTTATCCCCCAGGATAACAACACAACTGTGTGAGGCACAAGCTGCAGCTCCGTTTACAGGTGGGTAGGCAAAGGCTCCAGCACCAGCACGTGGACTGGCATGGCCGAAGCAGATAAATAGTTGCTGAGGACACGATACTGCTTGGTCACTGGGATGGAAGTGAAAGTTAGGGACCAGAATGAGTGTCTCTGTCACTGTCATGGACTGAACTTGTCCTGGCATCAGCCACATGCTGTTCCCAACTCTTAGCTCATTTATCAGGTTGATAGTAGAACAACTGCATAATACTGTTCCTTTTTCCCAGCTAATGGATTCAACCAAAAAAGAAAATTCAGCAAATTAGTAGGCTGGGTCCTAGGAGAGGTCTAGTTCTTTTGACTTCTATTTGTTACCAAATACTGTTCTCTTGACCTACAACAACAGATACGATATCAGGTGTTGCAAGTTCTTGTCTTCACTGGTCTGCAGGATGATTGTCATTACATGGCACTGTATAATCACTTTTGCTTCTGTTGAGACAAACAGATAAAGAGCAGCATAGAAGCTATGCATTAGTCACTGCCACTATTACTTCTGACAGTGAAACCTAATAAATGGGAACACAGACTTTTATAGATCGTACGAGTATGGCAAGGTGGGTTCTGAAAGAAATAAAGTATAACGTTGTAATGTTAACCACTTCCTTCATTCCCATCTTGCAGAGCTACCCCTGTTTGCTCAGTAGCCCTTTTCTTCTCACCGTTTTCACAGTAGAAGAGGAAACTGCCACTTGTGCCTGGAATGGTTTGTTGTTTATTGGGTGAAATTTGTTTTGACAATTTTGTAAGCCTATGTTTCTGTAGCTTTATTTTAATGTGAGGTGTATTGTTTACTTACTTGAATATTGTGGTAGCTGTTTCCTTCAGCTTTTTTTTACTGACATTATTGATGGTACTATATAGCGTGTAAAACTCAAGGTGACCATTTCTATTTTCATGTCTGCTCTCCCTCTAGGCTAGAGGTTTCCTGTCTTCCTTTTGGACAGTTAATGTAGGGAAGAGATAGTGTTCTCCTTCAACTAATTAGATGATGCGTTTCAGAGTAGTCAGTTATGTTTAGTCACTTAATGAATTATGTTTAGCCAGTTGACAGGGAGGGATTGATCAGCAGACAAAGATTCCAAATCCAAAGGAGAAGAAGGAAGCAACATGACTGCATTATTGAAGAGGTATTTACAGACAAAATCTAGATGTTAGTGTTAATAGCTAGGCTACAGTCATTACTTGGCTACAATCACATTCAGAAAGCACTAGTCTCATTTTTACAAGGTTTCGATGCCGTTTCTTGGCATTTTGTTTAATAGCATCTCATTTAAAACTTCAGGAGGCTTATATCATGCAAAACAAAAACTCTGATTTTTCTTGTGTATTGGTGGGACTTTTTGTTACAGCTTTTCAAACTGTGGGGTAATGCATGTGGAGGAAGCTAATGATGTGGTCTCTAGGTGTTGCTTTACTGTATGGAGTACTGATAATGAGCTCCGAGTAATAGGGTATGAGTCCCAGAAGATGAATTCTGATTACCTTTGTGGTATCGTCCCCTGTATGCCCCTTCTTCCTTGATGTTTCTGTAAAGAACATTGGGATTTTGATGAGGGTATTGCGTATTTGACTTTTAATTAGATTTGCAGTTATGTTGTGTTAATAAACCATGACTCTGTGTTTGGTTATTTGGGTTTTTTTTTCATTTTCTTAAAAGTGTATGTTCATTGAATCATACGATGGCAAGCAGCAGTTGAAACATCTTGCTGCTCTGTTTATAAAGCTTATATTTATTGGTCCAGAGAGGGTGAATTTTGTCCCATACTCAATAATAATCAGTAAACAGTACTTAAATTGTACAGAGACTAGCAAACTGCAGTGTACTGTGGAAGTGCAGAGAGATATCCTCCAAGGAAATAGCATGATAGGTCTTAAATAATACCTTATAGTCATGGGCTATGCCATTATAGGCACTAAAATTAAATATACAGCTTCCCTAAACAGCAGGTTGTCTTCCCCACTGCCCCCTTTTAATAAAAACTCTGGGACTTTCTCATGTTGACAGGTCAAATGTAGCCTTTTTATAATCTCCATGTTTTATTCCATTTGGAGTTCTTGAAATTTGTTTTCATTGTACTCAATCGTTTCCCACTAAATCACTTGCTTGTTACTGAGTACTTGTAATTGAAGTTTAAAAAACAAAATTAAAACCCAATCTTTTGCCAAATCTCATCTAATATGAAGGCATCTAAATTACTGCTGATTCGTAGCTCTGACTCATGTTGCCAGTATCCTCACTTCTGTTTTGTTTTGTTTAGCAGACCGCTATGCCAATTTAATAAACATGCTGTTATATATTCTGTTGTAATTTAGCTGCCATTTTGCTTCAGTTAGACATTGATTGGTTATGGCAGGGCTGTAATGTGTTGTCAGCACAGGTTACTCACTACTTGTTGGTGGTGGCCGAACATAGTCTGAGACATAGTGTCATTGCAAAATTGTTTGACAATGTTGATGCTGTAGTTGCGCTGAGCAATAACAACTGCAGAGGTTGAGGAAGGGCACGCGGGAGCGGCTGTGCTGAGGGCGGCGATGAAGAGGGCATGCTAAACAGAGCAGCAGGGAACGTCATCAGGGAAAAGTTTGTCCGTTATTTTTATTCTCTTCTGTTGTTTTATTTTCCCGTTGATTAGCTACTAAGAAAAGGTACTGTGTCGATTGTCCTGAGGACGCAAGTCCACAGAAACGTTGGCGATGGATGTGCGTGCTCAGTTTTTTGCCCTGGTGAGTGTCCTGGGGGGGGACCAGGCTCCACTCAGCATTTGGCCTCTTGGCTGAGGTGGCTGCATTTGGTGGCAGTTTTCATGACACACAGGCTCTGCTCCGTTGCAAACGGGGTGAGACCACCAAATGTAGGTCGCATAGGTCACCTTACAGTTATCAGATGCCTTTGCCTTTCAAACACTGTCAACCTGGGGTGAATTTTAATAGTTAATGAAGAGGCAAAAGGCTTAATTTTCCATCGTGGGATTTTTTAAGCCATCCAATCCTTTCATAACAAGATTAGTTTCACTTAAGCTTCTAGTAAACCGGAGTGTTTTTAAGACAGAAATGGTTTGTCTCTGAATTTCTGAACCTTACAGTTTTTTTTCTTCTGGAGGATTGTGTTTGTTTCTAGATACAAATTAAAAGTTTCAAAAATGGATAAAATAATTTCCAACATCTGTGCACATGTTTTTAGGAGATAGGAAGGGGAAAGAAAATATTTGGGAGTCTTCCATCAGCATTAAAAAACAATTGTACATTTTTATTCTCATCCTGCCTGTGTAAATTGTGGTAAAATAAATAAGGGAAAATCCAACTTGGCTGGAACTGCTTTCACCAAACTCTTGAGTTAAATGATCTGTTAAAAATAAATGACCACAAGGTCTGGGCCTTCATGCAGCACTTTCTGGCATTTTATTAATAAATGATATGTTGTTATTGAGGGGATTTTTGCAGTTGTTTGTTTTTAATAAATTCGGAAGCAACCTCAGATATTAAGGGACATTTCTGTCTACTGTCATTTAGTTTAGGGCACTGTGTCATAGACATTAAGTATAGCCCAGCTCGCTTTCCACACAGCCTAGATTTGTCTACCACTTATTTTTGTTCTGAGGCAACCATCAGCCTTTCTTTGTCCTTCTAGGTAAAGTTTTAGGACATAGTATGGGAAGTCGTGCATGGATTTCTTTTGTGCGTGCTGTCTGACAGTGCTGGTGGCAGTTTTGGGGGTCCCTGCTTCAGAGGTTAGAAAAGGCAGGTGTCGCTGCCAGCAGGAGGACAGCTAGGACTTCAACACATGGTGAAGAGCTCTGGTGTTTCAGGGTTTTGATGGGGATGGAGGAGGTAAATAAAAGGATTCTGATCAGCTTTTGCAGGTTATTGCTGCTGCTTTAAAGCTGGGATGGTTAGTTAGCGTTTGGGTCCGGCTCTGAGGCAGGGGACCTCCTCACGTGGCGAGGCCAGAGGAGACACTCGGCTGCCAGCGCTGGCTCTGAGGAGGGCGGCGGGGATGGGGGTATCTGGGGGGACTTAGCCGGGAGAGTGGGGGCCCTGCAGTGAGGGGGGGCTGGCAGCTCCGTGGCTGGGGGGACCCCCCCACGTGGTGGGTGGCAGTGTGCCTGCCTGCGGGGGGCAGGCCTGGGGCTCGGGGCAGGCCTCTGGGGGGGCAGCGGGCTGAGTCTCCCCTTTAGCTTGTGGATGGTGGCAGAAGGGTGAGGTGTGACCTGCGGAGGGCCCATTGCAGGGCAGCGGAGACATGCTGGCAGCCTGCGGGGCCAACGCGTGTTATGGCTGACAGAAACACCTCCTGCCTGCTCCTTCCCCCCACAGAGAGTATTTTAATAATCTTTCCCTTCCATGCTGCCAATGTACGTGGTTTTGCTTCACTCCACTGCTGGGAACATTTCTTTCCATGTGAAAGGGGCTACTCGCACACACAAGATGAAACGGAAACTTGAGCATTTTTGAGTAAAGGGGTGTTCAAGACTGGATAGCTAATGTAACAAGACAGTTGTCAGGCACCGACTTGATCATTTTCTCAGGCAATTTGATCATTAGGCTCAGAACTGCAACAGTCTCAGCATTGTTGTGTAAATACACTCCCGTGGCTGCCCAGGGGCCTGTGCTGCTTCCCGTGGGCCTGGCAGGGGCGAGGGGGAACAGGCTTCATCCTCCACACGTGCTGTCACCCCCATCACCACCAAAACTCACAGCAAAGTTTTTTGTCAACTTGGAATCACTGCAGTTTGATGGCATCAGAAAAGAGATATGCAATTGAACTGACAATCAGTGATTGGCATCCTGCATAACTCATTATTGTGTCAAGGATTTGGCATGTCCGTGGAGAGGAAACCATGTGCATTGCATTGACACTGAGCTTAATTCATACTACCGGTGGTTATGCCAAATCCTTATCTCATCGGTTCTCATGCCAGATCGCTTGCTTGCATGCCAGATCCTTGTCAGAATAATGAGTTATGCCTAATACCAATCATTCTGTGGCAGATGCCGCCTTGTGTAGCCATTTTGTACAGTTGGGAGTTGGAGCAAAATGGCCGGGTTTTCATGCAACATGAGTGGCGTGGGTGGAGCTCGCTGGTAGGGTCACGAAATGGAAAAGGATTTCAAATGGCATCCAAATGATATGCCAAATTTTATGGCAGCTTTCTTGAAAAATGTCTTGCTGTTGTTTTCTCTTCCATACCCTCCCCCAGACATGTATTCCTCTAATTTGTTCATTACCTTGCTGCCTTTAAGATCTTCAAAATTAACATTTGCGGATGTGTCATTCTAGGCAGCTTTGCCTTTCCTTCATCTTCCCCCTTACTGATGCAACAAAATTTTGTAGGCAGCTCTGATTTGTTCTGTTGCTAGCAAGGGATTCATCTGCACAGGTCTGTATATCAGCCTACCACACCTCATGGTTTTAGCAGTTACACTTGCCAGGAGATTGTCAAGGGAGATGTGCTATCTCCCTGCTGAAAATAACCCATTATCTCTCTAACATCTTAGAAGGTGGGAAGGGCTCGCAAGGAAAAGAAAACCCACATGCGTTTTTGACTTTTCCCTATGGGAGAAGTCCAAGATGCCACCAAAGCGGGAGTGAACATTTGAGCTGATTTGAACTTATAATTGAGTTCTTTGTTAGAGAGAACTGAATACTATGAGAAAAGAAAAGGAAGCCCTCCACAGGGTACAGTGGTAATGCGTATCCATAAGGGGTGAGAGTGTAGATTATCTCCCGTTTACCTCTTTGACTTGAGCGGGTGATTTGCTGGAATAGAGAGAGCAAGAAAAGGCTGAATGTTCAGTAGTTCACATTCACTTCAAAATTAAAAGGGTCCCAAACCAGCCTGGTATTCCTTGCTACAGGGATATGACAGTTTATACCCAGATGCTTTCAAATATAGGTTCTTCAAAAAAAAAACAACAAACCAACACATCACAGTCCCCATAGCCTGGTCATCATTTGTTCTCAAACTATGTCCAAGCAACAGTGCTTGAAAATAGGTTATTCATAATCACGTTGTTTAAGCTGCCTACTATTTTGTATCTAGCCTATTGATTTTTTCAGGATTCTTCTGCATGAGGCTTTTTCATTAGTGTGTTATATGGAACACAAAACCCATAGTAGAATCATAAAATATTTTAATTACAAAAGCTACTTAATTTTCTGTTTGTAATAGAAAATAAATGCACCTGGGCTGACAATTAGGATGCCAAGATTTTCCTTAATTTAATTTGAAACCATTCAAGAGCTTTACTTTGGATATCAGCAGAAACGAGGGCCAAATTCAGGTAAAGTTTAATTGGGTACAAATAATTTGGCTTTCCTAGAATTACTTTAGCTTACATAAAATCCACTTTAATTGGACATTTTAAGCATACACACATTTGCATTTCTTTCGTAAATCAAGTTAGTTACAAAACATTCCTATGTCAGACACTTCTGGGACAGACTACCTGTTTTTCTAAACCTAGGAAAGAATTGCTGCAATATGAGGGTGTAGCAAACTCCTGCACCAGGCAGTAGTGCTAGAAGAGGTAAAGGACAGCTATAGAACAGATCTCCACTGAAAAACTTAAAACTTGTGGATGAATGTAACAATTCGGTGTGAATTGGAGCTTCTCTGCTGAAAAATCTCCCTTGTGATGGTCCAGTCAATCACTATCGTGGCCATAATGGGCTCTTGGTATGCAACACCTTCACTACTGTTACAGTCACACTTCATGTAAATTATTTTCTATGGGAAGACCACACGGATGTGGTACATCTCTAAAGTTACTTTTGCTTCCTAGGGGCTGTGGTATCCAGTTAGCCCACAGTTCTATGAATATTTATACAGCAAAAGTGGGGAAATCGGTGGGTTCCCTTGGTGGAAATGTGATATTGGTATTTTTTAAAATAAACTTAAATAAGGTCAGAATTTTTTATCCTCTAGAGAAAATTTCACGTCTGATTAAATAGTTTACATAAACTTAATCTTTTTCTGCTAGATGCATTATAATCTCAGATATTATTCATGTAGCTATTCCTCTGTGAACCATAAAATGTTCATTTCTTCAAAATGAATATGAAGCTCAAAGCATTAGTGGTCTTAAGAGCATAAAAAGTTTATTGCTTTGTGCTTAACATTTTTCAAGTAACTTTCGAAAGCTGAACAAATTTTGCATTTAGATTAATGGAAGATGTTTTCCATTTGAAGGAACTAGCAAGGGAGCAGCAATAACAAAAATCCCCCAAGGTTAAAAATGTAGTGCTTTTGATTTTTACCAGAACTGTGTTAGCAGAACAATCATTTCTCAGCATGGAAAGGTAACATAATTGGTCTATACAGTGGCAATATAGAAAACGAGTATGCTTCAGAGAAAGCTAATATGGCTCTACTTAATAATTTCCTTCAAGAGCCTGAATTTGAATGTATATTTCACCCAGCTTGAGGCAAACAATTTGTACCCATAAGTTCTAGTGGAAGTTACCAGGGGGTCATGCAATTTATTTTAGTTCTTGAAGTTTTCAGAACTGCAGACCTAAATGCACATTCACTTGCATTGTTTCACCAGTAATTTGATCCAATTGGGCACCATTTTCCTTCTGCTCCATTATGTTAGCTCTAGTGGAGAAAAAAAGAACCTCTCATGAAATATTGTGAAAGAAAGAAGTAAAGTTTTCTCGAAAGAGAGACTACTTTTCAAATTTATACGACCAGCCTTTTCAAGAATTTCTCAAATCCTTTCATTCCCTAGCACCTGAAACCTGCTGTGTTAGTTTCTTAAAAACTGGAAAAAAATGATCCTACTATGTGAATCTACTTTCCAGGTGTATTTTTAGACTCTGTGATTGGGGAAAATAGCTTTCTTCAGAGTAGACTAAATCGTGTATTTGCCCTTAAATGCAGGACAGTGCTTCCTTCTAGCGCTGACTGCAGCCTGGTTTCCACGTTCATAAAACCCAGCAGCCACGTGTCATGTACCGCTTGACCTCTGTGCTTTTAGGCAAATACATAATTTTCTATGGTAAATCATACTGTCCTACAAATCTCGGCAAGTTTTGTGGCAGAGTAACTGAGGGGTCCTTTTCCTACAGAAATGGCATTGAATACAAGGAAAGGGTTGTGCTTTTCAGTCTGAGTTAGAAGAAGAACTCTTTGAGTCTCATTGTCGGGGCTGCAAGAGGCACTGACAGACCTACAGGGCAGGGTACTGGGAAGGCTTTTTAGTTTCCCCAGTTGAAGGTACTGGTGTATGGATTACATCTCATCACCATCCAGGAGCAGTGAAGTTAGCAGGGGCTAGGTTGTTAAGAGGGAACTGAGTCTGTCAGAACATTTGTATCTAAAATGTACTGGAAATATACATTAGGAGAAACAAATCCTAAGGACAGGAATGGCTCTAATGAGATGGAGATGAGTTCCTCCCTCTGCTAGGGTATGTGAGCAACTGGGATTAGAGGGAAGATGCATGGAGGGGACGACACAATTGTGGAAGCTTCTCTCTTAAAACACAACTGTTTCTTGCATTCTGGTTTACAGTACAGCTGTGTACATTCATAATATGAATGTGGAGAGTTGTTTCTTTCGATCGTAGCCCTTCCTCTCAGTGCTGCTTTGTTCCATTCATTTTCCTGGATTAGTTTGTTTCTGTGTCTTCCTTAAATATTAACTTATATTTTCAGTTGTGCCTAAGTTTTGGTTTATTCATTTTTGGTTTAGTGGGATGTTTTTTTGATTTGTAGAAAAGAATTTCTGGCCTTCTTTAGCATGTCCATGTTCTTATAGCAGAAGATCTTTTGTGATAGTGTTGACAGACCACTTACATTCTCCCTTAGCCAAGGTAACAAATGCTTTCATGTTAATTTTATGGAATTCTTCATCTGTTGCGGTTCTAGAAATCCATCCTGTCCTTTTGAAGCCAACAGAAGTTTGACCATTGACTTTCAATAAAGTCACTCAACTTTTCTTACTTAGATGCCAAATGTACCTGAACAGATCTTACGGACACACGGTAGAATATAAAATAAATCCATCCCTCTAGTAATTATCACTAAAACCTAATGTCTCTTACTTCTGAGGCCAGGTCCAGTCTTGCTGGAAGCCTGCCTTTGGGAGATGCTATTTTTTCCTTCCCTGGTTCTACAAGGTTATATGATCTATCCTTACTATAACTGTGTGGCCATTTGTTAGCACACTGGTTTTAGAGCCTCGATTCGGTCAGTTTGCTGTTATGAGGCAAGGGGATCCTTTTCCCTTTAAGAGGCCATGATCGGAAAAACATGGCCTGAATTTCGTTAGCAGTGTGACAATGAGAGAGATAAGTAGATGTGACAGTTATGAATGACGTACTGTCATGCACTTCTGCGTTCTGACTCAGATAAATTGACACTGCTGTCAAACACAAGCTATGGAGAGTAGAGACCTCTGATGAACCTTCTAATATGGTAAATGGGAGTCTTAATTCTTCATTAACTGGAAAAAGGAGATTTGGCCATGTAATTTTCTCCTTGCTGCCTGTTTTAAAGATTCCAATAACCCAGCATTTACAGTTGACTAGGCAGGGATTGCTTTTTCCTATGCTAGCGACATGTAGGCTGTGAAATCTAAGGAAGCACCGCTTAAACACAGACTTATTGCCTTGGTTATCTTTAATGACTTTAAAATGTATTGGCCTCATTATGGAACAGTGCAGTTATCAATTCCTCTAATTAGGTGATGTGGTCCCATAAGAAATTTAACATTAAAGTGCAAAAATGAGTTAGTGGCATCAATTGCTGGCAACCTGGGTGTTGGCACTGAATTTAAAGCAACGGTGCTCTTTTTTCTGTGTAGTTATTCTGCATCAGTCTTATTCATTCAGATATCAACAGTAATTTCTTTAATTTCATTTATTTTTGCCTATGTGAAGAGCTGTTTATCTGAGAATTTCTTTGCTCTCTGAAGCTCTATTCTGCAGCATGAGGTTGGTGTAAATACTAGCAAACAACGAAAAAGCTGATGCAGGGTGAGCTCTCTTCATTTACAGGTCAGACTAGTCAGTAAAACTGCCAGTCCAACTTTTCATTTTTAGTGGCCCTTTCACTCTGAAGATCTCATAGCAATTTCTAAGCATTAAATAAAAATTACTTGCCCACAGTCATACCACACAGCAGCAAAGCTGGAAAAAAACCCATGATACCCGCAGTTCAGTCACCTTCCCAGATTCTGTAATGCTGCTCCCTCCTACCAGTGTCTGTTTGAGCTTGCATTTCTCTTTTCCACCATATGGAAAGGATTATTGGTGGCCAATTTAGAACAGGCATTCGTCTGTTTTGTTGGGAGGAAAATAGGGTCTGAGAAACCTGATTTTAATGTTGTCTAGTTTCTGCAAGTGTTAAAAGCAAGTGCACAATAATTTATCTCTTTATCCTTCTCCCTAAGTCATATAGAACAATAGTTTAGTTCCATATGAATATAATCTTCAGTTACTATGAGTTTATAAAGCTTCGTAGTGATAGTGTATGGCAGGGCAATGAGTGATGTTAACGGGGAGGACATCTATGTGAATGCAATGCGGGGCCCATACTGCTATAAACTAGAATTTTTATGTACTTGTGACTAAGTGGTTCCAAAAATATCTAAAATTCTAAAATTACAAACCACAAATGGTCATAAACGCAGTCTTGGAGTCAGATTTCTGTCTGGTTAGGCAAGCAGTAAGCCAGGGCTGGAAATACCAACCTGTGCTTTCCTCATGTGCTGGTACTCATGCTGTACTGACCTCGCTTAACTACTGAATCTGTTCAGTTTTACCAATTTTCCTCCCTTCTCAAAGGAAAAGTATTAGTGGATCACAAAATTAGTAGTTTTCCCTCAAAAAGATCACATAAAACTGTTATCTGGTAGTGAGAGTGGGAGAAGAAAAAGGTTGGGGTACTTCAGTCTAGGACTTTGAATCTCAGAGGTGTTCTACTAGACACCTCTGGGCACATTATATTACCTAGAGACTTTTTAAAAATGGGGCCTTCGACTATTCTGTGCCTCGTGTCTTCGTACAGAAAAGGAGGAGGATAATTTTGTTTTCCACAAAAAATACATTAATGTTTTCAAGGTGTTGTTAGAGGGGTATGAGGATATACATTTGTTCAAGCTGAATAAGCAAGTAGAAGAGCTACTGCTGCTTAGCGGTTCCTTGCTCCATGGCATCTGCTTAGGCTGAACATGCTAAGAAATCTCCATCCTTGCACGTTGGTGGGAGCTGACAACACACAGAGGCAGAGGGAAGAGAAGTAAATGGCCCAGCATTGTTCATAGTCAGGAATGGCTCATCTGTTCTGGATCCTGTCCATCCCCTAGTTCGTGGCCAGAGTGGCTATCCCATGCCGAACACCTACGTCAGGACCTCCAGACACCTGCACAGGCCTCCTTCTCCTTGAGAGCTTCAGGTCCAGAGCTCCAGAGCACTGCAGTTGCAGCTGTGGCTGAGTTTGGCTTCTACCCTGGCACAGCTGCTCTGGGACACTGCACTTTTCCCAGTACCAACTGGAGCAGTGGCCCTGCACTTCAACCTGAGCCTTTGTGGCGGAGGGCCATGGGGCAGATTGTTGGTACTTGTTGTCAGCCTTGCGGCTTCACTTTTGGTTCACACTCAAGAGAATTTGGAGGTGTTGAGATAGATGGTGGGAAGGAGGTTGCAGGCTTGGAGGAGTGGGCCAGCACAGTTGGCAGCACCTTTCATTGTGTCTGGCATCCCAGATGTGGACCTTAGGTCTTCAGAAAACCCTGATGTAGCACTGCGTAGTATTAGAAGGATCCAACATCACACCTTTTTTTAAGTCAGAAGGATAAACAGTTATGGCATTGTGAGGAAGTGTGACGCATGTGTCAGAATAATTTTATTCCCTCTCTGTGAAGTTCAAAGAGGGGAAGAGGATAAAACAAACTGCACTGAACGGTGCAGGTATTTGTTGCAGTAGGCCATAAACAGGTAAGTGCTGTGCACTGGCAGCACAGTGGGATGTGTGCCTGGGTTTTGGTCAGGCTCTTAACCTTACTGGTTTTGGTGGGTTGATTTGAGTCTATTCCCCACCTCCTAGTGCAGAAAGTATCAAGAGACCTTAAATTCCCTTCACATTGCACGTCCTGCAGTAGTGTGCTTAAAGCAGTGAGGTCACTCTACAGATACCTTTCTTCAGTTGCTTTTGGAGGACAGGGCATTTGTTAAAGACTCAAGGCTGAGAAGATGAGGAATGGATGAAATCACTTTGTCTGCTTGAGCGCCTAAGTTGGATGTTCTTAGCTTCACTCCAGCTCCTCTCCTTCTACCGTGCACTGCTTTTTTCTCTTGAATCACAGATATTTGACATAGAGTATACAATCCTGCCACCCTTTCCACTCCTTTGATTGTGCATACCTGGTCTGGAGCTGTTAGCATGAGTAACACAGCTCTGGTGCGGTGGTGTCTGTGCTGATATGTACGTATTCCTGAGCATATCCAGTCTGACCATCCTAGGTATTTCAGTACGTAGGGAGTTAATGCAGGGGCTCTTTCTCTGTTCAGCCATGTCATTGTATCTCTGACTACTACAGATTGCAGAAGCCCCTCATAGATACAATGATTTGTTCCAAGTCCAGATGATGCCCTCCCCTGCAACGCGTCTGAACATCTCCCAGCAGCGTGTTAAAACACTGCAGCTGACATCTACTAGGTATAATGTCTAGTTTATTCTTTCATCTTCTGTTCAGAAGGAAAAGTATGTGCAGTATTTAATATTTTTTTTGCTTTAAATAAACATGCACATGTGCAGTCCCACACAGTGTTTGCTGTTGCTGATGCGTATTTAGAGAAGTTATGTTGAAGAAGCTTTCCTTTTACTTGGCCTGGAAGGAAAGAGGTATGGGATAATTCTGCTTCCTGAGGGAGCCAATTCTACTCTCCTGCTTTAGCTTTCAAGGTATTGTTGTTTCACATGTAGACAGGCCCTGTTCTAGCAATGGATGTCATCAGAGTATCTGAGAAGCACGGTAGTTATCTATGCTTAAATAAGGAAGAAAAAAAATATCTGATCCTTCTAGTTTTCTCCACCTACATCGTTTATTCTCTATGCAGCTTGCAGTTTTCCTTCTCTGAAAATGATATTTTCAATGATGACTTTTCATGCCTGACTGTACTTCTGCACAGTCAATGCAAGAAGAAAAGAAACAGTGGCAGGAGAAGGACCACCTTTTAATTCTGTATGTTGTTCAGGAGTCAAAAAGTTGACAGAAAAAAATTGGACCACAGTTAACCTTTGTTTAAGTGTAGACTCCATGTTTTCTCTGCAATCCCAGGTGACAGCTCACATGTGCTGTGTGCAGAGTGATGCACGTTCCTAAACCACACATTTTATCCTAATCTCATGTAAAATATTTCTGTATTGTTCTTACAGACATTTCATGAAAATCAATGACAATTATTTATCTAAGGAAAAAAAATTAAGCATAGGTTAGGACAGGCAATAACTGCATTACAGTCCTAAAAGCCCTTAAACAAAACATCTCCTTCAAAAGAGACACTGTAGCTTTAATATTGGCTTCTGTTTCCTTGAATGGAGTTACCCAATCTTTCATCAAAGAAACATATCTCCCATATCCCTGTCTTTAAAAACAGCAATTATGTGTAAATGCCTTCTGATTTATTTGAGCCAGGGCCACCGGCCAGTGTGAGTCACCACAATTTATTGCTAACCGTCACTTTTACATGATAGGTTTGTAACAAATATCTGCCGCATATTGTTAAATTAATCTTCCATTTAAAATTAATGGAGTTAGACTCCCCAGGTTCAATGTAATTTCGTGTTCACGGGCAGGGAGTGATGTGAGCTGCATACAAAATGAGCCGAGGCCAAACGCCCTAATCTTTCATCACCTTGAACCTAGTGACTAGGACACCTTCTCAGCACCAACTAATGAGATTGAGCTTGCTTCTCTCCTGAGGACGCCAGCTCAAAGAAGCTTTTCTGCTCAGATACAGCAGGCTTCGTCTTATTTTAATAATTCCTCAGATATGACATGCCTGATGTTATGTATGAAAGAGTCAGGCTTGAAAAAGAGATGAAATGAATTTTATATCATTACTTCAAAACCGAAACCAGCTAAAGGAAGTATGTCACAGTTAAAAATGCAGTAAGCAT
This sequence comes from Falco punctatus, assembly GCF_963210335.1. NCBI lineage: Eukaryota > Metazoa > Chordata > Aves > Falconiformes > Falconidae > Falco > Falco punctatus. The sequence goes on along the minus strand of NC_137580.1, from coordinate 102,432,386 downwards.
TTTAGCTATGAAATATTTTGAAAGTAAACAGGATTCATTCTTTCATTTATTATTATAATGCAGCCTCACCTTAGACTCATGTTCTGTAATTCTAGTCCCATTCATAAATTAATAACAATAATGTAGATGAAAGCAGCAGACTGTCCAATAAGCATGTGGATGGGACCATCAGAGAGAAGAGATTTAATTCCTAATGGAATATGCCATGCTATAGTGCTGAGCTCTATCATTTCTCTTTGTGGGCATTTGTAGAAAATGAGCCTGTCTTTTATGCAATGGCAGACTGCAAATCCATCACATATTGTTTAAAAATAATTGAGTTGAATTGTATCAGTGTACCTTTCCATCTTTCCTTTATTGCAGCTTTAAAGAAGTAAGTAATTTTGGATATATTTTAGTGTTTATCAGTGCAGAAGACTCACAACATTTGTTATATCTCTAAAAGGGTCTGTGCAATTGTGTGTCGTGGTCAGTGCCTTTGTCACCCTTACTGACTCCCCGGTGTCCCTGACTACTTTTGTACCAAGTGCATGAGAACCTGCTTCTCCATGCGTGTCCCAGGGATGTGGCTTTGGCATGCGTGCAGGTCATGCAGCGGGGACGGGGTCCAGCCAGCCCTCTTCCCCTGCTGCGGAGTCGTGCCGCGGTGCCTGCTTCAAAAGCCATGTACCAGGTGGAGCAGGATGATGAACTCCTCTGCTCTACCTTGTGTATGGTCTCCAGACAGTGGAAGATGGTGCTAATTCCTAGGAAGAAAGATCAGAAGCATGGGATTTTTCAGTCTGGAGGAATCTCTTAGAAGAGAAAGGAGGAGAGTCTTTGCACGAGCTGCTGTTGAACAGAGATGAGCACAATTTGTTCTGGGGCATGTGGTGGGTAGGGTGAGGGATGGTAGAATGTGAAGCTTTCCAAATCTTCCTCTTACTTTCATGTACATGCAGCGGGGGGCGGGGGAGGGTTTTGAACCACCCGGACAGCTGAAGAGAGTATCCACAGTGATTCCTTTATCTGTCTGATAAAATCTTTATCAGACTTCCTTTATATCCCAGCTGGGGCAGTTTTCCCTAACCGAGCAGACCTCACTCTGGTTCTTTCATGTCTTCTACCACTTCGTACCAGTTGCAGCTATTCTGATTTCTGTTGAGTTCTGACTCTGGTTAAACCAGTGAGCCATGACAGCAGTATCAGGCACCATCCTTATTGTGGTGGTTTTGTGGCTGAGAAAATCATCCCCTTTTTTGTCATTTGGTAGAACTACTGATGTTGACTTTCTGTTTACTTACTTAAAATCAGTTGTGAGGATTTGATCTTGTTCCTCTCTACTGTCTCACCTGATTTAAGCCTCAAAAAATTGTCAGTTATTTATTGTTGTATTGCTCTTTTATTTTCAGAGTGAAGTATATGCATGTATACCCTCAGTTATAGGCACTGCTAATTCTTTTATAGAACATCTGAAAACCTGTGCTCCATGCTGTGTGCATTCATCAGTTCTGACATCCACATGTGTCCGATTTCCTGCACATTATTGCTGACAATTACCTGATTTTTCTTTCCCCCTCAGATGCAATACTGGGGTAGAACAGTGGGATATGCCCAAATAACCTGGACATATATGCCTTGGTCTGTTTATTGATCGACACTGACCCAAAGTAATAAGGAGTAACAAAAAGAGTACAAAATTTAAAGTCATGACTACATCAGTTGACATTAGCTGAGGACCAGCCCTCAGTGTTTGGTCCTGAAAGAGTCATTGAGGGGTCTCCGAGCCTGATTGTTATTGAGCCTGGAGCAGTGTGGGGGGAGATGACTCGCTGCAGGGGTGAAGGGCAATTCCACCTGGTGACAGCAGTGCCAGTCTGTGCAGGGGGAGCCTTCCAGTGCACAGAAGGAGCTTTCTTGCATTACCTTTTGAGCAGGTTGCCTTGTATGTAGAAAATATGGTGTGAGCTAGGACTGGCTGTGCTGTCTTGCAGAAGAGAGAAAGATAAATCAAGTTCTTTTTCTGCTTTATTTACTTGCTATTCATTTTTATACCAGGCTTTGCAGCAGACAGCAATGAAACTTCTAGATATTCATAAACAAAAATCTGGTCTTCTGTCCACTGATATAGATCAGGGAGGCCGGAGTGTATGTTGAGAAAGAAGAGAGTTGTAAAAAAATGTTGAAATAGATTTATTGGAGACTTCAATATCTGTTGAAGTCAGCAAAGCTGAAATAAGCTTTAAGTAAACACTATCAATTTCGATGATAAGATTTAGATGGTGGCTTCATTTTTTATTTTTTTTTTCACTAGACGAAACAATATCACAAAGCTTGTCTTCATGGAAATGTGATCAAGATGTAAGCAGTTCTATCATTAACTCCTTTACATTAGGTTTAGTTACAGTTAGTTTTCTTTGACTAGCAGAAGATGTCTCTTAGCATTGGAATTTTTCATTATGTGAGCTTTGCATCTTAATGTTTTTCCTGTCTCCTTATATTCTGGATTGTTGCCATGTTGCAAGGTGAAAAGGTTACCAGTTCCAGCTCTTGCAGTGGTGCTCTGCTGGACCTTCTGAATACCCTTGGAAGCCTGTTTGGCTTCTATTTTATTAAGGAAAATATCTACAGTCAGGTGAAATGAGCTTCTTAGTTTTCAGCATCCAGAAGTATAAAAAAAGTTCCCTTCCTATGCAGTGCATTTGATTGGGAATAAAAATGACTGATGGCAGCCCATACTGGACCCTTTTGTTCAATTCAGCTATGATTATGGAGCCTATTAGTTGGAGTTACAACCTATTTAAGAGCAGTGCTTACTAGTAATGGGGGCCAAATGATTTTGGAAAGTTCAGATTTACTGGGCTCCCTGCAGAAATGAATTCAGCACTGAACATATTGATGCAGAGCCTGAATGAGGCTGTTCCAGTGGGACTCAGAATTGTGTGCTTAGCAAGAAATGAGCGGGTAGTAGAATTAAAGATCAGATAGATGTGAGGCTCAAGGGCAGTCTAAACTCTGAAGTTCATCACAGCAACTGAATCAGACTAAAATGAGTGTTGCATTGACAGGAATCAAGCCTGTGTGTGACAGGAAATTTAGCTTGTTAAAGTGGTGCTGTTTCTTCTAAGTCCCTGTTTTGTAAGGTTGTGAAGTGTTTCAAAAGAATTGTGAGATGTCGGTATTTGGTGGCTGCTGAGGCAGCTTGTTTTTTGTTATGGAGATGTTGACTCTCTGCTTTATGTTTACCTTTTGATACAAAAGATCTGCAGTCTTGCACTATATAAAGACCAGTTCCTTGCACTTACTACTCAGAACCGAGGGAAAGCTTCAGGATTCTCTCAGTGATTATTGGCACAATCTTAAATTTTGCACTGGGGAAAGGAAAAGTTGCATTACTGGGCCCCCTGTCCTGCCCCTGAGCAAGGCCCCTATGAACCAGAGTTCGTGGCATGCAGTCAGCATGGTGCAGTGCAGACTGGTCCCTGCGGTCACCTGCTGCTCATGGGCACCGCGAGAAGGGGAGTGCCTGCCCCAGTACCACAGCGAACAACAGGGGAGAGCAAGAGGCTTGTAGGACTGCTTTGTCATTCCCAGTTGGCTATTGAGCACGGCATGTCCTGCTACCTTTCCAGAGACAGACCAAGTAAATTTTTGGCATGGAGTGCATTAAAAAAAACCAAAACCAAAACCAACAAAACTCCCTTGTTTTCAAAGGTAAGGGAGATTTTTCCTTTTGTAGTTACAGTCTCATCCATCCACTGCATTTAAAGCCTCCACCAAGTTTCTTTCTGATGCCTTCTTCGCTCCCTAAGAAGTCTTAAGCCACAGCCCCATTTTTCCCATCCCTATCGAGCCGTACCCAGATCTTCAGAGCTGTCCAGGTCTGTAATTCCCATGCTTAGACATATGCGTCTATTTTTCTGCATTTTGCTTCGCTACGGTCATCTCCCCTTCCTGTAACTCCCCTGAATGTAATGCCTCTTAGTCAGCTCCAAGCTCGTCCAGCCTTGTTCCTCTATCCTGCTCATCAGGTATCTTCCCTCAGCTGTGTCCACATATATAAAGAAGCAATATACTTCTGAAGCACTGTTCAATAACAGTGCACTCCGCTGAGAAATCTTGCTCAATCCTCTTTTCTGACTTTGCTTCTGCTTTGGGACAGGAAATTCATTCATTCTAAACCAAAAATTCTTGCTACATACAAATTGATGCTTGCCTTGAAAGTCCCTTTTTTTTTTTTTTTTAATAGATCATGGGAATGTACTGCTTTGTTGTTCTTGAACGGAGCTGTGACTATTCAGTATTTGTCAGTTAGATCGCTGCTTTTCTTCTTCTGAACGACAGCAGCAGACTCTTGATCCAACCCAGAGACAAGCAGGTGGGACTACGATTTTGCACCTTGTGAAATGTAGTAGTTTCTGAAGAGACTCTGGGAGAATTTGGTGGTGTTCATGTACTAAACAAATGGGAAGCATAGAGTTGGTTTTTTATTTTTAATACTTTGTATTTTGACCTTAAAATGGTATTAACTGGGACATGCTTTTACAGCAGTGTATTGGCCTCCTACAGGACCTGGATCCATGCAGAAAGCACTGGAAATCTGCTCACGCAGATCTGGCTGCGTCGCTGTCTCTGGCTGCACAAGGTCAGGCATCCAGTAAAGGACTGGAACTGCTTTACTAAGACCGCAAGAGTGGAAAGATGGGGCAGTTTCTGGGTCACTATTCTGACCAACTGTTCACGTAATTGTTACATGAGATGTTGCTTATAGGAGTCCTATTTTCAATCATACGAGCATGTCCCAGATTTTTATAAACCATCTGTTCAAGTGAAGAACTTCCAGGTTGTGGGTTTGGGGGGGGGGGGTGGGGGTGGGGGAAAGACAGAAGGAAAATTTCAAGCAGGAGTTAGAAGTCACGTGTCAGCTGGGGTCTGGTAGGAGCCTTTTTAAAGCTAGAATGAAAGATCATGAGAGAAATGGTTTCGGCTTGACACACAGATGATAAAGTGTGCCTTAAACAGAAGCTGTGGCTGCACAGCAGGTAAAGAAATCCTGCTTAGATTAAAAATAAATATTTTATGCTGCCTGTATGCAAAGCTTTTTTTTTTTTTTAATAGCTTAAAGCCCTATACAATTGGCAGCGAGTAGAAGAAATTAAAAGAAAGGGTTTGCATTGTTTTGTTAAGGTAGGAACTGCTCAGAAAGATACATTGAGGGTTTTTTTTTAATATTAAAGAAAAAATTAAAGGACAGGCTATTCATTAGAATTATGAAGCATAAAAGCATTTGCAAATTACCTGTCTCTGTATGTTTACAGCAAAGAGCAAATCCACCCTTATAATGTCAGATGGCAAATAATTTTTTGAGGCAGGCATCAAGGTGCACAGTACAAAAGAGAGCTCAGCTGTAATATGCATGAGTTGGTGCTCTCTGCTCAGAGGGGCAACCATGAGGTAAGGAACGATATCATCCGCTCCCCTTCCTTTGCCATCCATTTGGAGCATTTTAATGACTAAAGCAGGGTAAACATTTGTGAGGATAAACATTGTTTTCCTGCTGAGCAACAATGTCTCCTATATGAGAACAGGATTGTTTTGGCATATGTCGGCTCTAAATATCCCTGCAGATACTTTACAGGAATTGCTACCTCTTTAAACATTTATGCTATTAAAAATCAGGACGATTGTTGACATAAACCTGTGATAGCAGCTGCATTGTAGACAGAGTATGAATTTTTTATGTTATTGATGAGAAGTTTATATCATTTATGTACTGTAGTAAGGGAGGCATATGAGTGCTGAATACAGAAAATTATGTGATTGAAACCATTTAAAGTATTAGGGCGCAGTATTTATTAATGTGTCCCTCTCAAGAGGAACATGAGTACAGTAAATGGAAAGCAAAACAAAGCTAAGTGATTTATAGTATTTTAAAAACTTGTGGGGATGAAAATAAGTTGTGTGGTTCTATAGCCTGGGTTATCTGATTTGGGTACCAGTGTCAGTACTGAATGAAAGAGTGATGTTATCAGATGATGAGAGTAGGCAACCAGTGGGTTGAAGCTCGTGGGCTTGGAGGACTTGTGACTGGGAAGGGTGGAATATGATAAGGGGATGACTACAAAAGAAGTTTTGAGGACACTGTTTCTGTATATGTTTTCTTGCCTTAAATTACTCCGAGTCTGGAGGCAGGACTAAGGCAGAGGTTGTCTCTTGCTCTGGAAAAAAAAGATGTTTACCTTCTTCCTAATCCTTTCTGGTTTCTTGCTTGCTTGCTTTGTCTGTGACTTGCTCTTGCCTGTAGTTTAGTGCTCTTTTCAGACCCTGCTCCTCCCACTGAGAACAGTTGCAGAACACTTCTGTCTGCTCCTGAAAGGAAGGACTTTGTTGCTTAAGTGGCAAAATTTCCCTTACTGGAGGGCAGAGGGGCTGTGCAGTTTGTGAGAGTTATGGCTCAGTTGTGGGGAAGTTCCACAGTAGCTCCTTCAACAGATGTCTCCTACAGGTTCTCAGTGTGATCTCAAGCTCTGGTCCCTCCAGCATCGCCTCAGGAGGTAGAGGAAGCAGTTCAGCTTTCCTCTTTCCAGCGTGACTGTCCCTGTTTTTGCAGAACCCCACTTGGAAGTTATATGAGTGCTTCACATTTCCCAGCACCAGACGGGCTAAATTAAATTTTCATCTGTTGTCTTTACTCATTTTTCTTAAAAGAAGGATCACCGAGAAAATTTCCAGGATGTTCATCTTTTAATGGAAGTACAAGCCATTGCTCAGTTTGTCGCATTGATGGCTTTGCTCATCCTCACTGAATATTGCACTTAAGGTTCTGCTGTTGTGTATAGGAGTAGCACCACTAAGTCAGTGTAGTTACTCACGTGGTTTTGTGCTCTCCTGGACTGTGGTATTTCAGCCATCCATCTGGGCTCTTCCTGGAGGGAGGGAATATTCCCATGTCAGCACTTCCTCCAAGAGGAACTGCCTGGAACCACATTTTGCAGAAGTACTGTCAACAACTGCGGGTGCATCCACATGTCTGCAAGGCAGTAAAGATTACAGTGTGGGCAGTCTGGCGCTCCATCAGGGATTACGGATGGCGTCAGGAGCAGTGGTGGTTTGTACAAGGTAGGCACCTGTATGCAGAGACTCAGATCACCAGTTCATTTCATAGCAGCCACCAAACAGAGCTGGTCAGTGGTAATAACGTCTAGTCACCTCAGCCCTAGGCTGTATTTAAACCAGTGACCTAGAGGTGAAAGGCTTTGTATCCTATTACCAGTCCACTGAGACAGCCAGTCCTCAGTGGGGTATGTCTATAAATTAATATAGCTCTGGATTAATATTGCAGACAAAAAGCTACATTAAAATAACATTATTAGGGTTGCAAAGTCAAGCCTGTGAAAGTTAAGAAATGTGAGAATTAAGGTTGCCTGTTCAACCTTAATTTGCCCCCTTCTGCGTATGCATTGTGATACAGCCTTTAATTACATGATCACATTTGACTCAGCCTGAGGCAGACACCTGGCATAGAAAATTTCAGACCAAATGGTTTGAAGTTTGGCAAAGTTAAAATCAATTGAAAAAAGAGGATCTTGTAGGAAGTGTCTAGCAACTTTAACAAAAGGCTGTAGTTTGTGTTGATTTCCATTTATTTTACAGCATCCAAAATAAAATATTCTGCAGGTAAGATCCATCTATGTTGAAGACCCAGGAGGGCAGTGTGTACCTCAAACTGTTTAAACACAGTAAGGATCTTCTCAACAAAAATCATCTATTGTTTAGACATTTAGTGCCGAAAAGATAAAACTGAAATGGGAATCCTACTGGTTTTGGTGTCTTCTATATATATAAAAAAAATCAAAGATGAAAAATAATCTCTGCAGGTAACAACCAAGTCACTCAGTCAAGGAAGCTGAATATTAGAAGGAGAAAAGCAGATTAATTTGCATGGTATCTTTTTAAGCACAGCAGAGGGTTTATTCAACCCACCTGTCTTTTCACCTCAGAGCTGCTTGGGAATTGTTGTGTTCATGAAGATCAATGCATGGCGCTCTAATTTACATTCTTCTGTAGAATATAATTGTTCATTTATGCTTCATATAAAGTATGTTCCAGTGTATAAAGATGTTTTGCACTGGTGGATAGTCCTTGCCCTGAAAAGTAGAAGCGAGTGGTTATTTCACAACACAGTAGTGATCAGTTTATAATTTATTGGAGTAGTGACACAGTAATTACCAGAATCGTGGAGTTTGGGCAAGAAGAGGCTCCGTCTTGCTGTACTGAATGCTTGCTACATTGTCACATCAGGTGCAAATGCTACTCTCCCAATTAGGTGAAGAGCTTGAAGAAATTTGGCAAGCAAGGGTTGGGGGTTGGCCCTGAACGGGATTTCAGGAAGCGTTTGTGCATATGAAGCTGAGGTACAGTGTTATATGATCAGACTTGTGGGCTCCTAGGACTAGGTCAGATGTGCTGTGACCATCTGAAACAAAGCACTGACCCTGTAAAACTTTACTGTGAAAGTTCAGATATCGTAAAAAAAACAAAAAAAACAACAAAACCCAAACATATTGATGTTTGTCCTGGCAAGATTTATACTGGGTCTGCTATCACCGTCCTACTATGCCCAGCATGGTATCATAGAATCATTTAGGTTGGATAAGACCTTTGTGGTCATCAAGTCTGACCATTAACCCCAGACTGCCAAGTCCACCACTAAACCATGTTGCCCAGCACCACATCTATGTGTTTGTAAATCCCCCCAAGGGTGATGATTCCACCACCTCCCTGGGCAGCCTGTTCCGATGCTTGACCACCCTTCTGGTGAAGAATTTATCATAATATCCAATCTAAACCACACAACCTTCCATTCCTGGGGAAACAGAAATCCTTATAGCTGGGATACCCAGCAACTCTGATAGTTCTCAGCATCCCATTATAAGCTCAACAGTACCCAGGAAGGGGTTTGCAAGCCTGTTTATTCATTAAGCCAAACAAACTGGTGAAATTTGGTAATACAGGTTGTTAGTGTGGAGGAAACGTTTTCTAATGGCTGGCATTACCCTGAGGATCTTTGCCACGGCACAGTACAGACTGCCTGCATCTCAAGAACCTCCTTCAAATCATTAACACCAGTAAACAAGAAATTGCTTTACCCAAAGTCATATTGCACAATTATGGCAAAATCAGAAATCATAACTTGGTTTCTTGTCTTCTAGACCTCTATAGTCTTCACTGCTTTGACACACTGCTGTTTCTACTTAGCATATTGTCGTTGAATTTTTCAGTTCTTAGTGATCATCATTCTATTTATTTTACACAAGTATTTTTTTTTCCCCTGGGCTATTCTCACAAGCCAATGTTCTGTTTGCCTAATCACTTAGTCAAGCTTATTTTCTTGTATATTAATTGTGTTCTGAATTCAGCACAAAATGCCATAGCTAAGATTAGCTCTAACCTTCAAGCCTTCAGACATCAGAGATGAGCCATCCATATGTAGGTCTTCTCTGTGTGTTTTTAAAAGTGGTAAAGAAAACGAAAAATAAGCACTGTCCTTCAAGGGGTACTGGCGAGCTGCCATCTTAATTTTTCAAGAGGGCAGGTCAGGACAAGTCAATCAAAATCACTCAATTTCTTGGACAGCAGTTCAGGTACAGCAGTATAAAACCCCTTTCAGTGGAGGTCTATAACATTAATCAGGAACTGCAAGGTTGTCTTTTGTAGGACTTTGGGGACCAAACACAGTTGGTGATGGGTGCTTCTGCAGTGACATTTCTGCTTTTATTTCCCTTATCCTGTCCAGACAGAGATCCTAAGAGAGAAATTTCATTCTTCTATTTTCATATCACCATCGGTTGTTCTTCACCACACTGAAATATTCTTTTGGCACTTTACATAGGAGGACACAAAGAACTATGCAGAAACTGTAATTCCATAGTAACCATTGACTCTGTAATTACATGGTATGTACAGTTCAATGTAAATATGTGGGTAATACAAGCAATTTGTATTTTCTCAACTACATCATTAAATCTTAAAATTGCAAACTACATGGAAATTAGGTTGAGAATAAAATGGATAACTTCACATACTATATTATTGCAGCATATTATCTCTAGAAGTCTGACATTACTTTGTAGTTACATGCTATTTTTCAGATAATGACCAAGTGGTGAAAGTTTGTCCAGCTCATAGCTGCACAGCCCAGTTGTTAATTTGATTTTAGGAAGTGGAGAATGTTGTCAACTTGATCTTTTAATCTTTTTTATTTGTTGGTTTGGTTTTTTTTTTTGTTTGTTTGTTTGTTTTTGTTTATATAGGGAGGGTGATTTTTTTTTTCTCTCTAGCAAACAATCTGACTGAGTGGTAACCATAACTATTTTCTATTTATTGCAAATATACACAGTGCACTTAAAGTGAGTGTAGTGTCTCTTGCCAGGAATAAAAACAGGCTCTAATGCTCACATGCAGGGTTTTCTTTTGCCTTTGGGCTCTCAAAGATACATGTCAGGTGTTACTTCAGCAGCGAGACTCTCAGGCTTCACAGGTCTGTGCTGCACTCATTCTGAGCCTTTGCTGGAAGGGCATGGCCAGGCATTTTAAGGACATTTTGAGACTTTGTTCATTTGTGGCTGACTTCCAGAATGAGAAGCTCATCTACTTCGTGTATACTTACTGCTCTTTGGGGTCTTCCGATATTTTGACCTCTCCGTCTTACGCTTTTCTCTCTCCTTGTTGTCTTTGCCCCGTTGAGTGTGTCATTAGGGTTAGCTTATTTATCCAGTATGAGTATGTAAATCTTTGTAGTCCCCTTAATCTAACCCTCTGCACTTTGGCCTCTTTTTTTCTGTTGGAATTTTGAATGAAAGAAACACTGAATGAGTCTTTGAGCTTAGAAACAGTGCTTTTATTTAATTTTACACAAAACATACAGACATGAGAGTTGGAAAATGCCACTAGTATATGGTTATATTTGTCTGTGTTTTCTATATTTTAAAATATATAAATGTACATTTATATGCATGCCATCAAATCCAAGTAGTTTGTTGTCTGCTTAGGAAAAGTCAGGAAAGATGGAAGTGTTTGACTTTAGTAGTCAAACTGGTAATCAGGGCACCAGTCCAGGGGCATGTGATATATTGAGAGAGGGCTGAAAAGTAACCATAAAATCTGAACTAGGAGACTGAGCTCCTCTCGGGAAGACAAAAAGATGCAAGGACTTAGTGAAGTGCTGTAAGGTAGATAATGATAGTCACCCATCAGTCTTTGAACTCTCCAAAAAGAAGTCACAGCTGTTGCTCTTCTTCATGAGGAAACTTGATTTATTTACGTTCCTTTACCTTTACACCTGTATCTTCTGGGTTTTCTAGCCTTTTGTGGCAGATTTATTAGCTGCTGTGAAGCAAGGAGGTAGACTTGCAAGGAGGGGGGGAAGTGGAGGAGAACTGAGAAGAAGCAGAAGGAAGACAGAACAGTGGGAGGGAGAGGGAGGAAGAAGATAAGAGATAGATGAATGACAACAAATGGAAGAGAAATGAGACAAGGGACATGATAGGGGAGAAAAAGACTGGAACAGAGCTTTTGAGAGTGCATGTGAAACAGAGGTCTGGCAGAGGATTTCCAGCAAAAGTGGTGTAAATCAATGATGAGTAAATTAATAGGGCAATTGTGCAAATGAGACTCAGTCATTTAAGCCAAGCGTAATACATCATGGATGATTTAGAGAGAGTGTAACCCACAGGGCAAACCTTTCAGTCTACTAAAGATCTAAGGCAGGATGCTGACACATCAGAAAATGGAGCAGATGAACAAAATTAGGGATGTACATTAAAAGGGAAGAGGTTGTAAGACTAACTCCAAATGCAGAGCAGCATTAAACTCCATAATGCCAGAGCAACGTCTAAAGTAAAAACTTCCTGGGCCTTACAAGTCAGAGATAATTACCATGGTTTCCTATATGGTGTCCTGGAATTACTTCAATTCCTGATGTGATTCTTAACTTCTATCAGAAGAATAAATATGTATCCAGCAATTTTTTAGTGTGTAAAATCCCTGTAGTTGCCACTGCAAGCATTTCAGCCATCTAACAACACCAGACTATTCATGTAGCTGAAAAGGGAATGTTCTAAGGAGTTTAAAGTGACCACCTGGTCACTGCTGGGCAGGCACCTGGTTTTGAACTTGCCATGTCCCATTCTGTGCCACTTTCAGAGTACGTAAATGCATTAGTACACCGGAGAAGACAGGAGACTATCGGAATATGCTGTTGTCTCTCACTAGTATTACAGCTGTGCCCAGTGGTCCTGGGGTTTGACCACATTCCAAAAGTTCTAGGTTAACCCTGTTTCCCCAGGATTTTTTTAGTTACCAAGTCAGTTGACGTGCTTTAGCCCACCTTTTTGAGACCATTTCAAATCCTCTCCAGTGCTGAGAATGGATTCCTCTGCAGTAGCTCTGAAATGGAGCAGACCCATTACATCCTGTGCCCTTTAAATGCATCGGTTACTAACCTTTTGTAAAGGACAAAAATTAACAGACTGTTTAAATGAGTTTCTGACAGTCATTCTGCCCTATTGGTTTTTTGAAAGCATTAGACAGTGTGCCAGGTGGCCCAGTTGATAAAATGTTTTCTTTCACTCTGTGACTCCTGTAAGTTTAACTCATTCCCCAAGGTCTTAAGAAAAATAAGTGTTTATCAAAGGCTTTTTGTTTGTTTGATTTCACCATCTTTCCTCTCTTCTCCTTGAAATATTTAAGTAGAGTGTGAACTTGATTTTCATTTAACTCTGTAGAAAGTTAAATGCAACCCAGGCATCTTGTTAAGGATAAATATTTTTCTAAAAGAAACAAAAGAAGTGATGAAAGATTAGGTGGAAAGGGAAACCTTAGCTGCTGATGGGGGACAGCTGGATTTTGTCAGTGACGTTAGTTCTTTCCTCTTTTGCTTGCTGCTCTTTCTCTGAGAAAAGCAGCATTTTTATCTGAAACTCATGCTGATAAAATAGCTCCTAACTTGACAGCATCCCTCTTGCATCTTTAAAATTCCTTCCTGAAGTTCAAGTTAGTCTAAAATACTGCCTTGGAAACCTTGGGATGCAAGTATAAGGTTGTCTTCTTCAGGAGAGTCCTCAGCAACTTGCTAATTTTTAGGTCAAATTGAAGTAAGTCTTCCATGAAAAAGTAATGTAAGGCATGAAACCTCTTTTATGTGCAGATTCCAGGATGTCACAACACGGGAGCATGTCACACTTCTGAGAGGATCCTGACTCTCTACTAAGAAAAGAAATCACAGAGCAGTTCGGTCAGCTGCAGACAGATTGGCATCCTGAGTGCCTGTCACTGGGGAGCTTGGGCTTCCTTCTCAGAACGTTACAAACCCTATTTCACTGGGGAGAACTGAAGTCCAGCAGTCAGGTGGCCTTTTCTAGGGCTCAGAGTTGTTTCTGTATTTTTCTCAACAAAGAGTTTCAAAGTTGTGGTGTTTCTCCGTATCACATTGCATAGACTTCATACCACAACATAGATGTTGATTGTGGCTTACTAAAGCCTTCTAAAAATCCCATTATTGTGTTAAAAAAGAAACACCACCCCCATTCTGTTAATCAAAACTGATCTTTATTAAACAAATGCAGAATATGTATTCCTTTTTTTTTGAGAATCAGGCTTCAAACTGGTGTCAGCTATAAAAGCTTTGTTAATTATAATTGAAGTTGCATTTTATAATTGATTTCTAACATAACTACTGTAACACTTTAATGATGTCTAACAAAGATATTAAGGTTAATTTCTTTAGCAATAGGGGAAAAGATACATACATAGTAATATTGTTAATTATTATGCAGCCCGTCTGTACTCTGTCTCAGTCTCAGTGGCTGCTTCCATGTTTCAGTGTGAGAGAGTCACCAGAAAGTGTGACACGGGAGAATAGGTGGTGATATTTAACTTCTTGCTGAAGGATAATGCTTCATAACACGAGCATGGAAATAAAAAGCTTTTTCACAGTAAACTTCATACTTCTTGAGAGTATAGTTGGTCTGTTGAAGGGTTTATTCTATTTAACGAGGGAACAGAGGTGGAATGAGTAGGTAGTCTCAAACATTGTCAAGGTTTTGAAAATGTTCCCATTCCAAGTTGGCATGAAATCCAATCAGAACTTTTGAAATGTGTATGCAGAAGCAGCAGACAGAAAAATCAGGTCACTAGTTGGTTCTCTTCCCTGTCATTTAGGAGATACATGTAGCCTTGGAACTGGTGTGCTGTGCTTCCCCGCCCCACCCCCCCACACCCCCCCCCACCACCACCCCCCCCCCCTTTAAAGAGAGTGTCTCAGCCACTAAGCTTAGAGGTGATTCTGTACCACTCCATAGTTACCACCAGAAATCTCTTCCTGGGCCTTAAAAACATATTCCAGGGAAATTCTGCTGAATCTGACACCTCTGTGAAACAGATTTGTCTTGGTGAGTTATTTCCTGGCAAAAACCATGTTTAGTCAGAAAATTCTGCATCAGCCTCTAGAAACTAATACGAAGCATAAATGCAGTTAAGTCAGCACTGGTCTTTCCCACCTATTCTTAAATAATAAAGGAAGGGAAAGAAGAGGATAGTGGATAGATGGAATACCTGAAATTATCCTGCAGTGAGAAATTGTTCCGAAGAATGCATCCTTGGAGCAAACCTGGCTTGTGAGACCTCTCAGATTTTTCTTACAGGATTCTGCTTTCACTGCTTCCTGCTGTAGCTGCCTCTTCCCAAGTGCAGAGCCCAGTGCTGGTGCGGTGGTCCTGGGTGAACGGCTTATACTTGGGGGAAGGAACAACGTGAGCTTTAAACAGCTGCCCAGTGTGGTAGAGGCTCTTTGGACACTTGGCACAGATACTTCGTAACTGTAGTAACTTCAGGTTCCCTATTGAAGTTTAGTGTCTTTGTAATGCACTGGAAGGCTGTACTTGGTGTTTACCAAGATTATATCTGGATAAGGTCAATGGCTAATGGCTTCTTTTCACTGGCTGGTTCTTTTAGTCCTCATAGAAAAACTGTATGAGTCATTGAAATACCAATGTTGAATGTCTCTTAGTTGAGAGGCAGTTTGTCAGGTTGGAAAAATGGAAGAAAATCAGTAATTAATCTTGTGGCATATATCGTGGGGTTTTTTGGTTGAAGGGTCCTGTTAGTAGTTCTTACATACCGTGATTTCTATAGTTAAATAAGTTATAGCTAAGTAAGTTAACCACAAGGGATCTGGTTGTGCTCCCCTGGCCGACGTTGGGCGGGATGTTGGAGGAGTTTGGGGCCCTCCGTCCCATACTGCTTTCTCCTGCGAGGGCTGGGCTGGGGTTAGCCATTGGCTTTGGTCTCTAGAAACATATCCCACATGTACATCTGCATTTTGGCTGAAGTTAATGTTACTTCCTCAGCTTTCCCCAGCTCCTCTTGGATGTTTCCTAGCAAGCCACTCAAGGCTTGAGTTCTCTTTGCTTTGTGATTTACCTTTTCTGGCACATAGAGCAAGCTCATGGCACTGGCACAGGTAAGTTTTTTTCCAGGATCATGAGTTGCCTTGCTACTTAGTGGAGAGAGAAAGCAAAAAGAGTTTACAGATGGAGCCAGTGTGACAGCCCTGCATACCTACCTTGCCTGTCTCCCAGCACTCTGGAACACTCTTTAATGTTTCATGAAAAACCTAAAGTCTCCACATCCCTTCTGGAGCTACTGGCTTCTCTCCAGCCATCGTATGGCTTGTGTCTCCTTGTTAGATGAATATGCTTTGATTTTTGGATGACTCAACACCAAATCAAGTTCTCCCCATCGCTAAAACATGCTCCTTAGCTACAAGTTTTGTACGCAGTACCTGAGTCTCGTCATGGTGCCCTCCTGCTAGCATCATGGCCTTTTGCTTTGTTGTGGGTAATATTTCACTGCATCATAGGTCCTTCCTGTTCGGAGTGATTTCCCAGCCTTGGCCCCCACTGCTGCATACCCGTGCTTAGTCACTGAGAATGCACACATCTCACTGTAAGCGGAGGAGTACATGAAAGAAGCTTTGACAGCCCTTTGTGCCCTTTGTGGACTTGAACATTCACAAAGTAGCATTTTTTAAAACTGGCAGCAGGTACAAGAGTAACATCGCATACTGCTAACCACAGTTTGAGTTCAAATTATGAACTGACGGATCAGGAAAAACTGGAAAGAAATAAATGGCAGGTGCTGGCTGACACAGAATTTTGCAGCATAAAACACTGAACTTGGTTTCTAATGCTGCAGAAGTAAATGAGGAGGAAATCAGCAATATACTGTGGAAGTTCAGGAAAGCTTGATAAAGTTTAACAAAGAGTCACAGTCTTCACGTAGAACACTTTTAGAATCCCACCCCTAAGTTACAGTTCTCTGAAATGCTGTAGGATGATTTGTATTCATAGGAAGCATTGGGTTCATGTGTGATCTGCTGTAATATTAAATCATGACAATCTTGTTTTTCAGTCAATTTCTAGTTATTTTCCTCTTTCTTCAGTGTTCAAACAATGGTCATGCCCTGCTTAATTAAAATGTCAGCTCAGCAACTACTTTGAAGAGACTCCTAATATAAAACATAAGAGTAAAATATAAGCTTCCAAAACATAACTAACTTCCTTAGTTAGGCCCCTCTTTGAGCAGCAGTTGTGCAAGATAGACCTTATCAGTCTGCCAGACTGCTTAACAGATACAGCCTTTTCATTTTTGTAGATAAGATTTAAAAGTATTGTTCATTCTAAGTAAAATAAACAAGTGTTTACCCAGTGCTCTAAGCTACCTGAAAATAGGATTTACAGTTCTATGTAATTGCATTTTCTTTGTGTTTGCATAGAAGTCATAGCATAGCTGGAAGATGATGGCAATTATAATTTATTATGCTGTAATTGTTACCTAAATGTTTTTGAATAAGCAAAAATCACATCTGTTTAGGAATAAGTTGCACAGCAAGAGAATTCCCTTTGAAATGAATGCTATGTTCTCAAATTCTGTAACTGTACACATAAAACAACATATTTATTTCCCCACTGAGTCCATTACATTCCCAAGTCAAACTGCATCCTCTCTTCCCTTCCCATATTAAACCCTTTGATTTAATGGAGGTTTTAACTACTGGTTCTTTAGGGAATTTTCAGTAGGCTTTGCACAGATTAGGTTATTGGAAAGTATAGTTATTTGCTTGTAAAGTGGCAGTTCTGTGTCAAAATTGATTTTCTCTGGTGCTGCAGTAGTAAAACAGATAAGCTTCTGCTTTGCATCCAAAATACACTGATATTCCTGCCATGATACTTCCCTTCTGCTTCCTACCCATGCTGTTATAGGCTGGCTTTGAAATAAAGCGGACACAGTGATACGCTGCACAGGATGCCTTTGGATCAATTATTAATATTTACATGAATCTTCTGCTTTGTATTAATATACCCTTACTAGTGATGGCCAGTTGTTTAGAGGAAAAAAAATAATCTGTGCTGGGAGTCACTGAGCACTTCAGCTGAGGGTTTGAACACTTTGTCAGCTTCTCAGAGCAGCTGGAGTTGTGGATGTTAAGCATCCAGCAGGAATAAGTCCCATACTGCTTTCCATACTGTTACATTCAGAAAGCAAAGTGTTGTAGAAAGTGTAGACAGACAAACAAGTGAATAAATAACAAATACATTGAGTATGACCTCTGCCGGAGTGCCATCAACAGGTTTCCTACCTGGTTTTCTTGGCCGGCTTTCATAGCTCGGCTGGCTGCGTCTCAGCTTGTCTGTCACATCTCCGTCCCTTTGCAGGTTGGATGCCTGATATAGGGAGAGTGCTTGTAAACTATAATAAAATGTGTTAGCACACATTAACCAGTTCAGCCTGGGACTTCTGAAACTCCACTAGGTCTGGTGCAGCTTTAGTAGTAGTCACTGAGATCCAGGGAATGCCAGTAATGCCTGATTTTCAAGAGCTTTTCAAACCTGGTTTAGCATAAATTTTCAGTTCGGTTCTTCATTTATTCAGTAATGGTATGTCCATCTGTATTGCTCATGCTGTTAACAGAATTGTTGTCGCAAGCTCTCGAGAGATTAATGTATTTACTGACTTCTATGAAACATTGCACCAATCAATGTTAACAGTCTTTGACAGAGACATAAAGGATCTATTAAATTAGATCTGGTTTCCTATTAAATTACTATGCATAAAAAGCTAAACTCACCTTATCTGTGGCAGAAATGAATGCCTGCTATTAAAGCCTTTAAAGGAAGTTTTCGAGAACACAGTCCAGCAGAACAGTGGGATAATTAGAAGGGAACAGTAATCTATTGACATCCAGCACTGACTACAGTGAGAGCTATGTAGGGAAATGGAATTTTTTCTATAATGCAGAAATGAAGGCATTCCCCTCTCCACCAATCAACTCCCCTCCATGCACACTTCTTTTTACTAATTAGATCAGAGACAAATAAAATTAAACTATTAAGGCAATTAAGAAATTCTTTGTTTCATCAGTTAGTTGAATGTAAATCTGTCCTCCATCTTTCTGTTGAAGGGCTGATTCCATGGAGTGTTATGTCCTGAAGTACATGTTGGCTGGTTAAGAAAGACAGCAAAATCCTAGAGTCCTGGAGTAGTTTGGGTTGGAAGGGGCCCTTAGAGGTCATCTAGTTTCAACCACCTTGAAACACTGTCAACTAGATCAGGTTGCTCACAGCCCCGTCCAGCCTGAGCTTGAACATTTCTAGGGATGGAGCATCTACCACTTCTCTGGGCAACCCGTGTCAGTGTTTCACCACCCTCATTGTGAAAAACTTCTTCCTTAATATACCCAAAGTAATTGGGTTCAAATAAAATAGCAAGATACATTTTTTTTTTCGGTGTTGCTTCTCTTCACCATGCTATTCACATGTAGCTGCCACTTTTCAACCAGCATAGACCATGGTGTCTCCTTTACCCATTGTCCCAAATTCCTCTTGCTTTCACAGTTAGACAAACTATGTTAACTTCGTTCCCGTGACCATTCATGAGTTAAACACCCTCATGAATTTGTGATAAATCAAACAATTGCCTGTGACTTCATAAGGAACTATCCCTAAATAGTGAATAAAAGACTTGAGTCAATAAGGTTTTAGTATCTCTGGTTTATCTCTTTTGGAAGGAAGAGAAGGATAGAAAGTGGCAGACAGTAGCTTCATAGTTTGTATGCTGAATTTGTGGTCACTTGTAAATAAAACATGCATCCTGGTGCATCTTCATAGTTGGTTTGGTCCTAGGGTTTGATTTCATGGCACATGGGAGTGCCACACAAATACCCCTGCCCGGGGCCCCTGATGTGCCCGTTTCGGAGCAGGAAGCAGTGCTGCGACAGTGGCTCGTGCAGCCCTGTGCCTTCCAGTGCTGGAACCTGCTACAGCAGGACACCACGTCGTGCCACCTGCCATGGTTCATCATGCTCCAAACTTACTCTGGGATCTCTCACTTGGAACTCATGCCCAGGATCTGCAGGCTCACAACCTCCGTGTCTGAGAAAGGGAATGAGTTTTCTTTCACAACTGAAAACAGTGTGATTCTTGCGTGTGTGACCTGTTGGCCCTCAGTTGTCCTGGCCAAAATCAAGCTAAGGCACCTGGTTTCTGTGCCCTGTCTACAAAGTCCTGGCACATCTTGGCTGAATCTTTGAGGTGTCACTGAGAAGTGCCCAGGACTGAGTGGGGTCAGGCTCTCTGATGGTACATTCAGTTGCCTGGGACAGAGGTTGGGATTTTTTTTATTCAGTTGATTATTTGAGCACACCTAACTGTCCTTAAGAGGAAGAGGTCTCAGCATGCACAAGGTGATGTGTTGGCACTGCAGTAACTTAGATTGGGACCTACATCTTGATGCTACACAATTTTATACCCACACATTCTGCTATCAATACAGAGTGGTGGATATGGGTGCAAATCTGTTTCCTACTTATTAAATCTGGCTTCAAGAGGCAACAAGACTGTTAACACTGTTAGTATTTACTTCATGTTCTAATAGCGTGCTGTTACTCATGCTACTAGAAAAGTTAAAGTGCCCTTAAAACATAGAAGCTTTACTTGATAGCAAATAAAATCGAGCACTTGATATTAATGGTCTTCTAATTAAAGGTAGAGCAAATGTCTCCATATATTCACCTCAGTATGTATCTTTTTGGGTACTTAAAGAAGTGGGTTGACCATTGAATCTTTAAAGTGTCATTTCAAAGGTAAAAGAGAGTGAGTGTAGAAGACTGAAGCTGGGTTAATTAGCATGATAATATACAACTGTGGGTTGGCTTTAGGGGCGGTGGTGCAGATAAGGTGCAGCTGTGGCTGATTAAGTGAAGTGGTTGAGAGCCAGTGAAGGGAGAGCAGCCGAGAAAGGAACAAGAGAAGAGAGAACATGTGCCCTGGATGAGGTGAGATGAGGAGAAGGCAGCAGAGGGTCTGATATGAAGAGTGTGCTGGTATGAGATGGTAAAAGATCTTGTTGTAGCTTGATAGTTTGGAGAGTGCTGCGGCAAGTGAGTTCCCCTCGGTGTCGATACTTGGATGGTCTTATCCCATAGGACATTTTGACTATTTGTGGGAGTTTTGTTATAGCAGCTTTCCTCAATGTCGGCACTGGGCCAGGCACAGAGTGCCGGCAGGCGAGTAAAGGCAGGGGCTGTGGATCTTCCCAGGTGTTTCCATCAGGGCTGCCTGGGTGGCATGTTTTGTCTTTTGGCCTGCTGACAGCCTGAACACAAATATTAGTGGAGCTGGTTTGTATGCTGCCCAAGGGTGTCACACAAGTGCTCTCCACACATAAAGAAGTTGTGGAATTTCATTAATTCATTCATCAATACAAGCCATTAAAAGAAACAGTCTTGTTAACTGGTATCTTGGATACTAATCGGCAGCTTCTGTTAGACATCAACCTGCTGATACTGTCAGTGTCACAAAGGGTAATGACCTGCGGTGCTGGGTGGCATAAATGCAGGCAGGCAGCCCTCAGGAATAAACTGGTGTGAGACCATTCATTGTAGTCAGAGGCATTTTGGAAGGGGAAACACAAGGGAAAACGGACAAGGCAGTTAACACTGGAACAAAGGTTTCTCTATTGTACTACATAAAGGAATTTCAGTTTACCTAAATCCACAACATATCTAAACTCTACTACGTATGGGGAAAAGAAAGTTCAGGAAAATGTATATATATACACACACACATACATGTGTGTGCACATCAAACCTTGAAGGCAGCAAACAAATTAAGTTTGAACCCAGAAAATAAGAGCCAGGAAGAAGAGATGGTTGTAGTGTAACAGAATTCTCTGGGGGATTGGGTAGGGAATACACCCTGAACCTCCTCTGATGCTGGAACTGTAGGTGACCAAAGTAAGTCCAGTTTATTATACTGTGATCAGGCTGCAAATGTTGAAATACATGTGGAAATTCTTACCCTTGCTTATGACAGATGTAGGTGGGAGGCCTGGTAAAGCTGCAGGTGGGACAAAAACCAGTATTCAAATCCACACTCAATTATCTGCCAGGTTTTTCAGTCAATGGCGGGTGCTCTGCAAGGTCAAGCATTTTATACCATTATGAATAAGCCAAAGTTGTTATCTACATCTCTCTACAAACAAAGAGCAGAGTCACCAGTATTTCTTTTGCGTGAAAGTAGAATACAGAAATTTTACATCATCCAAGGTATGTTGGGGATTTTGCAAACTGAGTCAAAGTCTACCATCGTTTGTATCAGTGGAGCTTGTGTTGTTCACAGTCTTTGTGCACTTGTGTGAAGGCAGGACATGCCAATACCCAGTTTGCAGATTGTTCTTTCTCCTTTTATTTTTTATTTTATATCATCCTTTTATTTTTTAATGCAGTTTAGATTTTGTGCAGCAAATAAAATTTCAATTATACATATAATTCAGCGTCATGTCCAAAGAAATTGAAAAAAAAAGGTTTTGACTAATTTAATTCTTGCTCTACACCTTCTAAGTTCTATTGTTGTTGAAGCGTTAACATTTGCAGTATTTCAGCTTGTTCTATTGTTTACACATGTACCGCTAGATCTCTGTGAAGTATTGTTACCAAAGGAAAGAGCGTCAGTGCTAACATTTGAATTTTGAATTTGTGATAACAGTTGAATGCTGTGGGTAAAAGTTAACTAGCGAACTGGGTGAAAGTTATTCCAAATCAACATCATGAACTAATTTAGTCTAACTTTTCCCTGTACCCTAATGCAAATTAATTCTGCGATATATGCTGACTCTGTTACCATCCTCTGGCCGCCTACCTGGCATTACTCGATTGCATTTCCACAGTAGAACTGTCATTGGTGGTGCTGTACTTGGAGAGGTACAGGCAGACATTTAACTGAGGCCTCCAAAAACGCTTCAACATGGTGTCTTGACTAGAAGTCTAAAATAGAAATAGAGAGTGATCTGTAATGTATCCCTCAAGCCACCGTGTTTGTTGCTTTTCTACCACTGAACACCTCAGCAGTTACTTCATTTGGAAGAATATTGCTACTTATGAATGCTGCTCTGTGCGCGCTTCCTGCTTGCTTAATTTCTTGTTGGTTCTCTTCTAAAATGTTTGTTTCACAGTGGTGAACCTCAGGCACCAGGGACTCCTGCCCATGATTTTTCTTGGGGCTTATAGCAGGCTATTAATCAGCCCGTGCACTTTTTCACGTCTGTTCCATCGTAGAATTAGTTGAGTGGGATTTGTTGACTCTTCTTCCACCTCTAATACTGGATAAAATCTTTGTCCCAGGAAGAATCTCCTGTAGCTTCTATTTATGCTGTTACTGCCACGTGCTTGCAATTGTGCACAATGCTTGGACCCCCTTCAACCCTCTTCCTCTCCCCCTCTTTTTTGAATTACTAGCGGGTGACAAATAGCTACTGCTTTCCACTCCATTTCGCCAGGCACAGCTTCTTTCCTGTCCTCATGAGGTTTCTGACCTTTCAGTCGATGCCTTTTGCAGCCCCCCAGGGGCCTCCAGGGAGCTGTAATGGACTCACGTTAATTGCCTGTTGAAGGACAGAAGCAGTTCCTAGCAGGATGATTGGTGATCCCCCTGTGAGTACAGCTGTCCTGGTCAGTGAAAAGATTGATCTGACACACACACACATTGCGGCTCACTGCTCAGTGTGTCTCACGGAGCATGCACATAATCACTGCTCTGGCTTTAGTGGTTTCCCGTCTGCCCACACTGCACTGTGGGTCTGTTTGCTAGTGCTGTGACTCAGAGGAGCGAGCGAGAGACTATCCATTCTAATCCCCTTGTGGGTTACGGTAGTTTAGATAGAAGATACCCCACAGACTGCAGGATAATCCAAAGATTTATAAAGTCAGTCTTATGGGTTAGTTTTCTTTCCTTTTTTATTCTTTTTTTCATTGCTCTCAGTGGAAGCAACCCTTCCATTCTGGCTTAAACATGTTTTAATGTGGTTTAGAATGCAAGTGATGCACTTTTTAAAGTATACATGCACGCATTCAGGAAAAAAAACAACCCACCACCCAAACCTCCCATGTGCACTGAAGTCCAAACACATCTTTAAAATGAAGAAATAGGAGGCATTTCTTTTACTCTTCTTGCTTCTGCTCTTTTGCAGCTGGGTAAACCATTATGTTCTCGTTAGAGCTGAGTATGGGTCAGTTTGCAGAGCTCTGTACAAATATTATTTTTTCCCACTTTTGCTTTGTATACATTCAACCTGTGTTGGGCTTCAAGCTCCAAATCTGAAAGAGAAACTCAGCCAAAGTCAGCAAACATGCTTTGATAGCTGAGGTCAAAGCTTTGCAGTATTATCAGCCTATGCATGTTTTCTATCTGAAAATATTAATCAGGTCAAATCTACATGTTTCTTGGCACATGTTCAAAAAAAGACGTTTTCAACCTGTCCCATGTCTTATCATTTGTAACAATGGTTTTGCACAGGTCTGGTCACCACAGAAATAAACCTCTCCTGAAGTAAGTACCCAGGGAAGTTTAAAAGAATTGACTTCGCTACTACTTTAAAAGATTCTTTTCTTACTTGCTTCATCCTCTCAGCTCCATGTTTCACATTAATCTGAAATCAGATGGTCCCTGCATCCAGCCACCTGTGAACTTTGAGCTGTACAAAATTTGGTACAGAATCTCAGTTTTTCAGATAGTGCTTGTGTTTGTTAAGGCTTAGTCTGAAACCTCTTGTCTAAATGTTTCCCGCCATTGGAATGCATGATGCCCAAATACAAGGGTCTTACCATGTGCAAGCTGTTTGTTTTAATAGGTGTTAAAAAATCTCACAGAGAAATAAACTTTGTCTTACAAGCAGACTAACATTTATTTGTGACAAAATTTAGCAACTATATGCCTCTTGCATTTTAGTAAATGTTCTGCTTTTCTGAAGTATAAACTCTGGTGAATGAGTTTAGTGAGTATTCTAGAGATGATGAAAAACGGTAATGATGAGGCAGTTAGTTTGCCAGGCAGTTAGTTTGCCATCCTTTGGGGTCCTAGAGACATCTATCCACAGATCAGAGAAATATTATTTTTCCAAGAAGTTGCTGTATTGCAAGTGTCAATCAAAATTGTGTATTTCTGTTCAGAACATTCTGCTCCAGGAATACATTATTTACAAGTGGAGGAAACTTAGAGAACACCTACCCCTGGCAATTGCTGGGTACTCTAAGTGTACTGAAGACAAGCTTTGCTGTGGATTTTCTGTTCTTGTTACTGTAGCCATACTTTCTAGCTATTATTTTAGTGCTGCGTTTCGTATTTAATATAGGTATGCATGTGATCTCAGGCTAGTTTCAGAGTTCAATAGATTAAAATTTTAGGGCTTTTTAAGCAATCCTACAAGCCAATTAAATATTTTTTTGCCTGAGAAAGAATGTACTTTTTCTAATTCAGCCCCAGACCCTTCCCAGCAAGAGTAAGTAAACTGAACGCTTGAAACAGCAAAGGAAATAAGATGGGAAGAAGTATCTCTGTTTGCAAGCTGTGTAGCAGTGTCCAGTAATTAAAGATGGAATGGCTGGAAACCAGCCAAGAGTCCAAACAAAAGCATCTTAAGAGGTCTAGAATAGCTTCAGTGTAATCAAATTTTAGACAGATTCCAGTACAGAAATGAAGCCTCATTGTGTCCCATAGTTGTTACTGTGGGTGCTTTTAACACAAGGATTACACCAAAATGCAAACCATGTTGCCATTTTTACTGGAGGGTTGCTAGTGAGATGGGAAAAAGCTGCGTTATAGTAAGACCACATCATCAGAGAAGTCTTTAAGCATAGGAAACTTGTAGAGATCCAGCATACCAAAATAGGTAAATAACACCCAAATATAACAGAAATGATGTGACTAGATAAGAAATTCAGTATCTCAGAGAGCTGAATTTATGTTAAAAAAATTGTACTATTTTTATATGCTTTATGAGAACTTGATAATGCTACTTAAAAGAATCATATTGCAAGTACAATGAAAATTTCTCTCTGGACTCTGAATGCAATGGGAGAAATAACATCTCAACCAGCTCTTTTACTCATACAGCTATTATACAATAATGATCAAAAATACTGTAACACCTTAACATTCAGAAAACACATGAGAAGAGGTAACTCTTACCTGGTGGGCCAAGGTGTAGAGAAGATGTAAAATGAGCATCTAGATTTGAGGTTGAGTATTTTGGAGTATACACTGAAAACTAGGCAGGAATGTGTTCAGCCTTCGGACAACAGCGTTCACCTAGACTGCTTACTTAATGAAACAATTAAAAGCTGCTTTGTTGAGGGTGAGATCCTGGTGCTACTGCTCTGTGTGGACCTTTCCTTGCTGCCGGCAGCACAGAGGTCTTGCTTTGGGAAGAAGTGTTTTCCAAAAAGGGCACCTTGTTGGTGTGAACGTCCCTCTGGATACCCAGGGCGTTGAGGCAGGTGCACAGGAGACGTGCAGCCCCTCTGGGGTTCCACTGTAAGAGCTACCTACTCACTTCAGCCTCTGCTTTCACTGCAACCTTTCCCCCTTTGTCTTTTTTCCTGCTTACAGTAATTTTGATTCCAGAAGCTTCTCTCCCTTGAGCACGGTGTTCAAATAACTAGCCAGCAATGTAAAATTCATTAACAGAATTTTGAACAACTACAAAGACTTGTAGACCTTGGTTATTGGCTTTTAAAAATATTTTATATGTCTACATACAGTAGAGTTCAAATAGTGTAAAATATCATTGTCTGTTTTTCTTCCAGAGGAATTCTTGCTTTCTGGGATAGGTATTATCAGTGCTTTTAGTTTTGTCAGTAACTATATGCCTGAAGTATAAATACAGAAACTAAATATGGCAGGCATAATAACATTTAGGCGTTCATTTTTAGCTTGGTGTAGGAGAATTAATTTGGCTTCAAGACCCATGGTTCTCATAAAGTTTAATGGGAATTGCGGAAGTGATCTCCTATCCACCATGATGAAAACGTACACCTTTAACTGCCTCATTTATACTTAATAAACAAGCGATTGTATGTTAATACTAAATGACTCTTGGAGTATAGGAAATACGCAAGGCATATGTACCAAACTGAAAAAAACTCTCACGAGAAATGTTACCTGGCAGCTGTGATAAAGCAAAGATTAATTTCACTTGATTAGGCTAACGTATGAGGAATTGAATTCGCAAGGACTTGAAGCAGGGTTTGTTCAGCTCTCTGGAAGGACTCACAGAGCCTGGAGTGGGCCCTGGATCAGATTCCGAAGAGTCCAAGATTACAGGGCAGCCTCAGAGAGCAATAACAATTAAGAGAGTGTTGGTTACTCATTCATTGGCTGCTGGTAGTTATTTGTCATTAGCACTCCTGAATGGTTTGGTGTGAAGAGTTCAGTGGTGAAATTGCAAGGTTTGAACTGTGCGACCCTAGCCATGTCTCTCGTCCAGTGACTGGGAAGATGACATACTCCTGTGCTTGTTTCAGTTCTCATGATCAGGATTTGGCCCCACAGGTTTGGAAATAGGTGGGTAATTAATACTGCCAGGGAATTTCGGGGGGACGGATGCGGGAGGTCAGTAGCCATGGGAAGAAAATGTCTGTCATCATTCAGAGGTTCTCTGCTTAGCTGCTTTGGATGACACCAGGTATTTCTACATTCCTGAAATTACTGCCCTGAAAGCATAATTCTGCAGATGGTGCAGCATCAGAGATAATTGGCTGGCATTGCTAAGTCCAATCAAAATAACTGTTGAGAGAGGTGTGTAGTGCATCCATGTTTTTCACTGGAAAGCAAACATGTTTAATATTGCATCTCAAATATTACCTACATTGAGAAAAAGTGTGACAAAAAAAATCTGCTTTTTTGATTATAAAAACCGGAGTAACATTTTGCTTGTTTAGTGGAAAAAGCCCCAAAGTCCTGACCCAACCATTCTCTGGAGGTTGGCTGCAGATCAGTATCAAAATTTAGCAGCTTGCATCCTTTTCCAGTTCTTTTTTTAACACACAAATGTGATTTTGCTCCTTGGCCAGATGCAGCTCCAAGCACTGAAATTAAACTTAACACGTTTTACAAAATGAATGGAAGGCCAGACAAGAGAATCTTGTTTCCAAGGATCACATAGCCCCTTTTTGGGATTACAGAAACTCTCATTCTATTAGAATTTGGCAACAATGCTTGAACTGCACAAACACGATGTCTCATTTGTTTGCCAACTGGTGGAAGACATTCGGAGCCGGCTTCTCCATTTACAGCCTGCTCTGGAGCCTGTTGGAGTCAACCACCAGACTTCCACTGGCTTCTCCGAAGGGATGCTGTGCAGCCTCCCCATCCAGGGTTGTACCGTCCTGCGGTTGCTGTAAGACCAGCCCGCTTCCGAGAATGAAGCCCCATGCGGTCTTGGTCAAGAGAGTGCCATAATTAAAGCCAGTTGAGTCAAAGCTGGACCACATTTTTCTTGTCTGGTAACAAACTCTTTGTTGTAAATAATTTAGCTACCCATATGTCCCACCATCTCTTTGCAGATGACATGCTAACAAATGAGTTAGCATATTAGTCATTTTAAGTTACCCTGTGAAGGGCTTATAAGAACATATTTCAGCCTTTGTGGTGTTCAGACTGCTCAGAATATGCATTGTTGTGAATGTTTCTTATTTGTGACCTGCCACATAATACCCTTTCTAGTATCTAAGCAGACGACTCATAGATACACTTCACAGATGTTGACCACCATCTTGAAAGATACTGCTGAATAGATAGAAAAGTACACTTTTCTGTAGCCACCTTGGGAACTTTCTTCTGTTAATATTGCCGTGAAAAACTTCTGTGAGTTTTTTAGGATCATCATTTATTCAAATGTATTTTGAAGTCAGCAAACCATTTCATTTGCAGCATTTGTCTGGAACCGAGTCAGATTCTTCCCCGGTAATAATGTTTAGCTGATGGTGGTGATTAGATAATATTTTGGTCAGGAATGTGAGATGACTTATATGTTACTCCACAAGTGTGTCATCTTCAGTCACGCTGTAAGTACAAGTGTGCAATACTGGCTTTTTTGTAAATGCTTTCAAAGTACTTGTTCATTTTCAGATGAAACTTGAATAATGGCTGATTAGCAAGTGTTCAAAAATAGCAAGTTCAGAGGCTGATAATAAATAGTTTGATGAAAATGTCTCGCTGTTACTTGTTATTGAGTCTTCTTTACTTTGTGCAAGAGGCTGTGTAAACTGGTGAAAACTTAAGCATGTCCGCCCATTTTTCACTCTTTAATGGATTCGTGGGAAAGGTGGTGTGGGTGCATTGTTCTGGAATTATGGAGGTTTTCATCTGTCTTGAACAAGAAAACTCTCAAGGATTCATTGGTGCTGCCTGTCCCTGTTTCAGACCATAAATGCCAAGCTTATACACGAAATACCTGAGGTATTTTCCTGATGGGTTCTCCAGACTCCAGGAATATTAACTTTTAATGTGGTAGGAATGGACTGGACAAAAATAAGTGTAGTTACTCTGTGGCTGCTATCGTTATATTATTGCAGCCCTCACTGAAGAACTGATTACTGTGTACTACTTGAAACTATTTCATAAAAGTATATTCAATCAGATATTGCATATTTTAAATGTAGTGACAAGTATCTTTCTATCCTTTCCCAACCGCTTCTTGCCTTTCTGTGCATCCCAAAAATACTAGTCTTTGACCTCTGAGTTTCTTTTCAAACTGTCAGGCTGCAGAACACATTCTGAGTAACATCAGTCATTTCTGGTGTATAATAATATACAATAAGAGCTGTATAATAGTGGGGGTGCAGCTGGTTTTTTTCTCTTTGACAGTCCACACACTAACGCCCCATCTTCATAGCAGTAAGTAGCTCGGAAGCCAAATGGTGAGCTTGAAAGAAGATGGTCTCCCTCAGTTTGCAAAGCACCCAGGGCAGCTATTGATTCCTTCCAGTAAATCCCAGCTCTCATCATCTTTGCGAGTGGGAAGGGCTCACTGGAAAGTTCCAGCTTGCATTGCATTTTAATAGCAGATGGTTACCCGATTACCATTCTGCTTGCATCCTTTTTCTCGTCGACTTTGTGATGATGCCCTTTTGTGGACAATGGGGTCACGGCTTGTCAGTGCACTTGGTTTTCAGGATTGCTGTTGGTCTGAGGTTTTTTTTTTATTATTATTTTGTTTTGTTTTCCTTGTCATGCAAGAAGGCCGTGATATTTCTGTATCTGGCAGCGTGTCTGCATGAGACAAGGCAGAGTGAACGTGGCTTGATGTGTGAGTGACAGATCCCTAGGTGATGCCGCTGGGAAGCTCTTGATCTGACTGGTTTGAAGTTGAAAGCTCACTAGGTCACACTGAAAATGGTTGCCACTGGGCATTTCTTTCATCCTTGTTTATTTATTTTTTCCTTCCCTTTCCTGAAGTTTTTAGACTCAGAAAGGGATTTTGTTGTTGTTCCTCATGTTCCTTGTTGCTTGTAGGCTGGATTATAACATTTAACTACACGTAATTGCTGTTGTTTCTTCTGGTACTTCATTGTTTTACTGAAGTGTGCAGAGGAAGGGAAGGGGAGCCTCATGCCTTGGAGCTTGGCACCTGGGCCAGGGACTATCCAGATACAAAATGACCATTTTAAGTAAGCGCCAGGTGTTTTTAAAGACACGGTCTGTTTATTATTTAGCAACCTGCTGTTCAAAGGTTCTGGCATTTGCCAGCCAGATCAAAACAGAGGAGCCAGGTGGCAATTCTGTGACATTTTTCTCTCCATACCTGCAGCATGTCCTTAACTATAGCAGGCATAAAGAACAAGGCATAAATTAACCTGAAAAGACAAGGTGGTGCTAGAAGAACCTCTGCTCCTTTTGTAAATGCCCTATTGGCAAAGCTAAAATCACCACTCTGACAAGAGCCAGGCGAGGCTTTCCTCCCCTGTGAACATTGCCAACAATTTGTCACATCGCGTGGAGGCTGTTGTTGCAGTGGTGTACGGAGAGTCAAAAGGCGAAGCCCCATGTTGTGCACCCTGCAAAAGGGTCATCTGGCACAGAGCGGGGATTAGGGAGCCGAAACCAGTGCAGCGGGCTTTCAAGTAGGATAATAAAAATCCAGGCACAGGCAGTATATTCAGGGGCTCGCAGCAATTTAGGAAGGTTATTAGTGATGTATTGCAGGTAGAAGTATTGCATGGTCCATCTGCCTCCATATGGCCCTGGGTACCCAGTGCACTTGTAGCTACCCATTAATTAGGGCTGCCGTAATACCACTTCATTTTTGCTGAAGTTCCTAATCTTTATCTGACAGCTTCTCTCCAGGGATTAAAAGGGCCCAAATTCAGCATTAGGTCACGTGACCTAATGAGTCACTAACTACAGTGAATTTCTCGTGTTTACATTGGACTACTTGAGAGCTGAATATGAACAAATAACCTCAAACCAGCTCGAGTGGGCCTCTGGCATTTAGAAGGAGAAGGTGAACGGTGGACTTTATTAAATCACTGATCTACTGGGTTACTCAAGGCAGAGAAAGTAGGTCTCACTTTAAACTCATATATTGTACCTTGCAATAATTGGTCGTACATGTGACTGAAGTGAAGTACAGATGTAAGACCTTTGGTTGCTCAAGAAGAAAATGCTGACCCTTGCAGGTTTGTGCTCTGCATACTAGATTGAAATGAGGACTTCTGGCATCTGATATATTTCCTGCGTTTCATCATTGTCCGGGCGTGGACTTGTAGTAGTGGCATTCTGCTTTATTTCTGCTTCTCAGAGTAACCTTGAAAACAACAAGATTTTGGAAACAGTGCCTGATATGCCATCTCAGCTGAAGGTAGAACTGATGTCACCACTAGAAGCTATGTGGGAAGCAGAACTTGGAGAGGAGGCACTTGAAAATGCAGGAGTAGCAGGCTGAGACTGCTATTGTCTTTCTCTTTGCTGTGAAAACTGGAAAATTATCAACGAATTTCCTTGCATGCTTACCTACATCAAAAGTGCAGACCGAGCAGTGGTAAACCAAAAAGGTAACCATTACACTTCAGCTCTCCTCAATAATTTTCGTTCAGCTTTGGAACAGTAGGAGGTTCATCACAGTACAATAGGATGTAGTAGTTGCTAATTTAGGAAAGTATTTGAGTGTTGCCCTTTCAAGTTGTATCTAATTAAGCAGTCACTTAACATGTCTTTCTGAACTGAAAGGAGTTGGAATAAATTCTCAGTGCAGGTAAATCTGTGATATAATCCAGGGTAATTTCTTGGAGGTGAAGATTTAGCCCTCTGGTCTTGGGCACAGGTGGCATATTTAACTCTAAGGAAATGTCCAACATTTCTGGAGTAAATCACTTCCTAAGAAGGCCATAGCATGCTGATGAGGGGGGAAGTGAGAAAAAAGAAACAGTTGTAACAAATATCACAAATTTATATTTCATGCAACTAGGCACCATGATGATGTGCCGGAGTTAATGAAAAAAACAAACCTGTTTACATTCCTGCTCAGTATATCTACCTGTCCCCCTTTGTTAAAAAAAAGTAAAGAGCCAATCCAAAATGGGATCATTATCTTTAGTGGATGCACTTCACATCACTGAAAACAATTTCAGCTTAGTTAAATAACATGCAGCCTCAAGATTAAAGCTGTCTCCTTTTCAGCTGGATAGGCAAACATAGCCGTTGGTACGGAGATCACTTAGAGCTCAATATTCCTTTCAGTAGTAACTTGATGTATCATATTTTTTTTCCCTGCCTGTTATTACATTCTACTAGGTTTTATTTATTTAAATCTCAGCCTCCTTTTGCTGACATAGCAAGGCATAACCAGAGATGTTTAGTAAAACTTAGATGAGCCCCTAAGTGGGCCACTTGTTCTATAAATCTTTAAATATTTTATGTTACTCCTTTAGAAATTGCTTTTGCCAGACTAACCCAATCTGCTTTGAAATGACTAGGGCATAAAATAACAGCTCTTCTAAAATTCTCCAGTGATACAGTTATTTGGTATATTTTTAGGGAAGACCAGACCTTGCGGCCTCTAATGAAAGATCGGCTTTAAACTTGGAGAAGTTTTGCTCCGAAAGGAGCCATTCTTTTCGGCCCCCGGACACGACTGGGCTCCTGTTACACTCCCAGGACACGGCTGGGGTAGCCTTCTGGCCCTTTGAAGTCAGTGGCAAAACTCCCATTGAATTATAATGGAACTGGGGTTTAACCTGAAGAGATGGAGTCTTTGTTGTCTTTCATCACCAAATACAGATATTCTCCCTGAATTGCGGCCTAGCTTGGCCAGTCGTGGATGAGATTGATGACTGTGCCAAGCAGCATGATCCCTGGAAGTAGAAAAAGGGGGTTATGTCTTACGAGAGACTAGAATTTTAGGAAGACAAATTGGATTAGACTATTAACACAGAAACTCCAGAGAGCATCATGTGTGGCCTGTTAATGGAAATGCTGCCTGCCTGCACACATCTTTCAATAATGATAAATGTGACACAGGCTTTTTACAAATACAAGTGTTGTTACATTAATAGGAACTGTTCCACCACAATTAAAGCCGTGTTCATTAAGGAAACCAAGCAAGGATGGTGCTGGCCAAACGCAGAAGTACTGGGAAGGCAGAGGATGGTTAGCCCCTCATCCCTTCACTGTCAGCTGGTGCGATGCGCACTCCTGCATCCACAGAGTGGGGTTGTAGCTATGT
Organism: Falco punctatus; assembly: GCF_963210335.1. Taxonomy (NCBI): domain Eukaryota; kingdom Metazoa; phylum Chordata; class Aves; order Falconiformes; family Falconidae; genus Falco; species Falco punctatus. Next base: position 102,399,293 of record NC_137580.1, on the reverse strand, counting down.
GGCTGCTCAGCCACCTCGTTTGCAGATGTGAACACCAGTGGCATGAGACTAAATCTACAGGATGAAGGAAAGGAGAAGATAATTTGGTAATGCTATGGAATCAAAACCAAAATGATCATGCTCTCTGGCTGTAATCTAGTTTCCTACTGGTGCCGTAACTTAGGGGCAAACTGAACATACATTGCCATTTTTTTTAGACATGACAAACTCAAGGGCCGTAGCAGGAGGGAAGGACTACACCCTGATAACTTCTTTGAGCTTCATTTGGATCTCACAACTCCATCATCTTCTCCACAAAAATCCATAACACCAAGTTTTCAGTAATCCCAGTATTCAGAGAATGACTTTTGGAAAATGCCTTTGAATAAGACTAAACATAAGCATAGCCAGCTGTGCCATTTCCACAGGGAGAATGAGCAAAGTAGAGACGAATGAATGAACCCCTGGATTAAGCTGTCTTTTGACATTACAAGGTATGTGGCACCAGCTGGATTCAAAGGTATTCCTGTTCTTGCCCTTCCCAACCCACTTGTGCATCGTGTGACCCCCTTGATCACACTTTACAAACATGTTTATGGGGCTGCGCTTGGAAACCAGTCCACAGTAATTTTGTTTCTCAAAAACAGCAGTTTTATGAGAATTTTCTTCTTGTGGTTAAGTCTTTTTCTTCTTTTTTTTTGTAAGCTGGTTCGCTGTGCCAGCGATTTTGGTGTGACACAGTTGTGCCCTGGCGAGGGGCCTGGCAGCGTGTCACAGGAGGGCAGTAATGCAACGAGCTTGCAGCCCAAACCATCTTGTTGAGCCACAGCCCTAAGGGGGCTGGAAGCACCAGGAAAACAAAGAAAGGGCACTAAACCAATTTTCATCAATTTACTGAAAATCTGTTTATGTTGATTTTTACAGGTGAATGTGACTTAATACAAAGAGCCCAAAACTTCAGTAGTATATGGACTCAACAGCAGTGTGCTAATCAGCACCATATGACCACACATTAAGTCCTCTCAGTTATGACCCAGTAAAGCTGTATAATCTTTTCATCTTTTTTCCTTTACTCGGAAAGCCAAAACTACTCCTATTCACCTACTGCTCTCTGTTACTCACAAATCTTGTTTTCTGTCTAAAAAATACTTAAAATACTTGTGCCACATGTAATTCCACTAGCTATTACATCAGGAAGCTGTGGTTACTGCTCAGTAGAACAGTAATGCCTTCTGAAGAAAAATAGTTCCTTCGTGTAATTGAACATATCCTGTTTACAGAGTTGCAGCCGTACATTTTTGTTATTAAATCTAGGTGATTCAGTAAATTACATTGTGTTATGCTGGTACCGATGACAAGTTTAAAAGGGGATGTTGATGACTGGTTTTAAATTAGGGGAATGGTGTTTGCTCCTCTGTGGAGGCAGAGTTCAGTCAGCTTGAGCACTGTAACTAGTTCTTTCTCTGGACTGCATTCACCTGCTTCCCAGGACAGAGGTCTGCAACTGGGGCAGCAGGTGGTATCTTCTGTGGAACTAACCACGGGACATATTGATAACACAAAATGGCAAAGATGGAACGATAAATCTATTTTAAGTTTCAGCAAAAATATTGTGAAGGACAACTCTGTCTGCTCCTTCAGTATTTATTAGGCCTTTACCTCTGAAACTGCCTTTCAAGCAGAAAGAAATGCACCGTGGGTCTCAGTAAAGATGTGTATTTGCAAGAGTGAAACTGGAGAGCAACTCAGCTTAGTAGATACTGACAGCTACATCTGAATACTTCAACTAAGCATATGTAATAAACAGGAGGAGAGTAACTATTTGAGAAGTTATGGACTGCTGTTCAGTTACTTCTGTGTACCTCTATATGCTGTTTTGAACTGCAAGACTAAGATGAGCACAACCTCTCTGTAGAAAGCAAAAAGGTCCTCATGCCTCTTCATTTGTTCATCACCACTGGAGCCCTCATTTTCTTGCATGCACTCCAATCCCCTTTAGTGCTCCCTTGGCATCAGTTTATTTTATACTGAGTGGTACAATGTGATCCATTCTGGAAGCACTTCTTGCAAACAGTAAAATACATTTTCCCTGAAGCCAACATCTTGCTTCGCATTTGCACTGTAAAACACCAAGCAGAGCAAAGGAAAATTCCATGCAAACCAGTTGGCAGTAGCCACTCTTTGCTTCTTCCTTTGTTTTTCTTCAGTTGATTCTGTGAAAAACTTAAAAGGCTACACCAGAGTCCAAAGCTCAAATGACTGTTAGCTTTGTTTGATCATATATCTAATTTACTTTAATACAGGATCCCGGCATGTGTTTCTTTAAGAGACTGAATCAATTTTATGCTAAGTGATTTCTTAGAGTAGATTTTTTTTTTATTGTCCGCTTTGCTTAAAGTAAATTAGTGTGATAGCTGGAGCAACCAGGGAATGAAAAGGAGTCAAGTCCTCAAGTCAAATTAGCGGGCTTGTTGAGGCCTTTAAACAATCATCGCCATCAAAGTACTCCATAATAACTGTAAAAAAGCTAATCACAGGTGGCAGTGGGCGTGAAATGCGTGGCTCTGTGCTCAATCCTTGGGATAATGGGGGTATTCATGGGATTTCTAGAAGGACTCCTTTGTGTGGCTAGTCATGTGCCTGCTGAGCTGAAAGGACTATTTTGCTCAATTTGTCTAAAAGCGGCTGGCTTATGAGATAGCTGCAGGGGTTTAGCTGCTCAGGTTGTTTTAACCCTTCCCACGCAGACAGATTTTGGTACAATTCCAGGGCCTTGTCTAAACTAGGAAATTTCTTCAATTTAAGGGAGTGGAGCGCATTACTAGTCAGGAATCAAGAGTGTGAAAAGACCACCAGCCTTGCTGAAAAGGATCAGTGACTTTGGCTATGCCTCTTTAAGGATGCTCAACTTGAGATACTTGTTTTTCCCTACTTGGCAGCAAAAAGAAACCCAGAACTTTGTGAAGCACCTCAGGCACTAAAGCTGAGGCTCTCAACCACTGGTGAGATATAATTCTTGAAGCTAGGAGTAAAGCCTATCTCAGGCTTCCCATTCGGGGGCAGAGTCACAAGGTACACCAAGCTTTTTTTTATGTTTCTTTTGTTGCAAAAAAGATCGTGGTGATTTCTGAAGAACTGTCCCAAAACATGAAAATGTTATTTGTTGCATGAGACCCACACAATCTAGAAATAGTTTCCTTCCTTGCTAGCAATAGTTAAAAGAATGCCTAAAAAAAAATCTGTTACCTAAGAGACTCTGAAAATAGGGAAATGTATTTTGACACTAGAAAGCCTTTACTTTGAAATGGAAATTAATATTAATTATCTAAATGCAGAAAAGAGTTAACTACCATAATACAATTTTTTTAAATTGCTCTTAGTATCCAGAGCTGAAGCTAAAAGCAGTACTGTTTTCTACCAACAAGCATAATGCTAATGGTTGGGTAGTAATTAATATTGCTATTAAGACATTTTGTAAAGGTTTTAAGCTGGTGGTTCATGTAGTTTCAGAAGTCAGGATACAAAGAAAAATTGGAAGTTTAATCCTGCATATTATCTTTTATGTGGCGCTTTTTAACAGTCATAAAGTCAGTCTCCGTGGTGTTAAAGCAGGCCCTAGGCAAGAGCTTTCCAGTGTCAGGTAAGGCTAAACCAAACCAAAACCTGGAAGAAACTATACCCAAGATGATCCCCCATATTGATCTGAGTGACTACATCCTATAATCATGTTGCTGTCATGTTTTGAATTTTAATGTCTTGCATCATCAGGTGAAGAAGCGACTATTTCAAGTGGAAGTGATAAGATTAAGCCAGTGCAGACGTGACAGGGGTCTGAAGTTCTTACCTAACACTAGAAATAGTTTCTGAGATCATGTATCAGGACTTACAGGTCTTCTTGTTTCCCCTCCTCATTTGGCCATTGCTACTGACAGTCTTCTGTCAGAAGAACTTTCCCTTTCCTTTCCCCTTTTCCTTTTCACCTTTTCTCTTTCCTTTCATCCTTTGTCTGCCCTTCGCTGTTAGCAGCAGGGAATGGCTCTTGTTCTGCATTTGTGGAGTACCTAGCGCATTAAGGCCTCAATCACTGCAAAAATACATTAAAGCCAAGCTATGCTAATAAATGAAATACCGAACAGTAGTATGCAACAGCAGTGTCAACCGCAGAAAGTAGAATATAAATACCTCCATGGTTTCCTTGATTCTGCTTGCCCTCTGATTCTTAAGGTGGAGGACCAGAGTAAAAGGTACTAAAACTTGTCACAAGGAAGACCATGGTGTTGATACCAAGTTGTGTTGAAACTGGGTGTGTCTGGGAGGATGTAAAAAGCTAGTAAGAGAATTGGAATGAACTATTTCTGTCTCTCTCTCATACACATAAAACTAATTGAAAAGTGTTTGCTAACACCCTGCGTCAGCTGCAGCTGTGGGGGTTCTTTTGTTGTCATTATTTTTTTTCTTTCTCTCCCTTTCTGCCTCTATGACAATTAATGTAGCCATCATTGAAACAGAAATCCAAATCCTTAATCTGTGATTTAGCTAACAGGAAAACTTTTCTATCCACCCCACATCACCCCACTTCAAATAATCCCAGTGTCAGGAATAGCAAAGTTCCAACTGCAATCCTGAACCTATGTTACCTGCAGAGTTGTTTTACTGTACTTGCATTGCAAGGAGTAAATTGCGGAATATTTCAGTGTGTATAACCTAAGATTTTTCAAAATTGCCTGGGAAAGCACCTAGTTCCTTCTAATTTTAAGTCGAACCATTCTTTGGCAGAGGTCCATTGATCAGTTTTAGGATTTTACTCCTCCGTGCACCGATTTGGAGTGAAAACACTGGTTCAAAACACTTGGTGTTGCTGCATGCTGTTTGTATGCTGCTGGAGGCAAAGAGCACAGGTGAAAACCTCCCTTTGGTGGTGAAACAGCAAAGCTGTCATTGACTTCCCCAAAGCCAGGAGCTGGCCACAAGTGAACTCGCTAACTATAATGTTCCCTTAAAGTCAGGAACTTTTCAAAACAAATTCTCACCACGTTTGCTTCCCTTGAGGGTGGTATCAGTGTCCATCTATTTTGGACACCCATAAAGCTACTTTGTAGGTAAAATCCTTTTCCTTTCTTCTGTTGCTTGTGCAATTTGATCCTGCACCTTACAGATGTTGCCTATTGAAGGTAGCGCATGCTGCTTCATTCACTGATGCAGCCTTTGAAGAGTTAAGCTCTGCAGACACTCAGAAGGTGGACTTCTGCTTTTCCTCAAGTCTCTATTCATCTCCAGGAACTGAATTTTTCATGCAGTAATTAAAATTTGTAGGTCAAACCTCCCATGGCACCGTTTTCTGCTAATATGGGAGAGCAACGGTCGGATTCGCTTACGCTGCTCTTCGCCGCACTGAGATTTAAAGGATGAAGGGTGACATTTTCCCCCATTTTGTAAATTAATGCCATTGATCTGCCTAACAAGAACAAAGTTAGGCTTCAAAATACGAAATGATAAAGAGATTAAGACTTTAAATGGCTTTCCAAAGGCAACCTCTATTGTAAGATTCCAAGCAGAGTATTGAACTTTCAATTAGAATTTCTAATGGGCTATTGACTTAAATGGATAAAATGTTGCAAGTGATAGCTTTCAAGATGACAAAAATTGCTTAGTACATTCTGGAATATTACTTTATGAAACAAATACTGTTCTGGAGGCTGAGTAGTAATAACCCAGGCCCCGGGCAATATTGTTCTGTGTCTCTGTGCAGCAGTTTTTCAAAATTGAACTAATGCATTTTGAAACATTTTCTCTTTTCATGTTTTGTAAATCTTTGGGAGTGAGGTACTTTAACTTTCATGAAAGAATCTTAAATCTCTAGTGATGTAGCTATGATTGCACTCTTTATGAAATACAATCCATCTACTCAAACGCTGTATTTTCATAGTTCTTTCATCTAGGGCACAAACAATGTGCCCACCTTGTGTGGTTTTTCCTGACTGCACTCCAGAATGTATCTATTCTGCAGTGCATGTACTACAAATAACGTCTGAAACTCTCCCAAATCATCCTGGCGCTTTACAGTGAATTGACTTGAAGTCTTGTTATGAAACACTAGCTCTAGTACGTTTTTCAAAGAGTATTTTTTCAGAGACTAGCCAGCCCTTTCCAGGATAAAGGGTTAATATTATGCTTATGTTACAGTGCATTAAAAACTCTAATTAAAACAGCATTACATTCCCATCTGCCAATCTCCAGTAATCTTCTTTAATTGCAGTAATTAAACTATATTTACATGTTCAGAATACTTGTAATTTAGCAAATTGCACTCTCTGCTCTACATTTAATCAAACAACCAGTTCCAGTATATTTAGTGTGGAAAGAAGTAATTTCAATGTTTTGATTACTATAGCAGATTTGACAGAGTAAGTGCCCCTCTAGTAGAGGCTTTGAAAGGGAAGGCAAACATGAAATATAGTCCTGTTCTGATTGTCATGTGAATGCCTAATTACATGTTAGAGGATTAACTATTAAAGGGTACACACTGTTTCGCTTGATTTTTTTAGGCACAGCTGACATAACAGATAATAAAGGTTGCCTGTTTTGGACTGTTTGGTGGAATATGTAAGCTTTTTATTGTTATAAGTCTTAAAAACAAGTATTAAATCCGGTGAGTTAGTAAGGTCTTAATGACCCGCATCTTTACTTTAAAGACATAGGGAATTTTTTCTGAAGGTTATGTTCGCAGTACACTGTTGACAGCTGTTTTCTCAGATTCTTCCCTTTCCCTAACCTTTATCATCTCTTTTTTGGGGCAGGGGGATTTTTATTCTTAGAATGGCAGTTCCCATTCTCTGAAATGCTTGTTTACATGTTATATATAAAGCGGTCTCAGATAAGAAACTCCTTTCTGTAATATTAATGCTGTATCTATGCCCTGGGAATAAGTGGCGCTGAAGTGATCTCTTTCTCATCCACGTCTGTGCAAAGACACACATGTTGATGACGTGCAAGTGGGTGGGTGGGTGCCAGATCGATACCTTCTCCACAAAAGGAAGCTTCTCTTTTATTATACATCTCTTCCTATGATCTGTGGTCTATATAGCAAACTTTAAAAGGTGACTCCAGTACCTACCACCTAAGTCTGCCCCAGATAAATTGTACAAAGCAGAAAAAATTCCTTCTGATCTGCCAGGACCAGACACGCTGGATTTGGGACCAAACTGTGCCAGCAGAGTCCCTGGTAGGGACTGTAGCAGTGCAGCTGCGAGAAGCTGATCACCTCTACCTGTCGGAAGCCCCATCCATAGTCACACTCACGCATATGGGGACCAAGTCCCCAGACACATTTGGGACACTTTTTCGCAAGTTCTGATTCCAAGTTACAGTCATTTCACAGAACCACAGCATGGTGAGGGCTGGAAGGGACCTCTGGAGACCATCCAGTCCAACCCCCGCTAAAGCAGGGTCACCTCGTGCAGGGTGCACAGAGTCACATCTAGTTGGGTTGTGACTGTCTCCAGGGAAGGAGACCCCACAGCCTCCCTGGGCAGCCTCTGCCAGGGCTCTGCCACCCTCAGGGTAACAAAGTTTTTCCTTGTATTCAAATGGAACTAATTGCGTTGCAGTTTGTGCCCGTTGCCCCTTGTCCTGTCGATGGGCACCACTGAAAAGAGCCCGGCCCCGTCCTCTTGACCCTCACCCCTAAGCTTTCTGTAGCCTTGGATTTGATGAGCTCCCCTCTCAGCCTTCTCCTCTCCAGGCAGAACTGGCCCAGCTCTCGCAGCCTTTCCCCATCAGGGAGATGCTCCAGTCCCCTCATCATCTTTGTAACCCTCCACCCAGGACACCATTGGCCTTCTGGCCACCAGGGCACACTGCTGGCCCATGGCAACTTGCTGCACGCCAGCACTCCCAGGCCCTTCCCTGCAGAGCTGCCCCCCAGCAGGTCAGCCCCAGCCTGTACTGGTGCATGGGGCTGTTCCTCCCCAGGGGCAGTACCCTACACTTGCCTTTGTTGAACTTCTTTAGCTCTCCAGCTTCCCAGGTCTCGCTGAATGGCAGCGCAGCCGCCTGGTGCATCAGCCACAGCTTCTGGTTGTGTATCCTCAGCCAACTTGCTGAGGGCGCGCTCTGTCCCTTCATCCAGGTCATTGATGATGGGGTCCAGCAGGACAGGCCCCAGCAGTGACCCCTGGGGAGCACCGCAAGCTGCAGGCCTCCAGCTGGACCCCCCGAGCCCTGCTGTGCAGCCAGCGCTGTCCCCCTCACTGCCCCCCTGCCCGAGCTCGCTGGCACGGTGCTGGGGGAGACGTTGCCAGAAGCCGTGCTGAGGCCAAGGTGGACAACACCCACCGCTCTCCCCTCGTCCACCCAGCCAGTCAAACGTGACCATCATAACATCCATGGGGAATGCACTCGATCTCCAGAAGACTTGAACATAGGCTATTAAGGACAACAGTCCTTGCAGGTAGGACAGATGTAAGAATTTGTAGCTTTAATTCCTTGCTGACTGAGAAGGACTGTAGTGAGTATTGGCAGAAGTAACAGAAGTGCTACAAGTGAGCCATGCGTGCTTCTAAGTGGATGCTCTTGGTATATACAGCGTGTGAAGTAAATCAGTTGCATATACACAGATGCAATCAGGGTGGTTCTCTTTAGCGGTTTACCTACAAATATATTGCTTTTGCTTGAAAGGCAGTCCGTAAAGCAGTTCAAAATCCCCAGCTCTAACTCATTTTCCTTATTAAACTACTATTCTACCAATGTCCTCCTTCCCTGTGACCTGAACTCAGCCCTACCTAACCAGAACTGGTGCTGTGATTTCTTACATCATTCTGACTTAATTCATTTCAAAAAAGTAAATCCCACTTTTCACCACTGTGAAGGAAAATGAGGTAATTTCCAGGCGTTTCCACTGGGCCTAGGGCACTGTGTTTGCTGCTGTGTGTATTTCAGACCAGGAAAGCTCCAAACTGAACCCTGTCATTGGAGTCTGTCCCTCTGTGTAACACCACTGTGTTGCTTTGCTCTCCATTTCAACCCAAACACCCCTCTTTTCTGGTTTAGGAATAGAAGTATGTACGTTTTAATGAAGCTGCTTAGTGAAGGAGAACATTTGCTGTATTTCTCTGTTTGTGCATTTATATATAATTATAATCATAATATTTTTAATTTTATAGAGTAGTAGATGATCTAAAAGGTTTGTAAATAGGCCTTTTGAGCCATAATTTTAAAAATCAAGATCATAAAGCTTGAAGGCATTTTAAAAAAACATTGGACCTACCATGGAATATGTAAATAAATTAGCCTAATTCTACTGTTTTCTGATTATTTACTCATGACTTACGTGAGTGTGGCTGAAGTAATAATCAGACCAACGTTCAATTCCTATGTACCCTCCATCATAAAGTTCAAATAGATCAGAGACCTGCGATGTTTTGGATTTCTCATTACACTCCGTGGTGTTGCACAGTTAGGATTTCAAGGTGGGTCTTCTTAAGCCTATTAAAAAGCAGATTCATGTTGCTCATATGTTTAAATAGGTTTAGTTTAGTGGCTTCGGGTGAAAATGGGTATGGGGGGATGAATAAAATAAAAATCTGATGTAGAAACACATCTGATTTTTCAAAGGATTTTGCAAAAAAATGGAAGTTCTGGCATCTTAATTTGCACTAATTTCACACATCATCTTACAGACTACAGGGTTTGGTCCCCTGCCAGGCTGTCTGAAAACCCTCTTTTGAAAAGCACAGTTTGTGCACTGAATGGATGCTGCATCATATAGATATTTCCTAGTATCTTTCATTAAACTTCCAAATGGACACTAAGTATGTAAATACAGCAAAACTCAATGGCTGGCTTTGAATTTGTATTTTCTAGGAAAGCTTTTAACGTTACTAGTCTAACAATATTGTGCTATGTCTGGTTTGCCATTTTCAAGGAGTAACTTAATGAGTTTATTGTATAATGAAGGGCTCTGATTTATTAGCTTTTCATTATGCTCATTCCATCAGCTTCCTGCTAAATACTATAACCCTTGGCAGAGATGTTAGTCTTTATCAGGTGGTATCATTGCTTTTTAATAAACTCTCCTCCCACATTGATAATATTACATCCTGCATTATTCCCAAGGGGAGGAAAAAGAATATTTATTGAAAAGGCTGCACTGGAACATTGCATAGAATTCATTAGCAATTTTGTATTACCCATTTCCACTAACTCAGATTAAGTGGGCAGAATTGGAAGCTGCAGGTAGGTCCTTTGGCTTGTTCCCCTCAACTGGCAGAGAATTCAGGCCATCCTATTGATACTTTAATTACATAAAGAAACCATCAGTGTGCAGCTGTTTTAAAACTGTGGCACTTGCAGGTATTAACAAATATTTCTTTAGCAGATATGTAATGATCAGCTCTGTTACAAGAATTAACATGGTGATGGCACGCTGAGAAAGGGGGGAAGGAGGGTAAAGTAATATTTTACAACCTGAAAAATTAAGCACTGAGATAGTTAAGGCCCAGCCCTCATTAGCTGAATGGTAGATTTTTCTAATTAGTTCTTTCTAGTGTAATTAGCATGGATGAGTCTAATCATCTCATGTGAAACCAAATCTAATGCTTGGGAAGGAATGTCCTTGGCCTCTCTTTCAGACTGATTCCAAGGATTTTGTGTGTTTCTGCTGAGATATTCCTTAAAGAAACAGCAACCTGCCTGCCTTCCTAGAGAAGGTGGGCTGCCAGGGCTGACTTAGACCTCACCTTGAATTTTCATGCAAGCACAGAGGAGATACTGCCATTAAAACTTGCAATCCTCATGGTGCAAGTGAATCAGATGGGGGTGGTAGCTATAAGAAGGCCAAAATCATCAATCAAATTTTGGACTCACATGAGAAGTGAGTGTTTGAATACTGAATTTAAAATACTAGTTTTTATTTTAAAATATTCTGTATTATAAAATACAGAATAGCTCTGTATTTCTCTATAGGGATATCTTTTTAGAAATTAACACAAAAAGGGACACAGAAAATAGAAAGTCATTTTCTTCCTGTGTAGCTCATCTTGCTGTGAAACCCTGACAATCAAAATTGTGCTCATTTTATTGTAAACAGACTCAAGCAAAGTAAAACAATACTGAGTCTTGTTGAAAATAATTTTGATTATAGATTGCAGTCAACCTTCACAGTAGAATGAAACTCATTAAAAACGTGGTGTTTTCCCTCTTTCTTTTTTGAGAAGTCTGGGTGTGAAGGACAGGCAAGAAGCCTTGGCTGGCCCCATTTTGGCCTGATGTGTTTGCTGATCGCTCTCTACCAGTCATAATAATTTCATTTTACAATCTGAAAATGTTTGAAGGTTAAGGAAGTACAAGAATCTGGTCACGGCGTATCAAAGCACATCCATCTCTTCCTGAAGCTCTGCTGAGCGCAAAGGCAGTTCCATGTGCAGGGGCACGAGGGCAGGACAAGGAGTGCCATGGAATCCAGTTGTGTTTTACCAGGGAGCTGCTGCGTGGCCCTTGGGTCACTTCTTCCCGTTGTGCAGGAGCATATTCAGCTAAGGCCCTTGTCGCAATAATTACGGTTCAGTCTCAGCCAGTGTCATATTGGACCCACCACTTCCCTGTCTGCAATGAGGCTGTTGTTTTTGCAGTGACGGGGACATTTCGGTGACTTTGGTGGGCAGGCAGAGCTCAGTACAGAGACATTTCATCTGAACGGTAAGCTGACCTGTGCTGCTGGTAACTCTAGGTTCCTTTATGTCTTTTCTGCATGATCTGCTCTTTTCCTGACATGACTTTGTGGTTTAACAGCCCTCATTTCTTAAATACTATAAAGTCTCTATCTGGAAAATCAAAGGTAAATACAATGATTAAAGTTATCTCTTTTAAAAAATACTTTATTCAAACCCTGTCTGTGGGGATTTGCTTTTGCCAGTGGGTTTACTGAAAATATTGTAGCCTGCTGTTGCATTTAGCTGCTAATGAGCTGACGTAGTTTGTTTTGGCGTGAAAGGCAGAGCTGTATTACTGGTGTGGCTGTGACAGAGATGTCTTCCCCAGAGCCTTGGAAGGAGGAATACAACCCTGAGGCTTTTTTCCCCCGACAGCAGTTGAGTGTAGGTAAGCAGAGGGGGAGAAAAGCTGTAGGTGAATGTCTCTCACTCATTCTGTGGCCTCGGGGTGTATCTGTGTGATGTGCTTTTCAGCTGAGGAGGAGAAGTTAGGTACACAATATACAGCAATTCCTAACCGTTTTCGGGAAAATGGAAATACTGCCTTGTTTGAGTTTAGTCCTCGCTGGATATCCCTTGTATCAGAAGAGTTAGATACTTCTCTTCCTGAGGCCATCTGGCTTTCTAGATCTTTTGTGGTTTCAAGGCAGGGGATATAGGGCCATCCTTATGGAAGCAGCCATATACAGCTCCACAAAATATATTGAAATTGCAGTAAAAACCAAGGAGAAGGCTTAAGAGTTGACATTCTGGAGCTGTAATGCATGACTTACGATTTATGAAAATCACTGTATCTTCCAGATTTTAGAATGAAGAGTTTGGGTTCAGTCCGATCCTGTCAAAGCCAAGGAATGGTGTAAAATTGCTGCACTTGTAATCTGGAATAGGACTAGATTTCTCTGAGCACCCAGCTGGCTGGCTTGGAAGTGGTGCGAGCTGGCTCTGAGAGGGGATTACTGTCCGGACTGTGTTAGCTGAGGGGCTGGTGGCTATTTTGAAAGCAGCAAATGGCACAGAGATTGAGCCGTGGAAGACCCACGGGATTTATGGCATGGCAGAAGAGCAATGGGACAGAATGGAAATGTAGTTAGTGATATTTTTATATGGAAAAGAGGAAATAAGATGTAAACAGTATTAGCGTAAGCGTAATACAATTTTCATGTGAGATTAAAAGGAAAGCCAGGATTTGAGAGATTTGGAAATTGCAGTTACAGGATAAGTGATATTTGAAAGGATCCCACTTGATTTGATTAAACTTGAGTTCAAATGTCATTACAGAGATGCATTATTTACAGGTTTTTCAGAGCTTTTGTGTACGCATCCCAAGCTGTGTGCGTGAGGAAGCTGGGCTGGTGGGGGTCGCTCTTTGGAAGGGAGGTTCCCAAGGAAAGCCGGGTGCTGCACAAAGGCGCTGGGCACGCCGGGGTCCCCTCTGCAGGCTGGCGTGCAGGCAGTGCTGCTGCGCTGTGCTCAGAGCACTGTGCTGCTGCGTGCTGTGGTTCTGCGTGAGGTGTTAGGAGCCCATTTCTGCATCTCCTCTTAAATTCTGTTTTCTGGCTAGAAGTTTGTTTGGTTAATGCTAAATCCCACCCTTGCAATGGCAGTAACGTTTAGAATTTGCTGGTACTTTTTCAGGTTGGTTTTCCACTTCCCATATTCCACCCGCTATGGTGAAAGCCCTGCGGTGGAAACAGTTTGACGCAAAAGAACGTTGTCAAATCCTATATCCTGCCTTTGTTCACATTGGCCTGGCTTCACTGACCTGACCAGCGCTATGATGATTTCTTTGACACAACAGGCCTTTTTTTAACAAAAAATGTTGCGACTGAGGCAGTGGATTGAGTAACATTTTTAAAGCAATTTGAGTGGAAGATGCTTGATAACTTTAAAAGCCTCCAGTGATTTATACGTGAGTCTCTCAGTGCTAATGTTGTCTCTGGTTCACAGGTTATGCCAGTTCACTGTTTTCATTTTGCTTCCCAGGGTCTCACTATGTGACACATGAATCATCATTAATAATAGAGAGACTTGTTTGGTAAATCCCTTATGAGGAAGTTTACTACTCTTATGACATCATGCCAGATCCCCCCTGACAGCACTGGCATTTTCTCCAAATGCACAAGTCTATTCCCATGTCCCAGCCCCAGTCATGGGAGATGTGATACCAGCATCTGGCACTAATATCTGTTGTTGACATTTTGGGAATGAGAACATAAGCTATTAGCAAAGATGTTTGCTTGTACCTAATTAATGTTCAATTGTATACCACTTCCTTTATCAGCACTGCAGCAGCAAACCAGACTTGGCATTATCTTTCACCAGCTAGCTTTAAAACTTAATTATTTTCTGACTCGGTGTTAAAGGCCATGCAGTAAGACTTGCTACCTTAATATAGATTTAATCAAGTTACCAAGCATCAGAGTGACTTGATGGCTCTCTATCTGGAGTGACTGTATTTATGTATCAATAGAGCAAAATTTGGAGTGGGCTTTTTTGTGATGCTTTGGCAGGGCACCATGGAAATAAATGGATGGGTGAATGCTCTTTCAAGAACGGGATTGGAGAAACATAGGCAATTTTGATTCATTCAGTCAAGTTGCAGCAGCGTGCAAAAGCACTCAAAACCTTTTTCCAATATTGCAAGAAAGCATCATAGTGATACTGATCAGGTACTTCAGTGAGTGGTTTCAGCTGGGTAAGATACAGATACCAGATCACGGACATATCAGTAGCGAGAGCATTTTAGCCCTCAGCTTTACCTGAGGCAAGCTATGTCTGTGTGTATGGGAGGGGGAGAGGGAAAAGATAGACGGAATCAAAAATCATTATCGCTAAGAACACTAGATGACAAATATTGTATGGCTTTGGCTACAGTCTGCCAGTGACATGACTATAGAGGCGTACACAGCATACAGAGGCTTGTACTTGAATCTTGACAGAGCAATGAAGCAGGTATCTGACATATACTAATATTTTCGTTAAAACTGCTTTTTTGTGTGTGATCTTTGCTTATGTGTTTTGAAATCTAAGATGAATTCAAAAGATTTGAATACACAGTTACTCTGAGGAATGATGGCTATGGAGAGTGTTTCTTCTTTGGAGAACCTAATTTAAATGCAGCATAATATACCTGCTAAAATGGTTTTAAGTAGGCTCAGCCTGGTTTGCATTGAGATTGTGTGTTAACCCTCCCCTCTTTGCCATTCAGTACAAAGTTCAGCCTGTGAATAATATGCACTTAAATAATTCACGGGGCAAAGGTATGCTGCTGACCTCATTACTAAAGATGATGTCCTGGTGTACTGTTTTTTTGGCTTACTGTTTTGAAATAATCTTTGTGCATTTTAATTATTTAGCACCATGAAAATTACAAACTGGTTGGGAGAGGTGGCCATTTGAGGATACGTTTGTAGCACTGACTTTTAAACCCAACCGGCAACAGCTCTGCTGACTGTTGGTTTTGCCAACAACAAAAACTCTTACTGCAGTTGTAATATGAAGGATATTCGTGATAGATGTCCGGATTTATCTTGCTTAAAACCCAGACATAATTAAACCTGAGTTTTGGGTGTGAGGGACTAACATGCTACATCACTGCACTGTTGGGTTTTGTTTGTTTGTTTGTTTGTTTTTTATCTGGACATTTTCAGGAGAAACCAGTTTTAGATGAGCTCAGGTCTAACTAGGTACCTTAGCAAAGACTAGATTTTCAGAAGAATTTAGCAGGCTGATGGCTGAGTTTGTTTCACAAATCAACCCCTGGTAACGCAGCAGGGGCTGCTCAGTACTTACCACTTTGGAAGAACATTTCTTAGTTTAAGAAATGTTGAATCTTTTATCAGAGGTTAGGTGCTTTTTTCTTTTTTTTTTATTCAAAGGGGCTGTCTTTAACTCATAAAATTATGTATAAGGGGAGGAAAAAAGGCTTAAAACACATTGCATAATATGATCTATCTTTGATGAAACTGCTGCAAGACACTTTTTCTTATCAGAGGCTTCCTCAAAAGGTTCATTCATCATCAGATACTGTAAACTGAGCAGTCAGCAGGTCAGCAGCAACTTGTGTCCTCTTTCTTTAAAACTTCCCTGTGTCCTTTCTGTATCCACTCAAACAAGTGTTGGAAAAGCAAAACCCTTGAGAGGTAGTAATATAATCATAACAAATTGTACATAGACCAGTAACCTCAAATTTCTGTTTTGTGTGGGTCAATTACCTTAAAGCCTAATTTTGTGCAGAAAGCGTAGCAGCTGACCTAGAAGAGCTTTCTCTGTGAGCTTATGTTTTTTCTTTCCCTGAGTAGGGGTGACTTTGCTCATTTAGCTGCCTTGAGTGTATTGCCCTGTGGAAATACTAAGTGTTGTTGCTATGATGGCCTGAATGTAAGGCAAGCTCTTTGCACCTCAGAAATCAGTGTATGAAAAAAATACACTTGGCTAAAAATTTATGGACCGCATTAAGTCCTACTGATGCCAAAGGCTAAAGCTACCCAGGGCAGGTACGGTCACATAAACGTCTGCCAAGTGTTTAAGACATTTATGTTGATACTTTCTTGGTATCTGTGCTTCACCAAAGGATCCAGAACATCTTAGCCATGCACTTACTCCCATCCAAATGCAAGGCCAGATGTAGGCAGCGTGGCTACGCAGTCTGAGCCAGCATCGTGACCAAGGCAGTGCTGTGGTTGGTACCAGAGTCTAGCAGACGGACCGCAGGTGAACGAGGAAGGTGGTTAGGAAGGAGTCACCCATAGAGGGGTTATGCTTGGGGAGGTGGGCTTGTAAAATCACATGTGGGGCTGAGGAGGAGAAAAGTAGGCGGAGGGGGGTCTGCATGTGTTGGGATGTGGGGCATCTGGGCATATGTGTGGTACTGGAGAACTTCTCGGGTACCGTTCGACTGATCATTTTCATGCCTTAGAAGTATATTTTTGGTTTTTCTTTTTATTCTTTAAAAAGTAAGGGTGACCTGAGATTAGAAGCTGCCTTCAACTGAGTCACTGCAAAATTTATTTTTATTATTAAAACTGCAGTACAAACATCTTCACTTCTTACATATTCTGAGCCAAATTATGCAGCACAGTGCAGTAAATTTGAGACATTCTAGGGATTAGCATTAGGCAAATAAAAGAGGCTTGAAAGACCTGGTTCTGTTTTTTATCACGGTTTAACATCAGGCATATCTTCTTTCCTTGTAAGTTAGAGCTGGCTGTGTAACGCTATTGTCATCCACAAGGGATCTGGAGACCAGCATTACAGATTTAGCGTGCTCGGGGAAACCAATACCAAGCTATCAACCGATACATGACACTAATACAGGGTTCACTTTTACACTCAACCAAAAAGAGAGAGAGATTGTTCCAAGTTTAGCTAAGCTGTAAAATCCTTTACTAGTAGGTACTGCACTGGCCAGCCCTTGAGACTATTCTAATTGCTTTACATCTGTACAAAGGTTCCTTGTAATCGGGCTTTCTGCCTCCATTTGTCTTCTTTTCAGCCTCTTAGTAAAGGCCTTAATTGGTCTTAGTGGGGCTTTTTTCAGTTAGCACAACCATACCTTAAAGGCTGAACAAGTACCAGACATCACCTGGGGGGGAACGGAGGGAGGAGAGGAAAGACATCAATACTTCTTTACCTTTAACACTGTAATTAATGGGCTCAGAGCAAGGAACAGATTTGGAGAAATTTTAGCTCTTTAGGGGATTTAGAGACAGATCAGACAAAACAGAGCAGGGTGGAATTCTCTAGAATTTCTTCCTGCTTCATTTCTCTGGGAACAATCATTAGCCTTGTAATTGTCTCCTGGTAAACTGCTGTATCAGGTTCCATTTTGTCCTCTTTAGAGGATCGAGTTGCCTTTAAATCAATAGTTTGAAGTACTGGGGGATGTATGTGAAAGGAAGTGCCCTCTAATTTCTGTTTCTTAGCTACTAATTATTTAATAATACATTTTATTGCCTATTAAAATGTGGCATAACTTGCTTGTCAGCAAAACTGGATGGAACATAATCATTTGAGGAGAAGGATAATTGGCACTTTTGCAGATGGCTTTTATTGCAAGCCTGGTTTGTTGTTGTAGAAGGAGTTTCTTGCCAGGTTTCCTTGCAGTCTTTTCAGACCGGTCAGTGTTATAAGTGAGTTGCTGCAACACAGCTCAGACTTTCAAATGTAGCATATCAGAAACCAAGGTGGACTTGGTTTTCTGACATAAAAGCTGCTGTGGTGCATGGAGAGTTTCTTCCTTCCACTCTTGTCTTTTTAAGAACCCTTGTGGCTTTTGATACCACGCTGCAGTTTACTCTGGTTACTAGATATAGCAGAATAGGAGAATTTGTTTGGCTTAACTGATTAATGGAGGTAGGTGAAACTGGGGCAGGGGGGTTGTCTTGCATTTTTTTTTTTTAATTTTTTTTTTTTTTTGTGCAATCAGAAATGCATGTGTGCTTTTGGCTGAACTCTGTATGGCTTATACAGTGAGTCCATACAGTGACACTCCGGGCGCTCTGCAGAATTTGCCCTAAAGTTTAATAGCTTTAGACAAATAATTGGAAGGCTGAGTCACTGCCCTCCCATTTGCTTCGAGATCCTTGTCATTGTTAGAATGAATGGCTAGAAAATTTTAAGAAGAAACTGCCTTTGCCAGAAGACAAGTGCAAGTGCTATGCTGCAGGGACCTGTTCTGATGGGTGCTGGGGGTGATGCCTCTCATGAGGTGCTCAGCTCTCCAGCAGTTACTGATGGCAGGGGCTTGAGTGGATTAAAGAGTCTGTGGTGGAGCTGAGATGCTGGGTGAATTTTGCAATAGGGGTCCTGCAATTTGTGTGTGAGGGGAACAGACCAGATGCTCCTCGAGGATCACTGATAGACAGGAATCTCTTCCTTAGTTTTTCAAGAACCAAACTTCCCAGGGTGACCTTTGAATTCCTTTCTGTTTCTTCTGAGGGAGTGATCACGTTGTATAGGAGAGATCTGGTTTATGTTTATTTTAAATTAAATGAAGAAGAGACTGGAACAGGCTGTTTCTTATTAAATACTCCTGCTGTTAAATTCTGGTGTGGTTTTTGTTGTTTTTTTCCTCCTGGGGAATGCTTGTGTTTATAAAAAAGTGTTCCCTTTTCTGTCATTGTTTGTGTTTTATGTACAATGAACTGGTCTTGTTTGTGGAAAGGTTTTTTAGCCTAGCGCTCATGGCAGATCCTGCTTCAGGGCTGCGCTAGCATCACAGTCAATCCCCTGCTCACTAATTCAGGTTCTTCCTCCCCTCTGATGGCTTTATTGCAAGTTAGAGAGTGTTTCCATTTTCTGAAAAAGAGTGAGTTTAGACTGAGTGTTAGCCTCATTCTTTGGAGAAATGTCAGAAATTTGGGGATGGCATTGTGCATTTCTTCAGAGTATCAGAAGTCCATACTATGTGTGAACTGTAGCCCACATTACATGGTCAGAAGTATTTGAAATTAAATAGTGCATGTGAGATTCAGTGTCTTCTTGGTAAATGTTTTTCATAATCTCTCCAAATTGTCTCTTTCATCATGGCAGTCAAAGAACAAAATCAGAGATGCTGAGACTCTTGCCCACAGCGATTACTTGTGAAGTGAGTGCTATGCAATCAGCCCCTTATGGAAAAGAGTGCCACTCACTGTTAATGCAGCTACCAGAAACTGGTCCTTAAAGGAGATTACTAATTTATCTGGGAGCCATTTGTGATGACAGCCCTGAAGTTGCCTGTTTCAGAAAGCAGTTGCTCTGGTAGGCAGCCAGCTATCAACATTGGTACAGTGGCACCCGCAAATTGACTGCTCAGATCTTGAATAGGTGGCAGTGGGGCAGATAAGAACAAGTGGGCAGGATGGAAGTGCCTCTTGATGACTGAAATCTGAACAAGCACATCCAAGAAATACCATCTTCGTTGGGTTTTAGCTGCATGTGCTAATGAGGCAAACGTCATTTCTTGGGGTCAACAGAAATCTCTTGTTGTGATTGTAATAGACTCACTGTGCATGTTGACAAGATGGAAAATTGATCCAGTCACTTCAGTGAGAGTTAAATGAATGGAGCATTGTTAACTTGACAGCATTTTGAAGAATTCAGCTATGAGGACTCTGCTTTAATGTTATATATTGAAAATTTGCTGTCAGGTCTGGCCTGAAGTTCCTCTGCAGGGTACTTGAATGTGTCCTTCATCTTTAGTGACTGCAGTTTCATGGATGTGCCTGGTGAGTCCGGAGTAGGTGGCAGGCAGTCATGTTCCCGATGGGATGGATAAGGGAGCGGGAAGTTGCAGGACCCGTGGCTGTGCTGGGCCCATTAGTGGGAATTCAGAGGACTCGTATGGATGGTATCTTTCTTTCCTTTATCTGTCTGCGCCCTAGCCCATCCACGTTACTCGCTGTCCCTAATGTTTTGATCTTGCTGGGCATCTATGATGGGGAATTCACACGACAGTGATGACGCATTGGTTGTTGGCCCATTCCCAGCATTAAACCGGAAACCTGGGGCAAAGCAGCTCTCATGTGCCAGGGGAGTGAAAGATGTGCATGGCCTGCCTCCAGCCCATTCCCTCTGTGCAGCAGTGATGGGGATTCCTCCTCCACCATTAAGCTCAGTGCCTCCTCCTCGGTGGTGGTTCACTCCACCTTTCTCTTTCCGTTGATTATAGAAGGAACCTCAGGACGACCTACACTAAACACTATTAGATGGCTGAAGTTAGATAGGGAAGTCTGCTTCCTGGCAGTTAGAAAGGAGCATACAGCTTCTGGAACAGCAGCAACCCAAAGAAATCCCTGAACAGAACCAAAAAGTGGAAGATGTGTTTGGCAGGACAGGTATGAACAGTGAAACCAGTGCACTACCAGAGCGTAACTTGGCTGGATGTACTGGATGAGGAGTGCCTGTGGGGAGAAGTGCCAGGATCACAACGTGCTTTGGATTCCTGTAAAGTACACGCTGCTTTTAAAATTCTCTGGCATAATATAATGATTAAAAAAAATAATAGTGATTAAAAAGAATCCTTAATGAATGTGGTGCTGTCATTAAAATCCTTGCTGTAGACAACCCTTTTAACAAAAAGTATTTCTGTTGGCTTCATTTGCATTAGTGAGGAGGGTTATGGAGCTTTGTGGTCATATCCTCTGCATCTTCGGTAAGGCTTGAGGTACCGGCCATGCAAGCAAAACGTAGGAGCAGATGTGCTTCCATCCAGCACACATCTCCAGGAGGTTATAGCACTAAGAAGTCTCTCGGCCAGATCACCTATTAACACAGACGGAGTACCGTTCCTTGGAATGAGTGGTCCCAGTTTACAGGAGCAAGGATGCATTCCTGAGCCTTTTGGAGCAGCGTGGAAGGTGGGTGCATCCCTCTTCACAAAGCTGTGGGAACAGGTGTCAGCATTAGGCAACAAAGAGGGAGGAAAAAAAAAAAAAGCTCATTGGTCTTTTGCTTTGCTGCCCACCTCTTCTGGGCTGGGTAATTTTCACAGCTGTACTCATATTGTAAAGCTATAGTATGGTATATAGTCATATGTCTGCCTATGTATGTATAGTTAGGTATATATATTGTTTGCGTAGTTGTCATCCAGTCTGAGGCATGTAGGCATGTTCCTTAAACTAGTCTTCTTAAGGTGATGTTTGAGGAAAGAAGTATAAATTTACGTGGCTTTCCAAAATCAAAGTCAAAATACGCTTAATTGAATCAAGATACAGTTGACAAGTGGATGAGGTTTAGCAACATGTAGTATCTGTTAGAAACACTGGGCGACAGACGATAGGAAAAAGCACTCAAGTGCCCGAGTGACATTTTTATACAATGGAAGACAAGTACTTGGCAGCGTCTTCACTTTAACTCTGTATACACTGATACTTAAGCAAACAGTTCAATTAACCGTGGTCGCCCTTCATCTGTCGGAGCACTGTTCGTGTTGTTTCCTGTTCAGTTACTCTCAAAATTTTACTCCCAAGTCAAGGATCAATTAGGCAGACTATCAAAACATTTGGGTTTAAAGTAAATCAAAAAAAGTGAAGTGGCTTTTTGTGCTGATTTGTGTTTCTTGGTCGGGCAGGTTTTATAAGTTTTGGGGTCTGTTTGAAATCAGCAGCTGCGAGTGTAGCCCTGTGCAGCATCCATCGGGACGCGTGTCTCCTTTAGGTACGTGTTGGAAACAGCAACTACATTCTTAATCAAACTCCTATTGAACCAGGCCAAGGGAAGCAGTGCTTGTTTTGCCTTTGCAAGACCTGGATTTTGCAATGAACTTGGGGGTGTATTCAGATTCTCAGGGGAATGGCCAGAGATTTTAATTCCCTAACAGTACCTGAAACAGTCAATCCATGGAGCAAGTGGAGGTCAGATGTCAAGACAGGCGGCTGCCGAGAGACAAGGAAGAGAAATAATAGGAGGGAAGGAAAAAAAAACGCCATCAAAGTGAACTGATTCACCATGTGAAGTTAAGTGAACTACATTACAACAGACATACTGTCTGGAGGAACTAATTGCTCATGTGGTTAGGTAAGTCAGGTCTACCTGAGACCTTCTTGACTTTGGAAGCTATTAAATAGAACAGAACTTGCTAAAAGCAGGGAACTTCAAAAACATGAGCTTTACTTTGAGATAACTTTTTATTTTCTCCTTCCTTTTTCTCCCCCTCTTCCTTAAAGGAGACATTACTGATTTAGAGCAGATTTCAACAGCTTTTTGGCAATACAGAAGACTATTCTGTAGTATCAAGGGCTTATTGTGGAAGCCCTGCTGATCTTTTCCTGAAAAGTCGAGAACCACAGAAATTTCTTAGCATATGAAAAAAGACGACAATCTATGTGTTGTGCAAGCTTTGAATCTTCTCCATAAAGCATTTTCTTTGTCATTAACACAGACGTGACTCATTTCTTGTAATACAACATTTGACATTTATGGTGGTGGCAATTAAAAATGGGTGAAGCAGTTCTGGCAAAAACAGCCAGCTTGAAGTGTGTAGTGAGTGAAGTATATGGCTCTTGTAGATTCAGAATAAAAAAGTCTAGGTAGCTTTGGGAGAATATAGGGGACAAAATAGGTGTTCATCCATATGTGTAATTTGACTCACATTGGAAATGGATGTTATACACACACCTGTAGAATTCCTCCTAAATAAAAACGCTCAAGTCATGCAATTGTATGGGATTTCTGAAAACACAGCACTTGTGATGTCATTTTAAGCCACCTGACTGAATATATAGATCTGGAATCAAACTTTCAGCATCAACGCTGACTGGAATCGCTATGATACAGCAAGAATTATTACTTTTAGGACATTTCTAGTTACTCTGTGATGCAGTAATGCTCAGTGCTCTTATGAATGGACATTTGTTGTAATGTTCTGGTCCAAAGGCAAGCTAGTAAGGATACCAAAATGAGAAAAATAGAGAGTGATACAGCAAAATAGAAAACATCTAAGGCTTTAGGAAATAATTAAGCATTAGACAACTGGTACGGATTAAGTTTGATTTCTTGCCTGTTTTTTATATATAGCCTGAGCATGAAAATTCCAGTAAACTCCGCCTTACTTGCTTTTACTCTTTGACATGAGGAAAACATTTTGTTTCATTGAGGTCAGTGATTGTATCAGAACTGTGCCCGGTTCCTTTCCAAGGGGAGAATACACAAAGGGACATTTTGCTGTTATTTCGAGGAGAAAATAGTGTAATTGACATGAGGATTTTGGAGATCATTCCTTACATTAATGCATATGTTAGGTTGCCATTGAACAAAGTTTTCCAGGAACTGGCAGGTTCTTAATTTTTAAAAAGCTACATTTGCTCTAAGGGGCATTTTCCGTGAGTACTTAAAAGTTTAGAAACAGCATCTCTACAGTAAGCATTTGAAAGGAGTGGAAAAAAATTATATGTCTCTGGGTTACTTAGGCATCCTAGGAATGTAAGAGTACATAGGTTTTATTTCCCTTTCAGGTCAGAGAAGAGCATTTTCCCCACTGTGCAGACTCTGAGCAGTGAAACTGAGATTACAAGCAAAAAATAATTAATACACCTAAATTTTTTCTGGTTTTCAGTACATGGAGGCTATGGAGATGCTGGAAGCTTTGTTGTATAATTGTAAACTATACTGGATCAAATAGTTGTGCTATTGTTCAATACGAAAATAAATAAACGAGAGTTTCAACTGTCCATAACTGAATAAGGAAGATAGAAGTCAGGGGGGTTAGGTTTTTCCTAGAAAACACAATGTGTGATTTCCTTTTAGCACTGAACGTCTCTAGACACAGGTTGAGTGGATGATTTGCTAGTTGTTCACTCTGTAAATAGTCCTTTTATTGAAGTGATCAAGTTCTCTTGACATGGAATTGAGAGACAGAACGAATACCAGGAGATAGCTTTTCGTAGTGCAAGTAAATATATTTTACGTGTGAATTTTTATCCCATCTACCTAATCTTGACAGCGTATTAAAATTGTTAAAATTAGCCTGTACTGAAGCACATAACTTGTCTCAAAGAAGGATTAACATTCTGGATTTTATGTCTATTTTTATTAGTAAGATAGTGAATTGATACCCACTTTAGGTATCCAATCAATATTATAATTCAGCCATTAAAGCTAATGTATTTTTAAATCATGTATTGTGACCCAGTCACAAAGGCTAAGAAGAAATAGGACAGGTAATTCTGTGATATGAATAGTAGAATAAAAGCTGAAATCTTGAGGCATGTTTATAATACATATGGACCATAACCCACCAAAATGGAAAGCAAACTGAACAAGAGGAGAGGAAGCTAATAGGTTATATTCAGTCAGCAAAAAACGAAGCAAAGAAACTTGTAGTCAGTCATGGGATCATTAACATTCAAATCGAGCAGGCAGAACTTTGTTTCTTTTTTATAATGAGATAAGACAGAGACAAGAAATAGAGATTTTTATTTTTTTTTTCTTTTCTATTCATCAAGAAATTCAGGTGAAGGTAGAGCTGAGATGAAAAAAAAATACTGAAGCACTAGGGAATTTAGGTCTTTCTAAGTCTGGTATCTTCCAGAATCAGCAAAAGAAATAGGTGGGGTAATTACCTTTATTCATTCAATGCATCAGCAGACTTTCATCAGCAGGTGATTAATGGTGCTATGTACTCTTAATTATTGATCTTACATTTTAAGTAATAAGACATGTGGAAGTGGGCACCATTATCTAGTAATTTACCATATTGGAGGGTTGACAAGATGCCTAGAGTGTTTAACATATAGATAAGATGAATTATAAGATAATGTAATAAGCTGGCATAAGTAGGAAACTTGTTGTTAAGGTATTTATCAGGCAAGAATCTTAGGACAGAGCCATGACAGTTTTTGTGTGGATAGACTTAGGATAAGTGGCCAGTTCACAGAGACTGGACATCTAAATAAAGTGTAATGATGGGACCGATACACTTCCCACAAGTGATACGAAATAATTAGCTTAAAACAGAGTGAATGAAGAAAATGCAATTTCCTGGTTTTGAGAAATGTGTAACACTTGTGATGAAGTTACTTTTCAGAAGCTAATAATTTTTTCTGTAAAGGAAAGTGAAAGAAGAGCATCTCTTTATCAGATGACTAATAAAAAGGGTGCCAAGCTCTTAAAACAGGGAAGGAAACACCCTCATTCAAATAAGCAACTGTGAAAATTATGTGTGGCTTCACCCGGGAGTATATCTGAGTGCTGGAACCCTGTGCCAGGGCAATGTCCATTGCATAAGAGCATTTTAGACACGTAGTTATTAGTGCATTGAGAACTCTCATTGTTTGGATTTAGGGATGACAGATATGATCAGCATTTGTCACCCACCAGAATGGAAGTGAATTACGGAAAGGAAGAGGGAGATCAATAGAAAAACTCAAATTCAGGTACACAGAAAACAGTGTTCTCAGGGAACTGTCATTTTGGATGCCACATCTTAATTCCCTTCATTCTCAATGCCTTTCAGAAAGAAAAACTACTAAGTGAATGCTGGTAGAAATAAAGCCCTGCTTCCTGGGCCTGAAATGAAAATGCCTCCAGCTGTCTGACCAGCAGAGAATTTACAATCATGGCATGACTTGAATCAGTAAAAATGAATACTGTTAGGTGGTTCTGTCTCACATGCACACTACAAATAAGGATTTGGGAGTGTTCAAAGGTTCTTCCCTATGTTTCGTTTTATATTCCTTTGAAAAGTAGTTTCACTGTATCTTCAAAGTGATTTAATTTATAGAAAGTTATCATATACGACTTTTAAGATGTGAGAATTGGGAGATAAAAAACATATCAAGGCAATGTATTTTCATGAGTTTATATAAAAAAGTTACAGTGTTTTGCTTATATTGGTTTTCTTCTTGTAATATATGAACAAAAAAATTGGCTTTTGCTTTGGTTCTCATTTCCCATTTGATACAGAACATTTGGAACAAAACTGCTCTGCCATCTTTGGTTAGCAGTGACAGCACAAAGACAGCTTCTGAGCAGAGTGATCCATGCTGCCTTGAAGCTCATCTGGTTTTGATGCTCTCTTTGCTTCCAGTCCCAAGTAGAGAGATGCACGTGACTGTAAGCTCCGAACTCAGGCTCTCCACGCTCCCCCCCCTCAGGCTGGACATCACTGTTCGTCCCCGCTCTGTAACTGTGGGTAGAGCTGCCTGAAGAGTCCTGGTGGTTTCATCTTGCAGGAAATAATGTTGGTTTAAAACTCTGTTTCAGGTTAAGAACGAGATATAAAGATGTAATACTGTTCCTGCCCTGCCCCTCCCCCCCTCAAAAAAAAAAAAAAAAAAAAAAAAAGGAAAATTTAAAATTCTCAAACTAGAAATCTCCCAACAGGGAACTACAGTATGTTTGGTTGCATCAAAACACAGTTATTCTGAGAAAAATACCTTTTCCTCTTACTTTACCATTCTGTCAGAAAGTAGGGCAATATCAATTTAATGCCTGTTTTCCTTTGGCCACCTTTCTTTGGGCTAGATGTCTTTTGCTGGTGGACTCTTTAATCTTGGATTACTACTGCCAGGGAAAGGAACGTAGACTTGGCCTTCATCCCGCTGCCTCCTGCTTGGTAAGCCCCGCACATGTGGTCAAGGTGGATCCTGTCGATGCTGCTGTCCCCACTATGTGCAAACCATTTCTGACTGCAGGAAGAATGTCCTTTATGCTCTTCCACAGCAATCTGACTGTAATTAAGCTCTAATTTAGGGTGAGTTGCGAATGCCAGATCAAACTGGCGTGATGGGGTCTGTGTTGTCAGACACAGTCACTGTGGTGACTGGCGAGATTAGTTGAGTTTCTGGTGGTTGCGGAAGAAGGTTCTTTCACAGGTTTCACCTTTCTGAAAGAGGGGAGAGGGAAAGAAAGCAGGTAATGGTAATGATTACTTCTCTCTTACTGAGTTCATTCAAACTGTTTTTACATATAACTTAGACCACTATTATCCCCTTTATACAGATAAGGGAAATGGCTTGTTTACGATGATCCATCAATCAAGTAGCATGGCTAAGAATGAAACCAGATGTTTCTGCTGTCTTGTTTAGGATTTTAGCTAGGTGTGCCTTAAATTCCCCTGCTTAAATATTGATTTTATGTCTATAATACTTTCATTTATTGAGGTTTTTCCCGATGTTTTTGGCTGCAAGTTCACAATCCGACTTCGTGGTACTCTTGTAATTTACCCATAGAAGAATAAAATTAGTTTCATTCTCACGGTAAAAGCTAATTGGTGCCTGGCTTGTTCAGTAGTCCAGCAGTAAGCAGTTTAGGCTAATGTCCAGTCTTGCTACACTGATGTACAGACCAGGTAATCCTAAATGTCTTTATTAGAAGGGGGTTATTTTTTCTGTAGCAATCAAATATACTGTATTAGAAATTAGTGGCTTCATTTAAGAAATGTAATCTGTCACTTGAATTGCTGTTACTTAGTTGTAACGTTTCAATAACTGGTGTCTCCATAAGGGGAAGGCCCCCTTTGCCCCCTTTTCCACTGTACAAACCTAATCTGAACCTGTTAGTAACTAACACACCAGGTGCCTGTACAGCACTGAGGCCCAAGGGATTAATCTGCTGGATATAGACTGGTTCATCCTCTGAGAAACACTGCATTAGGGGGGAAAAAAAAAAAAAGTAAGAAAGAAGAAAAAGCGTCTGCTGATGAAAGTAGCTGTCAAATTAGCAGGTCTAGAAGTTGTGTGTATTGTTATGAGCTGCTCAAGTTCACACCAGAGCGACCCAACCCCATCAGTCTTTCTCAGTTTACATTTTAATTGGCTTGTAGTTAAGTTTTTTAAACACTGTGAGACTGCTGACATACACTGTAATATCATGTGAATAATTTATAGGAGCTGTTCAAGATGAGCGGGTTTTTTTGCCTCTTTTTTTTTTCTTTTTTTTTTCTTTTTTTTTTTTTTTGAGAATTGGATAAAACAAGAGAGAGACTTGGAGGGGGAAGAGAAAAGGAGAGGAGCAGCAACATTCCAGCAGCATGTTGCTTACTGGGTGTTAAATGTTTTTGCTAGTGCATCTGACTGCAGTTGGGATTTCATGGAGGTTTGTACAGTCTTATTAATAACCGTTCTGTCAGGAGAGCACCCAATTAAATTGAATTGGGTTTATGGTTCCCTTTGCATTTCCTAAAAAGTGTGGCTATAAAGGCTCTCCAATGCGAGGACTGGCTAACAAGGGTTGTGGGGGCTGGGGTTCGGTTTGTCTTCCTCCTTTTTCTCTCTTATTTAGGGCCTGGCTGTTTGCAAATTCAGAACCTGGCACTCCAGCCCCTACAGCAGAGTTTTATCTTTCCCTTGCAGAGGCTGCAAGGGGCAGGCAGGCTCCCAAAAAGAACTCCCAGCCTGCTTGGAGGCTTACCCCTAGAAACAGGCAGTGCTGGTCATGTAATTAAGACTTAAGGTAGCATCCTATTGCTCTCTCAGGGAGCTCAAAGTTTGCTGGGGCATCTTAAATGCAACAATAATACATTCTGGTAAGGTTTTATAAACTGCCGAGAGCTACTGTTGAAAGGAAAAATATTCTGTCAGATAGCTCCTGCTTCAGTGACCAAATTTATAGAGAGCACAGTCAGCTGACGCATTTGGAGCATCTGGGAAGGAAACAAAAGTTCAGCCCTGGATCCTTCCCTGCTCCTCCTCCCTACTCACAGGGCAGGATTTATTGCTGGGATTTTCAGAAGTTGGTTATTTCACCGTCCCCTGCCTCCTGCCTCATGCACGCGTGGGTTGCAGTGCTCTGTCGAGCTACTGAAGATGAAATTTAGATTGTGGCTATCTCCTGCTGCAGGGTGGTTGCAGGGAGCATGCAGTTTAGCTTTCCCTGTGGGCAGATGTGTTGAGCAGAGCATGGTGCAGGGTTATGTTTACTGACTTAGATGGAAACTTGGTGTCAGAAGTTAACCCTTGATGTTTGATTTCATCTACTTTGATTTAATCTCTGGGGATCATTTTAGCTGTTCAAATGTGACTTCTGTGTACAATTTTGAGCACAGCTCACGATTTGAAGACTATTGTGTTTATATTCCAGTTATTGATACTATAGTTATAACAGATGTAAACTGCTGAGATACTGTTAAAATGGATTTTTCACCCAGAGGTGGAAGAAGTACTCATCATTTTAAATGTGCAGCCATTGTCCTATGTGAAATGTATGAAGACTTGCAGCTTGGCAGCTCATATCTTCCCATAACTGCCAAAAATCTTGGAGAACAAGGCTTGTACGTGGAATTCTGCTTGTTTTCACACCGGACTTCCATTTTTTTCCCAGTAATTTGCTTTAGCATTTGCACAACACATTACACTTTTATGCTGTGCTTGCTTGAAAAGTCTTTTTTCTACCCTGCATGATGAAAACTCAGCTCATACAAAAGCTTTGTGTTGTATTGTGCACCTGACTATGAAGATCAGAGATGGGGGAACTCAACGTGTTCATGCTACCTGGAATGCATGTGTTAATTGTTTTAAAATTAAAGGCAACGGGGCTGGGGCAAAGTTGCGTAATTCAGTGCTCAGAAAAGCCAGATTCACAAGTTCGATGACCGATCTCCTGCCAGCAAATCGGAGGGAAGAGATCCAAGTAACAAAAGCCTAAATCCATAGAGATGTACCATTTCGGGTCTGTGAGCTTTACCTTGATAAGAATGCCCAAAGCCTTAACCCTCCATTCTTAACACGTCCTGTGGTGCCTGGTTTTTGCAGCATATGCTGTGTGACATCCACATTAATCTGAGAGCCCTGCAGTACCAAAGCACAGCAGGATGAGTTAAGGACAGGCTGTTGGTCTTAACTTTCATTTTTCTGCTTTTGTTGCTGTGTGTCATGGATAAAGGTGACCTGCAAGGGAGGAGTGGGGGGGAAGTAGTCTGCTTGTGTCCCATTTGCTTCGTTAGGTTCTACAAAACGTTTTGAAAGGTTGTTTGTTTAGTTCTTGGCCTTCCCCCCCCCCCCCCCCCCCTCCTTTTTTTTTTTTTTTTTTGGTCCTTTCAGAAATACCAGGTCCAGGCTTCTCTGGCTTTCCTAGGAGACATAGTAGAGAACTGGAGAGATCTTAGAATTGAAAATCTAAAGCTCATGCAGTTGAAAGGGGAAGAAGATTTTAGTTATAACATTTTTAACCTTTCTATTCTTTCTTTCTGTTTGTTACTACCAGCTCAGCACCACTCCTACTTAATGTCTTTCTCATTGTAGATCTTTGGTTAAGATGTGAAGATCTCTCATTCCCACTCTGATCCTCCAGAGAACTCCAGCAAATACAGATTTTAAACAAGGACCCTTCTAAGCCACCACATATATCTACAAACTCTTGGTCTTTTTTCAGATACGTGCACACACACACACATACATCTCTTTTTATTGTTTGTTGCCTGCATTTTGTGTCTACCCTACCCCTGCACTTCTTGAGGGCAGTCCCCTTAAACTGCCCTTGTCTTATTTGCCCTAAAAGAAACATCAGAAAATCACATCTACCTACTTCAAAGAAAATGTGACATTATTTTTCTTTCACATGTATTGAATGCAACAGGATGTTCTGACTGAGAAATTTTAGAACATGCAAAAATGATTTATTCTGATTTTTTTTTTATTGAAGAGCTAATTTTGTACTATTTATTTATATTATCATTGTTGTTTCATTAGTGGGGTTCTAATCCTGAAGTTTAACACAGATGAAAGAATTGGAAGAGGAATTAATAATTGATTTTAATCATCTCTTTGGAGCTGCTGAACTCTCCTCCAATTAATTTGAGGCATTACAAGAGCTCTGTAGAATGAAGGGCGTAAGCCCATGTATTAATAATCAGTAGAGCTTTGGCATATATGACAGTACCATGGGACGCTCGCTTTATATCCCTGCACATGTTCCCTTTACAAGTAGTGACTTCAAGAAATCCGGTTAAATCAACTGAGAAGCCTTTTAGTGTCTGTCAGTGTTTGCAGAGGTCACAGCAGACACTCTTCTGTCCCTGAAAATTGAAACGCTTTGTCATTTTTCCTAACTGTGGTGAGATTGTGATTGTAAATAATCAGATCCTCTGATTATTTTTTTTTAACGTTGTCTAAACATACCAATTTTGAGGGAGCTGTAGAAGCAGATGAAGAGTTGAACAGTTGAATGCATTCTGCATTAAAGATACTTGAACTGTGAAATTTTTAAAGCTTGACTACACCTTTAGCCACCCCTAATACGATGATGCTATCATTAATTTCTGTTCTGAAGTACCAAGATGTGTCTGAGTATTTAACATAACCCCCCAATCTAATAGCTGATCTGGCTCCTTTTGTGTATCTAGGCGTGCTTCTTGTTTGACATCAAGAGATGCAAGTATCTGTGGCACAATTTCATGATCTCACGACTTACAGCCTGGCCTGGAGGGTGGCAGTTGTAGACAATTTACAAGGTTTCAAAGTTTGTATTTGGTCCTTTGTACCGTTCTTCAGGAAAAAAATCTTCTATGTGAAAAGGACATTGCATTGAAATGCTTGTTGGCCGGAGCTGGCTGTGTATGTTTGTGTATAGTTTTGTGTATTTGAGTGTGTCTTGTGTGTGAGAAGTGTCAGGGGCGTGTGCGGTGGGGTGCAGACAGTGCAGAGCATTCCGAAACTGTCTTAAGAGAACAAAGGGATCTGAATCAAATCAGACAAGTACTTGGAATCAAATCTGAGTGGGTAAAAAATGGACTGCTTCCTGAGCAACCTGGAGATCATCCATTCTGGCACTGCAACAGGGTAAGTGATTGTGGGATTGTCCCATGTCCATCCCAGGAAGAACTCAGGATTAGCTGACTGTCACAACTGACAGTCTTCCAAACCAGTAAAACCATTAAAGGAAAAACAAACCTCATTTTTTCTTCTGGGACTTCTCAATGTTTTTCTCAACCGTGCTATGATTTTTCTGTGAAAAACATTTGCTTTGAAACAGCGGCAGAGTCTGGCAAATACGAAGTTAACCAGAACCATGTCTACAGACGGAGTTTCTGCAATGGATGCGCTTTGGTTTACTGTGGGCTTCGGCCCTTGGGCATATACTGACCACATGAGTGAACAAATGTCAGTGGGGAGCCTGCACTACTTCTGCCCCGCGAAGCCTGTTGTCAGTCAGCAGCGCTGCTGTCATCGCCTGCCTGGTGCTTTCTGGCTTGTCCGGACTTGACTGGTTTTTAACCATCCTCATGTGATTCATTACATTATGGTGTTAATATCCAAGCATCAAATCCGTATGCTTTGTCTCATGGCAGAGTGTAGGTTACAGAAATACTCTCAAGGTAATGTGTTTCCCTCTCCCTTTTCTGTTCACAGTTCTGCTGTGAAATGTATCAGAAGTGTTTTCTTGGGGAGAAGCATGATAAGGGAACCACTCAAGTTATTCTGGCAAAACAGAACAGCCGCTATCAAGATGTTGTGAACACCAGTCGTGCTAATTCATTTCAGGAGAAAGCGTATGTTAAAGCCTCTCAAGGCTGGGCTTTTCCTTTGAGACGGACACCTTCCCACTCAGTTCCATCTTGGTCTTTCTGTCTCCTCCAAGAACGCCTCTTTAAGAGCTGCTGTTAACGTGTGGTATCAGAAGGTGGTTTAATGGTAAACCAAAACACACAGAGATTTCAAAGCCTGTCTCCCAGTTACGGTGCTCGTGCAGTATTTCTGTGCTGCTTGTGCCTGCTACAATGGATTTTATGTCTTTGCCGTGGGAGTGTTGGGACAGCTTTACTGTCCGTTGCTTTCAGTTCTGGGCTGATCATTTATAACAGGATTTTTGAAGTGACTAATACTACGGTGCCTTTCTGTATTAGCAGCATTTTCTTTCTCTGGCCTTTTCAACAGAAGTGTCAAATCCTGTTTTACCCAGCTGTTGGCCAAGTTTGGATGGTCTGGGACTTAGGACAAGCGCACACATGTTCAGATGGTTTTCCCAAATACCATCCAAGTCTCTCAGGCCTGACAGATGGTTTGGCAGGACTAATTACACTTCCTGGTTTTGTCACAGATTAGCGATGTCCGTAAGTCTTTAACATGTGAGGGCTGTTCAGGAACCGGTGGGGAGTAAGCTCATTTCATTTTATGGCATACTAAACAAGGGGCTCCAAAGGAGACTCAATCAGGATTGCTTTTGTTCATGTAATTTAAAAAGCCCAAACCTTACAATCAGGATAGTCTGTCCAGCTCAGTGTGAAGCCAGGTTGTTCAAGGAGAGATTTTATGGTCGTTATCTGTGAGGTGTCGCCTCCTTACATCATGTACTCTGCCTTTGTTACAGCTGATGTTTTAAGATGTCTCAGGATTGTTTCCGTGTGTCAGCGGATGTCAGCTGCTAACTGGTTGTCTTTGCAAATCTCTGCTTAATGAATAATGGGAATATCCACACTTGCATTAAGTAGGACATACTTATATATGTACTCTTCAGCTGTAAAGTACTGGGAACAAACAAACCACCCAGGCTGTGTAAAGCTCCTTGCTGCTAAAGTAATAATGCCATCTGCATTGGTCATAAGAAATCAGACCAAGCGGGCTGTTACCACGTATCTCTGATGTGGTTCCCTTATCTATGTGTTCATTGCTCTGCTGCTGTCAAAAAATTTTTAGACGTCATGTATAGCTATGTAAGCACATAAATAAAACTGGAAGCAGAACTTTTAAATGTTTGAATATCCAGCCCCAGAAACGTTTAAAACTTCTGATTGTATTGTGTTCTTGATTTACAAGTGTCCCACTGTATAAAGCATATCAGGAAGAATAGCTGTGGGAGTGAATGGGCTCTATTGTTCATATTCCACGGCCACCTTTTCATGAAACTTACTCCCTTTTTTCATGTGAAGAAATATCTGTAGCTGTTTATTAGTTTGGATTAATTTTAGAACATAACATAGCCAGCAATTAGTAAACATTCGGAAGGATCTATTTAGTAGGAAATTTGGCACAGCAAAAGCCTGCTGCTGTGTGGATGAGCCTCAGTAATTGTGTTGTATCATGATACACAAAGTGCAGTTCTGAAACAGTGAAGCTCTTGCTCAAAGTGAAATCGGTGTGAGAGGAAAAAGTAATTTAACACGCATTCTTCATAGCAGCACAGTGGTAAAGAAAGCCCCAAATGCTGCTGCTCTTTGAAAGCATTATTTTCAGTGAAACAGGAGGGTTGCATGTATTTAGTCTAAAACTATTAATTATGCTGTTTAATGTGACCTGCAGAGAGCTTGCTCACCAGATGGGATGGAGCTCATCCTTTTCCATTTGTTACATGTGTGGAGAGCTGGGAACTACTTTGCTTGTCTGAGGTATCACTCACAGGCCGTAGGCGTAGGCAGCAATAATGCATGAATGAGCAAGAAACTCATCTGTGTTCAACCTGCTAGTATTTCCAGAGGCGCCATCGAAACCATAACACCTCCCCTCCTCAAAAAAGGATGCGTCCTGGTTCCTTGCCCTGCTAATTCTTGTCTGTGATGAGAAAACTACAGGTGGTACAGAGCGATCGTGTCGATCAATTCAGGAAGAAATCAGTGTCGCCGTGTGAGCTCTTGTGGCAGGCAGAGAGCAACCTCCCGTGTATTGGCCTCAACTGTGGTCTCCACCAACATTCAGGAGAGCCTCCCGCTGTACTGACAAATAAATAAATAAGGATATTTCCACCTTCTCTCTCTCTCTCTCTTCTTGGCTTGCAACAGGATCTCATGAATCAATAGTTAACAAGCCAACTTCTCAGCCAATTGTGGTAATGATGTATGCGATTAACAGGCTGTGATTCTTTCCCTTCTTTCATTCCCCTCCTTTGTTATTTTTTTTTTACTTTTTTTTTTTTTTCCAAATATGTAAGAGGTGGGGACTTTCTTGTGAGTGGAAGCGGGGGGGTCTGTTTTGTGGCACGTCCCACCCCCCATACATGAGCACGTGCGTGTGCATCTCTCTGTCCTGTCATGTGCTAGGTGGGAGGAAGTTTTTCCCAGCTGAGCGGTACACAGCCCTGCCTGAGGGATTGAGAACATATTGCTCGGCAGGTGGGGCCCGCTCAGACGCATTTAGCGTTATTTCAGCACTGACAGCGAAAATACATCACACGGGCCCAAAATGCCAGCACGCTCCATAGTAACCTGATCAAAAGGACTGCAACCTAAAAACAGAATGCCCAGCCTTAATACAATGTTTTGACCCAATAACTGGTCCATGGGAAGTCAGGGCAGTGCCTTGCTGTCTGGAGAGACTGGGACCCTTCTCTGTGGGTCTCCTTGGAAGCTGCTTTGAGTGAGAGCCCTAGCGATGCCTTCCCTTCCAACCCACTGGCTTTTTTTTCCTCCTCACAAGGCATGGTAAATCAGACATAGCCATGAAAACCCCAGATTTTGGAGGGTCCTCTGCAAGTACAAACTTGTGGATTTTAAGTTATCTACTTGTTTATTAGAAGGTTGTATGGTTCGTCTGCTAGCTGGTGCGGTACATGTAGCCCTCTACAGGAAATATTGGGGTCTAGATGTGCGAAGTCTTAGTATGAATATGGCGAGTTCTGTAATGACTTCTTCTTTTCAAAAAGGTTTCCCTTTGGTCAGTGAAGCGCTTACGGTGCTGTCTACTTTGTTTCAGCTGAGGTATGGGTAGAATGTTTTTTCCACCTGCTAATCACCATTATTGTTGGTTTGGTTTGGATTCATTTTAGAAATTCAGCTAAGTAGCAGGTTTAGTGAGAGCCTGATCACAGTTCACCATGTGGCTAGCACTTGATTATCCAACTTCTTACACAAGCTATCAAGTGAAATTGGAGTCAGGAGGAAAGGTATAGAGAAGTAATGCATGCCATGTTTTCAAAGCATCCTGCAAACAAACTTCTTTTTTTTTTAATATGGAGATTTCAGAAGGCAAAGATTACAAAGTTAAAGAAGCTCCCCAGGTTCTGGTAGGTGCTCTGCATCCTCCATTCTGACTGTACTTAATTGGGTGCGTAAGTGAGAACTAATATCCTACTTCAAAAAGAAAAGAAGCTGGGGAAAAATAAAAAAAGAAAGCATCTGGAGGCTCACTAGGGTATAAAACCATCCAGTCTTTTCCAGGTAGCACAGCTGCACAAGAGTGATTTTAGTCTGGGCAAAGCAACAAGAGTCAGTTTAGAGCTGGAGAAATCTAGACGTGGAAAGGCCTTTAACAGAGGTAGAAACAAGTCAGTGGTGGATTTACTATCCAAGGATCAGATTCCATTTCTTCATTTCAGAGATTAAAATCTGACCTCTATGGGTTTGTTGTTTTGTTGGGTTTTTTCCTTCTGAATCATACACTAACTGATGTAAAAGAACTGCACAGATTAATGCCCAGCAGAGACTTTCAAGACTTACTCTTTTCCCGGGTACATTGATTTCTTTATCTACAAATGCATTATAGGTAGCAGGTAGCAGTAGAAGTCAGTTTGGGCAATGCTTTTATGTACAACTCACAATGCAAACCAATGGGTGACTGTTTGGTAGTTCATTTTGTAAGGCTGTAGGTACGACCAGTTTGGCAGTAAGATGGAGTGCCCGAGAGAATTCAAGTGCTCCATTAGGATGGAAACTTTTGTCTTCACATTTGTCCAGCGGCATTATTCTGTGATGGGATTTACCCATGTAAACTCATGAGGAAAAACTGAGAAATGTCTCTGCTTTTTGTTTTGGTGTTTTGAATTGGCAACCAAGTGAGAATTAAATAGTGGGAAAAGCTCCATATGCCTCAGCTAACATCTGGAGAACTTTCTGTGGTCATTTCCAGAGTCTGTTTGATTTCATTGACGTAAGTAAGCAGAGGAGATGAAGCCTTGGTAACTCCCCAAGATGGATGACACATCAGGACACGGGCAGACAGACTTTTTTGTCATCCTCAAGCCTAATTTTAAGCTTGTGGTTACCTCAGGAGACTGATATTTCCTGAAGTCTGTACCACGGCTCATTTGTGTATATGTGCGTTTGTGTTGCAGAAGCAATTGATTTTGTGAGCAATTGCCTTCTGGAGCCAAGAGACACAATATGCCAGGGTCAGAGCTGGCTCTGTTCCGTTCCTGCCTGAGCACAGCTATTACAGACACCTTGTTTTGGTCTCTGTTACTATGTTTTTCAGGTGTTCGCCCCTGAAAAGAAATACAGTAGGTCAGACCAGGTTTACGCTGTGAGGAGGAGGCAGGTTCCCCACCACCACCACCCAGCTTCGGGTGGAAGATGTTGTAGGAAACAGCCCTGTGCTTTGCTGAGGCTTCCCCAGACAGGAGCTGGATGAGCTCAGCAGCAAGCTTGATGAAGCTGACCTATAAATCCAGCTGATTTTCTGTTGACTGTGTCCCCTTGGCAGCGCTGATGAAACATTACGGGTGCACCTGGTACATTCAGCAGAGCCGCAGGTGCCTCCCGCAATATGCACCCATCCCATTTGGCAGCAGTCGATGGCTAGTGGTTTGTTAGCCCACTTTTCACCTGTAAAAACTTCTAGAAAAATGCCAGCCTGGTGTTTCAGTGCCTCCACAGAATCAGGCTCTACTAGTTTGAGTGCTTTGAAAAGCTTGTCAGACCTGTCTGCAGCTGTACTAGTAAACTGGTAGTTTGTTTGTTTCTGCAGATTCCTAGGCTCTGTGAGGAGCTGTCATTTTGCTTGCAGAATGATACTAATTTAAAAATAGGAAGTCTGCTAAAGTATTAATGATACCAGATGTGGCTGTTACATTTTTTTTTTCTTTACCTGTCATGTACGGTAGCGATGAATGTTATTTTCCCAACTGCTGCGCTGAGACAGGAAGACCCATGAAAGAATCAAGACTTCCTCTTTCACAATATTGTCATAAACTGAAAATCTTTGGGCAGAGATGGTGAGGTTTTTTTGTTTTGAAAGAGCATCACTTAATCAGTGCTGTACAACCGTATTGCACCTCATTTTCCTCATATTGCTAAAACAAACTGTGCTACGAGCATGGAGAATAATCAAGTCTAACTGCCTTTAGATTTGTGTCCTACGTCGTTTAACCACCTTCTCTTCCCTCTGCCTGTTGCATACATTACGTGCTTTTACCTCTGTGGTATATTCCTTCTCTGGCTGAGCAAACGGCATATCCTGTGTTTTACTCTTAGCTGGTTGGTGAGCTGTCTCTTAAAAGTCCTGAAGTATATTTCTTTTTCCTGAATTGCAGTTACTGATTTGCATAAAACTTCTCATAACTTGAATGTTTTTTAGATCTCTATCAAATTTAATCAAAAGGGAGCAAGGGGTTTGAAAATTATTCAGGCTGGGTGGACTGACAGCCAGTTTGCATAAAGCTTGTTTTCACAGAAAGCTGGGCAAAAAATTAAATAAAATTACATGTCTCAGTAGCGTGAATTGTGCCACACAGATATAAGATAACAAAGGCACCGGCTTCCACTTTCTCCCTGAAGGACTGGTGAAAAAATTACCATTTCAGGTTAATAGTATTTCACAGTCACTTTGTAGGCTGTGCTATACAAGACACAAGACCATGGATAATCAAGCTTTTTGTCATCTTATGCTCCTGTGTGACACCTACCAGTTGTCAGTGCTGTGTAATATTATTCATACAGGAAAATCAGGTAAAGTTCTATTGAAAGGGAAGAGCTGGTGGTGTCCATAGCTTTTACATCCAAACAAAGAGCGGGGGAAAAATAAGCAACGCAGAACATGTATGCTACAGGTATGATTCCGTCCCTGATTTTCTCCAAGTAAGATCTCATAACAGGTCTGAAGTGTAAAAATACTGTGTTCAATCTTATCTGCCTGAGTAATCATTTGTACTGCCCATGGGGGCGATTTATAACTCCACGGCAAACACTGGGAATGAACTTTGAGCCCTTGTTCCTGAAGAGCCGGGGCTTGATGGGTTAGCAGAAGTTTTCGCATTTTTTTGGCAGATGGACTCCCTTAAGCTTTTATCAATGGAATTAGGGACCCCAAGAGTCAAAGAAACCAAGTCCATTTTTACAGACCCTCATACGAGGAGTATGCGAATCCCTTGGGTTCACAGACCGCAGATTGAAAAGCACTGAGCTAAAGAAAATATTCTGTTAGCAGTTAGCGGTGTAGGAAATATGACTTACAGTTCGGCAATTCTAATCCTATCCATTTGTGGGGAGGGGATTGCCTGCACATGTGCACACGCACACACATACATGCATTGTTGCATTATTTGGGGGGCTGGGGTTAATTTAAAAACGCTGTTTCTTAGGCTTAATTGAGATTTCTTGGAGGCCTGTTTTTGCACATATAAAGGATCATTACCAGGAAATCATAGTTTACAGTGTTTATCTAGCGAGTTATGAAAATACCAGATAATAAGACTAATGACTCAACACAGCATTTTCCAAATTGTGAAGTAATCTTTGGATTTTCCGAGATTATTATTATATTAGTTGCACTTTTTAGTCTGTCAGAAAAGAAATAAATAAAAGGCCTGTATTTTTCCATTAACATTCAGAGAACATCTGTTGCGTATTGTAAATAGCATACTTAGAAAGCAAACTGATAATAACTACTCAGACTATTTTCCTGTTCTGGCTATAGTGTTCAGTGCCATGCAATATGTTATATACTACACGGTCTATTTGGCCCAGAATAAAATGGAATTCTTCTAATAGTACAGTCAATTACATGTAAAACAATCCAAATACTTCGCAAAAACTCTAACTCTGAAAACATACACTTTGGATTGTGTTAATGAAGAACAATAGTGATAGACCAGAATATAGAGGTATGAACTGACACAGTTCTGCATTTGGAAGAGGATGCGACTGAGATTGTTACGGTTGAAGCAGTTAAAACTGGGAGTGATGAAAGAATTTAAAAATTGCTTT
Organism: Falco punctatus; assembly: GCF_963210335.1. NCBI lineage: Eukaryota > Metazoa > Chordata > Aves > Falconiformes > Falconidae > Falco > Falco punctatus. Next base: position 102,359,339 of record NC_137580.1, on the reverse strand, counting down.
TCCTCTGAATCTCTCGCAAAACGCATAGCAACCCTAGAATAAACTACTTCCGAACATTAATCAGACTAACAAGAAAATAACCCCATCGAGTTCTTTGATATTCCACCCCTAAAATGCTGCACTTTGTCATCCTGAAGTTTCTAACTCAGTTTTATAAGAAGGAAGGTGTAGGTTAGACTTTTTTTGCTTCCTGGGAGACTAAATTCCACAATTAACTTGGAAGTCCTTTGAAGCTGATCTTTTGCTAACATTACCTTCTTTAACTGTGAAAATACACATGCTCTTCCTGCAGTAATACAAGTAGCATGGTGAATACAGAACAACTTCACAATTTTTGCAATTATGTCAATCTAAGATTGTCATAATTATTACAAGAATAAGGCCCATGCTATTGGAAGTTTTCAGCCAGGTAGAGTTTGTACTTAATGTACATTGAAGCAAGCTGTTTCCTAGGAGCCAAGAATCGATAGCTCTTTGACTGATCAGTAGGTGCATGCTATAAGTATAAGCCTGTTCTCATAATAGCCTCCTCCCCACTGAAGTCACCTAAAAGACAGACAGAATTGGGTCTATAAACACATACGGATACAGCCAATCTCTTTCCTTCCTAATGAAGAGGAGGAAGAGTACTTATGAAATGTTTACTTTGTCTTTTCTAATTCTAGAACAAATTCACCGGAGTTTCTGGGTGTGTCCCTGATCTTTTGCGTATTTAGTTTTCTTTACTTCTGCTTCATCCTTCTGTACTTAATTATTTCTCTTTTCCCATCTTTGCCATTTGTCATTACAAATGCCCTGTCAGTGCTTGCTGGTATGTAAAGGCCTGAACCTTACTTTATTTCACCTTGATGTATCCTTAGTAAAGAAAAGCAGAAGGGAGAAGACTGGTAGTTGGCTAGAAAAGCTTTGTTTTCTAAAGCAGCAGTATTGTGAATGCCATCTGTTATACTTATCCATAGTATTATCTGAGTCAGAACCAAAGTAGTTAAAATGCCTTAGCACGCACATCTCTGAGTTGCTGGGACACGATTAAGCACATGGACAAAATACATATTTCCAGAAGTCAGATTTCATAATTTTCAGAGGTCAGGTAACAGTGTTTCTAAATAATATACTGCAGGTCTTCCTAGAAGTGCCACTCCTCCTAACCTCAGTAGTTCCAGATTCAGAGTACGTTTAGTTAGTTGGATTTTCCCTGTGGCTTAATGAACCGTGGCTGAATTCCCAGCTTATCTGAATTTTTTTATACCGTAGTCCATGTCACCCACACCTACCTCGGCAGGACAGAATAAAACATAAACTAATTAGTGTGAGCATTTGGATCTCTCTTCCCTCCTTCATACAGTGATTTCAGAGGAAGTAGAGGACAGAAGATCAGATTCTGGAAATGACTGTTTTTCTGGGTACTTCCACAGTCATCTTCAAACTAGAGCTGAGAAGAGCCCTAGCTCTGTGTAAGGAGATGAGTCCTCTGAATCCGTATCTACACAGTGCTTGCTGCAGTCTCCCATTGCAAGATCATTTGTGAAGTAATTCAGATTTGATGTCTGACACCTATAAATGTGAACGGTCCCTGCAGTTCTTTCTGTTTGTATTTAGTTTTGTTACAGTCGGAGAAACTACAGGACAGCAGTAATGTTGGGCTTGTCCCCTTGCTTGTTTGTCAAGATGAGTTTCTATCACCATGTAAATGCTAAGGAGCCATGGGTTTGGTATGTTTGCAAGCGCTGTAGCAGTTTGCAAGGTTTTTTGAAATGTGCATCCCTAAAAATTTTCTTTTGAAGGTGTAGAGTTATCTAGTCATTGTAAAGCTACCCATTAGTGCGTTGCTATTCTTCCTTATGATGCAGATCTCTCTTGGAGGATGTTGTGGGATTTCAGGATTCAGCAAATCACAGGTTGAAAACTGCTGTGGTACAGTATGTGATGAAGTAAAGAACAATTGGAAAAAAGTTCCTTGGATGGGCTAACACGAGCCCATACATGCAGACATACTTCAGTGGAATTAACTGCTTGGGAGCTTGAAGTTTGGGGAGAAGCATTTGTGGACTTTAAATGTGTTTCTGAAAACTGAAGTTGTCTCTGTGTGTGTTGCCAAGTAAATTCAGCAGGGTAATATAGATGCACATTTGTCAAAAGAGCAAATGTGAAAATATAATGTAGTTGCCTAATGAGATCTCAATTTGGCCACTGGATTATGAGATAATATTTTGTAGACCATACGGTTAATGAATCTATTTCTTTTATCTGCTGTCATTGGAAGTTGGGACCAACTTTATAATGGTGCTCTGGGAAGTTAATATACTGCGCTGGGCTGCTGATAGAGTAAATCTCTGTGTGCTTTGTTAAGGCTCAAGATCCTTGCCTTTTGCCCATTTACCTAAAACTCTTGTGATGAGTGTGTAGGGTTAATGCCTAGTTATAAAGAAAAGCGTATTTTTTTTCCAGCAATTGGAAATTATAAACCTGTTCAGCCAACACGAATACATTTTACTTAAAAAAATATGCGGGAAGTGGCATTGTATGCCATAAAAATATACATCATATGCCAAGACAAGCAATTGATGCTCTCCTATAAAATACAGTAAACACCTCCTCCCTGCCCTTCCTTTGGCTGTCGATCAGATTTCAGAATCATGAAATTTTACAGTATTACTGGTTAGAAGGGCTCCCCACTGGGAGCAGATGCCATCTCTGTCTTCATAGACTCAGAGAAAGTCCTGACATGTTTCATGGCGTTCATACGTGGAAGTCTGTGAAATGGAAAGGAAAACAGCTTTTTCTGTCAACCTGTCACTGATATAAGCTCTTGCATTTCATCAGAATGACTAAACTTTAAAGCTGTTTCTTCAGTGCTGAGTATATTTGAGAACTCCCAAGTGTTATCAGATTTATAGAGTCCCAGCATATGATAGAAGACCAAAGCATTTTGTGGCATGATATTAAAAATTCATTCAGATACTCGATAAAGCGTGGATGACAAAAGTCTGAAATGGAATAAGGTAGAGTGAATTTCTCCATGGTTTATTGACCTTGATTCCTCTACACAAAATAAATAGACAGAATGGCCTAAAATCTCTTCTTTATGAAGGCAAAATCCTGGCAGTCAAAGACCGGCTCATAAAAATGCTCTCTATGGCACATACCTTGGCAATGTTAGAAGTTGGAGGCAATGGAAATTTATTGCTGGTGCCGCAATGGATGTGTCTGTATTTCAGAGAAGGAGAAAGCAGGGGCTGCTTTTATGAGGTTACTGATGTTATTCTGTGGAGAACAGAGAAAGAAAACACACTTACTTTCGTCATTTTGTGTTCTTTCCCTGAAGGTGTAATAAGATAAAACACTTCCCTTTGCATACCCATTTTTTATTTGTTTGAAAGAGAAAAAGCAAGCCGTTCAGAACGAGGAGTCTGACATCTTTCCCTGCTGAAAAGGGCTGGGGCTCCACACTGCTCGGAGAGGCTTTCCTGCTTTGCTGCAGTCGGAGAGCAGAATGCCTCATTGGTTTCAGATATTAAACTTTTGTGCTGAAAGCCCAGTTGGAGCTGGTGTGACAAATGGATTTTACCTGCTGCCGAAAAACACAACCCCCACCTCTCTACACCTCCCATCTTGCCTAACCTAGCCCTCAAGAGCACTGAAACAGAAAGCTGCCCTTAGGCACCATCTGTTTCTGCCAGCTTCTACTTTGGGCCCTGCCTTTACATCTGTTAAGTAGAGGCAGCTTACTTGATGAGTTGTTTTGAAGAAATATCTGGTCTCCCCACCATGTTCATTAACTATTGCAGATCTGTTAAAGAGAGGCTCTGTGATGCAATTTAGCTGTAGTTAACTAAATTCATTGAAGTCACAGGCATAGATTGTTTTTGCATCCCGCAGGGATGTAGAGCAACGCTGTTTTCTCTTCCCTTTGAAAATAAAAATCTTTTCTGTTTGCCTTGTGAAACACCATTTAAGCAGTGATGAAATCTAAAGGGGATTTAAAGTGACTAGTTGGTGACTGATAATTTGTTGCTCCTCCTTGTAAAACGCAACCAAGCTGCATACATAGCACATGCTAAAACAAATGTATTAATCATGTATTCCTCCCAAAAAAGAAAAGCAGCTGTTTTGTTCCTAGCACCTCCTTAAGTACCCCAAAGCTACCAATTTGTTAAGCTGGCATTCTTCTCATGGACAAACCCAGCTTTCTGGAGCCACTTTAATTTTTTCATGGCCAGTGATCAAGAACTAAAAGAAACAAAACAAAAATCCACTTAAAATACTTCAGAAAAATGGATTCAGTATGTTTGTGTTTGGATTTGTTTGAATTAGAATCAGAGTTTAATAGGCATTCAGAGGAAAGCAGGCGTCATACAGTTTATACAGAAGACAGTATAACACAAATAGAATATAAAGATGAAGTTGAGGGGAAGAGGGGAACAGAATCTTGTTTTACAGATGAAGGATACGGGGGGGGGGGGGGGGGGGGGGGGGGCGGGATGTACCCAAAGTTGCTACAGAAGAGCATGTGGCAGTCAGGAATTAAACCCATGCTTTTAGTAATCTTAGGGCCTTCAGCCCTAAGTGTGGAACCATCATTTCTGTGCTGGTCAGACAGACAGTTTACCAAGCTCTCCATGTGTACAGAGTCACTTTAGAAGTAAAATCTGGTCATAACACAAATGGAATTTTCTTTTATTGTATATGTTACATTTCCATCTAAAATGATGCCCTGAAGCTATAATTATGCATTATGATATACGCTATACAGAGAGGTCCCTGTTGGTTTTAAGGATGAGGGTAATTTATATATTAGTTAGAAACTGGCACCTCTGAATCGGAGTCATATGTAGTAAAATAAATATGAGTAGTTCCATGAGCAAAAGACTTACCAAAGCCTGGTTTCCCATAGAGAGTTAACTGAAACCTCTGATTGATGCTTTTCCCTTGGAGTTCTTATAACATTTGTCTTCTGTGTGCATTTTCTGGTATGAAGTGAGGTGTGATCACACGCTGCAGCCTTTCTTTCAGGCTTATTGGGTCTCTATACCAACTGGCCGCCTTTTTCAGAAAACTACAGGAGCTTAATTATCTTTGAAATCTCTTGTCAAATGTGGGTGAAATTGGCCAATGAGTTCAAAAATTTTGAGAAGGTTGAACAGAGAAGGGAACTTCATGGACTGATTGCACAAGCTTTGTTTATCAGGAAGGCATGCTGCAAGGAAGTCTTTGTGAGGGTTTTTGTGTATAGTATAATAATGCCAACAGACAGAGATTAGATATCGTGAAACTCGACATGTTGACTCAAAAGATGACACTTACACTGTTTATTCAAATTGCCTAAGCAGAGCAAATAAAAAGCTCAGTTCTGCTTCCTTTACTTGCACAAGTAGTTTCATTGCGTTGGTATAATTGGTCATCTGGTGTTCATGATTTTATTCCCCTCTTATAGAGGTAGCCGTAGAGTGAGAAAAAGTAACAAGTATTATCTGAGTTAGAATGATTTGTAACATATATATACTGAGATATGGAAAAGGACACTGTCCTACACTGCTGTGGCTTTCTAAGCATAGAGCTCTGGTGACATCAGGAATATTCTGCAATTTTCTTGTCTAAACATGCCACTTGGAAAACACATGACATGCATAAGAATTAGCAATTCGCACAATCTAAAGAGAATTATCTGTTTGTCTCTAGGCGATTCACAAAAATATGCCCATAGCAATTTGAGGCATTATAAATCCATCCAGGTTGGTTCTGACCATGTTGCAGAAGTAATTTCGACTGGCACATCAGATGAAAGAACAGATTTGAAAACAGTAGCGTGCATGGCCCTGAAGGTTTTATCTTGGCTAATATTCCAGGCACCTTATGGCACTACTTTGGGTTTCTGTGAAGACTCCAAATAAAGTGTCTGTAGCCTGATGAAAGATTTAACACATTTTTTTCCTGAACAAGCTTTATAAATGTTACACTAAAGATAAAGAATGTACTTGCTGATGGGAAGCAGCTTATTTTTCAGTGTGCTTCTCAGTAAAAGCACCCTACACACGTGGTGCTTCAGTATTTCCAGTGTGTGGCTGGTGCAGCAGGGACGGTTCTGTAACAGTAACGCTGGAGGTGCAAATTTGGGGTTCGTTTCCACTTTTTAGTAATGCCCATGGATAATTCCTTAATTTACCTTTAGCAAGCTATCTTTGTGGTTCCAAATAGAAGCAGCCAGAACAAATACGTCCACAGAAAGGACTGCATGAAGGGTAGAAATAAGTAGATGATGTTTAGCAACACAACTTGTGTCATGTGTGAACTGAAAGATGAGACGGAGAGCAAAAGCTGTCACAAGAGTTAGCTTTAGATGGCCTCAGAGAAAGGATCGTTTGCTCTTCATGTGAAAAATAAGGTGTTTTCTCAGTGTTTTTTCTGCTTTCCTTACTTGTATTTTGTGTCATTTTCTACTTGCCTCTACTAAATACCAAGGAGAGATTTTTGGTTGGGCGTCTTGAGGAGAAGCATGTTCAAGACTGCTTTTTCTCTGTGGATAGCAGGCTCCTTAGGCTCTCTCCAGCCAAGGGACAGATACCATGTCCTCTACAGATACCGCGTCCTCTGGGTGGTGGTGCTGAAAGCTTAAGGGCTGCTGTGTGCCATAGCCTAAAGGACAGCTCCCTTCTCAGTCCCCAGGTATTTTAGGAACACATCCTCCTTCCAAGGCAACACTGTAGGGCAGGAGAACGGAGACTGACAAACACCTGTAGGCAAAGATGGGCTCTTTATTTCTTTTTTATCTCCTCCTGGTCGTGTGCTTGGCTGACCTTTTGTCTGAACAGACCTGCTCAGCTTCTGTGGCCTTTCAGGGCTCATGTGCCTCGGGAGGCTGTCTAATTTCCCAGCTGAATAGGGTCCTAAACACTCTAGGGCACTCACTAGCATTTCTTTTTGATTTATATCTGTGGGTTAAAAATAATAATGAAGGGCCACGTGTTCTGCTGGAGTAGGCACTGAACAAATACAGAACAAGGGGTTCAGGACAGGACCGGTACATTTTGCTGGAAGTTCTGCTTCAGTTGGTATATTGCAATCCTTATCAAGGATTAAAAGTATCATTTGCCCCTTTATTTAAATACTTCCATTGGAGAGAGCTTACAAAAAGAATATATATATTAATTTCATTTAAATGGAGAAATAAAGCTTGACAAAGTTGGTTTATGTCTGGCCCTGAAAAAGCTAGTTTTGTACACCTTGTACCCTTCCCCTCTCCTCTCTCAGCACATCGTAGAGCAGTGGCCATGCACAATCACAGTTGTTCTCCTTGGTAAACACCAAATACTCAGCAATGAGAAGAATTTTATTTTCACAAATGTAATGGAGACAGAAGGGATAGCTCTGGGGGGCAGAGGGGAATATGTATTGCATTCTTTCAGATCTTAAATATAACCAAAGTATTCCTTAAATTTTGTGACTGAAAGCTAAAGTACAACTCTTTCTTATTCTAGTGATTTTAATCAGATGTTCTGTCGTTGCCCAAATTACAGGTTCCCCCCTGGCCCTGGTCTTTGTACTACAAATAATGAAGACCACTGCCACTGTAAGAGAGAGGACTAAGCCCTATTTGGAAGACCTTAAGGATCTGTCAGGAAAAGCTAGGATTGTCCTGTGGCTTTTTCTGTGTTTTCATGGCAACTGGCTGCTACCTGCATTTGGAGAAATGGCTGGTTGTCACGTTGCTGTGCCTTGTGCGGCATCAGGCCTGAAGCTTGAGCGGCTGGTGCTGTTACCCCCGTTTGCAGTTGCTCTGCGTGGCCACGCAGCACACACATCGTGCATGCCCTCAGTGAGAAGGGGCATCATGCCACGCACACATCTGCTTGGTCTGATAGAGGCTGTCCTGTTTTTACCGGAATGATCTGGCTAATTTCCAGTGGCTAAGGGCTCCCTGTCAGCACAATTCTCCAGATGTCCTGAGGTTTCATTGTGACCCACAGGCATCAGATCCTGTCGTCTTTTTGATAGAGTTTGGGGGAAAAAAGTTTGATTTTTATGAATGAAATAGGACACTAGTATTTCCGAGTTGGGTAGAGTGCAAAATAGAGTGCAAAATAGCGTAGCAGTGATGCTAAATAACTGAGCATGCACAAAACCTTAGTCACAGCAGCTGAATCACTACCTGTATCATCACAGACCTCCTGGAGACAGAACTTCCATAGTGCGGTTATTGGTGGTTGGGACCACTGGAGCCATCACGCAAATACAAATATACTTATTCCTTATTTAAAAGGCAGAAATTAAATGTGCTGAATGAAAACTGTGTCTCATTTATGTGCAATAATCATATTTCTTGTATAATGTTCATATTAAAAATGCCAAGAAAGGATTAGATAATTTAAATTTAAAGCTCTCAAGTTAAACAAGATCAAAAATATTCCAGTAAGCCAATTTAAGTAAACTAATTGACCCTGTTTGTCTTAATGTATATCGGCCAGATTTTAATTTCTGTTTTTTCCCAGCCTAATAACTTGGATATTTTTTTATCCTAGAACACACATAGAGCTTTACTTTTTTTTTTTTTTTTTCAGATTCAATCTGTGCAATACAGCTGTATGACAGGACACCATAGCCTCTCTGTGGTATTTGCAAACCCTTACCGTTATTGCTAGGGCTATAAAATGATCAGTTTTAAGTTCCATTATATGACAGTCATGAAAACATTACATTCTATGGCAATGTAATTGTGTAAGAAAGAAAGAAACCACCAAAGTCTGCCTCCTCTCAGGTGCTGTAAAAATAGCTTTCATTCTGAACAAACGTGTTGGCTACTCAAGCCTTTATAACTTTATCACGCCTTTGTATGGCCGTGTCTGAGGTGTAATAAATGAACAACTAAAAATCTACTTGCACGTGCTAATAGGGGGAGTATTACAGGGATTTCAGGAGGGGTCAGAAGCTGATACATGGATTATGTGTGCTTGAGTCTCCACTGCTGCAGGTCCCTCCCGCCACGTATGCGGGAGCACAGAAATACCAAACCAGAAATGTTGGCAACGTTCCTCTCAGTGGCCGCATTTTCCTCTCACCTGCACTAGCAAGGGAAGAAGCGAGGCTGAAGCTAGCAACTTCAGTACTTCCCTCCTGTTTGAATCCTTGAGCTGTTCCGGCTGCCAAAAGTGTTTAGTCTAGTGAGATATTTTAGAACTTTCAACTCCAGGGTGACAATAGGCATTGCCGACTGCTGAGCGCTTTGGGAATCTGCCACTTGCTTAGGTGTCTTACCATGAATCAAGCTGTTCAGAAATTTGGCTTTACAAAGCGCTGAACCCTTGGGAGTCTGGCCCTGCCACTCCTGAAAATTCAACCTTAGGAGCCCAGTTCTGCCGCTGCCTGTAAGCAACGAGAATAGTTTTATGTATTAATAATATTAAGGTTCAGTTTAGGGGCAGTATTTGCATGCTGTAAAAGAGAGATTTGAGGGAGAATTTTTCAGATTTCTACATATCTACAGTGTTGGGTTGGTTTGTTTATTTTGGGAGGAGGTTTGCAGGTGGTAGGTGCTGCTGGTGTTGTTTAGCCTGCCTGGTCTGACCTTTGAGAGAATCTGGCTCCTTTTGCTTTTGGTTCAAGTTGCTTGCTCTGGAAGTTTTCCTGTATTGATTTAAAAAAAAAAAAAAAATTAAAAAAGTTATTTCAAATGTGGCTGGCGAAAGGGCTTGAAAATTCATCCTTTTGACGCTCATCCAGTGTGCTGATTTTAGGATCTGCATGTGAGCATTTAGTCAGAGGAACAAAGGGGACCTTCATGCTTTTTTCTGTTCCCCTCCAATGTGATTTACAAGCCTGGCTGGCCTGAGAGCAATCAGTGACTCTGTTTCCTTTGACCTGCTAAACGGGAAGGGACTTTTGTTCGGACCAAACCAGGACTTGCACTGAACCTTCCTGTGGTGAGGTGGGGGCTGTGCAAGTTCCAGTTATTTTGGGTTGCTGTTGGGTGCAGTGTTAGAGCTGACAAGGAAGGCGTTTTGACAACCAGCTTCGTTCCCAACCCTACGAGCTGCAAAATAGCTCCGTCTTCCTCCACCCACGCATGCAAAATTGTTTTTGAGCCCACAAGGTAAACTAAAGATATAGTTAAAAGTACCAAGTGGCTGGAATACCCAGGGATGTGAGAATGAGCAGAGCTCACACAGTGATGATTTGAAACAAGCCTTGTGGCTTTTTAATAATGTGCCAAAGCAGTCTCAGTGGTGGGCCAGCAGGCACCATATTCTATCTTCTGTGAAAGAACTGGGCCCAGCAGGCCCCGGCTAATGCAGACAGCCCCTTCACTCTGCTGGAGGAGACAGACTCCGAGATGGCAATCAAGGCTTGATTTGCCAACACATTTCCAATGATTAAAATGTAATTAGCACAACTGAGTGCCTCCTCCCCAGCTAATTTTAATACATGCTGTGACAGGCAGGCAGCCGGCTGTGCCTCGGCCCAGCAGCAGATGGAAGCAGAGGCAGCGGGAGAGGAAAACCATTTTGCGATGCGACTGTTCGCATCACAAAACCATCAGGGCGCTCGGCTCTTAGAAGGCCCTTGATGGCAGCACATCAAATTGGCGCTGTCATATCTGACCGTGGCAATGGCAGCCATCCTTCATGCTGTCCCAGAAGCACAGCAAGGCAATTTGCAGGTTTAACCCTTTGAGGTCTTAGGGGCAGACGAGGCTTCGGGAAGATGCCTGCACACGGGGCGTTTGAGTGTGATGTCCCTGGTAGTTCAGGGAGCGTTGTTTACACTCTGTCATTTGGCTACATTTGCTCATTTTTCCAAGTATGAGTTAGTTGCCCAGAAGCATCACAATAACTGGTTATTTCTTCCCATTAAAAGCAGGAGTGCAAAGAATAAAAGAATCTACAGCTCAGAAATACCCTTGTATGTCCCTACACAGCCAGTTTTGAGAAGAAGGAGAGATGTCTCTTGCTGTCAGCACATGGCAGACATGAGCGACTTACTGAAGCCAGCCCTCCCGGGAGGGGAAGCAGTGAGTCCTCCTCTTCAAGAGTGAGGTGGTTTCCCTTCACTTCATGGTCGTTTGTTCTAGTTGAAGTGGGTCGTTGTCTTTGGTGTCGGTAAACGTGTAGAGTCCTGTACAGTTTGAGTCCTTCCAGCTGTGAATTACTTACCGGTTGTGTGGGGACAAGCATATATTCCCATTGGGTAGTGTTAGTTGAGCGTCGCTGGAGCATGGATTTAGTTTCAGTAGACAAAAAGATAGGAGTTGTCTTCTGTTTCTTTATTGCAGTGCCATTGTAAAATTCTGCCTTGTGCTACTGTTACTGTGTTACTGTGCCTTGTACTATGCCTGCTGCTTTCCGGCACTTCTTTTTATGAGAAAAGGTCAGAGCTTAGGGGAGACAAGGTTTGTGGTAAGGTGTCGTGGCAGAACAGGAGCTCAGAGATGGCTATTTCCCGAGTGTGACGTCCAGCGCGGCACCGTTCTCGCCTGCCTTCGTTTTCTCACTGGTGAAACAGCAATAAACCCACCTCGTTCAGCAGCAATGCTGAAGAGCCTAAATTAAACAAGGTTTGCACGTATTGACAAGAAGTGATGGAAGGTGCTGTAAGTGTGGTGGGTGGGAAGAAAGAAAACATGTGCTCTTGAGCTCTCTTCAGTTGGGTATGGAGGGGAGGAGAGTCCTTGGTAAATCTGAAGCCTGTATCAAAGTGTTCCTCCATTCAGAGAGTATCTGCTAACATCTCTCCTTTGCATGTTAATAATTATGTTTAGGAGCTCTGAGGGAAAATGTAAGGCCAGCTTCTGTAATGCTTTGTGAGAAACTACTGTCTCCCTCCCTCTCGCTTTCTCTGAAGGACCCCATTGGTGTACTTCTTAGATTTTGTATTGAATTTCCTGTAGATCTCTCCTGCATCTTTTTATGATAGCTGCCATACAGGAAAGCTCTGCTGCAGGAAAGCTCTGCTGAATTTTCCTCAAAGATTAAATTGGTTGTTCAGATTCTTCTCATAGTCTTTTTATTTTCCCTCTCCCAACAGTCCTTCACATCCGTACCAGTGGCTTTGCATCATTCTCTTTCTTTTCGTGTATTTGTAAATCACAGTGTCCTCTTGTAGCAGACTTTTTTTATTGATTATACAAAAAGAGCTAGTCAAGCAAGGCTGAAGTGGGTCTTAAAGAAGTGCTATTCCTGCAGCATGATAAAAATGAGTCCTATGAACAAGACTAAAACTCAACATGCGCAACAACATCAACACCAAAGTCGTTGTACAAGCTGGCAGACCCACTGTTCCTGGGAGATGAGAAACCCTTCTGGCTCAGGAGTAAGTTCAGTGCTCATCCACAGCCCTTCGGAATTGTCCCAGCACAGGAGGGTGTGTTCACACTGAATGGAGTTGGCCTGAGTTGCTGGATAATAGGGAGTCCAAAGCACTAATGAGCTAGACATGGAAGTAAGAGTGGAAAGAAGTGGATGTTTAGGGATTTATAAATTCACATAATTTGGGGCAATGAGGGTATGATCTGCTGTGACCTCCTGTATAGCACAGGCCATATGATCTCCACTAATTAATTGCAGTGCCTTGAGTACAATAACTCTGACTGAAAAAGGGCACAAAATTTAGGCAAGGTTTTAATTTTTCATTACATTTTTTTTATTTAGGGAAAATCTGCCCTGTTTTTAAGTTGAAAAATAAGAAATTATTCCCCATTTTTAAAATATGTACCAGTCTAAATTTATCTGCTTTTTAGCCATTGCATCTTGTTATTCACTTGCGTTTCAGATTGAAGATAAAGCCTGCAGAGGTTTTTGTGGAGAGAGCATGTTTGAAATCTCATAGCCTTCCTCTTTACTAAAATTTCAAAAGATATGAGAATCAAAATTCCAATCGTTTGGCATCTACCATCTATAAAATATAGGGAGCCTCTACCTTTCTAAAAAGTCCCTTGTGAAATTCCAGGGTTCTGTATTCATAGAGAGCATCTCTGGAGAAAGAGATGAATTTCCATGCTCTACCTGATCTGTCTCAGAACTGTACAGCACAGGCTGAGCAGTTTAAAAATCCTTTATGGATGCTGCACAAGATGCAGGTGGTTTGCCGGGATCATGCAGACAGAAATCAAGTATGTTTTTTTTCCTGTGGGATAGCAGTGATTGCAAAGATCAGACATGAAGCTTCTGCTCCTTCTAGGCCTGCCCTGGCTCCCCACATTCCCAAGCAGACTTGTTCTGCAAGATGCATCCCCTTCTATTTCGGTATGGCCCTTCTTTCTTGACAAAAGGTTTAACGGGAAATCCTGTGTTTTACATTCAGGATGTCTCCTGGCCCTTCCGTGGGGTTCTCCTTTGGAAGACACAATTCCTGGCAGTGTGAAATCTCAGTGCCGTTGCGGCTGGAAAAGGAGCATACGGGCAGTCTTAGCAACACTCCGTGCCGTGTCAGCTACTGTCCTGCTTAAACACAGTTGTTGCTGGCAAAAGTCTTGCATTATCCTAGAGAAGGATAATTTTTCTGAACACTGTGCTAGCAGCCAGCTATTAAAAGCAATACCTTGCCTTGGCTGTGCCAGGTAGTTTGTCAACTGCTGATAACAGCCGTGGAGCCTGTCATACTACTTATGATACAGGAGGTTTTATCACCTTACGCTGGTGGTAGGTTAATGCAGCAGTGAAAAAAAACCCAACCATTTTCCTTAGATCCTTGCCAGGAGCGTATTGGTGGTAAACTGAGGGCCTGGTTTTCCACGGTGAATAATTTATACATGAGAATGGCTCCTAAGACAGAGGTTTGGGTGTTACCTGAAGCTCCTGTAACCACGTGGTTGAGCACTGTGCCATGCACGGGTTTTGCACGGTGCAGTGCTACGGAAAGCAGTATCAGAGTAACAGCTTTTATCCCAAACAGAGCAGGCACAGCTGGGTCTGGGGCTGATTTCCAGAGGTCCTCAGGAGGAGAGAGCTGGAGCAGCCCAGCCTGGAGCCTAACCCATACCTGGGGGGGGTGGTCAGACACGCCGAGGTAGCACTTCTGCCACTGCTTGTCTGTGAAGGGGAAGCCCCAGCGGTGGATGCTCCATTGGATAGCGTCCCCCTGACTACCAATATTCTGACTTTTTCCCAGCTATTTCATGAATAACAAATGGTTGAGTCCAGCTGATAAATCAGGGATATACAATTACGCTTACCTCTAAACAGAGAAATGAAACTCCTGTTTTAAATTCAATTATTATAATTGCAGTATTCTGAAAAAAAAAAAAAATAATGCGTTCATTTCCTAATAAGAGATTACAGATTCCAAATTACAGCATCACTTATGTCAAAACAGGAAATTTGAGGTAGGCAGGCCAAAGTGTGCCATTGTCTTTGAAATTTATATTTACTTGCTGTAGATTTAGAATAATCCTTCTCTTCCCTCAGGTCTAGCACAGAAAATTTATAAATTGTACAAAAATGATAAAGGCAGCAATAAATAATAATATATAACAACTGTGCGAGTGATGAATTATAAAATAGAGAGTAGGAAAAGGAATGAAACCAAAGCATAGAAGCCAGTTTACAGGGCTGAGTACACAGTCTGAGTTATTTTTCTGGCATTATGACAATGAGGAACATTTATGGGAGTTTGCAAACAGCTTACTACACAAATCATTTTGTTTCAGGTTATATTTATAGGGCTTAGTTAAGAGTTTTTTAGTATCCATTAAAATCCAGCATTCAGAGGTTTATAGCTCAGCTGTTAAGGTCTTATCCCTAAGGATCAATTGTTTTGGTTTGTTTGGGGAATTATTATTATTATTTATACAATTCAGTTTAAATTGCTTAGTCTAATATAAAGATACAGAGCTCAAAAGCTAAAAGAGTTTTTGTTGTTTGTGAAAGAAGAGATGGCTTTTTATTCTTTATTTTTTGTTTCAAATATTATTTCTGCAACTATATTATCATGCAAATCAACTGACTCTCTCTTCATGTGTGTTTCAGTAGCCATTTTGTGCTCAGAGTTGCTGCAGCCTATAAAAGAGAACAACCCCTGTGCAACGTTATCGATACTGTATTGCTGCTTCTTTATGTGCATTACTGTAATTTAAAATAAAAATAATTTTCAGTTGAAATGATGTAATTTGCTCTAGGTTATGCCATTTGGTAGGTGGAAGATGAGTTCTGTACTGAAACTAGGCATGATGTGTCTAGGCCCTGATCCAAGTCTTAATGCTTTCTTCTTCTTCTTCATTTCTTCTATCTACTAGGACCAAAATTCTTTAAGGCAAACGCCCTGTTACCCTGCAGGCTCTATAGACACATACAGTGAAAAGTAACCAGATCCCAAGGACCATACCATTTAATAGCCTGAATAGATGGAAAATAGAGGGTTTATAGAAGAGACTGGGTGGCTCGCCCAGGCGATACTGATTGCCAGTGACAGAGCTGGATCTGCCGAGTCCTAGCCCAGAGCTCTCTCTCCTCCATCATGTCGCTTTTCAAGCTACAATGAAGTATTTTTGGTGAGAGGTGAATGAGATCCAAAGAGTATTACTGGGTCACTATTATTTAGGTAGATGTGGAGGGCTGAGAACCCGACACGTATGGAAAAGGGCAAGTAAGATACCTGATAGCTGCATTCCATAAACAAACATAGACACATTTGATACAGATAAACTGTGTATCTTCAGAAAGAATATTTTAAATTCTTAAAATGCACCTATCTGTGGAATTAATACAGTGGCTGTTCTTATTTAAATCCTTTTCCATTGTATCAAGCTTCCTTTGCGGCAGTATTTCCTAGCTATTTCTTGTTTAATTCTAAATATTCATGACATTAATTCTATTTAAGTGCTATGCTGTTATCTGAGACAAATTGTCAACATTTTTATGACAAACTACTGTATCCATTGCATACAGTGCAGTCCCCAAGGAACCTGTTTGTTGTGGCTGACTATCAATCTCTGATTGAAAACCTGATTGACACCAATAAAAGCTTAGTAGTTCTCATTTCCCCATTTAAAATGACCCAAACAGCTCAATAGCCATCCGAGATCTATAGAGTGTTTTTAGCCTGTACATAATTCATCATCTCAATTATTGTGCTTTTTTAACTTCTAATTTTGGAACATCAGAACTTTTCTGTCGGGTCAATAGAACATTTGGTTACTCTCTTTTTGCCCTTTCCTCTCGCGTTGCAATCACACAGGACCCCAGGTTCCTTCTGGGCCCTGGAGAAGCATCTTTTCATCCTCTTTGCTTCCTGCTACAACCTTTTTTGTGGATTATTCTTTTTACTTTTGACTTGGCTGTATGAACCGTAAGCTCTGGACCTTCCAAGATCTGTAATACTCAGTTACAGGCAGAAGAAAGCACGTTGTTGCCTCCAACCTATTGATTCTGTTTTCAAAGTTAACTCAACCCTCACTTAGTTTTTTGTCCTGTAATTTCTATTTCTGGCAGTGATGAATAAAGGAAGAAACTCTCAGACCCCAGACTGTGAATGTAAAGCTGACAGTAAAAAAAAAACATTTAAGAGGAGTTCTCTGTGAGATACTGAGGTCAAAATTTGGCCATCTGGCAGTTAGGAACAGGCATGTGTGAAGGCACGCCAGGCACCTGCTGAAGGCAGAGCTGCAATAGCAAAGTCTTCAAAGGTTTGCTTGCTGCTTCTCAGCCATTGCATGGTTTTCATTTGTAGCTTCTCTTATCGAGCACAATTTCTAAATGAGGATGGTTGCTTCACTTTAAGGATGTACAAATGACTTGCCCTCACCTGTCAAGCATGATCCTTGTATTTTACCAGGCCCATTATGAACGCAATCTTTCTGTCGAAAATTTGCATACCTCCTTTCTTGAAAAGTAATGACAGCAATTTCTTTCCCTCCGCTCACTTTCTGAGTGTCTCATTTAACAGCACCTGTGAAACCGACAGGCGCAGAGATGAGAAGTGAAAGAGAGCAGTTGATTAAATCATCATCAAGTCGGGCCTCAGAAAGTCAATTCTGCTTCCCGTCTGCAATGATATCCTTTTATCTTAAAGTAATGAGCTATGGCACTTTTGCATCCGGTAATGCGATAAGTTCTATTAGCATGTTCCATTTGCTTCACAAGCAAGGGCAAGTCATTTCAGCAAGCTCATATCACTGCAATCAAAGCAATTGGCTTCACAGGCAGAGAAGAAAGAGGAAAGGCTCAGGGTGATTTTTATGGATCACAACACAGTGGAAAAAATAGATTCTTGTATTATTTTAACCCGTAACATGCTTTGCTTCTTGTCCGTCAGGATATTTTGATTTCATTAGCCTGTAAGTATGTGGAAGACTCAAATTCCAAACTGAACTCTTGAGCTAAGACCAGGAGTTCTGAAAAATAAGAGTCTTTTCTTATACAGATACACTGGCTAATGCTGTATTAGTCATTGACTTCATTAAACGCTGCTTAGTTTGAGTCTTTGCTGTTGACTTAGTCCACAAGTATAAATGTAAATTTTTATATTTTTACTGCTATTTATTGTTTGGAGCCTGATGAAGTACTTATCAGTTGAAAAAACAGTAAAAATGACATTACACACTGCAAATTGTCATTATCAGTTGAGAGGACACATACATACTGCAGATTGTCTACAGCCAGAAAG
Organism: Falco punctatus; assembly: GCF_963210335.1. Classification (NCBI taxonomy): domain Eukaryota; kingdom Metazoa; phylum Chordata; class Aves; order Falconiformes; family Falconidae; genus Falco; species Falco punctatus. Next base: position 102,341,750 of record NC_137580.1, on the reverse strand, counting down.
GCAGGTAGGGAGGCAGCAGATGTACATTTGGAGTCCCAGAGGCAAAAGCGTGTAGTCATTTTTTCACACAGAGCGTTGAGGAACTGAGGCAGGGAGTTCATCCTTCTGTCACGAAAGGGAACGGCTTCCTAAAATTAAGATTCAGTTGTGTTTGTGGCCAACAGCTGCTTGGTGCCCAGTTAGTCTAGTGAAATTGAGATGCCTGGCTTACAGCAGGCACTTTCTGAAGATGCTGAGCTGAGTAACTCGTGGCATCGTTAGCTTTCTAATGGTACATCTGGAAAGGCCATTTAGTCTACCACTGCCATTGGTGGGAGCATCGTCCCGTTCTTCGGGGATGGCTGGATTGGGCCTTAAGCACTTGTGGGATCATTGAGCAATGATACCATAAGGAAGCCATTGGGAGTGATAACCGGGGGAGAGAAGTTGCACTTTCCCAAGAACTGCAATAACTTACTCTCAGCTCAGTTTCCAGGGAGCAAAGAAAAATGTGGTTCTTACAGGGCTGGCTTCTCTACACCCTTCTCCGAGGGTGTGCCTGGAGGTGCCTGCGGATGTCGGTGGCGTGTTTCCCTTGGGTGAGACGGAGTCCCGGGCAGATAACCAGGACAGAGGGCTGCAGCTCTGTCCCTGGCAGCCCTCAGGCAGGCTTTGTGCTTCTGCAGGTGCTGCTGCCTCCCCAGCCGTGCCCAGGGAGCCTCCCAGCCTCTCCCGTTCACACAGAGCTGCTAGCCTTCCCCTTCGAGTGCTAGCCCTGGCGATACAGGGACTGACACAACAGAACCAAACCTCAAAATCAGACCAACATTTAGCTGTCTTTCTGGAGTGAAATCCCCCTTTGCTTTACAAATAAGCCTGTGGTCTACCAGCAGTATGTATACCATCCACCAGTCACCAAGGATTTATACACATCCTATGTAAATATAAGGACGATCATCTTCAGCATGGATAGTAATGCAGTCTGGTGTTTTCATTTTAATAGTTGAAATACAACTCTTTCTTATCAAACCAATGTTTTGTTGGTGGTAGAACTGAAAGGAGCCACTAATTGTGTCATTTTGCTATATAAAACAATCATAAAAGTCCTGGTAGTGAGGTATTAAAAAGAGTTATAGCTGAAAGTGGTTCTAAGTTCTGAATATTTTTCCTGTAAGGGGCCAAGATAACTTTAAATGTCCAAGACTGATACATTTCATCTGAAGTGAAGTAGTTTGGATAAAATGGAATTCAGATTAAAGGTCAACATTGCAATCTTTTCTCCAGACTAAGGTAATTTGTGTAAAATGGGACTTTTCTGTGAATAATCCGTAATTTTAGCTTTTGAGAAAGCAGACCTTAAACTTCTCAGACCGTCTCTGTTTCAGAGTCATTCCTTACAGTGAATCACTGTGGATAATGGTGAAGAATTGCTAAGCAGACTGTGATGTTAACCAATTTGCGAGATGCTATATATAAGATTCCTTGGCAAGGAGCTCCATGCTGAATGCTACTTGCAGGCAAAGTCAGAGATGGTAAAGAAAAAAAGTGAAATTCTTGCTCTTAGTTTCTTTGTGACTCTGCCTGTCTCCATTTCATCAATTAGAAAATTGCCCATTTATTCCCTGTCTGTGTCTCCTTTCATCTAGGAGATGTTTTTTTCTCCCTTTTTTCTTGGAAGCAAAGGTCTAATTGTATAGCTAAAATATCATCTTTGCCCTTTCCAGCGCTGTCAGTTTGTCATTGGATAGATGGACAAGAATATTGTAAATGTCAGTGTGAACATGGCTGAGGTCTGGGTTTTCCCTCATTTTCTTCAGATTTCTTTTCAGCAGACAGATGAGTAGAATCACTTTGTTCAGTGCTGGCGTTTCAGCAGCACTGACTCCTTTGGTGGCAATGATAAATGGATCCAAGATATGAAATAGCTGTTCCAGCAAAGTCCATTGAGCAGAGTAGAGAACAATGCCCTCCTCAATGTCATTGTACATGATATATTCAATGATTGCCACTTTCTGCACAAGAATGTGTTCAATCAGCAAGGTACATAGAAATCCATAGTGTTGCTTCATCCTGAATGAGCTGGTGAGGTGGCACAGACCTTTACTCAGCTTGATTTGGACCAGACTCTCTCAAGCTATTAAAATGGGCTCAAATTATAGCTGTAACCACATAGGGTGTCTGATTGTGGAATGTGGCGTTGGGATCAGTCTCATTCTGCAGGTGCTGTGGGAGATGTGCTGTGCATTTTAACTTGCTCTTTCTCCAGCTGGGGCAGGGGATTTGGCAGGTACAAGTAACCTGTAGCCCAGTCTTCAGTTTTCCTTTTCTTCTACAAAACAGCAGCAATTAAACCTCAGATGGCAATTGGAAAGTCCTTTTCCCAGTTCCCATAGCGGTTATGTGTGTGCACACCCCATATCGCAGGGAACGCATCTTACGCTTTCGCAACTTGGACTGATAACAGTCATTTAGAAGGTTTAAGCTGAGGCTTTCTTTTGTTGGTAAGATGACCTTACAAGTTTGTGTGTTCCCTCCTCGCCTGGGGTTGATTTGAGGAATGACTGAATTCTGACTGCAGCACACATATGAAAATGTGCGTTTGTGCATTAGGGATTTTGATAAGCGCTTTTTGAGCATGAAGTTGCAGAAACTGCAAAGGGAGGCTTGAGCACTTGGCACGTGTGTGTCAGGTGATTTGGTGGCTGGTAGCCCACACACTTTAGATATTAAAGGTGTTAGAAAGGTTCAAGTGATAACTATGGCCACTTTGAGCAAGCCATTGTCAGTCTGCTCTTGTTATTGCCCTTGATTATGTAGAAATTAGGAGCAACCTTAACGTTTCCATAGGTCCTCTAAGAATTGTATCTGTAGAGCTGGTGTTCAGTGAGCTTTATATGTCCCTTGCTTTGCATTTAGTTTGTAGTACTCTAGGTCCTCTGGGAAGACTGCTAAGAGTCCCTTCTGCCCAGTACAAGACTTTCTCAATTGTTAAATAGCCATTTTGAGAATTCTTCTGCTGAGGGGCCCATTGGGCTGTGGTTTGAAAAGGTCTGACAGCATTCTGTGCCATGCTCATTTGAAAACTTGGCCGTACGTGGGAGCTGTGGGTGCTCAGCAGTTTTGCTAATCTGCCTTTCATTTCAGTGCCTAAATGAGAGCTAAGGGCTGCTCGGTTGGGCGGGTTTCTGATAATGTGGACCAGCGTTCGGAAATTTCGCTCTGAGCTTGTCTCAAGCCTGGCCCTGGGTGACTGTAATCAGTCACGACTGGTGTGCAGTGTGAAGATAGTTAAGTGACTTCAGCCTGAGAATCAGGGAAAGAAGCCTCTGTTCAGGTGTAAAATGTGTCTGCAGCCTCCTTGTCCTGATTTGTCACATTATCACTCACAGCTTCCAGTGAAGTTATCCAAAAATCAGGTCATGCTACCCCTGAATGGTATTTTGGATTCCCAGGTATTTGTAGTCTATTCCGATGCAACGTGTGCACAGAGCCATCGTTTCCTGAAACAAGACATGGGAGAAGACTGAAAAATTTCCTTTTTGTCATAGGCGCTAAATACTGAAACTCAGCCCAAAGCAGAAGGCCAGTATAAAGCATTTGCATCACTTCAGTTCCAGAACAGTCTGATCCTCTGAGAACCACAGAGCACTTAAATAATTTTGCTTTTCTCTGTGGCCCTGGGAGGTAGAAAAATGCTGGAGGAATTGAGCAAGCAGTGCAGACTTGTCTTCAAATTGACCAGTAATTCTGAATAATCAACTTCACGGTTGTCAGCTTTGGTTTCCAGGACCTGTTCTCCAGAATTGGTTAGCAGTAAGCCTGTAAAAGATGGAAACACCTTGTGCTTCAGCACCTCTGGGAAGAAAATGCATCCAAAAACGTAAATGAGCACATCAGAGCAAGGGCCACTGGGGAATGTGTGTGCAAATGCAATGCCCAGAGTGCCTGAACAGCAAAGTAGTCTCAGCCATTGGAAGAGCACACAGTTGCTTCCATTCAGTTTCCAGCCTGAGTAAAAAAACCTCTCATTTCTTCTGCAAGGCTTTTTGGGGTTACCCCTGCACAAAAATTGTCTGGTTCTTTCCGTGAACCAGAGCAAATCCACATATTTAATCCCGAGGGAAAATTGAGCTTAACATGGATGTGCAAAACATGCACATGCAATGTGTATGCCCGCACACAAAGATACACGTATATACATACTGCACGTAAATATAACCCCAATGCAGTGCATAAAGCCCTTTTTCTCCTGTCTCGCCTTCTTTTCTTTCATATAGCTTGTCCATAAAATTCGACTATTGGAACAGGACAGCGCTGCTGGACGGTGGGTCTCCTTCCCCTCATGGCCCTCCAACAAAACCTCTTTATGAGTGAAATAGATGCCTTGTGTGCGCAGGACTCCTGGCATTTTACAAAGTGTATCTGGAGCCAGGCTAGGCAAACGTTAGGAGCTGTTTGCTGAGTGCATTTATTGCCTTTGCATAATTTATGAACTGGAGGGGTTTGACCATCATTCGTCTCTGCCAGAGGCTGGCACTGAGGGCTCTGGAGGATGGAGCTGTAAATTGGATGGTGCGCTCCTGCTGAGCTCACAGCAAAGTCCTCGGGTCAGTATGGGAATTTAATACCAGGAATGGAACTGTTTTCTCAGAGTGCCATGTGGGCCCCCGTGCAGCAGAGGCTTTTTTGGCAGCCACAGTGACTGGCCAAATCGCGAAGCTGTCAGTCACTGGGCATGTTGTGAAGGGAGCCTGAGCATTTTTAATCGGCTTGGCATCCGTGCTGCTTCCATAATGGACACCAGTAGGTCTCAGTCCTTCGCCATATGCTTAACTCTGGAGACAAGGTGCTTCTGGGTATAGCAGTAATTATTTGATGTGGAATTAAGCGGACCTTGAAATTAGAACTGGACTGTCGGAAAGCAGGAGGCTTAACACTTTGATGGAAATAACTTCCCACCGACATCGCTCTGTGCACTTTCTCTGCACATGCACTCGGATGTGGGTAACTGTTTTGCTGGCAAATTCAGATGTTACTGCTGGCAAGTACTCTGCTCCCCAGGTACTTGCACACTGCAGAAAACACAAACCCCTGAGCTCCAAGCTTATGAGTTGGGAAAAACTTAATCCACAGTGGAGGAGAGATTCCTTGAACCAGACAAAAAACGGTGAGGGAAGGAGAGGCTGCAGATCTGGGTCACAGGACACATGTGCATGTGCCCCAGTAGGGAGAGCGGATGGCATGGTAAAACCCTCTGAACCCTGCTGCTAAAAGGGAATCATTGCGCCTTTTACCCCCTTTCTTTCGCCTTTTGGATCCATGTATTACAGGACTTGTATTGGGGTTTGTCTGGAGGGTAGACAAAGGACACAAACAAATGGAGCAATTGGTTCTGAGCTCCCTGTTTTGAAATGTATTAGATGTGTCATACATTATAGTACACCCTAACATATAGAGCACACAGCGCAGGGACCCCAGAACCACTGGGCCCTCCTGGCTGTAACCAAGCAGTGGAAGAAAGTGCTGTAGCCCAAAAGCTGATTTTTTCCAACTGTATAATAGAGTAAATGGGAGATCTTTCTGACATGCTGTGGTCTTCATGGATGAAAATGCGTGTGAGTGCATGCTTTTTTGTAAACGTAGGGCTTTGCTTCACAAACGTGCTTAACTATGCTCACCCTCATACCAAAATCTCATATATGTAGTCATGCCGGAGTCAAAATGCATAGTTTTCACAGGGAAGGGTATGAATGCTTTACATAAATACCATACTGTTGTAGAAACGTGCGGTTTTCCTTTTGTCAATTAAGTACATGCTGTTCATGAACTTGATCGTTGTGTGAGGGTTTCAAACTTCAAGCTAAACCTGTCTCATATCTCTACGTTCCCTCTCATTTTTTTATTACCAGAGTATTTAGGTGCAACTAGTGCTACATAAATCATTTCAGTTATTAAATGAATTTCACTTCCATTTCTATTTAGAATTATCTGAAAGCAGATTGTAATTTTGTCTAATCTTTGCGTCATTTTAAATTATTTGAGCATACCTAGAAATAGTTCTTAGCTTTAAATTGTTAGTATGTAGCTCGTTGGTGTGGGGAAGGCACCTTTTCACCCTGTGTACCAATGAAGACGAGGAAAAAGCCAGTGAAACAGAAAAGTTGTAATTAAAGAACACACAGAAGATGATTTGTAGAGATCAAATACATACATTTGTGGGTGTATTTGGCTGTCTGTTCACATCCCACTGTATAGTTGACCTTTGGAATTCACAAAGTATAACTAATTTCAAAACAATTTGGTTGTCTTATGAAAATACTCAAAGATGCATTAAACAGGATACAAATGCATAAAGGGCTTAACTGTCTGCTCTAACAACATAACACGATGCCAGTCATTGATTTAGGGAAGCCTGGTTCTCCTGCTCGGTGATCTTATGCTTTCCTTCGAAACATCGGCCATTAGATCAGTGGAGGTATGAGTTCATCCTTGAATAATAGAGACAATTCAGATCTCTAGGGAAAAAAAAAAACAAAACCAAACCAGCCACAAAGAGTTGTTTTCCTCGTCCTTCTGCTGTAGAGGTAGCCAAGTGTGACCATTCCATAGTTACCCAGAATTAAGTGGGATGAATTAAATCTGTGTCAAGTGGCATGAATCAAAGCTGGGTGCACATGGGTTGCATGGCCCTTACAGTCCTACTTCCAGCAAGACTTTTTGAATTCTTGCAAATTTAACTGTGTTTTTGTTTTCTGATGCTTATCTGTACTCAAATTTGGTTCATCTAGTCCTGCTGTATTTCTACATTAGTAAAAGTTATTAAAAAATCGAGTAATGGCACTTAATAAACATCAAGACCATCTAGTGTTACCGTTCAGCATGGCAGGGTATTGTAAGTGTTTACTGTGATACCTGGGCTACTCTTGAATTACAGAGAACGTCAATGAGTCAGTTAATTTGGCATGTTCCTGATTCCACTGTGGTCTCTGGATTCTTTAGTTCAGCAGCAGTGAACAAAGACATAAGGTGAAGCCTCCAAGTAGCTCTTGGTAGGAGAATGGTCACCTTGCAACTGCTTTGCTTCTGGGACAGGCCAGCCTAAGCCGTTTCCCTGCCCTCCTGTTGGGGGAGTCTTTGCAGCCGAGATATTGGCAGGCAGCATGAGAAATACTGTCCATCAAAAGAAAACAAAACAACCCTCCAATACTCTTTTTCTTCTTTCCTGATCCAGTTTTGGAATCTAAAAAATACACCATCAGCTCCCGTGCACGTGAATTAAACTAGCAGAGGGCGTTGCAAATGTATCTTGTTGATGTCAGTGCAGTTTTTTTCATAATTTAAACATACAAATGTATCATCTTCAACAGGAGCGTGGGGGAAAGTTCCCCCCCGTACAGTAATCGAATGTTTTCCTAAAGGTACCAGATTTGATGCCAGAGGGTTTAGAGTGTTCCAGCCATCTTGTTCACAGAAATCTTTTTGCTGTAGCAAGTTTCTCATACCTGTTCTTTTTTCTCTTTTTGTGTTTTAGTGTGACAGCGACAGTGATCAAGAAGAGAAGGTAAGAAAGGAGATCAGTATGGGACCAAAAATAATTAGTTGGATATTTTGGATTCACTTGTTTCTCTTATTCTGTTATTTATTCAAAGTTTCTTTTTGGATCGATCTAAAGCATCTCTATACAAAGAAAAGACTTTGTTTCCTTTAATTTGGTTTTGGAATAGACTTCCAAGGGGAAGAGTACTCTTAATTATTTTGGAGGCTACACAATTCATCTTCAAGCATATCAGTGCCATGGGTTTTGTGGGTTGTTTATGAACACCAGTCTTACTGCCAACCCTTTCTATGGCTACATTTTCCCTTGGGAAGTTCTAACAGCAACCAGATATGTTTGTAACCCTCACATTTGCACTTTGTAAGTTATTTTGCCACTGTTATTGCCTGTTTTGCTTCTCCATAGGCAAGGGTATTCAAACTCAAATTGAAGTATTATGATTGAGAGAGAGAGATATATATATTTTTTTTTAGAAACAGCATTTGGAAACTGTACATTAAGTCAAGTGACACAACTTGCTGATAATTATCTCAATAAATTTGGCTTTCTAAGTGGAAAAAAGGAAGAATGTTGTGCTGAAAAAGTGTCAGGCACTGATCTCTAACGCTGTTTAGAAGACTAGTATTCACACTGATGCACATTTTTATGTCTTATTTTATGTTGTGAACAGACTAACATCCACCTTACTACTTTGGCAAAAATGAAACAATCATTGCAGAAAAAGTGGTCTAATTTCTTTATTTCCAGGTTGGATTTTGTGATTTTCATTTGTATGTTCAGCCTTAAGGGACGTTTTGATAATGTAATCACTTTTGCCTCCTCTTTCACTGGATAAATTGCGGGATGGAAGTTGGGGGAGGGTAAAGTACTCTCAGAAAATATTGTTCCTGTAATAACATGGAATTGTTTAGAGTTCCATGAGTGGTTCTGTTAACTAGCTCCAAGTCAAGCCAAGAAGAAGAGAGATGACCATGCTTGTATGTATGCAGCTTATACAACAGAAAAGAACAAATATCTTGTAAAATCTACAAGGAAACAATGACTACAGAAATCACCTTTTATGAATTTAATCAGTTTTCTACAGAATTTGTGTAGCAGGAGGCAAAGGAAATTTTCAAACCATTCTGCATATGACCGCCAAAGCTTTGCCCTTCAGCTTTCCCAGTGATTTCCCAAGTAGAGATTTTTTTTTCTTCATGTTACTTAATAATTTGCTAACTATGTTAAGGAACCACTGTTTACTTTGAACTGCAGTGATTTCCCTTTCATAAGGGCACTATCACTGGAGTTAATCAGTGTGACGACAGAAAGGGGAGGTTTTGTTGGGTTTTTGCACAGAATATTAACCTGCCCTTTTAGATATGAATTTTTAATGCATTACCATTACATTCCATCCTGTGAAGTGATTATTCATTTTCAGGATGTTCCTTACGCAGTGGAAGATGATAAACTGAATTTCAGCTCCTATGTTTATGGCACCCAGAACCAGAAGTGTAATTTCCTGCCACTGCTGCGTTTGCGGAGCTGAAGCTCTACCAGCTTCGGAGTATTTTTCTCTCACAGCACCGCTATATAAGAAGGCAGAGAGGCAGTTTTTGGGGATGGTGGTGGTGTGCCAGTTCAGGGTAGTTTCCACAACACGATACACAAGAGACTCAAGACTGTACCTCCCACAGAATATCCCGGTACTTGTGCGGAAAGGATTTAGCATCCAGATGTTTATTTCATCTCTGTGATCTCTATTATGTCTTCCCCTGTAATGAAATGAGATTAAGTGCAGAGCCAAATATCCCTAATAATTTAGTGCTTTTCAGATCTCAGACCCAGACCCGCTTTGACTTTTGTAGCTCAGGCCCAATTCTAAAAGACGACAGCTAACCCTGGCATATTTATTCAGCCTGTGCTGGCAGCCTAGGCAAAGATCTAAAGGCCTTGTTCTGCTGTTAATTTGAATTCAGCATATGTAGCCTGTTATAAAATGCGAGACATCATCATTTGAGCAGGTCAAGCATATTCAGATGAAGACAAATGGTGCTTATTTGATTTTCTTAAAATCAGGAAATGAAAAAAGTGCTCTCTAGAGAAATCATGTTCTGCCTGACTTAGATGATAGACCAAGGCATGCACCCCAGATAAGAACAGGCGCTCGTCTTGCGGTTTTTATCTCTGAAGGACGGTCGGGACTGTCAGCTCGCTGACATGTGCATTATCCATGTCATTTTAAACAAAGTGACCTGTAGAAAAGTGCACTCTGCCGTGACATGATAATGGGCTGTTGGATGACAGGTAAAGTACACACTATAAAGGAGGCTGTGCGTTATTCCTTTGTTTAACTGACAAGTAGAAACTTCTTTTCTTCAGACAGGCAAGATCTTTTAGATCTCTCTCAATAGGACCCAGAAGATTTTTGAATTCCTGCTTTAAATAAAATAACATTTTTAGGACCAAAAATTCCTATGAGCAAAATGCACTGGGAGAAGTGAGGGTGCAAAACCTCTGTGCGATAGGTTGATCATTTCATAAATAGTGCTCAGCATCCTCAATTTTCATTAATAACCATAGGAGCTGAGGGTACTCAGCAGGATTAGAAGTTTTAAGATCCTTGACCCAAATGTCTTATATCATGATGAGGGTATTAGCCTCCAACTGTGGAGCTGCTCTAGTAGTGAATTGTCAAATTGCGCTTGGTTGGTCCTAGGTCAATGTATTCTGAGGATTGTGGAATTACTCTTCTCCTACCAGAAACATCTTTGCCCAAAATATTTCTGGGAAGAGGAAATCTACTTTTCTTTAGGCCTGTATCTTGCAGATTTTGATATCCTAAAGTATACAGAATATATGGTACATTGTTGCAGGTGAATTCTTTACTTGCTATTCAGAAAATGGAAAGGAAACAGTTTTGCTTCATTTAGGATTTTTGAGGGCAAACCCACACTGATCCTTCAGTGTGCCTGGGAAATAAAGAGATCCACAAGAGGCAGAAGTCATGCAAGACGGATACATATTTCTACTAGAACAAATAAGACCTGGAACCCAGAAAGGTAGACCAATGCCTTTGAATAAAAAACTGGCAGATTAGTGTGATGAATGGTGTGTGACAGATAAAATTCGCTGGAAGAGGAGTCAGTCCAAGCATCACTAGATGGGCCACAGAGAGGAGGAGAGTGCAGGAAGGAGCAGGACCTGGGAAGCTGAAGAGCAGATGAGTAGTGAGTGGTGACAGAGTAGGAAAAGTAATGTCTCCTATGCTGTTAGTATTATTTTTTTCCTCACTTGAATAGGTATCTGTCTGGCTGCGTAAATCTTTGTTGATATCTGATCTCTGTTAGGTGATGGCTGTGCCTCCAATCCATCTTCCCTAGCCTTTAATTGGGAGCTGACAGACAGAGTCACTTTCTGTCTATGTCTGCCCTCAAATGAGACATTTCTCCAGAGGTTTCTCTGGAAGAAGAAACAAGGATATTTAATTGAAAAATTATGTGGCCTCTGCTTAGCAGTACTGTAGCTAAGGCTGTGTCAGCATCTCAATTTTAAATGACATGTTTTGGGTGGATAATTTATCTATTTATATAGATTCACGCTCCTTCATTCCAATTTGGCACACAGTGCTGGTCTGGAGCATTCAGAGTAGGCATTTCACTCCCTTGTTTCTGGAAAACCTGAGGAGGTAGCAAGTTATGTCTGTGGAGGGAGAGTGTATTTGAAGAACTTGCATCAGAATGTGAAGCACTAATTCTTAGAGAGATGTCATTTTCCATCCTGGGATCCTTTCAGCAAATGCCACTGGGATTTCTTACTGAATCTGAAAAAAGTATGGATCCCAGGGGAACTCAGATTTTCTCCATTAAAAAGTCTGTCTCACTCTCTGAACAGGTCTCCAGAGCCATTAATCTAAAATTAGGGCAATCTGCTGCACAGCTGACAAATTTAAGTGCAACTATATTGTCTTCCGGTATCTAGATACCCTCTTTAAAATTATACCCCTGGTAATTAATACAATATTAAAAACATAAGTGCAAACACGTAGTTGGTCCTCTGGACAAAAAAGGAAGTCCTATTTTGAAAAGACACACAAACAGCTTTGCTAAAGAAGTCAGGTGCTAAAGATGAGGTAAGGGGTAAGGTCTGTTTTATTCACCATCTCTACCATTTCCTCTCCCCACTGTTCAGTTGGACTGATTTTAAAATTAAGGCTCAATCTGAGGCACTTTAGTGATTTTTCACTTCCTAGGAAAACTTCCTTGATCATGGCGGGACTGCTTTGCAGTGTACACAGAGTTGTCCCTTACGCCTGATGCAAGAGAAGAAGCCTGCTTCTTGCTTGATTTTGTTTTCAACTTTGGTAGGATGTACAACTTTAAAAAGTTACTGCAACTGATGGCTTAATTCTGGGTGTATCTTAGTAGTACCCAGTCAGTTCTCTCATGCTGAGGCTCTTGCATCCCGTTACAATATGTTCTTGCAGGGCCCAGAAGGGTCTGGCTAGTTATGGTTGCAGCCCCAGTGCTGCCGAGGGTTCCTGCTGAACCGGGCTGGGCTTTGTGTGCGATGGACAGGGAGGAAGGAGGTCGGTCAAACCAGTGGCTAAATCGGCAAGGTGTTGGCATGTGGGGAGGGGGTTGGAATATCAACACCTACCCCAGCATGGGAGGGATTAGGATGGGTGTGTGTTGTGCGCTCTCAAGGTACCTAAGATGGTGAGACCATGGTGCTTGTTAGACTTCATTATTTTTCTCTTTGAAGAGAAAAGCCATTGAAAAGCACTATGAGAGCATCAGAATATATTTCTTGCATCAGAATGTTTTTAATGATAATGCTAATACATTTGATTGCATATAAAATAGCTACAAACCAAAAATTATGGCACAGAAAGCATCATAAATCACTCTGATCTGCTCAGATGACAGGAAGGGTTATCTGTGTGTACCTGCATACACACAAAAACATTCACAATTGTGTCTGTTTCTGAAGTGCTTTGGGGCAATTATTTTGTGTATGGCCTTTGGAGAGAGATTTTGGAGTAGTATTTTGGCAAATGCATGTCACCCATGTTAGCCTGTAGACTGTATTTCAGTGTTTGGTAGTTAAATATCCACGCATACAAATGTTTATGGATTTGTGTGTGTGTGCATTTGTGTAGTTTGCTTTCCAACGTCCTTCTGACTGTGTTAAAAAAAAAAAAAAAAAAAACACCTAAGTTTTAGCCCAGCTTTACAAACTCAGGTAAAAAAAACTCAGGTAAAAAAAAATATGCTTTAAGTAATTATAAATGCTTTGGTATATTTATTATAAGAGGAACATGGGATGGGCCTACTTAAAACCATGCCTTTCAGTATCACTGATTAAGTGCAAACTTGTTGGTCATGAACTTCAGAAGCCATTTCCTCCCTGCCCTCGAGATCAGAAGGGTCCTGCCTAGTTGTGTCTCTGCTGAATAAACAGAACATGGTTTCCAGCTGTGCTGGCCCACGTGCAGGGCTGCTCTGTTGTTCCTTTCCCTCCGAAACGTGTGCAGGGCGCAGCACGTCGTCCTTTCTTTGGAAACAGAACGGACCCAAAGAAACCCCACCATAAACTGTGCTAGAAAACGTAAGACCAAGATAAGTTGCTGCTTTGCACAGGGCTGTGTTCTGTGTACTCTGTTGCTGGAAGTAAAAGCTCTATCGTACATGGATTAAATGGCAATGAAATTCCTTATGCCATCTTCCCTGTTACAGAGGACTATATTTATAGACGGGTGCAGTTCACTCTTATGTGGGCTGTTGCATTGGTTTGGGATTTTTTAGTAGGATGCTTGTAACAAAACTGTATTGGGGAATATTTTTTCCCTCACTCCTGGGAGGCATGAAGGAAGAAAGAGTTTGGGTGGCACTGGAAAGAAAAATGTCCACCTGGATGGTGCCCGGGCTGTACCAGGTAGATAGCTAGGAGGCAGGTACATTTTTATATGGCCACTACTGTAATACCTCTACTCTTTTTACTGTCTAAAAACTGACCCAGGGTTTCAGTTCAGTGTTTATGAACTGCTGGAATATAAATAATACATTATAATTTTCCTGCTCTGAAATATTTCGGTCACAGAGGGAACTCTCAGCATTTATTGAGCTATTGAAAGCAGGGCATATCGTCAGAGTTCATTTTCTCATCCCATTCTCTACACTCTTCAGCTCTGGGTGCAGGTGTGTGAAGGCTGGGGTGATTTCTAGAGGAAAACTTAACAATATAAAGTGTTTTATCTCCAGTCTAGTAAGAGAGCCTGAGAAATCAGTGTGTGGCCTTAGGTGGTGTGAGATGTCCCCCAGCATTGCCAGCCAGGGAGCGGAGGAGCTGTAAGCCAGGGGAGACCACTGGGCAGGGACAGGGGTCCTGAGGTCCAGGGACAGGGGACCGACTAGGGACTGACTGCAATATGGGGGTGGACTTTTATGTGGGAGCACCAGGAGGGGGTTGTGGTGGGAGCCTTCTCTCCCCAGGCCAGACTTCCCTGGGGTTTTGTGTGGCATGTTACACCTGGTAGAAGAAGGCCGAGTAACTGCCCGGCCGCCCCAGCCCTCTCGCCCCAAGCAGTGGCATGCTGTGCTGCTGGAAGGGCGAAAGCATTACTTATAAGCATAAAAGGGAGCTGAATGCTTGAAAAAACTCCTTGGATGGTGAGTACCAATGTGTTTAGCAAACAGGACTCCATGGGGAAACAGTGGCTGAGAACCCAACGTTAAGCAATTACTTCAGGTCATGGGATACTGGTATCTTACTGTCTGGCATATATTTATTTTGGCTAAAGATAGGATAAGAGAAGTAGTTTCTCAGTATTATTCCTAGAACTGTTTCTGCAAAGCCAGGATGTTTCCCATCAGTGCGATTTATGCTGCATATTTGTACAGGTGTTGTCTTTTTAACTCCGGAAAATGCAGTACCTTAAACTTGCCCCGAGGGTGAAAGATCACCCAGACTTTATATGCTAGGTATGCTCAGGCAATCATGAAGTATTTCTTACTGTTTAAGGCCCATTAGGAGGAAAGATAAGGATCCTTTTTATTCATTTGATGTGCCACATAGAGGGTCCCTACAGCTAGAGTGGTAATAAAACCGGAGCCAAGCATGTTCGTTGTAAAAGATTATGTGTTTACTACTAAGGCAAGGGAACATGTTGTTTACAGGCGTGGGTACGTGCTCCCCGGGCTGGCTGTGCCACGGCGCTTTCAGCCCATGATTTGTCCTGTCCTTTATCATCTTTGTCACTCGGCAGCATGTTGTCATAGGTAACATATCACTCCTCGCTCCCCCTACCCTCTCCCCCTTCTTCCCCCGCCCGGCTCCCCTTTCCTTTTTTTTTTTGTACCCATTTCGTGTAGAAAATTTGTATTTACTTTGGGAGTGTAATTTGTTCCTCATGGATAATGTGACCCTTAGCGGAGCTGGATCATGGGTTAGTTGAAGTGATATTTTCCGCTAATGGTAGTCGTACATCATTGCTGTCAGCTCGGGTTAGGAGGCAAGCACATTACAGCTCCATTTTACCTCTGCAGGCATCTGGGATTATTTGCCATAACTGAGTATGACATGACCACACTACAGAGTGCATTAAAATTTTACTAGCTTCTCAGGCAAGTTCCTTGGCTCCAGCCTGCCTTCAGGCAGGCGTAATGATGGATACCTCTAAGGTCCTGACTTCCTGCACCAAGGATACTCAATGTCAATGGCCCAAACAGGTTTTGCTCTCCCCAGGGCTTTAGACCATCTTCTGACAGTTGAGTAAACAATCAAGAATTGAAGCACAGGGAGGCTGGCACAGATGCCCTGAATGCTCCTCCTAGGGTATGCAGTGCACTGGAAGTTTGGACACTGTCACATCAGTATCTTAAAACACTGCTCAGCCATCAGGTTTTAAAAGGTATCATTTGCAAGCTGTCTTGTATGGATAAAAATAAAATCATTGTAAGAAAATCAAAATCGATAGCAAAAATATCCAAGATCATGGAATGATATTTATTAAATGTCTGCGTGTAGAAGAGACATTACCACGGTGCATAACCAATATGTAAGATGCAAATACACCAACTGTTGATGTTATATTTGTATGTTCGTGTTGCACTCTATGCATTATGCATATATATGGTATGAAGATTCGTATACACAACTATAGCATTACATATGTGTTCATTATTTTATTTTTTTATTATTTTTGTGTAACCAATTACTCTTTTTGTGTGGGATCTTGGAATATGAGCTATAGCATATATACATGTGTATTATTTTGCAGTGCTTATTTTTATGTATACACATACGTGCTATGAAAATAATAGACATTATTTTAATTGAATGTATCAGGTTTTATAGATGTACATTATTTGCAACACTTCTAGTTACATATATTGACATTCAAAATTAGAGGTATAGCTCTACAGAGAAATGTGTTTTTAGGAAACTTAAGGGAGAGGTTAAATTGAATGTAGTAGTGGTTTTAAATGCTTCTTGAAAAAGCATAATATATACCCCAAGATAATTTTATCGCAGCCTCCTGGTGGTTTTATAAATATCCACAAACATGTATGCACTGCCCACAAGCTCTCCTCCCCACAGCAGCACTAGTATCTATAATACTTTCATGAAAAAGGTGCGTAATTATATAGAGTGTTTCTGTAAGGTAAGTAGGTGTTGTGTGTGTTTGAAATCCTAGAAATTGTTCTTTTCTGTCCTTGTTCTTATTTTCCATGAAATAGCAGGTGGAGGAAGAATGAAAAAAAGAAAGGGGGGTGGTTTGTTTAGCCTTTTTGTTTTATCTTTTGAAGTGTTTAATTGCATTTATATTCCTAGTGGAGTGAGAAAAGTGATAGGGCTTATCAGCTGGTGTGCTTCTCAGTGGAAGACTGTCTGGGTTCAAAGTATCCCTGAAAATGCCCAGCGTTCCCCATTAAATCATGCCATCCAAGGCGCACTCTGCTTTTTCTGTTGTTTCATCTAGGACAGAGTTTTGGGTCACGATACTGATTTAGGCAACTTGGTGTTTTGTTTTGGTATAATGCATTCCTGGCAATAAATCTTCCTATCTTTATTGCAAAACTTAGAGACAAACTTTACTAGACCCAAGAGTTTTATCTGTGTAGAGATTGTAGGATTTCATTCTCTGCAGGGAAGGAGAGAGGAAGAAGAGATTAAAGATTAAAGCTGATGATGTGCTCAGTGCTATACAAGAGACAGTTTCAGACATCTCTAAGGATAACATGCAAATTCCTAAAGCCTTCCCAGCAGCTTAGATCACAGTAAGTCAGACGTTCCAAGTGATAGATAGTTTTGCTTGTTCACATTTTAGTGTTGCATCTTTCTCTTTATATGTAGCAAAACTTTTATCAAAGTAGTTCCATGAAGGTTGTTAGAGAACATCAGAACACCCGGCAGGATTTCCTTCTCAGGGTGCCACTGGTGCCAGAGTCGCTAAAATCGCACTGTGGTTTTCTGATCTCACACGTAACGCGAGTTATAATTTCAGGTTAGTGAAGAAATAAGTGTGTGTCTGCGTGTGTGCACGCATGCTCTCGCTGTCTCTGAAATCCAGCCTTTGGGAAAAAGTTATCCTGGGTGATGTGAATTTTAAACTTAATTTTGAGTGTTTCAACTGAGATGCTTTCCTAAGAAATCGACGAGGTATGCCTTTCGTTTTGCACAACTGCCTGTGAACCTACCACACAAAACTAAGATTAGATATTCTGAAAGGAAATCTACGTACTGAAACATGCCAGCACATTTCTCATGGTCGATACACCTACATGTAGCTATTTGTTGATTAGCTCTATGCTTTATACACGTATTTGGGAGTAGGTATTAATGAACATGCACGTTTGGTATGTGTGTATGGAGACAGACGGAAATTCAATCTGTGGATCTTGGAGTTTGGCCATGTCCAAATGTATCTAGATTATAAAAACTGTTTTCTTAAGGACTATATGTTGCTATATGTTATTCCAGTATAATATTCATGTACACTTTATGCGATTGAATAGCATCTGTTTTTCATAACAAATCAAATTTTATAATCATGTATGAGGCATGCTCCCCATTCCTGAATGTCTGTTCTCACATTTCCATGAAAAGAAAAAAGTCTTAGGCTTGAGAACTGAGAAGGTGAGACATTTCTTTGGAGATTTCTTTAGAAGGAGAAGAAAAAAAAATATATATTGAAGTTATGGTAATTATTTCATGTTTTTAAAGAGTCTTGGAGGCCACAACACATGTAACCATCTCAGGTTTCTCACAAACATGTCCAAGGACAGGCTGAAAACAAGGAGACAGGAAATTAAATGCATGCACCAATGAATTGAGAATTCCAGCAAGTACCACTTCGATTTGCTGCATATTTCTCTCCATCTGGCTCAGCACTAATAAGGGTATTGTGGACTTGGAAGTGGTAAAATACAGCTACCGTGTATCTTGGATTCCAGAAATTCCCCAAGCAGGGTAGAAGTGAAAAGAATAACGTGTGTTTTGAATTAAGGTTGGGCCTACAGGTACCAGCAGAGTGAGACTCTTTCTGGAATTTCTGTTCATCCAGTGCAGGTTTTGCATTACCTCTTCCTCCCTGTTCCCTCCCGGCACCCACAGACCAAGTAATGCCCTCTGAGAGGCTCTGTGCCTGTGCGCTGCTATGTCACCCATGAATGAACCCCATGAATGGTGCATTTGTTGGAAGGATAAGCCACCAGACTGTCGTGCAAGACCTCTGGTTATCTACTTTGCATAGAGATGTTTTGAGAGTCAAGGACTTGTAGTTTTTAGGGAAGTTGTGCAGACAATGAGTATGTTATAAACGCTTAACAGTGGGGGGGTACCGTACCTTAGCTGGTGTACTGGTGGGTAACTCCACATATGTGTTGTAAGCACCGCTGAAGGACACCACACAGGAAAATAGGAAAAGGTCAAAAATATGTTTAACTTTTAACTAGCTGGGTTCTCCCAGACTCTCAATGTATGCACACCATGGGCTGGCTACTGGTCTCCACACTGAGAGCTACTGGTGGGAGCTGAGAAATGTGGAATAAATGGCTGAAGGTGAATGTGACGTGCTTTGCTTTGAGCATGAGAGCCAAATTGTGTGTGTTGTGTCTTGCAAGCCTTGCTCTGAACTCTGTCGAAAGCCTGGCTTCACTTCCAGGCATTACAAAGATGCCTGCTTTGTAATTTTCCTCTAGTAGGAAGCACTAAGATGACCTTTGTGTCTTTAAAAATTGCCTGGGCTTTCTAATTCATGCCAGTATCTCCTCTTAAAATGCACCACTGAATTTCTGGGCTTCGCAGGCCATCTCAACATCACATTTAAGCTGACTCTGGACAGTCAGACAACATTAAACAAGGTTGTTCATTCATAACAAAAGCATCCTAATTGAGTTACGTTATTACATTAACTGTGGCAATCAGATTGAACCAAATCACTAAGCGATAATGTCATTTTCCAGGGTATCATTTGTAGAAACCAGTTGTGCTGTAAGATGCAATAACTTACTTAATCCTGCAGAGTTTATGGTGACTTATGTGTCATATCAAATTCCTTACTTTCAGAGAAACTGAGCAGTTAATGTGTGGCTGTGAATGAGCTCTGAGTGATGAATTTACAGAGAAATGTTTAGCAGATCCTAGACAAACTGAGTAATGAGGAATAGTCTATAATAATCTCAGAAAGAGGGGCTGTTCTAGGAGCGGGTAAGACATGCAGTGTTTCAAATTGTTAACTTCTGGCAAGACATTGGTGCAACTGTTTTAGGGAGTTGATAGATGGCCCCTTCATTGGCTCTGAGTCATCCATTGAGTACAAATTCTCAGCCAGAGTCTGGAAAGGAAGATAGAGAATTAATTTAGTACTCTATGTGCCAAATGTTTACAAGTAACCTCATTTGGAAAACTTAGTTTCTGTCGACATTTTCATGTGCCACCAGGACTTGAGTGGGGGAGGATTCTTGTTCATGCATTTACAGTTTTGTATCTTGTTTTGTTTTTGTGAAATCTTGGTGACTACAAGGAGGAGAAGAAAGGTGTCTGCTAGTTTAGAGCAGAGGAATAAGATTTGAGACGGGACAGGGTATGGTAGGCATGCATTCCTTTGATGAGTACAGTGGGGAGGAGAGCACTGAAAACCATTCTACCTCTGCAGTTAATGCATTTCTGTCTTCCATCCTGTGCCCTGCTTTGTTGGTGGCATGTGCAAATCATTGAAACTCTCAGTAACTCAGTTTCTTTCTCTTAGAGGTTTTATATGACCTCAGTACAGCAGCACGTGGGCGCGCCGCCCTCCTTACCTTTGCAATGATCTTTGGTACACAATACCTTGCAGCTGCAGACACTGAGGGCGTCCATCACGGAGCAAAGGGTGTTATCGGGTCTCTGACTTGTGCCTGTGAGGCCGTCCTGCTTTTGAGTTTACCCATTCACAGGAACCAAGAGGCTTGGCTAATTTTCTATAAAACACTTACAGTTCCTCCGCTTCACAGAGCTGAAGAGGTAGGAAGCATTCCCATCACTGCCTGAATGGAGCCACTTCTCCTTGTTGTGTTGCCAGGGTCGCTGTGATTGATGGTGTCAGTGCACCATGAGAAAGCACACGGGCTGCATGCTGAGTAAGATCAGTTTTAGAGGCCATTGCAAGGATGTTAAGTCAAGGCTGTTGTGTTCTATATGATAGAAAACCATAATATCTTGTACTCCTAGGAAAATACAAACATGCTGAAGGGCTGATGTTCGTACTTGTCATGTGTCATCAAAAAATGCAGTGGAAGAGAGGCTCCATCAGACTTCAGTACAATCACTGTGGTGCTTTTGTTTCTCTTTCCTGGTCCAAGAATAACAGCAGCTCTGAACTTGCTTGTTACTTGGTCTTCGTTTGGGGTTCCATTTCAGTATAAACATAAGGTTCAAGACGGAAGACTTTCTGCAGCTGCAGCCTGAAAATCAAATGACGTTCTATTATTTTTGTATTGTTATTACTGTATAGCAGCCCTCAGAAACCCCTTCCACATGGGATTCTTATTGACCTGTGCACAGTGCAGACAGAGAAAGAGAAAACATCCTTGTCTCCCAAATCTTTTGATATAAATAAATGAGATTGTGTGAATTGGAGGGGAAATAAATTACAAAGAAATGAAATCGTTCCTGTCAGTAGCAGATCTAGGAAACACAGATTTCCCAGATCCCATGCCTCCCATTCAAAATTTTGTTTTGTTTTTCCTTAGTTTAGTGGCTACTAATGGTGATTTATGCATTGCTTATGAACCAGGGGACCTTGGGGCAGCCTGTGGACACTGTGTGGAGCATTGGTGCCTGTGAGTGTCAATGGACAGATGGTGTAAGGCGCATGGTGTTCCCCAGGACATTTTGAAGACCAGTAGTGGACCATTGTTCCAAAGATTTTTAGGATCTTCTGCTGCCACTTGCTGTCATCCCCAGCAAGTATACTCTGAAGTTGAAGGTGAGGAATGCGCTGTAGGAACTGTCAGGTTTGGTGCTTAAAGCGTCTCTCGGGACTGCTAGGATGGCAGAATAGTGTCCCTTGTCCTGCACATGAGTGTGGCAGGTCTTAGTAAGATTAGGGCCATTTAGAACTTACTCCATTAAAATCCACAGCATTGTTTCTAGTTTCATCTGGTGTGAGGGATGCCTGACTCTGTGATTGTGGGGCACATCCTGGCCCAGGGCACAATTTCTGAGGGTCTTGGGGCATGAAAATGAGAGGTGACCACTCTCACACTGTGCATTTCTGGGTTTTTAGATGGCGTGACAACTGTGATGCTTTTGAAGTTTCATTTCTATGCATGATTTATATGTATGGTTACAAAATAGTTATTTAAATTAATGATTGTCTTTAAGTAGTTTACCACTTGTTTTTGTTAATGGGAAACCTAACTAAAGAGCTTTCAGTTAGCTACTTTAGCAAATCATTACCAACTCCCTGCTACTTCCTGTGATAACGTTAATCAGAATGAACTCACTGGCTACTAATGCAGATGCTGTATGTAATTCAGTATAAATTTTATTGTAATTTACCATTAATTAGTGTCCACTTATTCTAAAGTGCTAAATGACACCAAGCACCCTGATGTCAAAAATCAGTTGGAAATAGGAGTGACTCCTATCTACAGATGCTGGGGAAAACGCTTAGAGCTGGTAAATAAGTTAGACTCTCTCTCAGAAATGGCAACAAAAGCTTAGGAAAATATTAGGACAAGAAGGACCGCTCGGCTGGTTTGACATCTGGGAGCTCCATCCATTTCAAGAGGGAATTTCAAGAGGGAAATACTGCTTCACGGTAGCTCAGAATGGCCCGCAGGGCTATAGGGGACACACTTCCAGCAGTGTTTCTTCATGTATTTCTTTACACTGAGGTGTTACATGGACTGGGTTCTTTTCTAGATTTCGGGTTGGTGATTGTGTGCCATTCAGGCTGTGCTGTGGGGTGGATTGCACCATTCTAGAAAAGCAGAAGAGTGATGCCTCAGGCTTCTGGTACAGGTAGAAAAAGCAGAGTGTGTTCCTTGTCTCATGTAAAGCAGGCTGAAGAGGCTTAACTGAGCAGGTGTTACACTTTTTCCCAGCATAAACAAAGGACTCAAGTTGACAATGCTCTTTGCTCTTTCTTGTGGTGAAATGACATGTTTTTCTGGAAGTTCTTTCTTACGCATAAGAATACTTCCTGTATATAAATTCATTAAGGTTTAGTCAAAACTTCCCGTAACCATATTGTTCAATATATATAACTGTTTACCACAGTATTTGCCATACCAGGAAAATAATAGAATACATAGAAATTTCATAGAGGATTCCATAAGGGAGCAAGAACCAAGTCACACTTTAGTAGTGTGTTAAGGGTGCTTTTTTTAAGAAACCACCAAATCCTAGAACCAAAGCACCCCCTGTATGACATCCATTTTATAATGAAGCTTTTCTGTTAAAAACATGAAGCTATAGGAAGCAGAGGGAATAACAAGCTAGAGCTGGAAGTGGACAAGAGTAAACGCATGGGTTCACATTGAAATGGTTTCTCCTGCCTCATATAATTTAACCTGCCCACACTGCTAAACTTCTATATTACACATTTCTGTCAGAATGTCAGGAGAAATGATAAGCCTTCTCGAAGCTGCAACCTCTATTACATACAGAGAGCATTCCAGACAGGGTTTTCTTGTACATTTTTTAAGACTTTTAGCTTGGTCTCTCAAGTATAAAGAATACCCTACCTCCTGACCCCAGCCTCTTGTTAGCTGATAGATGAAATCTTTTCTTAAGCTGAGTCCCTTGTCTGTTATGTTTTCAGAATTCAAGGTTTCTCTTTAACCTTCCTGGCTTACTGCCAAAAGCACCTGGCTTTGTTACCTGAAGAAATTGCTTTTTTATGAACAGGAAGTGGATCTCTGAAATGGCAAACAGGCTGATCTGCTTCCAGGTGAGGAAGAACAGTTTTATAGGTGTGATCTCAGTCCTTTGCCATTGCCAATAACTGCAAAAAGGATAGCAAAAAATACTGTGGTTCTTGGGGCTTTTTTGTTTGTCTAGTTTTTAATTTGGAAAGCTGGGATAGAGCATAAAAGCAAAATACAAGCTGTAGCCATTCTTGTGTTTTAAATCCCAAATGCCTATTGTTAACTACAAATCGTAGCCTACACATGCCCAGGAAAAATGCACATCAAAGTTAGTGGAGGCTTTGCTCCAATGTCATCTGAAGAATTTGAACGTAATATAAAACAAAGAAAGAGGACTCATTTCACAAGTACATCTCTGTTAAATTGTGTTCTGGAATACTTAAGCAGAGATTGCTGTATCAAAGGGATAGCACAGAAGGAATATTGTCTGTACCTCTAGATTGGAAGCTGGCCATTGCAATAGCTTAACTGGTCAGGGAGGTTGTGGATCATCACTAATTTTGCTGTGTCACACCAGCTGGTTATACCTTTGCCATCTAAGTGAAGTAAATCAATGAAATGAGGCTTCCCAGAGATTCT
Source organism: Falco punctatus (assembly GCF_963210335.1). NCBI lineage: Eukaryota > Metazoa > Chordata > Aves > Falconiformes > Falconidae > Falco > Falco punctatus. The sequence continues at coordinate 102,318,239 of NC_137580.1, read as the reverse complement.
CATTTAAGAACTTCAGTGCTTACTCAGGACTTATCAGCAGAAAAAGGATTCCAGGCCACAGCTAATCAGACAAGTGATTTCATTTAACTGAAATATCAAGAGCTAGTTAGGAATAGATTCTTTCAGTAGGAGGCGTTCACGCTTATCTGTAGATACTGCTAAAGCCATTTTTTCTCTCTTAGATAATGGCCAACTACTGCAGTTTTCTAGATTTCAGTAAATGTGGTGAATAATTGGGGGGTGTTGGCAATAATTAAATTTGGTACCAACTGAGAACCAGTTTTAGTGATGGATACTTTATTTCACCTTCGTGCAGAAATGGATGTGTAATAAAACTACTAAGCACATTTTCACAAGTACAGAAATACCAATTCACATTTGTAAGGGATCTGAAAGAAAAAAATGCCCTAATAATATGCTAAGGAATAAACCATCATGAGTTTATTTAACTGATTGCTGCCTACAGGACTTGGCTAAATATATAAGGAGATGAAGAACAATGGAACAGTGAAGCAGGAAAAACAGAATTCAAGAGAAAGCACATTTTGAAGAGCTCTTTAATGAACTAAAAAGACTCGTATTCTAGTGTGTGTGTGATTTCCCCCCACCCCTGCCTTTGAACAACAGAAATATTCACAAAAGCCTAATGAAGGGTTCCCATGTAAGGTACTCTGTTCCCCACTGCGGAGTGCCTTTACTTATAAAATCCACAGTAAGTACCATCACATTCCCTCCTTCCTTTTGCTAATATTGACCTTGTAAGGGGCTAGATTTTCAGTTGTTATAAATCAGTCTAACACTGATTACTTCTAAGCTTTCTTGATTTGCATCAGCTAAGGCTCTAGCCTGAGTGCTATCCTCTGAGCATGAAATGAGGCCAGAAGTTAGTACTAAATGAAACTGACCCTTTCCTTTAATTTGCGGTTGGTAGAAGAGCTCCTGAAACATGAATTGCCAGGGCTGTATCATTTGTGTCCCTCAGGCAATCATAGTTCAGGTCATACTGCCTGACTTCGTGGCTAAAACCCAATTGAAAACCTGGGCATGTTTGTTCTCGCCCCATTTTTATATCTGGGATGAAAAATTATCTCGGTGCCCTTGCTTAGGTGTCATGACAGTTAACAGGGAAGGGTCTGCGATGGGCAGAAGTACAAACCTGCAATCCATCTCATGAATTGCACTTCTCCCCGATGGACTGCATCTGTCCCAGTCTTGCTCCTAACAAATCCGGTATCTTACCTCATCTTGCAAATTTAAATGTGAGTCACTTGTCTAAAAGTCAGCGGAAAGAAGGTGATGGGAACGTAGCCGCTGTGGACTGCCGTAAAAAGGATAATGCTATGGCAAATTGATGTGCAGGCGTTTTTGTGTGTTATCTTTTAATATTCGGTAGCTAGCCAGATCTCATCTGATGTTCTCTAAGGTGGGGATCTTTTGTTAGTTTCTTACTTTAGGTGAAGTATTTCTTGAGAGTCCTGAAATACTTAATGCTGAGATATCTTTGTGGCTTTTCAGATCAGTGCTCTGATTGTAAAGACGTGAAGGGAAAAAATGGTTGGGAGGATTTGTCACCTGGTTTCATTTGAACAATTGCTTTTCCCCCTTGGTCAGATATAGGACATAACAGGAATCACCTAAATGTAGACAGATTGCAGTAACACACGTGACAGTTCTTTATTGGTTTCCATTACCTATGCTGCTCATTTCCCAAGAGGAAAGGGCAGTTAATACTGTATATTTTTTAACATAAACCAAAGGGAAGGATAAGTGAGTGCATATGAAACGATGTCTCTTTATTCTCCATATGCACTGAATTGAATTGCAATTTCCTCCCCTCATTTTCTCTCGGCTCTCTGTATGTCAGAGACAGCCAGGTATGTTTGTAGTCCTTCACTAGCGTATGATCACTGGAAGCCTACAGGTAATGAGTGGACACACGTTGTGCAGTGACAGGGGTTTCAGGCACAGCTCTGCTAATGAATTGACGATGCTACATAAAGGCTTGGGGCAGCCAGCCCTCCTCTGGGGAGGGGAACCTTTGCACGCTCCCATTTTAGCTTATTGCAAACCCTTTCTGTCTCTGTTTTAAGTATTTCACACCTTTATTTAGATGTTTTGTTAGCTCTTCTCGTTGTATTCATGGATATATTCCACATCCGCATACCTGAGCAGTTCCCGGTCGGTGCTGGGGGTATTCCCTGCAGCGTGTGGCACTGTCCTTTCCCTGTGCCGAGACTGAATGCGACCTTCTCCCTTCTGCAGGAGTACACATCGTTATCAGATGGGGATAACAGAGCATTTTGGAAAAGTTTTCAAATGTTCAAGAAAGTAGACAAGGTCCCAGTGAAGAAGTAGGCCAACTGTCTTCCGTAGTCTGGGAAAAATCTTTCCCCATCCCCTTTTCTCCTTTCCTTTTTCTCCTTTTCACCCTCTCCCCCCACCCTGTGCCCCCACACACCCCCAGTGGATTTTCTAGCTGTTTCTTTAAATAAAAAATTAATAATGGAAAAAGCTTGTAGCTGGTCCCTGGGGTAGAATAGTGGCTAAGGATGTAAAAGAATGATTTGAACAAACAGTCTCAGGAGGATAAATGAAGTGCTAGAAGTATGACTTCTGGAAGTAAAGGAAAAATGTATATAACTGAAAATATTTGCCTAGTTAAGCAATTTCTGTAATAAAACTTAAGCCATGGTGTTAGCAGCTTGGAATAGGTTTTCAAACACAACTAGCCAATCTAGGAGACAGTATTTATTTTTCTAAATAGACTTAGGATGTGTAGATGTCCAAATCACAAAAACTCCTAAGAAGAAGATCTGTAGATGGCATTTGAATGCCTGGATACGTAAATAGGCTTCTGATGGGATTTTCAGAAGGACATAAGCAAATCAGGAAGCTGACTTGTTTTGATTTTAGTAGCATTTGCATACCTAACTTGTTTTTTATGCCGCCTCCTTTCTGCGGGCATTTACCTGCTCTAGCACAGTGCAGTTTGAAAATGATACTTGGAAACCTAAGTCACTTTGCTTGTAGAAAATGTACCCCTGAGTTCCTAATAGCCATGCTGACAACATGTGAACTGGAGAGCATGCTTCCATTTCTCTGATACGGGTCATGCGTAGCTGCTTGAAATCCTGGCCAAACATGAGCCCGTTCTGCCAGGCCTGTCTGCCAGCCTGCCGGTCCCTGTTCCAGGCTCTGAAAAGCAATCCATAAAGCTCAACCAGTGAAGGCTGGGCTGGCTTACATGCAACAAGCATTAAATAAGGAACTGCTTGGGTTTTCCTAGGCTACCACATGCTCCTATTCATAATGCATTGCTGTAGAAAACGTCTAATTTAAATATAAAAAATGAGAACGGGAGATATTCTGATGGCTCTCGCTGCTGTATTGTACTCTGTGTTGTTATGCTCGCTGGATGGATTCTGCCTGCTCTTTATTCGAATGACCTTGCTGTCATGTTCTGGGGACCTTATCAAAGACCTTTGCCAAACTGCAGTAAACCACAACCACACTCCAAACCCTGATGACTGATAATCTTGGAAGCTGCAGTTAATTGGTGAGAACAACCAGCCTCAAGCCTGGAGGCAGGAGCTGGGCTCCTTCCCCAGCCCTTCTCTGCAGCACCTTGCCAGCAAACCCTGGGCACGTAGGGAGTGAGCTCCCCTCCTCTTCACTGCCCCCACCCTCTGCCTTCCTTTGTTCCTCTGTTTGTTAAGTAATTAATCTCATTCTGCTGAGATGAATTTTTTCTATTAAAAGGGAAAAAAAAAACCACCTTCAGTCAAAACAACATTTGGGGGAGAGGAGGAGGGAGGGGGAGAGGAGTCCTCCTCACAGTTTGTTAATTGGTTCTTTCACCTGACAGTAGTTTGTGTCAATTAACTTGATACTCAGTGAAAGTGAAATTAATCCACCTGGGTCAAAAGCAGCTATTAATTTTTAATCAAAACAAAATGCTCACTCGACAGATTTGTAGCTCCACTTAGAATAAACAAGATACGCATGAGGTGGAATATGCCACCAGGCTCCGCTCCATGGAGATGCTCCTGGGGATAATTTCTTTCTCTCCTGCAAAGGGCAGAGGTGAGGCAAGTCAGCTGCTAATGACATTCTTCTTTCAAAGAGGCGGTTTCCCTGGTGTATGTGTACCCTTTCCCCACTGTATTCCACCCCTGGAAATCCAAGCCTTTCCCACAGTTGATGTGGGTACCCTCCGCTGCAGGACTTGGGTGCAGCAGCTTCCCTGTGGCTGTACACCGCCACACACCGGGCTTGCTCGTCCCCTGCCCCGGGAGGTGCAGGCATCGCTCCTCCCGCTGCCTTCTGTGACATGCTCACACACAGCCCTTCCCTGCCCATGGCACACCATGGCACAGCTGGGTACAGCTGTGCTGAACTCCACAGAGCATCTCCCTGAGAGCCTCTGCTCAACATGGGGAAGGTGACTCTCATTAGTAGGCGATCAGCCCTCTTTCTGCTTCTTCCATGAAAGGGGCAGGGAGCAGAAAGCTGTCCCAGCATTTCTTCCATCCTGTGCACTAAAACAACAAGGACAAAAATCTCATCAAAACTTTTTACAAAAAACCATGATGCTCCAGGTGGCTGGCTAGCCATCATATTCAGTTAGATTAAAAAAGTAGTCAGGAGCAAAATGTTTGGATTTAAGCTTGCTTTACAGATGAGGTGCATTGGGATTAAGTGCTATTAGTGACGAACTATGTCAGACCTAGCACTTAGGAGTTCTCCGTTTATGCCAGTAGGCTGAGGGAAGTCTAAATCAAATAAGCTTGAGGTATGTGTGGAAAAGACTACTTCAGAGTCACTGAAGGTGGTTTAAAATTCCTTTTTACTCTCCTTCTTTGTCTCTTTCAGTCTCTTCCTCCTGAAAGTTGCTTTCTCTTTTAGATTCTAAGGGAATAAAGCAGGAAAAAAACCCACTTTGGTACACACTGAGCATGCAACAGCATCTCTTGGACTGTGGCCCCAGGAGCCCCCGTAGTGCTCTGAAGAAGAAGAAGTCCTGTGCGTCAGGCAGAAGGCAGCGCAGCGAGCCCAGCCTGGGGACGGAGGTCCAAGGGGGACTCCGGAGTGAAGCAGCGGGAGTCGTGCTGACACCATATTCCATGGGTGTCACCGCTTCCAGCAGAGAGGAAGCAGCCTCTGGTCTATACCCGAGGTGTTCAAGTACAGGTGCTAAGGCCCAAACTTTTTAAATAAAAAAATCTTTTGACATCTGATTTTGTAGGAATGCTCTGCTATGATTGTCATTGGGTAGAGATGTCCACATCTTGCAGGTGCAAGCGGACGGGTGAATTGCAGTAGGACACTGTGGGACAGTCAGGTCACCTGCCGGTTGCGTTCGGAGAAGCTGATCATTGTTCTCTAGCCAGCAGGGTACACCCCATCTCTTCTGCAGACAACAGATGGAAGATTAATAGTAAACTGGGAATAAACTGTTCCTCAGAGGGTCCAGGACAAAATTCCCGTAAGAACTCTGCAGCTGGTCTACTATGGCAGGAGCTGGGTGTCTATGATTTTTCTCTCCTCTGAAGCACTGCATCTCAGCGCCGTGGTGCATGCCATGTAGCGTACCCAGCTCACGGTGGGACTTGACCTTGTCCAGTGGAGGAATTGGCAGTGCTTGGCACGTGTGCTGCCATTGCAATTAGCAAGCACTGGGAGACTTAAATGAGGAGCTGTAAGTCATACTGCACTCTGCAATGTCTTACTCCTATTGTAAAGCGGCTCACTGAGACACCCACTCTCACAGCTCTTCTCCCTTTCTCATTACTTTGTAGACAATAAAAGCAAAATATTACCTGTTGGTTGTCAAGGTATCAAGCCTTAGAGGGGATTTTTTTCCCTCTTATTCTTTTTTTTTTTCCCCAAGTAGTATCATATCTTGGGATTTTTAGACACTAATTGGATTTTTTTTTTTTTAATACCACAAATATTATTTTGTGAGGTGAATATGTCTGCATACCTGAGTACTGTGGGCAATTTATATCTGTGCAACTTACTACCTGCCCTTGCACTGATTCGGCCAAATGGATCAGAACAGCACATCTATCTGAAGTACTGTATTAATCAATAGTATATAGCACTCCTTGGTGCAGTGGTAGTGTGATCTAATATGTGACACTGCTGTTTCATGTGTAATTAAAGTAAATCACAACCTGTTTGCTAGGGTTAATATATATTTTTATCAAATATGCTCGAAGACTAAAATGGTTGCTCTTCTTGTCTTACAGCTATGTCTGGTCCACTTAGCTGCCAGGATTGCCTAGAGAACATGTAACCTGGATTATTGTTAGGATTTTAACAGGGAATAATCTATTCTTCAGTGACAGGGAAAGGCAAGCGAGTGGAAAAGGAGTGACATTCTCCTCCAACAGGCAATGCCTCGTATGCAGAGGATATTAATAGGCAACAGCGAGACAAGGATATATTCAGACCATGGAAGGGCTGTGTCTGTTATACATTAGAAGTAATAGTAGTAGAACTAATAATAATAATAACATTTTTACACAGGCAGACCCATTAGCTGGAACTTGCTGCTACCCTTGATGTTCTTGTTGTTGAAGGTGCTGCAAAACCTATAGTGAGCATAAAACACCTGGCCCTAATTAACTCCTAATTCGATAGAGGAGGTTTTCAGCAGCAAAGAAACCATAAGGCTCAAGCTGGGATACCCCATGTGTGCTTCAGCCAAAGGGAGACTGCCAAGTGGTAGGTTGTCGGCACACTTCAGGAGCATCCCCGAATCCACTGCTCTTCCCTGTGCTTTCCGGGCTAGATCTGCCTCGCCAGCCCTGTGGGAGGACGGTCTCAGCAGGTAAGTTTGCGTGGCACATAAAGTAGAGAAACTCAGAGGGTGTGACACACCTGTGTGTTACTGTACTTTAGCCCTTTGTTGTTATCACCTGTTTTTTGTCTTTTTATTTTTAATTTTTAATCATTTCTGGAGCAAAGTGTGAGGTTGGTAAACAGTATGATACTCTGACAAGCGGAAGCTTACATTTCTGGTTATTTATTTGCATATCTTGTAAAGAGGTAATCCTTTTTCCCCTTTCAGGGTGATGTGATTTAGTTGCAGAGAGATTAGGGAGCTTATCTGAACTCAGAGGAAGTTTGATTTTCTGAGGCTTAAACCTTCATAATCAGAAATGTTACTTCCTCTTGCCTCTCCCTCAGCTTACAAGCAAAGCAAAGCCTTGCAACAACGTCAAGCACTCAAACCGATAATATGTATCCATATAAGAAGTCTGTACCCCAATCTAATAATATCTGTAATGACTTAGATGCAGGGTATAGCTGGGGATTAATGACTAACTGGCATTAATGGGCCTCAGATCATCAACTGCCTCTCTGTTGGTCATTAATCCCCAGGAAATAGTCTGTGCTGAAACTACTATTGCTTAATTAGAACATGGTTGGCCAGTTGCAGCAAAGCACTGTCTGTGGCTTTTGGGGGAATAAAAGGAATAAAACACCCTTATGAACCTGTTGAGTATGAGACGGATCTCCCGTTCCCAGGATGTATGCATGTGTCTAGGGACAGCGCATCCTGGGGTCAGGCTTGATTGCAGGTTGACTGGGCTCTGTCTCTTCATCCTTGGACTCCCTTTTTCTGGCTCACGACAGCCTTTATTTCATTTCAAGGCAGGTAATTCTACATTCCTTTAGAGCTGCTGGTAAGGTGTAAGTGACAGTGACCTGTATTTTCTCAGAGATGGTAGAAGTGTGGTTTGGTTTTGTTGGGTTTTTTTTAATGGAAAATACCAGTTTTAAGTCATCTCATTTACCATGGTGCACTAGCATGGACTCCCCTTTTTCCACATTTCATGTTTATGCATTCGTTTTCTCTTGCTACTCCAGAGCCATAAGAGAAATACATCTCACCTGTGGTTTTCTGAAATAAATAAAAGGGATTCAGCCCTTTCCTAGCTTGGATAAATGTCCATGTGACCCTCACCTTAAGGTATGGAAAAGAGAACTCCTGCTTTACATTTCAGAAGTCTTTAACCACTTCAAGCCCGAGTTTCAAGAAGGTATTGGGTCATTCCTTGCACTACATCAGCCAGGTCAGTGGCAATGTTAATCATCCATCATGTCCCCAAGCAGCATAAGCATAGGTGTGCATGCCAGAAATGTGATCCAAAGCCCAGGGAAACCTTCCTAAGGTTTTCAGTGGGTTTGGATCAGGACCCAGAAGCACCTGGATATCATGACTCAAGCTCCATAGTCTCTGACACTCTCTGCTGGGTATGAGGTTTGTGCTGTCCATGGGTTCTATTGTAATTAAGATCACTCTCCCCTACCTCAGGCTGATCTTTTGTTTTAATGTAGTTTGACGGCCTAGGTATGCAGGCCGGCACTTCTCTGCTTTTCATTAGCCATGAGTAGCATTTAATGCCAAAACAGAGGGGGGAAGACAAGCTTTTTCCACAGCCTTATGTGAAATGCTTAACATTTAGATGTCTTTAGAATATACTACACACACATTCCACTTTTACAAGACCAATATAACACTTTCAAAAGTTTTATGAATTCCAGGATGTAACCAGAGTACTTGTTAGCCTGTTTTGAATAAGCCGTAACGGCTTGGCCCCAAAGCTGCATAGTTAGCAAATCCCTGCTCTGTTTATGAGCAGTAGTTTTGACCAGGTCGTAGGGAACAGAATATGATCAATCTCCACACGGTCTCTCCATGGTATGTCTGCCCGGTTCAACCTAGTTAACATTTTTAGGAGCAGTAAATGGGGAGATCGTGAGTATGAGGTGATATTTTAATCTGTATTTCCAGGCTCCTTGAATCCTGCATCACCAGTTATTCTCTAAATGCTTTCCATAAGAGTACAACTACACAGCTGCCAGGCCAGCAACAAGTTGGAACCTGCATCACATATCTATGGCAGGAGGTTATGGAAAGTGATCACAGGACAGCCTGATGCTGCCTTCCATGCTGGCGTCCACAAATACTGTGACACCGCTAGAAATTATAATGTGATTTGACAGCTGCACATGTGATGGTGGTGGCAGCTCTTGCGAGGCACACAAATATTTGCAGTTTTATTTAAAGATGTGTAGGCACCAATGAAAAAAATATGTGTAGAGGCTGAGTGAAAGGGTGACCATTTACCATGTCAAACACAAGTCAGGACAAGGTTGCCAGAGGTTACCTGCTTTATTTCAGGCATCCCACACTGTTGCTGGAGGAACTGCACAAGCTTTATACAGATTTCATTTGAATGTTTGATTGGGGTGATGGTACCCAGCACCCTATTGCAGTAGAACGAGGAAGTGTATTTATAAATCATAGTTACTTTTCAGGAAATATTTAGCAATTTATCAAAGTCCTTAAAACCGGACTTCACCTGTTGAAAATTGCTTCATGCTGTAATTTTTTCACTGAGAATTTCAGTCCATTATCTAATCAGAATATGAAGCCATTAGTAGATATGAATTTAATTTCTGTAATACAGCTTAATTTTTAATGAATAGGACCAGTAGCAGATGCTGCAGTGCAGAATTTCACAAACTGTTCACTAATCTTGTGTAGCTTCCGCAGTTCTAGTATTTAAACCAAAGTACGGTGCTTGTGTCTTAGAAGGGCAAGTGTGTGGGGTTGAAGCTCCTTCAGTGCAGAGAGCCGGCAAAGAATCTAAGCTCCACTTAAATGTTGTTTCCACCATAGTTCAGAGATTTCATCTGTGTTTTGATAGCGTGCAGGTGACACGCTGCTCCTGTGGCACTGAGAGATCCATCTGAATTGGAACAGTCCATAAATGGCTCATTGAGGACTTTATTCCTTTCTGCCTCCTGCCCTGTGGAACAGTCTATTTCACTCAACCTCTGTTTTCCATGTCTTACCATCAATATCTTCATTAGAGTCAGAAGGAAGAAATTAAATGGTATTTTGTTTTAAGATAATCAGGTCTTTGGACATTTTGTCTTCCCACTTGTGAATTGTAGCAGTAAGGGTGTTACATAGAGAATCTCAATTCTCTTCTCCCAGAGACTTTCTTACTTAATACTAATATTGTTGGAGACTCAGCCAGCTTGGCAGTGTTTTCTTTTTCTCCAGCTGAGAGGCATATACTTGAGCTATTCAATCATTTCTGTGGAGCATCTTGAGACTCACAGTCTGAGACATCGATTGACTCCTGGCATTTGAGGTGGGCCACAATTATGAGGCGAGAACTGACCTGATAAATGGTCAATCTGGTTATCATTGCATTGGCCGCTCTCTGTAGCTCACATTCAGGAGTAGTGAACTATAATAACATAGCCTGCAGATCACAAGGACCCGGTTCATTACAATCAGATCTATATTTGACCAGCTAGAGCACCGTGTCCTAGCTAGCAATAGGAAGCGTTTTGTTTAATCCATTTATATTGATGTAGCCAGAACAATAAAGCAAGCATCCTGAGATTATCTGATAGTCTAGAAGCAACCCCTTTCAGAAATGTGTTTATGTTTCTGTGACACACAAGTGCATCCTAGCTGGGAGACAGAACTCCGTTGCCCAGAATAATATCTAAATTCCTGGTGAAGGAGACTCTGGTTTCTGCAGGCTCTTTGGGATGAGTTCTGTAATTACTTTAGATTGGTTGTAGCAGAACAGGACTAGGTGCTCAAACACTGCCAACACTAATCACTGTAAAAGTAGCGTTTCCTTTTTGCCTTTGATTTTATTTTTGAAGCTATATATAACCAACAGCTCCTTGCGTTAACTTTCAGAACTAAGAGAATATACACAGATATTTGACAGGCCAAAATTTCAGCATTGCTGGCACATTATAATGTGTTATTTCATTCATGAATGTCCTACTTTTTTCTTTGTCATTTCCTCATCAGTGATACCAACCTATTTTATGAATGATAAGAAAAGCAGAAATAAAAAGAAAAACAAAACAACCTTCTAAAACTGTTTTCTGATGAAATAAAATGATAGGCGTTACCTGTGGAAGATGAAGAATGTTTCCTGTTTTGATACTAGGTGTTTGGGGCATGTGTGATTTTTTTGTTCAGTTTGTGAAGCAGTTGATGTAATAAGAGTCCTTACCCACAGCCAGGGTTCACAGGTCCAATCACAGTGTAAAGAATAAATACTAGGAGTAACATGGCATTTAGAATCTAAGTAGCTGTTGTGCTCTGATAGATCTCTCAACCTTCTTAGAGTGCCATTTGGGTTAGATCTAGTATAAGTGCAGAGATGCACACATTAAATTTCTTCTGATATTCAGGACTCGCATACTTCTGTTGTTGTCCCTATAAATAAATAGATACTCAAATCTAAGTGGGAAAACAGTAATTTTTATTTGATTGGGATTTTCCTTGTAAGTAACTATTTTGTTCCTGAGACACAGCTTTGGCATAGTTTGGTAAAGGTGACATTTATATCAAGGTCCCTGATCTCCATTTCCTCACCTTTCCTCCCTGAGAAAACATCCAAAGAAATACAAAACCAAAACCTTCGGACCCTTTGCTCTGCAGCTCCCAGTGCCTAAAAGGAAAAAACATGGCTTAAGGAATGAGATCCTAAAAGAAAACAGTGCCATAACTCTTCCCTAACTCAGTCCACTTCTTCAGCCACTGTCAATTACTCATATGAAAACCAATTTTAACTGTATTCTTCAAGGTTAAATTCCCTTGAAGCCTGTGGACTGCTGCCAGGGGCTGTGAACCCTTCATGCAGGTCACCCGGTATCTGAATCTTCTGTTGCAAATCACTGCTCTCCCCATTACTCCTTTGGCATGTACCTGATTTGGTTGACATTTCCATAATTAATTTATAACAGCAATAACCCTGAGATAAGCCTATTTATAGATTTGTGCAAGCTGTATAAGACTATAGATAAAATCTTGGTTCATTAACATATTTAAAGTACTTGGGAGACTTTTGCCTGATAGTATAGTTGGTGTGATTATCAAATTATACGATGAAAAGCTCAAGTGTTTAATGTGCATTCAGTGCCTATAAGATGGTTTCCACTTGAGATCACAAGGGTAATTCAGGGTACAGAAATACCGTCCTGTCTGTTGACCCAGGTAGTTCTGTATGCTGCCATGTATTGTATAGTGTGGGAAGGCAATTTCTCTTTTTCAGATATTTCTTTTCAGTAAATTTATGAATTCTTTGCATCCAATTCTCTGCAGTTATTTTTCTCCTGTCATTGACATCAATGCAAAGTCAAGGGTAAAATAGTGCCGAATCAGAAATATACTCATTCAGCTCTCCCAGGTGTAAAAGTTATTTTATGGTATGCATGCAAGAAAGAATTTGATTATGTGCATTTTTTCCTCTGAATCATCTACAATATCTAATTTATTATTTTTTTTTGTAACACAGAATGGGATTGTCTTTCGAAAAGTCACAGACAATCTGCATATGAAAGAATGCTTTATCTCTGTCTACACTGTACATGTAGGAACTTCCAAGAGCGCCCAAGTAGGCTGAATTAGACAGAACGAATAAAGGCTGTTGCAGCAGTACAGGAAGCATGGGCAGTTTGTGAGTTAAGATAAAGAATAGAGAGGGCAAAATAATTGAGTGTTGCCTTTTTTAAAAAATATGACACCGTTTCTGTCATGGCTCAATACTGAAATACACCTTGATGAGTTCCTCCTGACAAGGACAATCCTAAGATATTTTACCTCAACTAAAAGTTTTGCAAGAAGACTTCAGTTTCTCTAGAGGCTGTACTGAAGCAGAGATAAGAACACCTTGCGTCTTCCCGAGTGAGGCACAGGCTGGCGCCTCTTGTCGGGTTGCACTCTGTAAGAGGTGCTCTGGGTGATTGATGGGGAGTCATCTTGTGTCCATCTGCACAGGTAATTGCAAATCTGCAGTTGGCTGTGCGGCAGAGTTGTGCTTGTACAGACCTTAAGATATTTAATTTGTAAACACTTAATAAAGCATAGTCTACAGTAGCTTGGCTAGTCTTATCTGTCAACCAAATCAAAATCAATATGTCCCTGGGGTATAGGCTATGATTGTCTGGGCTGCGGAGTCTAATAGGATTAAGTGTTTGGGACCCTATCTAACATTACAGTCCACAATCCTAGTTAGAGAAAGTTAAAGACCAGCTTGCCACTGTAGCAGGCATGATTGCTTAGGGGTCTGAAAAATCATTAAAGCTTGTCCTCTTAAACGTTGATTGTTCCCTAGTGATTTATTGACAAAACACAAAAAGTGCTCTATACTGCACTCTAATTATATGTATGAGGCTAGGAAATCTCATGGGAAATTAAATAAAATTTACAGCTTGATGGTTTTATGCTCTTGGGAGACATACCTTCTTAATAAGATCTTATAGCTGGGAATATTTATGAGGTTAAAATCTGTGGGCTTGAGCAAAGACCTAACCTTCTCAAAGGGAGGGGCCTTTGTTTTTTTTTCTTTCAATAAATAATTCCAGTGAAAAGCAAAGTATGCAAAAAATATAATAAGGGGATATGGTGTGATTTACCAAGTCATTGTTTTCAATACCTGTCAGTAGGTGGGACTTCAGAGGGAAAGAATGAAATAGGGCAGCTGCGTGCCCGGTCTGACGTTATGAAATTGGTGTGTGTCCGTTTGCAATCAGTGACCTGTGACATTCCTGATGTGGCCATGTGAGCCCTCTCGGAAGCTGTAAGGCCAGCTGACTATGGTCTAAGGCTTTTAGCTGGGGAGGTTGTGAATGTGATTTATAGATGTGCACATGTATACTGCTATGTGTAGTTTTCTCCTGTGAGTAAAATAATTCCGAATATGGAGAGACCCCAGATGCATTACACCCAAACCTGTGGATCGGCAGCCTGAGCCATTCTTGATGGAACTTGGGAGCCCAAAGCCCTTGGGCATGTGTAAAAATACTGTCTTGATGTTTGGAAATGGTCAGATATTTCTTGTGATCGCTTATGTTATTGGACATTTTATTTTATATTGTTACTTTGAATCCAAAAGGGGCTAAGTGAGAGGAGGACATCAGTACGGCAACAAGAGCGTCACCAAATTCCCACATAGGTGGATACTAAATTTGTACAGATTTAGCTGTATAAATAAAAGAAATGTCCTTTTCTCACATGCTAGAGCAATTATGGGATAACACAATTAGAACCAAAGGTGGTAACAATACTGGCCAAAAATCCCTTGTGAAGCATTGAATGTTTTATTAAGTGGGACCCTTTGGAAGTTGGCCTAGTAGTAAAAACAAGAACACTTTCCGAGTGACTCTTCAATGTAAAGGATAATTAATATAAAGGACAATTCTCTCTAGGCCCTGAAGCAGTTTTTGATTAAGGCACTTAACTGGGACTTTGGAGAATTAGGTGTGGCACTCGATTTTGATGTAGACCAGCTTTGTGATACTGGGCAAAGAATGGCCTCTCTCTGTGCCTCAGTTTCCATTTATAGATAGGATTGTGATTCTCTCTTTATCTCCCTTTGCTGTTGATACTGTATTCTCTTTGAGGCAAGGATGATATGCCAGGCTCCAGCACGCTGGGTCTCAGCAGGGGACTCTATCTGTTATTGTTGTCACAGCCACAACACGGGGGTTATCCTTTATCTCTGTAACTTCTGAATGTGTGCAGTGATAACTCTCACCAACTTTTCCCTGCCGTCATCCTCCTCTTGTTCCACAGTGAAAGCAGAAACAGCTTAATTAGAATATGTTTGACAGGGATCCACAAAGAAAAGATGTGCACTCTCCGGCTGCACGAGTTGACTGTGATTCTGTTGCTAATTAAAAAAAAAACAAAAATACAAAAAACCAACAAGAAACAAACAACATCAGCAAAAAACCCCACCTTTCCTGTTGCCCTTTTGTGCCTTATATTTAAAAAGGCAAGAGGAGGGCAGAGGAGGGAGAGGGAGCATGTCATCTCCCCTCCTGTCTGAGAGTTGGTACATAGTAATCCGTGCTCTGGACTTCAGTTTCTCTTCTTACTTAGCTGGTACAAATCAAAGGTAGCTCCATTAAAATGTATGAAAATACTTTGATGCAAAATACCTTGACGTTAAATGTAAGGAGAATAAGCCTCTGTATATTAGCTACTCCTTCCCCCAAATCCTCCTAAATTCAGCAGGGCATGTGAATCAGATTTATGTTCCTATAAGGCTGCCTTTTCATGTAATATTTCCAATCATTTATCTGGCAGACTTGCCTAATTTTTTATCCCTCCACCCCGCACTCCTCCTCCCCACATGCACACACCTTATTTTTGCCCTTCTGCGTACAATGAAATGTCTGATCAGTTCAGAGAGAGCTTAGAAAGCCTGTGCCTGGGATGAAGGAGAAATTTATTAGTGAAAGACAAGACTCCCTGATAATCAGGGAGTATTGAAATCCCTGATTTAATTTGAATATGGTACGGAGCATGTCTCTTCCTGCCTTCATTACTGGGAAGTCTGTGCCTGATAATGTATCTCTTTACTTAAGGATATTATGCTGGGGAAAAAATGCTTGATGGGCCACTCTAGCTGAGGTGAAAAGGTTTTGGTATGTTTTAATAAAGATGGATATCACTAAGAATGTTTGAAATATGTGGAAGTAAGATTTGTTACAAGTTACAAATCAAAGCCTAAAAATGTCACTTATCTCCTAATGATACTTCTACACAGATTATTAATTTCATTTTAGGAGACCAATGAATGTTACATTTTTATGACATTGATTAAATGTCTCACTGCCATCCCCCCATCCATCCTTTTCATTTTCAAAAATCCATATCTGACTTTAACAAAACCCGGCTCATAAATTTGTGTTTTACTGCTCACCAAAGCAGAGTTGGATAGCAATCTGCCTGCTAACTTTCTATTTGCACTCCTCTTATCTCCAAGAATCACTGGTCTGGCTTGCTTTTTTTTCCTATATGAACAGTATTTCAGATGTGAAACATATTTTTCTGTATTTGCTTGCTATCTAACTTCTAGAGATGTGTTTCAATGGAGACAGCGCAGCTAGCTCCACGAGGACTGTCAGGAAGGGGCACGGGATGTGTTGCTCAGTGACTCAAGGAAAACACCCTGAAGAAAAATGCTTAGGTCGCTCTGGCATCTCCCTGTGGGAGCTGCACTCCAACTCTCGGGTTGTGGGTGGGGATGCACCCTGCAAGAGAAGAGAGGTCTGTGACAATCTCTCCCTTTGCTGATTGATTTGCCTTTTTTCTGTATGTGCGTTGGCTGACATTTAGGCAAATTCCGTAAGGTGCCAGACCTATAAAGCCATTTATTACTTTTTTTTTTTTTCTCCTGCAGACTTACTCTTGTAAAAGCATTTGAAGTTGTATGAGGGAGAGGGATGGAAACTGCCCATCCATTCCCCACGTGCATTCCCTGTACCCTCTCCTGTCTTGTGATCTGAGCTAGGTAAAAACAAATAAATAAATAAATAAAGGCAAAGAAAACAAATTAAGCCCAGCTCCAGTGAGAAGGGAGGAGAGCCTTCGTCTTAACTGTACCTAACTTCCACTATGCAGTAGGATTTGATATTTGAACGCTATTGCACCGCTGGGAACAAAGTCAAATTAGCAACAGTTCACATCCAATACACAAAATCTAAAGAGAGCTGCAATGTTCAAAGAGTGTCTAATTGATATTGATTTTAACCTGCTTGTCTTAAACGTTGCTTCTCTTTCTGAAATAAGTTAGCTGCTGGGCTCCGCATCCCTCAGCACCAGGGTGTGAGTGGAGGCTGCAGTGCTGCGCCGGCCCTCCATGCTGCTGGAGGTGGAGGTAGGCAGAGGGTTGTCTCACAGGGTGTCACCTTTTTATTTTAAGGGTGCCATCTTCATGAGGGATGTTCACAGCTTTGGGCATGTTCGATATGACCCAGCCTTGGCTGCCGCTGCAAAAGGGACAGCCACAGTGCCAAGTCCCACAGTTAGCAGTGAGCCCAGATGGTCCAACCAAGCCACCAGCCCAGCAGATACATCCCTTGGAGATGTTGCCTTTAGAGACGGCTCAAATCATCTGGAGCAGTTGGTGCTAAACAGCTCCCATGGGAACTCGCAGGCCGGATCATAGGAAAGGGCCGGGTGCGTCGAACCCTCTGTTGGCCCCGTGGCCAGCTAAGGTCCTCAGGGCTGGCCTCGTGTTCCCAGCTCAGTGCCCACAGTGCCCATGGGGAGAGGCTTGCTGCGCACGGGGAGGACATGGCAGCACGTACCGTCTCCGTGGTCCCTTCTCCCCTCCTCCCTCTTCCCTCCCATCGTACACTCAGACACATGGGATGTTTCATAAAGAAAAAATATGGCATGTTTACAGAGAGAAATTTCAAGAAGTGTTAATTTAATATGCTAAAGTGTTCCCTTCAGCATTTTACCTTTGTTGTTGTTTTCACAAAACAGCCAAGACTAAATAATGAGCCCAGAGCTGTGCCCTTTGGTAGTGTGATACCTCATTACCCACGAGCGGCCTCCATCTGCCCTCATGGCTGCACAGGGAGCCATTACGATTATGATGGAAATCTCAGAAGCCATTACCAAGATGCAACAGAGGGCCTACTGCAGACAGCCTAATGGACTAATTTGTAATTGGGAGAGGGAAATGACTTAGCGAGCTCAGGCTTGGTTTTGATGAGTGTGGAAGTGCGCATGCTAAATGTGATAAATGAACAGGAATGCTTGTTTGCGCAGTGGGTTTTACAAGGCCTTCAATCTCTCCTGGGGATTGGAGGCGTGCTGACAAGTCTTGAGAAGCGAGGAGGAAAGGGCTCAGGGGAGGCGAGGAAGATGCAAAGAGAGTAGCTAAGGATAAATCGGTGAGGAAAACTAATGGCAATAAAGACCCAAGGAAATGGCTGTGTCTGCCAGGAAAGCAGTAATTAGGATGCTTTTTGCGTGCATATCTTTAGCCATTAAAATCGAAAATGAGAGTGCACCATGGCATTTGCTAAGTTAAAAAAGAGGAAAAGAAAATCCCACGTAGAATAAAAGGCAAGCGGTGTTTTCAGTCTGCAGCTTCTATCGAAAAGTGCAGCCAGGTTTGCAATCGAGCCCATTTGTTCAGCGCCGAGCAGTTCGATACTGCTGCTGTGACAGACGACGGGATTCCTCCGCTGATGATCTTCCGCAAAGCTGCACCCTAAGCGAGGTGCCATTGCTGCCGCCGCCGCGTGCCGTGGCAGGCCTGTGGTGCCGTGGCAGGCCTGTGGTGCCGTGGCAGGCCCGTGGTGCCTCCCTGGCCATGGCGCTGCCTCGTAATACACCAAGTTAGAGGGAGTTGCAAGTGTCACTGTCCCCAGAGCGACCAGAGGAGACCGCTGAGTACATCGCTCTGACGGCGTGGTGGAAGCTGGCTCTGGGTCGTGACCGAGCTGCGTGGGGGCTCAGGTCGCCGTGCAATTTGAGTTGTGCTACCTGTGGCAGACACCGTGCAGGTTCCTGTCCCAGGCTCTCACCAGGGGGTTCTCTGGAAGAACCTTCGGGGGGTTTTGTGCTCAGTCTGTTACATACAGCCACGCAATAGTGTATGTGTTGCCTTGCGTTTTGTGTAGGATCTCTACATTGTAAAGACTGTGTGGAGTAATACGTGTGTTTGGTTCACGCTGCCTGTGGCCCAGGTGTTCCTCCTGTGGTTTCAGCTTACACCAGGGCAGGCTTCATGCCCGTCACTCTTAACTTTGTTCTTAGGTGGGTTTTGTAAGGCTCTACCCCACCTTTTTCTGTGATTAGAATTCTTTTCTCTTCGTTTTAATATCCTTTTCCAATTTGAGGCTTATAATAGGGGGGAGCGGTGTGAGCCCCTCTGCGTGGCACTGTGACGGTAGGGTGGCCCTCGTTTCTCCCTCGGGGAAGGCCCTCTGCCATTTAAGACTTCACAAATACCCACCACCCTTTAAACATACATCTGGATGTGCACGATACCCAAATACAATGCCAAGTATGAGTGGATGGGTAAGAAACATCCAATACAGAAATGTGTTATGTGGTAAAAATACCCGATGTCCCGTCCCACGGCAGGATTTTTGTTTCTTTGTTGTTTGTGAGCTACTGAGAGAAATCACAGGATCCCTCAGACTCGCTGGACATGGCAGTGCATCTAATGAATACTTTCACATTTTTAGTCAAATGGCACGATTTTTTTTTTCCTTCCCCTTCTCTTCCTTTTTCCCCTTGAGAGCATGTGATATAACATTATTGCTAGGCAAGGAGTCATGGCATAAAGTTGCCTTGCTTTAAGGCACTAAAGGTACAAGCCATTATCCATTATGAGCTATAGACATTTCCAGTTTACATACATTTATCATATTGAAGGGCAGATAATAGGCTGCCATTGTTCCTGGCACAAAGAATATAAATAAAGCCAACTGCCATTCAGTGGGCCAAATCTATGCATTTATTTATTTGTTATGATTATTTTTTATTCTTGTGCAAGGGCTAAATAGGATGTAATGAGGAAAACGAGAGCAGAACTTTTGTTCTTCTAGCATGTGAATGCTGTGGTTACCTCCTGGAGTAAAGTCAGGGTTTGTGAATGTTTGCGTTGGTGGCTGATCACTCCTGATGCGAGTCGTGTGTTTTGACGAGGGTAGCGGCATGTGACTCCAGAGTGCTGTTCATGACTTTCTGACCCTAAGCAAATCGTTTAATCTCTGAATATCTCTTGGCAGAGTTTACAGTTCCATCTATAAATAGGGTATGTTAACATTGTCCTGCTTGAAGTCTGTCATGAGGCTTTAATTCATCAATATTTGTGAAACACTTTGAGCTGCCATATAAATATAAGTCATTAATATATCTTATCTAAAAATCTACTTAGGTTCAATCTTAATACAGATGTGTTGTAGATAACTTTGTTCTGTTGCTAACAATCTTAAAAAATCATTCCAGAAACAGTTTATTGACAGGGTCTACTGAAGTTGAGTGCATCTTAAAAAGAAAATTTAGATCTCCTTAATGTTTTGACTGCACTCATGAATGAGGAATGTTGTTTGGCAGTAATTCATACCAGACCCGTGGACACACAATCACATGCTTTTGTATTAACCACAGCGCACGATGTGGAATGTACACCCGCTTCATAGGTTCTTGCTGGCCTTATGCAAGCTGCAAGAGGGCAAATAATGTAATTTGGTTTTGAAGACCAAAGAAAAAGAAACTGCTTTTTTTCTCAACTGCTGTCTGCTTTAAGGCAGTGGGGCATTGTACATGAACAAGACCACAAAGATGGAGCCTTTAGGTGACGATAATGGAAACTTGCTCCCTCTGTGTGCTTTACCTAACTATTGCCACTTCCTCCTTGCTGTCCCCGTGTCACTCCCTAGCTTTTGTTTTCATCAGTCAGCCCTGAGTCTGCAAGTATGTGCTACTGTCTTGCATATGGGGTGCAGGTTTCACAGAAGCCACGTAATTGGGGCCCTTATCTATAAAGTCTTCAGCGTCTAAAGCCTCTTCTTGAATGCTGTGGCTATGCTGTGCCTAACACAGCAGATCTCTGATGAATATTAAGAAATTAATAAAAAAATAAAGACTACATGTTAAAAATAAAGATGGAAAATAGTTGATAGATTGAAATGTGTACATGGAAGACTGAAAGTTAGATGTAGCCAACAGTATTTGTCTTCATAATTAAATTACTTGTGAATACATACAGATATATTAATGCCTTTACTATCTGATTTCAAAAGATTCAGAGCGTTCAAGAAAATAGCATTTATGTGAATGACTTTGTCATTGAGTGGATACATTCAACTAGAACTGCCAGACAAAAGGGCTGTTTTATGAGAGCGCTGAGGAGCTCCTGCATATGGGAAAAGCCTTCAGACGCCGCATGTCATTCTTTCACTCACATTTCCCCCTCTCCACGTCTTCGTCTTTCCATTTTTTCTGCTTTCCTTCTTCCCTGCCCTCTAGAACAGGCTTGCAGCTACCAGTGCACTAGAACTGCTGTGTTACTGATGCATGACCAACCATTTCCATCTCTTTCTCCTAACAAGTGGAAAGTGAGAACAATACCATACGGATCTCCATTCTCTGTAAATCTGCAAAATCCTAATGAGCTTAATGATACTATATTGATTTACACCAAATAAGAAATTAGTCTCTCATTGTTGCAGCCTACACAAAAGCGTGAAAACATCCTTTTTACTAGAATCTTGTTCACGTACATCTTTGTTAGCATTTTCCCCTTTCCTTTTGGTTCTACATTTCACTATGAGTGTCACTCCAAGACCCTTGCTGTTAGTAATGGGGAGATTTATTTTGGCCTGGTTCCACGGTGACACCTGAGAAAGAGTCATTTTGAGGTGCTGACCCGTCCTGTGTTTTTTCATATGTGTGCAACATCAACATTTTTACTCCTTTGGTGTTTCCTCAGAACACAGAGGTACGTAAATGGTCGGAGTCTTTAATAAATAGACATGTGTGGGTGCTGTTTTTATTGGTATGATGCTGGTGCAGTAACAAAAGCATCACAGTTATATAAGGCACCTGGGAGCAAGTAAGAGAGAAGGAAAAGAACTGTGCAGTATAAAGCAGTCTTTTCTCCTATAAATGGCTGGCTGAAAGATAGCTCAGTGGAATATAAAAGTATTACAGTGTAAATGTGTGTGTGTGCATGCATATGTGTGAGTGACGGTAGGTCCACCAGAAAACTGGCTTTGAGACCAAAATGCTAAACTACCTGAAGTGGAGAGGTTATAGTTTATTCCCAGCTCTGCTTACTGGGTCACGGAGAATAGCTGGAGCAGAAAATCGTATGCAGGGAAGGAGCGAGGGGCCGCAAGGGTGAGGCCGAGGGGTAGCCCTGGTGCCGGTGGCCGCAGAGCAATAAGCGCTGGGAGACCTGCAGAAGCGGGGGCTGTCCTGGTGCTGCGTGGGTGGCCAGCCTGGCCAGCAGCAGGCACTTGTGGCAGCGTTGGAGACTTTGGGAGAAAGAGCTGGCAAAATGGCAGTGTGTAGTTAATAGCCTGCCTGAGAGGGTAACACGGGCAGGAGGACTCTTCTGCAGGTATTTCCTATGCAGGCTAGAGGAGGGATGTGCCAAGGGAAGGAATATACATTTTTAATGCCTGCAAATGGGATAGATCGCAGTGTTACAGCTCTTTTGTAAGACAGCAACTCGTTCCCCGGTGTTGGGGCATTTCCTCCACACAGAAGTAACAAAAGGAAAACTTGTGTTGTTAGCACACTTTCCCGAATTAGCATGTTCTGGGATTGCTTTGAACATTGTGATTTGTTCTCATTGCAGTTAATAGCTTCAGATCAGGATTACAAACCCCAGAGTTTTGCAGTGTATACTGAACGTAGGTGATATGCATATATTTTCCCAGCTTACTCATTTAGACATTTTGGTACATCCAGGAATCAGAATGGCAGACAGTTCCTTTAAACGAGAAGGGGAAATGTGAGGTGTGTGGGAGAGGGAGGGCCTAATTTTAAGTGCTAGTCAACTGCAACCACTGATAATCTGGAGCCTGTTCAAACCCATTTAGAGAACCGTTGAATTTTTAAGTGCCTTTTGATTCTCTCTTTCATTTATTTTAACTGATCTGCAGGGATTAGGAGCTTGGTAGGGGAACACCATAATGCTTGCCAAAATGTGTGAATAATTAGAACGCCAACGATGTGTGCCAGATAGGAGGGGAGTATTCACACTTCTGATTAGATTCACTGAAATACTGTTGTAAATCATGGCTGCCAAGGTAACTTAGAGCTGTGTTAAGTTACTGCTGCCACAGGAGCCAGCTGTGGTGCAGCAGAGAATCTGTCTGCCTCCGGCCGTAGGTGGGGACATTTTGAGCAGATGATTTATTTTGCTGTGAAGTGGGAAGGGCAGAGAGCTGAAGGTGTGGTATCACACAGGTTGTGCAAACAAGCTTTCCATGCTAACACCTATATGCTTACTACTGAACAGCAGGTGAATAGAGGACAGCTTACAGTTCAAAATCTGTAGATTCACCAGCATTATGGGAATCTTCGCATTTCCCAGACTGGTGGACTTTTGACAATTTGGGTATAATTGACAATTGACAAAAATGGGACAAACGACAAATTGGGTACAATGGCCTGGGGAGGGGGGCAGGGAAATAATGTTATAGGGTTTATCTGGCATCCCTTTTCCTACTTCGTAACCCTCAGAGAGCTGCAAGGAAGAACAAGCTCTCCCTGGTGCTCTGCAGCACTCCTGCATAAAGCCAAAGCATGGTCTTGCCATCCTGGTCCTGCCTCTCTGCTGACTCCTGTTCACCCAGAGGCTGCCTGGAATGGCTGGTGGCCACCGGATTGCAGTGCTCAGCAGGTATTTTACAGGCAGATTATATTATTGATGCAGAAGGTTGATTAAACTCCCAGATACCATCTTTGAAAAAAAATCGAACTTGTTCATAATTGTGTGCCTTCCCTTTGATGTGATCCCGTTTCCACACATTGGGTCCCAAAGGCGACATGCATCAGCGTCAAAAGGAGAAAATGGGAGTCTCTGTTCTCAAATGAGGGGCTGAGTGAGTGCTAGAGCTCACTGGAGCATTAAATCACACCTACACACAGTTCAACTCGCCCCTGTGATGTTAACAAGTGCTGCGCTTGCCAAGGAGAGAAAGCACACCTCAGAGTTAGCGGATAGAAATTCCACATGAATGAAGAATGCCCAGGACAGTAGCTTATACAGTCTTGAGGAGCTCCGGCTGTCTTGCTGCCCTTGGACTTTCTGGTCTGGGAGATGACGCAGGGCATGTCTGTGCTGGAGAGGCAATGTCTGCTGACTCTGCAGTAAGGCTCCAGCAGCGCTGTGTCCTAAGTGCCCTGCTCCAGGCCAAAACAACGCGGTGTGCACGTTTCTCCCAGGTCTCCTTTCTTGCCCTTCCTTTGGGTGTACCTGTGCAAGGAGACGTAAAGCTCAGCAGCAGCAGAAGCAAAGTATTTTCTCAGTTGCCAGTTTCTCCACCCCACTTCCTCTGAAGAAAGTGAAGGCGAGCCCAGAGGCAGAGGTACTGAGTCCACAGGGTTTTCTCTAAAAAACCCCAGTATGGGTAGGGTGGGTGCAGGCTGAAGGAGGGGGGAGTTGGTAGAATCATAGAATCATTTAGGTCAGAAAATCTTTTGAGATCATCAAGTCCAACCATTAACCTCAGATGCCAGATGGTAGAAGAGATTTTTGAGGGGACAACCTCAGCATGGATTCACATGGTATTTTCTTCTTTTCCATAAAACACTCTAAAACAGTTTTTACAGCAGCTTAGCTCTATTCAGAAGTGTCATAGTAGAAGGTACTGTAGAATCAGGACATCATCATTCATCGTAAAGGAAAGTGCAAAAATCTGGTGAATAGCATGAAGTAGGGGCTTACATGGAAGCATTTGCAATATTTGATTGAAAGGAGGGCAACTCTGTGTCACGATTTCAATGATTTAGAATTTGTATTAATCTTGCCTCCCTTTAATCCGAACTTTTTGTTTCTTTTGCTTTTAAATTGTCATTCTTTAACCACAGTCAGTTTTAGTCATGCCATTTTCCTGTTTTAATGTGCCATTTTCCTATTTTTCCTCTTAATTTCCCTTTTTATAAATGGATAGCTTCAAAACCAAAGCTTTAAACAAATAAAATCCATTCAAATCTATATCTGTCTTTCAAAAACTCTAGAAAGATAGCAAGGAAAAGAGCCTTTCAAAATAAAAAATGTTTGTTATTCCTGTTTGCAGAAGCTAATGTAGCCCGTTTGAGTAGGGCAAAGTTTCTTCTGCTGTAGTAACAGCTTTGTAGATCACTGCAGTGTTTTCTGGAGATGCCCTTGTTTCTCTCCTCTGTGAGACAGAAACCCCCTTTGAAGTGAAACAGCAATATGGAGTACAAGGGTAAAGGATCATGAAACAGGACATGACAGAGGATGGCTTGTAACCCAAATGGAATGGAGAAAATGAGCAACATATGAGGAATGTAAAGAGAGGGGAGAGACACATCAAAATCACCTAACCATCTCTGATGTCTTTAGAAATGGAGACAGAAGAAATAATACATATGACTCTCTTTAAATCATAAAAACTGTTTTTCACAACTCGGTGGAGGTATGAAGGACATTTCTGTGGAAGGCTGTGATCCTTGTAAAGTCCCTGTGAATCGCTCAGTGCAAATTAACATTTGGCAAGGGGAAGAAAAAATACCTTCAGCGTTGCTTGGCCTTTTAACTACATAGACACCTTGTTCATGCAATGAAAGTGTTCTTCTGTAAAAGGTCACAATCAATATTTGGCATCTTTGGTGTGATGTCCTCTCTCCTTTGTTTCTTATGTACCCACTTTTACCTGTCAAAACCAGTTTTAACAGATTGCAGTTCATCTTACTGTTCAAAGTCAAGAGTCTTTGCTCTCCTTGGCCATTCCTGCCCTTCCGCCCCTGCTGCAGTTGCTCTGAGCATAGGGTTATTTTTTGTGACATTGCACAAATGGGTTGAACTGGCGCACAGAAATCTTTGGATCAGTTCAGATTTTGTACCCAGACATCTGACTTCCAACGGCAATAAATTGGTGAGAGCTTTTCCTGTTTGACTTCCTGCCTTGATGTTGTCCATCAAAAGAAGCTAATCATAGTAGAAGTCTGATTAAAGAGGTTTTTGGGTTTTTTTCCTTAGTAAATCTAAGAGACTGAGTGGTGAGGATGAGAAGAAACACCCGATGAACAGGTTAGTGGTAGGTGCCTTTGGGTTGATGCCTTCTTCCAGTAGTCATTGACTAGATGGACCCTTGGTCCCGCCTGCAGCAGCTCCTGTGGTGCTTCCTCATTTTCCGTACTGATCCGCTGAAAAGGGTGGCTGGGAAATCTGAAGTACTGGTGCTTCTTAGAAAAGAATTGAAAAATGGTGCTTTAAAACAACTTTTTTTAATTTAATAAAGGCACATTCTTGCAATGTAGAAATTACATATTTCAAAAGATTTATGGGTGAGTCTTCTCTGCCAGCAGTATAAATTAGGAGTGATTTTACTGCAGTTGCACCAGTGCGAAGAAAGACTTCATGCCCTAAGTGTGTAGCTTTTTAAAGAGAGCCGTGAGGGTGACAGTTCTAACAAAATCACTTCTAACAACTGGATTTTACCACTGCCACATTTTAAAACCCCAGCTCAGCATCTGAGATCCTATTTTATACAGAAAAAGGTACTTGCTGGCCTGTCCACTCCCATGGGCAGCAGCATGCGCATTGCTAAGGATGATGAAGCCTGGGGCTTTGCTAGTGGGGAGTATTTTCCACATCCCATCTGCATCCCTGTAGAACTTGACCATTAGTCAGGCTACTTCTAAATGGTGCATCTCTTTTAGAGATTTCTACTGATAACAAATGAAAGAGCTTTTTTTTTTTTCTTACCTCATTATGCAGGCAGCTGTGTGACAGTGTTCTGACAAACTGTGTTATCTCAGGCTTCCAGCTGCAAGCTGTTCTCATCAATACTGCTGCGAACTGTTTCCTACTAACCCTTTCGCCTTTATGCCCATTTTTATCAGAATTTAATTTTAATGTGAGGACAGCCAAATATAATGCCAGATGTGGGAAGCAGATAGTTTCCTTTGTATAAGAACATAGCAGGGGAGGTCTTCTAAAGGACCAGCCACACGGAGTGCAGAGGGACTGTGCTGGAATCATTATGTTCGATTCCTGTGGATTATTATTTTTATTATTATTATTATTATTCTAAAGTTGCCATTTCAACCTTTCCTCACATTTGCCTTGGCACTGAACTGGAAAGTAAAATCAAACAACAACAAAAGAGCCATAATTTAAAAGAAAATTAGAAAGGAACTGTGCGTCCCTGGGTCTAAGTTTGCAGTGTGCTGGAAGGTGCTCGCTCCGCTGCTCTGTTGACTCCTTGCAGCTGCTCTGGTGTTCCAAGGAGAACTGCAAAACGGCTGCGGGAAAATCTTGTTTGGCATCTACTGAAATTACTATTTCTGAGAAACGTGACCTCATTCCCTCAGGTAGAGTCCCCCAACCTCTGTTAGGGTAGGTACAAACAAATCTGTGTATGCTCAGGGTATAGAATACATTTCCCTGTAGCACTGGGTTGTTTTTCCTTAGTTTGCAGCACAAACAGAGCTGTATTTTGACAGATAGGCTGAATATTGTTGAAGAATCAGTTCCAGTTTTGCTCAATTGCAAGTGAAAAGAGCCAAGCCAATAACAAGCTGCCCTTCACAATTTTTATTCTAATAAGCAATGAAAAAAACAATTTGAGAGAGGAATGCTTCTTTATCCTCATATTTTAGTCATCATTGTCATTGTCTGAGATAATAGCTTCATGCTGAGGCCTCCAAACTTACTTTGTATTTACTGTTTCCTGCAGGAATTTCTCTGGCGAGGCTGATTTAGGTGTGTCAGGCTCAGCATCTCCCCAAGCCATAGCACAAAACAGCCTCACACAGCTTGTGTACACGTTTTGATTTCAGTTTGTTACTTCCCAGTGGGTATTCTACAATTAGCACTAACCTCACTAAATGAGTGGCGTGTAGGATCATGTCTGACTTCTTGCGACCCTGTAGCTTTTAGAATGATTTTAACTCATTTATGACATTGAGCAACTATTCGTTGCACTTTAGCGAATGAAGTTACAGTCCCAAAAGAATTGGTTTCATGCTCTTGAGTGGTACAGTAATTTATTAGTCCAAGAATTCTAGCAATTTAGTACTCTAAGTAGTTCAAGCCAAATTAATAGGATAGTTGTCTTGTAGGAGTACTGCCGTCTGTACCTATATATAGAAAAGCTATCATGTTAATTAGTTTTCTATTATTCTAAAATAGGCACATAGATGTGCACATATTTGTGTTGATTTAGGTACTTAATGCAAGCCCCATTGGCCCAAACTACTGCTTTGGCCTTGCTGTTTTACCCTCTCCCAGACATGTGCACACATGCTTTTAACCAAGACAAAGAAAATTCAGTTGTGTCTAACAAGGAGAGTGGAATAAGATGTAAGTTTATTGAATAAGGGGGAAGAAATCACATTAACCCCATAAAATACACAAGGTACACACTTGGAAGATCTTCTTTAAAACTATTGTGGAAAAATATCTGTTCTTGTCAAAAGCTGTCCTGCATTGCTAGTGAAAAGGTATTAGGTGCAGGTGTCAAACATGCCTAATGAGCCATGAGGAGTCGACAGCAAAATAACAGAGATTATAGGTACAGAGGATTGTGAATGAAGTGTGAATAGCAGCCTGGATGTATGACTGACATAGAAAAGAGGAGAAGACAGGCAAGAAGAAAGAAGATCCATCACTCACTTAAGGAGAATGGACATTTTGAATCACTTGATTGATATCTTCCCATCCAGTAATCCTACAACTTTTAAGATCTACATTTAAAAATAACCTAAATTGTTCCAAGAAATCATGAGTTTATTATAGGTCTTCAAAGTATTTTGCCTAACTCTGAGCGCAGAGGAGAAACATAATAAATGGCTCCGTGTGTGTGTGTTAGCACGTAGAAAGTTTGGGCACACCGATCTGCTTTGTCAAGTTAACAGCCTGTTTATTACATTAAAAAAGATTCAAGTAGCAGCATTTAAAGCCAAAACTCTTACTCATTACATTCATCATCTAGAAGTAATTTATAGTTAAACTGTACATAACAGCATCTCCATTTCATCTGGAGGCAAATATGAAGGCCAATTTTTAAGGAATTGTTTCAGGGAAAGTTGATGTTCCTGATTTTCTTTATTGCCTGGCCTTCCTCTCCATCTGTTGCTTTCTTCTGTTGGATGGAGTCAAAAAGTCTCTTTATGTCTAAACCATAAATCTAAAATGCTTAAGATATGAGTAATTTCATAGACGAAATTCCAAATGTTATTGGTGTTATGAAAATGCCTGGACAGCTAATGTCAAGAGTTAAAACCTTATCCCTGATATATTTCCATCTGAACGTAAAACTCTATGATAATAAGCTGTTGTGCCTTTCTTTGGTCTCCATCTAAATGAAACAGCGGGGGTAATATTTAAAGTTTGTATCAGTAAGACAGAATACCTTGCCTCTTGTCTAAGAAAAATAATTATCCTGCTCTGATAATACATGCTATTGGCACGTTCGGAAACAGCCTGGGGGCTCAGTCTTGCTTCCTTTGAACTCGGTGGGCGTTTGGGGATTGACTTGAATGGGAGGAGGTCCTGGTCGCCGGGTGTGCATTGTACCATCCAGGTCTTCTTCGCTCTGTATATTACCACGCTGAGTATCCATGGCCAAATGCAGAGCCCTGGTTACAAGGCCCATTATGTTTTCTTTGCTGGGTGAAATAAGCAGAATCTAAACCTTAATGAACTGACATGGGATGAGGGGAAAAGCCATAGAAACCCAATTTGTCCTTAAATAAGCAACACAAAAGGATTGCTGTGACCACTGCTAACACCAAGTAGCTTCTGGCTCATTTTGCCAGACTGCTGGGAGGGAAACACATCCCTATGTTTGTGCAGTTACGGAGGGAGCCGTGCGTTGCAGCCTGCTTGGTCCCAGCGTGGGGCCGCACTGCTCCTGTAGCGCTGGGCTCTCGGCACGCATCCTGCGCTCCGATGTGGCCGCCGGTAATTGCCTGACTGAACGTGGCAGCAGATGGCTTTTTTCCTCCCCCGCCTTTTCCCTTCAGGTTTTCCCATACATGAATAACAAAAGTTATTTAAAAACAACAACAATAACAATAACACCCCCCCACCCCCCAAGCCACACCTACAGGGAATTGTTTCCTCTCAGGATAGATAGATATATAAATGAAGTAATAGGTAGACCGCCTCCATATTTTATTTTTTTTTTGGGGGGGGGGGAGTGTTGACTGCTGTTTGCGTATACCCCAGTGGTGTTAACAAGCGGTAGATTGTTAGTGACAATCACACACTCTCTGGCACTTAAAGCAGAAGGCTTGATTTAATCGCAGAGCTGTCATTTATTATTCTGTTGTGCTATTCCACAGGGGGAAGCGACTGATCAAGCGCCTGCTCCCCAGAGCAGAGGGCTCTTTTTTTTTTTTTTTTTTTTTTTTGTTATGTCTAAATCCTCAATACAAATTGCAGTATTTCTGGACTCCCAGCGGGACCCATTAGTGCCTGTGGGGCATTAAAGATCATTAATAGTGCTGTCAGATGGGGAGAGAGAGAGGGAGAGGGAGGGAGAGACAGAGGAAGCCAGCAAGCCAGCGAGTTGCTTAGCTTTCTCAGAAATCGGAAATTAATACATCTGCTTCATTAATACTGGCCTGTGTTTGATGTTTGTTAGCTGGCAACTTTAATGATGTAGGTTAGCACCAGTCGGGCGCTTGCATGAATTGGATTCTTTCAATTACCTAAAGTTCCTTTTCCCCATCCTCCACCCCCCTCTTTCTCTGCCCAAAAAGTCAGCCCTTAATTAGCAACTCTAAAAGAAGAGGAAGAAGCAGGAAAAAAGGCTGGGTTTTTTCCTTCCCCTCCCCAAGTGTGACAGCCACAATTTGCAACCTTGCCTGTATCCCATTAACTGTAGCTCTCTTCCAAGCATTTAACTGTATGGTAATCGAGAAGAAATGTTTTAATCACTGTGAACAACATGTTAATCAGTGCTGTGACTGAACACTGGGAATTAATTGGGTTAGGGTAAAGTGCTAATGTTGGCATCCAAGAATGCTGCTATCGAGCGCAAAGACGACACAGATTCAGTGCTTTTCGCAGCTATTGAACCCAAGGCGGCTTTGACTGGCAGGGTGACAGGGAGTAAGGAATGGGTTCAGCCCAACCAGAGCATGGATTGAACTGCTTTGTGTCCTCAGCCTTCATCTCCCTTCCCTTGACTGGCTGTTGTGTCCAGTAAAGTCCATCCAAGAATTCTCTTACTCTTCCTCTAACAGACTCGGCAGCCCCACTGTCTTGGCCTGCCTGGGTCCTGGCATGGGGGCTGAGGTCCTTCTTGCATGGCTTGTGGATCTTGTCAAGAACACCTAAGAGCTCCAGGTGTGCTCCATGCATCCCATCTTACCTCACTGATCCCTCTGCATCATGTAACGTCTGTTGCTTCAGGCATTTCAGAATGGAGGTTTGCGGGCTATGTCCAGCCTAGACAATGCTACTGAGATTGTCTAGCGAGTGTCAGCATTGCTCCCCTTGGCATCTGGTCCTCTCAGATAATCTAGGTAGGAGACCCAGCCTGCAGTTGCAGCAGGAGAGGGGAAAGCTGGGTTGGCCATCAGTAGCTGCCATGGTGCTGCTGCAGCATTCTGGAGAGCTGCCCGGGAGGAATAACCTGAGGTTTTGTGGGAGACTGTAGTAGATAACGCTCTTGTCCTGCTATATGTTGCTTCTGCATGATGTCTGGATTATGCCTCATGATTGTCACTCCCTTCCTGTCTTCTCCTTACTCCTGTAGGATGTTAGCTGGTAACCACTCTCTGCCAGACCTGAGAAGTTGTTATGTTCAAGGAATTTCCATTGAGAGCATTCACAAAGCAAGAGAGGTGCTCTTCCACCTGCGAGCAGCGTGTCATGCAGACAGCGTGGTCAGCAGCAGGCTGAAGCTGGGTCTGATGGGACCATGGCAGTATTGAAGCAGCAGTAAAAATAGGAATGAATTTCAAAGGCAAGATAGATTGTCTCCAGAGCAGGTTTTATTTTGTTTGTGCCCCTTGGTGTAGTTTCAAAGTGCAGTTGCAATGGTTCAATGTGAAGAATTAGTTGTCTTCTATGAAGAAACCACCGCTAGTGGAAGCCATTCTGTGAAGTGGTCCAGCAGTAGCTATTTATACCAGTGACTGATTTATGCTGTTTGACACGTCTCCTGTTACTCAATTAGCCATTAATCATTTGCAACAGGGATACAGTGGGATACAACGCGTATAGGAAGAAAAGACAGATTGCTTTGGTTTGAGCAATTGCCTTCTTTTTAGGGCTTTAAACTAAACTAGAGGAGATTAGACTAAAATCCAGAAAAGCATTTCTATTTTCCTCATGTCTACACCTTTCTTTGTCGCAGCTAGGCCAGGCAAATCTTTAAGAACAAACCTCAACCGAACAGCTGATCAGTGAAGAGGCTAGGAGCTGGTTGCTGGCAGAGATCATCATTAGGTGACTCCACTAAGTCTGAAAACCTTTTCAAGGTGTAGCTTCATTTCTGTCACTTTGTACAAACATGCTGCATCTTTAAAGACCCTTGAGGAAAAAGGGCCACTGAATGGAGGCACTGCGCTGAGATTCATAGCCTTGGTTGGACTCCCAGCTATCCCCCAGCATCTCTGTGATGCAGACGAATCAAGACCCTCAGAGGTATTTCAGTGCCAGCTCCCATAGATATGAAGTGGAGTCGAAGGGCAGAACTCCTACAAGGCTGAGGCTCTCCTTTTACTGTTTCTGAAATGAGGATGCTTCTCTCTCTTTCTCTTGTCCTGGCTTTTTGAACTCCAGGGGTGTGCCTGTGTGACACATTGCGTCCTGCCGAGAAGCAGGGTGTAACAGCGGTGGCATGCTGCTCGGCGTGCACATCTCATGTCTTTGAATATCGGCACGTGGCAGTGTGCTGATGTACCCTCCGGTCCTTA
Source organism: Falco punctatus (assembly GCF_963210335.1). Classification (NCBI taxonomy): domain Eukaryota; kingdom Metazoa; phylum Chordata; class Aves; order Falconiformes; family Falconidae; genus Falco; species Falco punctatus. The sequence continues at coordinate 102,285,781 of NC_137580.1, read as the reverse complement.
GCCTGTCTCATGGGGAGTGCTGTAGCTTTGCTGTCGCAACCTCGCTCTGCTGAGCTGGGGCAGAAGCAACCTGCCCCTCGTTGATATGGTATAGCCGAGAGCAGACCCATTTAATTGCAGGCATTACCCAGTTTTGTAGTTATTGCCATCTACTCTGACGTGCTCACTGTTTCCCTGTGATGCTGACTGTGCCGTGAAAGCTCATGTTGCTTCCTCACATCTCTACTCTGCATGTTTTAGGAGGAGTTTCCTCTTACACATGCCACGTTTTTTCTTGTCTCATCATATGGTGTGGACAGCATCTCTCTGGTGACTTCATGGGAAAAGTCACAAATTCAACTTCCATGTTGTGCTGCTAAAACACAAGGTTATGTCAGATGTAGGTTATTCCAGGGCCGATACTCCTCCTTCTATCAGATCGAGAATAACTAGGACAGTGATTCCATGGAAGGTAAATCTGGTTTAGGCATTTAACTTTGGATTTTAAAAAAATCCATGGTCATATGACACAAAGTGCTACTACTAGCAACCCTGCTGACTCAAATATAGTTAAAAATTTTAAAAGGATACCTTTGTCCAGGAGTCTGTGTGCTGGATTAAGTATTGCCATCCTGATTTCACCATGGATCAGGCATCACCTTTCCCCCCACAGCCAAGAAAATATCTCTTGCCAGTTTGGTCCTGCCCAATTCAAATAAAATATGTGTTGCCAGAAGATACAGCAGAGTGGTCATCCTGTGTTAATGAATATTAAACTATGGCCTGATACTTTCGGCATTTAAAAACATTCTTCATGGCCTGATACCAGTGTGCATTTCTTTCATAGATATGAAATTATTTCACCAAAGGACGCTGATGCTCCCATCCTTCTGTGACAGGTAGTGTAGCTGAGATATGCCCTGACTTCCCCAGTGTCCTACGATAAACAGGGTCAAAGCCAGGTTTAAAATCTACAAAGCCATTCTGTGCTCTGCCAACGAAGTAGTCATGCTTTCTTCTCTGGTTTAGAGCTGCACAATTTTCACCCCAGATCTACCATATTGCAGACTTCCAATTGCAATATGGAGTGTCTGTGTGTCTGAAACAAAGCTGATGGGGTTTCTGGGAATACTTCTTCTAGGTAGCAAAAGCTCCACCTGGATGAGTGGTGACTAATGGAGAGAAAGGGAGAAATACCTCTACGTGCCTCGAAAAGATTCACCTAAACTAAAACAAATGCCTTTCCAGGGAGGATAGTAGAACTGTAATGACCTGTCTTGCTGGGGAGGCTGGTCAACACTCCGTGATGCTTGTTGTGAGCTGATTTAGTAGGTTCAAGTGAGACTTTATTGCAGTTTCTGTGCCTTTTCCCTTCCCACCGGTAGGAAAACGTTCATTGCTTCTGCTGTGAATGCAAGCCCAGTCTGGCGCCACTGGTTTCATGTTCATAGCTGTGTGACTTAATATCCACTGCATAACTGAACTACGAAGTAGGTTAAGATCCTTGTAAGTGAGACTTTTATTATATGCAATGTCGCTCCACCATAGACTGTAATTGGATTTTTTTTTTATTGATTATGTGGTTAACTTTCCTTTTCACAGCAATAAATCTCAGTCAGCATTTAACTTTATAAAGTGAGGAGGAAAGTATCAGGTGAGGATTGACCCTTTCTGCATTCCTCCACCTCCCTTCTTTCCCCCTCCCCCTTCTGTTTCTTTCCTGGGTTGACACTGTCTGTCCTTACAACTTCTGTCAGGTGAGCTCGTGGCGAGGCTGTGGCATCGCTGACAGCTGAGCATGGCAGGGATCTCTCAGGCAGGCTTGACAATGCAAGCCCCATTCAGAGAGGTTTCAGAATTTGGCTTTAGCTGGTGCCAGCAATTATGAAAGACATACTCAGCTTTAAGCACTCAAGTGCTGATGGACAAAGTGCTGGTTTAACAGATCTGTCTAATGGGGAGCAGGTGAATAAATACACGATTAGAGAGTCCTTCACAATAACAGCCTTATTATCACATATTATGTAGAGTTTGAATTCCTTGAGGTTTTTTTCATTCTTTTCTTCAACTGATGATTGCAATTATATTTAAAAATACGTATATGATTCCCAAAATTTCTACTGATGCAAAAACCAGAGTGTACAAAAATACACAGGATTGTTCTTTATTCTTTCCAGGTCATCTGAGGTTACTAACAGGCAGATTTTGTGTGGTTGAAAGCACTAGTCATTCTCATCAATTTCAACAAGCACTAGCAAAATTCAGGCTTTCAGTGCTGATTGTGAGTTTTGTATGTACTAAGGATGGGGGGAGACACTTTCATTGCAAGATGTACAGATAACTTCTTTCTTTATTTTTCTAATTGAGTACAAGGAAAGCCTGTGTGCAATCAGAGAACAGATTATATTCCCTTTACCAGTGATGCCCTGACAAGAGGAAGCTGTGTTTAGCAGAACAAAGGGGTATATAGATCACTTGGAGTAAAAAGGTCAATAGTCTCTATCCCTAATGCTGCATTTGTAATACATTTAGCTCTTAATAGCCCTCCTTTGTTGGCCTAATTAGGAGGTAAAGGATACATTTATGGATGGTGCTGATAGCACAGGTAATGAGGGTCCATTCCAATGATGGGGTTTTGAATCCAGGTCTGATCTGGAGATGAATCACTTGAAAAGGAAGCTGGAAATGGTGGGATCATTTGGTGCCCTTAATATTTTCTGTAGAAACCTCTAATGAACAACTCGGTGCCCTTCAGAGTCATGGCCTTATTTTACAGCTGGGGAGGGTATCTTTCTTTATTCTTTGGCAACACTTTAATATCAGTCACACCAATATAGTCTTAGGAGCTACAAATGAATTGGATAGTCTCTGTTTCAGTCTCCAACTTGAAACGCATTGGCTTCATTTTCAGAGAGAATGAATGCTTCTAGCCCCAGTAAAAAAAAGAAATTAGAGCTGTAGGTTGTGAACACCAGCTGTACAAACCCAGTTAAAGGTATTGCAGGCATATCTGACACTGTCCACTGAAGTCTGCTGGTGTCAGAACCAAGAGCTTTAGCTTAGGAACAAGGGGTACCCCACTTTTTGATTCCCTTTGCCCATTTTCGCCGTTTTGCTTTCCTAGTTTGAGGGCAAATAACTGCAATGTCGACCATGAGCTTTTAATCAGAAAGACCCATTAAAATGGCAACCTGTCTTTAAAATTGATACAGCAAAGGTTTATGTTTTTTGTAAACTGAATGAGTGGAACCAAATGGCAAGCTGACTTTGTTCAAGGGCATTCACCCAAGGGTGAGTAACATCTGTGTTACCATACTACTTTCTAAAGAGCCCACCTCTTCCATTATACATCTTTTAATGCTGAAGGGAAAGAAACCACCTGCCTGCTTTATGAAGTGTTACTGTATGGAAGGTTTAGGTTACCTGACAGGCCGTTGTCCAAGATAGACGGGTTGGTGTGTGCACAAGAGCTGCTGGTGTTCAGTACTGGGGTAGCCACTGCCCAGGGAGCAGTCACAGCTCACCAACACCAGGCTGAGCACAGCACATCCTCACCCATACCAACCCATCTGCTGTCATCTGTGGTTTGGCAGCCACCCCAACATGTCCCACAGTGTTTGCATGCAGACCGATGGGGCATGGAACTGCTTTGGCCATGATCCTGTGTGCAGTTGCAGAGACAGGCACTTTACAAAAGAGCTTGACAATGTAGGAGTCGCTCACTCTCCGAGGAATACCTCTTAAGTGAAAGCAGAGAGGAGATGGCTTTGCTGCTGCTGCTTTTCCTCCCTTAGGCTCTCTGACTTGACTCTTGAGAAGTCAGCTGGGAAACTGTATGACTCTACCCACTTGTCAGAAAAACACCTGCAGAGAGAGACAAGTCATGCCTTGTACCTTGGAGCCTGCAAAGCTCAAATCGATCTTGATCCCCGTAGACTTACAAGATACTGAGCACATTGCGAGATGCTGTGGGCCCCCAGCTCTCTTTGCTTTCAGTTCCCAGTGGCCTCAGTCAACGCCACCAGGGACCAGCGAGCCTCCTGCGTGGTGGAAGCCACTCTAGGCAAATACATTCGTGCTTTGTTGTGACAAACCACTACTTTGTTCCTGCAAGGCTGCCTGCGTTATGGCTCCCCATCCTGATCCAGGGCAGGAAAAACACCTTTCTGTATTGTTCAGAGATCTAAAAAGCATTGCATCTCTTCTGCAGCAATTCTTTTACACCACCTTGTCTTTCTTTTTTTTTTAAATTTTATTTCCCATTTTAAATCATGCACGGTATAATACAATAAAGCAGTAAATCATGCAAATTGGTCTAGGTTACATTTTGAAAAATGTTAAGAGGAAACTGTTAAGAGACCCGTTTCTGACAGGCAATGCATTTTAAAGTTGAGGGATTTGAAATATTTCAGCAGTGGACCTAAAACAGCATTATAAATTAGTTCAACTTATCAGCCCAAAACAGAATTATTCATCTTCCAAAAGGGTATTTCATGCCCGCTAGGCCCAAACGATCGTTCACCTTCATTCTTGCCCTGCTCTAAGGGTAGGTCTCACTTTACTGAATTCTCCTGATTCATTACTGTGTGTTACTTTATGAATTTTTTATCAGCATTTTAATAGCTCTTTCAGATGATTGAATGTAACTGATTCTTGTAGCAGAACACTGATTGAACAGAAAGACAGTAATGTATGTCGTAGGGGTTAGCTCCAAGCTAAGCAACACAATTTTTACCTACAAGATGTGCTTTCTTTCTTATCCCCCCTCGCCCCCATTTTTTTTCCTTTTTTCTGCAGACAAGAGGCAGTGTAGCTTCTTTTTTAGAAACAGGAACATCTATAAACACCCCAGCATCAGCTTCAACTATATTGCTTAAGTGAATCGTGGATTTTGAGTGTCAGAAGAGCAGGTTATATCAATTTCTGAAACATTCTTATCTGTCAAATTTCTTACCATCAAGCCACGGGTACACACTACGTTGGCTTTGACAGCAAAGCTGCTGTGAAGGCTTCGCACCCTCAGTGTCCCATCAGTGGCTCAATGCCAGTTTTTCCACCCTTCCCGTTGTGATGACTCTGGTTCGTGGAGCAGGCTAAAACCAGATCACTGAACTAAGCAAATTAAAATATCCTCAGGTAAAAAAAAATATTAAAAATAAATAAAAAACAAACAGAAAAAAACCAAAACCCACCCCAAAATTAATGATCTGTTCTTTATGCTGTCCTAATGGGTAGTATGGATATAACTGAGGAGACTGTGGTGTAAAAGTCCCAGGGTGGTGAGGACGAGGGGGATTGTGCTCCCTCCATCCCTGTGTTGGCCCTAGAGCCCACAGAGCCCTTTCTGAGCCCTTTCAGCCAAAGGAAAACTATCCAGGTTTTTTTGTGGACTGTCTCTGCCAGGTTTGCACACCGAGGCCTAGCCAAGGTTCACATCAACATAGGGCTTGCACAACAAGTGGGGCTTTACAGCCATATGTAATCCCATCCATATTACATGCTCCAATTTAAAGTTGATTAGATCTCTCTCTTCTTCTCCGTCCACTCTCCTGAAGGCAGTATGTTGTCTTCCCTGCAAATGACACGTTTACCTCCATCCACAGTTGGCCCATTCTATCCAGTAATGTTAAAACTGTCATTTCAATGAGGTTTAAAATCATCAGGAGTCTTTTAAAGAGTTACCAGTGGGGGGAAGGCGCAGAGAGTCATAACACTGGTAGTCAGTGGAAGCAGTGTGTGTTTTGTTAGGAAGGTGGAATCAGCACCTCTCAGTTGGACACATTTTCTCTCTGAAAAGCTGGCAAAATACTTGTCTTGCCAATTCCCTTGTTTTCTTTGTAGTTCACAACACCATCATAATGTGAAATGTGATGACAACAGAGCTCAGCAGAGCGAGCTGGCTAAGGCCAGAACAAATGTAGCTGAACGACTCTTTCTGTTTTTCCTAAGACCTTGGAAATTTCCAAACGTTAGTTTTGGGTCCTGTATTTGAAAAGACTTCTTAAGTCTATTTTTTTCCCCTTCTAGTTTTCCTTGCTTAATTCACAGTCACATTAAAATACTTTCCCACTCTGGACATGAATGGCATGAGGTTGATGGGTTTTGCTCAGCTGTAGACCTGTGTTGGCAAAGGCTGATGACCTGCAGTACAATCATCCCTATTCATAAACCATGACGCGGGGAGAGGCGGGTGTGCGCGCTGAAGTTACTTTGCCCGTAACACTGAGTGAGTTTGAGTTGTGGAGAGGTCCTCTAGGTGAAAATTGCTCCCTAGTAGAAGTTCAGGGGAAGGCCACAGGGCAGGTCGAAGCTGGAGCTTCAGTGATGCTTATGTGGTGCCCAGCATGCACTTCGGGGATTTTCACAAGGGAATAAACAAGTCTAAAGAGGAAGGTACTGGTTTTACATGCCACTTCCCAGAACCACAGGATGGTGGGTGTTGGAAGGGACCTCTGGAGACCATCTAGTGCTAAGGCAGGGTCACCTCACGCAGGGTCACCTCGCGCAGGGTGCACGGTGGCATCTGGGGGGCTTGACAGGGTCCAGGGAATGAGACCCCACAGCCTCTCTGGGCAGCCCATGCCAGGGATCTGTCACACGTGAGGTAACACAACTCCTTCCTCGTGTTCAGATGGAACCTCCTGTGTTGCAATTTGTGCCCGTTGCCCCTTGTCCTGTCACTGGGCACCACAGAAAAGAGCCCAGCCTCTTTCTCCTGATGCCTGCCCCTAAGCTATCTGTAGCCTTGGATGAGCTCCCCTCTCAGCCTTCTCCTCTCCAGGCAGAACTGGCCCAGCTCTCGCAGCCTTTCCCCATCAGGGAGATGCTCCAGTCCCCTCATCATCTTTGTAACCCTCCACTGGACCCTTTCCAGTAGGTCCCCGTCTCTCTTGCACTGGGGAGCCCAGCACTGGACGCAGCACTCCAGGTGTAGCCCCACCTGGGCAGAGCAGAGCAGGGGGATCACCTCCCTCCACCCGAACAAAAGTCTGCACCAGAATAAGGCAGCTGCATGTTCTCTCGCCAGAATGTACCGTGAGTGTTATAATTTTGCTTTGTAATAATGATAACAATAATATGTGCACGAGCGAAAAGTGTTGTAGGATTCCTTGAAGCTCAAAAGGGTTTCCTCTGCTCTGTGGCTTTACTGATCTGCTGCAGAACTGGAGCTGGCAATGAGACATATTGACAAACCATTGAGTTGTGGAAGAAAAACTCTGCATCCAGGTGAATATTTCTAGGTATCTATTAATGCTGCACTTTACAGATGACTCTGAATGTGCAGCATAATTCAGACAACTGCTAAGTTTCTCATTCTTATTTTTTTATACGCATTTGTTATGCTCATAGGGAAGAAAATAGAAGGAGACTGTGAAGCTGCAGCTGACACATAGACAGTTCCTAGAACGAGCATTAAGACTCGTTTTCCTTACGGTTTTCTCTCTTCTGGTGCTCTATGAAGAGAACTACATTGCGAGCAGAGCCACAGCAAGACATTTTGATGTTCAGAGCAGGTCCTTGCCTGTCATTCCAGCTCATTCCAGTCATCCCCTCCTCCTGTGTGAATTGTGCTTCCAGGTTTGGCCTCAGTGTGTTTGTCCTCTTTTGGCAACCTTCTTGACCCAGTCTGGTTGCAGCCCTGCTGTAGGTTGTTTTCCATGCAACTGTCACGGAAAAAAAGACCTCTTCATTAATGAGTCTAGTTTAAAAATGTTTTTCTTGTTCATATTTTGATGCAAATTACAGTTTTCAAGTCCTTTCTGGATCATATTGCTTAATCTCATTTCCTAAAATAATTTCTAAAGCATTCCCTGCCCAGCGATGTAGCAAGGCAGGGGCTGAAAGAGAGGCAGTTGCTCCAGCCCATCCGTCAGAGTGCAGTGCTGGATAAAGGGAATCAGAAAGGAGTGTGAGCCAGGCCGCCAGGGTGAACCTCCCTGAAGCTTCCAGAGTGGGTTTGGCAATGGAAACCTTTATTCTTTTTCACCTCACTTAGCAAGGTTGCTCCAGGTACTGTAACATCTCCTGATGGCCTCATCCATCCAGTGATTACTACAGGTTGTCCCTTCCTCCTCTGTTCTGTGCCCGTGTCAGCTCAAACACTGGGACAAATTACTGCGAGGCAAGCTCTGCTTTGCAATTTGTGGCATGCCTTGGCTGACACCAGTGCCAGATGGTTTTCAGGGACAATCCTTGAGCAGATCCAAGAGTGTGTGACCAGCATACAGAGCTGTTTTGTTTTTGAACAGCACCGTACGTGCTGGCAGAGAGAAAAACTCACATTGAGCTTATGGAGCTTATTGGCAGGGGCATTGGAGCTCATCTAGTTCCTTGCTGTCCGACAGGCCGGCCGGGAGGTGGAGGCTGGCTCACCTCTGGGGGCCTGCGGCAGGGAAGGACGGCGGGACATGCCAGCAGGCTCCTGCTGACAGAAGATCAATGCTCTGGCTGGGCTGGGGGAGCCTCAGCCAGCAGGGATGTTGCTTCTGAATGAGGTGCTTCTCGTGTGGAAGTTGCGCAGTGGTGTGCAGCCAGGAGAAGAGAGTGCTGCTATTTCTACCCGCTAGAAGCGAATAGTGCAGCAGGCACAGCATGTTGGCATGGGGGGGGTGGACGGACGGGAAGGACCACCTTTCCAGCCGCCCGTTGGTTGGCCCTGCAGCCCAGAACCTGCAGAGCAAGGCAGCACCATGCTAGTTGTCTCCTTTCCCAGCTCTACACTCAGCAGCTAAGACACAACTAGGGATGGCGACATTGGCTCTCACCATTCCAAGGTGTACTTAGGGTGGCAATGCTTTGGTTAGGACTGCAGTGGTTTTCAATTAAATGAGGGTTGTGAGTGCAGGTCATAAAGCGGGCCCAAGTCCTGAAGTCCCTGTGTCATCTTTGCTTGGTTGTCCTCAGAAGCAGTGGGGCTTGTGCTTGGGTAAATTCTGAGTAAGAATTTGAAGAGGAGGCCACGGACCTGCGTTCCTCTGGAGCAGAGCCTCCCATGGATACTGCCTTTGCCCTCTCCTCTAAAGTTTTTGTCATTCTGGTCTGCCTGGCAATGATATTTTATGTCTGGCATTACTTTAATAATAAAAATAAAAAAGGGGGAAAGATTGCTTGATAGCTGTGTATATATTTGATACAATCTCCTTTTGCTGAGTGTAAGGCCGTTGGAGGAACGGGTTATCTCAGGGCTGCAAACCGCCATTCTATTAGTCTGTTTGAAGTTATCTAGAAAGTCTGTTTGAAATATAGCCGCCTTCTCCCCCTCCCGCTCAACCTTCCTTCCCCTTAAATATATTTTCAGGCCCAGATCAAAACAAGACCGTACTGCAATACAAAAACATTGTTTAAAATGTCTTTACTCTGAGGTTTTATTTTTAGCCTGCTCTGGTAAGTGGGACTGGTCCAGCTTGATTCTAACCTTTATGCAAATTTAACTATAATTCAGCACAATATTTATAAGATTCAGAGTTAATTAAATCCCAGTGGAGATCAGACCCTGTATGACCTCATTACAGTTATACACAACCACCTAATTTCCCAGAACAACCGCGGAGTGGAGGGTGCGCTAATTTAGGGAATGTATGGACATATGTACTGTCTAGATGTCTGTCTGTTACAGCTGAAATGGCAAGATTACTGCTTCTCACTTTAACGAACTCTTATTGAAAATCACATTAGCTTTTGTTAATAGACTCTTTTTTTGTTCCGCTGGATCTTTAATCGATAGAAATAAAATTAAAGAGACATTAATTACCAAGCCCTGAGTTCCTGAGCTGGAAGGCATTTTAGAAATGCAAAGTATTATTATTACTATTAATTTTATTAGATAGACCTCATTTTTTCCCTTACCTAATGAAGAATTTAGGTGGACTTCACCTGTGTGCACAGGGGCTACGAGCTCGAGGTCGCTTGTATCTCTGAAGTCTGGTTTGGGAGGCTTCAGAGTAAGGCTTTGGTGATTCGTGGGAAAGTTGCCATCTGTGAGCAGCAGAAAATTAAATCACTCTTTGTGTCCTTTAGTACACATGATCTGGTATGTACAAAGACACGTATGTGTGTGCAAACGTGTGGGGGGGTTTAATTTCATTTTCCATCTGAAAACTTCAGGTCTTGTATGTTTAGTCTTCTAGGTTTTTGCCTGTTACTGCCGTGGATGCGTGAAGGGTGGGAGTGGGTATTGCTCAAAAGAACTTTCATAGAAAAAACTGCATTACAGGGAGCACGAAATGTGTTTGAGTATCTTGTAGTACAAAGTTGACTGAGAACATGATTGGATTGTAAATGGATTTCACTGCATTTGGATTGATCTCATTTGGGACAAAACTTCCCTGCTTCTTTTCCTATGAAAATGAAACACTATTATCTAGTAAAAATATGGAGTTACAGTTTGGAATTCTGTCATGCACATGGAAAAAGAGTTGCTTATGGGGTTGATTTTTTTTGGTGTTGTGGGGTTTTTTTGTGAAAAAAACCCAGCAGGAGTGACTACAAGAAACTTGTTTTTCAATCTGCAACCCCCCTGTATTTTCATAATCATATTCAGAACCGAATCTTTTGTTTTCATATAGGAAAAAAACCCTCCCTTGGGTTTTTTGTTTGTTGGTTGGTTGGTTTAGTTTTCCTTTAGTTTTCTTTCAGTTTCTTTCACACATGAAAAGGATGAAAGGTAGGAACAGGAGGTTCTGCTTTGTCAACATAGGTTTGCAGTTTCAGCACGTAAATATTTTCACCAGTTTATCCACAACACACATATATATTCCCACTAGCGATCCCACTTGCTGTGAGAAGTCAGCATCCTGCAGCGTTTCAATCTGATCTGCTTTGCATTGATCCATTACACAGTTTAATCAATAGTGCAAGGGCACGTGTGCAAAGTTCTTACGGAGCTGACAAAACAAAGCATGTACTTGAGTTTGCTAAACAATAACGTTATTCCTTTATGTGATGTTAGAGACAAGAAAATAAAATTGCCACGATCTGCGTTTGCACCAGGGAACGGACAGCATTCATGATCATTTCTTTGTTATTCCTGGATATGAGTTTGCTCAAGTCAGATGAAAGGGGAGGTAGAATGAACATGGTTTTGATGATCAGGAATGACATAGGCAAAGACAGAGCAAATAAAGGGATAGGAACTTTACGGAGCAATGAATGACAGAACCTCAGATCTCTGTGCCCCAAACTTTGTATGATAGAAAAGGCAGCTTCAATCTGTTCTATTTAGTGTGAGCTAAGCACAGCCCTCGGGCTATTTGTAAGCTGCCAGGGAGCTTTGCATTGCAGAAAGTTTGGGCACCTTGCTGAATTTCGTGGCCGTAGCTGTGCTGCAGGATTTGACAGTTTAAAGGATAGAAAAGGGTGGGAAGTTTCTTAAATAGCTTTCTGCCAGATCAGGAATAGTACCCATATGCAGGTCAAAACTGCTCCGTGAATGGGGATTTCAAACCGTGGCGTCTTGGTTCCCTTCCTCCAGGAACAAACTAAGCAGTGATTCTGTGCTTGGGATGCAAAATACCAGGAAAAGACCAGTGGATGAAGAATATCATCGACACTAGTAGACAAACACAAAAACAAAAGCAAAAAGCACAGCAGGCCTGAGAGGACAAAGTATCTTTAAAAGAGAAGCACCCTTTAAGAGCTTTCTGAGGGCCTGTGGGGATCTTGTGGTGGATGGGGTTTTTTTTGGGGGGGTTGCTTTACACTGCCTTCAGAGTTGCTCTAGTTCATTAATTTTTAACAGTTTATCAGTATGGGAAGATAAATCCCCCGCAGTCCCTTTTAATATTTTTTTTTCTTCTTTTCAAGTAAATGATTGATGAGTATCAATATAATTGTTCAATACAGAATGGTTGCTAATGTAGGGACCCTGTTGCCTGAGGGTTCCTACCATAGTCTATAACCCCGCACAGATTGTCTGGTTAAGATCTTAAGTAGCCAAAGCTGTAAAAGTTTATGTATATGTGTGGGTGGGGAAATAGAGAGAGTTTACGAGTAAGCAAGGCACATTTCCATTAATCATGTTGTTTTCCTTTTGGCTGCTGGATTGGGCAATTCGTTCTTAGCTATGCAACTTGGGTGGGGAAGAGTTTCTCTATGTTAATATTTGCCTCTGGAAATGAGGGCTCAAAGCTTTGCTGTTCCATGGAAGGAGTCTCATCGAGGAGAAAGTGTGGTCTGCTGGTTGAGGCACAGAGCAGGGCTTTGGCTGATCTAGGTTCTGTTTTCATCCCTGCTGTGGATTTGCTGTGTGACACCAAACATGCAGTTTAGTCACCAACATGATTTCTTGAGCTCCAGTGTGACAGGGCGAGTTGTTGCTGCATCAGATGGACAGTGCACTTCTGCTCCAGGGGCTGGAGCTCATGGCCACTCAAGCAGTCTTCCAATGGTCTTCACACCGCTAAAACTCCTTTCACTTCGGATGCGATCATCAATATTGAATTATTGTGGTTCCTCGGATCTCCAGGGACAGACAAGAGCCCCTTTCGGTACATGCTGAACAGTCACAAAACAAAGATAGTCCCTGCCATGATCTCACAATTTCAGGAGATAGCAAACAGATGGATGCACAGACACAAGAGTATGCAGGGAAGCAACGGAGACAGCACTGGCCAGCACGCTGGTGGGTGGTCTCAACACAGCAACCACCAAACTGCTGTCAAGGATTTTTTGGTTTCATTTAGTGTCTTGGGTCTTAAAGGAAAACAAAGTGTAGAGCTGCATGGGAGCTTGACAGGTCCCAGCACCGTTGCAGGGGGGTGAGGACTGGGTGTGCAAGTCCCACACACACGGTGTGAGGGTTACAGTCTCCATAAGGTAGGTTGTACAGCCAATGTGATGTTAAATTAAACAATACATGATCTAATGTCTTCACTCTTTAAAGCAAAGCTGAGATGAAAAAGGCTTGGACATCTTCCTAGATGGTTACTGCTGTGGAGATGCCAGTTGGGATTCGTACGTGTCAGGTTTGCAACGTGTGAGTCGAAGCAGAAATGAAGTAAATACAAATATTGTCTGGTGTTTCTTTGCATTTGGAGATCTCCAGTACTTAGGTTTTTAAAGGACAGGTCTGTCATAGGTTTTAAAAATAGATAATGAAAAAACCAGTGCTCCCCAACAGAATAGAAGTGAGGTTTGCATTTCAAAGTCTGCATCAAATTCTTAGAATAATGTATATTTTTGGTAAATAGGGAAAGTTTCTTTGGTAGAAGGATAACTCCTATAGCAACTGTGTACTTTGTGCAGATGTTCTACAAAGAAAGAATTATTTTCCCCGCTAATACAACTGCTGAGATACACATCTAAAATACTGTTTGGCACTTCTGTATTACAGCATTTCAAATTTTCAGAGCCATATATTGATTGATTCCTCCACATTTCATTAATCTTGTAGTTTTTCAGTATTTTTGTTCCACTTCTCTGAATGGGGTACTAAAACCCCATCCCATTTTCACTCACTTAAGGTCACCAAGTGAAGCCCTGACTTTCCAGTTTCTGTGATCTGTACAGAGACCTCTAAACCAGGCTACCTCATACTGCACAGAGGTGGGAAGTGATCTCATACGGGTAAGGGACAGAAGCAGAAACAACTTTATAGGTGGCAAAGGAAACATTAAAAAAATCCATTTGTGGGTACATATTCTCTCCAAACAGATGAGGCAATTAAAGGAGAAAAAACGACAACAAAGGAGAAGCAGAGTCTACTAACATTTGCTCAGTGTGAATCTCAGATTTCTCTGTGGGAGTTATTTAAATTTACACCAGTGAAAGAGGCAGCAAAAGTGACTTTCCACAGCCCGATGCCCCACATCTCCTTCTGCCGTAAATTAACCTGCTTTCCCAATGACTTCACTGCACTAACTCCCTGGAGCCATTGCTGAGATGACAGAACTAAGCGTTGGTGTCTGGTGCTGGTTCCCCAGACCTGGCTCTGGACAGAGTTTTAGGAGTGATTAATTCCTCCGTTCACACTCGGTGCTTTGCATGGACAAACAGTCCTGTTTGCTCACGTGAGATGAATTGCAGAATCAAGACCCTGCAGTTTGCCCGGTAGGGAAGGGCAAGGTTGCTTCACTCTTTGGAGATTGTTTTTTGAGAAATCGAAATTATAAAACTGTTCATTTTGTTTAAAGAAAGATTATGATCTCTGGAAGAAATACAGTACTGGGAGCAACGATGCACACAGTGCTTGGAAACATTCGGCATATTGGACCTCACTGAAAAAAGCCTCTCCCAAACAATGCACCAACCATTAAATAAAAATATTCACTTAGCCTGGAGCAGCAGAATTATTTGGAAAAAGTAAGTCTTGCAAAGATAAACAATTGGCTTAGTTTAACCAGCCTAATACTTGTTACACAGCTGCTATCGATCCGCTTGTGCCGTTGCCAGAGAGAGCTGTGATGGATGGCTGTCCAGCCGGGCCATGGCACGGGCTGGGAGCGGGGGAGCCCCGCGCCGGGAGCTGGGGGGGCAGCGCACCGGGGGGCACTGGCAGCACGGCCGCCTCGCTGGGGACCAGCACCTCCAGCCTCCTTCCAGCCTGGTGAGGGGTTTGTGATGTACAGAACCCAAACACGTATCAATGCGGGGAAATGTTATAGGTTTATGAGGAGAGTGATTAAAAATGTATCAAAGAGGCTTGTAAAGCTTATGGTTCAAGTTAACTGTATGAAGTAAACAGCCTTTAAGTGTCTCTTGGGACTGTGACAGATAGTCTGTGGGTGTTACTGCAACATGGTACTAGTGATTGTTCTGGCCATCCCAAACTAATCACCATCTGTGTGTATGAGCCTCTTGGGAGCTCCTGGTTGTTGGACAATCATGGTTGTTAGCATTTTTAATCAGTTTCTGTGCAGCACAGATAGAAACCGTATGCTCCAGCCTTTATTTTCCCTACTTGTGGAGAATTACTTATTGCAGCACTAAAAAGGGGACGTGGGAGTTCCTGCTGATTTTAGAGGGTCACATTTACCTCGTGCACCCAGTGGCGGTGACATATCCCTCAGCGTTCCCTGCCCCTGCTCTGAAGCGCTCCAGTAAGAATTACACTCTTGTTTTGCTGCTGGCAAGGTAGATGGAGGCGTGAGTCCTTCGTTCCGCCCGGCAAGCGCCCTCCTCCCCGCGGCCACGCTTCCCGCGCCGCTCAGAGGCGCTGACACAAATGCATAACATTCGGGATCACGGTTGGGGAGATGGAGTTGGGGGGTTTATTGTCCTTCTTGGTAGTGAGAAATAGCTGCTGAAGTAGGAAGAACCAGAGCAGATCATTGCCTGAAGCAGGAGGCTATGTGCAGTTGAAGTTATAGGCCCTGGGAGAGTTCCCAGCTGTACTTGCCTGGCTGTCGATGCAAGAGACACTGCAGGCGAAGATGGCTCCAAGAAGTGGAGGGGCAAAACAGCGAGGGAAAAGGATGACTTAGATCCAGGCTTTGAGGAGCAGAGTCGATGCTAAAAGGAAAAGGCTCTTCTCTCATTCTGTACTGAAGTGCAGCTCATCTCGACAATTAAGCCTTTAAGAATTAAAATCGGGGGCCCTGGACCCACGCTCCGCAGCCGTGTGACATCTGTGCAGGGTGGCTGGAGAAGCGCCGCTGTGCCGGCTCTGCCGGAGCTGTGCACAAGCGGAACCGGCTCCTCACATGCGAGGCTGCAGGCAGCCCGCCCCAGAAAGTGCTGAATTGTCAAACCTGGCAGCAGCTCTAGTGCCCCCGGTCCCCATTGCCCTTCCCCAGCCCCAGATTTAGCTGCTAAGTACCAAACAAAGGGCTGGGAATGCGCGGAAGAGAAGGCAGTTATTGTACACTGGAGGTGAAGAGGGGAAAAGAGAGGAATAGCGAGCAGGCTACATGCCCTCCTGTTAAAAACAAGCTGGAGCTCTTGCCTCAAATGAAATGTCTGTCTTTTTTGTTTTCATTATCAATGTTGCCATCAGTTTGCTTGAGCTCTGCTCTCCTTTTCTTTCCTTTTTTAAAAAACTTGTATAGGGCTTCTTATTAATTTTCCTTTAGCTGCGAGGGTGTAAAGCCAAGGGGCGGTGTGCTGCTGGTGGTTTTATTATTAGTTGTTGTTGCTGTGTCTGTGCATCTGTGTGAACAGGAGCAGGTTTTGAAGAATGAATTAGAATGAATAGAGCAATTTTCCGGTGCACAGACAGGTGGCCTATTTGAGTGGAGGGTAAGCCGTTCTCTGCATCGTTTGGGTGATGGGACTGATATATTTATTCATGTTGATGTGACCAAGCAGTTCATTCTCTCCAGTCCCGTCTATGAATTCTGTAAAGTTTAACACAAAAGAGTTTCGTAGTCAGTGTTGCAGTAGCCCGCAGTGCTGAAAGGCAGTCTGTGGCTTCCCACCCTTCTTTCTGGTGTTGGAAAGAGATGTCTCCCTGGAAGCTGTATTCTGGTGCTCACAGACCCAATTGACAAGTAATTTCTGTTCTGTCTGTTGTCAAAAGGGACAGTTGTATGTGATTAGGTGTATATTGATTATCCAGTTTAAAACACAAATGTTTCCACGTAAACTGTGCTGTGCCTCCAGTCTCTTTCAAAGCACTGGTACGCTCCTCAGCGTCGTGCAGCAGAGGTGGGCTTTGCACTGGTTTGGGTATGGCTCGCTATTGCTGTCCCCCAGCCTGGCTCCCCAGGGTGGTAGGATTTGTAGAATACTAGAGAGTCCATTTAGGGTCTGAGAACTGCTGTCAGTCAGCCACCATCACCGAAATCGTACCGCACGTGCATTGACACCAACCTATTAATTCCTTATGGAGTGGGCAGGATACTGACAATTCAGAGAGTTAATGGCCCAAGTGGATTGTAAGATCCATAAACACCAACAGTGTCTCTCTTAAACACACACGTCTTTACCTGTCAGCCTTGACGAGCATCACGAGCCTGTGCGAAATGAAAAAAAACACCTTTAGCTGCTTCATATTAACTAAGATATTAGAGCCCTCGTGACGTTGCCATTGTGTCTGTACTGGAGAAAGCTTTGTTGATGGTAACAAAGCGTGCTCCCGGCTGCTGGTAACACACATGTGCTTCTAAATTCATCACCGCTCAGAAAGCTGGAGGAGATCCTCTGGGTGGAATGTGGACTTGCAAACCTGCTTCTCCTGGAAACCACCAGGGCCTCAGCTTGGTGACTCAGACAGTGCGAAGTGTGCTGCATCTTCTTATAAAATTAAAACTGGCTTTTTAGTGCAGTGGCTAAGTCTGGCGACTCCATTTCCTTTGTTTTTTCCTTGCAGTGAGGGAAGGGTTCCTCCACGCAGAGAGGAAGGGAAGAGTCAGCCCATGAGAGCAGCAGACCTCAGTGGTGAGGTGCCAGTTTTAGAGGCGTGAATGGCTTCTTGCACGATGGGGTGAATCAGCCAACACGCGTTGCTGTCGTGCCTTCATCTCAGATCTAGACTGTGGTGAGGAAGCCACTCCCTGCTTTGTACAGGCCACTTTAAAAGTTTAGACAGTAGGGACTTGTCTTTACAAGTAAATTACACGGCACCAAAGGCATTCCCAGGCACTTGAGCAGGGTTGTACAAGGCATTGGAATGGTCTCTCTGCTGTGTCCCACACGTTCCTCGCATGGCCCAAGAGAATGGAGGCTTCCAGAGTGGTTCTCAGCCCCACCCAGGCCAGCTCACCCCCTGCCCAGGAGCTTCCTCAGGGACATTTGACTTGCACAGAAACAAGTGTCTGCTTCTACCTCCCACCTCGTACGCTTCTGCCTCGTATGCCCTCGGACGTGGAGCAGGTCGGTCTTTGCAGCGAGCTTTCTGTAGCAACAGGTGGCAAAACATGAAAACAACCTGCTCTAAGCAGTTGTGCAGAACCATTTAACCAAAATGAAATTTTGTTAGTGATATTTTTGCCTTTTTACTCCTTTTCCTAGGATTATGTTTTCAAAGTCACAGTCCTGATTCTTCTATCGATATTCAGGCAAAATCAAAAGGACTTGTATCTGAATTAGGACCCACAAAGTAGGTCCAAATGCAACCAGCCGTATCCACGTTGTCTGTCACTACGCATACAAGCCCATGACAGACTGTATTTGTTGGTTGTCAGACCTATATCACTGCAAGAAGGAATTTATTCTGTCCCATACTTCTTCCAATTAAGCACTGGTGGTTGCTGCTGCTCCGACGTGTACTGATAAATGGATGTGGCAGGTTCGACTGTGAATGTTTTGGCAGCAACCCGTCCTTCAGGTAGCTATTAACTTTATTTTTTAATATGAAATTCAGGCACTAAATCCAAGGAAAAAAAAAAAAGCATACATAATGTAGGTTAATTAAAATGCCTGTAAATGAACAGGTGACAGGTGCCGAGCCCCATGACAACCACAACTGGAGAAATGAAAGCGCAACAGACTATTAGGATTCCTGTGTTAATCAGGTAATAGTAACTTGGGTAATTACAAAATCATATGAAATCTTTTTTAAATCCCAAACCTCATTTATAGCCTTTTGGAGATAAAATATAAAATGTAGAGTTCTAATCCAAAAGGACTTTCTCTTCTCTGGAGCCCTCAATCTCAGATTTCTTCCATGGCTGACACAATTAAGGGTTGGGGTTTTTTCCTCTCCCCTCTCTTCAATTTTATTTTAATTAAGAAATATTAACTTAAAAGCCACCAAAGACTTTGAGTTTCTATCTGTTTGGCAGGTATTTGATAGTCACTTATGTGTCCCGAGGCCTTTTTCTGTATAACAGGTAGAACCTGTCGTGTGCATCTGTTGGGTCCAAGAGGTGGAATTCATTTTCGTGCTGAGAAGCAGCACAGGGCATGTGTGAGATGAACCTGGAATAGACTGGAGGCTGCTCCATCTTCCCAGGAGCAACTTACACCACAGATGACTAAGAGGACTTCTGATTAAAATCTTTTTCCTATGAATATCAGGAAAGGTGGTGATACTGTTTCATATCTGATATGCAAATGACGACATGTTACACTCCTAAGACAATACGCTGTCCTTGCAGCCTTTCCCATACTGAAAAGCCCATCCAGATGTTGCTTCCCAAGAAAACAGTCTGAACCCTCCCGAGGAGATGCTTATAAACATTCCCTCTCTGCTTCTTGAGTTTTACTGTATAACCAGAGTCTTGATCCCAAGTACAAAGTTTATCAGAGGTGTTAAGTGCGTTGCCCAAGGTCATTAATACAAATCAGTAAAGAAAATGAAAAATGAAACCTTCCAGACTTCTGCTGTAATTACCTAGGCACATGCCTCTCTCTGGGTTTGTCAAAGAAGAAAAAAAATATTTGGCTGTAATTAGGGCTAGGAGGTAACGTGTCTGCTGAGAACCTGCACTAGGGTTCACTCTGTGAAGGACCCTTGGAGGCTGACTCAGCAGCTAGCATATAAAGATTATTCTTGGGGTTTTTTGTAAAATCCAGATATCAAGAATGCAAAACAGGATTTTTCATCCTTGTCCCTGCAATAGAATTTATTGCCCCTGGGCTATAGACAGCCAGACAAATAGAAACAGACTTTAACTTCCTTTCGTTGACTTGGAAGATGAGAGCATGTTTTGTACATTTCTAAGTTGCAGCCCACATTAAAGGTCTTCATCTGCAAGGAAATCAGCGGGTTGATTCTTGGTACTACCCCGCTAACCCAGACAGTGACAGATCTCCCAGTTGCCCTCCATACCAGCAAGATGATGGCATTCATCTCCCATCAAGAGGAACAAAGGGAGCTTCCCTCCCTTTCCCTTTTCTGATCAACGCTGTTTGTAAATTAAACAAAGAAAAGGATGGCGCATTATTTTAGGAAGCTTTCGGACCACAAATTGAGTTCTGGATTAAAGGTCAGGATGGGAAATCTGCCAAGGTTTCCTCTCCCTACTGCTACTAATTGTCACTGCTTCGGGGAGGGGGGGGGGGGGGGGGACCAAACAACAAACCATCAAAAAACCCAAACAAACAAAAAAAACTGGATTAAGGAAAACAATAAACGCATTGATCAGAATAACAAGGAGAAAACGGAAATCAGGCTTCATCTAATGCTTGAGATCTGCCCTACATAGACACTATTGAATTCTACCCACCTCTGTGCCAGCCTCCCCTAGGCACGGGGGACAGTATTCATTTTGTTTGTGTTTTTTTTCCCTCACTCACTCCTGCTGCCTCCTTTACTATTTTCATGTGGGCACAGCAGGCACCAAAGTGAATGCTGACAAGCACTGGCACACTTAAAAAAAATTAAAAAAAAAAAAAATTACTGCCACTCTCCCAGAGACTTCCATTATGTCTCCAGAGCCCTACGTTTTGCAACATAAAAGCATAATCAAAAGAAATCATGCTTCGACTCAGTCAGGGACAGGGCAGAATAGTCCATTTAGCTTTATGCTAAAAAAGAAAATAATTGGACCAAAATTCGTTTGAAATAGGAGCAGGAAACAGTTTGTTTGCAATCTATTTCCTCTGGAAAACAGCAAACCCTATTAAACCCTCTTTGGGAGCTATTTATTTTGGAAACAAGTTCAACATTCTGCAAGCAGCACACGCACGCAGAAAAAGTTGTACCGGAGTATAATCTTTGGAGGAAATGTCCATGTTTATCTGCATTGTAGTTGCAACCAGCTCCCAGAAAAACAAGCTTTTCACATCTTCAGTGATAGGCTTGGCTACTTTTAGCACACTGCATCCCATCCACAGACCTGAAAAGGTAAACCCATCGGAAAGAGTTACAGGTTGAGGTAGGA
The DNA here is from genome assembly GCF_963210335.1 of Falco punctatus. Taxonomy (NCBI): domain Eukaryota; kingdom Metazoa; phylum Chordata; class Aves; order Falconiformes; family Falconidae; genus Falco; species Falco punctatus. The sequence continues at coordinate 102,265,100 of NC_137580.1, read as the reverse complement.
AAACCAGCAAAGCCGAAGCATTCTTCCTTGGCCTCCCTCCTGCTCTTCTCCCGAGGAGCTCGTCCTCTGTGTTAGCTCTCCTGCCCTTCTCCCCTCACCCACCTTGCAGAAAAAGAAAGACCTAAATCCATTAAACCACAGTCCTTGTTCTGGGTGGTTTTCCCCCTGTGCTGTTGCATGGCGTTCATGCACGTGGGTGAGCTGGGGAGATGGCACGCAGCACACAGGCACCACAGAGCCGAGCCTTCTGTCACCACCGTGTGTCTTGACACCAAGTCTTCTCCACCTGCCAAAAAGTCCTCCCACTCGCAGCTCTGCTCTGGGCGCTGTGCCCCTCTCACCTGCTTCGCTCCCCTTCCCCGGAACAGAAGGAAAACATGAACCCAGAAGGGAATCTCAAGGCAAAACCAAAACAGAAATGCTATTAGTTTTCATCACGTTTCTGAGCACTCCTAGGCTGTGGAGACTGCTCGCTGTAACATTTACCTCTCTTTCCAGTGGTCGAAATGCAGTAGGATGCTCGAGTGAATAGTTATGATGAATAATTTTCAGCTTGCACGTCGTGTTTGAGCAGTTTGGGAGTATTTAATGGCTGAGATTCACCAGGTCAAACTCCGGTGCTGATTTGCAATGGGAAAGGACCTCATGGCCTGATCCTGCTTCCTTCCTAAGGCCAGTGTTAGTGCCAGACACAGAGATATTCCTCCGCTGGACTTTTGTGTTTACTCATTTTTGGAGGATTTAATCAGTACTCCTCAGTGTTGGCCTCAAGTTCATCCTCTGTTTGGTGGTCCCAGGTAATGCATTTTACATGTCAGTTTGGCTTGATGTCTTGTGCTAGCCCGGACTTGCTTTCCCTGGCACGCGTGGGTGCTGAGACCTCGGCACGGCTCTGGCACCCCATTGCCCGGGAGGCTGTAATGGGCCACGGCGCTGCCCAGCTTAATGTCCCCTTCCCATCTTCACACCTGGGAAGTGCTGAGTCTGTTCGGGTGCTGGATGTGTAGGTGTATACTCTTCGTCCAAGCCTGCTAGAAGGCATCTGCCAGGCCTTGCCATTTCCCAAGAGCTTTCCTGCTCTTCCAAGCCATAACCACGTCCTCCCCAGCTGCTGTAGCTGTTGGGTTACGATTACCCCACCTATTTTGATATTTGCATTCCTCTTAGCTGCCTGCTCCTGTCCCCGCGTCCCCTGATCTTCCTTCTCTACATATTTTCTCTTTATATTTAACCTTTAGATTTTTGAGAAAGGAGTATAATGTGTCTCAGCAGGATATCATTTGATTTCTGCTCACAGGAGAGGGTCCTACACTTCCCCACAATGTGCTTGTGATTTATGAGCTATTTCTCACTTAAGGGTTAAGTATGTTATCTCCTAGCCCAAATATCCTGTATTAGCAATAGAGCTGATTACCACTGTTTGTATCAGTCATCAGGATCCTTAAATAAAATGGAGAGCAGCTTGTTGGAAATCCTCATTTCATTGAAAAGCATGGTTTAACTTTAATAGGGTTTGCATATATATCGTAAATCAGCTCTGGAAAAGAAGGGCATATTTTTTTTTTCTCCATCTGATTGTTTTACACATTTCAACAGTGTGTAAAAACACAGCCTGTCATTGTTAATTTTAACCAAGGGGAATTACTTCTTGAAAGGCTGCAGTCGTGATTAAATGGAAAAGGTGATCAGTAGTGTAAATTTGGTGCTGATTAAATGCCGTCAGCTCAGATTCCTTATGCAAAAGAGGTACAGGGATTAGTCTGGCAGCTTTCGCCACGCAGACAGCATGAGCTCTTAAGCACACCTGACGCAGGAAACTTCTGCAACATTTGTTTTGTGTTTTAGCACAAGGGCAAGCCTGAAACCTGCAGTTCGTGGACTGACCTGATCCTCCTTTCCAGCCACAGGGAACCAATTCACTTGGTCTTCCATACTCCCATGGGACTGGCATGGCAGTAACAAACAATCCAGGTTTTGCGACTTTAGGAAACGTGGTGTCTTCCCAAGCCATGAGGCAGGTGGTGTAGTTCTGCCGAGCTTTGAATGTGCTGTTCTTCATGTTAGAGAACGTGTTTCTTTCTTCTGTTAATGAGGGTCCTAATAATACTGGTGGAAGTTAACAGGAAGGGCCGTTCCTGATGCCACCTACCTCATCTGAAGGCTGCCACAGCCCGCGGTGTTGGCACGGCTCAGCACTGGTACCTGCACCAAAGGTGCAGAGCAGACAGCTGCCATGTTTCTGACTAGAGGAAAGGGACTGGGTTCTGCATTCGTAGGCGGTTGGGGTTGCATGCTTCTGTCTGGGCGATGGAAAGGTGCCATTTGCAACCGCAGGCAAGCAAGTCATTCAGACATCTCTTCCTCCAATTCTAGGTCTGACGTCTTCGCTGCCCGTTCTTGCCGCGGTACGCCAAGTTACCGCCTGCCTCTCTAGTCTGGACATGGCGAGGTAGGCAGGGATTTAGTCAAGTAAAAATGGCAGGGAGCTATTTTTAAAGGATGTATTTAACATCAGATCCAAAAAAGAACAACCATAATGCTTGGTTGTTCTTAGTAGGCATCACAGTTCTGGGAGATACACATGTAGGTCTGTGCTTGCTACAGGGAACATTGGTGATATGGGAAGGGACAGAGAAGGTAACTGAGTTGCCTTGGGATTATACAATGCTGGATAAGCTGGGCAGAACTGAAAAATTATCCTACAGATCTGACCTCATAAGAGCACCATGAACTTCAGAGTAAGGTCTGTCTTGTTCCCAAGAAGCTACAGTGGGAAGGTGGTGAAGGAACAGCATAGCAAGTCTGAGGGAGAATGACCAGAAGAGAAAGGTGCCCTACATTTTTAAGTATTACAACATGTACATAAAGTATTTCTTGGAATTACTGCAACTTATTCGGCATTTACGTTTTAAATGATACCATATTTTTCCAACACTATGGACTATAGACCTCACATCATCACATGTGACCAAACCATCAGTGATGAGGGAAAGGGGCAGAGGTCTAGTTACTGAGATCCAAATCCCTCCTGATTAAAAGTCTTCTGTGGTTACTTTCGTGGTAACAGCACTGAACAGTTAACCAAGAATTTCACCGTATTTTTTTTCCCTGGGTACATATTGTCAGATACCTGCAAGCTGATAACCTTTTATTTCATGCATAACAAAAGAAGTAGCACTAATATAAAGGAAGTTGGTATACAGCTGATATGTAGAGTTGAATTTACTTGAAAAGCAGTTCCAGTCAAATATTTTTTTCCTTCTTTTAAGGGAGGCTGGGGGGGGGGGGGGGGGGGGGGGAGAGAATTGTTTTCAAGCATTATTAAGCTTTTTTTTTTTTCCTCCCAGAAGCTAAGAAAGCCATCTGTGAAAACCTGTTTGCATGTTTGTTTTCTACAATAAAATGCAAAATACTTCTTCCTGTTAGCGGATTATGCCATATGTCACTCCCTGTAACAAAACCAGCATGTTTATTAATGAACCCAATCAGAGGCAAGGATTTAGAAAGATTTAAAGGAACTGAATTTTTAGTTCAATATTTTAGTGTAGAAAAACTTCTGGTCTGTTGTTAATGTTGTACTTGGAAAACTCAGGCTTTGTTTTTTATATGAATTTGCTAAATTGGCAATGGAAAGAGAGCAGGAGGAAACTCTCTGGGAAAAGAAATCACACTGCGATCCCTACGTTCTGCATGCGTGAACCCCCAGCTGATTGTGATCAGCAGTTTATATGTGATTAATATTTAATTTGATTGGTATAGTTTTTCTCCAGATAAGCTAATTAAGGAACTTGATGGAAAGGACACCCTTGTGCATTAATGTAGCAGCTTTTTGGTTTCTGTAGGGCAGACTAAACCTTCCTGAGTTACAGATGAGATGAATTCAGCTTTCTCAACTGTGTAGTGAAAAGACCCGAGTTCTATGGCTTTGTTTTTTTGTCCCCAGACTGCCTGAAATTTGGACTCAGATGATTGCTGCCATGCTGAGAACTGTTTCATACATGATAAGGGTGATTGTGATAGATGCGAAGAAAACCAGAGAGCTTCTCTTTGCCCCGCTGGATGTCGGTGGGCTGTGCATACTGAGTCTGGTTACATTCCTGGGAGTTTTTGACTTCTCAAACAGACAAGGTTTCTTATCAAAAGTGTTTAAAGCTCGCTTTTGCACATGGGCTTCGGCACACCAATCAATACTTATTTTATCTTTAAACTCTAATACTGCCCTCACCGATTTAGATCTTGTTATTGTAGAGATCAGCTCAGGCACTTGGTCTGATAGTGCTGATGGAAGGCAGACAGAGCGTTTAACCTCAGGCTGGGATTTCTCATGTTGTTCCACCCAGGACATAGCATTCACAGAAGGGGATTTTAGGTTGCTGTGTGGCGATGTTTTGTCCCTTCATCTAAGTTTACAGTGAATTTACGAGGGGTTTTCTATGTGGTTTTTGGAATATTTCAACACCTTGAAAAAAAAACCTAGAAGAAGCAGTAAAGATCTGATTTTTCACATGTGCTTCCAGAGTAATCACTGGCAAAGGGTGAATGCCAGGTCTGTTCTCCAGCAGCAGACCACTACTGGAAATGGATCTGTCGGTTCAGAAGGTAGAAAGGCATCTCTCAGTGCTGAAGTTCTGGCACCGAGGCCTGGCTGGCCACTTACGAGCGGGATAATTACGTTAGCATCTTCAAAATTCATGTCTTAAGGCAGGAAAAGGTGTTCATTAGCTCATTAGATATATTTACTACTCCAAACCTTGAAACAGCTTCCTGTGTGTACTTTGTGAAGACCAGAGGAATGAAATGCCTCTTAAAATTCCTCTAAATTTCTTATGTCTACCGAAAGGCTCCATAATTTAGTGCCTTTCTCAAAGACATAATTCATCATGGAAGAAAACACAGAAAAATAAAAGTGACCTTTTTGAAAGGTCAGTTCATGTTTATGCTTCAGAAACAGTCATGAGTACAGGTTTGGAGCAATATGAGGCTGTCCTAAAATAGCATTCCATTAATTGTTTAATCAGCCCATGCTTGATATAGATCTGGCATACTGTGTAGACAAATGGGGTCAGAGGTAAGAAGTGATTCAAAGAAACAGAAAAATCCTTGCTGAGCTTTGGAAAACTTGCTTCTTACAAGGAAAAAATCCAGAACAGAAGCAAACCCCTTGAATCTGGAAAATCAAAAAACCTGACAAGGTTTCACAGGCAACCTAGAAGTCCGCGATGCCTGGATTCCCAGCCATCTGCTTCGGATGCTGTGACAAATACCTGTCAGCCCAGCAACCCCCCTTGTTTTTCTCCTTTTTTGTTAGCGTGTGTTGTGCAAGCGATCTGCGTTACCTGTTTGGCTGCGGGACTTCAGGTAGGGCCTGTGTCCCATCCCAGAAGTGCTATCTCAAGGGAGAGCGCTTGTGACTGTGGTAGCCTCCGTCTACCTACCGTGAATATGCTACAACATTGCATTGCAGCCTTCCTCTGGAGGACTGCTCTTTGGGAGCGTGAGTAAAATCATCTGAGTTTATGCAGGCAAAACTGGCGGTATCATAGAGGCCAGCTACACTTTTAAATACAAGATGTTGACATCATGATTTTAGTAGACGTGCCCTGGAGGAGAATGTCTATGGATTACATGAGATCTGAGAGAAGGAATGGACGTGAAGAATTTTATTCATATATTGTTTTCAGCAATAGGGAAGCATCCACTTCTCTGCTGTCTGCTAAAATGCCCACCAGCTTATTTTTCTTCTGAGTGCGCCAGCCCCGACGAGCTCTCCCCTCGCAGCGTGCACTGGAGCTTTGCCTCTCACCGCTCCTGCTGCACCGCCGTGATTTCTGTTCCAGGCACCTGAACTTTGTCAACTCTCCAGTTTCGTTTCCCAAATGAGAAATGAGCTGGCAGCCCGAGGTGCAGCTAAGGAAGGAGCTAATTCCTGAGGGCTGCTGTTGAAAATGGGGAACGTGCACAGTCATTTCTCTTGACCATCAGTGCTGAGTGATGGTGGCATAAAGCAGGAAGCCTTTTGCATCTCGTGCATGGCAAAGCAGTGTTGTTATTCTGGCTGCATAGCTTGGCTTGTTATTGAGCACATGCTTTGCAGATTAGCCTGTTTGTATAGCCAATCGAACATGTGCTCCATTAAAAATTAAAACATCCTGTTTTAAGGATGGAGCAGGAGACATCAGCTGCCACTGTGTAGCAGACATGGAAAGCCCCCAGAGCCCATTACCATAGGTTACAGCAAATGTTAATCAGTGCCAATGCAGTTAAATAATGCAGTTCGTGCAGATGGCAGCTACTACATCTACTCACAGATGTGTCCTCAAGTCCCTGAGGTTGCTGTATCACAGGAGTTGTCGGGAACAGTCAGATCTGATGCTGACTGTAGGTATCACCTTTGTGTTTGTGCCATATATACCAGCCAGAGGAAAGACAACAGCTGACGGGACTGAGGAAGGAGTTCATATACACACCAGAGGGTAGCGTGGTACTATACCTGAACTCCAGTAAAACAATAAGGAAATTTGCGTCCTTCACAAGTTGGGGTTTTTGCCAGGCATATTTACCTTCTGCACATACAAACCAGTGTCTTAACATCATTAAAGATGTGAATCCACAGTTCAGCTTTTGAACTTGTAGATATCTGTGATCATTTCATTTCATTATAGTTACTCAATGTGTAGGGGAGGGCAGAGAAGAAGTCATTAGCCTGCATGCACCAGTCACACTTCATTTGGGATTTTTGTATTCTTCCTCATCTCTGCAGTTGCAATTCTAACCGCATTCACATCAGTCTCTAGGTCGTGATATAGTACAGGTGTTCTCTGCCAGCTTGCCATATTGTCCTACCTCAAATGAAGTTATTTATGTACCTTTTCAGCTGTTTATGCTCCGTATGTGTGTTTATGAAAAGGTGTGTGCAAATCTATATGACATGTAAGAGTTTGCAGATGAAAGTTGTGCTATAAGTATAAATATTGTCTCTAAGATGTGTCATGCTGTTCAGTGTGTAGTAAGAGGAAAAACCACTGCAAGTCAAAAAGCTAAAAAGCTTTTCTTTTTCTTTTTTCACATATTAGGACATCCTTCATCATATATTTGTATTTCAGGTCTGTGTCACTGGTAAATGTTCTTTATCCTAAATCTGTGAATTTCTTGGTTTATAATGCTTGCTTTTTTTTTAAAAAAAAAAAAAAGGTTCTGTATGCATATATTGTGTTCTGGTGGAAAAGCTTGAAAAATGAAAACTTTTATTCAGTTAAGCACTTGCCTTTTTCTCAGCTTTTGCCTAATCCGTTGAGGACATGGTCATTAGATACTGATTTTCTAAAAAACATAGATTCAAGGTATCCATGTTTCCTCAGGACTTCACCATTACTTCAGATGCAAGTTTCTTGTGTACAGGGCACAGCATCTGACAATCTTCGATACCATCTCTATTTTATGTAGACAGCTTAAAACCAACCATCTGCAGTGAGCCTGAGTCAAGACATTTGGTTGTTACAGCCATCTGATTTCTTGAACCTGCCATAAGACTGTCCTAGTTCACCCTCCTGTGCCGTTCCCCAGCCCCACTGTATGGCACGCCGTGTCTGCAGCCCATCTTGTGCAAAGAGCCGCTGGCGGGGTTGGAAATTGTACAAGTGCAAGGAGGTTGGTATAGAGATCTAAGAGCATAATACATTTTGGTTATTTAAATGTAGCTCTCAAGGCTATAAAATGGGACTTGAGACTCATGGGACTCATTTTTTCCTCAGTAGTTTCATCTTTTAACCATTAATTGTCAGATAGGCGGTGTGGGATGAGCGGTCTGCTGTGACCATGCTTCTGTCAATTAATAATGGAACGTATCCAAAGTTTATCTGTAGCAATCATTCATACCATCTGGCAATACAAATTAGATGAATTTGAAAGCAGTCTACAAACAGGCATGTTGTTCTAGGGACTGCCATAATGATATCTATCAAATATGTGGAGAAAAAAATGTATTTAATGCATTTTTAAATACTGTGTGGAGATCAATATCCCCTTGAGAGTGAGCTCTATTTCCAGGGAACAAGGGTAGCAGTACGGTTATGTAGCCTTCCCCTGTGCTTGTATCAGCAGCGCTCCCAACGAGAACTAGCCATTTTTGGGAATGAGCAGGCTATTATTTTTCTTGCCCATTCTGGCCCTGGCCTCGTTCCCAAGCCTGACAACAGCAGTGCCAATTAGTAACAGACTGGGGACTGGCCAGAGTTGACAACGAACCAGTCGCAGGACAGATAGAAATGTTTTAAATGAGCCACTGGATCAAAGCAAAGCGAGGAGGTTGTTGGTGTATGCAGAAAATAGCAGTCTGACTGTGGTTTACAATATTTGAAGCCTGCCCAGCACAGTCTCGGTTTATGGCCGGGACCCGTCCTCCCCCCCCATGTATGGATGCCTGTGTGATAAATCCACTTCTGTTTTTCACAGTGTTTGCACAGAAGAGCAGTGGCAGGTCCTCCTGGCACCGTCAGGGCAGTCTCGTGGCCGTGACTGTTAACAGACCAGATGTGGTCGTTGCGCTGATGCTGATTAGGGTGTACTGCCCACCAGCAGCATCCCTGGTGCCGTTCCGGCACTGGGGTGTCTTGAGCCGCCCAGACTAGCCCCAAACACCCATGGGGCTGGGTTGCCTGTGTGAGGATGGCTTTTATGGCTCCTTTGCCATAACTGCCTCAATGTGGAGAATCCATGCTGAGATGTGTTTGTGGCTTCTAGTTTAGGTCACTGCTTTCTCTAGGGTGACTTCTGCCTTGAAGAGGGATGGCAGTCTCTTCACCTGAGCACTGACCACAGATGAGCTTGCTTTGGGCATCCTTGGCTGGTGAAGCTGAATTACCTGAAGCGTTAAGTCTCCACGTACAACCTGTGCTCCGGGAAGTCCATCTCTTTCCCGCTGTATCAGATGTAAAATGAAAGAAAAGCCCTAGAAATGGAAAAAATGTGAAATACAGTTTATTCTCATAATTATAGATGAGGAATTGTACTGCATATGTGTATTCTCTCAGTAAGGCTGCTGTTCTGCCCTTAGAAGGATATTTATAGGCTATTGAAGGTAAACAATCTTGGCTTATTTCATATTGCTACTATATTTTCACCAAGTTTAACTGAAATTTCATCAAAAAAGCTGCTTGCATGTCAGTTTTACTGATGCAAGATACTTCTTCCTTGCTATTTCTGCTCAACAATCTCTGCCTAGTTTTCAGATAAATGTTTCTGATATTATTAAGTTCTTTTGAGTTTCAGTAGAGGAATGAGTAGTTGTGATATGCAAAACCGTTTGCAATCTTAGAGTCATTAGCTTAACAGCCTCCGTTGTACACTTTGAGGTTGCTATTTGATTGGAGTGGGTGGGGGGGGTCCTCTCTCGGTGTTTATTCCCTGCCAATTTTCAACGCTATGTAGGTGGTTCAACATCAGGATTTTGAAGTGTGTGATGAATTTCAGTGTTGTAAAGCTCATAGGACATTTGCAGAAGTTTATTCAATAGTTTCCGAGTTATCCCACTCTTTCACTGCTCTTTTGTTCCCGGTCTCCCAGGTTTGAGGTTGACTATGATGACATTTATATTTATTTGGTAGAACAGCCTGTATCACAGTTATCACTGTATGTAGAAAACTGTTCAGGTGCTTTTAAAAATTAATTTTACTGCTTCTTCTTTGATGTGAACTGATAGCAGTATTTCTGAAGCAATTTTTTTTAGCTAACGAAAATGTATGACAATGGAAAAATTATCTCTGGTTTGTAAACAGAATGGCTGAAGAAGTTTTGCACAGAAATAACTTGAGACATCCAGTATATAGTGTGTGAGCACAGATATCCATAAAACTGCTAAAGAACTGCTGTTGCTGACCAGGTGATCCTGTGGTCGGTAAGATGTGATTCACGGCTGCAGTAACCCTTCCCCGAGGAGCCCGTGAGCCTGGTTCTGACCCAGCGCACCCTCTCCCTGCCGAGAAAGCTGCAGTACCCATGGCAGGGGTCTTTTAGAAAACCTGGGAACGAAGCAGCTGAACAGACTGAGCTTCTCTCCCTCTACAATGTGCAGGTGTCTGTTCTATTTAGGGCCCTGATCCAGTATCGCTGAAGTCAATTATAACCTTTTTACTGATTTCTGTCAGCAGTGAATCAAGCTCTAAAATCTTATGAAACATTCATTGTTATGTTATCTGTCTAATTTCCGAAGAGGTGGAGCTATTCTGTGGTTCTACATTTGAGTGCTAAATGCCTCTTATGTCTCCATTGGTGTCATACTTTATGCTTTGCCATGTGTTTTACAGCCAGTAACAAAAGCATGATTGGAAATAGGCCCCATTAAGCTTGTTTGCACTTATATTCATCAAATGCATTTTGGAAGGGGTTTTCACGGCTTTTTTTAGTTAGAGATTTAAAGGAATACCAAACTGGTACTGTGAAAAACATTCTCTTCCCTTGATTCCCCTTAAGCAGAGTAGTTAGTCTACATCTGTTTCTGCTTCCTGTTTGCACAAAAAAACAGTGATTTCAATTTGGCAATAGCGCTTCTGTGGTACTGAATGTGTGATATTAAGCAAATTATTTTTATTAGGTCAAGCCTAGCATGACCTAGCTTGCTGCTAAGGCAAGCCACTAGTAATAACTCAGAGGTGTCACTGCAAGGCCATTTCTTTCTTTAAAACTTTTAATGTCCATCAATCAGTTGAAAAAAAAGAAAGAAAGATTTTATTTTTCTATTTGCCAGTCAGTGAACATGTAACTGATAATTTACAAATTTTAAGTACATGTGTAGTATGTACATGCATATGCACAGACAAACATACGTAATATAATACATAGATACATCTGCATGTACGTAGCTGTGTGCATTGTATACACAAACTTGTATTTATTTATTTTAAATGTCTTTTTAATATTTGTATTTTCATATATGTATATAAATGCAATCTTTACATGGTTGGACACTTGAACACGCAGTTCCAGGAGGCTGTCAGTGTACTCGTTAGTGGTTGAAATTCACATCTTACAACAAAATTGCTCTATACAACATGGACCCTACGAGGTACACAGTCCTGGGAGAGCTCTGTGAAAGTACTTGATTAAACGGTGTTCTCCAACAGAAGAGCTTCACAAGCGATACTTCCATGTGAAGAACACAGAATGCTGTCTTGTACCTGTATGTATTAAGCACCATTCACAAACTTTAAGGTGCAATCAAATTACATAATCTCTTTCTCATAGTAGGAAGCCTGATTCTCAGATGATCTGTATTAGAGAATTTCAAAACTGAATTAAGAAGTTGTCAAAACTTGGGCAAGAATCTCAGCATTTTGCTCTTCATTTGTATGTACATAGCAAGAGCATACATTCAAAAAATTATATTGCACTGGGAATTCAAAGCTTCAAGGTGACTTGTCAGAGATGATGGATTCCGTAAAATCCCTCCTATTCTTTCACCAACGAAATAGCTGTTAAGTTTTTAAGGTATTAATCGCGTATGTGCATGGCACTGTTGTGCTGTTAGGTGAAAAAGTTTCCCACTCTTTAAGCATCGCTGTCTTATCTTCAGAGCTAACTCGACATGTCTGAAGTCCTGGAAAGCGGATGATTGATCAAGGAATTTAGGAAACAGGTCCCTTGATAAAGACCAGGGAGGATATTTCCTAAGAGGGGCAGTGGGAGTGAGGAGAGCATGAAACTTACTTAACAAGCAAGGCTTGAGTTGGATAATCTGCATAATATATCCACTGGCATTAAGTCTGTCATCTTTGCATTGCATTTCTTGTACAGATTTTGCAATAGCTGTCTTTCACTGTCGGTTCTAATAAAGAGCATTGGTCAGCTTAAATTCCCTGGGAGCGCAGAGTTATGTTTTGTGAACTACATGTGCCTGAGGCCTCTCATGCATGATTTAAACTGCTTTGTAAATGTCAATAGGTGGAAAAGCATTAGATCCCTTGTAGATTTCTCCAAATCCTCAAAGATGTGTATACCATGTATAAACCATGCTACAGTTTCAAGGCCAATGCAATCTCTACACTTGCCTAACTGTGGGTTTAAGGTATTGCCAGAAGCAAAATATCGGTGTATACATGATTTGATCCAGCCGGCCAATGAGACCCTTTATTAAGAAAACCTTTGCTCCTGTGTAAAGTCCCTTGTGATATTAAGCGGGCACACAGCATAAATGTTGGATGTCCTTCAAACTTTGTTGCTTTATGCTGTCTTTAAAAAAATAAAACAAAATGCATTTCTGCTTTGTCTGTGGAGTCTGCCTGCAAATGGAGGACAAGCTCAGCCACAGGAAAGGCTCACTTTTCTCTGCGTGTTGGGGCAGAGGTGGAAATAGGACTTTGTAGGTTACGAAAGAAGTCAGCTTTTAATTAGGAGCGCACTGTCTATTGGCAGAAGCCACCGACTATATGAAATAAATAAGAATCTGTTACTAATGAGAAACTCTGGGGGCCTCGGATGGCTCTGGGGATGGGTAATGTAGGTCACTGGTTTGCAGCCGCGCGAGGAGCCGTTGCCATCTGACGCCTATTCAGTAACCTGCGTGGAAGGAGCCCATCGGGTGCCAGCCCAGTTTCTCGCAGGCAGGTGTACATATTGCACAGCCACCGCTGCAGCTGGCACCCTCCGTGACGGGCCTGGCAGGGAGACCCAGCACTGGGGGGACTGGGTTACCCAACTGGCCACTCCCCACACTTGTGGTTCCTCCGGGTCAGGCTGGGCGTGTGCTGAGGGCAGCGTGAGGAAGGTAGCGCAGACGCTGCCGGGTTTGCTGATGTGCGGAGAGAGCCAGCTGCCAGGGTTGTCACTGAGGACCGTCTCATGAGTACTAAATTAGCTGAGAAAAACACACTGATAGAAGTATTCAGCTATTAGTGAAATTCATCACTGTGGCCAAGGGTAAGAATGACACTTGGGTATCAGTAAATGCCTGTTTTGAAACTTCTGGGCTGGAAAGATTCTGATTTGTTCTTCAACTCAGGGGACAAATATCATCTTCATCCTGTTTTCAAATTCATGGGGAAAAGATCCATGCCCAGCTGTAAAAGACAGAGGCCCCACCTCCAGCTCTGAAGTCCTTGAGCTGCAAAAGGCGTGTTGTAGGGAAGGAGGAGTGCGTGCCTGCCGGCTGTACGCTGCTGCATGTCTCTGTAGGACACAGAGTTGAGCCGGTTAGCCTTCTTCTGTCACCCATTTGTCTCCCTTATCTGAGCTATGTTTTTAAGCAGACAGTCACATTTGTGTACCTTGAGTTATCTGAGGTGGACTCTGTTTTCTTAGCAATGTACAAGGTTATATTCTTTCTGTACAGTTCTTTATGTTCAATTACTCGTTCTTTATTTTCAATGTAGAAAGTTAACCTGTGTAGCTGAGCCCATGCTTTGTGCTTTTAGTTGTACTTGACTCTTGTATGATGGCAGCATGTGGTCTTTTCCTGCGTGGAGAACAGAACAGCTCCAACAACTATCAGTTTGTGGAGTTAAGTTGCTACCTGTGAATCGCGGAGGGAGCTGCAGGCTTGAAACGTGTTGGGCTCCAGAGCAGCCTCCTGCAGGCAGGAACCAGGTCAGGCAGAAGATCAGCCCTGGGCTTGTTTCTCTTTCCTGATCGTCCGTGGATGAAGAGCTGCATCTCGTATGCAGCCAGGAGCATGTGTAGGCTGGTGGAGCAGCAGATGTCCCTTCCCAATTCAGAACTGCAACAAAAAACCTGTTGTCTTCTGGTTTCTACTGCAAAAGGGACCCAGGACTCCTCCTGTCATTTGAGATCTTCCTGCACCTCTCTTTTGCCTGCAGTAGCCTCTGGTATTACCTGGCAATTTGGCAGTAGTACAGGGTCTACTGCACAGTTTTCACCATTCTGGTTTCTGATTGCCTTGGCTCACAATCCCACTCTCCATTCCTCTCCTCTGACCTCTGGCCTGTGTTTCTAAAGCTGTTTACAAATTTTCAGATTGTTTTTATCAGCAGAAACTTCTAAGAGCACTGAATGGCTCCTCAGAGAGCCGATAGGTACTGCAGAGTGCTGTCTGGCCTTTCATAACTCCTGGATATCCAGTAACTGAGCTTTGCTGCCACCGTGGCCTTCAGAAGCCACAGTTCCAGCATCCCTGCCTTTGAGGTCCTCTCAGAGCTCAACCATTCTGGCTGAAAACTTGGTTCACGTGTATAACCGGTGTCACACAGAGAGGCTCTTGTTTTATCACAGCATCTGTCTGAGCAATGGGGTTCTCCGGGGGACAGCTGGCTTTCTGCCTGCGTTGTGCACAGAGGTGGCTTTGGTCTAAGGTGACTTTGTGCTATGTTGCTTTCAACATCTTGAGGACAGAGGACTTTTTCCTGTGTTATTTCCTTTTGCAAACACAGCCATCACTGCTGCCAGGACAGCACCTGGTCTGCCCGCCGAGCTTCCCGTGCCCGTCCCTTGCATCACCAGGCAGCCTCCTCTGATCTCAAAGGGACCGTATTCCACTGGTTTCAGAGACTAAACATTGCATTTGCTGTTCAATATTGGTTATCCTTCAGTAGTTCACGGAGACAAGCAGAACTGCTATTTATAGATTTACTTTCTGCCTCTCCAGTTCAGTGCAGTCAGTTCTGACACACTGTCCCAGTAATCAGATCAGCCATGCTGCTTTTAAATGCAGGGCTAGGCCTTGGCCTCTGTCGGGAGGGTGACAGCTGTCAGATACAG